>NW_023416293.1:5600000-8400000 GCF_014176215.1 Rousettus aegyptiacus
CTTATATCGAAAAATGACATGCTTTTCCTCAAGCTAATCACTGTGTAAGTGCTTTGTGCACACTTCTCATTTAATTATACAGGATATTAAAATGATGTCTACTTGGGCACCAAGACACAGTAATATCAATCATTGTTACTGACTTATCAAGAATGTTCTGAAATAGAGCTGTCTTCAAAACAATTATAGGACTATGGAGGTGAAGAATATGACCACTACTGCATATAGTCTACTAGTAGAACACGGCAATGTCATCCTTGATCTGTGCCAAGATGCCAGCAGTTGTACCCACCATTGCTCTTGTATCACTAATGCCAACGACGATACAGTGAAAAACGCAAACACTATTATCATATTATGATTAAGATAGTCTCAATGCAGGACGCATAAAAGTCTCGAGAACCCCCTCTGTGCTCCAGATCCTGTTTTAAGAATTTTAATACGATAAATACAGAGAAGTAAATGAGTGTCATAAGAGGCGTTAGGAATATTGAAAAGAGGGGTGATTCGTGATTTTGAATAGGGTGACCTGCTTGAGAATACCGAGGTGATCTTCCAGCAAAGATTTAAAGAGAATGAGGAAGTGGGTCATAATGATATCTGGAGAAAGAATACACAAATGAAAAAAGCCTAACTTATGCTAATGTCCTTGACGTATTTCGAGATCAGTCAAGAGGCAAGTGTGACCGGAGTTAAGTGGACAAAAGCCAAAAATGAGAAGAGGAAGATACAGGGATGACAAGGGGACCAGGCCCTATAAGGCTTCAGTCATGATAAGGTTTTCTATGACTCTTTATGAATTAGGGTCATATTGCAGGGTTTTGAGGTGAGGAGTTGCATAACTTGATTTAAGATTTCAAAGGAATCAGACTAGTGATAGAACACAGACAGTAAGAGTGCATACATGAACACGTATCAGTGAATTAGGAGACTACTGTAGTAATCTGGCTGAGATAGCGTGGTGGCTTGGATCAAAACAGTAGCAGTTGGGGAAGTAGATGAATTCTTAATCTGTTTGGAAGATAGAGCTATTAGGATTTCGTAATGGACTGGATGGATGGTGTGAGAAAAAGACTAGTCAAGAAAAACCCTAAAGTTCTTGACTTGGGCATCTAAAATGTCACTATTGCCTTTAATCCTTATGGATTCAACTACAACTGGTTAAGTTTGAGGAGGAACAATTTAGTTTTTATATGCTGCATTTGAGATGTCTCTTAAATATATGTCATTAAATATTAACTGTATAGTTGGATGAACTGAACTGGATTGAGCAGAGAGTCCATGCTAGAGATAAAAATTAAGGATGTCCTTCATCATTAGACTAGATGAGGTCAACCAAGAGAGTGAGTGTAGAGTGAGAAGAGAAATAAGCATTTAAGCCTGGACCCTGCCAATGTTAGGAAGTTGAGTGGAAGAGGAAGAAGTTGGGAGTAGAAGCAGTAGACCGTGAAGCTGGGGTTGACTCAAGAAAGTATGAGTTCTTTTGGTCAAATGATAAAGAGTAGGGCTCATTTCCTAGGCCACATTCAGCTGTCCGTAGGATGAGAACTGAGACCAATCATTGGACTTAATGACGCGGCATGGAGAAAACGCTGTCTTGGATAGTGTGGGCAAAACCCTGATTAAACTGGGTCCAAGAGGGAAGAGGATTTTTAACATTTAGCTGAAAGGCTTAGAAGAGAGAGAACAGAAGAATGCTTTGAAGTAAGACACAGCAGAGTCCTTCAAAAAAAATCTATCCTTCACATTAAATTTAGTTTTGTTATATAAATCAAGGCAAATAGTATTAAATCAAACCAGTAGAAACTTTAGAAATATACGTTCTTTTAAAAATTCTAAAAAATAGGAAGCTCAAGAAGAAAATTACGGTATGTTTAAATAGGCACTTGAAGCTTACGAAATTATGAAAACTGTCAAGACATTAAGGACATGATAGAAAACTACGCCTTCGATGATATTATTGGTGAGTGTTATCAAACACTTCTGGAAAGGAATATAGAGAATGCTAGAACTCTCTCCACATCCAGTTGTGCAGCTAGAATGGGACAACAATTAACACAGAAAGAAAATTATAGCTTTTTCACTCTTTTTTGAATGTATGATCATCCATGTCATCTCAAATAAAAAGAGCTAGGCTCTATCCCACAGGCAGTGGTTCTGATGTGGTGAGGCTCTGGTGCCGATGCTGGTAGCAGAAGCGCCTCAGATGTGCAGAAGGCAGTCAGCATTTGCAATTTTTATGTTTCTAGAGTGATTCTGTATGTCTCCACAGTGCCCTAATTTGAATATGATGCTAATCAAAGCAAATGGGATTTATGGTGTCTTGATCCACTTCTACATTAGCTCGTCCTAACCCTGAATTAAGGACAGGACGGATTATAAGCTGAGTCTAATTTCCAACATGGTATTGTTTCCATCGTGCTGTTTGGAATAGCTTAGGGAAAAAAAAAGATTTACATTCATATTTTTCTATAACTTCTTAAGTAAATTATTATAATTACTTGCAATTATTATTTTTTGAGGCGGTAACTTGAACTTTCTTACTTTATTGGTAGAATTTTTTTTTTAATTAAGTTTATTGGGGTAACACTGGTTAATACAATTATATCATTTTTAGGTGTACATTATAATTTGACATCTGTATATTCTATTGTGTGTTTACCACCCAGAGTCCAGTTTCCTTCAGCTACCGTGTATTTGATCCCCTTTACCCACTTCAGCAATTGTTTTTAATAGGAAGCAATACTAAATCTCATCTATCAGACTGCTGTTATTTCAGGAATGGGGAGTCCTCTTGAGGGCCGTCTCTCTTGGGGGAGAGAAAGCAGCACTGGGGAGAGTGTCTGAAACTGTGAAGGGGACGTCATAAGATGTCTGGCCGTCCCTCACTTGAGAATCGCTAATGTCATAGCTGGCCCTTCCGCGTGAACGCCGAGACCGTCCTTGGGGGTAACCTACAATGATTTTTTTTTTGAATGTCAGTGCTAAAAGGACCTAGGTATGTGCTGGAAACTGCAAAACATCTCAGGCTGCCAACCCAAGGGAGAAGAGAGTCTTCAGTGGGCAGGAACCAAACTCCAGATTTTGGTTATGGAGAGAATGAAGGTGAGGCATGGTTTTTGGACTAAAAGAGACATTTTTACAATGTTTCCTCTGCCTCTCCATGTCAGAACAAAATTGGCCTTCTAAGAAAGCCGACGCACAATAGTGCGTAAAAAGCAGTTTAGAGGTATTTGCAGGCGCATTTTGTTGAATAGCTTTCTGTTGACCTGCTTTACACATAACAGTCCGAATAGCCTTTATGTCCTGCTATAGAATTTTCCAGTATTCCTACTTCGCTTGGCTTTGGTACTTTTTACATGATGATTCTTATTTCCTTGATGTGGCTATGTAATTACTTTTCAAAAGCAAGAACACCAGGCCTGTTTTCTTATTTCTATTGAGTTAGTGTTCATTTTGGCAGTTTCTATAATTGCATATTACTGAATTCAGGAACCCTGGCCAGAAAACGAAAATAGGAACGGGTGTAGCACTGTTTCAATTCATATATGTGCTCGTTTCCCTATAAATAATTCTACAGGCATGACAACCCCCTCTCTCCAAAGGCTTCCAAAACACTGCAAAAAGAATATGATCAAAAGCATTTTTTTTTAACTCAAGGCAAAACAAGTGGAAGAAAACTAAAACATAAAAGAAACAAAACACTCAATATAATTATACTGTCAAAAATGTTTCATTTACCCTAAATATCACATATGTTTTCAATAGTACTGTTTTGAATGTTTAACATTATTCAGTTACTGAAATACACTATTCTTAAGAATTCTATCACAGTATGAGAAGCCTTCTTCTGTGAAACAAGTATAAATGACAAAAACAAACATTAGTTATTATTAGTGCATTTTTTACATATGTAAATACTAGAACAGACTTTTTCTAAGATAGAACATCCTTAACTCTAAAGTGATGGGAGAGAAATTTACAAAATCGAAGAATCTAGAAATGTAAATAGTTGATACAGATGACAAAGGAAAATAAATGACATTCCCAAATAGTTATAAAATCACCATTAGGATTTTAATAGTAGCTTAGCCATTTGAATCTTCTTCTTAAAGAAATGTGAGGACTTAATCTTTATATAACATGCTGCTACTTTGTATTAAGTTCATGTGAAAAATTCAAATATAAAAATGGAATATCATTTACAATGAGATCGTGAAATTATCAGCTATATCATATGAGTGCACGGAGTTTGATTTTTATTTATGATCCTCGTGACATATATTAGTTCAGGTGTCTACTTGCCCTCTGTGATAGCTACTTACGGTCCAAATTTTATCCTTACATAACTATTTCTCCATTAAAAAAATATTCCAGACAATGTTTATCAAATAAACTCTAGGCACTTAGTAGGCTTTCAACTCATGTTTGTTGAAACAAAGACTGGACGAATGAGTCTATGACAGACAACTTTTGAATAAATATTTTAAAGCTCTAATTGGCTTTACTGAATGATGCGTGAATTGGGCGGCATCTCATCTAGCAAACAGTGGTGCTTCAAAGGCCTACAGGATGGGAAATCTTTCTAAAGGCAGGACAAGGAAGTCAGAAACACACAAAAAAGATTATTTCAGGCAAAGTCGCCTTCCTCTGGGGGACAAAAGGATCTGTTAGGAGGATAACTCCATCTTCCTCTGGGGGATGAGACGGCCTATGTGGCAGATGACCTCACGGTGCTGACCAGAACATTCCAGACTGACCAGTTAAGACTTCATTCCCAGGGGGGTGTGTAACTGCATCAGGCCAGGCAGTAAGTTTTGGTTTGGTGACCTGGGCTTAGTCAAGATGACTTCATTTAGGGCCTGTTGCTTCTTTTTAGCAACCTCTTGGTCATACAAAATAAAAAAGAGAAAGGCAAAATTAAGTATTTAATAATTATGAAGCACCCATTATGAGTCTGACATTGTTCTAGTTTGGAAGATGTAAGCAAGCTTGTGGTACTTCCCCAGCTGAAGCGTGCATTCCATCCCAGGGAGAAGTTACTTCACGTATTTGTATAATAAAACTCAATAGACGTTCAGATAAAAGCGTGAAAAATCAACTTCGGAGCTATGCTGAGGAGTGTTAAATTTTGAAAACGGAGGTTGGAGTGGAGGTTGAAAGACAAGGCGGCATGCTGGGGAGCAGTCCGAGGGGTACGGAGAAGGGTCCAGGAGGCAGGGCGGCCAGTCTCAGTGTGGGGAGCGCGCTCTCCAGGGCAGGTGGGCTACAGAGTGTGCATGGTTGGAGGACCCAGGGGACACTCAGTCAATGCGGCACATACAAACGTCGGGACACATCTTACACCGTAAGGCGTTGTTAACCCTGTATAACAATACCGCCTTTACTTCCACGTGGGCAACCTGGGCGAGTTACTGCGGGAAGTTCTCAATATCAAGAATCGATCATCGGAATACACTGTTTTCACGTTTTTTTCAGTTGCTATCTGCGGAGCTCACTTTTACTTTTCTAGTTCAAGTGATACTTTAGTTTTATTTTAACATCATTTCAGTGGATGCCTGCTACAGACTTAATGATAAAAATGTGTGGTCATTTATAAAGTATTACTAAACGAGTAATGCCTGATCCTTTATTTAATCAATAAAATTGTCCACTTGGATTAGTGGGATTAAAATATGTCTTCTCTTGTTACTTATTTATTGTCCTTACGATAAACAGCAGTGAACTATAAACCAGTACTTTTCAGTGTAGTGATAGATATTATTGCTTCTGGCTAACTACACTTTGATTCAGATGTCAAGTCTAATTTAATCGAAAGCCTCTGTGGATATTAGTAATTGACACGCTAACTGTCGCCTGAGGTTGTGTTAATTTTTTATATTGGAAAGAGAATTTTTTATAACTGCAGGGTTAAATTTTATTTTCCTCAAAATGGGAATAATAGACATAATCTGAGAGTAAATTTCAGATATATAGATTCTAAGGGAATAGAATTTACAGCCAAGCAACCCAACTAGAATCTTCAATTATCTTGATATATAACACTTTCTGCAAAAATGCACTGAAATTCATCGACTCGGCCGCACCTGCTGCAGCGCCCTGCTCCTGCACCTCGGGCTTCCGCGCACGCCACTGATTTCTAATTGCTAGCATCCGCATCTCTGTGCCTTGCTCCCCAATGCCACTTCCAGAACCTATTTCTTCTATCCTTCTTCAAATCGTTCGGCTTCAAATTTCATATCATCAGACTAAACCACCTTGTTATCTGTCTTTATTGCAGACATTTTCAAACACCCAAGTCAGCTTCCTCATTTTATGAAGATACAGTTCTTTTTTCTTTGAATATTTATAGAGGATAATGCCACAACTTTATCTCCCCAAATTCCATAGCAGAATGGGGAAGAACGTGAATATTACTGATGGCTAGATCATTAATTAAAATGGATCTTGATTATCTGGGTCATTTTGATTTCTTCCAACAGACAGTGGGAGTTTTAGTGGTGAAGATATAATTCTTGATTAGATGTCTAATTCCCCAAATTTCTGCTTTGATAATTCTTGATGATTTCAATATCCGTGTAGATGAAAATTTCAGAACTCAAATCTCTCAGTTTTCTCCATTCTACCCCAGCCACCTACCTTCCTAAGGTGAGATAGTACCTGACCACCGTCCTATTACCGACAAACTGCAGCGTCTCCGTAACTTAAACTGCAAGAGCCCCACGCCTCAGCTCTCTCTCCCTCTGCTGCCAGTCCCACTCCCGACAGTCCTCTGATTCTCCAAGAACCTAAAAGCATTGACGCTACGAAATTAACACTTTACTGTTGTCATCATAGATTTATTTTTCTCAAACTTAGCTTTGATTCCATTATTTATCATTTTAATGGTACCTCTGTATACATCTTGGGTCAGTTCAGGTCCTCCAAGAAGCAGATAAGAAGAAAGGATTAGATGTACAGGGAGATTTTTCTTGGGTAAATTCCTTTGACGGGTGAAGTCGTGGGGAGCAGGAGCAGACAAGGAGACCCTTTGCATTATGCTCTAGACACGACATCTATGACAGGAAAGAGGGAAGTAAAGACAGGCTAGGAAGAGACCTGGACGGCTGCTCCATGCTAAGAAATTCTTTACCGTGAGGGGGTCTCTAAGCAAAAGTCGCTCACAGGGCAACTGGAATGGTCCAGTTACATAAAGTATGCCGGCCGTGCTCAGTTACTGGCTCAGAGCAGCCAGGAGAAGCGTGGCTGAGTGTGTGAACTGCTGCAGATCCACAGTTATGGCAGCTGAAGGCCATCAGTCAGCCACATTCCGTGTAGATCATTTTCTTTACGGGAGATCTGACCATGACATCTCAACGGCTGCCGAACACATTGACTCTCTTAACTCTTGTTTACTTTGTTACACTGTCCCATCAAAATACCAGCCCTGGCTCACCCCGACCCTCTATCTATGCTATAATGGACAAACTTGCATGTTATATCTGTAGCATCTGACACAATTGATCTTTTTTCGCCTATAAATACTTTGTCTTCAAGGACAACACTCGTCTGGTTTTCCTCCTCCCAAATTTACACCTGAAGTGGTGTCATTTCTTTTATTCTAGAATCAGAAACCAACTTGATATTTACAATAATATATGTAACATGTATATAAATAAAATATACATTTCCGATACTCACTATGCCACATTAATTTATCAGTAAGTCCTTCTTTTCTAGCACATTCATTTCTTTAATTTTCCCTTTTCCATTCTTTCCTGTAAACTGAATGATTTCAAAGCACTTGAAATCCCTAGTCTTGCTTCTTTCCAAACGATTTCACACTGATGTCATAAAAAACTTTCTGAAGTGAAACACTCGTCACCCGATTTCCCAGCCTACATTCCTGATATGACTATGCCGGAAGTGGAAGCCGACCCAGATAACTTTACCATTTAGTATAACCTTCACTTATTCTCGACTACCCTCTACCCCATGTCCAGGCACCACTTTTTTTTTTTTTTTTGGCCTAAATTAGAAAGCATATAGGACATAAAAATAAATAAAAGATACTAGGTTCATATGTGTAGTGTTCTACCTGCCGAACTAAAATCAAAATAAGGCAACGCTTTTGTTTACTGAATGATTCATTTTCAAACACTGATTCATTCTGTTTCGTATTCTCACACTTTTGCCCTAGTATCAAAAGTGTCTGCAGCTTAAGGTCTGCTTAATACTTTAAAATCTGATTTTTTGAAGAAGAATAAGTACATCTATTGTTTAGTGGTTGAGATCATGACCTTTAGAATTTGAATTCTGTCTTGAGAAATGGGGCGAGGTACTTAATCTTTCTACTTTCTCTTTCTTTAATAGTAAACCAGTCATATAAATAGTACCCATTTGCTCAGGTTGCAGTAAAGTTTAAGTGGGTAAAATGCAACACAGAAAACAGAAAATGCATTAGCATTACTTCTATATATTTTTAAAGAATTTCAATAACATTTAGAGAAAATGTACTCATCTTTGTATTTCAAATGTTTATTTTCTAAAACTATGTAAGAATAAGCACACTAAACGAATTATTCATTCGGTCTAAAGTTCCACACAACCTAGGGGCACCAGGGCTCCTTTGTGAAGAAGCTGCCCATAATAATTTCTCTGTAGGAAATAATGTCCTTCATGCCAGCCGACCTCAACTTACCATCTTCAAAGGGGTGTTTTTGGGCCAATTTTCCTCTGTTCCTGTAACTGCAGGGAGCACACATCACAGCAGGTTTGCAAATAAGAAATAAGATTTCTCTCTTCCTGGTCCATTACATATAAAATTGTGATGTTAAAATGCTTTTTGAAATCACTTGGAGTAGCCCAAATGATGATGGCTTGAAATTTCCTTAGAATTTTTTATACATCATCTGCCCCAAAATGAAACAGAGATTCATAATGTGGTCCTCCTTGAGGCACAAATTCATATGCTACTAATGAGTGTTTTCCTTAATGGAGTGGGTTCTATTATAGCAAAAGAAGGCTCATTATTCTTTGGCAAATCTACCTTAATATACGCTTTTGTGGATTCTTAAAGAATAATAATAATTTAAGCTATGCAGAAACACATTCAATTATATTTCTCAAGACCAATGGAACAACAGAATGAAAACTCAGCATATCCATAGAACTTCATCTGTGGATAAAGAGTCAACTGATGTTTATAACTGATAAAGTCAAACCATTTTTAATAAACAGATTGAGGAGCACTGCTTGAAGGTGATAGTCATCTAAAGTTGTATTGTGATGCTTTCAGTGAAGCTCGATTAGAGATCTTGTGATTATTAAGTTAGAATGGTACGTAATAAATATTATCATTGCGAGTTAAGAAATCTAATAATCTGTTGCAAAAAGATTATCAACTTGTTTTTGTTCTGAAGGAAACTTTCTAAAGATGACTGAATTGTGCAGAAAGACAGAGAAGACAGAGAGAATGGATTCTATCCATTGTTCTTATTTTACGTATGCATGTAGATAGATGATAGATATAGACGATTAGAAGGGAGGGAGGGAGGAAGAAAGGAAGGAAGGAAGGAGGTGTGTATGCATGTATGTGTCCGTATTCTTTTAAAGTTAATATATATATTTCACTGATTTCCAAACAGAATCAAAATTCTGAAGATATATTTAACAATTTCCTTTTCTCCTTTTATTGCTTGTTTAGAAAGAATGATGGTTTCAGGTGTTCTCATCATACTGGAGTCACTTTGGGGGGATTCAAAAAAGACGCTGAGGAGGAAAAATGCAGGAAAAGCCAGCAGTTCTATGTGGAAAAACAGTCTGTTTGCTTTTAATTCTGAATTTTGAGGCATTTTAGGAAGTGTTAAAATCATTTTAGAACTTAATGAAATGAAAGAGCATTTTGTGATGTGGAAAATAAGGGAAGATTTAAAAGTTTAAAATCTTTGAAGCTTCAAAGGGGATGATAAAAGTTATACACAAGAGCATATTTGTGATTGTGGTGATAAGTACTGTGTGATTCGTCTATTAACACTGGGAGAAATGGTATTCTGACAGTGAGCACACCTGTTATTAATCATTGCTGTTTCATTCTATAACAAAAGTAAGCTATATCGGAAGATAATCCCTTCTGATGAAAACAATTTTGTAAACCTATAAGGACAGATTTAAATGACATTCATATGTCGTATCATTTAAAATAGCTTTAAGAACTAATGCTGACTATACTTAGGTCAGTTGGGCTGCAAAAATTGTTCTTCATAGGACTCACACGAGGAAACGGGGCCCGTCCACTGCACCTGCCCCAGAGTCATACTGGATTCTTCCGCTGAAGGCAATTTGGTGGTGGTGGTGGGGGCATGGACACTTATAATACTGTGTCCACTTTGTAAAATCTTACTGAACACACAAAAATAATATCTCTAGGTCTCCGGATTTCACGTCAGAGTATAAAATCCTTGTCTTACTTTCATCCTAAAAATGAAATTAAAGACAAAGACCGCCAGCCCTTCTAATCCACAGGTTCTGCATCCTCAGAGTCAAGCACCCACAGTCTAAAACGTTTTTAAAAGTCACACGGCTGCTGACGTGTACCCCGTAGCTGGCCCGTGATGACTGTGTCTGTACTGAACATGGGCAGACTTTTTCTTGACCTTATTCCCCAATCAACATAGTATAAGAACTATTCACATGGCATTTACACTGTATTCAGTATTATAAATAACTGAGAGCTATTTTAAAGCACACAGGAGGAGGTGTGTAAGGTATATGCAAATATGAAGCCAGTTTTTATAAGAGACATGAGCACCCACAAATTTCGGTATCAACGGGGGTTCTTGGAACCAATGCTCTGTGGGTGCCAGGGAACAACTGTGATTAAGAGTGAAATATGCGAAGCTCTTGTGTTACTAGCTATATCTTCCTCCTTTGTTTATAAAAATCTTACTAAACCTCAGTCCAAGGAGATCTGCCTGACATGTATGAGGCTCTGTCCTCCGTGGGAAGGAAATGACACTTGTTTGAAATAACGGGTTCTTTGAGTAATATTAGGACAAACAAGACTGAGCCAGCCAACCTTTCTATATGTGACCCGCTAATTCGTTGATCCTGCTTTTATGGTCAAGATTCTGTTGCTCAGATTATCAGATATGAGTGGGAGAGAGAGCCTCTAAGGAGCCTGGCCCAGTAAGGGTAGAGTCTCGTGAGACAGTCATCACACGGACCCACAGTCTTTGAATTTTTACAGATAAATTCTATGTTCAAGCACCTAGAGGGCTTGGATCTTCTGACAAACTTCCGCTGATGTGCGAGCTTGGATCTATGACTCTAAGAAGCCCTCCCTTCAAACACATTCTCAGGTTAGGAACCAGGTTTCGGTGTTCTCATTTTGCCTTTCAAAGGAGGGTTAATCCTTTCCATTCTGACATTGTTCTATAGAGCCAACGTCAGACACTGTCAGCATTTTAAAGAAAACATCTGAGGTACATAGTGTTTGTTCTAGTGTGACGAGCACACACGACTGACTGCAGTCCACACGCCCTATGTAAACACCTGTGTCTGACTTCATTAGGGCACACCCGGCAAGATGTCCTGCATCCTTGTTTGTACAATAACATGGCTTATAAAAAACAGCATGCTGGGTGGGTCCCAGGGTCTGCCAGGAACCCGGACAAAGCCTGTAGTGATTTTAGCACTTGGCATGAAACAGGCAAATGATCTAAGTCCCTGCTCATAACCTTCAAGCGGACCCTGCGTGGAATGTTCTGGCCATGATCCACACGGACCATTCTCAAATAGAAGCCAAAACAACACCAATAAACACTAAAAGTTTTTGTTTTTTAATTATAAATTTCTGTAAATTTGGTAGAAAATCATGCTTTAAAGTGTCATGCTATTAGGTTATTTATAGTTTTTTTCATCCAAGTGAAAACAGTAGTTAAGCTTGTTTATGTGGTACAAAACAGCACACGGTCTTTGTATTACTTCTCAAAAATTTGTTTCAAATATATTCAAAAGGTTTGGGGTCACGAAATTGTGGGACTCCACCTCTGTCCCTCCCATGTCATATGACTATAGTATGCTTAGTGAGAGAGTATGATTACAGGCTAACATATTAGTGGCTTATTCTTTCGGCTTAAAAAATACGGTAGAAAAGGTAACTGATCATTATCACCAGCAGCAGCAGCCACAGCAGCAATTCTCACTTTAGTACAAATAAATAAGTCGGAATCTTGGGACTGTCTGTTGATGAACCAAGAGTGGAATTCACCTCATTTTAATCGTGTGTTTATGATGACAGTGTTTTAAGAAAAGATGGTGTCCTCTTCTGCTTTATCTCCTTTCCTGCTGAAGAGAACGAAGTTGCCTGACAAACGCTAAAACGCCCGAGACGTCAGAGAAGGGTCTAGCAGGCGCCCTGTCAGGCTCAGCTGGCTTTCCCTGGAGCAGCTGGGACGCTTCCTCTAGCAGATGCTCTAAATTATGTAACTGCTCTTGGGTCTTTTATTAGAAAGGCCTGGCTTCGAGAATGCTTAGAGTAAAATCCGGGTCCAAATATAGCGTGTGCAGATAACATCTTCCAGGCAGGTGTCTGGAAGTAAAATTTAATAAGGTTTCACTTTATTTTCCCTAATAATATTCCCTTTCAATCATTTCCCAAGTTTTATACATTTTTGTCATGTTGAATAGTATGAGATTTCATAAGCTATCTTAAATTTTCTTGGAACAAATAGGAAGTATTAAAAATACTTCAAGTGTACTTTGTGTCATGCTTTTTCATTAACATTATAACAAAAATTTCCTGTGTTACTGAAAGTCTTCAAAAACACTCTTATTTTAACAACTATATAAAGTTACATCCTTCTATGATTCACTTTATCATTTACTATTTGTTTTATCTAGCTTATTCCCTATTCACTGTTATTAAAGATAATTATGTGATTAAAATAATTGTGTGTAAAGAATAGAATATATTTCAGATTGGGCACATTGATATCCGTAAAGATATATACACCCCGGTGTTCACTGCAGCATTATTTGTGGTGGCCAAGACAAGGAAACAATTGAAGCGTTCTTTGATAAGATAACTGGCTAAAGAAGCTGTGGTACATAAATACAATGGAATACTACTCAGCCATAAGAAAGATGAAATACTGACATTTACGACTACATGGCTTGATCTTGAGATAATCACGCTAAGCGAAAAAAGTCAGACAGAAAAAGTTGAGAACTGTATGATTTCATTCATATGTAGGCTGAAAGCAATAAACAAGCAAGACAAGCAGACGCTCATAGACACAGATGAGAGTTTAGTGGTTACCAGATGGAAAGAGGGGAGGAAACGGTAAAAACTGGTAAAGCGGACCAAATATATGGTGACGGAAGGAGATTTGTCTTCAGGTGGGGAACGCACAGTGCAATCTACAGATGATGTGTCATTGAATTGTACACTTGAACCTACATAATTTTATTAATCAATGTCACCCCAATAATTTAGTTAAAAAAATAGAAAAAAAGAAAAAGAGAAAGAGAGTAGGTGTTCAAAAGTGTGAAGACAGTTTAACATTAGACCAATGTATGTATATATTTTCAAAATTAATGGACACTTAGAAGATATAAGACATTAGATCAAAATACACACAATCTCTGTGGGCACTTGCCCGTCTAGAGGTGGAGGAGCCGCAGCTGGGCAGAAGGAACGGGCCCCATGTGCTCGGGCGTGAAGCTGGTCCAACAAGAGAGAAAATCTCATTGTCCCTTGCATAGGGGAGAGACATATATTTCCCTTTATAATATTGAGATTAGTTCCTATCGTCTTTTTTTCTGTAAACTTCTGATCCTCCCTGAGATTTGTCCCATAATCCGTTAAGAAAATACAAGCAAGACGCCTCATATGCCGCAAATTTACATCATCAGTCTACCTGCCTCTCTGCTCATTTTGCCCATCTCTGGTCTCCTTACAAGGAAAAGTGTAATTCCTGTCCCCATCGACATCTAGTCTGACTCCCCGAATCGCCCCCTAATTCTCACACCCTCTAGGCTTCTTACTCATTCTTGAAGTCATCTTCACCTAGAATCCCAAATTCCTCCTACTGTATTAGATCATCTCCATTAGCATAAAATCAAAAGGGATGGGTCCTTTAAAGAAATCAAAACAAACAAAAAGGCAATAAAGCAACCCGTACTCCACCTGTGCTCTTCTTTATCACCCTATTGGTTCCCTCCCTTTCACAGCGAGCAGTTTAGAAAACATGTTCCATGTGGATGTTGACTGCATTTCCTCCCCGCCAGTTCTCCAGCCCCCTCTGCATCCCCCTGGAGCGGTGCTGGTGTGGCCCAGCTGGAGGCCACCGTAAGTGTTGTTTCCTGCTCTGTGTTTAATGCAGGTCCTTCTGGACACACAAACCCCCCTCGCTTCCAAAGACCAAATGATTTCTCACCTTCCGTCCACATTTCCCTTGACTGGCTCCTTCTTATCTCCTGTCCTTTTAAGGTAGGAATCCAGAGCTCCTGATTTGGGTCACCCTCGTCTGTTTTCAGCATGTTAATTGTTTGGAAATCTCTACACTTCTAAACATTAAACAGCATCATGTGATGAGAGCTCCTGGGTTCAGGCACAGGTATCTCATATTTAATATGCCCGCCGGAGTGCTGCTATGAACTTCATGTCCCGCATTCCCCTAACTGGCCCCCATAGACATGCTCCTCCTCATTTACATTTTAAACAGCGGCGCTGCTCTGTTACTAAATCTCCATACCGCGTAAGCATCCTCAGTTCTCTTCAGTTTCTGAGTCCCCGCCCCTATGCCATTCGTAAGTGCTGTGACCTTTCTCTTCAAAATAAAACTTGGTTTTGCCATAATCTCTCCATTTCCACTGGTTCCATGCTAGTCTGAGTGACCACCATCTCTACTTTCCTAGTTGGGATCCGTGCTTCCAAGTTGAATTCGACTCATCATTCTCTTATTCTGAAATCTGCATCAGCCTTTGAGATCTATCGAAGCTCCCCCTATCCTCCATCTGGTGAGGGTCTATCAGACAGGGAGGCAGGGCCCAGACACCCCGCCCTCCTGAGCTTGCATTCTCCACCCACCCCCTCCCTCAGTCGGTCACACGGTTTCATTTTCTCGATGACGGTTACACCGTCTAAACACAGATTATGCATTCACTTGCTTACTCATTTACCACCTCTCTCCTTCACTTGCACAAAAGTCAAGTTCTGTTAAAACAGATTCCGGTTTAGTTCCTTTTCTATTCCTAGTTTACAGTTACTAGTACAAAGTAGATGTTCAATAAACATATTTTGTTGAAGGAATAAATACAGCTAAATTCTTATTCCTTTCCAGCAGGCTTCAGTTAAGTGTTATTCTCGATTAATATACACAAAACATAAAATATTTAATGCTGTATAATATGATAATTACTTATGCATCCTCCTTCCATTTTCTCCTGCATATTTACAATTTTATTCACCTGCGTTCATTATGCTGATTAATGTACTTGTAGTAAAATAGGTCTCTATGGATGAATAAATTTCATACCCGTTATCATAATTAGGAACTATAACTGGATCATAAAAATTATCATTTATGTGGGGAGACACATTTGGATAACACACCCTTTAAACCAAGTAATAATGAGAAGACTAGAGAACTAAATAAATGAAATAAACGTGTCATTTGCATAGAACATGTATTGTTTGCGTGGAACGATGCTGTCATTGGAGCAACTATAAAAAAAAATTCCTGATTATGACTCAAGAACCAAACACATATCCATGTTTTAATCTATTAATTAATAAAAATGGGAAAACTTTTTAAACATTTGTTAGACTTTTAATCGAAGCCACATAGATTTTTCCCTATATGTGACAGTACTGTTGAGAAAGAAACAGTCTAAATCATGCTTATTAAACACCTTTGAGATAAATGTTATTCCTATTTCTTTTAAATTGAGAGGTTAAGTGATCTCAGGGTGACACAGTGCCCCGCGTGTCTCAGGTGACGAAGTGAGGATGTGACCTCAGGCCCATCCTTTGCCTCTGTGGGCTTCTCCCGCATCCCTACGGTAACGCAGTCAACGGGCAGATTTCACCCACATTTCAGCATTCCATCCGCCCAGGGCTGTGAAATCACCACTGCTCTGAGTTAAAATTTAACTAGAACTTACATTTTCCTCATCTTAAATCTGATCTTTCTTTGAGAAGGCAATTTCCTGACTCTGTTCATATTTCATTTCCTTTAAAAAATTATGTTCGGAATGTATTTCAGATCTTTAGAAGTTTTATGAAATAGTTTGCTAAGACGAAACACGCCGTATCAGCATGAGGGCATAAAAATATGCTGAAATCTGTATATAACTTATCATTATGTCCTGGGCAGTAATTCGGGTTTCCCGGCAATGCGTACTTTTGTAGGGATAAGAACTTAAAATTGAATGTGACATCTGAGACCACACTGTGGACTCGATCAATGGCCCCGTCAGTCAGGTACTCACTGCAAAGGCATTTCCGTTATTGAAGCTCTACTATATATTCCAAAAATATTAAATATGATTATATCATACGATGCAATGTACAGGGCTAGCCATTCAGTGGCATTTCACAAATGAAATGATATTCTACACTTCTTGTTCATTTATTCTCAAACATAGTAATTTCTAATGAACTATCCATACAATGGTAAATCTGTGAAAATTCTGATTTTCTGGGACACAAAACAATTTAAGAGGCTAGAAAAATTTGCCTTTTTTTTTTTTTTTGGAAAAATTAGACCTTCATACAATTACTTTCTGAAAATTTAAGGTATGTTATTTCTTAAAACCATCTACTTAGACTGCATTCATTCTTAAAAAAATATTTTGTTGAAATGTAACATACATAAAGTGGATGAATCATGAATGCATTTAAATGGCGTCTCACACAGTGAACATAACTGTGTAACCACTACTAGGTCAAGAAATAGAATATTCCCAGAACCCAAGAAGCAAATCTCATGACCCTTTCAAATCATGAGCTTCCCACCTATTCCTAAAAATTGCTCTGACCTTTCACCCATTATAGTATTTTTAATTGTTTTTGAGATTTATATAAATTGAATCATAACATACCCATTCCTTGTGCTTGTTTTGGCTCCAAATAATGTTTTTAAAATCTATTCTCATTCTTGCTCATGGCTGTAGTATTTATGACAGTCTCTGGCTTGAACTGCTAAGATTTGTGCAAGGGACCTTGGCTTTGGGAGAAATCTCTGGAAAAAGCATTCTGTAGCCCTCTCAACAATCATGACAGGCTTTTCAAACTGCTTAGGACTGTTGCAAAACATCAGTAAAGAGACTCGCCCCGGTCCCTATGGTGGGGTACAAACCTAAAACACCACATTGACTCCACGGCCCTCAGTCTGTCCAAGTTTTGAAAACTAGATGACCTGGGGTCCCCAGAGACAAAGAGCATTTCCAGTCCAACTGCAAACCATCTTTATCTACAAATACCAAAATACCATGTTGCTAACCTGTTTTTAAAAATTGGATGAACACTAAAAATTATGAAAGAGAAGAGCCAAATCGGCAAACGCTGAGATTTCTCAGTAGTCTGCACAATTTGGGATGTCCAACAACGACATTTCTGAAAGAAGGAACAATGTCACCTTTGGATGATGACACCTGAGTTCAATGAGTTAGAGTAGCTCTCTTAACCCCTTCCACTTCGCTCAGTGTCTGGTCCTCCACCTGCATCAGTCACGTTCTCGTTAGCTTTCGCATACACCCTGCCCTCTCATTGACAGAGTAGGGACTAGATTCCCTAGCAATAAAACTAACAAAACTAGTCACGGTCACATTGTATCTTTACGGCATCTTTATGCCATCTCATTTTGGATCTAGGTAAGAGAAAGAGGATTTCAAGAGGAAGGTAATATGACAACTTGCCTAGGAAGCTTGATTAACACTGGAGAAAATATTATCTGAAAATAACATTTTATATATTAGAAACATTTCAAAATAATGTATTTTTATGATGTAATAAAGAGCATGTTCTTTCTTGTATTCCACTCCAGTTTACTGTCCATAAACCAGATGAGTAAAAAATGAAGAGTGAAGCTGGTTAGCTCTGTTTCTGCTGCTGAAACTAACGGAATGGCACCTGCATTGGACATTAGCTATTATGTAAGTTCTAAAGATTTCTAGTGATAAAGTTTTCTAAATATGTATGTGTATGTGTATATGTGTACATGTCTGTGTGTATACGTGTATCTTCATTTGAGCCCAACATATTTCAAAAAACTCAGAAATCTATCTACCCAAGCATAATAATGAAAAATTAATTGGTATTATATATATTGTTAACACTCATATAGAAAATATGTAACTTTCTCAACATAATTTGAATCTTTTAAAAGATGTACTTAGGCCCTGTACCACAAATTTCAACTATCTTTTCAAAAGAATATTACATTTCTAAAAATACGGATCACATTTTGAAAAAGCTAACTCTATCAAACAAGAGATACTCTTAGCTAAGCCAGGAAATGGTGCTGAAAATATGATATTCATAAACATCTCAGGGCAGAAACTAATGGCAGTTATTATACAGAAGATTTTGTTTAAGATAGGATATGGGAGTCCAGAAAAATGAGTATTATATGCTTCAGTTTTGCGTAATAACACTCATTGACGTGTCAGTAATGATTTCAGGAGGGTTAGCAACAACGCGGCCACATAACACGGCCATAAAACACACTCACATGGTCATAAACATGCAACGAGAAAAACAGTGTAAAGCAAGGGAGGAAAGATGGGTAATCTCCACAAAGCGCCAACGAAAGCTCTAGCCTATTTCTTTCTAAAACAAAGCCCTGAAGTCCAAATCATATTTTGTACTCTTTTCATGAAGCTTTAAAATTTTTTTTTGTCGTACTGTTTTATTATGCTCGTAACACCCACATTTTCATACTGTTGTACAAACGGGCTCTGTCCATGCAGCGATTTGCCAGACACGGAAAGCTCTTTCCCGTAACGGGCCAGTCCCCATGCTGCCAATGTTCTCCCCTTCTGTGGGGTCCTGTAACTCACTCGAGAACAATTCACACTGAGGGGAGACGAATGGGATGTGAGGGGACCGACCGGTGAGGCAGAAAAACTGAAAATGACATTTGTGGTGGCTTGTCTATGCGAACAGTAGAAGTATGCGGTTTGGATTTGGGGGGACGCGCTTGGTGTGATGTCGGGGGAAGCCAGCAGGACAGAGTAAGCCTCCCGGGAAGAACCTGGCAGTAGCTCAGAACCCAGAACCTCTTGGGCTGGTCGCCGGGAAAGAGCAATGTGGTGGCAGTGATGTCAAAGTCATGTGCATTCAGAGTGGCCTTGGTTAGGGCTCTAAAGTTAAAACTCTTAATGAAAAAAAAAAAAAAAGCCTTAAATGCCAATCGAGTTACCACGTAGCAGTTTGCAAACCGCTAAACAGATAATGTCCAAATATTGTTTGATGATGCCGGAGCTGTGACCTCGTAAAACACAAAGGCGTAGACGGCGAAAAAGCCTTAACTGTGTGTTTATAACCCCCCGAGATGAACGAGTTCTTAATGGAAACAATTTATACAATGAAATCAGTTAATGATAGTTGCAGTAATGAGGTCTGACAATTTTTGCATTTATTTGTTTCTCGATTTTAATTAGAACTCTACTGTTTTTGAATTTCTAATTATAAAACAGAATGAAATGTCACTTGACTTTCAGCGGTAAGCTTTTTGGGGCCCTTTAAATCATCTTTATCTAAGAAAAGAAAGTCACAAGCAACAATATCATAAGACAAGCCTCAATGTTATCAGTGGCTCAGGAGTCACTGAGTTAATCAAAAGCAATTAGTTTTCCTCTCAGATGCATGGTGTTAAGATACACTTAAATTGAAGCATTATATTCTGATAAATCAAAACTCTTTAGTCTCCTATAATCATCTTTTCTTTGTTTGTTTTTGCATTTCAATCTTGGCCACACAGTCTACACTGACTGAATCAGAACAAAAATGAGATTGTTCTTTGAGGCGATAAAAGACCTGGTTTGGCTAAATTTTCTTAAGGCTGTTGCTCCCTCTTCCCTCGCAATTTATTCTTGACCTATAAAGGACTTTTTAGCTGTATGACCACACTGTGTGAGTGTTTGCTTGAGACACTACTCTCCTTTAAGCCACCCAGAGATTGACCGACTCGGAGCTGGATTTGAAACACAGCCGTGTCTTCGTTGATCGCGTCTTTGATGGGGTCGTCAAGCGCACAGATGGGAAGAGGTGGAAGATACGGCTGATGTGCTGGACCTGCAGGACCTTTGACCACAGTTTCTTGTGAATTAAAATGGTGAAATGTGGATTAAATGATACCTAGGGGACTTTTTTGGTTGGTCAAAAAAATTATTTCTAGAATGCTGGTTAAAGGATACATACACATTCTCATGCTGGTCAAGGCATTTTTGCTGCCAACTAGGAGAACTGCATGCAGCTCACGCGAGGACACAGGCTTCCCATGGCGTCGCCAGGCAGCGACGCTGCTGGACGTGGGGCACCGGCGCCCGGGGCGGTGGGCATTCCCGCTACCTCTGTCTCCCACTGTACGTGGGTGGTGATCACTGAGGGGAAATCGCGCCGAAACAAACCTTCCTCAGCCAAACAGAATGGTCGAACAAACCAAACCGTACAACAATTTAGTAGAAATTGGATAAAGCTGAATGCTCTGTGCCATATTTGAAAAGTTGGGGAGAAGTTCGTTTGACAAAGATGAAGTTAAATGAACTTTTAGTTTACACAGGTTGGTGCCTTCCATTGCTAAATATGTTTTATTTTTGATTAAAAATTATAGATATTAATAAAATGGCTCTCATTCATTGCAATGGTCTCAAATAATGATAATGGCAAATACTTCCATGACATGTTACACATGCTTTATATACATTAACACATGTGACCTTAAAAAACTCTAAGAGATAGTTACTGTGATGATCTCTGTTTTACAGGTGGGTAAACAGAAGCTCATGTAGAATAACCTGACCAAAGCCACACCACGAAGAGACAGAATTAGGATTTTACCATAACCAATGTGACTCCAGATGCCATTTCTTCTACTATTTTATTATATTGCCTTTCTGAATATATTGAGATGATGCTATTTCTTCAAGAAAAATTAGAATTTGCATTTAAAGCAAAATTAATGCCTCATAAAAGTATGATTTTTCTGATGAACGTTCTGGAAAACCTTGTAAAAAAGAGTAGTTGCTTTGCTAGGAAGACAAAATTATACCCTCTATACATCACTGTAATCCACAGGCATCTAAACAAGGATCTCGATGAGCAAGTCTGACTGAAGATGACTAGAGCTGTTACTGTGGGAGGCGCGTGTGCAGGCTGCATGGAGCAGGATGTGCAAAGAAATGAAATGATACATCAATCCAGGGCACGGCAGAAGGATGTGCAATCATTCTGGATGAAATGCTTTCCTATGCTGAGCAGGCAGATGGGCTCAGATGGGAAGGATCTGGAGGACATTCCCATTTGATGGGGCATGCAGGAAAAAGAGGGAAGCAAGGTCTGGAATTGGCAGAGCAATTCAGCTAAGGTCACAGTAGCAGACTGTGATAAGACGGAATCGCGTCTTAGACTGGCTCACGTCGTGAGCATCATTAGTTCTCAGCAGCACCTTGGGGTCTACTGAATGAAACATCAGGCGTGGACTTGACAAGCAATGTTCCCCAAACTGTAAAGAGTGCAGCATGGTGGACACTCAGAATTGGGGTTTCAAACTGACCGTGTGCCAGCCCTGTGGGAAGTAATGAAGCTTTCCGGTCCACATAGTCTTAATGATCTGGACTTGAAAGTCGAGCACAGAGCATAGCACAATGCTTGGCATGTAACAGTAAGTTAAGACTATATTGAAAAATAAATACTTGTAGCATCAAGAGAAAGCCTGTCTCCCTATAGGCTTTGGGAGATTGCTCCACAGCAAGCCTGCTCTATGAAAACCACGCCATGGTAAGTATAAAGACACAGCCGTAAAATCCAGTGACATGGGACTTCCTGCCAGCACATCAGCTTGTCAGTCAGGCGACCTGTATTCCACAAATATTTAACTTTGACTCCTGGCATCAGTCCTGGGGAAAAAATGGTCACTAAGAAAGATGGGCTCCAATATTCACGAGATCACCTTTCGGTGTGTTGATGTGAGGACAGCATTATCCCCGATTTGTGGTAGAAAAATGACATAATGACTTAAAATGGACTCAACATCAGGTCTTAGAATTATATCATTTACTTTTTTGTTTCCTGTTTAATCTTTTGGATTGTAAGCTATTTTACAACTTAAAATTATTTTGAAATACATTCTTATCAGAGTGTCTTGGCACATTTTAGGCACAAATACAAATTATGGCCAATCGTGAATTTCCACCAGTTCTACATTTCTTAGTTCTTACTAGGAAGCAGGGACTCCTGAAGAAAATGTAATAATATGGTTTAAAAAGGGCAAAACAGCATTCATTACTCTTTGATTAAATTTCTAATCAGTATTCATTTCCAGTTTCTTCCAAGTTACACTAGAACATAGCAAATAAAAAACAAATCACCAAGCCTGGCAATATTTAAAATATGAATGTCACTTTCCAAATTCATTATTTTCTTTTCCTCAAGGCAACAGACAGCTTAGCTTTCGTGGCAAGAAAAATAGTTCCTCCGTGGTCATTTCTATGCATTAAAAGATTTTTAAATTTTCTAAGATATTATTCCAGTTTGATCTAACAAATGCTGAAGGCAAAGACAGACTATTTACAGTATGTCTTTTCTCCAACTGAATGGCTTTTACTATCTTCTTCCAATACCCATCAGTGCATCCGATAGTAAGAGAGTCTTTCTACTTTTACACGTTGTTTATTTTGTTAATGTGATACATGACATGGACCTTCATTTTAGAACTTGGCCTTCGTGGCTTCCCCTGAAGGAAGGTGACTAGGGTGGTCAGCACAAGGGGCACCCTCTGCTCCTTCCCACTGCCCGAGACCCTTGTGGTCACCCTGCTAGGTGTGTCCTGCAAGTGAATCCAGAGACAGTTCCATGCAGCAGTTTTCTGCAAAACTGGTAAATATTGTTGCATCTCTAATCCATTTAAATTGAGTGTAATTGATCTCTAAAATTATATTTTTAATTTTAAACAATGGATGTTAAATTTCATGACTAGAGTAAAAAAGCAACAGTTACCTGAATCCTTTATACTTATTTGAATCTGAATAAATCCTCAAATTGCAGGTGATTTTTCTCTAGCCTTTTGTTTGAAGCTAGTTTTACTTTTAAAGTTGTTTTTATTTTATTACTCAGCCTTCATTCTGGAATATTTATCTTAAACCTCTTCTTTTTTATACAATTTGATGGATTATAAATGTATAATTATTCCCCCTACCTGGTTTGGACTTCAAAGCACTGTCCTTGAACCTTCCTCTGTATTTTTACAAGAATAGTTTCTGTATTTCCACAGAGCTGTGACAAGATTAACAAAAGTCAGGTCTGAATCCCAACAAACTGAGCTTCTAGGACTTAAAATTGTAACTTCTCTGAACTTTAAACAGATTCACTCACTCGGTTTTCACAATCAGCCTATGGTATATGTATTTTATCATTTTCTCCATTTTACTGAATTTTTTAAAGGTCCAGGAATTTCTCCAAGGTCCCACAGAGCTGACATTAAGATTCTAGGCCAGTAAGTCTGACTCCAGGGTGAAGCGCTGAACTGTTTGTTACGCCATCAGGTATGAAGTGTTATAAATGTGTAACATCCATCTGCAAAGTGCAGAGTAACTACTTCTTATGGGCTTTGCGGTGTCTTTGCCTCCGAAAAAATACAAAACAAAGCGGGCTTGTGAAACATCACCTCTCTTTTTAGTTTCGTGGTTATCTAATGCATGCCCCAGTCACTACATCGGAGCATCCGGAAGATCCCCACGCCTGTGCCCCACGGGCGTCTGACCTGCAGTGGGAGAAGCTAGTCATCACACCAAACTTCTGTCTGGGGTTTCAGTGGCGTTCTCGCACAGGGCGCATGCTGACCCTGGGGACACCAGGGGACATTCCGGGGCGGGGGTTGAGGGGGGGCGGATCACCAACCCTTAATGAAAATCTTTGATTTATGTGAATATAAAAAACGAAGTTTTTTATTTTGTCCTGAGGCACTTCCAATCTGATTGGCAAAACAAGACCTGTATTCATTAATCAAACAGAAACAGCGTAAATCAGCAGATTATGTGACACGTTGAGTGGAGTCATAAAAATGGAGAGAAAAAAATCCCTCTGAATTGAATAATTTTTAGTACTGTATGTGAATGCCATGCATGTATCTATATATGAAGGCACTAAAGAAAAATAATGGTTACACAACACTGTGAATGTGCTAAATGCCCCCAAATGTAAACTTTAAAATGGTTAACTTTAGGTTATGTGAATTTTACCTAAATAACTAATCTGTATATATTATTTTACTTATTATATGTTGAAGGAATAGAAAGTTAGTCATTACTTTCAGCCAGGTCTTAGGGTACAGAGAAATTATTTTCACCGAATTCAACTACTTTAACAACGTGGTACATGTTCGACACCATTAAAAATGTTACTGTATTAAAAATAAAAATATAAAAATTCCTCAGACTCACATCCATAATTCAGCAATGGATGGCATTTTCCTCTAACTTTGTCTTCTATGCACTGATATAGTTTTACGTAATTGGAATTGTGCTGCTTGTGGGTTTCTGTCTTCGTTTATTCTTTCTGTATTCCGTCCCATCAATTTCCCAAGTCCGCACTGCGATATCATAATTATTTTAATCACGCTTATATTTAGCCTCTAATCTTTAATTATAAAAATTTATTTTGCTAGCATCACAGTTTGAGAAATATCCTTAAAAACATTAAACTATTTATACGCCTTTGATTACTTTCTATTTTCAGAAGAAAAACTTAAAGAATGTGACTTTTTCTAGGTACAACTAAATTCGCAAAGTGAGAATTTCCACCCCCGCTAGCAGTGCTTGTCTCTCTACAAAGCTACCAAAATAGTAACATATCATATTTTAAAATTATTAATTGATATTGAGATTATTATTGTTTTTATTTTTATCTACTTATTTTCAAATATAATTTACATCTTTTGTAAACTTGGGCTTTTAGTCTATATATTTTATTTACATCCTTTACCACCATTTCTACTGGATTTTTGATAGTTTTAAATTATTTGCAAGTACATTTTATTTATGACTAGTAATTTTATAATTGTAATATTTACAAATATTTACAAATATTTGTTGCAAATATATCTTATTTGTTAGTTTGTTTTAAATTTTGTGATGTTTTTGAATTTCTAAACTTTTACAACTTTATAAAGTCACATTTGTCCTTTGTGAATATATAATTTTGTTTTTGATTGGAAACTAATTCCTAAAATTAACAAATTATTTGTTTAAACATCTATCCTCATTTATAATTTCTTTTATTTTATATTTATTCTGTCTGGATTTTACTTGGTATATGGTATGAAGAATTTTTGTCTCAAATAATAACTTTCCACTTTATTTATTATTGCCATGTCTTTGTGATGCACTGTAGGTATAAAATAAATATAATAACCTATAGTTGTACTATAGCTACAGATATACCTATATTTTTATCTATACCTGTATAAAAATATCCACATGAGGCTTATTTTATTCCACTGAGTATCTTCCTACATTATATAAACTTTCGGTATCACACAAAATCCTATTGTTTATATACAGACCTCTTTCTTACATAGACTCATATACGTTGTCTTAACTTCAACTTCACTGTCTTGAGGCAGAGACTCTGGTATGTTTCTCTTTCGAATCCTCTCTTTTGTCTGCTATAGTGTTAGACCGTAATTGTATTTAATGCACACTAACACTGAAACAACACACCATGGCTCAGTGTTTCTGTTCCTAACTTCTACAGACATCGGCATTGGCAAGGATTTCACAGACACACATGTATGGGTGAGAATAAGTGGAATTCTGCATAGTTTGGAAGTGCAGATGATTTGTCCAAAAGGTGAGCAATGTGCTACCACAAAATGCAAACTATTGCTTTTCTAAATAAGTGATTTCTATTAGAGCAATGGTATTCTGTTGTATGTCTCGTTAAAAGGTATGTTATTTTCTTTTATAAAAAGGGTGACCATTTAATCTACCACCAAAACTGGAACCATTTTAAGGGAAGAGGCACAATTAATAATTTCACTTGCACAACAGGCATAAACAGATAGTCCCAGGAAAACTCGGCGACAACAGATGACTTTACCGCCACATTGTAACATCTGATGTTTGTCACTGTGCTGTCTTAACCTTGTGGGATAGTTAAGCGATAATGGTTAACTGGAGAACCTGCAGTCTCTGCAGCCGTCTATGACCAAGGCCGATAGTTCAGTGACGAGTTGCTCAATGCAGCAATCTGGAGTATTTATTTTTTTATGGACAAACACATTAAATAAATTAAAGTCGTACCAATGTATAAGCAGAAGGTACAAATCGAAAGCTTCAAAAGTAGCACAATGTCATGGACTAATGGCTACCAGTGGGTAGCGGGAAGGCGGCTGGGGAGAGGTAGATGGGGAAAGAAATTAAATCATTTCTTCAATTAAATAAGTAAATTAATTAAAATAATTAATTAAAAATAGCACAATGTCTTTGGAATTATATATTTAAATATCTATGCACTTAACGAACTCAGGGTCATCTGCAGACAGGGAATCGACAGTTTACTTTCCCATTTTTCATGCAGGTTAGTCATCCGCAGTAGAAGCAAAACTAATTGTATTTAAAAGTTATTCTGAATTTAGATGACAAAAAATTATATTGTAAACAAAATATGAAAAACTGATTTGATTTTACAAATAAAAGTGTAAATGAAAAAGACTTTAGCTACCTTCTCAGTAAGGATGGACTAATGCAAGTTTGGTCCTTCAAAGTGAGTGGCTTTTTCAATATCATTGTGAAGTTCTTTGTTATTCTTAATCTGTTTATTTAAACTCTGGGAACAGACATTTGTGATTTAATTAAAGTCAGTTTTTTTCAACATATTTATATGAGACATATCCTTTTCAACTGATTCAACAGAATGTTGGAAACAAAAAAAAATACAAAATATTTGTTAAACGATAATAGAATGAAAATCTAACGAGAGATCAAATGTTTTCAAATGCTGAATCACGCGAGCTGAACGAATTTTCACTCCTGGATTATGATTCCCTATTCACATCACATTCAAGGAAGCAACACAGACACTTCGAAACACCGAGTTTCAAGATGCAACTCTTAATGCTTCCCCTGAAATATACTTTAATGTGACATGAGAGTTCTGAAATTAAAATTTAAAAAAATGTTTAAATCATTAACAGTTACACTTTTCTCCATTCCCTCTGTTCTCGCAAGGACACTCCAATTATTTGTAGCTCTGTGATGGATGAAAGAAACGGTGGGAAAATAAGGTGAAAACTTTATATATTCTCTAAAGGAAGTCATTATTCAAGCATGAGGAATATTAAATCTTGATAAAGAGATCAATTACAAGGGCTCCGCACACTCACTTAGAACTGTGTGTCCCCAGTAATGAACTGCACATCACCATTAGGAAGACTAGACATAAATCATGGAGATTTGATAAAATGAAATCCAGGGAGATTATTATTATTTGCCTGAGGTGTGCAATATAATGATTTTGATTTGTTTCAAGACACACGAAGGACATAAATCATGAGTTTAAAAGAAGTTTCTTTACTGCTTATTTTTTATTTTTACCTTTAAACTTAGAGGCTCTGCTAGAAGCAGTAGACAATACAGTCCCTTAAAAGTGGCACTATACTCTCTGACCAATGCATCCAAATGTCTATCAAAGTTTATTAGAATGAAAGTGCTCACTCTTCACAAAGCAGTAATCTAATATTTTTATCTAACTAACTTGCTTTATTCAATTACATGAGGATAAAACACTGTGTCCTTAAAAATATATTCATGCTGACAACATTTCCGAAGGTTAATTTCCCTCATCGAGGTAACCGAGTTGCCTCCCCTTGACTCTGAGTAACCTACACATCTGCAATGCCCTCCAAAAATCTTCTTAAGGCTCATCATGCCTTGCATTTAGGAAGTAACGTCACATCTCCTGTGGGCGTCATGACTGACTGGAGCCTTGTAGAAAATTGCTTTTCTTCAAAAAAATAAGACACCTAATTTTTCACTCTTCTATTTCTTTTTCTTTTCTTTCTTTCTTTCTTTTTTTTTTTTACTTCGAAGCAAAATTCAAGACACCTTTCTACAGAAAAGTTTAGAATGGTTCTCAGAAGCAAGAGAACAACAGCTGGACAGTGAGAAAACCACTTAGAGAGTAAGACTCAGGGTGTGATGTTTCTACCGAGTCACATAAATGAGGGAGTTAAAGAGGAACAGGGTCCTGAGAGGATATTCATGTAGAATGTTCACGATCCTTTTTCCTTTTTGGTGGAGGTCCGTGGACAGCTAAGCACTGCTCCCTTTAAATACATTTATGATATGGTTGTACATTTATTTTTAAGCCAGTTGGATTCAGATTTAGCCACTGTGCAAATATCGGACAATGGGAACCATGGTTTATTCAGGTTTTTTGTTAGAAAAATAAAAAAAGATTTCAAGAAAGAAGGGATGAAAATACTATGTGTTCTAATGATGATTCACAAAACTTCTATCTTCTTAAATTTTTAAAGTAGTCTATTGTGAGGATATATACCGATTTTTAAGCCCTATTACTATATTTTATTATTTTAGCAAATTTTTGTAGACTGTTCTTGGTTTGAACTGGTTGATTTTTTTCTTATGCCTATTGTTAGCAGTGAATGTTGTTACATTATCTACCATCTCAGAGTTAAGGTTTAAAAAAAGAATCATTTTATTTGTTCATAGAGTCTATGAATTAGTATTAAGGGACTACATAGTGAGGATCGCTCTTTTCTGCTCCTCAGTATCTGTGGTTTCAATTGGGAAGACTTCCAAAATAGCTTCTTTACTCACAGGTCTGGGCTGGGCTGATGGATCAGGTCAGCTAGTTGTATTGATGTGAGTAACCACCTGTAACCTCTCCACCTGGCTTTGGTTTCTCAGAACACGACCGTCGGGGTCTGAGTGGGAATGTAGAAATGGAGGGCTGGGAAAGAGCAAATCTCCCAGGAGAGCCACATGGAAGGAGGGGCTTTTTATGACCCACCACTGAAAGGCACATAGCTTCCTTTCCCCTGTACTCTATAGGCTGACGCTGTCACAAGTCTTCCCGAAATCAAAAGTATGTGATGAAGACCACACCACTGAAAGAGACGACTGTAAATGACTTTAAAGCCTTTTTCTTTTAAACATTACCCAGTAATATTAAGAGATTATTTAAGTACAATACTTGTCTTCTAGTATTTCCATACATATATTTTAAAAATGGGGTCCTTTAATATTTAAACTTTAAGCAGTATTTTTATGGCATACTCATTCCTCTAAGAGAAAAGTTCTTGAAAAAATTAATATAAACGAATGAATGGATGATGGCATTTGTCATTTATACAATTAATGAAAAGAAGAAATGAATCACCTACAAGTAAAGTTTATTACACAATTATAACACTAGGGTAGAAACTGTTATACACAATAGAAATAATTAGTAGTACTTATGGGAAGAATAATAATATTTCTAAAATTAGAGTGGCAGTGGCAAGATGAGACTTAGTCAAATAAATCATCCACTAATTACATAAACTGATTTTCCCCAAACACACCCAATTCTGACCCCAACTAATAAAATGTGTAGGGAGAAGAAATAAAAATTAGCATTCTAACAACAGGCATAAGACAAATTGAATAAGTTAAGACCAATATGTGCAAAATAATAAAATACATTAAGTAGGTCTTTATATTGTCATTTTCATAGATCCTCCAAATTATAGGCATATTTTTCCCACTGTTCCCATTTCCAGATCTTTTTGGAGGTTTTACTGCTTCTTAAGAGATATTACCTATATCTTTAAATATATTTTTTAAGTGTAATTTATAGTAATCCAGGAATAATAGTTGCAAGCCTCTCATTAATGTCAAAGATAAGATTTTATGTGGTCCACTGACAAAGCGTGTGTGCTATGTTTCAAGTCATGGATTAATGATGTGATAAACTTTATTCTTATTTGATTATTTAGGTCACCTACTCTCACAGACATGCCTTTACTGTTAAAATAAGCTGAAAACATTAGATACAAAAAAGACTAATCCAAGCAAAATGGTAAAAAACGCTCATTAATTATAAATACAATTGAAAGTTGTTCTATATCATATTAAGAAACATCACGTAAGAATGCATTACATGAGGAGACTCAATTTGTCTAATATAGATGGAATAATTTACTGTATTTATATAATGATGTAAATTTTATTCATCAGAATTCCTCTTGAAAAACACTGTATTGTTAGAAAGAGTTCGATAAACAGCTAGAATGAACAGGTAGGTGAGGAATTAATCACTGAGGGCCTACTAAAGAAAAAAACTGAAAACTTTACATAAAACAAAAGAGGAATTTGTCAGAAGTGAATATCAGTCCTTTGGGCTGTGCGAGGGAACAGCCCAAATGACTGACAACGAATAAAAGTAACCAACAGCTCCTCAATTAGAAACCCCGGCATTAGTGGATTTCATGGATGTACACACGCAAATCCATGTGTGTAGCAATTTCGCATTAGGAAAAATTATGGCCTAGGAAGGATTTCACTCTTAAATATCTTCTCATTGCTCTAAATGGAAATTTTCTTAGTATGTCCCCTTTAAGCAGCACAGCATGCTCAGGCCCCTTCTCTTAGTTTCTATTAAGGTGTCATGGATTAAGGTGATAAATTAATCCAAGTTAATTTGACCTGCATTACATAATAACACCCAGCCAGAGGCCATGGTTTTCCTTAGCACATGGGGTGAAACTCAAATGTTTTTCAGGTATGACCAGCAGAAGAAATTCTGCAATAACCATTGTTGGGAGAAATACTTTGTGTCTTTGCTGACTTTCAAATCTCATAACCTAATTGTTTTCTGCTTTTTTTTTTTCTACAAGAGACATCTACCCAGCTACGCTTTGAAAGCTAGACATAGCTCTACCTGCCTGACACCAAATTGAATATAATATATGGCAACCTGATAATGTCCCAACTTAATCTCAATTTTTTAACGGGCATAAATATTGTTTAAATAAAACTCATCTCCTAAATATTATTGTAAAAATTCTTGTTTAAGAAAAAGAATAACTTGAATTCTGTTAGATGGATTATCACTTGTTCGGAAATAAATTTACACATTTTCTACCAGGTGAATTGTAGTCTCTGCCTCCACAGATTGCATCGAGATGTCAATATTATTATATTTTTGATTTGCCCAATATATAGAAATAAATCTAATTAAGATGAACTGATTCTCTTGGTTAAAAAAATGACATCCCATTGTAAATTATGCAAACATCTACATAAAGCATGGTTAAATAAAAAAAATCATATGCCAGGAAAGGGTAAATGTTTTTGATAGATTCATTATGTCTTCAGAAATACTAAACAAGCAGTTAAAAACAATTTGCCCTATACTGGCCAATCTGGATTTAAACTGTAGTTGTATTTTATAATATGAAGGCAGGGGAATTTTGAGTTGGCAGAAACATTCGACTATGTACTGTAATAATCCTCAGTGATGAAATTCATTTATATGCAACCTTAAAGAACACTGAATGCAAATCTCATATTTAATTTTCTAAAAGCGCTCAAGGATAATTGCACTGAAAAAAAAAGTACTTATTCTGAAGCATGACTCATTACTTGATTTTATTTTCTTCATTGTCTTGGATACAAATTATACATTGATTTCATGTTCCTTTTCTTGTATATTTCACATGATTTCTTGTACATGATGATTTAAGAAAAGCTCTAAAGTACTTGTAAATGACTTGTGTTAAAAATATCAATGATACTGAAGCTGTACCTCTTGGAACCAAATTGCAATGTGCAAAATGACCTTTTAAAATATGAAATTTTCTTTGCACCTTATGTATCTACTTAGATTTCTACTGTGTATATAATTCTGAAATCGTGTATTATTTATTAAGCATAACTGTAGTGGTGTATCATAATTACTATTTCTATTGCTTAGGGTCATTTGAGGATTTCTTCAGACTTCTGATATACTAGAAATGCAATTTATCACCAAATGATTTATTAAAAAGATAGTATTATTTTGTATCTTATATCAATATGAAATTCCATGGCAACTAAGACCTGCATTATTTGATAGATCAGCAAAGGTGATCTTTGCAAAAAGTATGGCATAGTTATTGATCATATGTCATTCGTATGTGTGGTCAAGTAGTTCCAAAGCATTTTAACTATCATATTTAGAGCAGAGAATATTTATAGGCTACTTGAGTCTATGACTGAAAACAGTTATCAAAAAAAAGAGACAAGATTCAATTTGATTCATTATTTCTCCTACCTACAGAGTAGAGATCTATTTTGTTATCTAGTATTAGAATAACAACCATTTTAGCTGCCAATCCTGATGTATCGGGACTACGCAGATCATGTCTACGACACCTGGGCTCGCTAAGAGTGAGAACAGTGGTCCAGAGGGGCAATGGTGGGGTGGATGAGCTGCGGGAGCTGCCTGTTCTGCTGACTATGAGAAGAAAGCCTGTCATCAGATGCTAGTCCCCAACATACTTCATGTTCCGAAGCTGTGAACTCCTGAAACATTTCCTTTCCTGGAAATAAAGACAATATAAAGGTGTTTGATTGCTTGACCCCTCTCTTGTCTAATTATTTCTCAAAATGTGGTTAAATAATGTATATTAGAATTACCTGGGATTTCTTCCAAAATGATGTTTCCTGAAGCTTACTTCAGATATACTGAATTATAGCTCCGAAGAAAGGAGCCAGGAATCTGAATTTTAAATAAATACCGCTGGTGATACCTATGCATAATGAAGATTAAAAACAACTGTTCCAATAATTTGGTCCAGATATTTCCTGCCTATCAAAATATAGACTAGTCCACAGAAAAAAAACTAAGAGTCCATCATCATCAAATCAGTATTATAAGAAATGCTAAAGGAACTTCTTTAAGAAGAGAAAAAAAGACAAAGATATGAATAATAAAATGGCAATAACTATATATTTATCAACATTACTTTAAATGTAAACGGGTTAAATGTTACAATCAAATGACATAGGGTTTCTGAATGGATAAGAAAATAAGACCCTTACATATGCTGCCTACAAGAGACTCACTTCAGATCAAAAGACATACACACACTAAAAGTAAAGGAATGGAAGAAGATATATCATAAAAATAGAAATGAGAAAAAAACCTAGGGCAGCAATTCTGAAGTACTAGACAAAACAGACTTTAAAACAAATGCTATAACTAGAGACAAAGAAGGACGCAGTAATGCCATATCTGGTATTTATCAGAAGAAACCAAAAACACTAATTTGAAAAGACGTGTATCCATATGTTCATTGAAGCACTATTTACAATAGTCAAGATACGGAAACTACCTAAATGCCCAACAATAGATGACTAGATAAAGAACTGATGCATATGTACAATGGAATATTACTCAACCATAAAAAAGAATGAAATATTGCTATCTTCAACAACATAGATGAATCTAGAAGGTATTATGCTGAGTGATAGAAGTCAGAAAAAGACAAATACCATATGATTTCACTTATATGTGTAATCTAAAAAAAATAAAAACAAAAAAATGAACAAACAGAAAAAAACTCATAGATACAGAGACCATTTCGATGACTGCCAGATGGCAAGGGGGCTGGGGGGATGGGTGAAGGGAGGGACGGGTTCGAGAGGTACAAATTCGTAGTTATAAAATACTCAGAGATGTAGAGTATAGCACAGAGAATACAGTCACTAATAATGTAGTAACTATGTACAGTGTCAGGTGGGTACAAGATTTATCAGGAGGATCACCTTGTAAGTTATACAGATGTCTAATCCCTATGTTGTACACCTGAAAGGAATATCATATTGTATGTCGACTCAAAAGGTAATTAAAAAATAAAAACTATAAAGACTAGTTATAGACTTAGTTTATGGAAATGTAAGAAGTAAATGGCTTATGTTCATCTTTATTTATCATTAGGCAAAGTCCTTCAACAATCTCTGGCCAAGGTAGCAAGTTCTGCTGTATATCATTCCTGTGACCAGCTCTACATCTTACAGTGAAATCCTGTTCAGTGGGTCCTTGACTTATCCACCAGTGACCAAATCCCTGTCTTATTTTCTTTTTTTTCCAGGGACTAGAGGTAATTCCCAATCCTATGAATATAGTCAATGTGACCCATTTTTTCTACATGCTTGTTTGCAATATTCTTTATTAGTGAAATCTGAATCCTTCACTATGTCAGGATTCTTCATCATTGAATTTCACAGCTGAGAGAATGTGCAGTTATAAACCCTGGCTGAATTTCCATTTCACTGACCATCTACTGCCTGGTGTGCAGCCTGTTATCATCAATGCCTGTATTCTGGGGATACTACAATCCACGCTTCTAATTGGTCTTCTATCAATTGCAGCTGGGTATGTTACCCTGTGAGAGATGGGTTTTAAGATTCACATCCCCTTCTCAATCGTACAAATCCTCCAGCACATAGACACAGTTCTCGGAACCCGAATGGACCCTGGTTGGATAGGCATCATTATTTTATAGGCTGGCCGACCCTTCCTTTAACACCTCTGTTGGGCTCATTGCTTCTGCACATGAAAATGCACCTGGTATACAGAGCTGTGTCCTCATCACCTCCTTCCTAGATTAGTGCGACATCTGTACACTATTTCCACCTGCGCTTTTGTAGTTTGCATGCCTTTGCACAGGTTGATTCCCATGCCTGGAATGTTCCCTTTGCAGAACAGTCATTCTTGTGGGATAGTATTTTTTAAATAGAAAGGAAGTAAAAAAAAAAAAAAAAAACTCGAGAAATAGCAGAATCATTTATGACTATATAACACAGCAGAGACCAAAACAATGCGTCAACATGATTTCCTTAATTTGAATTTTATTCTGATGTTAGTTATTTGTGTACCTTTGTTCTACCAAACTGTGAGCAGCTGAGGACACAGATATTTTTTCCACTCATGTTCATATTTGCAGGGCCTCACTCAATGACTGCATTCCGGAATGAATGCATTTTAGTACTATGTAATATTCAGTAAAACACTTACCATCCATTAGTTTTGAGAACAAATACAAAAAAGCAATCGGATTTGTTAACATACTCTCTGAATCATTTTCTGTCATCTCCAAATCCTAGGTTGTATCAATAATCTGATAATTATGCTTTGTAAAATTACTATTCTGTACAACCATATTTAAAATAATTTGGTTCAAACAGCCAGCATGATCATTCCATCTTGCTATTTCTCTAGTCTTTACTGTTATATAATTATTTGAATATCACACTACTTTTTGTGAAACTTCACTCCAAATATTCCACCTCCTACCTCTCACTGGTTATTTAAATTTCTTAGATTTGGTTGCAACTAAAGGCTTTTCATATTTTAAGTCTTCTCTCTCTCTCTTTTTACCATGGGTTATCTCCGATTTGTTACTTCTTGGGTTCTATGATCAGTAACTTTCCCTGAGATATTCTTCTTTAACAATTAAGTTCTAAATATGTGCATTAAAACACATCTTTTTGAAATAGAACTGGGTGATAAATTTCTCACCTCTTCCTAAAATAGTATTCAAAACCTGTTAACACGATGCTATTTCCAATTTGATTAATTACATCATCCTTAAAAAAAAAAAGTAAAACACAAATTCCCTAAATTGGATCTGTTTATCGTTGTAATGCATTTCTAAAAAACAAAAGGGAAAAATGTGTCACAGATAAGCAAACGAAAGACTGTGATCAAGTGTAAAAGTTAGTTTCCAGCAATCCTGGAAAACACCATCAAGGACGTAAAAACAGAAACTCAAAGGGCCCTGAAACTTGAATGTTGTCTGTCCTCAATGTTCAAATGGCTGGGACCTGCTGCCCATGGATAATCGCTTGGTGGCTCATGTGCCATTTGTAGCCACCGAGCTTCTGCGCCCCCAGCCTCCCGTGTTGACTCCTGCTCTCCTGAAGGTCATCAGGGCTGGTGCGCCCTTGTCCCATCCAGAGCACCCTGTCCGTCACCACCACCGGGTCCTGCCTGAACAGCTTTACAGTTTTATCACGTGGTGCCAGTCCTTTCTCAGCTCTCTATGCCCCGGCAACTACTTCCAGTGCTTCAGCCCCTGCCTTAAAGAAACAGGCAGGGGCTTGTTTCCCTGTTAAGGATGAAGGGAGGTTTAACCATGCGGTCTGCAAAAGGAATTGGCCTCTCCACCCGGTATCCAGTTTATCTGGGAAGTGCTCAGACATTTTATTTTCTTTATATCCACTCAGTATGAGTTTTTATTGAGGTAATAACCTGACAGGTTCAGCAGAAATGTTTAAGATCCAAGCTGTTAGCAGAAACTCAGTTCCTGGCATTTCTGCCCTTGCGCCAGGGGATAGTTTTTTGTGGCGACCCCTTGAAGATTTATATAAATAGACGGCTATCACCCAGTCTCATAACCAAAAGGATAGAGCAGGAACACATCTATAAATTATTGCCCATTCTATGACTCTGTTAATGAAATTTGAGCTGTTAGCTGTCACACAAAAACTGAAATTATAAAAACACCAGAAGATGTGACAACATGTCACCTTGAACTGAAAGCTGAAATTCGCTTTGGGATGATTTAGGATCTCAGCATTCCTAACTTATTGCAAGAGAATTTTAAATGTTTTCCTTCAGTTACTCATTCAAGGAAAGATTACATGGAAAGTGAAGATTACATGCTAGATATTATGCTGAGCCCTGGGAATACATTTGCACGTGTAAATTCCACTACAGTTAGCAGAACTAGAAATATGAAGGTGATTGTGTTAATGAATACAAACTCGTGGAAAATTAAGTATAACTAACGAATGACTACAGCACTATCACACTGGGAAATTATGTACACATGTAACATTGATTTTTATGGCAACTTTCATAATAGAATTGTGCAGTCAGTAGGTGGCACTATTTGTTTTATTAATAATCACTGACCACTCCCTTTACTCTTAGAAAAAAGTGTCGATGACAGTTTATTTTCAACTATTTTCACAAAATTTCACAATTGCTTATATCTAGCTTATTAATGAATCATTTGGACTGCCTACAAAGAAGACCGACGTAGGATAAAGAGAGGAGAGTTTGTAGGATGGGAGAAATTATGTCACGTGCCATGCTGGTGTCTGTCAGGTTGTCTTCTCTGTGTATTATCTACCGAAAAGACCACTGCTGAGCACGCTGCCTCCTTCCTGGACACCTTCTCTTATCAGCCAGATAGTGTGTACACAGAGAATGCAAACTAATTTTAATGTGCACTGAAGCAAAATATTACCAGGAAGGTGAAGCTACTAAAATATATAGCATATAAATTGTTCGCAAGCGTTCATGACATTATGATTATCGGGCATTCTGGGTGTTCCACACTACTGCTTTTCTCCATTAGTATAGATAACTGAGAGACGAGCATTATGTTGGTAGGAAAAAAAACAAGCAAACAAAACTATTTTTACTTCCATTTCTTCCAAGCAATAGCTATGCTTGCATCAAGGTATTCAGAAGGAAAAAATCTTTTTTTTTAATGCATTCTACTCCCACACACCATCAAGTTGTATGTGACCATGATTATGTCCTAAACTGTATAAGAGTGCCCCCAAAGCGCCCAGAACCCCCTATAATTTGTTTAATATATGTTTCCCCCCATGAGATCATAGTATCCACAAAATCGAGGATTTACCTGTTTTGTATTTGAGGTCTCCCAGCAGATGTCACAGTGCCTGGCACATGACAGTGCACAAGAGATACTTGTTAAAAGAAGAAACACATGTCCATTGGACTGAATTATTTTGTCATTTTGTAACATTAAAAGAAATGAATGGGGTAGCCTCTGATTATGCGGGCAAACATATTGCTAAGGTGTTATGCCAGTCAATCAGGGAAAAATGGTGGGCAGGGCATAATTTCTTATTTTTAGTACTGTCTTTAAATGACTAATTTGTTTCATGATTATGTCATAAGTTCAACAGAACAGACTATTACCTTACCTAAATTACAATTATTTTCATATTATATGTATTTACATATTTAAATCCCTAAAATTTATTTGCTTTAGCATATGAACTGATGATGAAAATTGTTTTAGTTCCAAGTTCCTTGTAAGTTGTCTCATTGCCAGTGGACAAATCAAATTTATTCTGAGGTCATTTTATAGGTTTTAGTTCTTAAAGTCTTAGATATTTCAAAATCTGTGTTTATATCTCCAATAATCTCTGATGGTCTCCTATTTGTGTGTGTGTGTGTGAGTGAGTTACACTTGTATTATTATTTCTTTTTGCTATTATGCCCAGTTATCTTTTTATGTCAGGTTTTATTTTCACAACATTCTTTTTAGAGATTATGTGCTTTCTGGAATGATATTATTTTCCTCCAGAGATGGTTTATATTTATTTCCATCAGAGAAATACCAATTGAGGACAATGTCAACCACATTTAAGGATGTGAGATGATTTGAATTTGAACTATAGTCACTGGGTGGCTTATTAACTTCTTTATTAGCTTTACTGTATTATAACTGATTTACAAAAATACTGTACATATATAACATATACAGTCGATGATAGACATATGTATATACCTATGAAACCACTACCACAATCAAGATAATAAACATGACCATCACCCTCAAGAGTTTCCTGTGTCCCTTTTTTTTTTTTAGGTGGGGGGAGGAAGAACATATAAGACGAGATCCACCCTCCTAACAGATTTTTAAGTGCACTCTACAGTACTGCTATAGTAGCATGGTGTACAGCAGGCCTCTGCGTTCTGTTGAGAGAGGCTGGCAAGTTCATGTACGTAACCGACATATTAATACATTTTGGATTCAGAAATATGACCGATGATTTCAGATTCCTACACTTATGCTGTATCAAATACAACATGCTTCCACAGTGCTTTGTACTCTACCAGGAACCTCATGGTATTAATAAAAGTTGATATTCAGTATATTGTAAGAGTTAAAAAACTAATGCAACGTTTACTTGAAAGTTGTTCATCAAAAATCATTTCTATCTAAAAATTAGGAGTAGATAACAGTTACTGGGAAGGGTAACTCTTCAGAAGACAACGCTATTTCCAGGATGGATTTCTGTATTTACTGTTATTGTCCCTTTTGAGCATGTGTTGAATTACTTAGAGTTATGACTGCCACGGCATAAAGAGGGCATTTCAGTACATCTTTCTGTGGTGGGTCGTCTGGATGGCCCCAGGGCTTCGCCGCTCTCCTTCCTATAGAGACACATTTGCCTTTATTTTGAAGTGGCTCCCACTATGGTCATGCAGATTCGTGCTGTCCCTTTACCCAGAGCTCAGCCACGTTACTGGATTTGGTGAGGGGGTGTTGTCAAGTACGAAACAGGCAGAGGCTTATGATGCCCTTGTGTATCAGGATGCTCCTTTATCTCTTTGTCATTGCCACGAGAATATGCCAGGGCCAGCCAGGTGGACAAAGAGACCGAAAGAAACCATGCCACCCCAACCGAAACTCTTAAGTGAGTTGACAACTTGCTAACCCAGGTGTGTGAGCGAAGCCCACAGAGGTAAACACACTCTCTTAGCTTAAGTCCAGCTTTGTTCAGGGTCACCAAGGTTTAGTGGCTGCTAGTAATACATCATTATTCTGGCAAAGCGATCTGATACACTATCTTGTGAAAACATTGACTGACCATAAAAAAAAAATGAATTATTTTGATGAAAAACAAACATTGTGTTATAATCAGCATATCAATTTTTCATTTTTAAATCTTTCTTTGTTCCACTTTATAGAATATAAAGACAAATATGATATGGCATTCATCCCTTATGATCTAGAACAGTCATGCCAATGATTTATGGCTTGTGCTCATTCTGATTTTTCCGTGCATATAATCTAATTGGTTGGTACTCATATTTAACTGACTAAATATTTAACTGACTAAATATTTAACATTTCATCCTGACATAATATCATACTATTATTAGAACTTTAAGGGACTAGCATCTAATTCCCAATGATTTATAAATTAAGTGCCTATATATTTAAAATTAATTAGAAAACAAAGATACATATTCATTTCTTACTTTCAGTCATTCCAGTAAAAAACCATTGTTATACTTCAGAGAGCAAGCTCCTTTCTCTTATTTATAGAAAAGTTTATCACAGCATAAAAATATGAATTGTTTATACGGTTTTAGAATAAATGATGGCAACTTTCATACGCCATTTAGAAACGGTTCCAGCACTTGCATTCTGAGTTTATTCATGAAACACACAGTTCCTGCTCTATATTTTCTCCTTCTTTCTTCTCCATAGGGGAAAAGAACTATAAATTTACCATCTGCTCCAAGACTTTCTATAGCCATAAAGACTGCAGTTAAAACTATGTTAATAGCTCAGTTCAGGCAAGAATGATTCCTTAATTTTCATTTCTTATAGGGTAAGTTAATTAAATCCATTAAAGCCATTTCATCACTCCATAAGGCTATTCAGGTTCTTGTTGGCTTCCATTTAAAAATTCCAGACTAAACTCTACATATCTGTTATCTCCATAATTTCATTCCTACAAAGCCTTTTTTTTTTTTTTTGGTAGCATCCTGGCTACCACATTTTTAACAGTTAAAATAAGTTTTAAATAGTTTATTTTATATAGGTATGCTGTTAGTATGATTAAAATTGTATCGATAGTGACTAAAAACATATTAATTGAGGACAATAAACAATCTACGAGTCTGTTCATGACTTGTACCATGCTGAAAGCACATACATTAGGGAGTATAACATGCAGGACCCCAAAGATGAAAAATGTGATTGTGGAACTGCTTAATCTTTATCGAGAAGAAACCAATAAAATGCACAAAAATACAATATAACAAGCATATCATAGGGCATAGTCATAAATTCCCACAGGGAAATAATTGTCAGGCCTTTGTCTTCAGCTCCCAGCTTGTGTTGGGTTCCTAGCCATGTTCCTGGGTTCGGTTTTGGATAAAGTGCTTTGGGAAAATAGAAGAGGAACAGACGTGTCTGAGAAAGCGGGAGAAGGTTTACTGCAGGAGCCCCTGCGATTAATAAAATTTGTCAGGTTCAGAAAAAAAAGGAATGTAGATATGTCAAAAGAAGGAGTAGGTTATCCATGCAATGATTCCCTAAACCCATGAGTGACTTGAAAGTTAATGAATGACTCGATGAAATATTCTAACATTTCAAACCAAAAGCTCATTCATTTATTCAGTTGACAAGTATTTATTGATTGCCAACTAGGTGTCTGGGGATGCAGTGGTGTTCAAGATATACTGAGCTTGCTATGCAGTAAGAAAGAGTAAAAACCAGGACTGTATGTGGTATAGGCCAGAATGTGGTGGAGATACGTCTTAGATTTGTCCTCTTAAAACTTATCATGCAATGGAGAGAATTTACATGAATGATCACAAAATCACGGGCCAATTACACATTGAAGGTCATCTACTTGAAATCAAGTTTTTCTTTACAATCAAGTATAATATCGGAAAAATTAAATTGATGATGTGGGATCAGAACGCTCGAAAGGGGTATTTAGAAAGATTTCTCAGTAAAACAGGTATTTCAATTAAGGTCTTTTAAACCTGTGTGTTTTGTTTAGTGAGAATTTAGATTCATAAGTAAAGATGCTGCCTACGTCTTCTTCCTAAACAAGTCATATTACTTTCCTTTGAAATTCTTGCACTTAACTAGATAAAAGACGTAACTTAATTAAAATATACAGACTATTATATGGATTTAACTTTAACTTTATGACAATTCCAAACTAGAATGCTTTGAGAACTTTAACAGTGATTGATATATTTTATTTCAAAAATGGAGAAATATAATTCCAAGGGAAAAGACTTTTTTTTTTCCCTTGAAGTCTATGACTGCCTACTCATTAAGTAACTTTTTTTTTTTTGAAATGTGATTGAGATGTTTTCTGCCTAATTATCTACCCCAAACATTCCAACAAAAACTCCCAAACTTTTTTCAATGTTCTAAAGCACCGTGTCCCATTTTCCGCACAGGTACAGAGGCATTTTAAAGCTGCGGGTGCACACACGGCGTACTGCTGTGTGCGCTCCAGCTGACGGCACCTACGCCTTCCTCTTACAAAAGCACCTAGTGTCTGCATCGTGACTCATTTCTTTTCACAAAAAGTTGTACGTTCAAAATTACAAAACCAGAATTGCACAATGCATTTATGAGAGTATTTTATTATTAATAAATAGTAGCATGTTATATTTACACTTAAACTATAGTATTAAGTATATTAATTAGGTATATGTTATAAAATTTAAAATGGTCAACCCAATGAAGGCTGATCTTAAATTAGCATTGCTTTAGAAACTGTATATTATTTATTTCTTAGACTGAAGAAAAGCTTAATTCTGAGCAAAGTATAATTGAGAGATAGAAACCACCGAGCTTTTCATCATCCTCAGCCTCATCAAAATAAAATTCTGTTTGTTCTACAAATATTTTACCACCTACATTTGACCACCAAGAGCTCTCTGAGAAGATGAAGATAAAGGCGTGAATGAAACTTACAAGCTAGTGAAGTCAGAATCCCGAAAGCTATTTGGGGATTTTGTCTTTTCTTCACTAGTCAATCTGCTCAGTCATATATTCATTTATGCGTTGTATTTACAAGATGTTATCTACCCTATTTGACACTCACAATACTAGGTACCAGGGATTCAACAGTGAAGAAAATGAGCTTAGATTTGTCCTCTTAAAACTTATCATGCAATGGAGAGAATTTATATGAATGATCACAAAATTACAGGCAAATTACACATTGAAGATCATCTATTTGAAATCAAGTTTTTCTTTACAATCAAGTATAATATCGGAAAAATTAAATCGATGATGTGGAAAATATATAAATAACTTTATTGTTTGCCTCACATTTTTAAATTAACACAAATCTGTTATCGGGACAGAAAAAGGGATCGGTCTGCCTGCACATGTCTAAGACAATGAAGAGATACATGTGGGTTTTGCAGCAAAGAAAGTCAGGTTTATTAGGGAGTCCCAAGTCCCGGTGACGCAGGCAAGCAGTCGCTCAAAGGCCTGGCTCCCAGGGCGTCTCTGGAGTACAGATTATATAGGAAAAAATCAGTAGCCATGGAAACAAAGGGAGCTGGGGGCGTGGCGGCCACTGACTGGAGGACTGGAGGGGGGTGAGGTAACGATGTGTCCGGTTATGGCATCACCCATGGCTCCTCCCCCCCCCACTCCTGTGGCCAGTGGGGCCGTGATCTGCCTCCACGGGCCTGCGGTGGAAACACATCCAAAGCCACGAAGTCCTCCTTAGTCTAACGTCCAAGGGAAACCTCCTGATTACAGATCTGAGGCTCTGGAGATCTTATGTCCTGATCTACATGAGAGACTAGATAGATAATTGATGGGCTAAAATTTTACCTTCAGCACTTACTATTTTTTTCATTTTGAATTTAGTACTTATTTCTTTATTTATAAGTTTAGTTCTCTTTGTGACTTGTGACCATTTAAACACGATGAGTTATCATCTGTTCCCAAATCCTTATCATTCTGTAATTCACTTAAAACCAGAATGGTGAAAACGCACACTAAAAAATGTTTAAAGTGTACCATTTTATTCTTCTGAATTTGAACACTAAGTTCAGAATACTTTGACATACTTTTAAAACGACTTTTGATTTACTAATTAGAAGAAAAACACTCTGCATCTCAGTCATATAGATATAGATCTGAATAGATAAATAAATCTATCTATATAGACATATAGGTACTATTCTGGAAGACCTCAGTTACTCATGATCTGGGCTATGATTTGCTTCTGGTAAAATGGTAATACAGGAAAAACCTGAAAATTTTAATTTCTTTATTTTGGTATGAGGAAATTATTTCTCTACTGATGGGTTAGTGATGTTGTGGGGTTGTGGAGTGTTGTGTGTGTGTGTGTGTGTGTGTGTGTGTGTGTGTGTGTGTGTGTGAGATACTCATGGACAATATATAGTTTTATGCTGTTGTGTGTTATTCTAAAACACAATACTGATATGATTGTCATCAAGTCAAAAGTGTTAGTTTTGTACCTGAAATAGTACTGAGCTGGTTCATCACCAATTTCTCATTCTGTTTCTCTTTACAAATTCTAGAGGTCAAGGGAATGTACTACGCACTCTAGATCATCTCAGCCCTTGAAAAAGTATAAAAATTAAAATGTTCTGAGTAAATTGAACAAACTTAATTCAATTTAATTACCAATATAAAATGTTTAATGTTTTCCAACAAGAAAATCTATAATAGAACAATTGTAATTAAAATTAAAATCCCAGTGTTACTCAGTTTTAGTCTTTGTGGTTCTTTAGAACAAAAGCCACCATTTCTTTAATACTAACATTTGAAATGCCTTGTGTCTGCTTCAGTGTTTTGTGTATATAAATTTATCTTCTCCAGTAGATCATAAATAACCATGGGCAAGGGATTTATCTATTTCTCTTACTTTTCTCAAAGCAACAGCACAAAGAGCTTACCTCAAGAGCTTTACACTTGCATTGGTTGGTTGATTTATTTTAGGGACAATTTAGAATTCTGTTAAGCTGAATAATTAATCTAGCTACTGGCTATTTCAATAATGTGCACTGATTAAAATTTAGGCAGAGAATCACAATGTAAACTGATCAACACCTAGAATTCTCATGTGCTCTCATGTTGTTAATTCATTGCATGCTTTGCTACATTTTCTGCATCTCAGAAACCTAAGAAATAACATCAATATAATGAGGAACATTTATGCTTTGAACAATAGAAACAATAGATGTTTTATGACTTTCTTTTATAAATTGTTTGGTTGCTTAAGATAGGTTTCCCCACCCCGCCCAAGGGGACAGGTTATTGGTGTGATTCAGTCTATTAGTCTGGTAGAGGAATAAGAACATTCCATTAGCACTAATAAATAATGAGTAACTAGATTAAGTACTGCTCTGGTAGTTGATAATAAAATATGTGAAACCAGGAAGAGAAACTGAAAAACTGATTTGGTGGTCAAAATCACTTCTAGATAGTTGGTAAGGTTGTAAAACAAACGAACAAATAATAAAAACAAAAATTAAATATAAAAAAATTCCTTCCTAGGTCTCAGCTTTTGTTTAAAAATGATGCTTTTGAGTGAGATTTGGTTTCTAGGTCCTTAAAAATTTATAGATCTCTAATATTATTTGAGTTTAAGAACATAAACTGTAGTAATGATATCATTGTTTCTTGAAATAATCATTCCTTAGCATTATGTGTTTTTTTCTACACGAGTAAGCATTTTCTTTGTTCCTTGGTTGCAACCTAATGTATAAAAAATAAGAATAATGTTACAAACATAAAACTGTAACCACTGTATAGGCTGCATTACATTTCATATTTTTTCTTAAAGTGTACTAACCGAGAATGTGTTTGATTCACTCCAAGTGACTGGTCTTACTTTATTTTTCTTGAGCTTTTTACAAAATTGGAGGAGTTTAAAATTGTAATTTATCTTGTCACCAAAATTTCATCTGATCAGATTTTTAAAAACACTTCTGTGGAGGTGTGATTGATGTACAAAAAACCGCACATTTTAATCAATACAGTCTAATGAAGCCATCATGACAATCAAGGTTACAAACATAGGTATCACCTCTGAAGGCTTCTTTGTGTGCCTTTTTCGTGTGTTTGTGATAAGCGTGCTTTACATGAAATGTGCATGACATGCCATGTGTCAGCTGTGGGTGCATGCTGGACAGCAGGGCTCTAGAACTCATCTTGCTGAACTGCAATTTCATGACTTTTGATTAGTAAGTCTTGTCTCTCATCTCGCCCCCTACCCTGAAGTCCCTGGCAACCACCATTCCACTCTTGGCTTCATGAATTTAACTGTTTTAGATAAATCATATCAATAGAACCATGCAGTGTTTATCTTTCCGTAATTGACTCATTTCACTGAAGTTTTATTTGAGAATTCTTTCCCATCTCAAGTCTAAGAGAGCCTATTCAAGGAGTTTAGAACAGGTGTCCCGAAGATATGCTACTTTGGCATGAGGATTATTCTGTGCTAAAGGCAATCAAGACCCTGGGGACTCAAGAGAAACTTTTCTCTCTCTCTTATAGGATTTAAGTTGGGGGCCTTGTCCATAAGAGTTACCAGCAGAAATACATTTTTATGACCTATCTGCATGGCAGGGCAAACAGCTAACTACTGAAAATCTGCTCTTATTGTCCTGTGCATGACCCTTCCCCCCTCAGACGCCCCAGGCCCCAATCTCAGTTCTTGGCTGCAGGTGGCTGATATACCTCATTTCCACTCTGTTAGAACCTCTCCTATAAGAGGGGTTCCCGTACATAAAATATTTGTTTTTCTCCTGTTAATCTGTTGCCGATTTGATCATCGGACAAGCTGCAAGAACTTTTGTAAGGTAGAAGAAAAATTCTCCCTCCCAACACCGTATGTGTGGACATGCACAGACTGTCCTAGACCAAAGGTCAATTTGAGTAAACACCCTTGCAAGCAAAAAGTTTTTAATACACATTTTAACACTGTGAAAATGACAATTGTAAAAATCACCTTTTTAACCTTTTTTTTCCCCGAGGATAAAAAATTTCACAAGTTTTGACTGTGTGTAAAAGGTAAATAAATATTTTTTTAAAGGATCACTTACATTTTCTATAGAAATATACCAAAAATATTTACATTAAAAATACATTTTTTCCCAAGACTCCAAGAAGTTTCACTGAGTATAAATGTTTAAAGCTTGAAATGTAAAATCTTAAAGAATTTTAATCTGTTCACAGTTATATGGGACCCAATGTTATCTGGTGCTATAATTCTTCTGAACAAGAGATTCTGGAATCAATTATTGCACAAATGCTTATAAAAGACTTAGGAGAAATTTTATGGCCAGTTCGTGGTTTTTTATACTTGTTGAACGTGAGCAATTAAGTCTAAACATTAACGCTACTAAAGACAGTGTGATGAAAACAAAAGGCTGTGACATGTACAAGGAAAGATACCTCTTTGCACATGGCTTAGAGTATTCGGTTTTCTCCGTACGTGGAGGACTAAACTTTTTCAAAAATGCAACCCTGGGCTCTTCTAATATATTTCTAAGCGACATTCGAAATATAATAACCGTTCTACTGAATTGCAATTTCACTGTTTCGATTTCTCTAAAAATGTACTCCTTTAAGGTGGATGTCCATCTAGCAGAATATTAATAGGAGAGCATTTCACATGTCACTCTCTTCATCGACTTGCAAATGCAATCACTCACGTTCTCTTTAGAGCACAGAGGCGCACAATGCATGGCATTACAGACGGCAATTCTCATCAGGCAGTTGCGTGAAGAGCTAGTGCTGATGCTAATTCATCTCTAGAAGACTGTATGCGGGAGGAAAAATAGCTTTCCCTCCACTCTCCTCAGTTCTTGGCTGAGACACCCGGTAACAAAGAGACTGGGGAGCAGAAGAGAAAAACAGAAGTGTAATAATACGTATACCTCCTGCATGCATAGGAGAGACCAGGAGAACCGAGCAACTCTTCTGAATGGCTGAAGCCACCCCCTTAAATACCATCTTTAACTAGGGACAAAAGAAGACCTCGGGGGTGGGGAGTTAGTTATGGGAGGTTGAGAAAAATAAACAAGGGTAAGGCTGCTAGGCAGCTGTCTCTTTGTCTTCTTCATTGACTAGAGTTTTTCGAGACTCGGTTGCCTCTCTCTTTCCTTTTACATGAAGACTTCCCTTATGAATGTAAATGTTTCTTAAGAAAGAGTAGCTTCTATTAGGTTTTCAGGGCTTCTCCTGTGTTTATAGTTTCTCTATAATAAGGAGCTTAAAATAATCCTTATGCCAAAGAGACAAATATTGGGGTGACAAATTCTACTCCCCTTTCAGTTCTACTGTAAAACGCCACATTTTGTATGCAAGGTTAACCCCTTCACTCAACCATAAAAGGAGAATCCATCTTCCTGAGGTATGAGTAACAGAATTAAAGTTTGTTAAAGAACAAAAATTCCACTGAGTAAAATTAAGATCTAATTGGCTTTTTTGAAGGATTCCTGAATTGGGAAGCGCACGACGTAGCACAGGGAGCTCTGAAAAGTTGCCCAAAACTGGAAGGTGTTTATAGGCAGAAGAAGGGTGGGACAGGGCGTTAAAAAGAGTGGATTATTTCAAGCAGGGTCCCCTTCTCTTGGGAGGAGGCACTGAACCTTACCAGGAAGATGACCTTACTAGTATTGATCAGGGAATTCCAGTTTGATTGGTTTAAAGTCCCACTTCTGTGTACTTAGGTGAAGTATAAAATCTTGGTGGGGCTTATCACAAGTGACTCCATTTTGGGTCTGTATTTTTTTTTTCTTTTTTCTTTTTTTTTTTAATGTTAATCAAAGCATCCATACCGGAAAGAAATGAGAAAATATGAATCTAAAAGTCAAAGTATGAATAACCAAATTACACGAAAGAGAGATACATATGAGTTCAAAACGATGGAGAAAGAAAATGAAACTATTGCCTGGTGTAAAGAAAGATTTAATCAAATTATGATTTTTCTATATAATCCTGAGAGAACTCTGTCCTGGACAGGACATGTAAAAGCTCTGAATGTGTGTCTGTGTGTGTACAGTCTAATTTTGTGACATGTATTTCAATTGGTTTGACCATGACACATCTTAAAAATAAAACAGACCTAGTGATAAAAGATTACAGTCAAAATTATAGGTAACTACCAAAATTAAAAAAAAAAAAGGAACCTGAAGAACTTGACGAAAGCATCCCAACTGACTATATGAACAAATTAAAATATTATTTCCTTGTGTAACAGTGAATTTCTTAAAAAGAAGATATAATGATAAAAAGTTATTCTGGAAATGTCTGACCAAGTGATTTAATTATTGTTTGTTGTCCTAATTTATTTGATAAAATGAGATGCTATCATCTATCAGGGCATGACTACTAATAAAACACATGCATTGCTGGAGAGATATTTAAAACAATATCATATCAAAGGTCTTTCCTACTTCGGAGCTTTTGAGAAAAAAGAGAGTCAAGTCTAATTGTAGAATAAAGACAGAAAAAAAAAAAAAATCTATCAATACAGGTTCACCAAAGGCTATTTTCCCTTCTTAGGCATTGCTGTGAGAAATTTCTTTGTCTAAAATTTAAATGAAAAATTTTTTATCTCAGTTTAAATGAATGATAATAAAGGATTTTTGAAATTCAATTTAGGATTTGATTACAGTTTTATTCCAGAGATGTTTAAATTTTCTATTTTAACAATTCTTTAGAGAACTCACCTGAAAGAGACAGGAAAACCAGTAGTCACATAATTTTTTTTTTTTTTTTATGTAACAGCTCCATGGCTGATATTTTGCTGTGAAAAATTCCCATCTCATAATGTGTGGTAGCATTTATTTACCTTCTTTTATGGTTTGTTTTCTAGTTCTGAATCATTAAATGTTAAAATTATGGTTTATTTATGTGTGGTGCTGCAGGACACAATAACATTAGTTTTACTATTTCAAATATTAATTTTAATGAAAAGTTCTAGCAAGGTGGAAATTTCTGAAGTAGGCATGCAACAATTCCTGATGGCAAATCTGCTTTCTGGAAAGGTTATGAGCATTTAGCAGCACTGGTAGTTGTTTGAGACACAGGGGTACCATAAATCTCTCCTAAAGCGTGGTTTAGGACTCTTTAAAAAACAAAAAAAAGATGTAGTCTCAAAGTCTGGTGCTTACTCTCCTGATGGAATTTATATTCTGGTGAGAGCGGAGCTACTAAGCTTCTCAGTCCTTTTGACTGGGCTAAAAGTAGAGAAAATGTTAGCAAATAAGGAATAAGCAAGACTGCCTTCTGTTGAAGGTGCAGATCAGTGAGGGGGAGACAGTGAGTGCCTGGGATATAAATAGTCTGGCTCCTGGCCCAGACAGCACCTCAGGGTTGCAGCCTGAGATAAGGTTATAAATTCTAGGATCTGTTTGTAAAATTTGCATGTGCTCGGAAGAGCATGACCTTAGGGGAAATGGCTCACATTAGCCAAATTCACAGGAAAGCGCACATACTGACCAAATGACAGAGTATTACTGTATGAAGAGAAATGTAAGATAACAAATCATTAATACATAAAGAGAAATGAGCCTCTCAAGGAGAGTGTAACATCCACTTCCCTTATTCAGGATGATACTCCCAGGAGGAAAATCCTCATGAAAAGCACAAAGAAATTGGAGCTGAGTGATCGTTGTAATTAGCACTCGAGATCAGAGGCGTCTGTATCTGCCCAGCGGGGTTTTCTTAACAAACAAGGCTGATGACCCAAAAAACATTTTTATTCTTTGAGTTTTACTTTTTAAAAGTACATTGGTTACTACTCCCTTTCTGCCCCGTCTTCTTTCAGACTGTCTATCATAATAAGTTGAGAGGAGCCAAATTTGGTTTATTCAGATCTTATACAGAATCTCAGTGTGTGCAGGGCAGGTAGAGAGGCTGATTAAGGCAGCATTGAAACGGCTGAAATGGACTTGTTATCTCTGCTTTTCCATCCCATCATCACAAGGCACAAGTCACAGGCTCGCCCACCCCTCCCCTACCACGCTTAGTTCCTAGAGGAGGCTGGAGCTCTGTCTACCAGGATTGAGAACCGCTGGACTGAAGGAAAACAGTAGCCCTTACTGGTCAACGATGGGACCATATTTGTCCAGAGGTTAAAGCCAGTGCTTCTCTATTCATAAAACAAGGTAATAATGTCATATTCCTATGTCGGGTTGGATGAGTCAGCCTAAGCTTTAGTAAAAATGACTCGCATCTCAGCGACAACCTATCAAAAAAGCTTGTTTTTCACTCGTTTGTGTTATTCACGATTCCCCTGCATTATATATTTTTCTTACTCAGGAATCACCAACTTTCTGGATTTTCCTGGGGATTTTAAAGAGAGCAAAGAGAACATGCAGGTGCGCATGCTGGCTCTAGGAACCGGCGCCCAGAAATAACATGGCTTAATTCTGCTCACATAACAATATATCTGCTCAATAACAACATGACTCATCCTTTGGGATTCGACGTAAATGTCATTTTCTCAGTGAGACCCCTCAGACCCCAGACCTAACCCAAATTTACGTATCTCCCCAGCACACATTATTCTCTCACAGGATCCTGCCATTTTCCTGCATTCATTCATTTTATGTCTAATTATATCTTCATATATATATATGTGTTTGTTTCATGCTTGGCCTATCTATCACTCTACGCTAATCAACATCACATGTCCACCACATGTGTTTTATTTAGCAGGGTATATTTATCACCAAATTCAGGCCTGGCATATAATAAATCGCCTATTTTGTTTTTTTGTCATGTTGAAAAAGATGGAGCGTGAATTAAAGAAATTATTAATGCATTCATCTGACATTTAATTCTGTTATAATATCAATTTGATGATTATATCCCCAATGACTTTAGCAAGGTCCAGCATTAATCAAATATGCAGCTGGTTCTGATTTTGGGATAGAAAGATGTTCCTGATTGTTTAAGCAGGCGCTATTGTCTAACCAATTATCTCTTCCCGTTTTTGTCTTTCGGTAGCATAATCTTTTTATTAATGCTGTCAGCATGCGTCTGAGGGAGAGGCAGCTCCGCTCTGCTCAGATGCAAAGCCTGGCTGGCTGGGAGGCACAGATGCTCCTACCCTATTTGCCAGTGATTGGTTTACGGGTTGGCATGTGATCCACTCTGGCCAATGAGACGTGCAGAGACATATGCTCAGAGTTTTGGTCACATTTTTCTTTCTTTCTTTTTTTTTTTTTAAAGAAGAGACATAGGAAAACGAGTTCCCTTTCTGCCCCAGGTATTTGTTGTGTCTTGATGTGACCTCAGTGGTTACCGTGACTATAAAATGAGCCAGACTGGGGGAAAAACTGTCACCTGATGACAACAAAATAGAAAGAGAAATAACTGGGTCCTTGATGTCATCACTGTGCTACCAAATTAACCAACTTTTAAGACACCTACGCTCTGAATTTCTGTTTTGAGAAAGCCAGTTTGCAAGGGTTTTTCTTTTATCTTCAGGAAAAAGAGTTTTAGAGTGTATTTCCAAAACCAAAAACATAATGTTCAGAACTTACACCAGTGAACGCTACTTCGATAAAGTATTTAATCTGTGTAGTATCAATGTCACCAGGTCAGTAAAGTGATTGTCTGATTATCATTAGCACAGAATGGAAGAGAGGAGTTTAGTTGGATTGTGTAAAAAAAAAACCCATGTAATTATCTACTGTTTTCCCATTTAAAAAGCTTCATCATAAATTACTTTATGCCAAACAACTTAATAGCTATACCACAGCTGGATCTAAAAATCATCATCCGGCACTGTGGGAGGCAAAATGTGTTATTGGATCAAACTTATGAACTTCTTTCATTTCACAGCGACTTAGCTAAAATATTGAGGCTTTAATGAGTAATGTTGATAATAATTAGCATGCACATTTGTCTGCCATAGGATGTCTGCTTAATTTTCGTGGTGCATAGCATTAAGATAAATTGTTATCGTGAGCTTTTCCCTAGCTTTATTACTGGATTTGTGAAACTTTCAGAGATACCATTGACTATATTATTATGTAAGCCAGTGATAATCGTTATAGATATTTATATAACATTTTATACATACATGATACTATTCTAAGGGCTATACCTACATGATCTTATTTTACCTCACAATTTTATGAAATAAGTAGTTTTATTATCTTCTTAGAGATGAGCAAATTGGGGCGCAGAAAGATGACTAGTTGCTCCAGGTTCCTCAGCTACTAGACTGTGGAGCCAAATCGTCTGACTGTACTTTTAACCACTGTATTGGCTCCTTCTTTTCAGACAGAAAGCATACAAATGATAATTTAAAAAATATATTTTTAAGTGAGTTTTCTTCTATTAAATGTTAAATGTGGTTTGTTCAGTATTTGAAAGAATGTTTTACTTGCACAGAATACTCTTTCGCACCACTGTGTACAAATCTATTTTATTAAATTAAATTCACACTCATTTTTAAGAAGGTCTCTTATAGTGTAGACGGGAAATTTCTACACTTGGAAATTAATCTTATGTTGCATATGAGAAACTTCTTTTAAGGGACAGTCATAGATGTGGTAACTAACTGTTATTTTTAGAGTTAGAGTTTATTGTCTGGTCCATCTGCAAACATGAGTTTTGGATGAAGTCAACAAAATTCTTTGTGTTTCCTTTGCAGATATATCAGCACTTCATTTAAAATCTACTTTAAAATATGTTCTTGAACAAACTAACTATTCAAATGATAGACAGTATAACAAAAATACTCTCGATGTTTCAAATTATGCCTGTTTTCCAAAATGAAGTCCTCATTCAAGCCTGGAAGGTTGAGCATTAAAGAAACTTAAGGGATGATGGTATTATCACTAATTATATAAGTGCATTAAAAAAAACTAACAAGTCATTTGGGAAAATTGAGTAATTGCTAAATATCAGAATTAAATAATTATGATCTTTGGTGTGCTGTGATATTTTAGGGGTTATATATATTTATGAATTAATGTTTTCCATTTATGTATCTTAGCATCCATTTTACACACGTGCATATCATACATTTAAGCATCCAAGAAAAGCCCTGAAAAGTCTACTACCTCCTCAAATACTCAATTAATTATTTACACAGGTATATATTCTAGACGATTCATTTTTATGGAAAGCCATTAAATACAAGGAAATAAAGGTACTTCATAAATTTTAGAAGCTCAAGGTAATTGAGCCTATTCCAAATAGCATCACTTATATGTTGATAAATATTACACACATAGACAGTCGTCATTTATTGAGGAAGCCTTTAAGTGCTTACTATAAACTTAAGGGAAAAACACACGAGAAAAGGAGATGCACTCGAGCTAATATCATGAGGCTGGCACAGGGTTATGTTCTTGGCCATGGGAACCACATGATTTAAATTCCACAACCCAGTTGAGTGTCTTTGCTATTTTCATTTTATAAGTAAACTAAGCTTCGAGAAGTAAAGTAACTTGTTCGAAGTCACTCTTAATGCAACTTTACGCCTTTCCCTAGGTCTTTCTACTACTCAGACTATCTCCTAACCTCACTCACTACCTCCATTTTCCACACTGCAGAGTGATATTCCTAAAATTAAAAAAATATATATATATGTGTATGTATGTGTGTATATATAAACATATGTATTTAATAGATATATTATAAATAACAATGCATCTTTAATATATATTTAATAATATAAATATATATTTATATTATTAATATATAAATAAAAATATATATCTCATGCTACTTTTCTCCTGATTCAAATGCAACGAATGCTGCCATTTGCTTTCAGGATTGCACCTAATCTTCCCACCTTGGATCACAAGGATAGAGTTGAACTCTGTGCCAGTTCAGGGAAAGATCTCCAGCCATTGCCGATCAGTGCTCTGGGAAGCGGGGCTGCTACGGAGATTCTTCTCTCATGTCAACAGACTTTGGAGGACTGAATTACCGTGAGACCTGGAGGCACCATTCTGAGGGTAGCACGACTGGGAGCCCCTTCCCTCTCTTGAATGCCCTTGGTGGTGGGCAGACTTTAACACGCGGAGGCGGTAGAAGGGACTCTGGTTTCAGGCCATGGCTGGTATGAAGATATCCAGCAGCGGATGGATGATCTGCTTTGAGACTGAAGCCAGCTGGTAAGAGAACCCAGGCAGCTTCTGGGATTCAGGCAGTTCAGGTGTGGTCTCTGCGGGAGCTGACTGGCTCGCAGGCACCGGTGAAGCACGCACCGAGGTTAAGAACTGGGGCGTTGCATGCCCAGCCTCCATGTCTCTCCCAAAGGCCCGGTTGGGGGTCCCGTCCCAGTCTCCTGGGCCCATAGCCTTCTCCTTTTCTTGCTTCCACTTAGTGACCCTCTCTTTCCAGTCTGGAGCATGGTATGTACAGAAAGATTTCTTATTGTAAATATTGTTTGTTTCTTTGTTTTTTAAATTTGTCGCCCGGATAAGCAAGTGTGTTCTACTCTTAAGTTGTGAGCTTTAAGAGTCCATTCCCATCTCTCTCTCCCTTTCTCCCTCTTCCTGAGTCCTTCTTCTTCCCCTGCCCTCCTCCTCTGTGCCTTTCCCTAAGACATGTGTTTCTCTAAGATAAATAAACACAGGGTACAGAACGCCCAGAGGAAAAAATAAAGGGTAAGTTGTTAACAGAGATACAGTCAATACTTAGTTTAAAACGGCATTCGTTGGACAGAGTGATACCTGACATACTCATCTCTAAACTCCCATTAAAATGTTACTAAGAACATTTAAAAAGAGGAGATATGCAACTATATGGGGAAATAAGTCTAACATTGATTTCCCAGAATGTGGAACTTGAGTCCACTGTCCTCGCATTATGATTGGGGAAGTACAGGTGACCGCTACCACTCACGTGCACATGGGCCTTGCCGGTCATCAGGCTGGCTACTCATGGCGTTCAGGGGCGATCTGGCAAGTCCTGTCTTACAGCTTCGCGATATAACAGCCTTACCACAAACGGTGCAGTTCACTGTCCCTCCCCCCTAGCACACTGGACATTGATTTTCTGAAATGAGAATAGTGCTGTCTCCTCACTAGCTCACCTGCATAGGCACCTTGCATTCAATGACTCAGTTTCCAGTGTACTTGACGGATAAACACAATGAGTGAGAGAGAGAGGTTTTAAAAGGTGGAAGGCAGCGGTGTGTGGTGGAGAAGGAGCGGTCCATGCAGGACTGCAGATTGCTTATAATGCATCTGGGCAAAGAAAATTAAAACAGCTTAAGTTGTCCTAGGATCGTAATCTTCAGAAATATTGTTATTGCCCTTTTAGAATCACCCAAAGAATACTCTCAATTTTTCAAAATGAGGCAGAAACCCAGATTTTCATTTGGAATCCTCTAATTTCTCTGAGGCATAAACAAAACATCTCTGTGAGCCAAAAGTAGCCCGTGGGCCATTAATTGTGATCTCTATGAAAACCTGCTGCTGCTTATATATAAATCATAGAACAAAAGGAAAAATGCGTTTGATTCCACGAACATTTCAAAGGCGCATATCACGTCCACATTTCTTTCATCAATCAAAATCCGCAACCCACTCTCCATTTCTCTGCCATCAGTTGTCTTCAGTCTTGCTAACTGCAAGGCAGTATTCTTCCTCCTTTGAAAGACACCTCTCTCCGCCTGGGAGCTGGTTTCCATCTATGTTCTCCCCTCAGAAATCTTAGCGTATGGAGGATATCCTCTTTCCTCTGTATCGTCAATCATTCTCCCAAATCGGCACAGGGTAAACCAATCTCGTCACCTACGAAGAGCAACAGCAACAACCTTGCCCACTCTTGATTCCAAGACCTGGATTCAAGGTCACACATTCTGAAAGGATGTTCTTTAGAGTTCCAAGTTTTCCATTTCCCTTCAGTTCTCTATTTTTTAATTTCAGCTTTATTGTGACATAATTGATATGTAAATGCCCTTTAATTCTTATTTGAGTGAAGTTTCCTCTCTACCATCAATCCTCTTTAGAAGCCACTGCTGTCCATGTCCCAATGAACCCGTTCACTCCTAAATCCAAGGAACAACTTTTACTCAGTAGCTTTGATCCCGCACAGCACTGTATATGGCTGGCCAAGCCAACGTTTCAACCATTATTTTCTTTAAAAATAATGATGTGTGTTTATTGTGGCAAAATAACATAGAAGTAAAAATTAAAAAATACTTAATTTCACAACTGAAATATAGCCATTCTTAAGCATTATACACACACACACACACACACACATATGAAGTTTATACAAGCACAAATGTATACCTCAAAGTAATACATAAGCATACATATGTGTAGCTATCTACATATACAGAGATATCTTTATGTGTCCCCTCTTTCATAAAATATTAAAATCTCTATCAATGTGGCTTACACATCTTCCTATGTCAATGTATATTCTCGAAAAGCTAGATGGTGGTTTTACAGAACCCAGAAAAAAAAAAAAAAGCCACATGATGGTAAAGTAGAAACCAGAAAACAAATCTAGAAGGATGACAAAGTAACTGGCACTAAAAACAGAAATCGACATTAAATTAGGAACTGAGAAAATGGTATAATTCATCGAAAGAAAACATTTAGAAGATATTTAAAAATCTGCTTCTTTTCAAAGATAATACATTTTGAAAGAAACAAAACTACAGATATTAGGAAATTAAACAGTATGTCTGTACTGTTGACCATAAATTGAGACAAACAAAAGAATATACGAAGACAAAACTTAAAGGAAAATCATTTCCAACATGTAGGAATATATTTGCCCTTCTATAACTTCTATTAAAGTATGAAAATAAAACAAGGGATGCTTTATTATTCCAAAATATTTCCTGACAAGCATTCGAGAAATATTCAAAAAACTTTCCACTTTCCACCTGTTGTTTTGGGTCTCATGTGATCTACCAATATCAACTTGTCACTCAACGTTTTCTATTTATATCCTAAAGACTGAATGATGTTTGAGGCAATGGATTAAGTGGGGCGCCTCGTATGACTGTGTTTTTATCAGCTATTAATTTCAGGTGCTATCACTGTCATAAGCCTCCTCTCCAAAAAGCAACCTCACGGTGTTTTCATTCCTTAGCGTATTTCGATACGTTATCTCATGTCAGGAGCAAGCCCTTCACTTTGAACATGAAATTACACAGTAACAGTAACAATCAGAGTACCGTAAGAAGCATGACAAGAGAATTTCAGAACATGAACTCCTGGACAAATGGTCTGGATTCACATCTAACTCTTATACTTTCTCTGGGCAAGTTAACTTTCTAATTTGCAAAACGGGAATGGTAATAATTGAAGGCATCTCATCAGGTTGTTGTGAAGACTGCATGAATCGGTGTATTTAGAAAAGTGCCTGGAACACAGAGAAACACTTTTAAAGCACTAGCTATTGCTGTCACTGGCACTTAATGACACAGGAGCATAATTTCCCCCTCTTTTCTTCCCTGCTGTTTTTTTCAGCCCTTGGACTAGAGACCAACACATGGTAAGATGCTCGAGGAATTGTGTTAAGGGTTAGTTAACATGCCACAGAGATACCCTATTTCAGCGGCCTTCATCCTCGCTACACATTTGCCTGGCTGCTGTAAACCTTACGGTATCTTCCAGAATTCTGATAAGGCTGATTCTAGCAGTTTTTGCCAGTGTCCTGCTGTTCCTTGGGGGTGGGGGTGGGGTCCCTAGGCCACCCCCTCCTTCATTTGGTTTAAAGACTATAGCTTTTGCATAATACTTATTATTTATCATCAATTAGGCTTATTTAAAAAGTAGTCAAAAGGGGACGTTATCTTGAAGCATAAAATAGCAATAACATTAAAGCCAGCAAGAGGCAAAATTAAAATCCACTGCACAGTGACTTATAACAGAGGGACATGAAGGAGGCTGTGGAAACTGAGGTGTCTGAACTGGGCAAGCACGAATAAGTGAGGTGACCCAAAGCGGGTGGTTTTAAGGTGCCATGTTCAAATTCGAGTGGCAGGAAAGCCATTTTTTAGCGTGATTTTGGGCCCGACCTGCTGCGTCATTTGTTACACGCCTCTTCCAGCTCTACTGTGAAGATGGACAAACGGGCGTTCGGAGCGTGCCCTGCCGTCCGGGACGGCGCTCCTGACTCCGTGTCTCTGGCCGTCACACACACACACTTCTTTTATCAGTTTTACGCCTCATCATTTCTGAAATGCATTTCTTTACGCCTTACGGTAAAGGCGTTAACTACTTCCTTCCCCTGGCCAGAAAACCATCCCCATGCCAATTACTTATTTATTTCCCGGCTTCACTGAGATGCGGTTGACCTATAGCAAATGCGAGTTTTAAGGTGCGAGACATGATGATTTATTACCCGTGCACATTCCGAGAGGATCGATCGCCGCGGTAAGGTTCGTTAATGCCTCTGTGTCCTGTGTCCTCACATCATTAACATTTTATTGGGTGGTGATAACTTTTAAGATCTACTCTTTTAACAGCTTTCGCGGATGTGAAACACTGCTGTTAATTATAGTCGCCATGGTGACGCTGGGTCCTCGGAACGCACTCCTCTTAGAGCTGGACGCTTGTGCCCTTCGACTGCCCCCGCCACCCAGCTCCTGGAAGCCACCAGCCTACTCCCTGTTCCTCTGAACTTGGCCTTTGCAGGTTCCGCCTATGAGCGAGAACATACAGTATTTGCCTGTCTTTGTCTGACACATAAAGAGAGGTCACCCAATCCCAGGCTTGAAGATACAACACAGAAGATATCGACGTCGTCGTTGGGACCGGCGAGGAGAAACATCGCGAGCGGTCATGAAGACTCAGCGGGACGCGAAAGGGCGAGTAGAAGTAACACAGAAATGATGGATTAAATAAACACATATTTACATGAAAAGGAGTTTAGTTCAGCAATTTAATTCATTTCTGAATTAACATCCCATACAGTACCACTGGGGAGTTCTTTCAGTGAATTTTCTTATAGTTTCTAGTATTTACGTAAAATTTTTGTATAGAGTGCGTTAGTTTCTATTGCTGCTTTAACGCATTGCCACACTTACGATTTCTGGCTTAAAACAACACAAATTTATTGCGTTGCAGTTGTGGAAGTCAGAAGTCTGAAACGGGTCTCGCTGGGCTAAAATCAAGCCCCGCCCCCAGGACCCCAGTCCTTTTGTCTCCTGCCTTTTCCGGCACCTAGAGGTCACCTGCACCCTCGGCGTTGGCCTCTCCTCCATCGTCAGGGCTGCTCATTTCAAATCTCTGATTCCGCTGTCATCTCTCTGACTCTGGCCCCCTGACACCTTTCCATAAAGGCCGCTGGGATTACACTGGGCCTACTGGGATAATCCAGTACAATCTTCCTAACTCAAGGTTCTTAATCACATCTGCAAAATCCCTTTTTGTCATTTCAGGCACCACTCACAGATTCTGAGATTAGGACATGGACATCTATGGGGACAATTGTTCTCCCAAAAGTAACCCCTTTTCCAATTTAACGAATCTCAACTAAATCATCGTGTCTATGAAAGTTAGCCATTGAAGGAATAATATATATTTGCTTTTTAATAGCTATCAGTAAGAACCTGGCAAAGGTTTACTTCCACACAGTGTGGCAGCCACTGCCAACTGAAAAGAATCTTTTATGTATGTCAGCTAAATGCATTTCAAAGACTGGAGAAGAATGCCAAAATTAGAACTTGAGGTCAAAGAGAAAGCTATAAGTGAAGAATGAGTTGTTCTTGAGTTGATCTTAGCTACCTGCCCCTCACAAGACATCATCGATTTCCTGGGAAGCCACCACCACAGGGCAGCCTGTGGTTTTAGCTTCACACGCCCCTCCTGTTTGACTGGCAGGAAGACACTGTGCTCTCGATGACTCAGTGTTAGAGATGGAGAAAAGAAACATTTAGTCATTTTCTTATTTTTCCAGGAAGGGGGGGCAATCTTGATTTGGTCATGTTAGATTCTCGGCCATTCTTGCCAACCTAATACAAGACCTTCCTCACTCTGTCTTCAAAAAATTATTCTAATTACAAACACTATTAATACAGGTCTCAAATGCTACAAATCATGAAGCATATTTGAGTGATACATAGATAAATCTTGGATGGTAATAAATAATTTTAACCTAGTATAATTATCATATTTGACAATAGGTTTACATATCTAACAAAAGTGTTAACATTCATTCATATTTTCTGGGGGCAGTTAATAGATATGTTTAAACATCCACATGTACAAAGACACAGTATGTGATAAGAATACAAATATTATCTTCATTTTGACTTATTATATTCAATGTTACAATGTCAGCACATTATTAGATAAAATGGAGGTACAAGTTAATACTTTAAAAAGTAGTAAAAAAAGGAAATGTTTTGGATAAAAGTTTCCTTTCTCTATAGAGACCATATAAACTTACTTTGTTACTCTCTAGAAAAATACTAAAATGACTATATTTATTTATTATTATTTTCACCTAAAGAAAAAACTTCCCTTTCTTCCAAGAGTTATTTTTATAATTTCTTTACTGTCAAATATCTGCCCTTTGATAGTACTGAAAACATAGTAAAAATAATAGAAAAACAATGTGTTGGGGTTATCTTCCTTGGCCTGTACCTTGAAGTTAAGAAAGTTCAGTGCTGAGCACAGCAGTCCTCAAAGAATTCACGCCGTGAGCAGCTGCCTACTTTGGGAAAACATGTGTTTAAAAATACCTTCTGCTCCAGGTAATTTTGCTTTTACAGTCCAGTAAGTTTCAGTAGCTCTCAAGGACAAAATTCAAGAAATTAAGATGTTTCAATAGAAACTGTTCTTAATAATTTAATAGACAAAATTGGTATTTGGCTGTGTCTACACAGAGCTAGTAGATCAATAACTTCGATCATACATTCAATTCTGTCAAATAATAATTTAGACTGATTTTCATGTCCAGGATTAAAGTTTTATTTACTGGCTCAATCATACTGGCAGTTTATAGAGATATACCAAACTTTTTAATTTCCCTGAGTTCTGAATTTTGAACTAAAATCAAATTACAGTCCTAAGTTTAGAAATCATCATTTTAAATAGAGATGACTCTTTTAAGTAGAATGCAGAATACTCTGGCCATTTTTATAAACAGTTCTGCCCCTTGATGGCAATGGTTTTGATGGTATACTCAGCTCTGGAGTAGAGTCATCAATGAAAAAGAGATGGAGGCAAAATTAATTTAAAGCACTTTATGATCACTCTTAGCTTTTATCTTGGAGAAAATAGTGTATTTTTAAGGACAAATCATGTATCAAAATTAAGTTTTAAAAAAATTTTATGCCATATATTAAATTATAGTGTATTTATACTATCATGGCCAGAGATGTTTTATTTGTTTGAAAAGAAAAAAGTTTAATCAGCATTTTGCTCACAAGAATAAAACAGCTCAGTGTTTTCAAACACTGATATAATTGTCCATATGCTCACATTCAATTACTTTATTTGTCATTCAAGACTTGGAGTTTTTGTTCATTCCTTCCTTTAGGACCAGAATAAATACAGTACTTAATTTGAATAATTCTAAATTATAACTATAATGGAACAATTAATTCAACCTACTTAATAGGAGTGAAATTCAAGAGAGTTCATCCAGTAGAAATAAACTATGAATAACTGAGCATTTATTTCATTTTTATTGCCAATTTCTGGCATTGTATAGTCAGATTTTTCTACATTGATTTTGTAAAAGATTTATGAAAGACTAAAGGGGAATTAAAAAAAATGGTAGAAAAACAGGACGCACTAAGTGATACTGTGTGCTTACATTTGTAGTAACAGCAGTAAATAGAGAGAGCCAGGAAGAATATACACGGTAGACAGACACGTGACAGAATTAAGATCAGGCTGGCATTGTGGTTTCCATGGGACTTTTGACGAGTATCAATTTCCCAACTAGAACCCCTTCTCTTTGATAGCCAGTGTTCGACAGTTTCGATTCTGCCGTGATTTGTTCAGGTGTGGCTCTTGGGCAAACGCGGCCGGCCTTCTGAGCGGGCGCTATGTCTTGGTGCCCATGCACTGCAGCTCTGGCAACGACGCGAGCTCAAACGGAGATGTTAAAGTTTCTGTGTGTTTGGCTCCCACGAATTGATCATAAAAATAAGCAGATACTCTTGGTCAAGCCCTTGATCCAGATTCAAATAAATGTTTTTGAGAATATGCCATTCTTACAGCCCATTGTTATATCTGTGTCATATCTATCCAAAAAGGCCAGTTCAAGCGATAAACACTCCTTAAATTTCACTATCTTGTAACAACAAAGGTTTATTCTTTCTCACTCATCATGTCCTTTGCTTCATCCTGGGGCTGTTTTCCAACCTCATTACTGTGGGACGCAGACTGACAAAGTAGCTGCCATTTTAGACCTTGGAGGTCATTGTGGCAAAGAAGGTCACTCAGGGGAGCTCATAAGAAAATACAATACTCCAGGCCTGTAAAAGACTCACCTCAGTTCTCCCACATCAGTTAAAGCTGTTCCTATGGTCACAGCCAATTAATTATAAGAGATTCAGAAAGTGCAAACCTACTGCGTACCCGAAGGGCTGACATCTAGATATGTTTGCCAAATTACTCTAATGACTGCCAAATATGTCAAAGTCAGATACCTGTGTTCGAAATCACCTGACTAAATTCAGAGCTTCAGTTTCAGTATGGGCAAAACGAGGGTAATAACATCATCCTTCAGTATTATTACCATAATCACACTGGATGTGTGAAAATGGCACACACTAAACCAGACCCCAATGAAGAACTGGAATTAAAATCCTGTGTAAACGTATAAAAGCCTACCGATCTTGTACGCTGTTCCCCTTCTGGAGTACCCTTAACTTCGGTCACCCATACTATGATGCTTTTCTCTCTGACAACATAAATCACTAAGAATATGGTTAGGGGAACAAACTGCCTGAAATGTAAATAAATCACTTTTAAATCATACTTCATGAGAATTTAAATTTCCCTATGTTTGACTCCTGTAAAACTTGGATGGAGTCCACGTGTTTCACAGCTTCAGGAGCCCATTCGTGCCGCTGGAACGGAACTTTTACTTCTTGTAGCAGGGATGTGGAGGTGCTGCTCCCCTGGATGTGGAATGCTACGGTAAACTAACCCCCCGAAGAACGCGCCCACCTCCAGTCCCAAATTAGACACAACGGGACACGCGGTCACTTAACCTCGCTCTTTTAAAACCGAGTTTGGGCTCGTCTATTTATCTGTACCTTTTTCATTGAATTACTCGTTATGGCCCTCAATTTAATGACTCAAACAGACCTAACTGTATGACTGAATTATAAAAATTTAATGTTAAAAATTAATCTTTCATGTATATAATCAGGAGCAGTTCAACTTGATATTAATTTCTCATTATCATTACGACCTTAATTTATTCCTCAGTTTAGTGTGGTCTTTCCATATTATAATAATAAAGATATTACAGTCAATATTAGAACCTCTTAAAAATTTAACTTCACAGTCTTTCCACAAGTGAAACGAGTCTCCTGTTTATATGGCAATGGCCCGCCGTATCAGGGTGACAGGGACCTGCCTCCTTCTTCAGGGACAGAGGAGAAGGAGAGAGAGCTCGAGGAGAGGCGCTGCCTCCCTAATGGATGGCTTGGCCTAGGAAAGTGGAGTTGGCAGCTCGACTCACTGATCTGGAAATGTCACTTGTGTCGCGCTACAGGCCGACAAACTAGAACTGCTCTAGGTACAAGAGTTACGTAACTAAGCTATTTAAAAGGATATTGGACCTGTTTCAGCAAAGGGACACGTAGCATTACTGAACTGGCAAGTGTGCGCGTGCGTCTGTGTGTGTGGGTGTGTGTGTGTGTGCGCGCGCGCGCGTACATGTGTGTGGAATTTAGAAAACAAAAGCTTGAAATGTTGTGAATTTTTTTTAAAAAGACAATCTGAAATGATTTATTGGCGCTAGCTTTTATGTTTGTCCTGGGACAGAGTCTCACTTTCTCTGAGAATTGGTGTGCACAGCAATGAAATAATACAGTCATTATTTGAGACTGGCTGGTGTCTTAATTTTTACAAAAGGCACTAACATCTGCATCCAAAATATGCAACTCTATGGATATAGCATTCGTTTCATTTCCATATTATTTTAGTATAGAAATTAGAATCATCTCTTCTGTTGGCACATTGGTAGAAAATTCCATCACAAATAAAATTATGTTTATTACCGCAAAGTATTTGATGGTCATAGTTGTTATTTTAAGACTATTTAAAGATTAATCATAACATTATTTTCGTGTAGAAGAAATTTAGTGGATAATGTAGATTATTTTGCTTTCCTGAGAAATTTTATACTTAAATTAACCATATTTCTATATAGTGCAAATTCAGCATTATATTACGTGCCTTATAAAATAAATGAAACCTAAATTGCTGCATTTTGCAGAATCAGTACTTATAAAATGATATCCAGGGAATTTCATTCTACACACCAAGCAAAATGTAATGTTAGCAATACTGTGACTTTCAAACAGTTCATTTTGTCAGGCTGGAGATGAACAAGTTTTCATGAAAATATTTAGATACTTAGGATAAAAAATGAGGATGCGTGAAAACCTCTGATGTCCTGACGAGTCAAGGTGAAAGACTCAGGGTTGTAGCCTTCATGCAATTCATCCATTTGGGCTCTTAACAGGTCAGAGAGACCACGAGAGAAGCCAGCAGACTGCTGTAAGTGTGGCGAGAGTGTGGCCTGCACTAAGACTGCTCTGCTGCTGAATGCATTTACTGGTGCTGAGTGGCCCTGTCTCTAACATTGAGTTTGTGCCAATTGCTTTTCTAAAAATTTACATTAAAGTCAGTTCAACTACACATAACAAGGGCAACAGTACATTTTTGCTGTACTGCGAATTCTCTTGCTCTTAATTAAATTCTCTTGCTGCGATTCTCTTGCTCTTAATTAAAATATTACCTGCAGTTAAGTTGGCCATGATCACCTTCTAAAGAACAAGAAGACATTGGGCCTTCTCTATTGATGGTACTTTTGGGATGAGCCTTGAGTAGGTACAGAAGGTACAAATCACGCGAACGGGTAGCCCAAACTCTGGGTCACTTCTCTTCGCTTACGCTCTCCCTAACTACACAACAAAGGCCTCATGATCACCTGTGTTCAACGGAAGGAAGAGGGAAGGACTTTAGGCCAAACCCTATTTCCTGATGAATTAATGCTCTGTGTTGGGATTCACTGGAAATGAGTTATTGCCATACTGGTGCTACATCAGGGTATTTCTGAAGGATAGACGTGGATGAAAATCCTTCTGCTAGACAAAGCTGTGATCAATAAATCTGTCCACTTTCCAGGGGAGAAAATTATCTTGAAACTTACATGCATTAACTTGTGTGCACAGGTAAATATGGACAGTGGCCAGTCACCTGGCAAGAAGAACTTGGAAGACCAGTGTCAAATAGATCTGACGGGGGGATGTACAGGTAGATTTGTGTTTGTGAATGCAAAATATGTAATCTTCGTTTCATGTAGAGTCCACAAAATGGCAACGATCACAGAGGAGGTTTATAACCACCAAGAAGATGATACATGCTATGAAAAGTAGGTAGCTTCTGTCCTATGACATTTAAATAGTCACATGGACAGGTGGACAGAGTGACAAGGATGAGGACTGTGCACTGTTTTAATAAAACAGAACCCTTATCACCCAGCTATCTACCTGTTGGCACCCATGGATGCCCAACCTGCCAACGGGAAAGGACCACGCTGAGACCTTGATATTGCCAAGAGCACCTGGCCTGCCAAGCGGAGGCTGGTCAATTCCAGCAGACGCCGTGCACTTTGAAGGACACATCTATCCCATCTTTACCAGAACTAATGCCTATTCCAGAGAGAAGAAAGGCCTTCCTGACTCTGGTCCATACAGTATCATCATCAAAGAGTTACAGATTACCTGACCCACGGACGTGGCATCAAAAACAACATTGCCTCAGCCCAAGGGCCACACTTTACACACAAGAGTCGGAGCACCGGGCTCAGGCTCACCGACACCACCATGGGCTCTAGCCCTGAGAAACAGCCAGACTGAAAGGAGTTGCGGGCACATGTAAGTTTTCGGGGGAAATGCCATATGGAATTACAGTTCTGCCTTCCGGGAACACGACGTGCATGGGCCCGTCTGCCAGCATACGGTAGCGTGTTCCGGGGGGCAGATTAAACGGACCACGGAGCCAACGGATGTAAGCAGGTCAATGCTTCTGACCAACACACCTGAGTCACTTGAACATTTATTTCTCTTCCCTGCAGCTTTAAGTTTTGCCAGAAAAGATGTCCTACTTGTCAAAGGGAAAATACTTCTGCCGGCGGGAACATTGATGGTGATGCTCAACCGCAGGTGCTACCACGACGAGCTCTCTGTAGGCTCAAGGTTGCGTCTCCTCCCACTGGACTCATGTATGGCCCTGGTTTTCAGAGTAGGGGACCTGGAAATCTCAGCAGTTGCCCAGGGGACCAGGTGACACTTTTCAGAAGCGTGAGGCTAACTAACTACGTGTGTAGGGCGGCCTCCGACCAATGGGAACAGCACTGGAGTGGCAGCCATGTCCTCCCCACCCCCTCCTCGAATGGACTATTCCACTGCACATGGTTTCAACAGTGACGGCTCAGAGTCATGTCACATGGCGCAGTGACCGGTCACTGCCCTCATGGAGTCCCGGCCAGCTACAGGACAGAACAGCAGTACACATTCACTTCTCATTCTGCCCTGTCCCGTAACGCTGTCCCTCGCTCTCTCGGCCCTGGACCGCACCCACTTAAGTATTACCTGTGCTAATGTGGTATTGCTACTTAAGTATCAGCACTCACGGCTTCTCTCGGGTTCTGTTTTCTGGAGGAGGTGGGCTAAGACACAAGAAAATAGGCTTTCACGTACATCTTCCTTTCACTACATATAAACATTTGAATTTTTATTATAACTCACAGTTTCTAAGTTGGTTCAAGCAATAATACATAAGCATAAATGCTTTAAAATGCATAAGTATAAATTATCTTTCATAAATATTATTGCTTATAACTAGTATTCATAGTCTCAGTAAAGATTAGAAGTTGAGTCCTTGAAACTGTTACATTTATTTTTAAATACTACCAGAAAGCTCTTTTCACTTCTTGAATTATCAATAAAAGAAGTCACCTTGATAATAATGTGATATAGAATAAGTGTAGGTTTAACTTGAATGCAACTAGACAGTCAATGTCCAGTGATATCCATTCCACCAACGATAAGCACACGGTCTCGGGTTTTCCCTTGCATCCAATCTATGCTGAATTAAACATGACGACTTATCACTGGGGAAAGTGTATCTCTTTAAAATACAAAAAATTGACCTGGTTGAATAAATTGTACCAGCCTGTTCTCATTTAGAAAATCTGTTTTATTAATTTAGACCACACACACACACACGTAATATGGATGCGTGCAAATGGATTTCAATAGCCTTTAGTATTTGCTCTCTTCAGATAAGTAGTCATTCTAGTAATGACACACAGCTCTTATAAAGCCATTGCCAATCATTGAGAAAAGTGACTGTTCACGTAAATATGTTTTCCACATTATAACACCTTAGTCTTGCATTAGTTAAAATGAGTTAAGAGTGTAATTCTCTGTCCTTGACATTCATACTAGCTGAGAACTTTTAGAAAGAAGAGTGCTCTAAAATATGTTTATCATTATCGCATTATTATTCAAAATGGTGTGACTGACAGAGCTATTTCCCAAGTCATTATTTTTTTTTTCAGTCACAAGTTCTCATTCTTGACCCAGAGGCAAGAATGTTATGCAAAATGAGATAGTTGAAAGGGGAAAAGTACACCTCTCTGAATATAATAAGGCTCCCACCGTAGCATCTCAGAAAGCGACTAACTTCTCTGTTATTAGAGGTGCCTCTGAGGGGATTATAAGTTATTGCATTTACTTAAGGAAGGCTTTCCTGAATTTGTTATGAGACTTTTTTGGACAACTGTGACATGGATATATTATTTGTATTCAGGAGAGTGGTGTCTCACTACAGCAAAATAATTGTTTAAATAAATAAAATTTCAAATACTATTGTTGACTTCAGTAATCGTGCAAACTGAATTGTATCTAATAATAAAGTCCTAAAACGACAGAACCGCAGGGTCTGAGCGCTGGTCTTTCACCTCCTTACCTGTTACTTATTCGCTTCCTTGCTTTCTCTTCCTTATTCTCCACCCACCTTCACGTTTACAGTGACAGGGAGCTCACTGCTGCACAACAGAACACTTTCCTTTAAGAAAGTGTGTAGACAGGGATTTTGTTATGTAAAAGGAAAGAGAAATACTTAGGAATCGCTAGTATAAACCTGATGAAATCTTAATTAAGAAGCATTCTAATAATCTAAAATGTAGATTATTTTTTTAAAAAAGAGTTTCAGTCATTTCCAGGATGTCCAGCAATAAAAGCTAATGCACAAATACTGTGATGCCAAGGAGAAATCCTGCCGCCCCTACCTAATGCACAAATAAGACTCCTTTTAAATTATAACTGGTGTGCAAATGGTCCCTTCTAATTTAATTGAAAAGAAATTGTTTCCTTAAGTAGAACATTTTCTTCTTCATGTCTTGTTAACATTATTTATTTGCCAAATCCCTTTTTAAAAATAAATAGTGCAAAGATAAATGCTAGTCCACAAATGCTTGCCTGAAAAAGCATAATATAAGTTTAAAGTTATTCATAATGACTTAAAAGATTATTAACTTTTATTCGTGGATTATAAGCTAATTTTTAGGTGCTATCATTGATTACATTTGTTTGTATGCTGCGTTTAATTATAATTTGTATACACTTGAAAGGTTCGTTATATGAACTAAGCAAAACAACATAACAAAAAACTTTAGAAAAATTTTGTTCTATCAAACCATGAAACTTAGGGATGAGATATTTGTTTTAACTCACTCTTTTAGTGAAAATGCAAAGTTTCCATTATTTCAAAAAATTTTTAAGAAATTAAATGCTATTATCATTTGCTTATTCTTTATAATATATAACATTCATTTATTCATGTGCATTTTTTCAGCAGCTTTTAATTGTATTTCTCATTAGAAAATATAAAAAAATATCAATTTTTTTATTAAAGCTGAATTTTTCATGCTTTTGTTTTTTTATTAGTTTGGTTTTTTAAAGTTGCTTGTTTTAAGCCAATGTACATTGTTTTAGGATCAAATAACGAATATTCTCTACCCTTTACTTTCAGAATTTCTTTTTATAAACATTAGCATGAAGTCACATTGTTCCTATTATTATTATTAGGTAATGAGTTTTATTTACTTAAGATAATGTAAATAGTTTTATAATATCAAATTAAGGTCCTGATCTTAATGAATTATATGATCTTAATGAATCTTTGAGAATTTGATTACTACTACAAGTGGTAGTGTAAAAATCTTCCATGATTATATCCTTTAATGTACAAAATTATTTTCTTAGACAGTAGTTCATAAAACAGAATTGTTGTACTATAGTGGAATTATTTTTATCTGATATTTTCTCTAGAAACACTACTAATTTGAATAGGGACATGTAGAGGACACCACTTTCTGCTTAATCTTTCTTAACTGGATTTTTGACAAGTTCATAAGTTATACAAATGTAGCTAATATTATAATTTTCACTTACTTGACTTCACATGACCTTAGAATTTTACATGCTTTACATCCCTATTGATCAGTCCCAGAAAGACAGAAGACTCAGAAGCTCAGAACCATGCCTGAGTAGCAACTTCCTGTCTGGATTAGAAAATGAGATGTCAGTCCTCTTCTCTGGGTGAACAAAAGATGGAGAACAGGAAGGCTTCCCCCCAGCGGGCTCCCTGGAAGGGAAGCCTGCCGGTGTTCTGGCCTCTGATCCACTGGAGTACAAGAGTAATACGGAAGGAGCTACTTATGGATTTGTTACAAATTACTCAAATCTACTATGTGTTTATTTCTGATTCTTTTAAAAATACATTAACTTGGATAGCCTTGTGGTTTTAGCTGAGTACTTACGAGCCACTTACGTTCCCAAACTGACCGCTTATCTAGAACGCTGATGCAACAGTGCCCTCCCTCCACTGTGTTCACTCTCCAAACCAGGAGCAGCCTGGTCCAATCACACCATGTCCAGGGCACGAGGGTCCTGCCGCTTCTCCTGGTATCAGCATCGGCGGCACGTATGTAGATGTTTTATAAGTAACTACAGCTCTTGAACAATTTTATTTTTAGTTCCAGGACTGTGAGTCTTAGCTTACATATTACCCAAATTCGAAAATCAGAAAGAAAAGTTAAGATATTTTGTGGTGGTTGTGTTTAAAGTTAGTACTTTAGTTATATAAGTGGAAAATCTTTTGGAAGCCCTTTTAGGTGTGTTTTTGTAGAGTCTGTATTTTAAGATTATTCTGGTAAACGCGGCCTACTGCTGGCAGGTGGATTATCAACTTCGATAGAGAATTCTTAGAGCTTTAGTGCACAAATAACCGTAGTAGTTGAAATCATGAAAGGGTGAATAGAGTTGCCAAGTGACAAAAACGTAAAGAAGAGTAGATATTTGTGGAAATTTATATATTTTAGGAAATGCAAATAAGTTCTGTCAGCAAAGGAAATAGAGAAGATTATAGAAATGGGAGAAAAACGAGATATGTACACTGTACTGAAATATAAGAGAGGAGAATGAAAGAGAGAGAGAGAGAGAGAGAGAGAGAGAGAGAGAGAGAGAGAGAGAGAGAGAGAGAGAGAGAGACTGTCAAATGGACATTGTGAATGAAAGGTCTATTGAAATGGGTCATCACTGATGATCAAGGAAAGTGAAATTTCAATGACGTAGTGGCTGTTGAATCTAAATTATTAAGTACTGTAAAATGTCCTAAAAGGAAAACTGTGATGTAAATAATAAAATTATTGCACTAGGTTTCTGCTATAGTAAAATGGAAATATCATTAGCTTTATGTTTCAGAAAATTTCAAAGAGGTTTCAAATATCACAACTTAAAACATTTTAATGCTCATGAGTGACAAAGAATCAGCATCTGTGTGATCTCTAAATACTGGAAAACATATATGTTCGTGTGGTTGTCTTTGCTTTTACAGAGTAAGACAGTTCACAAACTTTTCACCCTCTTTTTGCTCTCAACATAAACTCCTCTTAAGCACACTAAGGCAGACCGCCTCGTCTGGCTCATGGTTGTGCAGCTTCAAACCCTTTCCACAAATAAATTTTAGGCTCCACTCTCTCTGCTGACATTTGTAGGCACTGTCATCCTATAGCAGATGGCTGAGGATTCTAATCAATAAATAGATTTTATAGAAATCAAAAAAAAATCTCTGGCCAGAATAAGTACTTATTGGGGGGCGGGCGGGAGTAAAGTCCAGAACCATGTTCTAGCACCTGCCTGCTACCCTAAGAGAAAGTATGTCACCTGCATCATCGTCCTGGTCCATATTACTGTGTAATCCTTCCTGAGCCTTAAGAAGCTCTGGGCTAAATGTAGCCAGAGTCAGCCTCCCCTGCATTAAAGAACTGCATAGGTTTTTAAAGACAATACCATATCTCTTCCTATCAACTATGGCTCAATATGCCCTTAATGAATGGACATATACATATTTGATTTTCAAGTTTTAACTCTTCCATTGGTTTAAGATAAGTGAACCTCTACATGCATTATCCCCAAAGCATAAAATATAACATGTTTGTAATAAGCAAATGCATCATCCAGGTCAAATTCTAATGGGAGCTAAACTGAAGACGATTACGGTTGTTCTTGCGATCAAGATCAGGGCCCAAACATGTACAGTATCACAGTCCAACAGCAGCGTTAAATGAATTTGACTTTCTGAGCAATAGATTTAAATGCAGCTAAAATATATATCTATGATTATGGCTTAATTTGCATGTAAAGTAATATAATTGCTGTATTGCAATAAGACAGGGTGATTATACAGCAAATTGTATGTGATAGTTTATGTCTCCTGAAATAGCTCCAACATCTTTTTCAAAAAATGACCTTAAACAGAGGTCAATTGCTAAGCCTTTATACATTGAGACTTGCATCTGAGCCTGTTTTTCTCCTATGTATCTTAACAACAAAACAGAAATTAGTAACATAGACTCAAAGGTATACATAAATTTCAATCTATATATAATCTAAATTTATAACCCCAATGCATTCCTAGAAATTGCATCATGATTGAGTTCTTGTAAAGTGGATGAAGCTTTCCCATAAAGGCAATTATAAAATTGCAAGAGTTTGCATTCCTCACAAATTTCTCTATAAAATTATAGATAGGATCAATAACATGCTCTTAAAGCAAATATATAGCAACTACAACTTTTGCAGGTATCTGGAATAGTGAAATTTGGTATGACTTCCATGAAATAGATAAGCAGATATTATAAACCTCATTCATACAGAGTTTGCAATGTACTTTAAAATGTGCACAAAGGAAAATGTTACCTTGTTATTATGAATCTTTGGAACATACCTCACCCTTTCTAAACAATAGGAAGTTCTGAAGAGTAAAGGGATTGTTACATCTAGGCTCAGGAGTTTTGATGGGCTAGTTTGTATTTAATTTGTGCACGTTATGAAAAATATTAAAATTCAATTAATAATGGTTTTGTCCTACGCAGTGCTTTATTTCTTTGCCCATGTAAAAATAAATGCTGTTCAGGGAAGTTTGAACAGAATCCCGTTTTCCTCTAAGGAAATATTCTTCTCCTTGGAAGAAACATTTGAAATCTTTCATTTGATCTTAAATTTGCTGAGTTTCTCTAAAGGTATTTAATACAGTTTTTACAGTTGGTCATAATGGCTTCATTTTTCTACCCCTACTCAAATATTTATAGGTATGGAAAAATTCTGCATACTTTTGCCCCAAATGTGCCTTCTTGACTTAGTAAAATTCTGTGATGGCTGCTAGTAGAAGCAATATAGGTTTATGACCACGACTGCTGTTGAAAATAAACCTTACATATGTTGTTACATAAGTCTGTATGTGTATATACACATGTAAACATTATACATATAATAAGACATTATATATATAATGAAACTATTACTAAGTTAATCAGAAACTTTGAATATAAAATCTCTCTCGACACACTGTACACATGAAATTTAAAAGATTATATTATGTTGTCTGCCTTACATTAGATATGGTTGGAAAAAAAGTCTGAGAAATTTGAGATACGTGCTAATTAGGCATCAGAATAGATGGAGAGAGAGAAGTGAAGAAAATAACTGTATATTGCAAGCACTATTCTCCAATAGGCTGAAATCCACAATTTTCCCTTTTATAGTCTTGTGGTTGGGACACCGGCAAGAGCTTCTCAAATACCTTTGCGATGACTCGCGGATTTTTTAAGCGGAGACAAGACTTATTAGATACTAAGAAAAACCTCTGACATAAAAGATCAAGAACAAATTGACAGACAAAATAATTTCAGTTCCTGTATCACTAGAGGTTCTTGTGAAGTTCCTGTTTGGTTAAACAGCACGCGTGCATCACACACACGCGCACACACACACATGCACACACCCCATTGGACTCATCTATCGCTGGAAACCACAGAGATTCTCAGAAAGCCAGCTGGAAACTTTTGACAAATAAGTCGCTGGAGTCCCACTAAAATTCGTCCACAGATGCGTATCAGATCACAAACCTTCGGCGGTCTGAACGCCATTGTCTATTTTAAGTTTCAGCTCTTTTCTCTATCTTTACTTGCACTGCCTGATGGGGGATAGTTCGAACAGGCGAGAACCACACAGGCAAACACCGAGCTCAGGTAGCGTTCACATCCCTTCTAAATCTGGTTAAATTTAAACTTGCGTGGACAATGCTAAGGGACAATCACAGTTTTATCCCTCTGGGGGCTGGCACATGATTTTAAAATATGTCACAATTTCAAAAGTGTTAAAAAAGGAAATGTATATCTTAGAATAAAAATGGACAATAATTTTACAGGAATCTTATTGGCTACATATATGGTGTTTAAACAAGAATCGTTTGGCAGAGGAGAAAGCAGTGAATTGGAAGACTGAACTTTAGAAAAATAACTCTAGAAAAAAAAATTGATAATCTGAGAAAATGTAAAAGCCAAAGTAAAAGCCACACCAAAGAGATATGAAAGATTTTAGAGACACAGCAAATTTAACAGCAATATGGCAGATACAATAAAGTATATGGACATTCAGTCCATAGCTTGAGTGTGTGTGTATAAATTAGCATAGAAAAATGTACAAAGGTCCCAAAAATTTGTATGAAAGTTTAGATGGATGTAATCTGTCCCTTGAAAACTCGTGTTGAGTAGATTAGATTATTAGGTCTTCACAACGGGGTAAATACGCCTGAAAAAAGAAAGAGATGTCAGAGGTCGCTCTCTGCTCTCTGCCCTGGGGGGACATGGTAGGAGGGCAGCCAGCTGCAAAGCAGAACCCGACCATGCTGCACCTTGACCTCACACTCCCCAGCCTCCAGACTGTACGAAATAAACGTCTGTTGCTTCAGCCACACGGCCTGTGATATTCCGTCCTAACAGCCCAAGTTGACTAAGACGTCGAGTCATAATGAAAACAGAAGCATCTTAAATGGGGCCTAAAATATCAGTCATGATACTGGAGAGTGACGTTCTTTATAAGGCTTGCTCTGGCGATGTCTCGTAATACATTTTCAAAGAAACTTTTGGGAGTCATCTTCTAAATTAGGTTTCAGAGCCTGTATTTTTACAATTATATTTTCTTAACATGTGATCAATTATTGGCTTTTCATCTCTCTCTACAAATCTTGAAAGAAGCTTATGCTTCTTATTAATAGCTTTTTATTACTAATTCTTTAATTGAGGTCATTATCCAACATATTACTTTATTATTTTAAAGAATTTATGTTACTTTATCATATTTTAGAGTCTTTTATTTGGTATAACCATTCCCCCCAGGTAAACAGCACATTATGCAGGGCTTACTCTACAGAGCTTTCCAACTTTTGGTCAGAGGAATCCAAGAAACATAAAAAGAGGCTTATCATGAAAAAACACAGAATAAACATTAGTCTATTAGCAGACTTGACAAAATGGATGATAATCAGCAGCACACTGCTCATTGATTATTTTAATGTTCTTGGCTGTTATCTGTGCTTATAGAAACGAAATTATTTTGTCCTCAAAAAATAACGGTCTACGGCTGAAAAGGATGTGTCACTCATTAAGAATTGTGATTCTGCTCTTCAGCTCTGGGTGGAATGCTTCTGGAATGCAAAATCAGAGTTCACAAAACTGACATTTTTGTTCCATTAACATTTAATTATTGGGTATAATTTTGCAAAAGGAGTAAAACACTATTCTGAGAATGATGATGGTGTTTAGGGGAAAAAGATAATTTATCTTTTCAATGAACTTTTTCCAAAACCTTTTCTATTTGTAGAAGCTATATTTTGTGCCAGTTTATCACATGGTTTAGTTAGAAATCTTTCCCATGGTTTGTATTCCTTAGTCTTCACAAGGAACACTATCATTAGTTATTATGTCATATTCTATGCATTTGGGTTATCACAGAAATGGAATTTTTAAAGATGAGCTTATGTTTTCATCACTAATAATATCTTTAACTATTTTCTTGGAAAAGTATAGCCATTATGGTATTAATAGTGCTACTATTAAGTTTTGTCATTCATAATAAATGTACTAAATAAGCTTTCCAGAAAAATAATGTTTCCTGCATTTGCGAAAAAAAGCAATTTCAAAACCGTCATGATCTTTATAATAAAACTCTTAATAGAATTAAAATGTAAAATTGAAACTCCATGCTTGTTAAAATAATGTACCCTTCTTCATAAGAGTAAATATTAAAATAGCATTTACTCATTTCATGGGAGCATTCGCTTTAAGTAAGATAAAATGTAATAAAATATAAAGAAATGCTGTGTATTTAAATGCCAAAATTGTTCAGAAATGTCTACTTACACACATGTGCATACAACATACATATATATGAATATACGCATATGAGAATTTCAATGGAGAAAATTTTAAGGAGAGAATACGACTATTAACTTCCACTTGTACGCCCTTCATCATACCACCTTACCTCTGCCATCCTGATTCTAGCTCTTTAGGGTTCATTAGTATCTACCATGAAAGAATAAGAAAAAGATACACATAGACTTCAACTTGCCCTTTTTGCATGCATGGATTATAGTGAATGATTAAATGGAGAAAAAAAATTATTTGACTCAATTTTTAAACCAAAATATATTGATATCTCTATTTAATTTGTAAATACCCACCTTGCACCAAAATGAATGATTCAAATGACTGAAAATCTGCTCTTTATTTAAGGTATGAATAAATAGTAAAAAAAAAAAAATAGATTATCTAAATGTCAGTGTTTAAGAAAGATGTTTGAAAGCTGAGTCTTTCCTACTAACTCCACAGTGACACCTCTCTGTGTCCTTGCTCCAATGGTCCAGTGTAGGGAGATTCTATTCACATCTGAGTATTTCTAGGATCTTAGCATTTCTAGGATCTAGTATTTAGTTTTGATGCTGAGACCAACATAAGTGTCTTTACTAAAATGCCTTTAAATAACTGTGTAGTTAAACAAAGATATCTATTTCCATTGTAAAACACACCTTTTGGCGCTCATTTAATGCTGATTATGTTTGTCCATTCGACCACTCTTTAAATGCTGGCATACCCTGCCCTAAAACTGATGATGTGGTCATTTAGATTTGGTCCCAAGTTTACTAACATTAGTTGTATTTTATTGTTGTGACATATTTAAATGTTTTTTCTTTTAAAATCAGATCTGAGTCTGACAAGAAAGAAATGTGTTTTCCTTACTTGAGAGATAAATATAAAAAAATAAGTTGCTGAAAGTATTCTTTTTTTTTTTTTTTTTTTTTACTAGATCCGTATAAGCTACCATAAAGTAATGAAGGCCGCGATCCATTTCTGAATCATTATCCCTTCAGATTACTTCATGAGAATTTTGAAATTCTCACCTGAATTTAAAGGTATCCAAATTGGAAGTCTGTCATTTACGGGAGAAAGAATTCACTGTCTTTGGACAGATCTACACTCAAAGGCTTCAGCTCTATGTCAAATCTTCAGCAAAGAAAATGCTACTTATTTGTTTTAAAACAAAATAAGATATTTAGAAAATATACATGTACCTCTCAAAGATGTACTGCTTAATCATCTTTTAAATTAGAATTGGAAGGGTTTTGCATTATTTATGATTGCTTCGATAAGACCTTATAAGAGTTGTGATAGTATAATAAAAGTAACACTGGATAAATAGTGAAGAGAAATCTGTTCACTGAGTTCTTATTAACCATATTTTCTTTATGAAATTCATGTTCCTTCTCCTTAAAAGAGTTAGACCGGATTAAATGATCCCCCAGGAGTACAAGTATCACGGCAATTGGAAAATGTTCAATTCTTAGTTCATTTGCACCTGAACAAAAAATGTTTTGGATGTTGATAAGAGTTTTATGGAACTAAGAACAATATTTTCTGAAAAAGCTTTGGAACACACCTAAGGCTTTCTAAACAGCAGGAGGTTCTGAAGAGTAAAGGGATTGCTACATCTAGGCTCAGGAGTGTTGATGGACTGGTTTGTATTTGATTTTTCTCCCAGCAAATCCTGGAGTAGCAGTATGACTACTGTGATTCCCTGAAAAACTACTAAGGGAATTTGACTTGTGAGCAAACAAAATTTAAATGATGCAGTCTACTTAAAACTACAAATTGCATCACTCCTGAAAACTAGTCTGAGGTACCAGTTCCAGAAAGGTTTGTACTGAGTTTTAGCTGTTTCCTTTAGGGTAGTGTGCATTAATTCAAATAATTTAGAACCAGTATGCTCTTTGGCAATTTGGGAAATTGTATAGGATTACCAAAGAGCCTAGCTAGGCTCTGTTATATATTCTCTACATAAATCATATTAAAACATGTTTTCTACTCAGGATTCTCATAATAACTACCATAATTTCACAGGCACTTTAAGAATCTGCACACTACTTAAATCATCATTCATTCATTCATTCAATGGGACTCTACTGAGTGCTCAGCATGTTTCGGGCACTGTTCTAGCCCCTAGGGAGCGTCAGCGAACAGACAGACACAAACCCCTACCCTGTGTGGAGCGTACATTCTGATCGAAAAGAGAGACAATAAACAACGTAAGTGGGGAAAAACATGATACGGTAATAACGGTAAGTAGAAAGGGGAAAAGCAGGGAAAAAAGAAGTGTGTAGGAAGTGGGAAAAGGCTTCAAAGGAAAACAACAGCTGAATAAAGCAAGTGAGGCTCTGTCTATAAACAGAGAGAGTAAAAGAGTGATTTCAGAGAGAGAACTGCGGGCAGAGATATTGGCAATAGCAAAGGGCTGAGCGGAGATGCGCCACCTTCCTGGAGGAGCTACAGAGAGCAGACTGGGCAGAGGGGGGACCGGCAGGTCACCAGGCCAACCAATCCAGGGGCAGCGGACAGGCGACTTGCTGCCGCCTGCGCCAAAAGCGACCCCTGAATTAGGGCCACGACACGGAGAAAGAGTTCAAACATTTTTGTAGCTGTTTGGCATTAGTACTTGGGAATTTTAGAACATGAACGTTACCTATTAAAAATTGTATAATTCTTTTAAACTAAAAAATAGAATTTGTAGGATATCAATGTAATGTATCAAATGTATATAATGCTTTACTGATAAATAAGCAATGAGTTCCATGTTTTTAAAACAACCTTAAGATTTCTAACCATGACATCTGAACATGGGGTCAGTTGGAACTTTTAAAAACATTTCTATTAATTCATTTTATTCATTTATTTATTTTTACAACAGCATTGATTTATGAAAACTGTCGGGGGAAATGGCTCTTGGCCCCACAGAGTTCGAGAAGCCCTGACTTGGGAGACCATGACCCTCTCTCTGTGTAAGAGCGGGCACCTGGCGTGCGAGGGAGGAGACAGAGGATCTGGCTGAGCGTCGCACAGTCACTCCGGCTTCTGTGCTGGGAAATGACCAGAAGAGGACAGGGGCCCAACATGCACCTGAGGTACTGGCTGCTGAACAAACAGGCGAGGGAGGACAGCGACTCGGGCCGGAGCAGAAGCGGCGGCGCTGGTGAGAGAGTCTAGGTATATTTTATAAGATGAACTAAAAAACCCGGAAGATCACACGTGAAACGTGAGATGAGCAGAAAGAAGAATCAAGGACGATGCTGAGCTGAGCACGGAGCAGAACCTGACATTCACCTCGAGGGGCGGACCTGGCTGGTGGACGAGGGAAAAACTGCACAGCGGGACCTCAGCGTTCGACAGCTCTTTTGGAGGGACCCCGTCATGCCCCACGTAAGGGCAGTTCGGTCAACACCTTGCGGCACACAGGACGGTGGTCCCATAAGGTTATCATGGGGCTGAAAGATTCCTGCTGCCTAGCAGGTCACACGGCATTGTCATTATCAAGTACTATGCACTGCACAGAGGCGTGTGTCAGCTATGTTGCTGGTTTATCTGTGTACTACGCCACGCTTTGTTATTTTAGAGTCGACTCGTCCTGCTTGAAGTCTGCAGTAACACGGTTGTCCTGGTAGGCCGGCAGCCGCCTCAGCCACCTCGCGTTTCCTGAGTCTCTGGGTTGCATCGTTTTGTCTCGTGCTTGCTTTGACCTCGTGTTGTTTGGGGCAGTGACGGGCTGCACGGGCTTGTCACCCAGGAGCTAGGTGCTGTACCATACGGCCTGGGTGTGTGGCAGGCTAGACCCCTAGGTCTCTGTAAGTGAGCTATGATGGCCACAAAATGACAGAATCACCTGACGAGGTAATTCCCTGAACGCATCCCCACGGTGAAGCAGGCACAGATGCACAGCCAGGTGAAGAAAGTCGAAGAGGAAGGGACTTTAAGCAAGAAAGTAAATAAAGTGCTGAAAATAATGTTTAGCGATGAAAGCGTTCGAAAGGGGCGAACGAGTTAAAAGATTACAATTTCAAACAAATAGACTCTGAATTGTTTATGTACCAAACCCTGCACCGATCTTAAATGCTACAACATGTATTTTCAGATTTAATTTGTAAAGTGGTTCTTCCTAGCATTGCGTTCCAATGTTTTTTCTTTCGTATGAGAGATTGGTGCTCAGAAGATTGAATGTTTTGCTTACGAGAACATATAAAGGCAATAATAGGAAAAACAAAATATAACAACAACTAGACTATATTAAGTCTCTATTAATCATGGCTACCTTTATCATTTAATTTCATAGGCTAAAAATTAGAAATGCTATATTAAGTATCATGTTTGAGCTGTCACAGTTGGTAACCAGGGGAGACACAATTCCGGCACTGTCGGATAAGTCCACAGGGGCCAAAATATTAAACAGTTAGAGTCAACTGCTGAGCAAGTATTCAGTTATGTACTTCCCATACCGGAGCTCAGGTGGTTCTACGTTCTCAGCCCATTTCTTTTAAATGTATTTCTCAAAACTTGAGCATGAATCAGACCCCTGCAGAGTTTATTACATACAGATTAGTGAGTTCCGTCCCCAGAAATTCTGAGTCAGTTTGTCTGGAGGGGGCCCCTCATTTATATTCCCCACACGCCCTGGGGATGCCCGTGGTTTGGGAAACACATTTTGAGAACCTTGCTCTAAATTTACATACAATATGGCAAACTCCCAAACAGTACTAATGTATATAGTCTTTCTTAATATAATCAAGCCGGGCCTCGTATATTCAAAGAGAGGCCACCTGTCTTTGAATGTATTATCAAAACGATTTTCTCGCTTGGCCCCCTGCAACACAGGGTATGTTTCCTGAAAGAGACGGGCAAAAACCACGATGACAATTTTACAAGGAGTGAAACCGTGTTGACAGCAGGCAGTTTCTTCCAAGCAGAAAAGGGGCGTCACACGCAATTAGCTCTCTGGCGCTGTGGTCAAAGCAGCCGGGCGAGCGGCCGAATTATGGATTCACTCATTTTTTTCACGTCACTCATAGAGAGACTGCGCTGGAGATGTCGACGAGACCGGAGAATGTACAGAATGGGGGGGACTCGCATGATGATGACAAAGGGAGGGGCGGCGGGCTCCTCCACGCGAGTCTCTCTCAAAGCCATCGGCCCTCCTGCGTCACCGTTTATTCATCGGATATACTAATTTCGAAGTTATATTTTTCTCTGTAAGCTTATTATGCACCGTATATCACTGTTTTGGTTTTCGAATGTACTGAAGAAATTACAGTAGAATTTATAATTCACTTTACTACTGCCACATTTAGTAACTCTACATGAAGCTCTCAATACACTTTTAGGCATCCGGCATATGACATCCTGCTAAATTCCCCACCTAATAAATTAAGTGGAATATTCAATAATGTTGCACACAAAAGCGTTCCTGAAAATACACTTTCAAAGGAGTATCTCTAAATGTCTTTCAATAGCTATAATCTCTACACTTTATATTCTTTCTTCCATTTTTTTTTTTTTTGGCTTCTAGGAAACATAGAATGAATTTTCCAAATATCTTAGTTTATTATACTGTTCTAATGTCAAATAAAAAGTAAAACGTATTAGTGAAATGCCTGAAATTAAAGTCACTAGAATGTGTTTTTAGAATGCTCAGTTTAAATGGCTAGCCTCAAATGTTCAAATTAATTAACATCTCTGCAGATTATAACATACTGTGATGGCATTAAGTGATCTGGGCTGCCAGCCATATTTTAAGAATTTTCATTTCCACCAGTTATTTCTCTCATTTCATTTCATTTTAAGACATAATGTCACTGTTCTATTAAGTGATAATACACATAATTTCTCAAAGTTTAGTTAGGAATAAAGATCTTTTTCTTTTATTAATAAGTAATCTAAATAATTATTCTCTTTTCTTTAAAAAATTTTACTAATTTCAACAATTTAATTTTTTATGTTAAAAATTGTTCTTTATGGGCCGCATTCTTAACCTCTCTTACACTGGAGAAATTTATTTTCATGGATCTGTACTTTAATGAATATATCAATACACATTTTTATGTTAAAAATCTTAAGGTTGTTTTAAAAACATGAAACTCATTGCTTATTTATCAGTTAAGCATTATAAACATTTGATGAATTACATTCATACCCTAAAAATTCTTTTTAGTTTAAAATATTTATGCTTTTTAGTAGGTAATGCTCATGTTATGAAATTCACAGGTACTAAAATATATAGTTAAATTTTGCCCCCAAATCCTCAGTTCCCTTTAACAAATTGTGGAATTTCTAGATAAAAAGCTACATTTCAGGTTCAATGGGAATTCTTAATGACTGCCCAACGCATTTTCACATTCGATCCCACCAACAAGTGAAAATAACTCAGCAACGGAGTTAACAAAATTCATCAATAAAGACAGGTAGCTATACACATTTTACATAGAATTTACATACATATTTTTACTATCTCACTAAAAGTATGTTTAAATGGAGTTTTCTTTCCCAAAGTGTCTACCAATAGATGGCTGGATAAAGAAGATATGGTACATATACACGGTGGAATATTACTTAGCCATATGATGAAATACTGCCATTTGACACAACATGGATGGATTTTGAGATAATCAAGCTAAGTGAAATAAGCCAGACAGAAAAAGTTGAAAACCATATGATATCATTTATATGTGGGATATAAACCTAAAAGCAACAAGTTAACAGAGACTCATGGACATGGCCAGTGGACTAGTGGTTAGTGGTTATCAGAGAGAAGGGGGAGAAGGGAGGTAGATGGGGTCAAAGGGGTCCAATATGTGGTGACAGTAAGAAATCTAACTATGGGTGGTGAACACACAATGCGATATATATATGACTTACTGTTGAACTGCACATTTGACAGTTATTGGATTTCATTAACCAATGTCATCATGATAAATGAAAAATAAAATAAATGGAGTTTTCTTGTTAAAACTGAGATACCTATATTTGGCTATATTATTTTATTTTTATATTATATTACATTATCTTATAATATTATCTTATATTTTAATTCCACAATTTTCTCATGAAGTTCAACAAGCTACTAGAAAATCAGAACCGTCAGTTTTTGCCACGCTTATTTTAGTCGTATTTCTCACAAATCGAATATTATGTCTTGCTATATTATTTTTTGACAGAAAAAGGAATACAAATCTAGTTTGAAAGATAACTCATATAAATTTTGTAACCAAAAGGAACTGTTAATGGACAGTGAAGATCATGGCTGTAAAAATGAGTTTCAGAATTTTTCAAAACAAAGATACGAAGAGGGAGCCGCTGTCAATTACTTTAAGAGCAGAAGACAGTAGTAACAGGCATACCTACAACTTTCCAATAACTTCGGTAAAATACAGACGACATAAAAAGTGTAATATATGAAGGAACGCTAGTATTATTTCTTATAATTTGCATGTTTCAAGTCATCGCATGAAAGTTATGAGCTCTTCTGAGAGCCATGTTCTAGCATATTTATTGAAATTATTTTAGAGAAAATAAATTAACATTTTACTAGTATACAAAAATTAGATTACAATAAGAAAAAACATTTTCTCTTGTTAATAGTGAATTAGGTGTTAGTTTTATTCCTCTTGTGAGAGAAAAGTGTCATTCCACATTCTATAACTCAGCCGACTCCTGTTTCAAAAAACTTTTTAATCAGAGTGCCTGAAAATAGATTGTTCTATTTATAATTCTCCCAGTTTCCTCATTTTTTTCCCTAAGTTTTACGTTGCTTACCTGTGATAAACTTTCTTGTGGGTCTTAGAACGGATAAAACAGACTGTAAGTAATGGCATTTGTCTAGAGAAAATTTGGCAATATCTAAAATATTCTGAATACATTGGTTTTAAAGCAGTATACAATCAATTTAATTTCATCTGTTTCTTTATACTGGGGGGTGGCACAAATGCATTTCTACTACACTAATATTTAGTGTGGTTATATTATATTTCTGTTAGGTAATCCTTGGCTAGAAGCTGAGATGATCATAGAAGGTAAAACAAAATATATAGGAAAAGATTATTTATCTGTGGAGTTTAGGAAATGCTGGGAAAATTACTGGGGTGAAAATTTTTGTGTAATACAATCACAATATCCTCAGTAGATGAAAAGACAGTAAATCAGGTTCTCGAGTTATGAAAACTGTCACTTTTAACAGCTAAAAGGTGAGGCAAGTGCAGTGGAAAAAAACAAGAAAATGTTATTGAAAGGACTTGAAGTCCTGTAAAAATGAAGCAGAAATGAAACGGAGGTGGAAATCAGGATGGCGACCGGATGTGTCCTCATGTTACTAATATAATGGCATTTCTGTGTCGTCCACAGCTAGGAGATGGCTATTCTAAACAACAGCTATCAATAAAAGGATAATTCAAAAAGTAGTTTCACATAAGGACAGACGTATTTTAGATGATAAAAGGATCCAACAATGATAGATACCATGCCTAGCTACTACCTTGGATTAAATTTCACTGCCACCAGGATGGAGATATTCTTCAAGATTCCGTCTCATGTATCAGTGCTCATTATTATAGATACGAAAAGTTTTAGTCATTATAATAGAAAATAAATAATTGGAAATACTAAGGCTGTGTGATGTGGCCATGAATGTTAAATTCCATTTGAATGGCGTCTACCAGGTTTGGATGGTGTACGAACTAGTCATTTTGCAAAGCTGAGGACAGAGCTCCATTCAATGGGTTGCAAGTATTACACAGCAGATGGTATGAAAGCAAAAATGCTTTTTATTCTTTTTCACTTGTTTTCATTTGAGAGGATTTTTAAATTGTGTGTGTGTGTGTCTGTGTGTGTGCGTGAGAGAGAGACAGAGAGTCACTCAGAATCAGACAAATACAGTATTTAATGCACGGTTTGTTGATGTTGAGCTTGTTACTTAAAACCACTCCTATGATGAGTTTACGGAAAAAGAAAATTTAATATTTTTATGACAAGGGTGCACGAATGTTGCTACCATTCACTTACAAGAGAATTTGAATGAGTTTTAGGGTAATTGGTGGTATTTTTAGGCAGTCTAATAAAAGAAATTTGTGGATCTTCCTGTTATATAAGGCCTGTTATAGGAGGAACATTTCCTATTCTTCATAACTTTTCACTGATTTCCAACTATGGTTGCCTACGTCTATATAACATCAAGCTGTTTAGACGGGGGTCACTACGCTTTTCTATCTTCCCTGTTTTATGAAGCTAGAATTCTGAATGAAAGGGGGAAGTGTTCTAATGGAATTCTCCCCTGGGGCACATCAAGTCATTTTCTACAATGACACACTAAGAAAGGCAATTTATGATGTGTGACGGACTCTAATGCGACTTTTTCATCATTTCATTTGTTTTCCATTAGTCAGAAAAAAGACATATGAATTACAAGGAAATCTTTTTATTGTACTCCACGGGGGTTTCCTAGTACATCAGAATTCTGATGGAACACAATATTTTATAAAGGCTCTGAAAAATATGGATGTTTAAAAACATTTTTTTTATGTTCAAATCTCTATCAAGAATTCCTAAAACATTCTAAAAGGGCATATAGCTTTTTTAAAACTTGCAAGTGCCTTACAAAACATATTTTTAAAGATAAATGTTTCCTTAAAATTTTCATCGGTACTTTTAAACAATTTTCAATTATTATAATTCAGGTTTCTGAAACCTTTGTGATTCAAATATAAATCAAATAGAATCAGAACTCGTGGCTCTGGTTGTATAATTTAAATCAATAAAGCCCTATTTTTAGTTATTATATCTGTCCTCAATCATAACTTTCAGTTCCTCTATTTGGGTTTCTCATAATAAATCATCAGCTAAAACATATAAATATAGCTATGGAGAAAATATTATTTATCATCATATATAACATATTTAGAGTATTTACATAACATCTTCAGTCCGGCTAGGTTTTTCTGCTTAAGGTAAATCCACCATTATTGTCCCTTTCCACTCCGTGGTTTCACACAAATTTCTTGGATGTTATTTTCGTTAGATTTTCACTATTAGTTCCACTCACTCTCCCGCCTTGTCTGGCCCTCTGCTTATCCTCTTCACATGCTTACTGCCTTGGCATTACTTGAGATAAGATGAAGAACTCTACATAAGGCATCATGTGGGTGAAACTAAAGTAGGAAATAATGATCTACTAAAAATAACAACGTACTTTGGAGTTTATTCTACATGCGGCATTAAAAGTCAGATAACAGTAGCAAAACAATATAAGAGAAATAGTAAAGAGTTTTAAGACATTATAAATTCTCTGCTATGTTCTGAAGTGGTAAAGCACCTTTACATGGTGTATTTTGAAAGTTGATTATGCATGTTGCATTTGCTAGTATAACTGTTAAAAGATGATATAAAAATAAAGTAGAGAGGAGGAAATGATCTTAAAAATTATTTAACTCATCCTAAAGAAAGCAGAAAGGTGCAGTGGAAGGATAAAAAAAAATAGAATAGAATAGTACTATTATGGTAACTTTATATTTAACCATGTCAGAAACTGTAAATGGATTAAATATTTCAGTTAAAAATAAGAATCAGCAAATGATATTAAGAAGTAAAGCAAAAAATTAGAAAATGCATGACAAAAAAAGCGTAATCACCAAAAAAAAAAAAAAAAGTAGTACAAACCAGATGTCCTGTACGACCAGACTGAATTCTAAGACTCCAAACTTGAAATTGTTTTAGTTGCGCTTGAAGATCTCTCTTTAATATATGTTTCCATGTACGCTATTGGTGAATTTTTTTTGGTAAATTTTTATCTCTGAAAAGGTTTATATTTTACCATCACCCTCCTCCAAATTAAAGGTTAAATCCCTCCTCAAAAATTAGAGATTAAATTTTTGTCCCTCATCATTTTTAAAGTTTCCATCTGAGGTGATTGTGGGTCCAAGAGCAGTGATAAGAAATGACACCAAGGTCCACACACCCCTCCCAGCTCCCGCCAGAAACACTGCAAAACTATGGCTCAGTATGCGCACCTGGAATGACACGGCACGGTTCCGTCATGACAAAGCCCCCCGTTTCCCTTCGTAGCCACAACCTTGCCCTTGTCGACTCTTCTCCATTGCTACACTTTTATTATTTCAAGAACACTATTAAAATAGAACCTTTGGGGTCATGCTTCCTGCCCCCCCGCCCCTCACCCCGGGCCTGGTGCCCCGGCGACCATCACAGATGCGACGCGTGCTGGGGTGCCTTCCGTTATGCTGCTGTGTACTCAGGGTTCTAGCGTGGGGGTGCGCCTCAGCCTGGGTAAACGCCTAGGAGCGCAATGTCTGGGTCACCCGGTATTTGAATGTGCAGTTCTTTTGAAGAAACTGCAAAAAATGTGTTTTTTTTTTTTTGTTTTGTTTTTAACCATCCCACCTGCATGGTAATCACTCGATCAAGTTTTTCTGCATTCTTACTAGCGTTTGATGACTGTGTATGTGTTTAGATATTCTAGTAAGTGCAGTGATATCTCCCTTTTTAAGTTCTTTTTGGTCACTGTGATTTTAATTCGCATTTCCCAAACAGCTGTTTTCGCGATTTCATTTGCTATGCGTATATTCCATACATCAAAACAAAATACATACGGTATGCTGGTGCATAAACCTGTCAAACATTAAAAAAAGAAAAAAAGTAATATTCTTTCTGGCGTAATTCCTCATTTTGTTCAAACGTTACAATATATCATTTCCTTACAAGTCTCAATATCATAGTCTACTTTTTTTTTTTTTTTAATGCAATTGAGGAAATAACTTGTAGGACTTTTGAAATAGTAAGCCAGGACATTCGCAAGGACAATGACACCAAATCAGTATGATTTCTCTTGGCGACATTTCACAAATGAGTATGTAGAGGGACTCCAGAGTGGAGAGATGCTTACTGGAGGCGCATGCCTGGAGGGGCGCATACGGATGTGGTTCCAGGGGCTTGGGCTGACTTTGACATGACCCACAGCCTCCTCCGTCTGGGCTCTATGCAAATGTGCTTTCTATGCCTAACTTGTTTCCTCCAGTTTTATGGAAAGTATCACAGAGAAAGAGGAATTTCTCAATTACATGTCGACAGTGTGATGGCCGCAGGTTTTAAACGAGTTTCAAGGACACATTTTTCCTAGGTTTTATTTTACACATTTCTTTCAATTCCTTTACTTGCTCCAAGGTTCCAGCCCCTTACAGGTTTCCCTCTTTTTCTTAGTTGATGGGGGAAAAAAATGAGGAGAAGTCGGTGACAGAAATCTCTGGAGGGCTACGTAAGAAGGTTACACAGAGACCATAGAAAGGTGACAGGCACGTCAAAAGTCATTTCCCCACTGTGTTCAGAAATGGAATAGGGCAGTGGTTCTCAAAACCTAGACCACTGAACACTTGCCTCTAGATCCCTTAGAGATATGAATGCAAATTTGTGGCCTTCTAACGATTAATAGCAATCTCTGGGTTTGAGCTCCAGATTGTCTTGTTATAAGCTCTTGGATAACTTTTATGTAATTTGGGTTAATACTGGGTTACTAGCATCTTGCAAATAAATATCTCTTTATTTGTTTGCACTTCGCTCATGATCAGATTATTATAACTTATTTTCAAAGTAATGCCACTGTGGAACTATAAAATTCTCCTAATATGTTGAAAATATGTGATATAGTTCATAAATATTTTTTAAAAAGAAGAAAGGAAAAGAATATAAGACGGCAAAAGTTTTCACATTTTCATGCTCAATTTTAAATAAGTTTAAATATTTAACAACAAAGATGCCCCTGGTTTGCTTGGTATGTAGACCCCAACCCCAACAAACAACTCGACTAACAGACACTCCATAGATACCATGTCTTCCTTTCAACCAATGGATTGCGACCTGTCCCATCCAATCAGAAATGTTTCATAACCACCAATCAGAATGTGTAATACTGACCAATCAGAACTGAGCAATTGGGACTAATCAGAACAGTACCAATTTGAACACCTCATTTACATAAAACAAACCAAATTAGGAACGCGGGCAAGAACATTTTGTATAAAAAATGCACTCACCTTTGTGTCTGCTGAGCACAGGTCCGGTTTTTGCTGGTGGCTGCATCTCCCTGGCTTGCAGGCTGTTCACCTGATTAAAGTCTCTCTCTTTCTGCACCATTTTGGATTTGTTTACAACACTATGGCCCTTTTATTCATCGACTCCCTCCAGGCCACAGATACAAACCGCCTTAGAATCCAGCCCTCAGAATGAATCATGCAGAGCTACCAGCCAGGCACATAACCCCCCCCCCCCCCCCCCCCCCCATCCCCTCACAGAGCACACTGCCTTCTGGTCATCGCCCACCTCCCTGGGACCTGTGAGAATTCATCTGCGGGCCCTGTGGAATCTGAATGTTTGCCAAAAGCCGAACCCCCTAATAACATGAATCACTTGACTGAATCATCCTGGTCTTTTTAGCTTTCTCTGAAACACGGTTTTCTCCTCCAGTCCCACCCAATAAAGAATCTTTGGCAATCAGGATAAATGACGTTTATATTACTTTCCCCATAGTACTTACATCTGTAGTCTTCTAAGGGTGAATGTCACTTCCAGATGCTTCCTGTGATGCACTCTCCTGGAAAGAAAAATAGGTTTTAGAGGCCCATCCCACGCAGGTCTATCCTGAAGCAAAGATGCACCTTCACCTGGTCAGAGCCTCGACCTCACAGCACCTGGGTTGCCCTCACTCTCTCCAGTGCTTAATAATCCACACAGGGGATTGTCATCACTTAATAATCCTCATAGAGGATCTTTCCACATCTCTGGCTTATCAGTCACTTAGGTTCCTGACTTCAAATGATCATGACCTCTACTCCACATCAGCCACCCGCTCCTGGAAGATCTGACATAAAATCATTAATATCATACTTGAAAAAAAAATAATTATCACCATCTTTCCCCTCTTCTACAATCACTGCCTTTATCATAAAACATGCAAAACTGAATGCATGAAATGTCTACACAACCAGCAAAATGTTAACAGCAATGTTTCCATTAATTAAAGTGCACTAGTAACATTTCATAGATTGACATATCCATTTAAATTTTTTTTTAGATTTCCACCAAAAGTTTTTAAGTATCTAAGTTTTGGCTTAGCAAAGAAATCGCAGATGCATATATGTACTTGTCCATAAGGATCATGGATTTATTACTAATGCTTTTAGTGCAGTATATTTTAATTATTTCAAAACATTGTTCATAAAACTATTTTTTCAAAACTCAATTTTTTCTCATTGATATGTATCACCACAGACGTGAGATCAACAACCAAATGCATACTACTGAGATCGCTGCTTCTGGCCTAACATAGATGAGATACACTTTCCTATCTGGAAAGAAAAAAAATCAGAAAAACATGAAAAAATATATTTTAGATGCTGGGCATCATAGGAAAGCAATCCCTGAGAAAGGGAAATATAAGGTTAGAGCTACGTTTGCCCTGATTATTGTGTTGAGAGTGTTTCCAGGGTTTAACTTAGAGGGGGGAGAATCCAAGTGGAGCTCAGCGCTGGTCTCTCTGAGCGCAGGACACACAGCTAACACCCCAGGGAGACCAAGGCTGCCAGAACCAGCACAACAGAGGACCGGAGAGGAGACAGATACGCAGAGAGCGCACCCCAGAGTTGTGAGAGGCCACCCCTCAAATATATAGCATGCGATGCAACCGACTGGCACATGCATGTGATGCAAAGCTGGGAAAGAGTGCTCTGCAAGGAACGGAGGGCGCAGCGCCCAGCACTCACAAAGGGCCAGATCAATGCCCGTCCCAGCATCCGGACCAGAAAAACGTGATTCACGAAATGCTGGGTGGCGAATTCAAGACCTTACCTCAGTATTACGTAATAATCAGCCCTAGACTGAGCACGTCTCTGTAACTGCCTAAAAAGGCACAGTCAAGACACAAAATGACAACCTACTTCCAGGTACCTTGATTACAAAACAACCAAGCTCAAGACTATTTATAGGAACCACCCGCTCTCCACATGGCCCGTGGTCACACAGCGCCCCTTCCGCTGTATTCCGCCTGTCGAAGCAACAGGAAACTGGAAGGCAGGTGTGCCGAGGAATTTGGGCGCCATTTAAAACAACCAGTTGTATCTCCAAACTCGTTTGTTGTTACACTGCTTGAATATTAGTACTGGATTTACTGAAAAATTTATAGAAACCACTTAATGATTTCATAACTCAGAGGAGATGGGGCTATTACGAAAGGTAGACGCAAAGGGAAGCACTGAGGATTGAGGATCCCACTACCAAACCAATAAAAATTTCAAAAAAAAATGTTATACATAGTGACGCCTCAGATCACACTGATATGTGTGAGATGTAGATATGATTATTTGCACTGCTTCCAAATTTAATTCATGAGTTTGGCACATGATGAAATCCAGGGAAATTTGATAAAATATTAAAAACTAATTAGCAGTTGTGGTCACAGCTTCTGTTCCTGGCACAGTATTTCTACTGGATCAAACGAATAATCATGACAATTGGTACACAGCAATGAGTTGAACTAGATTTTCTTTTCCTGTGATTTTCCACATAGACCACAAAAATTATGTCATACTTGCAGCTGACTACTGGTTGACCCTAAATGGTCCTAGCACATCGATATGAAATAGATGAGCAGACTACAATCATCCTATTGCAAGAAATATCTAAGAACTGAAAGGGCAATTCATAGGCTTTGATCATTCTAGAGTCGTTTTTGTATATATTCTAGTTCTAAATATTCTATATTCTTACCCAGCACAGAAAGTTAAACCATACTGAGAATGGTAACATAATCCTTTTGGCCTGAGTGAATGAATTTGTGGATTAATGTCGCGGTGTTAAATTTCTCTGTTTTTAAAACACAGTCCCATGAAGATCCACAATTTAAAAATATTAGTGTCTCACAGAAAAACCATATTAATAGCTAGAATTATCCTCTTTTAGATCAATAGAGATGTCATGTGGATAAAGAGATGTGCTTGATTTTAAAAACTTTTAAATGGTATTACAAATTTAAGTTAATAACTGAGCAGAAATACCCTGAAATGGTACTATACCCCTTATTTTATTTCCATTTAGAATGGCAGCCTACCATAAAAATTTTTAAATAATTTTCTTTGTGAAAATAAGATAATTTATAGCTTTAAGGTAACATGGCCTTAATTACATGAACTTAAAATATTCATTAATGGTATTAGTATTCATTTCCAAAAAATTTTAAAGTAATGCTCATTTCAAGTCATTCCATTCATCTTTAAGTAGTTTTTAATTTTTTCAGTATGGCAACTTAAATTCCATTCCTAACCATGGTTTATTGAATACGAGGCTCATCAGTCTTTCTATGAATCTGGTTGATTCGAACTGTCCCACAGAGTGAGTCTCAAATGTGTCAAGACTGCAGGTGACAGAGAAATTACAAAGGCACTCAGAATGCGGTGTTGAAGACTCATAGCACATTCGTACGAGGGGGTTACATTTTTACCAAAGTCTTTCAAGAAGAGCCAATAATCAATGACTCATGACTAATTATCATACTCGATGAAGAGCGAAGTGTACAAATAGTGTTTGTAAATAGAATATATTTATTTCATTAACTTTAAAAAGCTGCCAATTATGTATCATTACTTCATACACATTACAAAAGGAAACTTGTTGCCAATAAAACTGTTTAACGATGCTCTGTTACTACCTATACGTGTTCCTTATTTGATACACGTTGAATGTGGTCTTTTGAGTTATTTAGTTCAGGTTTCCTGAAAAAAAGAAAATGGGCAGGAAGTAAATTAAATATTTTCAAATGCATGCACAAAGTCCAGCTCTTCCAAATAATTTTTTGACTGATAGTTAATCGTGACGCTTTGCTACAGAAGGCATCAAGTGTGTCATCGAGAGCATTGGGGACGTCACTTTTCTTGAAAGAGTGGCGTTTCTCTTTCATCTTTAGGATTTTCTTCCAGGCAACAAGGGAGTAGCTAGATCACGGGAGTAGCTAGATCAGGAGTGGGTTTCAGCTTCAGACAGTCAATTAGGTTCACACTAGTCTAACCCAACAACAATTTTCAGAAATGTCACAGAACAGGGAACAGAGGACTACGCAAAGCAACATTGTGGAAGCCTCATACGCATAAAATATGGCTCTCAATGTCACTGTCACCAAATAGGGTGTGTTTGGTCTTGAGACAAAAGTTGTTCTAAGTGTGCATCACATGGGAAGCAGAAAGGTGGAGAGACTGTGCGCTTAAACCTCTTGCCTGTCAATTTGCACCTTAAAGCTGTAGAAGTTATAAATCACGTTTTTTTTTTTTTTGGTAATAGCCAGTTTTTAAAACATAGAAGCATTCTCGAATCAATAATACATAGTGACTTCCAGAAGATGTTTGTCTTCAACTGGGTAAACAGTATCAACTAACATTTTCAAAAATTTTAAATGAGAATAAATATTTCTTCACTTTTCCTTAACACTGGAGTCATTGTCAAACTTTTCTCGTCTCTTTGGTATCATCTGGTATTATTTTCCACCACCTTCTAATTTGGTTTGCGATTCATGTCTTTCTTTCATATATTTTTAGTCTATTTTTCATTTAGATTTATCCGTATCTATTTTGAATTGTTCTTTGATATCAATTTCCGGAGGTATTAATCACCTTTATTATTTCTTATACCGTTACTCATAGTAGCCATTAAGGAAATTTGATAATATTCCATCAAAAATTTATTGGGGTTTTTCATAGGGGTGGAGTGATGAGAGTATAAATCAGAGCACCATGTTACGAAAACTGGAAAGGATTCATCGCTTTTTAACTCAATATTAAATTTCATGAAATAAATTTTTTTTTCTATTCCTCGCAGTTCTCTAGTAAATTATTAAGCTAAATAACATCAATCTGTAGGATAGCATCCTCTCATTAGAAGGGTTCCTCTCTGTCCCGCTACTGTTTATGGACGAGGACTCTGTGGGGTTACGGAGAGATGCCTCCGCTGGCTGGTTCTCACTGTGTCTCCAATTCTGGTACAGATTCTGAGGGTCCAAGGATTCTAAGCCCTAACCTGGCACTCCAGGGTGTTATGAAAGTATAATTTTCAAGACAGGACAGAACATAACGTATGTAATGTCTTAATGGTTTGATTTATATATTTTAAATATTTAGAAGTGGGGTATGTGAGCCTTCATTTTTATACTTGACCTAATCCTGCAGATGATAGGGGCTGGTCTTATTTCAGAATCCAATCAACGCAAATGTCCAAAATACTCACGAATTTTCCTTTATGCTGATTTGATACAAATAAAATGGAATAGGTGCTTCTATATTTACAGATTATTTAAATAATATTTCCCCCCAAATTTCTCTTCCAATCCCGTCAGTGCTCATCTCTTTTAGGTAGAGAAATAACATAATAAAACTGGGTAAGTACTGCATAAGAAGCATTTAAAATTTTTTTTTCCCTTTAACTCACTCCTTTCTCTTGTTAGTAAAATGTAAAATGCCGACGTTTAAAAATGTAATTAACACTATGTATTTATTTAGTCTGTCACAATTTTCACCTCCTAAAACTAATGAGATCTTGAGCTACCCCCTTCCAGGTTTCTCCCAGAAGTGGATGTGTTAGTGATGTAACACCCCCATGCTGTAGCAGGGAAACACGGAAGTGTCAGGCTCAGACACCCTATCACCTTTTGAGCTGTGATTTCTAAACCAAACAACCAGAATTTCCTTTAATACATTTAAGATAGGTATCAAAGGAAATTTTTCACTGATTATTTGCATTTTCTTATACTAACAAACTGATAATGTAATCTGTGACTATAACTGTATACCACTTACGATGTTACTAATTTCTTAATGCTGATATTCAAATTAGAGTTTCAGACATAACAAAATAAAATAATGTTTATTACTGAATATTGAATATTGTTGTGAATTTCAGAGCTTAGAGCTTTATGTCACAACTGTGATGATCATTTAAGTGAGTATATATCAATTCTAATATATAATTGAAATTTTTAGTTGAGTTGACAGTATTCAAGGAGAATCATCAAATTACAAGTGGTCATTTTAACCTAGAAGTTCTTAAATTTGAGTTATCACTGTTCTCTAAAAATGTGCCTAATCCTTTTTTTTTTTAACTATAGGGTATAAAATCATATAATTTGTAGCATAAAAACTTAAAACCATGAGGAAACAAACTATAGATTGTAAATAATGCTAAAGTAATTGCATTGAGATGTATAGTAGCCTTATAATTCTTTTTCAATAGTGCCCATGGAAGATAAGGTAATTCTCTATGTTGTGTACCTGTTCCCCAATTTGGTGGGTCCTTCCTGAATGTTATCTCATTTTCTCTTGTGTTCTAAGATAAATGCATTTGATACTTTTTAAAATATGTTTTGAAACATATTTAATATGATGCAAAGCAAGGTAGAAGACTATATTTCAAATATCTGATTTACCAGCACATATAGTTTCTGACACTTTCGGTTGAAAATTTGTCAATGTGAAAATGATGCATGATGTAACATATTTTTAAATCAATTTTCCCCTAAGGTTTTGATTAGATTTCTTCAAAGTGCACAACAGTAATATTTTACTTAAGTGATAGAATTTTAAATTTCAAGAGCAAATTCTAGGCATTAAACAGCATTTGTTAACGGAAATAATTTTTGTTAACATGCTTTAAACTTTAAGTGACTGATGATGATCTTTTTTCCCAGAATGTTGACTCATTTGTTCAATTTTGAAAAAAAAGTTGATAGCACGTATACACTCATATTTACTTCACCATATTTCAGGGCCTTTTTATATCTTTTGTGTATATAAAACAATGAGCTAAAATTCCTGACATACCACAAGAGAATTTTTTTCTCTCAATCTTTAATTTTGAAATAAAATAGATATTTTTATTCCTGTTAATTAATATATCTCTAACTTTACCACCATGAACAATTTAATTCATTTTAATTGACAATGGAGTCAGATCAATCAATATTTAGTGAAAAACTTGTAATTAATTTTCTTCTCTATTACAACTTTTCCACTGGACAAAAAAAAAAAAAAGTTTTGCATTGAAGTTGGGAGTTCTTACAACAGAATTTTCACATGAAAAGAACTTCATTTTTCTTTTTCATAACACATTATTACAACACACAAAGCATTCTCTCTCTTTTAACAATCCTATGGGCTAACTGTTCTCTTTTTTTTTATGAGAAGCAGAAAATGAGATTCAGATGGAATATATATTAGGACTATGATTCAAATTTTGGATATTTGCTGTAGACTATAAAAGTAATTCTCTTCTGCAGTAGCTACCTTTGTAGTCTTAAAATAGTCTCAGGCGCTATTAAAAAGAAATGGGATGTACCAACCACTCAGGGTCATTACAGGAAGAGAGTAGAAGTATACTAGAAGGAGACTTGGTAACTTCTAAAAGGGTGAGGAGGTGGGAGAACCAGGCTCGGTGCATCCAGTATGGAACAAAGCCCAACACCACCAACCACAACCACAGCAAGATCAACACGCAGAACAGGCCTGCTGAGGGAGCCACTCTCCTTCCCACAGAGACTTGGGTGCTCCAGCTTGCTCCCTGTTACGCCAGGAACTGGGAGTCCATCCGTATACCCTTTAGCCACCAGGGAAGCGAGAGCCCCGCCCCACCCCACCCCACCCCACGAACTCCTTTCACCAAAGCTCCAGGACCAGGGTAACCTGTGTGAATCATGTCTCCTGGCATACTCAAAATTCAAGTCCTGACTAGCTTTCAAATTGGGCTCTGGTCTGATTGTTGTGACCTTTACCCTTAGCTGTAAAGCCTGACTGGTGTGTGACTGAAATTTTTATATCCTGTAGTGAGACAGATCTGTAACTGAAATCACAAGGTGTAGACAGGTGGATCCAGATATTATTTCTGGAGGTCTTGAGTTATAATAATAATAAAAGAACATAAAATTAGGTTCAGGGACTTTAAAAGGGACTTTAGATATGGATTGCAGAGAGAGACACGGTCTTTCAAAATTAAGGATGTTATCTGTAGATATTTGTAGTTTTCCCTTATCAGATTGAAAAAGTTCTTAATCCAAGCTTGCTAAAAAAAAGTTTTAAAAATCAGGAATGGATGTCGAACTTTATCAAACACTTTTTCTTCACCTATTGCTATTGCCCTGTGTTTTACCCTGTTGCTATGACCTTATATTTTTTCTTGTTGACTGTTAACAGGATGGGTTACACTGATTGATTTTCTAATGTTAAACTAGCCTTGCATTGTTAGTACAGCTAACCCTATTGATTGGAGTGTATTACTGTCTTTTTGTATTATTTCAATTTGCTGCCATGTTCTTGATAATTTTTACATTTACTTTTATGAATAACATTAGTCTTTCAAAAATTTTCTCCGTTATGTCAGGATACGTTGACCTTATAAAGTGAGAAGTATTATTTCCTCTTAAACTTTCTGGAAGACATTTTTAAGAACTACAATTAATTCTTTAAATGCTTAGTATAATTCATCAGTGAAGGCATGAAGGGCCGATGTTTTCTTTTTCAGAAAGATTTTAGCTACAAATTAGTGCTACTCAGCCTATTTATCTGTTCTTGGGTGAGTTAGGTAGTTTGTGTCATTCAAAGAATTTATCCTTTTCATCTAAGTTGTTAAATGTTGTCCACAGAGATCTCTGCAGTATTCTCTTGTTATCCTTAATGTTTGTGGGGTCTGTAGTCATAATTTTTCTTTTTCATTCATTCTTTCTTGATGTAGGTAATGTGTGTCTTCTCACTTCTATTTCTTGGTCAAAATAACGAGAGATCTAATCAAGTCTATTGATTTTTTTTTCTTTTTGCTCAAAGGAATAGTCTGATTTCATGTATTTTCTGTGTTTTTCATTCTTCATTTCAACAATTTTTGATCTTATCTTTAGTATTTCCTTCCTTTTGCTTGCTTTAGGTTTATTTTTTTTTCTAGTTTCTTGATGCGGAAGCTTAAACTACTGACTTGAAATCTTTATTCTCTTTTAATATAAGCATGTAATGCTATAAATTTCCCTCTAATCTTGTTTTAAGTGTATTCTTCAGATTTATTATGTGGTATTTTCATTCTCAATTAGTTCAAAATAGGTCCTTTTTTTCCTTTGAGAATTCTGCTTTATCTCAAGATTATTTAGTAGAGTGTGGCTTGCCTTTAAAACAGATTTTTCAGATATCCTTCTGCTATTTATTTTGTTTAATTCTCTTTCTGTCAGAGAACATAGCTTGAGTAATTTCCATTCTTTTAAGTTTAATAAGGTTTGTTTTGTGGCCCAGAATGTGATCTATAGTCGTAGTGAGGGCGTTGTTAAATCAGGTGGATATATTCCTTGTTGTTACTATAGTTTTATGTACTGGAGGATGTCTAGCATCTGAGCCTTTTGTTCCTTAAATGCCTGTAGTTTATAACAATCATTTTGCAATTAAATTTCCCTCAGGAATATTTAAATGCCTTCTGGGTACAGTGATCCCTCCTATTGAAAATAACTGATTTAAAAAATGAAAATTACAAGTATTTCTTAATTTAGATATTGTAGATACTTTAGATATGCTTATTCTCAACCCTATCTTAATCAGTTATAATTATTAATGCATTTGACTTTCATCTCTTTAAATTCTTTGTGTAAAAATATTCAGGAGAAAATTACTTTTCAGTAAATTGGTGTTTTACGTTAGTGCTGCTCTGTGTGTGTGTGCACGCATGCATTAGTAAATGTTAACTATTATCAACAGTGGATATTTTTGATTTTTCTCGCATCACCAATATTTGCAGTCATCTGTCTTTGCAGAATTAATAACCACTGAACAAACGTTAAAAAAAAATCTTCCCTCCCCATGTTTGTCACTTTTATTCTAGTGAAATTGATGTGGATTCCTTCAAGAAAATAATTACTTTTTAGTTTTTGTCTAAGGGAATGCTGTTTGAGCAAGTGTCTCTTGATTGGTGTGGTGGGTAAACCGTGAACCATTTGATAATCACTTAATAATGATAGCTTCTGGGGTAGCAATTTAGACCAGCTGCACTGGACAGTCTGGACCCATCATTACTCCTGCTCTGTGAAATAGGCTATCATTATGGTACACACAAACACATTTCCTTTTTTTTTTTTCTTTTTTCATAACTAGCATAGTTCACCTGGCATAACTAATAAAGGAAAACTCTATAAAAATTCTTTTTTTTTTTGCAGAGAATAGTGTAATATAAATATTGTTATTAATGAATTTAGAATAAACAATTATCTTATTTTTCTGTCCAATAAATGGTGTTTCTATTTCTTTACTAATATTGATGACAACTTGAAAAGTCCAAGAGTTCATCCCTTAGTTGAGATAAGCAAACTTCACAGCTTGTTTATAAACCTTATGATCAGAGTTGATGATAACTGATTGATAATAAGTGAGGTTTTTTTTTTTAACTTTGTTAAATTTTAAACTATAGAAGGTAATATAAGAATAGAATATTTGGTGATTACATAAATTATTTTCAAAAAGTTCAGTTGAATTATATACTTTCCTCAGCTTCTCTAGTAACAACGTAAATCAGCACGTAACATATTGTTAAGGTCAAAGTCTGGTTTGCTCTCCAGTAAAGACCAGCACATTCCACACAGCCAATTAGTGGCGAGTGTTACTGCCGCTACCAGCACATGCTTTCCTGTGCACTTGCTGTGTGCTGGATGCAATGCTTCATTATCTAATTATTTTAATTATTTTAATCTTCAAAATAAAACATGGGTTGGTGTTATAGCTAGCAAATGGAAGGCCTGAAGACCTAAAAATTGAACCCTGACCTAACTGTTCCAAAAGCTTCCTTTCTCTAATAATTCTATATTATCTCTCAAGAGTAGAAATTGGTCAAGCTTGGGAGACAGAGTCCCCCAAGGGTCCTGGGAAGTGATGAAGAAACGTGGCGAGGCGTGAAGGTGGCCAAGAGTGTGGCTTCTTTACTGATCTGTAAGGAGGATAAGATTCGAAGGGAACAACTCCTAAGAGTGGGGACGTATAGAGACGCAAGGGCAGAATCAGGAAAGACTTTGCAAAGAGCGCTCGGCAGCCTGGCCTGAACCCCGTGGGCATCGAGGAATCGCTGAAGGACTTTTAAGCAGACAAATAATATCCTTATGACGCTTAAGGAAATTTTCTTTGTGTTTATCGCTAATGTATTGTAAGACCATAGGCTAGAAACGGAATGACCATTTATGAAATTGACTGTCCTAAATTTTCTGGATGGCCATGTTCTGGATTCGGGTGACAGAATCACAGTATCTTTGTGGTTTATTAGAAAGTAAAATTTAAGAATAAAACCAGTTTCTAGATAGATCTTTTATTTTTTATTTGTTTGGCAAGGCCGTAAGTAACCTGAGAATAATTTTTTTTTGGGGGGGGGGGAAGGGGTTGGAGTACAACGGTTTGAAGACACTGGATAAATTTATCTGCATTATACTTTTTTCCTCTTCAGCAGAACTGAATGCCGTGGCCAGTTTTTGCACACAGCTTTCTTTTAAAATTTCTTTCCCTACCAGGTCTTAACTATGTGGAAACCCAGTCTTCCTCGGGGTTCATTCTCCCCATTCTTTCAATTTACTTTGGTGTGATATTATTCATCTTTTAGCCACACCACACTTATTTTCTAAACTTTTATATTTATAGACTAAAAAGCACAGTACTTATTTTTTCATTCAGTCTCTCGCTTTAAAATTTTGACTCAATGACTCTTTCAGAAGAGATAAACTAAAACGTGTTTCCCACGTATTGCGAGCTCAAAGGACTGGGCTATTGTTCCAAGCGGTTTTGTTTCCCAGGATTCACTGTCTGGAGTTTGCTTCTTAGAGCTAAGGGACTGTAACATGATGTATCTGGAAGAAAACGTACCCTGATTTTCCCGGTGGCCCGAGGCCGTTTCCCACACTGTAAGTAGATTGCTCGTCTGGGCCGGGGCTGAATGGCCCGTCGCGCGGGCTCAGAACGGGGCGCCCCGCGCTCCCCGGTTCTAAGGTTCTAAGGCGGCCCTGCGACGCGCCTCGGAAGCTTAATGCACCTCAACGTACTCATGGCGGCTCAAAAGGAATCCCAGGACCCGCTTTCACCACGTAACGCGACGCGCGTTCCAAGAGGACGACGTGTTTCGGTGCGCGGACCTGCCGCTCTCCCTAAGCATCTCCTGCAATGGGGGGGATTCAATGGGGAGGAGCTCGCCCCTCAACCCCCCCCCGCCCCCCCCCAGGCTGCCGCAGCGCTGCAAAGGCGATTTTTCAAACGTTTTTAAGTGCATTTTTATGAGCACCAAAATAAAGTGTTGTTGTTGTTTTCTCATTACGCAATAAAGCCCCTGCTGCTGCTTCTCCTACAGCTACTGCAATCACCATGTGCCTGACCCCACGGGACCACGCTGGCAGGGTCGCCATGAGGCCAGGAGGCTGAGACAAAGAGGTTGGGGAGGACAAATAAAAAAGTTACATGACCTTGGTATACAGGCTCGAGATCGAAAGAGAATAAGAAAACGTGATACACAGATTTGCCTTTTACTCCAGCGCTTCACTCAAGTCGCTCGTTATAACTACAAACACCAGTGGAAAACCAGCTTGCGTCCTGGTTTAAAAATGCGTTTAGTGTCTCCGGTGTGTAGTGACATACTGCCATCCCAACAGTGCCAGTAGTGTGCCCGTGCTGTAAGATGCCTGCCCTATTTAAGTCAGATGGGGGGGGGGGGGTGCGGAGAGGGGGAGGGGGGGGAGAGAGAGAGAGAGAGAGAGAGAGAGAGAGAGAGAGAGAGAGAGAGAGAGAGAGAGAGAAATAAAAAGTTCTCTAAAATAGTTTGAGTCAGTAAAGAGAAAATTACATTAAAGCCTGTCATTTCAAAATAATTATAAGTCTGCGGCCACGCCACCCTGAATGTGCTCCATCTCGTCTGATCTCAGAAGCCAAGCAGGGTCTGGGGCCTGGTTAGTACTTGGATGGGAGACCACCTAGGAAGACCAGGTGCTGTAGGCATTTAAAATAATAATAATTATTATTATATGTTTCACTTTGGTACAGTATTTTTTTTCTTTAATTGAAAACGGTGTCACAAAATCTAAGGCCAACGAACTACAGACTAAAAAGACATTTGCTTTTATACTAAAAATAAAAATGCAGTTTTAGTAAAAATATCTGTTTTCTAGTGATTGATTCAAAATATATTCATTCAGAATTCATTCATTTTTAGAAGCATTTTAAGAAAACGTGTGGTAAAATATCTGAGACTGAGCAATTTGAAGTCATATAAAATTAAATGTAGATCACAGCTCCAATTTACTAACTGTATAAACTTTGGTAAATTACCTCTCTGAAACACAAAGATAAAATAAACTGGATTGCATGTTAAATATTACATAAACTAATTTATGTAATGCAAGACACATTTACCACATACGGTTAATAACTAAGTTAATGTTAACATATTATTAATAGTGTTTTATTATAGATAATTTAAAAAATATGTATGTTCAAAGAGAACAGGCAAAACAATAAAAAGCCATCTTACTATAATCTATACAAGGAAGTTTAAAAGAATAATTTTGGCTATCCAGAAACAGTAATTTCTTTAGAGATCTTCTCAAAAATAGTAGTCTAGATATGCTGGTTTCATCCTACATTCAACAGGCGTTTTATAGCTACTGTGTTCCAGGCCTTGTGTGAGGCTACTGATAAATATTGGTAAACAGAAAAACATAAAGCAGTCTCTGCCCCGTGATATTTATAGTATGCTATTGGAGTCCAATTGTATAGTAAAACTAAAAATCAATTTGCAAGTTATGCTGGCACTAGGAGTCTAGTTATGAAAACAACAAAACGGATAGGAAACAATGCCCTAAAGTAGAACAATAAAAGCCATGATTATTTTCAATAAGTTCCTGCATATTATAGATAAAAGGAAGATTCTAGAATTTAACAATTATTTTATTCAGGATCTAGTATATGGAAATACATGCAAAGAAGCTATTTTATTAAGAATGGAAAAAAAAATGAGAGGCAAGAAAAGAGACATATGGCCTTCCAAAAGAGCCTCTTTCCAGAAACCATAGAAAAGCCTGGAGAATTATTATATAAAATAATAGCTACTATTTTGTAATAGCTTACTACATACCAGAAAATATACAACGTAATATGTATTTGCTTGGGAGGTGGCTGACCGCAACAATAGCAATTATTAATTTCTACAAATCAATCAGATACGAAATGTTTGTTCTATGCTTGCAGAACATTTCTGTATAATAAAACATTTTCTTACCCCACATGCTTTTATTACCTTCACTGAGAAAGCTGCTAGAATGCTTTGAGATCGACATATTTATTGTGTGTACTTCTGCTGACATTTGTCCATCGAGATAAGCACATTAGAAAATTGTTTCTCTATTGACATTTGTTCGCAGTAAAATGTTTTTTTTTTTTTCCCTGCTGAATGATGCCCTCGCAGTGTCCACTGGACATTAAAACTGTGTCTTTGGAAATTGTCAAAGTGATCTGTTTACACTTAAAAAGTGAAGTTTCTCGTTTGAGGGTTTTTAAATAACATCCCTTTGTATTCTCAGTGTAGTACGGGCTTCTATTCCAGTGGATGTTATCTGGCTTATAATTATTATAATGTTATTTAAAATAAATGTGTAATTTATTGAAATAGTGCACAGGCCTCCTGGAAACATCAGGTGATTTCACTTCATTGTGATCTCCTCTCTCGGCAGGTCACGCATTCAAAACTTTCTTTACAAAGAGAACATATGTAAGAATAATTTTGGCTATCCAGGGACGAAAGAATAGGTAACGAGACAGGTGCTTAACTACATAACGATGATGTTGCATCATAATTTTGAAGCAAATGACATTTCAGTTTAGATAGAGATGACAGATAGCTAGATAGATTGATAGATGATAAATATATGATTGATAGATCGATCTATATGGGGTGGGGCAGCATTAGCCTTGCTCAGTGGAAAATAAAATTAGGGTGTATAACACTGCCTTGAAATTTAAATTGGAATGAAAATGAAGGGATATTCAAGCTTTCTGGCTGGTTTTCAGTGAATTCAGAGGCATTGAAAAGAGGAGGAAGGTAATCACAGCAGAAAAGTCCGTCCTGGGAACACACTGTGTGAGTGACCGAATCTCGCTCTGCACAGACTCTTACTAACATTGTGACGTGGAGTGACCGTGTGTGGAAAGGCAGCCCCAGGGAACCACACGGCTGGACCCTCCCTAAAACTCACCACAGGCAGGAGAAACTGAAAGAAAAGGCGGAAAAATGTGCCAAGACCGTGGTGACAAGGCGGGGGACAACTGCGGAGATTTCCAGTTCAAAGTAACCTGGCCCTAGCATCGAAAACGAATTTCTTGTAATTAGCATGGCCTCTGTCATCGATGTTTTCAACACTATCATCGAATTAGTAGCAAGTCATCAAGCAGTAGGTAAAATTGAGGCATTTTAATATTATATTATCCATATATATATTACCATCATATATCATTTGGTGTTACACATTGAAAATAAATATTTACTTAAACTAATTTAATAATTTTTATTAATGACATTTATATTATTTTATTATGCATAATGATAATTTCATAATGAATATTTAGTTTACAGGGACATTAAGTACTTATTGTGACAACTATGTATTGTGCCAGGCGGGTACCAGGGGATCATGCCAGGCGGTCACTTCGTAAGCTGTATAAATGTCTAACCACCATGCTATACGCCTGAACCTAATATAAAATAATGCTGAATGTCAACTCTAATTGAAAATGAAAATTAAAAACATATTTAATTTACTAAGCTTGCTGGGTGCTAAATATAGAAACATAAATTTCATTTCCCAATATAAAGACCAGTTCAGAATACACATAGGAGATATGATTCCATTTTGCCTAACTAGAAAACTGATGTCTATAAATAAGAAATGTATAGATACCATATGGAATAATCATAAATATATAGATCATTCTATGACTAAAATGTAGGATGGGTGATACATACTACTTATTTATATTAATATGAAAGTTTGAGTTAATTTACAAAATAAAAGGGCTATTTCCAGATATGTGAGTAGTAAATTAGAGATATCTATTCTTTCATCTTTTCATATTAGTAAATGTTATTTTCAACATACCTTTATAAGAATTCTTAGAGATTTGTGTAACCCATCAAAAACAAAAGCAAAAACCAATTTTTTTTAAAAAACAAAAATCAGTAAAATAATATTGTCATCATCACACAGATTAAACAATATCTATTTTAACTCATCATGACGTACGTGTTTTGAACATTTCCCTTTAATAGTAGCTCTTTCTTAAACCTATACTTATAATTTTTATGTAAAAGTATAATTATAATTTTCAAAAATAATTAAGTTTTACCGAATGAAAATTTTTGTCAAAAAATAAGAGAATAATACGAGCACCAGAACATTAACTACATATGTGCAGAAAAAGAAGACCTTTCTGAATTCAAAGGCTGTTGTTTGACTCATCACATCTCTAATTAGGGTGTAAAAAAATATCTCATAGACTATGAGTATTTCTTGAAAGTGTAAAATTTTACAGTCAGATGAAACACAAGAACCTATGAATCATTAAGACTAATTATGAGGACAACTCACTGGGGCTGTATGAAATTTTCACTGTTGATCATTACAAGGCAAATTTGTAGCCTTTTACACGAAATTCAGGTGTGAACGGGAAAAAACATGAAAAAAATTGATTATTTTAAAGGTATTTTGAATATTTAGCTCAGAGCTAAAATACAAAGTGATTATTTTCACATGTAAAGATTATTTGAGCCACAGAATATGTCTTTTACATATTCATTTATCAAAGCAGCATGTACTGGATGGCAGCTATACAGCCTAGTGTTTAACGATCACGCGCGCGCGCGTGTGTGTGTTACAGCGCTGCCTGCCTGAGCCAATAAGACAGATTTTTTTTTTTTTTTTTAAATCTTTAAGGAGATCATGATCTGTTAGTAGAGGTATCGAGCAGGTTAGGTTCTAACAAATAACTAAGTGTTCCACAAAGCATTGATTTTGAAGGTTTACTAAATTCGGTAGTCACGGTTCATAAATACCTGTATGTGCTCTGAGGCACGTTACCACGTGTTAAGGGAACAGTACAAAGTAAGTCTTTACTGAAACTGTGGCTTGTTATATTTAGTTTTGAATGTTACTCTCTTTAGATACTACATGTTTCATAAATAGTTTAATATAATGTTGACTAATCCACAAAGATTCACCACAATAACAAAAATGTTAGTGCAAATTATGTTACTAATTAAAATATATTAACTTAAAGCATCTATATTTTCCTCCCCATCTAATGTGATTCCCCCGACGCTCCCACACCCAGAAGGACAATGTAACTCATTTGCAAACTTCTAAGTACCTGGAATCAAGCTTACACCTTGAACTCTAAGAAACAGCCTCAAAGTTGTAAAATGGAATCAAGCCATAAATGGATAAACATTGTTAACAGTACTAACAAGAGATAAAATTGGAATCTCATAGAAATGAAGTGACTGACCATATCTCCAGAGCCAAAATATCTACATGAAAACTGTTTTCCTTTCCAAAGACCAATGTCACAACATAAGAAACTTGATAAGACTTTAGGAAGAGATGGTCTAAGTTCTGAGAGAACTATGTGAGGAGGAAAGGGATTTATCATTCATGAGTATTTACAAAAGCTGTTTAGTAAGATACTGTAAGGATACAGAGAGTGAAATCAGTAAAGGTAAACATTTCAGAGATAATTATTCAATGCTTAAGGAGAAAAGGGAAATACCATTTGTCATCTACTACGAATGATTTCTAATGAATAATGTCTCATTTATTTCTGTATGTTAGCTATTACACCTCATTTTATAGAATAGACTTGGAAAAATCCAAGCCAACGATACTAATAAGTGGTGAAGCTGAAACCAGACTGCAACTTCTGTGACCTTGTTCAATATCACTGAGTGGGATAACAATAGTTAGAGAATGAGGAAGACTTAGTCTAAAGACACAGAAATGTTTGGAGGATTATGTTTGCATAAAGTTAGTTTTAATTTATATAACGATATGCCATGGAATTTGAAATGTTATGAAATTATGGAAGGTTCCTAGCATTTCTGTCTTTATAATACGCTCATAGAAAAAAAATATTTGGAGGTTTAATATCTTGTTCTTTAAAAATATAGATGCTACATAACCTAATATAGTAGTCCTACCAAAGTTTAAGAATACCCAGGTACTAAATGGTGAACAAATAACAGATCGGTCATTGTTAATTTATAAATAAGGTACAGTGGGCTATAAAATTTAATTTCTATAAAAATGACACCAAATAACTCAAAACAAAAGGGCAAATCCAAAATCTTAATTTAGGTTTTTAAAAAACCAAGAAATCTTCATCAAAAAGTTTTGCTTGAAATAATATAGTGACTCTCTGCTTAATAAAGTTTGAAGTCCTGCTGAAATCCTTTAATCATAGAGATTCAGTTAGCTCCTTATTCATTAAAGAGGCAATTATTTCAGTCCGGGTTGTGCCAGACTGATGTGAACTTGACAATAAAAAGCCACGAGAAAATATTCCATATTTTCATGAGTAATATTCATTTATATTCTGAACGTGATGGCATTCAAATCACTCTGAGGGTTAAATGAGTGGGGTATTGCCCTTACGTATGGGTTCTCATGTTTGCTTTGATGACATAAAACTAAATTCAAATATGTATAAATATGATACTTAAAAACATTTTAGCATTTGATGAACTCAACTTTGGGAGCATTCTCTATGAAGGTATTTAACAAGTGTGCTCTAAAGGTCCTTGGTTGTGACTTGTGCCAATGTACATTGCTATTTGGATATCTCGGTGGCAGTGTTTTGCAGTCTAGAATGGAACAGCATCCAGAAGTTTAATTACCAGACAATCTTATTTCATACAGCAAGATTTGAGTCTGAAAGCTGCGTGGGAAGGTGGAGTCCTGAGGGTCATATTCAGTTATCAACATGAATACCAAGCCGGTAATTTGTCTTTCTTGGGTCATGCTCTCAGGCCCTGATCTGCAAACATTCTGCATGTCTTCATACTCTCACTTTACCAGCGGCGAGCTCCCATGAATATATCGGTTTCAAAATATAAATCACTTGCGAGTGGTACACCAAATACCACACATACCATCTGGTTATATTGTACACTCAAGTTGCTAAGGTTTACCCTTTTATCTAGAATTCTGTAGCGTACTTGAACTTTCTGTTACCTCAGTTGGAATACTCTTCTCCTAAATGTTTCCTTAATATATATTCCTGTTCTTTTAGCTCTATGATCAATAGTCACTCGTGGAAAACTTCATCTCACCACCTGATAGTCATTTTCTTCTCTGGCCCTCACTACCCCTTACTCTGTTCCATTTTTTTTTCATTGCACTTACAACTTGATATTTACATGTTTATTTGTATATGTTACCTTTCCCCCAATAAACTCTCGGAATTCAAAGATTAAGTTACATTTTTATGGTATACTCCCTATCTGTACCAGGGCTGGCCGTGGAGTAGAAGCATGTACTTAGTAAGTATCTGTCAGATAAAAGAAAGAATGAATAAGTTCTTGGAGGCAATAGGAAAGCATCCCTCTTGAGCTTCTACGAGGGGCTTTTTTTTTTTTTTTGTTAGCTACTTTCAGTTGAGAATTGAATATATTTAAACTTAACTAGAAATATTTTATGTATTTCCCTAATTTATTCTACTTTCTCCCTTGTTAGTTGCATCAACTATCTAAAATCTTGCCTTGATATTTTGTAACAAGATTCATCCATTTATCAAATATTATAACTCTTTTATATGAATTTATACTTCTAATAAAAAAGTGCTTGCCCAATTGGAAACACTCATTTTCACCATATCACTTGACAACGCATTTACGGAAAATATTTCACATGAATTGAAGAAAATAATAGTTGTAAGTTTTGTTTAAACCCATTAGAAGACAGTGTCAACTTTTAGAACTGTATTTTAAACCTCCAGAAAATTGAAGTGTATAAATGTTAAGCAAATACAATTTTTTAAAATTTATTTTTTAATTATAGTTGACATACAATATTACGTTAGTTTCAGGTATACACAGTAATAAGTAGATATTTATATACCTTACAAAGTTATCACTCCATAGTCTAGTACCCATCTGACACCACATGTAGTTATTACAATATTATTGACTATATTCCCAATGCTGTTCTTCACAGCAAATGCAATTTAAATAATTAAAAAGCTATGAAAGTCCTGGCTCCATTTTGTACTTAATTTTCACATGACACTGGGCCCTCCTTGATGATCTACGATTTCTCCTTAGTTCGAGGTCAGCTTATTAGCAACATTAATTGCATCTGCAACCTTAACCCCTCTTCAAGTAACATAATGTATCGTGGTCGCTGTGAATTTTGGTGTGACTTCTTTTGGAGCTAATTTTTCTGCCTATCACACCTACAGATGCAGTAAGTTCAACCTCCCCGAGTGGAAGCCGCATGAAGAAAGCCATATGAAGACACATCATCATCAAATGATTAAAATCAGAGAAAAAGAACAAAACCAAAAGACGACCAGAGACTGAAGGCACAGAACACTAAATAATGCTGCTTCCGACCCGAGGGAGAACACCACAAACTCATGTAACCTACAAAATCCTGACAACCTGAGCGCATCAGGGAGCTGACTCCAGAAAACCACCAAATGCCCTGACTTCCAAAGGTTGGGGGGGGGGGGGCGGTCCTTGCCAGAGTGACCAGGCACGTTTCCATTTTTCCAGAGCAAGGGAGACAGCGATGACCATCTTAAAAGCGAATCAGAAGAACTTGGCTATGATTTTAAAGACACACTGAGGTCAAGGCTGAGCTGCCATGTGTGTCTGCAGCAACTGGGGGACCAAACACAAGACAGAGCTCTGACCAAAAACAAGACTCACGCTTCCCCGTGGGCCTCCCCAGAGACCGCACAGAGCGGAGGCTCACATGCTCAGGTGGGGCTCAGGGGTTGCTAGGTGAAGGGCACAAAGCCGGCTTTTATACCTGTGACCTCGCCTCCTAACAAGTAAAAGTCTTAAGCTGTGAAAGTGGGAACTACAAATCTCTGTCTTTCAAAACCCAGGAGGAAGAAATCAATTGCCTCTAGGAGATGAGTAAACACAAAACTTGCCTGCTCCTGTCGGACGGACGGATAGGCAACCTCCGGCACTCAGGGCGAAGTCAGACTTCATCTGAAGCCTGGAGGAAGAAAGAAAATGAAAAGCCCCTTATAGGGGAGGAACAGCAAAGGATTTTGGGAAAGGACCCTTTACTTAAACCCAGCTGGGGCCTTTTATCCCTGATGAGGGGCAGGAAGCTGGCACCCAAGACCAAACAGAAATCCAATAAAGGGTTCGACTCTCAGGACTGGAGGAAGGGGATGACTGCACATCATGCCAGTAAGGAACCTGGACCCTACCTAAGACGGCAGCTGTGCCATGACACGTGAACAGCCCTGCCCTCACCGCAAGCTCTGTACCAGAACACGCAGGCCTACCTGTGCGGGCAAGTCGAAAGCGTGAGAAGACTCACCTGTGGTTCAGGTGAGCAGTAACAGCTGAAAGCTGAGGGGGCAGGGACGACGTGGGAGGAAAACTTAAGGACCCCGGCCCCCGCCCTGAACGCAAGAGAGGCTAACCCTTCAAGGACACTGAACCATGTGCCGCACTGAGGTGGTGATGGTGGTGACAACACAAGCTTCCAATGACACGGCCACAGACAGGTCACCGGCCTCACTGCCAGGCATAAGCTGCCTCACTCGGGGCCCCCCAGCAAGTACGGTAAGTATGATAAGTTAAATGAGAGTCTGGAAATAACAGGAGAACTAATATACGCAATATGCTTGTTAATCATGTAAAAACAGGTGTTTACAATGTGTACTCTCAAACAGGCTAGTGGTATAAGGCTAAATCCATTTGTGATGAAGAAACTGTTAAGAACTAATACATTTCATGAAAGTGCCCTCTGTGAGAAGCGCTGACCTAGGATAAAACTCAACTCTGATAAATATAAAAGATACATACATATATATATATATATGCACTTACATAACGATAAAAGTAACTATACTTGTAAAGTTACTTATGTTGATTATTATGTTAGATTTTGCTTCATTAAATCATTTGCTTAGAGCTCAGATTTGAAACTCACTATTATACATTTTCCTTAATTTCAATAATTAAAAACTTAATGAAAAAGTGAAATAATGCGAAAATATTTGTTGAGCAAGCAATCATTCTGAATTCCAAATCCAGGTACTTGAAAAATCAGAGTTCACAGTTAATATTCACTTTTTGCCCTTAAGATAATCTAGTTAAACTTTAAAAGCACGTTCTTTTTATTAATGGAAATGAGGCAGACAACCTTTTGGCCAGAGAGCTTGACAAAGGGCAAACTGGCCAGCTTTTATGGAAATCAAATCTCAAAATTAAATTCAAACAACACGGAGAAAGATCTGTTCGGCCCCTATACTCGATATATGGATGGCAAGTGGGTCATTTAAACCAATTAAAATTGTCTCATTTAATTTATCATGACCTTACTACTAGGGCTGCTCGTTTTAAGTGGGACCTGTTATAAGCGTTTCAGCAGCTCAGAATCCACAGACTTCTGTATATTACTAGATAAAAATGGCACAAATTATCCATTCTAATAGTATACTTTGATCTAATTGAACAGATAAGATATAAAAAGGTCCACTTAGACTCTGTAGACACAGTATCCCTGAAGATAAAGCTAAATTAATTTTCTTATTTTTAAATAAAAATATGTTTGTAAGGTTAGTTTCATAAGTATAGGGAAATAAGTACCAATTAGTTTTATATGGGACCAATTATTTTTATTTTCTGTGGAAAGTACTGGCAGACAAGGGAAATATTAAATCTATTCTCATAGATTGCATAATCATAAATACTTCAATTAAAAATAAATATGTCAAAATTAGGTAAGCTAGTTTGTTCCTATAACAGCAAGTTCCAATGATCCTATCAGCACAAATTCAATGAACGCTTAGACACTTCTTTAAGTCAGTATATGAATAAGAAGTTTTGTTTTGTCTTCCATTTATATCCTGATCTTATGTTCTGCTTCATTCAACTAGATACGAACAAAACAAAACAAAACAAAAACTTTTACATGAGAAAGAGACGGCGTTTGTGAATAAGCACAGGCACCCATGGGTGTCTGTAAGCTGGGTCACACTCAGTTACTAAAGATCCTGTGAAACATGATTTGAAACGTAAGAAGTAATGCTTGCCTGACCTACGTACTTGGACCATTAGAAATTTCACTAGAATTAAAAAAAACATTTATCCTTTATTACTGGGGAAATATTTTTTAAGTAATAAAAAGTGATAATTTAATGCATTTTATTGAGAAAAGTTTGATGAGCAAATGTACAAGTAACATATTAGGTATAGATAAGATATGAAAATATACTTTGGTAGCTTTTCCTTCCAAATAAAGCAGTCGCGCCCCTCAGGTCACAGTGAGATTTCTTCCAGCTACAGTGGAGTCAGGTCCGGTTTCATGTGTGTTTGTTAATAAATGCATGATGGTGCGCGGAGGTGGAGAGGGGCATTAAGAGGAGGAAAGACAAGCAGAAGGCACACAGTGAGCATGTGTGTCGCAGAGGGCGTGGTGTGAGCTGTCTTTTCCCGTGTGTGAATGCCGTTGGTCCACAGAAAATAAAATGACAAGAGAAAAAACAACAAAAGACGATTTTGCATTTTAAGATGAGATTCCTCAACCTCAGTGGATCTCAGGCCCATGGGATAAAGGTTTCAGTCACTACGATCATTACCCAAGAATCTTCATTTTCTGTGCTCCCAGGGGGACCTAAAGTTTACAACTACTACTCTTCCTTCAAGAAAAGTGTGCGAATCTGGAACACTATACCTCCAACTCACCGAGCAAAAATGGAAGGTCTGCGTGGTGTTTCAAAATCATATATTCTTTGACCGTAGTTTAAAAAAGACTGGTGCGATTGCACTAGACAGAGAGCAGTAGGCATTTCCTCCAACACCCAAAATGGTGAAGAACATTTTACTAGATGAATTAGTTATTATAAGATCTGAGAATTAATGACCAGAGGTTAAAAATGACAAGATTAATGAGTAAACGAGTAAATACCCTATCTAAAACAATAAACAGAAATTCTTACAAGGGCATGCATATAAGCACCATGGTCTCAAGCATAAAACAACAACAAAAATAAGAGAGTGACTTAGAGCAGAACTTTCTGCTAACAAAATTAGCCAGGACTGAAAACTGTGGTGTGAAGATACAAAATAAGTACAAAAAAGTCTAACAAGAAAGTACTTTTATCGCTCTTTGGCTAATGCTCATATTTGAGTGTCTCTAAGGTAGGTTATTCTGTAGCTTTTACCCTTATTTATATTTATCAAATCACTTGGGTTAAAAACACGAAGATTATCATTCTCAAGATATCTGCTACTGAAAATTGTGTGATGTTTGGGCTCAATACTAAGATTAAGTGTTTCTGAATTAAAAATTATGGCTTCATAATTTCTACTTTTGTAACCCATGACTATAAACCTTATAAACTACATTGAGGAGACTCAAAAATCACTGATCACATCTATTTTTGGCTACCAAAAATTTCCTGTAGAAGGTTTTGGTCAACCAGGAATATGTGGATATAGATGAAATAAGAACACACTGTAGTATACCTGTATTTTTCTTGTCTACTCTTCATCACCTCATTATTAATTTAAAGCCCATGGGTTGCGAAAAGACCTACTTGAACTTTCAAAAATAATTTCATTTGGGAGCAGAGAAAGTTTTAAAACCAGCACTATGAATTTTCTGGGTGAGCAAGAGAGTGAATTATATAGTATATTTGTTCCAAACGTTGCTCATTAAACCGCTCTTCCCTATCCAATTTGAAGTTGAGCTACCGAAATCAAAAGTTGAGAAGCATTTGAGTTTTTAATGAAATGGCATATCATGCTGTATTTGGTTTTTAAGTATAACTATCATTGGCAGCTCCTTTTGAACTATTCGTTGAGCCATGGATTCATAATCATCTTGAAGCTAGGGTAAGAATCTGAGACTAGAAACATAAAAAAAATAAATTGAAAAGGAAGCAAAATGAAGAAATGAAGTAGAGCTGAGTCATGCAGTGGAGGGAGGGCATAAGGACTATTCTATGCTTTAAGTATGTATCCCCTTGAAAGCCGATAAATATTTTAATAAAAATATCATTGCTTAGTTATATATTTCTCTTCTGTTTTTGGAATTCATCATGTAAAATTAATAGCCAGGATACCATATGTTTTATTAAATGGGAACAATATAAATGCATATACAAATCCTCTTAGGCTCAATAATATTCTTCCGTTTTGGGTGCCACATTACTTTAGTGACAGTCATGGTTTCTGGGGGTTTAGCACAACATAATGAAACTATGAGCTTTTCAAAACTATTTATCATTAATAGCCACAGGGTTCCTGTCACTCTGTATTTGTATGCCCCGAATAAGTGCTCTAAGCAAATGGCAGCTGAAGTTTATAAATATGGACTGTTTAAGCAGCTGACGTCTGCTGGCATTTCTGAAGGAGTTTCTCCTGAACCTATCCGAATCATGACATACCAGCAGGAGCATAGTTCAGCTTCAAGCTCATGATCTCAAGAGTTATGAGACTCCTTAGCCTTCCTCGTCATAAGGTGCAGCTTCTTACGGTCTCGTGACCTGTATAGAAGAGGATATGTCATTTGTCCCTAAAGAGAGAGAAGATGAATAACTGCACCTGGTAAGACCTGTTTGGAGGAGAGGGCATCGGTGGCCCACCGCGCCGAGACAGGCCTACTGAGCGGATGCAGAAAAGGCCCCTCTCTGTGGCAGGAAGAGTAGCCCCTTGTTTAGCCCATCGGGCGTGGCCGGCTTCTTTTCCGGGAGGAAACCCCTCCACTGGCATCCTGCAGGGACCGAGCCCCTGCATCTGGGGAGGGCTGCACTGCGCAGTAAGCTGCGGGCTGACTCTGGGTGGGCGTGGAGCGCCACGCTGTCTCAGTGGCTGCACAGCCTCTGTCCCGCTGGCGTAGTATTGAGAGCTCAAGGGTTGCTTAGGGATTTAAAAACTGCAGAATATTTCTGGTTAGAGCTATTGACTCTGTGGCAATAAACTCCCACAAAATTAATCGGCATCAGTTTCTTTGCTTCTGTTCGGCTGTGTAAACACAACCGCAGGACGAGAGTGGTGCAGAAGCCCAAAGATGCTGTTCTTTTGCTCTTGGGCTTAGCATTACGCCCACGGCCGCCGCCAGCTGACAGGGGGCTCTTCTGAGGCCATGTGAAGCAAAAAGCACGCTTGATCTGATCTTTGCTGCTGGGCTGCCCCGGAAGTCATACAGCACCCTTAGGAGGGGGCTTAAAAGTCTTCTGAGGCACCACTGTGTTAACGATGCCACCAGGCACAGCTGATCGTTTCTGTTTTTCTTTGGGATAGACGCAGTTTTGAAGCAGCAAAACCCGAATTGTAGAACAGAGTTCACCCGGAGCAGACATGTTCCTTTTGTCTTTTTATAAACTTGTCTTTTTATAAACTAGGATTTTGCTAAAGTAGAGTAAAAGCAGCCAACATTCAGACCATTGCACCACAGCACTGCAAACTAAAATACTGTCAAATATTTTTCTACGACACAGTAAAGGTTGTCATTTTATCTGTTTACAACATTTAAGTCCTTGATGCCTACAAAGTTAATGCTGCAGATTTTTAAGTGCAGTAACATTTATGTAGAATATAGTCATTTATAATAACTTATGTCAAGGTATGAAATTCTATATTAATTAGGATTAGATTTGGCCATGGATGAAAAAGTAAAGGGTCAGGTAAAAGCTTAAACTGATAAGGTATCTCAACTAAAAATTCCGAAGCCAGTTGTCCAGGAGTGGTATAGCATAAGTCACCAAAGACCTAAGTTCAACAGTCATTTTTTGCATATTTCAGTCTTTATTTTTATAATTTTCATGCCTATATTCCGGCATTCCTAGTGTGTGAAAGTCAATTTTTTTCATGTTTTAGTTTTCATTTGTATAATTTTCATCCTTGTATTTTCTTTAAGTGTTTTTTATTGACAAAGAAGAAAGGTAAAATTACAGCCTTTTCTTTTTAGTTGCTAACACTTCTACATGGAATAAATACAATTTCTTAGAAATCATTAAACCAGTGTTGCTGAATCCCAGTGAGCAGAAAACCCGGGTTTTGCCAGGAGTAGCTCATCTTGCCATGAGCCCTGGACACGTAAGGTCTCAGAGTAACACAGAGTAGACAGACATGATTTGGCTCAAGCAATCTCACAATATATTATTGCTTACATTCCAGCCACCAAACCATAGATAACAGGCAAGGTTCAGCACAAATTAGTCTCAGAGAGGCAAGCTTACACATTTTTTTTTTGTAAACCTTAAAATATCTTTTCAGTCTTATTCCCATGGCAACCCTAAAATAAAAATTGCTCGAGGAAAGATATCTAATGTTTAGCATGTCTAAAGGTCTTTTCTGGTCTATAGATACATCATGTTAGCTGGATCACTAGCTGCCAAGTTCCGTTCATTGAAAATCCTCGATTAGCTAGATTGTATTTGGTAACTAGTACAGTGGTCCTCCACGGGGAATGGTAACATCACCTGAGGTAATGGTGGAGAACTTGGGTGTCTTTTCATGGATAGTATGATTGGGGATCATTTATAGATATTGAGCTGGCAAGGGCCAGAAGTTCTCGTTCTAGGCTTCTTGAGCTGCTCAAGACACTCTTACAAAGTCATGTGCTGCATACTGGCTTTTTGGTCAAAGACCGCAAGTAAGACAGTGGTCTCATGAGCTCATAACGGAGCTGAAAAATTCCTATCGCCTAGTGACACTGTCGCATTGTAATGTCACGCAGCAATGACACTGAGGAACTCGCAAGGGGGGTTCTTGCGGGACTGACCAAGGAGTTGTTGGAACTGGAACAGGAAGGCACGGATGAAGAAGAGGCAAGAGAAAGGAAACTGCAGGAGAAGAAAAAGAATCCCCCAAAAATGCACAGTGAAAGGTTTAGCAGAAGCTTTCGCAGACCTCGACAAGCTTCTTAAGACATTTAAGGACACGAACCTCAACGCCAACAAGTTTTCACTAATAAAGAGAGATATTCATGGTGCATTATCTGCTTACAAGCGAATCTATGATTTAAAAAAGAGAGAGACAGACCAAGCAAACCATCACGGACAGAGTTCTGAAGAGCGATACCTCACGAAGAGCCTCAGGCAGGGCCTCCAGGCGGTGTTCCAGGAGGAGGCACTGCTGTCACAGGGGATGATGGCTCCACGTGTGTTACTGTCCCAAAGACCTTCCAGTGGGACAAGATGTGGAGGGGAAGATACTGATGACCCTGACCCTGTGCAGGCCTTGCTAACGTGTGTGGCCCTGTCTTGGTTTTTAACCAAAAAAGTTTAAAAAGTACATAATAAATATAAGAAACAGCTTATAGAGTAAGGATAAAAGAAAATATTTTTGGATAGCTGTTTGAGGTTAAGCAAAGTGTTATCACACGAATCAAAAAGTTTAAAAAAATTAAAAAGTTTAGAAAGTAAAAAAAGTGACGGTAAGCCAAGGCTGACTTATCACCGAAGGAGAGTTTCGTGTGACTGCAGTGCAGTCCTCAGTCGTGCACTGCCGTGTCATTCACGGCTAGTGCCCGGGGCAGGTGTTCCGGTTTCTACATTCATCTGTATTTTCGCTGCGCCCTTTCTGTATTTAGATGTGCTTACGCCACACATACCACCATGTTACAGTTGCCCGCAGTACTCAGCGCAGTACCGGGCAGTGCGGGCTTGTGGCCCAGGAGCAGGAGGCCGCGCCGTATCGCCGGGCAGTGTGTAGACGAGACCATCGAGGCTTGTGGAAGTGCCTCTGTGGTGTTCACACGATGGCAAAACTGCCTAAGAATGTATTTCTCAGAATGCATCTCTGTTATTTTTTGAACACACATATATACACACACACACACTTGGCATCATTATTATTTTTACTATAGGCACAATATAATAGACACGTATGTTTAGTAGTACATGATAAACTATTGCATCCTTAGTTTAACAAGTAATTTAAGGTGATCCTGATAGAAATCCTGTAGTCAGACTTATTAAGACTTAAAACCCCAATCTGGCATTTACCGGTTGCTCAACTTTGTTTCTGTTCTGATTGTGTCCAACTAGAAAAAGAGGTTTAAAGTGAGAAAAATAATAAATTTAAAATTCCTAGCAGAAGCCTAACAACAACGACAACAAAATGATATCAATATTTTCACCTAGGAGTGAAAATGTTTATCCTTTATTTTTTTAGAACCATTTTTCTGATTAACTCTCTGAATTTGTGAGTGGTGGGGTTTGTTAGAGGTTATGGAGGAAAAAAGGTCTGGAGTAAAAGGAAAGAATATGTTATTCAACAGTGCCTACAGTATGCAGAAACCACAAATAAACTCGTTTGCTGCTTTCCATTTAGGATACATACATTATAAAGTGATTGTATCAGGCTTTTGTAAGCCTGGCCATAAAAAAAGCCTGCTAGGGTTATTTATATATAATGGTACAGTGTACCTGAAGGGGAAGATGTACTAGAAAATGATCACTCTGAGTTGCGTCTCAGGTTTGGGGGGATTCCTCTCCCTTTTTTTTTTTTTCTTTTTGCCTGTAATAAATCTCCTCTGGTACCCTAGTCTTCTCAGGTTTGTCTGAGTGTCACACCTAGACAGGTCCACGCACTCAGCTCCAATTACGAAATGCCAGGAGTCCCTCTTCGGAACTGCAGTGACTTTTTCCTAAAGGGAGAGCCATCCACCTTTCAGGAGGACATCAAAGGCAGCACTGTGAGGGCGATTTACTTTCTCGGTGGGGTGTCTGCCACCCCAGGGCGGAAGCGCAGTACCTGTTCTCTCTTCATTTGCAGGAGAGACACTACAGTGCGAGCACGATGCTCTCAGATGCAGCCTCTCGGAGGAGGAGACGCTCTCCAAAATGCTACTCACTGTTTGGAGAATTTAACATTAAATCTTCTGTGGAAATGCACAGAAACAGATCAGAAGTTTTCTTCCTCTATTAATATGGAAAATGTCCATAGAGAATCAAATGAAATTTTTTCCCCCAAAATTATACAAATTCCAAAAATACATATTCTTTTATATATTATATAATAGGTAGTAACCACTTTTCTCAGTGATTCAAATTTTGTTGTAAATTTTAATTTTGCAAATCAACTAATTTGAACAGTATGCGTAATTTTTTTTTGTAGCGATTATTTACATTTTACCACTTCCGTTGATTTGTAATTTTTCAAAATAAAATACTGGGGGAGAAAGGGACATGTTCATGGTCAGACAGATTAACTTGTCAGAGACAGAGCCATTATTAAAAATTATATCCCCTGACTTTTGTCCAAGAATCTGTTCTTTTATACCGGGCAGTCTTCCTTCTGTCCTTAAAGAACATGACTGTTCGTAGCGGTCATAGAGCTTCTCCATATCATAAACACAGGAACTACGACGAAAGCATTGAGCTGATACCACTTGAATGTTTAGATTAAAATATTCTAATCTAAAATTTTTCTTTAGATATGTCATTTTTTTACTGCTTCCTATTTCTAATTTATTATTTGTTCTATTTTAACACCTAAGAGATACTTTGAATATAAGTTATTGTTACTAATTGCAGGGGATTGGTAATTATCATAGCGCTATTAGATTAATACAAATGCCCAATGAGGCTATATAAATATGCTATGTTGTTAGCTGCAATAAAAATGGAATATATATCTAAGTAACATGATTATAATTTCCTCAGAATTATATAAAAGGATTATAAGCCAATTAGAAATCTTTAATAATTTACATCAATTTTAATGATTTATCTGTACTCAAGTCATTACTCTGAATTGTCACTTATACATTTATTAATATTAAATAATAATAATATTATTTCCATTTTAAGGCAGGAAGCATTATGTACTCTATTTTAAATGTTCAAAGAAACACAAGATATAGCTATTATAGTCTGTTCTGCCACAGTCAAAGAAATTGTCAACAGCTCAGTGGCTTACAAATGCAATTTTTTCTTTGCTCATGTTACATAAGGCTTATGGGTTGGCTACAACTACACTCTTTCCCAGTTTTTCTGGGCTTGGCTGGACTCAGCTCTGTGTGTCCTGCATTCGGGAACTCAGTTTGAGACAGCACTGACTATCTGTGTCACTTTGTTTTTGTAGTGAAAGGCAGGAATAAGTTCAAGCTAAAGAAACACATTAAAGCCTTTTGCTCAGATATAGCAAATGTCATATCCTTTCACAAGTCCTTAGTCAAACAAAGCATGTCAAATGTCCAAGAGTTCCAATTCAATGGTTTGAGAAAGTCTATCATACCTACAGAGGCACATGACAAAGAAAAAGGAAATTGTGAACAAATAACACAAAATTATCTTCCAGTCCCCATTTTGCCCACTGTGTGCCTTTAAGCTATAGCCCTGCCAACTGCAGGTTGTACAACTATTAACACTGGTGTCATGAAGGAAAATCCCTTCTCTAACGGAAACATTTTGATCGACTAATATTTGGTTACTTACTATGCTATATGCTAATGATACAGCATATTAATTGTTCAGAATCCTAGTTCCTAAATTGATAAGGATAAGCAGAAAAAAAGCTTATCTATTCAAAAGTAAGAAGTAATATGAGGTGCTGCATATAAAATCATGTTCACCATGCATTTTACTTAAGAGTGTAAAGCTTAAGGTTTTTTGTGTTTGTGTGTTTTTTTTTTGAAAAAAACACTAAACTCTTTATTTCCTCCTGAAAAACAAATAAGTTATTTAAACTGGAATTGCATTGCTTTAATTTGGCAAAATTGATACTTGCTAAAATGCATATCTGAAATCGATATGGTTAAAATAAAGGAGGAATTAAAAAAAAAAACAACCCTGTAACCCAGACAATACTTCTAGCGATAGTGTCATGAGTTCCCATGATGGCGAGCGATGCCTATAAAGTAGAATAGAAGTATAACATGGGACACGAAAGGATCACAAACGACTATTGCATGACCAAAGACAGACAACTTGAGAAATGCTACTGCTTCCAGTCAGTGAGTGCACTGGTGGGCTCCCACGCTGCTAGGAGGGGACGTCTTGATCCAGAGCAGGGGACAGAATAGAGAGATCATTCATGGTGAGATTTTGGAAGCGGGAGAGCTACAGAAAGACTGAAATGACAGCAGCATCAACGACACATTATCTCAGCGACCGTCAAACCAGAAATGTGGGTGAGGGCCACCAGAGGGCGCTGATGAAGACCGAGAATCTGGGGAGTGTGCAAACGCGAAGTACTTTTGAAGCATTTCTTAAGCACCCAGAGACTGGGCACCGTAAAGTGGAAACTTTTAAGACCTGAGTTGTCTAAATATAATTCCTTTATGAATATCTTTTCTTTTTAAGATTATTTTTTTGGGAAAGATTTCCAAGTTTCTTGTTTTTTATTGTAGTTATTTTTATAGTAGCACATGTGTACAGTGTACAAGGTAATACATGACGTAGATTAAGTACACCTAAATTAATAAAAGAGGATATTCACTAGTCTCCATGGGTTACATATGAAACTGACAATGTAGTAGGAATCTACCACATTGTAGTAAGCTGACTAATACCCCCTAAAGATGTTCATGCCCTAATTTCCAGAATTCATGAATATCTTACTTTACATGGCAAAAAAGACTTTGTAGAAGTGCTTGAATTGAGAATTTTGGGATGCGAGGATTATCCTGTATTACCCACGGGTGCCAATGTAATCGCCGGGTCCCTATAAAAAGGAGGTAGGAGGGACAGTATAAGAACAAGGAGACAGTCAATGGAATCAGAGCTGGAATGAGTCGCTGTGAAGATGGAAAAGCAAACCACAAGCCGAGGAAGGCAGATGCACCCCGTAAACTGGAAAAGCAAGGAAACGTCTCCCCTAGAGCCTCCAGAAGGAAGGTAGTCCCACCAACACTTTGATTTCAGCCCCGTAAGACTCATTTCAGACTCACGACCGCAGGGACTACGAGATGATAACCTGCAGGCGGTGTTAGCCGATTAAGTTTGTGGTCATTAGCACAGCAGCTTTAGAAAATTAATATTTCCATCTATTCACACTCAAACTAGTAAAAGTCCAAACTAAATAAAAATAGTTGAGATAGCAAGAGATAAACAACCTACCACATAGTCGGGGACAGTGACACTGTTCCTGGTTGGCTTCGAATCAGAGGACATTAGAGTGAAATGCACAGTGTGCTTGACAAAGAGCTCCCGGCACCAGGCTGATTCAGGTGGCCGCGCCCTCTGCAAACAGATGGCGAGAGCTTTGACTTCAAAGTCCAAACACAGCCTCTCGAAGGCTATTCCCCTGCTCTCGACATGCAGGCTTAGCCCTCAGCTAACGGACTGGATGAACTCCTGGTGTTCTTCCTCGATCCAGTGATTGCTTGTTTTATTTCCTGTTACTTAGGCGTTCTCTCACTCACACAGAAAAAGATAAACTTGTTAGGCACATTAATTAACTAGATGGGGGCATCATTTCACGGTGTACATGTGTATCAAGTCATCACAATGTCTGCTTTGTCTTACAGTTTTACTTGTCAATTAAACCTCAATAAAGCTGAACTACACAAAAGAAAGCAGGTGTGCTCTACCTTTTTCTGAGGCTTGTTTATAGACAGGCAACAATTTCTATAGCCTGGACAGGTCATAAATTATGATGCTCCCAACAATTCTGTAGGGGTAAGCAGGTAACACGAGCAGAGATAACCCAAATCTTCCTTAGAGTTAATGTACAGATGTTGTGAAAGAAAATTTCTATTCCAGGTTAAGAATTCTATATTTAGAGGAATGTAAAGCTGATGGCAGCCATCTTTTGCTCCAATTAGAGAAAATCTACAATTGAATGCAATGTAAAAAATATCAAGGGCACCCAAACCACGGAGAAGAGGAGATCTAGTACTGAAGGCCCTGATGTTCTCATCATATCCTGAAGTGCAGACACACATTCCGTCATTGATAAAACTGCCTTCAACTGTTTTCACATCATGTATGATGCAAAAGTTTTTAACAATGCAGAAACTGGACCTCTAAGGGGGGTTGCTGTGAACGGCAAAGCATGACATCTGGAACGAACTACGTTATAGCAGGGCAGAGGAAAATAAGGATTCCTTTATTCTCCTCCTTCAAATTGGTAGTCTGCTCATTCTAAAATAACACAGCCCTCGGTTTAAAATGTTACACAGGCTTTGTTCTTAGCCTGGGCTGGGGAAACAAAACAAATTTATTCTCTAACCATTGTAAAAGGGGTATGTCTCTTGATAACACAGAGAAATTTTTTTTAATGAGGTCCATATTCAAAGCCTGAATGGGTAACTATATTTATTGCAGTTATTAGTTCTGAATTATCTGAAATGAAACTCAAGTAGTAAAGAAATTTTTAGAAATTATTGACAAAAAAATATTGATCTCAGGAATTGATTTCTCAACCTCTAAATACAACCCAATTCCATGACTGTGAGGTAAAAGGCTCATCATTAATACCGTACAGCCATGAAAAGTGAATTCCTCCTCTATACTCCTTTAGATATAACATTTGAGGGAAAGGACAAAATACGCACTCAGGAGAATTACACGTTGCAGACCGATTTCTGGAGAAAGCCATCACTTTACTGCATCGCTGAAGACTGGCATTTCACTCTAGCACATTGTGGTACATGCTATGAAGTTGTGCCCACTCTCTGTTCTATTATTTCTGTCCTTTCCTTTTTTTATTATGATGAAAAAAAGTTTATATCTAGAATTAGCCAGCTGGACTCAGTTTGTTGATCCCAATTTCATTGGCAACATCCTAAACATCAGAGTCAGGAGCTAGTGAACATGTACCTTCTTCTCTTCATCAGGCTTGATCGGAGTATTGACCATGGCCATGCCAATGTCATAGAGCTGTTTCACAGCCTGCTGGATCTGGTGCTTGCTGGCATTGACATCAGCCATGAACATGTTGTTGTCTTTTATCTTCTACGTGGCCGACTCAGTGGTCAAGGGAACCTGATGATGCTACAGAGGTCAAGTTTGTAACTCCTGGAGGCACTCTTCTGAGGTTATTTGGGCTGGCTGCGGTGTCTTGGCCCTTGAGAAGGTGGGTGACATGCAGATCTATTTTTGTGTGTCTGTGGATGCCTTTTGGCACTGTCTTCTTGGCCTTCAATACATTTAATTTGAATTCGGCTTTGGGGAGGGCTGGGATATTCTGTCTTCAATTGTGGTACCACCTTTGTAAAGAGTTTGTCTTTTTTTAAAACAATGGAAATATTTATCATGATTTTCCTGTAATCCCTCTACATTTTTGTGTTGTGTGTATTGGAGTTTGTTAAACATAACACACAGTCTAGACTGCAGAAAGTCTAATTGGGATGATGGGACCCTGAAGGAGAAATAAATGTCATCTGGAGACAGGAACTCAGAGAAAAACAGACTTAAATAATCATCTCTATATGTAATAACTGAACTTGAATTTAGATTGTCTTCTAAAGTCAAAAAGATGAGCATGAATTTTCAATTTAATGTGCCATTATTATTTACATAAAACAACACACTGTATTTTAAATAAGGTTTGTTTGAGATAGAAAAGCAAGACCCAGCACTGCGATTATAACTTATAAAGAATCTCCTTTTGGGAGGCTGTTTCAGCGCGTATTTACATTTGGTTGTAAATTAAAGATAATGCAATTAAGGGTGACGCATGAAATTAGAAGGCACCGAGCGGGTGGGTAGGCAGGTCAGGGCTAACACTGCCCTTAAAGTTTGTCATGAATGATCGAGGTGTCCACTCTAATTTCAAAATCAAGAGGCGCCCAGCTTCTCCAGGCTTGGCATCCACATTCCAGGGAAAAACAAAATGAGATTGTCAAAAACCTAAAGAGTTTGTACCAAATATATGCTATTTAAGACGTTTTCTTCAAAGCTCCTCCTACTCACACTTACACAGTTCTGCCAGAACCATGTCACATCATCATCTCAGTCACATATAGGATCTGGAAAGATATTGCTAACTATAAAAATTACAACCCAGAAGCGCCATATTTTGGGGGTAAGAAGAAAGTGTAAAATTAAAATTTACTAGAAGACTAGGTATAACTGCCATAATTGCTTATTCAGAAATTGAACCCATAGAGTTCCAATAAATGAAAAGATACTCTTGTAAATGATCATTCTTCACTATAAGAAAATGTCTAAATTACTGAAAATGATTACAAAATTATTTTTTGATAGATTTATAATCCACACAATGGTGGATTACTTGCTTAAGGATCTGCCTTCCCCTCCCCTAGAACTGTGAACTCTGGCGCTATTTATACGACTGCTTTGAGGGCTCTGATGCTTTCGTGTGGACCCCTCTCTCTGGGCACTGGGGTTTCTGTGTGTGATGCAAGCGAGGACGACTTTCATTAAAGTGGCTCCCAGACTACCCATCCTCGACAGCACTGTGGAGTGGTCCAGAGCCATGCCCCACGACATACAAGCATTTCCAAAGAGTTTTCAAATTAAAACTGATAAAGTCAGTCAGTCTCACTCTGAGGATAAAAACCATAATTGCACACAGGTGATATGCATTCAGGTAACGTACATCCAGAGAAGAAACCGAGTTGATGTTTCCTAAGACTCAGATGAAAATCTGGTCTGACAGTTTGGGGTTGGCGAAACAGTCTTTTATTTTGCCATGTAACATGACATTCTCATTTTTGGTTTAACTCATTTATTTGACTTTCTCTGATTTTGATCAGTAGATCAAGTGGAAGAGTCTTGACATTTATCCTAGTTATTTTGGTTAATAATTTATACTGTTTTCTCAAATGAAAGAAATAATCAAGCATCCTCATCTAAGTTGCCAACTAATAAAATCCTGGATGTGATTTGGCACTAGGTGTAATGCATATTGTGTATTGTAAAGCCAAATATTATAGTGGTTTTGAGCTGTATCAGTTGAAATAAACTAAATTATACTGCAGTAATCAACGGTAAAAATTCTTAGTGCCTTATAACCTTGAATGTGCTTATCCTATGGGTTCATCTCAGACTGGTACCCATTCTGCTTCATACTGCCATCATGCTGGGATCCAGGGTGACTGAACGACCTTGGCACTTTTACCAGTCTCATGGAAAGAAGAAAGATGCATGGAAGCCACAGGTTAGCTCTGGACCTTGGGATGGGAAGTGACATGTGTCATTTCAAATTCCTTAACCAAGGCAAGTTATAGGACGACACCTATATTCACGAAGGCAGGGGATCAGTGGCCGTTTTGAGCAATAACTGAATATTCAACAAGAACAGGGTCTGGAGACTGCGCAGGGCAAATTCCAACCATCATTTAACAACGTTACTTGGGACAAGTTAACTAATGTCTCTGTGTATCACATGCTTATTGAAAAAGTACATGTAATTCTACTAACAACTTCATGGAACCGATGTGAGCCTTCGATAACAATGACTGGAAAATGCACAGCACGTTACCGGGCTCAAAATCACTAGCTTTTTAAGAATAAAAACATCATGCGATGTGGGATCCAAAGTTTGATTCAAAACATTAAAACTTGACTTGTAAATATATGTGCTCTAGTTCTGATTTATCTTCTTGTACTGAAATCGCTATGCAACGATCTCACGGCTAACTGCCTCTAGCAACAGTAAACGCTTTGCCCGGGGCTTTAACTGGCCCTTCTTTGTTCTCTCTATAGAATCTTCAATGTCTTATTTTCATAAGAGACACTCTGACTAAAATAAAGACTCATTAGCTGCTCTAAAGATGTAACATAAAACTGAACCGAATATCCTCTTCTATAGAAGGTAAATAATAAAAACCCAAAGCAGTCACCCCAGGCAGTGTAGACAGTTACAGCGACTCATTTTAGTACCTGCACACTCAGTGGTGTACAAGTGTCTAGACCTGGTGTCACTACTGACGGGTTCACCTTTATTTTTTTTTCATAATGTCCACTTGTTGAAGTTCATATATCCTTTTCTCTATATAAGCAGAGAGTGTGCGCATTAGTTATGCGTGCATCATTCTGAGAGTCGATCGTTTCCCCCTGTACGGGACTGATGAGGCCCCCGTAGCACGGGTCAGCCTCCACCCCACGTTAAGACCCAAGCTCGGCCCCGGAGGCCCTTCGCAGCACACTGCCACTCCCACCCAAGTGACAAGTGACGCCGCCTTTTTGCTACTGGCCCCTTCCGCTCCCAGCGACTGCAGGGGCGCTCGTCTGCTCTGGGCTCCCCACTCATGGCCCCTGCCTCTGGGATCACAGGGGCAAACTTTCCTCCTGTTTCATAAACAGAGGTGGACTTAGCCTCGCACTGTGTCCCTGATTACCTGTTCAGAGCGACTTGGCCAGAGAGAGCTGCCTTTTCAATTGCTTCCTCCTAGCTAACTCCATCACAGTTCACAGCAGCGTCGTGAGAGGCCATCTGTCTGCATTTTATGCCCAACGACCTTCCAAATGTCGCTATCATTTTCTCAAAATCGTAAATAAAAAATAAGAAAGCATTTGTAGGTATCGCATCTTATTTGACAATAAAGCAGGAATTTATACTGGAAAACCTGTAATAATTCTGTCTCATAAATTTATGAATTATATATGTATGAATTTCTATTTTATCCATGTTGACATGAGATAGCATTGATACCTTAAAAACTTTTTTTAAAATGTCAAGGAAATTACTGCTTATGGTCATAGTTAAAGGAATTAGATCTCATTTAAAATCAAATAATAAGTTCTTGTGTATGACATTCTGAGAGATACGAAATATATGCATTTATTTTGTAAATCATGGTTAATTGAGCTTGTTCTGGTATATCTCTGCAAAATACACATGAAATAAACCTAGCTGGAAAATCAAATAAATTAACTGTAATTTGACAAAAAGACATGCTAGGAATTTATTGATAGTAGGGCGACTTCATAAATATTAGAAATGAGTTGTGCAGTTTCCATATTTATTTTTCTACTACTGCTATACATTGAAATTTGTACGCAAAGGCATACGTGCATACGATAGACTAGAATTATATTGAGAATCATATTCTTCTAATTGGATGAGAGGGCCTGCAACTTTCTGGTTTCTTAATTCTATTCATCTATGTCTTAAATAACAGGATTTAACTTTTATAGAGCCTGAAGCTAGGGCATTCAGCAAGATGGCATTAGAATTTAAGAGAAGACTGGCTAGGAGAATTGACTGAAAGCTAGATTAGAAAAAGAGAATAAGAGGCAAAGGTAAATACCACCTATCTAATAAAAAAATTAAAGGTAACATTTAAGCTGTCAATCAAGTCTATATGAGTACTATGTTTTTTACAAGTATGGCAATGACAGTCAAATACTACTTAGAATAGACAACATTATCTAATTTTCCAAGAAAAGTGTGAGAAAATGACCAATGCATATTGCCTTTTATACATTTCACTAACTCGAGTCAGTATTTTGTCAGGATCCACTGCATTTTTGGCTCAAGATAAAGCATTTTAAAGTTCACGCTGGCATTTTAGATAAGGTTCTTAGTGGTAGATAAGATAAAATATAACTGAAGGTAAATAATGTATTTGCTTAATTTTCAGTAGCTCTAGAGTGCTGGATCCCTACAGAGAATTTGGTTATTTATGATGAAATGGGAAAGAATAATAAATTTGCAAAGTGTATTCTTATTTGAATGTAAAGCTAATCATACACAAAACAATTTTGGATAAAATATGTAAAGTTTACTTTAACGGATATAATACTGAACTACTTAATTACCATCATTAAATTTTTGTTACTTTATATTTATCAAAAACACTATTATCAATAAATATGTTTTTCTGAAACTAGGCAACGTTGGTGTTTAGGTAATAATACATGTAGAAATTGGAACATATTTTAATATCAGCTAATCCATGGCACATCTTCCATGAACCTATTTGAAAGCATTCAGAGACATCACTGTCTTTTGAAAGAGACCATTGAATTGCACATATTTTAGTATTTAAAAAAATGTAACTTCATTTTCTGTACTTCAATAAATAACATGTTTATCTTTACAAATTTATCTTTCTCATCATTTTTGCTTCAACTAAGTAGATTAATTATCTTACTAATATCTTTAAACCGTTTAGCTTTGTTTATTTTGATTAATTTTAAAAAGCAGTTCATCTAATCTTGCATTTGTGATAGGTAGATTATAATAACTATCTTTAATATATACCATATTTTCAAAGGCATGTAGTACAATGACTGGCATTTAATATTTGCTAAACTATTAATTACATCCTTCAGTCATGACATGTCAACATTTTTAGTTCTATTTATCAAAATTATAAGGAATATGTCTGATCTCTTTTCTATGTACTAAACATCCTCCCTTGTCAGGTGAAACATAGTTCATTCTTGGGTCAGTTGTAGATTGGTACATAAAAATTATTTACTCATGAAAAAGCAACAAAGAGTTGTCAAAAGGGGAGTGAACTTATATTTTGAATAGAAGTTGGTTAAGATTGTAGAAGAGAAGGCAAGAGATGGCCTTCAGAGATGAATTTACGAAGAGTTTGAGAAGTTCTGGCTACAAATTAAAGTGGATAGTAATTTGAAGAAAAAAATAAACTTACAATATTGGTTCCTATGTTTCTAAATAAGGGCTCTAAATATAACGGGTCTTATGACACGATTAGTGATTAGTCATCTCTTAAATTCAGTATCTCCTCTAATTCAGTGAATCACAGAAAACATGTTAGGATGACTGACAGGTAATTAATTGATCACTAAACCAAAATCTCCATCATATACCTCTCTCATTGTTTATAATTATATTTGAATCTGTCTGTACCATCCACTAGGGAATGGACAAAAAAGACTGTGAGTCTGCTTTATTATACTCCTAACAACCCATAACGGTCCATACCGAAATGTTGAATGAGTTAATGTACAAGGAACAAAAAAATAGAACTTTTTTTCAACCCAGATGCCTTATTATTATTAAAGATATTTTTCCTCTCAGTGGTATCCTCTCCACTTTTTCAATAAAAACTACTAACATATTCTAATTTACTGCTTAATTAAATCATCCACAGGTATTTTAATTGTTTTATTTTATGTATACATAAAAAAATAAAGTCAGCCCTTTCTGTCCCTGAGTTAAAAAACAAATATTTCTGCCTTTTTTTTTTTTTATTGGCTTAACAATCTCAAGCAATTTCATTATTTTTCTTATTGTCTTCTGAGCAATTTTAGTATACTTATAATATTCTTTCACTGATAACTTCTAGCCAAATGCCAAACTTATATTTTTAACTTTACATACAATACTTTTTATGATCTACTTAAAAATATTTTTTCCAACACAAAGCTCATTTTATTTTCCAGTGTCTTCATATAGAAGCTTTACTTTTAATCTTTCATATTTAAGTTTATGATTCATATCGGATTAATTATTTGTGTGAGGGAAGAAGAAGGTATGAGATTTTTACTTCTTTTTGTTAGATATCTGATTCGCCCAGCAGCATTTATTGTAAACACCATTCTTTCCTCACTGAATTTCAGTGGCTCTTAGCCATAAACCAAGTGACTGTGCTTATATTGATTAGTTTCCTCATTCTTTTCCCCCTGTTTTTCTACACTTGGGCCAATACCACTCTGCTTAATTATTATAGCTTTAAAATAATGCATATGGAATTTATTTGTGTGATCTTAAAATATGTATATAACCCAAGCACATAATCCAATATCAAGTTTTTTGTTTTGTTTTGTTTTGTTTTTTTCCCCTGTGAGGCACTCTTCTTACTAATTCTTGTGTTAGTCAGAGACCTGCCAGGGTGTAAGACAGCAAAATCGAATCGGGGAATTGATGGAATATTCAACTGTGTACACGCTGTCGGCAGAGCATGGGGAAACCCAAGGACAAATACAATATTCTGGGAGTACGCGTGTAGGACAATTTTATCATCTTTAGGCCTGAAGGTAGGAAGCAAGTGTTGGAAGACAGAGAAAAAGGAAGTTCTATAAAGACTAACTCAACTGGAGCCATGATGTGATGGAGACACTGTAGATCGAAGAAGGAGAATAAATAACTCAAATTCACTCTTTCTCATCTCTTACAAGTGCCTTTCACTGAACAAAATACAAGAAGAAAGCCAAAGGCAAGGCGACTTATTTACACAGTCCTCAAGCTGCTTTGCGACACAATAACGGCTTTGCAGAAGGGAAGAAAGAGAATTTGATGGGGGAAATGACAGATATCCAGCTCCATGTGATGAAGGAGGTTGGCTCTAATTTCTCCTGAGTGCCAAAATAAGGATCATGCCAGCCCCAGGAAGCACGCTACATTTGACCCATATCCAAACTTCCCTTAACTTTTAGTTTAAAACTTGGTAGTTTCCATGAGTAGCTGATGGCGAAGACAGAGGATTTTAGCACAGCCTATCCTAATTAGTTTGTTCAAAGAGGAGTGATTGTTTCACTTTTCGAAGTCCACTATGAATCACTTGGCCCATGTTCTACTCATTTTCTGTAAGTAACAAGTACACAAAAACTAAGATGACACAGAACTGTGGACCGAATAAAAAAGTAATGGAAAAACGTGGGGCCCTTGGCTGATCAAAGCATGCATATAATAGTGGAGAGTTTATAACCATTAACAGCACAGAAATTCTTCGTTTGTAGATTGCCCCTGCCCCTACTTTCAGGAAAAAAAAAATGACCTAGTTTATAGGTGTTTACTTCTCTTCTTGGTCAAGAACGGGACCGGCACTGAGGTATCCTGAGCATGTCTGTGTTGTGTTCGTCACTCTCGTAACAGAGCACAAGCTCCCTCCATTCCAGGTCTATGCTCCAAGCTCAAGAGATGCCACGTATGCTGCCAGGGCCACTGAAGGATTTGAAGTTGAGAAGTGACTCGAAACCCTATGTGCAATTTTATATTCGCTCAATTACTAAAAGTGGTACAAATGAAGAAAGCAAAAAGCAAAGCAAAACAAAACAAAAACCCCATAGGAACGTGAAAGCTGAGGTTATATATTCGAGGTCAGTGCAGTTCAGAGTGTGGCCCATGGATTATTGCCGGTCTGTAAAATGATGTGTGCGGCAACACAAGCATGGAAATTGAGAGGAACTACTGGAAACGTCTACAGCAAACGGACAGTTACACGAGGCAAGTTATTCTTACCAGAGACCAGTAGTAGGATCATGTTTTAATGTCATTATTAAAATTCAGTTTAAGAACTGTAACTCAAAAGTGCATAAAATCTGGTATGTATTTCTTCCATGAAAAGATACTTCAAATTTAATTATAATTACATTAGAAACTATTGAAACTGGATGGAAGATTAAAGGCAAATTTTGAAAATATAGCAACACTTGCTTCCTTTTGCATAAACGTTAAAAATGAATCTCATAAGGTCGCTGACGGTGCTTTAAAATCTCTTTCATTACCCATCAATATGTTTCTGAGAGACTGTTTTAATAAAAGTTCCTAGAGCAAACAGAGGTACAGTATAGATATGCTTCTTTTTCTAGGAGTGATGTTGTCTTCAACATTACAGATTAGTTAAGCAAATTTTACACTTTTGAATTTTAGTTGTCAAACTATATGTACAAATCGAACACAGTGTATATCAATATTTTGAGTTTTAATGTGACAAATGGGCTGGTTCAATGTGTGCATGTAGGTATTTAATATGAGGAATCAGTTTTCTTATTACTGCAACGTGGAAGATGTATTAATTATAAAAGCAAATTATTTATGTTAATAAACTGTATCCAGTTTTCATAAAAACATGTATAAACTGTTTATTTCTCGTTATATTTGTTTTAAAAATATTTACTATGTGATTTTTTCTCTTGCATTCAGTAAAAACAGAATTTATATTTTATGCCTTCATTGTTTATATTCTATTTCTCTAGTATTTATATTTATTGAATTTTACAAACTTATTTCCAGCGCTGAATTGAAGAGAGGGGTGTCTGATCATTCACCCCAGATAATTTGGGGAGTACCGAGCTTGCTGAAAATTTCAAAAGTGAAATACTATTAAAAAAACATAATAAGGTGTTTGGAGGGATGTAAGGATGTAAAATCTTAATCACTGACTTAATATTTCACTAAAAAAGGAAGGAAAAGTAAAAAATGAAGTCCAAGTTTTGGGTTGCTGTAATTGAATTAGTGGGAAATTTGGAAAGAGAAGCAAGTTAAGAAAAGGGATGAAGAGCTAGCAAAGTCATTTATAGGCAATGTAAAACTGTAATAGATTTGCTCTATATTTACATTATAGTGAAAATTTTCAGTGATAACTAAAAAAATCACAGCATCATCTCCTCCCCTGGGTTTGTATGGCACAGGGTCATAAAATGTCACTTGGGCTCAGGTGTTTCCCAGTTATCAGTGGAATAGCCCTCTCTGCATGTCATTCTTAACTGCCTTCCAGCAGTCCGGTGTGCATGTCTAAAGACAGCCCAAAGACAAATATGAGTGGCATTGCATTTAGAATCATTATAATTCCAAGGTAACAAATGCTTTGTTTAGGGCTTAAAATTTTTTCATGAAGACAGATTTCTACCAATGTGACAATCAGTTTGCAAGAATGTGTGCCCGCCTGCTCAACTCCCGCAGTGGCGAAGTTTTATCTCCATTCTGATACTTGATGCATTGTGTGTATTTCAAATTACCTTTATTTCTAAAATGTACTTGCCTTGGCGAAATACTTAACAAATTAACAGGCAAATATACGTAACCATTACCATATTTAAGAAATGAAATATGCCATCAGGTTTTACAGGGATATTTATGACACCTTTGTCTAAGTAAAGCATAAAATATCTCCTTACTCATTTATTAAAATTTCACGACACCTGATCATCGTCATTTGTAGCGGGGATCTATTCTGTATTGATTTGCGTGCTTAGGTCACACGTATCTGTCTTCCCGTCATACTGTATACTGCTGTATTTACTCATTTTCAGTACTGAGCATACTGCCTAACCAACATTAAGGTCTAAATATATATTTATTCTATGAATGAATGAATGATGGCCTTTACTAAACGTGCAGTGTCATGTTCAGGATACTATGCTCTTTAATGAGCTAGCTTGCTTGCTTGTTTGGTCTAGGAATTGGCCGAGGAATTCTAAATGGAGGAAATGAAGTGTTGGTTGTTATTCTCTTTAGCCACTGTTGTTCCACGATCCTGTGATTAATAGGAAAATCACTTTCCTCTTCTGTCAAGATGAGACCAGTAGCCTAGTTTTAGAAAACAAATGCACTTTGAATTGCTTTTCTCTTTCATTCTGAAGTGATTTGAATGAAATATGGTAGAGAAAGTTTCTTTCACTAAAAACATTCTATCTCACTCCAATTATTCCAGTAATCTACGACTCTAAAATAATCTCACATAAAAGGTGCATTCAGTGTCACTTGTATTTACTAACCTAGGGACTTCTGCTTTCGAGCAAATGCTTTGCATTTTTGACATGTATTAGGGAAAGGTGAAGTTTATCACCATGACTTTTTTTTTTTTCTCCCTAATAAACTAATCAAAAGCATTAAGTCTGTTTACATATGTACTTCTTTTGGCAAAGGTGAGTGGAAGAAAAGGGCTATAGATAAAATTAGCTTTTAAGAGGCACAGTTAGAAATCAGATGTCATTGTATAAATTCTTTGCCCCTCTGCCCCACCCCCCAAAAAAGCGAATAATGGATAAAGCTGATGGGATCGAAAGTATTAGCCTGGAATGTTACCCAGTTTTATTGGCATGCTGACTCTGGTATTTAGCATCCCAGGGCAATATACAAAGCCTAAAATGAAGATGATGTATATTGGTTTACTCTTTTTTTTTTTTTTAATGATGTATAACATATATTTTACTGTAAAACATAAATTCCTGAAATAAAAATATATTTTAGAATATAAAGAATTCCAATTATATATAAATGAGTAATTTATCAACTATATAATTAGTTTGAGAAATAGCTGCAAAAATCAATTTGCTTATTTTTCACTAATGAAATAATAGTATCTTGTATCTCAGATATGGTTTATTTCGGCAGTTTAAGTTATTGTTCTTTGTCCTCTTTCTTTCCTTCTTCCCACAGAAGCCAACGCTCTCAATAAAACTTACCCGGACCAACCATGAAATACGAGTATCGGGAGCATCTTTGTTTAAAATGGACGAGGTCAGATGATAATAAATGCACTGCTCTTTTGGCTTCTCTTTCTTCTTTATTAATAGGTATTTGCAAGGGTTAGGGTATAACTCTGGGGGGGGGGGGTGGGAAACAGTTTTGAACTAGTATTCTAGTTAAAATTGTTATCTTTTTGCATAAGGAAAATGAGGCAAAGAAAGACTAAATACTTTTCCTTCACCTGTGGATGTTAGATTTTATAAGAACTATTAAAAGATTGATTGCAATCGTTTTCTTCAAACTTTCTGCAGTGAAATTCTGAAAAGAAAATGATGTACTAGTAGTAATAAGGGTCTGCTGAACAACAGAGTATAGATTTGTGCTCCTTAATACATCGAATATGCTTTTAGCCTTTACCCCGAAGCCAAATCAATTTAAATGTTGTAATGGGTGGAGTACAACTGCCAACATTTTCCTCTTATCCCCTGCTCCTTAATATAACTGTATGTAATGGTGTTAAATTATATTCACTCGATCTATATTCCTGTGACCTCTAGAGTTTTATTAGAAGTAAGGAAGCAATAAAACAACTGAGCCGAATAACCGACATGTATCAACATGAGAAAAATTAACCTGAAGTGCTGGAGAAACAACATTAAATGGGTCCTATCTAATTCAGGGTAACGAATTACCCTTTTACTTGAACTTGTTTTCAGCCAGTTATTTTGATAACTTTAAAAGTATTTAATGAAAACATTTCTCAAAATAGCTGTAACGAATCTTATTAAATCATTAAACAGGTGTTATTTTGCTGTAGTATTTTATATCAACAAAGATGCACTATAATTCATTTTTTTGTTGTTGTTGAAGAGTCAAATATAAATATGTTATTAAGAAGAGAGTATAAGCCATTAGCAATTTTTTCTTCTATAAAAGCTTATTTAGGGCTATTTTGTTAATCAAGATATAGCATTGAATTAGACCTGTAGTGATGTCCTCAGGGGAGGGCCCGGTCTCCCCTAGGAAAACCGTACCTGTACAAATTGTGACTGTAATCCTAAGGAGAACGTGAGAAATAGAAGGAGGTATGAATTAGACCTACGCAGACTCATGGATGGGAATCATGGCATCTGACTTGGGATTAAAGAACACATCAGGATGAAGGAACCGTTTCGTTCAGAACCTGAGTGGTAAATGCCGACCTGGCCGATGACAGACGGGAGACCTGCACTGTGGGTGTGTCAGGTCATCTATGGTCACTATCAGGGCTAATGTTAACTTCACGAGTCTTAATGTTTAGTTTTTCTTCTTGTTCATGGGAAAGCGAACAACTGAAGGATGGGAAAGAAGAGAAGAGATAACCTAGTCTCATCGCTTTGATGCACAGACAAACAAGCTTCCAGTGACTTTCCCAAGGTCATGTAACTCACGAACGTCAGAGCCAGGTCTAGGAGGAAGGGCTGAATGGGCATCATGTTTCATGTAGTCAAGGTTCGTAGAGGTCATTTATGTACTTAACTCTACGTTTTTGCATGTTCTCTGCTTGAAATGCTCTCTGCCTTAAAATCTGTCCACACTGGTTTTGATAATGTTCACTCCGTGAACCTCACCCCCCCCATCAAAGTCGTCTATAGTTTCAGGGTCTCTAATTACACGCTTCCTCTGCAGCTGTACTTGCCTCCCTCTGTTCGCGGGACCTCGCCGCCCTGCATCTGCTTGGTTGCCGTCTTCCTCCCTTGAGACTCTGAGCTTCCTGTTGGCTGACTCTGACCTTTATTTATTGTCACCCCTATTCCCAGAAAGGTATTTAATACGCAATAGGCAAGCAACATTTTCAATGCATACAAAATTGCAAAATGACATACTGCTTTTTCATCGTCTCTAGTGCACATGTTTTTAATCTCATAAACTAGATTTGCAATATGAAAAGGGTTATATTTCATATGATAAAACCCACCAGGGCTGCATATATGCAAAGAGACCTATTGATTAACTAGGTCAATTAATATTTTTTATTTTTAAAGCTAGAATATAAAAATGAGCCTTATAAAATATATGATTTAATATACACTGCATTAGCATCATATTCAATTAATAATGTGTTAAATTATGGTGGCTATATTATTCAAATAAGTAGTTGGATAATAAAATAGAATTATTATTGACTACAGTATTATTTTTGTCTCCTATAGAAGTTAATGTCTCATAATAGAGCCTAATCTATTCATGTTAAAATGAATAATCACGTTCAGTTATCTACATTTTAATCAATCTATGATCATCTTCATGAATAAACTAATGATGTTTCACTAACTTTTAACATTAGCACAATAATCAATCTATGAGACATTTTATTCACTGTGAGTTGATTTATTATTAGTAGAATTTCAAAACATGGTTATCGACTCCATTAGTCTATAAGATTACACTATCATAGGACCCTAGAAAATTCAAGTAATAGATTTAAATTAGTATTTTTATTACACATTGATAATATGCTTGGATTTTATGTAGTATAAAGATTCCTCAGGGAAATGCAAGTTAAAGCCTCAGCGGGATATTATCTCATATCTTTTAGGATGGCTATTATTAAAAAGACACAGAATGAGAAAATTTGGCAAGGGTGTAGAAAAAGGTGAATTCATACACAGCATAGGTGGGATTGCAAACTCGTGCAGCTACTATGAAAAACAGAATGGAAGTTCCTCAAAAAATTAAAAATAGAATCACTGTGTGATCCAGCAATTCCACTTCTGGGTATTAACGCAAAGAAAAGGAAGAGAGATCTGCACCCTGCACATTCACCACAGTGCTATTTACAGCAGTTAAGACTTGGAAGCAGCCTAGATACCCATCGATGAATGACTGGGTAAAGAAAATGTGAAATATATATAGTATACCACAGCACGCTAAGCACATGTTCTTGGTGGAAATGGAATCACACATCTAAAAAAGGAGAAGTGGGAAGAACAAGCAAAGTGCCTAAAGAACTCCACTAGGTACCAGGTTTTTCAAACACACCCCCGATGCACTGAGGGCAACAGAGGGGTCACTAAATACACTTAAAACACCCAGAGCAGCGTTAGGGGCGGACGTGATAGGGTGCTGGGTCAGACCCGAAGGCCCTGATGTCCTCAGTACCCTTCAGGCAATTATTCTCAGAGAAATGGGAAAGAGGTCAAAAATGTTAGGTGAAAGTTAAGTGATCAATTGATCAAAATATGCAGAGAAGGGGGAGAAATTCTCTTCCACGGTGGAACTAGATTTTGAGGAGCTTAGTGTCTCATGTACATTTTTTCTCTCTCTAAAAAAGTGTCAATCTATGTTGATTCGTGGGGACCTATCAGAAGTTTGACTGGCACAGATGAAAAGGCATGTAGTGATACTTTCTAAAGGAATAACTATTTATACTCCACTTGATCGTAAACATTATAGACCAAAATTATATCTTCATTTAAGATGAGACTACTGTAATAACTACCTGCACCTAAAGGAATAATCTATTGGTAAAATGATATGAAGCAGGACTAAGGCCAGAGAGGAATTTTTATTTCTTCTAAATATGTCCATAGTCGTGATGAATAATTCTCCCTCTTAGGATTAAGTTTTTGGTCTGTCAGGAGTAATTTTATTTTTTATGATGTACTTCTAACTTTTTGTCTCAAAAGGAGTTGATGTACCATCACTGCTAAAAGTTCTAAAAAAAAAAAAAAAAGATTTTGCAGAAGTGCCTTTGAACTTGCTCATCATTCTCACCGGAAGGTTCTATATACCCCAGATATATGATTTGCTTCCTTCATCCTTCCAGGCTTTATCCAAATGTCACCCTCATAGCGAGACCCCCTCTGTCACGCCATCTAAAATCGCAATCCTCCCAGTATCTCTGTTCATGCTTTGTGTTTCCTTGACGTTCTCACCATGATTTAAGATACGTCTTTTCCTTCCACATCTCACTGGTAGACTGACTTCTAGCACAACATTAGAAGCTCCATTCAGTCAGATTTCCTTTTTTTTTCTGTTCTCAGTCAAATCTCCACCATCTAGAATAGAGCCTGACCTAGGAAGTGCTCATTACACATTCACTGAATGAACAAGTGAACGATGAAGGGATTAATAACCGCGATGGTATTTTCAAAGAAGTGAACAACAAGCATATGTTTCGTGAACTAACACTGTCTCCTAATGAAAAACAAACTAAAATCATGTCTCTTGACTTTGAGCAATTCTTTTAATCTTCGAAGATTAAGAGTTAAATTGTATGTGCTTAAAGAAAATAAAACTATCTTGACATTTTGAAAGGTATTTCTCCTTGCATGCAGCAGAGGAAAAACGAATTTAAAATAAATGAAGAGGAAATCAACATTATTATCAGGGAAATAGAAATGAAATAAAAATAAGACAATATTTCATCCATGAGACTAGAAAAATATAGTAAGCATAAAAATATGTCTTATCGAGAATGTGAGAAATGAGAACTACTGTACTGATACTGCCTTAGCTACAGACATACTGAAACCCCACATTAACACTCTACAACACGTCGACAATTAGATAGTCTATAGCAGTAAGTTAGAAAGTATATAATAAAGTATGATTGGGAAGACACACCTAAAATTTATTTTAGTTTTTTTTTTTTTTTTGAGATGATTTTTGAGGAGAGGATAAGGTGAAAATAATTACAAATAATGGTCAAAGATCACTTCATATGTATCTGTAATATACTTTATCCATTTAAACAGTTATTTGAAGGAACCATAAATACTGTTAAAAGTTAATTCTGGATGATGGGAATATGGTTATTTCTGTTTCTTACTGTGTCTTTTTTCTTTTTTGTATTTTTAAAATTTCTTCCAAATACAATTTAAGAGAAAGTAAATAGCTACTCTAAAAGAAATCGGAAAGGCAGATCTAGGTTTCGTAGTAGCACAGGTGTACGTAATATCACGACGGTGGTGGGAAGTGGAGATGGATTCACGTGCCTTCTTGGCTATCCCACCCTTGGAAAACTATTCTAGAAAATCGAGACTTATAAATGAGGAAAGGTTTAATGAGTGTTTAGTGAATAAACAGTCCTTTAAAGATAAAGAGCTTTGATCTAGTTTTATTGAATAACCTACGATGAATGCTGACAAATGAAAAAAAAACTGTGAAATCAGAGTTATTCAAGTATTTTTCTTAGATGTAGTGGAAAGGTAGAGAAAACAAACAAACTCTGGCTATACTGAACATAATTGTGTGATCTTGTACTTGGGAAAAATGTGGTGAAATTTCAGAAGTCTGGTTTGGGGGTGACATACTTGGTAGATTTTACATAGTATAAAGATTCTTCAGGGAAATGCAAATTAAAACCACAGTGGGATATCACCACACACCTTTTAGAATGGCCGTTATTAAAAACACAAGAACTAACAAACGTTGGCAAGGATGTAGGAAAAGGTGGATTCGTGTGCGGCACTGGTGGAGTCAGGGCAACCACATAATTTATCAACAAAATTGAGAAACTTTCAGAATGAAATATGGCACCATTAGTAATTATGCCTGGAAAAGAGTTATAAACCTATAAAAGGGGATTTTCACCCAAAATATACATAACTGATAATTTTGATGAAATATGTTACATGGGCTGGAAATGAGGAAGCACAGACTTAGAGGTCATAATGAAATTATCAGCCATTTAAGCAAGATGAGCGATTGCATCAAAAGTTTCTAAAAGATATCTGAGAAGACAGATGAAAAAAGCAAACATGTAACATTTATTCAGCTACTTAGTGGAAAGTACCAATAAAATATCAGGACAAAAATATTAATTTACATCTTAACATGAACATAAATTATTTGGCAAAGGTAATGATTTAGCCATCTCCCGTATTATTTATATATTCGACATGTATTTCAAAAAGTTTCACAAAGTTTATCTGTATCGGTATTACAAACTGCTTTTGGAATATTTTTGTTCTGTAATTTAATTCAGGGAGATGCTCATAGCAGTGTTTTTCTAAAAGGAGACAGATACTACTTTCTTGAATATCTCAAATTTTCTGAGGGGAAGAAAACCAGTGCCTATGACTTTGAATTAAAAAGTCTGCAACTATTCTATCGTCAAGGTATTTATTGATGAATTGGGTCAATTAAATTGTAAAACCATCCAATTTTCTTGTTCCTGTGATTGTCTGCTCCAGAGCCGGTATAAGAAAATCGGACCTGTAGGCAGCAATTTTTCTTCCCTTTGTAATTCTATATGACAAGGAATATTTCCTTCTATTCTTCAAAGTTATACTCTTTCTTCAACCACTCCCGAGAGTTCTTAAATCATGGGAAGTTACTCAACCAACTTTCCACTCATGGAAAGTTATATTCACATGAAGGATAATTCTAATTCATTCTTAGTGATACAAATATCCCAGTAAATTCCTGTACTTTATGAAGTCATTCTTAAATTACACAAAACTAAGGTCAAAACAAAACTTTCAATCGTAGGCATCTCATATATAAAAATAAGAACTTGTATAACTATAAGATATGCATAAGATATGTACTTCAGTTATTAAGAAAATATAAAAAATAGAGAAAATAATGCACATTTGCTCATCATACTGAGATAGATATGTATACTAGAAAGGAAGAATCCTCATAAATATGAAGAGATAGATTTTGTTGGTAAGAAACTACAATGGCAAAACAATGTTTAATTTTGAATATAGATAATACATTATAATCTTTAAAGTGACGGATATTGCCATATAAATTCCACCTTTAAAACTCAAATTTAGATCAGTTATAGATATGTACATGTATGTTGATTTATAGTTTAATCAGTATTAATATTATGACATACATAGAAAATTACAACATATACACATATTAAATGCTCTCATTAAATTACAGAAGATTTATAGCCATTCTGTAATCCACTGCTATTTGGAAAGCATATAAAATACATTTATGTATCAAAATCTGCAAAATTTGTAAATATTTAAGATTTTTCTGACAAATCTTGTTTAATGAACATATTACTTTTTACTTCACAGACAGAATGTTTTGTGTTTCCTAGTAGAATTCTATAATATGTTGTAACAATTTTTTACCACTTGGAAGGATTCCATAAGGTCCAAACGGATGATTTAGGTTAGGGCTATATGCGGTTTTTAATGCATGTAGCAAAATCTGATATAAATAAAAGATTTAGTTGTTTCATTCTGCTTCACTACTATGCATGTACCGTTTTTGAAAAATGTACCACAGGCTCTTTGGGGCACATTCAGTTTGGTTTCACTCAGCTGATTTTACTAATAAGATAAACAAATCATTTTCTACACAGAAAAGTGGTAGAAGTTGTACTTTTCCTCCTGCTATGCCTGCATTCTTATTGTGACTGTTGAAAATGATACCAACATTTATTCACATACTTTAAGAGAAGAAACAGCATGCTCCTTTGTGAAACTCGGTTCTAGAGAGTCTCTTACAGACTACTTTTCAAAGCAAAAATTGAGAGGACCTTCTTTACAGACAGTGAACAATTGTCTTGAAAAATCAGTAAATGGCTCAGAGTGAAGTTTGGTACTGTTGACATTTGGATACTTTGTGGCATAAGGATAAGTTCCACACCAGGGGCCATAGTGTTTAGCTAGTTATCCGATAAGGGGTTTGGGCTAACCAGACAACCTAAGGTCCGTTTACTATCTAATTTTATAATAATAATTCATATGTTAAGTTCTGAGGAATACAGAAATTCAAACAACATATGCCCTTCTCCAACGATGAACAAGATGGTATCATATATTTAAACTCTTCTGGTTTGTAATAGCATTTTGCTGTAATAAAATGTGAGGTGAAAGCAAAATTGTCAAAATCTCTTAACAACACAAAGGCCACGCATGATAGCGATCTGACCCCCTTTTCCCATACTTTCCAGTAATGCTGATTCAAAGAGTCTGTTGATTTTTAAAAGAGAACTGCTTTTCTTCAGATGGGAGATATAATGATTAAAGGATTCATCTATTTGTTCAAACTCTTAGCAAAGTAAAGTTATCTCAGGTATGCTGAAAATATGTTTCAGTGTTTATCGGATACCTGAGAGCATAAAACAATTAATAGAAAAAACCAGTGTTACTTATTTGGACATGTGCTTACATATCATTACTTAGAATAAGAAAATATGAATTGATATAATTTTATGAATTCAAACAAAAGGGAAGGTGTTTTTGTTTTTTTTGTTTGTTTTGCGGGAGTAAACATGTCATAGGATTTCACTAAGATCTCAGCAGTACCTAATTAGAATTTGAGGATATAAGGAGTTTGATGGCTCTTTAATTTTGTTTATATAGTCTTTCGTGAAAAGCCTAAACTCTTAATCCGGGACCTTCAGGATCCTGTTGATTGAGAAATGTGGGCTGGAAGAGATGTCTCTGATGCAATCTTATATGTTAATAGTGTAAAAAATATCACAGTTTATTATTGTGACAATCTTTCACTATAACTTTCCAATTATCAGGTCCTTGGGGAGAAATTCTGCCTTAACTACAAAAATTAGCTCTGCACATCCAGGAAATCCTTCTAGATTTTGTTTTTGTAACTTTTTAAATCTGCGACGGATACAGCCGCCTCCTTTTTGGCACAGAGTGGGGCTCTGCTTACAGCCCGGGACAGAAGCGAGGGTGCTATCTGTGCCCTGGGCAGGCTCTCGAGGTGGCCCAGAGAGCCGTCACAACTAACGTGCGATGCGCTGCTCTGCGTTCCCACCAGCAGTCTGAAACAGGTCGGGATATGATTCCGACAGTGCTTTTTTATTCAGTTTTGCTATTTTAGAGTCGATATTAGGAATTCTGTAAGATGCCCTCATATTCGGTCACCTTATTTTAAATAACACTGCTAATCCCTGCTGTGATAATAGCTCTATTTTTATTAAACAATTAGCACCATAAATTTAAAGAATGCTTCTGTACTCTTCGAGAATGCCGACATAACATCGTTTTACACCGAGTCTTCTCTGTCACTCATAAAACTTCCTGAAGCACGTGTCGATAGAGTTTCATGCTCCATTTACCTTTCCCACTGAGCAAAGACCAACTGGCCTTTGACTGCCTCGGTCAGCTCTTGCTATGAATTGATTAATCTACTTAAAACTGTAATATCATCAATTTTTCAAATTAAGGTACAGTTCCAAGATGGCAAGGACTGCAGTCCGTTTTTGCTGAGCCGTATCTCTTGTCAATCGCGATGCCCCTGGTGGTTCTTCCTTGGCCGAGTCTAAGACGACACACTTCTCTTCAGAAGGAAGTGAGTATTCTGAGAGTTTCTGATTCAATCGAATTCACTTCCTCCTATTTCAATCCTTGTACCTTACTGGTCACCCAAGCCATTTAATGTATGTGTGTGTGCATGTGTGTCATGTACTGTTTTTTATTCTAAACATACGTAGGAACTTAAGGAAATTTTAATTTGCAATTTTCCTTGCTTGGTCATTGAGTTTACTTGCCATAGTCATTTTTATTACCCGTATCTTCCCATCGACACCACTCAGGGACTAACTTTTCCAACTTAAAATATTCTTCTAGTTATTTATTCATTGGCAAGGTTAAAATTAAACAATGTGACTCAATTAATGGACACTATTCTCTAAAATACAGATGATTATATTAAGAAAAGGTGATTCTTATGTGGTATAGAATTTTGATGGGAGTAATTTTAAGTATAAACTTCTGTTGGACAACATAGCCTTTTTGAAAGCTTGGACAGTATGGCCACTCTCGTTGAACTATTATCACAAATATCCCTTATTTTTAAATAAATAAAACAAAGATGGCATGAAATTAGTTTTCACAGTGTGAAATTATTTACAGCAGCAGCAGCCCAGGTTCTCAGATAAAGGCATCAGAACGTGTGTCTCTGAAAGGTGGCAATTTATGCGGCTCGACTCCATTGCATCTGGAGGTCGACAGCTGGTTATTATGTTCACCTAATTTACCGGAGCGGTAAATACTGCAAGTGAAGAGATCAATTCACTGAAGGTCTATGGTTCAATAGGTTTAGAACCTCATGTTGAAAATAAAATGTGGAATAAATTAGAAAAAAACCTTTCCCACACTGCCTTAATAAAAATAAAAAAAGAAAGAAAATAAAAAGGATACCCACAGTGGAAAATGGCACTGGATAAAGTCTTTGATATAATTATGTGGATGGCAATAAACCTAGTCCTGATCTGCTTTATGAAGCTATTGTAATAATATTAATGATGTCTAACCATGTAACAATCCCTGGACAAATGGGAAATCTATTTTCAATATCAATTACTCATCGCTGAAAGAAAATAAATTAATAGAATGTCCTACTTATGAGACATTATAGGAAAATGGTTATGAAATTTTCAGAGCATGAAGAAAAGAAAAAAAAATAATTTGTAAAGGAAACACAGAATTTTACATTAAGCTTTAGGCTCAGACATTTGTTAACCCAGGAAATAGAGCTAACAGGTTAGAATATGGATCCAATAATTTAAAATATAACCTCTTTTACCATATTTGCCACTAAAGAAAATAATTATAAAATGTACTCTGGTCTCTAATTTTAAAAGGATGATTCAAAATAAAATTAAGAAACAGTACCTATAAAACCAGTACACACACACACACACACATATATATCCTATAATTAAATAATACTCAGATAAACCATTCTTATTCATGCCTAATAGCACATAATCTTTGTTTTTTATTTACAATAAGACTCATTAACTACCTTTTACATTTAATGAACTTCACTGCTCTTTAGAGAGAGACTTTAATGGGTCTGTCCAAAGGATACAGGTGTGTGAATACTACCAATGTGAAGAAATGGAACAGCCCATCACCTCCAAGAGTTCCCGGTGCCCCTACTCTATTCCCTCTCCCTCATCCCTTGGCAATGATCTTTGTGTTTGCTGGACCCACAGATTGCTCTTCTCTAGAATGCCATTTAAATGTCATAATTCACTACACAGCCTTTTGTGTCTAGTGTCTCACACTTAGCATAATTCTTTTGATTAATATATGTTGTGTCATGTATCAGACATTTGGTTCTTTTTTTTATTATCCACAAGAGTTACATGATTTCTTAAGATGTAATGAAATTGGAAAGTCTGCTATGATTTTAGCCTGTTCTATTTTTCTGCACTTTTAAAATCTCATAGACGCTGTTACATATGTGCTTGGAGAGTCAGAGCAGGTATGAGGGTGAAGCAGGGGGTGGACCCTTAGAAGGTATAAATAACAGCTTTGTAAGATGCCTTTACTAGAAAACATAAAAACAATGTTCTTATTCTTACATCCTTATTTTGTTTAATTTATAACTAATTGTTTAGTCGTTCTACATAATTTTCAAAATATAATACACATTTTCTCAAACTATGGACAGCAGAGTATATTTCATTTAAAATACTGAGTGCTTTAATGGCTTCTCTTTTCCAAAATATTTCAGAAACTGTCTCGTTTTAACCTAACATGGTTAGCTACCTTCTAAATGAAAATACTCTTTATTATTTAATAGTTTTTATACTTCCAGGTGTTTGTTTTAAAATTCCATTTACTACATTTAATTTCAAATTTTCTTAAATACGATCTTGTTCTTGAGAATCACTTTTTTTGAAAGTAAAAGAAATACTAACAGAAAAAAAAGTTAACATAAATCTACAGTTGCTGGGTCCTTAATTGACATCCTTGAGCTTCTTAAATAAGCAGCACTGAAGGCAAGACAGCAACTAACCAAGAATTTTTTTTATATGTCTCGCAATAAGGACTTTTTTTTCCTATTTGTTTTTTGTCCGTTTCAATGCTAACTATTCTTTGTTTATAGGTATGAGCACCAACAAACATGAAGGCTTATCCTAACTATAACTGTTATACTCAAAATTATAGTGTTCTTTTGATGTCTAAATAAACACTCGTCTTTCTTAGTATTGTCTGAAAACATACCAGCTATTATGAATCATATTTCCTTCCTCCTTCCTCTGCACCCCTCCTGACCTCTCCTCTTCTTTTCCTCTCTCTCTCTGTGCCTCAATCCCTCTGTCTTTTTTGGGGGGGTCACACTAGTTGTGTTTTGCTCTTGTCTTTGGCCTCTCTTCCCCATATATTTTACTGGCTCCATACTTATCCTAATGTCAATAAAATCCTTAGCTCTCAGTCTCTTTTATCATCCTCTCTTTTATTTTTCGGCCTCGCCTACCATATGGATTCATCTATTCTGCATTTATAACTTCCAGATATAAATATCTGCTCCTGAAGTTTTATTCAGAATTCAGATTTAGAATTTTCATGCAGAATGTCTCCACTTGACTGTTTTAGCCTCAGATTAAGCAAACATAACATCGACTTCCTTTCTACCATAATTACATTCTTCTCTGGGTATTCTAATTTCTTCTCATGATACTCGTCTCTTAATTACTGGGTTCTAAAATGATGCAACATTTAGTTTTCTTGCTTTTTATTTAGTCACTATAGGTTCAGTTGTTTTTTCTTTCCAAATCATTATGCACCTATATCTATCCCTTAGAATAGTCACCATATTTACTCTATCTCAGGCTGATGTCATCCCTGTTTTAAAACTATTCTAAGAGTCTTTGTTGCTTCTTTTTTACTCTTCAATCCATTCTGCATGTTGTAGATACATGAAATCTTATAAAATACTACTTTTTGTCACATACTCATGCCTACAAAATTTTAATGCCTACATTAAATGTTATGGTTCAAACTAGGGCAACTGGAAGTTGGCTGGTTGTAAAAGAAAGGACTCCACGGGATTAAATCGGGCTTGGTGACTGAATAGTAAGTAATGGTTATAGATTGAGCTATACTTGAACATGTAGGCAGGTGAAGAAAGCAAGTAATAAGTATGTCAAATGCAATTTTTAGTTTCGGCCTATGGGATCAGGTTTTGAAATTTAATAGTTATACATAAAGCACTTATACCAGAAGTCTCATTCCAGACGATGGGAGCAAAACAAGCCAACACACGCCAGGTAAGTGGAGCACTGCCATCAATCAAGGATGATACCAGAGCAAGATGGAAGGAGAGAAGTTAGATATATTATGATGAGAAGCAATAGTCGAAATGCACATTCAAAAAAACGAGCTGTACTGATTGAGACTTCCTCTTAGATGCCGCAATTTATGGAACACAGAATTCTATTGCAAGTCTCATTTTAAGAAGCTACATTTGGTCTAAATGGGTAAGAATCCTTCAGATTCAATACTGAAGATTTTGATTACATATCTGCTCAACTCACTAAGCTTTGCAGGAGTGATTTTCTGTGGCAATGCCACAGTCTAATTAAGAGCTCGGTTTCTTTCATGGATCAAATTTCAAAGTTGTTGGTGTTGAAATCATTTATAATGCTGAAAATCCATGTAGTATGTTTGCCCTGGGTATAATATTTAGTCCCAAATTATTCCCATAAGGAAATTCTCAAGTTTCTCTCAGTACTTAGAACATTGCCTTGTAACTACCAAAACAAACAAAAAACAAAACACAAAAAAACCCCTTACTAAAGCTATCTGAATGTTTAAAGTACTAAATTATTTTATAATTAAAGTGTAATATGAACTGCCTTAACAGTAAATCTAAAACAATGTCTATTTCAATAAAATTATTCACACTGAACAAATCGTTTTTATAGCCAAGGATTTTCTAACAAAATCCCTTATGTATAATGTTTTTCTCTTGTTTTCTATTGATTTACAGGTTTTCGTACTTTGAAGCCCATCCATTTAATAAAGCTTTAACTAGTGGTTCTATTTCAATAATTTATTTTTCTTCTAAAAGTCAATAGAATATTTTATCTTTAATAGTCAAACATCATTTAATAGTGTTCATTATTGTACTTTCTTTGAGCATATTTCTTATCTGTTAAACTTAGTTGCAAGTTCTTCAAAACAGAAACATGAGCTTACATGTCTCCGTCTCTTAGACAGTGTTTATTGTAATCTGTAGGGAGTTGCTGAGGAAAAGGTTGATATTTCCACGGCTGACAGACGGAGCCATTCTGGAGTGTTAAAGAGCAATACGTGTTTTATGAAAAGATTATTAATATCCAGGTATAAGGAAAATATCGGCTCTAAGAAATATAGTACAATGGCTACAAGGTACAGCGACGAGACATCAGAATATAAATCAAAACACTTAAGTTGGAGCTTTATTTTTACCCATAAACTATGATAATTTGATTCTTCGTCACAAATTTCTTAGCCAAAAATTCAGATTATTTACTTAAAAGATTTTATTACTCTGTGATTAGATTATTTCTATAGCTCCTGCCACTCTTAAATTTCTTGGTTTTAAATGCCATGCCTTTCTCACCATTTTACTATATGAACTTATTTTATTCATATTTAAAAGAATGATTCTTAATCATCTCTATTACATACATTTATACATTCATTATCATGTGTTCTGTGCACATTCATTTTTTCTGATTATAATTTCTTATATCAGCACTTACGATTCTGATATTATTGCTCATTTTCTTATCCCAATAACCATAGAGGATCATGTTGCTCATTTAGATGTTTATTAATGCTTTAGAGTGAGATAACTATGGTGGGAAAAATGAACAAATACGAGTTCCCCCAGTATTTCTTTAAATCAGCTTCCATAAGGAAATCGAGGCAAAAAGAAATGTTATTAGTATTAATGCAAATCAAGTTAATTTCAAAAGCTGTAGGTTGCAGATCCTGTGTTAAAGATCTTATACATTGCCCTGAATAAAAATATAGAATTATGTTGAGAAATAAATTATACCTTAAATGCAACCTAAACGAAAACAAGCAACCAGCGCCGTGCAGGACGGCTGTAATTTACTCCACATGGTGTTATGCAGATAACGCACTCGAACCAGCAACCAAACGGTTCCTATTTTCCAACGCTTCAGGTAAAATCATCATCACCTGTTCATTACTTTGCAGTGTTCTAATCAGGATTTATACAAGTACACACACATTTAATAAAGGCGAAGACAGGTAAAAACCCAGCAACTTTCTCTATTTAAGAAATAGCATTTCCTAAAGTTGAATATTTTTTAAACTTGTTTTTCCTTTTCACATTTCTATATCTTGATAACACTTTTGGGTTAGCGCTCTTTTTTCAGTTAACAACTACTTCCAATTTAGTGTTATCCATGAATTTAATTAGTATGTTATTTAGCTTTACATATTATTAATTGGGATGGTAAATAAGGATGCAGCTGTGGCAGAACAACTATTTTCAAAAGTGCTTGAACTCGTCATCCTAATTAATCAAGGACTTTAAAAAGAGACTGTAGAGAGCAAAAATAGAAAATCGGTATTCATATATGGTTCGAATTCACATAGAGTATAAATTTGGCTCATAAAAGCAATAATGCAAGAAAATGAAAATCGTATGTTCGGCTTTCAAATGATTACTTTTTTTAAGAAAAAAAAATTTGACCTTAAATTGGACTTCAAAAACAACAATAAAAGATAATGATTATAGGGTCAGAAAATTAAAAAAAATCAAACAAGACTGGATGAAGTCTCATAACATAATTTGTCCTGTTCGAGAAAGAATCCTTGACATTCTTGGAAAAAAGGGAAGAAAATGGTGACAGGCAGAGATTACGCAAATTATACATCCTGAGGGTCTTAAAATTAGAACTCTGAATCAGGGTAGTGTTCATAATATCAGACTAATTTGAGCATTTTTAATGAGAGGTAATTCTATATAATAACTTTTCATGGATAGTCTGTGAAACTGCCGTACTTAGAACTGGGTATTTATTTTATAAATAGCCCCTTCTTTATATTATCAGTGATATGGGTACTCTACTCCCATCCACAACCCAACATTTTTCCTCTTTGGTATAAGAATACGTCTTAAGAAAAAAATTAAAAAACATAAATAACAACAACAAAAAACCATGAAAGACTCCATAGTTATTACCAGGACTTATTTTCCAAATGTAAAATGAAGAGTATTGAGAATTCAAGCATCACTAGGAGTTTCAAATACTTAGAGATAGCAGCTGTCATTGCTGACTTCTGCAGTGATGCTGTGTGTGACTATTTCAGCATCAGAACCCAAACTCCTCAGTTAATTTACCAATCCCCTAAGTAGGTGAAACCATCCGTGAGTGCCTTCCATCTGTTCCTAGAGGTCCCTGTGTTTGTTATTTCTTACATGGGTGCACACCACTCAACTGTGACACAAACTCACATTTCAGCTTATCAGGTAGCTGTGAAGACAAAGGCATAGGAAAATAATTCCAGCTTTGAAAACTCTCTGATTCATAAAAATATCAAAATCAAAACTTTTATGTCTAAATGCTATACGTTACCATTTATCTTCTCTAAACCCTTAAAAATAGCAGGTTATATATTATAATCATTGTAGGAAGAAATCTGATTATTTTGGCCCAAATAATAAGATAGTAACTCTTTATGATTTACTAAATTTCATTGGGCACCACAAAATAAAGTCCAGCTATAAATGGGGAGAATAGATTTTTCTTTTATATCTAAACTGAAAAGGTCTCAATTTTGCAAGATTATGTTTTCTTGTTTATCAAGGACAGATAAATAATTTTGGTAGGAAAATGAGGAGACATAATTACAATAAAACATATAATCACAGAGATAAAATTGTGCCACAGCTGAGACAGTTTTAAGAGGTATATCAAAGACAACTGATCAAAAACGCAGTCTATTCTGCTTTCGAATATTCTTATACAATCTCATTGTTAAAGGTCGAGATAAATATATCTCTGCTCTTTAAAACTTCATTGATATTCTAGCAAAGGTAATTACTATCAATTATCACTTCTAATTATTATCAATGTGACGCCCTTAATCATTTGATCACTGTGAAAAACTTTTGACTTAATTACATACTGCCTTGCATGACTCTTTTCTGACTGCGATATTTATCTTTCTAATTACATTGCATAATTTGGTCATGTAAGCATTGTTGTGTGTGATTACACCTATATATTTTTAATCAGACAATTGCGGGTTTCAACCCTGGCTCATACAATTTACTTTCTGTGTGATCTTCCGTTGTCTATCCTCTCTTGGTTTGAGTCTTCTCACATAAAATTACAAAGTTACTATAACATACCTCTACGTTTGATGAAGATCAAATCAGATAAAGCGTGTAAAGCACCGACTACAGTATCTTAAACACAGTGGCTGATTAAAAGTAGTGATTAATGTGTGGTTTGCATTAAGGAAAACAGTCTAAGATCCCACTCAGAAGTGGTTCCCGTGCGTGGTACAGCACATTTCCTAGAGGGGGCCATGACAGCAGTTCCAGTGCATTTTGGTTTTATTTACAACCAATTGCTAGAAAAAACTGGAGGTCTGCCTGGCAGTTTGCAATGTCCACATATTATCCTCAGAAGTTATCAGTTCACCTTCATTCTCCCAATAAATTTGATTTTGCCCTGCTAAATGTTAATATTAGACCTTATGACATTATTACTTATTACTCTTCTTTTCTTGAAATTATTTTCCTGAAGTTTATCTCATTTCATCCTTACAGCATGACTCGGAGTTGGACAGGACATTATTTTTTGAGGAAAATAAGATCCACAGAGGTGAAGTGGCATGCTTTCAAATGAAACGAACCACAAATCCAGTTCCAGGCCTAGAACAAAGTGATTCTAATTCCTCCATATGTGGAAGATATAAAGATGCATCAATAGGCTTTGCATGGAGAGTTCCTTCTAACTGGAAATTCTGAAATCTACTAAAATTGAGAAAATGCACTGGTTTAAACATTTTTTTCTTACCATTTTAACACCTAGGTGATGTCAAAAATCTATGTTTAATTACCTGTAGTCTTTTTATTATTTTAGATTTTATTTTACTTTGGATTTCCCCTAATCACCTTATACCCAGATTATCCCAAATCTATTTCAATATCTCATTTCAAATTATTTTTTGCTTGTAGTTTATATAAACTAATGACTTCATTAAATTTTCAATTTGTTCAAGAAACAGTGAATAACTACTATGTCCAAGGGAGTATTATTTTTTTTAAACATATTTGATAAATATCGGAAAGGTCCTTTAAAATTTGAGTGAGCGCACTGCCTAGCTAGGTACCCTTGGTAGCTTCAACACCTTCTTGGTGGGACCTTTCTCTGGAATATTTGATAAGTCTGTGCCAGCCCCTGCGGCTTTCACACTACTGCCTCACTTCGGGTTTTTATTATGTTTCCAATTATTATTCTATCAGACTCTTTCTGACTAGAGTCTCTGCTCATAGCCACTCCTACATATAATTCCATTTGCAAGCTCCCAGGAGTTATTTTCTTAAAATTAAAATTCCTGTGTGTCTCCTAACAGAGGATAATGTCCAGAGATGCTTTATGATCAGGTTCTAATCACGTTTATGCCACAAATGATTATTACAATTTTGATGAAAAATGACAGAAAGCCATAAAAATTTCCTTAATATAATGATAATATTGATAAGTTATAACAGAAGCAGCAGCCAATATTTATATAGTGCTGACTCTGTACAAGACACTGTTCTAAGCATTTTTAATGATTAATGTATTTAAACCTCAAAATATCTTTGGAGTATACATTATTATTATTATTATTATTATTATGAGTAGTAGTAGTGGTGTTTGCATTTCATAGAGGAGAAAATATTGATATAGGATACCACTTCCAGGGTAAATGGTTTGTTGGTTGCCAGTTCCCTTGGTTTTAAAACCCCTCAAAAGCACATTACATTGATCGAAATTAGAATTCCATGAGGCACTGGTAAGAAACACAACTCATGCCATGAAATTTTCGAGAGAAGTGGTTTGCACAACTGTGACTATTCTTATGAGAAGTTTCTAGGGATTCTCTCTACTTCTGACCTGGGGTGGGAAGGGACAAGATGTGATCAGCTGACGTGATGGTCTGCCGTAAGCACACCTTGACCTGGAGATGTCTGCCTTGTTCTCCTCCCCAACCTGAGCAGTTGTCCAAATCGGTCCCAGCAGAATCTAAAGCAAAGACTGTGGGCCGGGTTGCTGCAGGTCAGCTCTGACAGCAAATGTCGAACTGGGATCTGACATGTGCAGCTAGGAGAGATGCCTGGTTGCCTTATACGTCTACACCCACAGACCTGCAGTCCAGCCACACGCCCACCAGTTCCCACTGTGTGTACTAGTCACATAGGCTTCCCCATGCTCTGATAAAGTCCCCAGCACATGCAGACCCAAGACGGCGCGCCTTACACTGCCTGCCCTTATTCGCAGCTGTCTCCCCATGTCTTCTTAGGAGAGATCAAATTATCTTGTTAAGGGTGCAGTACGCCCATACGTAGGTGGGCGATTCCTTTTCTGTCTTCCCATAGAACCTGCGTTTTAATGAAACACATCCTTTAACACAATGGGCTGTAATTATTACTTCAAGTATCTTTCTCAACAACTAGAATGGGTGCTCTTCAAGGCAAGAGTCATTTTCTAATTGATTTTGGTACCCTGAGTTCTTAGTGTAGCTCCTAGCATATTTTAATTTTTCACTAAATATCTGGCTAGTCATTTTATTACAGACTATTTATTTAAACGTCACAGAGACTCTGTTAGAAATTCAATGACCATGAACAGGAATATGATTTCATATATTTTGCTCATAGTTTCAAGTGTGTGTGTGTGTGTGTGTGTGTGTGTGTGTGTGTTTGGTAAAACATATTTGTTTCTTTTTGATTTTCATCATGGTAATGAGGATTAGATAAAAATAAAACTAAATTTTTATGATTTTTTATGAATAATAAATTATTTTTATGAACATAATGGCTTTAAATATAGTACTTATTGATTATGGAAAAATTTGTTCCATTGTTCCATTGGAATCATGTTGCAATTAAAAAAATTTTTTTTTAATAAAGAAATTGGATAACCATAAAACGTTGGAAGAGAATATTTATCAATGATGTGACCTCAATCAATTTGGCTCCAGATGCAATATCTCTTATGTTGATACCATGAAGTTTTACTGTATAAATATCTTTGGGAAATTAAAAAGTTGTTTCAACAACTCCTATTAGAAACCTATGGAAATATCAGATAATGAAGTCTATTAGGAATATTTATTTTACATCTATTTATTTTAGTCTATATTTAATATTGTATCTATATATTCCAATTAGTCAGTCTCTTTTCCTGAATTATTACTCACACCTGTCTTAAGGCAATATATCTGACTAGTCATCTATTCTAGGAATTAGAATTTAAAAGGTTAATTGGAGTTTAAACACTCCATTATACAGAGAAGCATCTTTACTGAAGATGTAGATACAAATAAAAGCAAGAACTGGTAAATTAGAAGGAAAAAAAAAGATGGGAGAAGAAGGCAGAGCGAGCAAGAGAGAAGTGAGGACTTCTTCCAAAAAGGATCAGAAGAACAAGTAGAGCCCTACAAAGCCATCGGGATTCACCTGGGGCCACATGACCTGCAGCTGACATGGAGCCCGGTACTATTTATACTCATCTCCGAATGTACACAGTGTTGGAGGACAGCTCAGTGGAAGGTAACTGATGAGAGCAAGGTGGCCTATCTGCCATCCTCATTCATTACATCAGCAACTCACATGTAGGCTTTCCACTCTGGGTCAGCTTAGCCTGAGCTTGAAAGCAAGTCTCAGATTCACACATAATGCTTGCTGCCAATGGAACTTCAGAAGGTTTGTCTGGCTGCATCATTCTTGTCACCTTACTCAGAGACCTATGGGTTAGACTTCAGGACTCACTTTTGAGACTAACAAGAAATACACTTGTTTTTTGCCAGAATGGAAATTACATTGCATTACTTCAAAAGTCTCTTTAAGACATTTGACCTCTATTCCATGTGATTCCTACATGAATCAAAGTATAGAGCCAAAGAGTCCTAAAGTTATAAATTTTATTTTTAATTGTTGGGAACTTTGAGAAGAGCACATTATTTAGTTATTTAAAAAATTTGTAGATACTTGAAGTATTGATTCGAAATTTTAACTTGCTTAAGCACCTGTATGTTATGAAAAAACAATGTATAGTTCGGATGTCTTTCAACTAGTTTTCTAAGTCTAAAAAATACAAAAACAAAATGTATAAAAACAAAATTTTTAGGTCCTAATTTGAACAAACAACTTTATGTATTTGGTTACATGCATGCATAAGCAGATTTTAATCTATCCTCATTCATTCTGTCTTTTTTCAATACTGATTACTATACCTGTTGTACAAAAATCATATATGATGCCTATGTATAATGATATATATTTTAAGATTTGAGAACCAAAAGTTCGATAAATAAAAGTCCCACCCTCAAGTTGCTCAATTTCCGGGGTGGGTTAAAGCCATATTAGCATGAAAATATACTTCATGTTCCTTAAAATAATGTGGACATATTTAGTTCTTATTGCTTTAATGTTATTTAGCCTACTGCCAACGAACCTCACTGATTTAGTTTATTTTCCTTGCATCTTATTTAATCCATGACTCAAACATGTTTTGAGTCCTACTGTGGACTCTGCAGCAAACGGGAAAGTCTGTCCTCAATTCACATCGCGGTGCAGTCCCCGCAAAGTCAGCGTCTATTAAAACTGCGCCAGAACGTCCTGTGTTTACATGTAAGATGCAGATCCGTTAAGCAGCCCTGGCAGATGTCTTGAATAGATGGCAGGTATTTAAATATCATGTGGGACTTAGAACAAATCTCCAATTTGTGGGGAGTTCCCGTAACTTGCAAATTTTCTAGCATCCCTGTCCTGAGACTACTAAATCCAAGTGATGTCTCCAAAAATGTCTCCGCACCTTTCTGAAGGGCATCCTGACAGCCAGTCTCGTCCTGCTGAGATCCACTGCACTACAGAATGGCTGCCCCTCGCTTCTATTCAGGTAATGATGGATGTTTACATTTGCGAACACATTCCACAAGGAAAGAAAATTCAGATTTGCGTCTCCTTGTTCCTAGCAAGAGGTTGGAGTGTATTCATCCACCTGATGTTTTCACCACCGAAAAAGAAGCGGCTCCGAGTGCTACTGGACTCCGCAGATAATCAGTAGTTACTGTGCAACCAGATGACTATGCATTTATGGGTTTTTCACATCTAATCTTTCACTCTGTATGGGTTCAATTCAATGTAATCTGAAATTTGGGGTTATTTCAAAGTTTTAGGTGAAAAATCTGAGTCACTGCAGGAGAAACTTAGTTTTCTAAACTATGCTTAGGCTTTTTTTTTTTAATCCTCCCTTGCACCCCTCCCTTCCTACACATACCAACATCCTTCACCCCAGAAATAACCCAAAGCTCCTCTGAATTTCTGAGAATGAGTAGACGACCTCGTGTATACACACACACACACACACACACACACAAACACACACACATTTTTATAGTAGAAATTAAAATTATATGAGAATTTCTATAACTACTTGGTAGGACGTTCGGATTTCTGTATGTCTTCAGCTTTTCAAAGGACAATCAAAACCTTATAGTGTGGGTTTGAGCTAAAAATTCAGAATACTTCTACAATTTCACACAAACTGAATTTTTACACAACTGGAGATTTATATCCACAACCTAAGGTTCCTTAGCAGTAATTTGGTATGTTTGAAATAACATTTATTTTCATAAATTAGATTATAAAAATGCAAAATAGGTCATATGCTATTAATATTTTGCTTAACCTACAGATTAAGATGTTTAGAGACCAAATATAATTTTTGAGAAGTGACTTATTCCAAAAATGTGACTCATTAGTAATGGAGATAAAATGTCATGATTTCAATAAAGTAAAGATAAAATTATTTTGCACAACTGAAAACTAAAATTGATTTAATATATCCTATTTCCCTTTTGCAATCCTGGGAGACGAAACTCCACTGGGAGAAGAATGTAATACATAGTTTCACAGCCATATACCCACAAAATTACTTTCATGCAAGAAAGCAAAGTTATCATCTAAATAAATGAGATAATTTTCCTACTGTTGTATTGTGCTAGGAAACTATTTCATCTGTTCTTAAAGTTGTTCAGTAAGGTTTTATCAGGGCTAAATAGAGATATAGATCCAAATTTTATTTATGCTCAGAATAACAATTTTTTTAGTAAAATCATTTTATATCCTAGCAAGGATTTAATTACTTTACAGCAATGAATACCGCATGTTAGATTTTCATCTAATGTTTAATCCAAATTGCCATAGTAAAATTAATGAAGTTAAATATAATAGTATACCTTAATAATTTTGCCAATTCTAATTTCTTAACTGATTTGCATGCTAAACATCTAATGTAAACATAATGAAACAAAACACTAAAATTGTTTCTGTCGTTGTGGATTTTTAAAGTGAAATCTATTTAAAATTAACTGTACATAATTAAAAATAACCCCAATACTTCTGAAAATGTAAAAATGGTTGGATTTTCCATCTGTTTCTAAAAGTAAGATACTGCCCTTAAAATGAATGTATGATGTGATAATGGATACAGTTTGAGTTGCGAAAAGATGTTTGTCTTTTCTAATTTTTGTTTTCTTTCATTTTATTTAGAATTATCAAAATAATAACACCATTCTTGAAAGAGCAAATTCCCACTTGCATAACAGTAGCTGAACCTGCAAGAAAGTTTATATCTCGACCCCACAAGTTACAGCTGTGTAATCTGAGTCAGTTATTTAATTCTATTCGCTTCAGCTTTATCCATGGATATCATGGATACAGATATATTTTTAATGGATATCTAAATTATAGCTAGTGTCACACTAATAGCTTATTTGTGCACTTCCTCATGGGGAACTTTTTAAACAGTAAAATCACCAATAAAAAGAACAAAAAATGTAAAAAAGTGGCAGTAAATAGACTGAGAAAAAAAAAAAAAACACTCATTTACAGTACAAGCACTGAAAGAGGAAGCAAGCAGGAAGGCATCCTGTTCTTCCTCGGCTGGGAATGTGTGTGTGGGCTCTCCCCAGCTCTTGCCCTTCGGTGACTGTCCGTGAATGACCTACAGGAGCTGCTGTTCTGGAGGCAAAATTCAGTGAAACAATATTATTCTTATGTCTTTTATATAAAAATGTAACCAAGAACACCGACAGCCAGCAACTGATTCAGAAATAGTCTTAGAGGAGGGTTCACTAGAGAGACCCCTTTCCTATTATGAAATGGCTGAACTTCCCTCAGGGCTTTGGAAAAAGTTAAAATTGATATTACTTCCTTATCAGGATCCTGGATTCATCTTAAGTTGAACATAACCAGACCTGTTAGTGCATATAATCCTCACACCTACAAGAATGGAATGTTACTTTAACAAGAACAATTAGTTTCCTTGCTTTCTGATTCAATAAAGAATCTGCCTGCTTTTTCCTTTTACTCTAATGAAAAAAATCAGGCATTCTAAAGTAAGACAGCGATGAATAACTGTAGTTCGAGAAAAATAATTAAAGCTTCAACAAAATAGTTGAGTTGGGCTTTGGTAATGAAATTTTAAATACGAAATCAAAAGGATGATATAATTCATGAAAGAAAAAACTGACAAGTTGGACTTTAAAAAATCAAAACTGTCATTCTATAAAAGACTGCTGCGACATGAAAAGATAACTATATAGCGGGAAAAAATATTTGCAGCAGACACATTTGATAAAAGACTAGTATCTGAACTATTCAAACAGCTACTAAAATTCAGAGATAATAAAACATATAAGTTAATTCAAAAATAAACAAGATAGGTGGTTTTTAAAAGCGATGTAAATATCTGTTTGAAGATCCCTTTCAAAGAGCTTTTCTGAAACGTGTTGGCTACGACTGCATCATTGTCACGCCTCATTTTTTTTTTTTCATCCTGAAAATATGGTGAATTATTTTGATTGTTATTTTCAAATGCTGAAGCAGCCTTGTTTGCATCCTTGGAATTATCTTAAATAATTCTTGTATTTACATTACAAACCACATCAGACAGTATTAAAATTTTTGCTTCAACCACCGAGAGTAATTTCGCGAACTCTTGAGACTCCGTGAGAAGACTGTCACGAGAAAGAGAGTCTATCCCCCCTCTCTCCTGTGTCATTGTTGGCAGTCATTTCACTTTAAATGTGCAATAATCACCCGTTGCTGCTATTCGTAATTTCAACAAAGGTTGATTCAGTGAAATGCATATTTACGTTCAACAGGATTGTCTTAATTCAAGTTTTGGCAGTGTTCCTTCAAAGTGCTTTTGAATTTCATTTTGGAAGATGATCTGAGGTTATTATTGACCTACGACCAATACTATTATTGAGAATATTTTTTCTTATAACTTCTGAATTCTTTGAATGGTCACATTCGTAACCTCTCCCATCAATTCTCCAGAGAATATATTCACTTTAACTGCAAAATAGATAACTGATGATCACTGTCCTAAGAGACTAGAGCTTGACAATTTATTTAATACTATGCAGAGTTCTTACTCTTCACTGTAGCAGAACAAATTATAATCTACAGTGAAATACAGTTCTGAGGATTTTAGGGCTGAGAGTGATCTATCTCCCCTGCACAATCTAACGATCAATCGTGGTCAGCCTGCTGGCTGAGCTACACAGGGAAGGAGATTGGGTGCTCGCTCTGCCATTGGCTCTATACCCATTTAAAAATATCCTCTAGAAGGAGAGCTTTTGTAAATCGAGATTAAATTTGGGAGGTAAGAGTTGTATATAATTTGTTAAAATTTCAGATACATAATTATATATTTCATTATGTGATATGTAAGCGACATTACAAATAGCCTTTTCGTTTTATCTTTGAAGTATTTATTTTCATGTTTAAAGAGAGCTGGTATTTGAGAGAAGTGATAACTAAAGTTAATTTTGTGATCGGAGAAACTATCCTAGATGTATTATTTCCTCTAATTTTGCTAGAAATAAGCCTGCCAATTTTTCATTCCCGTCAGGCAATGAAGAGCTCATTATTGAGACCACCTACAGATGGTATGATTGAAATTTTGAATCTGTGCATAATCACCTCATTATTTTGATCTTTTGATGCAAATCTCTTGATAATCATGGACATTACACTAAGCAAAAGCGTAGGAGTTCAATTTTAGCCCTAACTTTACTCACATTTCATATATGTCCCATATATCTGAAATATTGCTAGTATGCCTATCTTCCATCGATTATTAAAAAATTAGAGCCTAAAGTTTCTATTACTAGTTTATTATTTTATGCATTCATGAAGTTAGAGTATTATGTTATAGCATGTTGGTAAATTTTGGTTTTTACATAACGTGTTATCTTTTTAAGTCTCAACACTTTGCAGTTCACATTAGCCTATGTTATTTCATCAATGTGTAATTAGTTTGCAAATTAGTGTTTCCTTTCTTCTCTGCCTCTGGGATGAGAATATCGTTCAACATAAGAACTTTGTTTTATATTAAACAGCATTAGTTTTATATTAAAATAATTCAATTGTACTTGTTAACGTGACAAAACATTTTAAATGAGAAAAATCTTTAAATATTAAAGGGTACCATTTCTTACTCCTCTCATTTGTTTTAATTTCATTTAATGATTACAGGTAGATTTATGAAATGTTTTTAAAATTATTAATAAAACACAAGAATCCAATATTATTTTGTTATGTAACATTTTTTAAATTGGCAATTAGGTATACTAAAATATTATGTGCACAGAGGTTACAGAATAACTTATATTTCAATTAAGATACAGGATTGTTTACTATAATAAGGTTCCTATTATGGATCCAACATTAACATAGAATCTTTATAATAATTAGTAAGATAAATTAACTAAATTTAAAGTGCCAAAATAGAAAAGTCAAATATGTGATTTTTTAAAAGTATACTGGTATTTAAAATGTAATTTGTTAATTTTTAAGACTTTATTACTTTTTTTTAACCAAGAATGAACCTACACTGAAACCTCTTAACCACCCCAAGTCCATAGTCTACCTTAGGGTTCACTCTTGTGGTCATACATTCCATGTGTTTTGGAAAAATGTATAATAACATATGTCCATCGTAATATCATACAGAGTGTTTTCCCTGCTCTAAAAATCCCTTCTGCTCTGTTTATTCATCTTTTCCCCCCGCCCCACCCCAACTTGGGGCAGCCACTGATCTTTTTACTAGCTTCATAGTTTTGCCTTTTTCAGAATGTCATATAGTTGAATCATACAGTACACAGCCATCTCAGGTTGGCTCTTCTCACTGAGTAATATGCAATGAACTTTCCTCCCTGTCTTTTCAGGAGGACTCGATAGCTTGTTTCTTTTTAACTCTGGGTTACATTCCTTTGTCTGATTTACCAGTTTATCTATTCACCTAATAAAAGACATCACCGCTGCTTTGAAGCTTGAAACTTTCCTTCCTTGTCCCTGAGCATAGTGGGAAGGTTCAAATTTCTCACTATTAACTATTAGTTAGCTGTATATATTCTGTATATTATATTCTTTATCAAGTTGAGGAAGTTTCCTTATATTCCTAGTTTCCTAAGTTTTTATCATGAATAGATGTTTGACTTAGTCAAAAGCTATTTCTGCATCTGTTGATATGAATGTTTGGTTTTTCTTTCTTAGCCTGTTGATATAGTTATGTTAATTACTTTTGAAAGGTGAATCATCCTTTCATACCTGGGATAAACCTCACTTGGTCATAGTGTATAATTATTTTTAATACATTGTTAGATTCTATTTACTGGTAGTTTCTGGAGGATTTTTGCATCTATATTAATGAGAGATATGATCTATATTTTATTTCCCTATAATTTGTCTGGTTTTAATGTTAGTGTAATGTTAGCTTTATAGGGTAGATTAGGATATATTCCTTCTGCTTTTATTCTCTGAAAGAGATTATAGACAATTGCTATAATTTCCTTCTTAAATGTTTGGTAGAATTCACTAGTGAATCCAACTGGTCATGGTGTTTGCTGAAAGGTTATTCTTCTGATTCAATTGTTTTTAATAGATATTAATGATCTCCATTCAGATCACCTGTTTCTTCCTATGTGAGTTTTGGCAGATTGTCTTTCAATGGAATAATCCATTTCATCTAGGTTATCAAATTTGTGGGCAGAATTACTCATAGTATTCCTACTTTCATTTTCACAGTATCCGTGAAGTCCCCTCTTTGATTTCTGATATTTGTAATTTGTGTCCTCTTTTTTTCTCAGTTAGCCTGGCTAGAGCTTATCGATTTCATTGTTCTTTTCAAAGAATCAGCTTTTAGTTTCAATGATTTTCCTTATTGATTTTCTGTTTTCAACACCAATTCTTATTATGTATTTTCTTCTGCTTACTTTAAATTTAACATGCTCTTGTTTTTGCCAGTTTTTCTAAGGTGGAAACATGCTGGCTTCAGGTCTTTCTTCCTTTCTAATACATACATTCAATGCTATAAATGTTCCCCTATGTACTGCTTTTGCTGCACCCCACAACTTCTGATGTTATATTTTAATTTTCATTTAGTTCAAAAGATTTTAAAATTTCTCTTCAAAATTATTATTAAAAATGTGTTTGGGGATTTTCCAGTTCCTTTCTATTTGTTTCCCCAAAGTCTGAGATGATTAAAATAAAGAAGTAGAATCATAGAGAATGTTAACATCTAAGGAACTCTACCATTTGAAGTGTGAGGTACCAGTTTTGTTTTTCGTTCATCTCTCCAAGTTTATCTTCAGAGTACCACAAAAAATTGCCAACAACTGTTCTAAAAGTAGCCAGATCCTTGGGGGAAAAGTATGAAGGACAGAACTTTAAAATATATTATCTTTATCATTAAAGAGATTCAAATGTAATAGGAAAAAATACATAAGAGGACTTATTTCCAATACAATATAGTGGGCAGTGCAGATATAAGTATAGGAGTCTACCAAACACAGATCAGCGTGTGACCTGGCCTGGTGTTTAGAAAAAAGATTGATGAACAGATGACTTGAAAGGTGCTGACTGCATTATTGAAAGACCATCACAGGGAGAGAGCGGAATAATCGGCATGGAAACACAAAATAGGATGACATTTGCAAAAAAGAAACTATCAAAAGAGAAAATCAAATCGTACCATTACCAGTGATTATGAAGAGAAATAACAGGGACGGCAGTTAACCAGAGCTGTGTAGATAGAAATCTTACTCATTATCAGGGAGAAGAGAAAACTTCAGAATGAATATGTCTTCCTAATTAACCTTATTTATTTGTTGCTTGAAGGAAAAACTCAAAATAGCAATAATTAGACAAATGAGAATGAAGACATACAGGTCATCATCTTCGTTATTTACATAAATTCTGATTTGGGAGAAAATACAGAATGTATTCTAAACTATACAGTAGATATCATCAGTAGCCATTATCTTAATGCTAGGGGAACTTTTTCATAATTATTTTCTAACTTTATAGTTTATTCTACAGCCTTTTTTCTATACTTAATATATTCTCAACCCCATCCTCGAATCGTATTGGTTCTTTAGTTTTCATCTCAATCCTGCCTTCTCCTGCTTTTCACCTCAATCCTATCTTCAGATTTTCACAGCTATTGCTCGGCATCTGTATCCTCATCTTTTTATAACCCACAGATAGCATTTCACAAATATCAGTACTATGAATTTTGAAAATTTGATATTTTCAATCTGTCACATTTTTATATACTAGCATGTGTTCTCAAGTTGTTTCCTGCTATATCTGTTCTAAAGTTGTATCAGTTAGAATTATTTTAACTAACTGAAACAGAAAGCAAGAAAAATTATCTTTAAAAACTAAGTACATTTTATCTTGTGAAAAAAAAAATCTAGAGTGATGATCGGCTCTCTGGCTGGTCAATATTACAGCTACATTACATATTTAGGGATTCTAGCATTTTCCAATCATTTCGTTTTACCATCTTTCATGTTGGCTTCATACTAAGTCTCATTCTCCTCATAATTATGGGATATTGACCAGGATGGGATAGGCCAAACTTTTCATTCAGTTTTTAAGACTATTTATCTATGCTACTCAGGCTGCTATAACGAAACATCATAAGCTGGGTGGATTCTAAACAAAAGAGATCTACTTCTTACAGTTCTGGAAGCTGGAAGTACAAGATTGCAACTCTGACGGATGTGGCGTCTGGTGAAGGCTCACTTCCTGCTTCCTACGTGGCACCTTCTTGCTGTGTCCTCACATGGCGGGAGGGGGAGGGGAGCTCCAGCGGGGGGTGGGGGGAGGGGGTCTCTCTTATAAGGGCACCGCCTTCACGGCCTAATTACCTTCCAAGGCTGCTTCTTCCTAAAACCATCACTTTGGGGGTTAGAACTCCAACATCTGAGTTTTGATGGGGTACACAGATCCCTAGACCACAGGATTGTTATTTCTTTTGGTGCAGAGGACAGTTTCCACGTCTCCTTTGCTGGGACAGACTGTGTGTCTACACCTGGACCAGGCGCTGCTGATGGGAATGTCAGTGCGGGGTCACATTAGGCCCACATTCCCCACAAAATATAAAAGAAATCACGATGATCCAGGCACATCAGGTAACATAAGTGATTTAAAATAACAGAGGCCTAATCAGGAAAGGAGTCGCCTAAATTATTTTTTACAATGGATTAGAATAGTTGAATTTAGGGAATCAACTATGATGTTCATTTTTGGTAAACTGTTTCTCTTCTACACCTGAGTAGACTTGTTCCCCATTCTTTTGAATTTTCACATTCTTTTTTTTTTTTACCTTTTCTCTTACAAACTATTTTTAATATTTTATTAAGTAACCAGGGTAATCAATCAGTTGATAATAATTACTGAATCATCAGTATTTATAGAATAATGCCAAATAAATTTGAATAGATAATTGGTGTGAATTCATTTTCAAACATTTTTTTTTGAGTCCAGAGAAACATTTCTTTTCCGTAGATATCTACATGATAAGAAAACAGAGGTTCAAGGGAGTATGTATGGAGTTTATATTGAAGACTTTTTTACACCTAAGTAAACACACAGTCATATATTATAGAAACAACTTCCAAAATAAAAATATTGAGCTATCTATAGGTTTCCATCTCCAATTCTATTAAAATTGGCTGCAGGATGATAGGTATTTTAATACATAGTAAAGATATATACTAATGAGAATTTTCATCTTTTATAAGAAGCCTTATTTATCATTATTCAAACCTATTCTAGCAGCAAGTTCATTTCCTTTACAACATATTTTTGCTGTGAATACTGACAATAAAAACAAATTCTGTTCATAATTTCAGCAAGTTCTCTATATTCTTCTTAAAGCGGACAATTTTAGAGATATATTTCTTTACTAGACGCCACACTAGATTTAAGTGCCCACAGGTGTTAAATTATACGTACCTCGACGATATTTTAAAATAATGGATAATAACTTTAATGAGTGGTAAAAAAAAAATCTCACATTTTCAGCTATATAAAACCTAACCATTATTTTTTCAGTAATGTTCTATTAAGGAAATATGCGGCAGTGTTAGTTGCTAAAGAAACCATCCTCTATGAAATCAAATAGAAAATAGAAAATTTTGGGAAAAGATATCCAAAATGCACACTGAATATTTTGTACCAGTTTCTTTTTACTTTGGTCTTGGTGTGTTTAGGAACATGTATTTAACAGCAGATACAATAAAATTTATCTAGGGCACTAAGACTGTGCAGTGAGTTTCAAAGTTTTGCTAATACAGCGATATGAACCTTGGAGAATTTAAAGAAGCAAATGTTTTTAACTTTGCTATGGCAAAGTTATTATAGAATAATCTACAATAGTTCTACATTTTCTACTCTAATATAAACTTTATTAAAATTGTCATTTGTTCACATATTATTTTTTTCTGATTTTTAATTCAAAATACCTCTAAATAAATTATTTAAGCAAAGATGAGATCGACATTAAGTAGAGAGCATTTTTAACCTTAGACCTTTCATCATGTCCATAGTCTCTAGGAAAGCTGGCATGTTATAGTGCTCATGTCAACTGAAATTCAGCAAGACTGACTCCTGAACGGTGGCGGAACACACAACATCCTTTAAACTCTTTCAAACATATGAAATAAATTATTGTATTTTTCCTTACAATTTTTGTACTTTTGTTTACAAATTACACATAGAATATAAAAATATATGACTTCGTGAAAGAATGAAATGATGTAAATACACATTGTTCCTTGACTGATCCGATAAGAACAACAATAATAATGAAATGTCTGTTCTAAGTATTTTACAGATAGTATACACTTATCCTCACAATATCTCATGTGATAGATCCTGTGAACAGTGCCATTTTTGAGAGAAGGAAATACATGCACTAAGAATTTATGTAATTTGCCCAAGACAACAAGACTAGCAAATGGAAATAAGATTATGAACTAGGCAGCCCCACATCGCAACCCAAAGGAAATCATGTTTTTCACTGTAGTATTCCAGGTCATACGCTATGCATCAAAATAAGCGTGTACTTTAAAACATGAATTCGGATCAATAAAATAAAGACAAATACTATCCTAATTTATTCATTTACTTAATGCTCCAAATATCCCACTCTGTTCAGAACCCCAAATAGGACAGAAAAATAACATCAACTACATGCACATGAGCTTAAAACATGGTTTAAAAGATAGATATAAAAGATCTATTGATGATATATGACATAGGAATCTAAAGATCTGCAAAAACTAATGGTTGAACATGGCCATTTAAAATTTATAACATAGCAAATTAAACTAATCGGAAAACAACCGTTTTTCATAGAGGAATATTTGTTATAGATGTCTGTATGCCAATATTTTCAGATGTATGTGCAGAATAATGGTTCTCTAAAGATGTTTATTATTTAATGTTATTTTAAATGATACTATTTTATTTTCCAGTGGTTCGGTGCTAGTATGTGGAAATACAGCTATTTTTATTGATCTTGTGACACTGGTAAATTTAATTATTATAATAATTTTGTTGTAGACGGTTTTAGATTTTCTACTTATGCTCATGCTTTCCAATATCTACTGTTCGTTTTCTCATGCCATGTTCACTGGCTACATTATCTACGATCATGTTGAAAAGAGGTGGTGAGATCAGATACCCTTAGAAGATGTCCAAATATCCAGTATTGCACCATTATCTTATTTATAGACTAAACAAATACATTCATTGAATTGCCTTCTATTTCAATATTTCTGACCTACATATTTTTATCATGAATATGCACCGAATTTTATCAATACACCTGCATCTACTGAGGTGATTATGTATTTCTTCTCCATTATTCTATTAACATGGTAATTTCATTGATTTTTTTAAATGTTACACTGACGTTGCTGCATTACCATAAAATGATTGAATTGTCAAAAACAACTCACATAAATCACAGATTATCTCCTACACGAAATTTTAGGAACTGTTCAAAGGATTCAAACACTACAGAAGCATTAAGTTCTTTCTGGAGAGGCCAAAACCCATCAGAAGCAGTTTCTAAATGTTCTTTTCTCCCACGTTGGAATGATAAAAACATGGGCACTTAACCATGTGTCCATAAAACTGTCAGATAAAGGTGCTTTTTACTATTTTTTACTCCATCTGCTTGACTAACTTTCATTCTCCAGCTGGCCACGTTTTATAAATCCTTAAATTCTGGGTTTATTTACAATAAGAGAACCAGATAGACGAGTCATTTCTTGCCAAAATGCAATTATTTAAAAGAACTCTCAAGTATACTTCCATTTGTAAATGCTATTAGCTTATTTACAAGGAGCTCTGGCCTCCTTCAGTTATTGCCTGGGCAACCCCCAAGTAGGAAATAAATCACAGCCCAGCTGTTAGCTTTCTTTCCCTGTCCACCCTCCATCTTGATCAGTACTTCCTCGCCAAATAACGCTATGTATCTTTTTATAATTTACCTTAAAACAAATTTCCTGGAAATATATCCTGCAAGATTTTATGTTAACAAGTCTGTAAACACTACAATGGACCACAGGATTTGAACAATCTAAGGGAATTTGGAATTTATTCTTTTTATAAGTCATATGAGTCATGGTTAAAACACTGCACAAGTCTTCTCATATTTTTTATTGGCTTAATTATTCCCTTTCTCTGTCATCGAGGAGTGTTTGGACATAAGGTTAAAACTTAATAGTACAACATTTGTCAGTAGCTATCTATCCCAAAATCTTTAGAGTTCTTCTCTGTCACACTGAGATACATGTACTTAAGATGATCAGAACTGATGAAAATTATAGGCTTTGGTGAACTAAAAATTAAGAGTTAAGTGGAAGGTGGACTTTGGTGGCCACTGTGACGTGAGATATTGATACATATCTATAACTCAGGTAAACACAGGAAATTGTATCTCATTTCTAATGTAACACAAAGCTGAAGCGATTGTCCTGTATAAATGCAGCGTCCTCGAGGAGCTTCCTGAGGAAACATTCTGATCACCTTCTAGAGTTTCTGAAAGGAAAATCCGGAGATGTAGGGTCTGACTTGTTATCATTTGCTTGTTGAAGGTACTCAATGTAGGAAATTAATACACACGTGCACACACACACACACACACTACCTTTTTGTGATAAAATTCCTCAAAGTTCTGACAGATGCATACAAGAAACTTATGTGCAGGTATGTTTCCATACTCGGAGACACACAAGGCTCTCAGAGACAAGAATCACATCTGTTGAAAGTTTTAGGAAGTCTCAAAAAAATCTTCAACGAGACAACGTTTTAAAAAGGGACATTGTCTGAGATTTACTTAAGTGACCTTGGGAGATATTTTTAATTATTCAAAACACTGCACATTTTTTTGGAGTTTGAAATTAAGCAAATTTTCATTTATTTTCTAGCAACCAATGTTTCTACCTTTGCTCACAAACATATTGGGTTGTTGCTTGGGCTAGAATTAAACAAACACAGGTGTTAAAATGATCAGTTTCCTCAAATTTTTTCTATCTGCTTGTGCTATGCAAAGTCATTAAGCTTCTGTAAAAGACACATTTCCCCAATTCATTACACCTAAAGAAACTGCCAGGCAAAACGTACTGCTAGGATATGAACCATTGCAGACTTCCCATATGTATTTTGCAAGCAGGTGTTTCATTTGCAGTTTGCCAGAAACAAATTGTTTTTCAGGTGCATAGAGAGTATCATCTTTGTACCAAAAAGAAACAGTAATAACTACTCCTAGTAGAGTCTTTCTCAGTAGGAGAGCAATATGGAGCTGCTGAATAAAGAATTGGATCGAGCACGCAATGTCTGACAGCCTATGGTATACCCATCCAGTCAAGATCCATGTTAATTACTCAACTCTGATTGGATGGCGATAAAATGTAGAGTCAGAAGCTGAGGATTAACACTGTTAAAGTACCTTTTACGTAAAACACTGCTTTTCCATATCCTTGTGAGTTAAGTGCTATTATATCTACTTAGAAACGCAAAACTGCAGCTTAAATTTTATTCGGCTCTCAAAGTCACTAAATTAATAAGGCTGTACCAGAATTTGTACCTATGTCAGTGTGCTTACAGAGCCTAATTTCAAGGGCTTGAATTCTACTTTGGTTTCTATTTTCTTATCTTATATCTTAGAAGCTGCAGCCCCAGGAATTGGAATACTTCCTAGGAATTCCTAGTAATAAAGAGGATTGTGCCATTCTAGGGAGAGCCTGGCAAAAAAAACCGGCCAATAGTATTTCTACTTTTCCAGTGTTAGAGCCTGAAGCGCCGCTGAGGTACTGGGTCTTTATTAATTGTATCTTTCCTTTCATGTGCTCATGTGCCTACGGCTGGGCTGTTATATCAGCATAGAGCCTAAGGGCAACTTTTACTTTTTGTTTGTTTCTAACTTATACACATTTCTATTAACACTCATTATAGGTTATGTAGAATCTCAAATACAAGATGGACCATCCTATTCGAAAGCACAGTGCCCTCCACGAAGGAGGCAGTACACAGAGGGCGCGTCAGAGCAGGATGCTGGTTGGACAGATTTAATTTCTAACCCATCTCGACCACTCGTCAGCAGTGATCATAACTAAATTACTTAACATTTAAGTTTCGCTTTTTATTTACTAAAATTAAAGATAAATTTCTATCTCGTTGAGTTCTGTTGAACATTAATGAGGTAATATATCTAAATAACTCATGAGAATGTATCTTATTGTCTAGAACATAAGGGTACTAAGAAAGGCTTGTCAATTTTACTGGAATTAGAATTTATATGTCTAGGTTTTATCTGCATTCTTGAGCAATATGAGAGTAAACGTGTGGAGAAAAAAATACAACTTAAACGTGGAAAAACTTTCTCACTTTTCCTATGTGTGACTCTCAACAAATCTTCCTGCATTATTTAACATGGCTATCTGCTTAAAAAAAAAAAAAAAAAAAGACAAAAGGACGTTTTTACATATCAAATCGACATTGCTGACCTCTACATGCACACAGTGTTGGCGGACTATGGCTCATCTTTAGGCTCGTGTTTTCCCAGGACCACAAAGCTCATATTTAGTGACTGAGGACCAGGCCCTCTCCAGGTCCTCAAGCAGTGTTATTTCTTATAGAGTATGAGAAAGTTAACACTCCATAGTCTCATTTAATGGTTTAAACACCCTTTTACTCTTTTCTGATATTCTACCTCTAAATATTTTATAAACTTCATAATATCTTGTTATTATGCTTGCATTAAAAATCAATGCTTATTTAAATAAATTAAAAACATGACAATGTTTATAGTAATGCATACATATGCCATTTCTTTTGGTACTCATTTCGTTCTCCCGATCTGAGCTCCCACCTGGAATAAACTTCTTTCAGCCTTAATAATGATTTGATTTTGGGTGGTGAACACACAAAGGAATATACATATGATGTCTTATTGTATACTTGAAACCTATGTACTTTTTATTAATCAATGCCATCCAATAAATTTAATTTAAAAAAATAAAGTGGAAAATTTTTTTTCATTTTCCCTTTTGCATTATTTAGTTCTAGAATTGCCTTTCGTTCTTATTTGAAAAGAACTCCATTTTCTCTGCCTGAAACGCTCCTTCTGTTTTATCCATTTTGTTCATCTTCAGTCAAATCTTCAGCTAATTTTTAATGTTCTAAAATAGCTAAAATTCTCATTTATTAATCCATCTCATGGGTTATTTGTGATAAACTACAATTGGCTCTTATGTTCATTATGTACATGTTTTCTAGCTTCTTTGAACGTGTCGTTTTGTTGTTCTTGTTCTATTTTATTTTGCCTTGTAACTTATTCCTGTCAGAAACTGTGTTTAAAAGAAAAACAAACACTGAAGTAGAGAGTCTTCTTCTACCTTCCGGAGGGCACATGTCACTTTGTATTTTTGATGGCGTGTCATTTTGAGAGAATTTATCATTGGGATTGCTGGCTCAAAAGTCCTGCACTGACAATTTTTCAGGATGTTAAAAAATAGATTTTTATAAAAAGAAGTAACTTTTGCATTTTCTCAAATAATAAAACAGTACTTGTTCTGATAGTCATGGTATTAGAATATATTGTCAAATTAATTTTTTCCAGAGAGATGAAAAATAGAATCTCAGTCTTCCTCCATCTGTTCTCCATTTTAGTTTTCAGAAAATATCAGTGACAGTCCTTTCTTTATACGTTGCAAAAGTTTGGGTTATTTTTTTTTCACATTGTAGGCAGAGTAACTCAGAGAGATGCAATGGAAGGAAAAGCAAGAAAGATGCGGCAGAAGGGAGGTCAGAGAGATTTAAAAGTCTGAGGGCTTGATTTTCCATTGCTGGCTTTGCACATGGTGGAAGGGGACCATCAGCCAGAGAATGAAGAAGCTGCAGAAGCCGAATACAACCTGCTCTACAATCAGCAAGGAAGCCAGGATCTGTAACCTATGACCACGTGAAACTGAATTCTGCCAATAGCCTGAATAATCCCAGAAGATCTCCTGATAAAATCTCTGCTTTCTGGGACCCACAGAAGAAAAATCAGTGGAGCCTACTGCCCTTCTGCTCTTCAGAACTATGAGATAATCATTAGCATGGTTTGAGCCACTAAATTTGTGGTAATTTATTACAGTAAAATTTTCTATAGGAGAAAATTTTTTTTTAAAAAATAGCTAAAGGGGAAAATAGGATAAGAATACAAAAAAAATTAATAGTTTCTACCTCTTTCTGGAAGAGCTACAAAGGAAAACAGAGAATGGAAAAACAGGAAATGGTGCAAGGTACTGTCAGAGAATAAACTGTTAGAGTTTCAGATGAGAGCTCAGAGACTCTGCATAATTGAAATATACAGGGATGCTTCCAGGAGTAAATGACCTGTGTGCACAGGAAAGTCACTGTCATTTAGGAGGTCAAGGAAATGCAAGGCTAGTGAATTAAATGAGCCCGCTGACTTGGGCAGTGAAACGTTCCTGTTGCTGGAATGGGGAGGGAATTCTGAGACACCAGGTGCATCCTTGACAAATATGCTGGGATGGCAGGAAATTTTAGTAGGTAAAAAATCAATGAGAGTTAAGTGGTTGTAAAGTCAAATGATAAAATTTACAGTAGAATGATATTTATAGCATAGAATTTAAAAAATTCCTATGATTTGGCTGTTGGCATTTCTATTTTCCATAACTTTTATTTTACAAAATTATTAGACTGATGGATCTGTATGGAATTAGAGAGAGGATGGAAATTAGATGAAGATGGAGCTAAATGGTCATTCGATATCAAAACACATTATGAATCTGGCTACCTTATGACTGCAAAGGAACTGGCTCTCAATTTCACCTCAAGAATATAGTGTCAGATACTGATCTGGCAATGTGATTTTTTAAAAAAGAAATTTACCCTCTTGGTTGAATGTCAATCCTTGTATATATTCTTAATGATATAAGACTAAGCTGTATCAATGTGCATCTCCAACAAACCCAAATCCTATGAAGGACTAAGGATTATTCGTAAGTATATTATCCTATTTATTACTAGTTTTGAGCTCTAAAATTAAAACTTTAATGTCAATGTAAATATAAGTGCTAATTATGGCATAGCTCTGTCAATTCTAAAGTGATGCTTAATAAAATCCTATCACTTAGCACACCAAAAAAGAAAAAAAATGTTTAAATCAAAGATATGACATGAAAATTACATGAATTGCTTTATACCACCCTGAACACCACTGATCTAAAATTAGGCTTTGAAAAATATTATTATTCTTCAAAATCAACCAGAATCAAGTATGATCAAGAAAAAAACAATGTCAGAAAATTTCTAACCTTTTTCATTTTTCTTGTTTAATAAAAATACGTACTTAAATGGATTGATTATACAATACAATTTGGTGATGTCAATATCTGTGGAAAAACAGAAGCAAATGGTGGTACTTCCATTCAATTAAGACATTTTGCAATCAATGCTAATCACAACAGAACCTCAGCAGTCTATAGCTACATGAACAGAGTTGAACTAATGCTTCAGATAACCAAAGCCTGTTCATTCAGGGAGCACACCAAACCTTGTTAACAACTAAAGCTTTTAAATATATTATATTCAGACATTTCAATTATCTTATCATAAGCTCCTAATAATGTATTAGCTTAAGTGGCATTTGCTATATATTTATTCATTGAAGAATATTACTCCCCCTTGAGTGATGTTTCTTCTCCTAGTTTTTAAACTGGATTTCAGCTGTTCTACATGAATATTTATCAATTTTCACATGTTAATAGTTATGTGGCTACTTTTTTTAATTAAAAGAAATAGTTGACTGTAATCTCTCCCAAGTTGGCCTCCATAGCAATTTGCACATGCACATGCACACACACACACGCATATGCATTTCACTAAGACACTCCTAAGGCTGAGGGTTAACAGATTGTGTTATTTCCCACTTTTATTTACATCAGTAAAGAGGAAGGAATGTGATATCAGATACTTAGGAGTCTTAGGGCTGCATTAGTTTTAGACTGAATTGTCATAATGTGCCCAAATAAGAAACACGTAACAATCATCTTTAACAAGATGACATTCTGCCTCTAGCTAAAAGCATAAGAAAGTAGGCAGGTGCCTAAAACAATTTGGGGCGACAAATATTATCTGAAAATAGATTTAAACAGAAATGTACTCTTAAGATATTTGAAAGAACGTCTGAATTACAAAGATTACATTTTGGCTGTAGAGAATGATAAGCTAGGAGGTGAGCAGTCTAGGCATTGTTTTTGTATTATTCCACATAATATGCCTTGGAGATTATTAAGTTTTACCGGTAACTTTAAAAAAGAGTATTTTATAATAAAATTAGTTTCAATAAACTTTATTAAAGTGAATTTGGAATTGTCTTTGTGTTTTGAAAAATGGACATGTAAACGAGTGAAATACGTATGTTGTCTAATCAACTGAACAGGACTACCATGCAGTGGTTCGTTTTTCACAAGACACGTTACCCTTGAACTCCAAAGAATGAATAGACCTGTACCCAAATAAAACTATATAAACATAGCTCAGCATTGATAAAACGATGATGGTAATTATGTTTATTACCATTATTGCCTTATTATTGGCATATATGACCATTACAACAAATATGAACACTATTTTGTGTGTATGTATATGTATATCTATATGCATATACATCTAGCTTATCTATCGTCTAATACTGATAAGAAAACACAGTACTGTATCTATATATCCAGAATATCCAGTAGATACATAGATGGATAGAAATAGAGAGATAAAGATATATACATCTACAAATACATTACTAAGAGAAGAACGCAAATATATTAGGATACATACAGAATGACTGACAGAAAATTCCTACAATGCTCTACTTGCTACCAGCAACGCTGACTTGGACATCATCGGATAGCGGAGGAGATCCGAGCCCTACTTTGTTCTCCTCAAGAATACCTCCCACAACCACCACCATCACTGCTCTTAGACTAAGTATGACAACTGTGTCTAAGAGATCGGCTAGGCTAATGCCATCATTTGCCACATTTCTGTATCCATCAGACACATAAAAGAGCCTAAGAATCCCAGGGCATTCCTCAAATATTATTCCAACTTCATGGAGATATGACTTATGAAGAGGACCATTCACAATCCCCTGCCACCTCAACAACCTTTCCTGGCCCTCCATCACCAATACCTGTAACTGCAACAATTTTCTCTCGTTTTATTTGAATCCGTTATAACCGAAATGAAATGCTTCCCTGAGGACAGCGTTATTTTCTTCTTTTTCTACAGCTCTCTTAAGCGGGGTTCTCTTATCCCCCATCCTCTTTTGCCACTGGTTCTGAGTCTAGGCATCCTACTACTCTTCCCTGTATTTTCCAAGTCATTTTTTTCTTCTTCTCCTTCTTTTATTATGCATTTACTTTTGTCTTCTATCCTTTTTTTCTCCTTGAGAATCATTTATTTTGTATTTGCTATACATCAAAATCTCTTTATCATTTAGTATCTAAGGTAATTTTTCAGTCCTTCTAGTTCAAACCTTTAATGCTCAAAAATAACATGACAAATGTCTACTTTAATGTTTAACTTTTAGTTTTTAAATGATGTTTTTAAGTTTAGGAGATCTTAAATTCCTTAAAGACTCCTGTTTTCATAGTACCCTCTATCCCAGATGTTCATCTTACTTTATCTATAACATATTTAACTGACTTTGTGTTCTGGTTGTTCACATTGTGTCAACTATATAAGCATTAGAAAATGGGCAGTGTTGTAGGCAGTAATGACTAGTTATTTGTATTTATTATTGTTAAATATTTATGTGAATTGAAAGATTACTTGTCACAAAATTATATCAGAGAACTTTAGCTTGATAGTAGTTTATGTAGATGTTATGTTCATAGAATCTAAAATAAATTTTCTCTGAAGGATTTTATACTGTATGATGAAAATCTGGATATAAATTAATTGAAACATTTGAATGTGATGATGTTATGAAAAGTTTTCAGAGAAATATTCAGTGACAGATATCATTCCTCTTTCACTAGATGAAGAAACTCACATCTGAAAAGCCGTTTTCAAGCAAGGACTTTTTTTTTTTAAATCATGTTAGTAACAGAACATGCTAAATATGACAGAAAACTACAAATCTTTAGCAGAGTTTAGAATAAAAATTTTCTCACTTTGAAAAGAGATAAGGATGAAATTTTGTAAAAGAGCTCTTATAAGAGATATTTATGAGTGAGGTAAAAAATGCAAATTTTTAGGACTGAAGTTATATATTCGGAATTAGAATCAATAATAAATATCAGATTCATTTGGTCTTAAATTACTATAATTGATAATCTATATGTATTTACAATTTACAATTCATTTTAAAGCATTATACAAATCTATCTTACTGAATTTTATGCCAGAATACATCATGTGCACTAGATATTTTTATATTTTCCTACTTCCCACTCTTTCTTTGAGAACCTGCTGCATTCCTTGGTAAGCAGTCTTGGTGAGACTGTCAATCCAAGTAACTTTTTCTCCACTGGACCAAAGATGGGAGACACAAATGTTACCGAACCAAGACTATCCAAGTCTCCTGAGATCTGCATAAGCAGTCACCACGACTGCAGAAAGTCAGGGCCACTTCTAAGAAGACATCCTCCCTCAACTGCAGGGCTCTAGATTTCTAGCACTTTCTGGCCGCCACCCATCCACAAGTCTACCTCTGCCCTCCGCCTGTGGCTTTTTCTTTGGCTTCTGTGAAATACTCCAAATCTCTTTAATAAATCACTCGCTTTGTTAAGGTTAATCATGTTTGTTTCATATTGTTGGCAATAAAGTAACCTAACATAAAGTGTTTGCAGAAATTCTATTGCAATCATATTGTCAAACATAAAATAATTAAAATGGAATGTATTTTAGACCTGACTCTAAACCTAGCTATTGTAGATTGTTATAATTTTAACTTCTAAAATTGCTACATATCTCATTTGTAACATGGAAAAATAATGTCTAATTTCAGTCTTATGAAGGGTAAGTGATATCATATATTAAAGAACCTTGAATCAATCCTAGCTCTTAATATTTATAGACATTCATTCTGGATATGTGGCCTTATCTAATTTACAGACATAATTTGTCTTCTATTTATGTTTAAAGTATTTTTATCAAAAATATATTTATGGCAGATGCTGTTGCCTATTTATGTAGAAGTTTCCTCAAGTATCATTTTTTTTAAACAAGTTTGTCTCTTTTTTTTTTTTTAAAGTTTTTTGATTTTCCTCTTTCATGGAATGAAACAATATTCAAGCTAAATAGTTCTGCTTTCTGTCACCTGTTTACATTATTTCATTTTCTTGGAAATAGGAATTGTCTATCTTTCTCGACTATGTTGATGGTCTAAAGGCACTAAAAAAAAAGCAAACAAAACAAAAAAAAATGATTTTATCAACTCCTAATTCTTCCTATCAAAACTATGACTTATGCATGTAATCTTTCTGCATAGTTTCTTGGTTATATAACTCATAGCCTATGTTGTCTACACGTGTCTTTTAAAATCTATGTGCACTGGATGCAGTCTCTGTTCACCCTTAAGATGCTTCCAACGCTCTCCCCGATTGGAACCATTTGTTATTAAACAATCTCTCTTGAGCTGCATTAGATTTTGTATTTATTTGCATGTTCTCTCCCTATCCTTCCTTCATTAACCAACAATCAACTACCACATTCATCCATAATTAGTGACTCAGGTGTTTTAGGGTAACAGAAAAAGAGAACTGTTATTTAGAAGAGACTCATGCCAAAGAATTAGGCAACATTTTTTTAAAACTCAATAAAATAAGTCATCATATAATCTACCTCGAGGACAACAGTCAGGAATTCCACTTATTGCTCATGTGAATAGTGTGATGGTTTCCCCCCCACGCCTGGCTCTCGTTACAAGTCTCCTTCAAGTCAAGAAGTTTCATCCATTCAGTTCTTCAAGCCCGTATTCCAGGAGCCATTACAAATGCTTCCCCTTCTTTACATTATCTATTCAGATACACCAAGGTGATGCCTGGAATGGTCCCTGTTATATCTGCTCATTGCCCAATACGCTCATCTGGACTAACTTCGGCATATCTGTCACCCTGAGCCTTCGGATCTCAGCTTCTCGAAGCTCTTCCTGCTCACCCTAGGAAAGGTGTCAGCGGTGGAAACCTGCCAGCACGCTGCCAGGTGTCTACCACGGCGGATGCTGAACTCCCGCCGGCAGAGAAGATATGGATAAAGCATCAATAATGTCTGCTATGAGGCTCTGGGTCATTATAGAAACCCTGGGTTACTTATTTATAGGCCCTAAAATGACTGTGGACAGGACTAGTTATAACTTTCATTAGCATATACCATCCCACAAGTTTCTTTATCTGCTTTAGGGCTTATTTACCAATTTGGGAGCAAAAGGAGTTGCACTCCGCACCCTATCACAGTTTGACATTGTTTTGGATTCCCAGAACCCAAGGAAGCCAAAGGGGAGTCCAGGCCGCCAAGGGCAGGTAATAACTGTTGGCTGGAAAGCACTTTAATAGCCCAAGGAACGATGACGATAATAGTTTACAATGTCTAGAAAAAAGTTCGGACTCTTTATTTTAGCTTTCGGTTGAAACAGGGATGAAAATGATAAATCCAACTTCCTCTAATAGGCACGAATCAGCATAGACTTTCGAATATCTCTTTCCATAGGAGCAGTCAAGACTTAAGTTTTAAAATTTCAACTCAATTACCTTATTTAGCTAAATTCATGAATCCTTAAACCTCCTATTAATGTTGCTTTCAATGACATAGTTTCTTTCATCACATCTGAGTAAGGCTGAAATTAGTGAAGATGCAAATTAATTAAAAAGGTAAAGGTAGAAAAGTGAGTAGTATTGTCACTTTTGATATATTATAATTTATGGCAGTCTCTTTACCCCTTTTCCTTGAGGGAATTATTTTTAAAATGTGTCTGGGTACGTGACGAGGGTTGCCTTCTTGCATGCATGCTTAGTTTGGAAATTGCCTTTTCCCTTCGGCAGCTGACTCCGACTATATTTATGTTAACCAGAAGGAATTCTGGAACGCAGCCCGTGAAACGATGCCTCTTAAAGCAGAATGCCAGTGGGAGGGACAAGGCTGATGAATGAATGACAGCAACTTACACAGGCTGAAGCTGTGTAACTGCAAACAGGGAGTGCAGAGGACACGAGTTCCTCACAGAAGAACAGAGATTTAGGGGGAAACTATGGAAAACTGTGAAACGATTCTAATTAACGGTCAGTTGTCTTAAGTTTAGGGAGATGATTGCTGAAAAGCAATTAAGAGAATGCGATCGGTGTGCACTTAAAGTAATGTCTCTATGAAACAGTAAGTTAAACAAACTACATCTGACGAAAATGGAAAGGACTGTTAGTCTGATTCACGTATTCATTTCTTTTTTCATTAAACATGTACTACATACCAAGGATTGGCACATTTGTAAAAAGTGTGAGAATAAGTAAACATTAATTCTAATATAAAGCAACTGCAGTCAAAATGAACATACAAGCACACACATGGCTATTCAATGTGATAACTATATTTTGCACATCCATTCACACCACGTCATGTTTATACAAAATCGGAACAAAAGCCTGTGCTTTTGGGTTCCTAGGGGAGAAAATATTTCCTCAACCCCGGTAAGATCCTTGGCTGGTCTGAAAATTAAGCTGACAAAGATGGATTAACAAAAGAAAAACAAACACACTTATTTAAGATGACTTTACGTGACACGAGAGCGTTCACGGGAAATGAAACTTGAAGCAAGAGACCTGAGTGTCCCCTGATGCTGAGTGAACCATCGTGGAGACGTGACAGATGAGTCTGAGGGAAGTGTGGCCAACGCAGATATTTGGCGAGGCCTGTTTGCTAGGATTCTTCTCGAAGAGGTCCCTTTGTCTCTGTCTGCCGGGTACAGGGCGGGCACTTCACATATGAGGGACTTATGACAGATTTCGGTAAAGAAGGAAGTGAGGGGATCAGAGTGACCTTCCTGCTTCTGCCGATTTCTCAGACTCCTTTAGTTTAAAATACTCAATAAGCAAAAAGCCACATTCGGGGGTAGCCATGTCCCGAACCCCACCAGGCTGCTGTGGAAGGACAGACGGTATGGAGGTCAGGTAGAAGGCTCCCAGGGCAGTTTGTCAGTGAGTTGCCCCTTCCTGGACACCTTTGTCAACGACGCCCTTCCCGACCCCCGCATTTACTGTTGCCCCTGCAGCCCCCACGGGACGAAGGCGCAGACCCCCGCCTGATGCCGAGACACTCTTTCCTCCAACATACTATCTCCATCCCTCCCTCCCTCCCTCTCTGTTATCTTTCCCCTCACTATAATAGTTTCCATAATACGAGGAATCATTTTCTGTTTCTTTATGTATAATAGGCACACTACAAGTACCTCTTGCTGAATAAAGTTAAAACTGAATTCAGCCGTAATTTATTTGAACTTTTCTAATTCTGGCTGTTCTGATTTTTGTTGACCTATGTTGTACTGAATGTAACATATTTAAAGGTAAATGATGGATTGTTTTTGTGTGTGCGCGCGCGCGTGTGTGTGTTTTCCATTCAATTTTCAGGCAACTGAAAGGTATATGTTGGGACAGAAAAGAAAATTAAAATCCAAAATCTGAAACACAATTCTAGTTGGTGGTTCTAACATATAAAATATGTGTGCTGGGTGAAGAACAGTTAACCAGAAGATAAAGTGAATGAACAACTGCTATTTCTCTGTCAAATGGGAGAGATACAGTGACTTATTTCTATTATATCTTTCATCATAGTCCAAATTATTGACATCTTAAGAAATAGTGTAATTAGAAATTGAATTTCTAAGGAGATAGTAGTTTAGAATGAAATTGATCTTCTTTCTCAAAGATTCACATTGTAAAGTATTTAAATGTCAAACCATCATATTATATACCTGAAACTAATATATTTTATGTCAACTATACTTAAATTTACAAAAAAAGAAAAATTTAACATGAAATTGACTGAAACAGCTGTTTTTAAAGGTCAGAAATTGGTACAAATAGAAGACTCTCCTTGATCAAACTCTAATTAGGCAGGTCTTTAAGGATCCCGTTTTAACTAGAATCCTGCTAAGTCAGTACTGATCACTCTCAACACCTGACGAATTTCTCCTTCCCAACCACCCCCGGGAAACGTCGCCTCTCTCTGGCCTGCATTCTATTATGTCGTTGAGCCAGACTCTCCCCTCATCCCCAATGTCTCCTCTGAGTAACTGTTTATCCATTGACCACAGTCCCCCAACATGCACACAACCCTGCTGCTTGGCTATATATTCTCGCTTTTCCTTGTGGAGGAAGGAAATTGGAGTCGAGCTCAATCTTCACATCCTGCTGCCGAGCCTGACACAGCGGTCCCTCAGCTCCTGGGACCGCTCTCTGTAAAAAGACCTTATCATTTTAACGAACATCATGAATAATATTTTCTTCAGCGTCTCCAAAGTTAGAAAAATACTGGTTAACATTCAGGTGCCTCCTTGTAGGCCAGAGAGACCCCAGGCCTGATCTAACGCCAGGCAAACGTGCTGAGAGCTGACTGTGACATGCCGGAGGCTGAGCTCACTCATTACTGACATGGCTCCGACAGAGGAGATGGTGGTGGGGGGCGATTAGTACTGTGGCATTTATCAGTAGATATTTACGTGTCTTTTTCTAATTTAAAAAAATGTTTGAGTGTGAATGGTTATTTCTGAACTAATGTGTGAATCACCTGTAATGCTTAAATAAAATTCTGATTGGTCAAAAAAATAAAGTTAATATCTTAAACATGGTTTTTGTTTATAATAAACAGATAGTATTGTATATGATTTCGAAAGAGTTAAAATGTTTCTGAAATCGTTCCGATGCTCTCATTTTATGGAGTTCTCATTTTATTGTGTTTAATATACATTTAGAGCCATATGTCTCTTCTGATTTGAAAGTCAGATGGAATGAGCTGAATTTAAAGGTTTTGGCATTTAGATGGTTATCTGCATTTAAATTACTTTGTTAATCACACTTTTACTGAATCACATCTAAAGAGATTTGCACAGACAAGTCAACGTTAATTTTGGAGAACGGACACATTATTGATATTAGAATCTCACCTGAGTATAAGTGTGAGGCTTGCTTGCTGATATACAGATGCAAATTATTAAAACAGCTCAAATTTTCATATCGAAGAACAAATATACTTTTAGAAGAGAATAAAGAGCTCAGAGACGAATCCAAAAATACTTGGATAATCTGTCCTACAAATGTGTTATATTTATAAGGCAAAATTATTTAACTATTATAAATATTATATGTAAATCAAGTAGGCCTCAAGCATAAACATTGTTCTCAAGTTTGGCTCCCCCGCCTCGTCACTGGCACCAAAGTAAATTCCGCTATTATGTACATAATATTATCGTTTCTCTTCAAGCTAACGCTTACTGCTCTTAATCCAGTTCATATCCTCGCCTCCTAAGAGGTTAACCTTCGCCGTAAAGGCCCTGTAACAAAAGTCAGTTTATTGTATGACATTTTCAGCTGTGTTTTAATGGAAAAGACTTCAACACTATCTAACCCTCCACTCTGGCAGGAACAGAAGTTCTGGCGTTAGGTCTTTAGTTCTCATCTCTTTATGTATCCCAGTCTGTTATTAGAGGAAGAACTAAAAGGGATTCTGGGACGAGATTTCCTATCTTAAGATCGAGTACTGAATTTCCAACGAGATAATCTTGGCTTCTTTTAACATCAAATTACAAATAAAAATAGTGAGTACAGTAAGAATATAAATAGCATGTATCATGATCATGTATTATACTACTAAATAATTTAAATATTATCAAAATATTTTTAAAAAATAATTGGAAGAACTACACTTGTTAAAAACCAGTAGTAACCTACGCCAAAAATTGATGTCTTTTTCAAAAGCCCAGGACAGGATAATACACCTCAAAAATTTCACTTAGAGCCTTTTATTTTTCAAGTAACAGATTAGATATACTCATGATTTTATTAAGATGCTGCTCGTATTCTCTGTGCATATTGTATATATTTACTATATACCATTAAATTAGGCATTAGAACTTGTTGGGGATCTGTTGTTGTTGAAAAGGAACTATTTACCTGTATCTTATGTTTAAATTATTATCTTTTTTTGATTCTGATTCTGCTTCTATTGCTAGTTTTCTTATCATTCAATAAGAGGTTGAATTTGAGAATATATTATCTCTGTTAATAAACAGACTGATAAAGGACTGTTTTCCCAGGGAAATATTTTCTTATTATTTAATTTATTCATACATTTCTTTTATTTACTTGAAAATCATTTCTCTTTAAACATTAAGAATCCTTTTCGAATTTAGATATATGTTGAGAACTTAAAGCATTATACCGAAATGTTTTTTTTTAAATCTGACTGTAGACTCCTCCTTAAAAGTTTCATAAATTTTTCTTAATTAATATGTTCTGAAAAACCTGCTTTAAACGTACAAAGCTTTCAATAGTTTTTTTCACTCATTTACTTCTTAAAAAAACATCATTTCCTCCTTATAACATAAATCAAAGGTTAACCTGGCATATCTCCCCAGTAACTTCGCTAACACTAGGTAGTATTTAAAACTTATTAACATGTATCCGCCATCTGTTCCCAACTTAAATATCACACATTGAGACTTCTAAATTTGTACGTCTTAAGATATTCTTTTTAATTTTTAAATTTTTTTCTAGGATTTTTTCCATGTTCTTACAACTGCCTAAATACAACAAATTTATTTTTCAGATCTGAGCTGCAACCGAAGTGAAATTATATTATGAATATGAGACAAGGCGAATACACTGGTACAGGAAAAAGAGCAGAGGGGGCTGGCGGAACTCGAACCCGAATCTTGGCTCTGCTTCTTATAGTATGTGACAGTGAAGATATATTCAGAATCGGATATATCCGATATATCATTGAAATTCTTTGAATATCAGGTAAGGTTAACCACTGCACAGTATTTACAGAGGAGAAAATAAATACCTAACTGGAAAAGTTGCTGGGAGGATTAATACTCATAAAATAATAATGAACGGTATTATTATTGCAAGCATGTGAATGTTTTATATGTTTTAAGCCTTTCTTCGTAACAACTCAGTGAAAGAGATAATAGTTATTTCCATCGTACAGATGACGAAACTCATGTGATACAGTAAGGGACACAGGGGATTCCAATCCAGACAGTCTGGACCCTGGGTCCCAATTATCTCGTTCTCTCTGATTAATGGAGATAACATATGTCATTGCTAGGCACACTTTTCGTTGTTTGGTAGCTAAGGCTATTTATATTATTCTTCATGAATAATAAAACATATCACATTAAATTCAATATTATAAAAATATAAGTTCCATAATATAAATTTTGCATTTATATTACAAAAATGTTATTACAATTTTGGTTAGCTTTTCTGCCATCATATACTTTTATTGTGGACTTAAGATTCTAAGTTCAAATGGCAAAATTTCGAGTGAGAAGCTTATTTGTTAAAGTGAAAATATAAAATTAAAAGGAAGAAATGTAACAAATGCAAACGCTAGGTTCACTTTAGGCAGAATTCTGTCACAGAATCACTTCTCCATTTGTTTTCATTTCTACTAAATATTCTGATGGCATTTAACTTTCCTGAGAAACTACAACAAATGAAAATGCGACTCTATGTAACAAAAAAATCTAAGAACTTCATTGTCTCTGTGCACGTGTGTATATATCTGTCTGCAGGTTTATAACAAATAGATGTCTTGAAACCACATCCATCCCCCATATTTTTCTATTGATTTAAATGAATTTAGCAATTCTTACAGAAGTATGTATAGTAGAAGACCACTGGTTTACATATTCATCATTTAAAATACATATTAAAAATGTAAATTCTTTCTTCACCCTCAGAGAAATCTATGATTCACGACAGTAATTATTCCACTCTTCCTTAACATAACTATATGCAAAGCATATAACCAACATCATTACTAGAAAATTTTAGATTCTGTATCTCAATACTTATTTTTTTATGATTTTTATTGTTTCAGTAACAACACTGATGAATCTATCAACACATGAACTTCTCAGTTCTTGCTTTACTTTCATCCAATAATTACATCTTCTGTCCTGACTAAGCCAGCACTTTGCGATCATACACGAAGTCTTGCTACTATCCACAACTGTACCCTCTTCATAATATCAACTTCTAGTATCTCTCCTATAATTTTTCTTTCACTCTTGCTCTTATTTCAAAAATTACTTGAGCACGCTGGGACCCCAAGTTGACTACCTCAACAATTTTTATTTCCTCTATCTCCACTTACAAGTTTTCATTTCTTATTTACCTACTTTATCTTCTATGGTACATCAGTAGAGTTTAAAGTTACTTTCCCTATTTACGGTTAAATACTTGCTAAATTACTGTCATCACTCTATTCTTCACCCTGGAATTTACTTTAAAATCAGCCTTCTCCATTCCCTTCATGTTCGTCAAATGCCAAATCCAATGGTTAATCAATCATCAGGTTACATCTTACTGGATCCATCAGCATCATTTACCACGGCTGATCCCTCCTTCCTTCTTAAAACATTGTCTTCATTAGTTCCCACTTTGTTTTGATTTTCCTCTTTAATGTCTTTTAAAAAAAGTTATTTTTATTGATTTCTTCTCACTTCTCTGAGGTTTAAGCTCAGTTCTTACTCCGCTAGCTATAATCTAACCAAATATTACTATTCAGTGGATGGCTTTCAACACCATCTCATGCCTCTGAGTCTTAGATATTTACCTCTAGCCCGTACTTCTGTGAGCTCCATATCAATATCCACAAATGTGCCTGGTATGTCTCCACTCAGATATAAAAAAGGCATCTCAGACATGAGGTGTCCCAAAGAGAACGCCTGGTTTGCATCTAAAATATCCTCCTCCTGCAGTCTTTCCTGACTCAGAAATGACAACTATTCCTCCAGTTATTAAGGCCAGAATGCAGAGTCCTCTTTAACACGTATTTCCTCATATGTGACAGAAGACCTCTGTCGCTTTTAACCTGTGTGTGTACGTGTCATTGACCACTGCCCATCACCGCAACCATTCCCATTCCAGCCACGTTAGCCGGGAACTCTCAGCGGAACACTACAAGAGACTTACGACGTGCATCAAGGTTTTTTCTTTTTTCTTTTTCCTTTCCTTACCTTCCTTTCCTTTCCCTCCTTCCTTCCATCCTTCCTTCATTCCTTTTCTGCATTTTTCCCCTGCATTCTTGACTTTTATTCTCTACGTCCAACAAAGCAACGAGAGTTACCCTTACCAATAAATATACGGTCACGTTAATTTTCTGTGCAAAACTAATTCAGTGATTTCCATTTCCAGGAGAGGGAAGGCAGTCCTTGTTTGACCTACCTCACTGACAAGTTTGACTGTGCACCCTCTTGACTTAGCCTGCTCCAGGCAAACCAGCATCCTTATTACTTTTCTATTTAAAAAAGGAAAATCATTCCCAGTTCACAATAATCAACTTATTTCACACTAAGAAACGTCTTCCTCCATAAAATAGAATACATTATCACTAGATAGATGTAAGAATATACAACAGTTTTGCGTGTGTCATTCTCATTAACGTCCACAAGAACTACGTTATGATGTGACCTGATTTATGTCTTTTCAAGCATTATCCTTGGATAACATTCATTCTCCAAGTATATCTTGAATACCTCATAATTATCAGGCACTGACCTATGTTCAACAGATACAGCTATAAAAACAAGAAAGTACATATACCTCACGAGCTTTCTATTATGTGAAAGGAGAGACAGACAACACACAGCATCTGAATTTGCAATTCCCAAGATTACTAAAACTTCTAGGTTTTTTTTTTTTCTGTTTCACACTGTGTAGAAACATATTTGAGGGTTCGTCATACATGTTTACATACAGCATAGATGAGTGGAAGCATCTCACAAAAATATAGAAATGTGTATTTATTTCTGACACTTCTGGTTCATGGAATTGAAGTCTCGAGTTTAAAATCAAATTAAAATTAACTTTCAAAGCTTCAAAGACAGAATGACATTCATTCTCACTCTACTGAAGCTATATCAGTAATAATTGAAGAAGAAAATGGTAATGCAGATGTCAAGGCCCCCTGAGCAATAAGGATTCAGCAGGCTACTTAGTGGAAAGAGACTATCAGGTCATAACTTTAATAACTTACACACATCGAGTTTTAATTAGTCCTTGGCAGATTGGATGACCTCTATATAGCAGTCAAAGAATATTTCCATGCTGCCTGGCTACTGAATAGTCCCTATGAGTGACACACCATTGCCTCTTTTCCTGGAAAAAAACACAACTTATTCCAGTGTGTACAAGGAAAAGCCCAATTAATCTTGGTTCTTGGTATTTGCAGGTTTCAGCCAACTTGCTCAAGTTCCATTACTTCTAAAAAAATCATCGATATATTCATAACTTCAATTTATATTTCAATTTCAAAATAGCCTCTCCAATACACATCAGTTGGGTAATCTTCTCATTAGATTCTCTGTCACTATAGAAATAAACATTAATTATAATTCTTATCATTTATCATACCATACTGATAGCTTTATCATATAAACTTTAAAGGTCAATATTATTGCATTTGTATAAAATATGGCTGGGTTTTAAAATGCGGAGTATTGATTATGGGGTTTTTTTTTGGTCATAACTTTGCAACAGCAGTATTTTCGTGCATTTTTAAAAACTAGTGATTTTCATCACTGCCTTTGCCAAGTCTACATTCAATTTAATATTTCTCTCTTCACCATTCCTGAAAACAAAAGTTGACTCATAGTAAAACAAACAAAAATAACACAAACAACAGAGAAAAAACAAAGAAAAATATCTTTCTGCAAATGTCGCTTTTACTTAAACTTTCCTTCCTGTACTTTTTGATACTCTTGTCCACGCTCTACACTCTAAAACATTTTTTGAAGTTGCTCTAAATTATATGGGGAAAAAAATTAAAAAGAAAACCTCCCCAAAGTCCTTTAAAACAAGTGTGTGCCTCGAGAACAGCAGTGTTCTCTGAAGAGACGCTCTCCTCAGGGGGCTGCGAGGCTCTTGAGTTTCATCTCCATGGAGAGCGAGGGCCTTCGAGAGGACTGCTCACTGATTTTTTTCTTTATAGCACAATCTACTCACTTTAATTTGTGTGTACAGACATTAAATGCAACAAGATGAACATTTTATAAGGTATTTCTGTGAAAATATGAGGAAAGGCAAAACAAAAAGGAACATAGTGGCAAAACGTTAAGTTGGGGCACGTTACTGTTAGTATCGAGTAACCATATAATAGCATCTAGTCTACGATAGTTGTTATTCTATTTGCTACATGATGACATTAATAGCACACATCTCTGCTTGTCTCTTATAATACTGCCTTTGTCTGAGTTGAAAAATTAACACTGTCACTTTAATACAGAAAACTCCACATATCAATGTTAATTTAACGTGAATGACTATATATTGTAGGCATACTTCTACCAACAAAGGTGGCAAATGACCACCGGGTAAACCTAAATATATATATATATATTAAACTTTCCATGGACATTTTTTTCATCAAAGTGTGTTTGAGAGAGAGATGATTTTATTTTTCATATACACATAAATCTGTAAATAATAAATAAAAGGAGTCACAGAAGAACTGTGAAATAAAGCCAGAATAACAGTCATAAAACTCCATGACACCTAGAAAACAAATTTACAACACTTATAGTTGACATACAAAAAGCCTATGAAAGTTTATGGAAGACAAAATCGACTCGGTTATAAATATTAAGTCTATCACTAAAGACAGCATGGAAGATGCCTTAGATGCATTTATATCATTTTCCTTTATGAGCTCGTATCTATGTGAGATTTGAATTAGATAATAAACAATAATTGAGCACCGGTTACAAAGCCCAGAAGAATATTTGATATTTTGGAGATATACAACCCCCACTTCCTAAGGCTAGTTGGAGATATAATCCTAAATTTTATAGAACCATAGGACAAATCAGTAAAAATAGAAGATAGTTCATATCCAAGACTTGAATGATTTGTGTGAATTTTGTTTAAAGTGAAAAGGGCTCAGTGGCAAGGAGGATTTTAATTTAGCCAAATGGTCTTTGGAGAAACAAAGGTAAGGACCGGAATTTGAAAAAGATCCAAAAGAAGGAAAACCTTCTGGGAGAGCTGAACAAGAATGTGGCCACCCATTCTTTCCATGGGATGTGGCTGAGAGCAAAGTCAGGGCACCCACTGCGGAGAGACCCCCTTTCTGGCCCGGGGCTAGGTTTTCACTTATGAAACTATATACCATTAATTTCAGGTAAAAGATTTCTATGTCTTTGAACAGATGAGTCACAAAGGAATATGTTTAGGCTTCTTCTTAAACACTGATAATTTTATATTCCATGTTTGTTTCTTTTAAAACTGAAGACAGACTATAACACTTTCCCTTGGACGGTTACTAAATACATATTTTCTGAATAAATGGGACCCCCAATACCCTGCAGTGCCCATCACACCCATGATGACAGAGGCAATAATAATAAGAGGAGTTGGTGGGAGAGAAAGGAAGAGGAAATGTGAAGAAGAAAACGAGAAGGACCACAATAATTGTGTGTGGCTCATTCTACCATGAAGCTACATAACTGATCACTTTTCTCCCCAAAATCCTATGAAAAAAATTCTATAGTGATTCTCATTTTACCAATGAGTAAATCAAGAGGGCGTTTGAAAGTAATGTGGATAATTTAAAAATCCTAAAACAGAAAGTGTGTCTGATTTCACAAGCTTTACCCCTAACAATTACACTCTACACTTTTTTTTTTTTTTTTTTTTTTGTATAGAATATAATCATATGTTCGGGGGTGGGAAGTGAACTCAGGCACTTTGTTTGAGTCAAGCAAATCTAAAATAAAATTGATTACAGAATAAAATAATAAATAATTGAGTATCTTTTACATAACAAAAGTCTAAACGAAATAAAACAGCAGCAAATATTCCCACAGAAACAAACTAAAAAAACATGTTGCAAATACAGGAAAAGTACCAAAGAAGGTCAATTTTTACAGTAAAGTTGAACGAAACAGAGGGCTGGATTATAAAAGTGTATCATGAGTAAGTATGACGATTTCTGGGTTTTGAGAGAAAAATATTTAGGAAAGCAGAGGTATCACTAACACTAAGACTAGAAGGAAGTATCTCACAGGACACTACTATCTGATAGGAAAGTGACACTTCTCTGGACAGAAAAGGAAAATAAGGGCCATTTTTTGAGAGACTTTGATAAAAGCACCAATTCCAGAATATTGAGTCTCTTGTAAGTGAAGAAGTGCAAAATAAAACAAAAAGGAATCTACATATAAAAGAAAAATGAAAAAGACATTAATGGGAATAACTGTTCACTATTCATCTAAGGGAGAGGAACATTTAACACAACTGGGGTACTTTATATCAAATTTCAATGAATAAAAATGGGCTTCAGAAATAACCCTGTTGATAAGCCTTTCCCTATTCCTGTGTTATATTGGTATATTAAATAATGTAATAAGTAGTACTTTTTCATTCACAACTTTTTGGCGTATGTTGTAAATATGTGAAAGAATTAAAAGATTGACTAAAAATAAATAGCATTACCAAACACATCTCTTTGACTTCAAAGCGTAACAGAAATATAGGACAATAATTAAAAACTAGCAGTAGGTGACCAATGATACAATACAAACACACTTCAGCAAACAAATTGCTGAATTTATCCTACAATAAAACTTTTAGATGTCTGGTTATGGTGTAGTCGATAGTCTTATAACAGGTGAGACAAAGCATTATGGGTACAAATAATATATCAATGAAATCTTTTCAATATACTGACAAAAGCCTTAGATTAAAATAATTTTGAGTTGGAGAAAAAGATGTTAATTTGGTTCATTTAAACCTGTCACTAGTTTCTGGTGTCCTTCTTTAAATACAGATTGCAAATTAAACGTTGTGAAGTCATTTAGTTTTTGTAGCTACCATCGTATTCTTCGCCGCAGCCAATTTTCTCCATTCTCCTGAAACTGACTCTGGTGTATATTGTTCATAAGAAGATGAAGAAGCAGAATCCTCTTATCAGATAACATTCTTCCTACCATGATTTGGGAATAAGTCCTCCTTAAATTTGGCAGTTCAGTAATTGTAAAGTTTACTGTAGCTGTGTTTCTATTATAAGAAAAACTCTTCAAATTCATTAAATGATACTCAAAAATACCCAGTTATCCTACCTTTTCTTCAAAACACCACTACTCTTAACATTATGTGACATGCTCATTTCATATTGTCTATGTCTCATTTTTTCCCTCCAACCTCAACTATGAGCTATATGAGGCTTTGTTCTGTTTGCTGTTGTAATCGACAATGTCAAATAGTAGACAAAATAAATAACCTTTAAATAACTATTTCATATCAAAATTAAATTTAATATTTAGTTTATTTCAAATATTTACCATTATAAATACAATAAGCATAATTTTCTAAATTTTTATAAAAATTCAGATGATTTGCTCAGAATGAATTTTTAAAAGTATAGATATTATATCAAAGTAATTAAACCAATGATATTATATATCTATAAAACTAGTGGTGTATATATGTATTCGGGTGAGTTAAAAATTCTAAGGATAAATATATACATATATACATAACCTTAAACCATGTTCATGATTATATATGAAAGGAAAGACTCTATGAAATAGATTATTTTTTTTGACAACTGAAATATTTAACTTTGGGCTATCTCCTGACAACTGACAGTGAACTCTGATTACATGCTAAAACTTTTCTTAGACATTTACAATCTTTATAAAAAATAAATTTATAATTCTCCATCTGTTTCTATTCTTGCAGAATACACTACCAAGAAAGATGAGTTCAAGAAATTACTTACTGGTGTTTGTCTTCTGTAGCATGTGCTTTTCTAAAAGTCTGCTTGCAAGAGGATAAATTACTAGTAATATATACAAATATGAAAAATAGCGCAGTGGTAGGCTCTGAGACTAACGAAAGGTGAGGAAACATAGGTGACAGTAGAAAAAATAACTACATGGAAAAAGCAGGTTAGCTCTGAATCACTGAGCCTCAACTGCTGTAATTAAACACATTCCAGCAAGCCCCAGGAGCGGGTACGCCAACAGATGCGAACATACTCTGCAGGTGCCAGACTCGCATCCGTAATTCACACAGCACAGAACAGACCTGAGATTGGATGCCAGCTTCTCCCGCCCCACTCGCCAACATGAAGTGTCAATGTGGACTCGGACACGAAGTCCAGGGCAGGAATGACCTGAAAATCTGACTGGACCACTTAAAATCACTATAATCCTTTTAGAGTGCAAATCTCACCCCTCTTTCTTTTACTCTTGGAAATATTTTAGGCCAAGAGAGAGGGAACAATTCTTCCTTAAACTCAGAATACACATGAAATAATTAATTGCATCAACAGATAAAACACTAATGTCAGGAAAATCAATTTATTCTCTAATGGTATCTCTTACCTTTCCTCTTTCCCTCCACATGCAAATTAAGTAATTTTATATTTAGGTCACTTTCTAGATCAAAACTTTCAGCATTTAGCCAGAGAATGTTCAATATTTATTCCTCAAACTTTTTCACTTCTACAGATGGTTCTATTCCAAAAATCATTCTTTTGTTCCAATCTGAGTCAACTGGTACATTAGGCAAATCTCGTAAAATGCGTAAGATATCTTATTATTTGATAGTTTATGTTAGGGCCAAAATATATTTGCCGTCATCAAGAGATACCGATGTCCTTGGTTCAAGGATTAGAAATGTCCACATTCAGTGACAAGATTGATAAAATGACATAACGTGTACTCAGAAGCTATATCGCCGCAGCCTCTTACCTCATTTACACATCATAATAGCCGAGAGGCAAACCCAATTTTCACATTTAAAGAAATGAAGAAGCCTCTCTTGTAAGCTAGCTAAAAAATAGCATTACTGAGATTTTAATCCAGCTGTATTTTGAAGTTGGCAATTGTTTCCGATTGAAGTTGTTAGATAGAAATATTATTCAGAATAAGTCCTTGGTAAGAATAAGAACGTCGCTTTCATGTCAGCTGAATTTGGCTGCATTTTATATTTAACTCTTGCAAGGAAGTTCAATGAAAAGCACATGATGGGCTGTACTTTCTACTTTGTGTTTTCATAAAACTTAAGATTTAAACATTTTACACTTCAAAAAAACGTGTTGACATATTTTAATAAAACTACTATTTTTATAATATACTTCTTATATTCTCCATGTATCCATTTAAATTTATGTTTTGGTATGCTTATGTTTTGTTCCTCTTCCAGCCTTCAGACATAAGCCATGATTCTTCAAGTAATAATAGTTAAAAACTGGCCTTGAGTTACAATAAAATGGAAACTGATAAACTCTGTCCTTGATCTTTAGAAAAAGTTAAAAAGCTTTGAGAATAAATCTGAATGCCAGTATTAAAGGGATGTCATTTTGTTAAAAAAGATCTGACCCCAGTGTGCTTAGTCTAGTATTAAGGTAGTTGTGATTTTCTCTTTAAATAGAATGTTTCTAATTATCAGTAATTGAAACTAATTTTGGTACACAGCTCTTATTAAACAAGACAAATGCTGCATGAAAGATGGCATGGCCTTTTCATTATCACTTTGTCAGAATATTTCTCTAGAGATATTTATTAATTTCAAAGCTTTTTTATGTCTTCAAAGAGCTCAGTAAGGTAGAGCTGGTTCTTGGTATGACTCCAAACTCATACATTCAAAAGGAGCATGTATAATTTAACACAGACAGCAAGATATTGTGGTGTGTTACATAACATGTCATTTTTTTTATTGTAGGAAGACAAATCATACACATTTGAGAAAAATGTTTTAAAGACTAAGAATTGTGTTTATGTGCAGTGATACTTGGGATTTTATTCTGCTACTATTTTCAGAATATTTGTTTCAAAATTCATTTAATATGAAATGTCCCTAGTCGAATATTCACACTTAGTCAGTACTGCATGACTCCTCACAGCATAAAGAATGGGGGAGTGTGTTTGAACTTCTTCATACATTCCTAGGAATGACTGCTTAACTTGACTTCTTGATTAAAAATCAGGCCTATCAAGGTAGCCAGTGTCTACTTCAGCATTTTGAGGCCTTACTACCTACTTCTTTTAAGTCATTGTAACCGAATCTGTGATGATAATTTAACAAAAGAAAAACCATGTGGAAAATAGAGTGGATTACTTCAACCAGAAACGGTGCGAAGGGTCATGTGAATGAACACTTGTATTTTAACCCAGGATGGACCATCAACTCAAGTGAGTCTTTACTTTTAGAAATGATGGAATGATCATTTTCTCTTCAATGGGAGAAGAGTTCTGGCAAGAAAGAAGACTACATGTTACCATCCTGTGCTTATCTGTACGCTGTTTCCTTGATATTTCTCGATGTAACATAAAATTGAGCAACATTAGCAAAATGAGGATAAGAACTCAGAACCTACAACCGTATAAAAGGCTTTGCAATCAATGTGCCATTGACAACGGCCTTCACTGCACGGATCAGAGGAAACGTCCCGGGGCTCGTCCTCTCCCCCTGACCCCTGCTCTCGGTCACAGCAGCTGCTGCTCCCCAGCGCCCGCCTCTCCAGCAGACTCCCCCGCTGGCCTCGCTTACTGTGTTTTAAACATCGACATGTCCCAACTTCAGTACCATATAGTTTCGCCTTTTTCTGTAAATCACTGAATATGAAACAAGAGTATTGCAATTAAGAATGGGCATGATGATGGCATGATGACATTTATGAAAATAAGTCGTATAGGTATAATTAATTATTTACAAAAACACATAGAAAAAGATGTAAAAGAACACATATCATCCAGGGAAGGAAGTGAAATCTAATAGAATGAAATGGAATTTCAATTTTCTGTCTTAAATATTTATATTATAAATAATAAATGCATAGTTTTTAATTAAAAATATATAAAGCAAATGCTATGCAAAATTGAGTGCCCTAAATATGAGTAATTTAAAATTTTAATTATAAAGTTGGATGTAAACATTAGAAACACTGAAAATACACCATGCTTATTTTGTATGCCTATGTTTGACCACTATTTCAAATTTGCTCTCTAAAACAAAATGCAAAGGATTGCTCGAGTTTTGGGTTTCTTATCTCTCAGATAACTGCAGATAACATTTCTACATAAATCAAATTCGGTGAAAATAAACTATATCTACTTCAATCTTCATAAATTCTTTAATCTTAAACAGCAAAACCAATATTAAAAGAACTTTAAAAATCAAATAGGCTATGCAACTGAAACAATTAAAAATAAAAATAATGACCCGAGTCTTTTTTATGGAATCCATCTACTGAGAGCATTAAAGTTCCCAGAGAAACGGAGGGGGTGCTATCAGGTAGTTCTTCTTAGAAAAGGGCTTCTGATACTTTTTGCCTGGTTGTTATTGTTGTTATTGGCATTCGTTAAAACATATTGATTATTTTAAGGGCATCTGCTTTGTTACACAGTCTGAATGGAGTGTTTTTTCTTTCACTTCCCGTTATTACATCAGCCCCGATGTCTTTTAGTTTTCTGAGCAATGAAACTGTGCAAAAATCCTTTTAGTAAAGCTACACGATTAATTTCTTTCCATAGAAGACTAAACAATTAATGATTTTTAAAAAAATCCATTTTAAAGTTAATGATACAAACCTCATCTTGAATAAAAGCTAGATATAGATGTATATATTTATACATCTTTCGATAAGACTACGCATATATATCGTGCTGTTTTTATATCTACATCTAAATCTGTTTATTTCTCTACCTATCCGGAAGAGAACATCTTTAAATCCTACACCCAAGCGGGTCTCTCCACACCCCTTCCTCAAGTCTCTTTTTTCATGAATTTTCAAGTTGTGTGCTTTCCAACCCCTGACCCTTCACCCGAACCCCTGGCCCCATCTCATGAATCGATGTAGACTTGGCCACTTGGCATCTCTCCTTTCAGGCAAAAACGAACAGTTTCACTGACTGATGTTCTGCCTACGGGGAAGATTTCTCTTTGCTGCTGACCTTTAGATGCCCCCACAAAGAGACTTCAGTGCTACAGCTGTCACCTTTCAGGTGGTCCCTGTCTTCACATCACACATTGTCTATATGGGACTCAAGAATGTAATAAATCAGTAGTCGAGACCACGGCATTGGAGCTACTTCTTCATGCAACTCACTTTTTCCTTCGGTACCTGCTTGAGCCCCATCTCAAACGGGAACATCCGCTTGATGATGCGGTGCTGTCATGCTCGGCCGACTCTTGGCCTTGGCTGGACAGAAAGCTCAACCTAGTGACAGACAGCTCAGGCTGCCTGGTAGCTCGGTGCCTGGGATCAGGCAGGTATCCTCTACTAAAGGCTCAGGAACAAGCCAAAAGCTATTGCTGTACAAAATCTGGGCTTTGCTCCAAAGCCCTAAGCTTCTGAGACGTGATTCATCGATGGGGACCCACCAACGAATCCAATGTCTCTATCAGCCTGGGATACTTCATGTACCATCGGATCTGCGGGCACATGTGGCTTAAGTGGCATAGCAGTTTCTGCCCACAAGGTCCCCCTTTGCCTGTGGTCCTCCCTCTCTGCCTTGCCGGCTCGTGGACATGAAGCTTCCGCCTGACTGATGATGACTGTTCCTTCTCTGTTAATGAATATCGTCTTAAAATATGAGTAGAAATAAAATATTTAAATGTTTTGGCATTTTATAACATATTTACCTGTCCCTGTCCTCAAGCAAAGCAGTGATCCTACAGCCCGAAGGGTGTTCATATTTAACCCAGAGTTTACCACCATCTACTTAGGTAGGTTTCTATCTAATTTTAAAAATCCTATTCTGTCTACTTATCCTAAACTATCCATAGTAAATCATACATGGATACTACGTCCTCATTGAATTAAGGTCATTGCAAAACCACAAGGTTATATATTAGCAGTTTCTCATGAACATATTTTAGATGATTAATATAATTAGGATGAGTAATTATGGGATTGATACATTCACAGATTGGTCTAATTAGCCTTTGAACAGACTGATGGCTCAATTGAAGAGCTAATAAATTATCTGGCTGATCTCCATGCACCTTTTACACTTAGTTTAATACCCGAGCTTCTCGCAAAGTAACAGGGCAAAGGGCTAAAACTTAGCTTATCAATTTTCAATATCATATGGCCTTAATGAGCATTTATCCCCCTGAATCCTTGATTCTTGTTTTAATATATATTTAGTGATGCTGATGACAATGATCAGAATTTTTCATTTATTTGCATAGATTGATTAGCACTATTAAAAGGCTTCTGTGATTCTATATTATAAATAACTCTATGAAATTGACAAATACTATATAAAATGCATGAAATTAAACAATAATTTTACTTTTCTGTCATCTGACTATTCCTTGTAGAATTTGCTAACAAACTTCCTTTGCTTTTGACAAATAATGCTGACTTCTCCCAAATTTTAACTTTTACCTAATTCTATTTATGGACAGCATAATAAATAAAAGTTTGTTTCAAAGTTATATTTGCATAATTTTACAAAAGAAATCATCATAATACTAATACATATGTATAACTAGTGGTATTATTTTTATTCCACAGAGTAAATCTACCTATGTAGTATTTGCATTCATTTAATTAAACTTTGAAAATTTTGGCTATAATATATATAGAAATCTTGATAGTACGTTAAGGACATTTACTCTGATAAGTGCGACAGTGCACAGAACTCAACTCAGGCTATTAGACTGTAACCTGATAATGCAAAAGCTGGTCCGTGATCGGAGCCCATTCCCCATGCTGTAATGCAGACATTTGTTCATCCCTGTATCACTTAAAGCCCAACTGAATTTGCACTACTCTTAAGGCACACTCTCATAACAATGTGTATGAACTATGTGACTGCACATTTAACTGCAGAGGTTATATATAATACATATATGGTTTTTGTCAGAAAAAAAATATTTTTAATTTGATGCTATAATAGTATCTCTTCCATATAGAATGGGTAGGGGTCCATTGGCATGTTTAATAGAATTCTCATTAGCACCTAAGTAACCTACCCTTCCCACAGACACCTTATTATCACCCAAAGCCTTAGTTTTGCAAATGATGTATTTATCGTGTGTGTGTATATATGCATGAATCTATATAAATCTATTTCTCTATAAATAGGTATCACACACTGCTCAAGTTTTTCATTAAGCACAGAGATTCAGAGCTCATTTTCTACTTTCCAATACTCTTACCAAACATGTTTGTTAGCATTCCTGAAATGTGATTTTCTTTCCCTTCACAGCTTCGCGATTTCTCTTTCCCCCATTTTTTTTTTTTTTTTTTTTTGCAACTTTCCTTGTTTAAATCCTAACAATGTTTTTTTCTACTGGTCAAAAATATATTTGGACAAATTTTTATCACAGTGTATCAGTTTCACATCAATTCTATCTTCCTCTTTTTTTATACACTTATCCTGAGAACTAAATATTGAGTTCTTTACTTCAATCCCATTTCACCTGTCGGCTCTAAATTCTCCACTCTCACTTTGGTATCCACTCCCGGCTACTACTTTACAGCTTATCTCTAATTAAATCTAGTATAACATCTTTGGATCCATTTCCTGAGCACGTATATATTACCTATTATGTAAATTATATACACATCTATTATGAAACTATGCAAACCATTCTAAATCTCTGAAAAAGGGTAAGGAATAGGGCAAAGAGCAAACGATTTAAAGCCAAAATATCTCGTTTTCATAGAAAGAGATGTAAGAAACACAGAAAACACATCACGTGCTAATAATTGTCACTCGTTCTTTCTTCTGTCTGGGACTACTACTGCTGTTGTTGCTTTTATTCTTACCCCTCCCGTGCTTTTTGACCTTATGTGCTTTTGCATTAAAAAATTACATTATGATAATTACATTCATGTTTGGGGATGAATGGAACTAAATTCATGTATTTAATGTGTCACCTCTAATGAAAAGTCCTACTTATGGTCCTTATTCCGATATATATAAAAAGTTCTGACTACACCTTTATTTGAGAACATTTTTACAATCTGGAAAGTAACCAGTTTATGAGATGTTTTTAAACCTTTTCCTGTTTAGATCACATTGCCTAGCCAAATAAAACAAGTTATTATTTACTGCTCCATAAGCCGGCTCTACATTGCTATCCTCCTGAACTTGCCTAATAAAGTTAAAAGTTGTTATTCAAGAGACTTCACGGCTGACATTAGTTTATCGTAGTGAGGTAACAGTATTTGTAAGTTATTTTTCATAGACCAAGCCTTGCTCTAAGTAATGAAAATCATGTTAAAAGCAAAGTCAGCATAACTGACATTGTACTCAAAGAGTAAAGAACTTTATGTACCATCAAGCTATCATATTGATGAAGTGGATTTTCCTCCCGGAGATATTTAAATTCCTTAGTAAAATAGTTCATACAAGCCAACACTATATACTCTAGTTTGCTCGAATTATGTTTTCTTAAAACTGAGACATCTTTGGACTACTAATTACCAGGTACAGTGTTATATAAGAAATAATCAGGTTAAAAAATTTAAAACAAAGTTATTGAAACTTGAAAAAACATTTTAACTGCTAATGTAGGAATTTTACAGTTTATTTACAATGTTTAATGTCAAAGAATTTTACCAATTTACTTATAAATTTTTATTAAGTCACAGTGATGAATTCCAATTTGCTGTGAAATTTTATATATAAATGTTGCAAACCTGTTCACTATTTTTCTTAATCGTAAGATAAACTACTTAGATAGTACTTAATATCAAACTAGTAGGTCAGAATTCATGAATAAATGAATGTGATTATCGGGTGAACACTAATAATAGCTAAAAGCTTAAGTAGTATCTTTCCCAAGAATATTTGTTTCTCACAGTATTTGAATTTCTAATGGTGTCTTTACAGGCCAAAGTGACAGTAAGTAAATTCCTTTTGATGTCACTTACTGTAACATTCTGCAAATAAGAAAAAATACATGGAAAAAATAGTTCCGAGGAAAGGATGAAAGTGATGATACAGTATACATATTAATATACGAGATTACCCGAAATATTGTTGAAGTTATCCACCAACCTAGACCACATAAATCTTTCTAATCTAAATTAGCAAGGTAATGGATTAAAATGTTATGAATGCTGCATAAAAATTTGTAGTGGTTCCTTGAAATCATAAAGATGAAGTCAATATAAGATAGAATGCAGAAAAAGTTAGATATGTAGATATAGATATCTCTGCAATCTCGATCTCAAATTTGACCATGCATGTAGCAAAATTATAATGTAATTTAAAATATTCCTTTGTCTGTATACCTGAAACTAATCTAAAATAATACTGAATGTCAACTCTAATCGAAAAATAAAAATTAAGAAATATATGTATTTTTGCATAGAATTCACAGACTTCATTGGAAAGAAAAAGCAGGGCCCTGAGAACGGGAGTGGCACCTGCGGCAGGTTCTAGGGAACGAGCGCACTCCGCTTCTCTGCCACTTCTCCCTCCACCTCGGAGATGAGAAGACTCTTAGGTCAAGTCTGATGCCCTCGCCAGCCGAGTTCTGCGCAAGGGGATGCTGCTCAGGAACCAACAACGCTCACGGCCTCCAGACTCACAGCCAGAACGCCGCTCCAATCGAACCCAAAGTAGTCAACAGAGGGCCTGATCCAGGAAGAAATAACGTACGTACTGAAAGTGTTTCAGTACTTTGTGAACCGAGTGTATATCAGACGCACCACATCGGATCCATGGTCCATGAGACCTCACTCCAAAGGTAGGGCCGCTCCAGGCATTTGGTGGTTCTAACTGTGAAGGACTGAGTAAACGATGGGAAGAGAGGTTGACTCTGTGTGAGTAGACAGAATCGTAGACTCTGCAAAATTTATTGTGCCGTGACAGATTTTTTCTTTTTATCTATCTTAAGTACTCTTTGAGCATTTTAAAAATCAACATGGCATCTCCAGTGAAATGAGACAATAACTATGATTTTTATTGTTTTGAAGAATGTATGGTGTTTTTGTTGCTGTCGTGTTAGTCTGATAAGACTGCACACCTGCAGAGAAACAGGTAAGCGTGTCTCATTCATGTCCCTGCACATCCGCATGTCGGAGCCAGGAGGAGGCCTCCTGTTGTGTCTCCTCAGTTATTCCTTTATCCTGGTCACAGGGTAAAGGGGTGGGGGGTCGACTGTGATGTGGTGTGTACATGGGGTGTGCGTGTGTGTGTGTGTTTGTGTGTGTGTGTTTGTGTGTGTGCGCGCACGCGCGTGTGTGTAAGAGTTAGGAAACACACTGGGGTTTTTAGCAGCACCCACTTTTTCTTTTCATGCCAACTCCTTTAGAACTTAACCCACCCTGCAACTTCTGGGAACGCTCCCTTCCTTTATTTAGAAAACGTTTGTCCATGTTTCTATATAAAAATGATCCTTCTAAAGGAATATTTTCCTTTACTCATCTAGTTTCAGTCACATTTTTCCTTAGGTCTCAAGAACCTGGGACATGACATTTATCATCATTCTATTCACATTTCATATGAAATCCCTGCCCCCAATTACTTTCACTCTGGCCCCTCTTCTTATGATTTGAGTCCCCTGTGGGAGAGGAATGGTTTTTGTTTGTTTGTTTGTCTAGTCATTCAAGAGTTCTATCACAGTTGGCACCTGTTATAGTCACTGTATGTTTTTTTTTTCCTATTTGGTTTTCTATTTTAAAATACAGAATTAAGAAAAAGCATGATTAAAATAATAACTGTTATCTATATTTAACTTAAATAGAAAATAATACTAAGGGCTATGATTCTCTTTTTTCCTTAATCTCCTATTGTATAAGAAATAAAGAATTATTTTATAATTCTGTTGAAAAGAATTATTTTATGATTCTGTTGTAAAATTAATCTCACAGAGAATAAAAAGACTAAGCTTCATATTTTTGAGTCATACCATGTATAAATACTGAGAACGTTTTAAAGTTGAAAGCGTATCCCATCTACCACTGGAAGATTGATATACTGTCATAACTATATTTTATTGAATATTAGGCTGTTAAATGTTATAAACTGAAATTTTACATATTTAGGTGGCTCTAAAAATTCCTTTTCAAATAACAGAAAATGTATCTGATATTTATTGAAGTTATTTTCTACACATCAAATTAACGTAGTCTTATTTCTTTTAGCTCTACAGTATTATTTTTACTATGGTGATTAAATAGTATATAAACTTATATTTTCTGGGGTATAAAACCAAGTAAAAAAAGATCACATTAAAGATTTTTTTAAATTAAAAGATAAAAAGCACATCTGGTAGACATGGTAGCCAAAGGGAAGAATCCAGAGACTAATACAATAAACAATAAAAATACCACCTGCTTATGATTCTTCCCTCTTTTTCTGGCTGTAGTTCCATAGTAGATGAGAGAATTTGGAACAGCAACCTTTTTTATGTATGCTAGGCAGCTGTGCTGCCCTGGATATCTTCAAATGTCATTAAAATTTCTATTTATATAATTTCTTGGTACATAAAAGTCTAGTTAATGCTGTATAAGCAATAATGTGTAAATATCTTAAATCTTGAATCTATATATTATCAGGATATCTAAAATAGGTATATCACTTTTATAATCATCAAGTATTCATGAGTACTTATTATGGTATTATTAAAATGTTTTCTCATAATATCACAGCTGAGTGTAGGTGTTTGCTGAGGATAAAGATCATAAAACATTTCCTCAAAGTCTTAAAAGTTAACTAATGTGAGGCATTCACCACTTTTCTTACTGAGAATAAATAATTTGCTTAGTTTCTTAGGGAGTTCATGTCTGTAACAGCTATCTCTTGACTCATGAATCATAAAGGGTAAAACAGGAGAACATATGGTGGCTTTTGCATTTTTTCTCCAGAGAGCTCATCCTGAAATTTTTCAGAACTTGTCTTAAATTTGAAGGAATTACTCATCTAGTTTTCATAAAGATAAAAAAAAAAATCCTTTTATCTTCTTCTTAGGTATTGGAGAGGAAAAGATAAATTTAGTTTTATTAATTTACTGTATAAACATTTGTCTAGCACTTTAAATTTTTCAAAGAATGCAAAATATATCATCTCAATCTTTAATACAACCATGTGATTCTATTTATTTTAAAGACCAGGAAATGTAATTTTAGCACTAGGCATTACCTTAAGTTTACGTTACATGAAGACTGACCTGTGTCAATATCCATCTAAATAGTTCACAGTTGTATAAATATGAATTCTATGAACTACTTTCTTCCTACTGAAAATTGTGTTTACAAATCAGAAAAAAAAAATGTCTTGGGGGTTTTTCTGTCTTTTAACCTAATATCTAATAAAGGGACAAAAACAAGTACATTCCCTAATATCTACAGCATGAGATGCAATGTGTAAGATGTGTTATTAGGTGATATTAATAAAAATATATACTATATATGTATTTATCTATTTTTATTAATATGATTATGTTAATATAATGTATATAATAAATTTATTTACTTATTTACTTAAAATATTGTTTTATAATTATCCTAATAAACAAAGGTCTATCATCTCACATATTAGCCAGAAAAGTGATTTTCAAACCTCTGAGCTTTTGCCAATACAGCATGGAGAGAAACGGCATACCTGAGTATCATTTGTATTTTTCTTACTATGATTGAGCTTTTTTTTTTTTTACATATAAAAGCCACTGACCTTTCATTTTCTATGAACACATAAACTTCTAAGAAGTTTACATTTTTTGCCTTTTTTTCTGATCTTTCTATCTTGATTTCTAGGAGATTTTAAATATAAGAGAGTGATTTTATTATTTATGACATGTTTTGCATTCTTCTCCATGTTATCATTACTTTTAGTTTTTGCTTTGGTGTTCTGTTCATGAAGTGTTTCTATTTTATAGAGGCAGTTATTTTTATTGTACATGTTGAGTCACATTTATACCACATTTAAATTAATTGCTTCGATCTAAAGTGTAAATTCACCCGTATTTTCTTTTAATATTTATATAGTCTTACATTTAGATCTCTGATCACACTGGAGTTTTTCTCTGGTTTATGTTGTGAGAGATGAATGTAATTTCCTCCCTTCCCTCCCTTCCTGTATGAGGTTAAGGTGTACAGCATAATGATCTGATTTACATATAGCATGAAATGATTCCCGCAATAAGTTTAGTTAATATTCATCATCTCATATACATGCAAGATATTTAAAATTATCTTTTGCCTTGTGATGAGAAATCTTAGGATTTAGTCTCTGTACATGTATGATACACATGTATACCATACGGCAGTGTTAACTATACATTTTTATGAGAAATAAGCAAAATAATGACAAGTCAGAACTTCTGGATGTTTTTAAATATAATTGTATTCTCTATTATAATGGTGATTCTTGTGATCGTGAGAGCATGAGGGGCTAGAAGTAATAATTAGGCATGCCAGACTTCCTATACTGGGTTGAGATCCCATCCAGACACCAGTGGTATTATGCCCTGGACACATATAGGTGACTGCTTATTCCTTATTTCCTGACATACTGACCTGGGTAAAGTTAAAAGAAGTTTATTAAAATATAATGGTATATGCTATAGATATTAGGATAACTAAATCCAATAACTACTACCTGACATCACTTATTTCTCCCTGAAAACATTTCCTGCATAATACAATTTACTAGCTACGAGAACGTAATCAGAAAGGTCTTAGTCTCAATTTCAAAGACAAAGGCGGTTAGTTACTATGCGACACTGTATAAATTAATGTTTCTGTGCATGAGTATTTTATATGTAAATATGAACTAACTGTACCAGCTACTTCCATTAATGTTCTGAGCATTAAATGAGATTTATATACATTCCAATTACAGTTCCAGTGCATAAGAGGTGCTTAACGCATAAGAGCTAGCTAGTAGTTGGAGTAACAGCAATAACAGTAGCACAGTAATAGTAGCAGTAATACCTTAACAATAATCTCTTCGATACTGTGATTTGACAGCTAATTATTTGATTGTCTTGTTTCAAACATGTTGCTTTCACATGTATATGGGTGGTTGAAATCTTTAAGAAGTTTGGTACTGAAACATTCCATAATCTTCGACGATTTCAGTAAGGACTTGCACATTATATCACGTGTTTATTTGCCAATCTGTCTATTTCCCGTAACTGCCTTGAGAGCAGGATTTCACTGTTTTGTTGACCACTAAATTCCAGCTAGAATAACAGCTGCTGCACATTGGAATAAGAACGTTTCAAATGGTGTAATTATAGGTTGCATCTCAAAATGCAGGTATTAACGGATACGGAGGTATGATAACTAGCCATCACCAGTTAACTGGTGACATGCAACTTCCCCTCCACATGGCTCCACCTGGCCTCAGGCCTAAATTAACTCTCCGCAGTCACCAGCAGCGGTTAAAGCTGACTCCGGTTTTCTGACCACTGTGTTTTACCTTTACTGCCGGTCAAGGAAATATCATCCTGGTTCATTATGAAACTCTAGTGACAAAAGGATATGAAAGCCCTTCAGTGAAATTGCCTTTAGCCCCCAGCATTCTGCAGGCAGAAGGAGAGCAGGAGGGACACACGAGAAGGGCGTGTGATGAGGCCCCCTGTGCACAGGACCTCAGTCCTTCCCCTGACAGCAGGCAGAGGCAAGGACGGCCCCGGCGACTGCTCCCTAATCTGCTAGGCTGGCCGGCATCTTGAAAATTATGTAACGAAGTCCTTAGCCACTAGTTCATATGGAAAATTGCTTTTGACAAGTTTTTCTAAATGCTGCACTTTTCCAAGAACACTTCCCTCAGTTGTTGAGGGTGCCTGGGTATCACAGCCCCTGCTTTTTGCAGTCTTAGGATCATTATTACGGACCTTTATTTTAATCTTTGACAATGTTGTTTCAGAGACAATGTTCGTCTATGTTAGTCTGGATGGACTAGAGGCCAAGTAAGGAAATATTAAAATAGAAGATTTCAAAGTATTTTTGAGATTCTTTACTCAACAAGTGATTGATATTCTGCCTTATAGTCTTCAAAAAAATGGCTTCCTTTTTTCTCGCATCCATTATTGTTTATAATTAGAACTTATTTTAGAAGTTCTTTGCCTTCACCATGTTATAACTCTTCTTGTTGCAGGTAAAAATATTTTCTTATAGCAGAAATGTACCATGAATATTGTGTCTTTTTAACTCGTTGAATATAAATTGCCCCTGATATGGTGAATGTCAAAGATCATTTTGCATAGGGTGTTTTGCTAACACCCTTACATAGCACGGCCTGTAAAAATGCTCAATATAAATAGTGATTCAAACAATAGTGCATTTTTAAATGCAATACTGTCCTACCCCCAAACTAAAACATCTTACTAAATCAACCAACAAAATACATGTTTTTAACTATTTTTAAAACTATTTTAACTTTTATAACTATTGCAAATTAAGACATAAAGGAAATAGTCTGCTAAAGAAAAAATAGGTTTTAGGCTTTAACTATTCAAATATAAAACCCTACACACTAAAGTACATTAGGGCTAAACTGAGTTACTTATAGCTGTAGACTTTGCCATTAAAGACATGTTTTAAGTTTTTTGCAATAATATTCCATTACACATATTTTTACCAGATTTTATTCCTTACTACTACTTCAATCAGAATCAGTCATAATGTTCTTATTGAATTGATAAACCTATAACTTTTAGGGATATAAAACAGGAATCTACTCTGACTCTTTCCTTATACATTTGTACATCAATACACTGATGTAATTTTAAATATGCTCAAAAATAATGTCTACCTTCATATAGATACTATGTGCTTCTGAAGCATTCTGATAATATCTACTATATAACAGGCCAAATCATTAAACATTTACCATAAATAACACCTTCGGGTTAACTATTATCATTAAGGAATATTGGATTAATTGAAATAAAGAGCATTATGTAGCAGTTAATAGTATCAGAAATATCTGGCCTGTGTTCGGAAGTCTTATTGCCTGACACATGCATCTATGGGATTGGGCATAATAACACCTGCCTTAAAGGATTAAGCAAGCAAATATCAACAACGTGCTCCAGCCAATGTCTAGAATTTCAGAGTTCTGATGAAGCATGTGTTATTACTCTTGCAAGTATTAACTCTCTAACTTCAATTCCCAACTCCATTCCCTACTTTCCTGCCATTCGAATCTGTGTATTTTTATTAGAAAAATATGGCAATTTTCTCTTACATTAAAGAAATATATTCAATTCCTGGGAAGTTGCAGCTTTAATCTTCCTGCACTGTCTCTTGAGCTTTCGTGATAACGGAAGCTTCCGGATGTGTGGGTTCTATTTAGTGGGTGACTCAGGCCAGTGCTGTTATGGCTCCCAGGACAGACAGGTGGCCTGGGCTCTGCCGTTATGCACTCTGACCCCTGCTCACCTGCAGCCTGAGCACCATGCTCTTCTCCTGATCTTCTTTCCTTCACTCCTCTGTGATCACTGACAACATATTCATTTATTTATGAATGTACTGAAATTGTTGGGCCCCAACTTCCCACAGGCACTCTCCTGTGTCACCCGTGTGACCGCTCCACAGCGTCCTCAGGTTCCCTTTGGTTAGCAGACACTCTGGCTTCATTACATTTGTGACTTCCTGTTCCTCTGCCCCTTCCCACCAGCTTTCAAAGACCTAACACTGTTGCTGAGATTTAAGGGTTATTAAATAACCATTTATATTTGTCATGTATAAATAGATAAAAGAACATTGATTCTTTCTGAAGAAGCAGTAATTTAGAAATTTGTTTCAATTTTTTTTATTTGCATACCATTTTCATGTAATTTGGTAGAAAATGTGTTAAAAATTCTGTAAGGGTGAATTCTGCCACACCACATGTGTTTGGAAGAGGACTCTGAGTTTCCAATGAAAACATCACCCAGCTGACACCCTGACTTTAGACTTATGAGACCCTGAAGAGAGAACCCAGCAGTGAACTCCCTGAACTTCTGACCTACACAACTGTGAACTGATAAGTGGTAGTTTTTATAAACCACAAAGTGTATAGGCAATTTTTAATGCAGCCATAGAAAACTACTACAGGTGTATAGAGAAACAGTGAAAGGAAGGGAAGGAGAGGGAAAAAAGGGAATTAGAGGGGGAGAGACAGAGAGGAAGAGAGATCAATTTAAATAGTATAAATGGAACTAACAATTCCTTCTGAAGAATTCTATCTTAGAGTGAGCAGATGATAGAAGATACGATTTCACTTCTTTTGGATGTTTTAGTTTTTCCACAACTTTCAAAGAATGCACTTCATGCATAATTAAGACTGACTTTTTGTTTATGGAAAGACGATTTTCATTAAATATGGTTGTAAACACAAGCCAACAGCATCATATATTGTTCAAAATGAGATAAATTTATCTGCTTCAACACTGGAGGAAAACAGGACCAAGCTGGAGTAATTCGTGTTATTGATTAACGTGAGACCTAAGTATGAACATATGCTTAGTCTAGGTGATTTAACAAGCTCTTAAGATATTTTCACTCCTACGTAATCAGTGTGTTATAAATTGAATGAATAATCTTGAATTAAACCAACTTCACTATTGTCCCGAGTCCTTTTACTGTTACAAATTCAATAGAGAAAGGTGGCTATCGTCTATTATTTTCACAGAATTTATGAAGTAGAAAAAATATGTTGTCATTTTTTTGTGTGGAAAGACTCATAAGTTTCAGAAATGTTTTTGCATATAAATTTATTAATCAGTCTAACCAGAATGTTGTCTTATAATTCAGTTAATTTTTACTTATTGATCATGCAAAATGTGTCAAGAAAACTTTTCTAGCCGCCAACTCTCGGTTAGGTTCTGTTTTACGTGTGTATATAGCATGTCAATCTGCCCTCAGAACCTCTTACAACGTATGGAAGTTATCTGTTTTTCTGGCTGGCTCACTCACTTGACGAAAGGGGTCTGGCTTTGTTCACTACTGAGTATTTGACACAAACATACACTCGATATTTGTTGGACAAATACTTTTAACTTTAAAAATAAAATTTATCATGACTTTTAAAATTTTAATCGCATTCATTAATTCAGATATGTTCAGTGTAGGAGGCATGGATGATAAAGGGGATGCAAAAAAAGAACGTCACATTATTTGTTAATTCGAGGCGCTCACAGTCTAGTGCCATTGAGCTCCAAAACCAATTTAGAGCCCGACTGTAACAATTAGCTCATTCTAGGTGGCCTGTGACATCTCCTGCCATGTGCTCACGTCGAACTCTCTATTTCGTGTGATTTCCTAATTATGCCCTATGGTAACTCAGTAAATGACTTCAAATCCATGAGATAACAGGCATGACATAAAAATTAAGAAATAGATTTAGTAACATGAAAGATACTGTGGCAAAATATTATGCTTCCCTTGACTTATAAACCAGTTCATCTTGAATCAGTCTTCTGGCAACATTTCATTCTGTTTTTCAGTCTGTTTTACACATACAAGGAGTTCCCTCGGAATGCTTTTGTTGATCCCTGCTGGGTTTAAAACTTCAATTAAGTGACTACCATTCTATTTCCTACGAGAACTAGCTTAACTTCTTCAATTTTTCTTCATAATCTGCATCTCTGAGAATAGGAACATACTGGTTGGAATAATTTCGTTTTCCAGCAGGAGCAGTTACACGTTTTCTCCTGTGACTGACACAGCGCGTGAGCCGACTGGTGCAGGCGGACCTGTGCCTTGTGATTCCTTTAATTCCGTTTATATTCGACTGGGACAGGAGCCAGGCTGCTTCTGGCTGCAGCACAGCAGCTCCCCGCTCCTCTGAGTGGCAGGACTGCCAGCTCCAACACTTCTTGCTGAGGCATTTTCCATCACCATCCATGATTCACCAGGAAGAATTTTTTTTTGCATTTATCATGTGTGCCCAGCAAACTTTCACATTCCTTTACTTTTGAATGTAAGTTCATTTAAATCCTTTTTAAGTAGACTAGATTTGGAATTGCAAATTAAAATTTCTTAAGATAAAAAGTTGCCGAAGGGCCATATTTTGGAAACATCGTGTTCACTATGTTTGTCAAGAATTTACATACTATTGATACGCTCCACTTATCTTGGCATCTGTTACCCAACTTCTCAACTATAAATGAATACATTTTCACTTCACTGGCTCTTCTACCTAGTAAACAGTGAGAGCTGGCATTGTGATCTCGATTTTGTAGAGTGACAGGGCATTTTCATTTTTAATTTGGGTATGACTGGGCTATTATTTGTATATATAAATTTTCAATGTATGTGCCTTTTAGGATAAGATGACAAGCTTGAGAAACATATTCTGTTGATATCGAAATATAAAAAACTATAGAAATATGTAAATTTCGAACAATGACAAATTAAATCCCAGATACTTACTCATCTGAAATGCTTATATTTATAGTTTACTTCTTGAAATAGTAAGTTCTTCTCTTGTAGGTTCTGTGCCTGATCTTCCTGCAGTGTTTCTCTGATGCACCTGCTGGGCGTCTAACATCCATTGCGATTAGTTTTGTCCCGGATGCGCTCCTGCGCTGTTCTGGATTAAAGACGAAATCTGTCTTCAGCACTACACAGTGCGTGTGTCGGCTTGCCTCTGTCCTGGCTCCTGTCCAGGGGGTGCCATGATGAGAGCCAGGTCCGCTGTTTCTCACAGGCAGCTGAACACCCCGTAGTTAAAAGATAAAGAAAAATGATTCTTCTCTGTGTAGAGAGAGGAAGGAGGCGGCGGTCTCCTTTCCATCCTAAAGGAGTCTTCCTGGGAACTCGAGGGTCTGAGTCCTCTTTCAACCTTTGGTACATGAGCGAAGTATCACCAGGAGCCAGATAATACTGGGCTTCTTTGGCTTTTTTTTTTTTTTAACCAAATTTATTGCGGTGACAATGGTTAATAAAATTATATAGGTTTCAAGTATATAACTCAATAACAGATCATCTGTACATTGCATTATTTTTAGTTTTTTAAATCAAGTGATGTCTCTTAATTCTGGACTTCAATGCTTTTAACAGAGACGTAGTCTCTCAGTTTCCCTGGCCCTCCAGGAGTCTTGACCAGCCAGGCTAATAAGCATTTGGCCCTTTTTCAAAAAGATAAATTCTTATCTGATCCTTTTGGCGCGGAACGACTAACCAGGTAATGGCTGCGGGTATAATTCTCATGGCGTGTCAAGACTTTTCTAGGGGAAGTGAAATCAGATAGTCTCTGGCCTTAAAGCACATGTGTTCCCATGTCCCAGAAGCTAGAGCTTTCAGCAGACACTTTGAAAAGTCCCGGAAGTGTTATTTCTCCACGACAGCTTTCCCACGTGCTCCCGTGTCATACTCCCTCTTAAGATTTGCTTCGGCCGGTCGCCTTTTAATTTCAGAGACTGTGTTTCATACTGTTATAAATTAGGAGCAAACTAAAATCATATAAAACATGACTTTTTTCTAAAGAAATTTATAATGGGTTTAAGTGGCATGATATATAAAAATTAAATAATAACATGAGAAATCATTTCAGGTGCAAAAATACTACAATAGTATAGAGTTTAATAGTACTGTATTAATTAATCCCTAATAATTACTTAAGTTGATTTATGGCTAAACTCTAAAGTTCAGGATTATTATTCTGAAAGTAGTAAGTAGGACAGATCAATAATTTTTAGGAAAAAAAAGTGGACTACATTTACAAAATAGCTAAGCGACTACCAGTGAGTATCTTTAACCAAGGGTGGGACGACCACTTGGTGAAAATGTTGGAATGTTTGAGAATATGTTGGATTTTTAATATTCATCTAAATTTAAAATTATTAAAATTAAAAACTCAACAGATGTAACAATAAAGGTAAATTAAAAAAAAAATACCTGGACGGGGTTTTAATTTGATGACCTCTAACCATACTTCCAGACCTTTGTTTATATGAGATTGCTTTTTCTTTTATATCCAAAAATCCTTTACATCCAAAACTTAACCACCGCTGAGGGTGATGTGATGTCATGCCTTCATTCACAGAAGAGAGCTGGTAATGCCAAAGTATTTTCCTTTTCTTCTTAAGTATTAAACACTGTAGTAACAATGCAGTTAAAATGAAGTCTCTAATAAGAAGGTTTCTACAAACTACAACAAATCCTCACAGGATTTCTGTATAATTTGCTGCCACTGATTCATTCTTGTGTTTTCACCTAATGTGATACAACGTTTCAATTACAGATATTCTTAAATATAGTCTCTGACCACACGGTTTCTGTTATTATGTTAACTAGGGAATTTAGTTAGTAATTTAAACTTTTTTTTCCTAAAATAAAATCAGAGAAGACTGTGTAATTCTAAATTACAATTTTTAACATTGAATTGCCTTAATTATTATAATTAATGCTCTTATTTTCCAGATGCCTTTATCTATAAATAGGTCAAGATTACAGTGTATGCAGCATGGTGTGAAAAAAAAATCTGAGCTATATAGTTAGATAACTTAGTTTCAACTAGCAAACCAGTTATCTATCACATGTGCCCTTGGACAAAGCGCCTAACTTTTCAGATCCTTGTATCTAAAACAGGAACAATATCTACTTCACAAAGCAGAATCAGGGTTTATGAAGATTATATGTGTAAAATATTTCATTTAGTTTCCGGCACATATTAACATTTAGTATATGATAATACTTAAAATATTCTGAAATGAATCTGTATATTGAGTATAATGGCTCTCTCTCCCTCTTTCCAAATGCAAATGTGGCCATGATCCAACCCAATGAGGAAATGCAAAAAAGGTAGAATCCATATTGATTTTTAGAACAAGAAAAAAGTTACAGCATTACAAGGTTAAGACAACTAATTCAGATTACATAAATCTTCAGGAAAACTGTTAAGTCCAGATATAAAGTTTGAGGGTAGAGAGTGCCTGTTTGCCTGGGAAACAATGAGTCCATCACGGCTCAGAGAGATACAGCAGAGAGAAAGATGAAATCAAATGAGCATTGAGTTTTAGGGAAGAGGATGGACAAAGGAGCAAATATGTATATATGAAGAGCTGTCTCTGTGGTTAATGGTAGAATACCTGCTGCTCTGCTGAGGACCTGCCCAGGAACTGGGCTGATAAAGTATTAATGCACTAGCAGAATTGGGCAGGTAATAAAAAGTTGCCTTATTACAGGGAATAAGTATATACAATGCCTAGTGAAATTTGAATTTCAGATAAGCAATATTTCTTCTTTCAGTATAAGTATGCCTTGAGAATGCTTTTGGGACCTATTTGTACTAAAAGAAGATATTTGTTGTTTATCTGAAATTCAAATTTAACTAAATAGCCTGTATTTTATCTGGCAACCCTACAGGGAAACCACAGTATTATTCCCAAAGAAATGTGAAGTTCCCAATTTATTCTCAAGAAATATATGAATCATCAATTTATACTTAATTTTTCATTTTAGGCTTGATTTTATTTTGTAATATTATAGATTTTATATTTCTCTTCCCCAAGATACAAATTTGTTTTATATTGCTATAGATTGGATTTGTCTTCAAAATTTTATATTGTCACAGAATGTCTTCTCGTGTTTCAATCTGTCTACTCTAACTATGAAGAAAATAAATAAATAAAAGAACAGTGTGAATCCCTTGGTTACTAATTTTCTGAAAAAATTTAGAAGGGCTGAGAAAATAAAATGATAAACTGTGTATTCATATTGAATTCTCTTTAAACATTATTTATTTTCAAGTGTTTGAATTAAAGGCCTATAACCCCACGTGATTTGGAGAAATTTCAGATCTAGTTGTAAAAATTAATCACAAATTATTTATATCTGAAAAGATGTAGCACTTAAAACAATGTTCATAATGTAAACCAAAGTTTCTAATTTTTTTCTCTTAGTGACTTTTTGGCATTCTACTTCTTTTTTGAGACTGTGTTTAGAAAACTGTAGTTTCACCCTCTATTTCATATAATCTGTCAAATATTGAAGTCTTTGGAATACTAATTTTGAACACCAGGCTTGTGAATTAGCCTTGATTGATATTATTTGTACATCTGTAAAGTAAGGGATATATGTAGATACTTTCTAGTGGGCCATAAAATAATGATATGCTTTTTTCTATAATTCTAAATCCACCACAAATGTTCTCTTTATTCTTGAGCAATATAAGTTTTGGCTAAGAGTGAATAATTTTTTCCAGATTACGATTTCATTTTTTAAAGAATAAAATGGTCATTTAATATAAAACATTATTATTGTCTCTTCCAAGTTAATGATCCATGTTTTATGATATATTTTTGTTAGGTAAAGTAGTATATTTGGTCTTAATTTATGTTAGGTAAGGTAGTATATTTTCAGATAATGGTAAATATTTCTTTGTATATGATACTATAAAAAATTAGGATTACTTAAAATATTATACATATATATAGCTATAAAACTGTACTACCTAATTATATGTATGTCATGGGAATGTGCCATAAAAAATAAAACACATACTGTTGATTACAAAACCCCAAAGACGACAGAAAAGGCATTTTGGAAGGTAAATGAAAGAATGAATAAGAAGACAAAGTAAAAAGTTAAAAAGAAGTCTAAGAAAAAATATTTTGTCTCCGTATTATCTTGTAAAAAAGGAAATGTGAGGAAGAACATAAAGACGATATAGCACAAACTAGTCACCGTATTTATATTTCTGATTTTCCCCAATGATTATGTATTTTAATGCCTGTGTTAGAATGAGGTATATTACTCTTATTACGTATGCATATTATTTTAATCAATCATCAATGGAGGTCACATGTCCACTGCTGAAATGCCTTAGAAGTGAATGTGTTCAGTTTTAGAAAGTGGATAAAATGTAGTACTTGAAAGAACTATATAAATAATAAATGAAGTGAAATGGAACATATGTATTTTTAATAGTTCTGATGAAACAAATGTTAATTTGAAAATTTCCCTGTGTTTTCTTTCAGGTCTGTGGATGCACACTGCACTAAATATCTTATATAAAATAAAAGAGTATGTTCTATGTGATGGCCAGGGTATTACATTTGTATAGCATACACTTCTATGATTCTACTTTGTTTCTAAAATTGTCTGATTTCATCATGAGACATATAACTAATAACAAATGAGTTAGCTTTTTCTATGCTAATTATTGTACATATTAACAAATAATCCCTTATTTCACAGTGGGTATTTTCCACAGCAATACAAGTCAAATTCAAGTCCTTTGAAGATTCAAAATTGTGTGATACAATGACTTTTCTTGCACAATTAACAACTCTTAATTAACGTTTCACAGCACCTTGTATCTGGTGATTTATACTGCCACCTTATCCAGAAATAAAATTTAGTACTTCTAGCTGCAGTCTCAATAAGTATTCTGAATGTCCACATTTACTTTTAATTACTGATGTATAAGAAAGTATCCTTTTTACACAACAGGTACTGTTATAATGAAATTTATAATATTTTCTGTACCTTTTGGATTAATGATGGTAAAGTTCTATGGATTTATTTTCACAGCACGGCATTAAAAAAATGTTTTGATTTAGATATACTTAGCAAAAACTCCTTTTATCAATGAAAATAAACTGTGTAATCTCCTTATTTATCAATTTGTTAATTATTACTACTGGTTTATTTAGAAAAGTAAAATGTGACTGGAAATTATACAGGCTTTCCCTTATAACTGAAGGATTAATATTATCTAGTTTCATTATTTTAGCATATCTAGAATAATGAACTCAGGTTATCAATTAATATGTTTTAAGAGAACCTTGTTACTATGCACTATAATATCTATTGAAAAACGTATATTCACTGGTTAAAGATAGAGTGTGTAGTAACAAACAGCTAATCAACAAAAATCACATTGTCAGTTCTTTTGCATATGTGTATATGTTTATATATATGTATATATACGTACATGTGTGTGTACGTAAATTTCATGTAGCAAAATTGGTGTATACAAATATATCTGAGACACAATCTGTTCTAAATAGAATATTTTCAATGGATTATACACACATTATTTTGCAAGACAAGGAGAATATCTTCACGTGCTCACCACTGTCAGTGAGCTTTCACTCACAGAGGGTGTTTAGTTGATTTTGTACCTGGTGTAAGGTATAGGCCCACTTTTATACTTGGGTATGTGGATATCCAGTTTTCCCAATACCGTTTGTTAAAGAGACTGTCTTTTTCCCATTGCGTATTCTTGACACTGTTGTCAAAGCTCAATTGACCACGCATGTAGGGGTGTGTGGTGTGTGTGTGTGTGTATATGTTTTATATATATATTCTATGTTATATATATATTTATATACATTATATATATATATATATATGTATGTTATAAAAATAGGAGGTTTTAAAAGAAATACTCTGAGAATAATTAGATATTTTCAACTGAGAATTAGCTACCTGGCCAAGAGATCAATCATGTGTAAGGGGAGAATAAAAACATACTCAGATGGTCAACATGTCAAAAACTACAGCCCATGAAAACTTCCTTGGGACGTTATGAAAAGATATACTGAGCCAAACCAAAGAGGAAGTTACAGGATCTGGGAAACAGATAAACAGAGATCCTGAGAGAATGTGTGTGAAGTGGACCGGGAGAACAATCAGTCCAGGGTTAAATGGAAGGATGCAGAATTCCAGAAGGATGAACCTAAGAAAACACAAACCTGGCAGACCAGCTGATTTATTTGACCTTATAGAAAATATAATTACATGCAGGTTTACAATTACCTAGGAGAGTTAGCAAGAAATTAATGATAGTTACATACACAGAAAATTTAGCACACAGAAATGGGAGAGTGATACATACAGGAGAAAGAGAGACTGTAGAGCTGAGGGGAAAAAAAGCTGTAAGAATAAAGGGACTAGTAATCGAAATCACAGCACACTGTTTGACTGAGTAGTTATAATACTAATATAACTATGTTAGGCTATAGCCACACTGGATAGAGATGAGCTGAACCTTTGACTTTCTACATGTCTATCTTTAGGCCAAAACCATACTACAATGTAAGATGTTCAACATCACTAATCATCAGAAAATGCAAAACAAAACTATAATGAGATATCACTTCACACCTGTTCAAGTGGCTACTAAAAAAAAACACACACACACTTACAAAAAATATATATTGGTGAGGGTGTGGAGGAACCGGAACTTTCATACACTACTGGCGGGCATGCAAAATGGTACAGCAACATTGAAAAGCAGTATGGAGTTCTTCAAAAAATTAGAGAAAAAAAAAAAGCTACCAAATGATCCAGTAATTCCACTTCTGTGTACTTATCAGAATAACTGAAATTAGAATCTCAAAGACATATTAGCCCATATGATCATTGCAGCACTATTTGCAATAGCCAAGATTTTGAAACAACCTGAATGTCCATTGATGGATGAACAGATAAAGAAAATGTGATATATACACAAATGAAATCTCATTCAGCCTTTAAAAAGTTGAAAATCCTGCAATATGTTACAATATGGATGAAACCTGAAGACATCATACTAAGTAAAATAAGCCAGAAAGAAGGATAAATACGGCACGACTCCACTTGTGTGGGGGTGCCTAAAATACTCAAACTCATAGAAGCTGAGAATATAAGGGGCTGGGGGAGGGGAAGTAGGGAGATGCTAGTCAAGCAACATAAAGTCTTGACTATGCACGATGAAAAAGCTCTAGAGACAAGCTGTACAACAGTGCTTATTATTATCAATACTTTATTGCACACTTAAAAACTTAAAAAGGCAAATCTCATGTTGTGTTCTTATCACAGTAACATCATGTTTAAAAAGGTGTTCCATAAATGTGTTGAATTCAGAAAAATTACTTGGAAAAAATTTGAAAAAATTATATTAAAATATAAATGTATTCTAAAAGAAATTAATGGACATTTCAATTTCATATTCTTGAGGCATGTACACTTTCAAAATGTGGTAAAGGGGAGAAACAGTAACACACAAACACACAGACACACAATGTTGCCATTCTCTTGCCCATGAAAACAGATGTTAAAATGTAAAACTGTAATCAATGTTCAAACTGCCTACCCATTGGTAGAAAATTATTTTTCTAACACATTCTGAAAATGATGGAAAATTATTCTAAGCAAGTACTACATTGAACATTTGCACATATAATTTATAGGAAAGGTTAATTGCATTGCTTTGTTAGCATGGCCTGCTTGAGTGCTGAATCCAGGAAGCATAAATGATTTTTAAGTACACAGTGAGAGAGAGGATTCCCCCTCTAGGGTTATTCCTAAGGCTTTTGTGCTCAGTCAAGCAATAAGAGATGTTACACATCTCTACGATGATTGTTCTCAGCATCCCTGAAGTTTAATCCCTGAAGATCATCAGACAAAAGCTCAATAATAAATGGATTTCTGACATTGGTTAGCATCTATACAAAAAGGGAACATTATTGGCTTTCTTCTTAAAAAAAAGAATAAAGCACCTGTAACCTAAACATACTGTGACAACACCTTGGATCACTGTCACCCTAGTCCTTCTCATCAAATTATGAAGATTCTACTCTATTCAAGATGTCTTTAATTCTAATCACAATTTCTTTCTTTAGAGAAGAGTAATTTTTGGCAAAAACTGGGTTATTGGAGTGAATGTAATTTGGGATACTGTGCATTCTTCAGCTGCCACTAAGATTTAGACATACCATGGTTACCACAGATTTGATACTTGAATTCATTTAAAAGCATGTTTTGATATTTCTTTCAGCTAATTTCCTTTCTTTCCTACCAGTTTCCCTAATCGATTCTTGCAAGTGATGCACTATTGAAAAACTGTGGCTTTGAACCTCTGAAATTGTAGGAATCCGATGTGTATATTTAGAGGTAGAAATAAAAATAAAGTTAATTTGCTCCTTTCCTGTACTGTGAATTTTTTTAATTGCAACAATTCCTTAATTTGTCCACAGAAATTAAAGGTGTGAAAGAACTGATACTTTATGCTGTTTTTATAATCATGTATTAAATAAAGGTTAGCATCAAGAAGTCACAGATTTCATTCATATTAAAGTTTCTTTTGGTGTATGAAGTGTTTATGAACACCTTCAGAAAATAAGTAAATCCACTTATTCTTAGGATATGAGACTTTTATTTGCTCACTATTCCCACATTAACTTTAGCTCCTTAACATAAAAATAGAAATAATTATAATATTGATCCCAGAAAATCTGTATCTCTTAAATGATCTAATAGTCATATTAGGAATAAATAAAATATTCAAAATATATAATTGGTCTTAATTTTAGCCATCTGGTGGATGTTCTGTGATATCATATTAAGATTGCAATTTTCATTTCTCAAATGTCACTGAACATTTTTTCCATTTCCTTACTTGCCATGCATAAATCTTTTCTGGAGAGGTGTCTGTTCTAATATTTCATCCTTTTTTGTATTGGGTTGTTTGTATATTTAATAAATTCAAAGTGTTCCTCGACTTACGATGGAGTTATGTCACTTATAAACCCACTGTAAATTGAAAATATGTCGAAAGTGTGCTTTTTCTTCTGTTTTCATGGTTTTAAAAATACTTTTGGAATGATGTTTTCAAAATCAATAAAAAAATTTAACACATTGGAAAGTACACAAATAGAGATAACTTAAAGATGGTTAACAATAGCATGAAACGGATGCGACTAACCCACACGCCATGTTTGCCATGGTCCAGACACAAATGTAAATATTAATTCACCTAATGTTTATACAACCAAAATGGCGTGACTGTCTAAGTTTATAGGGGAGGAAACTGATGCACAAAGAAATTAAGAAATATGGGTAAATTCTCATCGTAGCAAGTGGTAGGCCACGAATCAAATCTAGACCATTTTCCGAGTCCCTTGTCCTAAGTCCTACCTTGTGATACTGTGTCTCTAAGAGGGAGCCCTGATAACACCTCACTGAAGATCTCTGTAATACGAAATTATTCTGAATACTTGAAATATCCAAATTATTTAGAGAAATGATCTATGTATTGTACAGATATTCATATAATTTCCTGTGCATTTTTTAAGTGTAAGAAAAAGACCTAAGGCAGTCCCTTGGTCTCGGTGCAGATGGTGAAACAATCCTCTACACCTTATCTGTTTTCTTCTTTTCCCATAATAAAAGATATTTGCATGGCAATTTTTTTTTTTGGTTAACTATTAATTTTTCCCATTTTTCATCTTTTCTTGGGCTAGAGATGATGATGAGACTAACTTCTGGCCACAGAGTTATGTGAGTAACAACAATTAGTGCCTAATGTAAGATCCATCCATCAAAAAAGCCGCTTCCCTGGTCTCTTGCATCTCTTCTCTTGGCTGGAGAATGACAGGAAGGGAAGCACCACCCTGGGCATACGGATGGAGGCCAGATTTTCAGAGTGCCCAAGCTCCAAAGTTACTGTCTTTGCAGTCATTATAATGCAAGTCTTATGTATCAATATCTTTTCTATTTCTTACAATAATAATAAAGAAAGCTTTTACACAATTTACTGTATCTAGCAATGTCTTACTAGAATTCTATGAATTAATAAATGCCAGGCTTTATATTCAAAGATACATTAAACGCAATCAAGAGCTCAATTCTGCATTTAAAAGGTATCACCATACAAAGTGGGCAATTTTTGTTGCTTTTCTCAATTTGAGCTCTTAGTCAGGTTTATTTTAAGTAAATATAATGAAGTTGTGCTGTTTACAGATCATTTTCATATAGTATTTGTTTTTTTTAATATGCTCATTTAACCATTTATTTTTTATTATACTTTACATGATCACAAAGACTGTGAAATCAAGAGCATTAAGAAACGTGTTTTGATTAAACATTAAGAAACATGTTTTGATAGCAGCAATGGATAAATTCAATTTGCCGTTCATCCAAATAAACTTCATTAAGCTAGACCCAGCATATTAAAGAGAATAGCAAACTTCTAAGTTCCAAAATATTAAAAAAAAATGAATGTATTTTATTATAATCACTGCATCCTGTCAATGCAACATATCCAGACATCTCAAAATCATTATGGCATGTTCGACTGTACACAATACTAAGGAGTTATGTTCTTGTTTTATCAAGTAGTGATTTGATTTAGTCGAGAAGAGGGACATATCATTCAAATGAGGTCTTCTGGATTCAAAGTATAATAGACACCGATGAAAATATAGGAAGTGATGTTGGCAGGCTTAATTTACATCTACAACTGTGAAATGAAATAAAAGAGTACAATATGCAAGGTCTCTGCCTATTCATAGTCAAATGATTCTTCGACTCATTTGATTTACTATCGGGGGTAGGCACACCAAACCGTGGATTAGAGACTGCAGGAAAGCTAGTTTCAACTCTCCAGAGCGGCCCACCCAAGTCAACATAATGGCTCCTAATGACTGACGTTCATCACTTCAAGACTGATATGCTGTTTTCTGACTCTCTATCAAGAGCAGATGCTAACCAGTAATGAGATGAATTTACATTTTAGGGCAGACCAAACACTATTTTTATCAGTTTCCTATATGATTAAAGATTAGACAGTCAAAGGGAATAAAATATACTAAAATAGATTTTGTTGATCAAAAACTGTACCTAAGTTTATGCTGAGAAATACGAGGGCCCCTGCATAATGCATTGATGGTGAAATAGCCTTTAGATTTTAAATATTCTTATATTTTCTAAAGTAGAAATGGCATAAAAATTCACGATAAACATATCTTTGTTTATAAGTTAGATGCTGTTACTACAGTCACATAGTCATGAATAGTTCCCCAAGCAAATGACTAAAAACACTTACTGGTCCTTTGGGGGCTTCTTTCCATAAAATATATTTACTAGAAAAAAATAAGGTCAGTGTATTTCTTGACATGTTAAATAAGAATTTTTTAAAATATATTCTGATCATAATAAAAGAGTGGTGAATATAATTGCTTTGCTGAGAGCTTAGTTATCACCTAACTCAGTTTTCAGATGAGCATCTAAAATCTGAAGAGGCAGCTTTTGCCCCAAATTACCTCATTAAGGAGTGGAGAACCTAAAGCTAGAATCTCCCTTTCTTTATTTCTGGAGTTTCATACCTACAACTCAGAGTCATGTTGTCCTAACTAAACTGAGAAAATATGTCACAGTTCCTGATTTTCTCCAAATACGACATGAAAAAATATAGAAAAGTATTTTTTTAAATAAGGGGAAAATTCATTGCTTTCTAAATTGTTAACTCTACAACCATCATACCCTAGTTGGTCAATAGTTTCCATTTCAGCATTTTATCAAATGAAACTTAAAAAAAATTCTAGCGATATATCTCTGCTATAAAAAAAGACAAAAGTAACCAGTTTTATTTTTAAATCTAAACCCTTAATAGGCTTTGAAACATCAAACATTTATAAAATAGGAATGTAAATTTCACATAAAATTTCATGTGTAAAAATTTAACCACTTAAACTCTTCAAATAAGATAACTGTCATACAAATTATTTCAAAACAGTAAGTATAAGGTCAGAGTTTGAGAATATAAGCAAGAAACCTGATCATTTAAATGTGCACAAACATTTATTTGGTATGTGGTATGTATAAGGCACAGTGAACCAAGAACACAGAAGAAAGTCAAGATCAAAAGCACACAGATTTGGGTATTGTCATCAATTCTTAAGGTGCACCATTGTTTCTTATACAACTTAGAAAAACCCTTTAAAGTAGGGTACAATCCAAAGAACCCTGCACAACTTATGAATTGCTTCTATTTATTTCTCACTGTTACAAATTCTTTTCATTTATCACCTGGACTTTCTAGTGCATCTTGCTTCATCTCCATTGCTTAACATGTGATAGGCAATTTCTGGGCATGAACCTCAGCAACAAAAACACAACCCAAATCTATCAACCTATGAGTGTTTTCCTTTTTTTGTCACTGTAAAACCCTCGTTGGTTGATTTTCAAAAAAACAAAAACAAAAAAACAAAAACAAAAACAAACAAAAAAACAAAAAATGAGATTGTAGTCATTCTTCTAAAAATGAATGTTGGTTTTCATTTTATCAATTATGCGTCTCTGCTCTGTTTTCCTGACTTGTTTCACAATCACTTTCTCTGATAATGCTGAACTAATCCAATCTCATTGGCAATTCAATTTAACATGTTGGCTAACAACAGTGCATGGAATTCAATTAAATCAGGACAATATGAAGAGCTATGACCAAATTCACACGATTCACTTGATTTTTAAATACAAAATATAATGCAACTAAAATGCACAAAACATGTTTCCTGCTACGTCTCTTTTCTACATGCCGATATTCTCCAAACACCTGAGATAATCATAACACCAGGAGCCAAATGTCTAAAGTAATAACCAGAAACGAAAAGTGACCACTGCAACAACTCCCCACAAAACATTAAGGATTAATTTAATTATAAAATGTTGTATTCAAAGAAAAAAATTAATCCGTCCCAAGGATAAAAGTTACTTTAAGAGAGGTGACACGGTCTATTTCAGATACTCCACCCTCGGCATGCTTCAAGGTGCCCTTCATAACTTAAGAATTTTAGACCGTTAAGGGAACCCTGGCTGTGACTGAGGAGCATGCTAACATCACAATGAGGACGGCTGTACAAGCCAGGCGAAATCCAAAGGTGCTGACATTTGAAAGCCTTAGAAAGCATCCGAGATGGCTGAGATTTAAGGGTCAATTGTACCACAAAGGAAATGTGGCAAGGTGAGTTGATACTCTCTGCTGCTTCCTCCTTAAGACATAGGCTAGCTCTTAATTGGTACTCGGTTTAGAGGTCAAGAAAAAGATCAGTACTATAGCAGTCTCATGTAGCTGGACAAACACTGGAGATCAGGGCTATGAAGGTACCCTGGATTTCAGGGATCAAGGTACCAAAAATAACAAATAGAGCCTCTGACAGGTGAGCTCACTATTGTATCTTAACTTTGTCATTGAGCTTTTTGTCATTTTCTTATCTTTGTTGGTCAAGAGTCTAAGAAAAACAGCAAAATGTGAGATTTAAGAAACTGAAAAGCAATGGTTCTGCTTTTGGAGAGGATGGGGCACTTTGCTGCAGATCAGTGTTACAGTGAAGAGCACAAAAATCTCTACCGTGGCCCTGTGAAATGAACTCTTAATGGGTGAAAATCACATATATAAAATGGAAGTCTCTACAAATTGTCCTAAGAGAAACATATATTTACAAAAATGTACTAAACCAACAGGTGTGAGAGCCATAACATGCTCATTCCTACCCCCCCCCCTACAAATGCTGGCTCCTTTTCACCCGTCCCCCATACCCCCTCCTTCCCCCCCCCCCAAATGCTAGCCCAGCATGACAGGGCTCTACTCGAGAAGAATGCAGCTAAGAACACAGAGCTTCCTCACCCCTACCCTTCCAGTCTGAGGTCACATATTTGCTCCAGGAGGGGCAGAAGGTCACCTGCATCTTTCATCACACCCCCAGCTGTGTGGTTCAGAAACTATTCCACATAGGCATAGCCAAGAGGACAACTGCATACTGTCTACCAAACATACTTCGGATTCAAAGTTACAAAGAGGCCCAACATAAAAAAATCGAACCATGCACAAGGAAACCATGAGAACTGAAATGGCTGTATTAATATTAAAAAACAGACAAGAAAGTTCCTTGAATAGATATATTTAATAACAAAATATAATAATAAAAGGTGTTGTATCAAGATGATATAACAACTACACGCATATATTCACCTAATAACAGCACCCTAAAATGCACAAAGCAAAACTGATAGAATTGAAAGGAGAAATAGACAATTGAACAAGAAGATTCAGAGACTTTACTACCTCAAGTTCCATCATGAATAACACAACCGGGCAGATCAACAAGGTACAGAAAACTTGAAAACACTATAAATCAACTAGACCTAATATGTACCTATAGAACATTCCAGACAACTACAGAAGAATTCACATTCTTCTCAGGCACACAGGGAACACACTCCAAGACCGACCAAGTGCAAGGCCGCAGGAAAGATGACAACGCAGGAGAACTTTGAGACTTCAGCAGAAAGTGCTCAATCTTTAGTGGGTAGACATTTTTTTTTCAACTTTTTTGACCACCTCTCATCAGCAGATGGCTCGCGACATTTATGGGTTCCCTTCAGTTGCCTCTCTGAGACCAGATTCTAGCAGGATTCTCAAGGGTCCCTATGGGAGCCCCTCTCAGCCTTCTTCCGCACCCCCCAAATGGGAGACAGCTGTTGTCTCCTCACCGTGAGGCTTGGAGTGACGGAGAAATGTCCCTCGGTGCAGCCCGCTCTCACACTTCAGCAGTCCTTCCTCAGAAACCTCCTTGTCTCCTGCCGAGCTGCCCATCACTCGAGTCTCTGGAAGTCTGCGTTAAAAAGCAGAAATCGCACGGAGAGTCCTGTCGTGCCTGTGCCTCCCAGGAACGCCAAACCGCCACGCGGGCCGCCGTCACGCGCTGCGAATCCGACAGGTGGCATCGGCGTTCGCTCTCGCATCCCATGGCGGCTCTTTTCACCTCCTGCTGCAAGAACAAAGCCGCGGCGGGCCCCTCCGCCCCACCCCCAGAGAGACAGTCACTGTCTGGATGTTAGCTAACCGGAGTCTTTGCCAACTGAGCTCTCGGCTGTTTTGTTCACGTTGTTAGGGTCCAAGACAGTTCTCTTGCAGCTAGGTCTAAGCAAAACACAAGTTGTGTTGTCAAAAGGACCTCAGAAACTATACTTTGGAACTGTTTTAATTATTGGAAGCTTTAGATGTCATATTTAAAAAAATATATATTTTATTTCAAAGTTCTCCGCAATGCACCTAGACCACGATGCTTGACCACTATTCTGAGCTACTTCCTAATAAATGCTATGCCCAATGGTAAAAGAAAATGACAGATGACAGAAAGCTACCGTAGCATAATATCAACAGAGCCAGACTCTTCGGGAATAGAGAGTCTGGTCTCTCCCATCCCCAGGTAAACGACTCTGGCCATTTGGAAAACAGAACATAGGGCGTACCGTGGACAGACGAAGTTTAAAATATTAATTAGGGCTCACTGCACAAATAAGGACTGTGACAGTAGGTGGCTGCTGCTCTGCCCCGTCCACGCACACACACCCCACTGAAAGAGGGCTTGTGCCAGAGGCCGTTCGCTGACCTCTGCATAACAGTAATAATCACCCACAGATGGATAAAGTAACGAAAAGGGTATTCGGATACACTTTGGGAAAATGCTTAGCGTGTGTGTGCATGTGTGCCCGCACCAGAAGTGTAACATAGTAAGTGGTAATAGCTGTTTCTCTTATCATGTCTCTCTTATTCGTGTACACGTGGCGCACAGTATAAACCTTCAGTAGGAAGCCAGTATAAGAAATGTCTTATTCTGTATCCTTTCTTATCTTCTCCTAGAATGCCTTCCTAAACTATAGAGACTAAAAAACTCGAAACTGCTTTTTCCCTACTTCTTGTGGTTATATCTGAATGGGAGTTACATTCTAGAGTAAGCAGTATTTGTTCGATATCCAGAAGAAATGTTTAAGATTGTCTGGCAAGCCCGCCAGCATTTAGTGGCCAGTTACTAATTCATTTACAAGTAGCAGCTGAGGCTGTACGCCCTGGAGCATATTAATGGCCGTCTGAGAAGGAGGTACAGAGAGTTCTCTTAGGCCCTCTGCCCCAAAACATGCAGCGCCTCCCTATTATCAACGTCAGCCATCATAATGATACGTCGTTACCAAGGATGAACCTGCGCTGACACGTCATCATCACCCAGAGTCCGCAGTCTACATAATGGTTCATGCTTGGTGCTGTACATTCTAGAGGTTTGAACGAAAGTATAAAGATATGTATCTGTCGTTATCATGCAGAGCATTTTCACTGTCCGAAGATCCTCTGTGTTCTGCCTTTTCACCTCTACCCACCTTAACACCTGCCAAACCCTGATCTTTTCATTGCTCCATAGTTTTGTGACAATTTCTTCCTGAACTCATCACTTCCAGAGACAGGTCTTGATTCTCACTCCTACAGGCCATCTGCTGATTTTATAAGACCTATACTTCCCTACATTTACTCCATTTCTGCTTTTTTATACCTAAAATATTACTTTCATGTCACTGGTTTAAGCTGATACAGAAGGGAAGAGTTCATATAACAGGTATAACGAAAGAAAAAAAAACTAAGTTTTAATTATACAACTATTGGATCCCAAAATTCAGCAAATTCCAATCTAAACTTTGAATTAACTGCAAATATTAGAATCAAATTTTGCAAATACTAGAATCAGTCAACTATTTTTACCGTACACCACAATGATACAAAAAATCATCATAATAAAAAACAATTCAAAAAATGTAATTTATCTAATAAAGCATTTCCATGTTTCTTATGGCAAAATACTATAATTATAAACCTGATCTGCTTTATTAATATTACATGTGAGGTGCCCTCAGGAAGCAATTTACATAATCTGAAAATCACCCTATTTCAATATATGTCAACGTTTCTCTCAGTTCTTTCAAGTACTATGCTGGGAATCTAACCCAAAAAAATTATCTTAAATATAAGAAGAGTGTCATGCATTCCAGTATTCTTCCATTTTGTTTATACTAATAAAAATGAAAGTTTTCCTTTAATATTCAAAAATAAGGTTTTGGTTAAGGAAGACACTGTATGACATTCTAAATTATAGAGTCATTATTTTGAAATTCATATTCTGGGTTAATAAGATATTTTTATTCTATGTTGAAGGAACTGAAGTATGACAAAATGTACATAACAAAAATTCTAGCAGAAAAGTGGAGGAAAATATACTTTAAAAAATTACGATGTATTTGGTTCTTGCGTGACATTGTCTACATTGTGTTTTAGGACAAAAGAGTGTTTATTTTTCATTTTCGAAGTAATCATTTTATGGGCATCTAAGTGTCATGAAAAAGATACAAAAATTAAATATTACAGTAAATGTGGCTCCTGCTGCCATGGCTCTTAAGCAGAATACATGTTATTCAGACCTCCCCACGATTAACATAACTTTGGTAAACAACCTGAGGTGTTGACAGCTGCTGTCAGAGTGTAAACTGAGTGAGTATTACATATCTGTAAATGCCAGAGAAGTTTTCGGGAAAATCCATTTTTAAAGCATATTAAATTGGTACCTGGAAAAAGTATAGAAACAAGCTATAGCTCTCATTTTCACTATTATTTCATTCTTCCTCTTGTTTTTATTTTTTGGGCATACAACCCGCAATCTCCCCACTGAAAAATGCTTGATGGTAATAAGCTCTAATGCTGCCTTTGCCCAGTCTTTAGGGTCTGGAATGAATTTCATACTGCGTTTGGTTCCCTACAGTAGTATTTGATTCAATAAGCTAATTAGACTTTGCCAGAAATAGAACAGGATGCAAATTCTGTGAAGCCATTACCATAGGCTTTATTTTCAAGTTTGTCAGCCCATACCTGCCATTTCTATCTTTGCCCTTAGTGATAGTTGACAAATAACAAAAAGTGAAATTCTGACAATATATAAATATCAAAATAAAAAATCTCAGTCGATGGATTTAGACGCAGATAAAGGAATAGCTGAATCTCTAGGTAGCAATAAGCCAATGACCTGAAACACATTATAGAAAATTTACAAATGGAAATATGAAAGAAAAGCTAAGAGACATGATACGTCATGATGCCCAATAGGATTTCCAGGAGGAAATCAAGAGGATAGGAGATAGAAAATACTTAAGGACACAATGTCAAAATAACCTAAAATTGAGGTGGCAACAGGTTAACATTAGCACCTAAATCTGAATCGCAGTCTTTTCCTGATTCACCAATCTGTAATGGAGTCCAGAGATGACCGGGAAGGATTAGTGTTTACGTGTAATGTGAAACTGCGCTATTCTCTGTGTCCTAGTTATGTGTTAGCTACAGGTACAGGATTTTTCCCACCATCTCATGACTGATATGTTCGTTTGTTTGTTTTTGTTTTTGCTTTTGAGGACATGTTAAAGATTTCAGAATAAATCAGAACTCCTCATAGCAATTGCCTACTATAAGTCTGGACAGGAGAAATACTTAAATGCTTAAAAAAGGAGGAGGGATGTGACAAAAGCAGATAGGGTCAAACCGGAAAGAGCTTCCAATGATCAAAGTGAGAAGAACATGACCAACAGGACACAAAGTTATTTGCTTACAAACCAAAGAAAAAGTAACTGGTAGGGATGATTTGGGCTCCCTTTGATCTTTGTTGCCTGGAACACATTATGTTACATGGCAAAAATAATTTCTCAGATACAATTAAGGTTATGAAGCTTAAGAAGATTATCCCTGGTTCTCCAGATGGGTCCAGTCTAATCACTTGAGCCCTTAAAAACAGAGCGATTTCTCTCCAGCTGGGCTCAGACAGAGACGTGCAGCAAAGAGGGAGGCAGAGGAGAGATTCAAAGTATGAGAAGCATTACACCACCACTGTCGGTTTACAAAGGGGACTATGAGTCAAGGGAAGCAGCTGGCCTCTAGAAGCAGAAAATGACTCCTGGCTGACATCCAACAGGTAAATCTAGTCCTACAGCCACAGGCCACTGAATCCTGCCAACGACCTGCATGAACTTGGAATTTACTCCAGAAAGAAATTCGGCACAGGTACACCTTGTTTTCAGTCTTGTGAGTCCAAAGCAGAGGAACCAGCTGGGCTACACTATGCCCAGACTTCTGGCACATGCAAACGGAGATGTTAAAGGGGTAGTGTTTTAAGCTGCTGACTTTGTGCAACATTTTTGAGGTATCGATAGAAAACTAATACAATAACCAAGACTCCAGCCGACTTAAACGAAGAGATAAAGACAAACCCTAAAGAATAATTCCAAATAACAAATGTGGAAGTAATGTGGGAAATAAAAAAAATCACCATTAGACTTTCATAATAATCACTGTAGGCAAGACCAATGATGAATGATAACATTTGTGAAAAAATATTTAAGGAGAAATGGTATATTTGCATAGCTTGAAACTATCTCTCCCAAAAGATATATTCATTCTTTTGATTATTTTAACACACTCCACATACTATTTAATAATCCTTTCACCCAGATGTAGAGTTTAAACCTTTTCCTCTTACGGATACTTAAAGAGTATATTTCCACCTTTGTACATTTCAAATAACGTGATAAAATATAATTAAGTAAGCAGGACAACAGATCCACTGAGGGTGGCTGGAACACCAAGGGAGGTCCCAGACAATAGAAACATGTATATAAAACTCAATGGGATGCAGTCTTATAGTCATTGGGTAAAGTTCGGGCCAGCAGGTACTCCTGGAATTTGGAATAATTGAATCACTAAACACATTGATCAAAGCGGTATCACAGGCATGCGAAATTATGTAGACTGGCAGTTGATGTAAGCAATTGACAAATTATTGCACAGCTTGAATCATGCTAAATTAGTATCAAAGAGAGCCAGGCAGTGATATATGAACTTGAGATAAACAACAAGAGAAACTAAATATAATGTCAAGTCTAAGGTAAGGGTAGATAAAACACAAATATATTAAAATAACAAGTGATTACGGCAGAGAACCAAAAAACTAAGCAAGTGTGTACAACTGGTTATTAATCTAGAGTAGTATCAGTAGCACACAGCCAATATAATTGAAGATATTCAAATAAATAATGCCCAGGTTCAGAAGCCTATTTTTCTTGGCTCTGCTAAATATACCTCCACCTGAGGACTCAGCATAGAATTTGCAATGGGATTAATCTCTTACGTACTGTTTCAGATCCTCATCAGTAGACCCTGAACATAAGTGATGGCAAGAAAAAATGAACAATATTGAATGATGGGGAGTGAAGCCAGCCCGTTAATCCCAAGAAAACAACGAAAGGGATTGAGAAATGATGTGATGAAATTAGTTTTAGCCCTTAACAATGGTTGGTCTGATTATTATATTAAAGAAAAATTAAAGGTAAATAAATAGTCATTCTTATCTGGCCTTTGGTAAAATGTTGCAAAAGTCAAATAAAATAATATGGAAGGCATGCCTATGGAAACTTTTTTTAAAAACTGGCAGCTTATTTCCCTGTTGGCTGAAAAAATTCTCAAATATGAGCTATTCTTATTACTAATAAGATATCGTTATTAATAATTCATTGAACTGAGAACTTCCTGTATTATTCAAAAACTCAAATCCTATTTTGGTGGAGGAGAAAATTCTCAAGAGTGTATTGAGGATTTTTGCTGGCAACTTACTAGATTCATGGCCACTTAATAACCTCTGTAAATCAGCAAGAGGCAGAGACCACTTACTAATTTCTGAGCAAGCACCTTAGACGAGAATTATGATGAAAAATATTTACTCAAGACCCCAAGTGTCTGACTCATAGAGTACCATACAGTGTATGATAGTGAACACACACTCATGGTGAAGATAATTTGGCCAAGAAATTACTAAAGTAACCAGCTAAGTATTTTTGACATCAGACTTAATTTTTCTCAATTTATTCGTTTATAAATAAAGCTTGACAACTAGAAGTTTGAGGTAAGATCAAAGGCAAAGACATATTTACCATATAGATATATATTATATATTGATACTGAATTTTAGAGCAATTCAAAATTGCTAGTTTTACTAATACTGTTCTGATCAGAGAATCATGGTAAAGAATTAATATTATTGAAGAGATTCAGATTGTCAGAACTCTACATTTGTATTGCCCATCCCCCTATTTGTATGTTTCAAATATACAGGTGTTTGATAAAATTTTATTTTTCAATTGTTGTACTTGAGAATCATAAAGAAGAAATAAGCACATGACATTCCATCTATACACATTACACTCATTTTAGGGTGAGTTTTCTTCTTATATTTGAGCAGTGTGAGTAATGTATTAGCATAAATGGTGATCTAAAAAAGTGTTACACTTTTCACTTTTAAAAACTGAAGAATAATTATGAACCAGTATTTTCACTTTTATCTCCTTTGACACTCAAATTGACCATTTGCTAAAAGGTCATAATAAATTATATTAAAAGATATTAAATTAAATAATAATTATGTTAGGAATCTGCTAGACTTTTAGGTTAAATGCATTGTCAGCATTTAGAATTTACATCATTTGAGTTCTGTGCATGATTTGTTAATTGATTTTGTTCATTCTTTCAGATTTATGTTTATTTACCCATTCATGTGATGGACAGTTCATGAAAAGAACATTAGACTTTGCCTAGTTGCCTTGCATAAAAATAAGTTCAGAATAGAGGATTAAGTTTTTGAGACATAAAATATATTTCTCACCTTAAACTTAATCCCTCACCTCATTTTAGAGATTAAAAAGTTAGCTTTAATGATGCACAATTAGAAATTTATACTTTGACTCAAAATTATACAGTATAACCAAAAGTCCCAATATAGAATGCCAGATGTATAATATATACAGCTCAAGTTAAAAATGAAAATAATAAATATTAAAAATATAGTGATTTATGAATAGCCAATATTTCACAAAAAATTTTTTTTTTCCAAAAAATAGTGACACTGGCAGATCATCCACTGTTCCATTCAATTCACCATTCTATAAAAGCTGAGGCTCTCTGCAGACAATTGCCATAAATCCCTTTAAAATGTTAAGTAAAAAGCAATATATTGACATATGAACTGTAACTGTAGGGCACAGTGAGAGTATTTTTACTAGTGAATTTTTCATTTTTTTACTGCTTACTAATTCAAAAAAATTTTTAGTAAACATAATCTAATAAATTTCAAGTTCACACACACACGGTTATAAAAACGCCAGTTATTTTAAAGTATTATCAAAATAAAATTATATGTATCATTGAAGATATGAACAGTAATTCATAATAAAAATCACGTACCTCCATATGTTGTTTTCTTGCCTTCTTTGAGGGGCAAAGTGTTATCTTGGCTTTATTTAATGCAGGACCTTAGGCACAGTAGTTTCCTTCTAGAAATGCAACTCTCCAAGAAGCAAGTACTTTCAAAGCTATCAAGGAATATCAACTTTCCAAGATTTATTTTTCTCAGTGTTTCGGCCATTGATGATAATCTACAGAGAGCACAAAATTAAAAAAAAAAAAAAGTTTTAAATTGAAGATAAAGAGAATCAAAGAAAACGAGAACCTGGATGACCTTGGAGATTCCTGCCTCCATCTCCTGCAATCTTACCAAAATGGAAATTGAGCCCCACAGAGTCTAAATATCTTGCTTGAGGTAAAATATATAGCCATCAGCAAGGTCAAGTAATGTTATCGGGACTCTGAAGTTCCCTTGCAATATTTCTTAAAAACATCTTCAGTTTTCAGAATGACACACATACACACACATATACACATTCACCCATACATTATATGCATTTAATATATGTTACTTATTTAGATAGAGAAATTAATCAATATCATTCATTGCTTTATTGAGGACTTCCTTTCCTTGCTTCTGCTCTAATTCATGGAGATAAGAAGTATGCTTAATTTCTGTAATGATACAGAACATTGGTTACTAGTCAAATGCATTTGTGTATTCCTTACAAGTGTTTGGAATCTAAATTCCTGATTGTTTCATTAAACTGATAAACTGGATGATAATCACTGAGAAAGAAACCCAGTATTTCATGCTTATCTCTCCAAAATGTCAATTTTCCTGATCCCTTTACTGTGGGTTCTGCCTTGGGCTCTGATAAAAATACAGAGAAAGAAATGTATTATTGAATTTTACACTTGAAACCTATATAATTTTACTGACCAATGTCACCTCAATAAAGTTAATAAAATTTTTTAAAAATTTAAAGTCCTTGATAATACTTCTCTACCTCACAGGCCTCAAATGAATAATTTAGTTCCAGATTCACTTAAGTTACATAATCTTGATTTCAACTGGCCAGTATCCTAATTATCTTATTCTGAAATAAAAAATGGAAGTTATTTTTCAAACTCCGCATGTCTAGATCACATATTTTTTCTTATTGTGCTCAATCTTGTTTTTGAAATCTGCTTACTAATATTGAATGTTCATGCCTCATGGCTGTTTTTCCTCATGTAGGTCAAGTAAACAGAGAAAAACAGGTTTCCATTTGTGCTCTGTTCTAAGTGAATCACAAGTGATCAAATGTTCAATTACAAAAATAAGTCTTTTGGGGTAATGTATTATGTGCCACCAGCCTACATTCTTGGCCAGCCTACCGATACTCTGTGCAGAAAACTCTTATTTCAGATGTGGCTACTTCATGTGCTTTAGCTGTGTTTTTATGATTGTTATTAGAAAATTTGCTAATATGCTTAAAACAATGAATAGCTATCCAATTATGAAATTAGTGACTTGTTTTAAATAATAATATGGGTGATAAACATTAGATCTCTTTGTTGTGATTGGAAGTAAAGGTGAAACGTTGGAAATATTTAGAAATCCTCCTGACCTGAATAAGCAGACTTTAAGCATCTTTTTTTTTTTTTTTTCAGACCTTAAGCATCTAACAAGCCATGCAGCACATAACTTTAGAGATGAAACCCATGGCTTGACAACGGCTTATTTTTGTGTCCTATCATTATACCTAAGTGTTGGTGGCCTGCTATTGTTCTGGAGGACAAGAGAACTCTGCCTATAGAATACTTTTTCTCTCCTTAGCATGACCATTTAAGTAAGTTTTGATCAAAGCACATGGGAGAGAGTAAGTTTTTAATGGAGCCTCCAGAACAGAATGTATAGAATATTTTATTCCAGTTTCAAAAAAAAGAAAAGAAAATGAATGTGTGCTTAATAAGCATGAGCATGGTGGATCTGGTCTTCAACCTCCACGCATTAGTATCTGGAAGAAATTGTAGAGAACCACAACTCTAAACACAGGCTACTCCTGTTATACATCAAATCCACTCAGGCCAGTTCATAGCAGAATAACCTGGAAATCATACAAAAAAAGGTCACTTGTCCTGAGCTCCTTGAGACATACTGTGAATCTTGTATTTTAGAAATACACAGGGAAGGCAGAGGCTATGGAATATCTTTCTATGACCCTGATTATTTCATGTTGACCTCCATTAAATAAGGACATATGTCCTTGAGATCTCTGCTTCTTACGTCCGATGGGAATGACGAAGCTAACAAAACTTCCTGAGGACTCGGTGGTCACAGCTGCACCATGGGAAACAAGTGAGAAAGAGAGGAAGCAAGGAGCCATGAAATCACGTTTAATGGTTAACTTGGGCCCTATCGCTAGGTTGCTTAACCCCACGGCAGAAATCGGACATAACTGAAATCAATACCATTGACTTATGGAGCATAGTTAGGATGTTCCTAAGTCTCTATAAATTGTGTGGAAACACCAGAAGGCTGGGACAAGACCTCTCTAGTCCCACTGCATCCCCACAACACGGGCAAACTGGCTTCCCTTGGCTAATGAAAACAATGCCTCAGTAAATTATAGGTTCAGAATGAGCACTTTTCAGCTTAATTGTAGTCTCATTTTTTCTGAAATTTATAAATATTTGGATTCTATATTAACCTGATTATTATGTTTTTCATTGGAATCTTCACTATAATGGGTATGCATAATTCTGTTAAGTATGAAATATGGGGAAATTCTTGTTGAAAATGAAATAAAAATTATAAATAACTAGGAAAAACTTCTGCATTTATTCTTGTTCCTGTTTCATTAAAGTGTATGCAGCTACTTAATAAGCAAAACTCATTATTATTTATTATTTTACCACAAATGCATATAATTCTTAAATGCTCCTATGACATTTCTAGAAAGTGTTGGTTGTTTCTAAGCTGTTTCTTGTAAATTAATACTTTCTTAGAGTATTCTATTTTTTTAGATAGAGTCTATAAAGTTTTGAATTATAGAAACCTAAAGGTTGGCATTGACTTGCATATATTAGAACAGGCCCCCAACCCTTTTGGCACCAGGAACCTGGGCTCCTATGAGAATCTAATGCCTGATGATCTGAGGTGGAGCTGAGGCTGTGATACTAGCACTAGGAGGGGCTGCGAATACAGATGAAGCTTCTCCTGCCTGCCCCGCGCCTCCTGCTGTGCGGCCCTGTTCCTAAAAGGCCAGGGACTAATACCGGTCCATGGTCCAGGGGGTTTGGGATCCCTGTATTAGGAGACACCTAAACCAACTGGTGTTTTATTTTAATATACTAGGAAAGAGAAATATTCATCCCCTGTCCCCAAAATTCCATTATCACTGCTTTATCACTTCTAATTTAAGGTTCTGATTCTGACTAAAATGAAAATATTAGGACGAGTGGTACTTTTAACCAGAGTATTAAGCTCAAATTCCTAGCTGTGATGTAATATGTGAATGAAGGTGAGTGCAGGAAACAGAAATCATATTAATCATTTTTGGAATAGCAACAAGAACAAAACAAAGCACCAAATTTATTTCCAAGGTAGATTAAAAAAAATATATATATATATATATTTGTTGAACTCTAAAATCCAATCTCAAAACTATGAATATCATAGATGTATAATGAAAAGATGGAACTGTAATTTTTTTTCCATATATTTGTGAGAAGATTCTGAGAGCTTGAAAAATTATCCTTTTGTTAGAATGAAAAGGATAAGATGTCTGAGGGGACCAGGAGACAAACCTGTTTTGAATACTGGTTTCACATTAAAAGGCTTTATGTGAGGCTGATCTAATACAAGTGGAAGAGGACCGAATATCCATGACTCAAAATTTTTAACTAGAGTGATGAAAGAAACAAGCAAGACAGTTGGTTCATGACATAAAATTCGGTCATCTTTTCCAAAGCAGGCTTCCTGATAGAGTGATGGAAAAGCCAACTGAATTCTCAGCTAAAGTATCACCTTTGGAATAGCACTGTTGGGGCACTGTCGTCTGAATCCAGAATGTGCCGCCAGCGTACAGTGCTATGTGCCCAACAGTTCCCAGAAGAGAATACCACTGGAGGGGACATTGTCACGTATGGACTCACTTCTCCATTTTGATTCTCATCCCTACATTAGGTTGTACTGGATTAGGAGTCTTCCCTAGAAGTGAATATTGGTGACAAGAGACACATTATGAGAACATTGCTTGGAATTTACAAGGATTGTTTGGTCACTTTGGGCTCCAATTGTCAATTGGTAAAAGGAGTTTGATTACTGGCTACAGTATTCATTCTGGATTGCAATATGGATCTAGGGTTTTAAATACAAAATTGGGCAAGAGATTATGTTGGGAGCCCAGTAGATTCACTGGGGCCATCACTTAGTATGACATTCTCAACAATCATCATAAACAGGCAAATGCAATAACTATAACCGAGCAAAAGGAAGACCACTCTGCATGGAAGTTCTGGGTTACTCGACTATCGAACAACTCAAACCAGCCAGGTGACTTTTTACAGACAAGGGGATACTGGTGATAGATGGGTGAGAAAATAGATGATTATCAATTAGAGTCTCGGAACAAGCCTGCCCCGAGAACTAGCAGCTCTGAAACCTACATCGCCTTGTATTTGCTTCCTAGCTTTCTCTGCTTTACTTCCTTTTTCCCTTTCTCCAGTCCTGGGATTATACTACACAATAAAATGTAGCATCGACACTAAAGTTTTTTTTTTTTTTTTTGAGCTGTATTTTCAAGGGAACTCAAAGTCATTTCATAAGAACAAAGCAATATTAATAGATTGTAGGCAGTTCCGTGACTAAGTATAGAAAATGAAATTCCTTTTAGTGTAAATCCAATAGGTGGCAGTCTAGGAAACGAAGGCTTACACTTAGCTATATTGATCCAATATGTGGTTAGATGTAAGAGCTATAGTCTTTATTCATTAACAGCTTTTTTACATGATCAAATTCTCCATTTTAAAGTCTTATTTTAGTTCAAATGTATTGAAAGCTGAGGTTTAAAAAAAAAAAAGTTCAATTTTAAACATAGAAATTCTACAGAATGAAAAGCACATCTTCTATGTAGCAAGCAAATTAAAGGGTAATTAATATAGAACAGACAATGGACTCCCCTTTACAAAAGAAGTCACTTGGGATCGTAAGTGCCCTTTTAACTATTGTTCATGTTACAACAGACTTTATTACACAACCTTCAAAGATTTTTCTAAGGTCAAAAGAAACGACTGCATGTGTGTGTGGTAATGTGGTGTGTGTGCTTTTTTCTCCTCAGCTTTTTAAGAGCCCATTTAAACTCTGTCTCTAAAACCTCGAGAGATTACACCTGATGTGAAGGCCAACAAGAGCTTTTAAATCGGATGAGCTGATTATAACACTTCCCGATCATCTATCTGTGCTAATGAAATGTACATGGCCTCAGGCAATTTAAAAATATTTAGTGTTATTACTTTCTCATGAATTGAGAAGACAAGGATTCAGGAAGTATAGGGAGGAAGAAAAGAGAGAAGGTGCACTAAATAATCCTATGCATAAATCAAATAAAGTCCACACTCTAATATGGATAAACTTGCCTACTCTCCATAACTCTACCACATAAATGTTTCACTAGTAATAAATTTTCTTGTAACATCCTATGTGGTAGTTTGCTTTTATCTCTATAGTCTGTAAATGGTACCCTATTATTTCACTTCCCATTTATTCTTTCAATCATTATATGTAAATTTAAAGCCTAGTGTATTCCACACTTTCCACTAAATGCTGGATATTGTGTTCCTGCCACTGTAGTTTATAGCTCAGTGAGAACATAAGCATCCCTTACTGCTCTTGCCACCCTTCCCAAAACAACAACAAATTAGTGTAAAATCAATATTGGAGGCATATTAAATTTGCATTAAAGCTAAACAGTCATGTTTTCACAGGAAAAAATGAAGCACCTTCTCAGAGGAAACATGGATTAATCTAAAAATTGAAGGGTGAGTCATACTTGTTAACACAAATTGACTATATGCAAATGCAAACTGAAGTATTGTCATCAATAGATGACTAGTGTACTAGTTCAATTTCTGTCAATTTTATTATAAATTTACATTTACAAACATGTTCTGATACAGGGAGTAGTGAGATTCAATTTCTTGTATGTATGACTGTGTGTATATATGTGTGCGTGTATATTATATACATACATATATGTGTGTATATACATATGATGGGAAATAAACTTACTGTGTGTGTATTCAATGCCTTTACCCAGAGATGAAATAATAAAGCAAATCATGCAGGATCTACGTATGAAATGGCCCACAGCATGTTCCACAAACATTTTTTGTTATTTTGAGAGTATATTTAAGACAGAATAATTTTTATTTTGGAGTCCTGTGACTCCAAGCTGCTCCTATATGTCACATATAATGTCCCTCATTACTAAAGTGTAATGCCTCCTGTTAACATTTATTTACACTATTAGGTGTCTGTTTTCATCATCTAAACTGTATAATTGGTCCACCACTTTCCTTCTCTGCATATGTTGGTAAAACACATTTTTGGCATTCCATCTAAACCAAGTAGTTTAGATTCCCCTAAACCACTTCGGCCTACTCACTCATCTCTAAAATGAGGAACAACGGCAACAACTTATATCTAATGTCCTTCCTACTCGAAAATTCAACTTGATTTCACTTATATATGTAGAATCTAAAAAAAAAAAAAAAAAAAAAAACCAAAAGAGAACAGATTGGTGGTTCATGACTCAGTTTAAATGACTTTTAGATAATTTTAAGAGTGTTTTCATTTTATTTCCATTACCACCATCCATCCACAATCTCTTGGCTTTACTTCCGTGTGACCAGTCGGGTACTTTGGCCTACCATTTAAATCACTCTTACAGAAACAGCCTAAACTACTTGCTTTTCTTTCATACTCACCTGGCTACTAAATCAGGATGAACACTGAAAAAGCTGAAAGTAGTTGAAGAAATTTCTGCAACTGAGATCAATAATTTATCTCCGAACTCCTTCCATCAACGGCGATATTCACCCTGCCCTTCTACCCAGATCTGCTGCTACCGTGACCCATACCATGTGTTTCTCGCCACGGGAATAGCTTTTCTAACAGATCCAAGGGCGCCCTACTGTGTACTCCTTTGCAGCTGGCTGCTAAGGTAAGTTTGCAACTTATAAAGTCTTTCCTTGATCGCTTTGGCACAATTTCTTCTGGATGCCATCACGCACACCACAGAGGATGTTTACAAAATCCAAATAACGTAATTTATTGCGAGCGGCAACTAGCCCAGGAGATCCAAACCACTTAAAATGCCTCATGGCTACACTTTAGAGTCACCATTTCCAGTCGTATTTATAATTTAACTGCAACAAACCCCTTTAATTTTACTGTTATTTAATTGCAGGCACATCTAACACTAAGGGGGTGGAGAAGTGAATATAGATGAACAATAATAATAACTGTCACAAGTGAGCCTTTCAAGATAAATGCCACCAAGACTTTCCGGCCACCCAGAGAGAGGTCCATGCAACGTTGTTCCGGGTTCCTATCATCACTTAAAGGAAACTTGCACAACGTTCAGAGCCCTGATGTCCTGCAGGTGGAGGACAAGGTCCTCAAATTCCTTGCATCAGGAAGCCACTTGGTGGCACCAACCTTGATTCCCAATTGGAAGAGAAAGCTACAAAAGGAAAAGGAATGGTGTTACCTGGTAAACGCGGAGAACCTGGGAGAAGCTTCTGCCCACAGCTGGCGCCACTTTCGCCACGGAGAACCCAGCTGATGTCAACGTCGTGTCTTCCAGGGATACTGGCCAACAAGCTACAGCCAGTGGAGCCACTTCTGTCCCGGCAACATTCCTGGAACCTCCACCACCTGGACTCAGGCGACCTCCTCAGAGCCCCCACCTGTGGCCGTCAAGGGTCCCGCAGCCTCCACCAGCCTCTCCAGAGGCCGTCTCACGTTGACTCGCCTGCGTGCAGGCTCTGCAGGACACAGACTGTCCTCCGGGCTCGGACACGCCGCCCCGCCCGGCCCAGGCAGCGCGCTCGCAGGCCCGCCCAGGTGGTCACCGGCGCCAGCGGTGCGCGCATGCGCGGCCGGAACCCGGGCGCTCTCGCGCGCGTTCACACCTCGCTCCCTTTCTAGAGAGTTCCAGAAGCGGCAGAGATGGGCGGGGCACGGGGGCCCGCCCACATGGACGCCAGCGGTGCGCGCATGCGCGGCCGGAACCCGGGAGTTTTTGCGCACGTTCACGCCTTGCTCCCTTTCTAGAGAGTTCCAGCAGCGGCTGAGCTGGGCGGGGCACGGGGGCCCGCCCACATGGACGCCAGCGGTGTGCGCATGCGCGGCCGGAACCCGGGAGTTTTTGCGCACGTTCACGCCTCGCTCCCTTTCTAGAGAGTTCCAGCAGCGGCTGAGCTGGGCGGGGCAGGCCGCTCCTGAGAAGAGTGTGCCTGAGGAGGACGTTCAGGGTAGTGGACTGCTCCGCGCCCGGGTTTATGCCGCTCAGCCTGAGGTGGCAGGCGGAGCTGGCAGTGAGCAGGTGGCCTCTGGGCCCAGGTAACAGCTGTTCTCTATTGAAGGCCGGAGGGTTCACGGGCCCTGAGGGCCGGTCTGCGGCCGCCTGCTCGGGCCACACTGATTAAGAACAACATCCGATGGGTCTTTGGTTCAACTGAGGTATAACGTGATGTACAACGTTATATTAATTTTGGATATACAACTTAATGATTCGATATTTGTGATACGAAGTGACCACCACGGTAAGTCTAGTTAACATCCGTCGCCACACATAGTTACAAACCTTTTTCTTGCGACGAGATCTCTTAAGTGTTATTAACTGTAGTCCCCATGCTGCACATGGCACCCCGGGACGCAGTTGTTTTATCCCTAGAAGTTCGTACCCTCTGACCGCCTCCTGTTTTACCTATGCCCATGCCCCGTCTCCGCGAGCCACCAAGCAGGTCTCTGTATTTTTTTTTTCTTTTTTAGGTTCTACATATATAAGTGATATCATACGGTATTTGTCTTTCTCTGTTTGACTTGTCTTAGCATAAGGTCCATCCATATTATCACGAATGGCAAGATTTTATTCTTTCTTGTGGCTGAGTAATATTCCATTGTGTGTGTGTATTTCAATGTCATAATTTCTTTATTCATTTATCCATCAATGGACACTTAGTTGATTTCCATATTTTGACTATGGTAAATGATGCTGCAGTGACCTGGATTAATTTTAAAAGTTTTGTTTAACTTTTAGACCACAGCCTTAAAATTTGAAATCCAAAAATGTGTATGCTCTTAATTTTTTACTTCTACTCCAGTCTTTGCCTAATGTAGTACATGGCATGTTTACATGATTGGCTCAGGGCAGGAGACCTGAGAATATGTAAAAAATAAGTAGAAAAAAAATACAGAAAAAAAAAAACATTGGTTCATATTAAAATATAATTTTATCACTTGTGTATTGCGGTTAGGGAAAAAGTCAGCTAATTAGCATTGCTCTGAGTTGATTTAAAATAGATTCTCCAGAGATAAGTGAAGTGTATAATGTGGAAGCCCGTATCTTGAAGAGAAAGCCTCTTTGAAACAGACTATACTTGATTTTCTATTTCATATTTGTTTGTAGGATTGCTTTGGAGATGCCACATTCATTGAGTACCTGGATAACCGGGTACCCCATCTGCTTGATGCATAATCACCTAAATAGAGCCAGGAACCAATCGATATTTGGATGCTGGGAAGACAAGATGGCTTTCATAAGGCTAGGTAAGCTGGGACGCGCTGGTCTCGAGTTATAATTTGTCCTGACACAGCGTTTCTACACGGAACCCTGACAGGGACAAGCAGAACCAGGAGACAGCGAGAAGAGCAGACCCTTAGTGATTACTGTGTGTTCTAGAATATAGTCTCGTGTCAGCTTGCCCTATCACTGGGCATTTCAGTTGTGGGTTCTCGTGCACACCCTGAAATGACCAAAGTGGGAGCTGAGTTTTTCACTCAAATGAAAATGCCCCATGTAATATAGAAAATAGGCACGTGGACACAGAATGTGGCAGGTGGCAGTCTTAAACTATATTACCGATTTGATTTGGGCTATAGGAGTGATAGAGACGATTGAACGTTAGAACACTTTGAAAAAATACGGAAAAATGCTGCAGTTGGTTAAATACTCCTTGCAGCCAAAAGTTGCAATGTAAAATGGCTTTTATGAAAGCAGAGAAAAACAATACGACATCATCGCTCCTTCTGTTTATAACCAGAAATCAGAAATGGGCACAGTCCAGATCATTATGTGACATAGAATTGCAAAAAGATTGATCTTTCCACTCCAAGATAAAGTTAGTGACAGCAAAACTGAGTGTAAATCTTGAATGACAGCAGTGGATAAAAATAGGATCTAGAGAAAAGAAAAGTTTGATCTCTCTACACTGTCCAATACTATACTGATGTTGCCATAGAGCACTTGAAACGTGCTTTGAGCGTTCAAAACACACTAGAGTTCAAAAACTTTATGTAAACAGAGACATAAAATAGGTGAGTAACACTTTGTATTAGTTACAAGTTGAAATGATAATATTTTTGAATTATAGATATAATGGATCAAAAAATATCACACTTAATTTCACTATTTCTTGTTACTTTTTAAAAATACTACTGGAATACTTAAAATTACAAGTGTGGCTCTAAATTACATGTATGGTTCACATTGTATTTCTACTATATGGAACTCCTCTAGATTTTTCTAATTATTAGTTTGAACAATACAAAATTGCACAACTTCTGAAAATCTCTAACAATTAAAATTTGACTCATTTTAAATGATCATCAATTGGGTTATAACCCGGTTTCTAGACACATATGCCAATTCCTTTTGTCTTGAACCCAAGCAAAAGCCAGTAAACCAGGGATTGAAAGGACGGGAAGAGCTTTGAAGTCTGGTGATTAGAAATAAAACCACAAAGTCCCACTATCAGGTTTCTGGTGTTGGTTATTAAGAAGTAACTCCCAGAACATGAAAGAAATCTAGCTTACTGAGATTCTAAAGGAGGTGCCTTGCAGGAAAACAAAACAAAACAAAACTGCTATGGTCTGAATGTTTGAGTCCAGTCAAAATTTGTAGTTTAAATTGTAATGCTCACAGATGGTGGTCTTAGGAGATGGACTTTGTGGAGGTACTTAAGTCACGAGAGTGAAGTGCTCGTGAGTGGGATTAGTGCCCTCACAAGAGACCCTAAAGGGCTCCCTACCCCTTCCACTGTGTGAGGACACAGCAAGAAGGTGCCCGCGATGAGCAAGGGCAAGGGCCTTCACCAGACCATAACCACGCTGGCAACTCGATCTTGCACTTCTCAGTCTCCAGACCTGTGAGAGATAAATTGTTGTTTATAAGCCACCCCGTGTATGGTATTTGTTTATATCAGCCTGAATGAACTAAGACGACCTCTAATTTCTCATTCCCATGAAAAGTAAACATTCAGGAGATACAATCCCAGTAAGCAAATCTGGAGACAGCTAAATTCACTTACCTAAGTCTATGCCATTCTGCTGGGCAGGGAGGTGTTTTGTTTTGTTTTGTTGTTTTTTCCCCCCAGATTTTGATAGAGACTATGCTTTGAATTTTGATCCCTCCTCCTCTCTACCCTGCCACAAAACTCCATTCTTTTTCCAGAGGCATTCTGCCATTGCAGGGTTTTTTTTTGTTTGTTTTCATTCTGCCATTGTGCTTGGGTTCATTGGGTAGGATAAAGTTATCATATAACCTCAAAATGACATGCCCATCGGAAGACACAACTGGCATCAAAACAAAATGGCTGTTAAAATACTTGGAGCTTTATAAAAACGTGTTTGCCATCCTTTGGGAAAGGATAGATATCATTTCCATTGCGGTTACAAGCAATGTATAATATTAGTACATGTTATTACAATTCCGAAATGGAACAAATACATCTTAGGTAGTAAGGGAGTAAAATAAAGTAAAACCAGTATGTAGGTTTACTTATTTTTTTTTATTATTCAGCCAATCATTTATGCTTGAATCTTCTAGTAATATATATCTTCCCTTTCTTTGGTAAATTTTTTAGATAATCTATGTAGTTCTAGCTATTTATGAATTATGGTACTTTCTTCCTTCTCAGGTACAAGGCTGCACCCAAGCATTTTTTTTTTCCTATCTTCATCAGCTTGTATAAATTAGAGCCTATTTTTAATAGTAATGTCTATATGAAATACAAATATATATGGCAATATTTGGACTTTCCTTTATCATACAAATACTCCATAAATTATTGTCTAGGAAAGGTAGACAAATATAGACAAAAAAGAGGAAGGAAGGAAATATGGAACATTTAATGAAGATAGTTCTACAAAGGAAAATTTCTGGATTAATTTGTGGTTGCATAAGTAATTCTCCTTTCACATATAATCTAATAGGTTCACAAAGGAGCCAAGGCCAATGACACTCATGACTCCATGAGGTCTCTCTCTCAGATGCCAAGAAATGTTAAAATCACACTCTACATACTGAATAAACCAAAGCAGAAAGGCTTTTTATTAAACAGAAAGTAAACCTCTTCCTATTTTTTTTTTCCAATTCTTTGCCCAGATTTAATTCATGAGCTGTGTTTGATAAATAATCTGATTACAGCATTAAAAAATTATGCTATAATTTAAAAGCTTGTTTTGATATATTTCTTAGATATATCAAAACTTACATTTTAGTAAATATTTCATTTCATTTTTCCTTAACACACTCCCCGCATTCTTCTATTTTTAACAATGGATCCTTCGATTTGTAATTGGAGTTTTCCAGTGTGTGAAAATTATCTCACACCAAGTATCTGATCACCTTAGTTCTAAATCTAAGGCCTTGTGGTGACTTAAATTTGTGAACTTAATTTTCCAATTCATATGGCAGCTGTGTTTCAAAATGCTATCATATATTCCTCTGGTACAGAATAATAACAATTATGTTCAAGTGCATTAGTACAACCACATTGGCTGTGAGAGTCGACTGTCAATAAGTTGATTTATTTCTCTTGCACTGCTGGACTGAAATTGCAATGTCTAGTAAATTCATGCACACTGAAACTGAGTGAATAAGTATCTGAGAGAGAATCATAATAAGGTTTTTGGATACAAAGAAAATATGAAAAGTTAGGCTGTCTGGAGATACAGTAGTCGGTTCTTTAATAAAGAAAATTTTTTCCCTGTTTTCAATTTTCTTCAGTTCTATTTTTATATTATACAAAGTTAGTGTAAAATAAGTTTAAAAAAACACATAATGTTGCTGTTCAAACACATGTCAGAAATTTTATACTCATGCCCAAAAACATAAAATTATCATAGTGATCATAATTATAAAACAGTTAGTTGTCAGATACACATATACTTTATAACTGGTAAATGTATTTTAATTAAAACTGTTAGACTATAAGACATGTACTTCAATTCAGTATGTGTCCTAGTTTGTTGATCATTAGTTTCAATATATTTTTGAGAATTTATGGAGAGTGATATCACAAGACAGCAGAGTGGGAAACCCTGGACCTTCCTTTCCTCCATCATTCAGCGACAATTCATTTAAACGATTCATTTAAAGGTAAATTATACAAAGAGAGGAGAGATATTGGTCCATTTGCTTCATAGGAGCTTCTTAATATGGCTGTTCTACATGACATGATGTCCGATATGCATCTTGGCCACATACATCATCAAGACAATCTACAGATGCGTTTAAATTTGCCAAATTTCGCTATCATATGCAAGTAAATACACATCATGCCAAACGAAGTTTACGTCAACATTTTATTTTCTCAATATTAGTATATCTGTTTGTGTATCCGGCATTATAAAGTAGGCCTACAGTAAAGTAGGCCTACAGAGACACAGGAAATACAATTTAGTAAACTAGTCAAAATATGTAATTTTAATTATCAAATTATTTACAAAATCTATTTAGTACCTGGTAAGTCTAAGTCAACACAAATATAGAAAGATGAGTGTGAAGTTCATACTAAGAATTTACTTTAAGTAATAAATAGTTCAAATGGGTACTTTAAATATTTTCCCCCTGAATGTGAATAAGAGAGACTAACTCACCTTTCTGCTTTGTTTTATTCAGTATGCGGAGAGTGCTTTTGACATTTCTTGGCATCTGAAGCAAAATCCACAGTGACTTGTACAGCAGATTAGGAATCGCCAAAGGTAAACTCTCTTGATTTCTGGGATCCACTTCCTGGCATCCATAACCATCCCAGTTTTACTGCGCGTTTGTGTGTGTCTGGTGTGCTCTCCTGTCATGAGGTCGGTCTAATCTAAAGAGGCTGCAGACCCCTCCAGAATGGTCGTTCATGCCCCTTTTTGTCTAATGGCACAATCTAACAAAAGACAGTGTGTAAAACAATGGCCATTTGAGGGATCTTTGGATCTTGGTAAACTATTTTTCTATACCGTGTATTGGAATCAAAGGGATCCAAAATGAAACAACTACTTGGTGGTGAGCACCCGAGCTCTGCTTTAGGTAAGGCCACAGTATCCTCACTTTGGTTACTGTTGATGGTCACAGTTTCATCTCCTCGTTTCTTTTGGTGTCCGTTAATGTGCACATGGTTGAGAAATAAAAGGTCTGTCATTAATGGGAATCTCAGCAGCCAAAGCTGCAAAATTAGTGGGCACAAGTCAAGCACGTAAAAGCGGTTAGAGCTCTCGTCACCTATCTCTAAGACTCCTGGGCTAGAGTAAGTTGGTCACCTGCCAACCTCAAAGAAATTTCCACATGAAACAACACACAGTCCCCACCCAGTGGCACATCCCTCCTCGGTATTAGCTTGGCTGTGAGAGACCCAAGGCTTAGCTAGAGAAATGGGATCCTCAAGTGTCAAAGAACTGAGTGTGCCGCCTTCTAGTACAGCTGCTTATTTTATATCTAAGAACTTTGGTCCCAGAAGCTGTAAATATCCTCAAAAAACGGCAAAACCTTCCAAAGACAACCTAGAATTGCAATGGCCGTTATAGGAAATGTTCCAATTAGACAAGATTGTTCATTTAAGAAGTGCACTTGAAAGTGAGGGCTCCCACATCACACAGAATGCCATACCTATTTTAATTGGCATGGGGACGTCTCCAAAATGCTTCAAAATTCCAAAACAGCTTTATTAAGAGATCCATTGCAAAAGGCTAATGAAAAAGATAAGAGGCACCTAAAACCAGGGATTATGACAGACATGACTCCCATTACTCCTCTCGCCTCCTTTACCTGAGTACTCACCGTTTATTAATCCTCTGTCTGAGCTGACTTGCCACTCTGAAGAGACTGCAAGACTGTATATCGTTTAGATATCTTGTTCAGATTTGTCAGAATAATATTGAAATCTGACACGAACCTGATTATGTAATTCTTAAAATTAGTAAAGTTTCATAAAAGACTGAGTAAACATCAGAGGCCGTGAACTCTCTAGTGTGATTCGCATGTGAAGGTGAAAAATAAGTACAATTTGCCTCCTGAAGTGTTAGTGTAAATATATTTGTTTTAACTGTAATCTTCGAGGGACGTATCTTCTGTTTACATAGTTTATAAGTAAAGTGGAGTTATAATTTTTTAATTTAAAGATATTTATTGAATGTCCACCATATATAGGACACTGAGTTTTGTTCGATGAGTGAAGGTGAGCTGTGTAAAGCTGTCTTTTGTTTGGTTTCTTCCTATCTAAGACTATAGCAAAAGAGTTTGAAACCTCATCAGCTAATGTGTTTAACTTTAAAAATAACACAAATATCTCACAATTATTTGGGGATACTAGGAACATTTTCAGTTGGCTAAATGATAAAAAATTGAAACATTTCTAATTAACCAGGCTTGTATCTTATGTTTTGTTCCTTTTGAAATCAAATAGAAGTTCATTTATCCAGTATTTTTGCTAGAAAATAAATGACAGCCTTTTTAAAATGTAATGTCCAGAGATAATATGGTAAATTAGGATGTAATCAAAAATAGGAAACAGATAAAAGGAAAAAACATCAACAATGCAATAGAGAAATAAATGAACCAATACAGAACCTGCAAAAAAATATACCATACCTAGAAAATATGTGCACATCCATTAATAATAATAATAATATCACATTTTGCTGACTTATGAAAGCCAAGTGTTGATTGGACAAGCCTGAGACACTGACTGCAGCTATAATGCTAACGATAATAATCAATCTGATATTGTATTTCGTATTATGCAAAAGAAAAAACAAATTTCAAGCAGTCAAATAGCTTCCCTTCATAACCATGGGATTAGATCATGTACAACTAAAATAAATGACTAAATTTTGAAACCAGAGCTGTGTTATATAAATAGAGATGAGATTATCTGAAAAATGTAATAAGTTATGGACTTGAAGTTTGCAAACCAATATATAAACATATATAAATTTACTACCTGCTAAGCAAGCACTAAATAACTGATTTATATTCATGAATCCATTGAACTGAATTGTTCAGCAGAGCCAAAATAAATGTTATTATATTTGTGCCAGTGTAATGGTCAAAGCGATGCTATAAAAAGCTAACAGGAAACTATTTTTCATTTTTACTTTGAAATAGTTTTTAGGTGGATATCATTAAAATTGTGAAAACAGAGAAAATAAGAACAATAATGACTGTTTTAGTTACAGAAAGGAAATTGACAAGATGATTGCTGATATTTCTAATTTTGAAAAAAAAAAAAATCATTCTGCCAAACCATTTCAGTCTATGTCAAACAAACATGAATAAAAAATACTGTTCTGCCTAACATAAAATGTATTACGATCTTAATATATTTAAAATTTTCTAGTTGTTTATTATTGTTTGAAAACAAAAACATGCTTCAAAACATACAAATAATTCTGAGCGTATAATACTCAACACATTTAATTTGCTAATTTGACATAAAATATGATGTAGAATGATCTTTTATATGGAAATAAAACAACCACTTCCCAAAATCTTAAAACTCTAAAAAACACCTAAGGATAGAACTCTATTATGGTTAATACAAGGATTTTTTGTGTGTTTATTTAGTCTATATTTCTGTTTCAGTGTTTTTTAACTTCCAGCTTACCAGGCAATTTGAAGTTACAGGCTTGAGAAAAAACTGTCTGATTTATTTATTTGGAATAAATAGCATCCTACAGTATCCAAATATATGATGATAATAATAATAGCTAACATTTATTGAGTATATAGAGATTAGTTTATAAACCTTATGAAATTTTATTGAGTTAGGTCCTATTATTACTTTCATTTTATAATGGAGAAACTGAGGCTCAGAGAAGTCAAGCAATTCATGATAATTCAGCAAGTGAGAGGTGGATCTGAAATTTGCAGCTCAGCTTTAAGACCTCATGCTTATGCTTTTACCTATATGCTATACTCAATGCTTTAATTTCTTATTCTTTCATCATGTATGCTGGTTCACCTCCCCATTTTTAGGTACTTGATTACATAATTTCGATAAAGTTTCCTCTTAAAACCCTACAATTTAAAAACTCATAGTCGAATGTTAAGAATGCTACCGAAATTGTCATATTTTACATTTTTATAGCCTGTGAGACCATTTGCAGAGGAGGATAATAAATAGTCCTTAAAAACATCTTATACTTTACAAAATTAGGCATATTTAATGTATCCTTTAGAATTATAGTTGAAGTTTGATTAGAGAAAATTTTGTTTAAATATGCATTAAAATATGCTCATGGACAAATGCATGAAAATGTTAAAACTATCATGATAACAGATATTTTAAATTAATTATATATACATAATTTTCTAAATTTTCAACCAGGAACTCGAATTACTTTTAAAGTTGGCTAATTTTGGATAGTTTTAAGTCCAACTATTTCAATAATAGAAAATTTGAATAAAACATTGGAATAAGAGAAACTATGTCCTGCCACTGGGGATTGTGTAACTTCTGTGTCCGGCAGTGGATGACCGAGGGGTTCGATAGAAAATAGGTCTTTCCAGAGGACAGTTGATAATTGTCCAATTGGCAAAATCTTCCATTTGATTTGCTGCCAATAGATTCATAAAATGGAAATGAAAGATGATGAGAACTTTAAGAATGGACCCTCTGTATGTGAAAAACATGGCTACTTATTGAAAAGCTTACTGATACTGTTATTGATTTCTGTAAACAACAACAGCAGCAACAAAATAACATTATTTAAAAGGTTAAGGGGATTCTTCAGAGGCTTTTATTATCCAGGCAATGCCTGTTGTATCTTGCCATAAGAATGCCCATATGTGATTTTAGCTTCTATAATACTGACGTAATTGCTATCATAATCATGTAATAACATGTCTATTTTGGTGCCTTATTTTAGATAGGAGCATTTTAAAAAGTAATGTCATTGAGTTACAAATGGTAGCTAGAAGCCTATGACTTGAAGGAGCAGTGAGGTCGACCAGCAGAGACATTACTTATTCTAGTACAAACATGTTCCAGGCCAGTCTCAGAGAGGTCTTTGAATCCTTAAAGACCTCTTTTCATTCAGCATATGAGAGAAGTGGGATTATTTTGACATTGACACAGGGATGTGATCTGGCTAGTGGACAGTGACCAAGAGGCACAGGACCACCCAGGAATATCATTGATTATGTTTTCATATCTACTTCTAATTACCTTAGTGTGCACAAATACAAAGGCTTTAGATTGCCTGTTACACAAAAGTCTAGAAGGAGGAGGTTTCCATTCACTTTTCAGAGAGGGACACTTTTGGCCCAATACTGTGCTGCTCATGGATGAGAAATGGAGGTGACAAGGTGAATAAAGTCCCTTTCCGTGTTCATCCATTGCCATAAAGGTCATGGATTATAATGCAATGATCATTGACTTTGTAGTCAGAGAAACAGAATATTTTGTTTTTAGTCTGCCATTAATAACAATATGGCATTTGGAAAATTAATTTTCTAAACTTCAATTTCTTTAGCTGGAAAAAAGTAGATATTACTTTCCCTATAACTGTGAAAATCAAATATCTAGCATAGACCCTGATACAAAGTAGTGCTAAATAAACGGTAGCTCTTAGTTTTATTAGATACTAAAAATATTAAAATTAAAAGATGTATATGTAATATGTTAGAAAATGGCAGTTTCATATCTATGCTCCCAGAATTATTTTGTTGTGAAAAAGTTGTCTTTTCCTCCTATGAGATGGGTAGGAGATATCAGGAAATTGTTTCTGAAATAAGGTTTGCTAGAGGAAAGAAAAAAAAAAAAAAAGATCAGTCAATGGTTTGCAGTTTATCTCAAAAGAATTTGACATGTTGTTGGGCCTAAATGCAGTGAAGTATGACCACGTCGCTTCATTTCACCTGGCACAGAAGGGGGTAGTGGAACATTTTTATTTCAGACCATTAACCAGGCAGTCTTGCAAGTGCAAAGTTACAAGGAAAGCAGAGTATGACACACTGTTTGGGAGCTTAACTTCTTTTCATTGCAAAGGCTCTATTTGTCACCTTAAACGACACATACATCGATGGATTTTAAATAGAGAGGCAAGAATATTTTTATTATAAAAAATACCCAGAAGCTGTGATGAATTTTCAGGAAAGTCATGATTTTAGGAAATGTTTACCTTTTACAGTAAACCTTATTTTTTTTTCTTCTTTGAGGAGTCATATTCAAAAATTCTAGACAGAAGTAGTTAAGAAAACAAAAGGCTTAGAATTTCAAATATTTATCAAACTCACTGTTACAAATGCACTGTTAATTTACAAAAGCATGTGAGTAAAAGAAGTCGCAATATGAGGCTATTTCCTGAATTGTTCCTATGTATGTTTCTGAGCAGATCTGCCTTTGAAAAACATTTGATTAGTTGTATGCTTGACAGTTTTCCTGATAAGGCAACGTTAAAGTATCCGATATGTTTTAAGGATATTTTAAAAGTTTACTAGCATTTTTTTTTGTGTGTGTGGTTGTATATGTTTTGAGATTTCTTCCAAATTGTAACAACTTCTCTGGAATCAGCCATCCCTGTTCAAAACTTTGGGGGATGAGAATGACTATAACTGTTATCCAATGCCTGTCCCACCATTGTATTTGGGAAGCAAGTTACCACTTTTTTTTCTGAGTTCTCAGGTCTACAAAAGGAGTCAGATTTTGCCTCAGGAAAGATTGTAATCAGAGATTTACCCTTACATGATTTAGGTACTGATATTTAGATTAGATTTTGGGCTTTAAGTAGATGCTCTAATGAGTTGAGACTTTTGGACCCTTTTGGGATGGGTTGAATGTATTTTGCATAGGGGGCCGGTGCGATTCTTTAAGGGCCAGGGTGCAGTGCAGGCTGTACCTGTCTAATGAATGCCATCCCTGCATGATATTTGTGCCCTAATTCCGGAGCTATGCATGCTACTTTCTAATGCAAATAATAATAGTAATAATAATAATAATAATAATAATAATAATAATAAACAATAATAGTAGTAGTAGTAGTAGTAATAATAATACAGATGTGATTAAGGCACTTAAGATGATCTTATCCTGGATTATCTGTGTGGGCCCTAAATGTTATCACATGTATCCTTCTAAAAAGGAGGAAGTAGGAGATTTGACATGCACAGATGAAAAGAAAAAGGCAATGTCACCATAAAGACAGAGATTGGAGTAATATGATCACAAGTTAAGAATTGCCAGCAGCCAGCCAAAGCTGGAAGAGGCAGGGAACAAATTCTTCCCTTAGAACATCTAGGAATATAGCCTTGCCAACATCATGATTTCAGATAAATAAGCAAATATCAAACTTCTGGCTTCAAGAACCGTGAGAGAATATATTTCTGTTGTTTTAAGCCACCGATTTTGCGATAATTTATTATAGCAGCCACAAGAAACTAAGACAGAGGAAGGCCTGCCCAAATGTATACTTCCTGCCCCTGTCCTGTGATCTCCTCAGTGAATAAGATGGGGCAGGAGTGACAGCCTGATCTGGTTTTCCCCAGGTAGGCATCGGAACTAGGCGACTATCATGCTCTTTCTCCATTAGCTTAGACCTTTACCGTGGGAACATAAGAGACAAATACATTACCACTTAGTCTGTGAGGCTTCTGTACCCTATTTCTTGATCAGATATTTCCACAAACTTTTGGTCTCTGTGGGAGAAAGAGCTCACCTTTTATTCTTGAAAGTAAATGAAAATGTGCATTCTTAATAGGCTCTCTGAGAATCTCAGACACGCTGATTACCTACACGACACTCGACCAGTAAAAGACCAGTAACACATGATGATTTTGAACCTGGAACTAACGGGTTATAACAATGGCACTGTCTCACCCCTTACCAGAAGCAAAGTTGGACAGGTATGTGGCAATACCCAGTGTTAGCACTGAAGGTGCCAGAGGCCACGATATGGGACCCCATACTCAGTGGCAGTGGGGGTCCATACTGAGTATGGGGGGGTCTGTGTATCTGGTCTGTTCCTGCTTGTTTTCTGAGTCCCTTATTACAATTCCCAAAGCTTCCACAAAGAATCCAATCTCTTTTCAGTAAATTTTCTTTCTTTGTTATAAGTCAGAACATGGGCCAATGGAAAAGATAGGGAAAGCCATACCGCACTTTCTGAACTATACAGAAAAAAGAGTGTACTAATAAGAAAGACCATGTCATTCGAAGATGGAAAATATAGAAGCAAGAATCTGAAAAAGATCTTTTCCCCTCTTCTTGTTCTACTTTCTTTTTCAGGTACAACTATACTTCTGCATTTAAGAGTTCTTGTAAAAATACTCCTTTATTTTTAAGCTTGTTTTTTGTCAGTTTTCAATATTGGCCTTTGAAGTGTACTAATAAAAATTTAAGTGCCTTACATAGTTTTACAATACAAATTTATGAGATTGAGATTGTCGAATCTAAAATGTAAAACGCTGAAGTTCACCTTCTTTTTAAGTGCTAAAACATCTAAAGTACATAAAATCAGTGAGTTGCTTCGCAACTGTGTAGTGATATCTCAGTTGTCTGGGAGCATCTGCTTTCTTTAAATCAAAATCTCAGCTCTTTTCATCAGTTTTATTTGGAAAAATCTTGTTGGGCTGTACTTTTAATTTTTAAAATATTTTTGTAATTTTTAACTATTTTGTGATATTGTATCTCAAATGATCCAATGTGGCATCATATAGTATTTTTAATGAGAAGGTTTATTATAATAACATTGTATTAGGAATTGTTAGGTATATTTTGGTATAGTTATGAAACTGATTTTGTTGAAAAATTTATTTTCTCAATATAGTTATTTATCAAATGGATATCATATTCATAATACTTAAAGATCTTGTTTTAGAGCAATATATTTAGATAACAGCTATACTAAAAAGAGGTAGAGCATGATATTCCTTTATAAGTATTCAAAAATTCGATTCAATAATTTTATTCAAAATTGGGTTTAATAAAACCCTTGAATATGGTCAAGAATACAATTTATTTGTATGTTTCATAGGTAACTAATAAGTAAATTATATAGAAGTTTAAATTATAAAAATTCAAACAAAAAATTATTTGGATTTTTGGTGGTGGTGATTATGCAGTGTGTGTGTGTGTGTGTGTGTGAGAGAGAGAGAGAGATGCGTAAAATCAAATATAATAAAGGAAATGAAGTTCTATATATGCAATATATTTTTGACTTTGTACAAATCATTCAAATTCATGAAGATGTAAAAAGTGAGATTAAAAAAAGACATGTTTGGCTTGAATCATGATAGAAAAGTCACTAAAATGCATTTAACTGACAATGTCATGCTCTTGCCAACTGATTTTGGCCTGCATGTTCAAGTGGTAGCTAACTACTCTAGCAGTGACGGACAGGAGGAATGCTTTCAGTTCTAACATGAATTGAATACAGTTGATGCTGAATATGTATTCTGACTATAAATTCTACTGCATACTAATATTTTGTGTATTTACATAGAGCAAAGAGACAGGTTTTAATTTTGGTATGTTCCTCTTTTTAATTTCAGGTAATATTTTTTAAAGCAACTAAAAGTACTATATAGATAATTTTTTTGTTACATTTTAAAGACTTGGCAATATTCATATTATTTAATCAAAATGTATTTTTTTTTCCTGAGATATTCAGTTCGATTGCCACCATAGCAGGAGAAATTAGTTAATGATTTTACAACATTTTAAGATCCATGGATTACTATATTATAGGCTTAAAAGCATTGCTTTATAAGAACAAAATTAAAACCAAACAGAAAATTAAGTATAAAAGCATAAGCATAAAGAGTGCTAATTAATATGTCCTCTACAAAGTAATAACAATTGGAGTTAGTGAAATTGGTTAAAGGATTTAACTTAACCATTCACTAAGTTATAAAGGTAACCTCTACTTGCATAATTGGATTTATGTACAAGTCATCACGGACAATGCCTTTTAATGTTTATGGTTTGAAAAGACCTTTGGTCTAGAGATAACCTTACTGTCCTCAGGTTCAAGAACTTGAGACCGTAGTTAACTTGGCCATGCACAGTCCACATGAAGAGGATGGGGATCTTCTGGGAGCTGGGTTTTTGTATGATATTGGAGTTGTTAGAATCAATTCAAACTAGATTTTGTACATTTACAGTGTTAAATATAATCTCTATGGTAACCATAAAGAAAATACCTGAAAAAGTATACAAAAATATATGAAAAGGGAATCCAGAAAGTTCACTACAGAAAAAAAAAAAAATTCAAGTAAACACAAAAGAAGACACCATGGAGGAGCAAATGAGAATCAAAAAAAGTTTAAGACATACGAAAAGATAGCAAAATGGCAGAAGTCCTTTCTTATTAGTTACAATAACAAATGCAGATAATTGGCGTAAAGCTAACTTTAACTTTGTCAACCCCTGAATAATTGTTGCCTTGATGAAGGGACATTAGGATGATGCTTAAGGTGACCTTATGGTTTGTTTTGTTTTTAGTAAACGAATAGAATACATAGGATGATTTAACTTAAATAGTGGTTTATTTCTAGTCAATTGTTTATTTCTAGTCAATTGGTACATAATTGGAGACAGTATAGTATCGTGTTAATTTTGTATGTCAAACTATTTCTGATATTTTTAAAATAAAAAAATCTTTGAATAAAAGAGAGTAATTTCCCATGAGATCCAATGATGTTTAATGTAATCTCCAGGTAAAAAAAAAAAAAAAGGCATTTCTATCATCAAGCTTGAGGAAACTGCATCCTAACAAAAAGTGTTCAGACACATTCTCTGTATTAAAAATGTGTTTAAAAAAATCTAGTAAGTGGAATATGACACACACATGGTGGTAGTAGGTCTGTTGGGGCCCCAACCATAAGGAGACCCTAGTGCAAGGCTATTCCTCCAAGTCCACCTTCCTAGCGAAGGGTTTAAGTTGTTGCTTCTGCCCGGCTCACAGGACTTGCAAGTGGCCAGGGCTCTTGGCTGACCTATTAGCCACATGGGAATTGTTTTTTCAGACGGTTTCTCCAGTGCAAAAAACCTCCTCTGGGTCCCTTAAGCTGCGCTTCCTGGTGTTTTGTCATGTAATTTTCATGCTCCTTGTCACTCTAAGATGTCTTCTTTCTCTGTCTCTCCTCTCCAAATCAAGTGGCTGCTTAATCACATCTTGTTTGGCAGTGGGAAAATCAGCCTAGCAGGCATATCTCCAAAATCTTTTTTGGCAGTTAGATATATTTTAATTTGTGTGTGTGTGTGTGTGTGTGTGTGTGTGTGTGTGTGTGTGTTTTAACTTTTGTCAGATAAGGAAAAGATAGAAGCCAATAAGATGAATATTTGACTTGAAGTTGTAATGCTATAACTTGATTTCTCCATAGGAAATGTGTGGTAAGTGGGCAGTAGTCCAGTTTTAGTGAGATCATTACAAATCATGACAGGTCAGTCTAATGTAATATTTATATTACATTAGACTATAAGACTAAGCATTTATATTACATTAAATGTTTAACATTTAATATATAAGTAAGTCATAAATACACCAGAAAATAACCAGACAAACCAACGGCAACAACAACAAAAAATAACACTAAGCTAAAAATGAGCCAGGTAATGTGATCAATACACAGTTAACATTTGGTTTCCTAGGATGATATAAATATGAGGAAATATCAATGCAGTTGATATATTATTGTTACACTTTGGATCTCTGCACAGATCAAATCATCACCATTATAATTAGGGTAGAAACATTTAAAAGCAGCCCAAATTAGCTAAATCATTGCTTACATCTTAATGAAAGTTCATATTGTCCAAGGATAAACATTTTACCTCTCTAAACTTTTAAAATTACAAAATAGCATAATTAGAGTTCATCTTAAAAATCATCTGACTCCTTTGTCAATATAAGAATTCCGGATGAGATATATCCGAAAGATTATCATCTAATTTCCATTCATTTTTTACATCTGCTAGAGCTTAAAATTTTACAAGTCAATCCATTCTGTGTTTCAAATTCTCCAGTTATCACATTTTTTTTAATGCTCAACCTAAATTAGTCTCATTTCAACAACCACGTACAGCTCTTACTTTTTCTTTAATATTTATTGGAGGAGCAATAAAAACTCACTACTCTCCCTATATTCTATTGCCTTAGTTATATTCGTGCTTCTCTTGGGAAAAGAAGCATATGGAATGGAGATGAGGTAGGATTTATAATCAACATAATCTTGAAGGTCATCACATAATCAGATCAACTGAAAAATAACACAGGGAAAGTCCAAATGATAAATTAAAACTTTCATAAAGAAAAGGAAGGTCAAAGCTCTTTCAAAGTAAGCTCCAAAAAAGTATTTTTATTTTCTATCCATAATAACAGGGTTTATAACAATGGTAAATGATTAATAAAGAGTATGAGAATGAGGATGATTGAAATGTCGAATAATCTCATATAAAAATGAACATAGTGTTTCGGAGAACATTAACATTTTTATATGTCAGAAATCTAATATCTAGGTGCTTTATTCAGAGTATATCTGAATATAATCTTTCAAATTGGATAATATTTTCTATAATGATTTTGGATTATTATAAAAGCTAAACATGTACATTAAAGGAAACTTTAGAAAACTAAGTATGCATAAAAGGAAAATAAAAACTACACAGAATAGCCAATGGTACTATTTTTATGATTTCAGTGAATGTCTTAGTAAAGAGGCTTTGAAATAATCCATTTCTGAGGCCTATCTTATTTCTTCCAAGTAGCGTTTTTGAAAAACAACTTCCTTATGGTAATTGCCTCTAAAACAGTTAAACACTGAAGGAATACACACACACATTTACAGATCTATGGATAAAATGTACTTGTAATGAAAGTTTGAATTTAGGAATCAAAGCTCTGTTTCATATATCATTGTGTTTTGAAAGGCGTATTTCCCTGGAGAGGATGTAATATCACATTTCACATGTACTGTCTTGACCCAGTTTTGAGATCATAGCTAAAAACTCAATTCCACTTTCCTATCAGCATCAGAACCTAACAAACACTGAAACAAAGACACAACCCGAGCGTGTGTGTGTGTGTTCCACACATACCCCATGTCTTCCCCACTTCGTCTCAGTACACTTGAGGCAACATTAAAGCTTACTTATGTTTTCTTCAAACTCTCTCAGTCTGAAATTTTATGTAACAACAAACAAAAAAACTATCGACTGTTTTAGGCTCTTCTTTTGACTAGAACATTTGTCTTTAACAGGCATATATTTTCATTTCTTTCCATTCTAATATGTAGTTCCATACATAGTACTGATATTTGGGTTTGATCCTTTGTTCAATTTTGTATTCTTAATCAAATATTATAGGAACTTTTTTCCATGTAAACAAGTACTCTTCAAAACCACAACTTCCATGGATGCATAATATTCCATCATTTATTTAACTAATCATCTATTAATTGGTTAATTATACTTAGGACTTTATAATGCTTCTTTCATATATAGTAATATAATAAAATTATATTTGTCCCTAAGATTTTTCATTAAGATTATGTTTCTAGAAGTAGGTATACTCTGACAATTAATATGTTTTAAGACTGTTAAAATATATTGTTTTCCAGATAGATCCTACCAATATGTACTTCTATCAGCAGATTATAATGAGACTATCTTAAAGGTTCATTTTCAATTTTAACATTCTATTATTCTGAAATAAATGCTTGTGAAACTTGATAATCTCTTTTAAAATAATAGGATGACTAGTAATCCTTGCTATTCAAAAAAGAAAAATAGTTAATAAATAAGTACTAAAGGATTTATTGCCATATGTCTGAAGGTGAAAAATGTGAGACAGTTTTTTTACGGATAATACACAGGCTTTATAGTTAGACATCCTGGAAATAAGTTTCATTGCTGTTATTCAGAGCTGCGTAACCTTGAATGGGTTGCCTAACTTTTCTGTACCTCAAGCTCTCATTTGTAACACTTATTACTCTAATCAATGTCATTAAATAATTGTCAAGATGAAATGAGAAGAGTAACCCTGAGTAAATCTTAAATATATGGTAGCTCTACCCCATGCTGCCATTATGAATTATTTAAAAATAATACAAAAAGCAATCTATAAAATTTATCAAGTTCTTTTGTGCAAAAAGAAAATCAACTGCAATTGATTTTTAAATGTTTCACTTGGTTGCTGTAGAATGATGAAAATGGATATTTCTAACCTAGTGAATCCTTTTTCTTTTAAATTCAGCATGGGGTCTAGGCAAGGGGGGAGCCACAAGTGATTTGAACATTATAACAGCAATCTTGCTTTCTTTTCCCCAAAACTCTCAGTAGCTATGTTCAAAATTATTTCTAATGTCAATGCATTTGGAACAGATGAATAGACTTTGATTCAATGAACAATCACTCAGTCTGAATAATTATCTTGTGAAGGAGAATTGCATGTATTTTAGGCACCATTTAAAAATCAAAGTTGTGTATAGATTTTAGGGATCCTAATTTTATCTCACTTTCCTTCCCCCTCTAATATCTATTTAATTGATTTTGACCAGCGTAACTTCATTACAAGAGAAACTTGCTAGACTTTCTACTTGAAGTGAAAATAATAGAGACAGCAATTTGTATTATCTGCTAAACAGAAGCCATTTTTAGTGTATGATTCCAGCTATAAGACATTCTGGAACAGGCAAAACTATGGAGACAATGAAAAGATGAGTGGCTCCCACGGGTTGGGGGTGGAAGTGATGAATAGACAGAGGACAGAGGAGTTTTAGGGCAGTGAAAATACTGCGTACGATATTATGACGATAGAAGTATGTCATTGTATTTTGTCTAAACTCATTGAATATCCCATGCCAAGAGTTAAATCTAAGATGAACTATGGGCTTTGGGTACTTATGATGCATCGATACAGATTCATCCTTTGTAAAATATGTGCATTCTGGTGAGTGATGTTGATAATGGGGAGGGCTGTGTATGTGTAGAGACAGAGTGTCTATAGGAAAACTTCCTCTCAATTTTGTTGTAAACCTAGAAGTGCTCTAAAAACTGTCTGTAGAAAAACTGGAAAGGCCATATACTTCTTACCAAAAAAAGGATGATAAACCTTTAGTGAGATTCACAGAGAGACAGAGAGCGAGAGAGCGAGAGAGGCGCAAATGCGAGACAGAGCGCGAGCAAGCGAGCACGAGGACCTAAATAAATAAAATCTGATATGAAAGAGCAGTTCCACTGACACCACAGAAATACAAAACATCATAAGAGAATACAACAATTATATGCCAACAAATTGGACAACCTAGAAGAAAGGGCTACATTCCTAGAAACACACAATCTTAGACTGAATCAGGAACTGAAAATTTGAACAGACATTACCAATAATGAAATTGAAATGGTAATCAGAAAACTCCTAACACAAAAGTACAGGACCAGATGGCTTCACAGGTGATAAATATCAGTCAAAATAGCACTAAACATAGATATTTGTTATTTATTTTTGTGTATTTTATAGACATTTCTTACAACATAAAATGTCATATTAAAACACACTTACCTTGATTTTTAAAAATATCTTAAATTATATTAGCAGCGTTTCCTTTTACTAAATATTCCGTTAAATGTGAATTATAAAGTATTTTATGGCATTATATTATCTTTATGCATCAAAATATGTTTTTTAAATGGCAAATCATGGTATATGAGTGTCATTCTATAAACATCACTAGCGGGAGTCTAGAAGATGCCTTTGGGTGAGGAAGGACCTGTGGTGAGATCACTTGGATCTTGCATAACAGTTATAAATAAAGATCCTAACTGGTTAAAATATACAGTCCCCAACCTTAATATATTTGTTTTCTCATAGTCTTTTGAATTATCATTTTTTTACTGCCAGGATTTATTTCTTCCTAATTTTGATATCTCATTATTTTTACTATATTGTGGTATCAAAAAAAAGAGATGGTTAAGAGATGGTACCATAAATGTGAATATAATAGTAATAATAATAATGAATATAAGTAGCATCTATAAGAACTTAATCATTGAATATGCAATAAGGAGGAATTCATTTAACAGAGTAAAAGTTATTAAGAACAATTACTCACAATGTTGTGAACCCAACGTCTTCCAAGATAGGTATTTACTGTGTTTCACTCACTCTTGTACTGTATTGGTCTGATTAGTAAAATACAGGAAAGATAAAGTGGCAAACTCCTAGATTTACATAACAAAGGACTAGCACTCCTCAGATAATTATTAAGTTGCTGAGGGTGAAGAGTACAGAAGTTAGAAAAAGAGCCAGGCAGGAGAGAATTGGGACAGTTTTAAGAAAAAGATGAAACTTCCAGGGGAAATTCAGAAAGAGAAAAATATATTTATAGTGGATTTTTATGAAATGTTATACAATCCAATTCCTTATTGTGGAATTTGGTTTGAGTTTCTTTTGAATGTTTACCATGCCAAGAAGAGCCTTATTTTTCTATTGTTTGTATTTTAGAAAATTTCTTCTGGTAGAATTTTATCAAGTCAACAATATAAAAACACTGACTTTGCAATTAACCTTGCCAATTTCCCCAAGTTTGCGAATGTTTTTTGTGTGAATCAGCCATGCATATTTGCAGTGTTGCTTATAGAAGTTAGACTCTTACCCTCCCACAGAAACCAGGCAATTGGAGCACTATCTTCCTTGATGATAATATTTTAAAGGGACGACTCCCCGACCAGTGAGAAGGACAAGGGTTTTAGAATGAGGGACTTGGAGACATATATCCCAAAGGGGAAAAGATAGAATTTACAATGGAAAATCATCTAAAGGAAGAGCTTTAAGGAAAGGGAAGGCAGGGGTCTGAAGTCAGGAAGAAACCTATCTAAAGTTTAATCAAGCCTTTAAGACATCTTGGTCAAATGCAGTGGAGCATTCGATATTCTGTCTTTGTTAACACAAAGTTTAAGTTCAAATTGATAAGTTTAAACATTACATAGCATATTTACACGTATCAAACTACTTCCCTAAAATGCATTTTTAAGAAAGGTGCCTTCAAATTCTATGCGTTCACACTTTTCATTCCTGTCTATTTCATGATTCCTGGACCTTCACGTTGTTTCCTTAAAACTAGGCATGAGGCAGTTTTCCCACACAGTAGAGGGAGGTAGGAGTTTCCCATATGAACCCAAATGGGTCATAATCCACAAGAAACTTTTATTTGATGTTTTTCTAAGTTTTATAGTTCTAATTGTGCTTAAATTTAGATAACATTTGTTTAATTCCCCTTAACATAATAACACTGTGTGACTGATTTTCACAATTATAAATCTAACCTAAGTAAAGGGAAATCATTCTCAATTTTTACATTAGAAACAATAATTCATTGATATGTATGTAACTGATGATTTTATAGTATATTTCTAAAGCATTTGTAATCCATAAGCAAAAAATAATAGATAACCATGGAGACAAATACATATAAATACTACATTATTGTATGATATAATATCTTGATTTTTTTCAATGATTGGATCCCTAAGAGCTGATAAGAATAACTTGTTGATCAAAGCACTGAGTTTGCTTCTTTTCATAAGGAAGAACATCAACCTGACAGTGTCATAGTGACTCAGAGGGGAATGTCAGCAGTATACATTGCAGGTTCTGCGTAATGGTGGTTTTAGTCAGGTATAATGTGGGAATGTGATAGTGACCAAACAAAGTTTGTTACTTAGGACTGATGAGTATGGTGATGTTAGGAACTTGAAAGTGATTCTTGTTTATGCAAATTGTTTTTAATGAGTCTGTAGCTCGCTCACTTAAATGATCTCTGGAAAGTGTGCTAATTGTCCACATCATCAACCTGTTGCCCTGAGAAGGTGGGCATTTGAACAAACAGATAAATTGCTTTTCAGGAAGTTCCCAAAGTCATTCGCTGGCTTATAGTCTAATCCTCCTGGGCAACACTTTCTTAGAAAAAGTACTAGGATCATGTTCCAGAAAGGCAGCTTAAATTCCCAGCATAATCAAAATTATAGTGCGAATGTTCTATATTGAATTAATATCATTAATGATTTCTAATACATCTGAGATCTTAGCTAAATAATTTATAGTAACTAGTTAATTCTAGAAATTTCAGTACTCTTTCTATGTCTCAGTGTTTCCCAATTATCATGCTTTATTAATAACCACCCAGAATCTGGAAACATAATGGTTTTTCTTTTTTTATGAGTGTGCTCTCTCTCTCCCTCTCTCTCTCCCTCTCACTCCCCTTCTATAAAGTTAAGTATATATGCAAAATATCCCATAACAGACACATATATTTTAACTGTTGACTATAAAATACCACTCACTAGACAATATATTTTAATTATATTTATTGAGGTAACTTTGGTTAATAACATTGCATAAGTTTCAGGTGTACAGTTCTAGAATACATCATCTGTATATTGCATTGTGTGTTCACCATCCAAAGTCTAAACTCCTTCCGTCACAGTTATATTTGACTCAATTTAACGTCTTCATCCTCCCCGCCGCCCCCTTCTGGTAAACACCATACTGTTGTCCATTTCTAAGAGTTTATCTGTTTTGTTTGTTCGTTTGTTACTTTATGCTTTATATCTGAAGTATGAGTGAAATCATATGGTTCTTGTCCTTTTTTCAGACAATAATCTTAAATCCTTTGAAACATATGAAATATTTTTTTTCTTCCAAGCAGATGTTATTTTCTCTGAATACAGGAGTTCAGATGTTTATGAGATTCCTCAGTTCACATTTGCAAGTAAATGGTGGACATGCATATAAATGAGACAATTTCACTAAAATTGTTCAATTTCATAAGCAAATATAAAGTGCGTGTGCCTAACCCAAAGTCTGTACTACTAAAACCTTCAAAAATTGATTTTGAAACTGCCTTTAATTTCTCAGGGATATTGAAAATATATGTTTTTTATTGCCACAATTTTTTTTAAAAAATGATTTAAAGACCCTTAAATTTTTACTTTTGATAGTTGCCTTATTACTCTCAAGGTATGCATATAGAAAGGAAATTTGTTTTGCAGACAGTTCTTTCCTTTTTTCATATATTTATGGTATATTCAGTGCTTCTAAGGAGATTAAAGTCAAAAGCCACAAATACTCTACTTAGGTATCATTCATATGATGTCTCTCTATGGTCTTAAAACGCTTAGCCAAACAGTGAAAAACAAAGAAAATAATGTGTATTTAAAAAAAAATTTACCCTTAAGATATTTCTTCCCATAGGAATCTTACAATTTAAATAAAGTAGCGATGGTTGGTTTTGTTTTCATTTTTTGTGGAGGGAGCGTGATTTCAGTGTTCCATACAAACTGGTTTGCTATCTAGTGAAAATAGTTCAAAAGCTACTGATTTATAGGAAACCAGATATCTGAACAAAGCAAGATATCTGATGCTTATTGGGTGATCTATACATCTAAAGCCTAAGAAAAATAAAATGAAATATATTGTCCCCCATTTGTACTACGCAACTGCTTTTGGGTGTCAGCTTTATAGAGTCATTCATATTTCATCCTCTCTTTGCTTTATTATTTGATATTTTGTAAAGTGTTTGTCCTCGCCACATCACTTATAGGTTGTTCTTTATCGTCCTGTCCTAGAATTTTTTTTCCTAGTTACAGTCCTTCCTAGATGGTCAAGTATAGTCTCAAGTCATTTAAATCAAGTAACTATCTTCCATCAGCCAGTCCAGATTCATTCCTTATCTGACTTCTCCCTCTTCTGTGCTCTAAGAAGCTGAAGTCTATGCTCAGTGGGGATGTAACCACTGAGCACCATTGGAAGTGTAGACAGGGCATAGAAAAGCAAGGGAGGAGGATTTTACTCCAGGACTCTTGCTCTGCCAGTTACTTTGGAATGACTGCATTTTTTAAGCCTTCATCTCTAGAGTTAATTCTCTTCAACTTCCCTAAATTACTCTTCCCTACCTTTTCACTTTTTATGCCAGGTTCTCTCAAACTTGGCATTGTTGACGTTTTGGAACAGATAATTCTTTTCTCTGGGAAGAGGCTGTTCATGCATTGTAGTATGTTTAGCAGCATCTGTGACCTCTTATACATATCTTATTCTATAGAATGATAGAATGAGAAAGGGAAGGAGGGAGGAAGGGAGAGATACAGACAGACAGAGACAGATTTACTATAGGTATTAGTTCACACAATTCGGACGCCAAGAAATCCCACAATCTGTCATCTGCATGCAAACCAGAGAAGACATTGTGATTCAGAAGACAGTGGTGCAATTCAGTTCAACTCTGAAGACCTAAGACCAAGAGAGCCAATGGTGTAAGTCCCAGAATCCAGAAGCTTAACAACCAAGAGTGCTGATATCCAAAGGCATGAGAAGATAGATATCCCAACTCAAGCAGAGAGCAAATTCATCTACCCTGTACATCTTTGTTCTATTCAGGCCCTCAACAGGGTAGAGGATGTCACCTACAATGGTGAGTGTGACCTTTATACAGAAGCTCATCTCTTTCAGAAATACCCTCACAGGCACACTCAGAAATGTCAGTCAACAAATTTCACCAGCCTCCCTTTTTGGAAAAGAAAACTATTCTCTCTACAGCATTTTAATTTTATGTCCTCCGACATTAATTAAAAACTAATCAATTAGTTAATTCATTGAAACTAATAAATAAAAACCTCTCTATGATCAAACTTAGAACAGATAGCTTCACATGCTCATGCCAGATTTCTTCAAAATCCAACGTCACTTTCGTTCACTATCCTCAGTCCTAAAATGAGAGTTAGACATCGGCATAGGTCAGGCAGGGATGTCGGTGACCTGTTCCAGGGGAAGGTGGTCTGTACATCAGATAGATTCATATGCTCGTGTGTAGCCTGAATATTTATGTGCTTATGCAGACAACATTACAGGACTTCACCTAAGAGTAACAGGAGAAGTCTGAAGTGGATATGTGTGTAAGTAGAGTCCAAGGGTACAGAATCATAGCAGACAAAGTATAAGGCTGAATTTACTCATGTGGAAACACCACTTTAGGATTAGGGATTTAACATTTCGGTTTGAGCACATAGGAGTGTTATTAGTAATCTTCTAGGCTGACTAATAAAAATGAACTCATATTGGCCTGTAGACACTGAAGTTGAAATGATGGAAATACCTTGGTGTGTGGCCTCCTGACCACTAACTCTCCTGTTCATGCCCTTCTGTGATCGCCACTCTTTGAGTTTAGGTAAAACCTATAACTTATTTCTCACCAATACAAAATGGCAAAGGTGGCAGGATGTACATGTTCATATACATGCTATTTCATTATGTTACATGAATATTTATTGTCTGTCTTGCTGGAGGGTATCTCTCTCCACCCCCACCCCCTCTGGCTCTGAATTAGTAAATGTCTATTATTTGGGGGAACCCCAAGTAGCAAAGAAGTGTGGGCATCTCTAGGAGCTGAGGGAAGCCTCTGGAGGACAGCAATAAGAAACCCAACCTCTGAGTCCTCAAGTACAGGAAACCAAAATCTGCCAACCTCAGTGTTCCTGGAATTGGATCTGTTCCCAGTTGAGGCTGCAGCCCTAGCTGCAAGCTTGTGAAACCCTAAGCAGAGGAGCCCACAAATCCATGCCAGGATTCCCATTCCACAGACACCGTGAAATTATGCGCGTGTGTTGTTTTAAACCACTGAGTTCGTGGCTACATTATTACACAGAAATAGAAAACAAATACTCTTGACATCCTGGAAGGAGTGTGAATTCTCAGGGACATGAAATTTTTAAAATAAATCTATTTAAAGCAAATTGCTCATCCACCTCTTAGCACAATGAGTGGGACCCTAAAATCTTCCTTTGGCCAAGACATCAAGAATTAATTGGTCGTAGCCATACTAGTAACCTTCAGAAGCTCTGTGGGAGCCATCCTGTTCTAGTGGAGAAGATGGAGATGCTGAGATGGGCTTGCTCTCTGACTTCAGTGGGAATTATATTTTTAAGTTGTAATGGAAACTTAGTTGTCAGAGATAATATAGGCCTCTTTTTTTTTTTTAAGTCTCTTTCAGATGGTGATACAACCGTTCACCCAATCACATGAATGAAAATCACAATCAACTGCTACTTTGTTAACCACCACTCTCAATTTGTTCACATTTTCTAAATGTGTTCCATCCATAATATCATTACCTTATATGATGGCTTTCTGCTTGTCAATTAGCTAAGCCGAACTGTGTTTCCCCAAATTCTCTTCACGAGTCAGTGTTGCCCACCAGAGCAGTTTCGGTGAGATTTGGAAAGCAGAAGTGGAAAACATCCATTTTTATGGATGGTCAGTGTTCTGCCAGGTGCTTTCGACTTGCACACCATGCTGATCTGCTAGCCCTCCTGCTGGTGTGGGGCAGCAGCTGGTCCTCAGCTCCCGCAGAACTGCCAGGGCTCCTCTCTTAGCCTGTCTGAGTCCTGAGCCAGGCACGTGTGGAACACTGAGCAGCCATGTGCTGAAGGGCCCCAGCTGATCCCTCCCAGTGGACAGGAGTTTGGGCAACACCTCAAGGGATGGTTTGGCAGAGACTTGAAGGAAACTTGGCAACAAAGAGGTGCGGAGAAGAGGTCGTGTGTGTAGGTCCTTCAGAAGGGGCAGAGAATATAAAAATACATGTGTGCCACATAAATGCTCAAGAAGAATTAGCAGTTTACAAAATAAATCATCCCGTGGCTGACAGTTTCTCCAGCTTGCTTTTTCTTGCCTAATGAGCTTGTATAAAAACCGACCATCATGGCAGGGACAGATATCATCCACGGACTAAGCAAACTGACTTCTGAATTCCAAGGTCTACACAGCTACAGCCACTTCTCTGGGCTCGACTCGCCAATATCGGAAAATAATACTGAGCTTCCACATCCTTGGTGGGTTCAGCCAGCCTTCTCATGGCAGGTGAATGATGGGAGACCAGTTCTAGCATAGAAGTAACTCCGTTCTCCCTAGAATAGGCCCTTACTGTGATTATAGATTTGCCTTCTCTGACCTAATGTTTCTATTCAAATCAAGATCTGTGGACTTACAAAACACCATAGTCAGTGTCTTAGTATTACACACAGTAAAACTTCTGAACAAGGGACTAACCTCCCAGCAAGCGAAGCATAGTAATGGGATTGATAATTTCCAAGGTCACTGGTCTTCTTGTGTTCCCATGACCATATAGTAGCTATACTGATAAAATTATGGACTGGCTTTTCTAATATTATATACCAGCTGGGTGGAAAAACCTGGCTGTCATGAGGTGAGGTCCTTCAAGGTGTTGTTTAAAATCAATACCAACGTATGTGGATTTTTCTTAAAGCCAAGGTTCACATGTTCCTGAGTCAAGGAGTAGAAATTGGAGTTTGCCTTTTCAACACTATCCTTAATGACCTCATCATCTCTCCAGTCTTTCGATCTAAAGATCTTAGTTCCCAAAAGAGAAATGGTTCCATCAGGGAATCCAGCAAGGGTTTCATCGAACTTGAAGACAGGACACCATCTAGCTATGACCATGTGTCCAGTTGCAGAAGTGAAGAGTGTAATGGAACTTATCTATAATATATTCTACCTCCCTTTAGTTAATGTAAACTGTAGATTTTAGATAACTATATATCTAATATTTAAGGAGATTGTAACTCACTAGAGGAATGAATATCTAAATATGATCTGGAGAGAATAGAAATTGTATTTGTTTTGAGGAGTGGGTTACTGTGTTTTTGGTTATGTAGCCAAGCTGTGCCCAGTTAGCCAGAAGCAAAGTTTTTCTTTTTGCTTAATTTGAACATTAATTTATGGGTAAAAGTGGTGGATATTGGTGTCAGGTTGATGTGTATTGAGTTTGCTGACTTTTTTGCTTTGTCAAGTTACCTAAGCTGTGACCACATTCCCAGAATTGCCTTCCTCACTTGGCTCTATGTTAGAATCAACCAAAAAAAAAAGTTTGCATCCGATTCGGAATGTGGAACTGAAGTGGCAGCATTCGTACATTCTGAAGATAGGTGATGGCCAGATCCCATTGTAGTTTTCACATATTGTCACTCATCTGCTTGCTAAACTTTTGACATGAGGCAGCAGCCGTATTCACAAATCCGTAGCTCCCACCAGATCTCCTTCTCTATTCCTCCAAGTTCACGACCAGCCAAGCACATGGGCAACTCAGTGGTGAAGGGCACCAGTCTCATTTATGGGTCACCTGTATCACTGGAGTGGAAGATGGGCAGATACAGAAGCATATTCCAGTCCATTCTTTTTGTTTTCAGGTTGTCATTGTGAGTTCCAGTGTGTCTTACTCTTCTACTTTTTATGTCAATCTTTTCTTGTTAGTTGCTAGCTCTGCTAGGTTCAAGTTCAACACCAGATACAGAAACAACATTCTTACTTCACCAAATCTCATAATTATATGAGAAATAATATGTGCTATACATTCTTTGTTCCCTGTCACTCTAGGTAGTTCTGATTCTCTGATTAAACAACCAACTAATAGCCTCAATTTCAATCTCTCCCTTACCATAATTAAACATTAATTCTGCTCTAGCTTTTAAGAAAGAATACTTTCCATGACGAGTCTATATCATTTAGTCATGGACATTACACTACCATTAAAACTATATTAAACATTCCCCTGGCTGTAGCATACATGAATTTTACAGCTTAACCATTCTATACCCCCATTATGTAGGCAATCCTTAAAATATGGCATTCAAATATGATTTGATATGTAAGTGACTGTATTTCAAACAAGAAATAAAAAATAAAATCTGGGGAATTGTTGTAAATCCTATAGTTAGCTTAATATTTTGAAATCTGTCTTCAGTGAAACTATTTTGAATTCCTTAATCTTGAAATCACAAAACTTACTTTCATATATTTTTCCATTAAAAATGTGTTTGATCCAGAATATAGCTAAAGTTTATTTAAAATCTGGGCTTGGAACAAATGCTTATTTTTCTTATACTATCCAATACTAACTTTCCTTGCACAAAAGTTCTCAAACATGATATAAAAAATGTCACCTAGGGACCTTAAGAAACGTACATTATTTGGCTCTAGCTTTTGAGAATTCGATTCAGTAGATCTCCTGGAGGCCCCAGGAGTCAGTATGATAGCAAACGCCCAGGCGGTACTGATGCAATCTGCAGAGGCTGCTAAATCAAATGGATCACATCGAGTGAAGTGCATGAAATTTCTGTTCAGTTTTCACTACTGCAATATGCAAAACTTCCATAAACACCACACCTGAAACTGAAAATAAAGGAACCCATTGATTGTGGTTGTTTTTCTAAAACTTACTCTCAGTCCAATGCACATTTTCCATGATAAATAGGAATCAAAGACAGTGAGAATACGATTTGAAGTAATGACTTTTTGGGATGAAGGGAAAAATAATAAAGACTGAAAAATGTCTTTCTCCTAATACCAATAATAATGCCTTATATTTTCACAATGCTTTATAGTTTTCAAAGCACTTTCAAATATGATTTCATTTGATTCTCACAATTGAATAAGATGAGGAATGGGATTTGTATTGCTCTTTCCATGCCCCCTGGGTAAGAAAGCGAAGTAACAACACAATTGTACTTCATGTCACCTTTTGGTTAGGGACTGAGCTGATCAAGTGCTGCAGGGGAACCTCTAGGGACATATGTACAAAAACAAAGAGATGTGAAATATTTTTTTCTTTTTGTCAGATAGAAAACTTTGAAAGTCAGAGGTAGAGTATTGCTTCCTTTAGAGAAAGTTACTGAAAACCAAAATAATCTACCAATGGAGCTCTAAGAAGGAAAGTTCATATTTTAATAGTAAAGTAAGAAGATAGCTCGAAAAGAAATTCATTTGAATATTTATTATATTATAATTATGTTACTAAAGAAAAAATTTATATCAATAAATTATAGTTTGCATAAGTTGGTGATTTGAGATATAGTTCTATTTATGATTTCTTTGTGTAGCTATGTATTCTGAGACTGTGTAGGTGACTTCGTACCTTTGCCCATTTATTTTATAGTCACTGTTAATGACTTGTGCTAAAGTGCAGTGGAAAAATAATTTGTACAATTTGAATGATGAGGATTAAAATATACCTCTACAGCAAAACTTCCAAAAGCATCTCTGTACTAAATTACTTGCATTTCTCTATTTCTCACATCTCTTAGACCAACATCTGACTTTCTGTTCTATTCTCTGTAACTACCCATCAACTATTTTTTTCAAAGTTATTGCTAATCTGGGTGCTGCCATCTCCTGGGTCAAGTCACAGTCCTCATCCACCTGGCTTTTCAGCAGGTGCCATTTTCTTCCCTGATCTTTCAGGTCTCCATCCTCACCTGGCCCCTCCTCCTGTCATGGAACGTTAATCATTATCTTATTAGGATGTGTCCTTAGATTTCTTTTCTTTATGTTATAAGTGAACTGGCTCCTGGCTTTAAATACCATAAATGCCTACAACTCCAAATAGTCCAAATTTCAAACACAGAAGCTTAGACCTCATCTGAACTTCAGACTTTTATATCTAATTTCCTACTCGCCATCTCCCCACTAGATGAGAAATGAGGATGTTTGACTTACTAAGCCCCCAAACGAACATCTCATCTGCTTCCACCTTTAAAGTATGTGTTTCAAACACCATCGCCTCTCACAACATTCCCAGTTATAAGAAATGTCAATGATATGCTTCAAGTGGAACAGGCAAATACACTATAAGAATAGATAATTACAGGCTGATCTCTCTCATAAACTTAGATGCAAATATCTTGAAACAGTTAACAAATCGAATCAAGCATTAAAGAAGGAGGAAAATATCTCATAATCAAATGACTTTTATGCTTAGAAAGTATATTTGTTTTAGCATTTTATAACTATAAAATATAATTCACCACATTAAGGAAATGAGGTAGAAAAATCATGTGATCTTATCAATATAATAAGTATTTGAAAAGCTCAATGTTCATTTAGAAGAGAATGGAACTTAATTAAGATTTTCTGCCAATCTCCACAGAATTGTGAAATATTGAAATTGGAAACAGGAAAGGTTACTATCACCATTTGTCATCATACTGGAGGATCTAGCTCTTAAAATTGGTCTAAAAAATGAAATAGAATGAGTAATGATTAAAAACAACAAGAAATAAATGCCATTATTTTCAGTCAAAATGACTGTATATACAAAGAAACCTACAGGAAAATTATTAGAATAAATAAGTGAATTTTGTAAGTCCGTGGCTACATGTACAATGTAAAATATATATATAGATAGATAGATAGATATAGATATAGATATATATGTATGTCTTCATACCAAACAATTAGGAAACATCTCAAAAGTACAAAGGTCACTTACCATAGCATGAAAAGCATATCATACATGAGGAAATATTTAAAAAGATGTTCATGAATCTAACAGAAATGTATAATCATTCATTAGAAAAGTTTAAGTGATAAAATGTTCATAGGTCCACAACCTATTGTTATTGATTAAGAAAACGAAATAATTTAAAGATGCCAATTTCTCACAAATCTATGTTTCTTGTAATCTCAAATAAAAATCCTATTTTATTTCTTCGTCAAACTGATTAAAAATTGTTTACATTCTAGTCAAAATCATTATCACAGAAATATCATTGTTATGCCATTTTCTTCTGTTGTCCAAAGAGGTTCTTGTCGTTGGAATATATTTTAATTGCCGCCTCTAAAGAACAATCATAGTTGTGCCACATGACTTGTTAGATGTTATGGTCTTGAGCCTCTGGTCATTTCAATGGCTCTTGTTTATTGGTAGAAATTAAAAAAAAAAAAAAAAAGCTTCCAGAGAAAATGACATATATATGTACATGAAGCACAAAAGAATGCTCATGAGTTTCACCAGTGATTCATAGCACCTAATACTTGTAAACACAGAAACACACACACACACACACACACACAGCAACGATATGCTCTGTATTAATCTCTTTTTGTATGTATATATTTCAGAATAAATGTGACATAGAACTTCACCAATATGGGTGAAGTCACCACATGCATGGGCAAATTTTAACAGATAGAAATATTTTTGAAGTAAAAAAGTATTTTACTTGTTTTTATATGCATTTATAATATAAATCATTTTAATGCATCTATATTATGAAATGTATAGATTTTATAATTCCATAAATGACAAAATTCTAGTTATTATTCCATCTTTAAAGGTCTTGTTTAAATGCTCATATCCCAGCTTCCAGTTAATCTAATCTAGATGAATCTCTTCTTCTCCTAGTCATTTGTCTACTTATGTATTTGAATCTCCAAGTTATATTACTTTATCTTAGCCTATTAGTTTACATATGTATATTCTTCCAGTGTATAGTACAATGCTTATAGAAAATATTAGTAGTTTAATAGCTTGATCAATTTGAATTAGCTGCACTTTTAAAACAGGGATAATGATTTAGCGATTGCCTTTTTTAGGAAACCATATTATATTGATTTAGGATAGAAATGTGAGCTTCGCAGGAACGTGGTTTAACACTGGACCCCACAGAAAGGAGTCCTTGATAGTCTGCGAATCTCTTTTAGCACATGACCTGTGTAGGTCTTCAAATTTAATATAGTGTCTATATGAGGATTTCTGTTGAAGGTATGTAGTTGATCTTCCTGTGAGTACAGGTTCATCCTCACCATTACCTGTTTTGCCAAGGGGAACTGTGGCATCCCGAATGAAATACTCAATATAAAGAATAAAGAATTTCATTTTCTTTAGCAAACAGGACCTCTGTTACCCACAGAGATCCCCCAAATCCCTGCAGTGGCTGACACTGTCAAAGAGATGCTTCACTAGGAAGGAATGAGGAAAATAGCAATGTGTCTGTGTTCACGAAGCCTCCAGGCCGATCCTAGCCTGCATCTCCCATCGGGGCTTGTCTTGCTGCTGGTGGGTGAGATGCCACCCACACAGAATGACACACTTGGTGAGTCAGGGACAGTTACAACTTCATACCCAGCTTCCTGCCCAAATCCTAGCCAATTCTGTCTTAGCCAAATAACATAAAATACAACTCGAGGAAAATATAAAGAAAGTTATATTATCTTAATAATGACAAACTGTACATGAGTGAAAATAAACAGAAACACATTTTTCAATGCCATCAGCTACAGTTTCCTTTAAATGGCATTTACTACCTTTCATATGGCACTGAAGCAATAATAACAATTCCTCTCATCAATCGAGCATCTACTGTGTGCTGCCTATACGATGTTAATATGATGTCAATATCCCCATTTTACAAATGAGTAGAGTGGTTCAAAAATTTATAGCAAGTGACTAGAAAAACAAACTGTCAGGTAACAGAGGTAAAGTTTGCCAGCAGAGCTGTCAGAATTCAAGGCCATGTACTTTCACCGATTAAACTATGGCACCTTTTAGAATGATGTGTTCAAGAAAAGATCAGATCTTCAATATATACATATCAGTGTAAGATAGTGGGAATGTATTATCTATTGCAACATAAAACATCTTTTTTTTTTTTTCATGTTTTCCCAGACCGATCTTCTGTTTCACTATTAATCTTCACCACTGCTTATACAACTTTATAAAAATATAGGTGGAGACACTTTGGGCATTGAAGTATGGTACACAGTCCCCTCTGCAATTTGTAAACAGCAGCTACACAAAAGAACTCACAATGGAATGGAAAGTAAAAGAATGCCATGCTTGACCTACTTTCCATCTACCATTAATTGCTAACAGATAAATGTTAAAAAAAAAAAAACTTTAATATGTTTCTTTCAAATAGGAAAAATATTTTTAATTTTAAAGTGTCTGGAAAATGAGTTTGTATAATCTTCAAACTCATTGAGCTTCCTTCTTTGTCACACAGTAGAAAGCTGAATATAGACACAAGTTTGAGCTGAAATAATTTGAAGTTTATAGGTCTTGCATATTAAGGTACCTCAGTTAACAATAAAGTTTCATTATTAGCTTAAACAATAAAGTTTGCATTAAAGTTCCATTAAATATACCTAAAATTTATGACCCTACCGAAATCATTTATTCTAAGGGGACCACCTTTGTCCTGTAAATCTTCATTAATTGCTCACTGAGGCTTCCTCTTTTGAAAGGATTTCTTTTATCTTTGCTGAAATACCTCATGCATACTTCCCTTCTGATTTACCAGTTACAGCCACCATTCATTCTAATCCTGACCTCTGTTGGCATAGGATCTCACTGTATTAACTTGCTTTGAGGTAACAATAAACAAGAAATAAATGCAGAAGTTATTTTTTTTTCTTTTGGGAAATCTTTATTTCGAGAACATTTTATGAAGAAAAGTAAGTTTCAAGCTTCTAATTTTTAACCCAGGAATCTTCTCTACTCACATACCCAAGCTAGATAAAGAAGATCCTGAAGGGTAAATATGAATCTGGTTACTGCTTAGATTCTCTTATACAGTTCTAGATAGAAGCCAAAAGTTATATGTAACATTTGCTAGGGATAAATTGATAGAGACAGATGATACAGGGCAGATTAAAGCAGAATAACTGGATGTGAGTTAATAACAGGTCACTTGTAGTCTAAAATTTACTCTTGTTTGAAAAAAAGATGTTAATTGAGAAATTGTGATGTTCACAAGGTAACTCACATTATATTGTGGCATATTGTGATTATAACTTAATATAGGGATTGCAAAGTCTTTATAGACCATTTTCATTCTTGATCTGCATATACATCCCTTTAAATGAGAGGTGATATTTTTGTCATCAGTATTTTTGGGAACTTATTGACCATAAGCTATCAATCATAAAGATATAATTAGATTGACTTGAGTGTGCTTCATACTCATGTTTTTTTATGTACATATATAGAAATAATGTATAACAATAGCATATTCTAAAATCCAGTATTAAAAAATAAATCAAGTGTTATTGAATTAAAATCCTTGAAGCAATATTAAACTTGGATATGTACTTTTTTTACATCTTGAAAAGCGATTTCAGTTAGATAGCAAACACGTTTAAAAAATAATTAGAAATTGGTTTGACTAATTCTTAGTTCAGAAGCCTGATTGGCCTATGTCCATTTCCTAGATCCTCCTGTTTAATTGGATTATAGGAATAAGGTTCAATTAACTTGAGCAAGTAATTAATAGTTATTATTAATTCTACTAATGTGTTTAAAAAGTCAGAGGTATGAATGCTAGTGTAGAGATAACATGCAGAGATCCTGTGACCTGTTTTCCTACATCAATGTTGAAACATGTGGCGCCATCCTGCGGTATTGAAAGGCAGTACAGCCAGCAAGTCACGCTATAAAATGTTTGTCATGCAGATGCACTCTGAAGCCTAATGTACCTTGGCAACTTAAGGGGAAAAGCTGAGTGTATAGCAGGTTCCCAGCAAAGCTGGCTGTTGATCAGTCCAAAATGCCCTTCGCATATGTGTTTCCTTTACCCAAGATTACTATCCTTGCTGCCCACCCATTTGTTTTAACTTTCCACGTTTGACAAACCTCTCGCAGCAGATTTTTTTAAAAGGACTTGTGTTATTTCACTTAAGAAATTTAACAATTTCTAAATCTTTGAAGGAGAGATTGTTTTCATTTTGTCATGTTCTCAAAATTTATTCAAGACTTTGTGTGGGAAGGGTGAGTAGAGTGCAAATATAGTCATGGAGTTTTCATAAAAAAAAATTATAAGTATACTTCTAATGTGCTGGTAGGCAAGTGACTCATTTTTACAACAGATGAAGCTGAACACTTTTCATGCAAATATTGAATATTTAACACTAAGCACTCTGCATTACTACAAATTAGTTACATCCAAAATATCCAAAAGAACAACAAAAATGTCAAATAAATCAATATAGAGCACATTTGAGTTGTTGGCTTGGATGACAAATGTCACATAAAGAAGGACTTTTAGTTTTAATTTAATTTACCCCTCCTAAAAGTGAAAAATGTGCTGGAATTATGCTTATACATTAGTAGGATTTGTTTTCTCATTATATAGATTGATGTTTACAATATCCAATAAACTTCCCTGTTCTTTAACCTTGTCTAAGACTTACTGTTTAATAATTCTAGTAATGCTATCATTTATCTATATTACTATTCGTAAAGATTTGGTTATTTAATTAGGAAAGATAGAACCAGAATATATTTTCTAAAATTATTAAAATTACTTGATTTTTAACTTTAACAAATGTTATTTTCATAAAAATATAGGCCACAGATGATATATATGATCATGTTTTTAAGAACAAAATCTTAAGAAAATAAAATTATTATTCACTATTTTTATATCCAAACATTTTATTCACATGAAAATAATTCAATTGGAAGGAAATAATTCTGCCTGAGACAACACAAAATAATTATTAATCACATTAAAAGCTGTTCTTTAAAAATATAGCTGTTTTCAATGGGACATTTTTTCATTGTTCTGTTTCTTCAAATTTTGTTTTCTGTATGGACTCTAATCAGTACAAAGTGGAGTCTATGTTTTCATTATATAATCAAAGAAAGAAAAATTAATGGACAGAAAGCCAGAAATTACTAGAAACACAAAATTAATCTAATACCTGCAGTCAGCTACATTGTCAATAGATAGGTTGTACATATATTACCCAGGAGACATTTCTCTGTTATGTCCATAGGAATCCATGATTTTCATTTTTTGTTTGTTTTTCTTTAATTATATGAAATTTCCTTAACTTGTACTTTACCTGAAATACAGACTATCCCTGCTTAATTTAGGAGAAATCTGGTTCCTTGTATCACCCCAAGACATTGTTGATGGAATTCCAGTAGAAAAAGCCTTTTGAGAAATTGCAAACTGGTGAATTTTTTAGTAGAATTGTTCATAAGGACTAAAAATGGTGTATATTTTCAAAATTTTATGGAATATATACTGATTGGACAGTCTAGCATGCAGTTTTTATGTAAAATGTTAACATTTGGTTGATACCCTGATTGGACCTTATAGAAGATCAAAATACTATTTTTACATCATAGAATTCAGAACGTGAAGAGATCATCTATTTTTATAATAGAAATCGTGTGGTGATTCTTATATAGAAATCTATGTGCATAAAATATCTAAAGGTTACTACATGTGGGACATTGAAAGACAAGACAAAATAAAAACATAAACTTGCCTGCAAATGAGGAAGCAATGGGGACATTCACACTATCTGAAGACGGTGAGTTCTAAGCACAGCATAATGAGTTTAATGCTGTTGGCACCTTCACATATACTAGTCAAGCAAACAGGACACGGAGAAAACCCGAAGTAGAATAACATCCGAAGAAAGAGTGACGATGGGAATAGTCAGCAAGATGCCGACATCATTCATATATCGAGTGGTTCTCTATCAGCACGTTCTTGACGAATCACTTTATTCAAACACAGCTCTGAGATTGTTATGCATCCTTTACCGCAACTATATCAGCAATGAAAAACACCACATCTTACCAAATTTTTATCCTCTAGGTTTAAACGATAATTATTTAGGAAGTTGCTATATTGTGGATTGTGATATATGGAACATATTCAGTTTATTAACATGTAATATTCAACATATATGTTTTTCTTACCATTTCTCTTTTTTTCCCTTGAGATAAGAATTATATACATGAAATACTAAGATTTTAAATGTATAGTTCTATTAGTTTTGACAGATGCATATTCTCGTGTACCAAAGACCCCATTCAAGGTATGGAATACCTCAAAAAGGAAGGAGTAATAAGTCGTTCCAAATGCTAAGAAACATTAAATTGGCTCAAATATGGATTAGAATGCTTTCCTGCCACCTTGGTAACTTAAGTAGAAGATGTCTATGTTGGTAAAGTTAATCTAATTATGAAAATGCAGCTGATGCATCTGAGTTCTTATATCTAAGCCTCTTTGGGAAAATTTATATCCTTTAAAACATACACCTTTGTTTCTTCTTCACAGTTTAAAGAGAGAATTTGAATGATTGTTGTCTTTCTCCTGGGATATATACAAGACTTAGTTTTAAAGTCTGGAGGGGTGAGGGTGGGGGAGCAGACAAGATTGAGAGGAGAGAGGAAAGAGGAGAAAGAGAGAAATTGTTTTTGTAGTGAAATTGTTGTCTAATTTCTTTAAGTATAGATAATTGAATCACTCATAAACTACTTGGTTAGTTCAACAACCAGTCTCTGTGCATCCGTGGAAGGTCTTAGGTGCTGATAGTAAATCGATGAACAAAATTAAGAATAACAAACCTCAGGGAGTATACTAATGGAGAAGCAAATAATGACGCAAAGGTAGTTTCAAATATACAATAGTTTCTAGATACTTGCAAACATTAGAGTTCAAGACATCATGGAGATGCAGTTTTCCTAGCAGAAACATAATCCATTATAAAATACTGACTATAAAACAGTAAACTTCAAGATCAGGGATAATTAGTCTTGAGATTATGGCCAGGCTTCAAATGATCTAAGTCTTAATAATTGCATGCAAAATCTTGTGAGTGTGTGAATAAGCAATTTCCCTCCAGTGATCAGGCCGATCACTATCATCTATTGCCAAACAGTTCTTTGACCCCAAAAGTTTATGAACAATACTCTAGATGAATGCTAAAATGCTTTCAAACATCTTGCATATTCTGAACAGCCAGATGTTTAGAAGCATGAGGACACATATATGCATGATTGAGTAAATTTCAGTTTCATACGGATGTTTTGACAGCAAGTACTTTGTGTGAAAAATGCAAATTAGCTCATTAGTTTGGAGATAAAGCAATTAATGCTGGAATATGACCAGGCATTAAGATTCAAAGGATGAAATGAGAATTAAAATCCTAGTCGCTTGAAGTTGATAGGTTTTGCTTAAGATTTTATAAGGAACATAAGCCCAGAGAATAAAAAATTTAGTGGAATTTAATTAAATACCCAGTTTTTTTTTTCAAACTTCATGTTAAATCTTAAAATAAGTACATACATAGGTATTAACAAATTGATAAACATATTTTACTTTTGACTAGAAAATTATGTAATAATTTATAGAAAATTTAAGAGTATAGAGCGGAAAAAACTTGAGTTTCTATTAGTTCTGTTTCTCTTTCCACCCCTGTATTGTCAATGGGGAAACGAGGTCTCCATTAATTTACTTATCCACAAATATTTAGTGTTTACTACTTGCCTGCTCTATGATGTCACTGTGCTAGATGAGAGAAGAAAGCAAAGAGAGGCAAGGTGTGGCTTCAGTGTCCCAATATTAGTAGCTAGAGGTTCTCTCTTGATTATTTTTGAATATTATAATTTATGCAGAATTGCTGTTTTTTTGCAAAGGGTGGCAAAAAATGTCTTCAGTCTGCTCAGTGTGCCTCAGAGATATTTCTTAAATTCCAACATCACCCATTTCTTCCTAAAAGATATAAATATATGTCCCATAAATAAAATGTTTCCAATCTTTACCAAAACTTAGACTTTCAATTTAAAAAAAAAAAAATTCTACATAGCCATTTGGTCTTTTTCATTGGTTGGAGTCTTCAGCTTATTATGGTTCAGAATGAGTCACAGCTGGAGGGTTGTTAGAAAAATTAGTGCAACAGAAATAATGGAGCTGGACATTAGCATTTACCAGATCTGGGCTGTTAATCTTTCTCCCAAATCATTTATTTGTTCTGTATAAAAATTCAGATTCTTCATTAGTAATACCTTTTAAAAAATATTAAATTAGCGATATTCTTACTGCTAATGGATTATGGTCTTTACTCATAACGAAAATATAAAACCAAACCAAATGGATATGGAATGCTGACTTACAAGCATGGTTGTAAAGGAGAAACTGTCCCCTTCCTTCTTAGTCCTGACAAGGAACTGTGCTTCTCATGATTCTCAGAATCGGTCTTCACAGAAACTGCCTGCATAGCGATCAGCTAGACCTCATGATTAAACTTAAAATAAACTATTATAGAAAACTCTGAGAAAATTGAGTGATTACGTGATTTATTTTTTACTGAGAAGGCCACTTCATCTCATCTCACAGGTAATTTGCGAAGGACAACAAGCTGTCGCAGAGGAAGAAAGCACTTAGCACGCAGCTCTTGGCACTGCGATGTAGTCCTTGTGCTTTAGCGTCTGAAGTCCTTGCAGCCAATTCAGGCAAAAGATTCATTTCTTAATATGTGTCCGCATAAAACAAAATGGCAATCAGGTCTATATCTGATTAAATACATTTTTATTCAGTTTTCTGAACTACATATAAATTTTAAAAAAACTTTTAGATAGAAACTTAATCTAATAAATATTAATCATGTGATTTAAGTACTTTACTCATAAACATTTTAATTATTTTGTCAATGCATTCGTAGGCATTTCACTATAGCTATGTTTAATACCTTAAGAATAACTTACATCCTGAACACCTGCTTATGTGCCACTGAGAGTTCCAGAAATTCAGACATATTCTCATCAGGGCCTCAGATGAGTGCCTGCAGGTCAAGAAACACCTTTCCTAAAAGACTCACAGTAAGCAGCCTGGCCTTTGGGCCCTTGTATTTTTCTTGATGGTAAGTCTCTAAAAATTCTGGGTTTGCAATGCGACTCAGGTTTGTTGAGGAGACAACTTAATTAGTGGTTTAATTACGAGTGACGTGAAGAGAAAAATTCAAAAATCTGAGGATAGCCCTCAACATTTTGGCAGATGACAATAGAGGGACACATAAAATTGATTTCTGTGCATTCTATTTTGTAAAAACAAATCCTTGCTGTGTCATAGTAAATTGCTCATGGCAGCATATTCCTAGCATTACATAGAACATCCTACAGGTCTCTTACCTGGAAAACTTCCAAAGGAATATCAGTAGTGAAAACTCTAGCTGTACATGGAATTCTCAGCTTAGAAGTTATCTTCTTTGTATATTATTTATTTGTTTCAGTCACTGTAGAGATTCTATTTGGCCACCAAGTTGTTCTAGAGAAAAACACATGTATTTTTCCAGTAGCAAAATTAAAGCCTAAAAATATACATAAAAGTTTTTGTTGTCAATGTGTTGTTATGGGTGTCGTACTCCTGTTTAGTTTCCAAGGGTTAGAATGAGAGGAAAAAAGTAATGAGTTACAGAAAATATAATAACTAGGCATAGGTTTCCTTTTAAGGTCAGGGAAAAAATTAGGCATAATTTTACCTCAATTGGAGGTGGTCAAAGTTTGTCATTATTTTAAAATGATTAGTAGTTCCTCTTTTCTATTGTTTAAGATTGGGAATTCAGTAAATAACCCATAAATTATATTAAATATCAACTTATACAATTACATTTTTCTTAAAGTCTCATCCTGTATTTCTAGGTAGCTCTATATTTAGGGGAGGGGGAATTGTACAAATAATGAAATATTATTTAAGATTAGGTGGAATAACTCTCCTCTTGTTTCTTATATGACTCCATGTTTATGTGTGAATGTATGTGCACATTGAGACTGAGACATTGGAAATGATGCCTGGACACTATGTCCTCTCTCCACGAGAATCTTTCTACTCTACAATAGGAAATATTCAAAAATTCAAAAATAAAGTCTTCTTTGGATTGCATAAGACTAAAATTTAGGGACTGTTAAGAAGTAGAACTCAGAAACAGAGAGTAGAGGGGTGGTTACCAGAGTCTAGGGCAGAGGGATTGGGCAAATGTTGGTCAAAGGGTACAGGCTTTTAATGAACTCAGTAAGTTCTGGACAGCATTATGATTATTTATAGTCAGTGGTCATATAATATACTGCAAAGTTGTTAAGAGAGTAGATCTTAAATGTTCTCATTACAAAAAACAAATGGTAATTATATCCTGTGATAGAGGTGTTAGCTACTGTGACAGTGGCGATCATATTGCAGTTTATAAATGAGTCAAATCAACACATCGTGCACCTTAAACTTATACAGTATAACATGTCACTTATATCTCAATCAAAAATTAAACAAAATGAAAAGCTTTTTTCCCTGCAAAAAAAAAAAAATCTAATTGAACATAAGATCAGCAAGTGATTTCAACCAAGCTGAAATGTGGAGAAAAAATTTGAGAAATGTAAAGTGTAATGTGTTGGTGCAAAAGCCACATTTATGTCTCGCCATAGTCCACTTCCACTCTCTTTCGCTTCAGTATTGCCCTCTGAAATGCAAAGTTCGCACCGCGACAGCAGCAGCACGCTGTGAATTATTAGAGCACTGAGGCGAGCACGTGGTACAAAAGACCAGCCCTAGGTAAAGCAACGGAATAAAAAGTCGACATTTCCGGGGTCCTCTTTTCTGCCTCGCTACCACCTTAGGGTTTCGGCTTCACCTCCCTGCTTCTTAAAAAAAAAACAAAAAAACAAAAACAAAATTGCTTTTCATATGTATAACTTCAATTATTGAATAGCAGGAAGAGTCATTTTTTTGCTTTTTATTATTGAATCTCTGTGTTAGAGATAAATCCACTATTTAGATTAATAAAAAAATGTATAATGCAAAATGTCCGTTAATTTTAACCTAGAATTGACATTCAGGAGTTAGATCTAAAAAAACTTTAATTGAAGTTTTTTTTCTTTTTAGAGTTTCAAGCCATTCTGTCAAATACAGGTCAGACATTTTATTGCTGTAAATGCAAATCCTTGTTCTGTATTGTACGTGAAAGGTCAGAGCAATTTAATATCCGCTTCTGCAAAATATTTTACTTCAAATAAATCCCTTGATTAACATTTTATTGGAATAGATTTATTTCTTAAATTTTATTTTTTTGGAACTTTGCCCTTTCAAGTTTCAGGGCTCTAAGAAATTGCATTCTGTGACTTCTCCTGAAATAGCAAAATGTCAGGGGAGGGAGGTCGCTGTCAACATTATAATAAAACCTATAGAGTCCTGATGTACCTCAGATAAATGTCTGGGCTTACATATCCTTATCAGTTTTGAGTTAAACATCCAGTGTGTCTCTGATTCTTAGCACGAAAACCACTGTTTTTGCTGTATTTAGGTGTTTATTATATATTAGACATGTTCTTTAATTTTTTTTTAAAAAAGTAAATAACTTCTTTTTGAGTGAGCATACTTGACATAGTAAATTTTAAATAAAATGCAGTGAACTTTAGTATGCATTGGCAGTAAGTTTACTATTAAAAATCTTCTAAGTAAATGGTTATAACAGTCTGTTTCTATGTGAGGCATTGTATGTTTGGAGACCAAGTACATCAATTACTCAAGGAAATGAGTAATAGAATCAGAAGAAGGAGCAAAAATTATTGTCAGTGATATACACTAAATTCCCAATATAGTCGAATCGCTGTTCCTGTTTTAAAAGTAAGTAAGGGTAAAATCTAAATCTCTGTTGAAGTTTATGCGCAATAATGATGATTAACATGGTGGTCACAATCACTGTCACATGAAAACGGTGGTTATGTTAGTTTCAGGTCAATGAACCAAGAACTAACCAACCAGTAACATAAAACATAAATGACAAAAGAACAAAAAAGCAAGGATTGTCAGTGAATGAGAAAATAATCCTACATATTTAACTGATGAGTTTACTTCAGTAAAATTAGAAAAATGAAGTATGGGGTAACTTCTACATTAGATTATGAGCAGATTACTCTGCCATCAAATTGTTTATTATCTATCCCTTTAGACAGCTCTTATATTCTGGGTCTCATGTTGCTGATGATAAAAGATTGAAAATTAACAGTTATGTTTCTTTTATTAATATCTTTAAGTTTGTCATAAATTCCTTTGACATCTGTCAAAATAACTTGCATAATCATAGTTAGAGATACACAATTTGATGTATAACTATAATACTTTCTTTTCCATTAAAATGTTTTACAAATGAAGAACAAAAAACTAGTTCATGAAGTGTAAATGGATATGTTTCTCTTCCTTCACAAAATTGAATTGAAGCAACTGAAAAAATATAAGAATATTATATAGTATAAAGCAATCAAGAAATGAGTTAGTAATGGAACAAAACAATGAAGACTTAATCCAAGACACAAAGCAGATGGAATCAGATTACCATACAAGGATAAAAATGTTGAACATCTTTCTTGAGAAATATAGGTGAAAATATGGATTATAGAAGATCAGATTCCACAGCAGAATTTTTGAACACTTATGCATTCTGCTATAAGGGGCTAAAGGATCTGGACAAAGGAATGGATCATGAGTCTTGAATACATTATTAAATTGCCCTGTAACACCTGCTCTGGTCCTTCGTTCTCAGGATGGTTGACTTCAGTGTTTCTTTGAAGATTGAGATTCTGGGAGAGATGACTGGAGGGTCTGGCAGAGGAAACTGGTGGGCATGTGGCTTCTTGGAAAAGAGAAGCAGTATCTTTGGTCATGTGGAATCTCTTCAGTCTCTTTAACCAAGGAAGCAGGTTCCCGTCTATACAAAAGGAAATACAGCCTGGCCTCGTATCCACCTCTGATCCCTTCTTCCCAGTAGCCAGGAAAGTACCATCAGTTACACATACACATACCCATCCACTTGTTCCTCCGTGGAGAGTACATGTTTTTGAAAAGCCAATGACATGTACGAAAAGGAAAATGTGTGGCAATCCAAATAAAAACGATAAATTAGACATGCATACCATAATTTATGCTCAATAATTTATATATATATTTTTAAAAAGAATATTCTACTGACCCAGAAAGGGCCTTTATGCAAAATTAAAAACGGTACTCATTTCTCACCGTCAAGATTTTATGCTACTATGTGTCATGTGATGTTACTATGTTAATGAACTTTGGAAAGGCAAAACTGCAGGAGTCTCCCCATTGCAGCTGAACTGTGCCAGCTTGAAAAGAAAAGAAAAAAGAAAGCAGCAGGGAAGGTGTAAAAACCCTCACTCTAGGGTTCAACAAGTAACATACTGCTTACATTCACCCAAAGAACCATTCTTTAAACATAAGAATAATAATACAAGCTTTGAAAATCGGTGCCCCGAGCCCTGGTTATGAATCTGAGGATGCTACTGCTCCATAGCACAGCCGTCCGCTTCGTCAGCTGCTGCCCTGGAAACCAACAGGCAAGCCTGGGAAAAGGCCAAGCCTTGAGAATGTCTCCCGGAGAAGGGAAACCTCCAGGGATGGCCAGAGAGCGGTGAGGACAGAGGTGGATGCAGAGAACTGTGTTTCTCTGCTGTTGAGGCTCATGTGGGTTTATGCAGGGGCCTTCCTCTTCTGCCCCAGCATTTGCTGGGAGACTGAGACCTGTGTTTCCTCACATACTCGCTCCCCTAGAATGCACTGTCTAAGGTGTGAGGAGCATGTATCCAGATGGTACGTCATCGCGTAGGGCATCACTTGAACAACTGTATACAGGCGCCCTGTCAAGACCCAATGGATGAGATCAAAGCAATGCTGGGCGGAGAATTCAGAGCTTTTATATACACATCTGTAAGCAGACAGGTCTACGAGTTAATGAATTCAGTTTTCAACTTAAGAAGTTAGAAAAAATTAATTCAAAGACAGTGAAGAGAAAAAAAAATAGGAAAAGTACCATAATCAAATGAAAAACAAATAAAAAATCTGTAGATGATAAAAAGGAAGACTGTTTAAATTTAATTAAATGCAAATGTGAATAGGACATATGCTAAAAGTAATTGAATCTAAATATTAAGCATTAGAAATAAAAAAAAAAAGCCTATACTGACAGATTCAGAGGTGATTAAACATAAGTAAGTTTGTTCAAGTAAAAAGTAAAGACCATATGAGGCGATGACTTTCAATAAATCATTTGAAAGCAATGAAGAAAGGAGTAGGTTTTTAATTTATTGGCCCTTTTATTTTTTAATCAATATTCACTCAACACAGATAGCATAGAGAAGCATTTTCTTTCAATTATAATTGAAAGATACAAAACAACACTCTCTGCTCACAAAAATATCAGAAAAATAATGAGGTGAAATAAAGTTCAGATTATGAAATACATTGAATTAGAAACAATTACATATCTAAGTTTTTCCAATGAATAACTATTTTAAAGCAGACACATTTATGTTGCCAATTTTTAAATTAATGTAAATTAAATATTAAAATGCAAAATTTCTACAGTTTGCATAATTATATTTTGATACAATACCACCAAAATTGTTTTTATGACATAAAACTAGATATATCCAAAAGAGAAGTGTCTGCTTTTAGGTTGACTCTACATTAGCAAGCTTTACATTCATTTTCTCCTTTTAACTTCTCAATACATTTGAAGAAACAGAAGGAATTCTAGTTTACCAAGATCATGCGATTATTCCACACTACACATTTATGAATTTTGAGTTGGTATTGAATGCAAATTTGTATTTCTCTAAAGCCTATGAGCCTTAGCATATATATATATTTTTTCATAATGTGAAAGAAGAGAAGTAGAAAGGGAGGAGGGGAAATTAAATAGTTATTAAAACATTTTAATTGTATTTAACTTATATATTCGTGGTTACATACTTTTTTTGTGTATCATAGATACCTTTTTAAATATATGGCAATGTTATACATTTTAAGTGGTAATTAATAGCTTTATATAGTATATATTTTTATTTTAGCTGTTGAATTCTCAGGATTATGTCTATGAGATTCATCTTCGCTGTTTTGGCTGATTCTATTTCATTAATTTTCCTGGAGACCTAGGTTGTTGTAAGTTTCGATATTAAAAAATAAGGCGTCACTCAACATTGCCCTGAGTCCCGTGCATAGTGTCAGAGTTCCTCCAGGGTAAACAGCGGGGCGGAATGGTTGTAGGCGTCCCTGATCGTGTGAGATATTGCCAAATTGACATGAAAATTGTTTTGGCAGATCTGCACTGCCAACAGCAGGCAGCATTTCCTTTGTTCCACATTCTCAGCATCAGCTGGCATTATCGGACGTTTTCCAATATGAGGCCACATAGGTTTGCTGACGCATATTGATTTCTGCCAGTTACCATTTCTACAGGACCCTTCTTCACTCGCCTCAAAGAAAGCATTCTGTGTGGAGTTCTCCTTTATGTGAGAAGCAAAGATTAACCATTTTAAAGGCATGAAAGAACTAGATGAAAGGTTGAAAAGGGCCACCATGTGAACACGGAACTTTACTACACAATCCTCAGGAAGCCTATTTTATGAACTTAGAAAGGAACTAAAAAATAACATTTAGCTGTCCAGGCATGATCAGCTGGTGTCTGGGGAGCGGCCCCAGCTTGCTACCAATTAACTCATGACACACATTCCTGTTGGTTGTCATCCAGGCCACCACTGACCGAATAGGAATAAATTGGGAATTTTATTTTTATAACTGGGAGTCCCTGTCTTTTAAATATATTTTTATATATATTCATATATGTATGTATATATTTGTGTGTGTATATATGTATTTTAACAACTTGTTAGTCTCTTAAGTGGTGGTTTACCCACATTCCAGGAAGAAAAAGTGAATTGAATTTGAGCTGTCAAATATAATAAACAAACATACTGTAGGCAAGTCAATTATGCACAATGTCAGTAATTTGTATTGTCATTATTTATGATATATTTACCATTTTTCTTTCTAAGAGCTCATTAAACAATCAATACCCATCATCTAACATTTTTAAAAAAGGGTATTTAATATAAACTTGATTTTTTTTTTGTACCTCATAAGCAATGATGAATTTATATTTTTCTGATGTAAATACCAAGATATATTAAATAACTTTTTTTTGCTAAGAATTATAAATACCATTTTTTAAGAAATAATTTAAAATATGTCTTATTTTTATTAAACAAGTAAAAACACACACAAAAAACAACATGCAACTAACACATCCAACTATTTTATATAAAATCCACTTGGAGTCTCAAAAAAATCCACTCTGCTGTATGCAGTTTTAAAATTTAATAATATATAACCACATATTTAATCAGTTTTCCCATAAGAAATAAATTCTTGAAAAATTATTTCTCTAAGATAAGGTTATTTTCATTTTTCTTTTTATAATAATTTTTATTCTTCTTTTTAATCAGATAAAATACTGCCAGTTAATGTTTCTACAGCATACAGGAGATAAATTATTGACTTTGAATTTTTTAGATTACACTATTAGATTTTTCGAGTGAAACTAAGGAGACCTAATGATATAAGAAATCTCAAAGTTAAAATATTGAGCCCCTTTAAAAGCAATATTAGAATATAAATCAAAGGTTAAATATATTTAAGGTAATTCACAGTAGTAAAGAAAAATATATTAGGAATTTAGGAATTTCTGAATAGAATTAACTATACTGCATCACAAAAGAACTGTTTAAGAGTAGAGAGTCTTTCTTATCACACTCAAGCCCAGGTGGCTGACTGTCAAAACAACACAGCAAAAATAGACTCGTCAAAATAAGTGACCGATTGACAGTTTTAGGGCAACTAAATATGATGCTCGAGAGCTAACAATGCTTACTAAAATCATCACTTTTATCATAAAAGCAATGATCGTTGATAGAATTATTCTCAGGGAATTGCATACGCCTCTTTCACACATGAGATGTCTCAGTCACCGAATGTTACTGATGTTACATGTCAGTAGCTGGGTATTTCATTTATGACTATGAGAAATAAAATAGAAAAGGGGGCTACTTTTCATCCAGAGAACAAAGCGCTATGACCAATCAAATTGTGATTAAACTATGGCTCCAATCAAGTTGAAAGTGTATTTGGCACAGAATATTTGATTAAAGGAGCAGTGCTTCCTAGCATTTGGTCTATAAATAAACCATGTGTTGGGGGTATTAATGGAATATTAACTTTAATAAACTAAGAGATTTTGACATTTTAAAATTATTTTTCATTTGTAATGTTTCTCTAGAAATGCATGTCCAGGATCTATGGTGAGATTTATGGAGGAATCTCAATACTTCAACAAATAATTTTTTATTTTAAAAGGTACATATGCTGGAGAATTATTCACTTAGAAGTAGAAATTTGTATTAAAAGGGAGAAATTTAAAAAAAAAAGAACTTGACTTTTAGTATGTGAAAATTAAAATACCAGATTATAATTGAATGATTGTATAGATGACATAATGTCATACAAACACAGTATATTTTAACAAAACATAAGGAAATGATTCTCTATGAAATAGTTACGTGTACTGAATGTGATGCTGACAACGTAACAGAAGAAAAATACTTCTCCTTAGGAAATACTATCTCTTCAAATAGGTTTTTATATACATACCTATACATGCATATACTCATTTATTTAACACATGTCTTCCTTTCATGTTAGCTAAATTAAAATTTGACCACTCAAGAACATGTTGGAAACTTATGAAACCCCCCTATCTTTTTTTTTTAAATAAAACCTTTTATTTTGAAATAATTTCACACTTGCAAGAAGTTGCCAAATAATGAGAGTTTCCACACTCACTTTAGCTAGCTTTTCCTATTGAAAAGTCCTGACATTAAGGTTTAAAATAATAATTTTGTTCCTTTCCCTTTGGAGAACTATACATGAATTTGTAAGATAGTAGCAACATTTATTTTCAAATGATTCCAGGAAGAAGTCTCCATATCAGTTTATTCCAGTGTGAAGGAGAGACCATCAGTTGAAATTTATAATTTCAGTGCCTCTGTACAATGCTGATCTAGTTACTCTGATTTCTCTCAATAGTTTGGGCATAGTTATATACTTACTGCCTTTTTGTATCTACAGAATTTCCCAAAGTACTTTTTTAGTGATAGCAGTTTGTTATCAGAAATGACTGTCTCATATTTCCTTTCCCATAGAACATAGAAGAAAATCCCATGTAAGAACTTGTCAATGATTAATATTAGGTATAATTTTAAAATTCCATATACCAAAATTTAATTCCTTTGTGGGAAGTAAAGTATTCCTCTGCATGCCTTAGCAAAGACTTAATCATTAATTCTGAATAGTTATATTTATTACTTTAATGTTAATCAATTTTTTAATTTTAAGTTCAACTTAAAATCATGTATGGGTCATTATCTACTTTGCAGATACTGTGCTACATTTTGAAATATAAAACTAAATGAGAATGATTTTACCTGTTAGAAGCTTATAATTAAATGTGGTGATTTGGCCCCCAAGAATATAAGTTTTGTCATTACTGGGAACTACACTGAAATGTCCTAAATAATTGGAAAATGGTGGAAACCGTACTGCTTTCTTAAAGTAAAAACTGTGAAATCAACCCATCAGTAATAAGAACAGCAAATGTTACAAAGTCGCCCTACATGATTGCATTCTGATTAAATTTATTAACATAGATCAAAATAAAATGCAAAGATCCAGTTGGGGGTTATCGAACGTGACAACACAGAACAAAGGCTATCCACCATACACAGTTGGCCAGTGCCCACATGACCGCTTAGAGACTGCTGTTGGCGCTGTCCTGTAACAGATGCAGATGCGTGTAACTACTATTTTCCTGGTTTAATCAACACTCTACTTATAATAGTTTTAATATACAACATGATAAAAGGAAAAATAGTTTCTGAACTGACAATATGAGCTTGTAGTCCTTCAATAACTGTGCTCTCTGGGCAAAATAAATGTATATAATTTCTTAAACTGAATAAGACTTTATTTTTAGAGCAGTTTGATCTTTATAGAGAGTTGCCATATACTGCCTCATCCACTCACAATTTTCCCTATTTTTGGCATCTTTCATGAGTGTGGTACACCCAGTTGATTTGATGAACCAATACTGATACATCATTATTAACTAATGTCTATAGTTTATATATGTTCACTTGTGGTCTGAGAAGTCTTTATTTCTCCTTCACTTTGAAGGATAATGTTGCCCAATATGCAATCTTAGTTTTTATTTTTTTCTTTCAACACTTGAAATGTTTTACTTCACTATCTTTTGCTTGCATGATATGTGAAGAGGGGTCTAATGTAATTCTTATTCCTTTGCCTCTATTGTTAGGATATTTTTCTCCCTCCTATGGGTTTTTTCATTAGTTTCTCTTTGGCTTTTTGATTTGTTTTCTGCAGTTTGACTGTGAAATCCCTAGGTGCTCCATACTCTGCCAGTGTTGTTGAGTATTATTTTGTACTATTTTTAAAATAGTATATAGTACGACTCTCTGACTTCAGAATATTGTGATGTAGACAAAAGCCTGTGGGGTTACGAATTAAGACCTCTAGGTTTTAGCCCTAGATATGCCATTATTAATCGTGTGGGTTCAGACAAGCTTTTAAAATTCTACTTTTTTATATGCCTGTTTAAAATCAATACATTGGCTTTGATATATCAGATAGTTTCCATGTCTAAAATTATATAATTATGCATGTCTCCTTGAACACCTCTAATTAGGAAATCTTGGTTATATTTGTGCCAATATAACCTTCTGTTCTATTTGTTCAGCATCCACAGACAAGTTTCAGTTATAGTTTAACTACATATAGATATTTCTCAGCATATGGCAATCCAACAGCCGAATGTCACTATCGAGTGATGTTTACATAAGGGAATGCATTTAGTACATGCTCTTTATAAAATAAGATTAAAAATGTGTGTGTGTAGTCCTACTTCTTTCTCATCTCAGCTGCATTATTTCCTAGCCTAAATAAGTAAACCGTCAGTGAGGATTCTGGTTAAAAATCTTTGTGTGGTTTTCCAGACCAGACTATACCAGCTGCAGAGTCTTTACCAGACATGCGGCATGGGGGTGGCTGCCCTCCCCACCACACAGCTGCACAGCCAGAGCATTGCGGTCACTGAAGGCAGTTCTGGCCAAGGGCTCGGGCCCTCTAGCGCCATGCTCTTCTGTGCATTCACATTCCTAGGTCCCTTGATCAAGGGTCTTGGGTGGGGGTCTGCTTCAGACTCCTCGTCCAAGCTTCCTTATGTAGATGGGGGAATAGGGTGGTGGTAGAAAGGGGACCTTCAAATTCCTTCCCTGCTCTCACTCAGCACCCAGTATGTTTCCACTACTGTCTCTCATCCCTGCACCTCCCTAGTCCCGGGTTCTGCATAACTGCAGCAGCCTCCGTTAGTGCTTAGCAGAGAGGGGCCAACCCTCTGCAGATGTGCCCCGCCTTGAGGAATGCGAGACCGGGCCATGGTGTTCTCTCTGGTTTAGCATTCACTCACATCACCGTGTTACTTTAACTGGCTGCTCCAGCATCTGACCGCTCGGTGCTCTTTATCATAATATTTGGTTAAACATTGTTGTTGTTTTCTACTGCAGTATAGAATCTTTTGAATTCTATATTGAGGCAGTAATGACTAGCTGTTGCCTGAAGTGCGTGGAAACTTCATTACATTTCTTTGTGTATTCAGAGAAGGAAAAAGTATCCATTTCTCTAAGCTCCAAAGACTGAATATTGAGTTAGCTTCCTTCAAACGCATCGAGCACTCCTTGCCTCTGAATGACAGTGATCATGAATGATGTCTGAATTTTTACTTTTCTTTTTGTTCTCCTTCATATTATATGTTAACAAAGCAAACCAATGGCGCATGTGTGTGTTCCTACTGATTCGAATGTTAACCTCATCCAAAATCACTTGAGATTGTGTTCGATCAAATGTCTGGACATCCATGGTCCAGTCAAGTTGATACATAAAATTAACCATCACGCGAAATGAAGTGAGAGATGTGTACATTATAGCATTCGTAATCTGTAATTGTAGAGTAGAAAACTATGAAAAGACTTTGGACTTTTAATTTGTTTTACCCTGAAAGTTTGATAAGTAAATTCATCTGTGTTTCCTTCTTCCTTTGCTTTGCTGCTGTCATTGTGTACACTCTCACTGGACTCTTTGTTAGAGAGAGTACCTTTAGATAGCCTCAAGTAAACAGTGCGATAACTCCTGTTGTGACCTTGGGACCTGGTGAAACCTGGTCTTTATGGGTGCCCCTGCTTTCTTCAGAATCATCATTCCAGGCTGTAGCCTAGTTAGTTGGTCGTGCTACCAATCTTCCTCCTCCTTACTACCCTTTCCCTGACAGCCTCCCTGACCTTAGATAGACTTCTCTTCCTGTAAAACAAACTCCATTTCTTCCTAGTCCCTGAGTAATGCACACTGACACCAGGCACCCTCTTTACATTCAGCTTTAGTCACATCTTTCACTCAGGCAGGGATGGTGAAAGAGCATGAACTTTAGAAGTAGACAGGTCCAGGAACCATGCCCTGCTTTATAATTACTAGTTGTGTGATCTTTTGAAAAGGAGTTAACTCTTTCACACTATTCTTACTTGTAAGCTGGAGACAAAAATGCTGCTTCATAACTTTGTAACGAGAATTAAAGAAATATTTTTAGAGGACACATAGCACCAGGCATATACAGAAAGTGTTCTCTCCTTTTTCCTTTGCTTTAGTATTTACTTAAATACTGTGACATGTGAGGCATGATGAGTGTCACCAGGGACTCTGGCTTGAAAGGCATGGTCTCTGCCATCCAAGGGCTCATAGGCCAGAGAGGAGGCAACATAAAAATAAGTAACTACCAATGCTGTGGAAATGTTTACAAAATAAATAAGCCTCTTGCAACATGGTTTTTCAGAAGTCTTGTGCAAATATGTCTATAAAGGATCAGGGATGGTTTTTTTGAAGCAATAAAAGTAAGCAAAGATTCGGAATGAGCAAGACTTTTCAATAGAAAGGGGTCAGGAGGTGTGGTTTTTTAAGCGTGATCCCAGGCAACTGCAAAGACTTTCCCTGACAGGTCTGAGAGGGCCAGCTGCCCTCCCGTCTCCTCATGGGGCAGAACGGGAAGGCTCGAAGACACTGCCCACTCTGACCCGATACCCAGTGCCTTTCCACTTCCACCCTTTCTCCTCACTGCCCTCACCCACCGATTCAGGGTCCAGAGCCTACCAGAGACTTGCTTTCGGAGCCTCTACCAGTGAGCTGACCCCACGTCCGCACTGACGCACCTGACCCTAGACCAGTGAGACCAGCCCTGGGGGGGAACGGAACACGTGGGGCTGGGCTGCTTTTGGACTCTTGCTCATACAAGTACAGTAAGCGATTCTTGCATTTTTTGCTTGTTGTTTTAGTCAGTTACGCCCAAGCCTGACAACTCAGCTCTCTCTCCCAGCTCAGCTGAACTGACATAAACAATCAGATTTATTATAATGTAACGGTAAGTGCAACAAAAATCTTTAATGCATATAGGTAAACACAATAAAAGAAGAAAACTGTAATGTATATTGAAGACATTGAATGAATGAAGAAACATTTTTCTTGACCAAATGGCACTATTATACTCTTGGCATTGGTAAAACTACTAATTTTTTCTAAATGACTCTGTAAATTTAGTGCAATCTCAATTAATATTCTAACTCCTTCGAAAGTTCAGTTGGAATAGAGCAGGCTCAAATAAGGTTAAAGTGATTTCATGAAAATATAATACTTTACAAAATTCTGATTCATAAACCTTTCACTGATTCCCAATTATAGATTTTGATTATCTATTTTGTATATTTATTGCTAAATACCTTTTAAGTCCTAAATCTCAGTGAAAATGTAAACTTTATATTTTCCTGCAACGATAAAAAAATAGAAATGCTTCACTAGAGGGCCATGCTTTCTGTATATCTTTAATTCACTTTGACAAGGCCTATAATTTAAAATATTATATTACAATGTTTTAAAGTACAATATAAAAATAATGAGTGTGCATTACATAATTGATTCATTATAATTAAGAAAACAAACTGCACATGCCTATGGGGTATCTTGAATTTTAGGGAGATTTTAAAACAATGACAGAGAAGTGAAGAGAGAAAGTATGAGAGTCGAATGGAAGGCAATGGGCCTAAAGATGAATTAACCAGAACACTGCACCCAAAGATAACACTGATGCTTACTGGCCACCTAAATACCATGGAAAAGAGCCTTTAGATAATGTCCTTGGTGTTGCATGAGTTTTTCGTTTGAAATCACCAGGGAAGTTTAGCCAAATAGGTGAGAATGTGGTTACATTATTGGAGATAAAAGGCTTAGTCTGCATACATTTAACCTCCTTTACTCACATTTCAGGTGACATGAAACAAACAGTTTCAGTCAGTGGACAATCAGGGATTATGGTTCATAGAAAATGACACTTTTTAAAAGAAACAAACAATAATTGAAAATTGCTGGAGGTGAATAATTTTATAATTGTTACTCTTCATATGGAAATTTCATTTTTTAATTGCATAATTTCTAAATTATTTTTTACTTAGTTGTTTTATTAATTGATTTTACATGGAAATTATGCATATCAAAATTGTTTTCTAAGAAAAGCCAGTATTGGGTTAAATAGCACAGATTTTGAAACCAAATTTGGCTCTGCTATTTGTCTACATTTATAAACCTTGGACAAGTCACTGAATTTGAATGCCTTTATTTGATAATCCTTATTATGGGATTATTATTAGTATCATCTCATAAAGCTGTCATGAGGTTTAAATAGTTAAACTGTGGTTAAAGTTGATACTTTAAGATGTACTGGTGAAGCTACAGAATTCACATACCTGTCACTTCCTTACTGTACACTTATCTACTGAGTTGTATTTTGATTTAAAATCCATACCTTTACTTGTGTTACATATATTGACAATGTTATCAGTAATTTTACCCCATTTTAATGTTTTCATGTGGTAAATATAAATAGTGATTCCTGTTGTTAATAGTGAGATGCTTGAGCACTGTTATGACTGCTCCGACTGTTGGAGCACCTTCAAGCAGCCCCTGCCACCTGCAAGTGCGGTGGAAGGAGGAGGCTTGGACAGACGGCGTTAGGCGGACAGGCGGTGCTAGAATGTAAAGGGCCTGTGCGAGGAATGTCGGAATACTTCTGTCCTGTAAAGAGCCGTTAAGTGAGAGTAAACAGTATAATCAGGAAACAGATTCATGAAGTTGTGGCTAGACTGCAACACATCCCCAAGAAGGGAGGCATCTGCCAGGAGGGGATTCAGTGCTGATCGCAAGTATTCCACTTACTCATAACATACCTACGATCACTCTCTTTATAATGATTACAAAATAACGTACTTATAAAGGTGATACATAAAACAGTAAAGATAACATTAAACCTTAATAGATTTGTAGGAAAACAGCGAAGCACGTGGGAAAACTGATCTGGTCAATGTTGAAAGAAGACGGGAAGGAAAGTGTGTATTTTAGTTGGTTTTTCACAGTGTAGTGTCAATGGATAATACATAGTTTTACTAGTTAACAAATAGAATATTGCCAAGAAATGTATTGAAATTATATTTTGTTGCTTAAATATTTTGTCTTATGTACATTGTTTAACAGTATGCTGCTAGAATATCAAAATGCAACTGAGTTTTTATAAGTTGATCTCATCAAGACACAGAATGAATTAAGCCTCTCATCATAATAGTTGACATTTCTTTATTCTTAAGAATGCTTTTTTAATTGAAATCTATCATATCTGATCTTTGCTTTTATATCAAATCTCATAATATATAACTTCACAGGGAGTTTCATACATATGGTGATTATTGATATGTCATGATATATTTTAGCATCTCATTTTGTGCAATCCATTAGCCCCATTTTATGCTTATTCATATTTGTCTCCATTTGTAGTAAAGTTTTTCCTCATTCCATTTTCCTTCTTTATTAGTTTGAAAATTGCATCCTCTATTTAATTATTACACTTGGAATTTTACTATACTATATTAACAGAATATAATAAATTGTAAAGTAAATTACTATTTAACCCCCAACCTCAGAAAAAGCAGGGCCTTGGAATATTCTAATGCTTCTCTCCTCTCTCAGCATGTATAACAATAAAATAGCTTGATCTTGTCCAAACTTTAAGTAAATTTTATTGTTCAGTGTTCTACAGGAGCATTTGTGATCTATGAAGTTTAATTTTACAAATGTGTTCTATCGTTATCAAATTATAGAATAAAAGTCATTCACTTCCCTTCAGGTAGCAAAAACATTAAATTAAAATACATGAAATATTTTTAACATGTCCCCTTTTAATTAATAAATTAACTAATTAACAAATTAATTTTAGTTCAAAATTTAAAGAGTCAACATATAAAAAGTGCCATTATAAATGGATTAATCATGTCAATAACATTAAAATAAGATGACGTTAGACTGACAGACAGTGGTAGAATCTTAAAATCTTAAAATATTTATTCAGAATAATGTTTAAGAATTATATCCTATTCTAGCCTTTCACAGTTTCTACTGATTTTTTTAGTAAACTATATATAATGATTGTTGAAAAATTAGAGGTTTACAGGGAACAATAAACTTTCCTCTCTAAATTTTGACAACTGCAGAAACATTAGTCATTATATTTTTTTACTTCCATTCCAGAGAAGATCTATGTGTGGAGAAAGATCTTAACTCCATGCTTCCAAGACATTTTTTTTTTCACTTTTATTCTTAGCTTTCTGTTCTTTCTTAAATCTGAAGAAAGCTACAATCTGCCAAACATAAAGTATAACCAAGAGGCTGGAGTTGGCTTTTTACCAGATACTTAAAGTAGAAAAAATGTTCAACTTGGGGGAAAGTAGCTTAAAGATACCATACCTTGAAGCACATCTTTAACTGACAGTTCCAAATGCTCTGTGGTGGGGGTAGTTGACAAGGACATGGCGATGGCCACCCTAAAATCATCCTATGGAGAAAGTTATTAAAAATTTAAAGTGCTTCACAAATCAGGCTTCATGTAGTATCTAGAACGCAAAGACTAGATTTTCCCCAAAGGTGCGATTACTTCAGTTGTGTAGCGCAAGATCTTAGACACTTGGGGGATATGTATCTTCTGCAGTGTCAGAAAAGAAATGCTGGCTGAGCTAAGGCTTTGATTTGTTATACCTAATTTCAACTCTGAAAATTAGCTTCAACGTAGTTTTTCATTAGATATATTACAACCTTTTGTTGGTAATCATAGTGGGAGAATAACACCCAGGCTTTACAAATATTTTCAGTGCATTTAGCACAAAATTTGGGATTTTCAGGAAAATACGAGAAAGCCATACCCAATGCCACTCTGCCTTTAATTTTCCGTTATTTAATTAGGATTTTCATGAAATGGAAAAATACTAGTTATCTTTTGGCATCAAAAATGCCCATTTAAGTTTGAAGATTATATAAATATAATCTTATAAAGATTATATATATAATATATAACATATATATACACATATGCACACACACATATATCCACACAAATATATATGTATATATACATACTACCATATTTATAGAAATTTATTAACTGTCATAAAAATCTCTAATTTTACAGAAGCCAAGTAAATTGATTATCTGCACTTAGCTAAGAAACAGTGATGTAAATTTAGTTCCTATAGGCAGGGGACTTATATTTTATTCCTAATTTTATTTGCTTTAGGAAGTCCACTGAAGTCCACTTGAAGAAGGTCTTTAATTTTAATAAAGAAATAAAAGTCTGCAGCCAAAAATGTTCACAAATCACAAACATAAGGAAGAAATCATATCCAAAATAGCTAAAGAATTTGCAAGATGTAACAGTAAAAAACCCAAAAAAATCCAATAAAATAAAATGGACAAAGATCTGAACAGATATTTCACCAACAAAGATAAATAAACATATGACAAATGCTCAACATCATTAATCATTATAGAAATTCAAATTAAAACCACAGTGAGATGCCACTAAAGTGCTACTGAACTGTCTTTAAAGGGGAAAAAAAAAAACACTAACTACATCAAGTGCTGGCTATCATATTTTGCTGTTGAGAATACCAAATGGTATGACATTTTAGAAAAAATTGGTGGGTTCCTTTAATGTTAAAAATATAACTGTCTTACAACTTAGCACTTTGACCCCTAGATAATTACTAAAATAATCTGAAAAAATTATGTTCTCAAAGCGTAAGTATGTGAGTAGTTATAATAGCTTTATTAAAAATTGCCATATATTTTAAACGACTAACGAATAAATAAACTGTGGTACGTCCATACGAGGGACTATAACTCAGTAATAAAAAGGAAGAAGCTACCAATTCACACAACAGGGATAGGTCTGAAATGCATTCCAAAAAGTGAAAGAAACCAGACCCAAAAGGCTGTCAGTTACATGACTGTATTTTTATAAGACTCTGTAAAATGAAGATTTAGAAAAAGGAAAACATCAGTATTTACAAAAGATTGAATGGAGGTGAGCAAGTGTCTTTGTTTTTTATGATGTCAGATTTCTCCATTTTTACTTTACTGGATCATGCTTTTGGTACAATATCTAAATATTCTTTGCCTCATATAGTTTAATTAACTTATCCACTGTATATTTTTAGATGTTTTACAGCTTTACATTTTACATTTAGTTTTATGACCACATTCGAGTTATTTTTATTAAGGTAGAGGGTCATTTTTTTGTATGTACATAAACAGTAGTTCTAACATCATTTGTTGAAAAGACTACCCTTTATCTGTTTAATAGCCTTGCCTGACCTTTGTCAAAATTGTTTGACTGTGCTTTTATGAGTTTATTTCTGGGTTCTCTTTCCCATTCAGTTGATAAATGTTTCTCTCTCTCTCTCTCTCTCTCTTTTTTTTTTTCCAAATCCTACACTGTCTTAAATACTGTAGTGTTATGTTTCAAAACCCAGTACCGTGCATCATCTAGCTTTGTTCTTCTTTCCCAATGTCATTTATGCTAACTCCTTTCCCTTCTATACAAATTTTAGAAACAGTTTGTCAGCATCCACAATAAAGCTTTCCAGGATATCAAATGGTATTATTTTGAATACACAGATAAACTTTGTGAAGAATCACAATTTTAAAATATCACTGAGTCTCCCAATCCATGAACAGGGTATATATCTCCATTTATTTTAGTCTATTTTGATTTGTTTTAGCTTTTTAAAATTTACTTCATTTTCTACATTTAGATTTTGCATACATTCAGTCTGATGCTGATTTAAATGACATTGTTTTTCTTAATTTTGAATTCCAATTGTTAATAGCAAGAATATAAGTACTATGTTGATTCTTGCATGTTTATTTTCTGAGCACATGCATTCTCTACCTAGTTTATTGACACAACCATTTATTGACATAACCATGAACCACTCAGCAAAATGAGACATTCCCACAAAGGAAACAAATAATCATTTAATAGCGAAAGACCAGAAAATGATTAGTATGAAGACAAAAAGAAAGGTGTAATGGCTGTGTAGTAAGCAGGATAAGGACAAAGCTAATTTAGGTCAGAGAATTTGGACAGCAAAGACCTGAGCAATTGGAAAATTCAGAGGTATTTACTGTCAGAGGCAGTATCCTAGAATTTTGACATGTTCTTATTAATCATTGACTTCTGAAAGGAAAATAGGAGGTAATCTGAGATACTTATGTACCGTAGCCTCATGCAACAAGTAAATGAAATAATCGGCGATGCCTTTTACATGATGAAAACAAAACCAAATAAAAGTAAAATATAACAGGCACTGAAAGCTCATTTGAAAATAAGATTTCTCAAAGACTTTGGCAGTGCTCAAAGGAAGAACACCAATTTAAAGCAAATAACGTAAGGAGTATTGTCAAAGGGAAAATAACCATCTTCTGTTTATGCATGCACATAATGAACTGGAAAACACAATAAGGCAAATACATTAGATTAGCATAATTTTATTTCACTATTCAAATTTACAAGTTGGAAATTGATTTTGTTTCAATTACTGCATTCTCCTTGGATTTGGCACATTGTATTTTAAATCGATGCTTGTATTCAAATTTGATCTTTTCATATTTTTCTATGGATATTTGCCACATTATATAGCTGTGACCAGATGCTGCCTTTTAATTTTGCTATTATTTAAAAATCACTCATAATTATATTTGGCAAATGCAGACAATTAATAGATTTAATAGATTAACTTTAATTACTTTAGAATAAAATTTAAAATTATAACATAAAAATACTGTTTGAATAAAATTTCCAACTTTTTATTAAGTTATTGACCCACATGACCTTAACAATAATAACAATAGCAGGTATTTGTTATTGAGCATTCTTTGACCCAAGTACTAATAAAAGAGAGATAATTTTATTTTATGAAATTAGCTTTTTCCTTCATTCTCAGGCTAAGTGGTAAATTCTCTCAAATAAAAAACCAGAAATTTTTGCATTATAACATAAGGACTTCAGAGAAAATTAGGTAATGAAAGGAAAAGTCTCCCACAATGATATGGCATAAATAACCTATTATATATTTTGAACTAGGTTTTTAGTCAACCATAGTGATTCAGGCAAACTGTTATCAAAGCGCTCCTTTTCCCCTTATGATCTGCAAGTGATCACAGCAAGAATGAAGCTAGAAATGTTTTGTACTGTGAAATTATATTGTTCAAGAAATACTTCTTTGCAAACTTCTAGCATGATGCCTTATAAATAATAAATACTAATTAAATGAGGTGACTGAAAATATACTATTAAAGATATTATTCTAAATAATATCCTAGAAATGCCTTAATAGTAAATAATAAAAAAAGGTCATCTAATTTATATACCCTGGGTGACCAAAATTGACCTGCAGAACCGTAATGCAGCAATCAAAGATGATATAAAAACTATTTTATTATTATACTTATTTTTGCTGTATCTATGACAAAGTTTAAAATACACTGATAGCTAATGTTAATTCTTAGGGTTTATCTTTTAAAATTCCTGTTTGCATACTTTTTAATTAGATGTCTAGGTTGCAGGTTAGAGAAGGTATGGTTAGGTTGCTTAGTCATAATTAGTTCTAATAAATAAGGTTTGTTAGCCAAAGATAATTAACTTCTATAATTGTTAGGTGGCAGACTTACTTGGTGTCAGTGACTCTAGGCCAATCACATAAAGTGCCTTTTTTGGAGTAATGAAAAGATTTCTATTGTAATTGCTAATAATTGTTAACATTTATTAATCTTTAATACATGCCAGTCCCTATGCCCTTTAGTTTACAGAATTTATTTACTTAATCATTACAGAATCCATAGGGTAGATTCTATGATTGTTTTCATTTTAGAAACAAGGCTACTGAGGCACGGAGAGCTTGACATTTTCTTAAGGGGCACCCCTGCAAGTGGAGGCGTCTCGATTTGAGCTCGGGCAGCAATGCTAAATCATCACCCTTAGCCACAGTACAGTCTGTGTACAAAGACAGTACAGAGGGAAATGACTACCCAGAAATAAACCACCCAATGAAGTGATGAAGATTGCGTTCATTACATTTTTTTTTTCTGGAACGTAAATTAAAGTTTTGAAATTAAAGTAATGAAAGTTTTGCTAAATATGAAATTATGTGTAAGCAGTGGTTCTGCTTTTTTCTTTATTGCTCCATCTCAATTTAGAAAGAGAAAAGCATGATATAGACTATGAACTATATTTGTAAGCAGTAGAAAATTCACACACACACACACACACACACGCACATGCACAAGCAGGCATACATAGATATGTTTGCTACATACAAACATTGTCCATAAAATGGTGATGAAATTTCATGCATTTCAAATTCTTAGTTTTCAGTGAAAGACTAAACAGCGAATAGAGTTACTGATTTTCATTTCTGAAAGACATTTACTACTTCCTTTCATTATAATAAATTTCCTCATATTTAAACCTCTTCAATTCTGTAGTTGATAACAGAATCTTAATATTGTTTTGCAAGAGTCATATTGTTTCTCAATAATACATCAAAGTCGTAGCCACTAGCTATGTGATCCTATTCAGTGGTATTGCTTTAAATTCTACTGATCAAACGACTTCCAAATTTATAACTGTAATCCAGGAACACAACTTGAAGTCCATACTCATTAAATATAAGTGTCCCTTATCCAACTTTATGTTCTCCCCACTGGATGAAATTCCATGAATATTCTCTTGCTCCTGCCAGTTGCAAGTTGGCTAAATTCTGCGAATATTTTAAGAGTTAATTAATTTATTCCTTTATCAGGCTGAGATGTCTGCAGAGAGGTTATGTTGAAACTTAATCCTAGTCATTGAATTACTGACTAGTAGGGAAGACAGGAGTAGACAGTGAGTGAAGGCTTATGACGTCGTCCCAAGGGGAAGGCTTTGCATTGACTTCAAGTAATGCAGCTCTTCAGAGGGGGTCGCGGGTTCTAAGGACTCTGAGGATTTGAGATTTTTAGGTGCATAAATCCAGAAGTCCCCGTTCCCTGTATGGGAGTCCTCTTCTTTCCCAGTCATTGCCCTGACCTAATCGTAGCAGACACACCTCAATTGCGGGTTCTAGGTTCTTTGGCATCAGCTACTCTCATTGTTAGGTTCAGAATATGGCACTCAGATTTCTCTTCCCTCCAGTTATAGGAGATGAGATGCTCTTTATATGCATGTAAGGAGGCCTTCTGGCTTTTGCATTTAGCTATTAGTTGCTGGTAAGTCATGCTCAGTGCTTCCATACTGTCTTTCAAGTGCATTATTTAGACTCAGTAATCATGTTATCCATGATCCTTATAGTCACTCCTTCCTCCCATGTTTTTCAAAAGCCTGATACATTGTTCCTAATAGCATGTTTCCTTCCACGGAATTCCATCTCACTTTACCACAGCTAGAAATTTTACAATTGTGATGCTTCCTTATGCCATATGCTATCTGTGTCCCCTCTATCAGGGACAATGAGATCCTCATTGCCGGCAAGTTAGCAGCTGATCCACCTTCAAAATCTCTATTAGTGTTTGCTTTCCCATCCTATTGCACAATGACGCTGGAGTAGGATTGGGAAGAATGAGAAGTTGGACTAAGCAGTGGCCCCAAACGAGGCCTACCTTGACCTCATCAGGAGTTTGAGACTGAGAAGGCCCTTTAGAACGGCCTCGTTTTGCCTAAGGAGGTTGGTATTCGTACATACGTCAAGTGCGGGCTTCCCAGGAAGAAGAAGCGACATGTGATGGAATGGCTCTTTTCAGAGACGGCATTTTCCAAGGAGAGCCGATGGCTCAGCCAGGAATGCTAGCAGCACTCCGAGGTCATGGGGAATAAACTCTCAGTCTCAAACTTAAATAATCCACCTCAGAGGGAGTTAGAGGGTGTGCCTGGCAGGATGCCCACTGTGCTGTGCAAGCAGAAGTGAGGGAAGTGGTACGTGTTCAGTTTTAATACCTTAGTTTCAGAGCTAACTGTACACTCCGTGTCTGAGTGTACATATATGATAAGAAGGTAGGTATGGTGCAAGATCTCAGCCGAAGAACTTGGGTGGAAGATGTGGGTTTAAGATGGATAAATGGAAGAGTTGTTATTGTGGTTTAGGTGAATTCAGTTAGGAACAATCCAAGACTGATAGGGCCCTGGTGAACACTCATGTTTAAGCACAAAGAAAAACGCACATGGGACCCGAGGTGTGAGGTGGCAAGACAGGTAGACATAGAAGCCAGGATTTCTATTTTCAGGTTTATTCAAATACCAGAACTTTGATATTTAAATAAGAGTTATAATTAACTTTGATATTTCCTTAGTGGACCTTTAGTGATGTTTTATTGAATTTGTTAAAGTTAGAATAAATGAATAATTATAAGGTATTCACCGCAATTTGAAATAAATGTTCTTCAGTGTGGTACTTCATAAAAATCTTAAATACTTTTTATAAATTTCTGTAATCCAATTGACTCCTTCATCCCTTGCTTTATAAGAAAAATATGCTTGTGTGATATTCAAAGCTGTTACTTTTACTGTACCTATCTTTTATAAGACTAAAAACTATTCCAGATGATCCAGTATCTCATAATGGAGGTAGTTGAATGAATGAATGCATGTAAAACCTTTAATAGATTTTTGTTACGTTTAAGGATGTCTGTGAATAAGATGTTAATTTCTATTCATCTAATTGCTTATTGGCATCACAGTAATATAAAATAATGTAGCAAATAGGGAATAATAAAACCATTAAAACAATAAACCTAAAAAGAAAATAGAAGTACAATTACTTTCATCATAAACTCATATAGCTCCCCAGATCATACTGCTAAATTCTGGCTTACATACACTAACCTTCGCACAATTTCTCATAGAGGCTTAAAAGGCAAGATAACATAAATGGACATTTTCATCTATTTACTATCTCAACGTGAAATCCAGTGCACAGACTACATGAATCATTACAGTAGGAACGACAGTATCTTTTGAGGACAGGGGTTATTTTTATTTCATTTAATTATGCGCTTTGGAGTACACCTCAGTCGAATTTCATGCACGCGCACCTGCCTCTTCCAGTTAAGCTGCGCCACTCACACTGCGGCGGGAGTTCGTGCTGTGGTCGGCATTGGGCCGTGGGCCCCTCCGTCCCCCGGGCAAAGCTCCCTGAACCAAGGGTGTTGCCTCGCTGTCCACGCTCAAGTCGTCGACCAGCCAGAGTCTTGATCTTTCGGTAATGTGAACTAGAAGACACTTGAACTGATACACTTGCATTGCAAGGTCTTTCAGATTTAGGTTTGGAGCAGGCTGTACGGTGACGTGAGAGCGAGGCAGCTGCTTCCCTGGGATGGACTGCGCAGGGAAATAGGACGACAGGCCGCGAAGCCGTTTGCCGAAAGGAGGTGTTCTTGGTTCCCGATCTTCTACTCTTCAGTTTGGTCCCTCTTGTTTTTTGCTTTATTTTTCCCCCCTCTTCTTGCTTGGATTTTATTGAAACAAATATTTATTTTCATAAATATCCCCCTTTAGTCAAAATAATTTAAGTGGTTTCTGTTCTTTGCAATTGCCATGCTTTTTTTGGAGGCATTTTTGCAGCTCTCAAAAGCTAAAACATGAACAAGGCTTCCACTCTTCTCTCGAACACCGGCGCTGTGTTTCCTATCCAGTCGCTGAGTGTGAGGCACAGATGTTCACACGGAGGGGCGACACGAGGGCCCCGAGTGCTGACGGAAATGCTCTCTGTTGTCACTGAATCAGCGTCTCCCGCCCACTGGGAGATGGTGCGCGTGTTGCAAGAAGATCCTATTGGAGGAAACTGGGTAAAGGGTACACAGGGTGCGTTTCTGAAGAACTTTCTACTGAATGTGAATCTACAATTACGTTACAATATGAAGTTTAATTTACAGATGTGTGTAAGAATAAAATTTTTTTAAATCACCCAAAGTTAAATTAATCAGCATATTTCTCAAGACTCTCCCTAGACCAAGTCTAGATATGCTAATTAATGGGAATTTTTTTCCCCCTAAAAATGGCCATGTGCTTAAATGATTATCGTATTAAATTTACTAATTTAATATGTTTTAAAATTTTATTTTTCTAAAATAGTTGTTTCTAAATGAATTTTTAATTTTATCTATGATTTTTACTTTTTTGAAATATGTTTAGTAAATTGACCTTTTGTGTAATGTTCATAGAAATGCTTGTATTATTTTATACTTTTATCAGAAATTTGAGAAAAATCATTAAAATATCAATTTTCTTATTTTACTTTTTAAAATTGTGATATAATTGATATGTAGTTTTAATATTTACATATGTTGAAATGATCAGCACAATAAATCTAGTTAACATCCATCTTAATATGAATTTTCTTAATATGTATTTGATGCACTTGATTAGTAAAACTTTCAGAATTGAGTTGCTAGCTCACAATGCCTGCATATTATTATTACTTTTGAAAACACCAAACATTTGGTTTCTATGATAACATTTTTGGCAGCTTCACTCAATTTAAAATGCTGGATTCTTCCTTCTTTAAAAGAAGTGTCGTAGTCATCAGAATAGTTTATGTTCAGTGCAGCTTTCACAAAAATAAAGTACTTCTCTACATCATTTTTATATCATTAAATGTTTATTCAGTGTAACTAACCAAGAGATGTAACCAATGTACAAACATCAGCATAAACATAGTATTAAGAATAATGTTTCAGGATTCTGCCTATAGACAAACATTTTAAAAATAGGTATGGTAACTCTCTTGGGAATTATGGCAAGTCCAAGAGAAACTATGGAGAGAAAAATACAATGTCTGAATGGGTTTCTGTTTGCACAGCATTTTACATTTAGTTTCTTATCTGAAATATTTTTACTTAACTTGCTTCCACAGTTTACTTGTCATTCATTCTCTGTAATTGTTTTGATAAGTGTGCATTTGGAAACTCATTTCACATTACTTATTTTTCTCTCTAAATTATTAATAAGGAATTATGTTTGCTTTTGCTATGTGTTTTATTATTAACCCATGTTTTATGTGATTAAACAATCTTATTAAAGCAAAGTTATAGAATGCCAATATTTGAGAAATAAAGGTATCATTTTTTAATATAAAGAAAAGTTAATAATGAAGTGTTTCTATGAGAACAATTATTCGGCTAAAACAAATGTGGAATATCATTATTGACCTAACGCTAGATTCCAGTGTTTGTGCTAGGAAAACCATTAAAAAAATGATTAGCGAGTATCCAAATACCTCACTCTGTTGCTTTTCACTAAGGTCTCCCTGACCACACTATCTAAAACTGCTACCTTTCCTCAACAGATTTTTCACTATATCAAGCTATTTTCTCCAGAAATATTGTCATTTTCTCACATAGTATGTTTTTCATTTTTTTTACCTGATTCTTATTTGCTATCATTTGAACCAGAGAATGGGTTCCATGTGTCAGGAACTTTTTAAAAAATCTCACTTAATTTTATTTTTTAAAATTTTTACTGAAGAATCTTGCTAACCTACTTAATGAATTATCTTTAAAATAAATTTAAATTAAAACCTTATGCAAAGAAATGTGATAATCACATGAAAAATTCAAAGGAAAATACTAGAGCTATAAACACTAAAAGTAGATAAATGGAATATAAAGACAAAAGCCAGAATTTATTCCAACAATTATCTTACATTTATGGCATATTTTTTGATCAAAAATATTACATAAAATGCAAAGTATGACTCATAAAGATTTAGAAAACTGGAACAGGCTGTTTAAATGAAAACAAATTGAAATAATTCAATTTGAAGGATTACCACCATGAGGTTCAAGATCCTGACAGTTTATAGAAGATTTCTATACAGAGACAGAGGTAGGTAGTTACTCTCCTTTCTCATCTACCTCCCAGCTTTTCCTGGAAACTGCCAGAGATGCTTTGTCCTCACTATTGTGTCTGCCTAGAAGGCCTTCCCTTGCGCCTCATGGCTCAACTGTCACTTCCTATTAAGACCTATCCGAAACACCCGACTTAAAATTCCCATCCCCCCCACCCCCCTGTCACTCCCCATTTACCCCATTTACCCCGCCTTACTTTTCCCCTGGCAACTAATTACATCTATAGTGCTATGTAATTTATAATTTACTTATTGAATATATATTTATTGCTCTCGCTCTCTTTCTCTCTCTCTCTCTCTCTCTCTCTCTCTCTCTCTCTCTCTCTCTCTCACACACACACACACACACACACACACACAGAGATATACACGGAGATAAAAATGAAGTGAGCACAAGTACTTCTGTCTCTCTTGTTCATTGCTTATTCCTGCTGCCTTAATAAGTACCAGCCATTATTTCTTGAATGACTAAATGACATTCAGGAGTGCAAGTGTTCATCTCTCACTCTCTCCGCATCAGTTTTTGCTTGGAGGAAAGAACACTTAGTTCTTGAGATTTATTTGGAAAAAAAAATGTCATTTGCCTTCTTTCTTCTCACTGGCTCATCACCTGGGACAAGGCGAGACTGTCGGGTTGGTGAGAAGGGGGAGTGGATCTACGAGAATGAACCGCACGATCTCTTGTGCTCTACTTTTCCTTTTCTCTCTCATCGTCACTCAGATGTTGCTTTCCTTGGCTCTGTGCAGCACTGTTATGTCCAGTTTTACCAATAATAATGTTGACAGGTCGATCCTTATCTAGCCTCTTTGGCATCATCTAGTGATTCAGAACTCAAACGAGAAAAAATTAAAATTCACTTTTACCATTAAACTCTTTTAAAACATAGCAAAATATTAAAAGCCTCAACATGAGATTTTATATCTCACTTGACAATAACATCTGAACAAAAAACAATAGACTTTTAAAATGTCTAAATAGAAGCAAAATTCTTGAAAAAAAAAAAGCCATTCAGCATTATTTTCTTAAAAATTGGCTGGCTTAATTGTATTCCAAAAATTTGGAGATGGCTCTTTATTAATCAATATGCTAATTGAATATGTTAATAGAATATATGTTAAAATTTTTAATCCTAAGAAAGATAACACTCAGAAAATTTATAAGCCTAGTGTGTTAGTATGTGAGGGAGTCATTTATATGTATGTGTGGGCATTTGTGTAGATAAAATAACATAATGGAATCATTTAATTAAAATTAAGTAATTTAAACAATAAGTAAAATTCCATAAAATCATTAAAAATGAGCAAGGAAGATTTATAACTGTCCTCTTGGAAATTTACCGTGGTCATGTTTCAATAATAAAAGCAATTTTCTACAAATGTTACTTATGACATGATTTTATTCTTATCAGCAAAGCAGATGTACGTCTACTAATTCAAACAATCTGATTAATTAAATAACATTTAAAACATTTTCTAAGTTGCGAGAACTTTGGTGAAATCAACATTAAAATACCTTGCTGTGATTGTGGGTCATTTAGCCTGGTAATTGAATAAACGGATTTTGCTGTGTTGGCACTGTTTAATTTTGCTGCAGTATAGAACTGGTGTCTCTAAGCAAAATTTGTTCACCCAAATAATGCATTTTCTTATTCTACAGAATATGAAAATGCATAATGAATAACCAGTTACATAGTAATGCTTGAGCAGCAGTAACACTTGGCTTGATTATAATAAATTAAAGTTATCTTTAGTTTTGTTTAAATAATATAACAATTGCCATTATTATTCCTAGGAAGTGTGTTAAGTGTGCAAACATAGATTAAATTTTAAAATGCTCTTTATTCAGCAGTTAATATTACAAGTTACTAGAATGCTTTTTCAACTATTTATAGCGAGTTTTTCTGTATAGCTGCTCCTAATTTTAGAGTGTTCCCATATTTAATAAACTATAATCTAAAAGGGTATGTTATGCAATGTGCTGACTCAGAGTCTTGATTTAATATATTTTTTTTTCCCTCCTCTGGAGGATATCCTAATTCCGTACAGCAAAAGAGAGACTCACTTTCAGGTCCTGTTTTAATTGTATCTATTCCCTAAATTATTACTCCAGTTCTTAAAGTATATAGAAATTATATAATTTATGTTTAGTGACCACCTGGAATGTAGTCAGTTTTGCCTATTCCTTTAGTTGCTTTAGTTCAACTTCAAGTCTATACTATTCTTGCTATCTAGAATCCCCATTTCCCCCCTAGTTTGTTATTTTCTTTTCTCCCTCCATATTCTTTCCATCACATTCAATAATAACAACAAATGAAACAAAGCACATGATAATAACAAATCAGTAATATTATCCTGTACCCAAAACCAGAACACATCGACTGCAGAGGCAGAGAAACCTACCACTCACACAGCCATTTGGTCCCACTTCATTGCTATTTCTTAACTCCTCTCTTCCAATTTTAAAACCAATGGCACTCAAGGCATCATCTACCCACTCTGTCCTCTAAAACCAACCGCCACCCTTGGACATCTTCCCACACTCAGTTTCCCTTAGGCGAAGCTAAGATGCTGAAAGAGGAAGGGTCTCATAAATATAATCGACATGGCGCTGGCAATAAAAGAATCCTAAGATCAAAATGCATTAGAAACAAAACATGCCACGTTTCAGAGTAAACATAATTATGATTGGATTGTATTTCAAGTTTGTAGTAAATGTTAATAATGTTTTTTTATAATGTTGATTTGACATATGAGTAACTTCTAAATTCATTTCTTTAAATGTTTAAATACTTTTCATGAGAAAACATGCTTCCTTAAATTGAATGACCACATATAATTAGTTTCCTTTCCAATTTAGAACCTATTTTTGCTACCACCTTATTAGGGAGAAATGTTGAAGATAATCAATAGAATCAAATATTTATGAAATATCTAAATCTATAATGATTTTAGCATATTTTTCTCTTTGTTACTTGAATTCTAAAATAGTATTTAAAATAGGCTGCTGTCTGTTACCAATTGAGATATTGTGAAAAATACTTTGTAAGTAGGTAGAGGCAGTGGGTGCACACTATGAATGAACTAAATGCCATGGAATTATTTACATAAAAATCAACTATACTTCAACAAATACAAATAAATTGTAATCACCCCACTAGGAAAAATATATATAATTAAAAACAAGTTCACCCTTATATTTATATTTTATAAATACCCCAGTGGATTATTGATAAAATACACCTTATTGAATAAATTCATGATTTTAAAAATATGTTTTCATGCTATGCAATTTAGATAATCACTTAATAGTTATTAGACTATTATCCAAAAATTTCCCTATTTTAATAAGTCACATTTTCACTAATCAAGCAAAACTTGAATATCAAGTAATACTGAAGGTCATTTGGTATTATTTTATTCAAATTGTATCTAAGCATTCAAGGCAATGAACTAGAGAATGTTGATTGTGAAAGCAGCTGTAGCAATACAATGACACAGTGTATACTAAATGATCAAGGTGTGTTAATTCCTTTGAATTAATTATCTACGAACTTCATAGCAGCCCTAAAAGGTAATTAGTGTCATCCTCTTTGCAAATGAGTAAACTGTGGTTTAGATAATTCACCCTCATTATATTGAGTATGAAACCTGAACACTTTCCATTTTTACTGGGATACTTGTACAAATCCAAGAACCACATCTTTCTGAAAATTAACAATCGATAACTATATTGAATCTATAACTGTAATTAGTTGTAGAAGATTGGCAATATATCCAATGAATGCCCCTGGGCCTCGGGATGTTGGGAAATTGCGCTAAAGGGATGTCATTTGTATTTTGAACAGGGACAATATGCCAGATATAATAAAAATACAACTTGTATTTCTCTCTCACACTTTCCCTGTAATATTTATTTGGCACAGAAAAGATTCTTCTTTTAACTAAATGAAAACTGGCAAAGCCTAAGGTTTCTTTGGTAACTTGTATTTAATAGATAGCGCTATGATCATTTCATTTATCAAACCCAGTTTCATTTCAGCAATTTAAGCGACTCCTTCAATATATTAATTAAAACTTCACTCTTCATTCGGGAATATCGCTTTCTTCTTTGTTCCTCCAGCTGTCACGGGTGGGACCGATGCCTTCACGGAAGGAAGTGTGGCCAGCTTCTTCTCTTGATCCTGCTCACGCCTCCTTCTGCCCCCTCCCAGTCTTCTGGCTAGCTGCAGTTACTGACACCTCTGGGGCTGGAACCAAATTTCTTACTTGAATGGAACAATTATAAGATGCCTTCCTCCTAGTCCTGTCCGATGCTTCCAACTGTTTCTCTCATCGGCGTATCAAGTGGTTCTTCTGAAAATCCCTTGACGTAATTCACCCCATGATATCCCTGGGTACAGGGAATGCATCTCCTTTGGCATCTTCATCTGCTCTCCATTCAACTGTTCAGAATGCACGCATACAGCAAATATTTTTCCGCAAGCTTTTCGTGGATTTCTCCCATGATTCCCACACTTGGATTGGAAAGGACGAAAATTCCTTTCTGTGCATCAGTAGACGTGTTTCCGTCCTGTCACTTCAAGCCTATTGCCACGCTCGCTAACTTTTTGACATCTCAAGTATGTCTCAGAACCTGTTAGATGTACCGCAGACTCCAGGTACTCATGAAGTGCTCTGAGCACGTCATTCCCCATTACCCCTCGGGAGGGCAGGACTCGCACAGAAAGAGAGCAACCGTATGCAAAAATATCTCTTCCTTGATTTTTTTTTTTTTTTTGGCAGTCCATCAATAAATACGCCGAGATCATACTCGTTCCCCATCGCCTAAAAGGCTGTTCATGATGTGGCCATCGCCTATCCCCATGCTATTTTCCTCCCTGCTCCTTACATAGTAGACCTGGTAGAACCGTCTGTTGCCCTAGACACGACTTAGATTCTCTCCTTAGGCTCCTTACCTGCTGTCTCTGAGTAAAATGCTCTCTTTCGCAAGATACGTGAGAGAGAGACTGCTGCCTTGTCAATCACGTATCAGTGTCTGCTTCACAAATGGCTCTTATTGCCGGTGCAGACCCAACCGAGGAGTGGCGCTTGCCTGGTGCGCATGGCAGCATTCATAGCTTTACTTGTCCTGGCAGAGCTGGAGAGAGGAGGACGATCCAGGACAGGAGCCTTAGCACCAATAATCGCCACGGCCATTCAGAGTCATGAAATTTAAGTGAGAAAACATAAAATTGCAACGCCATAATAAGCAACAGCAGTTCTCATCCTCTTCAAACCTCTCTTCTCAGACGCTGTCCAGCAGAGGAAACATCGCTGCAGTAGTTAGAAGTCAGAGATGTGTCTTCAAGTTCATAAGTAAGGTGTGAGATGCGGCCATGATAGAGATGACTGCGTGTTCAGATTTGTGACCACAACAAACCACACACTGACTCTCGTACTAGTCCTGAATTAAGGGTGAAGAAAGTGCAAAATGGATAGATTCTGAATTAAAAATAAATGGTCACATTTGTGATCCTTTGGACAGATAATTTTTAAGCAACTGCTATGCTCCAGGCACTATTGTAGGTGAAAGGAATTCCAGATAAATAAATAGTGTGAGTATCAATACTAATAAGTTCGAACTATGTATCTCTCAGGGGTTATTCGTAAAAGGACAAAGGATTAGACGGTATTATAGTTTCATCCCATGGGGTGCTGGTTGTGAAAGTGCTATGCAAATAGCATGACACCTAAATAGAACAGAAGAGCTAGGTCGGCCCGAGACGCACGGAAATGATCTAGTTTTATTAAAGGTGTGTCTCCTTATACGTCGTAGAGGTCGTACTGGGTAGCACACAGCATCTCTCTGGAAATCACTATGGAAACTGCCACAATAGATCACAGTCTCCATGGCCCTCTATTATAACGCCTTTTTTTGTGTGTAGAGTTTTTCCCTTCTTGAAAATCTCTCAGTGCAGCATTATCAGGAAGTACTTACCAATCCCTATAAATCTACTAAAGAAAATAAGTTCAATTATACCAAAAGAAAGTCTCTGAACTCTGTGACTGATTAAATTCTGGCCAATTTTCCTTCCATTTTAAGTTTTAAGGCCATGAGTTACTTTTTCTTTGAAATTCTGCCCTTCTTCAGAACAACCAGTACTATTTTCCCCTTGACCAAAAGGGTCACTAATGCATGATTGACTGAGAGTGAACAGAACAAGAGTGAACAATGCCTCTAAATAAACGAGCAACTGAAGCCATGACGTTGTAATAGAACATCATTAATTAGAAATTCATATCGATGTAAGCAAAGTTTTTTGAATCTTATTTTCCATTTAAAAAAAATTTAGCAACCTATCCAAATGGAGCTTCAACAGAAAATGATGCCTGAATTTCTAAGTTGAAAATCAGATGAATTCAAAAACAATATTTTCATTCTATGCTAGCTTTATATTCTAAATTATATGTATAACAACCTTTTTAAAACTGCCAGTTGGTCTTGAAGCAATTATTACTCAATATCCTATTTTCAGCTTTATCCCACTGTGTGTGTTTTAAATAGTATTTTTCACAGAGATCCAATATTCCATGCTTAACATTTTTATTTCTTAACATTATATCACCTTAAACTCTAACACGAGTTATTATTTTAAGATTGTGTATTGTTAGCTTTTCAAATGTAAACCTTTAAATTAGTCATTTAATGTCAGTAACTTATGATGCATTTAATATCTTTATAAGCCATGATGGATATTGAAAGATTCACATCTGACAGATTTTAAAACTGATTCTCTTAATCATGGGCAGTCATTATCATAAAACAGATCTTGTTTTCTCCACTGAATTAAAATAATTATCTTTTTTTCTCCCTAAGGATATTTTCAATGGGAAATTAATGTTTGAATTGAAAATGAACATATCAATCAATTGCTAGTGGATACTGATGTCTGTCTTTTAGGAAATGTATAAGTTACTATCAAATTTTGCAATGTTTTAAGGTATTATTTAAATTTGGGGAATATATGGCTTAATTTTCAGTTAACTCTAATAACTATATTTGTATTCCAACTACAATATTCTGCATAACCCTAGCCTAAACACATTATTCTTGTTAAAAGGAGGCCACATACGGCATCTCAGATAATCTCCTTTAGGCAGACTGCAATTGCTCTTATGAAATTTAAAACTTTAAGGAAGAACACCATATGGGAAAATTATATATTTTTCAATTATCTTGCTTTAAAAATAAATCTATATTAAAGGAAAATCATTAATTATCATGTTTATCAAGATAAGAACTAAATATAACAATAAAAGTTGAAACAATTTTCAAAAGAATGCATTAACTAAGATTTTATCTCTGGTAAGTGGTAGCTTTGTTGGTGGTGATTTTAAATTGAACATAGTACATCATTTAAATAGAACTAATGTATTAAATGTGTTATAATTTACTCAGAGTGAATTAATCTATGTATTTTTGAATTGAGCAATGAGTCATAGTATGTTTTAGTAACTCATTTAAAGTTATCTTGGTAAATTGGAGAGAAAAGGAGTTAATTAAAAATCATTAATTTTATCTTGATGTTTATTTAAGAGATATTTTGTTTTTAAAAAATTGTTCCTAGGAAGTTAAACAGGACTGAATAACATAGTATCTACATCCTCCTTTACATCCATAAGTTTTAACAAGAAAAAGAAACTTATGCTAGATGTAAACATTTATATAGAATTGCATATGTTATAATGACAGTTTTTAAACAATATTTCTAGTTAGCAAGAAGCTGACAAGAATACCACCTACGGTTGCTATTCTGGCCTCATACCTCTTGATTTAACATCTCAGCACAGCTCTGATCTCTCCTTCTTCTGATCTTTGCTCATTTGCTTCCTCATGCTTTACTGTTGCCACCCCATTCATTGGGTGGTAAATAGAAAATGATGAATAAATGTTTGCTGCTTGAATAAATAAATTATTCTCAGGTCCTATTGCAAATGATAGAGCTAGCGAGCTTCTCCCACACTCTGCAATTGATACTAACAGGCAACAAATAGTTATAACATTACCAGTCCTTCAAGGACTGGTAATTCACATACTTTATGTATATCCTATGAAGGTAAATTAGAATTTTACTGAAAGAGATTTTGGAGACTCCCAGGATGCGCATTTTGTATGGCTCTGTGCTTACTTAGCCCCTGCGCATCAGAGCCCAAGATGGACTGCCTTTTGCCCCAGGCGACTCTGGACTCTGCCCTAAATTGGTGCATTAGCCTGAGCCAAGAAGCTAATGGATTCCTTGAAATGAGATTTCGGAAACGGGATGTAGAAACTTAGTTGCTTTACTGTGAAGAACTGAGAAAGGTGGTGACCAGGTAGCTAAGGCTGCCACCTAGGGAGTGAAGTGGGAGTCGTCACCTGAAAGCCACAGGTGGAGTGTGCAGTCCTCAGGGAGAATACAGTGAGACTCCCCCAGAGGAGCAGAGTGCCCACGTGTCCTCAGAGGAAGAGATGCAGAGATGATGATTTTCCAGTCCCCATAAGATCCTTACCACGCTTTGCTCTTCGATTTCGAGAGATTCTCATAAATTTTTAGGATTAACCCTTTTTTAGTTCTGATGTGTGATGGTTTTCCTTTTAAGCAAAGCAACCCAAAATAGAAAATGTACACTTAGAAAAATAATGCAATGTGAACAGATATTTCAATAAATTGTACCAGAAAATTGCTTAATTCAAAGTAAGATCTGAATACTGTGGAAATAGAACTGGGCTAAATTCCGCCGTATTAGGCTCTTTCAGTGCAGTGCTGAAAACAATGAACTTTAAAACCTTGGCACATGCACAATTAGAGCATAGCCACCTTTACTTTGGCAAGAACACAAGATAAAGGCTTCCAGGGGGAATTTACCCTTGAAATGTGCAGGAACCAGTGGCGAAGATGCTCTTATCTCTGCATGAAACGCCGCAGACACTGGTCTCGGCCCGATTCTTCGCCTGGCCTCAGCAAAGAGCCTGAACTCTTGCCAAGTTGGGGGTCCAGGAACCCTCGTCCTGTCACTGCCCTTAAATTTTTAAGACAGAAATAAAATGTATTTTTTAGTTCTTATTTATACTCGTTAAGAGCTTTAAAACTTTAATACTGCAGACAGCTAGCATTATCATTTTATATATAAAACATATAAAGCACTACTCGATTCGAGTGAAATTATTCTGTTTTCTCTTCTTACAGTTTTCACGGTTTCCGTTGTCTGTGAGGTGTCCCTTTGGGGAGAGCCTGCCCCATTTTTGGTCTCTGGGCTCGTGGCAAATCACTGGGACAAGCCTAACTCCGCGACACATGCGGGTGACCCCAGATCACGCACAAGCACATCGCTGGATTCAGGAATATGTTGCATTCGTCCTGATCATAGTCTGAGGAAATCGCTTTAAGGTAATGTTTTCTGATTTGATTACCCCCAATTTTTACACTGCTGTGCGCAAGCGCCTGGAGAACAATTGCATGCATCTGTCATCTCTATTTTAGAAGTATTAGGTGTCTTTGAAACATTTGAACCCTCTCCCTGAAAAATGCCATTCACGGTATGGCCGAGGGCGATGATGTGCGAAGATATAATTATTCTGCTGAAATTCATGCTGAACAGCAGCGCCCAGCTCTGAGGAGTCAGATTCATCCCCTTTGCTTTCTCACAGCGTCTGTGTGGGTGCAACGGCTCATCAGTTGAAGTGTGCGATTGTGCGATGCCACTCTCGGCATTTGGGATGTTTCAGGGAAGGGGAAAGGCCACTTCACAGGCTCAAGGTCAAACTTTCAGTTAGAACCGAACATGGATTTTTAAGTAAGCACTTGCTAGAGAGGTTCCTGCGAGGACTGTTGGAAACGTGGACCTTAAAAGGATCAGTGGGAGTCACTGAGAAATGTTAAGCAGAGAAAGGCACTAATATATATGCATTTTAGTGAAGATTAACCTGTATAGTCTTGAAATCAGATTATCAAATTATGTTAACACTAGATTATATTAAATAGTGTATAAAACTGGTTAAATTAACATTGTATCATTAATTCGAAAGAACTTATTTTCAATTATGCTTTTAATGGTAATTTTAATCAAATCTAATCATGTTAGGTTATGTTTCCGAGTCCAAGTTTTTCCTTGCTTTTGCTTTCTCTTTCTTCCAATTGTTTGAAAGGACTACATCTCTTTATTAAAACAGAAGACAAATTAACAACAGTAGCATTTTCCGTGGGGATCGGGAGAGGTGCGCATGGGGTCAGGAGAGGGACCCATTCAAATTCAAGTCCCCAAACTCCCAGGCCCTGGCCTCTGGAAGATCTGAAAGATCTGGGTTTATCAACTTTTTTGGAGGCACCAGGAATATGTGTGTGTGTGTGTGTGTGTGTGTGTGTGTTAATACCTATACATATATACATATATATACATACACACATATACATATATATGTAATACTGTGTGTATGTGTGTGTATCTGTACATATATGTATATTTTACACATACACACATGTATGAATGCACATATGTACATGTGCTTATAAACTGTAATAGATGATAAAAGAGTTAAATGAAAATATTCAGATTCCATGAAAAAGATGGTAAGCATTGTTGTGTTATCAATATTGGTGTGCTGTTTGAGATCTCTTTCTTTCTCCAGAACTGTTGATGGTAAACATGAAACAGAATTTTGTATCAGTCAAAATAATTGTCTTCCACCATTCCAAGAAAATAAATATGTCTTTTCAACTGTCTTCTATTTATACGTTGATTTCCTATACCTAGAAAACCTGTTCTCTACTTAAAACTCTCAAAGAAATCATAAGGGAAGTCATTATTCCAGGCAGAAGAAATGAGAATAGTACTGTTCAAGGTAGGGGTCAATTTTAGTCACCTATCTTAGTGACTATTTATTTTAGTCACAGATTCCTGTGCAGAAGTCTCTTGCCCTCTCTTTCTTTGAACATTATTCTACCAACTCCTGTAACTGAGTTTTGCTTACATGGTGTTTTGTAAAGGTCAGATTATATACTTTAAAATTTTGTTATCAGCAAAAAGCATTACTTTATAAAGTCAAAATTACTTGACCTTCCCAAACTCAGTTATTTTTTTCAAAACTATTGTTTTAGAAGTAACTGTATAAATAGGTTTAAAAAAGGAAAAAATAATTACTTAAAGAAAGTTGAAGAAAGATGAGAAAAAAGACAGCTGCTAGCAGGACAAAACATAGAGGAAAAAATCTCTAGACCAAGGACAAAATATGGGCTATTTTTTTCTCCAGGCTTGCCCCAGGCACTGCCTAACAGGTAGGCAAAGTTTATGACAATCAGTGACGGAAAGTCCCCAAGTCTCGTTTCTCTTTCTACTTCATGTTTCTTAAGCATTAAACCATGGAGATATATGGGCCCTAGAGTAATTGAGCCTTAGAAAGTTGGACTGTGAAAAAATGGAGGGTCAGCAAGTTCATGCCTCAGATTTTCACAGTTAAAACAAATCCAAATGTTTTAGTCTATTAAAAATCTATCACTTTTTTAACTTTTAAGTTTTGGTGTATTTTGGTGACACCACATGTAATTTCATTTAATCGAAGCAGAGTGTAGGACTGGGTTTTTCGTATCTCTTTATTATAAAAAAAAAAAAAATTGTTACAAGTTTGAGGGAGATGGGCAAGACTCTGAGGCAGAGGGGCGACACCTCTCCCCGCCCCTCACTGCTCTCTCCAGGGACAGAGAGGCGCTGTTCAGTGACCGGAGGTTAATAGTGCTGTCTAACAACATATTGATTGACAACACTCATCCTCAAATTATCTTTCATATGTTATAGTTTTCACATGATCATTATTATTTCAAGAGCTAATGATGCTGTGGCCTTAGAAGGACCCTATCTAAATGAGAGACTCACGACCAGCTGTGGAATACGGTCACGTCAGAGCAGGCTCAGCCCCCGAGGACCAGTGAACAGGTCCTTTCGGGGCTTCCTCATACATGGGAGTTGGTTTTTTAAGGTTTCGCAGCAGTTATTTCCAAGCCTAGTCCTTCCCCAGGGTGAGAAAAGAATCAGTCTGTGTGAGTAATAGTTTTGTTTGGGTGTTGCATACCTTCTCTAAGTCAGAAAATGGATGGGAAGACCTCAGGAAATTCCTTCGGGTCTTGTCCTCGGAAATCGAATATATTGCAAGCAGCCAAATAGAATACAAAAATTAGCATTGAAAATATACACATTCTCTATACACACTTTCGTCATGTTGCTTTATATGAGATGATGCTAGACTAATCTAATTTCCTTTTGGCAGAAAATTACTTTGCCAGTTGTGCATGTTGTAGAATCACGCACACGACAGTGTGGAATGACCAACGATATTTTTTCAAAATTAAAAAAGTCATATACTCTTTTTTATACGAGCGCATACCATCTTCCACTTCTCTCCCCAGAGATAAACAGCCACACACTCACCTGATGCAGCTCGTACTGTTTACACACAGCAGATGCTGACAAAGTTATAAACTGGCACGTAAGGATTAAAATGCATCACCACATGTTAGAATGTCACCGAGGCTGTGTGGCTAAATACAATCTAATATTGTAACACACCATATGCTACATGAGAGTAAAATAAATGTATGCTTAAAGAAAGAAAAGCATTTATTTTCTTATTTTTTTCTTTATTAAGTGGATCGTACAGTTATTTTAAATAACATTTGCTTATCGAGAGGAAGGGGATGAACCTAGAACAACTATCAGCACATCCGCGATGCCTTCCCCTCTCGTCCAGTCTAAATCCCTTTTCCTGAATTCTCTGCTTATCACCGTTTTACTCATCTTTGTGGTAGCATTCTCTTGCAAAAATAAAAAAGGACATAGGGAATAATTTTTCCTTAGAACCTGAAAACAATAGGAAATTAAACAGTGTCGCAGGTTTCCCTTTCTCTCTCTCTCTCTTTCTCATTGAATAAGTTCGAATGTTAAAGAGATTTCTCACCTACATTCTCCAAAATGTGTGACAATCTGCTTACAATACTTGTGGTCCCATACTGTTCACTCTAAAATATATGAAATGAAAATAAGTTTTGTAAAGCCAGAAATACATAGTATAAGGAGTTCCAGAATTAATGCCAACAACAATAAAAATTAAAGACCCCCTCTGATTTGCACCCTGAGATCTGCAGCAGTGGGGTACAGGCAGCCCTTGCCACTCTGCTGGAGATGGTTAGAAATCAGCTGGGAGAGACTCGTTTAAGATTTGTACTCGCCACCCCACTTTTCCTGGCCTGTCCTGTAAGAAAGGACAGTAGCCACAGTGCAAGCACTAGGTGAATTTCTGTGAAAAGCCGTGCAAACAGTAGCTCTCAGGTGTTTCCTCTTCTACTAGAGTCCTTCTGAATATGCAAATGCTGAATAACTGTCCCCTCCGAATCCTTCCTGTCCCTAAGATATTAAGATGGAACCCTGTTCTCAGGAGTCCCCTTCTCTCTGAGATCTTGATTTCTCAAGTACAGTTTATATTTATAGCACTTTTATGTCTTAAAATGGATTTTCTTCTTTTTTAAAATTTTTCCTCTTTTTCTTAGTAATAGTCAAGGCAAACTGAACAATGTCCTGCATCGCTCCCCCCACACACGAAAGAAATCTCTACATCCAAATCATGAAGCGAATGAATATGCACCTTACATGGCCAAAAAAGTACTTTGCGCACGTGATTATATTAAGGCTCTTGAGATGTGGACATTGTCGTGGGTTGTACGGGTGGGTCGACATAATTGCCAGCGTCATTATCAGCAGAATGCAGTGTGACCACAGTAGTGATCGGCATGATACGGCCAAAAGGAGCGCGGCCGCCGGAGCTGGAGGAGGCAAGGAGCAGTCTGCTTAGAACCCTGAGAAGGAGCCAACTTTGTGACGCCCTGACTTTCCCAAGATCAGTGAAACTGATGTTAGATCTCTGCCCTCTAGGACTGTAAGAGACTGTATCTGTGCCGTTTTAAACCACCGAGTCTGTGCTAATGTATTACAGCGACGTCAGAAAACTAATATACCCTCCTTGTTGGTCTGTACGATTTGGGGAAGATAGGAAAATGCTACAACACAGACACATAATGCCAATTGCCAGTCACACCCAAGGTAGCCCAGAGTCGCCTCGGATGGAGAGATGGCATATGGAAGGTGACGGCCTAGCCTAACTGCGGAGACCAAAAGTTGTCAGCAAATACACACTTCAAAACGGGCAGACCCCCATCCTTAGTGAAAACCTGAGCAAGCAAGTCTGAACATGCTGAGGGAATTTGGGAGAAATTCTCTGAGGCTCCAATTCGGTTATAAATGCAAAAATTTAGTGGAAACTCAAAGACCAAACTGTACCGTCAATGCTCAAGTCCTTGAGGATGAAACAGAGATCTCACATACTCAGGGTTGCAGAAGAGCAGAGGCTTACTCTGAGGAGAAGCCGATGGGGGAAAAGCCGATGGGTGAAAACACCAGGCAAGGGAAAGAAAAAAATTCGAGAGGAGGCAGGAGTAGAGAAAACGGGTACCAGAATAGGCTTACGAGCAAAATGGAACTTCTCTAAAACGGGAAGATACAGAAATGACTCCAGAGGAAAGCAACCGCTGCCCCTCCCAGTCAGAGAAAAATAAACCTGCTCCTTCAATGCCACAAAAGGCCATCTTTTTAAGAATGGATACGAGCAAGGATTACGCTAGAATAACATACACATTTATTATAAGAAAAAGATGAAAATAAAGTGAATAAAGTCCAAATGAAAATAAAATGGCCAAAAAGTTTTGAAAATTTTAATTTAATATTTTAATTGAAACTTTAAAATAGACAACTTATTTAGAATATAAGAACAGTGGGGGGAAAAAAAACAAGTTCAAAAATAATATGGCTATAAAAGAGCAGGATATGAAATAAAAACTAACAAAATTCAGAAATTATATATATTAAAATTGGGTACCCAAAGACAAAAAAAGGAAAGTAGCAGATAATCTACCGGAAACTATAATAAATATCATTCGTCTCACCCTACCTCTGCCAAGATGAGAAATATTTTTAAAAAATATTTTTTAAAAACATGTTTGATGAATTTACTGAACATAAAGAGATTGAGGTTGTAAACATAAATTTCATAACTTTCTAAAATCACACAATAGCATATGCTCTGTAGCACACAGCAGACTAACGAAAGCTGCTTATTTAAAAGCTAATTCAAAAATGCAAGGCTTCTTTGTTTTTCATGGGGAAATTATGCAAAAAATCAGATTTTAATTTGTATAGAAAGGGGAAGGCTTGTTGTCTATTGGAGTTACTAAAGTTAGCTGGCGTACATTAAATATTAACTCATGGCTGAAAGTGCTGATTTACTACTCTAAAAGTGATTCATAAACAAATAAATTACTTTAAAAGGCAAATAACTTCTAATTGTAGCTACATAGCAAATACATCAAATTCCAAAAATTTGGGTGAATAGCAATTTGTTATCAATATGTTATTATTATCACCAGAGTTGGACGGAGTTTTCCTTTGTTCCTCTTAAATATTAATATTTAATTAACACATTTGTAGGGTTGCTCTTAGTTATCACATTGGCTGGTTATTCGGTTGTGAAAAATTGCTGATAGTTTTGCCATTTTGATCAGTAATTTATTCAGCCTCAGTTCTTCAATATAACCAAATTCTTGGGCCATCTTAAGTTGGCCACCTTTAAAAAAAAAGAAAGAGTTTTCAAACATTTATCTAAAGTTACATCAGTGGTGAATGATAGAATCAGGATGCAGGCACAGCTACTCAGAAATACAGTCTATTCTTCTTTGCTTTATATCTGTCTCAATACTGGGTTTAAGCATTAAAATGAAATTATGGTAAATGAATTTTCTGTGGTAGAAAGAAAAGGCATATACAGCATTTGCAAAAACAAGGGCAAGTGCAGGACCACAAGGAGCCAAGAGAAGACTTCATCCTGATGCCCAGAGGAAGCGGCAACCCCTCCTCCACGAGGTTAGCATTTCAGGAGACAATGAGACAGTCTGTGTGCTCACTGAATATGTAAAAACCAGTCCTTTTGTGGCGACATGGAGCCTGTCAAAAGGCAGGAGATAGCAAATCATGGCTGAAGTTTGCCCTTTCGGGCTGATATGAGTCACTGTGAGTAGCAAACAGCTTGAAAATATTATAAGTAAGAAGTATACAGAATATTTTAACCTTTTTCACGAGATAAAAGTTATCTGTGATATGCACTTTGTTTACACCATCTATCTTCCCAGGTAGAAGTGAAGATGGTGTAAAATTAAGGTAAATTGAATGTATGCAGTGGAATGCAGCCCGGTATAAGATTATATGTACAAGACACATGCCCACGAAAGCGCAGTCCTGAGTGACGAACACGTCGTAAAGGCGTTTCTCGATTCGTAGCATGAGAGCAATAATGTGTCGCCTAAGGAACTCTTTCCAGTAGCTCACGAGACATGTATTGGCGTCTCCTTTTATTTAACTTATTTTTGTCACATTTAAAATAATATTACCTTTCTCTAAATAAAAGTGAGGCATATGCATTGCAAAAGTTAGGAAAAATAGAAATGAGTTTTTTTTTTTTTTAAAAAAGAGACATTTGTGCATGTATTGTTTTAAAACTTGTCCAAAACTAGAAACATTTTTTCTAGTTTTATTTTTTTTTAACTTTAGCTTATCACATTGGTAAATTTGGAAAGAATATTCCAAGTTTTCACTAATCCTCTAATTTCACAAGTCACACATTTGTGCACTCATTTATGTGTGTGCCTGCACATGTATCTATGTGTGAAAGTCTGTATGTATTTGTATGTTTTTTGCTTGTTACTTCTTACGAAACATTGTTGGCTTTATCTGGGTATTCGAAGCAGTAAGTGCATTACTTTAGTTGATTACTGAAGTAAATCCTATCAGTTATCTTTATTTATTTGATAAGAATAAATAAATAGTCTCAGCCACCCACCTTATTCTATTCTTGGATCCGATCTACTCTATCTCAAGAGTAAGCTTTACTCCACATTATTAAATATATACAGTTTACTATACAATTATCTCTACTTTTATGTTGCTTTGAGACTTTGAATTTTTTTTAAAAAATTGAATACTTCTTGTCTCCTCAGTAAATCTGAATTCTCGAATTGGCAGCCACATGTTTCACCAACCTTGAATAACTAAGACAGAGGCAAAAGGCGTGGTAGTCTTTTTCACAATGAATGTTTATTGAGCATCTATAAAATAAGGTGCTTTAATGCATCCCCTGCTGGGTGGCCTACTGTGCAGCCCTCCTGCTGCCCCTCCTGGTGACCATGCTCAGTCCAGTCATCCACCTCCAGCCCATTCTTACACTGATGTGTGTCGCACTGGCTGGCACATCCCACAGCTACAGCTGCAAGAAAGCCAAAAAAGCCATGTGCTACCTGCCAGCCACTGGTCAGCATGGGTGACGCAGTGGGAAGGACTGCGCGGAGCCTCCGCCACCTGTGGAGAGTCAAGTGAGGTGCCTGACACGGGCCCCGGTGCCCCACTGTGCAGCCCCATGGGCAGCTCTCCCTGGGGGACCAATCAACTAACCTTCTTCGAAAAAAAATTAAAATAAGGTACAATAAAGGATGCAAAGAGTGTATGATACACTCTTAAATTAAAAAGAATTGATAGATGGTTTTCAAAACTTGACTCGGTGTTCATGTTGAGTTGAGAACAGTGTTGCCGTCGTCAGTAGCAGCCATCGGTTGGAAACTGTGGTGGCATGCAAAGATTCGCTGGTAAGAACCCAAGGTAAAATTCAAATTCCCATTGATAGCTTTTTTTTTTTTTAAATCCAGAATTCCTATACATGTCCCACATGCAACTTTAATGGCCATCAAGTGTCCTGAAATCGTGGACTCCACCAAATGTGTCGTATACTTCTTGGACAGAGGCTCCTAGATCATTAAAGACTAAAGTCGTTAAGCACTGTGAAAAATAACATCTGAGAAGCACAACTATCTTTTCATTTATTACATCTAACTATCTTTAGGTTCTGAATGATTTTGCTTATGAACATTTAACCTTCTATTCAATGATTAATTGAAGCTCAGGCTTACTGCGCATTACCACTTTATTTCCAGCAACGATTTCTGAAAAACAGCTCTTTCGGTCCCCTAAGTTTGGCTGTGGTCAGGATTTGTCATTTCAAATTGTATAAACATTTCTAAATTTATATATCCTATGTAATTTACAACTTAACTCAAATCTAAAAATATGAGCAATTCAAGCACGCAGATCAAAAGTTATTTATTTACCATTTATTTCATAAAATGGCACCAAATTTGGCCTGTTGACATTTGACTTCCAGTGTACTCTAGGCATTCAATAGTACTGTTATTTCCAAATGTGGTTTTAAAAATAAGCTCTAAGAGTTAAAATTCAGTTATTTTTATTTCTTTTAATGTTCTCATTTGTTCTTCATATACCAAACCCAAGGATATTTTACTCTTCACTATTTTAAGAATCAGTTTGTTCAATTTTTATAAATAGTTTCTTCTGAGAATGAAGAACATGAAATCCACAGAAAAATAATGGCTGGAAAATATTTCATTTAAAATGTAACACCTGGTGTCAAGGATCAAGATAGTTTAATGTAATATTTCTTGCTATATCCATTGTATTAAATATAATTGCTGTGCTGTAAATAGAGACATTAAAAAGTGATAAAACTTTATAGTTGAACATTTACATTTTATTTTACTCTACTGGGTACTATTATCTATCACTAAAATGAATATGTTTTGAAATGTTAATCAAGTTATCATGAGCATATTTAACATTATACCAGGGTCAAGTAAAAATTTTGTAATAAAAAAGATATTTATAAATAATTTTCTATGGTGGATAGTAGGTAGAGGTATGTCCAAGGTAATTTAGGAGGCACAAAGGAGAAAATATTGTAGAATGAAGTGACATGTGAAGGACCATTAGTTTACATAAACAGAAAGGAGGACACAGAAAAAAGCTTGGCGAGATGACAGAGGCCGCTTTTGATTGGGGGGCTATGAGCATAGCCACGAGGGGTCGAGGTGCCTGCAAAGACCCACACCCAGTGGAACTGGGGGTGAATGAGCAGCTAGAATCATGTGATAGAAATGACTGGATATATTTGACCAAAACATAATGACTTGGCTGCGAACATCCCATATATACTATGAAAGAATACATTTCCAGTTTCATTGTATAAAATTAATATAATCTAAGCTCGTTAATTACATAATTCAGGTCTTCTCTTTTTGTTTTCATCTGGCTCACTGATCTATCGCCTTTTTGAAAGTGATATGTAAAAATCTCCAACTGCAATTGTTGCTGAATTGATGTATTTGTCTGTTCCATCCACAGGAATAAAAGCTGCAAAAGCACAGAGAATCTTGCATTTCATCAACGGAGGACTTCAAGTGCCTAGAAGACAGCCTGACACAGTAAGCCTTCAAAACCTACTTGTTAATTATGTTAATAATTCATGATTTTACATTATGAATTTTGAGTTGCACATTTCTAAGTATGGATAATTTCATGACCATCACATGCTTTGATGAATTGCTCTTTTAATCAATTCACAATGCTTCTCAAAATGAATTACTAATTTATTGCTTAGAATAATATTTTGTCTGATTTTGAAAGTGTGATCCCTGCTTGCTTTTTGCTTGAAGTGGTGGTATATTAAGGAGTGGCCAGGAAATGATCTGTCCAGGGATCAAGCAGTTAAGGAGTGCACTGACCGTAGGGTCTCGGCAGTAATACACTGGTTACGATTCAGGCTGCTTTCAGGTGTCACGATGAGCTGACACGAACAATGTCAGTGATAAGGTGGCCCCGCTGGCCAGGGCATAGGATGCTCACTGGCCCCACTCTCCCTCATCCTTGGAGGCCTGACCTTCCTACACCTACATAGTTTCAACATTTCTTTATTCTATGTCCTTGCAGGAGAAAAGGGTCAGATCCCTTTCATGAATTTAATATCTGTTTATATATATAAATGTTCATAATTCATAAGATTACAAGTGGGTGAACTGTCAAAAGTATAGTAAACTTAGGCGACTAAAACACAGGATGGATACATGTATTATTGTCATATAATGAGTGCTGCACATCGATAAAAGTGAATGGGTTACAGGTGGCGGCGTCAGCCATTTTGGCAGGTCACTCAGTTTTCGTGGGTCTCTCCCATGCGTGCAGGAGGTATGCATGGTTTCAAACTTTCCCTTTTGTTCTAAAGAGGAGAAAGTTTGAGTCGGGCTCTCCGCCTTTCCCATAGTGACCGTCTGCTCTTGTCCAAGCCCGCGCTGCAGGCGGTGTTCCATCTTCCCCTCCGATCCCCCAGTCTCTCTTTGTGCAAGGTGGACATCTGTGAAAAACTTCTAGTAGTTGTGAACTCTCTTTGGGTCTGAATTTCCCAGGGTCTTCACTCTACTCTCAGCCCACACTCAGCCTTTAGCACTTGGTTTAAAAAAAAAAGAAGAAAAAGAAAGAAAAAACAAAAACAGCAGAGTCTTCTTACCCTCTTATGTGTGTAAAGAGAATGATATCCCTAATTTTCTTGGAAATTCCTATTATTAACAAACCCAAAAGGCACTGGAGCAAGGAGAGACTTCATTCAGGTGAGTTTGCAAACAGAGGAAGTAGATGCAGCCAACTGTGTGCTCTCAGGAGACAAACAAGAGGTAACCTTTTCATAGAGAACTTTCCCGCCTGAGTTTTCTAAATTGTACGGCTCGGATTGGTTCAAATCATGCAATTATGATTGGTCAGTAGAGATGCAAATGAGGACATAACTGTGTAGTTCTGATTGGACGAGTCCAAGTCCATTGGTGGAAAGCCAGAACCCGGGCTTCCAGGCAGTAGTAGACCCAGACGTGTGAACAGAGCACACAGTGAGGGAAGCCAGGAGTTCAGTCTGAGGCTCTGCCTGGTGGATCGAGTGCATGAGGAGCCCAAGCAGGAAATGGCCACTAGATTCTTATTATTTATAAATGTTGGGCCCTTGGTTGACCATGGGGAGTTCATCTCAGCAGGTAAATCTTTCCTTGGGGTTACCATCACATTAATCTTTCTTCTCAGGTCCACATCGTGTTCCTCACATTTCAGGCTAATTTTTATCCCCACATTCTTAGCTCTCTGATTGGTTCAAGAAAATTGTGATTTTGTAGATTATCTTGCTTTTTCTTATTAAGGCGAGAGTGACATTCTCTGTAGCTCTCTACGTTATAGTTGGAAGTGTGGTCTATTTTTTAATTCGGAAGAGAAAAATTAATTATAAGGAATTAATATTGTGCAAAACATGAGCCCCATAAATTAAAAATAAAAACATATTAAAAATAAAAATATATTCAAAGAAGAGAAATTGGCTTTCAATAATGAAAAAAATAGGGCAAAATAGTAGAACTTAAAAGTATTTATTTAGAATTTCATATACTCACTGATTGATACTGTAATAGAACTGAGAGACACGAAATACATTTTACCTTTATAATTTATAAAGAGTAAAACAAAGCTTTTCATTGATGAAAAAACTGAAACAATTCTCAAGCAAGATTAGATTATAATTTATATAAAATTTAATGCTCTTTCTATGATCTGTTGTATGGTACTGCCATTATCTTTTCTGTATTTAGGTTATGATGTCACTGTAAAATGCTTTATCAGGACTTTTGCATTTCCATTTTTGGAAGGCTATTTTCTGCCAAGGCAGCATTCCTCTTTAGAGTAAATTTAAGCATTCCTAGGGAGTATGTATCATTTTAAAAAACAATTTCAAAAAAAAGAAATTTTACTTACCGTAAATATACAGAATAAAAAGGATTATATCACTATGGTTGGACTTCATGGAAAGCGAGGGATAATATAGAACAGCTTCCAAAGAGACTGGGGTGAAGTCGAAATTTTCGGTCTTCTCAAAGCGGCCCTCCCATCCCGCCTCACGCCCCCGCCGCCGGTGGGTTTAGGCTTCGACAGTGAGCACTGTGACCTTACGTTCTGTGTGTCCCAGCTTCACTTTCCTCAGAATTCCTGTGTACCTCTTATTCTGATTTACTCACTAAGTAGTATTTCACATCCCGCCCCTCAAACCCTGAGATTCTGAGGTATTTCCAGATGTTTTTTCAAACTCTTTTTATCTCTACCTGCTGATTAAATACCTTACTGTGCCTTTTGAGTTCTGGTTCCCAAAAATGATAGGGACAGTCTCTGGCAAGCGAGAAAAAGAAATCATGATGTGCTAAACAAAAGATAAGAGAATAGGGGAAAAGGCGATCAATAAAGTTCAAGTTTAGAAAATTATAGAAATGTTAGTGAATTATCTGGAACCTTCTTTAGAATGCTGGAAGATAAGGTCTCTATGAAATAGAACCACGAAACCAAAAGCAGAAGTCAGGCTGAGATGTCTGTCTCACTAGATGGGGTTAATGGCCAAATGAGTAGCAATAGAAAAGTGTTGCAAAGAACCTAAAAAGTGAAAAAGAGGAAAATCTGCATTCAAGGCAGCAATCATTTCAGCTCGCTCCAATTCTTTTTTCTCACAGTGCACTACTAAGTCCTACTTGCTGTGGACATTCTCCAGGAAGAGAGTTTGTTAGTCTCAGGTCGGTTATCTTTTCTCAGTAGGGTTCACCATGAATTTCAGGCTGGTCTGTAATCGATGGTCTTCTCCCAGCCGCTCCGCCGACGCCATTCACCACGGCCGCAGACAGGGGGCTTTGAGTTCCGAACCACATCTACTTCTGTCTCCGTAGCATGCGCATTGTGCAGATTTATTCTCCTAAAAGTGGGCTGAGAGGAGATGCGACATTAGCATTTGTAATGACACCGCAAAGTTATTATTCGTTAGTAGTTTGTTTAGCTTGGAAAGGCCTATGAACATGAGCCTCTTCAGATTTGAGAGGGGAAAAAATATGTGCGAATGAAAAAATAAAAGCATTTGCTTTCAATCACATCCTTCTTAGCAGAAATATTAAAGGTAAGCATCCTCTCACTCTGACATGACAGCCTAGCCTCATTTTCTCCTATTTTTTCTTATCAGCTTCATAAAAATGTATTATACCCCTGGCTTGACAAAATATTTTCTAGCATCATTGCTGCAAAGGTTAAGTATAGCAGAAATAAACCTACTCATTACTCGGTATGAATAACGGTCTCTTTGAGACCCATCTTCCATAGATTCTCATGACACAGTCCTTTGACATCTTATATTTGATACCCTGACAGGCAAAAAGCAACAAAGGAAAAAATTCCTTAGCAGTTCACAAGATCTATGTTTATGGGTCGTACTCTTAGCCTTCTTTTCTGCCTTGTTTATGTTTTCAGTTGTTATTGGCTTGGCTTTATGTGATTTCCCCTTTTCTTTGAGAGTTGGTGATTCTTCCCAGGGGCTGTAGCTGTGGGTCACCAATTTTTATTGCCTTGTATATTCTACTGTGATTACACCACAATTTATTCATTCATTTTCATACTGATGAACATTTGGGTTGCATTCAATTTCTGACAACACTAAATGATGATGCTATGAATATCCCTATGTGTGCTTTCTGGATTAGACACGCACTCCTTTTTCTAGGGCCTGCAGCTGGATGTAGAGCTGCTGCTAAGTTGTGGGATGTGCATACGGCGAACCTCAGCAACAAGTGCCAACCTGTTCTCCAACGTTTTTGTCTGATTTGCAGGTACATCCAGCAGGGCACGAGAGCTGTCACAGGTCCACAGCCTCACATGCACGGACACGGGCTGACTTTAATGTCAGCTAACCAGTCTGTGGTGCAGTAGCGCAGTGTGACTTTGACTTGCTTTTGCCTGGTTACTAAAGATACCGCGTGCCTTTCCATTCATTTAATGGCTATTCAGAGTTCTTTTTCTTTTTCTTTTTTTTCTTTTTTTCTTGGAAAATTCCTTTTTATGCACTTGTTTTATCTTAATGATTTGTAAAGTTCATTTTTTTCATATTCTATATAGTCACCAATCTATCTTCAATTTATCTTTTCACAACTTTTATAAGTCCCAAATTTTAATATATATATACAATATGTCAAAGTTTTTCTCATGTTAGTTCTTGCGTGTTTTGTCTTAGAAATCATTTTCTTCTCAAGGTCATGAAGATAATCTCTTGTATTTTCTTCTAAAGGATTTATATATTTGACTTTCATATTGAGGCTTTCAATCTACCTGGGATTGGTTCTCTTTTAATGGTGTGACATAAAGGGACAATTCCATTTTCTTCCTTATGTGGGTAGCTAGGTTTCCTAGCACCAATTATTAAAAGATATGTCCTTCCCCCACTGTCTGGTAGCCACAATGCCCCTGTCAAGCTTCTCCGTATGCATGAGCCTGTTTCCAGGCTTGCCCTCTGTCCCATTTGTCATGTTGTCAGCACCTACAATAATACTTCTTTTCTGTGCCTTAATACCTGACAGTATATGTTCTGTCCCATGTTCTTCTTCAATAGCATTTTGACTATAGTTGAACCATTGTATTTCCATAAACTTTAGAGTCAGTTAGGAAAGAAAAATCTAGACATTCTGTGGATCTCTTGCTAATTCCAACGATTATATTAGTTTAGTTTTGGATGTCTTCGTGTATACAACCATATAACCGGATTATTACAAGTTTCTGCTTCTCCTTTTATAATTCTGTTCCCCCCGCCCTCACTTAGATTTTTGGGTTTATCTATTACAACCCCTGTTTTTCTTAGTTAATAGAAAACATGATGCTTATTGGATCTATTTACATTTTGGAGGTCAGTAAAAACAATATCTGGCTGAATAATTGGCTCTGAGCCCTGCACATGAAGTAACACAGAAGACGAGAGCTGAGCTGCCACCCTGGCTGCCGCTCATGCTGGCGCTGACCCGGCGTGTCCGGAGGAGGTGCACGCTCCTCTGTCGGATCAGGATTCTAGCTGGAGACTCTTCAGTCAGAGAAGGACATCAAAGACCTTTCTATCATGAGAAAAGCTATGCTAAGATTCCTCCTGTGAAAAAGGAAAAAGTCTCAGCTTCCTATACATGTACAGCAGGCCTCCTCTAACAAATGGAGGTGGCATCGATGGGGAAGGACTGATTTTATGTCCTAAAACCACCAATATTTTGTACATATCAATGGACTCATGGAGAGGTTTGACCAACAGTCAACCCAAGAAATCAAATATAAGCCCGAATTACAGTTTGTTTTGGCCCAGTGACTGGCTCCTGCCAGAAGTGGAATGCCACTCCATTTTATTTGCACACTCAAGGATAGACCTGAAGGCTAGTGGAGAGTATCAGCCGGACAAGTAGGCAGGACTTTGTACGGTATATTTTGAAGTACGCTTTTCCTAAAGAAAGAAGTACCGGGGGCACAAATCTGCAGTGATTTATGGGCAATGGCTAGCCACGTGCAAGAAAGTAAGGACAGTTAAAAAAAAATGGTTGGAGAATTCCTCATGAAGGGATCTTGGCTAGATTTATATGTATAGACATTTCAGAATCAGGAACAAGTGGGAACGTATTGGTTTCCTTTCCAATGCTCCCCAAGGAGTGAGTATTAACTGCAGGAGAGACACTCAGTAATCAGAGGGACAAGTTCACCCATTCTGGTCAGCTTCTTTCACTAATTCCATAAAATCTCATCAACAGACTCACAAGGCAGTTAGGATGAGCTCATTTTTGGGCCAAACAGCCTAAGTATCACCTCATCGAGGTTCAGTGATCACCGCCATTGACGACACAGCGCCACACTGCAGAGATCACTGTTACTAGCTGTGATCACACCATTTCCCCGGAGGGTCGGGAATCACTCAGTGGAAATTTAATTATGTTCGACCCCTCCCCCTTCTTCTCTAAATAGGCAGCTCTTTCTTTTCACTTGAATATAAAAATCAGCCTGGACATGAACGTGTCTTCACTGGCCACGGTGTTTCTCTAAGTACCATCAACTATAAATTTACTGGATGTCTGATTCACTATTATGATATCATGCACAAAGTTGTTTTTGAATGGACAATTCATTTTATAATAACAACAACGTTACTATGATGATGGAGTAGCTCATGTCCAGGGAGTTTGTCTCACCACAGTTTTCTCAGCTGTTCAACTTTATATGAGAAAATAAACTGTTTTAATGTAAACTTGAACTGACCTTTTGAAGATTTAGTAATGGCAGCGCTGTAAGGTGTCAGTATATTGTCCTACAGGATGTGGTATGTGAAGCATCTATTTGCAGGTACTGGAATAAGCAATTATGCTGCAAGTGAAAATGCCTTTCTTCCTTAGGCAATACTTGGTACCGTTTCTGTCAGGGTCGCAACATATTATTCTGGTGTTCAAGATTTGTAAGTGGAGTTTCCTAATGATCCACCAGCAAATTTTTGTTTTCCATCACCAGAAGTTTGTGCTCTTCTGGTTTAAAGGTATAATTCACTCAGCAAACAGAACGCTGTTTCTATAGAGTCACACCGTGCCATTTTGGATCTTTCTGCTATTGAACCAACAAGAAATGATGATTACTGTATGGCATGAGATGCTTAATCCTAATTATCAAGAAAAAGGAGGTAGAGAGTAGTGTGTTTTGAAAACATGAAATACTAGGGTTAATTATTCAATTCCTTCAGACCCTGTGATAATAGAAAAAACAGACCCTAATGGCTGACGGTACTGAGTAATAGAAGTTCAGGTGCTGAGATGCTGGCCGAAGGGATGTGACATGGACTTTGTGGTGAGATGAAAATATAAGTATCAACCACAGCCCTGTGACCCAACACGCCGACTTTAGGAACTGAGTATGCGCTCCCTTTCTTTCAAATGCATCTACATTTATACATAAATATCTAGGGCTACATTTCCTTCTGACTTTCTCCTAATGTAATGACTATGAATATTTTCTTCTCTGCCTTATCATGGATATAGACTTTGCTCTTCCTTTTTCCTAATACTTTATATGTGGTGCGTTTTTGACAGGTGACTTAAAATTGGTTTTCCATAAACAATTCTGTAAGCAGAATTCTGACCAAATAGCGGAGAATGGATATTACTCTGAGATGGAGACCAGGATAGAGGGTGCACTGGGCACCCTCTTTGGCTCTGTCATATGGCACAGATGGGCGTTTATTATGCACAGAAATATATGAACGGAACGTGGGTAGCCAAAGTGTGAGACGTGTTGATTGACACTCACAAACTTTCTTTTTTTCTGGTGTGCCTAAAATTGGAAAGGTAAATATTGCATTTTTTTTCAGACACCCTTAAAACTAGAGTTCTGAATGTAAATTATAAGTTGGAAGTGAGGAAGGTCCGTATATTTAGAGCATTGTGGTCAGAGAAGATGACTCCGACAGGAATGAGTGTTAGCAGAAACTGGACTCCGTGTGTTAGTGTCCAATTACCAGCCGCATACGCCACAAAAACGACGACTGTGGCAGCATGTCAGAAGAAGCAGAAACTGATTCCTAAACTGTGTGTGACCAAAATGGTATCCCGGCTTCTTGTTCGTAGTGGTAATTAAAGTCAAAAATTTGTGGCAGCTACATGATTTTCTCTGTTTCATCAAAGAATTTTGTAAGGACCTGTGTGGTCTTTCTGTCCTGCACAGAATCTTGACTGATGTATTGATTTTGTTTATTATCATTGCTCTCTTATCATATAAAACACAGATATACACCTATATGTTCAGAGCTTACTTTGGGATTATATGTGACATGTCCTACATCTAATTTTTCAGCATACTGTTTCTAATATAACCTTATGTGGTCAAGAAAGGCTTGCTTATGTTGTAATTAAAAACCGTCATGGCCTCTAGTTCTGTCCAAGATATAATTACAAGGGCCCAATTTACTGTCCTGTCTCAAACAACTGGAAAACAGAGCGTAATATATGAAACAATGGCTTTCAAGGCATTGGACATCAGGCAATGGAGGTTTATTGAGAAATGGGGAACAAACTACATAAAGCCTATTATTTCCCCAGTTTATGGCTGGAAGGCACTTCCGGGCCGTGGCTCAAGGATCTGACGTCAGAAACCCAAGCAGAGCCGGAAAGTCTCCCTGATGTGAAGAGACTGAGATAGGAGTCCCGGTGGGCTGTGGTGGCCAGACAGAATTCAGACAGGAGTCTGCTGCACAGAGAGTCCCCAGACCACATCGGGGAGCCCCTTCAAGAGCTCGGTTGTGTCTGGATCCACGCACGCTTGGGAGGAAGCCACCCAAGTCTGATGAGCAGAGAGCTGCTGAGAGCGCTGCAGGAAGACAACCTTTCCTTCTTTCTAATCCTGCTCTATTACTGTGTTAGGCAGGAACAGAAGAGCCTGTATTTAGCTCAGGGTTAATCTATTTCCACTCACAAAGTGCCGAGGGCCCTGCCCGCGGTCGCCAGCCACGTCGGACAACCTCGTAATTCAGGCGGTGTCGGTGGATTATTCAGAAGGTCTCGCTTCAGTAGTGGAAATAGATTAACCCTGAGCTAAATACAGGCTCTTCTGTTCCTGCCTAACACAGTAATAGAGCAGGATTAGAAAGAAGGAAACCGTTTTCAAGATTTAATGACATCTCAAACAAAGCTCAAGAATATTTGTAGGAATAAAAAATTATCCATCACCTGAGAAGGTAAAATTCTCAGGGTCTGATGTCTAATCATACCTACCAGGCATGCGAGGACACAGAAAAACATAATCTATAATGAGGAGAGAAAAAGCAATCTTTAATTGTTAGAGGATAGCAAATTTAAGCTATAATGAGATAGCATTAGAACTATTAAAATGTCAAAAATTAAAATGACTCACCATACCAAATGTTGGCAAGGATGTGGTGCAATCCTTTCTAGTGTATAGAAATCTTATGCACTATTGGCTGGAGTGTAAAATGTAGTGAACACTTTGAAAATAAGTTTGTCAGTTTCTTAAAAATTTAAATAGGGACATACCATATGAATCAGTCATAAATGTCAAAATAATTATGTTGCATTAAATAATTATACTGAGTGAAAAAAAATCCATATAAAAGGGAGCACATATTGTACGATTTCATTTCTCTAAGCATTCTAGAAAGTAGAAACTTTGTATCATAACAGAAAGTAGGTCTGTGGCATTCCTGGGGGTAGAAGGGGGTCCTGGAGGGACAAGAGGGAGAAGGGACAGAGGAGCACGTGGAAACTGGTCAGAGCAGGGCGTATGCTCTTTATCGTGCTCGTGGTGATGGTCGCGTGGTGTGTGCATACAGCGAAACCTGGGAGGTCGTACACATTTTGTACAAAGATTTTTCTGTGTTTATACTTCAGAAAGCTATATTGAAAAGACAAAATCTTAAAGCTGTTTAAGGTTTTTTAGTTTTCATGAGCACTCGTTGAATCTTGTCAAGCCCTTATTCTTCTAGTATGATGATCATACGATTTTCTCTCTTTTTTTCTTTTAATGTCATGAAATAATTGCATTGACTTTTGAAGTAAAATTATTCCTGTATTACAAGAGTAATTGTAACTGACAAAATTGTTTATAGGATATAATTTTTCCCAACACATATTATTTCTATCCTTGTAAAGTCCTTGTCAAGTATTGGTATTAATGTTATGTGGCTTTCTAAAATTAATTGTGAATGGTTCCCTTCTAGTATATTCTCTGGAAGATCTGATAAAAAGCTGCTGATAATTTCAATAATTGAATATATAGAAATCAGAAAAAGACTTATGAGCCTGAAGTACTTTTTAAAAAACTAAATAACGGCTTTGATTTTCTAAATAAGTATAGATTATTCAGAATATTTTTCTTTCTTGTCTTAGTTTGAATAGTATTTATCTTCTAGGATCTAGAAATTTAGTGTAACTTATTAAAGTTATTAGTAATAAAATTAAATGTGTATTAAATTAAAATACATATAACATGAACATTTGGGGGCTAATTGCTACTTTTGCCAAAAAACGCCAAAGTAGAAAAAAATTAGAATATTTACTTTCTCTAGTACAAGAGAGATGATTCAAAAATAGATACAAACAAAACTATATAAATCACTAGAAGTATCTATACATATATTTCATTAATAAGTTACCAAGACAAATACTGAGAAACTAAGTATGCCTATCCTGTTTATGAAATTCTCATGTTTGTACAATCCGGAATTATAAGTGCTTTATTTTAAGAATATTTTGTAATTTAAGATACTTTTAAGCCATTTTTATATCATTTATGTATTTTTAGTTTATCTCTGTTTACAATTTTAGCCAGTATTATCATTTGCATTAATTTATGTCTATTGACAATAGCAATTTTAATTGTTAGGAATACAAAGAACAGTATTCTTATGAGGAGATGACTTTGCTTTAACAAATATAAAAAAATAAAATAATAAAATAAAATAAAATAAAATAAAATAAAATAAAATAAAATAAAAAAATAAAATGGACAGCGCTAGGAAACTAGGACTGACTTCTTAACCTGACATTACGTAGCAAGTTCAGGTACTATGCTGAAACTTTTTCCACATTTTAAAAACTTCATAAAAATGGCATTAGAACTAAGTAAGTTCTAATTTTCCTGTGTTAAAGCTTTAACACACTTTAATCTTAAAATCAGTACAAACTGTAAACACAGTCACACTCTGGACCTAAAATGTTGTTATGATCTTTAAAATAGTGGGCTAGTTTCAAAAATTATAAGAAAGAAAGAAAGAAAAGGAAAAGGAAATAAAGAAGCTGACTTATTTTTCCCATGTTACAGAGGAAAAAATAAAAAGGAAACATATAAAAGTGAGCTATAATGGATTATTCAAAGATTATCTGCTTTTATGTTATTAAAAATATTTTCAACCTGCTAAGTGTAGACTTAGTAGCTTAAACTAAGTGCCGGAATCAGCTTAGTGTTGCATTTCATACATCGATCACATCTGCCTCATGGAAAGACGACCACCCCTTCTCACCAACTTGGCTTGATATTTTAAAATGTAACTATCATATTGATCTAAAGAGAATAGCATATTATATTTCACAGTAAATTTTGTATAGGAAAACGATACTCAATATTCCATTTTAACATAGAGCTTTCTCCCCCCCAAACCTCCCACTTCCACCCCAACACACACACACACACACACACACACACACACACACACACACACACACACACACACACACACACACCCCCCCCCCCCCCCCCCCCCCCCTTTCCCTGGCATTCTTCTTGAGATATCTTGTTGGGATGTTCATATAAAAAAAAAATATATATATATATATATAAATGTTAAATGTCTCTCTAGATCTTGAACAGAGTATTATACAACAGAAAAATCAGTTTTAAAAATAGTTAATATTCTTCTGTTTATTTTGTCATCACTATGAAAATGTTTATGAGGTAGAATAAATGTCAATGAAACGATCCAGATAGTAAATGGATATTATTGTAGAAACTGATAATTGTGCACACGTGAGTTTGTATACAGTCAGTATGATAGTTATCAGAGCAATTGAAAAGGAAGATTTCATGAGCTTAAAAAGTATAAATTCTCTTTTTAGAACTGCAGTTGATCAGGTTTTTTTAAGTCAAAAGAACAAAATTAAAAATAAAAACATGAATTGCCAAAAAATTAAACCTACATATTTAGTATTGCTGCAAGACAGAATACTTAAGCTTGCATTTTTAATATTGCTTCAAGGTGGCATATCATAAAAAAGTGTTATGTATGGCAGAAAACAAAAAGTTAGATTTTTTTTAAAATAAGGAACTTTTAAAACTGTTAGAAATAAAATGATCAGAGAGTTAAAATGTGATGATGTAATTGATGATTTAATTAATATTTGAAATGAAATTGGCACCTCACAGCCTGCCATACATATGCACCAGGAGACCAAAAACTAAGACTATCATAACAAAATCACAAATCACGCATGTCAATTATACTTAAATATTTTTGTATAGTTACTATATCAAGAATTACAATTAAGTGGCACTGAGATCATAAAGGGTTAAAAAATGGACTTGAACTTAGAAACGTATTGAGAAGTTAAAACGTAAACATAAATCTAATTACACACTTTAAAATGTTTAGTATGATGTGCCAGATTGGGGTTAAAATAAATTTTACTGTCTCAGATAAATTTTTATTTTTATTGGCATGAAAAAGAAGAGTCACATTCCGAATTTCTTATAGACACTTTCATGCGTTTCCTCCTTCTGCTTTCTGTGTTTGTTCTTGAGACCAAACTTCTCAGTCACCAAGTGTAAAATGTGCAATTTTGTGTCCTCTCTTAACCCCACTTCTGATGAGTTGAAAATCTCATTAACTCTTTCTCATGATTCCCTTCCTTCATAGCCTTTATGTCCATTAGTTCAGAAAAATAATTATTTAGTCCTAGGGATTATGCTTATGAGAATAAAATATGACTGATAAAATCTTGGCCAACAATTGTGTTGGACTTCAAAATACATGTGTTCTTTTTGTTAGAACTTTTGATCTGGTCCTCACTAATTATATTGCTTGATCTTTTTCCCCTTCATTATATGTGCAAAATTCCTAGTAGTTTTATCGATGCCATGCACACAGTTTTTTTCTCTCTTCTAAGAAAAATTTGCCAAAGGTATTCATTCGCATTTTCTAATTGCATTATATAATCCCACTATTGTTATTAGCTGTTTGCTCAGTAAATAACAGACCACAAAGCATCAATCTATATGATAGTGAGTGATCTAGGTGGTTTTGGATTAACACAGCCATATTATCACTTAGTAGATTTAATGCAAATCAGTGATTAATTGAAGAAAATCTTATACAGAAGAAGAGAGAGGAAAAGTTCAATCTGTATGGTGGCTTTGTTAGAATATTCACCAATTAGTGTTGTCTCTATTTGCAGATGACATGTAGATAGAAACTCCTAAGCCACCACCAAAAAACTGTTAGGATGAAAAAACAAATCAATGAATTTTCAAGATACAAAATAAATACACAAAATTCAGTTGTTTCTATAAACTAATGATGAAACATATGAAAAAGGAATAAGGGGGAAAATCCTGTTCATAACAGCATCAAAAACAATAAAATACTTAGGGATAAATTTAACTAAGAAAGCAAAAGATCTGTACAATGCAAACTGTAAGACTTTGGTGAAAGAAATTGACAAACAAAGACACAAACAAATGATAAGATATTCCACATGATTGGATAAAAATAATTAATGCTGTTAAAATATCTATACTACCCAAAGCCATCTACAATTACAGTGTAAACCCTACAAAAATTCCAGGGGCATTTTTCACAGAAATAGAAAAAAATAATCCTATTACATGTATTATACCACAAAAGAACCTAAATAGCCAAACAAAATCCTGAGAAAGGAGAACAAAGCTAGAGACATCACACTTCCTGATGTCAAACTATACTACAAAACTATAGTAATCAGAACAGTATATGATACAGGCATAAAATTGGACACATAGGTCCATGGAACAAAATAGAGAGCACAGAAATAAACCCCAGACATACATGGTCAACTAATATTTGACAAGAGAGATAAGAATGCTCAATGGGGAAATGATAGTCTCTTCAATAAATGACGCTGGGAAAACTGGATATCCACTGGCAGAAAAACGAAATTGGATCCCTGTCTCACACTACTCACAAAATGAAATTAAAATGGATTCAAGATTTAAACACAAGACCTCAAGTCATAAAACTCCTAGAAGAAAACAAAGGGAAAGCTCCTCAACATAGGTCATATTCAATTTTTTGAATATGACATCAAAAGCACAAGGAACAAAAAGAAAAGTCAGCAAGTGAGACACATCAATCTAAAAATGTTCTGCACAATGAAAGAAAGAACTAACAATGAAAAGGCAACCTATGGAATGGGAGAAAATATTCACAAACCAAATTTGGTAAGGGTTCGGGTTTATATGTAAAGTACATATACATACATAATATACATATATAACCTCATACAAATCAATAACAAAAAAAGCAAGTAATCAGAGTATAACACAGACAGAAGAACTGAACAGTTTTCCAAACAGCCAACAGGAACATGAAAAGATGCTCACTATCACTAATCGTGCTGAAAATGCAAATCAAAACCATAAAGAGGTATCACCTCACTCATGTCAGAATGGCTGTCATCAAGGAGACAGATAACAAGTGCTGGCGAGAAAGTAGAGAAAAATGAACGTTTGTTCACTGTTGGTGAGAATGTAAATTGGTACAGCCACTATGAAAAACAGTTTTAAATTATCTTATTAACCTTAAATAGCTAAAAATTCAGAAATCTGTGACAAAGTATAACTTCAATTAAGTGTTTCTACGTATTTAGTGTGTATTGTCCCCATAATATAGGATATGCTCGACATCTAAGTTTTAGCTAAATTGTAAAATTACAGAGATTTTACTGAATTGGTTTTGTTTTTCATATAAATAGATGATAGACAATCCTTTATAAATATATGAAATCTAGGTCAAAAATATACTGTTTTATCTTAATTATGGTGACTCAGAAAACAAAAAAACATTTTATAGTTACTTATTAGCAAATTCATAAATTGTAGATAGTTCTTTAAAAAGTCATTTAGATTTATTAGAGGAAACTGAGAACATGTTTTATTGTGGCATTCCTTCTCTCTGCCTCTCCTCACCCCCCTGGGTATCTGCAAGTAAATAAATACCCGAGACAAGCCACTAGAGTATGGTTTGGAAAATTATGTCAGCAAGAACAAATGCATTTTAGATGGCACCCTAATGGCCCCAAAGAGTTAATGAACCTGTTATTCTCCATGAACCAGATTCATTCTAAAGACACCCTTTCACAGATGAGGCGTGAGGCTGATTATATTTGCACATTTGGCCAGTTGCTTAGTCATGCAAAATAAGCTATATTACGGGCCATGAGTCACCAACCGTCTTGCCATATGGACCTATTTTTTTCCTGACTTTATGACACTAGTATCTTACTGTGCAATAAAATATAAGATAGCTTTTGTAAAATTGTTTCTCTCCATTAAATATACTTGAAATAACATTTAAAAATTTATTTTTAAATGAAAGTAAAAAGGATATTTTAAAATATCCCTTTTAATGAAATTACGTCAAATTTCAAAATGGAGCTAAACAGCATGACCGCCCTACTCCTTGGTGGACGTGGCCAGTGGGACCTTCACACTGCCAGCCGAGAAGTGAGGGAGTCACCATGAAAGAGAAATCGGCTGGGGATAGGATGATTCACATTTTCTTCCCCAGAGCATGATGTAGGTTTGAGGTATCTTTTAGAATCATGCTGGGTCAAGTTCTACGTGATGAGCAGAATCATCTGAGCAGGACCGACAGTGCCAGTCTTCTCGGTGCATCCATGTTGTATTTTGAGATAGAGATCTTTTTATGCTTGCCACTGACTTTAATGGCAAAGTTTAATATTCACTTACTTAACCTGGTATATTTCCCATAAACCCACACTGTGACTGTTAACATTCAACCAGCAAATAAAAATTTAGGGTAATTGATTATCTCAAATGTTTAGGGCTATTTATAAGGATCAAAAGTGAAATCTGAGTCCGCTGTGTTGGGGAAGTAATACAATGAACAAGACACATTGCCGTTTATTTATTATCAGAAAAGTAATGTGTAACAGTCAGAATTGCTTTAAAATTCCTAGGAATTAATTTTTCATATTCCACAGGTATTTGTAGGTCCATGAGATCTTTAAGACGCTCATGCTAAAAATGAGAAACCTCTTTTTAAATAGGCGACTTTCTTACAAATTATATTGTTTAGTAATTTACATTAGATTATTAAATAATTTAATGTTTAATATTATTTGGAAAAAGAAAAATGTGTTACATTTGGAAGAAAATCCCAACATTTCTTATGTGTATGTGCACAAGTTCACTTGTTTTTGTGTGCTTACAATTGCACATGCTTGTGTCATTTAGGATTCTTTCAATTTGAACAGACAATTCAAACTCTTTGAAGCATATAAGAAAATATGTTGACTGAGTTAAATGAAGAAAATCAGGGGAGATTTTCTGTAATGTACGGTTTGATTCGAAAGCTCAAACTATGCTGCATGGGTTGGCTTTCTTTCCATGATCTGGTTTCTAGTGCCTGCAGCTTCGGGCTTACAGCAACTCTGGTCTGACATCAACCTTACATTGATGGTACCAGCCAAAACTACAGAATGTGTTTATGCATTTTCTTTTAAACAATCACATAAAAATTTCCCTTTCCTTGATAATACAGAGGCCCATGGCCGTAAAAGCTCACAACCATTCCCACCTGTTCTTATAGCTAGAAGGATGTGATTCTTGGCATGGGCCGGCCCGAGCTGAGTTGATTAATCCTCAAATCAAGATGAAGTCTGTCATCCCAAGTATATGAATAGAAAGTGAGAGAGCGAGCGATCCTTCAGGGGAAATTTGACATATTGTTTCCAGAAATACAGTAAATGCACGTTGAGGTGAAAAATAATATTTTTACTCTTACTCGTGACATAATACAAATTGTACCCCAGACTAGTCCCCTTCTCACTGGATGTTTAACAGATATTTAATGGAGCCATTTGACAGGTCGTGGACATGGGGATTTGCTCTTTCTATGTTCTCTTCTTTGGTATCCTGGTTCTCTGCTGTTAGCCTGTCCTTTCCTGCATACTGTGCTGGTACATGTCTGGTACACGTCTCTTTAATGTTTCATCACTTGTTCAGTTACTGATTGTTCAGGAATGACCCATTGATTACAGAAAACTGTTACTCTGCAGTTTTTCAACATGCAGGAAGGCAGGGAAGCAGAGAGGGAGGGGCAGAGGGAGGGACGGCAGGAGAATGGAAGGAAGGACTTGTAACCGAAATCAACCAAATAAAAATAGTTTCCTGTTTTCCCCTTAGCTTCCTGAAGTAGATGAGAAAAAAATATTTGTCTTTAAAGTCTCTAAGGATGTTGAACAGCAATGAACAATATTTCATATTTGAGCATCTTATTAGCTAGGCCCTGATGTGCGCTGTTCTACACAACATCCTTGTTTGATTTTTTTTTAACTTTATAATATAGATTTATTTTAATGTAAAATATTAACATGTTTATATTACACATAAATAATCTATAATGAAAACCCAAACTGATAGGAGTTAGGCAGTCATCACTTCCCATCTCTGCTTCAGAATTAGAAATATGGACATTTACAAAATACTTACATTATGATTTCTTTCTATCATTTAAGTACATATATAATGAAATATTTAAATCTTTTGCATTGATGTGAAACTCAAGCCTAATGTAACATAAAAATATGTGTTCAATGAAAAAATACTGTAGGAAAATATGCATGTATTGATAAAATAAGAAACAATGACTTCAATTACTTTTGCATGTTTAGATAGAAGTAAATTTTTATTAGTTATGGTCTACCGATATATCTCCAAATCCTTAAATATTTACTATGTACAAGATTCTGTGCTAAGCCTTTGAGGACATAAATCCATTTAACTCTTTCAGCAAACCTTTCTTTTTTATTTTTTTTTAAGAAACCAAGTTTAGACTGTTTAAGCAAGGTGTCTGTTTTAGAGGTATTATAAATGTGATCAAAAAAAGTTCTAACATCTAAGGCTTTCTCTTAACCACTATAAATTATAATTTTATAGATTATTAATTTGTAATATTTATACTCTATATTATATTATGGCAAGATATTTAATGAAATCAGTAGCAATTAATGAAAATTATTATAGTAATGTGATTTTCATTCTCTAACTTGAATTCTTAAATAAGAATTATTCTAAATAAAGTTTATTCAAAGACTGAAAACATCTACATAAATATCAGCTAATAGTCTATATGGTAAAATGTACTTCAGGATTATAACCATGATATACACTTCATGTAAAGAAAAATGCATTTATTGTTTGCACAAAGGCTGCGATAAAATAAATAACCATGTTAAAAGGGAAAAGCCATGAATCCGCCTTTCTCATTTTTGATAATTTCGCTATGTTGTTCAAAGGTTTATTCTGGAAGTTTAGAACTGTTCAAGTGGATAATTGAGTTTGGGAGAACTCAAATGATAGATGGAATCGGTGTTAATTAAAGTACATGCCCAAGGCCTTTACAGTGCTCTCAGAAAGAAAATCACATCCCCCCAAAGCAGCCATCGCCATTTTTTCATAACATCCTCTTCTCAAATGTAGAAAATAAACTATTATTTATTTTCCTTTCTAAAAATTATTCACAACCTAGAGATATAATATATATCAAGCCCTCTTTTTCATTCCGAAGTACACTGTAAAGTGAACTAACTCCAGAAAAAAATACTTCAAAAAAATTAGAGTGGACCATCTGAAAATAATGGGCATTAAGACTTTAAGTTACACTTTCAAGAAGCAGTATATTTTTATCTAATTTTAGAAACTTTAGAGTTTAGCCATAACCCTCAACTATATGTAAACATTTTATTGTAAGAAATGACATGGATTTCTATTCAAAAACAACACAGTGTACTACATAAGAAAGCTCAAAAAGGCTGAAAAAGTGGCATGGATAGAATAAATACTTGTGGGTCACTGATGGATAATGCAAGTTTTCTATCAGATAATACTTTGAATATTTACTGGACATGAACTGTAGCCAGCTAGTTCTATGCTCCTGCACATTTCACAGTTTCTGAGGTTGGCAAACTTCGTAGACAATAGGGTTGCAAAAGAAAAAGAAGGGAGGAATAAAATAAGTAATAACAGGAAAATCCATAAATTAAAATGGAAAATTACATTCAGATGTAGGGGTGTGAAGACAATGTTTCACTTTTTCCTTAGTTTATAATTTTACCAAGGTCAAACTAGGTTCAATGCCTTGAATATTCTTATCAAATTTGGTTTTAATCAGCTTGTAGGATCAAAGGTTATTCAAAGAGATCCTGTGATTAACCAGCCTGGGCTTCTGGGGAAGGATGCATTAGGAAAGCACTTTAATAGTGGGCTTGATAAAGGAAGGTCATCAAAGCACATTTATATTTGGGCATTAAAAAGCACTTCTTTGAAGTGCTTCCTGATGAGATTCCACTTAGTTAAATATTCTTCCAAAATGCTCTCCTAGCATTACATCCAAATGGGGAAAGGAGGTGGGGGCGAACTAGCCCGGAGTTCCTGAAAAGAAACTTGTGCTTCTGGCAAGTTCAGGATCTTTTACTTTGTTGGTTCTATTCAATATATATATTGAATATGTGTGTATGTGTGTATATGTGTGTGTGTGTGTGTATATATTATATAAGACAACAATATTTTACCTATTCCTTGATATTTATGGAATTGTATGATGTTTATGGAATTGTATGCTTCTTTCATTTAGGCAAATGCATCAGAAATGCATACACTCACCAGCACACAAATCGTATTTTAATTGATTTGACTGGAAGATTTGAATTCATCGATTGACTCATAAAACAACCACACAGCTAGTTGAGTTACAGCACACCTTCTGATGAGTATTTCCTACTTAGAGGAGTTGTACTTCACACAGTGGTGATTAGCGGGCTTCCCGTCGAAAACGACCACATTGATTTTGTGTTCAGGTAGCTTTACCTAAAATGCTTCTGAAATTCTGAAATTCTTTGAGCACCTTTCCCTTTTGAGTGTTTTGCGTCAGTGTGTGGGTCAGCCAAACCCGTTCCGTGCGGTTAGTCCTGGTAGAGGCTTGCCAAGGACTCTCGGCCCTTGAAAGGATGAATAGCAGTCATTTCACACGGTTGACTCAGTGCTTCCAGCTCCAGTCAGTAAGATGCTGACTTTACTCTTGCTTCATCCTCCAAGCCAAGCAGAAAAGCCCTCACGGTTCAGTCCTGCACAGCAGTCTGGCTCTCTCTGAAGAGTGAGTGATGGGCAAGGGGCCCTGCGGGGGACCCGGGACAGGTTTCCAAAGTTCTCGTTCAGAGTAGTTCTCTCTTCTCTCTGGTTGTCTGCACTGCAAACCCAAGCTGCCCTGCCCGTCCTTCCCTGTTCCCCAGATCCTCTTCTCCGCTCAGGGAAGGGCTTGTTCCACCAGAGTTCCCTCTTCCTCGCTGTGGCCTAAAGCCTCCCTGCCAACCCCCAGCAGGATGCTGGGGTAAACACAGGCTTCAGCTGGTTCGTTTCCCCTGGGTGGGGTCACCGCTCTGCACTGCCTTATTTCTGGTGTCTCAAAGAGCTTATTATGATCTTCTGGTCTTGTAGTTATTTTAAGCTGGGGGGTAAATCTGGTCTCTGTTTCGACATCCTAGATAAAAGTAGAGCTTCATTTGTCAGCTTTTAAGGATAAAATTTAAAAATTTGAGGATAAATTGCTAAAATATAAACTGGGAAGATAAACACATAAAGTAGGCACAGTACTCATATCAGACGAAAGGAACTTAAGGGAAAAAAAATAATTTGAGATGATAAAAAGGGATGCAGTATAATCATAAAATGAAATAAAAAGACATTAGGATATAAAAAATTCTGGTGCAATTATATGCTCTCAAACATGTAGAGGAAGAAGACAAGTAAAATTTTATATATCTGCAGTTACTATAAGAAAACTATCCTTTTATTTACTGTTTTGATTATTGACAGATTATTACCATCAAATCCTTAGAAAGGATGCAATTATTAGGTTTTATCTAATGATTATATTATAAATCAATATATACACAAAAATAAAAACATATCTGTTTGAAGCACACATGGAACTTACTTAGAATTTGACCACAGAAGTATTATTATTATTCTTATTATTATTAATATTTTTGTTTCTTTGCCTGAGCTTCAGGATCAGCTCTGGGCTCAGTGGAGAGCCCTCTTCATCTGCTTAGTAGAAGTCAGTCTAATAAAGGATGTTCAAAGGAGCAAATGAAGTTCCTCGGTCTTAGTTTCTGGCACAGAAATGTCAGCAGCTCATTTAACGTTGGTGTCAGCGCCGTTGGCAATGTCCCAGGTGTGTGCGGGTCGCTGGCACCCATGGGGGCTCCCTGAGACAGAGCCAGAGTCATTCTAATCAGCAACCTGACAGGCTCAGTGTCCTTCGTATGATGTTAGCTAATGATAGGAACTGGACGCCAATGAAATAGTGAATGAATGGTGCTTTGGAACTGAGCATCCCAACTAATATCATGCACATGCATGAGTTCCAGATAACACAGACTTTTCCAAACATGATTGCTTATGAGTCTTTCCCTGATGTTTACATTGAAAAAAATATATATATTAAATAATAATATTGAAATATGTGAGTGTTATTGTGAAATGTAAAATTTTTAAATTATAAAATGTGGGAAAGTATATTTCTAGATTCAGTATAAGAAAGGGTAGCTAACAGAATACAAGCCTTTAAATCATACAAGCCTTTAAAAACACATTTGATCCTGCGTGCCACATAATATAACTCAGTATTTAGCAATTCCACTCATAGGAAAATAGTCTAGAAAAATGTGTGCATATATCTCAAGAAAACAAAAAGATTTTTTTCAGTAAGATTATTTATTATAGCAAAAAATACTAACTATATACGTATAATTTGAAAATATATATATGTGTCTGAGTATATAATTATATAAAAATGAGAACATAGCATCTAAAATGCATATAAATATAAATACATAGAAGAAATATGTGTATTTATACATTAACATCAGAATATATTATAGCAAATCAAATCTATGAACAAATATACTATATATCATGACTGATAAAACTCAAACTCTGTTAAGTATAAAAAGAAAATTTAAGAAATAGATATCATTTACTTAATGTTTTATCACAAGAAAACTATTTTTCAGTATTTCTGTTGTTTAAGAATTTCCAAATTCATCATAAGTTTTACCTCTTGAGAAATAGGAAAGAGAATAGCTCGTGGAGGAATACATAAAAATCTTCGGTATATGTAAGATATTTTTGTTTAAAATGACAACAAAATAATATTTTGAACAAACCTGACAAAATAAGATTTGACAAAGTTCCACTTTGAGTTTATGAAGTTACACATTAAATTATTTTGTCTATCCTGTGCCTCTGAATATATTTCAAGTAAAATTAATTTAAAAAATAAATTAACCATTTTATCCCTCAGATTGAAAGAATTCCACCATTTAATTATAGGCAGGAATCATAAGATGGTTATTAATATGAAGCTTAGCCTCGTAAAATTCCTGAGCTGAAATAATTCACAAAGTTCCCAGAAAGAATGAGGACCTGTGACTCCCAGATGGTTACATGGGATGCTGCCAGTGTCCGTCCCGTCTGCCAGCACGATGCTGCAAGAGTCTCCAGCATCTGTGCACCGCTGGGAAGGACCACAGCTGGGAAGGACCACAGCTGGGAAGGACCACAGCTGGGAAGGACCACCGCTGGGAAGGACCACAGCTGGGAAGGACCACAGCTGGGAAGGACCACCGCTGGGAAGGACCACCGCTGGGAAGGACCACAGCCCCGAAGCCTTGTCTTAGCCAACACATCATTCACTCACAGAGGATTAAGAAAAAAGGTGCATTTGCAGAAATAAAACAATTCATAAATAAAACATCTGTTTATCTCATTTTAAGAAAATACCCCCCAAAAAGAATCCAACTAAAAAAATCAAGCAGAACATAAATCTCAAGGTAGAAATCAGGTAGAATAATGAATTTCACAATGTATTTAAAGTATATTTTTCTAAGTTCTCTTGATGGAAGAAAAAAGAGTACAGTGAATATAATCATATTACAAAATGATATAAATACATGTGAAATATTAAGGGATAATTATGAAGTTCCTGAAACTTAAAAAAAAATGAATATTCTTGAAATACAAATGACATTCTGTAAGGGAAAAACTAATAAAATTGAAATTATAAGTGTGTAACAATCTCATTAAAATGAAGGCATTTAGACAGAGCCTTCCAAAAAAAAAAAAATACTAAACATCTCATTAAATGGAATTGAAGTGGTTTAACTAAAGGATTTTTAAAATAATTTTGTTATTGCGAAAAAAAGAATATTGCACCTAACCTTACACACTATTACCACTATGGAAAACAGTATGGAGTTCCTCAAACTATTAAAATTGAAATACCATATGATCTACCAATTGTACAAAGTCACCATCTCTACAACATATCTGTTCCCCAATATTTATCACAGCATTATTTATAATGGCCAAGAAGACAGAACATGGAAACAACCTAAATGTCCATCAATGAAAGAATGGATAAAGAAAATGTGATGATAGATGTGTATATATAAACACATAAAGTAAAATATGGAATAATGAAATACCATGTAGCCATAAAAGAGATTTGTGACAATATGAATAGACCCTGAGGGCATTATGACAAGGGAAATAACTCAGACAAATTAAGGCAAATGCTGTGTGACCTCACTTATCTGTGAAATCCAAACAAAACCAAAGAGAACAGTTTGGCATTTGCCACAGGAGAGTGTGAGGGATGAGGAAAAGAGGGGCAAGTAGTCAAAAGCTACAACTTCCAGTTATAAAATAAATACGTTCTGGCGATATGACGTACAGCCTGGTGACTACAGGTGACAGTACTGTGGGAGAATCGATCTTCAAAGTTAAGATCTGTTTGTTGTTGTTGTTGCTATTGTTGTTGTTTTGTTTGTCTGTTACTTTTTTTGTCCATGTCTTAAGATGAAAATTTTAAAACATATGTCTATTATTTTTCCGTGGTAGATAGAAGCAGGCGGCCAACCCCATGGGTTTTATATTCCTCATGATCCTCACCTCCTGCTAGTCTCTTCTTTCCAGCCACATAGTTTATCGAAGTGTCAAAAGGCACTTTTTTGCAAGTGACTGTCGTTGATCACAAAAGGATTCCCCTCATCGAGCACTTAGTGCCATGGCTTACCGAGTCTCTTTACGGAGCCCGGATTCCCGTTGCCTGAAGAACAGGTTAAAAACCAAATACAGATGCCTGCTCCTTAACTGTTTCTCATCTCAATTACTGTATTAACCAGTGTCTTTAATTCCAGATAACATAAATCACTCTTGAGAGTTTATGTGTAAGGGGATTTAACGAAGGAAATGTATCCGTGTGAACATATACACACACATCTGATGCGCACATGTAAAATCTTCCAAGATTATTGAGAGGGCAGAAATATCTCTAGTCTGACTCTCAAGACCTCACAGCAAACAGAAATGCACTTCCCAGTAAGCTCTGCCACTGCCACACCTGAAATCCCGAATTAGGACACTTCATACAACTTCAGACATCAGATCTACGCCGATTCCCCCAAATCAATACCAGAAAATGGATGTCTTCTTGAGTGCTCTTTTCTCTGAATACTTCACTTGCAAGATCAAAGCCTGCACAAATGCATCCCACTAACAGACCTTAAAATACTACCTTAATCCCAAATATCAAATGATGCAAGTTTTTGCATCTGAGAAATAGTTTGGGAGGAAATAGAGCAAGCTAATAAATAGGATCAGACACATTTATATTTATTTGTGATTTTAGATGTATGAAATAGTTTTCCCAGATACAAATTACTGATTACTTTCTTGGCACTCTCTGCAAATACTGTAATAATTTATATTTCCACTAGCAAGGTGTTAATATTCCCTTTTCCCACATTTTACATGATATATCTCATTTTACAATGTTCAGAATCATGGTGGCAATATATTGATGCTACACTAATAAATTATTTTGTCATATCTCTTATACTTTCAGCAAAATTTTCATGTTTATGAAAGTTTTAAAAATCTATTTGCCAAATCTCTGATTAGTGTAGATATTAAAAAAGATATTAGTAATGCGTGTAGATTTTTAGAAGTCTTAGATAAACATCATTTGTTAAAATATATTCATTGAATATATTTCTAATTTTATAAATAGTATAAGCATAAACAATTTGAAGGGGGTTAGAATTCTCCTTTGGACTTGAAATTTATATGGGATTAGTTTAAAATATTCAACTGTATGTTGTTTAAAAAAAGTATTCTGCCCAAAACCAAAGTTTATTTAGATTTCTAGAGAAAGAAATAAATGAACATTTTCACAATAAATTCTAGCATCGATTTCCTGTTTAACCTCAGGTATCATTAATGTATGTATATATATTCACATATAGTTGTACATATCTTTATTCATACATATCACAAAGCACTGAAAATTGTGATCGATATTTGTGAAGATTTGGGGGAATTATGAAGTAGTTCAATCAAAGTACCTTACTTTAATCTTACATTTAATGTATTTTCTCTCTTTAAAGTCCTTTTGTCTGCCTACCTTACCAAGGATTTTCCTCCTGACTTGCACTGAGAACTCCACTAATATGTAATAATATCAATGATATATTGAGATTATGCACACACACGCATATATATTCTAGGCCCTGTGCATTTCAGGTAATGCCTAATTTAATTTTCATCAAAACCTTACGATATAGTTATTACTCTTTACTATGTAGATGGGTAAACTGTTGTATTTAAAAGGTAACGTGCAAAATATTTGTATCTGAAATGTGGTCCCAAATATCTGTCATCTCTTTTTGGAAAGATTGCTCGTGTCGAAATTAAAGGACTGTCTGGGGTCCTGGACTTTGTTATAAATACAATTGTCATGGACCCAGCTGCCCTCCAGTATGTGAGAACCCTCTTAGACCCTCTGTTGATAATTAAAATCTGTCTGTTTCCTTTCCTGTGGGCTCTGGTAGACTCCCGAGATAGTACACACAGAGGGCAGGAGCATGTTTATCATTTTATAATCAAGGTCTTTCACAGTGTCAGTGTTAGTCATTATGCATGACAATAAATATTTATTGAATGAATAAATACATGGGTGTATAGTTAAGGGATCTCAAAGGAAATGAGATACTGAGAATATTATAAACCAAACTAATATCTGACTTTTGGTTTGGATGTCAAAATCACTGAAAAAATTAGAATCAAAGGTGGATCAGTAAATGTCCTGCCAATATGAAGCCCATACATACATTATAAATGGTCTGTATTCATAATTTCATGGTTGAGATTTGAAATGAGTATATATTACACTCATCCATGTTAAAGGCTCTTTTTTTGTTTGAATGAAATGCTGACACCCATGAGTCATATTTCTATTTTAGAAGCATAGTAAGTATAGACACAAATATCCCATAGTTTTTAGTACTCTTTAAACATTACACGTTGAATTTCCATTTTGGAAATCAATTTGTCTCACTTGAATTTATTCAAACATGATTTTATCTATTTCGTTCTTTAATAGAGACAGTCATGTGACATCAAGTTATTAAGTCATCATTCAATATTAAGATTCATAGAGAAAAGAATCAAAAATCAGGAAAGTCTTATTTCCAAAAAAAGAAATTTCATCATTTCCTGTCTAATTCAAAACTAATTCAGAAGAATATTAGAATGACTTCATATTGGCATTAGAAACCTTGGCTTCGCAGTGATTAATCTCATAGATTTCTCCCCAGTTTGGACTGTTTCTTAGCCTTTTCTGTGACCTTCTCTGCTCTGATTCCTTAGATGCCTACCCTCAGCCCACTGCTCTTTTCCTCTGTTTTTACTCCAGGACGTAATCTGCTCAGACACAGTAAACTTTGGCTAATATTCAATTCTAAATTTCTAGCTCAGTTGAAGACCTACATAAAAAAAAATTTTAAACCTGCTTGCACATTTCAGGCACATGTAAAACCCTAATTATTACTGCTTTTCTTTTTTAATTTTATTTTTTAATTACAGTTGACAAATTATTATATTAGTTTCGAGTGTGTGGCATAGTGATTCAACATTTACATACCTTCCAAAGTGCTCACCACAATAAGTCTAGTACCCATCTGGCCCCATGTAGTTATTATGCCCTAATGCTGTACACTACATCCCCGTGACTTACGCTATAACTGGAGGTTTGTACTTCTTCCTCCCCTTCTCCCTTTTTACCTGTCCCTCATCCGCCTCCCTCCCCTCTGGGGACCATCAAATCCGTAATTATTTACAACCTCGGAGAACATCTGTCCCTCTCCCTCTAGTCCTCTTCTCTTAGATTCTCACTACCTTCCAAGCCATAAATCTAAAAGTCATTATGCTGCTGCTTTTTTTTTTTTAAATTGATGGTTTTTCAACCTCTATCACCTCTTCAAAGAATATATAAAATATGTGAAAACACATTTTATTGTCACAAAGTAAACCAGAGCCAGGTATCCTAAAGTTCTGTAATACACTAGATAATAATAAACAAAGGATTGCTCATCCAAAAATGTCAATATAACCTATTTTAAAAGCAATATGCTACTCACAGTGTGTCAATCTAAAATCCTCCTTCTTTTACTGCGGCAATGTCTTAAATTTATTTCTTATTTTTGATCCCTAATACCAATTGCCGTTTTGATATCTCATAAGATTTTAGCTTTCCTACTGCATTGTTTTCCAAAATGTTGCATGAATTGAATCATTCATTTATTTACTCAGCAATTTTTTAAGTGCCTTCAATGTTCCAGATAGTGTTCTAGGCACTAGGAATAGAGTAATGAATAAGTCAAACAAAGTACATTTTAAAAAATAACCTCATTCTTGTGAAAGGAGACAAATTAGAATTTTCAATGAAATGTTATTATTTTATTATCTCACAGCCAAACATAGGCACAATTCACCAATCACAAGTCTTCCTGTATATTGTGTTCGAAGACACTGTGGAGCACACACCGATCATAGTCTAATTATTCCCTGAACACAGAACCAGGGCCACAATCACTATCCCCTTCCTCACAACTTGTGCTGCCCAAGGATAGTTCAGATTGTTCCACACAACTCACCAAATGACCTCAGGACAATTGCAGCTCATGCTACCAATTTAACTTCCTTAATTAATTTTATTTTATTTTTTATTTTTAGCCATCATGGATATTCTCAGATCTCTTGAAAACTATAAACTTTAAGAAGTTCGTTTTTCTATCCAGATTTCAACTTTACTATTAATCTGATTCAAGAATTTTAGAAAATATATCCTGCAATTTCTACAGTAAGAACCTATAGTACATTATCAGCACACTATTAGATTCTGTCAGCCTATAGTTTTTTAGAATTTCATATGAATGCTTATAATTGACATTTTCTTTTTAACTGATTTAATAATCATGGTTACAGACTGAGTATATTATGTTTCTCTCTTATCTCTTAAAATGAAATGTATTTTCTGATTCTTGGAGTTTTACTCACCATTTGGATCTAGAACATTTTCACATAATGAGTTATTTATAAAATTTAATTTAATTACTTGTCCATTATTCATACTGTCTTGAGGAATTCAGCAACCATAGGTAGTACCATACCCCTGGGGAAAGAGCCAATATGGGTGTTCTAACTTGTGACCCCGTGGGTGGGTTAAGGTTTAAGGTAGTTGCTCCAGTGGGTAGACTCCCTTAGAATCACAGTTAACTGTTAAATACCCACATTTGCTGATCTTGCCCCCACAGAAGCTATTCAATTATTGGCAAGCAGGAGAGGCTTTTATACTCTGACCATATTCAGCAAAATAGAAGAGAATAGAAAATGGACGTGCTGGCAGATTTGCACCTCTTACTGCATGTCATTCATCCCGGGTGATCATGTTCGGTCCCCTGGTGCTGAGCCTCTGCTGTTCTTCCTGGATGTCGCCCACTTTGCTGTTACTTCAGAGCTGTCCTCCTCCCCAGGGAGACAAGACCTGACTCTGAGTCTCTCTGTCAGTTTACCCAGAGAGAGAGAGAGAGAGAGAGAGAGAGAGAGAGAGAGAGAGAGAGAGAGAGAGAGAGAGAGAGAGAGAGAGTGTGTATGTGTGTGTGTGTGTGTGTGTGTAAGATCTTCCTCCTTCCCATATCTATCTGTGTGACTGGGGTTTTGTGATAGAACACATTTTCACTGCTGGTAAATTTTGCTGAAGAGATTAATATTTCACTGGCTAATCATTAAAATGCAAAAGTGAGAGATCTGATAGATCCCCAGATTGCTAAATACACTTATTGTTAGTATGTAACTTAAAAACAAAATTCTCTCTAGTTTGTATTTCTTTGAGAATTTTAGTTGGAAAACAGTCTGGAAATCTGACAGGAATCAACTTTCATACAATTTTTTCACTCTAACTGGCAAGATCAGAAATGCCATGAAAAGTAGATTGTCGCACAGTATTTGTTCTACTTTGGCTGGTTTCCGAACTCCTGCAGACACATTGCCATGCACACGCATACATAAAATCACGTTTTTAAAAGCTAAAAGGAATTAAAAATGAGGAGATAACTGCATTCCATTATTCCCAAGGCTTTCTCCATATGTTTAAAAATTAATTGATCTAAATGACAAATAAAACCCAGTAATTTAAATTTTTTTTCATTTATAAGTGAACTGAATGTATTTTATAACTGCTGGTTAAGGTTGTTTATTATAAAAATATTCAAACCAGCTCAAATTTTAAATCAAATGCAAATTCAGTTTTTAAATATGTGACTACCTATTAAGATATTCCATTCACATGCTAATTTTACTTTTAAAAGAATTAAGACATGTACATAGAGAGATAACATAAAATAGCAACATATTATTTAACAACCCAGCTCATTTAATTTCATTTCATTTTACTCTAGGCGCAATTAAGTCTAGATAGCATAGTTCACATGTTTTATGGAGCATTGAACTGGTAGCCTCAGAGAGAATCATGACCGTTCCTGCTGCTGTCTCAGGCAGAGTGGGGGATAATAGGCCAATCTTCCCTCTTGATGACTCCTGCCTGACCAGAGAAGATGAGATAGTAGAGGAATTGAATCATTTTTAAAGAGGCTTTTGTGCAGAATGGGGAGCAAACTATCAATTGAGTTGTACTTGACAGAAAATGGCACTTTTGCCTTTGGGCATCTTTTTAAGAGTAAGAACAAAGGTGTATTTAATACCTTCTTGATTTCACAGGATGAACATGGATTCCTCCCATATCATAATAAATGATACTGTATCTTGGTGTCAGTACTATTATCATAGATAACTTTATAGAAAATAGAGGATATAACCACATTTAAGCTAATTTCCTGGGATTGATTATATCTATCTATCTATCTATCTATCTATCTATCTATCTATCTATCTATCTATCTAAAGATATATATAAAGATAATATAATTGAAAATACAGGGGAATTACCCCCTCACTGCATTACAGAGACAAAAGAATGCTGAAATTCCAAAATAGTACTTAAAATACATGCCAATTAAGCTCTCACTTTATAAGTTAGTAATGAAAACCCAGGCCCTTTCTGTGAATCACAAAATATCATTAATGCTATTTCTGTGTCTATTGCTTTACTTATCTATAGACTATGAAAAACAAAAGCTATTCTACATCTTCTCATTAACCATAAAATAAGATGAATTACCTATATTTTTATTTTTCTAGTACTTTGGACTTCCATTGGCTTTACTGAATTTCCTATTTTCTCAGCTTTCTGATTTGATTTTTTAAAAAACTAAATAGAATATCTTTTGTTTCTCTCAATTTTAATTAAATAATCTATTCATGGCAGAAATTGTAAACATATATGTCAGAAATTGTAGTAGGAGATACTGAATTGATAGTAATTGTTTTACAGTTATAATTAGTTTGGTTTAGGATGATTTCAGGTTATATATAGTAAATTTCATTAAGTGATAAGACTAATTTAAATTTATACATATCAACTGAGGTTTTTCTCTGAGTTAGGAAAAATATCATTTGTTATAAAGCTAAAATATTCCAAAATAGAATCTTTAATCACAAAATTATGAAGAGTTAATTAGCATAGTTATTCCTTGACTGTTGAACCCATTTCTGTGTATATGTGTGTTGAGGTAAGGCAGGTGGAGGGGCACGTATGTATATGTATTGATTCAGTGGATTCGAATGAAGAGGGAATAAGCTTTTTCTTTAAAAAAAAATTTTAAATCTCTTCATGACAAGCCTAGCCAATCATTAAAGCCATTGAACTATGCCCTTCCCTCGGCAGAGCGATTTGCTAAGCATTACTAGTTTAAGTCATCCGAGACATGGAGAGGATGGACAAGTGTCAAGGGAATGAAAAACGTTGCCATCTGAATCAGCGTGACCAGGGTGATGGTAGCCTGTCTAGAGCAGCAGAGCTGAAAAAGAACCTGTGATGGAGAGCTGTGTGGGCAGGAGATGTGATGGAGTCTTCTCGCATCTCCTTTTCCTGGTAATGCATATCTTCAGAAAGGAAAGAATGGGAACAATAGAGATTGTACCATCAGCCTGTCCTTAGCTGTGCAGAGCAGAGCTGCACTCAACTCTACGTTCTAAGAGAAGTGAATCTCATGCTATCAATATTCTTCCTTTCTTCCATTATACCAGTTTTATAAACAACACTAATCCTTCTTCATTTAAGACTAATCTGTGATCTTTATCTAATTCTTTCTGTTCTCATTTTGTTTGTGATCAGTGCTTGTTCTCCCTTCTTCTCTCTTTTCAATGTTTCCTTTCAATAACAGGATCTTAGATCCCAGCTATAAACATCCTGAAATACCTCATGTTTTCAAAGAAACCCTCCTTCAGTTGATCTCAGGAGCTGGATTCTGAATTTCACTCATTTCTGGTCTTATTTTATTGGGCCCTGCAATTCTGTCACAGAGATTAAAGCATGCACTATTTCATGATTTCTTTTTAATCCTGTGTGTCACTCAGTGTGTTTACTCTGTTTCTTGCATACTCTAGCAAATGAATGATCAGCATACCCAATCCCACTGTTAAAGTAGTTCCATGTGTATTTCTGTAAGAATTTGCAACTGATCATCACAGGATTAAGCCAATAGCACTTTAGCCCAGGAGAGTCCTTTATTTTTATTCATTACCGTAGTACTGTTAGTCAATTTATAAATAAATGCATGGCTTATACTAACTAGTACACCTAGACCAAGACCCTTTCTCTTTTAAATTGAAGACTCATAATCTATCAGATCTTTCATGTTGACAAAAAGAAAATTAAAATTTCACTTTAGTAATCATGTATTTTGCCAAAAATGTACGGGAAGCCATTTTTCCTTTTGTTACTGAAACATTAATTAATAAAATTATGCAGTTAGGGGAGTTTTCAAAGCTTTAAGGCACACTTAAAAACTAGAAAGAATGCCATAGGATTTTTAAAGGCTTTATGGAAGGAATTCATAACTCACTCATTAACTAATTTGAATGCTTATAATTTTATTCCCAAATTTAACTACTTCTAAATAAATCATTCTAAGTCTCTGTGGTATTTCTTTTTCCTTAAGATTATTTCACTTGTCTGCCTTCTGTGAAGATAGAAAATTATTAGGCATTATTTAACTCCCACTATGCTACTTGAAATTTGCTAAGTCATTCTTCAGTGGAAGGTTAAGAAATATTAAATATATGGCACTGTAATTATTTAGAGAAGCTATCCAGTAGCATTATTTTATTGTATTTATTTTTTTATTCTTTTAAACATTACTTTAGAATTTAAAAATATATAATGAAAAGATAATCTATCATTTCAGTGAGTCATCTGTCTATATGATTGTCATTTAGTACCTTTAATAACACTATGCATCATGATTGACACAAATAGTTGAAAATCTGTTTTGAATGACACTGTAAATTCATGTGAAAAATGTATCATTGTGTCAATAACTTGCAGTTGAATAGGAATAGAGTTTTAATCTTGTTTTATTAGAAAATTCAGATCTGATAGACTTACTCATTCTCTCTGATGTAAAAAGAGATGTAAGCAATATTAACTATTATTCCTGATTTATAAGAGTTACTAAAAAATATGCATATTTGGTTAATAGCACAAGATCAAAGTAAGATGAGGGTCATGCGTACATTTACAGTGTGAACCATTAGGATTACAGAAAAAATATTTTTAATTTTTAATCACAAGACCAAGCAAATCAGAAGTTCTGCAGAGATCAATGCCTAATTAGTAAACTAAGGAGTAAGTCAATTATTTTATTATAGAAATGTTGAAAGTCTATGTCAAGTTTTACTGAGAGGCCTTTATACACACACACACACACACACACACACACACACACATACACACATACACATACACAAACCCACAATTCCTTTTCCAAAACACTTAAATCGTAGGTGCTAGAAATAGTCACATGATCTACTAGTGGAAAATGGTATGCATTAGCATGAGGTTATTTTTGATCTTTATATATTTCATTGTAATTACATATGTTTTGTTAAAAATATGTTAACATGTTAAAATATGTTAATTTAGAGTTTTCTGCAAATCTGTATTCATTAACTTTATAAATATGAAAATTCTGAATTCAGCAAGACATGTCCTAAGAGGTTTCTGATAAGCAGTCATGAATATGACATCAAGAAACACTAATTTATATACCTTTGTCCATTTTTGCAATGGCTTATTTATTTAAAAATACCTAAATACCTGTATAATATAATATTTAACTTCTTGCATTGAACTTAGTGCATAAATTTCAACATGTGCCAGTAAGTTGGCATTGAATGCAAGACTCTACTCTTTCTTATGACACCAGTCAATTTGTCGAAGTGGTGCTATTCATGCTAATGTCTTGGCCAATTATTAATCGTGCTTCATTTCACTCTCAGACATGCCAGCGTTCTGACTATAGATTAAATATCTTTCTCTTCCTTCCACTCTTCTACCGACTTCATTCTCTCCCAGGATCCCTCTGTCCCCATTCCAGTCCTGAGGAAGTCCCCCATTTCTTTCAAGATACCCCATATCCAGTAAGCAGGTTAAGACTGTCTGGACATATGAATGACTGAGTTCCAATGTCAGTCTGTATTTTAAATATAAGCAGTTATTTGTTGTTCTTTTTAAGGTAAAATAAAATCGAGTCAACAATCATGTTGTAGCATCACAGTGGATCACAATGAGTAGTACTTCACAGATTTCTCTTCAGCCTGGGACATAGTTTTGGGGATGGGCCAGGTGGAAGAAGAAAGTAGGCAGAAAAGCAGTGACACAACGTACTATGCCAGTAAATGGGGTGACTTCTGGCTTTGTCATGAGTCTGATGGTTCCTTACGTGTTCCATAGTACGTTTATCATGCACGGCTTGCATTTGAAACGTAGTAGGTAAGGTCAGTTTTCCTTATAGCTCGGCTCAGTTGGTTTGCTGTCAAGGCACGCTCCAAGACTCCTTGTCTGCTTTCTCCTTCACTCTCTGTACCTAAATGTGTGTGGATGAGTTCATGGTTTATTTAGGTTCTGTGAAGATATATGTATTTAGCTGGATGCCAAGTTCCCAACCATTTTCATTTCCTTATGGTTACTGTTATAATAATGTTATGCTATATTTTTTATAAAAAAATGAAAAAGTGCTAAGCAAAATGAAATTTTTAATAAGATTGTTATGATTAAAATTGTTTTATGGTATTATCTTTATTTTTTGTACATCAAGACAGTCTTTACTATTAACAATAGAGTAAATTTTAATTATTTCATTTCTTTCTACTTTTCTTAAATTTTGTTGTTAGGAGAGAATTTGATTCTATACAGAGACAACATTTCACTAAGTCAATACAGTTATTGTCTTCTCTAAAAATTCACGAACTGACCACCTCTATCAAAATAACTAAAACCAACCTGCCTGGGGCAAATACATTCTGTTTACTTCTGTTCTATTTCACCCTGATCAAGTGTAACAGATGTATTGCTAATATGGACCTAATAAGGATCTGGAGAAGTGCCCTTACGGATTAGAGTGAACAGATGAGCAGTCAGAGAAAGTTTAGAAATTATATAATCAACAATATCTCCATGACCTTTAGAAACATAACTTATAGATTAAATCATCACTTTGGAACTTTTCCTGAAGTATTTATAACTAACTAACTATCTCTCTCTCTCTCTCTCTCTCTCTCTCTCTCTCTCTCTCTCTCTATATATATATATATATATATATATATATATATATAATCTTAAAACAGCACTCAGTCAAGTAGAATTTTCGAGTTGAATTATTTCTCCAGTTTTTGTTGAAGAAAATTTTATTTAATAGAACTCTACTAGGGTTCTTTTATTTTAATGTAACTATAAGTTTATAGGCTCTATCTTGTTAAAAATCATGGCCTCCTTAAAATATATCATCATTTGTGGTAAATGCAAAATTCTTCAGGGAAAAATATATTCTTAATATACTTTTTAAATCCTTTTAATCTATATTGCCAATTTTTAATTTTACTATGCCCCTTTTAGAATACATAGGACACCATTTTTATTTTCCTAATGGCTTTAGTTTGCTGTACAGATTTTCCTGTTTATGTTACATTCTAACACTGCAGCTGAGTCAAGTGTACATACATAATTTGAAGAGTGAATTCAAATACTTGTTCAGGCAGAGAGCTGTATGCATTTAGATAAGAGGGTACAAGTAACAGAAGGGAAAATAACCTTGGAAATTGTCTTCTATGTTTGCTAATTCAATATGTTAAGCTAAATCAAATAACCTTTATTATGAGTTTTCAGTTTCTCTTTAACATAAAAATCCAGAGATGTTTATAAAATTAATGTTTTTCAAAAATACATTTGTCTGAAGTTACTTATTTTTACCATAATGTTTAAAGAGGACCTATTAACAAACTATACAAATGAGAAGACTCAACCCCAAAACTTTTTGCTCTTATATTTCTATATAAATGGCAGAATGTATTAAACAATATTTTTCCTTTTTAAGCTAAAATTTGTTCTTATAATAAAGCAGTGGGATAGTTTAGTAAAAAATGTTTAGAATTTGAATCAGTCTATCTGCTTTTTATTCAATGCTTAGTGAATTGGATATGATATTTTGTCTTCTAATTTCACAATTTCATTTTGCAAAACAGCATTGGGGAGGGTTAACACATAATACATTTTAAAACATGTGTGAAACATTTGACACATGGTGCTGTGTCATTAATCCCCAACAATGGTTTAGTCAACATGGCCTTTTCTCTGCAACAAATTAAATAATTCTCTATATTTTTAACAACAACAACAGCAAAGTTGGGGCTATTTTAATAATTAATAAAAGTTATTTGTTATAAAAGTATCTTATTTTGAGGAACACAAGCCTATTTTATAGCAAATTAGAATGTAATTATTATAACTTGACCAGAATTTCCTAAGTGGTAATAAAACATTTTGATAATTAATTTGTCAAACACTTTTTTTTTTAATCAAAAGGAGACCAGAATTTCATGGGACTGATTTTCAAGAACTAAGATGATATTAATCAAAAACTATCATCAATAAATGTAAACATACAATTGCAATTTGGACTTGATTTTAGATAGCGATCACGTAAATCATCATTCTCAGTATATTCTACTACCCACTCACCTATAATCTACATTTGCTCAGGTTGAAATGGGAGAGTCTGGCTACAACAGGATTAATTTTGACTCTATTTGTAAATAGTGTTCTCAATATAAAGAACACTTTTCTTTTTGGAACAATTGAGTAGGTGGCCCCATCTTCAAAAACAAAGTTCCTTGCTGCTCTTGATTAAGTCACAAATAAATAAAGTGAATTATTACCATCATCACCAAAAAAATTTTTTCAATAGCCATTTTCTTTCAACCTGGGACTTAAATTATAAATGTTATCTTTAATGGCTGGTAAAAACTGAAAATATTTACTTCACTTTAAAAATACCAATAGTTTGCATTTATTTAAACATAGATATGGAAAGATACTGTTGATATAGAATCTAAATTAGATTAATGTTAATAAGCATTTTATTATTTTTGATGTAGTTTGTTGTTCCAGATGGATAAATTATTTTCTGGTATTCATGCCAATGTGAAATTCAAGGAACATTTCAGGCCATGGTCATTAACATACCCTGATAACCTCTAATAATCATGTGCAACATTGTGTCACCTACAAAAATTGAGTTGAAATGCATCATTAAGCATATACTATATATAGCTGGTTTTTTTCTTATTTGTACAAAGTTAATAATATATTACATGTTTTACTGGCTTACCTACAAAATTAAGAAGAATGATGTTTGGAGCAGATCAATGTTTTTAACAGAAGGTAATTTAAAGTGAGAAGGAATCCTGTTTGTGCAAGGAAACATAGGGGCAGATAATGGGTCTCATTAAATGTCAGATCCTGGAGGTCAGAAATGATGCCACACTTCATAATTTATCCCCCTTAGTGTACCTGTCAGTGTTACTTAAAATTGAAAGGTTCAAAGGGATCTTAAGTCTCATTTAATAATTCTATTTCTTTTTACACATTCTTAACTGATTATATACCCATAGTTTAAAACATCTCTGGTAATGGTGAATACAGTATTTGTTAAGGCCGATTATCTTTAGTCTCATGACAATAATAAATACTTAATAAATCTTTTGAATTTAATTAAATAATTAATTAACTATCAATAAATTAATGTCCTACTCCATGGGAAAGAGGACATCTGTAGAAGCCAGACACTCGTGTTCCTTTGAGGATTTTCTGTTTAGGACTGCTTATATCCTTTCACTACAGATTCTATTTCAAAGAGAGAAAGAGAGAAATTGATATTCTATCTAGACCTACTGATCCTATTAAATGTATCTGATAGGGACTTAGGTTCACTAATTTTCTTCTTTTAACGGAATTAATGGACTTGGCAGTGAGTTACCAAAGGTTTCAAGTACTTCTCCATCATGTCTTTTAGTTGATGATACTGATGCCATGTGATAATTAAGTATTGCTCAGATCATTTTTTAAAAAATCAACAAAAATCTTTTAACTTCTGAACCAGAATAATAAGATCATTAATGAGCTAAAACAAACTTGCAGGAATTTTACTTTTATAAAGATAGTTATAGGGGAATCCAATGGGATAAAGCACTCTCTAGCTGACACAGGGGGAGAGAAAAGATGTCTTTCACAGTCAGTAGTCAGACGGTCTCTAACGTGATCATAAAATATTCCGACTACTCTCCTGCTAACTGAAAACTAGAAAGCAAAGCTACCTACATGCGTCGATGTAGAATAAAGATCTGTATACCTATTAATTTAAAAATACAAATTAAGAGTAGATTTATAGAATAATTTCATTTTTTAGTACAAAGTATGTGTGTGTGTGTGAGAGAGAGAGAGAGAGAGAGAGAGAGAGAGAGAGAGAGAGAATGAGAATGGGAAACCTACAGGTGCATAAGAGAAGATTTAAAGTCGGTCTTACTGAGTGGGTAGTCAACTCCATGGGGTGTGGAAAACTTGGCAAAATTAGACTAATGTTATTAATTATATATTTTCTGTACTATTTGAACTGTTTTTGAATTAAATACTTATTGTTTTATAAATTAAAATAATTACTCCAAGGAAAGGTTACTACTGAATACAACACACGGGGAGAGAGATTATGTATCAATGGAAATGTTATATTGTGGGTCAGTTTTTACACAGAATTTTAAGGCTCGGCGTTTACAGTGGTATTTTGATAAACTGTGCAAAGTGAAAAGTTTTGAAAATTTGAATGCATGCCTATGTCTTAAGAAAAGAAGTTAAATATTAGGGCTTTCCGGCTGCTATGAAGTGAATTTTAAATACTGAGTCCAACCATAGCTTTTTAGAGTGGAACCAGAGGTACTTACCAAATTAGAGGGAGTATTTTAATTTAAAAAAATTAACACTTTTATTTTCATACATGTGGATTTCTCAGTATCGGTTGGAGAATTGTTTTCTCCCTCTCTCAGGCACACAGCCATAGTCTCACATCCTGAAATTCTTGTCTTTTCCTCACTTTGAATGTATGAGGAAACTATTAAAAAGCATTTTTTCCCCTTAAAAGTCTAAACCAATTTGATTATGAAATATCAATAGCTATATTTTTTAATTTTGTGAGAACAGTTTTTCGCACATTATGATCTGACTGCCCCCTGGTAGAGTTCCCTTTGACCCTCACGTGCGGCTTCGTGTCCGTGGAGACGGTGGTGTGATTCGGGTTGTGAGTGAGCAGCAGCAAACTCTACGTCTTTAGGGAAGAGCACAAAACGCAAACCAGTGCAATGGCTAACTCAGAAAGCCTGACTCCCGCGGGCCGGGCGTGTCCGGGGAAGTGGAGCACATGCCTTGTGCAGACAGAGCGCCCCAGATCGCAGGGCCCGTGGGACAGTCGGCCCGATGTGCGTGCACCCCGACCCCAGACGTGGTGTGTCACGGTCTCTTTAACAACGCTCTGGTGGCATGCACGAGGCCAGTGTGGCGACACGTTTGTTACGTGCTCTGGGAGATCGTAGTCACAGATGTTTCTTGAGCTCTCCTGCCTTTCTCAGCTCCCTTCGCAGTGCGGTGGTGCCCCCTCCGTTTGCTTGCTGTGAGGGACCATCACGTGCGCCCCTGGGGAGGCACTTACAAGCTCGGGTCCTCCTCTGGCCTTCCCTCCCCTGCCGGCACCGAGACCCCAGGGAGCGAGCAGGCCACACGGTGCCACTGCACGGCGAAGGGGCTCCTGGCTCATGTCAGGACCTGTGGGACCAGGAAGTAAAGTCGCAGTGAAGGAAATCACCCGGACCTTGGGGGTGTTTGAAGTGACCTCCGGCATTTCTTATCTTGACAAACGTCTCTATTTACGGGACACATAGACTTGAACAACAGTCATCTTCGCTGCGCACACGATGACGCGAAGGCATCAAACTGCAGTTTTATCTCATGAGAGTAATAGAACACCCCCATGTCGGCTAGCGAAAGCTCGACCCCAGGTCTTGATTTCTGAATAACATTCTTAAAGAAACCAGCACTTCTGAGCAGTAGGGATAATTTCAGGGCTGGGCTAAGGGAATTACAAGACGAACCCGAAATGCTGTGTTCGAACAGAAAGCGAGGGAGGGCTCAGTGGGGACATGTCAAAAGCACACCAAGTACACCAGGAAGGCTTTCGCTGGAAATCTGCAGCATTTTAGAAATAAATAGTCACAGATTGTAACTGCTTTTTTTTAAAATAAAGGTTTATTTATTTTTTAAGATTTATTTATTTACTTGTGGCTATATACAGTACTCATATTCTGTTCTGGTTACTTTTTGTTGTTGTAAATGTGTAGTCAAAAAAAAAAATACCCACCCTCCCACTTTCTCCTTTTTGGCAACCATTGGTTTCTTCTTTTGAGGCTGTTTCTGTTTTTTGTTTATTTACTTACTTTGTTTTTTAGATTCTATATGTAAGTGAGATCATAGGGTATTTGTCTTTGTCTGACTTATTTCACATAGCGCAGTACCCTCCAGGTCCACCCATGTTGTTGCGAGTGGCAAGATTTCATTCTTTTTTATTGCAAATAATATTCAGTTGGATATTATTCAGCAATAACATAGTCTATGGTATTGTATTTGTACATATATTTACATTTTCTTTGTCCATTCATCTATCGATAGACATCTAGAGTGCTCCCAGATCTTGGCTCTTCCTACTAATGCTGCAGCGAACATAGGGATGCTTACATCCTTTTGGATTAATGTTTTAATTACTTCAACAATTAATTAAATTAATAATGTTTTAATTAATTTAATTCATTCAATAAATGCCCAGAAGTGGGATTGCTAGATTATAGATCATCTCTGTTTTTAATTTTTTGAGGAATCTCCAAACTGTTTTCCATAGTGGCTGTGCTAATTTGCATTCCCACCAACAGTGCACAAAGGTTCCCTTTTTTCCACATCCCCGTGGCATTTATTTGTTGATTTATTGATGATAGCCATTCTGACAACTGTGAGGTGATATCTCATTGTGGTTTCGATTTGCATTTCCATGATGATTAGTGATGTTGACCATCTGATTGTAACTCTTTAAATAAAAGAAAAATCTATTCTTAGAGGAAGTCCTTGAGAACGTGTCTGACCAGTTAACTGGACCCCGGGCAATCAGGAGCTCCTCACTTCTGCCCTGTTCTTGGAATGTATGTCCTACCTACCATCCCTAAACCAGTAGCCTTGAGGAAGTATAGTGTTGAGACCATCTGGTACACAAGACTGAACCTAGTGAGGGCCTCTGTATTAACTTCTAAGATTCTGGCAGATGGGTGTGGAAGCCTGCGCGCCTTGTGCTGCCCAAGACAAGCCTTGTATGTGAAGTCCCTTTGCCTATTCAGCTGCCACTTAAGAATTTGGAGTGGTCTTTCCTCTCTTTCTGCCCTCTGTATGTGGGGCCAGTTTCAGATTTCTCTGAGGGTCTTCCATGGTTGCCAGCCAACATCCATGGTTCTATATTCTATAATATACATACATATAGAATTAAGTGAAAGAATAAATAAATCAATGAGAGAAGCAAATTGCCAGCCAGGAACTAGAAAATGAATTATATATTTTGAAACTGTAATGGATGGTAAACTAATGAGTTAAAGTTTGAAGAGTAATAGAATGTTATAAAAACACAGTTATCTGCCAACAAATTACTTATTAATTATAAATGGGAAAACAGCAACTTTCCAGTGTAGAAAACTGGTGGCCACTACCTTGATAAGTCATCAAAAGCAAAAGCAGTATCACTGTTACTGGAGACAAGCCAGTACTGCACACCTCCTGATAAGATGCACTGTGAAGGACACATCACATCAAGTCATTGACATTCCTGAAAACCGCCTAACCTGAATGTAGTCACTGTGCAGTCCCAACCTGAGAGGCTTTCCCTCGAATATCTGGTCTGCACTCTTCCAAGCTATCAAGGTTAAGGAGCACACAGACAAATAGTGTGAGACGCTGCTACGTACTATAAGAGAATGAAGAAAATAGACAACTAAATGACATGCATGTTTCTGCATTGGAACTAGGACTGGGAAAACCAGCAGCTGCAAAGAACTTTAGTGGGAACTGGCTCTGTGTACACATGTTCTATATGACAGCAATGGATTATATCACTTGTCTCTTTAAATAAGAATCTATGATTCTGTACCAATATATAAATATAGAGAGAGATTTAAATTTAGACATAGATATGAAAGAATAAACAAATGGGATAGGAGCTAAGTGACAACTATTAAATAAAAAAGGAATAATGTACTTATGAATTATATATGCTAAAACTAATGAAAGTTTAATGAGAAACATAATTACATAGATATATATCTGTGTTCATTGATAGATATGCTTTGTGTGTATTCTCAACTATTTACATACATAAATACATGTCTGTGAATTGACTATTTTAGTTGACCCTTTACATATAAATTCAATTAAAGATAAGGAACATAGCTCTACAAGTTGTTCAGACTGTTCTCTGAATATGCAAAATTCATTATGTTTAAAATAATTGTACTTGATACGAGATGCTTACACACCCATTATTGTTTAGTTTGAATTATTTTCTTCAGAAGGAGTCAGAATCCTGCCAGATTCAAAGTATTCAGCTTTAGCCATATCTGAGTCATGCCAGTCAGAAGGGCGGTCCGGAAACTTGATATCGTGAATGGAGCGTTAATTTCACTGTTGAATAACTTAAACATGGCTATACAGATAATTCTCCAATCTCAAAATAAACTAAAACAGAACAAATTTCTTGTCACTAGCAAATTTATATTCATAGATTACTTAGAAAAAAATTCAAAAGTGGCCAAAGAAAACAAAGAACTGACAGTACCGAACATTGAAATTCAGAACATGGAGGCTATGGTTCACGTCTTCATCCAAAAAGATGCTCGATATGAGGGAAGAAAGATTGTTCAGGAATGTATTCTTTTGGGCTGTTGTACACAGGAAAGACTAATCAGGGTCACATCAATTCGTTTGAAAGAAAAATTATTTTTTCTGTGTACCATAATTATTATAAATCTCTGTTTGCTTGTGTGAATTAAGTTGAAAGCTGTATGGACATGTAGCAGGGACATTTAAGCTATGCAGATAAATTCTGAATACTTTAATCCAAATAATCAGGTTTTTATTAAATTTTTGTTGCATATATTCATTTTAATTTCAGCATACACAATTTTTTTTAATTTCCTCTTAGCAAATGACCACAGGTTTAGCAGTTTGGGCACAGTTTAACTGAGTCTCTTGTTCAGCATCTCGAGGGATGCAATCAAGAATTTTGCTGGCCTCCACTCTTTTGTGGAGCTCAGGGTCCTCTTCCAAGCTCTAGTGGTTGGTGACAGAACTCAGCAGCTTGCTTTTGTTGGAAACCATGGGCCCCTCATTCTTGCTGGCTCTCAGCTGGGCTGCTGTCAGCACCGAGGGCTTCCTGCAGGTCCTGCAGACTCTTCTCACCATGTCCTTCACGATATGAGAGCTTACTTCTTCATGCCAGCAGGAAAATCTTTTTAGGAAAGACAGGTCACTAAGAGTAAGGAAGAGCAAGAAGGCTTCATGCGACAGGAAAGGGCACTGAAAATATTGAATACGGAAGGAAGTGTGACGGTTCCCAAACCCCTCATTTCAGCTGAGACCACCCAGTCTGTAGGCATCTGTCTTATCATCAATAAACTTGTATCATCAGTAAAATATTAGAAGGCACTGGCTAAATATCATGGCATATCACCAAATTTATATGAATTATTAAAATGAATGAATTCAATTTTTAAAACCACAGAGTTCCTGGCACACAGATGTTTGTTTTTATAAATGAATGTTGCTTGTTCTCTGTTTTAGAATCTATATTTAGCAGAGGAAGTGATTCAAAACTGCTCCCTAAATACTAGGTCTTCTATTAGCATTGAAGTTGGGATGACCTGGGGCCAAAAGTTCTGTCATTCCCCTTATAACTCAGGTTTCTTGCCTCTTCTTATGGTCTTTTAGTTCAGTAGGTCTAGCACAGGTCTCATTTCAAGAAAAAATAAAAGCAAAAGAAGAATCCAGTGATCTTCTGGATGGGATGGTGTGGCGTGCAGATGAGTTGAGCAAGGCCAGAGACTGGGAAGCAAGACTTTCATCCCAATCAGTCGACGACTCTAAATAATGAAGGGCTGCGTCTGAACCCCAGTATATGAAAGGAAGTTAAAGAGAAAAATGCAGTGGATGGTTAACTAAATCTGCAAAAAAAAATTGAGGTAACAAAAATAAACAACAAAAACAAAAACTCTTCATAGTTCAAATTAATTATGGAGTCCAAGAATTGGGTGGTAATCATCAATGAAGAATGTATTCAGAAAAAAAAAAATGACCACGTAATTCCAGAAATATTCTAGTAAACAAATGCATTGCTGACAGTTTTGAAGAGCATACCGAGGGCTGAGGTTCACTTCTGGGAACTGCCTTCTGAGGTGGTGGTGGCTTTGGGGTCACCCGCAGGGGGTCGGTTGTGGAGAGCGCTAGCTTCGCATCTTTTACTGTGAGGGCAGGCTGCTCTGCTGTACTACAGTTCTGAATTTTTTTTTCCCATCTACTTTATAGTCGCTGCTTTTATATCTGTGAAATTGAGAGTTTAGTATTATTGATTATTTCGAGTTACCATTATTCCATTTCGTACCCTTTCAGAGAGAAAAGCTAATATTTTCTCTTTGTTAGGACCCAATGGACAGTTATTTGCCTTCATTGGAAAAGAGAATTCTTACAATGTAGATGACTGTCTTAAGGCCAAAAACAGAAATTTGTTCATAACTTTTATGTTGTTCCTTGTAATTGCTCTTGTTTTATAGAAATACCTTGACTCTGCCACTAAATTTTCTACTGTGGTAAGTTTCATAATGATTTAGGCTCAGTACCTCATCTCTAAAAGAAGCTTGAAATAGACTCGAATGTAATATATATTCAGTGTCAAAATCCATGAGTCCAATTTTGCCTACCACTTCTGTTTTCAATGTGACTGTCTCCTGGCTCACTCTGACCATCTTCCCCATGAATAAAAAGTCCATGTTTTAGTTTTAGTTTTTAACTATCCTGCAATTGGATAGTCTTGTTCTCAATTATCTATATTATTTTGTACTATATGTAAAAAATTTAAATCATTGATATCACAATACATAAGTGTTGAGTAATAGTTTTGTAGCTTAGATTTGTAATATATCATGATTGATTAGAACTGGTGGGCAAGGGAGAAAAAAATAAGAGAATAACTAAAATAATATATATTTTTTATTCTTTCCTATTGGTTTTTATATTTTATTGATTTCTATATTTTCTATATTTCATTGCATTATCTTTTTGCATTTAAATTATCTTTTGCATTTTTTATTAGTGGAAAACTAAGCTTGTTTTCAACAGTATAAAAACAATATGAATGAGTTCAAACTTATTCATTCAAAATATTTCTTGTAGTTAGTGAGTCATTTTCCAATAACACCTTTCTTAACACATCTCTTAAGTTACTCTTCACGTATTTTAGGGACAAACAATGTTAGGTAAAGCTGTGGTGAGCGTGCTACATGTGGCCATCCTAGGATACGAATGGTTATCAAGATTTTAACAATGGAGACTATCAAGTGTTGGGAGAGGAAGAGCAATTGACCTGCTACTTGAAGAAAGAATTTGCAAGATAAAAACTGAAGAAGGAAAAACTTCCAGTGAAATATCATGATCTGTATTAAGACCACAGATGGAAAAAAACTTGGCACTTGTAAGGAACTGACAATCCATTGAGGCTGTAGTTGAGTGACTAAAAAGGGCAATAGGCAACTCGAGGTTGGACTAGTTGGTAGAGATAAGGAGTTTATAATGAATTCTAAGTGGACCGCATGACTAACAACTAACACTTAAAAAGTTTCATTCATGATTCTATATGGAAAGTTGTTTAGAAACAAAATAATTCAGTGTAAATGGTCAATAATAAATCTATTGACAGTTGTGGAGAGAACTGGTAGTCACATGGTGGAGGTGGCAGTGGATATAGAAGGTGGGAATCAAGGCAGACTGTAGTTCTGATTCAGTACCCGGTGATAGTGGGATGTGCTGTGTGAGAAAACAGCTGTTATTTAAAGAATGGGATCCAAGTAGTTTTAACTAAATAACTGCATATGTTAGGATGTTATTTACTAAGTTTGGAAAGAATAGAAGTTAAGAGGTTGGTTAATGGGAGCCAAACGTTGCAAAAACTTTGATGTCTGAGGCAAGCATCGGAGATGTTAATAAGATTAGTGTGGATACATAAATATATATAAATATTGTTATACACATAGAGTATAATAAACTAGACATATAAATTAGGACAACGTCATTTCAATTTTTTAAATATCTTAGTATCTAGCATTCCAAAAGTATTTATTGGACTTTGTTGAATAAAAAAATTGTTTATCAAAACACCATTAAAAACACGAAACAATATGTAGATTTTTAAAGAATTATAAATCAGTATTAAAATAAAACAGACCCAATTTTAACCTAGAGTATCGAAAAGATACACAGGAATTGTGAATGTGAATATAAAACGGTACATTAATTGGAGTGTTCCTCATAAACACTTATTCTTATCATACAACCCTGCATTCTGACTAGCTATTTTCCTAAGAAAAATAAGAATGTTTGTCCACGTAGGAAAAGATTTACAGTGGTTTAAAAACAAAATGAAAACAATCTAAATGTCTTTGACTTTGATGGTTGAATAAACTATGGTACAGATTGAATGTTATTTATCAATAAAAAGCATGATAAACTACTGGTACATTGAACAACAGAGATGAATCTTATACACATTGAGAGAAGCCAGACTAGATGTTGTAAGATTCCATTTATAAGACACGCTTGAATAGGCCAAATTTTGGGGGCACAAAACACATCAGTTTTTGTCAGTACATGGGGTAAGGGAAGGCATGAGGGAACTTTTCCTTCTTCAGATTTTACATTTTGTATTAAAGACATAACATACATTGATTGCAGTGGCATTTACTCAAATTTTGTCAAAACTCAGTAAATCTGACTTAAAAAAGTAATATGTTCAGTATAGCTATATATTTTATCAGTATGCAGAAATGTTCTGAATGTGACTGAGTGTACTTTTATATTTTTATTAAGTTAAAATCCATCTATATTTTTTTTAGATTTTATCTTCAAAGTGACCAGAATTAGATAATTCATAATGTTTTATATTAAACTCAAAGAAGTTTTAAAATGTGGCCTATATAATCATTATTCCTTTGATAACATAATTTTATCTTTTTATTCCTGGCAGCAATAAAAAATAATTTAAAGCATTGACACCAGGGTCTTACTCTTGAAAATTTCCTAGTGACCAAATTAATGAGAACCATATGTCTTACATTTAAAAATAACAACTCTACAAATGAAGCAAAAGTAAAAGGAAATGAAAAGGAGATTCACTATCCTAGTTTATATGGCAGATAAAGTCAATAGCGGTAGTTGTTGATCTCAGCTTGAACAATGTAGTAAAAACACATAATTCTCACCTTTCCCCGTATTTTATCTACTTATTATTAATATTGATTATTATTCTTAGGAAACATTTTCTAGAATGCAAACATAAAGATTGACTTACCTAGCTCCTATTGTGTGATTAAGAATAGACTTATAATTCTGGTGGTTCAGCGAATATTCAAAATTTATTGGATGTCTACCAATGCTAGGCAATGTGCTAGACACCGGTTTGAACTTGGCCATTATCTTTAATGGCTTATATTTAATTTGACCTATGGAATTTATGGTGAGACACAGAAATGCCAGTACACGATGGTAATGAAATAAAATATTTGGCACAATGATGAGGCAGTGACGGGGCGAACCTGCTCTGTACTACACAGGAAATGCACGACGCAGTCATTTGGCCGGATGAAAACGCGTACTGTGAATTTACACATTTTCTTACCATCTGCAAATTCAGCAGTTACTACACGACATCCTCTAATTTACCAAAAGAATCTAGTCAGGACAGTGATATAAAATGAAAAGTGTTCATTCTCAGGTAATGGAGTGCATTTTTATACTTTTATAACATGTCATTTGAAGTCATGTATACCCAACGAATAACGTTACCAATTTTGAAGCCAAGTGCTGGCCCCAGACGTCTACCTACCACTTATTTATGACTCTTTGACCTTTGCATTATATACTATTATAATATAACATTATCGTACGTCAATATTTCAATTTTTTTTATACTTTTTACCATTGTTAATGATGGTAATAGCATGTATGATGACATAAATCTAAATAAGATATTGTAAACACTTATCAAAAAATATTAATATTGCTCATTATTCACAAGCCTATGCAAGCATATTGCACACAAAACAAATATTTATGGTAAATTGTATCTTCCTTTAATTTGTACCTGTTTGTGCTTGTGTGTGAATATATATTATTTTGGTAATAGTTTATAGATTTCTATAAATAATTTCTATAAGAAATTAGAAAAACTCTCATGTCAATGGTTTAATTTCATAATATACTCAAGAGACACTAAATAGTATGCTAATTAAAATGTCAGTTAACGAACATTCATTTATGATGAACTGTCAACTTAGTTTTTTAGCACCATATGCCACTATCAGCATTACTTTATTTACTATTTATTAATTTTTCATTTTGTTTTCTAAACTTCTGAACTAGACTTACCATCTTCTTTAGGGATTTTAATTTCAATTATCTGTGTGGTTGATCTACCAGAGAATATCTCCAGTCAAATCTAACCTTCAAAATATGTTCGAAATTTTCTAGAAGGATAGTTACTAAGTAGTCAAATTGTTATTTAGGAATCAATTTCCTTGCATCTAAAATAAACTGATCCAAAACTAGAAAGGGAGTTTAAATGTTAGTCCCCAACAGCTAATATCCAGCACTCAAATTTCTAATTTTCCATCAAGCATATTTACAACTAATCAGTTCAATTATTTTCCAGACATTAATATTCCTAGCTAAAGTGTGGAAAACAAAACAAGAGAATGCTGGGTTAGTAACTTCATTCAAAACATTTCAGCATAAATCTTTGAATTTAAAGGATCTGAGGACTTTGAGTGGTCCACAGTTATTTCCCTAATTAGCTTTATTAGCCAAATAGATAGAAAATTTTTAAAAAATTATGAAGGTTTATCCTTACCTAAAGAATATCATAACTTTATTCCTGGGTGTGCCCTTTTCATCAAGAAAAGGGTGGTATTTATATTAAATGTGGCTAGATGGGCCAGTGGTAGGGCTTATTTTCCATGACTGGATAAAATGAATTACCTCATTGTTCCTGTTACCTCCTGTTACTGGTTTCTATTTACTATAATTTCCATTGAACAATGAAAAATCTTTTATTTAATAGTCTCATATTATCACTTAATATATTTCCAAAGAAACTATTTATTTAATTAAAAAAGCTCCTACTTCACAAAGGCAATGGGTATTTGTAAAAGATACAGCATTTATAATTGAAAGACCATTCTTCATTTCTCACTTATTGTGGTTTATTTTGAAGTAGACATATTTCTGCCGGTATTGCTGAAGATACAGAAGGAGAGAGAGAGCAGGGTGGGCGGGGGCGGGGGAGGACCAGGAGAGAATGTGTGCGAGAGAGGCGTACAGTGAAAATTGAGTGATTCTTTACTAATCTGTGTCGGAGTTGCACACCTGAGGGAGCTGTACGAGGATATGCAAGACGAGGAATATTAATTACGACAGGTCACGCGTGCTCCGAAGTTCTCTGTCAAATGTTACATCCATGTTCTGTCTATACCATTGTTTTTGCAAGATATACACTGATTCCCAAATAGACACTGCCTATTTGTGTGAGAAATCATATTCTAAATGATATAGAACATTGACATTTGGAATGTTTTAAAAGATGTTTGGGAATAAGTATCGAAACATTCCTTAGAAAAAAATCCACATAACCTTAGGTTAATTAACCAATAAATAGATAAACAGACAGGCAGATAGATGGATGGATAGTTAGATGTAGATAGATAGTAATTTAAAAAGCCCTACAAAGGTCTACTTTATTATTATTTTTCTCACAATGTCCACCATGAAACAGTTTTCTTATCTCTTTTTGTTTAACATTAAAAAAATATTTTGGAATTATTTTCTTTGAACTTGACATACTTATACATGCTTGCATTTTAAAGAGAAAAAGACAGATTTTCCTTCATGTTAAAAAGTTTTTTACACTGTTTTTAATTGGCAATCAGTTGATCTGTGAAAAGAAAAATAATTATCATCTTTGAACATTTTGTATAGCTTCTTCAATTTATCATATGATTTTTTCTTACTCCTAGTGCAGGAAGGAAGTATCAGTGGGGCTTCCTCATCTACTACATTTAGTACTAGCAGTCGTGATAGATTTGCATACTTTGTTAGAGTTTTTAAAATAACAAGTTCAAGGGCTCTGCCATCCTGCTGCTCACAATTATCTCTCTGAATCACTCATGTTTAATTTTGTGGTAAACGATCTATAGACAAATCTAGTAAGAATAAATTAACTATGGAATGTCTCATTTTAAACATTTGTTTGCATTCTGTATATATTTTGTTTCCTGCCGTAACATTAATTTATCAAAATACATTTCTCATTAAATCATTTACCCAAGTATTCAAATACAAAAAGCTTCATGTAATAATGTCCGATTACCTATTTATTTTCTTTAACTCTTAACTAATTTATCTCATGTTCGTGGCTATGATTTAAAATAGTTTCTTTTAATAGTTTGAAATTATGTTCTGTATGTAATAAATCACCTCGAATCCATGTTAGAAGTCTAAACCATAAAGTATTAGCAGATTGCTGCCTGGTCACATATCAGCCTTCAATTATCCATGTTACGATGGGGATCCATTATTATAATTGAAAAATTATTAAATTCTCTTTCATTTTATTCAGGGAGAATTTTATGTTTTACATAAACAGGCAATTTCAATAGTCTGAAAATAATGGGACAGAACTAAATTATACGCAGAAAATTTTCTGATCTACAAAGAAATCCCCTCACATAATCAACTAGAAAACAATTACATTAATTTGAAAATTTTATACACAATTCAATAGCTTTCCAGACTATTATAAATAACAGTTTAGAACAGACTATGGGAAAAATGTGCCATATAAAATGATCAGACAAATAATAACAGGCACAATATTAATAGTGTAGATTCAAAATCTATATAACAATATTCTCATAACTTTTGACTTAATAGACTAGATTGGAAAGGAGATACTAAGTATCTGAATAGGAAACATATAATACTGAATGATATCAATGTCGATTCTTTCCAAATAAATGCAAAGGTTTAATGCAGTTCGAAATGAAAATCATCTGGATATTTTTTTTTAATTTAATTATGCTCTATCTTCCCTTCTGCTTTTTTTTGAATTAATACTATTCTTTTTGGAATCATTAGAATTTTCATTTTTTTTAAAATAAAATATTAAGCCTATGAATTTAAAGAGTATATTAGAGTTTTAAAAAAAATTATTGTCTTGTTATAACATTTACCTAATAGCAGGATTGGTAAGTGGTTTTATTTTCTACCTTATTGCTTTTAATATGATTATACTATTATGCTTGGGGGATTTACCCATTTTCCCTGATGCATGAGTTTTTCATGGACCCTTGTTAAAGAAACCCACAATAGCTTAGAATTAGAACCACATGAATATAGTCAAGTAACCTTTGACAAAGGAGCAAAAGCAACTTAAAGGAGAAAGGACAGTCTTTTCAATAAGTATTGCTGGAACAACTGGATAGAAAATGAATCGAGACACAGAACTGATACCTTTCACAAATATTAACTCAAAATAGAGAGATCTAAATGTAGAATACAAAATAGAAAACTCTTACAAAATAAAATAGAAAATCTAGATGACTTGAGGTCTGGTGATGAGTTTATAGATGCAACACCAAAGCACACTCCATGAAAGAAAATAGTGGTAAGTTGTACTAATTAAAATGGAAAACTTCTGCTCTGTAAATGACACTGTAAAGATAAACCACTGACTAGAAGAAAATCTTTGCAGAACACACATCTGATAAAGAACTTGTATATAAAGGATATATAGAATTCATAACACTCAACAATAAAAAAGAATAATTCAAAATTAGACAAATGATCTGAACAAGCATCTCACCAAAGAAGATAGGCAGGTGGCAAATAAGCTATGAAAAAAATGCTCAACAAATATATAATGAGAAAATCACAAATACAAACATCAGTGAGAAACCACTATACACCTGCTGGAATGGCTAAAAATCAGAAGCACCGACGACACCAAATGCTGGAGAGGATGTGGGGCACCGGGCACTCCCCGCCCCCCTCCGGTTGTTGGTGGGAATGCAACACGGTGCAGCCACTTTGGAAGATGCGAGCAGTTTCGTACAAAGCTAAACACAGTCTTACCATCAGATCCAGCAATCACACCCCTAGGCATTCACCCAAATGAGTTGAAAATTTATGCCTATACAAAAGCCTGCACACAAATGTTTATAGCAGCTTTTTCCCCCATAATTACCAAAATCTTAAGTCAAACAAGATGCTCTTCAAAGGTGAATGGATAAACAAACTATGATACATCCATTCAGTGGTATATTATTCAACGATAAGAAAAAATAAGCTAGAAGCTACGAAAAGATACGAAAGAAACAATGCATACTGCAAAGTAAAAGAAGCCAATTTAAAAAGATCATCTACTGTTTGGTCATACCTGTATAACATTCTGGAAAAGTAAAACTATGGAGACAGGAAGGAGATCAGTGGTGGCCAGGGGTCTGGGAGGAGAGGGAAGGGTGAGCAGGTAGAGCACAGGAGATTCGTTAGGACACCGTAATGATGGAGGCATGGAAGTATATATTCATCAAAGCCTGGAGAGCGTATAATACATAGTGTATACTAAGGTACTGGATAGACTTTTGTTAGTAATAATGTATCAATATCAGTTAAATCAATAATCAATAACTATCGTAACAAACGTACCACACTAATGGAAGATGTGGAAAATAGAAAAAAACTGTGGTGTGGGGATAAGGAGAGCATATGGGCACTTTAATTTCTGCTCAATTTGACTAGAAATCTAAAACTGCTCTAAGAAATGAAAACTTCCTAAAAATAATGTAAACACAATTTCAATTCTCTATCGTCACTCTGTGCATTTTATTAATTATGTTGTTCAAATATTTAAAGTTGTTCAAATATTCAAAAATTTTATCTATTTCCTCTGTCAGAGCCGATCGTGTTTTATTTAAATCTCATTACATTTGCATTTCTATTTTTTGTTTTCTAGTAGCACTTAAGAGCTTAGCTGTGTTAATTTTAATATTATATTCTCTTCAACACTTTGTCTTGTAACCTCGTTTGTAAATACCCCTTCGCTCTGTAGCGCAAATCTATCACCTTTTGTGAAAATTCACCGATGTGATGTCTATTCTTTATTTCCTTTTTACTCTAACAATATATGAGTTTGCTGTCATTGACCCACTTCTTATTCACTAAGTAAGAGTTTTTGTATTTTTAAAAATGTTCTGGTAAAAAGTTCTCTAAAAACGTTCCTCAAATTTGAAGGGTCAACATTAAAAAAATTAGGAAATAGTGAAAGTCAGTAGATCACGTTTGTTGGAACGACATATTTAACTTGAAATACATTAAAGTACATTTCAAATTCTAATGCAAAACTTGCAATGCTCCATGGGACAGATATGATATTTAACATAGTTTAGTTATCTAAAAGTCAACTTAATTGTTATTTTTATGTTTTTTTTTTTTTGATATCTCATAGTACCTGAGATCTCTCAAGTATCTGAAGGTGTTTTTTTGTTTTTGTTTTGTTTTGATTGGTTTTGTTTTCTCAGAACCTGGGGGTTGACATTTTGCCACATGGTGACAATTGTGTCACCAGGAGAGAGGATGCTCCCTGTTTTGTGGGCCAGGCACTCCCGGTGGCCACTTCCCCTGCCATTCCTCTTGTGTCGCATAAGACCTCTTTTATTTTCCTTTGTATCGCAAGCTCTACCAAATAGTTAACTAGCTAAGTTAATTTATAATAAATGTTTCCGGAAATATTCCAGACTTCATATCATCCACTATGAATGAGAAAAAGCCGGATAACTACTTACACAGTTTCCTACATAGCTTTACCCTTTCAAATGATGAAAGTGACCCCAGTTTTGGCCCTTAAAGTTAAGTTCTTTCAGCATCATTCATAGTTTTTGTTTTTGATGAGCATATGCCATGGTCCTGTAATCAAAGACATCCTAAGTCATTCATTAGTTATTTAAAAGTGCAAAGTCACAATAAAGTCTTAGCAGATGCTAATTAAACTAATTTTAAGATGGCTCAAAGTATAGGAAATTCATTGACCAAAAAAATAACAATAACAATAGTATAAAAGTAAGGTAACGAACACGAAATAGCACATTTTAATAAAACAAACTTTGTGTGGGAGCTTGGTGCCGCACACTATTAGAGAAAGACATAAAAATTTGGTGTAGATGATAACTGTCATTCAAACTATATGAAAGCCTCATTTAATCAAATAAATTGTTAGCTCTCTGTACAGTTGGTTATGACATTAAATGATCTATGCAAAGAAGTATTAGAGATATAAAATTTTGGTTCAAATGCCAGTTCTTCTCCTTAAAATAATTGAACAAATCTTTTTGAGCAAATCACTTGTTTAATTTTTTGCTGTAAAATAAAGGATAAAAAACTGCCTCTCAGAATGACAAATACCAAGTACTATGTGATTATGTTTCAGGTATAACATATGCAAAAAAAGCTAATTTGTTTTTGTTTATTTATCTTTGCTTTTATTCAATATATTTTGTGAGGATTAAACACAATGAAGAGCTGAAACATTACATTTCTAATTAAGGCAACATTTTTTAGAATGCAAAACATAATGATTGAGATACATAGTTCTTATAACATGGATAAGAATAGACTTGTAATTCTGGTGACTCACAGAGTATTCAAATTTATTGAATGTCTACCAATTCTATGCAATGTGCTAGGCACTGATTTGAACTTGGTCATTATTTTTAATCACATTTAATTCAACCTAAAAAATTTATGAAAAGACAAAAAAAATGCCAATACACGATGGTAATGAAATAAAATATTTGGCCCAATGATGAGGCAGTGACGGGGCGAACCTGCTCTGTACTACACAGGAAATGCACGACGCAGTCATTTGGCCGGATGAAAACACGTACTGTGAAAATACACATTTTCTTACCATCTGCAAATTCAGCAGTTACTGCATGACATCCTCTAATTTACCAAAAGAATCTAGTCATGACAGTGATATAAAATGAAAAGTGTTCATGCTCAAGTAACAGAGTGTATTTTTATACTAACATGTCATTTGAAGTCATATAATTACTATATCCAGTGAATCATGATCTTTTACTAAAATACTTGTCTATTCTTTCTGTAAAAACAATTTTAAGATAAATATATGTTTTGCTTTGCAACAAACCCTGCTTCTTTTATTGACATAAACAAGTTTATTTAGAAAATAATGTATTTTGTGAAACACATAGTGCATCATTCATAATGTGAAATAATTCTATATTAAAAAGCAATTGATGAGCAAGAGTCTAGTATCACTTTGAAAAATATATTATTAAGTAAAATTACAAAGTTTCAAAATAACATTTCTCCTTTTAAAATTTAGCTTTAACTATAAAGTTGAGAGGAAAATGGTAGATCCTTAAAACCTTAACTGTTTAACAATAAGAGCATTTAAAAAGATTAAAAACTCTTAAATGTCTTCTACATACTAATGACCCAAGACATACAGGTATTTCCTTATCAACTTGCTTTCACTCTAGCTTGTACTGAATTTATATCTAATACCCCTCCAAAGCTTATATCTCCCAACTACCCCTAACCCCGTCACCAAGATTATGTGAATTCCGTGATTCCCTCTTTACTAACACGAAAGAAGCCATCATCAGCGTCATAATGTAATATCTCTCTCTCTCCCTCGGCCCCCCCGCCCGTCCCCTTCTTTTCTCTGTGCATAATCCCCTTCAGTCTCATGACTTCCTTTCTGTGGTTGGCTTATTATTATTATTATTATTATTAATTACATACAGTATTCTTCTAGAATTTTATTAAAATTAAATTGTTTAAATCATGGAGATAATTTTGTTTATGCAATGCAAAGATTTCTTGTTTATCAGCTTTTACGAATAACAGAATCTTTTCATATTTTTTAATAAATATGCATTTTCAACCTCATCAACACCAGACTTTAATATTCCTGGAAAGAGTTTAATTAGAGTTCTTAGGTGAAAAATAATGAGATGAAACTGCAGTCTTTAATGACCTAAGGTTTTGCTGAATTTTTTATTTTATTTTGAGGCCTCTAAAATGTCTTCATTCCTTTTCCTTCTATTTCAATACCTCTAAAAACTTAAAATATAATTACTACTCTTCGCACATTAAAAATTCTCTTAGATTTCTAATCTAGTATTAAGTGGTAAAGAATTCATTAATAAATAAAATAATGTAGAAATGTCCTAAAGTTTAGTCCCATGATTTAAATATCAGTAATAGCATTGATATGGGATCGGATCGGAAGTTTCTTTTCCAGCACGCTGTATGGAGGCATTGGCCTCAAGGCGTTGATTACAGAGGATGGGGCTGGTACGCTCCCAGCAACGAATGCTGAGGTGGTAGGTCCTGGTCCAGGCCAAGATTCAGTTATGACATAATTCTGTTGGACCTAATCCCCTATTCCAACAGAAGGGACTGGTGCTTCTTCAACTCATGGGTCTTAAAATCTCAGACCAAAGGGCCAGGGGTCCTATTCTCCAGACTGACACCCGGCACTGCCAGCTTCCGGTGTGACCGTTCAGGGCATCGTACAGCTATTATATTTTGTCAGTACATCCAACTCTTGTCCCATAACACCTACCTCAAGGGCCATTATACAGGTTCACGCATATCAAAACTCCACATTGTACCCCTGAAATACATACAGTCTTCTATTCGTCAATCATACCTCATAGATCTAGGACACACACACCTGAAATTTACCTGCCATATTCCCTACAAAATAGCAGATACCAATAGTTACGATGCAGCCGCTCTGGAAATTAGAATAGAGAGCCAACAGGCCTGATTGGCTATATATATCACTTAATTTTAATCTAATTTTTACTTTCCAAAAATACTAAAAATTATTTAAAGCCTCAGAGTTTTACATTCTTACAGCACGTTATATAATTCTAATAGAAACAGTCAAGATCCTGTTGGTCTAAAGCAACAGAAACCAGGCGGAAGGAGAGTATACTGTTGCATGAATTCGCTGCAGCAGGGGCACAGGCAGCTCGGATTTAAACTGAATATGACTGGAAGGAGCAACTCAGTTCCCACTGGGGCTTTTCTGTTTTCCGTCAGTCTCATTATTCGAGACCGCCCTTTACCCCGATGTGGGAAACACACTGCCCTCGTAGTTTCTGATACTGTTGCCGTCGCAGGATGGATGGATGCTTCTTTACTTCGCACGGGGAACCTCTGGACAGGCCTTTGAAAGATTCACGCCACCTCTCCCACACCAAAGTGTGAGCAGTGGGTATACGATTTTAACATTTATGGAATCATTCAAAAATATTAGTTGAGTTCCTGTCACATCCATTGCTCCCTTCTACTCATTTGGCATAAAACAGCTAATAAAATCCACACATCCCCTGCTCTAATTTCTAATCTGGTGGGGACACAAAGACAATAAAGAAGTAAAGTTAATCCATCAGGTTGTGATACGGCAAACAGGAGAACACCGTAAAGGGCATGAAGAACAATGGAGAGACACTGTGTTTCGCGTAGATGGTCAGGAACAGTTTCCCTGGGAAGGAGACATTTAAGAAAAGACTTGAAGGCGTTTACAACCATATGGTTCTCCATATGGCTTCAGTGGGAAGCGACAGGGACATTCTTCCAAGGAGCGAGTACCCTTCCAATCTGTGCTGGGCAGATTCTAAAATAATAGGCTGACTGCGCCAATTTATATTGCTTCTTTCTTTTCCTTCCTTTGCGGTTGCCATTTTTGGAATATACCGATAATTTTTAATGCTGAAATTTTACTTCATGCGACACGGGCACTTTTGTGTTTCTGGTCCTCTGAGAGTCTGAAGAAAATACTTACCTGGCAACTAATTTTGACATGGCATTTAAAAACATATATAGCAAACAATGCTCATTTTATTTTTTGCAATAACAAAGGAAATGTATGCTAGTTGTGGAATATTAGGAAAACAGTCAAAAAGGCCACAGAGACATAATGCTATTACAGATCTCAGGATATCGCAGCAGTATTTCACTTACTAATGAAAGTATCTGCTGATTTTGAATTGACTTTTTCGCATAACTATATGTCTGGTGTGTTACATTCACAAAGTTCTTTCCTACCCAAAGTCATATAAATAGTCATTGTTGTTTTTTCAATTCCTTTACTTTTTTTTTTTATTTATTGTTTACATTTAAGTATTTTATGAATCTGGCGTAAGCTGAGTGAGGACTGGCAAACCCAGACAGTTCTGGAGGCTCCTTCCTCCCTCAGGGGATTTAACGAGAACCAGCCCAGCGTGTTACTCAGTCCTGCTGTTGGTTGGCAGTTCCCCTCTTTTTAATAAGGCCATTTCTCTGCTCCAGTTGTTACATGATTGCACGTTTCCCCTGCTCTCTGCCACGCTAAGTACATGTAGAGCGTTACAAGGACGGGCCGCTTCTCTGCTAGCCATTGGCCATGCATGCAAACTGTCTCTACTAGCCGAAATCGTGGAGGAAAAAGAGAATTCGGGGGACTCTGTACACTTTATTATTACCGGACTTCATAGTTTTTCCTCAATAAACCCTATTTCAAATCTGCCCATAAGACACTAGTGGTTTTTATCTGTGACTCTTTTGCATAATTTTGAGTTGTAACTTGTTTTCTAGGAAATATTAAGTATTTATTAACATATCCTCTTTCTAAATTATCATAGAAAAATTTTCAGGTACATGCTACTTGATACCAGAAGTGGACAGGGGCAGCATTACAGCGTCATTCATGGGGGTCCCTGGAGGAGAGGTGAAAGAAATTTTCGAAGTGCAGACTTTAGAGTGATATTTATGGTTCCTCATTTTTTCTTGGCAAAGAAATAGCTAGAAGCAAGGAAAGAGTTGCTCGCCTGCTTTCAGTGGAAGTGTATATACAGATGTTGTATAGCCAGCAGGGTGCAGAGTTCCATTGACTAAGTTGCCTCTCAGCTCCAAAGCTAAACTTTGATCATCTGCTTCATGACTGTGGAGCTGGGCCCCTGCACACCGCGTTTCTGGTTCGCCAGTGGTCCCGTGTTGGGTTGGCGAGTGAGGGTCTGAACCCTTCCTGTTCGTTCCTGTCTCTTCTCTTTTCATGTTGATTTCTGACTATGCCCGACATCTTTTTTTACTGGCATCAGCGGTTCCTTTCTGTATCAGCAGTTAAACACAGTTTGCAGTTTTCTAAAACTCATAAAATCAGGCTCAGGCCTCCTGGGGACCTAAACATCACCCAGCCAGCAGTCTCTGTGTTCACAGACCTGGTTACAACCTTAAAAGATCCTTGAAACTCAGCCGATGTTGCCTTCTGCAGTGCCCCTCTACCCAGAGTCTATGCCTGACTAATTCCAACATTCTTCCTGTTTCCCCAGCCTTCAGAGTGTAGAGTTGCTCTGTTTGTGATATGCTAATATTTTCTCTTTTCATTTCATTTTCTTTTGATTAACTTCATAATTCTATATACCTAGATAATGATTATTAATATTAAATTCTCTCTCAGTTAAAATAGTTGCTATGGTTTCTGTCTCCTGTCTAGACTCTAATTGAAACAAACAGGTAATGTGCTTCAGATAATTAGCTAAATAAGTATTTACATAGATAATTGAGATATGGAGATAAACACAGAGACTGAGATAGAGCTGGAGACATAGCTTGCTTAAGACTTTTTGAAAAGACACACATCAGGTTCTGAGCATGGGTTGCTCAGGCAGAAGATGAAGAAGAGATCCCAGTAAGGTGAGGGGACTGGGAAATAAGATAAAAGTAAAGGAAACAATAAAGGAAGTGTTAAAACATTTGCACAGTAACATTTAAAACAACCGAATAATCAGAAAGTATAAAATGGGCCTACCTTGTGATTTCTTCAAATTTCATCATATGTAAGATGTTTTGAAGTAGACATTGCTTTTTTTTAATATTAAAAAAGGATACTTTTATTTTTAGTTTTGAAGGTATTTTTACTTGGTGGATGTAAGTTTTATGACATTATTTTCTGTCTATCATATTGTTTTTATACTTTGATGTAAGGTGTTGAATATATAGAATTCTTAAAGTTGCTTTTCATTTTGTAATTTTGTTTGTATAGTTATTGTTAATATGTTAATTAGTTATTGAATTCACTATATTTAATTTGTTACCAATTTGGGGAGATTCGCAAATGAACACTTACATGTTTGTATCTTCTGTATCATGTACTTAGTTGTAACCTGGCTTGTGCTGGTTTTATTAGCTTATTGAGAAAGTAATTACTTTTTTGATTCATTAGATAATATATAAAATAGGTAACATATCAGTTTTTAGATCTCCAGTGTAAAACTTTCAACATCCTGAGAGTTTTATATTCTTAAAAAGCTGTTAAATTATTTTTGCGTGTTTTGTTTAGGCAGGTACTCAAATAGGATACTTTTGCATACTTGAATGAGCAAAAATATTTTATCTATTTTGGTCTCATGTGTGCAAACAGACATGCATGCAAATGATTTTAATATTTAGTAAAAACTTTGGAACACATTTGTTTGAGTTTAAAGATTTACAACTACTTGCTATATTTATCTTCTTATTATGCATATTATGCAAATGAGACCTATTTTTTTTAATGATCTGATTTTATTTGGTAGATATCAGTCAGATTTCTGTTGTATTTTAAACATGATATTTTCATTTCTATACATTTTTGCATGCTTCTCTTTTTGGGTTAAATACTCCTAGTTCAATGTGAACTCTTAAATTTTAGATTCAGGTCTCCTCTTGCTCAATCAGCTCTCTTAGAAAATGTATTTTTGGAGATTTTGAATACTAATATCATTTTAATTTAATCTTGGCTTTCCCAACAATGTATATAATCTACTAAATGTCAAGTGGGGTTACGTTATGCATATTTACAGTTTTCTATTTCTTTTGAATCATTTCTAGTAACTGCCAGCTTTTGATAAAATTATCCAATTTGCCAAATTTATTTAACTATCAATATGTCAGTATATCAACTGGTTAAAAGTAATTGTTTTGTTTATTTGTATTTGTTTTTTGTTCATTTGTTCTTTTTTGTTTTCTATCCCATATGTGAGTGAAAGCATACGGTTCTTATCCTTTCCCCCTTGACTTATTTCGCTTAGCATAATACTCTCAAGATTCAACCATGTTGTCGCAAATGGCAATACTTCATTTTTTTTTGTGGCAGTGTAGTATTCCATTGTATATATGTATCATATCTTCTTTATCTAATCATCGTTCAAAGGATACTTAGGTGTTTCCATGTCTTGGCTTTTGTGACTAATGCTGCAATGAACATAGGGGTACAAATGTCTCTATGAATAAGTGTTTTCAGATTTTTCAGGTAGATATTCAGAAGAGGGATTGCTGAGTCATACGATAGCTCTAGATACGGACAACAGAATGGTGGTTACCAGAGGGGAAGGGATGTGGGAAAGGTCAAAGAAGATAAAGAGGGTCAAATACAAGGTGATAGAAGAGACTAGACCTGGGGTGGTGAGCACAAATAGTGTAGTCGGATATCATTTATAAAGTTGTAAACCTGAAGTTTATATAATGTCATCAACCAATGTGACCCCAATAAATTTAATTTTAAAAAGTAGTTCTGTGTTTGGTTTTTGGCCAAACTTGACAGAGAATTTTATATTCATCTTTTCAAAGAGCCAATTTTTAGCAATGTTTAATCTCTCGATTTATTTTGCATTTATTAACTTTGTCTTTGAGCTTTGTATTTTCCTGTTGCTACTCCCTTTGGATTTGTTCTGTTTATCTTTTTCTTACTTCCTATATCTGAGTTTAGCTCATTATTTTTCAGCCTTTCTGTTTAAATATATGCACTTGTAAACATTCACTTTAATTTCTGTTTTAATTCCACCTAATACATTTGTTTGTGAAATGTTATTTTTAAGAATTGTCTAATATGTATTAATTTTGTAATATTATTATGCAGTGTTTAAAATCAAGTCTTTTGTTACAGAGATGGGCAGCAGGAGCTTCTGTTTCAACTCATAGACTTGTTTCCAGTTTTATTTTTTGTCTCTAGCCTGTAGGGATTTTTTTTTTCTATTCCTGAAAACTAATGTATGCACTTAAAATGATGCTTGTATTGTGCACAATATTACTTGGTGTTTTAGAGTAGAGAATTTTCAAGGCTTTTTAATTCACAGAATTGCTGGAAATGATAAGATTCCATTCACTTTTATCTCACTCCTCTCTGTTCTCTACCCCACAATTCTAATGGAAAAGCTTCATGATCTGATCAGCTCCACATCTCAAAGACCAGCAAAAAGGAAAGTCACTAATAAATCACCTGGTTTCAGATGGAACTTCTAGAGCTGTGTCAAGGTCCACAGTGGACAAAGTTCTCCAGACCTGGCCATGGAGGCGTGGGTGGGCCTGTCTCCCACCACGTCCCTGAGGAGTCAGAACTGCTCCCTGACTGCAGCTGCGAAGAGCGAGGCCATGTTCTGAGTATTTTCAGGATTCACAGTCAGAGTGAGCCCAGTGGGCTCTCCTCCAATGGCTCCAAAATGGCCTGATGATGGCTGAAGCCAGGTTGGTGACTACTTTAGGGTTCATGGCTGGCAATGAGGTCTGTGGGCCTCTTCCTGGATCCCAGAACCTCAATGGGTCCAACACTGGAGCATCGAAATGTTTAAGATGAGTACTGACAGAACCAAAGGGAGAAATATAACAATAGTTACATAACAATAGGGGATGGCGGTACCCCACTTTCTACAATGGAGAGATCATCCAGACAGAAAATCGGTGAGGAAACAGCGGACTTGACTTACACAGCAGACCAGATGGACTTCACAGACACACACAGACCGTTCCGTAAGCAGCACTGGGGCAAGCATACTTCTTGAGCCCGCACAGAGCATTCTCCATGGCGATCACATGCTTTTGGTACAAAGCAAGTCTTAATAAATTTAAGAAGACTGAAATCATATCTACTGTCTTTTATTACCACAATAATATGAAACTAGAAATCAATAAAACAAAAAACTGAAAAATTAACCAATATGTGGAAATTGAACAACATGCTCCTGAAGGACCAAGGGGTCAATGAAGAAACCAAATGAGAAATTGAGAAGTATCTTTAGTCATGTAAAATTGAAAATACAACATACAAAAGCTTATGGGATGCAGAAAACACATTCCAAGAGGAAAGTCCATAGTGATAAATGACTACATTAAAAAAGATCACGAATATAAAACCTAACTTTACACCTCAAAGGACTAGACAAAAGAAAAACAAATTAACTGTGTGATGTTTATAGCTAACATCATACTTAATGCAATTCCTATCAAAATTCCAATGGTATTTTTCACTGAAGTAAGTGGAAAAAATTACCTAAAATTTATGAGGAACCAATGAAAAAAGACCCCAAATAATTAGAGGCTGGGGGAAAAGGGTAGTTAAAATGGGAGATAAAGTTTATCAAACAATCCAAACTTTTAGTTATAAGATGAATAAGTTCTGTGAAACTAATTGCAGCACCTTGACTATAGTTAGCAATAACTTATACTTAAAATTTGCTAAAAAAAAAAAAAAACTAGATATTAAGTGTTATCATTGCACCAAAAAAAGAAAGAAAAAAATAACTATGTGATGTGATGGCTGTGTTAATTAAGTTGGTTGTGGGAATCATTTCAAGATGTATATGCATACGAAACCATCATGTCATCCATCTTAAATATATACAACTTTTTCATCAATTATACTTCAACAGTGCAAGACAAAATACATAAAAAGAAAGTTTATTTGCCAAACTAGTTCATTAATGCATATGTACAATCCTAAAGAAACTTTAAAAAACTGAATTCTACAATATGTAAAAATAAGATATTATGATCGAGTTTGATTTCTTCCAGGGAATTAAGGTCAGTTTAACTTGTAAAAATCAATCAATGTTCTTCATTCCATTAACAGAATAAATAGTGATATGAAATATTTATTCACTATATGCAGAAAGCATCGTTTGTTAAAGTCAATCCCATTTGTATGAGAACTCTCAATAAACTAGTATTAAAGGAGAATTTCATAATCTGATAAATTTTATCTGTATAAATCTCCCTAATACTTAATAGTGAGTTTCAGGATTAAATGTATTATAAACATATCTATTTTGAGCAAGTAATCTGATTTTGACATTTCTATGTGTAAATTGCAAATATATAACTCACAACTAAGTAGTATTCTAGTCCTTTTTTTTTTTTTTTTTTTTTTGCTACATTTACTTGAGTACAAACTCTGGCATAGTGCAGAGATGCAAGTATTATGGATTAGTCAACATGTTGCCCTTAAAACTCAAATAAGATTAGTCTTACCAAGTTTCTAAGTTGTTAAAAGACTGTATAGTAAAATATGGGTCTACATTCCTCGATATTATAAAGCGATATAAAAATCATAATGCAATATTTTAATTTAGTAAAGCCTTCATAAATTAAGTTCTGAGAGATGTAAAGACTTCTACACCTGCATATGCTTTTCTCTGTGATCTAACTTTATTCATTTATTTAATGCATGTGTTTGATTATGGTCAATGCCTTTGCCCTAGGATACTGATTTAAAGGAAACATACAATCTTTCCTCTTATGGAGCTTTTATTCCACTAAAGGGCAGAGACATTCATCAAATAATTACACAAATAATTATAACTATAGTAGTCAATGTGTAAAATTATAATAAAACCCCTTTGATTTTCAGACATACTAAAAATTAAGAAATCTTTGAAGGTATTGTGGATACATAAGTATCCAAGATCCTTTAGCTTGTGCATTCATATAGATATAATATTTTAATCAATGATGAGACACTACAATATCTCTGAGGTTCGTAATTATCAAAACATCTCTACTTTTCAATGTGTTTTAGTGACAAAATAATAAAATAGCAATGTCCAATAGATAACATGTATTAATTAAATAGTGATAGTTTAGTGAACTAGCCACTGCTATATTTTACAAACATTGTATTTATTATGATTTTTTATATAATTAAATTTTTGCATAATGAAAATGTACCCTAAAAGTAAGAATTTTAGACAATATTGCTGATTCTGCATATATGTATAATAAGAATTTCACAATGATATGTAAAATATATAATCCCGATAAGCCTCATTAACTATTTACCATCTCCTTTTCTTCTTGATTCACTATTAGAACCAGAAACTTGATTGAAATATTAAAGTAATAAACAATTAGGGTAGGGTATTTTATGTAATCCATTTTATGAGACTCTTTGTCTGAAGACATTGGGAAAGCAACAAAAAGGTTTGTCAGAAACATCAGAATACATATTGAACCCAAACTCTAAAAACAATCAGAGATTGCAATCTTAATTCCTCCAAAGTAAGAAGCAGATGATCTTTATTTTTTTGCAACTATAGCAATAGTTTGGCCTGGTCTAGATTTCCTTTCTTTCCCCGCTTAAGTTCATGAAATCTTTTGGAATCCTGAATGTCAAGATAGCAGGCCTAACTTGACATGTGTCAGGTCTTCAGCTCGGTAGTGGTTATGTTCCTTTTAGCAGTTTGTGCTACATGTAGGTAGGAAACTGCTTATGATATAGCCAGTTTTTAATAAGTATTATTTAAATGAAATGCTAGTGTCTGACTTTACTTGAATATAAACATCTAAACTTTTAGACTCACTAGGTATGTGCACATTCGTCATAATATTAGAGAACATTTTCACTGGAATCAGCACCACGGAAGTCAATCTTGGAAAAGAAAATATATTTCAAGTTCTTCTCCTAGGGAAAAGTTATCTGTCCTTTGAGACATAACATGAAAATTAATTCCTTATAACAGGATATCATAATCTCTCCTATTTAATTTATTAACTAGGACCCTCTGTTCAAATAGCTATATCAAGGTTGAATAAAGCATGGGTGACTAACTGAAACATTTTTCCTGGGGTGATATGAAAATTAAGCAGGTTTGAGAGGTTCCTATAAATTCTAACTAAATATAAAATAACAAACATAATTACAAAGCTTAAAATTTATTTTTGATATCCTGAACTATTTAAATCCAATAATCTTTCCCCTTTACTTAAAATTATTAGTAGCTAGAAATAAAAGAAAAAGGGATAGTTACTACATATTCGTAACCATAATCAAAATGTGTATTGTAATGTTTCCCAGACTGATATTTTACTTATTTTGACTTTGACACAGACTGAGAGAAAATAAGATTTTATTTTTAAAGACTTTTCAAATCAAATTGGAAAACACTGAAATCTTCTATTTCTCTTGGAAATGCTAAATAGTTTTTTAATATATTAAAGACTGGAAAGCTGTACAATAAAGAAAAGTGTTCAATTTTCCTTGCATAAGATTTCCCGGATGCACCGAGGAGAGCAGGCAAGTAGCACTTCTCGGTCGGCCTTGATGTTGCTGCCTCCTCAGTTCTTCCTCCCGCCAGACAAGAGGATCCCAGAGGGGCGAGCAGGCCCCTGGTCACAATGGGTCCCTTTCAGCTGGGCCGTGCCCCGGCAATAGTGGTTTATGAGAGGCGATGCCAATAGCGCAGTCAGGGTTGAAAGCCAGTGCTCAGTGCTCCGGTTACGACCCAGCTGAAGAAGAGGAACCTGCTATAAGCCTGGTCCCCTGCTCTGCTTCCAATATTCCTATTCTCATCACAAGCTTGAGGGCCTCCTAGTGGGTATGTGGCAAGGCTGGCGAATCTTATAAACCTCATGCATCACTCTGTTGTTAAACTACTATTTTTTTTTTTTCACGTGGGTCTCCAGGTCAAAAATATAATGTCAAAAGTTTAGCCCCACAAGCTTCTGTTTCTGGCTGGATAGAGCCAGTAGGAAGAGCACTCTGAGGTCATCTTGAATTATGTCACCCTCTTTTCTAGGGTGTGGCACAGTTCATCTCAGTAAACACACACCTGAGTATTACGATATTTTTTGTTTGTTGTTGTTGTTGTTGTTGTTGTTGTTGTGGCTTTGATAATCCCTACTGTAAATCATTCACCTTCTTCCCCATGTTGAGTATAGAAATTTTGTTTTTCATCTTACAGTAACACTATATCCATGTTCAAATTTTTGTTTTTGGACAAATGGCATTTCCCAAGAAACCACGCTAGAGGCACAGAGTTTATTCTGAATATGTGGGGACGGGCAGGCATACCAGAAGCATCACCCAGGGCTCTGTGGAGGCTGGAACTAAATTCAGTGTGATTCAGGAGCCATCAGGCAAAGCTCTGTAATTACTCACTTCAGTTCTATAACAACCGACTTCAAATCTTCTCTACAGGGCTCATTCTACCTGAGCCTTTGGCTTCTCTTTATTCCATGGACTGAATAATCAATTCCACAGTCTCAGTTTTCTAAGGCAGATTCTGTTCTGTCAGCATATTTCCAATGCTACCTATTTTTTGTCTTCATCCAGACTCTTGATTTGTATGCCAATGAATTAGCTCAATCTTTGTCTTAGCTTTATAACTGTCTCTTGCCGCAGGTAATTAAAACTATAAGAAATGGAAAGAAGGGATGAATATAGTGTACACTATGTTACATTCAGTAAAGAAAGAGCAAAGACACAATTCACACCTTCTCTGCACTGATTTTGTAAGATTGGAACTGAAGTAGCTTCCTGGATGAGGTCAGCCACACTGTCTGGATTTCATGCCCAAATGAAGCACTCAGAGGACCCCAGTCAGCACGAAGGGGCAAATGTGCCAGATGTGACGTTATTGGGGGAATTGCGGGGAGCAGCCCCGGCGCCGGAACCCGCTTGTCAAGCAGGGCTAACATCCATGGAGAACAGCCTCCTAGAAGTTCTAGAGCAAAAGCTGTCTCTGTAAGCTTTAGCTCTTCTCAGGAGAAAGTGCGTGATCAGACTACTCATGCATCATGTATCTACAGGAATTCATTACGGTAGGTCGAGATATTAAAAATATAAAAGAGGGTTCTGAAAGGTTTTAACAACCCACTAGAATTTTATCCCACATTTTGAGTCGTGTGCACCTTTATTGGCCTCGCTCAGTTTATTTTTCCTTTATCATCATTATCTTACCCTTAGTGGAAAATTAGAAACTCTAATGGGAATGATTAAAATACAGAGTAATACTATTACATTTATATTTCATTATATTTAAATAAAAAATGCAGAAGTATGTTGCTTTAACTTTAGTTTTCATACTAGTTTAGAAAATATATTCTTTTACATTTATATTCTAATTTAAATTGTATTTTTCATTAGTCATAGCTGTTTTTTTTTTTTTTTTTTGCATTCTCCACAAGATATGCTACATGGAAGGCTTAACTTATCAAATACTTTTAAATTTCATGTTCTATTTTCCCATTGAGAATAAATAAATCCATAAGCAAATATTTAATTAGTTTCTCTTATGTGTCAGGTTCCATGACCGCTTCTGAGTAAGAATCAGCCTATGTTGATACTAATAGCTTGATAAAATTCTCATAATTAGGGCATCTACTTCCTTTAAAATGAAAATCAGGTACACTGTTTATTCCCTTGGTTTCTCCTTAAATTACATTTAATTGAACTCAATTAATTCAATATTTATTGTCAGGATCAGTGCTAGCAAATACATAGTGGTGAATAAAATAAACTTCTTGCTCACTCTCTTGGAGCATATAAAATAATAATCATAGTAATTGTGCCATGAAAAAAGGTATAACAGAGCGTTTATGTTATCCAGTCTCCGTAGAAATGAAAAAGCCTTTATGGTAAATGTTATAAATTTAAAATCACCTGTTTGTTCAATGATGGGAAAACCTTTAAGAATGCAAAAAATGTTTGAATTATGTATAAAAATAAATGAATTTTGAAATATCTTTATATTTCCCCTGTACCTCGTCCCTCCCACCTTTTATGCATGCTTTGTGAGTTTCCCTTCCCTGCCCCCCTCTGAATCATCTTTTCTTGACTGCCCAGATAAGGAAGTGAGGAGAGTAGGCACAGTATATCTGTTTCCGTATATACATTCATTTGATACTTTCCATTTTGTCGTCTGTGTTCATATCTGCATCTACAGATTGATCTATACTTAAAGAAAATGGCATAGGGGTGGTTTAGAGCAGGTTTACGGAGTTGGACAAATGATGCTTAAATAACACCTCCACCACTGATTGATTACCTGTTTGCCTCCGGGCAGGTAACATACTTCCTCTGCACCTCAGTTTTCTCATCTTTGGAACAAAGAATATAAAGAGCACCTATCCTGCAGAGTCATCATGAAGATTAAGTATGAATATATACGCATGTATATATGCATATAAATAAATGTGTATGCATACATGTTTGTGTTAAATCCTTAGAAAGGTTCCTAGAAAAAGTAATCACGTAGGTAAACATTACCTACCCCTATTATTGTCTCTTTCTAGATATCCAGATACATCCAACTGTATTATTTAAATTATTCATTCCCTTTTTGTGGAATGCCAGCAAGAAGGGCACACAATACGTGACCATGACAGATTGTCACTTCTCTGAATGCGGTTTGCATCAGACCACTGGCAGTCATTTGAGGAGGTCGCATTGAAACTTATACACAGGGGCCCACTAGCAATGTGCTTTATATACCAAAAGTATATTGAGGCAAATACGAATGCAAAATATGCTTACACAAATACGACATGTTTCCTTCTGAAATCACTCTGGCTTTGAACTCACTTTCTTAAAACATATAGCCATTTCTGAGAGGCTTTTTCTATGCTTTTGGACTGGAATACTCCCCCATTTAACGTAAATGATCAGTAACCTTCTTCGACAGTGTCCGCTCCTGGTCTTAATTTTGTCTCCATTCATCCAGTGCTCGACTGAGCTAAACTGCCTGCCTGCTTTCCCGTCACTGCATTAACGTGTGCCCTGGCTCAACGTGGCCACCCCAGCCCCTCCAAGGTCATTCGTCCTAAGTTCAGCACCTTCTGATTTCAGTCTTTGGCTGACACGTGGGTGAATGTCTGCTGGTCCCTCTCTTCCTCCCACCCTGCTCTCTGTCGGCTCAGGCACCACCTGTCCTGGGGACGGTCCACTGTGACCTCACGTCTTCACTCTTGAGCCTGCTCATGCTCTTTATCTACCTGGCCCCTCTCTGCTGCATTACAAAGACTTTGTCGCTTCCGTGTACTGGGACAGACCACATGCAACAAGCTGCATTGAAACCTAGAGAAGGTTTGATGGCGCGGCAGAAAATAAACCTAGCGAGTGTAAGCGTGCACAAGGTGCACCCTACAGGGTTACGACAACTCACCCCAATTTAAAGGTGGGCAAGCGTCAGTGGGCTGGTGGTCCTGGGCTCCTCTGTCCTGGAATAGTCCTCACATTATGTGGCTGCCGAGATCGCAGATTTGGGGGCGATTCGTGATGCAAAGGGAAACACCGTAGAGTTTCCTTTACTCCAGTGTCATCCACCCTTGATCTTCTCCTTTTCGTCGTCTGCTTATTGGCTCAGCAGTAAAAACAAAGTCTAAGTGAACTCAGTTGAGTCTGAATAATTCTCACAAATCTTCAAATCTGGACGTGCTTTTGAGGCCTGGTTTAGTTCGTACATATCGAACCGTGAGGTTGTTACGTGGTCCAATCTCACTCCTAAGGAATTTATGACTGAAAAGAGATGATACTATTTATAGTCATTTGTAAAAGAAATATCACATTTAATTTCTTTGGTATATATAAAGTTTTGATGACTTATTTAAATATTTTTTTTTTGCAGTAGCCTGGGGGGGAGATTCATTTTTAAAAAGGAAATCGATCTGTCTGAAATGATCTGTCTAATAAAAAACAGTCACCACCACCTTATGTGAAATATACACCAATCTAATATTGTTCTTTGGGACATCTCTTCTTAACTCTTTATTTATCTTACTCAATCATTGATATAAGTTTTACAAGCACTGCTGTGTAAATATAAAAAAAGAATTGGGAATCATAATTGGAGCAAGATACTTTTTTCCTCTGGAAGCTGTTCTAAGTAATTAATAAACTTTCTTGATGGACCACTCAAAACTTTCACTTTGGCAAATATGTAAAGTCAATATTCAGTAGATGATTTTTGCATCCAAAAGTTTAATACATATCAAATATAATTTTATAACTGTAATATATATAATAAAGCACAAAGAGTTAAGAATCAGATACACTTTCTACAGAATATTTCTTTGAAATCATTGTGATATGACAGAGTATCTTTGCCATGATTTAGCTTCTCTTAATTTGGAGATATAAAAATCTCAAAGCTAAAATCAATCTGTCTTTCAATCTCTACATCATTTAGTTAATGCAAGCTAAATGCTCACTAAATTTTATGCAAATACATTGAATTATGTTTAAAAAAATTAGGCTATTAAATATAATTATTATGTCTGTTTTTAAGAATACGTTTCACATATTAAATTGGAAAATGTAATGGAAACACTGAAAATTAGAATGAAAATAACTTAATATTGAATGGATAATAATGTGTGTTTTAAATATGAACAATGAAATTTTTCTTACCAGAAGAATTAACTCATGTTCACTTCAAGTTATCGTTCCTGTTGGCGAAGGCTTGTTCCATATCACTCTTCTCTCCCTTTTATCTGCCGTGCCGCACCGAAGCTGACATTTTGAAACTGGCATACACACAGGCCACTTTTTAAACTGCTATTTTTAATCTTCACATGATCAGGCAAAAGATTTCTCCGACGCTTTGCTTCCCCTGCTCTGTAGCACATTACTCATCTTGGGGAGACATACCTCAGAGTGTCAGTTAGAAACTGAGGAGAAACAAGTGTTCGGAGGAGTCCAAACCACTTTTTCCCTCTCTGCGCGAGCTCATCTCTTCCAGCACAGGTTCTCACCTTTGAGCTCTCTCTCTTTCTTGGCACGCTGCTTCAATGCCATTTGTTTCTTTCTTCTGTGGACTTAATTTTAATAGTGTAAAGTATGATTGTGTCAAGCAAATGTCTGAGTTCATCATGTGTTAGTATTTAAATTGCTTTATTAATTTGGGGGAGGATCATTATTGTTGATTCTTACATTTTCATTTGTAATGTCAGGCTTTCACTAGAATTTATTTTCTGTTTTAAGTAACAAAATTGTTTTTCAGGAAATAAATATAAGGACATTTTCATGGAAACAAGCAACTCCGCTTCCACTTGTTTCTATGTGTTCTAAGGAATCAATTATAGTTTATTTCCTAGTATGTTTCTTAGAGAAATGCAGAGTTATAAATACATTTCTGAATATTTAACATAAGTTGGCTTCAAGTTACATGGACACATATTAAGTAAATTGCATTAGGACATTAGGTAAGTTTGGTTTTATCTTTTATTTGTTATTGTAAGTATGTACAAAAACTCTTTACCTAGCATTATCTATGTTGTTTATAGAAAGAATAATAAAGCTTGAGAAAGCATCTAGTTCACAAATGACCAGATGGCTTTAGCCAAGACAATTCCCTTCTTATTCTTATATAACATGTAACCATCTCTCTCTGTCTCTGTCTCTCTCTGTCTCTCTCTGTCTCTGTCTCTCTCTCTCTGTCTCTCTCTCTCTCTCTCTCTCTCTCTCTCACACACACACACACACACACACACACACACAAATTCATCATGTCGTCTTCTGAACTCTCTGTTAGTTCTGTTATTTGGGTCATGTCAAGCACATGATCATTTTCTATGTACTATGATATTTATAGAGTATAATTATGATGACCACCAGAATCCTGAATGCTAATGTAATTTGAGGTCCAAAGGACTCAGATTTTTAAAAGAACCAATATTCCAAAAGCGGAAAGTTGTTATTACCTTTGCCTAAAATATAAAAATTCAGATTTTATCTATATTTCCAAAATAGTGTACAACTATTAAACATTGAATAGTTTCATGCGATAAGTTTTACTTTTCTTGGAAATGTGTTCTGAAGCTGCATCTGCTATCCATGCCTGAAAAGCTTCTTTCTCAGTGCTCTTTTAAAATGGAAAATATGTATCATTCTAAACTGAACTTAGGCAAGTATAGAGCAATTTTTAGGTTGAATGCACAGCAATACATTTTTCAAAAATATGCAAAATCACCAACACTATGCCATATTGAATAACCTCCCTAGCTTCAGGCATGGGCGATTTGGGTGCTCGATGTTTTTGTGTTTACTTAAGGATGATCTACCTTTGACTGATAGGCCTGGACTAAGAATCCTAGTTATTTGGGCATGCCTTGATGTAAGGAAGGAGAGATACCAATACATTAAAATCAATCACCAGAGTTTCATGATATCAATACGCAAGTGGCCTGAGCATTAACCAAGATGTAATGATATCTTTTCTATAAAGAATACTACACCCAAGGAGAAGCCTGTTGATGTCTGTTACATAACTTATCACAGTTACACTATTTTCGGACATTTGGTTATTATTTTCATATACCTAATACCTACATAAGAATGTATGAGTTATATTGTAGAAAATAATATAAAGAAGAAATAAACTAAACCCAGATCCTGAAAACAAAGCCATGGTTCTGTCAGATGGCATAAATCTCCTCATAAGTGTAGCCATTCCGTTACAAATGTAGGTGCTGGAGCCAGAGGCAAGGCTGCGGTAGCAGTTCACAGAGTCACTGGCACTAGTGAACCTGAGTTCACATCTCGGGGCAGAGAGCCGCCTGTTAGGTGTGTGGGCTTGAAAACTACATTCAGATTTTAGTAATGATTATAGACCCTCAGGTGTCACATTACCTGGGACTCAGTAGGTCCTCAATAAACTCAGCTTGCTTTCCTGCCACTCTTTGTATTAAATCATTACGTATCATTTTTCTTAAAATAGCCTCACATTAAGTATTTTCCTGTGTACTTGAACTTGTCTGCCTCCGATATAAAACATGCTCACTGGTTCTGCCTATTTATAGCTAACAATTTGAAGTGCTTCCAGGTTTTAACTTTTACAGTAAGTTCGTCCCGTGTGTAATTAGCTGTTCTCTCAAAGTCTAAGGTCCTCATAGATCCTTCAACATAATGCAGAGCATGCCTTGTCTCACACTATCCGTTACACTCTGAGTTCCATTTAAAGCCATGTTTTTGAATTCTTTGCTCTTATTCCCACCAAATAAAATGTTGGTCAGCACAAAATACGTCATCACTTCTTACATAAAGATTGAGGGATTTCTATTTTATTATGGTGGATGTACCTCTATGAGGTAACAAGGAATGGCAATGATCGTATACTCTCCTTGGCTTTAATATTTGATAACTCAAAAGATGATGTGAATATTTAACAAAATATCATAGTACTGAACGAATAGCGACTGTGTCTCTTTTTATTTAACATAAAAATAGACTTTTACTGCGTTTCTGTTGATGGTGATGTAGAAGGAAGGAGCTAAACATAACATTTTCTAACCGTGGTAAATGGAACTTTATTCTCACTCAGTGCTTCAAGATTAGAATGACATTTTGTGACATTCAAAGGTCAGATACATTTGGTCACTGGTGTTATTTTAAACTATCTATAAGGGTGCCTTCTTTAAAACGTGTTCCCTTTGCCCTAATCAAAATATCCAACATTTTTCTAAAAGCGACTCTGTTTAACAGCTGCAGGCACAGTGCCATGCACCCCGTGAGCACGCGTGGCGATGTTCGGCAGAACCCATTAAGCTCACACAGCTTTCAGGGCTTTCGTCAGGAAAAAAGAGTATTATTAATCCATTATATCCTCTGATTCCTGCATGATTCAAAAGAGTGCAATTAATTCTCTTCACAAACAACACATTATATTCCAAAGCCTTCCACATTCTCAAGTCCAATTCCGAACCTACTTCTTTCATCCAACAACCTTCACCTATTTCCCATTTCAATAATGAGACATTTCGCCTCTGCATGCCTAGCTCAGTTTTACCTAAATATCGGTGTTTTCCACATTTACTGTGCAAAGAAGTGAAGTGGTACCCGTTCGTGTTACTCAGCTCTTCTTTGGACTATGATTTCTATATGTTTGTGTGTTTATATGTGTGTTTTTATGTAAAAAGGACGTTTTAATAATCCAGTGGCTAATTATTTTAAAGTGAGAAAATTGGTAGAACGATTCTTTTATTACTAACGGTGAAGACTCACTAATATTTAAAATTATGTGCACTATATTACAAATTATGTGACAACTAGAAGACACTTAAAAATAATTAAATTCGAAAACGTCTAAATACCGAAAACACATCAAGCACTGAGTTAAAGAGTAGAGCGTCAGGTTTTGCGGATGCAAGAAATTCATTACGTAATTTTGGTTGTAAAGATTTGTTTTTTAATGCAGTCTTTCCACTTAAGATTTATAGATGAGCAAAATGAGATTTCTATTAATTAAACATGTTAACTTTACTCTGTGGCACGAGTACTCATTTGACATTTTGGATATCTGCATTAGTAGGGAGGCACTACACCATAAAATATCATAACAAGGAATTAATTATTAAAATATACATGTATTATAGGGCAGTATATTCATTATAGTGAATGAATTCACAATAGAGCATTGCCCAAAATTCTTGTTCTTGCATTCCCTAATTTTGCAATATAATCATAATCACATATGCTATAAAAATTTAGTTCCTTTGAATATGGTTATAGAAATGGGAAATGGCTAAGTGACAACCAGACAAGAACTGAAGACGGAAATAGCATCTCCCAGAACAGAGTGCCCAAGTTCGGTGCGTGGCTGCTCGTGGATTCTAAAGACATTTTGTTTTGTTTTGTTTTGCTTTATTTATTATAGAAGGACAATTTTATCTGTTATTATTTGGCTGCAAGTAAATCATCTGGAAAGTTTCCTATGGGAACAAAAGCATCCATGATAAATTACCTTAGACAAAAATAAGTGATAACGTATTAATATGTCCCATTTTTTAAATGACTTTAAGAACAACAAACATACACAGAGTAAAAGAGAATACATCAATGGAAGGCAAAAACATGCAATTATGATTGACTTTAAGCTGGTAACATAATACATATTTTATGTTTCAAAATGTTGCATCTTTTTCAGATATATTTTTAGGGAAAATTGGGTTGTTGAGGGCACTAAGAAATAATGTGCTAACCCAGAAAACAGCATTTCTATAATGCACTGTATTTGGAGAATATTGCAAAATATTTACAATCTAAAATATTTCCCTTGAGATCCTATAGGTTTAAAATGGAAGCAAAGTATTCTCTGACATTTAAATCCTTTTATTTCTCTACCTCTATTACATACACTTTTCCCCATAATTTTATCTATAAAGTTTCATATTCAAATATATAAAACTGAATTAAATCTAAAAATATGACAATCCAATAAAACATGGCTAAGACTCTTCAAAAGTAAATGTTATTTACTATATTTAGTGCTATAGTACACAAATTTTAGATTATGTGCCTGATGTAGTAAAAGCATCTTGCTGACATAGATAGACTAAATTAATACAGTAATACGAAAATTGTTATTACCTCATCAGTACATTTCTCACTGACTCAGAAATATCTTACTTTTACCCTGCTCCATTTCTTTATCACCTATTTATTCTTTTATTTAAATGGTAATTATATATATATATATATATAGTAAATACATCTTAAAACTATAACAGAGATTCTGGAAATTAAATTACAATTTTAAAACAATACCTACACATAAATAAAGATATACATGCTAATGAGTCAGTCACTGTAGCCTTACTCAGGGCACGTGATTTTTATTATTCCTTTTGTTTGTTTTTAATTCGAGATATATTTACAAAAGAAAGAAGATGACTTTCTATGTCTAGCCAAATATCTGAGATTGGAAGTAATATTTGTTTTCTCCCATTAAAGAAAATAAAGGACTTAACCCAAGCACTTGACAATGGCAAGGTAACAAGAGAAATTTTGGCAAATTAAATGTATATATAATATGCAGTCTAGTCAGGATTGTGTATAAAAGACTATTATAATCCATGTATTAAGGACAAAGGAAAAATCTTTATCATAGGAATAAAAATAAAAATAAAGACATATGAGAGCTTTAATAGTTAGAAATCAGAAAACACTTTGATCTCTATGGTCATATAAAGTCCTACAGCCGGCTAGCCAAATAAGTGAAGTTTTACATGGCCTGACTTCGTGTGTAAAGCTGTTCCCACCTTGCAGGACTGCTCCGGTCACTCTCACAGTTTTTTTCCCATACATCACACGCATGTAAATGCAGGTGTGGCCACCGCCAAACCGCAGACGGCTCAGCTGCCTGGAAATGCCACCCTAGTCTCAAGTTACATGTATTTCATCAACTCCTGCCACCCCTTAACCACTGAAAGAGTCAAAAAAAGCCCCCAAGTCCGTTAGGAGAAAACTGGGCAAATGACAAATTACCTTTGGAGAGAACCCAGCTGTGTACAAACAGGAACAGTCTAAATCCTTTCCTGTGTCTCAGGCGGGTTCTTCGCTAAAGGGCAGACAAGTCAACTGGAAACAGGGATAAGAGACATAATTCATACACAGGTGCATGCACACTGGCACACAAACACACGAGTACACACAGACACTGAGGTGATTTCAATCCAAGTTCGTATCGATATACCTTTTGTGGTATCAGTACTCAGGCCCCTGAGTTCTCCTCTGCTACACCAGGAAGTGCTTTTGAAAACAAAGAAACAAAATACTTATGTCTCTCTTCCTGAACAGAGTTGCCTCATTTTGTAAAACTTTCAGATTATTTCAGTCCATTTTCCTATTATCTGTGCCCTTAAGGTCATGGACATGCGTCGTATTTCTCTGTCAGATACGCTAAGTGATTGTGTTCTACTGCACATCCCTCCCAGCTCCAACGTCCTCGGCCTCCAGCGCCTGTTCTAGTACATGTGGTACAGCTGAGCTTTAATCTGTCCTGCAGTTTTACAACTCTTAAGACAGGCCCCTGGGCTTGGTCCGAAGTCTGTGTCAATGTGAAAATTGAACCAGATAAACTTAAACAGGCAAGGGAGACGTTATTTAAGGCTATTGGAACAGGAGACAGCCACCCAAACATAGTCCGAACTCAGCTCACGCTGAAACAAAAAACAGAAGGTGGTCAGGAATTTTAAGAGCTGGGCGAGGAAGAGATGCTACTCCTTTGGTGTTTGCAATTTGGCTTTATCCCCCTTCCCGAGTAAACTTCCTCTTAACTTCAAGGGTGGGGGTAATAACTTCAGGGGTGGGGGTGACTCTACAGCCGACCTTCCCACAGAAACTGTGCCCCAGGGGCTCCATCTCTCCCTAGGATCACATTTAGAATGAAGGCTCTCAAGTCCTTGAGAAAGACATTCCTGAGTTTTAAAACGGGCTAGAGGCTTTTAAAAAGATTTACATCTCAAAGGCAGAGAGAAAGTGTTTACAATGACAAGTTTTCTGGAGTAAAAGCCCTAAGAAAAGGGAGTCAGGGATCTGAAGTCAAGAGGAAGACCTTCTGAAGAGGCTCCAAGCCCAGGAGAAGAGTAAAGCCTCTTGGTCCTCACTTGTTCCAACGATTTTTTATGTTGAGTCAATCAATGCCTGCAAATCGATCCCCTGTGTTTGCCTGTTATTTTACGATTGATTTTTTTAATAAAATTAACTATTTAATGCATCAGGAATTAACGTAGATTTAATATGTGAAAGTGTCATTTTCTCATTCAAATACTACTTGTATAGCATTTTATATAACTGAGACAGCAATTTACTTCTTTTCTTAATATGCATGCCCATTTCTCCACCAGTAACAAAAACTTTATATTGTAGCTTAATATTTTAAGACAAATTACTTTGTAATACATTCTTCCTATATTCCAACTATTTCTAGACTGTTTTATTTCATGAAAATTGGAATAACCTTGAAAACATTCTATCCCCTTCTCACATAAACCTTACTTGGGTTATTTGAATATTGATAGTGTAAATGTATGGAGGGAGAATTTAAGCCTTCCATTCATGAATACGCTTGAGATATGTATTATTTTCTTAAAATAGTTAAGATGTATAGGTCCTCTTTATATTCTTTGTAAAGTGTCACAGAGTTCTTTGTATAGATTTTCACAAATCATGATCTAGTTATATATTTAAATATAATTTTTTTGTCTTTAATATTTTTGAGTGCATTTATACTATACAACTTATACTATTTGGTCATTTGATCATTTTGTATAGAGTCATGTCTTCATAATATAATAAACAGTTCATCTAAGGTTATTTTATCTTGTATCTTTGAAAACTAAAAAAGCAATATGGGAAGCTCCAAACAAAACTTCCATAAATTATAAAAGTGACCTAGAATAAACACTAAAACATCATTCAAAACGCCAGCCCAACAGCTGCTGCGCTAATGAGGAAAGGAGCATTTGATGCGCAGGACAGCTGTATTCCTTCTTCTGCTCATAACTCATGAGAGAATTCACGAGTTTACACCAAAAGCTGTTTCTATAAACTACGATGGATGCAGTTAAAGCACTACAGTTGTCTATAAATAAAAGGAAGTGTTGTACTGGGTTTTATTCCCACGTTGTAAGATGGTGTGACACTTGCTTATTGATGGACTTCATACAATGCAGCTTAGTCCATTTGGAGCCATGTCATTATGTAATAACTCTTCTCACATCAGAAGTAATTATTCAGATGTTGCATGCATTAGGTTAATTGGGTTTCCATTTGCTAACGCATCATCATTACGCTCCTTTCAGCAGAACTGGAAACATAGTTCATCTATTTTGCAATTTTGAAAAATGACAAAAGTAATCACACTTTTATTTCAAGGCATTAAAGGAGACATTACTGGAGTTCGCTGAACAAGATTTCGTGAAATAATGACCAGGGTTTCAGCAATCCCAAACGTGCGTCTGAACAAGGCGTCCACTATGCCGTGCCCCAACGCTGTTGCCTCCAGCACAGCACTTCAAAGTCACCACGGGCTCTTTAGCTCAGCTACGGTCCTTCTGTCCTATTGAGTGCACTTTACAAATAACAGTTGTTTGTGGTGAACGGAAGATCTCCCAGAAACATTCTCCAATTTACGATTAAATTCATATGTGATAGGACTGTACTTGATGTAATAATCTGTCTTTGTTGCGTGGGCTGCTATAATAAATGTTGTCTACCTGGTGGCTGAAGCCGCGGATGTTTTGTTTCTCACAGTTCTGGAGGCTGGGAGTCTGAGACCAGGGCCCCGGCACCCTTGCGTTCTGGTGAGGACTCTCTCCCGGGCGCGCAGATGGCTGCCTTCTTGCTGCGTCCTCTTGTGGTAGAAAGGAAAGCTCTGGTGTTACTTTCTCCTCTTAGAAGGGGACTGAATCCATCACGGGGCTCTACCCTCATGACCTCCTCTAGACCTAATTACTTCCTAAGAGCCCCACCTTCTAATATTGTCAATTTCAGGGTTAGGGCTTCAACATATGAATTGGGGTGGACACAAATATTCAGTTTATAACATAATCTGTGTATTTTCTCTACATCTCTACCATATTCTGCTCTCTCACAGGTACCACAAGGTAAATGTCTCACGCGCCCTAACCTCTATGTAGATCAAAATAAGGAAAAGGTAATACAACGTAATAAAGTCTCTATGTAATAAAAGTTCAATGAAATGAAGATTCAGTGCTCAAAGTGAGATATAGAAAAGATTCCATCAGAACTTGAAGAATTTAAGTATTTGCTTTCATTCTGCTGTTTATGTTTATTTTTGTTTTATTACTTTTTTGTTTTACTTTCAAAATTAACTATGACGAATTAAGTGAGGCTGAAAAAGAACTGTTAGGAACTCACAAACTGAAGTCATAATGCCAGACATCTCGGAAAGCGAGCTTTTTTGGAAATAGGGTCATTAGTTAGGGCGAGGTCACAGTGGGGTAGATTGGCCCCTCATCCTGCATGACCGATGTCCTCACACACAAAAAAGGAGAAATCTGGGCAGAGAAACACACACAGGGAGAAGGTGGAAGCAGAGATCAGGTGATGTGACAAACTCCAAGGAATTTCAGAAATTGCCAGGGCGCGCCAGAGGCCGGGAGGGAGGCAGGGGACAGCTCCCTCCTCCAGCTGCCAGTGGGACCCAACCCTGTCAGCACCTGGATCTCAGCGTCTAGCCTCCAGAACTGTGGAAAAACACATTTTTGCTGTTTAAACCACCCAGTTTTTCATTGTAGATAGCCAATTAATGCAAACACTATCCCACAAAATACTTGATCAAAGAGAATATTTTCGTCATGCTATGAGAACATTTTAACAAGGGACTGACCGTGAGTGGATTACGTCTTCACTTCTATGGTCTAAAATGTTTATCAAAGAATTTGGAAAACAGTTTTAATCCCAAGGTTGATCAACAAGAATGGAAAATATTGATGGTGATGATTACTTAATCGTGTTCTTTTTGGCTCTTTGTAGCTCTCTGCCCAGAGCTTAGAATGTTAGTCACCTTAGAAAAGCTATCATACCTAGTGCAATCTCTACCAAAACATCTTTAGTATGTTGTAAGGATAGGGGACTTCGGGAGTATTTGTATTCACATGTGTTACACTTTTATTTTGTGCATGAAAACATTAATCTATTATACAACAGTGATACAAGTAGAGAAGTCACAATACTAGGGTTTTTGCAAAGACTTAAGACTATTCTGGTGCAAAAACTTTTCCTAAGATTTTTAGATGAATAAAACAGACCTTAGAAGCTTTGAGATTACATAAAATTAAGACTCGCCTTTTTACTGTTGAAATTCTGTAGTTTGAAATATGATTTATATTGTTGAGTTTAAGTGAAACTGAAAGTAACTTACCTACATAAATATTTGTAGGATTATTTTCACTTAGCATTACATGAGCACATAGTCTGGGGAAGTTTTTAGAATCCTGACATTAGACTTCATGAGCTTTTTACCTGACATCTTGTTTTAAGGTTTTATGACATTTTTGAGCTGCTTTCATGATTACCTTCTGAGCTGTTTAAAAGCAAGTGTTAAATTACAAAAAAAAAAAAATCTTCTTGTCTAGGGCAATTTACAAAAGAGGAACATTTATAAAAATAAATTTGGAAATACAGAATCACCCTAAATCACAGTTAGTATTTTTGTTGTTGTTGTTGCTTTGGCATTATGTAAACTTTTTCCTGCTCACTTCAAAGTTTTAATGTAGCTTCCAAAAGAGATTGATTTAGCCACTCTCTGTGATCTATGTAGTAACTTGGAACTCACCATTATAGTAGTTTGATCAACAAACAAGTCAAATAGTTAATTATATAAAAAAAAAACTATAAAATATAATTATCTAGAATGCTATAAAGTCAAACATGTTTACTATTTTCCTCCTGAACATAAAGTCAAATTATATTCCTTGGCTGTAAATATGTTGTTCATTTTTATTAGTAACTAACATTGTGAAGTATGCATACTAAGAATTCTTTCATTTTTTTTCGTATAATACAAAAAAATATCTATACTTTTCTGCTTTGTACTGGGTCCTTTGATTTCTGTAAGAGAACCAGTTATATAGCTATGATAATGCTACAGACACATGCCATAGATCTTTGCAACAATGAATTTGCCCCAAATCATTATTGTTTTAACTCTAAGTTAAAATCCAATTTCCATTTTAATACAGATTTCTGCAACTGCCATATACATATATATTTCGATAGTAAAATCTATGCAAGCCTTACTCTGTTGGTAAAGTGAGTATTTTTATTTGTGTCTATTATTTTATAGATTGTCCTTTGTATATAAGGATGATACTGTTACCTGGCTTCCATCTGGGCAATCACATTTAGTTGTTTTGTTAGTAACAGTGGACGTTTTGCCCTGAGCAATCTTAATTCATACATCCAATTCCTTTTGTAACAAACAGCAGGCTTTTGTGAGATACGAATGTTTGTGAGTCTTTGACAAGAGGAAACAATTCCGCTATTTGTGATTTAGCCAGCTCTTCGTGTCAGAACTGAAAATAATTTAAGACGATAATGAAATACTTTATATAACTGCATTATTGAGAACTTTATCTGATAATGGATATAAAGATGTTTTAAACTAATTAATAATATTGAAGCTATACTTAAAATAAGTGAATAAACATAAAATAGTAACTTCTGGTTGTTGAAAAATAATTATTTTCTACCTGGAGGAGATTTTTATTTTATTATTTCATTTTATTTTAACGTTTACTTTACCGAGTGCACATGAGACTCATAGATGTTAGCTTCTGTACTTCCCGCTATTCGATAGGGGTTAACAACGTACATAAAAACAACAACAACAACAACAACAGCAACAACAACGAGACTTATTTGCCGTACTTCATTTATCCTTACGTAACGTGAAATTATCGAGCCCTCACTAATTATAGCAGAGGAAAACACGAGTTAGACCCAGAATCGAGGACGCTGCAGGAAAGAGAGGATCAATAGGAGGATGGCAGACCTACCCAGGAGTCTAAATGGCGGCCTAACTTCATCCATCCATAGATGACCAAATTAAGTCACACAAATAATTAAGTTATTGCAGACGCTATCATGAGAAGTAATAATATTGTCTACTACAACTACCTTTGGCACAAACAAACACAAAGAAGTCAAGCTGCAATGCTCCCATATAGCATTCTATTCCCAAGGGACAATTTCTCCATATTCCGGAGGTTTCTCCAGGGTGTGGCTACATACACAGAATTTCTTGAAATAATCCGAGAGAGAGCACAGTCAAATATGAGGAATGGCCAAGGTGACTTAAAAACAAAACATCGTTTTAAATAAATGTTTAGTTTTTCTTTAAATAGTAAGTACATCAAGTAATAACAATTGCGTATGTTTCCAGTTAAAATCTCTAACAAGTTTTACTTCATAGGCAAATCAGATCAACTGGTAGAATTGTTTGGAATCAAGAGTGAGAAAATTAAATGTATTCAATTATTTATTTAAATTTTATTAGAGACTCTACTATATTTTCAGCACGCTTCTAGAAAGAGGGGATATTTGAGTGAATAAATGAACAAAGCTCTTGCCTCGTGGAGCAAACCTTCTATTATAAAACAATATTAAAGTAAAACGACACCAGGTAGTTACCAAGGGATACAAAGTAAAGAGGGAGAGAGAAGATATTTAAACATTTTTCTTACATGTTTTGAGAACTAATTTTCCCATGTTATAATTAGCCCATATACTTTAGAGAATTTGGGAAGACATTATCATTTGGGGAAAGATTATCATTTGACATCAAATGTTAAAAAGGTATTCTTCAGCGAAAATAAATATTTTATACAATTCTGAATAGATTAACATTTTATTAATTTTATTTATTATCATTAGTTCTTTCTGATAAGGCAGTCCTTAAATCATGACCTAACCTTTATCGGAACATCGAGGAACTTTTGGATCAGCTCACTGTGTCCCAGACTTCTCAGAAAAGCATTATATTGTTCCCGCCCTCTCGCTCACTGGGATTGGAGAACCGCTAATTTGCAGAAATCAATAGTGCTTGAATATATACTGCTACCTTATGGACACAAATGACTGAGATCGCTAAAGAACCTGGTAAGCGACTCGTGTTCCATTTATCCTCCCCATCGATCACATGTGAGGTCTATTTATTTCTGTGCTCTTGAGAAATAGATTTTTGGAACTATATAAAATGCACCTGTCTTCTTCTTAGGCATTAGCAGTTTTTACTTGAGTCATGCCAGGGTCAGAGACTTCCAGCGTGTGAATTTTTATTTGCAGAAGTCTCAGCTTTCTGTCTAATATATTTTATGAAAGAACAATCAAGGTTGTTGCTATATTTCTTTGAGAGTAGTTCATAACATGATATTCTAAAGCACAACTCTAATGGAAGGGAGTCCAACATTTTATTTGCCACATGTGAACATGAAAGTCAGAAAATATTAGCACAGAAGAAACAAACTTTTTTGTTAATTCATATCACATTCCTATGGCAAATAATGTTAACTTTTGAAATGTCAAGAAATATCTGACTTGCATGGATGAGGATAATATTCTCTGTAGTTGTATTTAGAATATCAAATATTGATTTATATCTTTTCCCATTATTCAATTTGGTTCATTTATACAGACTTTATATGTATTTGAACATATGAATGTCATAGTTTATTTCCCATTTAATAATTTTACTAATATTAAATTGCCTTTATTTTTTTATAGATGTTTTTATAATATTAGAATATTCACTAAAACTCTTTAGTACATTGTCTAAAATGGGGCTACTCAGATATTTTTTTCCTTTTATGTACCTTAGGAAGACTCTTTTTTATAACATGTATCTTATGTCTAAAGACTGTATTCTATAGTCCTTGTGCGGCATGTACAGTTTTACAAGCTACGTCATGCTAGTATACATTTTGGCATCCAAGTGTTGGGTGCACAGGTCTGTCTCCCCAAGAACTCTTCAGGGAAATGCTTAACATAGTGCCTGAAAATTTAAAGAAAACTATATTGATTGCTTCCGTACTGTCATTATCAGATGAGAACCATTACTCCTAAGAAATTGAAAGTAAAATGATGAATTCTTTTCAACATTTTGTGTGGTATCTATCAATAGTCTGTAGTAATATTTTTTGTTTAATGCTGGAAAAAAAAAATCCCCTCATCTATATAGGCTGACCTCCAACAAAATACAGAAATATTGTAGTAAATCAGTAATATGACCTGTAGTGCAATCTTAACAATTTTAATTTAAATACTATACTCAGGTAATACAGAAATTTTGTCACTCTTTTGCAACTTATCTTGAAAAGACGATATAAAGATGTTTGCACTTAAGATCTGAAGTTGTAAATGACAAATACCTACAAAAATTTCCTGGACATTATTATAACAAAAAAAAAAAAAATGAAAGTAAGTTGTAAAATGAGGTGTCCTGTTGTATTCTGAAACTGGATGTGTAAGTTTTAGAAAACACTTTGTGGTGTTTATAAAATTAGGTGTATAAAATACATTAGGATTCTAATGTATTTGCTCTGTTTTTAATTGCTTATGTGTGCCTTTGTGGTTTTTCATTATAGCACTATTGCCATTCAAGCAGCTAATTAACCTCTATTATTAGGTGCTTTCTCCACAAAAATACCCTCTACTTTATATTTAATTACCTTTTCCAAATCCCAGAGCCACAAGGCTTATAAGATGATAAGGGCAAACGAGTATCTATGAAGTGGAAAGCATATAATTTACAGGGAGCAAATGCATATTTATCATTAAGGCATTATCTTAATTATTAAAAATAATTAAAAATAAAAGCAGCTAAATTAAAAGATTACCTTAACATTGGATAGCTTTCTTACAAAAAATGTCAAGAGAAAACAAATGCTTAGTATACATCTAAAACCATTTATATATTGTAAATTCATCATTAAGAATACATTCAGGATAAAATATCTGATTTTAACCAAAATGATAATGCTTATTGATCCCACTTTTATCAAATAACAATTATTAATGATACTGTAATAATAGTCCAGTCATTGAAAATACATAGAAACCCAGTATATGTATGTATTTGTAGGCAAAATTTGTTTTGATATAATTGTTGTTCGGTAGGGGATAATTGAGTAGCCTACTACAGCTCTCTGTTAAAGAGAATGTTTGATACATAAAACTATTCATATAATTGTACAACAGGCCTTGCTGTTTTTCCTGAGAGATCGATATGTAGCTTCTCAATATGAAAGTTGTATGACTTAAGTATAGTACTAATACCATTTGTAATGATGCATTTGAAATTTATTATGTTAATAAGATACTTTTAGAAGAAAGTTACATGATTCAGATTTTTTTTCCTTCAAAGAATAATCTTGACTAGAGTGTGAAGAATTGTTCGTTGGGTAACAGGTGAAATAACGAGAGGAAGAAGGCATTTTGTGCTAGTCAGTTGTGAGAGGATAACGTAGTAGTTAGTGTATTAGCAGTAGAGATGTAGATACAACTAACAAAGGCCAGATGAACAAAAATATTCAGAAGGAAAATTGATGTGGTGCTGTATCCAGCAGAGGAGGGGAAGGAGGGGCAGAGCAGTGCGTGCTGTCCAGGCGGCTCGCTCTGCCGGGTGGAAGGCAGGGGTCCGTCCGTCCGGCCTCTGAAAAAGACTATGGTGTATGGAAAGGACGTGAGTGCGGCCGGCGGGGTGAATGGAGGCGTCTTTATGACCATGCATCCCAGCTACGGTCACGTTACCATCCCATGGGAAGCTTTAAACAAATGCGTCTAAAAGTTCTGATCTAACATTTTTTCCGGGGCAGATCCCACATGTCAATGATGTTAAAACGCTCACGTGATGTTATTGTTAATCAGCTTGGAGACTTGCAGCCTAAGGACACACGGCAGATAACTAGATGTTGTATGAGTGCAAACTTTCATGCACGTTGTGTAGATATAAAAATCTGCTTAAAAAGCTATTAGAATAGTAAAATGTGGAAGATATGATACATATGAAAGATTTGGGTAATGAAAAACCCCTTTTCTACTAGAAACCATAAATAGTTACCTGGAATTTTAATAAATGCATTTATTTTTTCTCCTTAGAGTATCTCTGTATTGGTTTTTCAAAATATTTTCTTCCATCGGTAATGTTGTAACTGAACTGTGTGTCATTTTATAGAAGTGTCTGAGCATAGAGATGTTTTTCTCTACTGGCATTAGTGTTTTCTGTTTTAACTCTAAATCTTTTCTTATATTTTTCTCAATCTGTCTTTCCTCCATTAACTATTTTGTATTATTTGAAATTATAGCCTTATCTTTTTCTATATTGGTATTACTAAAATCATAAGTAAGCTTTTGTTTTCACAACCGAATTTTATATCACATATTATTTTTGGAAATGTTTAATTTTACTCAGACTGACTTTTGTCAAATATTCTATATTGAAAGAATGCCATAGTGCTTGCTACTAATCATAAATACTTTCTATATTTAATGAACTAGGTCTTAGAGTTTTCATGCCTTGGATAAAGTAATGCGTCTTGCCAGTGAAGTTAAATTACTGGACTTCATTTTATTCATAAATTTGCCAGTTATTTGGAAATCATAACAATTATATTAAAAAATAATAATCAGTAATTTATGGCTGTCAAAGAATAAATATCTATGATACTGTACCTTTTGACTATATATAATATCTATATATCACATCTAATTCTTTAAAACATTGTATGTAATATATATAAAATCTTTTAGAACATTATAAATGTGTATTTATGATACACATGCATATCTATCAATAATTAGAAGAAAACAGATTGATTAGAATGCCATTTATAGGACATAATGTACCCAGATCTGTTGTATAAACTAACTAGAATATGACTACAAAGGCAGAGATGAGAGGCCATGTCATTGTCATTTTTGCAAACCTACTGAGTGTGCAGTGCACAGAGGAGGTGCACAGTAAGTACTCTCTCCATTATACTAGGGTTCGGGACTAATTTACCAGTAGAATTTTATACCAATATGATATTACACCATCAACACCAGTTCAGATATAATTATTCTTATTTTCCCCATTTAAAAGTGATTCAAATTTTGGCCTAAAAATGAATATATTTGAACAGATAAATTTTTTCCTGCAGTATGCACATATAATGATTTGACTGCCTTTAGGAATCACAAAATAATACAATATTGATGTTATAAACACTTCACCTGCCAACACCTGTGGATCAAACTATAAATCAACTGACATAATTTCTGAAAGGACTATATGATTTTTTCCATGCTTCTCATTAATATACTGTGATGCAAAGTCATTAGCAATGCAAATTCTTCATCATAAAATGAAAGATTAAACCAAATGAAAATTTAGTGTTAACTTTTAAAGCCCATGTTTTAAAAATAAACATCCCACTGCCATTTATGAGGCGTCAAACAAAATAGTCTCAGAAGCATCATCATAAACGTGACTTCATGGGAGTGAAAGTCATAAATTTTTCCCAAAATGTTTATGAGGCTGAAGAAATAGGAGCTAGGATTTTACAGGGATGGAAATTGTTCTGTGACAAGAATTTCTGATCGTTCCTTAGTCTATAATGGAGTATATTGGAAAAAGAAACAAGAAGTCTCCTGTTCAATTTTTACCTCGCACAGAAACAAGACTTCTATCAACATGAAAATGTGGTTATTATGCTGCATTCAAATAGTTTAACTGAGCATAGCTCCCCGCCGGGAAGGCTATGGAGCTTTCTCGACATTAAACGTAGCACTTTCTTTTCCAACCTTCTCATTCCTCTACTCCAGACGTTTGATATTGCTTAGTACCAATATCATAATGTCCTTCTCCATTCATTCAGTGTTTTCTAACAATGACCAGTGGAGCTTCACGAATGTCCAGTACGGACTTTACATTGGCCTTAGGAATTTTTAAATGTACTTGCTCCCTATTTATATGTCTTTTCAGTAAAATGTAACGTCGATAGACACTTAATCTTATTGAAATGAAAACATGTATTTTACCAAAAATAGAATTGCTATGCCTGCAACTTTTATAGGATTAGGACCTAATAAAGATAAAATGGGTTTTATCAGTTCTTACTACATGAGCTAGTTTGGGCTTCCTCTCGGTATGGCATCCTTGGATTGCTTGCTTGTTACCTGAAGGCTTCAAGAGCAAATATTCCAGAGAGCGAGGCTGACCTCTGTTACCTTTCACGACTTAGCCGCAAAAGCCAGATCACCTAATTTTCCAGGTGCTCTATTTGTCAACCCATCAAAAACTCATTCACATTCATGTAAAGATAGATATACTGCACTTGTTGATGAGAACTGGGAGCCACATTTTCAAACACATGACTCCTAGCCCTTTGCAAGATTTTGCTCTTTGAATAAATATTCTTTATAAATATTAAGGAAATTTTCTTCTATTTTTAGTTTATGCGAATGTTTTCCACTTCTTTTAATTAGAATGCATTTAAACAAATTAATCATCTAGCAATATGATAAATTATTTCTTTCATTTCAAAAACTGTTTAATGCTGACCGTGTGCCAGGCTCCATGGTGGGTCCCAGGTACACAGAAATGACTCAGGCAAGGCTGCCGTCTCAGCCTCTGAGATAGGCTGGCAGTGCTGACCCGTCTCAGCTGCTTGATAAGCACAGAGCTCTGCTGACGATGCGTTTTTCTCTTATACATGGTCAATCACACCTTCTCTTCTACCCGCAAACATCAAAGCTCCCAGTCCGAACTTTCGGTTAATGATATCAGTTCCCATTTCACTGGAAAACACTAAAGCTATCAGGAGGCACATGCAGTGTCATTTCAGCATAAAATTCACCCACATAAGCCCTACCCCTAATCTGTCTTCCTTCCCATTACAATGGGCGAATTCTTTGTGCTACTTTTTTCGCCTTTATTTCTGTACCAGATCCTATCCCTCAATCGACTCAAGGGTTATGATCCTCCAATTCATAACACTCTTTCCTAGATTACGAAACTTTCTTTCTACTGATCAGTCCTATCAGATTTGAAATACAGTGCTGTATCTCCCATTTTTTAAACGAAATTCTATAAATGAATATGATCTTCCATTTACTGCCGTGATTCTCTTTACAGCTAAACACTTAGAAGAGCTTTACCAAACTCAAGGTTTTGACTTTCTTGGATATCATTCACCTTTGGATCCACAGAAATCTGTATTTTTTCTGCATGGACTATTGAAATTGTTTTGTGTAGGTCAGGAATCTTTTGTCAAACTCCAAGTCATTCCCAGTATTCATCTTAGCTAACTTCATTTGCAGCATTTGATGCAGTAGTCAACTTCTTGAAATGCTTCCTTTATTTATTTATTTATTTATTTATTTATTTATTTATTTATTTATTTATTTATTTATTTATTTATTTATTTAGAGGTAACATTGGTTTATAATATTACATGAGTTTCAGGCATGCAACATTGTAATTCAGCTACACACTGCATCATTCTCACCACCGAAAGTCCAGCTTCCATCTGTCACCGTCCGATTGACCCCATAATCCCTTTCGCTCTGCCCACTGCCTCCTGCCCCTCTGGTAACTACAGAGGAATGGATTTATTTCTTATCAGCTTACTTTGTCTTATGTTCTACCAAAAGTATAGGAGCTTAGATTTTTTTTTTTTTTGGTGGGGGGTGGGGGCGGGGAGGTTAAGTTCCTGAACTTATTTTGTTAAAAAATGAAAAAGAAATTGAGTATCAGGAACAAAGGGATCCTTATGAACAAATGCATTTAAAGCAAATGCATTTAAATAGCTACACCCAAAGTGTAGTTAGTCTTTAGAATTCTCCTTAAAAAGAAAGAGAGAAAAAAGATACATGTAGAACTATTCTATAGGAAAAACTCTACACAGACAGAAAATTTGCTCTACATTTATCTCCCAAAGGAAAAAAAAAATGAAAAAATTATTTAATCAATACTTATACAAGTCAAAATGCTGTATAAACACATACTTATAAATGCATGTATGTATACATGTACATATACACTTAGTTTTTTTCCCCTTGTACGGTGTTCCTGTTAAAATTTTGTTTCATGTAAAGGATCACTTCATAAAATCAATTAGGAAGCTTTCTATTAATAATTCTAATCTTGATTATTTTCATTAATATAAATTACCTGTTTTTAAAGCTTAGTTAGAACTCTCCCATTCACCTTTCAGTTGGGAACAAAAGATTAGGAGAACTCCCACAATCCATTCTCTCACTTTATCAGGGACAGGCAGGGAAAGTAAGAAAGATGATCTAGTCAAATCTCTTTATAACATGCTAATGATAGCCCTCCTGGAAGACAAATAATGTTATTTACTAGTGGAGAGTCCATATCTGGTCTGTCTAGGTCAGATTATATTAATCCAACCCAGAATCTATGGCTCCCTAAAATTTTCATGTGAACTATGTTAATAGTGAAGTAAAAAGTGCACATTTCTTGTGACTTTTGTGTAAGTCATAGCTCTCTTTTGTGTAAGTAAGGGCTGCACACCTCACTCAGTGACATCGTGTGTTAAATCTGGGCCAGAAACCATCCTACCATGGCGAGAAAGGAACTGGGAGCTGGCACAGAAAACCTCGACTCCTTCATGCTTTCTCTGTGGCTTGCAATTACATGAATACACAAAATTGTTAGAATGCTTAGAACTGGTAAGATTTCTGATACTTGTGTTTCTGACTTGACAGTCTGGTATTTTGTATTATTTTACCAGCCCTGTTGTCAATTTTTAATTTTAAGAATACCATTTTTGCTTGGAAGAATTCTTGACAGCCAAATTATGATGACTCTAGCTTGGGTATTTAGTAGACATTTTCTTTAAAATGAATGAATTGAGCCTGTCACTTCAAGGAAATCGGTGATGTGTTTTTCCCATGACAAAATTTAAGTTTTAAAGATAAAGTTAGAATTGTTGGCAACGTGTATCCACCACTGCGATTTTCACAGATTTCCAAAGCTTAAAGACTTTCAGAAGAGATCAGTGCTGATATTAATATTGTCTAATAAAATATGTCTATATTTGGAATATCTAAAAACCATAATTAACCATTCAGTGGAATGTACGTATTGAGAGGTTTAGAGTTCAGTTAAACATTGTGTTATTTTCTTTCTACTCAGCCCACCATATTTTTTCTTTTTCTCTATCTTCTCTCCCTCCTTTATTATTTTAAATGAATATTCTTTATTATTCTATTTCCTCTATTGACTTTCTCCTTTGCATCATTTTTCCCCTACTAGGTGTTTAGGACATTTAATGTATTCTAGTCTACTTAGAGTTAGTCCTATATCCATAATTTGAAAAATAGGTATCTTGCAGAAGTGTATTTCCATTTACTCTCTGATATTATGTACTAACTTTGTCATATCTACATTTATCTATATAATATACATATAAGTTTATTATAAACATTGTTTTTCAGAGCATGCAATGTTGATTTAAAACTAATGTTAAGTAATTAGAAGAAAATACAAATTAGCAAATGAAGAAACTAATTAACCCATAAGGAACAATGTTTAGATGCTCTTGACAATATAAATTCTGATAATTTGTGGTTAATGTTTTACAATTTACCTATGTATGGCGCATAAAATTATTACAGTTCTACAAAATAATGAAAATGTTAACAACTTAGATGTTACAAATATAGTGTTAAATCTGACAGAAAGTTGCAGGGGGAAGGATGGTAAAAAGGTGGAGTGTTAAATTAGGTTCCTAACACATTTACCTCAAAAAGGAGTGATTAGTGATATTTGTTGAATTTAATGTGATAAGACATATAAATCTAAACAAAGGATGAACTATAAAGGTTTTTATTTTTTAGAAGAGAAGAGATAATGGGACCTGGAGAAAAGTGTATATTTTAAAATTTTTTATCAGTTTTAGCGAGTGATTGATATTACCTCAATTAGGAAAATCGGAAAATAGAAGCATAAGGATAATATTTGAGCATGAACGCCAATAAACTAAAGAGAAGACTAATTAAAAATGAGTCTCACTAGCAGTAGAACTGGAAATAAGGAAGCTTTGGGAAAGAGATTATTGCTTTTCATGTTTTCTTATTAGTTTTTCAAAAAAAATCTTGCCACATCTTTGCATGAGTTTTTTATTGCAACTGTAACAATTTACCACAAATTTAGGGGCTTAGAACAACACAAACTTATTATCTTATATTTCTGTTAGAAGTCCTCTGGACTAAGAAGGTCAAGTGGACAGGGTCGCGTTGCTTCTCAGGTCTCTAGGGGGATCTGGTTCCTTGCCTCTTCAAGCTTCTTGCCCACACTCCTTGGCTCATGATGCCTTCTCTACATCTTCAAAGACAGCAATGCTGTGTCTCTGACCATTCTTCTGTAGTTCTAAGTCCCTCCAACTCTTCGATCTGCCTCCCTCTGTTACCTTTTTAGGGCTCTTATGATTTACCAGATTTACCTGACAATCTAGGATACTCTTCCTATTTTAAAGTCAGCCGTTTAGCAACTTTCATTTCTCTTTTCCATATGAACTAACATATTCACAGAAATTAAGATGTGGGCATCTTTGAGAAAACCATCATTCTGCTACCATAGTGGTCATACTTAATGCAAATTTTAAAATCATGATGTTAAAAGAATTTGCTTACTTAATAATAAATTCACACATAACTATTCTTAGCTTATCTCACTATTTCTTTAAGTATAGTCTCCATCATGCAAATCACCTGCTTCAAAATCACCTATGGTGTACCATGCTGGGTCTACACCCAGCTTTAATGGATGATTTTAAGAAGTATCCCAAATAACTTTAACATACATCAAAGTTCGAATTGAAGTGGTTTAGCACATTGAAGAAGAGTTAAGGAAATGGTATTGGCTAAGAGATTTAAGGAGATATAGGGCACAAACCAACTTGAATTATTTCTTCTTAAATAGGCAGTTCAAAATAGAAGAGATTAACAATTTGACCAGTACGAAGATAGTATTTCCTGGAACAATATAAGTAGCAAATACTAAAGAGATTCAAACAGAAAGGACGTACAGTGTTGTATGCATAGTACATTATTTTTAAAATGTTTAATAAATGAATGTTAAATGATGAACTAGCCATTAAAAAAGAGCAGAAATACAAGAAACAAACAAAATATGTTCTGGGGAATCCTGAAGATTGGAGAAAGATAAATCTGAATAAATAAACAGTTGATCCAAGTATAATTTAGTAACAAGGGATACAATTTGTTCTGAAAATTATTTGCTTTTTAATGTTTATAATAGATTTACAGAATATATGTAGAAACTTAAGCTAAATAATTTGCATGACATATAAAATATGTATGTGTTTTAATTCATGAAAAGGAACCAGTGAAAATTTTAAGCAGTACTATTCCTGGTTCCTCCTTTGTTGTTTATGCATGAAAAGTCTGGCCATAGTAAGGATACTTAATGAACAATCATTAATCACCTAGTGGCAGCCACTAGCAATAAAAGCAGACTACATGGGAGGAATCTCAAAATGACTCTAAGAATTTCCCTAAATTTCAAGTTCTTTGAAGTGATGGAAGAGTTCACAAAGACACTGAATACAGAAAAGTGAAAATGCAACTTTAAAATGTGACCAAGTTATAAAGAAATGTGTTTCTTCATTTATCCTTTTGGATCCCTCTAATGGCCTAACCGAATCTCTAGTGCAGGTTTTATAACGGCTTTGAAATAGTGTTTCTGTGAGCAAATCTAATTTCTCCATTTAGGCCATTATCTGTTTAAGGGCAGAGATTGTAAATGGTGCGCGCGCGCACGTGCGTGTGTGTGTGTGTGGGGGGGGGTACGTGTGTACTCTTGTGCCCCGCAGAATACCCAGCACTTAACAGATCTTGAATAAAGGTTTTTGGCGTGTGAGTGTGAGAGCAAAAGAAAGGGCAGAATGGCTGTCCCTTAATCATTCATTTATAAAAACAAGGCAACTGTATGTTCCTGTTTGTAGTTTGTTTAATTGTTGCCACTTCCCGTCATGAAATAGTGCAAATTAAATGATCACGTTAATAATTTTATAAATTGTTTCTCTTGATTATAAATCAAAGGAATATTTTCCTCATGAAATTATGGTTTAAAAGCATTGGAAAATTTTGTTTTGAAAAGCTCCTCAAAGTTAACAGATTAGTTTAATGGTATAGCTTCATGTGAAAGAAGCTAGTATGTTAATATTATAAAGTAGGATTAACAGAAAGAAACCTAATCCTCTAAATAGAATTCCAAGGAAGCAAAAATCAAAATACACAGGATAAAAATCTTAGATTATTAGGAGTTCATTGCCCTAATAATATAATTTTCTTAAAATTAGTGCATCACAATGCTTTCATTAGGAATATTTTTCTTACATTTTAATATTTTTAAGTTTACATAAATACTTTTAAAAATAAAAGAGATTTATGTTGCATTTTTAACATATCTAAGGAAAATGATTTTAGACCATATAGTATAGGGGATACCTGTTACATAAAAAATTTAAGCTCAAGATTCGTAATGTGCTTTAATCAAAAATTAAATATGTAGTGCAAGTCACTGTAGAGATGTTAAGAAAACATCTAGCCACTTAGAGGTCCTTTTATATCGTGAACCCTTCTCCGCAGGCGGCTTGGGCACCGTTAGTAACTGGTTTCTTTCTGCTGGCGGCCTCTGCTGTTTCTTAGATAGTCACTTAGGGTCTCGGGCAGTTAAGAGCTGTCTGCCTCCTCTGTCTCCACCACACTGACGCTGTGAGCCTGCGTGTGCATGGCGCACGATGCGGTCCCCGGAAGGAGCCTGGATGTCCAAGGCGTCAAGACCATGGTGGCCCTTCCAGCCCTTTCAGATACTGCGCCAGGCAGAAACAAACTTTTAATGAAAATCTCTTCTGAACATGTAAGGGAGAGCTTCAAGACATATCATCAATATCAAATATCATATTAATATGCATAAATATCAAATATAATGAATGACACGGGGTTAATCAAGTGGGGTTAGTTCTAATTATACATTGTTAGTTTAACACTCAAAAATCACTCAGTGTAATTTTCCACATTAACAGGAAAAAAATAAAGGAAAAACATCTTGATAGATGCAGAAAACAGATTTGACTAAATACAACATGCAAATTATGATTAAAAAATAATAATAATAATAATAGTAACTCCTAGCCAGGCTAAAGGGAGAAAAGAGCTTTCCTCATCTAATAAGATTTTGTATAAAAACCCAATGTAATTCTTTTGCTCATGGTGAAATACTGAATTACTGAAAATGTTCACCTAGAATAGGAAATGAAGCAAGGATGGCCGCTATCACCCCCTTTCTGTAAATTGTGAGGAAGGGTCTCGCCAGAGTAGCACGCCGGGAGAGGAGTAGGTGCCATAAAAGTTGAAAAGGAAAACTTATTCCCAGACAATACAATTAGACACCTAAAACAATAAGAACCTGCAGACAAGCCTAACAGAATAAATATGTGCCTTAGCCATGTCATTGGATATAGAGACAACAGAAAAAAAATAAGTATATTTATAAATACTATCAATAAACAAGCATATCTCAAAATGCTACTATTTATAATAGGATTAAGAAATCAAACTCTAGGATCAATATTAAGAAATAATATATAAGATCTCTATGATGAAAACTATAAAACATTAAATAGGGTGATATAGATCAGGTTTATGGATAGAAAACTTTAAATTTAATTTTCTCCAAGTGTATTTCTATAGATTCACTACAACCCATATGTAAATCTAAATCAGGTGTTTTTTTTTTTTACTAAAAATCCCAAGCTGAATCTAAAATTCATGAGATTTAAAACTGCTGAAATAAAAAAGGCAATCCTGAAGAAAATAAGAGAGAGAAAACAGAGCTACACAACTTATAGTATCCGACGCCAAGACCTACTATAAAGTAATAGCAACAGCGCACAACTGTACTGTCACAGAGATATCTGACCCAAGTGAAACAGAGTAGAGTGTGTGAAAGAGTTATAGATACGTGTTACCTAGTGAGAAACATGGCGCAGTGGTGAAGAGTCCAGAGTAGGGAGTGAAGGTTGGGAGTAGAGATTAGTTATTTTAAGTAAATGATACTGAGTCAATCTGAAAAAGCATGGAAAAAAATATATATTGCCCCGAGCTTACACAAATGTATTCTAGATCAACTGTGGCTCCCCAGCTGAAAGGTAAAATTATATCTTTTAATAGAATACATAGGAAATATCTTTTGATTTTGGAATATGCAATATTAAATGTATACTGAAGTGCTAACTATATCATAAAAAGATGACAAATTAAATGATATTAAAATGAAGAATTTTAGTTCACCAAGAAGACATCACTACTTAGAAAAAAAATGCAACTCAAATGGCAAGAAAAGAAATTCCTAACACATTTGTTCAACAAAGTACTTTTATCCCTAAAATATGATGTGTTTCCACAAATAAATTTTTAAAAGGCAGAAAAATGGTCAAACTACTTTCTAAAACTTCATCGCCCCCAAAAATAAATAAATAAATAACCATATGGTCAGTAAACATAATATTAGGTGATTTTCAAGAAAGTAAAATGCCACATCGTAATTTCACTGCATTCAACAACTAACTGACATAACAAACCACCAAAAGGAACATATGCTTTTAGAAGTCAGGGACGTGGTTATCAGCAGGGGTAGCAGTGGGAAGTGGCAAGAAGAGCTTTGTCATATGGGATTTTGTTTGAGTCATGTTCTGATTAATGAACTGATTAGTTTATAAAAGTGTCACGTAGTTTATCCTTCCTTTGCCATCAAAACTAAATTCCTAAATTAGTTTTAAGGGTTGTTTTTTGTTTTGGTTTGGTGTTTTTTTGCCCCAATTTTTTTAGCCTTTCATGCATTTTTCAATTCTTCGGTCTATTCCAAACTGTATTCTAAATCAATCACAAAATCCAACTGAAATTTCTGTCTCGTCTTAGTCGATGTGTGTCTCAGTATTAACATTCTTGACTAGTCCTTCATTTTTTAAATACTCCCTTAATCCGTGTGATCCGCAGAGGGAGCCACATTCCTATGCATGGCTTCAGTAATCACTGATTAAACCCACGACTTCCAATTTTATCTTAAGCATCAAATTCTGCCTCACTAAATCCTATGCACGACTCCTAACCGACCTTCGAAGGTACATAGTTACTTCAATCTTAGCATGCTGTACTTTTCCTTGTGATTTTCCTTCCAATGTGTCTCTCTTTCAATATTCAAAATCTAAGGAATGGCTCTGTGACTCCACTGTCCTGCCTGCCAGAAAGGGAGCCTTGTCCTTGACCTCATCCTCACTCATGGCCCATGCCCAATCTACTCCTAAACCCATCAATTTTATCTCCAAACTAATCCGATACTCAGCTGTTCTCTATTTCCATAACCGCCATTACCCTAGTTCAATTTTTAATTCATTTTGTCCTGAATCACAGTATTTCCTCCTATACAGGTCTTTCTCAGTCCACATTTGATTACTACTAATCCATATTCTACATCACAGCCAGAACAATCTTATCAAAACAATAAACCAGTGTAGTCTGTGATTCTCCTCCCAGACCCCTTCTCCTAGGGCAGAACAGCCAGGGGACATTCTCAGTCCCTGGGAGAGGCTACTGTTTTCAACACAAAGCTGAGTCCTCAAAGGCAAATCCTCCAGGGCTAAAGGAAGTGCTTTGCCAATCTTGGGAGCCTTTCCTGAGGAATAAGCCCCCTCCCTGAGAGCAAGGCCATAAATCCTCATCTACTGCCAGAACTCGGGGCAATGCTGAAGGATCATCCAAGACTCAGTTTCGTGTAAAATGAGCTATACCCTCAGCTGGAATTGCCTGATGGAACTTCTCTCCCTCTGCCCAGTTCCGCCTTTCTTTTCGTACAGGGTATCCTTAGAGAGCACAGCACAATAAACTTACTGCTTAGAATCCTCCATCTTCTGTGTTTTCCCAGAAGGCCATTCTAAGACACCCTCATTTCCAAGGATGAAAACCATCAAATTGATTTCATGGTTTTTAGTACAACTATAAAAATCCTCCAACATGGTTTATAGTGTCCTGCATGGATTTTTCCTTGACTATATCTCTTGCCTTGAACTCCAGTTTGTAAGAGAAGGACTTGCAATGAATGGGTAATAGTGTTCTGGAGGTGCTCATAAATCAATGATAATGCGAGTTTTTAAATTGAGTAATAAAAATATTTACATAGTCCCTTCTTATGATAAGTTTTCTTCCTCCCCCAAAAAGTATTTATTATTACACATATATAAACCAAACAAGTGCTGTCTCTCTTGACTCTATCTCTTGCCTTGAACTCTAGTCACATCAGTACAGAATTTATAATGGCCTTGAATTACTACTGAGACAATTAATTTCAATATGTTAATATTGAAGTTGATTATTTTTCTGTGCATTCGCATATCTGAAGTAATTAAAATAATATTATAGGTAGTCATATAGGCTATTGGCCTTTCATATTTATATAATATTCTGTGTTCAGTATTTTGAGGACATTATAATTTTTATAAAGAGCTATTTGTGATAGCAACGTTAATTATAATAATTGTTCACATTTATTGAATGGCTTACATATATTAACACATATAATCCTCCCAGCAAACCCATAAATGAGGAACTATCACGATGTGCGATTACAGATGAGAAAAGCAAGGAGAATACAGAGAGCAAGTAATTCCTCAGGGTTAAAGGAGAAGCTAGGATTTGAACCCAGCCCAGACCCTGAGCTACAGCACTTGTTTGGTTTACATGTCTGTAGTAATAAATGAAGCATTTTTTGAGGAAGAAGAGAAAACTTGTCATCATTAGAAGTTACTATGTAAATATTTTTATTATTCAATTTAAAATTTCATATTATTATTATTGATTTAATTATGAATGCCTCCAAAATACTATTACACATCACAAGTCCTTCCTTTTCAAACTGAAACTTTATGTGTAAATGTTCATTTCCACATAATTAAATTCAATTTAAAAAAAAAATCCATTTTCCCACACTGGCAGCCGAACAATGGAGTCAGGCCAAACACCTCGGGGCAGGCTGTGGCTGCGGCCACATTAATCAGCCTGCACAGAAGCACATCCAGCAGAGTCTGATAAATCCTGTTCCAGAGGCACCTGCCACCTGCAAGCGCAGGTTGACATGCTTCCCTACCTGTGCTCTTGTCACAGCGATCAAGACAAGGGGTCAAGCTGCATTACGTGGCACTGCGGGGCTGGGCCAGGGGCGCTGGGGAGGCTGCCCTTGGCGCGGTTCTGGACCAGAGTTATCTGGGACAGGGGCAGGTGTCACCAGGGCACCCAAACTGTGCCTTGCGTTTTTCAGCACCACGGTCATTACCCGCCTTCTCACCCCAGTTCTGTCACTCTGGTCCCACCACGAGTAAAGGAAGGCTTGTCTCTCAATGACCATCCTTCCCCTTTTCCTACGCCTGCCTTTGCTGCGCGCCTCGCTGACCTCCGATGAGTCCGGCTCCAAAATCATGTTTTCTTCCCGAATATTCTACATGCTGCTGCTTTCAAATTATTTCAACTGAAAGTCGATGAGGAAGGAGGCTCTACGATGGAGCTTCCGCTCAGATCCGGCATGGCCCCTGAAGGTGACGCAGCCAGCCTCGCACGCAGGAGCAGGCCATCCTCACGCTCCTGCTGATGCACAAGACGATGGCCTGTCCACATGCGCAGGGGTGTTCTCTCAGCTTTCCCGTCTGCCGTGATCTAAGGCCACCACTCAGCAGGAAGTGTCACTGTGATATTCCCGCCGGCCATCCAGGGGCATCGCCTGAGCTGCTCATGGAGGCGCCCTCCTCCCTGTGGCAGGGCGGGCGGTTCAAGCCTTGCTTCCCGCACACCACGTGACCTCTCGGCCTTCGGGCCCCACTGACTCAAGCGAGCGCAACTCACTGATTTTGGAGAAAGAGGATGAAAATCGAGAAAACCAGTACACAAAGAAAAAAAAATTATTTTTTTCAATTTACAGCACGATCCATGCACAGCTATGTCTCTTTTAAATTGCCGTCTTCAGTTTTTGTTTGTTTTCTTTTAAGGGAGGAAAGAACACATCTATTCTCCCTCATTATTTGATTTTTATGTAAAATCGAAGGGGAGACAAAATTCGTTACATCTCTGTTTGAGCTTGGCAAAATAAAACCTGCCTTGTCTGTGATTTGTTATACCACTGGCTAAAAGCCACTCCAAATTTAAATTAAAGGTCAACGAGTGAAATTCAGGATTTTAGAGTCTTAGCTCCTAGTCCTTGAGGGCTCATACCTTCAGAAAAGGCCAATTTTCTGTTTTATAATGAGCGATTCATCATTTAATGCAAGGCAGCTTTTCCATGATGAACATATTTATTTAAGTCAGAATATTAGTTATAATAGCATGCTATACAAGCTGGAAAGTGACAGAAATTATAAACAGACTGAACTCACTCTGATTCACTGCTGACAGGAAGTTTCAAATACCCCCAAAATGGGACTTTTCAGTCCAAGAAGTATAATATGTCAGACAGGAGGGTCAGGTACTGAATGAAAATTTGTAATGCTAAGGAGAGGAGAGTAGGGGAATTGGAAGTCATTCATCATTGTAACACTTCCCTGCAGACTAGGCAGAGATAAAGGATTCTGTTCACACAAGAATTTCCAGTTTTTGCAAAGCTGTCTCGTTCCTCTTCTGCAGTGTTATATTGTAACTCACGAAGTGTTTGTAGATGAAAGTGATGCAGTTTATGAGTTCATGAAAAATAGTTTCTGGGATCGCCACAACTGAATTCCGCATTCTAAAAATGAATAATATGAGGGGATACTTCCTTAAAATGTCAACAGATATTTAACCCACAACTGATCCATCTGATCACAGCAAAGTGGGTCAAGAGATGAAGTAATATCAGCCTAGGTTAGCAAAGTTATGAAGTGTACATGGTTTCTGCAGTAAGCTGTAGTTTTGCCTTTATTATTCCATGAATGTAAGTTTCTTTGTTTTATATTTTAACATTTTATTTCTTTTTTTCCCCCACCAAACAGGCTTCCCTGTATTAGTTTCAATTCAGAAGTCATGAAGTCAAATTTTAAAATTCTGTCCTGCTTAATATACATTTACTGTATGCAGCCATACTTAAATTTGCTGTTCATGCTTCAGGACAAGCAGTCCACGATTTATGAACTTTTAATTTTTGAGCAACCCATCTGTGTAAATGAACCGTGTGGGTCATAGGTGTTGCCAAATCTTTACTAAACTCTGCGCAATTTAGAATACCGTGGAAGTGATTAAGTTTGGGAAATCCTTTCAAATACTTAACGCACATAACCACAAAAGTCAAAGCGCAACTAGTTCACTTGGTGACAAAGGCTTCTTAGATGGATTCTGATTTCTTTTTAATTGAGCTTAACGTGCACAGCCCAGTGCCTGTTAATAACAAATGATACTTCGCCACCCCTTTGCTTTGGGGCATCATACACAGTAAATAAGTTAATAATAACAACATTTAAGTTGATCTTGCTGGCAAAGAAAACTATGTCTTTTATACCGTAGAGTTTTGTTCCTAAAATCCGTTATGGCTGGCTGACAGATTGAAATTCTAAACTGAAAGGCTCAGTTTTGATTCTCAGCTCTGTTTTAGAAAACAGAAGAGATGATAAGTGTGGGCGAAGATGTGGAGAGAAGAGAAACTTTGTACATTGTTGGCGGAAATGTGAATTGATGTAGCCACGATGGCAAACAGTGTGGAGGTTTCTCACGAAACTTAAAAGTAAAAACCAAAACTACCACATGATCCCGCAATCCCTTATCTGGGTATGTTTTTCCCACCCTGTGGAGTAATGGGACACCAGATCTAGAAGTTATAAATATATCTTTAATAACCCATGATATCGTACTACAAGCTTTGGATATGTACATGAGAGATGAAGGCTCATTGATGAATTTTAAGCAGATCTGATGTGTATTAAAAAGACAAATGACAGCAACGAAGGAGAAGGTACATATGAATTGACAAGGAAAGCGTTATTGAGGAATTAAACTAAAGGACTGAAAATGAAAGTGAAAATGTAAAGGCGGGTATAAAATTAAAAACTAGAAGGAGGCATCAATATAGTACATTTCCTGATTTACTGCAAGGGCTTAATTGTAGTATACAAAGAAAATATTGTTGTCAGTGTGTCCATAATTTCATGTAATCCCTTTGGAAAAGTGTTCATTTCTAATTGTGAAAGGATAGATTTAACACAGTCTTTAAAGACGTCAAGGCACTTTCCTCATCTAGAACATGATAATGTGATTGGACCCTTGGGTGATCTTACTTGATCTACTCACAGTTTCTCATAATGTAGTGTGTGTCAGGGTTTCTCTGACATGAGTGTCATGGTGTTTTCAATCTGTAATTAACACAATGAAGAACCCCATGCGATGTCGTTTGTGATTTTAACGAAGACTTTTGAAGAGTAAAGAAAAATTAACGAAAGGGCAATACATTTAAAATACTTGAACTAGAACCTGTGACTGTATATTAGTTATGTGAAAATTTTTCCTGTCATAACATAAATATCTTTACTAAATCATGACTCTGTAGGGAAGATAATGTGCCTCACCGCCTCACTGCCCTTTAAAAATTTGAATTTCAACAGAACATGTATTTTATAAAAACTTTTATTCTTTTGGAATAAATCTTTAGGATACAATTTGACTTAATTGTTCTCTTGTCATTCATAAACTACTTATGTTGAACTCATATAGTTTATGATATCAGCAGAAATTAAATTATACCCTTATGTTCAGTTGGAAATCATTTTTTAAAAATAATCTGACATCAGAAAGTAAAAATCTTTTTCTAATATAGGACAATTATAGTTTATTATGAAAGTGGAATAAATTCCTGACTTTATCACTTTAGAAAAAAATGAACAGTATGTGAAGATCAGGTGATTTAATGAAATAACGAGTATGAAAGGGGTGAGTGCCATCGCCTGTGTTGATTTTACAAATTAGCTCTATTTCAACGAATAACATCACAATATGCATCACCAGTTTGGGAACTGGTTAAGGTAAGGGAAAGCTGCACGTCAACGAGGGCAGATATTGATGTCAGCAGGGATGGGGGCGCTTCGCCGGGGTGCGTCCTGACCCCAGACCTCAGTGTTTTAAGCAAAGAAGGTTTACTGCTGGCTGGCCCCGCGCACGCAGATCTGCGTTTTCCTCTTTCCGTAACCAGACTCTGGGAGCGACTCTCCCAGAAATATAGTCAGTAATTATGAAGGAAGGAAAGTGAGAACATGCCCAACCCTGCACTGACTCTAGAAAATCCTGCCAGAAGTGACCAGTGGTGCTCCCAGCTGCATTTCATTGAACAAAGGAAATCGCTTAGCCGGACTTAACACCTGGGGAGCGCAATCCCACCGCCTTCCTGGAATAAAGAAAAGGGAAACAGTTCTACATCGTGCTAATGCCCACAACCATCCCTTTCAGTTTTATCGACTGCTCTATTAGGTCACTCTCCTTTTCTCATTAAAAATGCACTCATCCCCTCACAGTGGACAAACCAAAACCCTTAGGTGATAGTTTCTAGTTCAGTGCCACGGATTTCTGCATAATCAAGAAACAGAGACACTACAAAGACAATAGAAACTACCATTTAAGGGAAGGAGGAAGGGAGTGAGATTGGAAAGGGCAGAATGGCCTTGAAATCCCACTGGACAGACACTGGCTGAGGATGTTGCCTTGGGAATAGAAAATACACCTTGTCTCTAATTCTGTCCCCTGTAAAAGGGAACATGGTCCATTGATCTCTGTATATTTTTTTAGTCTATCGTCTGTGTGGGTCACCTGTATTCACTACCACTTTGCCACATAGGAACTGAGCAGAGGGCAACATGGCCCCTCCTCTGGCAGCTGAGCATCTCTGAGTCAACTTTCTTCTTGTAGGTAATTGGTGTCTCCAGGGCCATGTCAGGTCTCAAAAATGTCACAGTCTCTTTAAATCAGTAAAGGCAATTGTCCTGAAGGAAACCCACTTATGGAAACAATTCACATTACAGAAAGGAATGCAGGGTCCAATAAAGGAAGGACTGAAAGGAGAGAGGGAGGGAGGGATGGAGGAAGGGAGGGAGAGAGGAATGAACGGACGGGAAGAAAAGGGACTTTTAGTTAAAAGAAGCAAAAGTCGTTGGGCGCACGGTGTGTCTTCTCAGCAGAAGGAGAATAAGAATGCTAGAGATACAATATTTAAAGAGGGAATGTCTGAGAATTTTCCAAAAATTTCAAAAATCCACAAATCAAAGATCCAAGAAGTCCTATGAAGTGAAGGCAAGATAAAATTTAAACCCTCTCCCTCTCTCAATCCCAGTTAGTCTCTGAGCATTTCTTTGTAAATTTTCTGTATTAGAAAGTAACAATGTCACAGTAATAATTGTTCAAAATATTTATTTAGAATCAAAGGTCAATCCTTCTTTTAGACAACTTTTTGATAGTGAAGAGCATCTATTTCCATGAACATTTATTCTCTGGGTTATAGTTTATTTTTTGACAATCTCACATATGCTTGGATTTGATTGAATCTCCTGTCTATATTTCAAATACCTAGTTTATTATTTACTGAAAAAACGAAAAGAAAAACCACCTCTTAGATTGACTTTCAGCAGCAGCAATTTATTTTGCTTAATCATCCCTGCAACTTAATTGAAAATGGTAAAAAGTAAGTTAGTCAGTGGTGGAGAATATTTTCATTTGTAGTCTTGGGGTAAGCATCAATTGATTCTAAGAAAAAAATCTTGGAAATAACTTGTGAATTAAATGCAAAACGCCAAATAATGCTTATTTGTATGCAGATAGTTTCTTGTTTTTTATCCTTGAGTAAAAAATGAAGATGAATATTAAAACCAAACAAATATCAAATAACATTTTCTAATAATTCTTCTAAGATGTATTCCTCTTTCTAAAGTTTAATATATCTCCCTGAGATATAAAGATAATATGAACTTCTGTGAATACTTTGGAACATTGGCTCATGTCTTTACACTTGTAAATTGAGTAAAACTATTGAAATCAGTAAAAACAAGTCTTATAGAGCTTTTAGTTATTTCTGTGAATGACTTAATAGTCAAAACCACAAAATAAATAATCGACATTTTGCATTTTCTAAAATAGTCTATGTATTGTTGTACATTCAGTACTTCCAAACTAGCTATTTAAAGCATCTTTGATATGTTATTTAAGTAACTTTAACTTTGTGACTGTTAATTCATTTTTTAAAATAACTGATGATATGAACATGTATTTACTTTTACTTTTCACCACATAATTCCAACCCTAATTACAATTTTTCATAGGAATATCATTGAAAGTGATACATATTCTTGAAAATGTTTAAATTTTGCATGCAAAGTTAGTTCCAAATATCTATAAAAAGGGACTATTTGCAAATTGGCAGAGCACAATGAAAAGGAGCCGCGGAACGCATTCGTTCCCTAACTGCCATTGTGTGAGAGCTCGTGAGCTTTCCAGCACTTTTCTGAGTTACCAGTCCTGTCAGATACGTTTGTTGGAGTTTGGAAAGGAAACCTACCATGTTCTTCGTTCTTGGCATGAACACAAGAAAGTTTTAAAAGATATATTTTGATCTACCATTACACGTTTCTAGTTTCAGTAATACCGATTTCAAGGAAAAACTTAACCATAGGGTAAAGCAACTGATATTTTACACTTATTTGAATGTCAGTATATTTCCTAAAATTTCCTCTCTTTGCAAGCATATTTGAAAATTAATGTCATTCATTAACATTATTGTTTCATCTTCAAATCATATATTTAATCACATTCCTGTGTTTCAATTTTGTACTTTAAAAAAGCAAGTTACATGATAGATATGGCATATGAAGCAGTTCTCATGCAGAAATTGTTAATGAATTGCATTATTCATGTGTTAAATACAAATTATTTATATGTTTAATAATAGCATTAGCTTATTATTCCCAGTATGTACCACCGATTCTGAATAAATTCAGAAAATTCAAAGGGCTACTAATAATGTTCAATAAAATTAATCACATAAAATATTTGATTAAAAATCATAGATAGTAATTATATAGTTTAGAACTAGAGAAATAATTAACCACTCAATCATTTTGCCTGTTTTGGCTCAGCTACAAAGTAAAATATGTCGAAGACCAAAATCTATGATTTTCAAGTGTTAAAAATTGTCTAACATTCTTCTTTCATTAACAATAAAATGAATTTCATAAGGGAACTCTGGAGAAGGTCAAAATCATACATTTTGAGGAACTAAAACTAATTTTAACTTAGAGTGATATTATCACCAGCTGGATATTCAAATCTGTATTTCACATAGACATTTAGATTTTCATTTGTATTTAAGCTTTGATATCAGTCCATTACCTTTAGCAAGAAGGGTCAAGTCCATTAACTTGGCCAACTCACATAGAACTGCTCACATAAAATTTACCAAGACAGAATTTGTCACTATCTTAAAAATTTTTAACACCCTAAATGAATAATAGGGCCCATTAATACTCTAGGCCTCTCTTTGATCAAAAAGAATGATTTTTTTTTATAATTTATTTCTTAAAATACATAACTAAATGCAGTAATCATTTAGTACAGGTCTATGTTTGATCCATCTGTCCGTCTGTCTGTCATCTTTCTCCCCATCTATCCATCCTCTATCCACCCACCCATCCATCCGTCATCCAGTCGTTCTTCTGTATCCATGGAGTGTTGGTTCCAGGATCCTCTCAGATATCAAAAGCCATGGATGCTCAAGACCATTAAAGACATTTTTTTATATTCTTCCAGATTCTGTGGGCTTTACTTAACTTAAAAAAAAAAAAAATTCTATATGGGGCACAGAAGGTACTACGCTTATCCCACTCATAATGATTTAATTGTGGTATCATAAAACAATTCTATAAGTTTTATCTAACTGATTAATACAAAATGATAAGAGAACACATAGAAATCAAGAAATTCAATGTGAAGGTTTGAAGTAGGGCACTGAAAGGTAATAAAAAATAGAGTCTTCAAGGAAGAGTCACCATTTTCTAATTGAACAAGATAAAAAAATGTATATCTCAGGCAGAAACTCAAACATAAACGAGGGGTCAGAAAGTGCTTTCCACAAATACCAACTGTCAGGACTATAAGGAAAACTTAATATTCTGAGGCTGGAGTGTCTGAGAATGAAACGGAAACGATTGTTTCATGGTGGATTATGAAGGGCTGACCCTTCCAGTTACTTAGTCCCTGGGGTTATTGGGTAGAATTTATACCACCAGAAGCCCTAGACAAGTCAACTGCCCTGTGATGGTCTGAATGGTTGTATCCCCTTCCCCCGCCCCCAAAGTTCATATGTTGCATCCTAACACTCAATGTGATGGTATTAGAAGGTGGGGTCTTGGGTGTGATGGATCAGGTCATGAGGGTGGAGCCCTCATGAGATTTAATGCTCTTATACGAGAGGCTCCTTCCACCATGTGAAGATACAGGAGAAGTCGTGACCTGGAAGAGGGCCCCCATCTGATCGCGCTGGCACCCTGACATCGAACTTCTAGCCTCCAGAACTGTGAGATATAAATTTCTTTTGTTCAGTGGTGTTGGTAATAGCAGCCCAAACGGACCAAGGCATCCCCGACTGGCATCCCGTGCAGGGGCTGGTTTGTGTGTAATCAGGTCTGATGGCAAAACCCTGGAGTCAGCACAAGCAGTGCCTGCGATGGGCAGGATGAATTCATTTCTCCTTGGCAACGAGCACAGAGCAGGGCCAAGGCCTGGGCAGAGCGCAGCGCTCCCCATCAGGGACACGGGGCCCCAGGCAATTGGAGGCCTTTGTGTTCCGAGGCTGGATGAAGAATCCGTACCAAGCCACACAGGCTGTTGATGAGAAGCTGGGGGGAGAAGGGCGGAGTCTTTGGGCAGTGCGACCAGATCTGGGGCTCCACATACCGCTTAGCATTCTGCACTCATCTGCGCCCCAGAATCCAGCAGCGGCTCTCGCATTCCCACGCCCTGACGCTGCACTAGAAAATGTGAAACCAGAAAGAACTGTTTAAGTTCTCTGATTAGAAGGGACTTACTAATGGTGCGAACCTTTATGGTTTGTGATGGACTTTACCACACACTCCTTCCTCAATTAAAGGAGCAGAATTTGCACGTGCAAACTAGATCTTATTTTCTTATTACAATGAGATCACGATTAATTCAGGTAGAATTTCACCGGAAATGTCTAAATAATAGGACAGCTCTCCCTGTAAGGAGATTGACTGCTGGAGTGGATTAAAAGCTTTCAGAGAAATCCTCTGCTCATTTACATTAGAGGGGGAGAATTTGATTTTCTTTCCAACAGAAATCGCTGGTTTATCCCGTTCGTGTTTCTAAAGGGCATCATGAAATATCGTTGATTTTATGCCATTCGACTGTTATGAAACATTTATCCAGCTTAATTTTACAGCTTACTTTCTTATCTTCTCAAATATTATTTTCCACTTCAAATGATAACAAAAGTTCTTTTAGTAATAGTTTATTATCACATGAGTCTAGATACTATGACATTTTATAAGTTATGTATACTTTTATTAATTATCTTTTTTTAAAGTATTCCTAGAAAGACAAATACTATATGACCTCACTTATATGTAGAACCTAAAAAAAAAAAAAATGAATTAACAAAACAAACAGCCATAGATACAGAGAACAAGCTGATGGTTGACAAAGGGGAGGGAGTGGAGAGAGAGAAATTAAAAAAATACATATATAAAATAAATAAAAATTAAATATTTTTTTGGAAACTTTCTATGAAACTAAAAGTCACTTCATGTTTCTTTTCAGAATTCCTATTTTGTCATTATTTGAAAATATTAAGTATTTTAAAGTCAAGTAATCTTAACAGTTATGTCACTATCATCCTTAGATTTTCTTCTCTAGATCTTTAAACTTCAGAGAGAAATACAGATTCGGACATAGGACCACACACAGGACGGCAGTAGTTTAGTGCGAAGACAGTTCATAAGCAAACTGAGATCTCAAATAATTCTAACACGGATGTGCAGATAAAGGAAGGCGCGTGTGCTGCGTTCTAGGCATCTGTGTTCTAGGCATCTTTCATCAGGCAAAATGACGTTTCGTAATGTGGCCGAGACGATTTTCCTTTCCTCTGTTTTTAATTTGGGGTGAGGTAGGTGGTGTTGAGAACTAAGGAGAATGTAGGCACAGCTGACAGGCTGAAGGATCCTGAGAAGCAGCCAGTGCTTCTCATCCCAGAGCTGAATCCCAGAAAGAAGAGGCGAATCCGTCGCGAACCCTGGGCCGCGGGGCACGGGGGGTGGGAGGCGCAGTCCTAGGGCAGGTGGCCCAAGCAGCACCAGTAGTTCAAGCCGAGCAGCAAAGCACGGATGTTAAAGTGATTTAATAATAATAATAATAATAATAACAACTTTGGGTGGCAGAGAATATCAAGGCCACGAGGCTCCTCTCGGGTCATATCGCCTGTCATCTGAGCGGAACACATTTGCTTACATAGAACTGTCCGCCCCCAAGGTACATCACAATACCCTTGACTCAGGTGTTCCAGTGAGCAATGGAAGAAAAAGGTCCTTAAAAACAAAGGAAATGTATATTTACAGTTCATACAATTATAAAAAAATTTGCATTTTATACATGTAGTTCATATAAAGACAAAAAATAAGATTTCCCAAAGAGTAAAACAAGTCTCAAAAAAAGTCTTCTAAAACATTTCCTTGTATCTTTATTCCATCTCTTCTGAGAAATACTACTGAAAATGAAGTTACCAAGTCAAAACCAAAGAATATGACTATTTTAACATTTATGTTACCTGTTTACAAACACATTTCCAATTAGATTATGTCCATTTGTAATCTAGTGCAATATGAGTGTGCCTAACTCATTATACTTTTAGCATTTTTGTTATCACTTTTTAATATTTCACTAGTTTGATTGTAAAAAAGGATATCTCACAGAATCTTTATTATTAAGATGCTTAATGATTTATTTTCATTTCTTAATACTACCTACCTTCTTTCTGTTTCCTGGTGCTTTGCATGCCCCTGAACTGCTCAAGCAAAACGGTAACATTATCACTAAAATCTTAAACTTCCCAGCCTTTGCTACCGGAATATCATTTAAAACCCTATCAGTTTAGAATTCTACTTTCTCATATTCTTGGTCTTTAATAGATTACAGTTGGTTTATGTGACAAATGAGTGTGTGCTAATGGGATAAAGAAACTTGCAAGGGCACCCTTGTAATTCTAAAGAAGAAACCAGGTTCCACAGGAATGGTGTGCTTGGACATCTGTCAAAACAGCTTGGTGCGTGTCCTGCCTGTCCCCAAATGCTTGCTGGCTTTGGGCTTTGCCTAATCTCTTGAATCTTAGTTTCCTTATAAAAGAAATAGTTACATTTGATCTACCTATGAGAGAAGAAAATTGCAGTGACTTAAGACTCAACTGTGACCATGTTTGTAAAGTAAAAAAGAAAAAAATCTACCAGTACATTTAATTTTAGCTAGGGGTATCTCTGCATGTTGTATACCTTAATATCTGTAAATCCCTAGGTAGTATACAGATAGATGATTCCAATAGTGATTAATTTAGGCTTCTAGAGAGACCATTTTGAGGGTGACACTGCCCTCAAATCATACTGTTGAAACAGCTCGAGTACATATATACATCTACAGATCCTATCATCAAAGGCATAAAATAAGCATTCGAGAGGCTGTGGAAACATCTAACTGTCTCCCACGGCCGGAGGGAATGTAAAATAGTGCAGCCTCTTTGCAGGAGAGTTGGATGGTTCCTCAGACAAAGACGAAGTGATCACGTGACCCAGCAAGTCTACTTCTCAGTACATATCCAAGAGAAATGAGAACGTAAAGGATAAATGAAAACAAACCTCAACTCAAAACCTTGTGCACGAATGTTCATGCCAGCATTATTCGTAATAGCCAAAAACTGGAAACAATTCAAATATCCATCAACCGGTACACAAATAAATAAAGAATGGTATATCCATGCAATAGAATATTATTCAGAGATAAAACTGAATAAAGTATTAGATATGGATAAACTTGAAAATATTATGCTAAGTGAAAAAATATCCAACCAAAAATGACCACAAATTGTAGGGTTCCGTGTGTATTAAAAGTCTAAATTAGTCAAATCTATAAAAAATGTAGACGAGTGGTTGCCCAGAGCTGGGAATGGGGAGCAATGGGGAGGTGCCTGCTTGTGAGTATGAGCTTTCTTTTGGGGATGATGGTCGTATAACTCTGTGACTATTCTAGAAACTATCGTGTCATACACTTAATTGTAGGATGTGTGATACATACCTAATAAAACTATTAAAAATAGTTAGAAAACCAAATTTGTTAGAGAAACTATCAGACAAATCCTCACTTCTTCGAAAAATATATTTCACTTCATTGTCACAATAGGGTCGAAGGAATTATAAATACCATCACAATTCTGTTGGTTCAGATTGCTGTACTTTAAGGTATTGGATGCAATATATAAATTCCCTTACAAAAATGGGTTCTTTAGGTTTATTATTTCTTTATACATAATCAACAGTATTTGAAATCATCAGAAGTTCATACACATACATAAAAACCCACGACTGTTGTTAAAATGTGTAATTTTTGTTAGTAAATTGAAAGTTTAGAGATAGAAAATTACCAAATGTGTGCCAGTATCTAACACAGCTTCAGAGAAAGAAGCGAATATAAAAGTAAAATTATTTTCCACCCGTCGGATTTTGACTGTATATAAAGAGATAAATCCTCTGTTTGCTTATGCCAAGCGAATATTCCGCCAGGCTTGGAAGGCGGCCTGAGTGAGGCCTCCCGCTGGCATCGCGTGAGTGAGTGAGGAGGCTGCCACCGTGCAAGCCTTCAGCTGCTGATTCGTATGAAGGATTGCTAATGTATGTTAAGAAAGTCTATGTGCTTCTCTCTGGCTTTCTTTAGGAGAGCAAATGTTTTCTTTATTAACACGTAGTTAAACATTCCAAAGTGCACTGCATAATGAATGCAAATTTTTGAGGAAAAACAAAACCGACTTATGAAGTAGCGAGGCCTGTATTTGACTTTCAGAATGCAGTCATTGGCATGCTTCTGACTTTTATCACTTGAGTCGCATATGCTGTTCCCACATGAATAGACCCAACTAGGATTGTGCCGACTCTAGCATCACAATTCTCTTTCCTACGGGCTCCCCGGCTTTGCAGGTTTGCTTAAGGCTCTTTACATTGAAGGGATAAGTTTTCCAAAAGAGAGGACACACCATGGCCTTCTGCACATTGCCAGTGACAGCGGCTGGCATCTCCTTTCTAAAGGATGATATTTAACTCACACATAGCGGTGACGTGAAACCATCTGCATTTTAAAAAAAAAAGGGAGAACAATGAGCTACTGGTAAACATAAACCAAAAATGTGATGTGTTTGTAAACAAAAGAATTCGCTCAAGCACTGTAGACTGGCCAGTGCCATTTCAGTGATGACGAGAGAATCACACGTACCCCGATGGCAAAAGGAATCAGGGTTAATACAGATCGTATTTTAATCTCGTCTCCTGCCCAAATCACTTTAAGAATCTTAGAAATTAAAAGACCTAGTCTCTCTTTTAAAAATCATTACATCTTTCTGTATAGGTTAACAGTTTAACATACAGTGTTGAGAGTCAATTAATGTTTCATGACTGAATTACCAAACTTGTGAAGTTCTTCTCAGTGAGTACATAGACACTTGAGAATTAGAAGTGCTTAAAGGCAAAATCTGAATGTAGATGTTTAAAGTACCACTCTACATCTATAATGAGCTGAATATATTTAATTTGGTAACATGTTCTTGCCAAATATAATATTATTATCCTTGAGACTTTTTCTTAAAGAAAAAATAGTGACTTTTTTTATTTAAAATGATGTGTCTACTGATAAAGTGAAATTCGTATATAAAGCCATTATCCAAGCAATAATGACACAAAAAGTTTTGAAGAAAACCTGTCTGTATTACTCAGGTTAATTCTCTCTTTTTCCATCTCCGTGTGTATAGACAGACCTACACACAACTATCATATATATAATACGCATAAAATATTGCATACAATTTAAAATATTGTATCTGTACAATATGCATACAATATTTTACATACTATAAGTATAATATGAAATAAGTTATTTCATTAACAGTTTATAAATATTTATCACAGTTATTAGAGTGTGTCTTCTCTATTTTGTTTCGTCTATATAAATCAGGTGTACAGATGGCCTCCAAGGGAGACTTCAGAGACCCAAGTGTTCCATGCAAACAATTCCTGGTATGTACGTATGCAGATTTTTATTCTAAGTAAACATCTATAAATTTTATCATATTCTTAAAGGTCTGTAGGACTCGCTGAAAATATTATTGAATTCTTATTTAAAAGAATACTTGTAACTAAGTAGTTGCAAACGGAATTATAGTTTCCTGATGCCAGTCTATGCAGGTGGTCAAAAAATGCTCGTCAGATATTTTTAATGTCATTTGGCTCTAGTACTATCTTGAGACTCATTGAACATAACTGCACAAGAAGGCAGATGGTTTCAGGATACGTTTATGTACTTTCAGCCACATTCAGTAATACTGAATACATCTTATATTGCCCCCAGCAGCAAGTAATCTCAAGACCCCACTGTTGAAAATTTTATTTATACATTTACTATGTGATGTGTGGGAACTTTAAGTTTTGCGGGATGGAGGGAGGGGCAGAGGGTGAGAAAAAGATAGAATTACCAAACATACAAAATGGTGCCTGGTCTGTAATTAAAATTTTGTTGACGACGATTATTATTCTACCTGGTTCCATGAAGAAAGCATTGAAAAATGAATACTACTATATAATAATGCTTATTGCCAGTTATAGTCATTTGTGTGCATATCTATCCAATAATATCTATGTCTATATACCATAAATAAATTTATCCCTCACGATAACTTATGAGATAGGTACTATTATTATTTTTATTTTACAGATGAACATACTGTGGTTTAGAGAGGCTAGGCGATTTGTTCAAGGCTTTATAATGTTGCTGGTCTTTAACTGTCTCTACTTTTATCATCTATGCCATTAGTGCCTCTCAGTAGTGTTAAAATACTAAACCAGAGTAACCACATGTCCTCAGCTGCAGTAGACTCTCTAATTATAATTAGCAATGATTACAGCTATCTGCCCTAAAACCAATAACCAGTTCAGATCTAGAAGAGTTAGAGGTAGAAAATGAAATTAGTCCCAGATTTTTTTTTCTTTATTGAACAAACATGAACAGTTGAATTCTATCAAGATACACCATTCTGTTTTAGATAGAATTTAAAAGGAAATTAAGCACTCACTGAGTTGATCTCTCGCACATTAACACAGGTAAAACAGACTATTTTTGTCATTTTCTTAAGGTTAGTAAAGGTTTGGGGCTCTTAGATTTCTAACATTGCAGTCAAACTCATAGATACAGAGAACGTATTGGTGGTTGCCAGATGTGAGGGGGTTCGGGGGGATGGGTGGAAAGGGGAAGGGATTAAGAAGTACAGCTTGGCAGTTACAAAATGGTCACAGGGATGGGGCGTACGGCAAAAGGAAGAGAGCCAATGACACGGTAATAACTATGTATGGTGCCAGGTGGGTGCCAGACTAATCCAGAAGAGCACTTCGTAAATTGTATACATGTCTAACAACTGTGCATACACCTGAAATTAATATAAAAAAATACTAAACGTCAATTCCAATTGAAAAAAATTTTTTTAAAAAAGACAAAAACTGCAGTTTCTTTATGTAAATTTAAACACAGGGCATCATTCTCCGGTAGAGTGAAAGTCAATTTAATGACTGAGCTCAACTGCAAAGCCATTACAGAACCCGTTTCACTGTATCCCTCATCCTGTGAATGGTGTTTCCATTTGGTAACAATGATGGACTCATCCCTTCCCTTTTATTTAGGTTTCCCAGATAGCTGACTCAGAGCTAATCTACCTATAGACTACAGCTTAAATTTCAGTTGCTTCCTCTGACACGGATGTGCTGGCCCCTTAAGCCAACTCTTCTAGCTCTTCATGTCTCCATTCTACAAATTGTTAAATATTTTTAGTCAGCCCTAGTTCAACTTCAATGATCCAATCACTTTTGCATACTTTTATTGGCCAAGTCTTCATATACAGAAATATCACTGACTAGCCGTACAAAATGTAAATGTATTTCTCTTTGAAGAGAATATTTTAATCAACAACTTGCTTGAATTTTTATATCCTTAGGCAAGAGGAATTCTGTAGTGTGCAATAAAATATCAAAGAACATTTTACTGATAACTCTGGAGTCAATACATATCTTAAAACTTGTGAAGTGTGTTAGCGGTTACACACAGAATAAGAAAAAATTATTTATATCTGTTGCAGTAGTCAATATTCAGAATCATATATTCACTTTTTATTTTATCTTCTTTGGCATCTTCCCTATGCAGGCAAGTTTTAGCAAATTTTACTTTTTCATATGTCTTATTTCTGTAATCCCTTCGCAATAATCGTAATCCTATTCAAAGTCACTCTGTATCTTGATTTCCGGGACAGAATCCATTTAACAAGTTTTATTGATAACTGTTTTTATCAGCCTCTCTTTATGCAGGATACAAATAAATGTATGCCTCACAATAACATACTTAAATCTCCAAATCTGTTTAAATCATGGCATTTTCCAGCCTAAGAAAATATAATTTATACCTTCATAATAAGCTTTTCGCCCTCCTGTTTTAAATACTTCAAAAGTGTTCTTGCCTTGTCCCACCAATGGGATTTCCCACTGTCTTCAAACATAAGCCGCTTGCTCCAGGAATTCTCAGGCCAGCCTTCTCGACGTGACCAACCTCAGCCATGCTCGGTCCTGCCTTTGCATTTTTTCTTGCTTTCGTATGGTCTAACTTTTCCTATTTCTCTATTAAAATCTTTACATTATCAACTGTTTTGGTTTAAGAATTCCTAAACACTTCCGTTTATGGGGCTTTAATCTAATGACATTTACCATTTTAAAAGTTACAACTGGAAAAATAATTTTTCGATCTCTTTACAATACATTGTTTTGGTTGAGCAGAAGAGAATCCAGCCTCACAATAAGAAAAAAACTTGCAGGTCCCCTGGCATATTCTGGACACCCTTAGGGGGCCTCAGATAGCATCTGGAATTTGCTACTTGAAGTTCTCAGTTCAGACCCACTTTCTATTCTTTGGTACTTTTTTCTTGAGTCTTTAAAAATATTAACGCATGCAGCACACGCGATGTCACTGTGAATACATTTTTAATGTTTTTGCTTCCTTATAATATGTGCCTTGGCTTCTAAAATTATAGGGTGTGTTTCACATGTATCTCTGGGTGAAGGCGCGCAGCACAATGCTTCGGCGCCAGTTCTTGCTCAGCCGTTAACTAGCAATAGAACGTTCCCTCACTTCTCTGTGCCTTAGAATTTTCATTTACAAAAGAGAAATAATAATAGCACCTATGTCACAGAGTTTTGAGATTTAAACTAGTATGTGTGTGTACATATAAACAGACACATACACACACACACATACACAATTAAATTGATTTACCAGTGTTTCGTTTTTTTTTTCCAATATGGTCAAGAAATTATTGTATGCTTTTAGCAGCAAACATCAACTATATTATGTTCTAACTCATACTTATAGCAATATTTTTTAAATTATGGAAACTAATATTCATAGCCCATGAGATTTGGAACAGAGTCAGAATTTTGAAATGCATCTATCTTGCAAAAATGTAAGAAAAATAGTCATTTCTGCACAATTAGAGCCAATTAGGTGATCATCTCTTTTAACTTAATCACAGTCAAATAGTTTCTTTTTAATGGGCCTTTCATTAATGAGGTCCAGCTTTCCTATTCCCTCTGTCATAGCCATCTGTCACATGTTCCAAGCCTAAGATAATTAAGAAGTAGCCTACAAAAAGAATTACATTTAGGCTGATTAAGCACAAGTTAGGAAATATGTTTATTACACTATACATTTAATGATTAAACGTTGGAAAAAGCAAATAATCTACCCAAATATCCCAAATATTTAACCTTACTTTAAAAATATCATTTTGGAATAAAAAAAATTTGAAAACTGAAAATGCATAGCTTTATTTAAAGATAAGCTGAAATGGTGTCCAGGTATCTTCTAGTTACTCCCCCCCCCCACACACACACACACGTGCGTGCGTGCACGTACACGCACACACACACACACACACACACACACACACCACTGTTCTTTATCCTGTTTTATTCTCTGAGAGCCTATTCCTTTTGAAGTATATCTATATATCTGAGTGCTCCAACACCTTCTGGTTTCTAGTTAGAGTTCACCAATGGAAAACTGTCAATAAAAGTTTGCTGCCACCAGCCTATATCAACAGGAGTCCCCAATCTGAGATGTGAAGAAAGGAGATACTTTAGCAAGGTGAACAGTTTGTAACCTGGGAAGCATGGCCTCTGGAGGAGTGCGCTCTGCCGAGACAAAGGGAAGGCCCGCTTTTACAGAGAGGGTCCCCACTCAGGTCCCTAATGCGTCCACTTACATGCAAATGAGGAATCCAAATTTGTACAGCCTGACTGGTGCAAATAACATTGTCCTGATTGGTCAGAATTATGTGTTTGGATTGATGGTTATGGAGATGCTCTGATTGGTCAGCAAAGATGCAAACGTGGCCATAGCTGTGCAGTCCCAATTGGATCAGGGTGGGGTGGGGGTTGAAATCCCAGCCTATTGGTTGAAAGACAATTCCAGGAAATCCTTCTAGGAGTCAGCGCAGCCTGCGGCAACACAGTGCAGGAGGCTGGCACCTAGGCGTGTGGCTTTTTCTCTGAAATGCAGTGTGCACAGGAGGCCTGCACCAGCAATGGAAGCTGGACTCTGGTTATGAATTTGAGTCCAGTTAACCACGGGCAGTCCTTTTTGGCAAGTTATTCCTTCTCAGGGTCAACAGATCGTACAGGAGATTGGAGGTACAATGTAGAAAGTGGGCCGGGGATGTCTGCTAAGTGCCCTTTCTTGCCCGGTCACTGTGGGTTGGCTTCCTTCAGTTCAATTGTCCTCTATACTTTTATTCTCTCCTGGTTCTAGTACAGTTTTTGTTGCTGTATCTTTCAGACTCTCCGCTACTGATGGGTCTGCGAAAATACATGTGACTGTGTTTCCTCGCCTTCTAACCAATTTGAATAAAAAGAAGGCAATGGTACAAGTTGAGATATTTCAAATTTTTTTTCATGTCGATGCTTCTCTTTCTCTGTGCTAAATGTTTCTGTTTGGATTGCGTTCTTCTCTGGGAAAAAAAAAAAATCAATATTTTCACCTGTTCAACTCTATGTTATACTTAGGGTAAAGGGAATTTTTGTATGTGGTTCCTTATGCAGGAAAGAGAAACTTGCCAGCTGATATTTACGCTGAAAATGGATTTCTCTATCGCACTATATGATAAATCACTGTGTAAAAGACCATCATTTCCATTGATACCAATTTCACGTCACATTAAATCAAAAGTTCTACTATACCCACACAAACCGGCAATTGTTGTAACTGCGAGATGACTTTAAAACGGCGGGGAAAAAAGTGAAAGAACAGAAAAACTCTAAAAAAGAGACAAAAGAATTCCCAAAGAATGAGATTAGGTGCTTTAAATAGGTCAAGCAGCCTTTTTTATTTCGGTAACCTTCTAGGTCTCCATGATACATTGGGCAGCCTTCATCACATGTTGTCATGGCTACATGGCAGCTGCCCGAGCGCTTGGTGTGAGGAATGCCTAGTGTTTCCGGTCGTGGTGTAAGAATGTATCATGTTGTGAAACAGGAGGCCTGCGGTCATTTCGGAACATGGACAAAAGGGACTCTGGGGAGTAAATAAATGAAACCATGTCCCTTTGATCCAGGCAAGCACAAGGAATACAACCAACCAGGAAAATCCTTCTTGGAGAAAAAATTGGTCTGTGACAGTAAAAGTCCTCACTTAGCTTATCCTTAAACGCCGAACTACCCACCTGAATGCTACATTGCCATGCTAACTTTTAGATTGTTGAACAGATCTTGTCCATGTGTATATTTTGAAAAGTAATTTCTTGATTAGATTTAGTAATTTCCTGAATACTTAATTCAGTTTTCTCAAGCTTGACTGCCTTTTAACTGAATTGTTTTTGTGCACGTAGCTGACCTTTTAAAATGAGAAGAGCTTGGATTTTTGTTTTGTTTTGTTTTGTTTTTGGTAAGTTTTAGACATAAAGGAAAAGGTAGACATGACATTGAGGATAAAACCTGTGCACAGTAATCACGATAACAGTAAATCAACAGGAAGGGCGTAAATTTACTTTTCACGGGTTCCAAATGGTACAGGATAATGAAATGCAACTAATAACATTCTTGACACTAAAAAAATAGTTTTAAATTGTTGCGTTTAGTTATCTTTAAAAACTTATCAGGAGTTAAATGCTATTCTATAGCATGTATTAAATGGCACTACTTTATTTAATCATATTATTTTTTAAATAAAACAAGGAAATTTGATGATTATATCTTTAGTTGATCCATCCATATATTAAATAAATGTCTGGAAATACTTTTACTCTTCATCCTTTGTAACATAAGGTTAGGAATTTAGGTTGTAATAGTATAGTTACAAATTATGAACATGGAGGACATAAAGCTCAATGAATAAAGTTCAACACACGAAACATAAAAATCCCTTCTAGAGTGTTCCAAGAAGAGGGAAAATGTTATTTCATTGATCTTGTCTTAGTCTCCAGGAAAATTTGTTCTCATTGCCTCAAATACTGCCCTCCGGGGTAGTGCAGGATATATACCAAGTTCCCTTTGAATATATTTCTAAAAACACATTAATTATATCAAAATACATGAAGTTTCATATATTAATTTTAGACAGTTTATGATAACTATAAGTAAGAATGATTTGTTTTCAACTACATATGCTACAACATTTAGAAAAGTTACTGATTATGTTTAACAAAATACATTCTTCATCTGCCAATTGCAAACAACTCTCTAGCTTTGGTTTTCAAAGCCAAGTGGGATTTGTCACACTAGATATTTATGAGGAGAGAAAATAAAAAACCTTTTTTTTTTCATGACTGGGAACAATCAAAACTTTCTCTTATTCTCAAATCAACATGTCTAAACATGGTTTTTAAGTCGCTTCGTGCTTAGCCTGCTTATGAATTTCTAAGTTCCTCATTCTACTTCTTCTCAAATACACTGCAGGTATGATCTGGGAGGGTCAAATCTCAGAAGGTGGGACTCCTTTCCCACGTCTCCAGGTGTTCGCCCCTCGCCATTCCATCGCTTCCCCACCCCCTCCCCAACGTTTCCTGACACTTTCTCATTTTCCTTAGCTGAAAATCCCTATTTGTACTGTTAGAGCATACTCAGCTTTTTTTCTGCATACCTTTGAAAAATTAAATTCTTAATTGTAATTTTACAACGTTCGAACTCCTTCAATGATGCACTAATTTTTCTTCTTTCCCCATTAGAAAAAGTTATTCCATACCTTGCATGAAAAAATAATAATAATAACGGGATACACAGGGCTCTCCGGCACCTTTATCAGTTGTCACTCTGAAGTCATACAACACCGAGGACATATTCTGGAGTGTGGAGTTGAAATAGTGAATTTCTTTCTAGTGTCAGATCACTCAGCTGTAACTTTAAAATTCCAAAGAGCTATCATAGCATTTGCTTCAGAACTATGTATTTTTATTTAGATAAACACACAACTCCAGACTTTCTAACATACAATATTTATATAGACCAGAGAAACAGACAACTGTGCTATTATCTGTCAGAGAGAAGTTACTGAACGTCCCAAGGGAGCATGTCCGATTTCTTTTCTTTTCAAAAAGAGCCCCCATTTTTGTTTCAGGTGTTCTGGATTTCATTTCATAGCTATAAATCCATCCCATGAAAATGAGAAAAAAGAAACAAGGCAAAAGCAGAAGCAGGTAGTTCTGGGTCAGGCCAAATGGAAAGAGCTTGACACATCAAACATGAAGGATGTATGAATCACGGGAAGCCTGTGGGGTTAATTAAGGGAAGGGGTCGACAGACACACGATAATGTGAGATGAGAAGATGATGCCAAGCAAGTGATCAGGCAGGAAGGAAAGACAACTGTGAGGAGAGATCTAGGCCGTCAAACCCAGAGGGCCAGGTGGGCTTCAAAGAGCTGCTGGTCTCGATCTTTCCAGTCACCTGGGAGGCAAGAACATAGTCCCTATGTGTGTAGAGTAGCTCAAAGAAGATGAAGGGTTTGCGACGAGTTAAAAAAAAAATTGGCCGTGCAGAAAATGCAACAAGCAGCCAATTAGGCACAAAAAAAAAATAAATTGCTGAGTATGGTCGTACACCTAGCTAAGGTTAGAAATCATACATTTTGATGAGGCAATTAACACTGTTTTGTGATGTCTCTCCACAAAGCCTGACTGCCCAAGGGTGGGGACAGTCAGGGTGAATGAGTGGGCTACAAGAAGAAAAGCATGAAGGATTGTTTGAAGGTAGGCTGCTTTTAGTGTCTTGACTCATTCTTCAGGTGATTGAGAAGGTCCTCAGACAAGCCCTAATGACGATGAATGTTGTCGAGGTGTCTGTCCACTGGATGCGAAGTTTTTGTTCCAAACTTCACATCAACTCCTTCATTTCTCAAGGAGTCTGTGATGGGGTGACGCCCTCTTTTAGAAATGGCTACACTGACTTTTGACAGGTTAATTAACATTCTGATGTGACAGTCACGAAGTGGCACATCCTAGAATCCAAGCTATGATTAACATCACTAAACCTATAGAAAATGCAGATGGAAAATTTTTTGCAGATGGATAGGCTGGCATTGTTGAAAATATTAACAATTTTTAAATTACTATGTTTCTGTTTAGTAAGATACAGAAAGTATCACAAATCGTAATTGTATAGCTGAGCGAGTTTAACACAGCGAACTTAGCCATGGAGACAAAAGTCAGACGCAAATGTAGAAAACATTAAAAATAGCCCCAGAAAACCCCCTCGATCCTGCTCCCAGTCACCATCCCGTCCTTATAACACCTGAGACGTATTACCCTTCTACGAACTTCAGGTCGACGGGATTATGTAGTATGTTCTCTCTGGCTTCCACCGCTCGTCACGGTGGTTTTGTCTACGGCTGTGACCATTCACGTACCTACTTCAGGTGCACACGTGCGGAACCTCTGTTGAGGCATCCCACGCACAGCTCCAGCTTTCGCATACGTACAGAATGATGCGACACCACCACACACCATCTGGCCGACTGCAGACAATGAAGACTCTTTAATCCATTTTTCTCTCTATAAAAAATTATCATGTCTACGTATTGAGGGTCTCATAATTCTCACAGTTAGGGAGCCCCATGTACACTTCATAAGTTATTCCATTATTTGCCTGCCCGGGGGTTTACGGATAACATGTAAATATGTGTATCTCATGAGTTTGCGGAAGCTACATTTGACCATATGTTTTGTTTAACCATAGCTAGCGCCTACAGGCAAAGAATGAAAACAAGGGAGAAAATACTGCATGCACAATAGCTTTTTTTTTTTTTTTTTTCCAAATACGAAGTGGTTAAATCATTTGGCATTCTCGGAATCAGAGGGAAGAAGCGCCCATCCCCTACCCTAGGCCTCACCTCCACCTGGAGGCTGACCCGCCTGCTGCCTGGCGCCGCGCCTGGGAAGCCCGCACTGAGGTCCCCGTCGGGCGCGGCGAGGCCTGACAGCTGTGCGGGGAGCAGGAAACGAATCCGCGGTTACGCCATGCGGAGTGTGACCAGACGAGTGGAAGGAATTCTTCCTTCTCACTTAAGTTTGAGACACTTTTAATGAACAAATGCTCTTTGTACTTTAGTTTTCCTCATCTCGCAAAAACAAAACAAAAACACAGCCAACACTTTTCTACATTTAGTTCTCAAAAAACAGTCTTCCTTGGTTTTAAAATTGAAACACTGTCTGTATGTATAATGTACCAGAGTTTTCTGGCAGGTTTTGACAGGCAGTATATTGAGTGATTGCATATTTTCTAAAAGGACACAAAACAGAAAAAAAGCCTTTCACACTAAAATGATTCACTCAAGTTTTCTAAATAAAAAATATAAAATGCAGGAAATTAGTCTCAGATATTCCTTTAGGTACCTCATTCTTGGGTTATGAGATGTCCTAATATTTTACTATTTTTGTTTAATAATGAAGGATTTGTGAATTATAAACCCATAGGGAAAGGGAATAATCTCAGTAATATTTTTTTTGTTGAGTAGACTCTAAACCATAATAGACAGGCTGCTATAATTTTTTGTATCTCAATCAGGCTGAAATGTAGGGGGAAATATTTTTGATGTAGTTTCTCTATTGTTAATAAAGATTTAGTTCGATAGCCAACTGGTTTTAAGAACATTACTACTTGCAAATTATTATATTTAAAATAAAACTTAACAAATAATTTTGAAATTTTGTGGCCTTGTACTGAGGCAAGGGAATTTGGGTTCAGTCTCGGCCTAGCCACTTGCTGGTTGAGTGATCTTAAGGAAGCTAGCTCTACTTTTTTTTTTACAAACTTCCTCAAGTCTCTAGGAAAATAAAGTTGATTTTCCTAGCACGATTGTTTTGTAGGCAGACATATCAATGTCTGTAACTTGTAAGAGGACATAATATTCACTGTTTCACTCACTGGCATCGACTGTGACCAAACGAGTAAGAGATTTTTTTTTTTTCCTTATATGTCCTCCTCCCTTTGGCACAAAATTCACCCAAACTTATCTCCTAACCTTCTCACGAAGTCTTGCATCCCAAATGACTAGTTACTTCATTTACAACATTTCTTCCTCAGCATGAAATCGTCGCTATGTTTGATGGCTCCACTCAAGGGAATCTGTACCGGCACAAGCTCAGCTTATCTCTGTAGTCAAAGCCCGACTCTCTGTATTTCCTACATCTACAATTACTCCTGCCCTGCCAAAAAAACTTAGTTCACCGCTGCCTCCTTGTTTGACCTGTCTCTCCACAATATTTCACCAACTCATTTTTTAAAGCCTATTAACTTTATTCTTTTTTTATAGCTACTATTCATTTTCCTCAGGAAACAGAACCTCCTTTTGCATTCCACTTTGAATAATTAATTATTGCCCACTTCAAGGCTAGAGAGTTGAAAAGAACTATATATATATATATATTTCCTAAACTACAAGAAAATCAGGAATAACTAAAGGGGACTGGCTGATACTAGTCTTATCTAGAGACAGTGGTTTGGGGAAGGAACTGATCCTTATGACTTGCGTTCTGGTTAAACACTCCTGACTTTGTCCCCGTACCTTGGATAAGCCGCCTGAAATGTCTCAATCACAGTCTTGCACCATCTTTATTACTACAATCGGGATGACGCATGCGCACACGCTGTCCGCTGTGATGCCATCTGCGTTTCTCATGGCCACCTCTCGTCTAGCTTTGAGCATAAAGCACACGTGAGTGGGGCACTCCGCACGATGCAGCAGGCCACAACGTGACAGAAACAAGCATTACAAATTACATTGCTATTGCATAGCGTCACACAATGTTCCAGTAGCTACATGGTTGCCGTGTACTGTCTATTATCATGGAAGTGTAGGCATCACCCAGATTTTTATGTGTGAACGATGCTTTTTATTCATCATCAATATATTTTTTAACCTATACATAAAAGTCCACTTTAAAAGAGTTATTATTTTAACATAAATTGTTCAGGTCAGTTCAATGCCCAAACCAGAACGTGCTTACGGCCATCAGTCCTTCTTCTCCCGGGAGAGCTACCGTGCCACTGTTTCCTTCCTTGGCTTAAGTCCTACCAAGCGGGGTGGGCCGGGCGCGCCACTCTGCTCCGATGTGCTGTCACGCACCATAGCTCCGCCATTTCCTTGGCTTTGGCCTTTGCAAGCTGCCCCTCCACAGTGCTAACCTTCCAGGTTTTATGTACTTAGTTAAAAAAATAATAACAATAAAAGCCTTTTTTTTTTTTCGAAAGCAGTTAGCTGCTAACAGAAAGAAGAGAAAAATAAGATTTATCTTATCCAGCTCCATCCAAAACAAGGCGCTCTGCTTTCTGTGACTTCAATTTGACAAGTAAAGCCCTGGGCAGGCATGCGGCGTCACCGATTGTCACCACAAGGCAACAGACTGGAAAAGATAGCGCAGGGAAAGCGAGAGCAACAGGTAACTAATTAAGATTAGGAGTCCACGGCGAGGGATTTCTAAATCCGAGACACCCAGTGCTGCCCTATCTCCCATAACACACAACGCGCGCAACTGCCACGCAACAGACTCATCTCGGAAAAGGAGAACGTTTGTTTCTGTAAACTCTAAAGTAAAAATGGAAGATGAAAACCAAAATGGAAACTAAAAACGGAAACATGGAAACTAAAAGTGAAGATGGAAACTAAAAATTTGTGAGGCAAGAACCACGCCATAACCCTAACTTTATTGTACAAGTTTGTCCCATTCAGAAATTAATACTACTTATTCCAAAATAGATCAGATCTTCCTTTTCCCAATATTTAAAAGAACACAGAAATAAAACAACAAAAACTCTTGACTTTGTACTCCCTTCTAGCTCTCTCTCTCACTCCTTAAAACTACTGTGCAGAAAATTTCTCCAGTTTTCCTTTTATACCTAAAGATTACTGGTGCTTTTCATTACATTAGGACTATTCTGAAAATGGTTTCACTGATGTTTTACTTGAATAATTCAGAAAACTTTTTGAAATTTAAATATCTATCTTTGATTAGTTAAAACTCTTAACTGCTATTTGACTACCCCCGCCATTTCTTTCATGTTTTCGCGAACATTTGAGCATTCACTAAATATTCCTCCATCTCTCCTCAGCTTATGAATGATCGCATTCTTCAGAGCCTCTTTAATCTCTGTTTCTTATTCCAGCTGGAAATATTTATCCACTGTTACTGGTGTAGTGACTCCTAAAATATTACCCTTTCTCACTTCTGGGCCCACACAAGTGCTTCCTATATCTTCTTTATATTTCTCCCACACTCTAAATCAAACTTTACCCAAATTCTTCAGATTTCACTCCCTAAATACTTTCCAAATCCGTCCTTTTATCTGTATGTAAGTTTTGGTTACTGTAATGCCAGCCCTTGTAATATTTTCTTTCTTATGCAATTATCTTATATTTGGTCTTTATATTTTCCCCCTCAAAATCTAACATGCATAACTCTAACAGAAGGATTCTCTTTTATTATAATCTTCACTTTAATAATGTTCTGTGTAATAACTTTGGAAAATACTCTGTTTCCTATGTAATAAGTCCAAATTCTATAGGAGCACAGATAAGACTGTGTGCGAGGTGATCACCACCTTCCCCAGCAGGTGTGGTCACTACCTTGTGCTCCCTGGAACCCTATACTCTGGTTTTGGGTGTAGGTTTGTCCTGCCCTTATATGTCACGTTTTCATATTAACCAGCCCTCTTCCTCTGGAGTGACTGTTTTCTTTCTATTTCTCATTTATTAGTTGATGTATCATGGCCGTCACCTACTCGGTAGAGATTTTCAAATGTAACACTTTATTTTGAGACCTATCTCTTAAAAACATCTTCACATTCACTTATTAGAAAATTCTTAGTCTTCGAATGCGATGTACCTTCATATCATGTTAAGTTTCGAATGCTGTGTAAATGACTAGAGAATCTTAGGTTGACAGCTATTTTTCATCAGCACTTTGGAGATATTATTCCATTATCCTCAGGCCATTGCTAGTGCAGTTGCGAATTCTACTGTCAGTCAAGTGATTGCTTCTCTATGTGGTAATGAGTCTTTTCCCAGTTTTTTTTTTTTTAATGGAAATCTTCACTTGATGTAAAAATGGCAAGAATTGTATAATGAACTCCACAGACTTATCAGCAAGCTTCAAGAATTATAAACATTTTTCCAATTTTTTTTAATCTATGTTCCTCTTCCCTGTTTTTCCCCCCCTATTTGGAGTAATTTCCAACATATTCCAGACAGTTTTCTTTATTTTACAAGTAACTCAATATATATCGCAAATGTATTAGTTTTGTTTTATAATAATCTCAGTGTCATTATTAAACCTAACATAATAAATGACCAAAATACTTTAACAAATTTTAATGCTTAGTTCATAATTCCATTATCTTCAGTTGCCTAAAATGTCTTTCTACAGTTGATTCAGTCAAAGATAAACCAAAATAAGATCTACGAAGTGCACTTGAAAGTTATATCTCAGAATCTCTTCATCTATTCCAATTGTCTTATTTTTTTCTATTCCATGACATTTATTTGCTGAAAAAATTAAATCACCGTTATAGATACTTTCTGGATATATCTGATTGCTTCCTATAGAGTCCTAAACTCGTTATTCTTCTCGCGTTTAAAAAAAATAAATTTGAAGCTGGATCTGAAGACTTTCTTAGAGAAGTTTTTTATATATATATAAGAACAATTTATAAATGATGCTCTGTATTCCCATTGCGGCGCAACATCTTTTCAGGATGCTAAGGTCAGTGATTGATCTGCAGGTTCGAATGTTTTCAGTGTGCTTTAACCATGATGAAATTTCTCATGACCTTTTACCTGATTGTTGCAGTATCCACTAGTGATGATCGACTGGATCTATTATTCTTTTAAAAGATGCATTTTCCTGTATTTGTTATGCAGAAGGATGTTTTGGCTGTTTACTATTTGCTTACAAGAAAAAGAGAATACTTGCTTAATTTTCTCTTGTTAATTTTCAGTAAGAGTTTGGTTCTCAAGAACCCGGAATAGATTTTATGTACTTGATGTGTTTCACAGCATTAGTCATTCGTGTAACCATCATGGTCTTCTGCAGCTCAGAGATCAGTCATTTGGGAGTGAGAGGGCAGATGTCCTCCATTCGCTGCCACTCTGGGGTCTCTTGAATCTCCATGTCTTGACAATGTTGGGAGAATGCACAAGAACTGTGACAATCTCTTTCAGAGTCTCCTCTCTGAGTTTTCCTCAAGTCAACATTCTGGTGAAAGTCCTGCGTGTTTCCAGTGTCTTACAGCCTTTCAATTAACGTCCTGACCACTTAGAACATGACATAAATTCTTACTACCTCAAAGTATATTCATGCTGCCGATAGTGTTTGAGAGTAACAAGCAGATTTTCAGCAAGGAGATCCATTAATTTAGATAGTCTACTCCCTTAGACTTGCATCTTATAAATTTGCTTGTAAACTATTTTGTGCACTTTCATTATGAGAATATTATTTTAAAAAATGTTTAAACTCCAGGAAAATCTACTCATTTCATTTTAGTGCTGGTAGTTTATCAGTTAAGTTTCTTGATTGTATTCTTTTGCTCATTCTAGATGAGGTAATTCATTATTCTTCATTTGTAAAAGAGACTATAATTTATAACTCTCTATTTCAAGTTGCTATATTTTTATCCACAAAACAAATGCACATCAGAGTAAATACCTACTCAATTATATTTGTCATTACAGATAGGCATTGGCATATTTGATAAAGCTAAATTCATTTTCAACTTTTTTTCTTTTATATGATTTACAGTTTATAAGTGTCCACTGTCACAAGGATTTTTATACTAAAATTCAATCTTTTATATTATGTATAATATCAGGCTCTGTTTAATAGACTCACTTGTCAAGTGCAGTGATGAAATGATAGCGAACTTCAAGAAAAGCTTAGAAAACATGTCTTTTTAAGCATTCAGTTGAGTTCTCTCACTTCTTGTCCTTAACAAGAGATATATCACTTTCAGAAAAGCAATAATATAATACTGATAATATTGGGTAATAGTTATAAAGTTAAGAATCTCTTCTAATTTCTAGTATTTGAAAGTGATTTAAAATGTGGTAAGATTCATTTTTGTTCTTTAACTCATATGAACAATCTAAGGAAAGACTTTAAAACATAATAATTGATGAGTTTTTTACTAGAAAAGAATTACCTTTCTTCACAGATGCCACAAGTCATTGTCCCTGCAGTTGGGGATCACCGTGTAGCATCATTATTATGTCTAACTTTCCTCCCTGGGCGTAAGTTGAGAATTGCACATAAATATATGGTTAGGGACTTATAATTTAGAATCAGATGTGTGCTTCTAAAAACAAGTTTAATAAAATCATGTGAATTTACTGCCAAAAGAGAAGTTGATAACTCAAAAACCACAAGTATGAGATTAACAGTAACAAAAGCGGCCTCCTACAGGTGCTAGACAGGTACTGTCTGTGCGTCAGATCCTGGAAAACACGAGGACTAAGTTAGTCCAAGTTAGGAAAGCAAATATCCGCCTTCATCTTTCTCTCTTGTTAAATACCACTGGGAGGAAAAAGAATATGAATAAATATACATTCACACCGGCACTGCAAAGAAGGAAGGGTGCTCATCAGAGTGGCTGCCAAAAAAAATAAGATTTGTACTCAGAAGTGTGATTAGGAGTCGATGCTGGATCGGGGTGGTAGACCAGGAAAAAAAGAAACAGTGTGTTGATCCTGAGCACTGAATACTGATGCCAGTGTTGGCTCCCACGCTCGGGCCAAGAACAAGTCTCGGGGGTGGGACACTTCTAACGCAGGTGCGGGGCGACTCAGCGAGAAGCTTCCCCTTCCTGGCCATCTAACGTCCCCCGAGAACTGCTGTGGCCAGGGGCCCTGGCAACCCGCACATCAACCATCGCTTGCTTGGACGATGTGCGTTCCAGACACCCTTACTGTCCAGTCCAGCTGGTCTCACGTGCCCAGAGGGCTGAGACTCATCAAGGCAGTCAGTCCCAGAAAGCCTTGCGCTAGGAAGTCGGAAAAGTTTCCGCCCAACAGCGAAACAGCTAAGCAAAGAAACGCAATTTTAAAATAAGAAAAAAATAATATATGCAAAAATATTAAGAGAATATGTATCTACCACCAAAGAAGCAGCTCTGATAAAAATTAGGTGGTTTTATAATATAAAAATAAACATTTTTAAAACTCAGCATTTGAACTTTAATCATAGAAAGGCACAGCTGCACTTTGGGTCACTGGGGAGCAAGTTACAATAAACATATTGTAAAAATGCCATAGACTATAAAACCAGAAGTCCCTGTATTTTGCAGCTACAAAGAAAAGAGAAGTAGACATCATTAAAGTAATAACAGAATAAAAAATTAGATTTTTTTCATAGAGTGAATATAATGAAATATGTACCTAAACACAAAATATAAAATGTAAGAACTCCAATAATTAAGAATTATTAAATTTTCTTGAGCAAACAAAACAATAAAAATACCAACAGATTAAATGTTAAATGAACACCTGTCATGTTGGCCTCTGATTTTTTCTGAACAAAATTGAGTTACTGGGCCAAAATATTTATACCTCTCGAGGGAAAAAAAAATGATTTGAACAAAGATTCTGTATATGGTTTAAAAATATATGCAAGTCTAGGGCAAAATAAAGAGGTTTGTGTAAATGCACGATGTATATTGAAAGTCAAAATAAAAATTCAATTTGATAAATCTGAAAAGTTAATTTTTTCCAGCAAAGATAAAATGTTAAAAATGTCTGGATGATTTCATAAATACAGAAGACTAAGAGAAAGCACAGATGGAATGAATACTGCTGATGAGTGGGAAGAAATTATGAGGACTGATTTGTTGCATTACATGTTCTTAGAAGAAAAGTGAGGAAGAAAATTTTAAGCAGTAATGGTTAAATTTAGGGCATTGTATGTGGTGACAGTTTTACAAATGCATACTTACATTCAAGCTTTTCAAGATGTATATATGAAATATGTAAAAGTTTTGTATATTAATCATACCTCAATTTTTTAAAATAATTGATTTGTTTTCATCATTGGTAGGGAAAAAATGGCAATTAAATATGTCTCTTAAAGCATATGGCTTTCTATTTTTTTCCTCTTTTTGCCTTCCCAGAATTCAAACGAAAATGAAAAAGGGCTTAACTACACAAAAGTTATTAAATCTCTTGCAAGCCAGAGAACAAGGGGTGTGGAACAGAGGTGCATTTTGGACACAGCACTGCTCGATGGAGCATGGGGAAGCGTCACGAGGAAGGATGGAGGTGCGGATCCTCGGACCAAAGCCGTCACGGTAGAAGAGTGCAGTAGAGAGAGGTATTGTCCTGTTTCTGCTCTTTGAAATGGGACTGAACTTCTATGGGATAGTATCTACAGTGATACCAGGGGACATATCACTATAGATTGTATATATAACTTATATAACTTACATATAAAAACAATTATGAGAATAATTGTAGAGGAGACTAAGGAAGATTAGATCTTTCATTATTTTCTTCTCATTTAAGTGGAGACTTGAATGAAACCATATTTACAGCAAGAATTACACTTAGTAGTCAAACTTTGGGGACATTTTTATTTCAATCAGGATCAAAATATGATGCTGCAATGACCATGACATTCAATACTGTGTTAAAGGCTCTGGCTATTATAATAAAATAGGACAAATCGATGGGAGATATAACAGGTAAAAGAAGAAGTAAGTAAAAATTATTTGAAAGTGATAAATTTCTATGTATAAATGTAAAAGCAAGCCACACAAGAAAATCCCTCTTAGAACTAATACAGTAATTAGCTAGTACATTAGTTTTTCACTTGGAAAATTAGCTTATTTTTCATGGCTACACAAAGTTTTTTTATATTGCCTTCCAAAAAACTCCTTATCATCAACCGTAGTTTTCTATACTTATATATATTCTCCTGTTTACTGTGAGCTCATCAAAAGGCAGACTTTAAGAAAATGTATATTTCCAGTGTCAAGATTCACAGTGCTGTCCAGTGAAACTCTGTGCTACAATGGGAACATTCTCCTCGTTCGATATGATGCCCACTAGCCACATATAGCTACCGAATGCTTGAAATGTGACTATTAACCGCTGAGGAACAGAATATTTAAGTTTGTCGAATTTGATTAGGTTAAATTTAGATAGGCATACGTGACTGGCTACTATGCCGGAAAGTACACGTCTAAAATATCTCTTAGTACATACGTGCAAATATTGTCAAAGAAAGTAAAGGGATAGCACAAGTATATTTTCTGTGGCTAAACCAAATAACAAGATCTGATGGCCTTTAATATTTACTTAGAATTTTAAAAGGTTACTTTCTGGCTATAGACTCCTTAACAAATGCCATATTTTCTCTTTAGATACATTCTATTTAGACATAAGGATATGGAACGGATCTGTCCGCGCTTTGGTTAAAACAATGGAAACATGCTTGAATGATAAAATAAAATTATAACCATGAGGATATGTTTTTTTTTCCACAAAGGAAAATCCACACGGGATTTAGCCTTCATCATTTGAACAGATGTGGGCTCTTTCACAAAATGTCAGAAAGTGGCCTCGTATCTCAAGGGCAAAATTATTGGTCTAAGGAAGTCAAAATTCGCAGTGAACAGGAGGAGAGATAGCTGAATAATGATATGAAAATGGAGCCTTAGTAAAGAATTTTGCATTTAGAAATAGCAAGAGATTTTGAAATCAGAAGCAGTCCTAAATTTTCAGTTATTACCAATATATTTTCTTTTAAATGTCTTTCATCTTCAAACACAATTAAATACGTCATGGTTCCATATTGGAAGTGAAGACTAGAGCCAAAACTCTGAAATAGAAATCTAGACATACCTGGAGGGCACAAAATAAGCAAAGAGATGATCATTAAATATTAATTTTTTTTCAAGAATTATTACATGCCAACATGTTTGCCTTAATAATGACAAAGGGTTTACAAAAGAAGTTTTCACCACTATATGTTTATAAAGAAAGACTTATAAAGAATATCAATGATCCCACTCTTATAACTGGAATTTACACTGATCGATTAAGCCACTTTCTACTTTGTCAAATAAATAGCGGCTGCTCAGCATATTGTTTATCAATAAAATAAACACAGTCTTTCTATTGGCTTGACTAAAATTTCCATGAGGTCTTATGTACAAATGTCTGACGGCAAGTAATAAACTGACATAGTTCAGTCCTAAAACTTGAGACGTTCCAGTAAGTTCCACGGGTTTCCAAATGCTATGAATGCAGTATTGCTAGCATTTACAAAATTCCTCATAACCTTAAAAAAACACAGAAACACATAAGAATTTACATAATCTTTATCAAAAAAGTTATCGGAAGAGTCACTGCAGTTTTAGTTCTGCAGCTTGTGAATTCTGTTATTTTCAGTAAGTTAAAAATTCCAGTTTCTCACCTATAAAGATTTGTGTCTAGATGGTTGACTCAATTGACATAACTGTAAAATTCTAAGTTTCTTATTTTTGTATATACTCCAAACTTCTGCTAAATGAAGGGATAGAATTTCAGAGGTCGAAGGGACATTACAACTCATTTAATTCAATTCCTTTTCGGCTACAGCAGTGGCAGAGCTGAAATCTAAACTCGCATTACTGACGTATTCATTTGTCCATCAAACAATTATTGAGCACTTTCTATAGTTGACATTGTGCAAAGTGTCAGGCATATCAAGATGAATATTAGGAATGTACAGTAATGTGAAAGAAATGGGAAAATAAGTATAAAATTACTGTATTATTATTACAGACACCGATAGACTTATTGAGAATTGTTGAAATGAAAAAGGTAGCCTGAAGAAGTCAGGAGAATATTTCTGATAATGTTGATGCCTGAACTGAATCACAAAGTATTTGGGAAAAGCAGATAAAGGAATAAAATGCAGATTTCTGAGAACCCCATTCTACTGTTTATAGACAAATGTGGGCAAAAGTAGCTTTAGCAATCATTAATTCAGTTGAAATAAAGACCTCCAAAAGATTATTTTGCATAATAGTTTGTTCATAAACAACAAGTTTATATAGAACTCTGAAAAGGTAATCATCAAGGAAAAGTCTCCAAAGGGAATGTAAAATTCTAAAAATAGTTCAGGTAATTTTCAGGTAACTCACGCTGTTATTTGGGCTGAAACAGATTCAAGAACACCAGGAGAGCAATGCATCTCGTAAAGAAGGACTCTGAAACAGCAGCATTTTAACCAGCCCATCAATCAAATCCTGGGCAAGGGTAACACGGAGAGGAGCATGCCAGGGCTTTACATCCAGGTGGGGCAGGAAGTGGGTATAGAGTCTTGATCCGAGCAAGGTCACTGGGGTCTCGCAACGTTTAAGAAATCAGGACCTTCCGATTAGAACGAGCAGCGCAAATCTACTTATTAAACTTAGAGAACTCAACACTGTTAAGACGTGAAAGGCAGGGAAGAGCTATGCCAACAACAAGGCTTTTAGCCCTGGCCTTGGGCAAATGCTACTCCCTCTTAAATTTGATTTTCTATACTTGGATGGATGTGGATGATTAAAAACCATAAAGGATTCCACTTATGAAGGTTGGAGTCCCAGAGTGTGAGTGAAAAAACTGTAGCCGAGGCTGGTATGTCAGTTCTGATTCATTCCAGAAGACCCAGAAATGTATTTTTCTTAGATTATGGATTCAAGAACTATCGAAGACCTTCTAGCTTCAAAAATAAATGTTATGCTGGGTGAGAATGCCGTCGATTCGTTCGTTCCACCTTCCTCGTCATCCTCCACTATAAAACAAGATTAGCAAAGAATAAAATCTGAGTTCTTTTCCAGCCGAGAAAAACTAAGCAACATGCAGCTTGTGATTCCATCTCTGTCTCCTGCCTTTATCCAGCGCAATCAGATTTCCCCAATAAAGCCAAAGAGAGGTAGGGAGTTCAATGGTAACTCGTAGTCTGAGAGAAGAAAAGGCATAGTGATGTTCTGAGATGATTGTGAACCAAAAATTATATTTGCCTATGAATACAACAGAAATGTCCTCTGAGGAGCAGGTGTGTTTGTTGTAGAGAAAGACAGTCAGGTAAAGTGGGATAAGCTCTGTGTCAATGTGTAAAAACGTACAAACCTATAAGGAATATTTCAAAAAATTTATTTGCACCTAACAGAGGATACAGCTGGAAACAAAATCTCAACAGCCTGAGAGAAATGCTTCCCAGAGTAACAGTTTGCGGCTTCTTTACGCATTTGGAATCAAGGAGGGGACGGAAAGAAACGTACATGAAGAAGGGAGAAAGCAAGGTGGGTGGGGTGGGGGTGGGGTGGGGGTGGGGGGGCGGGCTGGACGACAGGACCGCGAACGCGAACGAGCCTCTCTGCTCCCTTGAGGGTGGTTTCCCTTCTGAGAGGTCTGAACGGGGCATCTCAGAGGTGTGCTAACAGCGGGCAGGGCCGACTCGAGACAAAACACGGTTTTTGTCCACAACTGGATGAAAAGTTGGAAGACTTGGCTTCTGCTTCCAGCTCAGCCACTAAATCCTAGGACTAGTTCTCCAAACTATAAAATGGAGTCACTGACCACTAACGCTCCATTCAGTGTTAAAAAATAGAGGAATAAAGTCCTCTTCTAGTATTTTCCTCTTAGTAGAAAACGTGAAACACAGCAAGAACAAAAGAAAAATATTAATAGATATTTAATAGATAGATAATTGCCCGGACCTCCAACTATTACATAAATTGCACGTTTGCCAATGCTCTGATGGCTGAACCATGCCGGAGTGGGCATTGCTGTCTGACTATTAGCAATACGGCAGGAGAGATAGATTGTCCAACAGTAAGTGTCACCTGTAGAAAATAATGTTGATTAAAATACAGAGTTTTGGACAACAGATAATCTCTATTTCTTCAAAACTGAAAAAGAATCACAAATAAACCAAGAGCAGAAATAAGTCTTAAGACTTATAAAAAGAAAAAAGTGGAGGGAAGGACAAAATTAAGAAGCAGATAATGGAACCCTCACAAGACATCTTGTTCAAACAAAGAAAGAAGAAAAGTGTTCATCAGAATCTGAAAGGGATTATAAAAAACAGAAGCTGTCCTCTGAAAAATCAAATTATAGTTAAAAAAGTTTAAGCAGACTATAAAACATCAAAACATCAGGAAAGAAATGTAAAAGAAAATGTTAGCATGACAAACCTTATGATTAACATGAAAATAAAGAAATGACTGAGGGTAATATGATACAAGGCTTGAGGAAATCACAGCAAATAGAGTGGAGAAGAATAATTATATGAGAATGGTTATTGATTCATTAATTATGTAAATCAGACAAATGAGATTTAGAAAGATATATCTGGTATTTCTATAGAACAAAGAAAAAAGAAAAAAAAAAAGAGAGAGAGAGAGAAATTACCCAGCTGTCTAGAAGAAATTTCTCTTTACTTAAGTAGAGATTTTGTTACACTGAATACCTCATGGTGTGTCAGTGAGGAGAAAAGAGCGACCTGAGTGAAAGAGATGAACTTAATCATAAAGAAGAAATCAGATGTGGGTATTGGCAAAAATAAATAATAAGTCACCTGTACGTGGAAAATCAGGCCTCAAAATTTCTGCAGCAACCGTCACTACCGATAATAATGGAGCAACTCCAGAAAAAAATACAAGAAAAAGAATGGACCAAGAATGTTATAAATATGCAAACAATCCTTTAGGTCTGAAGGTGAAAGACAGACAGTTGTATTGTACTCAAATCAAGAAAACATATAAAAAAAATTATTAAAATTTTATGTGAAGGTCAATTCATGGAGAATACGTAATTCAAAATAAAGCAGAATGGAGAAAATACAGTAGAAAGACTTCTGTTAAGCATTAAGTATATTTAGAAAAGAACAAAGACTAAAAATTTTAGAGAAAACAGAATATAAATGCTATGAATCTTATGTTTTAAAATTAGCACTATAACCAACAAACTCAAAGAAGATTGGAAAGAAGTTGGTATCAGCCTATATATCAGTTTCCTCATTTTCTATGGCAAGAACTCGATCTATAGTTTAATTTAAAATACAAATTTAAATACAAATGATGCTAATACTATCTTTTAAATTTTTTTTTATTGGTTTGTGAAGAATATTTGTCCACAAACATCTCTTATGATTAAGAATCTTTTTCTGCAAACCTTTGAGATTCTCTCCAGTTTTCTATTCTTTGATCGAAATCAACTTAGATATAATAAATGGGCCAAAGACAGCAGCAGAGCTCTCACTGAAGAAGCTATACAGCTGGCAAGTGAGCATCTAAAAATATGCCCAGTTTTGAACGAAATGCAAATTAAATAACAACGAGATACCACTACACACCTCGTAGAATGGCCAAAATCTGCAACACTGACAACAAAAATGCTGGCAAATACGTGGAGCGGCAGCCGCTTCCATTGATCGCTAATGGAAATGCAAATGGTGCAGCTATTTTGGAAGACAGTTTGGAGCTTCTGATAAAACTAAACATACCCTTAGCACATGCTCCAGCACTTGGGCTTCTTGGTATTTACCTGAAGGAATGGAAAACTTACGTCCACACAGAAACCTGTACAAGGTTTATTCACAATCTCCCCAACTTGGAAGCAACCAAGACGTCCTTCAGTAGGTAAATGGGTGAATAAACTGTGTTACATCCAGGCGATGGAATATTGTTTCGTGCTAAAAGGAGAATCATGCCATGAAAAGTCATGGAGGAAGCATAAATGCGCATTACCGAGATGGCTGAACACGGTATGATTCCAACTATAAGACAGTGAGTAGTAGATCAGTAGTCGCCTGGGGCTGTGGGGGGGATGAATAGGCAGAGCACAGAGGATTTTTAGGGCTTTGAAAATATTCTGCATGATACTAAAATGGTGACTACGTGTCATTATACATTTGTCCAAACCCATAGAACGTACAACACCAAGAGTGAACCACAATATTAATTATGCATTTGGGGTGATTATAACATGTTACATAGGTGCGTCAGTTATAACAAGCGTACCACTGTGGTGGGGGATGATGGAGTTGGCGAGGCTATGAGGGGTGTATGGGAGCTCTGTGTCTCCTTAGTTTTGCTGCGAACCTAAAATTGCTTAAAAAAAAAAAATCCTACCTTTAGAGAAAAAATTCATTACAGAAATTTAATGATCCCAGATGGACACAGGAAAGTTCAGGAAGGCATAAAGAATAAAGAAAAGGGATAATATGTAGATAAATATAAGTTAATTTGTATAAAAAACAACAATGATATATGCGGGGTTTAAAATACATGCTACCAGACAACAATGGCATAAACACCAGAGGGCGATCAGTTTGGTTCACACACTCTAAAGTCTACGCCAAGAATTCAGTAAGGGAAGAATGCATATGATAAACAATTTGGGTAAACTCTCCAAAGAATTATGATCGAATTGATAACAGAGATGCTGTGAAGACTGGAGCAGGCTTGGTCACTGAGGCTCGTTGCACGTAAAGATTAATCCCAGTCAATAAATTGCATGACTGTACGTGCTATTGACGGCAGCATAAGCAGGTGACCGAAGGGCAGAAGTGTTGAAATTGAGGTCCTAGCAGGGTACCAGGGAGGAAAATTCCAGAAGATTTGAAAATACAAAAGGCGATTACTAGGGAGAGGATGGGACGAGGTTCGGAAGGGTAGTAATGGTAACGGTTACGAGACAGGATGAGATTTTCAAGAAAGCTGCGATAAAATATAAAAAGTTGCCCCCCAAAGCACTAGACTGTAGAAAGTGTACATCCTGCCTATTCTGATTTTTATCATTTTTATTAATGATGCCGTTGATAATACTCTAAGCTGGAGTGACAAAAGGAGAGAGAAAGTGGGAAATGAAAGAGGAATCGGAAAGCCTGGAGTGTGATTTATTCACCTTCTCGCAGCCACTACGAGGCAGAGGAGGTGTAGCCGGGCAGTCTGGCTTTGGCATCTGTCCTCTTAGCCAGCTGTCTCTTTTGACTTCTTGGGAATTGAAAAGATAGCAGTTGGACAGAACCTGGGCACATGCTCACATTTATGGGGAGGATTCAGAGAAAAAGCACATAAAGGGACAGAAATTACAGCCTTCGTAGGCAGGCCGAGATACTGTGTAGTACACTGTACAGCAAAGGTGTGGTTTTCAGGCAAAGGTGGTCACCAGTGCCAGCCACGGAGAGGCAAGGACGAGGAGGACTGAGTAAGAAATCATGGGGTTCCCTCCTTTTAACTTTTAACATCTGCAGTTTAATTAAAAAGCTGACATGTAATCGGGTGCCTCAGGTTTAGAAAAGGTGTCTGCTAAGATAGTAATTACTGGAGGAATTAATACGAGCCATTCTGCTTGCTGGTCAGCATTTTGGCTTTTAGACCCTCGGGGGTGTGTCTCCATTTTGGTTGTTATTTCAAATAGCTATTATCATGATGACTGTCAGCTATTTGGAGTTATTTTTAATGGCATAACACTCTTTTTGCTGCCAATCAATTATGATAAACAAGAAATGAAATCCAGTTTTTTTTCCAGGCTACCAGAGTATTTTATGTTGAAATTTGGCACTTATATTATCCAGAAAAAAAGAAATGAAGAATGCCCAAGTCATTCTGAGATCTTTTTTAACCTTGATAAGTACAGTTCAAAGTGTACATAAAACATAAAAAGTCAAATGTTGTATTTATCTCAGGATCTCAGAGACAGTTTACATTATCAGGTGGTGTATGTTGAACCTTTATGTTCAGAAAAATATTCCCTTACACTGATCACTTAAAGACTCAGGAGCTTACAGGGCTCAAGGTACCTTCAAAAAGAAAAAGGTTGATTATGATGAAAAGAAATAGAGTTCGGTCGGTCCATGTTGATTTGTTCCCACTTACGGAATAGTTGGGCCGAAGGTCACTTCAGGTGTGAAGAGACGCTGTAGGGTGAGGTGCATGGCGGACCAGAGGTCAACAGTCTTCACCATCTGAGTGACTGACCTTCAGTCCCCACACGCGGCCCCAAAATGCGGTCCACCAAATGACACAAAGGGGAGTGAAACCCCACTGCGCCAAAGAGAAGTAAAGATGTACTCAGCTAAAGGGGAAATGGAAAATCTTTTCTATTACCCAATTTAACTGCCCTGCAGAACAGAGAGTCTTATAACATACTCAAATTGGAATTAGTCTATAGGTTTTTTTTTTTTTTTTTGCTTATATTTAAATTCATACCTCAATACCGTCCACCCACACGATCATCAAGATGGCGTTTTCTCAGAGCACTACTATATCCACCTTCATGTCCGACATCTCTGGCTGCTCTCAGTCCTCGTCCTGTTAGCCGATGACCGCCCACCCCATGCGCAATTCTTCCTTTCGCATCTTCGTTCTTGAAATCCTTCTCTGCTTTTGCCATGTACGATAATGCGCCACACCGATTAGTATAATTGTTCTGTGCAAGCACACTTAATGGCTCTTCCATCTCCTCAGGTTAAAAAAAAAAAAAAGGTAAGAAAAGAAGAGAAGAGAAAAGCGACCTTTCAGGTGTTATTTTCAGCCCTCTCTTCTCGCTTTACACTCTCACTTTGTACTACCTAAATCACAGAACAGTTTCAGAGACCAGCTCTCAGATGTGCCTCTTGAATCTCCGGCCCCTCTCACGTAAAGCCTTCACACTAAACCCTTCCCCACTCCTTCTAGAGGAATGTGTGGCCTCCTCCTTCTAGATTTTCTGCTCTAATAGCGCCTCCATTTTCCTCATTGAATTCTAATTCCTTCAAAACACAACGCGAAATTTCCCTACTCTATGAAGGCACCTGTGACTTCCAAAGGAAGAAACCGTATTTCCAGTTTTTCTGTTCGAGTGTTTTACTGCGTCTGATGCCCACTGACTTCTACTGTGATTTTCCTTTCAAGTTTTCTGCCACGTTGCATTGTGAACTCCTGGAAGGAAGGGCCTAAGTCTTACCCGTTTCTTTCTGTGCCGTAGGATTTAGCCCTGTGTGCTTTGGACAAAGAGAGCCCTTAGCAAATGCTCGTTGTTCTTTGACAATGAGATCTTACGTCTTCCTAAAACTTAATGAGAAACTATAAATAAACCGCTATGATATATTGTCTCTAAACAGGGAAGTGCAGGAATAAATTAGCTCACTGTCTCTCTCTAAGGAAGTATATTATACCTAAATTTAGGCTTTCATTGTGAGATTTATATTCAGTGTTTTCTCTGAGACTATTTTATTGCAGATACTCTTCCTGTTACAAAATAGATTTATTCTAAATAGTGTAATTGAAAATTGATTTTTTTTTTTGCAAATTGAATATAGTTTTAAATATACTAGAATAATTTATTTAGGCCTAAATTGAAGACGTATCATTTATTTAATGTCCTTAATGTATGCCTGGTGAATTGGATTTTTTTTCTTTTGCATGTCGTTATTTTCATCAGGGCATGCACTAACTCTTTTCTTTATAATACACATATGATATATGCATTCATTCAGGACCACTCCAAAGATCCTTCAGTCATCTCTTCCAGAAAGTTGACCTTTCCTATTTTTATTTACTTGCCTTCTTTTTCTTAACCCTCAGCAGTTTTGTCCAACTTGGGAAGAATTGAGCTGCAATGATAATTAGACGGAAAGCTGTCTATGCAGCATTTTTGATTGCTGAATGGATTCCCATCAAGCTGGTCCACGTTCACATAAGAAATCAATTTAAAGGTAAGTGTATTTTCTCAATAGCGTCATTTGCTGACATTTAAAATCACCTCATTCAATAAATTGATTTAAAAAGAATCACAGTTACAGATCTTTAACATTTATTCCATGGCAATGTTTTTACAAAATAAGAAAGACAAAAGGAGCAATTGAATATCTCATATAACTACATTTATTTAATTTAAAAGATTGGTCTATCTTGGCACATATATTCTGAGGGTTTAAAACTATTCCTGGCACTTAATAAGTCTTCAGGAAACATTTGTGGAATGGGTGAATGAACTATGATGTTTTTTCTTTTGTGATTTAAATTTTCTTTTTTTAATGAAATTATATTAGATTACAATTGTTGCACTTTAAAAGTCTTTGACCCATGTTGTTAAATTCATATCACTCCACTAAAGAATGCTTTATTGGTGTCTAAAATCCAAAAGTTTAGAAATTATTAACTTAGAGGACAATATTCCAAGTGTGGTCACATTTATTCCTAAAATGTTTAGATTATATTTCTGTCTCACTCAACCTTTGCTCTCCACCACCATGAAGGAGCTCGCTAAGTAACTGAACATTATTCAGGCTAATGTAGAAAGTTCTAGCCTAGGACGACAAAAGAGAACAGTCAAGTGAAAGTCATTTTGAACAATTAAGTTTAAGAAAGAAAACAATAAATAATATGCAAATTCAGACGTTAGATGAATTCCAGTTGGGCTCAGAGTCGGATGGAGTCATCACTAATGTCATGGAGATAGAAAACAAGCCAGACGATGAACTGGGAAGGGGACCCTGCATTGTTACCTCTGTTTCTGACCATCCAGCCACATACACACTGGAGGTTCCAATGACCCCCTCCTGTTCAGGCTGCCAGTTGTAAGTCAAAGCTGTCACCTGTACTTCTGACCTACTGGCTATAAGGCAGAGGTTCCCACAACCCCACCCTTGTAGAGTTTGGAGCTTGGCATGGTGACACATGGAAGCTTTCTGGTTCCCCAACCTGGAAGCTCACCAAGTCCCTCCTTTGGGGTTTTTACGGAGGCCTCACCACATAGGCATCATTGGTTAACTTGTTGGCTATTGGTGACTGATCCAAGCTCTAGCACTTCTCCCCTCTCTAAGAAGTTCCAACCCTAGGTTCATGGTTGGTTCTCCCAGCAACAAGCCCTCTTCTTAGGTGTTTTCCAACCATTATCTGATGAACATAATAAAAGGCATCTTTATCACCCTCACCACCAAGGGTTCTAGGAGCTCTATGCCAGGAATAAGATTGAAGATTATGTGTATATATATATATATATACACTATAAATTGTAATATCAACCCAAGATTGAAGATAATATATATATATTATAAATTATAATATCAACCCATCCACACTAACTTCTCCTCTAATATTTAGAATAAGTCTTAAAGATTTTTTTTTAGCTGTGCTTATGAAGACACCCTTAAAATAGAGGTATAGATGTAGTCAGTAAGAAGAATGCATTTCCTCAGTCTTTAGAATGTAAATCTCTGAAACCGCATTTAGGACCAGCACAATTAAGAGTCTAGACCCCCAGACCCAGGAATCGAAGAGATGGCGTGGGCAGTAAGGCCTAGCTATGAGTGTCATGGTCCAGAAAGGATGCTTTTTTGATAAATATGTTTAAATATGTGCTGGAGATTTCACAAGTTGTTTGGATGTCGTAAGGAAATTCATAGGTGTATTTGCGAAACTTTCCAGTGTGTTATATTCTCATACCATTATCCTGTGAAAGCTCATACTGGAAGTCTGCATTGACATTGTGTTTGTGTCTATTAGCTCCATTTGTAAATGGTCCCTGGTGACCAACCTTCCTGCTTCAGCAACTCCACCATCAGCGTGTGTGTGTGTGTGTGTGTGTGTGTGTGTGTGTGTGTGTGTTTCTGCAGGTAATTTTTAGTATTGCATATTAGAAAAATGAATAAGAAATGGAAAATAACATTGTAATAAATAAGTGTACTTCTCATTACATCATAAAATCACAACAAAATTGGATTTTGGGAGGTCTCTTTTTGTTTTTTGTTTCTTGTATATTTGTTCTGTGATATAGATCAGCGTAACACAGTTTTAAGGTTCATGTCACCTTGCTGTATGTTTGATTGTTTAAAATTTTCTCCTTGGTTTATCATAGAAGAAACTCTAAGAACTTCTATTTTAATTTTCCTTTTAAATCTATGTTTTCCTGAGGTATAATTGACATGTAACATAATATTATTTTTTAAAATGTTAAATGGGGCAAAATTTCAATCTTAATCAGCTATCATTGTAATTCAACAAGTAGGCTACAATCCAATTGAGGATTTAGAAAATGTATAAAAATGAAAAGTATATAGACAAAATATCACTGAATAAGTAGGATTTTTATTTTTGTTGCTGGAGTTGTTTGGGACAGCCCACGACCACCATTTACAAATAACCACAACTGTAAGTCTATTAAAGTTATAACCCCTGACCTTGTCACTTTCAGAAATGACTAAAATAGAACTTGATAAATATGAGGTTCTCATTAAGTTATTTTAAAGTGAATTCCTAAATATTTATATACCATTTCAATTCTCACAAGAGTAACTTTTCCACTAAAACATGGCTCCTAGTTCCTGATTTGTCTCGAGAATGGCAAGGCTGTCGGTCATAAAGTGTGTGAGAACCGAAAAGAGCCAGGGCAGGCCTCCGCAGAAACAAATCCAGGACGGGAGGCACTCAGATCAGGGGAGGCGGCAGTAGCTTCATCATCATATTGGGCTGGATTTCAAGAGCAAGCTGGAAGTCCTGGAAAAGCTTTGAGGAAATAGAGATAAGCAAGAAATACCCCATGTAGAAAGTAGGCTGCAATTATTTAATAACGCAATCTAAAAATTACCAAGAATCTACTGCAATGCAGTTACCCAATCCCAGTATGCAGGAAAAGTAGATAGATGAGAGCTCAGAAATAAGAGTAAGGGCAGGATGACAGTCACGTGAAATGGGAAGAACAGGTTAGGAAGCTGGACTGGTCCCTCCAGTGGCCGGCAGGTGAGCGCGGAGCAGCAGGGGCACCCTGAGGAGGCGCCGCGCGCCCCGAGCATCCACGCTCGTACAGTGTCTAGTTCCAACTGTGTAGCTTTTCGTAATTTGTACCTTAACATTAATGTACTGGTGCAAAATAATTCAAGGTATTTTATGATTGCACTAAGATCCATTTCTTTGGTCAAGAAAAAGACAACAGTGTTTTTGGGTGTTTAACGATCTCATGAGCTCACTCTTTGCTGCTGGTCAACATCACGTAAAAACCTATAGGAGGCATCAGTAACGGCGTCTGCTGGTGTTCAGAGCAGTGGAAATGCCAGCGTGCTGAGCTTCTTCATAAGACCGCAGCCTTCCCTGCACTCAGAACACACAGGGCAGCCAGCTTAGCAACTCAGCATAATGGAAAACTCCAGCAAACCTAAGGGCTCCCTCATGGCTTCTTGCCACAGCTGCTTGATGGAGGAAGAGAGGGCATCACATTTTTATTCCTGTGTAAGCTCTAGAGAAACAAGCTTGTTTATTTATAGCAAAACCATGCTTTAACAGCAGCCCGTAAAATATATTTCCTGCCATTTTTAATATTTATTATGTCATAAGTGACTGATAAAAACAGGAAAAAAATAAAATTCTAAGGACAGAAAGAGATACAGCTTTGTCAAATTCCTTCTGAGACTTGGGTTAAGGAAGCTATCAGTGACAGCTACTTTGGAGGAAGAAACATTATTAAGTCAGATTTCAAATAATGAAAAATCATATAATAACAGAAAAGGAAACTACTATTTAACTTATTTGCTTTCTCAGATGATAAATTCAAACCGACATGTAGATGACATATTCGCTTTTCTCTTTATCACATATATGTGACTAGACTGAAAGCTAAATAATCAAAAAGATGCAAAGATCTACTTGCGATAAAATGTATAAAAATAAAAAACATGAAGGGATAATTCTGGGGATGCTGTTACAGGAGAGGACTGTGTGCACTGATATGCTCCCTCTTTTTTCGAAGCTATCAGACATGAATATCATCTCTTCTTGACATTATTTCCTCTTATATTTCTGACTTGCTTTTTTCCCCCCTCGAAACCACATTCTCTACCTCTCTTCCGTGGAAAACATTACCTCAACTAAAAAAAGCAAGTTAACCTAATACAAAACTTAAACATTTATATTTTGAATCCTTTTTTAGTCTATAATTGGAAAGAAGAAAAATAACAAAGTAATTATTAACTATAAAATGTACTTTGTTATTACTATTTTTTTTTAATTCCATGAATTTTACAAACAAACACCTTGAGGTAAAAGGGCCAAAGAAATCCTAATTTTAAAAGCTGAATGAATAAGTGATAGAAATGGAACCAGCATGTCAGCAAACATAATTTTCCTATGGATAATTTCATAAACGACTAAGTATGAACTCATAAACTATTTTTGTTTACATTTCCAAGGATTATGTAACCAAAGGAAAATTTGCAAATCTTTTGAAAATCATAATCCTCCCTAGAACACTATACAATTTAAAGAAATACAAGACTGGTTCAAAGAAACATGGACATTTCGTACAAAGCTCATGAAATCATGTTTCAAATGCTAACACTAATATCCCTTGTCAAGACACAAGACATTCTATGACCTGCCCCATCCAACTTTCTCTTTGCCGTCCGCTATTATAGGGCAAGTGATACAGAGCAGGTCAGAAGGTCCAGCATGCAGTAACCCCTTTCACATCCTGTGACATTGTACTAGTGCCATGAAGAAAAGGATTTTTTCCCATTTTGTTTTACTAATAAAAAAAGACTCTGTCTTCAAAGAGTAAAACCAAATATCTCCTCTATAATTGCTTTCCTAGACCCCTAAGCTGGGCTGAGTGCCCCTCATGTACCTACTGCACAACCTGTACGCTTGTAATATCGCCACCGAGCACAAGATGTGGAAATTATGTTTTCTGTGGTTTTCCTCTTCCACTAGGCAGTGAAGTCCTTAATTAGAAGAACCTAGATTTACTTATCTGTATCTTTCCAGTGCCTTAACAATGATTGGCACTCAATAGATGCTAAAAAAAAAAAAAAGGGACTAACGTAAAGTAATGAGATCATCCCTAGAATTAACATTGGTAGTTGAGTCAGACTGCGTTGGCATCTGTGGAGTCGGCATTTAACTTCTGCTTGGTTCTTACCAGCCATGAGATTCATGGCACAGCATTATCAAGATAACAAGGAAAATCTTAGAGACGTATATCCTCCTGTAGGTGTAGAAAGGTAACTACAAGCTACAACTGTTTCCTTTTCACTCTGCTTCCTCTAAAAGAGAAGCATTTTAGCACGATGCTCCAGTGCCACGTGCTGTACATGATGACGTCGGAGCATGCGGAGTGGTGGGGGAACCAGTGCCTTGAGGAGCTTAGCATGTGGCTTGTTTTCAGCAGACAAAGCCTCTTGGCTCAATGTATAGGTCTCTGATACTTGTTCTGACCAAGGCTAAGGCATTCCTCATGTTGGTAAGAGAACACTGTGGAAGACTAGTGGAAGGCGAGAGACAGAGAGAGGGTGGGAGGCTGAGGGAAGAAGAGAGAGGAAGGAAGGAGGGAGGGGGGGAGGGAGGGAGGGAGGGAGGGAGGGTTGGATCTTGCAAATTTAAAACGAATCAAATGCATCTTGGGTGCTCCTTCTGTGAAAGCAACTCCCACACGATGCTCTCTCTCACACATTTTAGTGCAGCTTTCAGCATGGCAGAGACAAGTCCTGGTAAGAACTAACTGCAAAGAAGATTTGGCTGAGATCATTCTTTTCCTTTAATGCTATGATGATGAGACTCCATTAAAATCAAAGGAAATGTGTAAGCCCTAAAATAATGGAAAAACACAAAAATGCTTAAGGGTTGGGTACACTTCCAAACAATTTTAAGGGAAAGATAATTTTCCTGTTACTCAGTATAAGTAAGGCTTCCTAACTCTAAATATTCTCCTGCTGTTTGACAAGATAGAAAAGAAACATTACTAAATCTTTTATAGTGTATGTTTTACCACAATCTATATTTTACATTTAGTATAAACATTTTACAGCAGTGTTGTGCACTGCAATTTTTATTCATTTTTTCCCCCTTTGAAAGGAAATATAAATGATAGGCTGAAACACCCTGGTATCTAAGATTCTAAAGCATTAATACTTTCATTGAAAGTTATAGATTATATTAACACTAGGCTGTAGGCAATGAAAACACCCTCTATATTTTCATGTCAATGGCCTGAACAGCAGTCACTTTTCCCACAAAAGCCAGTGAATTCCGTTATTGGGTAACAACTTGATCTAAAGCCTATCTTTAATTATTTAATTGAATGGGAAAAGTGGAAAACAAACATGTGGAGTCTTTGAGATGCTGATGAAAACATTTAAAATATAGATATTATGTTAAGTGTAGTCATATGCAAATCACCTTAGTCGTTAACACCAAATATAAAATATAAAAACATAAATTACAGTCTTATGATGCTCAAGATACCGGTGTCAGCCTTAATCATGACGTTGGTAAGCAATTTGCTGCTGTAACATTTTATTTTTCTGATTTCCTCACACGAGAACCAGAACTTGTATTCATATAATTAAAAATTTGTGGAATATTAATATTTTGACATCATCTAGAAAATTCGCTTAATTAGGCTTTACTCTCTAAAATGTGTATTTGATTTCAAATTCTGAAGTAAAATAATAACATAAACCATATTTCCTTTACCTTGGGAATTGTAAATGCAGCTCATTGAAGCTCGCTTGTTTCTCTTAGAAAAATGATCCATGAGTCTTGAACGTATGAGCAAGTTTATCAGTCAGTAACTATACGTCAATAATTTGAATCACGTTAAGGGGTGTTGTTTCAACCCTTGATCAAAACATAGGGTATGTGTTCCATTTGACTTGTATTAAACATAATAAAATAATAAGTTATTACTACCCAGAGGCCATTCTGCTACAGCTCTAAAAACATTTCTGCCAGGCAGCCAGAGAATCATCAGGCACAGTCACCCACTGGGGACTGTACGTCTCTCGGGAATAGGTTTGCATTACTCGTTCCTGCAGGTCCTTGTCAAATATACCGAATTGCAACGCGTAACGGTTCTCTGGCCTTGAGAAGGTTCTTTGTCTAGACATGCAGGCAAAGCAGCAGGTGGAGGTGAGCAGACCGTGACCGCTGCACGGCGGCCCCCAACCAGGACGGGGCCTCGGCCCGAGTTCCCCAGCTGCACGCTGCACCCCATGTGTGGCCTGCATCTGAGCCTACTCCGACATTTCGTGGATTTGCGGGGTCTCTCTGTAACCCCTTAAAGTCGCTGTCTGCTGTGGGCGCTGACGGAGGTGTGGCAGGCTTAGTTCTGTCCTCTTTCCTGGGAGACACAGGCACAGCAGGGGGAGGTCGTTGAACTAGACAATGACATTTTTTAGAAGAGAGAAGATAAGGGCCCCGTGCCCTGAGGACATTCCGTAGGGGAACCATCGGTGACTTCTCTTGTCCGCGTCTTGGAGCACTGCGGGGCGGGCTGGCATCATTACTCTCGGGGCTGTGCGTGTTATACACAGGGAGTCAGTGGGTAGAATCCGAATGATGACAGGTAGGACTTGGATGAGCAGCCCTCGCGAAGCCATGATTTTAGTTTTTATTCCTATAAGATAGGGGACTGGGAGGGTACCCTGGGTCGCATCAGGAAGGGAAATACTAGACTACTTGGGGTGCATTTGTGTGATACTTTCGGGTGTTGCAACTGACTCATCATAGGACCAGATTCCTCCCTGGGGATCGATCTCCCTCCACTGGGAAACCGGAGAAGTTGAGTGGCTGTCTGACCGCAGACTGGCCTTCCAGCTCCTTCGTGGACTGGTGATAAGACAGGTGCCCCGGGCGGCCACAGGTACAATCCGAGGGAGGGGTCTGGGCTTCCTGGTCCTCTGGTCCTGGCCCAGCCTGATGCTGGACTGGCTTGTGACGGACAGTAGACAGGCCTGTCCACTCTCGTGACTGGGCGGGTCTGACACACTCCAGGCCAGAGTGGGCAGTTCCGGACGAGTGGCCATTGGTGCGTTTCATCAAGTGTCCGTCTCTTCAGGACCAGGAACCACAGCTGAGGACTGGTGGTCAGAGGGGCATACTTCTCAGCCTTGCCCCAGAACCCCGGGGACTCGCCGTCACTGCCGCGCTCCCCGGGGGGCTCGTCGCGATCTCCGCATTGCGCGGTTCCCGCGGGTCGCTGGCTTCCACGGCCACGTGGCAGGTTGGTTTCGCCGCGGCCCTTCGTTGCGAAGTCCGACTCGCGCATCAAATGCGTCACCGCCCACCCCCCAGGCGTCCACCAGGCGCTGCGCGTCCCTCTCTGCGGCCCAGGGTCACTGGCCTGTGAACGCGCAGGGCCAGCACAGCGTGTCGGCGACGGGCCCCAAAGCCGGCCCCCGCAGACGCGCCCTGCCCGCTCTGTTTTCCAGGAGCCCCGCATCCAGGGCCCGCCCTCTGAGGCCGCCACCACAGCTGTGTCCTCGCGTGTCCTCAGCACCCCCACGCACAGAGCCACCTTGCGTCGCAGGCTCTTCCCAGGGCTCCAGACCGAGAGCAGCTAAGACGCCCTGGGCTCTAGGCTCCCCCGTCGGCCCGAGGCCCACGCCGCTCCTCCAGGGGGGCAGCGCGCACGTCTCGCTGGTTTGACACCCCCGTCTTCTCCCACAGTCTTCTGGGGCTTTTATTCTCTTCTCTTATGGTTGGGACTTTTCGTCTTTTATACCCTGAATTCTTCTGACCACAGCTTGAATTTGTTAAATGTCTATGACCTAATCAAAACAGAGTTTCTTTACGTGGCAATCAGTGAAAGGTGAAAAAAGTAAGACGGTCTTCTGAAAAAGCATAATTTTCAAGACTGTTATCTTGGAATATTACTCTAAATATCAAAGAGTGAATATATTTGTTCCTTCTTTCTCTTTGTATTTTTTCCCACAAATCCTTTCTGTTTATTTCTGGAGCAGATGGATGCCTCTGGCAGACTAAGGAGTAATCCTGAACAAGGGAACATGAAATAGAAAAGTAAATGATTTTTAAAAAGGTATCATCTTCATCATGAATCATAACGAAAAATATTTAATATAAAATATTGTATGAATACGAAGCAAGGCATATTTCTTCCATAAGTCTTCTCAGAGGGATTTGAATAGGTAGAATTCATATACTTTATGTCAGAGGATAGGGGAAGGGCTATTTCAAGAATGTAAAACAATAAGGCGATAGAATGATAAAAAATTGTCAGATAGGCATAATTCAGAGAACAGATAGATAGATATAGATATAGATAGATACTTTTAATTGGAGGGGAAAATTGTGTGTGTGTGTGTGTGTGTGCACGCGCGCGTGCATTAGAGGCAGTGAAATGCCAAACTAAAGTAGTGGCGGTGCGGACATAAATTAGCATAACTTTGTCATGGATATGACACCCAGAGGCCCAGTGTCTGCACATGGCCTGATGCCATGTGAGCAAAGGAGGTAATCAAGGAGGAGCAGAAGGTGGGGGGTCTGAGGGCAGAACTCTTGGTAAGAGACAGATACTTAGGGGACAAATAGTATTTGTGCTTTGGCAGTTGATCCTAATAACTATCGATATAAGATTTAACACTATAAAAGGTAATGTTTAATAAGTAATGCCATGAGTCAAAATAGTCGATTTGTTAGGTTTTTTAAATTTCTTCTGTACTTGTTTTTCTCGGTGGAATTCTGGAGACTAGGCTTTTTAAGGGCCTGTGGTTGTTAATTACTGCACTTGCTTCCTTCGTAGTTTCTAGATGATACTCTCGCACCTGCCAATAAAGTGGATATAATCAGCTTATCTCACATTTACATATTTCAGTTCATATGCAAAACCTCTCCAGGTATTAATAAGCTTTTTAAGTCGTAGAATCCATGAGCCTCCTGAAAGCCGGAGGAAATAACTCGGCCCGGGGGGACTGTGAGCCGAGCCCGCTGTGCTTGCGTCAGGACTCGCGTCAAAGTTCGCCGTCCTCTTTCGTTTCATTACCGCTCTGTGCTCCAGCTATTCAGAAGCCAACTTTAAATGTTTCGTTAGGTTTAAGGTACGACGCTGTGACTTCGGTTCTTTTTCATGGCTTTTTAGTAATGTGTCCCATAAGTTCCATTGCTCTAGCTTCATCATAACATTTGGAGGGGGCCCGAGCCAATACCTTAACATATTACATTTGTAGCTTACACATAAATAAATGCTTAGCTCTTTGATTTGTAAGGAGAAAATTGAGCAAGTTGATCCAATAGTACTTTAAGTTTCTTTATGTGCAAATCAACTGCCAAACTGAAAGGGACTTGGCAGATAATTTAGTTTATTTCTCTGCCCATAAGCAAATTTCTACCTAAAATGTCGTATGTGTTTAAAAAGTCAAGGACCTACAGGTTATTTACTTCCCCAAGAACTTATTTTCGTAGCCACCATTTATTCTTTCTCAAAGTCTTTCTCTGTACTTCGATTTCACCCAACAATTTCAATGACTTTCACAGTTACTAGGAGAAAAAAATAATCATTGTCTTCATCCTCTACTTTGAAATCCTCATATATCTGAAGAGTAGTACTAAGAAGCAATCATTTCTTCTCCTGCCTAAATGATACCTATTTTTAAAATTTTATTATGTGCTCTTAAATTCTATTTTTTCAACATGAAATCTAAAAAAAAAAAAACAGTGTCACAGGAATGTGTCAATTAAACAACTAAAACTAATGACTTCACTGGAAGACTTGTTAATATCTGACCGGATCAAGGGGATGGTAAGAAGTACCCTGTCGATATAATAAGCAGACATTATTTAGTTAAAAGTGACATATCTTTAAATATGATTTTTTTTTTTTTTTGCTTTTTACTATACAATACAAATTTTCTTTCTAGTTTGTATTATTACCTTCTGCCCTGTGAGGGGTTATTGTAATTTTATTAACATAAATAAGGAATTTATTTTCCTCACTAATAAACTACTACTGGACACATTGCATTGCTCCTTTAACTCAACTTTTCTCATTAGTATTTATTAGTAAATAGTCATCTCTGACACTTTCATAATTATTTTCTTTGAACCCAAGTATTTCCTTGCACCATTTTTTCCTCAAGCTTATGGAGCTGTAACTACTAGAATTTTGCTTCTTCATTTTGGATTGAGCTGTGCACTAATAATTCCAAAAGAATTGGACATGAACCTTTATATTTTTTTTATGCTCGTTGTTATTTCAGAGAATATACATGATACATCATAGTATGTAAATATGTAACTTTTTTCAATTTTTCACTTATAATGGCTAAATTTTAATAATACAAAAAATTAAAAATAAGCTCCCGTACATTTAGATTCTGTCTTTATTCTCATTTTAGTATGATTTAAGACACTCCTCAGAAAAATAAAATAAAGCGGTTACTTCTCAATGCAGCTCTTTGCTGGGTCATTCTATTTTCTGAGTGTCTCGACTCCTCCCCTGGCTGACAGCTGTCAAGGGATGAGGAAGATGTAAAATGTGTCACTTTCTATTTACTCACTGTGAAAAATGCATGTTTTATTCATCTGTACCTCATTTCCTCTGTGAAGCTACTTAGGAAGGTACAATGAGGAAAATGGAACATGATAACATTGTTGATAAAGACATTTTATTTATTCTTGCAGGAATAGAATGGCATTTTCCAAAAATCAATTAACAAAAAAGTAATATGCTATTTTGCAATAGTTATAAAATTATCGTATTTGAACATCAGACATAAAATAAGCTAGAAAAATAACATTATTCAGAACCACCAAATGGTGGTTATCATTTTATACAGTTTTTATGTGATTGTTGGATCAGAAGTTGGGAGAATATTAGGAGGGTCATATTTAATATTTTTATACAGAGGATTTTTAAATAAAATGTGAATATTATACAACTTTAATGGATAAAAAGGGGATAAACTCATTAAGCCAGAGCTTCAATAAGGACAAACCTGATGTAAAAATACATACTTCAATTTATTATTGCCATTGAAAAGCAATGGAAGTATTATATCTATTAAGGAAAGGATGAAAAAAGTTTAGTAACTAAATGGACTGAACACTGGACCACATGATTTATATAACTTATTTAGTATTCATAAGACACTATGAAATAGATATTATCATCTTCATTTTATGCATAAAGAAAATGAGATTAAATATGTTTCCCCAGGGCACACATCTAATAAGCAGAGACCTTTATATTTAAAACTGTGTGTATCTCACTGTGGGATCCATTTAATGTTCACCATGTGAAAAATGTAAAGTCAGGGGAAAACACAGATGTCAATGATTTACATTTTATCAACTACAGAAGTGCTAAATACACGTTTAATGATGCCATGAATTATTTTATTTTTTTTATTCAGCCAATTTTAATTGATCACACACAGCAAGATCATTTTTAGAAGCCAGGGATGTATTTGAGGACAGATTCTTGGTGCTGGGGTGTGTGGAGCATGACACGGTCCGTGGCCAGTCCACGCTGGAGCCGGAAGCCATTAGAAAGTACGGGATCCCGCCGAGCGCAGATTAAAAGACGACGATTGGCTGGCTTCGATTTTAAATCTGCAACCTTAGCATGAATTAAACAAACAACAAGACCTTTTATTTACACCAGCTTTGATATTTCACGAGTGTTCTCAGACATTTGCATTATGTATTAGAGAAAGGGCAGCCAGATCCATTTTAGTGATCATACTCGAGGACAATATTGAAAATTTGTGGATCGACACATGGAAAGTACTTAAGGAAAACCCAGAAGATGGAGCTGCGAGGACCTGAGTTGAGGGTGACTAAATTATGGGTCCTCTCAGCTCACTCCCCGGGACGGTATCGCGTACTGGCGGTCTTGCTCTTCCTCTTGCTGGTCAGAATGTCCGTCCTTATCACTGGCTTTGGGGCTCTGTAATGTAACTTGTTTTGGCCAACAACATATTAGTAGATATGACTTTAGTAGAAGCTTGAAAAAGATGCATATGGGTTTCACCCCTTATGTACCGAGGACTTACCATCAGACCATGGCCCACATAATCAGTGGCTCAGTATGATTTTTTTCAGGAATCCACACGGTTGAAGTGCAGATAAAGTAGGACTTTCCAGTGGCCGTTTACTTTTTAGATGCACAATGAAATGAGACATTCTTAAATACCCACAAGGAAAAATGCCAAAGGAACTAACTCCTGCGATGATCAGCATGTGATGATCAACAGATTTTTTTAATGCACGTGTCAGGGACTAGTGAAAGGGATAAGACCCAGCCCACACAGGGCTTAGAATCTAAGTTTAAATACCGGTAAGGTTCCAAGGATTACGCTGTATGGAGCTGTCTGAAATAATTTATCGGGGCTTCCCAGTGCTCTCACTTAGCTTTTATCTTTGTTACAATTAATATTTCAGAGTGTAAATCAGTGGCACAACCAAAATCTTGAATTCTGGGATAGGGAATTTGGTAAAGCAGCTAATTTTTGACAAAACAAGATGTCATTCTTCGTTCACCTTTGTTTCGAGTAGACACTGCCAGTTCTCAAGCTCATTTTGTAATGCACTCATTTTCTGCAAAACAGTACATCCCGGAAAAGTGTTGGGGACTCGGCTTCTTTTCCGGTCTCTGCCTTCGCGTTTTCTCAACCTGGAGCCATAGATTTAATTATGACTTTTTCAAACTAATTCCCACACCTCTACTTTCATTTTTTTCCCCCTGCCTGTTCTTTCCTTAGTTCCTCCATGCCTAAAACCTTGCCTCTCAAATTATCTCCCTTAATGATGCGACAATGTTACGATAGTGTTGATGCGGCACTTTAACCCGTGTACACGTGCTGAAGTGTCGCATTCAGTGTACTGGTTCCAACCACTTTCCCCAGGTAACTATTAAGAGCGCCCCTTTCCGGTCTCAGTATCTTCTCCATTTACATAATAACTTTACATGTTCCCCAAGTTAAAACGCAAAGTAGTGGCACTGCTCTCAGCCAAGTGTGAAACACTCCTTGATGAATTAACCGTTACCGACAGCCACCTAACACTGCTCGTTTCATGTGCTCTACAGCTGAGATTACTAATCATTTATCTAAAGAGGCTATCATGAGATTGAATGAAAAGCTAATGTTTTTGGATTATAGAAGGAAAAAAAAATTGCCCAAACTAGAACGAGCAGGGTGCTTCTAAGGATAACCATCGCGTGTCACTCCAATAATATCATATTAGGGAGCACGGAAGGGCTCTTCAGTCTGAGAGAGAAACGACCGCAGCTAGGCTTGTTTATTCCTGCCTCTGACAGTGTTTACGTGTGTGCCCCTTCTCCCCAACAGCAGTTAGTCTGCCGTCTCCCTTACTCTCCCTCTCTACCCCCAACAATGATAGACACGCAGGCATTTCTAGAAGGAACATGCCCGGGAAATAATGGAGACCAAGCACGTCAGATGTTTACTGTGCAAAGGGTGTTTACCGTATAGGCAGGCTATCAGCAAGCCTCCAAAGGATCATTGTTCAAATTGAAACCAGAATGTGTGCCCGACGAAGGACTCTCCCCACGAAAGATGAGCTCTGTGAGGTGCACGTATTAGGGCAGACTACATACCTGCAACCCGAATTTACTCTTTACATCTCATCCAATTGATGCTTTGAAAATAATGTGGTAAATATGTTTTTACATTTGTAGACATCCAAAGTCTTTTCACACCAATTAAGATGAGACGTTGTTTTATGAGCTGTGCAAAGCTGAGATGCACCATTCCTTTCACGGGTTTTAAAAAAATTAATTGATATTGATTTTATTGTTTTGCATTAATCAGTTATTAAACTCTAATCATCGTTTTCAAGAAAACTTTATACTTATCAATTGAATTGAACAGTTTTATTGAAAATGTCTCTATAGTCAGTATTTAGAAACACGATTGCAATGCATTAAACAAAACATAATATATATATAAAACACATAAAATAATAAAAACAACATATAAAATGTTTTATTCTTATTTTATAAAGAATACATGTTTTCTCCTTTCTGAAAACCATAAAAGTATGTGAAAACCAAGCAGAAATATCTTGAAAAGGGAAAAACAATTCTACAATGCAAGCATATGCCAATTTCTCACCTTCTGAATTTAATTTTGTGAACTCTTAGGATTATATTTTCTCAATGTGACTTCAGGTGCTTGTGAAGGGCCAATAAAAATGTTATAATATATTGTAAGCCATTGAATCTGGGACTCTAATCTGATTATGCCGTCTACAGATCTTTAAAAGTGAGTATGAAAGACATCCAAATCTAATAAAATCTAATCTGAGCAAGGAATTATTGAGTTTTCCAAATCCATTAAGAAACCTAATGGCCATGTGTTGTGCACTAAGGCAAATTGAGTAATCTAATGTCGCTTTTTGAATGAGCTCAGTTAGTGCTACCTTCAAAGATCTCTAGATAGTAACTAAGAAAGCCACAGTAACAAGCACCATTACATTAAGAGAGTGACTAAATCTCTGATCTTTAGTCTGAAAAGGGACCGGTGCAAACTAGCAGAGGGCTGCCCTCAGAGATAAAGTCGAGATCGAGAGCAGGAGCACGGGGCAGAGGGGTGGCCTGAGCACGTGGCACAAGCCCAGAAGGAAGTGCAAAAGGGAAAGAAATGCGAAATTTCCATAATGACACAGAAAGAACATTATTGAGTTAGGCTTCCTTGAGAAAGTTTTTTAAATTTTGTTTTGTTTCCACCCTTCTTACTGTATTTTTCCATTCATCTATTGTCTCTAATAACAGAATGACTTTGCCACTGCGGTAAAGAAAACTTATGTGCCTTTGGGAGGCTTCGGTAGATAATATGCACAGTAATGATTCTCCCAATGTAACCTCATTCTCATCTGAGTCTCAGCGCAGCAAAAGATATTATAAAAAACAAAATAATCTCGCACTGTGCCTGACATACTCATGCAGGGCAACACCAAAAACGCCTGCAGATTTTTCCAAATCCCATTCAATGAATTTTTCCATCTCTCTTGCAACGAGTCATTCAGAAACACGTTAAGCACCATCGCAACAGAGATGCAGCGGGCACCGGAGAAACACACAGTCCCTTGACACTAGCCGGTTCTAGTTTACTGGGTGATACAAGATATTAACATCACGCGAAAGCTAACATTATAGGAGCTACGGTTAGAAAAGTACTATTTCGAAGCCTATTTCATAGGCATCTAATCAAAGCTTCAGTCTTTAGAAAAATGCCCAGAAAGAAAGCATCATTCAAGCTGAGACCAGAAGCATGATTAAGAGTTGGCGGATAAATAAATGGGAGTGTTAGGAAACGGTATCGCACGTGGAGAAGAAAACCGTACAAAAGTTACAAAAAAAAAAATTAAAAGAGATCTTCATTGTTCTTAGCACCAAAAAGAAAAAATACCCATGTGACATGCTGGAGGTGTTAGCTAATGCTACAGTGGCGATTGTACCGTGATACGTAAGTGTACCAGGTCAACACTTCGTGTACCTTAAACTTACACAGTGCTGTATGCCAATTATATCTCAACAGCAGCAAAAGAGTTGATTATAGCCAGAGCTTAGATATGAATTGGGAAGTGAGTCCGGTGAAAAAAGATGAGGGCTGAGAGGGAGGGACAGCCAGGTTGAGGAGTATATCACTTACCTATCAGCTAAAAGAAAACTGTTGAAAAATGTTAAGTAGGACTGAGACATAAACATATTTACACATAGAAATAATGACTCGGCCTACAATCTGCAATGGGGTCATTTTTTTTTTTCTTAGAGATGGAAGGATGAAAGTGGGTATACTATCAAAACAGACCGTTACAGTACAAGGTAGTGGTGAAATTACCATAAGTGGAATAAACTAAAATCGATAGCTCAGAAGGAGGAAACAACTTGATTTTTTTTCTCTTGCCATATAGTCAGGCTGGCTCCTGCCATGTCTTTCCTCCACCCTGGAAGCTGCCCGGGTTGAATCCCACATTCCCAGGCACTTTAGGGTGCTAAACAGCAGTTATCATTTTAACATGAAAAAGTTCATTCTAATATCAAAGTATCAGCCTTTCCCAAATAAATACTTCTTCGCTCTCCTCTCTTGTCTTGTCCAGTAAAATCCCCAGGAGAGGAAACTGGAGCAGTCATATTGTTCCCCCAAATTTTGGATAAATAAGGGAAGAAATGATAAGGCATCAAAACAGTCAAGTAGGACTGATTCTACCAAACAGTCATGTTGGTAGAATCTAGAGTTTGTGCAACCAGTGTCTACACAACGTGCAAGAAGGCAGTACCCAGGGCCTTTTTCAATAAGGATAGGTGGAAAATATTTTTAAAGACAAAGGAATTTTAAACACATGATCTATGCATTACATAGATACTTGCATTTATTTTTCAAATAATTATTATTTCCTTTAGCAAAATTTAATACAACAACAGGAATCTTTAACTCATAAAATGAGAATTCTGTGAATCTAAAAATATTGTCAAAGCTATGGTTATATTAAACACACATATAATATGAGCAAATTGAAGACTTCTTTAAAATATGAGATTTACATAGCATAACTAATGAGGTAACAGGTATATGTAATCCAGAGATAATGTGTGGAATTGAAGTGCCTATTCATGCCCTTGAGTAGCTGTGTGAATTTCGGCAAGTCCATTAACCACTCTGCGGTTCAGATTTTTCATCTACACATGAGGATAATAATGACAAATATAAACTAGGACTGTTGTGAGAATTCTAGGTAGTTTGAATTCTAGTGCATCAATACACGTGTAGGCCTTAACGAGTCCTTGGACAATACATTAAAATGACCCGGAATTATTGTAAAAAACACCAATCCTATTTTGACCTCCCGATGAAACAGAGCACTGTGGCTCCCCATCCTCCACGTCACTTTATCTCTATGGCCCCCCTCCCCAGTCCTTGTAGGAAAACAACCCTGTCGTTTAAGCCACCCAGTCTGTGGGAAGAAGACAGCTAAGCCCGAAGAGAACATGGCAATTTCAGAAGAAGCAGATTTCAAAATAATGAAATTCATTCGGCAAAAGAGGGGCGTCGCATAATGAGAAAGGGGTCGGTTCTCCAAGAAGACACAACAGTCGTGAACAGGTACACGTCCTACCACAACACACTGAGGTATCTGAAGATAAAACTGATAGAACTACAATGAGAACTAGGTTTGTTCTGGGCGGTGGGGCTTTCTTCGCTGTATTTTCTAAATCATATACAAATTCTTTGTTAATAAGTGGAAAATAATATCAATTACAAAGTCGGAAGAATTTTTTCTTCTAGAAATAGTGATTTTTTTTTCTCAAATACAACATTTTTCAATGTCAAGCTCCTTAAGTAATACAAATTAGGAAGCAAGAAGCAAGAAAAATTATAATGCATGAATTACTCCCAAAATGGTTTATTTTATACTACTGAAAATACATCAGATTATTTCTCTGATAAGAGGTTATTTTGAAATTAGTTCATGACATTGCTAGAAATAATTCTTTGTTAGCTTCAGGACAGGGGCTTTCAAGAAATATATATATATATATATATATATATATATATATATATATTTTTTTTTTCAGAAGACTAACAGTAATGTGTTACTATTTTTTAAAATATCCAACATTATGTCAGGATCCTAATCTGGAAAATATCATAAGAGGTACAAAAAATTTAAAGTTACACCTTTTATTCTTTCTATATTGTTTTAACTATACTTTATTTTCATATATGTTCATACATTTTTAAAAATTCAATTTTTAGAGAAAATAATTTCTTCCCTTGACTTTCTTTATTATCCTCTCCTTCCCCTCAAACATTAAAAAGTTAAAAACTAAAAGAAAACAAAAGCAAGTATTTTTTCTGCTAGCGTTTTGGAGTCTCCTCTCTTTTCTGTTGCTTGGTCTGAGCCAGGAATACCTCTTACCGTCTCATGCTACAAAAGGGCATGTATTCCTTCCTTCTTCTTGTCTCAAGGGAATATGAGTGACAATTTGACAAAGAAAATCATTCCAACATGACATCGTTGGTCTACCACACCCACATGCTCTCTTGCCACTTGTAAATTATTGTAAACATTTTTGTGTGATGCCATGATGGCAAGAAATCACGTCGACTGGCATGCTTTTACGGCGTTTTATTTTGTACGGGGTAAGTCAAATAAGTCACACATTTCTTTCCCTCCTGCCCACATCCCGCCCGTTTTTCCTTTTCTTCCCCATGAATTACTTTCAGTGCATTTGCAAGTTTGTCAAATCCTAATTCTTGGAACTATTGCTTTCATGTGTGTTCTTACAAACAGCCCTAGAACTATGCCCCCCTTTCCAGTCAGCAGTGTTCTCAGGTAGACCATGTCCTGCACATCACTTCCTAATTCTCTATCTCTGTAAACTGACCAAGCACACAAAGAAATGTGGGCCGGAGCCCCTTTCGCTGAAGTTTTCCCCGCAGAGTGGCAGCCATGCAAATGGTATTTCCAGGGTTCACTCATCTGCTCACTTGTTTTCTGTGGTAACTGGCACTCGTAATAAATGCGAGTTCCATCTTTTTTACCTCCTGGTCTAAACCAGACCCATATCCCTTAGTCTGACAATCCTAGAAGATTTTTTTTTCTTTTCTTTTCTTTTTTTTTACTCTTGGCATGTCAGGAGATACCCGATAAGCCTTCCTTACATCATATACTCAACCCTGAACTGGATCCTATTTTAAACAAGAAGTCCTAGCATTGAGCTTGAAGAAAATTCAGTCGATTTAAAAGTAAAATTTTACTAACTATTCTCATCAGAATATAATTTTATGCATCTATTTTATTTATATAATTAGTCAAATGCTATATGTTCAATTATAGATGAACAAAAGAGGAGATAAATTATCTGTGTTTTCACATTGTCCAATTAGGAGTCTATTAATTATACCTTATTTCCTTTGCTTCCAAAGAAACTGCATTTCAGTCACGACCCACTTTTCACTCTATTTTTAATTGACAGTGTGAATTTCTTTCAATTAAATTTCAGTCACAAAGCACCTGAGGTAGAAGTCCAAATAATCTGTGTTAACCTGATTATAGACGGTTATAATCATTTGGTGGTGACTCTCATTATTTTCATTATTTCTGATCATGAAAAAGGGAGCAGAGGGCCTTGCCGACACCCTGGGAGACAGAGACGCGCTCGGCCACCTCCACGCACTTTCTCTCGCCATCTCCCGAAAGAGGTGGCCAGTGCCGACGTGGCCGGCATGTAGACCAAAGCGACGGAAGTGGAACCATACTTACTCGAAAGTCAAACACATCAGTGAGCAAAGTTTATGGGCAGAAAAATCATAATACTAACATCTAGTAAACATGAGAAAACATTTTCAACCATACTACAGTGAAAATGGGTGTTTCCAATAGTGAGACTTTAAAAAAAAAAAAGACCCTAGAGTGATGATGACGAGGCAATATTGATACCTCACTCATGGCTTGCGGAAAGGTATAGTCCCTCTGTATCCATGGGGGGATTGTTTCCAGGATCCTCCAGGGGTACCAAAGTCCAAGGATGCTCAGGTCCCTTGCGTGAAATGCTGTAAGGGACCTGAGCATCCTTGGACTTTGGTACCCCTGGAGGATCCTGGGATGCTGGGTATTTGCACATAACCTACGCACATCCTCCCTTGTGCTTTAAGTCACCCCTAGATTACCTGTCATGCCTCATTAATGCGAGGGCTATGTAAATAGTTGGTTTACTACACTGCTTAGGGAATGAGGACGAGAAAAAGAGTCCGTCCGTGTTGAGTACAGACGCCGCCATCACAGGCCTGGCTACGTGGTGCACGTCGGCAGCAACATAACCTTTTCCCCCTTGTCGTTTTGAGCCACGGGTGGTTGAATCTGCAGATGTGGAACTCGTGGGTATGGAGGGCTGACTACAGACTCTTCTGATAGCAAGTCTGAAATATATATCAACATTTAAAACTATTCATGTGCTTGTGTTCAATGTTTTACTTCTTAAAAATTTATCATGAAGATTACGTATATGCAAATATCCCTGAATAAGACTGCTTATTTCACAGTTCGGTGTATACGATTCTAGCAAGGCCATGAGCTAATTTCAAAATAACCTACACATATATACATATACCTTCGAAGGGAGAAAATAGATTGCATACTAGAGATAGAATTGAGTCAAAATGCATCCATACGGTAGGACGGTATGGGGCTATTTAAAATAGACTTCCTGAGATTACAGGAGAAACGATCAGGGTTAAATTTAATCACTCTCTTCAGGTTATAAACCTCAACCTAAGATCTCAATTAAATTAGTATATTTGTGTTTACATTTTAAACAAAGGGAAATGGTAGGAAATATATATACATTATAACAGTGGCTAGTTCTAAACGATGGGCTTCTGGATGCTTTAAAATATTTTTTTCTTTATAAATTCATAAATTATAAAGTATTTTAAAATTAAGAACCTCACATTAGACTGATAAAGACTATCATGTGCCTACCTATAGGCACATAACAAGTGCAGGGCTTTGCTTTGAACATCTCAATGTTTCTGTTCCAGTTAATGAGGACGCTCCACCAACTGTAGGCTTGATTAGCTTTTTAGTTTTTATTCAGGATTTGTTTCTTAAGGTTTTTTAGAATATGCATATAAAAAATAATATTATGTGCCTTTAAAAGAATAACAGGACAGCACTGTAGTACTGTAATGAAATCGTTGTCCTGATGATTGGGTAGATGAGAATTAAAATCCTCTGCATAATGTCCAGTACCTTACTGAAACTGAATTTCAGAGACAGGTGCTTCATATTTAAGATAATAGCACACGCCTCATCTCTTACACTATTTACAAGATCTAGAAAAATATCTGGTAAAAATATATATCTGTATACATATATACATAGTATATAGTACGTATTATATACGTAGTATATAGTATATACCATACTATATACTACATGTACTATATAGAGTACATGTATATTCATAGTATATAATACAATAATAATATGTGTGTATATATATATATGCTACCTAGTATTTTGTTTCTATTATTATTATCTTGATAAAACTTAAACATTTATTTTTCAAACTGTAGTGCTCCAATGCTAGATATTTGAACTAGCAAATTAATTTGAGAATAAATACATATGAATCAAATAATGTAAGTTGTAGTAGTCACTTTGGTATTCTTGATATCCAGGACAACTTCAAGGTATTTAAGCAGATAAGTGGCTATTTTAAACTATTTACAAAACAGTAGTCCAGGGTTTCAGACACAATGGCATGTGTAAGTTACAAATAGAATGAGATGTTTTGTAACTGCATCTGTAGTCTTTACAAAATGATTATTGATTGAATTTCATGCCTCCAAGGGTATTATGTGTGCTTTGTTTTAGAATGAACACATGGTCTACATTTATGTATCATTGACATCATGACTCTATTCAAGTGACGGAAATGTCAAAAATACCTGCCTCTCTTACAAAATAAAGTTTAAGCCCAGTAAATAGTTCATACTAAAAGGGTCTTTAACATATGATAGATACAATATAATAACAGTTTAACATGTGTTCCTCTTTTTGATCCATATGGACAAACTTTTATTTAGTATTAACATTTTTGTTTTCGAGTGTTATTCTTTTTTTAAAGATCTTACCCATTAAGGACAATATTGTTAAAAGAAGATTTCTGACGCTGTTTTGACAATACTATATGTTAGAAAATAATGATTTTAGATTGAAGGCGGTACAGCAAAATTTTCTTCAACATTTTTTCTCTTTAAAACAGATAAACAAAATCAAACAAACAAGGATAGGGGGAAGAAGACAGAGTGAGAAACACACCTTCCTATTGAATCATGTCAGGAACCACAGTGATAACTAGTGTAAAGACTGAACCAAGGCTATAGGAGGGCAGAAGAAAATGCCTGTCTCAGCAGATCCTGAGCAAAGTCAGCAGGAATGAGAACTCAGCAGCCAACATTAGCCAAGCTGTTCTCCATGAAAAAGCAGCAAAACATATATGGCTTTTTGGATGTGACGGTTAAGAATGAGACTCAAGAGTTAAAGAGGAAGGTGAATAAGTGAGAAAATAGATAAAAGGGAGAGGAGGAAAGAGAGGGAGGGTCGGAGGGAGGCCAGGGAGGCCAGAAGGAATCCCCAAATCGATAGCAAACAAGCAAGCTTTTAGGATCAAAATTATTGTGACCAAGTAAGCATAATTTACTTTTCATAAATACATATTCCTTCATGAAGAGTGTTGTGACTGTGCATGGAAGATCAGCAGAACACAGCATTTAAGAAGCAGAAGCCATAGGAAATGGCATTGTTCTCGTGGATGGGGTGATCTTTTTCCATTCTTTTTTTCTTTTAGTCCTGAATTGTATGTGTTGGGCTCTTAGAATGTGGACAGGTAAGCAAATGATTTAGATCATCCTTTTTTATTCCTTGATATTGTTTAGAGTAATTTTTTTCTCATTGGCGTCATCAACTCTCTTTTGAAAATCAAGTCACTATGGTCATGCCATTCTGAACAAGCCCTATTCCATCTGATCTCAGAAGCTAAGCAGAGTTGGGCCTGGTTAGTACTTGGATGGGAGACCACCTAGGAAGACCAGGTAGCTGTAGGTGTAAAAAATTTAAAAAATATAAAAAATAAGAGATTGTAAGCTGATAAGGTCCCTGCAATCTGTGAGGTAAACCAAGGGTTGCCTCACTTAAAAAACAAACAAACAAACAAACATAAATAAATAAATAAAAAGAAAAATAAAATTACTCAAAAATTCATCTTTCTAGATGAGACCTATCTCCTCCATTTCTAAAACAATAAGCAAGGATAAATTGAAAACACATCTACATGATATAGCCTAAGCATTAGCCATGTTACAATTAAGAGCTCTTAAAAATTGTTCACTGATAAATAACTCATTTGAAAATGGAAGTCATTATGACCTATCAATGTACATGGAAAGGCGGAATGATTTTCAGTCAAATGAAGAGTTGATTTAAAACTTTCAAAACACTCAGTATTAGAGAGGGTTAGAAAACAAAGAGAAATTCACATCTTGTAAATGGGATAATAAATTAATGCAAGGTTCTATCACTGGAGCATAATTCACAGATACCTTTCACCCAGAAATCTCTTTCGAAATTTTTTTTCACAAATGTGTACACACAAAGATGGATGAGTTATAATGTTTTTGCAATGGAAGCAGTACTGAAAGAGGCAACCTAATGCTGATCAATAATAAGAAATAACGATATCAGAATGAGACTATTATATGACTGAAATAAATAGATATATATATGCATCAATTGAACGGTCTCCAAGATATGTGAAAAAAGTGATTCAGAAAAGTGGCTTAGTACGCTCTCATTTCTATGAAAGGTTATCTCCATTAGGTGTAACTTTGGATCCTAGGTGGGATGGAGAATTATTTTCACCATGTCCACTTAAATACTATTTGTGTCTCTGTATCCACATATATATACACACACGCGTACATGCATACAGATATGAATGTATATATGTATTTCAATTCATTTTAATAAAGTAAAAAGGCAGTAAGTGCTTGGGAAGGATCTATAAAGTATATTAAATGATTGCAAAGTGGCATTAATGTTTGAATACGAATTGATGTATTTATAATAAAATATCGACATATTACTGTGGTATTGAAAAAGGATATATTTGTTAAACCATTGTGTAAGATTCAGCTTTATAATCATCAATATCCCTTACACTGTTAAATAATCTTAAGTAGATGGATTTAGCAAGCTCCAATTATATTCCTTGTGCTAAAGCAGGTCATACTCAGCTTTCTGAGTCATTTCATACTGATCTGAAATGTCAGAAAGCCGCTCACACCCTTTAACTGATTTTTACATGTGCTTCCAAACTGGAGAATCTTGTATAATATATTTTGTAAACTTCGAAAGACAGAGAAAGTAATTTAAATTGTGATCCATTTTTTTTTTATATCGCTAATGCAGCAAGGTGCTAACTAATTAAAAATTGTAAAATATAAAAAATAATAAGTAACATTTTTTTTTTTTTACTCAGAGATCAGCTTTATGGACATCAGTTTTTCTCTTCATAACTTCACTCTGTCATAAAAAAAAAACTCTGACCACTCAGAATAATCCCCAGTTGACGATAGCTTTTGCTTTGTGAGTGAGAGGAAATGCTGCGTGTATAGGCAGCTCTTAAAAGCAGGAATAGTGATGGCGGGAGACATGGGGATGACAACTTGACAAAAAGAGATGAAGAGTGTCAAAAGTGTTCTGCAGGATACTCACTACAGACCACAGTGCCGAATGGTCACGGCGGTGGCTATGGCAGAAATAGACCATTGGGTTTAGTCTTCAGTGCTCTGTGAAAGAAAGATAGTTAAGTATAAAATATGTGACATCATTTACACCATAATAATCAGCTCTAAAAGATTTTAGTGTTTGCAGAGATCAATCTCAGTTGTCAGATTTACACGGAGCTCTTCCTAATTGGCTAATGTAAAAAAGAATACTATTGGAAAGGAGATATCGAATCCCAATGATATGGCTTACATCCTTAATAAATACATGTGAGCTGATCAAGACACAAAACTTAAAACACTCAGAACAGAAGAAACTGAAAGACTAAAATAACTTTTAAAAAAGCTACTCAAAGAAGAATACCAAGAGATGAATATAAACAATGAGTGTGTAAAATGCCTTAATGATATTTTGGATTAGGTGATAAATGGCCACTGAAAATATACAGTATCTCCGTATCTCTTCCCCGCAATTAGCTGTCTCGCTCTGTATTGTTCTGTCTGCACTCAGAGTTGTTGTGAGTTTTTACTCTGATCCTTTTCTACTTCACCTCCTTTTTGTGCGTGAATTTCCTTTGTGAATTTTCATATATATTCCCTTTTGGAATTATCACGTCTCATCTCTTTTCTCTTGCAAATGGCTAAGGCATCTGTGGCCTCACCTTCGAAACGAGAAATGACTCCCTATTATAACTATGTCCAAGTTTATATCTTTATCCAGCGTTTTCCGTCCTTGACTCAGGAGGGATGGCAGGCGAAGACCTTGCTCTTTGATCCCAGGCGTACGTGAAAAAGCAACTGTGTCTTGAAAAAACTCAACCTTTGAGCTTCCTTTATGATTCGTTGGCCCTCTGCGACCTGGCCACATCTTGTCCCCCTGCTTTGTTAAATGTTTCCTAGCTGCTGTGAAGTCGCTCTTTTAATTCCTTTGTGAAAGAGAAGACTATAGGAAAATGTGACGAGGTAATGCACAAAACTGGCAGTGATGTGGGTATCTTAGATTCCAGAATTAAAAATTTTTGAAAATAAGAAAAGCTCAAATTATGATATATAAAAGAAATGCACTAGTAAGTGGTACAAGTGTTGTGGGGAAACCTCCACTTAGAATTTTTAAAGTTACTTGTATTAAATAATGATAGAGGACAGCTGGCTTATCTGGCAAAAAAAAAAAAATTATATACTTTAAGCATATAGATGTGTGTGTGTGTGTGTGTGTGTGTGATAAAGCAAATAATTAAAATTATCCACAAATTTATATGTTTCTTAAAGAAGTAGATAATCCTATCATATAGAGCCTTTCCAATCGTGAATATAATGATCTATGCAGTGTATTATAAAATGCCCTTCTATGTAGGGTTTGAAGTTGGGTAAGGACATAAGATCTTGATCTATTCCTGAAATGACACTTTTCTATAACTATATGACGGGTTTTCGATTAAGACAGTGTAAACGTGGATGAGACTGAGACTTGGTGTTAAGAATATACTAGAAATGAATGACGCATGACTTTCTGGGGGCTCTGAGAAGATAGTTAAAGCTAGAAAGTCAGACCATTCAGTGGTTACCAAAGTGCCACTATACCTACAGCTAATACAAATGCACACAGACAGCTAACTGCTATGGAGCTCTTAGCACGTGTCAGGGATTGTTCTAAAATACGCCAGTTTCATTCAGTCTTAAATCCCCAGCACCCCCAAAATTAGGTAATCCGATTATTCAATTTAAGAGTCAAAGGGAATTAAAAGCTACAATGTGGCAAAGCTGGGGTTCTAACCCCTGATGTTGGCCGCAGTCCCCATCCTTAACCACCTCCCGTACTGCTCCCAGCCCCGCTGTCCCTGCCTTAGGGAGGAGGTGAGTCCACGTGAGCTGGCCATCGGCATTGGCTAGTTAGACACTTACCCCCTACAATGCCTAGAACACGGGGCCCCCATCCTTCTTCATGATTACTTTTCAAAAGGGTCAGTACCAGGTCCTTGAGAAAGACATTTCTGGGTTGCAAAACAGTGAGAGGCTGTAAGATTTACATTTCAACAGGGCAGAAAAAGAATTTACTATCTCAAGTTTTCTAAAGTAAATAGATGGTCTAAGAAAAGGAAGGTCAGAGGCCTGTGGTCAGGGAGAACCTGTTAGAGTTTAGTCATGAGGGGAACGTTAAGGCTGTCTTGGTCAGGATATGTAGAATAGTATAGTGGAGTATAGTGTAGTGGAGTATAGTGTAGCATAGCATAGTACGGTGTAGTGTAGTTTAGTATGGTATAGCAGAATATAGTGTAGTGTAGCATAACGTAGCATAGCATAGCATAGTATAGTATAGCATAGCATAGCATAGCATAGTACAGTACAGTATAATGTGGTATAGAGTAGTGTAGTATAATGTAATGTAGCAGAGTATAATGTAGTATAGTGTAGAGTAAAATAATACTGTGTAGTATAGTGTAGTATAGTGTAGCATATTATAGTATAGTGTAATGTTTTATAGTATAATGTAGTGTAGCATAACGTAGCTTAGTGTAATGTAGTGTAGTGTAGCATAGAGTAACATAGCTAGCATAGCATAGTATAGCTTAGTGTAGCTTAGTATAGTATAGCATTATAGTACAGCATATCTTATGAATATCATTAATAACATATTAATAAGATATGACTAAGTGCAATAAAATATGAAGGCCACATGAACTGGTGATAATAGTAAATCATAAACCACAGATTTAGCCACAGTAGAAAAAGAAATGTTTTTATTTTAAACATTTGAATGAGTCAGAAACAATCCCTGATTTTGGCATGATTTACCTCCATCAGGTGAGGGAGGGTCTTCTTAAATCTAGCTGTTTGCATGAAGTTTCCCAGCCTCCACATTTGCGGTATCTCTCCTACCTACAAACAAAACTAAACAATCCCTAAACCTAGGAATGTGTGTTTTGTTTGGCAGCAATATTTCATCTTGGATCATCGAAGTACTTGCCCTCCCTTCTACCCCAGTACCATCTTCTAGAGTCTAAACGTTATTTGAGTGAAGTGAAGGCCACCAACTAATAGGCATGGCAAGGAAGCTTGCAATTTGCTGCAATTTTCAGCCCTTATTAGAATAATCCCCTGTAGTGTGACTGTAAACCATTATTTGTAAGTTCAGAATAACATAGACAAAGTAAAAATGTCAATCAAGAAAAATTTGCCTTGCCATTGTTTGATGAAAGATAATAAACTATGGTGAGACAAATGAGACCTCGTTAACCGGGCCATATGATTTAAGCAGTGTGCAAGTCTAGTTTTTCAAACAGATCACATTCTTGTCTTTTCCGGGCTCTCATCCATTTCAGATGGGTAAATTCTCCTGGGAGGATGGGTATTACAACAAGATTGATCGCTGTGTTTTAACGGAAATAATTTTGTGGATGTAACCTTTTCCAACAATGCTTGAGAAGCATACTTGATGAAAGGTCACTAAAGACAGCACCTATTTTCTAAGTTAAAGGGAGTGTTTCAAGAGAAGAAAGAACTCTCTCATCCCAGTTAAGGTCACGGCTTTGTGACTGTTAGTTTCCTAGCCCAAAATAGCCCAAGACCTCCGTGATCTAGACTCTGAGCAGATTTTTCTTAAAGGAAAATAAATAAACACTCTTTTCATAGGTACAGTTCTCAATATATTTAATGATCCTATAAGTTCAGAAAAGCAATTTATGTTTCACACTATTACATTATTCCTATCACTCTTTATTTCTAGAACTGTAAAGTTGAGAAATTGAAAAGAAATGTAAAGAGGAAAAACTTGATATTTAAATTTTTCTCAATAAAATGATCAGAGGATCATTATATACATTGATATGAAATATAATTATAAACCTTATGATCCTTTGGTTAAGGAAACAAAGTTTTTAGGATAATCACTAATTATTCAATATTGCCGTGATTCTTTTTGCAGTCAAACTCTATTTCTATTTCCCTAAAATTAATATTTAAACAAAACATTGCAGATTTAGAAATGCTCTTTAAATTTTCAAGAGCAACCAAACAAAAAGAGAAAAAAAAAAAAAAAGGAAGACGACTTTCTCCCCTTTGGCTTACACACACTCAATACTTTTGCATCACATAGCAACTCTGGAGAAAAATCACAATCTATTATTCAGAGAAGAAGAGAAAGCATGCCACATTTTTAAAGGTTAGACCTAATCTAAATATTTGTCGAGAATACAGAGTAAGCAGAAGGATAAATCTTTATCATCAATTTTCATACATCTTGGAAAGATACACACCTGGAAGAATTTTTCACAGATGAAAGTATTTAGTTTGTAAAGTGAATAAGGGAGGAAAGCAGACATGTTGAGAAGGGGGAATGCGATACGCATCCAGTTGAACCAGAGACAGAAGGAGACATCAGCACAGGGAAGGACGAGATGCCTCTTAGAGCACTTAGCTGCGAAACGGGAACAGCTGTTCAAGCTTTGGGATGATGGGGATTCTGAGAGGTCCAGGTAGGAACATCTGGTATAGTTCATCACAGAACGATTTAAAGCTATTATTGCTCATGTTATATCTTTATGTTATTCTCAGTGAAAGTTAATAGGCACATAGATTTTTCTCTGGTATATCATGAATGTGTAATGAGTCTAGGGTCCACAAGCATTTAACTATATCAGAGATAGATTATTCCATAACAGATACAACAATAATTTGCATCCACATGTCATAAAAATAAGCTCACACCTTACATTTTTTATTACATTTTGTAATAAAAATATCCTATATCTATTTTGTACAGAATACAAGTTTATGGCATTACCTTTTTTGACCATCCATGTAGCATTCAGTTAATAAGAAAACACTAAGCTTTTTAAAAGCGATGCAGCTTCTCCTTTCTAATACTCTGCATTCTGGAAAAATGAAGTGCCCATTAGCACCTCCCACCTATTTGTGTGGGCCCATTGTAATTTTAACACTTATAAAAGGAAGTGTTAATGGTGACATTTCAAAGCACTGGTTTCAAAAGACGAAGGTGACTTTATTAAAAAATAATCAGAACGAACACCTTTTTTAGTTCGTGGGAAAATATAAATATAAGATAAAAGTATCTTTTAATAAAAGAAGAAAATTATTAAAAATCAGTGTAAATTCACAAGGTAAATTTAAAATAAATTTATATGTATAATAAAGTGTGACATGAATAAGAATTTCTACAGAATTATAGTATTTAAAATGTCACAAACTAATCAATTAAGAGTGTTTGAGGTAACGTGTTACAATTTAAAGACTATTAAAACTGTTCTATATATCTCTAGCATACATGATTTTTGTTGGTTTGTTTTCTGCACAGGCTACAGTTAAAATGTTAGGTCAGTCCTTTCAGAGTAAACTTGAAAAACAGAAAGCAGTATTTCAACAGAAAAATGTAATAATCCACTCTGCAAATTTTCCTCACCGTCTACTTTTTAGGAAATTAAATTTCTTTTAAATTATTTCTAGCCTTAAAAAAGAAAATGATGACTTTATTGCTAAAATATTATAAAAATAACTCAGGCAAAATGGCAGCCACGCATATGGCCCATGCATGGTTTGTAAGGACTTAATTTTTAAGCTAGGCGGGCGTTACATAGGTTATGTAGCAATAATTTATTGCTAAGAAAAATATTCTATTCATTCACTCATTCCCAAGACTCACAGCATCTAATATTTCAAAAGTGATCAAGATTGTTAAATTTCAAAACAAGTGGGTAGCCTGAGGTGCGCTAAAATGAGCAAGGGATTTCGAGGAATGAGACCCTGCCTCGCTGAAGTCAAAGTTCAACATTTCACGAGCTGAATGACTTCAAGTGACTTTCTTTATTCCTCAATCTCTGTATCTCAGGTTTCTCAGGGACAAAACAAAGACAGTCATAACATCTACTCCGTTGCTTAAAGGAAAAAAAAAATAATGTATTCGAAGTTGTTTTTTAAACTGTAAAGCACCTTTAACATAACTGCTGGCCCCCAGAGTCACATAAGTAATTAAACCTCAATAAACTGAGTAACAGATGATCGTTCAGCTAATGGACAACGACATCCAGAGCCATCTCCCCTGAAGTGACCGGTGGTGATATAGTGAGAACTTTTACGAAGCCACACGAACATCTCCTAACACACCAGTGCAGCATTCATTGAAGAGGCAGGACTTTGGGATTTAGAACCATCATAGAATTGAAAGAAATATGTCTTATTCTTATTACAATAATATCTTACATCCATACCTCTCTATATAACCATTCTTGATAAGAATGTTCCGCAGGGATGGATATGTACCTACTGGTTCCTCCTGGAGGCTGTGAGGGAGGAACCACTCTAAGTCTCTCCCTTAACTTCTGGGGGTCCTGGCCAGCCTCACTGTTCCTTAGCTCGCGGCTGCATCATTTTAATCTCTTCCTTTATCATGACATGGCCTTTATGTCATTTGCATCTCTATGTCCAAATCTCCCGCTCTTCTCTTTATAAAGACACCAGTCATTAGATTTGGGGCCCACCCTGACCCAACATGACCTCGACTTGATTACATCTGCAAAGAACCCATTTCCAAATAAGTTTACATTCATTAGGACAGGGGTAAGAGCTTGTACACGTCTTTTTGGGGGTATGCGATTCAGTATACAACAGAGAATAGACAAAGATATGTCAGAGAATTGAATGGAGGTACAAGACAAATTAATTTCATGTTATGGAATGAACTTAAACATGTTGGTTCCTTGTTTAATAGGATAAAAATCTAAATATCATTTTATAGGCAATCTGGAGTTATTATCAGTAATATTTTTGTTGATATTATTATGAGTTATAATTTTCCAGACACAGATGGCTCCAACTAGAAGAAAACAAAAGTCAAACTATCATTTTTAATAAGATTCAAACTTTGAGAACAAAGCTAATTTGGATGTGAGGAATTATAAGTTTTATAATTACAGTTAAAAGCTGTTTGTTTTTTTTTCTCCACTGAATTCTGTTCCTTTCCTGAAGATGTTTTCATAGAGACGGCATTAGTCCGCAGCAAATAGCCAAGAGTCCAACTGGCTCCAAGACATAGCTTTAGTAGAGTAATTTATTAGGGTCGTTATTGCCGATCTGGTCTGATCTAGATCAGATTTTCTTAGGGTCCCAACATATGAATTCCTTTTATCACATGACAATCTGGCTGTATTATCTCAATCCAGGAATTGCTTTAACATGTAGCTAGACACAATATCTAATTATTATTTGCTATAAGGGTTACAAATAACTACTCAAAACGATAGTTCCATATGTTAGGGAACTTCATTATATATTAAACTACTTTGTGGAAAATAATGCCACATCAGGTCACTTTATTCAGATACATTTTTCCCCCCAGAAAGACTCTTGGAAGGCTTCGTAGGAAGTCTGTCTAAAGCTAGGTGTTTCGTGACAACGTTTTAGAGATTTATTTTATGACTGAGTTAGACATTTGGTTTCTCTTTTCAAACTTTTGCAAGTTAAATTAAATCTCTAAATAGTGATCTCTCTAATATAAATTTGTGCAGACCACGTTTTGTTTTGTTTTTCTTAAGAAAATTTTAATCCTTCTCTGCCGGTACTCCCTTAGTTTAACACTGAAGACAGTTATAATATCCTAATTTCGAGTCCTTGCTCTTTTTAGTTTTCTTAATTCTCAATAGTTACTTTACTCTCGAATTCTTAAATTTAGTAAACAAGGGGCAATTAAATGTCTAGCAAGACGTGTAAGGATTATTATGTCCCGATTTTTGCTAGCTTGCTCGTTTCATTTTTCACTCTACCCTGTACGTAACTTGCAGCTCATCATTCTGCAACAGCAGACTTGCTGATGGGGGGGGGGGGGCGGGGCATTGCCTTTTTAACGTATTACGGTTGTCTGTCTGAAAGTCGCCCCTGGTGGCTGCTGCACACATGACCCCTCTCACCCTCCCACCATCGTTTGTGTACCTGACTTCTGCGTATTCTCTCATCTGAGTCAGCACTTCATCCAGGACATTTCAACTATATACTCCTTCCTTCTGGTCTGGATTAAGTGTGCGTGCTCCCGTACGTACAGTGATCATATAAATCGCTATCCCAGCTGGGTCATTTGCATTCCAGAGGGGGTGCTAATGGCAGGGAGCGTGGGGCACAGGCGTAAATGAATTTTCTTAGGTAACTCAGGAGGTATGGCTGCGCTACAGCGTATTTATTCCAGGGTAGCATTAACATTACTTTTATGTTTTCCACTCTACTGCTAGCTTCCTGTGTGGGTAGCGATTATGTCTTTTAATTCCGGGCCCCAGTGTCCGGCATTATATAAATGCTTATTGAAATGAAATAAAATGAAATGAAATGAAATGAGTAAATATATAAATATGAAAAAGAAGGGGCTGGAACAGGTGAAACCTAGGGCTCTTTTAACTTATAAAGGAACCGGGCAGCCGTAGTGGCGAGGAAAGCGCACGGCTCAGGTCCCCTGGCAGGGAACAGGCGCGTCGATGCCGCTCTCCAGCTGTTGCCCATCTGGGTTCACCTTGACCTTGACCTCTGCACCGCGCTTCTGGCCGGCGACTGAGCGCCGTGGCGACGCTAACGTAGGCTTAGTCCAGCAGGACAGTTTTTTCATGTTCATTCGTTCAGTTCTTTAATAGGCACCTTTGGCTTGAGGGCTCCCCAGGGACCTGGCAAAACCTCTTCAGCGCCGAACTGCCGACCGACTGTTCCTGCCACTTCTTCGTCCTTCCTGCTCCTTCACAGGGGTCCCGTCCATGCTAGCTCCACGTCGTTTCTTTCTTGTCTTCTCTTTAGCCGTCACTGACATTTCCCCTCAATAAAACCCTTGCACGTAGTCGTGGACTGAATAATGCCTGCCAAAGACGTGTCCGTTCTAATCCTTGGAGCATGCGAAGGTGCTCTTTCACCTACGACGCCGTGCAGGTGTGAGTAAGTTAAGAGTCTGGAGATGGGGAGAACATCCTGGGCTACCTTGGTGACCTAACGCAATCCCAAAGGTCCTAAGAAAAGGGAGGCAGAAGGGTCAGGGAGAAGACAGAGAACAAGACGACAGAAGCCCAGGAGAAGCGACGAGGCCGTGGAAGAGAGGCTGCTGTGCTGCAGCCAGGAGCCAAGGACCTCGCGAGGCCTCTAGAAAGTGGAAAGGGCAAGGGGTGGATTCTGCCGGGAGCCTTCGGCAGGAACAGCCTTTTTGCCCAGTATAACCCCCAAACTTCCGACCTCCAGAACTTTAAGATAATAAATTTGAGTTGTCTTAAGGACTAAATTTGTGGTAGGTAATCTGTTATAGCAGCAACACACACACACACACACACACACACACACACACACACACCTGGTTTTTGACACATTCTTCTTGGAGGATCTAAACTAACACAAATATGAGTGTTTGTTTCAGTATCAGATGAAAAATATACATACAAATAATGATTTAAGGGATTATTCATAAAAGTATTTCATTATCTTGTCACTTTTGAAAGCCTTTAATTTTTAAATAAATAAAAGTTCTCTGATGGAACGAAGTTCTAGAAAAATGATAATCTGTAACCTCAAATGGCAGCCTAAATTATTTAGAAATATTATGTATATATAATATCTGCTGTTGAGGAAAGATATTGCAGATATGTGTACATTGATAAAATATTAAGAAATCATCCTAAATGATGGACGATGCCCCTTAGAGAAAATAATAGCCTAAATATTTGTCGTGGAATCTATTGTCGAGTTTCGTCTATATTTATTAGACTGGAAAGCCTAAGGTCTGTGAAGGCTTCAACTGTTCAGAAACGTGGGGACAGAAAGACCGTGAGACCTTGGCTGCCGGCCACGGAGCCGTCATGCCTGCGCCATGCACAGCACCGACCTGATTCTATAATGCTGTTGTCCAAGTTCATACTTTTACTCCACTTGAGAACTTATGCCATATGGCAAACACTGTGTTCTTCACAAAAATCAGTTATTAGCCAAATCCAAGATTAGTAAGTATGTTGGTTTTTCAGGCTTCCTTAGAGACTTAAGAATTAAACTTTCCATTAAATTCCCCTCTCCCCCTCCCCCCAAAAAAGAGTATAAAACATGTTGCCATGGCGTTCTTTTTTATCTGACCTTGGCATATCTTCCCTTGTTATCTGCTTTGCTTAGATCACTCGTATTCCATTGCATCCTGTAGCGTGTACCTATTATTCTGGTAGCCTGATTTGAATTCAGGAATCATCAATGGCTCTTATTGTCTGAGAAATTAGAATTTAAATCGATGGAGCTGAGTAAGATTAGCCTCTTTTCTAAAAGAAAAGAAACCTACTCTAACGAAACCGACACTAGCTGTTATGGTCAGGCTTTCGTGAAGTCTTTTAGCTCAGTTTCTCAAAACACAACGCTAATGAGACAAAGTACCATTTGCCAATAGCATTTTGACATCCCCGTAATTTCCTGTTAGCCGACTGCAATTGAAACGTGTGTGGTACCTACATGCTGTATGTCACAAGAAGAGTTAGGAGAACGGCACGATGTGCAGATGGATTCAGACCGATGCTATTTGATGACATAGCAATCGACTCATTCATTTGTTGATTCAGGGTTCACTTCTTTTTTTTTTTTTTAACAAAATTGCTTTGAGAATTTGTTTCCAAAACATTTTTGCCAGGCACAGACTGTTTCACGGCCACGTGAGCGTTGGACATGGAGGCAATTAAATTGAGAAAGAACTGTGACTGCATCACACGGAGGTGGAAACTCCAAAGGGCCGCCCGGGGGGTGGATGCGAAAGCCTTCTCGAGAGAAGCAGGTGGTAGTGAGGCGGGGCAGGGGCGCGCCCATCCACGCGGCGGGGACAGAGCGCAGCCGCCCCTCGAACAGCATGCTTTGAACCACGTGGGTCCACTTACGAGCAGATTTTTTTTTTCCAGTAAATATTGTTAATGTCTTTTCCTTATGACTTTCTAAACAAAGTCATTTTGTTTTCTTTTCTCTATCTTACTTTATTGTAAGAATATAGTATGTAACACATATCACATACAAAATATGTGCGAAGTCACTGTTTTATTATCCGTAAGGCTTCTGATCGACAGCGGGCTATTAGCAGTTAAGTTTCGGGGGAGTCAAAAGTTAAACATGGATTTTTGACTGTGCTGCGTTTTTTTTCGGAAAGTAGTTAGGCATTGTTATTGCTATAGGTTAGGACAATTCTAAGGTGGCGGCAAGAGATGAAAATGGAATAATAGGCAGAAATTTAATGTACTTAGGGCCACGCAAGGCTCCCTTCCTTACCTTCCCCCTCCCCCCCGCCACACACACACACACACACGCACACGCACACACAGTCTCTAATGTCTATTGTTACCTCTAAACTTCTTTCTCACCTCCTCATTTTATTTGCTATTTCTCACTTTTCTTTTTATCGAAGATAGTTTAGCTCAGACTCAGTTCTTGCGTTATGGAGTCTCCCTTGTGGTAAACCTTCTGAAACTATTTTGTCTTTGAGCCTTAGAGTGTGACTTCTGATTTGGTCCACACTCGAGCGCACTGCGTAGGCCCAAGCCCCCTCTGCACTTGCTCAGATCTGAGAACTGGGCCGGGGGGCTTGCTGTGGGAGGGCGGTTAGCGAGCAGCGGGGAGCCTGAGAGGCTGGGTGTGCAGTGTTTACGTTTACTAAAGAACCCGATGTGAGATTTTAATTTTGGAAACATCACCCTGGCGATAATATCTGGCAGTGTCAGAAATGATTGAGCTGCAATAAAGCGGAGCAATTAGAAGGCCAGCACCGAAATTGAATCAAGAAATAACAGTGGGGAAAGCGAGGAAGGCGTAGATTGGAAGGCGGGCCTACTAAAATTGCTCCCAGATGACATCGTGAGACAGCTTGGATGTCTAAGGGGATGCTGGCGAGACTACCTAAGCTAGAGAAGAACAGGGAAGGAGGTGTGGGGTGAAAGATGGTGCCCCTCTCTTGTCGAGGGGTTGAATTTGAATTGATGAAGACATCTGTGGACCTGGATATGTGGCTCCGGAACTCATGCCGTCAGGCGGAGACTCGTGGTACGGATTGGAGTGTCATCAGTGAAGACTGTGGCGTAAATAAGGCACAGGGAGTTTTACAAATTACTGTGTATCAGGCCCTGACGGCTTTGCTCACGTTAAGTCATAAAATTGTCACGACTCCACGAGGCAGGTTCTCTTTTATCATCCCCCCCTTTTTTTTTTATGGAGGGAGAAACTTAGACACAGAAAGGTTAATTAACTTGTTCAAATTATAGCGAGGTGTGGAGGAGCCGACAGTCAGGCTCAGCCCGTCTTTTCATTCTCGTGATCATTACCCTGCAGAACGAAAGAGAAGCATCTGAGTATGAGACCTCCGAAGAAATAATGCGTAGGAGTCGATGTGGACAGAAGGGCCCACAGAGGAACCTGAGAAAGAACAGGAAATAAGCGGAGGGGACAAGGACAGATTGCTTCGCCGAAACAAATGGAAGACAGGGCCACTCATAAGTACTCCGTTTTCTCTCCCTCCGGGCACCAGATTAAATCGCAGTTCTCCGCTATGTTCAAGACAGGTGAAACCGTATGACTTTCTGGCACGATGAAATAAAGTTGAAATGATTTCTGTCCCGTCTACACTTAAGTACGTCCGCGCGTTTCTCCACGCTCGCGTTTTCCGCCTCGGCGGGTCTGGGCACCCGGGGCGGCTCCTGTGCACTGAGGGGTGCGGTGGTCCCCGCCCCGCGGCAGCCCGTGGTGGACACGTAATGGGAGGGGCATGTGTTAAAAAATCACTACAATCTAGCCCATGATGACGCGTCAGTGTGTCAAGGGCATCTTCGCTCCCATGGGATTTTTGTTTGTTTCTTTGCTTTAATTCTAATAGTCATAATAAGCCTGTGTAGGAGAATATATTATGTCACACAGTATGTATGATTCTAATGCTCTTGGGAGTGAAAATTAAACACAAAAAATATGTGATTAATAGAAATACCCAAGAAGTTAATTAAAAACAAATTAAAAATGAAATAAATATATATCCAAGTCAAGGTTTCTTCTAATCCCGCAAGTCATAGAATCAGGTACATAGAATACCAGGTTTATGGAGTGTTTAAAGCACGGAAGCAAAAATCTTTATATACTATATATTTTACATAGTATATATATAAATTTACATATAAATTTGAATTGTGAAATGATATATTAAATATTACTATATATTTATAAGTAAATGAACTTATATATTCTAAATTTTAATTTACAAATTTTAAAATTTGTGGCGAATTTATAATAAATAAAAGGTAAAAAAAAATCCATGCTATTATAATTTGAATGTCTGTTGGTACGTAAAATCTTTTTACTGCTATTCCTACATTTACATGAAATTCTACTAAATAAAGTATTAAAATGCTCCATTTTTTCCTTTAAATTTACATATGGCTTTTAAATTTACAGAACACTTATAGTGTATATAATTTCAATTAATCAATTGACATGAGGTATTTTACCATATTTTTTAATAGATGAGGAAACGGGATAGAAATCCATTATTATTTCAAATCAATACTAATTTTATTTTTCTCTGAAAAAAATTATATGTTATCTACAGATAAATGAGCTCACTGGTTTCACAGCACAATGAGTATTGTCATTATGTGGGGAAAGGCCACAGATATCCTGACATGCTTGTAACAGAGTGTTTACAATTAAGAAACTTAGAAAGATAGGGCTAAAAATAACTAACTAAATAAATAAATTGTGTGTGTGTGTGTGTGTGTGTGTAGCAGAAATTCTAAAAAGGTGATTGTATTTAGTGCCTCCACAATGTAAATAACATGTAGTCCTGTTTTTAAGATACTTTTCTACTTTATATCTCTCTTCTCCCAACGTCGCATTCTAGAATTTACCTTCAACTGAGCGTCTGAGTCTGAGGAGCATGAATGTTTAACTTTATCAATTGCTTTTATGAGCCTTTCCCCACCCCCATATAATGTCATTTTGATTTCTCCGGAATTTCATTTCTTTGAGAAATCCATTGACATTTATCTCCTGTGGAAATATGAAAATCAGGGAGCCGGCAGTTGTGAGATGCCTGCTGATGGGAGCAGTCGGGGGGTCGGCCGTGTGGCAGATCTTACGAGGGGGATATGGAGGAAAAAAATAAGGCAACCAATAAAATGTCCTTACGTAGAGCCTCTCTCTATTAATTAAAGTTGAATTTGAGCAACCACAAAGACAGGGAAGAATGCCTTGGGTCTGCAGATAAACAGACGACCAAACACTATCCACACGGGGCCCCACATCCCTGGGGGCCAGGTCGGTGGGGAGGAGGGGAGACTGCAGGGTAGCAGGGGTAGATAATAACTTCGAGTGAGGCACGTGCTGAGGAGGCCGGGCCTGTGATCATGACCCGGAAAGGGAGAGAGCTCCTTGCAGCCGGAAACCATATCTTAAACATCTGTGCGTTTTTAGTTCTTGGTCCCTAAGGGAGAAAATAAATATTTGCTGATTCGACTGTGGTAACCTGCCTATTTCAATAATGTGGTAACTTATGATGCCAAAGAAGTGAATGCAGAATAAAAATTTTGCTGCAATTTATTGTTTATCTAGGGTGGTCATTTTTAGCAAAAGCGAACAAAACAAGCAGGCCCCTTGTTAAACCGGGATTTCGAGTGCACTTTAGTGATCGCCTAGCTCGGCTGCTCGTCGCCTCTGCGTTTCCTCTGCCAGACCAGGGCACCGCACTCCTCAGCCCCTGCGCGTATCCAGCCGAACTTACTGCCCACTTTCTGTTTCTCAACACTTCTCAATTAAAACTGATTAATATTGTACACCCGAAACTAATATAATGCCATCTGTCAATTACATCTCAATTGAAAAAAACAAAACAAAACACCTGACTGCTGGATTATAGCCACCACTGTAAGTTTCATTTCTGGCAACAAAAACCCCATTGAAATTTTATTTATACCTCTTCTCTCTGTGATAATATCAAATACAGTAATATTTTGAGGACTGTAGCCATAGAAAATGATAAAATCTACAGTTTTGAAGGCAAAGCAAATTGATGTCTTATTGCAACTTTCATGGAATTCAGTGAGTCCACCGAATATAGACAGCAGTATCAAAATAACGTGAACTGCATCTTTCATTATCCTGTTCAAGCTGACAAAACAAAGGGATTTATAGCCACAGCTGCCATTCCTTTACTTAGGTGTTTTATTCACCTGTCTTTTTTCAAATGTTAAGCACCTACTCTTATTATTTTTATCATTTATCTTGAAAGCTGGAACTGTTAGGACCACATTTTCCTGCACCCGGAGCATAACGAGATTTTCTGGATAGAACTAGAAATATATATTCATTGCAGGTTTTATTATTTCTCTAGTTGCTTCCTGGAGGATGAATTGGTTTATGACATTTCAGGTTTCAAGGATCATGGCTTATAGAGCTTTGTTTATAATTTTGGAACTTTAGTTATAGAAGGCACTCTGAATGTATGTTGTTGATAACGATGAAGTAAATAAGTAACCGATTGCCTTAATAAATGTCAAACTCAGACCATTTCTTTTAATTATTTAGCCTTTTATGTTTTGATATTCTGAAAGTAGTTACTTTCCTCAAATGCACACACGGATATATGTAAACAACATAATACATGTATGATGTGGTCCTCGGTTTTAGGCTTTTTATATGTAATGTAAAAACTCATGGGTGCTTATTTTTAATTAAAGCTTTTACTATTTATTTATCTATCTTTAAAGTGTTTGTTTTTTAAACTGTTTTAATATTGTCTTCATTACAATGTAACAAGCTGTCATTTTGCCTGATAGCTAGATATTACCATTTTCTATTTTGATCAGGTGAGAACACTGGACCGCAAGTAATAGTATACCAAAATAAACAGTGGCTTAAATGATGAAACAAATAGTATTTAATTATTCCCCAGAGCAGAACTCTGACGTAGGTGGTTCCGGGTCGGTGTAACAGCTCCGTGGCATCCTTCTGCACTTCCACGATCAAAGCACTAACCTTTTGTTCTGGGCTTTGTTGCTTCATGGTTTCAAGTTGGCTGCGGAAGTTCTCAACATCGTATCTTCCCATTGCTAAGTTCTAAGGCCTGCAGCTATGGGGTCAGAATGGCTAAAGAACTCTCTTTTCCATTTTACTCAGGGAGCAAATTATTCCCCAAGTGTTCCCAGCAGACATCTCTTCGTCTCTGCAGTTTAGGTCCACGTGACCGGGCTTAGGTTTCCTGTTTTTTGAGAAGCCGGACACTTCAGTTTAATAGGCTCCGTTAGACTGTCTGATGTCCCATTACTGAGATTAAACTCTAAACCTCCACATTCACAAACTTGGAGAAAATGAGCTTGTGATGGAAAAGTCGCATTCTAGAGTTAACAGATGTTTTTGAGTTCTCATATTCCTGTGTTTGCGTTGTTTTGATTTTGAATGAAGTGAAGAATGTAATGATGTTGTTGTGTGTTGAATTTGATTTAGACCTATCTGTCTTATACTACTAAATCAAGACAAACCATGTCATTTCAATGAGCTGATATTCTATGCTTATGATATAATCTGAGGATATAAAATAAGTTAATATCTGAGAACAATGCCAAAACCTAACAACCCTTAAAATCTTACATGAAAATCTTCACTTTTTTTAACCACTTGGAATGTGCCTTAATTTTTAACCGTAATTTTCAAATGTAGGTCATTTTTTTCATTTTAATGGGATTTTACTTATTCATTCTTTGTATTGGGATGGTGTTGACAAGAGTAGAAAGGGGGTATGTTAATGACAGGGAAGTAATAATTTCTGAAAATTTTCTAGCAAGAACCCTTTTTGCTGGGGCTGGGCGAAGATAATGGTGTTGCCATTATGTGACCTAGAGCAAAGTGACTGGCCCCTCAACATTGTTTGCCAGAGCCTTAAATTCGCCTGGTGACATGCACAGGTGGCCACAGGGCAGATGTTGTCTGGTGAATGCCAGGATAGGAAAGCTGGACCTATCCTGGTTTGCTTCCCTGAGCCACGGTGGGAAGCAATGTAAAAATACAGAAAAGCAGACAGCGCGAGAACACGTGTGTAAATACAAATTCCGGAAGCCAATTTAAGACCAAAGAGACAACTATGCACCAAGACAGACAGCAGCCAAGATACAGAGGTAGATAAGGAAACCGAGTGACGTCACCAGTGTTCAGACTGCCACTAAAATTCTGATGCGAAGACGGTGGGAAGACGAGAAAGTTGAAAGCTATGACTTAGGGCACATATTCCAAAGGTTATAAGGGGGAGGTTCTGTTCTAAAAACGTAAACCGAGATGCTGTCTTGGGAAGGTTCATAAGGAAAAAAAAAATCACATTGCGAAAGAACAGCGGATTGGGCTTCTTCCCTTCCCGACTCCTTGCTTTCATCTTCCAATTCTCCTCTGTCAGCAAAAGAAGCAAAATGGGGAGGTGAATAGAATCCTGGAGCACTGTCCTCATTTCGAGAAGACCAAGCAAACGTTTACCCATAGGGTATTTCACAGAGACATAATTCGGTCGATCCCCTTATCAAATAACTTAAAGTTACAAAATTAAGTAGCACGAATATACTCTTAAGAAGTGTTAAAGTTAAATATATAAAAATGTATCACATGGATCTATAAATTCGATTTTCCTGGTAAGGAAGTGATACCTGGATTCATCTGTCCGAGGCCTGAGAGTCTGTTACAGAGTTGGTGAGATGAAGGAGGTTTGGTGGCTTCTGTTCCGGAGAACCTGAGGGTTCAGGAGGTGACATAATGTTGAACTGCTGGTTCTGCCCTGACCTGTTAGGTTAGAAAGGACAAGTCCTGACCCCTTGAGACTCAGTTTCCTCATGTGTAGACCTCGCTCTGAAAGGTTTCATCCAGACTATAACTTACCTTATTCTTGGGGACAAGGCAGTATGTAATCAAATGTAGTCACCTCTCAGGAAGCATCTTGAACTTGATGGACAATAGGAGGTTGAGTGAAAAGGCCAAAGTGACTTATTATCGGTGAAGTTCTGATGACCAGAGGGAGGCGCTCAGGCCAGTGTTTCGGGAAGGCAGGTTTGACCGTGTTAGGAAAATGCCCGTGAGAACTCCAGGTAACATAAGGGTGCCATCCACACGTGACAGACTTTGAAATTCCTTAATAAACGGCACGGCAGGGGTTGGGGTGGGGGTGTCTGATGGAGGAGAAGATCACACGTGAAAGAATAAGTTGCAACACGGACAAGGAGAGTTAAACGAGAACTTTTACAGCAGAGGCTGCTACGCCTCCCAGCCTTCCCTGGGCAGAGCACGCGCGTGAGGCAGGGGCAGGGCAGACGCGCGGGCGGTTGTCCCTCGGGCTGAGTCTCGGCCCAGGGAGCCCACAGCTCGGAGACCAGCCGCTGGAGCCGCGCCGACCAGCTCGCGAGCAGAACCTGTGTCTGCACCTGCTCGGCCTGCGCTCACTGCCCCAGGCGCCTGCGCCCTCGGGCGGGGTCGTCTCTGCTTTCCCTTGTCCTTTCCCATGGGCCTGAAGTTTGATCAGAGCCCACGCAATCCCAGGAGGTAGCACGTTTTGTTTTGTTTTGTTTTGTTTTGTTTTGTTATAAACAAAAACCCCTCTCAGGCTTTAAGGTGAACAGTGACAAAGATCTCTGAGTGTACACAAATTCTGTCCGGTTCCAAATACCGGGAAGTTTTAAGAAATGAATTAGCCCCTTCTCATCGGAGTGGAGAGGAGGAGGCAGCGGCGAGGTTCAGTTCTGGACGCCGGCGAGCTTTTTTTTTTTTTTCAGTCTGAGATATGACAATGAAATTTAAATTCTGCGTAATTGACATAAATAGGCTGGAAAGCAGGAGAGGCCGACACCAGAAGGGCCCTTCTCCTTTGCCTGGCGCCGGCGAGTCTCCGGCTCGGCGCTCAGCGAGACGAGCCGTTTTCCGGAGGCGGCCGGGGCGGGGCCGCGGCGGGCACGCGTTCCGCAGGTGCGCGGCCTGCAGGTGCGCGGCCTGCAGGTGCGCGGCCTGCAGGTGCGCGGCCTGCAGGTGCGCGGCCCGGGCCGGCGCCGTCGTCTTGCGTAGCTGAGGCCCCAAAGGAACCGGCCCCGCCCCGGGGAGATGCGGGCGCTCAGGTCTCCCAGGCGTGGGCAGAAACTAAACACCGGGGAGCGCAAGTTACGGCTGCTGCGGACCGAAGATTTCTGTCCCCCTGGGATTCTTGCGTCGAAGCCACACTCTCCCTGCGACGGCATCAGCAGGCGGGGCCCTCGACGAGGACGCAGCCCGCAGCCCGCCGAGGCCGGACCCCCCGCCGGACGCAGCGCCTGCCCGCGCCTGGACCGCGGACCGCCGGCCTCCGGAGCTGTAAGGACTACGTGTGTGTTTGTGACCTAAGCCGTCCAGTCCGCGGTCGTTTGTCATGACGCCCCGAGCTAAGACGGAGGCGCTCCGAGAGTCCTCACTTCGTTCCCCGCTCCGCACGGCCGTGTCCCTGCCTGAGCGGGAATGTGACGGTCACCGCTCGTGTGTCCAGGCACCCAGCCCGAGGCGTGCTGGCGGCTGCGCGTTCTCGTTTTCCTGAGATGGGGTTTCGCTTGACCCCCCTCCCCAGCTTGCCTTAGCTGCAGGTGCTAATGGGGCCTGGGGGGGGGGCGGGGAGCCGAGGCCTGCACCTGCCGCCTGCAGGAAGCACGACTTCGGGGTGCTTCTCTATGTGAAAAGTCGGGGGACCCGAGTTTGCTTCTGTGGTTGAGCATCCTGAGGTCTGTGTCCAAGCCCGTTGCTGGCACATAAACGGGCCACATTGTCCCTTTTGGCTTTTATTGGAAATACGGCGATATTTTGATCTCTAACTGCTGTTTTATGTGTTTCACTTGGTTCTAAACCCTCGAGGAAAAGGGTTTTCTTTATTGGTTCGTTCAAACCCAGTTGTCCAGGTGCTTTTCGTCAGCACCTGCCTGTTAGCCATTAAAGCGTAAATCAAGGCCCTCGATGAGAGAGGCGGGGTTTAGACGCAGACGGGAAGACACAGGTGTGTCGGGTTATCTCCGTTCCGCACCTGCGGTAATGCTGGCGCAGCTTTGGAAAACGTTCTTCGTGCCGTTCAGCTCACAGAACTGTTTCTGCTCACCTCTCAGGTGACATGCTCTAAGAGGTGACTGGTTAAACCAAAATGGGTTTAGGAGGAAGTGACCTGGGTATTGACAGGATAAAAACAGTGACCCCTGAGGACGATGTGGAGAGCGCGAGCTGCTCGGCTCTGAGGGGGGCGGGCCGCGGGGCCGCCAGCACCGTCCTCTGGCGCTGCAGGTGCATCGCGTGGACGACGCGTGGGCCTGGCTCTGGCGGCTCCCGCTGTGTGCGCGAATCTCAAGGAAGCAGATGTGTCTCAAATCTGCCGTTTTCCGTCCCGGGAGAAGGGCATCCTTGGGAGGTGAAAAACCTTCCGAGGTGTCGAAGCATCGATTGAGCCCCTGTTTATAAACGATCTCTTTAGAGGACCCTCAAGCACCAGATAGCAACTAGGATCTCTCTCAAATCTCTTCCAACCCTGAACTTTGTAATCGTTAATTCCGTCCTTTAGATTCTCGGGTACAGTCCAGAGTGCCGTGGGAAGGGGGCACAGCGTATATATCCAGATAGCAGGCGTTGCTAACGAGGTCACCGGGACTCCCCGAAACAGACCCCTCCCGGGCGGGCCGTGCCCGCGGCAGCCACCCTGGTGGAGGCCCCAGCTCTGCAGAGCGGAACCGCGACTTTGTCATTCTGCCCGCGTCCCTCAGACCCAAAAGCCTGCGCGCCAGCGAGGGGGGCAGGAGACCGGCATAGGAAGCCGGCGTGCCAACGTGCCCACTTACAGTGAGGAACGGGCCTGCGAATGGAATAAACATTCCGTTCCTCTGGCCAGCCCCTCTCCTCGTGTGCACGTTTTATTGGAAGCCACGTTAAGATCAGACTGTTGTCAACTGAGCACAGGATCACACCCCCCTGAGACAACTCTAGGAATTTAATATGTGATGATCAAGCCGCCGGAGCTTGAAGCGTCCTCCTCTGCATAAGGGGCATGAAGCACCCCGGGGCTCAGCCCCTCGCCTGGCGCTGACCGGCCCCCCTCTGCCTCCCGGTCCTGCTCTCCCCCGGCTTCCTGGGAGGAGCAGTTGCCTCTCCCTGGTGCCAGAGGACGGGCAGCCAGGCTGCGACATTCGAACCCAGATGCCAACTCTTACCACTGATCTTTCTTGGGCAAGTTGCTCATCTTCTCTGTGGTAGCCACGTCTACCAAAAAATAATAATAATAATAATAATAATGACCATTTCCAGTATTGTAACGATTTAGCGAGTATGTGTAAAAGATCTTTGAAGAATGCCTGGCAAACACTGAGAACTGCAATGTTAGTGATTATAATGACTCTTACCAACATTATTGTTATTACTAAAATAGTTAAGTGATTTTTGTTCTGAGAGACATTGTTTTTAAGTTTATTTTGCAAAGCATAGTTTGGTTACTTTTTTGCTGATATGTTTATTTAATTTCATGTGATAAAGTGATTGGCTTAGTGTTCTTGGGGGCACTTGACACATATACCAACCCAAACCCACAGGCAGTCAGAGGAGAGACGTTGCAGTAGGCTACGTGATGAGTCAAGGGAAATGTCAAGATTAAATGAGTGTTAAATTTATAACAGAATTTGAAAATACCAAACGAGTCATACTAAGTGCATTGAGCATTTCTTTTAAAAAAGGGCATGTTGATCATACGATCATATTTTATGGCACTGGATTATTCTCTGAACACGAATGCTATATCTGGAAATATTTTACTTGGAAAGTGAGATCCTTTTACCAATCATTTCTCATTTAGCTCAAGTGAGTAAAAACATTGCCTTAAACAAAAATTTGATGAGTTTTTGTCACCAGAATATTTAATTTTCTACCTGTGGGTGAGGTAGTAACCTGGCCAACTTGTTTATCTGTTTAACCCTTTGGGTATGATCCATCCATCTAACGTGGATGTGGATTTTATAAACACACACACACACACATATACATATATGTATATATATATATATGCACATATATATACACATTATATGTGTAGATATATATGATTATATGTATGATTATATAAAGATATAAATGACTGATTACTTATGGATTATAAGTAATCATATATAATCATATATCTTATATATAGGCTATTTATAGTACGTAAGTAATCATGTATCTGTATCATCACATATACCTATATATTATATATGTAATAAGTAATCATCAATATATAATTAATCATATCAATATATAATATAAGTAATCATATCATCCACATTACGCATATAATATATAATATATATTATATATATATATATTTATATATATATATATGTGTATATATATATATAAAATTGACGTAAACCGAGTGGCTTAAGACAACAGAAATTTATTCTCCCACAATTCAGGAAGCCAGAAGTCTGAAATCAAGGTGTCAGCCAGATTGGTTCCTTCTAGAGGAGACCCTGAGGGAAAATCCACCCCCAGCCACTCTCTGAGCTTCTGCTGGGCTCTGGAAATCCTTGGCTTCCAGCTGCGTCACTCAGCCTCCCCTAAATTACTCTCGCCTCTGTCTACTACCCATTTCTACATTCATCTCCATATTTCTTGGTATTTGTTACAATATGATTCCCCTTCCTGGTACCAAAATCTATATTAATTTCTCAGGGCTGTCACTGAAAATTACTACAAACTGGTGGCTTAAAATAAAAGAAAATCGTTCCCACACAAGGGAGAAGTGGTCTGAAGACCAGCAGTCTGAAATGATGGTGCTGATGGTTAGTTTCTTCTAGAGGCTCAGAGGGAGGAACTGTCCCATCCCTCTCTCTCGGTTTGCGGGGCCTGCTGGCCATGCTTGGTGTCCTCTGGCTTGTAAGTGGAGCTTTCCAGTCTCTTTCTCTACCTTCACACCCCCTTCTTCTCTGTGTCCCCCTGTATCTTTCCCTCTTTTTATAAAGACACTAGTCATTAGATTTAAGGCTGACCCTACTACACTCAGGGTGAGTTCATCTCAAGATCCTTAACTAATTATAGCTGCAAAACAAACAAACAAACAAACGAACCCTGTTTCCAAATAAATAAATGTATTTATACTATTGTTGGACAGTAAAAAAAAAAAAAAAAAAATTCATTAGATTCCAGGAAGTTTCAGCCGACACTGTTTCCGACAGGGACACTGTTCAGCTCAATACAGCTTCCATCGTGCAGCGGGAAGGAGAGGACATGTGTGCCAGTGGAAGCAGGGGCGCCAGTAGGAATTTCCATCGTGCCGTCTCCACTTTTCACGTGTGTGTGTGTGTGTGTGTGTGAGAAATGGTTCATTAGCTAAGTCTAAGAGGCATGTGTATTTCAGTGTCGTTAACATAAGCCTCGAGGTGGCTGGTATGGGGAGTGTGAGTAGACTGATAAAATATGTTAGAACTGAGGTCTGTGATCATCGATTTACTGTGGGCATCCATTCGCTACTAAGAGCTCGAACTTCAGATTTCATGGTATGGCCTTCAAATGATCCTAGTACAAATCACGTCTTCAGATTTTCTGTTTGAACTTAAGCCCCTAATACAGCCACACGGGTATTTCTGTGCCATAAAATTTCCTATCAAAATTCATGCTTAGGTGCGCGTGGCCATTTTTTTTTCATGCTGCTTGGGATTTCCTTCTCTACCTTCTCTCTTTACGACAGTGTATCCATGGAGATGCTTCCCACGTGGTTATCTCAGATAGGCTTTTTTAAATTAGTTGCTCCAATTTCTAAGTTTCCACAGAGTGGCCCTTTTATATTTATTCCATTCTTACAGGTGTCATCATTAGACATAATCTACTAGACTGTAAGGTCTAGTAAGTGAAGGAATGGGTCACTCTGATTTGGATCTCTTTTGCATTTTGTATATTACGCAGAACACAGTACCACTTGCTGAACGTCTTAGAACTGAGGTAGTGACAGTTTGATGTCATGTTTATGTTTTATCGTTCATATAGGAAGATAAACCCACTGACACAAAATTGTTATGGTGGTTTGTTTTTTCTAGTAAAGGAAATAAATTAATTACAAACTATACCTTTTCTCTCGGCAAGAGTTTCTTTGATCATATGGCTGGCCAGGTTTAACAATGCAAACCAAGAGCCTTGAAACAGAGTGAAGCAAATTAGCTTATATATGAATTTAATATGTAGCTTATCATTATAATCTTACCAAGTGATGTTACTTGCTAGCAATATGGTCTCTAATTTTTGGCACCATTTATCACTATCAAGACATCGTTTATTGTAATTTTTTCTAAAGACCGTCTTAATGAAATGCTGCATTATTTTAACTTAAGGCTGCATCCATACCCTTGAAATCACCTACTTAAGGTCCACTTTGTACCCATCACTGTACCCTTTTCCAGGGGGAGTGAACGCAGTGCATGGATCCTGGGACTTCCCGGTCTTAAATCCCCAGGGTGACAGAGAACGATGCCTGAGAGTTGACGTATCTGCCAAATAATATATTCATCATGGAAGAATCTCTCTATAACACTCAAAAAATTTTCAATCATCTTAATCCATTAAGATGTGCCCCGCATGTCATCCCTGTAAGGCGAATTATAGTTTCTATTTATACTGACCTCACCATCATTCGTCGTTGTTACATATGCCATCTCCAGATTGTTTTAGTTTTCTGGAAAGCTAAGTATATCGACAAAGACATCTGCATTTGCTTAACGATAGAAAAATATATTCCTTTGGAATTCACTAAAAAAGGGAAAATGTTCAAGTAAACGAAACTTGTAGAGAGTTAAGAAAAAAAATCTAAGAAAACAATTTTTACTATAGTCAACTTAATCCTTTAAAATCAATTTTAAACTATTTAAAAACCTAAAATTTATCTCATAAAATTAATGGAAAATTTAAAAATAGACTATTATTTGGGAAATAAATGCTTTTGGTTATTAATGTCTAATGGATAACTTAATTAGACATGAAAATGCATTAAAAGCATTCTTTTCCATTTGAGTTATACAGATAACAGTGCATTTGAATAACATTTAGCATTTTTTATAGTATTTCCTTAAAAATAAAGGCTCTTTCTATCTCACAGTTCATTTGGTCACAACGCTCAGACAGGGTCAGGCAAGGTCCTGGTCGCAAGAATTCAGTAGGGAAGTGCCCTAAGAGTCCCCCACTTCCCGAGAGCCTGCATTCTAGTGGCGAGAAATGGTATAATTTCGGATTACATAAATGCTCTCAATAAAACAAACATGATTATGTGGATGCGTGTAATGAGGAGGCCTAATCTGATAGGGTGGTCACTGAGTAGTAAGCTCAGTAAGACCTGAAGGTTGAGAAAGCCAGTCATGCAAGGAATCGGGGAATTTCCAGTGGCTCCCTCTGGTCCACATGTCATAGTTTATTTTGTCAGATCCAGAAATGTCTATGCAACAATGTATTTATGTTTTTAGTAGAAACCACATTTCATACCTAGCAATACTTAGTATGAACAGTTTTTTCCAAATGAATCATATGCTTAATAAGGTGAAAAATATGCATTTTAAAATGAAGAGTAATTTGCATTAAAATAAAATGAAGCTTGTAAAGTTCAATTGCCTGTAATCTCACTAAGCCATTCTAAAACGTACTTTTATTGAGTTTCAGCGTGTTACAGCGTGGCTGTGTGGAGAGGCGCATTATCAATGGGGAGGAAAAAAAAGTAAATCTTTAAAAACACATCCAGAAGGATGTTTTACTTAAATGCAATGACAATACAAAGAAAGTCGAAGCTTGAATTTAGAAAAGAACATTCACCAGAAATAGGTTTTTCCTTAATTATGCGTTTTTCCATATTGTGCACTTTACGACATTGGGCCTACACCGTGATTTTCTCGTTTCTACTGTGTTATTCAATGTCCGTAACACAATAGTGACTTTTTGAAATGAGGAAATTATGGTAGTGGTGGTGAGGTTTCTGAGAAAATATCTACTCAGTATTTCTGAGAAATTTCATAATACACTTCTGCACAAGATGTTGAAATAAAGGCCGGAGAACGCTTGCCCCATTAGGCAGATAGAACTAAGTAAATCACCACCTATCAGACCGACAGGCATTGTGCTGGTATCTTTTTTGAGGGTTATTTAAAAATTCTGACAATTATTATGGAAGTAGAGTCTCTGTGGTTTTTGAGCGCACAATTTTTCTGTTCCTTTTAGCACATACATGACGGGCGCCTGCTACGTCCAAGGCACCTTTGTGCAACGTTTCAAGCTGCTACATGATCTGCTATATCACTTAATTCTCAGAACAAATGTGTAGTACACACTCACACTGCGCACTAATTTGCTAAACCACTAGGTCCTGCTCATCTCCCCGAGCCTGTATTTGTGTATCGCCATTTTTTTATACGAGGACTTAGAAAAAGCGCTCTTCGAATCCTCATTATTTCTTATGTTGCTCAGAATTTTTCCTCCTCGACGTGATTTGGATGCATTTTCTAACCTCTCAAGTTTATTTTCTCATCTTCAGTATATGAATGCTAATCCCTACCATATAAATTATATTAAAGTTTATTATAAAAAATACATAAAATAATGAATATAGAACAATTATTACAATGTCAATCATTAAAAATAAGTAAAATAATGTATGCAAAATGATGGTTACAATATAACATATAGTAGTTTATAACTTCCGTTTTCCGATGATGATATTAATGGCATTGAAAGGAACAGTGTAATGGCATCATAAACTCTTCCCACTTATTCAGTCTCTCAGGACACCGTTTTAAAGGGTTCTTATAATACCTGCTCCTCTGTTGCCACAGTCAACTGCAGAGTGCCACGTAAAGTTTGGAAATCATAAATGTTTAGCCATCCGGGTGCTTTTACCATCCTGACCTAAACCATATCACCTCAGAACATGTCTTTCAAAGACCATTTCAATCTCACTTCCTAGAGGAAAAAGCCATTTAAAATCAGTGTAAACAATCCCGACTCACATTGCTTTTTCTCTGACATTAGCCTTCGAAAGTGGAATGAATAACCATGAGAGATAAAGTCTCGCCTGTGTGGTATATCTTCAACTGAACCCCAAATAAGTGACAAAGATAGAGATTCAGGAACGTTTTCAAAAAGGTGAAAAGAAAATGTTTATGTTCAGGGACCATGTATATTAAAACTATGCCATTCCAATCTAAATCTCAATCCAAAAAAAAAAAACCAGGCATTTAAAACACGATAGATAAAAGTTTCTTCAGAATAGGACAGAATGTATCTGGCTGTTGACAGATGGGAGAAGACTGTTTGCAAATAAAGCGTACCTTCTTAATCAATCGTGGGCATACAGTGGTTGAGAAGCATTGAAAGGCCAACCCAGTGACCCAGAGATTTGTCGTCTAATATAATGGCCACTAGCCATCTGTGACTACTCAGCACTTGGAATGGGCTAGTGAAAACTGACATGTACTGTAAGTGTGGAAATCACTGGATCTCAAAGAATTTGCATTATAAAAAAAATATCTAATTTATATTTTGTGATGAAATAACATTTCATGATGAAATAACACTTCAATAGAATAAGTTAAAATATACCATTAAAATTAACATCACCTTTTTCTTTGGACTTTTAATCATGGATACTAGAAAATTTAAGATCATGCCTGCGGCTTGTGTTGAGTTTCTGTCGGACGGGGCTGGTCTCTGGCCTGGGAATGGCACCTGTTGCTTACAAGTCTTTGTTCTGGCCTCAGCCCCCAGTGTGCAGGTCTGGCTGATCCCTAAAAGCCGTCACCTTCCTGGCGTTCCGGTGATTTCCCTGTAGGTCACGCCCTGACAACTCAGGAGTACAGTCCTTTTTAACCCATGTTTTACTCCACTGATCTGTTTTCTGGTTCTAGAATAGTTTGCCTATATGGAGGACATTTTTGTAAAGATGTTTTCCAAACTGATATGTTTTAACAGAATATTTCTCGTACGGTACAAAACCACTAGTGCAGATTAATAAAAAGGTACTGATATTAATTCTGTGTTTGGATTTGTACCATGCCAGAGGTAAAACTTCTCACCCTTATTATTCGTGCTGCAGGATTACTGTCAGATATCACTCGTAATGAGTCAAAGACCAAAAACTATTCCACTGAACGTGTCTTCTGTATTTGATGTTTGAGCCATTAATGAGAAAGATTAGTTTCTCTGAAGTCCACAGGAGAAATAAACCTCTGGTATAATTGTCTTACGAACCTGAGGCCTTCTTTTAATTCCTGATAGATTTCCGTTAGGGAGGTCTGTAATTAAGATATCCGTTGAATGTTTGGTGGTCTTTGTGTCATGGGGGAAGAGGAACAGCAGATTGTACTATCTTCTGGCTATGAAGTTCTGAGGCACTCAAAAGACTTTTTAAGTGGATAACAACAAGAAGAACCTCGAGTGGACTAAGCGCACGCCTGCATAGTGTGAATCCCACCGCCTATTCAACGTCATTATTTGAAGGGAAAAAAGTCAAGAAGAAAAATGGAAACAGTTAGATGAACTCAAGTATTTGGAAGAAAAATATTTCCATTAACTCCTTTGGTAACCTTACTTCTTATTTCCTATTCTTTCACGTTTTAGTAAAAAAATGAGTGGATATAATCCCTCAAGCATCTCTCGGTCACTCAGGATGTCAGCACACCTGAACGGGATCACAGGGATTCGACATGGCCTGCGTGAGCGTGTGTCTGCTCCCTGCCGAGAAAAGGCCTTTCTCTGTCAAGTCGCCAGGGACTACATGAGGTTTTCCAGGACGAAGCCAACGGAGACATCTGGGACACAGAGACAGAAGATGGACTCTCTGGGGTCACGCGTGGCCGTCCAGTCCACTCTCCCCAGTCCCACTAGGGCAGGTGAGTTCTCTGGCCCCGCCAGAACTTGGGGTGCCGGACCCTGCCCCCTGTTCACACCATCCATGTCCTCTTCCCTTCCTTACCCAGTGCGTGTTCTGTGCTGTGGGGAAGGATTCTGAGACAGGAGAGCAAGGCGTGTTTAAGGGACAGCAAGGAGGCCACCACGGCTAAAGCTGAGTAAGGGGGCATCACGCCCTCGTTTCCGTGGCTTTTCTTTCTCTCTGATACTCAGCCGACAGAACCCCAGTGCTGGCTACATGAATCATTCCAGAGCCTCACCCGAGAAGTTAGACGTGATCAGAGAAAGGCACATTCATTCACCTTAAATCCGTGACCGTGAACCTCAACTGAGCCCTCAACGCCACCTGGCAAATCCTGTTACACTGTATTTCCCAAGCTTCGTTTCCTTCTGACCCAGATGACTGACTCCGGTGGTGTGCCGGTCAGCGTTTGAGTACCAGCTCTCCGGGGAATAAAGGCTCGGTTTGTCGTCGTTGCTGATTTCTGTGATGTGAATAGGCTGGTGTCAAGCTACCCTTGTGCCATCACGGACATCAGTCCCCTCTCTCGCGCTCCAGGACAAGTCATGCTTTTTTTTCTTTCTCCTCAAGCCCGCAGCAACACCCCTCCCCCCCACACACACACACCCCACCCCGCAACCCTCTTTCAGACGATGACATACATGCCTTGCTGCTTCACTGAGAAAACAAGCAATTTGGAGAAAACCTCCGTGCCCTCACCCTACAACACCTACCAACGTGCCTCCTGCGTCTGCCTGGTGTACCCAGCTAGCTCGCCTTCCATTGCCATGAAGGAGGCGTCTTTCCTTGGGTGTGTGTCAGAAATCGCCCTGGCCTTTGGGGTTGCAGGTCTGCCGTTCTGGGCAGAGCCATCCTCGCGTGTCCGTTCGGCACTGGTCTGCAGGAAGGCAGCGTTTGAGGGTACAGATGCTTCAGCTGGCTCCTCGGATATTCACAGCATGTGAGAAACAGCAAAACTGCTGCTCAGCAAGTTGTTTTTTCTGTGTGTTTTGATTCTAATATAAATACTATTGAATTATAATAGTGGTAGAAACTGACCTTCCTGCCTCCAATCTTTGCACCCTTAATTTTATGGGTCTTGTAATTGGCGGCTTCTTTATAATATGGTTTCAGTAATGCTGGAAGGTTCCTTCTGTGTACCTAGCTCTTCTGCCACCTAAACATTTAATTTTATATCAGGGAGTAATTTCTTTATTCCCTCTTTAATCCAGCGTCACTATGCAAGGACCATTATGTGTAGCCTTATTGGACACTGGCACTTAAAGGCGCCATTTAATCACTTCTTTGAGATAGAATGTGACTTTTGAGGATGTTGGGAAGCATGAAGACGAGGTGGGGAATAAGGTGAGTGCAGAAAATAAAAGACAGGATATTAAAGGTAAACTCAGAGAACAAAGAGTAACGTAGTAGTGCGTGCAAGGCTCTTTAAATGTTCTACAAATATTAACAATTCAATCTTCATAACAATCATCTGAGGTAGATACTATTATTATCAGTCCCATATTGCAGATGAGCAAAATGAACCGTAGGCAATTAAGGAGCTTAGCGAAGGCCGCACAGCCGCGTGGGCTGGCGTCCAGCCTGGGCTCACGGAGAGGCAACTGAGCGTGAGGCTGAGGAAACCCTGTTCCTGCACATCCGGCTCCGTCTGGCGGTCGGTCAGCCTTGGGTTTCTAAGCAGTTTGCGAGGGACGGTGCAGAGGACTATTTAAAAGAGCCAGTAGCATCTGCGCGATTTAAGAGAGAGTTGAGAACGGTAAAACTGCCGGTGCCCTCTCGGACGGTGATCATACAAGGCAGAGAAACTCGGTCACATCCCGTCACATCTCAAGCTCAACCCGGAGTGCGGCACGTTCGTTAGTGCCGGCAAAGGTGCAAAAGTACACATTAGATTTTTGTATAAGAAATTAATGACACATTAAAAAAAAAAACTCTGCACGTTTTAAAACCTATATTCTAATTATACTTATGTTTGGACATTGTAAATTTCTAGATCATGTACCAAGTGATGGAGTCTGTAGCCTTGAAATATGCGACTAAGTCCCATCTGGACGTAATATTTCTTCTCAGATCGTTTATAAAGTAACCTGAACAGTGGCATTTAATATAAACAGACCGTTACATTTACTCTCATATATATCAACATATTTTATGATTAAAGTAATATAATTTATTATATGACAAACATGCGATTTCAGATCAATGAGGAAAGGGGAAATTATTTAATAAATGGTACTGAGGAAATTGGTTAGCCTAAAGTAATATGGGATCTCTGGCATTCCACACACCAAAAATATTTTATTTTTAACCCCAGTTTTGCCAGTGACATCATGGAACTTAGTCTATTAAAAAACGGAGTTTGAAGTGGGCCCCAGGATGTAACTCAGGGACATAGGTCAACCTGTCACATTCCTGACGCAGTGCTACACAGCACGTGGCTCCTGATCGAGGGCTCTGATGCTCTCGGCTCCTCGGAGGAAACATGACACAGTGTGAGCTGAAAAGGGGTGAGGCCAGGAGCCATTGCACCTGGACCAGGGGTCTCTCTGCGGGCGGGCTGGCCCAACGCGGCGCGGAGGGAGGGGCGGGGCTCCGTCATCAGAGGCTGCCCTCCAGGGATGGGGCAGCAGCCCGTCGGGGCCATCAGCCCCTCAGGGGCACTGCCCGAGCCTAACCCCTCTCTGCTCATGACCAGTGGTCTGGGATGGTGGCGAGTGGCCTCTGCTGTGACACCAGAAGCAAAACAGTGATGCTCAAAGTGGTCCTTGGCGTACGACGGTCCGCCTGACAGGTCTTCAACTCCCCAGTGGTGTGAAAGTGGTTAGCGTTCAGTAGAAACCGTACTCTGAATTTCGCAGGGCGACCTTTTCCTGGGCTCGCGGCGTGTGCTGCAGTGCTCCCGCGTGACGCTGGGCGGCGGCAGCGAGCTGCAGCCCCCTGTCCGCCCCGCCAGCCCCGGGTCACAGGGCAGCCAGATTTTTGTTTTTGTTTGTTTGTTTTTGGATAGCACGTTTCATGTTTCCTCATCACATCGTGTTTACAGAACGCCCATCTGTGTCTGCTGCTTAGGTGGGAAGAATAGGAAGGCAGTGACTCAGGAAGAGACCCTGTGGCCCAAACTGTAGGCTCCTGTGGGTGTTCTGAGCACGGATAAGGCCAGCGAGGCCAAGCCGTGGTGGCCGGTAGGTTCCGCATATTCAGTGCATTTCCAATTTAGAACATTTTCAACTCAGGATGGGTTCATCAGGACGTAACTCCATGCTTAACCTGAGAAGCATCTCCAGTAACAAACACTTATTTGGGCCAAAACGGAGATGACTGTTTAAGGGTCCGAGTGTGAGAAATGTTGGCAGAGTCGGCAGACTACTCAGGAGGGGGATGTTTCATAGATTGTTGTCAAGATTTCCCAAGGAAGTTCTGGAGGCCCTCCTAATTTGGTCATTGTAATTCAGTCTTGAAAGAAGTGTGATTTTGATCTGCAAGATGGCATAATGACTAAGAGTTAAAGCATTTAGGGACGAACTTAAATTCAAGCTCTATCTCGTACTAGTTATGTGTCTCTGTTTCCTGCACTTTTGAACATATTCAAAAATTTAGATCCCTGTTTAACTGTTTCAAACGTTTTCCTGTTACAAACAGGAACCACATCAAGTCAGTCGCTTACCCTCTTCTCTTGCCGTATGCTACGGGAACGGAATTCTGATGTGTTATTCAGGATGAAGGACTGCGTGCCCCTGCCGATGACAGAATAAGAAAGTGGACGTTTAAGTGCCACCTGAGGGCTCGAGTCGAGCGTTGTCCTGTCTCACGTGGACACTCCCGTTGCCCCCGCCGGTCTTGTGGGATGATACCGCTTTGCTCTAAGCAGGGGCAGGCACCGCATGTTCTAATGACGACAGAAGTCCGGACCCTTGACTCCTGTGCGCTGTCCCCACCTGTCCCCACCTGGCCAGCACCTCGGCCCCTCCCTATCCGCACCAGAAACGCCTAGATCTTTCCCACAGCCTAGATTTTTGCCCTGGAACTCCACACCACTGGCCTCTCCTTCCCTCAGTCCTCTGCCTCTCCTTGTGTCTTCAAGACTCACCGAGCAGGGCGGCTGATAGTGGTTATCTCGATTTTTTTTCACGGCAAACATCATCATCGTTTTGTCCAATGGCAAAATCAAACTTTGGTACGTTTGGGTTCAAAAACTGGCTAACCACATTTTTCGATCTCATCCATGATTACCTTGTTATACTCGAATAATAACTTTCATTTGCTTACTGAGTGTCACATCCAGTGTGGTGAGTTTAGACACATGATGCCCTTCCGAACGGTCGGCTCATGTGGTGGCTGTTGCTGTTCCTCGTTTTAAAAGTCAGGGCACTGGAGCTGAGAGTTTCAGTATCTTTCCCAAGATTTTATAGATATATGTATCTCAGAGTGAGAATTCAAATCAGGGTAACTTTTACTTCAAAATGTCTTTTTTCCACTTAATAAATAAAATGTATTACTATTATTGTGTCATTTTCCTCACTTAAGATTGTGATACATGTTAGATTTATATATATATATATATATATAAAGCACTTATAAAAACTTTATTCAACTCTAAGCAGGAATCAACATTAATTTTTGTTTTACAGTCAGAGAAAGTGAACTGAATTTATAGCTAGGTTTACCTGACCAAATCATTTTAACTGACTTTGTTGATTAAATGGAAAAAAGTAAGTAGTAAACAGTCAAGTCTGGTTGTGAGAAAATTTGATTTTCTTTAAATTGGTTAATTAAATCCAAAGTCAGAGATCTACTCATAAAAAGAGCTTTAGTTTAAGAGAATGTTTAAAATTTGATCAGCGTTAAATAATCTGAAAACATTTTCAAATATGAAACTGTGCTAAAACCTCTTGTAATTTGTCCCATGTATATTAAAAGATTTTTCTCTTATATTAACAACTTATTCTAAATATTTGTGTATGGGCGACGTATGCCTTCCTCTGAAATATGTAGAGAAGTTTTCACTGTAGGAATCCTGAATAAATTCGTAAATAAATTGTTTCAAATATATTTGATATTTTGTATTAACTATTTATGTTAGTTTTACAGTATATTCCAAATGAGAAATTTTAAAATTCTGTGACCTTTAAGACTGCTGAGCATAGCAAAATGAGTGCCATTGTATTTTAAATAATGTTCAAAGGAATGGAACAAAAGTTCTATTTGTCACAGTTGAAAATGCTCCAGTGTAATCTCTCTTGATTTATGGGCCTAAAATTCCCCGGAGATTTTGTAAATCAAAGTAGTGCTCAGAGTGTCCAAGTTTGCTTTTGGAATTTTTGATTCAGATAAAGATTTGTAAGATCACAATTTGTCAACTTTTATTTTGATCTATCACGGAAGATATTTTGATTTAGTATATGCCTTTCTATATGATGTCCACTCTAGTAAATGTAAAATTTATATAATCTGGGAAGCAAGGGTAAATTCCAGCATGAAAGAAAAGATATTTAAAAATTATATTCTAATACTCTGAAAACAGAATTTTGGTCATAGAATGCCTACTTTTAAATTACCTTCAGATGCACCTATGATTTCATAATAAATCTCCAATGTTCTTTTAAGCAGTTTTTTAAGAGGTCGTTGCCGCTTTTCCCATTGGAGGGCACCCCCCCCCTTGCCGTGCTCCCCATCATGTGAGTGTGGCCCAGCTTCCTTATTTTAAAGCAGAGATCAGTTGGAGCTTTTGTTGTAGATGATGTCGTCGTTTGCTTTTTCTGTTTTATATTGCAGCATGTTTAGTGTTCACTTAGAATATTTATAAATTTATTAATCTTCTAGATACCAATGCCCGCTGGATATGAAAGCGTGCCGAGTGCAAAAAAAATATGTGCTGTACTTGGGAAAACGTGAACGGGCGCCATCCGCCTGTGCAAGGACAAGCTCTACGCCAACAGCGGTGACTTGGGTGGCCTCTGTGAGACACGTTGTCTGCAAGGTAAGTAAAATCTGAGAGAGTTGGAAAGTGTGCAAATAACCTGCCCGTGCATGGCGTCCGGTCCCCAGGATAGGGATAGGATACTGAGGACAGCGACGAGACTTAACTTTGTTATGACCTTCCCAAACCTGCAGGTGAGACTTTCTGCCATTCGTACCACATATACTTTTGGCTATTTTGAAAAATTTTTCTGAGTTTTGTCAAAAAAAAAAAACAAACCTCGACCTCAGTTTCCCTCTCATACAGCACTAGAACTTCCGAAACTATTTACAGTTATCTGTTGACTGTGGAACATGCTCCTCCCTTTCCTACCTCATGGGGCCACAAAAGAAGAGCTGAGGCCTCACTTGACGGACGTGACCCGCCGGCCGTTCTCAGCGAAGGTTGGCGTGATGCTCCCTCGCCCAGAACGCCTGCTGTGCTGGGCCTGAAACCTCCACACTGGTCACGCCTTGGACTCAGAGCTTTGAAAGACCACGTTCCACCTCAACCGTGAAGGGTGCTACACTCAAAAGGGTGACGCTTACAGCCACTCCGAGCCATTAACACTTCGTATGAAACTCGTCAGAGAGTTAGCTGGTGGGACCAGCAAGGCTTTGGGTAAATGGAATGAGTGGAGTAATTCGTGAGAAAGGAGACGGCTCCGAACTGCAGCCTCCTGCCATTCTCGACCTTCACGTCCCCATTCATCTCTGCTAATTTTCTAGTTTCCTGACACACCCCCTTTTTATTATTTTTAAGCATTTTATTTTATTCTTATTATTAGTTTCAAGAATATAGTGCATTGGTTAGATATTTATATAGTTTATGAGACAGTCACCCCCTGTTAAGACAAGGCCTCCAACTTCTTTAAGACTCCATTTTCTTTCTTACTCAGCTGCGAATCTCCCCCAAAACGCTCAACGCCTCCCTCAATCACTCACTCTCTGGGCCTTCCATTTCATCCGAATTGGAAATTTTCAATCTATTTGAAACCCATTTAAGTAGATCATCCATGGAGGTGAGGGGTTTTTCCATTTCCCTCTTTATGACCATTTTCTTCAAATTTCTTAGACAAATTAAATGCTTCAATGAAGTCAATGGCCGGTTTAAAATTAACTGCTAATATATATATAGAGAGAGACTACACACAGTTATTCAGTAGTTCTTTGGGGTTTTCTTCAGGCTCTTCTTCATTGAATTACAGACTCTCAGGAGCTGGAAACAGCCTCCGAGATAATGTAGCACGACCTCCTCCTCAGTGAAAGCCCCTCCCTCCACGCCCCCGACGGATGGCCACGTAGCTTTTGCTTGAGCACTGCCCGTCACTGGAGTTCATTACTTTCTGAGACTATTTCATATTGATCATTAGAAATGTCTTTCTTATACAGATCTCAAACATGCTTCGTGGCGATTGCCTGTAATTGATAAAATTATTCTCCCAATTCTCTTCATTTTCCCAACTGACCCGATTTCTCTGTCTTTCTTCTGAATATACTTACAGCCCTCACTCAGGGTTCATTCTACCACCACAGCTGTTATTTCTCTGTTCTCGGTGGGGGTCGTGGAAAACACACTGAGTTCACCACCCGCGCGTGGGGCACGGATGTGTAGGGCGGCTCCGGGGGGCCTTCCCGTGAGAACGGTCCCCAGACGCTCAGGGTCCTGCCGGCCTGGGGCCGGGTCCGCCAGAGGGTCCTGGCTGAGGGCCTCGGAGTGGGCTTCCTGTCAGACTAGCCTCATGGTTTTTATTCTTCTCCTTCTTCGCTTTCTTCTTCTTCTCCCTTTTGTGCGTGTGTTGGGGGTGAGGGGCAGGGAGGAAAGTCTACTACATACGATAGTTAAATGATGTTCGTAACCAAATAGTATTAGCGTAAGTCGTTAGCTTCCTACATTAGTCTTCCTCATTTATATTTCTAATTGGAAGAACGATAGGGAAGGACATGGAAATGTCCTGCCACACTTCTGTTTGTCATCATGCTTACTATATTTTGAATAGTTAGGAAAGTGCCGAATCCTCAGAAAAATGTTTCTTTAGGCTCATATAGTCATTTAAAGATTAATGAAATATCTAAAGTTTAGATGGCTGTCCATGCTAATGGTAGTTAAACAGAGAAAATGCCGTAAGAACTCCAGGGACACCTGGCCATTTTTATCATGACTGCTTCATGTGGCATGCCCTCCTCAATCACTTCTAACTATCCAGCGACTGTACCTATGAATCCACGCAAGCCTTCCTATTTTAATACTTCCCTGACTATTATAATCTCCAACGAGCTGAGCTTCCTCAAATCCCATATTTGTAGTCTAAAAACATATACTGAGCAACTAACGATTTGCTAAGCTTTGTGTCAGGTACTATAAATAAAACAATGAAAACGCGGTCTTCAAAGAGCTTAAGTTCTGAGGAGCACGCTAACAAGGCAACCAAAAGTTATGAAGTGGCGTGGAAAGTGCTATTTGTGAGGAGACAGAGGCCACTTACTCTCTCTGTGTGTTTGACAGGTGCTGAGTGATCTAGTGCTGAGTGACCTGGTGCAGTGGTGCTAGGCAAAAGGTCTTACATCCTGAAAGGCGAGTGGGGGTTTTCTCACTGCATTGCAACCGGGTTACTTACGCATCTGTTTTAATATGTTGTTGCTTGCAGATTAGGGGAAGTGGTAGTTAGAGGTCCCCACCCCCAATTATGAGTACCATCTGTATGTTTTCTCTCTGACAGTCTTCAGGTTGTGTTTGCAAACATTAAGCACTGTATACGGCATTGGGAAAATAACCTTTAAGTCCCTCTCAGAAATCCGTTAGCTCTATTTTTTCAATTGTACATTAAACCAGAATTACATATTAATTTTTCTAGTGTTCGATTCACATTTGGCTACCCTCCAGAGGCTTTCGTAAGTTATCCTGAAGGATTGTTATCTGGTCCAGCTTTTCCTAGCTTTTGCCAAAGTTCAGTTGTTTTATCTTTAAATGGCTTATGTTTTATTTTATGACCATGATGATTTTTTCATTTTCTTGTTGATGTTTATCCTTCTCAAATATTTGTAAAAGGTGATCACAATTTTAGATGTCTTTTACCCAAGTCTTACATGTTTAAGGATTCCATCTAATTTATAAAAATCACTTATTCTTCCCAATTATTTTTGCTGTGTCTCTCTGAAATTCCTCCATGTGTTTTTCTACTTCCTGGTTTCGAGGTGCCCAGTTGAATGTATTCAAGTTCATTTCCATATACTGCATATTTTGCATATTTTTCCTGGCCCGTAGTTGCTGGATTTGGTTCTTCCGGGTCCTATACTGCAGAAAGGGTTATTAGGTGGCTTCCAGTCGATATCCACAGAGACTGACGGAGGGTGCTGAGCAAACCTCTTACACTGAATCCAAGTTAAAACTATAAAACCAATTAATATCCAATATAAGAAATCTTAAAAATGAATTTATAGCCAACATCTAATTCATGCAAACTCAGATCATTATACAGAAATGTTTCGTATTGTATTCACTGGAGCTCTCAAGCAAGCCGGATTCGAAATCCAGCTCTTTCCCCAAATAGTTGTTGTGCTCATTTGACCAAATAAAAAGCATCAGTTAAGCTCAAACATCTTTATTTTCCTACAGCATAGTCTCTACTCAGGAACTCCCTCCCTCCTTCAAACGAGAGATTTAAAATTTAAAACATGTTTGCCAACATCTGAGATTCCCCGAGGCTCAGATTAATTACCCAACGTGCCCACTTGCTCAGGGCCACCGCGCTGCAAGCCCCACAGGCCGTATTCGTACAGAATTGGTCTGTTTTTGAACTTCGTGAGCTCTGTAGACTTCTTCACAGCATTCTGGCTACTTGGTGGAAAGTCCAATTTGTAGTAATTAGGTGTTAGTCTAGGTCGATAATCAAACTATAAGAAAATGTGGGGAATTACCAAGCAAATTTGACCAACATAATGTAATTGCATAATTAATTTATGACCTCCTTTAAAGAGAATTTAATTCCTAATTAGACTGGCTCATTCACTCAATCTTATAATTAACATCCGCTGATTCTCAACATAGTAAACGTTTATTTCTCCCCGAGAGTTTAGAAACGTCCCCCTCACTGAGGGCGCAGTGATGGGTCTCGCTGCAACTCACACAGCTCAGATGTGTCTACAGCACAAAGGAAGTGGGGGGTGCTGGGAGAGAGGCTCCCACGGGTCGCTCAGCGAGCACTGCAGAGGGATTAATCGCAGCATTTCAAAAAGGCAGGAGAGATCGGGGAACGCTTAACGGAGAAGTCGGGATCGGAGCTGATAGAGAAGAAGAATTGTATGACTCGAAGATTAGAGAAGGAAGTGTAGGAAAAGGAGAGAGGAAGAGAGAAAAGGGAAAGTCCTCTTAGCGCACGCCCGGTGGTCTGAGCCGGTGCAGTTAACGTCGAGGGTTTCTATTGGAAAGTGCTGAGTTGAGCCTAGAGATGGGCAGGGTTCAGATTACCCAAGACTTTTAATGTTAGATTAAGGAGATAAAAAATTTGTATTCGACGTACACCAGAGTCGGTGACATATTTTTAAAGCAGAATTATCTCTTGAGCGGATAGTGCTCACGTCATCCCAGAGAGCCACCTACCTGTTCCTTCGTGTCCACTATGGATTCCTCCCTCCTTGCTCTGTTCACTCCCTTCTACCCTCTCTTCCATCCATCCTTCCCTCCTCCTCCTGTTCCTTTCTTTACTCTTTCCTCCTACCCTCCCTCTCTCCCCTTAGTCCCCTCCCTTCTAATTTTCTGCTGCCTTAATGGATTAATTTATGTTGCTTTAATTTTCCTACAAATTTTGATATTTAAAACTGTTTTAGATATTTAACATTACGCCAACATGCCTTTTGAATTTGATAGTTTCAAGTATTTTTGAACCTATAAAGTTTAAAATAAAACTTAGCTATGTAGCTATTGTAAAATATAAATCCTTCTACCTATAACCAAAACAAAACGGAAAGCAATCCAAACTAATCATTTGAAAATATGGAACTAAGAATGAAACATTCTTTTACTAAATTATTTTTTTTCTTGACTTTAGGCAAATGACTAAAAAAAAACTTCAACTAGAAATAGAATACATGACTCATATTTTTCTAGCATACTTATTAAGTGCTTATTTTGGTGCTAAACATTTTGCTTTCTGCTAGTTCTTTGAGATTCAAACATTTAAATGTACTATTGACTTGCTAGCTATAGATTTTTAAGAAACGTACTTGAAGAAATTATGTCTGTATTGCACAAAGTTTTCACAGGCATTTGTATGTTTTTAGATAGATCATTCCACTAAAGGGTTAAAGAGAAATGTTAGCGTAATTCATTAGAATTGAATCAATATGGATTTAAAGACTGTTTCAGGTACTCAGTGAGGATTTAAAGGGAAGTTTAGAGAGAAAATTCAAGGTGGGATAAGGTGAATATTATGTCAGAGAAACTAAGGTATTATTTTTGAACGATTATGTGAATTTCAATTATTATGAACTCACTTATTTAAGTCTGTCCTCTCAGTCAACCTGATGTCAGGTTTGATACAGATAAATGCCATTGTGCCTGTACTATTCAGCAAACGTTTACTTGTATGATACCTCCCCTCCAATTATTATTTCAGAGTCTTAGAGCATATTCCTTGGCAAGTTTGAACCCAGATATTTTATTTCCAAAGCCTCTAATGAAGTTGCTCATCAATGTGACAATAGTGCCTGATAGTCACTGGATAATGTCTAAATATTGATCGCGATGTCTGTCACAGCTTTTGAAATACTTCTATTTAATTCAGTTTAAAGAAATAAGGAGTTGGATACTGGCAGATGAAGAGAGTACATTTAGTTTTTCTAAACATAATTCAGCATATTTATGGGTAATATTCAAAATGAGAGCTTAAGAAAATTGCAGTCATATTAATGGTGTTGAATTATAAAGCCGTTGCTATTGTACCCATTATATATACGCGTGTGAGCATTTGTACCTTTTACAGTGGGGTTTTTTGGTAGTGAAGTCAGTGCGATGGCAGGCGTTTCCTAGTTCGCCCTCCCCCTGCTCCACACAACGTTTAACTTGACAAGCACTCGTGGATGAGAGCATGTTCGTGGGAGTCCAGGAGTTTAGTGGAGAAGTTATGGCACGTCGTTGGAGCAAGCAAAGAAAACCGAGACAAAACACATTGAAGAGGGGAAGAAAAACAGCAGTGCTTTCTCTGCACCAGCACTCTCCCGAGACGGGTACCGCCAGCTCCGAGACAGACCCTCCTGGTCCACAGCATCTCACAGAGAAAAGTGGGAGTGGAGCGACCGAGCGCCGGGCTCCCGCAGATGCACGGAGCACCCAGACAGAATTAATACCGCTCCTTAAACTTTTCCAATAAACCCAAGAGGAGAAATCACTTCCAAACACATTTTAGGAGGCCAGCATGGCCCGGATATCAAAGCCAGATAAGGACACTGTAAGGAAAGAAAATTACAAGCCAATATTCCTAATGACCACAAATCCAGAAATTCTCGACAGAATACTAGAACACCAAATTCAACAGCACATTAAAAGGATCACGTACCAGAATCAAGTGGGATTTATCTCTGGCATACAGGATGATTCAACATACGCGAATCAATAAATGTGATGCACCACATTAATAGAATAAAACATAAAAACCATTTGTTCACCTCAATAGATGCCAAAAAAGCATCCGACCAAATGTAACATTTTTTCTTGATAAAAACTTGAAACAGATTAGGTATAAAAGGAACGTACCTGCATGTAATCAAGGCCGTGTATGACAAACCCATAGCTTACGTCATACTTGGTGGCAAAAAGCAGAAAGATCTTCGTCTGAGGTCAGGAACAGAATAAGGGGACTCACTCTGGCCACTCTTCCTGAACCTGTCCCGGAAGTCCTAGCCAGAGCAATTGGGCAGGAACCGGAAATAAACGGCATCTAAGTCAGACGGGGAGAAGTAAAATGGTCTCTGTTTGCAGATGGCATGATCCTATACAGAGAGAAATTTAAAGATTCCATCCAAAACTGTTCGAAATAATAAATGAATTCAATAAAGCTGTACGATGTAAGTCAACATGCAAGATTTGTTGTGTTTCTACACCTACCAACAAACTATCTGATAGAGTTAAACAATCCTATTTACAATACCAGTGAAAAGAATAATATTTTTAAGGATAAAGTTAACCAAGAGACATTAGGTCTGTACAATGAAAACTGTGAAACACTGATGAGAAAATTGTAGAAGACAAATGGAAACATCTCATATTATCAGACTGGAAGAATTAATATTGCTAAAATAGCCATACTACCCAAAGCAATCTACAGATTCAATGCAATCCCTATCAAATTCCAAGAAAGCTATAAAAACTAACACACAGAAACCTTATTTAAAATAAAGTGGGTAGAAGAGAGAAATCTTATACACATCTCATGTAACATACACCATTGACCCCAACAGGTAGAGACCTGCTTTTTGTCAAAGACCAAATTAAGAATTTGTTCTCTCTAGCTGAAACTTACTGCATTTCCTTAACCAATGTCACAATAAAAATAAATTAATTAAAAATAAATTAGAGATAAAAAGAGAATATGTTCTCCATACCTACTGTTAATTTTCCTCAATGGATTATTATTCCTAAAGGCAAAGCTCAAGTTAAGACAAAGGGGCCAGATGAAAGTTGTTAATCATGTAAAATGACTTAAAGGCAAAAGCTCAAGGTTGTTCTGCAGAAGCCCCCAAGTTCAAAGTGCCTGGCCATTAATTTGAGAGAGACACATGAAGGCGAAAGAGCAAGGAAATACAGCTGTATGATATCTACGTCAAAACCCCACAATTCCGAGTGTGATTATAGGCATGTGAAGAGACTAGCAATAAGTCCATATGTAGCCTGTTAAAATTTTGGAAAAGAACTAGGAGTCTGTGACTCAGACTTCAGGTGACACTTTGTCCTTCCTACGCATTCTTTAAAAACATTCCTTTTTACTATTCCAGAAAGACTATCACAAATGCTCAGCGCATACAAGAAAAGAAAGTGCAAATGTGGCTATTAGTGACTAAAAATTTTCAAAACAAAGTTATGAAATTGGATAATGAAATAAGGAGGTGTAAGATGTAAGGATGTAAGATATAAGAATGAGACTAGGAGTCTGTGGTACTCTCTTTATGCTCCAATATCTAGCTCCATGTTCTTGGCCATGAAATCTTTGTGTTGTTACCTTGTTCTTTAATGGCAGGCAGGTAGTAACAAGACATCAGTTAAAGATTTCAGAATTTTGTTTTGAGAATATAATGGGAGGGAACAGTCTTCGAAAATGTTACAGAGTGATGTAAAACACTGAGTTGCACAGGAAATCAGAGGTCTGTACTGTCTGTCGAGCGGATAGAAGATGGTGCCCTCCATCACCACCTGACCGCCGGGATGTGGTCAACCGGTTAGGATGGCCATCCTGAGCGACATGTGCACCCGATGATTCTGTTTTACAATTAGACGCTGAACATTTAAACAAACAAACAAAAAAAATCCATATTTTTCTTTTTGGAAAGTTTCCACATGGAATGGTTTTAAACACTCGAAGTAGACAGAAAAACAAGACCATTGTCTTTGTAGATTATATTAAAATTTAAGATAAAGGCAAATAAGTAATTAAAAGTGGAATTTTAAAATTTAGAGGTTCATTTCTGAAGATAAAAGTCTAAGGAAAGCTGAATAGAAAATGTCATTTAAAGTGAATTTACATTCTGGGCCCAGAAAATTGCATTTTTTTTAAACCACAGACCAAGTGAAGCATGAGATGTGAATGTGTGGATTTCTCCCAGAGCCTCACAAACGCTGCCCAGGGCGCTCGCAAGGACCGAGGCCACTCCGAGCAGTGTCATGCCAATTAAGACTGTCTGCAGAGGGACGCGCCTTCGGGCCTTGGTTCACTTCCTCTGAACAGCGTGAGAGGGGAGGTCACCTTCCGCCGTCCAGCAGCAGGGCCTGTCCCTCACGTTTGAGTTATTCAGAATAGAAGTTGGGCTGTCTTGACAAACTTGAAACAACAGCTCCCTATCTAAAAGACCTGTGTGTTTCCTGCCGGTGCCCTGTGCATGTCCAGGCTGGCCTGGGCGTTCCGTTCATTTTCATCATGGCCCTCACCCTGAGATCCAGGACAACCCGTCAGTGGCGATCTGAACATCCCTGGTAACTGCGGCCGGGGATAGGAAACTGTCATGGTTTGCGCTGGCAGAGTGTGTGCTGGACGGGGACACGCAGTCACACTGCCCTGCTCTCCTTGGCCAAAGCAATGTGCGCAGCCACGTGTGAGGTGCAGGACACACAAGGCGTAAGCCTCCTGCAGGTAGGAGACCCAATGAGGTGTGTGTGTCCAACACGTTTGGCTGCTTACAGTGCCAGTTCACTTACATTCCCAATGACTCCTCTGTAAACAGTATTGTTTTTTTTTTTTTTTTTTTACTTAAGCATCAACACCTAAGGTGGTTTTCCTCGAGTTGCAAGCTTACTTTGCATTGAGCGAATTTGTAAGTTATAAAAAAAAAAAAAAGCATCCCAACAATCTATAAACTAAATTATAATTTTGTTCATAAATAATTTATTTCGCTGCCATTCTTCATCCTCATAGCTATCGTATAGTCCACCTGGGATAGCGTAATTAGAAAACCCTGCAAGTGGTTAAGGGGCTGTCTCGCCTCTGCCAGAAACTGGTGCCATTAAAAATGCTCACCTGTCCGCCCTCATGCTATCTTGGCAAGCACGGGCAGGCGGGCAATGCCATGCGAGGACAGCTTGAAGTCATCGTCAGAGAGTTGCTGTAAGGAAGATGAACACGAGAAAGGGACTCGGGCTGTCAGTGCACGAGAATAAGTACAGGTTTTGTTAAAGACCAACATCTGCAAATCAGAGACAACGATTGTATATTTTTGTACATTGGCTATATGAAACGTTCATTAATCTTATATAACAAATATAGATTGAACTTTGCATCAACAGAAAATGGCTCCTTTAAATTTAATATTTTAAAAATGGAATGATTTCAATCTTGACTCTTACTTTAGCTAATGTTACAATCACATCCTGCTTGCTTTGCAGTTATATTTTTTTTGGGGGGGGGAGCATACTTTACATATCTTTAATCTTCCTATAAATTTTTATTGGTTTTTCTTGTAAATAGCATATATTTTTAACCTTCTTTGAGGATGTAGGTCTTTTAGAAAGGGGGTTTAAGCACTTTGTATCTATCGATGTCAACAAGATGGCCAAGTAAGACATTCCCTCCTCATATTCAATCCAGAGACAAAAGGGCCTTTGTGGGAATTTGGGATCCAAGTAGGAGCTTGTGAAACCCCAGTGCAGCCCAGGACTGAGGAAAGCTATGGCGAGAAGGCAGGCAGCTGACTCGCTGAACACGGTTCTGTCTGTAGAGAAAGTTCTGTACTCCGAGGACTAGGCTACAGCCCCTTTAGGCAGGAAACAAAATTAACGTACAAAAATTACTTGCATTTTTATACACTAACTGTGAAAGAAATCAATCCTATTTACATAGCATTAAAAGCAATAAGGTACTTAGTTATGGATAAGTTTAACCAAGGAAGTAAAAAGATCTGTACCCTGCAAACTATGGAACTTTAATGATAGACATCGAAAAAGACAAGTAAATGGAAAGATATTTTTTGTTCATGGATAGGAAGACTCAGTATCGTTAAAATATCCATACTACTCAAAGGAATCTATAGATTTAATGCAACCCTTGTCAAAATTCCAACAGCATTTTCTTTAATGCAAGTGATGTTGAGTAGCTTTTCATGCACCGTTGGGTCCTTCATCTTCTTTATGTGGTAATTCATTCTCCCATATGCTAGACACGGATTTTCACACCTTTGTGGTCTATGGTTCCAAGACAGCAAGGACAGACACAGCCCACAAAGGCTGTGACAGTGTGGGCTCTGCAGCCCACCCAGGATCCCTTCTAACAGGTTACCAGTCACCACGAGACATAGATGTAGCCCAGTTTCACGGGGTGGTAGACAAGCCCCTGCTGATGTGAGGGGCCGCAATCCGTCAGGGAGGCATTTTCAACCTACCACAGCGTGTAAGGCTTTCTTGTTTGACAGTGTATGGTGGTATTAATGAAGTACATCAGCTTTATGAGAAAACTCAGTTAAGGTTTGCCTGGTCGTGTTTCGATCATTTAAATTTCATTATTTCCTTTTCCTTCTACCTTAAATAGCATACGCCTTAGCTTTTTAAATCAGTCTGAAAATATAACTGTTTTATTCATCTTTTCTTCCTTAAATTCTCTGTATAAGTTTTTTTTTTTCCCCGTGAATTAGTTTAAATGTTGGAACATGAGTTTTATTCTCATGTTATGTGATGTGCTATATCTCTGTTGTTCAGATTCTCTGGTATTTCTAATCTGTCATTGGATTGGGCAGTATTGCAGGATAAATGTCAATTTTGTTCTGAGATTCAGCCAACATTCTTGCTAGTAGAAAGTACAGGAAAATGTAGATAAGTGTATTCTCAGGCAGTATTATAGAATTTTGTTTTTATCGAAGAAGTAGTGCAACTCAACATTTTTGTCTGATGTTGACTGGCAGTTATTTATTTCCAGAAAGACTCATGCAGTTTTTAATACTATCCTCAATAGAAATTTACGAATCTCTTTCATTTAATTATATTTTATTTCTCAACATTTTCTCATACTAAAAGTTTTCAAAATATAAACATCCTTATTTAAAAAATAATTCCTTTGATTTCTTTAAAGTGATTTTACCAGAAATACCTCTTGAATATGTATTTGACTAATTTAAAATAGGTCTTACTTTTGAGGTTAAATATATATTTGTCCTTGTTTTGTGCTACATTTTAAATTTTGCCAGGAATTTTAAGCGAACTATTTTCTTAAGTGTTTATAAGATATTTGGGTAACACATTATTTTTATAAGAACTGTTTGCAAGTGTTTGCTTTTTTTGCCTTAATTTTCTTAAACCCATCTTTCCTGATTCATAAGCAGTGAGTACACCAGCCAGTTGTGGTGCTGACGCTGAATGTGTAGCACGTAAGGACAGAGTTGTCTCATTTAGCGGGAAAATTAACCATACAACAGCCGTACCCTCGACACTGACGAAATGCCAGAGCAAGAACAGCAGCCCGGAGATCATTATCAATATTTTCTCTTAAATATTATTGGAAAAAATCGCCTTGATTTTTTTTTTCCTCAAAATGCAGCTGAATATATATGCATAGATATCGATATAGGTATTAGTCAATATTAACAACCTGGAAGTCTGACTCACGATCACATGGCATGAAAGAATGGCTAAAATAAAGCCGACGCTTTATTTTCCGAGACCGTATTTGGCGTTGACTGACAGATTTCTGGGTTTACTTTGCAGGAAGCACAGCGGAGTGATGGGACTTCGTCGCCTTCGGAGAAGTTCAGATGCAGTGGTGTGACTGCCTCAAACTGAGATCAAGTAAGTCACTCACTTTTCTTTCCTCTTGGACACTTGCGATGTATTAAAACCAAGCCTCTGGCCTTGGCCTTCCCCGGGAAAGAGGGCCATTAGGAGAAAAAGAGACCTAGGTAGCCCAGACCTCCCAGCTCTCTATGTGGCATTACCTCCTCTCTGCCTCTGACCGGACGCTTCGGGCACCACCGGTCGGCCACTACCGACCACCAGGCAGCACCGTAAGCTAAAGAGACACTTGCCCATTTGACCACAGTTAATTCGTAAATTAATTAATCTGCACAAGTAATTGATAGTCAACAGTATTTACACACCTCTATGATTCTGTTAGGCTCCCAAGAGCTTTATTAAAATGTTGCTCTAATAAACTCTACCCTGACTAGCTTCAAAAAAAAAAAAAAAAAAAAAAACCCATACACAAGAGCTAACTCCATTATCAGCGAACTACAGGCTATGCCTAAGTCCCTCGAGCAGGTGACAATTTGATTTTTAAGTGGCTTACTGATACTTTGCATTGATGTAGCACCATTCAAACCAAATCTCAAAGTGCTCTATAAAACATTAATTAATGACAGATCATAATGTCCCATAGAGGATGACACATTTCATAGCTACCCTTTCAGAGACAGAATTTCCAGAGGTTAAGAGGCTTGATAAAAGTCGCATTTCAAAAGCAGTTGTGAAGCTGTGAACTGAGTTCGGAATTTGAAACAATCCATTTCTAGCTCTATCAGTGAGGACTCATTTCTTCTTACTGCGTGCTAATAACTAAAATCGTAGACAGGTTGTTTTTGCGGTTTTTAAAGCAAAAGTAGCATACTTCAGAAAGTTAGACATCAGTGCTTTAGAAAAGCTGTCTAAGTAGATCTGATACTGGCCAGAAGTTTCTACCTGATGCAGAAATAGTTGAATTTTTACAGTAAGCGTGTTTACTATAAAAGACACCAATTATTTGAGAACAGTGCTTTGCTGAGAGAAGAAAAGGCAATTTGCACTGAATATCAATTTAAAAGTCCAAAACTAGCATTTAGGGACGCCTAGTCGCGGCAGATCTTTAACGAGCATGCGCAGCATGACGGTCGCGACCATAGGCTCTGGAGCTAGACTCAAGTGCGAGGTAGAGGCCGCCGTTCCCTTACAGCGAGACGTGGAGAAATGACTGACTCCATCTGAGCTTCAGTTTCCTTATTTGCAAAACGGAGATGGGCTCTAACTCAGTTAAAACCCACGCAAACACAGAAGCGCGTGCGCGTTTGGGCATGGGAGGATGCCGGACCCTTATCACAGGTGTGTTCTAGTTCTCGAACGGCGAATGTGGAAAATCACCCGTGTCTTTTGCCCCTCTAAACTGAATTTTTTAAGAATGTGTAATCCACGTAAATAGTAATAAGATTTACAAAGTATAAAATTGAAAAAGTCCCTACGTGTTTTGCTTGTTCCCAAGCCACCTAGATAACCTCCTCTAGAAGGAGCCTCAAAATTTAAGTATATTTGCAAATTAGCTATAAATTTACAGACACGTGATATGTTTGCATTTGCTCCTGCAACAAAAATTGTTACATCTAATACAGATTGTCCTAAAGTTTGAGTCTCAATATTATGTATTAGAAATCACTTCATGTTAGTATGTTCAGAGCTATTCTTTTTAACAGCTGTATATTATTTCTTTTTCATGAATAATTCATTAACCAGTTTTATATGGATGGACCATCATTTTTTTCACAGCCCTTTCGTATCGGGACTAGTTTGGAATGAATCCTTGTACATAGTTCATGTACATGTGCAAGTAGAGACAACATGAAATGTGTGCATATATATAACTAGGATTAAAAACTAGAAAAATTACCATGTCAAAGTGGATCTATTTTTAACTTTAAGTTATTTCTGAACTGGGTGATATAGAAGTTGTCAAATTTGACAGTTCCACCTGTTTTTCCCTACCTCTGCCAAGACTATATACACTATCATTTTTTTGACTTTTGCCAATCTTATAAGTTTATATCTGTTTTATTAATTCAAATGCAAAATTAAAAAAATAAAATTTGGAGACATGGGATAAACATGATCACCGACAACAACAAAAAACTTTTCTTTAATGCTTAATTTTAACTGAATTTTTTGTATAACTCAATAATCTAAAGATACCACCTGCTCAATATCATCATTGCATGAATTGAGAGCGATGTTTGTTTATATTATATAGATAAATATAATTCTCAATTTTTATTCTAAAACATCAACTTCTAATTCATGTTTTTTATGAAGTTTTAAGTGATGTTCATATAAAATTAGATTGTCTAATCATCTCTCAGCTTTTAAAATGTTCCTAATATCATCTAGAGAAAGTTAAACACTAGCCTAAAATATATTAGCAGGATTGGTATTTGAGATACTTGATACAAAGTTTTGAATACTTTATCTGGTGAAGTTTTCCGGGAATGAAAGTTTGGGGCTCAAGGGTTGTCCGTTCATTTGTATTTATCAAAGTTCAATTGGAGGAGATTGTGTGTGTGTGTGTGTGTGTGCGCGCGCGCGCGCACACGCGCGCGCGCGTGTGTAGCGAGCCCTGTTTTCATTATATTCTTGGTTTCCTAATTGAAATAGTAGCAGAGGTGTTCACCAATGTCACCTATGTTTTCAAGAGACAGAATTTAAATTTAATGTTGCTATTCTAACAGATTCGAGTTGACATTTCTGAAATTGATGCTTATTTTACATGTATGCAATGAAAGTTTTAAGCAATTATTACTATAACTCTTAGACCTCAATCATGCTGACAGTTCAAACACAAATTCGTTATAGGCTCAACAAGTCCTGTAATTGAATCACTCCCATATGTCCTTTCCCCTTCTTTTATGGAGTTCGCTCAAATTTTTTCTGTGTTGGCACCTCTTTTGATAAAAGAAGCTTAGTATGAGTACACGGAGGTGGGGGGTGGGGTGGGGCATGTGTGGAAGGAAGGGTCGCAGTGGCCAACACAAACATGAGGCTCTTCTAATTCATTTAAATCTGGTGTTATGGTCCACATATCTCCTGGTTTTACATGCGTGTCTATTCACATCACTGCATAAAATCGATGCTCCATTATCATGTGCCATGTTGTTGGGTGACTTCTCGTAGCCTTGCCGCATATAAGCCCTGGACGCCATTTGAGAAGGGCGAGGTACATAGCGCATAGCGTGCTAGGTGAGTTAAATGGCCAATTCATTGGATGTTTCATCAGTTTAATACTCATTCCCTCTCTCCCTCCCCCCCCCCACCTTTCTCTCTCACTATCTCTCTCTCTCTCTCTTTCTCTCTCTCTTCCTCCCTCCCTTCCATCTACCCACCCACACCTCCTCCTTCAAAGTGCTCTGACTCTCTGTGCAGCAGAAGAGGATTGTCTCTTTACTCATCCTCAGCTCTTACATTAATAGGACCAAATTTATAATTTTTCAGCTCTTTTCGGAGTCATTTTAAGTAGATATTGATCAAAATGATCTACTTAGTCGTATGGAATGAGGGAATTTGCCCTACTGTTTGGGGGAAGATTCTAATTCTTCACACGGTATCCCACTGATTCAGTTGTCTCAAAGTGTGATGTCCAGTGTCATCATCGTCTCCTCAGAACTTGTTAGAAATACAAACTCTTGAGCGCCATCCCAGAGCTTTTGGACCCCCAGACTCTCGCTTTCATGAGTCTTCCAGGTGGTGCTGGGCACCTGCTCAAGCTTCCAAAGCTAGTCACTTCTGGTTGGCAGAATAAAGGACCTTGGAGGCTTTATTCTAAGATTTCTACTGGTTTTCTCAATATCACACACACACAAAAATTAGCAAAAGCTTGGTAAAAATGCATGGCCGATCATAGAAGGAAACCAAGTGATATAATTTTGCCATTCAGATCAGATTCTTCTATTTTGTTCCACAAGATACTGAGTGGTGACTCTACTCATCCCTGAAGAAGACTAAATATGTTATGTCGCCATATTAATGAGTCTGACGGCCACAACATATGTTAAAGAACACACACCAATATCCAAATAATTTATGCTTCTACAAAGTTATCTGTTGATTCTAATGTGGAAAAGTTTGAAAAGAGATGAGACATGGCAGAAATCTTTCTAATTCTTAGGTAATTGTGGCTAGAGGGGGAAACGGATATAAGTCTTTCCAAATTATGTTGAAATATGGACACAATTTCTTTTTTTCCTCCAGTAACTTTCCATAGTCATTTCTCTAAATTCCCTCTCCATCATGGAACGCTCTTTGATTTGCAGACATGTATTATGCATAGCCAAGAATAGAGGCTTTCAGAAATTGTTGATTCTAACAAACTTCAAAGTTCTGAACATATGGCTGCTGTTGATTGAATTTATCTAGCACAACAAGAAACTAAGGTTTCCTTCAGCAAAGAACACTATGAAGTATCACTTTTTGGAAAGCCGCTAGCTAGGACCAGAGTATGAAGTAACATGAGAAATGCAAATAACAGCAATATAATTAAACTGTCAAATGTGATAGAGAAATTTATGTGAAAATGCATGTAGCCCTGCTATTCTTTACTACTTTACCCCCTTTTTAAAGGCAACATCAAAACAGTTACTTCTGAGCATATTTATAACCTGTCAAGAAAAAGGAGTAGAGAGACTGCCTGGCTCTTCATCCCTGAGGGGATTGTGAGTTTCAAAGTACCCTGATGCCAGTGATGCTTCTTCTCTTCTTTGTGCAACGGGTCGTTACGCTGATAAGTTTTACTGGTGTTAAAAACATAATTATCTAAAAGCCACTGGCATTAAAAACACCAGTGCATTTTTGTAATATGATTATAGATACAGGATTATCTTTACTATGGGAGACATGAGTCTCGATACATTGATTGCTTTCTATGTGAAGAAAGAGCCAAATAACGACAAAAAATGTTTAAGAGGAAGGGCGATATGGTTGTTGGGAGATAGTGTTAAAAGAGATTCTTGCAGAGTAATATCGCTATTTCTGCTAACGCTGCACAAAACTTGGAACACATCTAAATTTTCATGGTCATACACATGCACACACGCAAAAAAACGTTTCCTCTCATTTGTTTTCATTTTGTTTTCTATATACACTGAGATGATTTTATGTGTGAAGTGGCAAAATATCTCTGTGAACAAACAAAATTATAATAAAAACTGAAATAATATGACAGCAAATGTGAATGTTCTAAAATGAACGACTTATTCCTAATTAGTGGGAGTTAATTACTGTTTGTTCAAGGAAAGAGAAAAGACTCAAAGATGACAGGCCTTCTGAATAACAATAAATGTAGGAGAGAAAAAAGGGAAGTATATATTTGTGATTTATTATTTTATTTATTTTAAAATGTTATTTACTTTAAAACAGAAAATTATTTTATAGACCCAAGAGAAAATTTCATTCTAGCAAACTCTTCACTGTTTTTTGGAATGAATACAAAATCTATAGTTTCAATTTGTTCACTAATAAAAAATTCTAAATACTACCTTTTTTTACTAGGTTGTTGTGAAGAGTAAGTAAAATGTTGTATGTATGACATATGATATGTGATATGATCTCACATGATACATAAAGTGCTGTTATCTCCAAGCTTTATAAAAAAACATTTATCAGTATTTCTAGGTATACGAATTGCCCCTAATCCAACAGTTCCACGAGTGCCTCGCAGGTCGGCTTGTTTGAGTTCCGTGTCTGTTACAAGTGAGAGGCATTTACCCGGATCACATACATTTGTTGATTCTCTTTAGGTGATCACTGATGCCGCGGGTTCCAAAAGTAATAACGTATGTTAATTTTTCATAATAAAAGTTGGTATAAAAAAAAAGGTGAAGGAAGGAAAACAGGAAAGCAGAAAGAAAGGTTTCATTACTTCATGACGAGCACACAAAGACAAAACACATGGACAATCTATAGAAGTGGGCCTGCGTCGCTTACCCAAGGCCAGGAGTCGCCTTTAATTCTCTCCGACTCCCTCCCCCTCTGTAATCATCCTGCCTTCAAAACCATCCCCCTAACAGAGGCCTACTCAGAAGTGGTTTTGTGAAAGGAATTTCTTGTGTCTCCAACTGGGAGGTCCTTTCTTCCTCCCAGGAAAGTTGTCACCAATTGTCTTTCTCTTTCTTAAAATCTGTATTTTAAAATAATAGTCGATGTACAATATATATCAGCTTCAGGTCTAGACGTAGCAGTGTGAGACGTACGTACCTTACAAAGTATTCACCGTAAGCCTAGCAACCACCCGTCACTGCACAGTTGTTACGACATTGACTCTCTTCCTCGTGCTGTACACTGCACCCCGTGACTTATTTCATGACGGGAGGTCTGCTCAATCCCCTTCACGTGCTTGGCCCATTTCCCCACTGCCCTTCCCTCTGACAGAAAACCGAAACAGACTCGCTGGTAAAGAGGACAAACTGATGGTTCCCGGTTGTCTCTTATTTGTCTCAGAAGAGTAGTCGCTGTACTTGGTTTATTATAAAGGAAAGAATAAGAATTTTTTTTGGTTTACTTTCCCATACTTTTCACCAATTTCATGTCGCTTTTATTCTAAGCAGCACACGTTTCCTGGGAATCACGATAAGGGGCTGGGATCTGAATGGGCAGCCTCAGTCCCTGAGTGAATTCACTAGCACGGCTTACCGATGGACCTCTCTCCCACTTTCTACACGGGACAGTGAGAGGCCGCTGGGGGCCCTTGAGTAGAGTGTATGGCCACATGCATTCACAGCGGCCTTCCCCCAGGGCACACAGACGGAAGAGAGGTTGTGTTCATTTAGCCATCCAAATAAGTTTTTATAATAACTTTACAAAATATAACTTTATAATATATAAAGTATATAACTTTATATAATATATAAAATATAAGTATAATAACTATAACATATGTTTTTATAATAACTTCAAGATATGTGCTGTGATTCTGTGGCTCAGTACTTTAGATTAAGAGCAGAGTTACTTTTGGGGCTTATGTAGTATTTTGGATTCTCACCACTTCCTATATGCATATTTTATTTTATTTTTTATTTATTTTAATTTTCTTTTTTAGGTGAGGCAACCCTTGGTTGATCTCACAGATTGCAAGGACCTTGTCAGTTTACAATCTTATTTTTTATTTTTTACACCTACAGCACCTGGTCTTCCTAGGTGGTCTCCCATCCAAGTACTAACCAGGCCCGATCCTGCTTAGCTTCTGAGATCAGACAGGATCGGGCTTGTTCAGGGTAGCATGACCGTAGACTATACACACATTTTCAATGTCAATACGGCAAAGACAGACAAATACTTTCTTAAATACTAATCTGAAGCAGTCTGTTAATTTAGGTTTATATATTCTGAAAACTCTCTTTAGAAACTAAAAGTTTAATCTAATTATAAAACATATTTACTTTTAGAGTGATATAAAACTAATAAAATCCAGGTAATAAGCCTCCAACAATTAATGGGTTTTATAGAGGTTTTTCAAAATATATGTTGGTAATAATATTGCATCTCCCACTGTTACACTTATTATGATCCCAAAACTGGTAACATTCTTGGAAAGAAATTCACAAAAAGTAACAGGATTCTTAGAACTTTTGGACAGTTTATTTGACATGTTAGTGAGAAAATGCTAAGTTGACTTGCTAAAAGTCAATTCAATTTCTGTGCTTTCTCTTCATTTTGTCTTCTGAGTCAAAATCAATTAAGATCACCATGTTCACCTACTTCAGATCTGAGATGCTGGCCAGCAAATAGACCGTCCCTTAGCCTCACAGAGCTGGCTTTGCTGCTGCCACCACTGGCACGCCCAGGGCTTCCTGGTGATCTCTACAATAGGTTGTGATAGCCTGTGTTCAACGCAACGCACGCTTACTCCACCCCTCCAACAAACAGCACGCAGGTGGACTGCGTGAGGACGCACGGTCAGTGTCGGAGAGCAGGGCGCACGAGAGGGTGACCAGAGGGGCCGCAGGAGCGGGCCAGGGCCACGCAGCGCCCCCGCTGCAGCAGACAGGATCGTGGCGCTCCTCGTCTGGGCTCCACAGGCTTTTCAAAGCAGCAGGCCTGTGTTCTCAGCTCCACGGTTCTCCAGGCCTGTGACCTGCTCGTCAAGATGAGCAGTACAACCTTTGTGCTCTTTCTGGAGATGTGAAACTCTTTTGAAGCCGAGTTAGCTTGTAGTTGGTGCAAATGGTAAGAAGAGAAGTGAAGGCATTTAGTCACACCAGTTGCAAAATCTTACATGAGGAGTTATTTAGGGGACCGATTTACGAGTTTATGGGATTTTGTAAAAATGACCACAGTACGTTTGAGGAAGGACAGTAGGAACCCATTAGGAAAATCGCATAATGCTATAAAGAGCTTTCATGTAATGAGAGATGGCTTTTCACCCCATTTGCGTTTCTGTTCTGGAAGACCAATTTGAGATTGGCATTTAAAACAAACGATTTCCGGAGCGATCTATCTACATGGAGATAACACTTGTAGACAACAGTAACACAAACTGCGTCTTCCGGGCTTTGCCGAGTTCCTGTGTCCATGCGATTTGTCCCAGCCTCTCCAAACCACAACCCACACTCACACCAAACTCAAATCGCGAAAGCTGTGAATCTCGCCTCTTCCTCACTTCTCAGCATCGTGTCTATTGTGCATTAATCATTAGTGTCCTTTTCGTGGATACATTAAAAGCTTAGATTACAGATTTGATGAATCATTTGTATAATCTGATACTTTCGAGGAAAAGTAGCTAACTATAAGAAAGGCACAAATCTTCTAAATTTCAAGAGTAATAGATTTTAATGTATTTTAAATTTATATTTGTTCTAAATCGAGATTTTGGATGTACTATTTTTTCCCACAAATATTCTTCCAGGAAAAAGACTTTTTCTGTTACTGATGACTTGGTAACTATTTACCGTTGCTGTGGCCTTGGTATCAACTTGCAGCCCTCTGTGGACACGGGGCTGGAAATGCACTTGACCCGAGTTCCTGTGAGGACTGGCAAACAAATTCATGTAAAGTGCATTTTCCAAACATAGGCAGTACGCTTTTGAGAATTTAGCCTTTACTAGCATTTGCATTGCATTTTACACTTTTGTGAGTTTGTTTACATATATTTTTGACCTTAATAGCTTTTTGAAGTAGACAAGGTTGAATATACTGATCCTAATCTGAAAGTGTAAGAAATATTTCTTTACTTCTAGAGGGTATGAGGAATCTTACCAAAACAGATTCAGTGAAACGAGAGTCATAGCAACATTACATGATTTTCCAGGTTACAAAATTAGTGACGAACTTAGGGCAAAGCCTTGTCAGGCGCCTCGAATTTCAGTTTACCTTTGAGTTTCTCACGTCCTTTCTAGAGAGATGACTCTCAAAGGATGGAACAGTGTTTTATCCCAAGACCATTAGAAAAGTTGTAGAACCGTAAGTGAATTTTGATAAAAATTCTTGGCAAAAAAAAAATTCTTATTTTCATTCTTTGACCCAATACTTGAAAATATTTAATGGACCAAATCTCCTTAATTGAGCATTAATGAGATTATCTCTTAGATGAAGTGGAAAATTAGTCACGATCCTTTTCCCAATTTACCTGCAAACACTTTTTTCCCCCCTCAAAAATGTTTACTGACTAAAGAACTCAGTCGGTTCGTCCCAGTTTGGACAGTAATTTGCAATGGCAGGTCATCCCTGAGAACGGCTCCTGTGGTCTCAGGGAGCCCACGACCTCACGGCGCTCGGGCAAGAGAGGCGTGAACATCGTACGCAAGGATGAACCTAACCGAGGCCGGAAACACAGACTTTTTCAAGCGTCTTTTTGATGCAGGAAAGAGGTGTTACTCCAGCCTCTGGCAGTCCCCTCGACGTCACACGGAAGACCTAGATCAGCAGACAGGCAGACATGCGTGTTACCCGTTTTGCTACCTACACTTCTATGTAGCAGCCGTATCAGCCCCTGGGGCATATATAACTAGAAATGGCAAAGATACAGACAAAACTGAGTACAGCCCCAGTTTAAAACAGGCATCTAAACGAGGCAGAAATTTCCCCAAATGTAAAGATGCCTGGTATATGACCGACGAGTCACGAAAAGGTGGACTATGAAGTGATCTAAGGGCATCCTAAAGAGATTTCCAGAACCGAAAGCCTAAACAAACAGGACATGTGATGTTCAAATAGGAAACACTTCATTCTTTTAAGCCATTTTAATCCATTCCGAGGCTAATGTTTCTGCCTTGGGCAGACAGGGCTTCCATGTGTGAGGGGAGGCTGATCACTCACGGTTGATCAACCATTCTCTGAATTACTACAGTTCCATTTTTAAAAATCCAATTTAGTAATTATCACATACAGTCCTTGTAAGAATAAACCCTTCCTTACTCCAGCCACTGTTAAAGGGCTCCCCCTCCCACCCCTGCGGGCTGGAAGACCACGCACAGGGGAGAGCGGGCAGGCTTCCTCTCCGGCCCCACCCAGCATCGTCCTGCTGTGCCCCACTGCGTTGGACTCCTTGAGACCCCCACCAGCTTCCAACGAGGGGAGGGGAAGGGTCAGCAGAGGCAAAGAATGGTCTCCGTGAACTCAAATCAGTCTTTTCTTGGTTGGTTTTCTCCGATGATGGCAAGCATTAATTCCTTTTTCTTTTGCCTCATTCCCTTCCAAAATAATAATAATAATAATAATAATAATAATAATAATAATAAAAATACCTTTACTAGAGCTATATCAGCAGTTTCTCCCCCGTCTGGTCTCTGAAGACACGTCCCTCAGCCTCGTGCCATCTGGTAGGATGCCTCCAGCTTCCCTCTTGTGAGGTGTGTTTCCTGCTCAGACCTGCTCTCTTGAGTATGATGTGGGACGATGTCAGGCCACCTCGCTCGGGTGGTCCTCGCTCTAGTGCCCTACATGCGCTTTTCGCTCCTGTAGACTCTGGAGGAATTGACGATGCCCCTGCCCATCGCACGCCAGGAGAGAAGCTGGCCGGTGGCAGCCAGCCGTCTCTTTAGCAAAGCCTCTGTTCTACGCCTGTTCCTCTATTCCATTTTGCAGTGTTAAGTAAATAGCAGGAAAGTTCATTTGTCACACATACATTGGGAGGGACCGATGCCTCGCGTATTAGGAAAGGAGAAAGAAGTGCTTTCTAGTGTGACATTTTCATTATTAGGTTTATCTGAAAAACAAAACTCTTGTGCCAGCGGAGAGCCAGGACTTTTATGGTTCCCTTCGCAATTTTATAATCCCTCATGCTACGGGGCTTCGACTCCCAAGAATAAAATGCGCCAACTGCTTTTCGTGGAGTGTCCCTGGTCGCACCGTCTGTCTCGTTCATGTCACCGCTCACAGGGGAAAGCTTCTGTCAGAGAGACCTGGCTCCACGACGCCCTGCCTCAGGCAGGTCCGGCAGGGCTCCGACCGGCTGCATGTGGACACACGGGGACATTGGGGCAGGGAACGGACAGTCAACAAGTGTCGTTCAAGTTAACACTGGAAAGCAGAACGAGCCTTACGTTTCGCCATCTAAAATTTTCTCTATGTAAAAGCACAGATTTCGAGAATTTTCGTTCTTTATTTCGAGGTAAAAAAAATTTAATTGTTAGTGATTTTGGCTTTTTCTTCCCCAGCGAACACCGACAAAGGTGGATAATGAGCCTGAGAGAAGGATGCGCAGCGTGACCGGGCCGGGGCTGCGGAATTCTACGGGCTGGTAGGTCCATGATTAGATTTTGTCTAAGCCGCACACACACCAAGCGGCACACCGAAGCGATTTGAGCCTCATCTACCTTGCTTATAAGACAAGTGGAAGGTTAATTTACTAGGTTGTGGTGAAAACGAATTAGGAGAAGTGCAAGGTTCTTGGAACGTGGTAAGGACTTAATAAATGGCAGCTGTCATCATCCTCATCATTACTTTAAAGGTTCACCAAGAATAAGATTCTGCATTACGTGGTCTATGTATCTATTTAAGTGTGTATGTATCTTTCATCTCCAGTATTACAGATAATAATTAATATTCTATTCTAAAGGTATAAATATTTAGAGAAAGAGGTCAAACAGGAGTTGTCTGGAAAACTGCATTTGCATTTGTTTGATCTCAGTAAGAATAAGAAAAGCTTAAAGAACATTGAACAATAGTTTATAAAATTATGATTTTTTTTTGGACAATAACAGAAAGAACAATGGTATTAGGAGGTATAAGGTCTTGTAAGCTGAATATTTAGCAAACAGTGACATTTCAAAGTTTTTTGAAAATCTCCCCCTGAATTAATGTCAATTTCTATGTCAGGGGACCTCACTCCTCTTTTTCATGTACTTTAGAGGTTTAGTGACCAGAAATAACTGGTCACAAATCACATTTATGCTCTATTGATTTCCAGTCCCCAGAACAGCAGCTTCAGTAAAATGCAGACAAATCTAAGATTTTTCTGAAAATTAACCTGATACTAATTATACTTCATAGAGCATTCTTCCCATGGTACAAAGGTTTTTGAGTGTGATATATGTTTAAGACAAGTTTCTTAATATACTTTTTAAATAGTAGTTGTAGTCTTAGACATTGAAAACAAAAATCATGGTATATTTCTGAAGTATCATGCTTTGTGGATATTGGCCTGTTTAACCAAACACTCAGAGGTCGTAATCATAATCAATGATACTATTTTGGGGGAACAGAATTAATTTTCCAAAAGCTCGATAATAATGGATCTAATAGGAAAACAAAAGCAAAAAGTTAACGAATCCACCCTAGACATGAAGAACTTGTACTTAACCTTAGCGGAACTAGTAGAGAAATAATTCCATGCAGAAGAAACCTGTTTAACACTAGGCTCTATTTATCTTTTGATCATAGAAGTATTAAGTAGATTTGCTTCCTTTGACATATTTCTTCCACATGGGAAGGAACACATAGGTGTGCTGTGATTACACTGAAAACATATGGGTTCGGCTGTCCAGTGTATTTTAGGTAATGCTTTCATTGAGGATTATTTGCCCAAAGGGTAAGACCCAGGTGGATGTACGTTTAGAACTTTAATGATTTTCTACAGACGTGTTCACATAATCTAGATGGGATGATGCAAAGAGCATTAACCCTGTGGGTCTAATAGCGGAGAGTCAGTGATGGGTTCTGTTCTCAGAGTGACTCTCGTGACCAACAAGATAAAGATACTACATTATAGATGGGCTGTTGAGACAAATGTTTGCTTCATGGGTGTAAATCTGTGCCAACACTGGTCAAATAATCTACTTCGAATATGTGCAGTTTAGTGTACTTCAATTCTATTTCAATAAGCTAAGAAAAAAAAATCACCAGGTAAGAGATAAAAAAAAAAAAAAAAAAACCATCAGAGGCTGTGTGAGACGCATCGGAAGCCACACCCACCGCCCCAGCACAGGATGAGAGGTGAGTGAGTGTCAAGTGGCAAGAGGGGAGAACAAACTTTGACGGGGGCTTTTGAAGAAGCAAGTAGGAAATGGAGGGAGCTTGAGTTCCTGGGATTTTGCTGCTTGGCTAGAGGTTGATGGCGGAAGCCTTGGAGACGTGTCCAGCAGCCCCGACGTGGGGAGAAGGGCAAACGGGATGGAAGCGTGATGTTTCTGAGAAGCCCTCTGGGGCCTGAGATGGTGTGGATTTGGCACGAAGGTTTCCGTGTGCCTGGGTGGTGAGGAGGCTGCACAGGCAACAGGAAGGCCAAGTCAGATGTGTGCTATTTACAAGCAAACACAACTCAAACATCTGAGTGGTGCTTGTTAAGCTGTGACTACAGAAATGCTGGCCAGCCATCAGAGCCAGCACCAGATACCATGAGAATGGAATCCAGTGTCATGACCTTCAAGTAAGCAATGTTAAATTGGCTCTTTATCAAAGAAACAGCAAACAGAAAACAAATTTCCTCTACTGACCTGAATTCCATACAGAGAAACCAAGACGAATCCCTTCCTGAATTCTGTGGATAGTCTTAAGTGTGAAAATTCACGCCTACTGCCAATAGTTTGATCTGAGAAAGATTTTGAGAACAGAGGAGAAAAGGCAAACAAACAATAAAGCAAAATAAAGCAAATGAGCAAAAAGAAAAAAAAATCCCTATTGGTATAGACACTAAAACAGTAATTTTGTTAGCTGCATCCATATTAAGCTACTTGTCTCACCACTGTTACAGCTCATAGCAGTATTGCATCTTTCCTTGATAGATTTATAGTTTCAGTTATGTGAAATTATTTGAAAACAAATCTTATACCTTCATTTGTTGGCAATAAGGAAGCGAAATGAGAAAATAATGTGTATTTCTTCGTTTTACAAAAACTACCAGTGATAAAATTAGGAGGGGAATGAGCAAATACAGTGAAGAGATCTAGTCGAGAAACATATTATTCATCTCTCAAAATTGCATTGGTTTATGCTAAATATCTTGAAAGTTATATTTTGATAATCCTGTTTTTTAATTTTGGCATTTATATGTATAAGCAAAGCTACATAGGTTCATGCATATGGCTTCCTATGTATACATATATATGAGGATATATTAAAATCTGTTATGATATATTGCATTTAATTTTTGCCTTCATAGGCTTGGCTCAATATTTACCAATATTCTTTTGAAGCCTTATTCTTTTATAGCAGTAAAATCAAAATCTGATATGTACTAACTAATACAGTGAAATTAACAGTCCTTTAGTAAATCTGTACAAGAGTTTGAATTCCATGGTAATCTTTTTTTTTTAATCAAAGATAAGAAATTAGCTATTTATATATCCTTTTCTGCTAAAAATTCCTATACATGATCCTAGATTAACTCCCTTAAGTTTCACAGCTCCTATGTTTTGTTATTACTCAGTTTATGGAGATTTAAGAGCTTAGATTTCCCTTAAACCATTCTATCACTTGAGATCCACCCTGAATTTTTCACACTTGTCCATTAACGTGCAGTCCTTTCCAATATAATAAATCCTGGGTAAATTCATGGGCAAATGGCTCCTTTTCTGTCTTTTTCTCACTGAATATAAAAAAGTTTTCTATAGTTTGTCACTTAAAGAGTTTGCTAAATTAAAGTCCAGAGCTTATGATAACTAAATATATACATCCATATATACATCCATATATATATATATACATATATATCCAAAATTCTTCTTTCCTGTGTCCTATGCACAGAAAATGAGTAAAATCAGTATATCTCTAACTTCAGCAAGTTCGCTTACAGAACTTAAATAAACAAAATCTGTCTCTAAAGCACATTATCGATGTTAATGCTTTTTTGCTGTCAGACTTTTCCTTTCTGATGACTGAGAATCTATGTAAATTTTCACTATCAGTCATTTAAATATGATTTTAGAATTTCTCTATCTGCATTATTCTTCTGCTCTGTAGTCTCCAAGCAGATTTCCCTAATAGGAGTATGTGTTCCTGCGGTTAAATACAACCGAATGCATACTAAAGATTTAGCAAGAGTGTAGAGACATACCAGCTGGAGAGTCGTCTGTTACAAAGAGAAATTGAGAAGTGGTTCAGAGAAGGCTTGTCTACAGCCACGCCACCCTGAACAAGCCCGATCCCCTCTGACCTTGGAAGCTAAGCAGGGTCGGGCCTGGTTAGTACTTGGATGGGATTGTAAACTGACAAGGTCCTTGCAATCTGTGAGGTCAACCAAGGGTTGCCTTGCCTAAAAAAGAAGAAAGAAGGAAAGAAAAAAAAAAAAAGAAAAAGAAAAGGCTTGATTTTTGCATGAGCAGCGTCATGCTCCAATGTCACGTCGGGAGGTCCTCCCGTTTTGACTTCCCTCTCCTCTGCCCGGAGCATTTCCGTACCTCTCCGCTTTTACTGGGAGCACATCACGGGCAGGGCATGTTTTCGTCATGTTTGTGCTTGGCTCGTAATAGGCAGTCTATAAACGTTGAGTGGTGACTCAACAGACTCTTGAGTGTATGGAGGAAGAACGATCACCAAAAGGTCGAGATCTGGGAGTGGTGTGACAGCTCGTAGGTCACTAAAGGCCAAGTACTTCGTCTTCGTACTTGAGGTCAATGCCGGTTGTAGAAACGAACAGTAAGATGGGAGCATTGAGTGAGAGTGTTCGTACTCGGCTAGACTATTAATAGGTGGTATTTCAATCATAACCTACGACCTTCTACAGTAGCGACGATGCTGGAATGAGACGTGCGCAGGGTCCTGGTGGTGGGAGGGCCTCCCGCTGTGCGCATTCTTCTTCCCGCACGCGGGGCTTCCGTTGCCGGATGTTCACTCACCAAGGGACTGGAGACCTCTCTCTCTCTCTCCAGGAAGGATCTTCATTGTCACTGATACCAACAACGTCATTACTGGTGGTTATACGCTGCTTACCACTTATCGTTTCCACATAAACTTTTGTATACATTATCTTAAATTACATAACAACTTTATGAGGCTCACAGGACAGGTGATTATAACCATTTTATATATGATGAAAATTAGATTGCAGAACATTAAGAGAATCGACCAAGTTAATATGCTGATAGTAGAAGATACTGGGCTCAAACTAATCTTCTACCTCGAACTCCAGTGCTGTTTCCATGATGCCAAGATAATTACAGTAATTAAACGGTTGTAGTTTGTCCATTTCTTAAGTATTGTCATCCTGCGAATAAGTCTCCTGCGATAATCATATGCATGCTGTCTGGCTTTATGTCTGGTTTCCTCTTCTTCCTCAGATAAATTATCTAATAGGGCTCCACAGCTTGGTTAATGTCCATTAATAGCATTAATAGGAGGCCACTATTAAGGCATTTATTGAATTAGTATTTTTTTTTTTTTTTATTAAGTGAGTATACTTTCTACAGTCAAATGGCATTTCTGTGAGTTTGGTCAATTGCCAGGGTTTACAAAAGTATAAACTCTATACTGTTAAGACCTCAGCTGACTGATGGAAACAAGCGACCGTAATTCCATCGAGAGCGGTTAGGGGAAAGGGATTAGAGATGACTCAAAACCTAAGTAAGGTCCCGTTGTTTTAGGGGGTTTTGTGGACACAGCTATTTAAGTGCATCAGTACAGAAGTGTATTGCTTAACTATAAAGGAAAAAAAGTGAAATAAAATCAGAAGAAATTAGAGGTGAAACACTCATGCATGCATGTTTAATCGGGAGCCTGCCGTGTGTCCAGGCTGTGGTGCTGGAGAATCATGTAAGCTTTACACTGTCCTTAAAACGCGGATACTCAAATATCTTGCAAATGACGAAGCCGAATGGGAGCGACGCCAGGCCTTTCCCAGGGCCCCTTTGGTGGCGGGGGAGCTGTCGTCTGACCTGCGCTTTCTGACGCACGAGATTTCTTTCGTTTTGCTTCATCGTGTTTTATCACACGACGGAAAGACATAATAGGTTAGTTTTTACCCAATTATTCACCCAACAACTTGGGACACTTCGTGAGATCTGACCATTTTCCTCTGGCACCTTCTTGAATAAAATCTTTTTATGTATTCTTTTCCTTCCGTGCTGAGTTAACATGGCCGAGTAAGGAGAGGCTCGCTTCCCTTTGTCCTTTTCGCCATAAACTGTTCTGCGATAGTTCATAAGACTGCGTTCTCCTCAAACTGAATTATACTGGATGAAGAAAATGAATTTATTTTGCCTCTTGCAGAAGAATATACAGTAAATACAGACAACATTACTAGACCTGTCAACTGGCTGCTGAGTAAGTAAGCGACATATTCATGCCGTTTTCTCTAGAAAGTAGCATTTCTCATTGATTTACGGTTACGTATATCACTAACAAGAAACTGCCAAATAAAAACGGTTGAGTTCATAATTTAAGAAAAATATTCAAAGAGGAACTAAAGTTAGGGAAGCTTCATCGTTAATGTAGTCACGGCTGAGTACAGTTAGTGCAGTGAACGCACATGCATTATGTTGCCTTACTTGAGGTGCCATGAGGCTGGGCTCACAGCCCTGGCTGAGCTCTGCGCCACTGAAATAGAGGCTTCCGGGGGAAAGACACATTTCACACCTGAGTGGCTTTTTGGAAATTGAAATCGGTGCTGCTTTCTCTCAGAGAATTCTGGTCCCGCAGTTTTATCCTTGCCAAAAATATCCCCTAAACGATTCCATATCTTGATTTTGAGTTCAGCTTCCTACAGAGATGCTAAGGCTGTATTTTGCATCAAATTATTTATTTTCTTAATTTTATTTGTTTAATACCGTAGATTTTTTTTTTTTTTTTTTGGATGAACCAAGAAGAAAAGGCTTATACCAACTTGTGATCGGCAAGAAGAGGACTTCCCCTTTGTAATTCCTAGCTTGGGGAATTTGTTTCAATATTTCTGCCTCTATCCTTCTGGAAGTATTTGTAACAAACCCATTGTACTTAATAGTGCTTTACATAACTAATCAATGACATTACCATAAAAGCTAAAACTAAATTTAAAGCAGTAAACACATTGCTCATTCTTATGCAAGTGTTTTTCATAAGTTAAAGTGTCCGGCAAGTATTCTGAACTTAAAATAATCTAAGCTATATTTTAATAGGAATAATGGGAGAGCAATAAGCAGTTATAATTAAAGCTTGAAAGCTAGTTAAACTAAAAATGAAATGAATTTTGGGCTCTGATCTTAATCTTCAAAACTATATTGGTAGCCAGAAGGTCACTGCCTTGAAATTTCTTTCAAGCAGTAGAAGGGACGAGGGAAGAAATAAGCTTTGGGGGGGAAAAAAAAAATCTGTTATTAATTAGCGAGACTTTTTAGAAAAGTGCTCAGTGTGTATAGAACGTAGTGCTGATACGTCATGATCTGGGTTTCATCCCACCGCCCTTGCAGGAAGTGATGGTACCGTGAGATGTCGAAACTGAATCTCAGATTATTTTGTGTCAAAAAATACCCTCCTCCCTGTTCTTATTCACTTCCGAGATTTTAAACTTCAAATGCTTCAGTTCCATCTCCCCCTGACCTTCGCTGCCTTCCTCTGTCTCAGACCTTTAAGGACCATCTCTATGTGTCTGCTCTTTTCCCCACTCCCTTGTGACCATTTGGGGTGACCGAGTGACAAGTCTAATAAAGATAAGTATGTGATAAAGTATCACATCAGATAACATGCTTCCAATTTAAGAGTGACTTTTTCATGTTAAGTTTTCGCATCAGTCACTCGTTACTGAGCAATTCGGGTTGTAGGCTCTCTCCGTGGCTCTCAACACGCTGCAGGTAAATCAGGATTTTGCGCAAGCGGTCTTGCGGTTTTTAACATGTTAATACACATAGATCATAGCACGTTATGGGAGCCAGTTTCAAAGTCAGCGAAGTTGCATCGTGATGGACTTTCCCCTCCTTCTAGGCAGCTGCCCCTGACCCCGCTCTCTTTAGATGACTCTGTCCTCTGTAATCTACACACTCGATGTCCCCTGGCCAAACGCCGGTATTCTGAGCTACCCTGTGTAGACTTTCTTTTGTCCTCGGCCACCCTGCTTGCGTCAAGTTTGTGGTCTGGTTGCTGTTATATCCCAAGGCGATGACAGCTTGTCGTGGTGCTGTGTAACCAGCTCCATGCTGACCAGAGTGGAGGGCAGGGCTGGGTGCAGTTTAGCGACTGGTAGGAATTGGTTATCATGGGAAGGACAATTATGGCCGTGAGAGTGATAGCGAAGTTCAGGTAATTCAGTATCAGCAGGATTGCTGAAAAGCAAGTGACACACGAGCAGGGGCATTCATAGGAGTGAGGAGCTATTTTCTGTGCCATTGTAACACCCTGTGATCACATTCATTATAGTGCTTTCCTGCACTTCAGTATAACCACTGGATTTCTAGTCTGTCTCCGAGAGACAATGAATTTCTGAGTTCGTGGACTGTGCCTTGATCTTTGTATTCCTAACGCTGTCACATAAAGCTGTCAAGTAAATAATGCATATTTAATGATCACAAAGGGATTATTATTTTAAAAAGTCTTCTCTGGTAGAAAAATGCTTTTATTCTGGATTCCTCAGAGCCATTCCCTGGTCCTCTACCTGGAGATCTGACTTTTCTTTCTAAGTCTCAAAAGTTCATAGTTTATACATCATTAGTCACACTATGTGATTGAGATTTTTAAATAAGTTCAAAACCAGAGAGACTTAGAGATTTGCCTAGAGCCTGGTTTCCTAGTTCTTCCAATAGTTTTAGGGTCGCATAATACCCTGTTTCAAGTAACTTTCTGCTTCAAATAGTTAAAATGGAGAATTAGATGCAGAGGGCATGATTATGGTCTGCCGGAATTGGATTGAAGAATAAAGATATGATCACTCATGTCTTTTAAAGTGGAATAAATTCTACGTTTATGATTGAGACGATGTCTTTTTTATACTTTTTATTTCTAGCAAAAAAAAACAAAAAAAACAAAAAAACGGCGCCAGAAACATAGTTCGGTGGCCGCGCGGGCACTGACACGGCCTCGCACACAGCCGTCTCGGCTCAAGGCAGCACTGGCTTTCGGCCATGAAGGACGTCGCATTTCTTAGGCAAGTCAGAAGAGTCACAGTGAAAGAGAGAACTTACTTCTGCAGAAAGGAAATCAGGACTTGTTTTTTTAGGCTCTTAAAAAAAGTTATATATAAAAAAAAAAGCTCCTCTGGCGTCAGGGTACTGTGTGGTTTCCGTCACCCCTCTGCTGTTTTTCTTTTTTATAGCAAAACACCGTATCATGATGGCATGGCAGAGAAAGGGAACCAAAAATAACGATCAAGGGAGTTGCGACGACTTAAGAAATCGAATGATGAGGACAACAGGCAAATATTAGTCCATTAAAATTCCTTAGTAAAATGGAATTCTAACTGTTGAAAATTGTACAAAATTTGTCTTACCTTAACTAAAAAAAAAAAAATAGTCACACAAAGGTTATAATTTAAGGATGTGATTAAATATTTTTTAACACGTTTCTTTGAGAGACAACCTTGAAGACGTTTATATATTATTTATATAAGTGACATAAGAACTATGTCACTTATATAAGAGCTATGACTAAATAAGGATTAAATCCATAGCTAATATATTTTGATTAGGGATACACCTTCCTAACCAATCTGAGATTGCCATTGTCTGCACTGTTCTCACAAAGATACATGCATATATATATATATACATGTTTTTAGATGCTTTTTGACCCAGTTGGGGTTTAAGCAGCAGAGATCATGTATGACTGCTGAGAACACTATATTTTATTAGTCAACATGTAAAGTGCTGCATTTATAGTCAACAGAGTAAAATCGAGGGGCAGTTTTGCCAAAAAAAAAAGAAGAGTGATTAAAGTTTTAAAAAAAAATTCTAAATGAGCCTATAATTCTGGCTTAATTAGGAAAGATAAAAACTTCAGACATACATGCCAGAGAGAATCACAGGAGAAAACAAGCTACTTAAAAAAAAAAAAAAGTTGAAGTCTCACTTTACAAATCATTGAATATTAGATTTTTCCAGGAGATGTAAAAGATTTCATGTAGGTGCCCTGGGTATTAAAGCAAAGAATGAATTGCAAGGCAGAGCTCCGTTCAGCCCGCTACAACATGCAGGCGCCCTGGGAGGCTTTTCTATTTAAAGGAGAATCCATTAAAATACATCTGGACGGGAAGCCAAAGAAAAAGCAGAGGTAACTCAAAATCCATTTCTTGTGATTTTGGAATTCAGAAGGGTGCTTTTTGTGCTCTGTTCCCTCCTCCTCCTCTCCCGAATCTCTTGAACGTTTAATTAGTTCATTCCATCCATTACAAATACTCTAGATTCGATCACTTGTTAACATCCTATTGACTGTCCTTTTGTATTTTCCCCAAATGGGTTCATTGTGTCAGCTGATTCTGTCTCTGTGAAAAAAACATCACGTGATAAGATCTGAGTTTATAGGATGACAGGTAATTTTCTCTCTTACTGCCCTCTCTTTTTTTTGCTCATTGGTGTCCTTGCTCTAAACATTCTTCACGTAGTGTCATAACTTTTCGTCTTTAAAAATTTAAAGTGTTGGAAGAATTCTGGTTACTTGCATTTAAAAAAAAAACTTCGCTACTTTTTAAAACTGTCACATAGAGCGTAAAATACTCAATACCTCATTTAAACTTATAATTACATCTCTTGAGCTAGTTCTAGTTATGTTTGTACAGCTACTGTATGGCGCACAAATATAAAATCTCAGTTATTAAAATAGGTTACTGCTAACGTCGAAAGTATGCCTGCCTGCGTGTGTTCATATTCAGTAATTTCGGTAAAGAAGGTATTAAGCATCGCAGATATGTTTGGACACACACACACACACACACACACACACACACACACCTTTGGTTTTGCTGATATTTTCTCTGTCCCTTATGCTTTATCCATGTGTGAATTTTTCTTTAACTTTTAGTGACTACATATTACCCTTCGTTAGGCTGTGAAGTTATCGTAGGCAAGGATGTTGAACTATTCAGACGGTATCCCTGACGCCTAGCGGGGCATCGGGTACGGAGCTGGGGGAAATGGGTGAGAACGGCGGGCACAGCCTTGCACGCCCGCGCGGGCGGAGCACACGGTGAGCGGGGAGTGAGCACCGTGGTCGAGGCGCATGCGCGGATGTCTCGTCTTCCTGCAGCGCGGTGGCCGTGGCACCTGGCTCTTCTCCGGCATCACGGCGGAGGGTGGGGCAGGGCGGTCTTACGCGACAGTCACGTGTCAGGCTTGCACAGGACCGAGTCGGTGTTTCTGGCTGTTAGTGGACATTTCTCCTGCCCTTGCGGATCCCTCAGGCTGCTTGATACATTTTCATACACTTTTCTGCTTAAATAGCTACATTCCATTCCATTGTGTGTAAATAGGAACACTAATCAATAATCACAGAGAAGGCGATAATGAGATTACAGCCCATCTCTGGGTCACCCTAAACTATGAATTATTTTACTTTAACTGGAAGATGCATGAGGATGATAGAAGTATGTGTGAATGAGAGTATACGGCTTATTTTTTCTTAGCTATGCCAAACAGGTTTTAGTTCTAAAGTGCATAAATGAAGTTATTTTGATGTTTATGCAATATGTTTTAGTTACAGAATATAAACAGTAATGACTTACATAGTGCTTCATTTTCAATATTTCTTAAGTGCTTTTACATGTTATTTCATTTGATAATTATAAAAATCCAAAAGAGGGTCGGTGCTGCCCATAATTTCCATGCTAATCGGAGGAAAATTCAGGTCTCTACGTAAATGTCTCATTCTTAATTCATACTGTCTACAGGTTATTATTCTCTGCGTGCTTTCTTAAGCTACATTCAGGCTTCAGTGTGTGAACACCACATAGAACTGACACCTCCTTCTGGTTCTACTTTATTTAAGGGCCAGAAACACTGAGTTTCTGGGTATTTTCAGACGAAATGACAGGCAGCCTCTATAACTTGATTAAGTATTAACTAGATGTGTCAAGTCATTAGCAAAGAGGCTGCAACAGCAGCAGCACCTGGACATTCCTCAAATCTATTGTTTTCAGTATATTCCTTAAAAATTAAAAATTTATCATTATCTCCCTTTAGACCATCTTATTGCATATAAAAATAATTTTTAAATCTTACATGTTCACAAGATTTTGTTTCTCAAAAACCTGAATTTATGGCCCATAGGCAATCTGTAAGAGAGATGATGGTATGACATCAAACCTCCACTAATAAGATTTGCACTCGTCGTTGCTATAAAATCACATAAGACAAGAGTATGGTAATAGAACCCTGCGCATCATGCTGTTCCATGATCACGTGACAGGAGCTTTTCTTAAATTCTAAGCTCTAATTTTGAAAAAATGTTCCTGTAACTTATAAATATATGAATAAACAAATGAAAACATAGAAAATAAAACATGTGGGCAGGTGTCAGATTCTTGTAATATTTAGTGGCCTTGTATGTATTCATAAACTCAAAGGTATTTTTATGACTAGTTCAGGTAATATTTGAAAAACAGACCAGTGATTACTCTTTATTTCTTAAGATTTCACATTTAAACTGTCAGCTTTAATCTGAGTGGCGTTATTTTCCGAAAAATAAATACATTTGGTGATGCCGAAGTTATCTGTATAAATTTCTAGATAGCATTTCTTTATATTTGGTTTTCTATGTTAGCGAGGGGCACTTTAATATTCTCGAGTCACTAGGATGTGAATGATGCATTGTCATGGTCATTTCACAAGTGACACCCCAGCGCCATCCCGACAGCAATTAATTACATCCAAAAGAACATGTAATATTTCACTTGATTATAAAGTATTTAAAAAATAATTACTTCTGAGAAACTACGGAAAAATACACCATTTATCTAGAAATATCTAAAGTCAGACACGCCGAATTGGCATCATATTAAACAATTTTGAGGAAGTCTGAAAACGTCGGCACTGACCTTGTTATTGTTGCTGTGAGTTTAAGATTTCCAGAGACTTGCTGAAACTTTTTCACGAATAACAAAAATTCTTATGTTTATACGTGATAATACAGAATGTAGGTGACACAAGAAGCTTGGCTGAATTATTTGAATTTTGGTTAAACTGCACTATTATTTGGATATTTCAGAGCATTCAGATAAAGGTCCACTGCAAATTTTAATCTTTGAAATATTGTACCTCATTTTTAAAGAAACAAAGGCAAGGGCTTGTACGACAGAAGTTAACGCTCTATATAACTAGAGTGAGAGAAGCATTTCACAGATGTTGCTGCAACGTTATTGGCCATTTGATTGTAGAGCGACCTTTTATCACTTGGTATTATTGAAATACCATAGTCTCCATTAGACCGATTCTCTAAAGAACGCCGCCAAAGCAGACAAAATAATGTTCACTGGCTCATGACAATTAGTATACAGGATATGCTGGCGCAGGGGTGATAATGTGGATCATGGCTTACTCTGTATGTTACACAGAAACAAACAAATAATCTGAAGGAGTGTTATCTCCTAGGTAGATGAATTGGGAGTAAAATGTGTGTGTGTGTGTGTGTGTATAATATATTTTATAATTTATATAATATATATATATATGTATATATATATATATATATATATATATAAACCTTTGGTTACAACCTTTGTTTTTTCTTAGTAAGTGGGTTTCCTTGGTAAAAAGTAACACATTTTCTCTCTTAGGCATTTTTACCTACACTTTGATGGGCATTTAGATACTTAAAAGATGGCATGATGCAGGAGGCCACTGTTTCTCAGTTGGGAACAGAAGCTACTGGAAGTATCGGTGTGAAGGGTTTGAGGTTGAGGAAAAAGAAAAAGCGAAAAAGAAACGTTGCGGGTGACACATAATTCAGTTTGCCTAGGGCTGCCTGGGAGGGAAGAATGTCTGTGTCTACATCATAAAATAAATGAGAACATCCCACCTGACATGTCTATTTCAAACAATATTTATACTCACGTCACTTAATGAAACAAGACTACAAAGCTATAAAAAAATAGTAAAATAAAAAAGTGTATGAAAATAAGCTAATCGTATATAATATTTTAAAGAAATCTCATTAGTTTATTTATTGGCCATCAGAGGAAGTTGTAAAAGCATATAAAAATAGAATTAAGATAGAAATAGGAGGAGACAGTGAAGGCTTCAATTGTTAAAGACTTTGCTAACTGGTTCGGTCATCCATTCAAATGGAGACCGCAGCCAAGAAGTCGGAAGGCGGAGGATCAGAAGGGCAGCGATGGGAGGACGAGGAGAGATCGCGGAGAGCACAGGTGTGTCAACAGAGACCGCGGCCGAGACCACGCACGCGCTGGTCTTCCAGTTACTGTGTGCGGATGCGGAGCCTGGACAGTGAGGAAGGCCGATGGGAAAGAAACCGACTCATGTGAGGCTCAGCGATGGAGGGGAGAGCCACGGAGACCCTGGACCACAGGGAGGATGGACAGGTGGTCGCAGGGCCAGTTAAGCCTGAGACATCGCTGGAGGCAAAAGGACAGCCTTTAACACTGTCCTACTCAGGCACAGCGTGAGAAGGCAGGGCGCTTTGGAAAAGATGGGAGTTCTCTGGGGGAACAGAAGGCCGCAGGAAAAGCAGAAGGCCGAGTGTGAGACGCGCCGACTCCGCGAGAGGGGCCACAGGCTGAGTCGACAGGGGTTGAGCAGGGATGCCGAGGACAGGACGCTGGATGTAACTCCTCCGCAGGGTCACCAGGAACCGGAGCCGACTCCGCGACATGTCACGCACACAAGAAAAACAAACCTTTCCAAACAAGCAGTCAAGTATTTGATTCGATCCTCGTTACTCCTTATAATACTTGTATGTCCTTTCAAAGTTTAAGGATCCAACGAAGAAGGAAAGAATCAATATAGCTAAGAACGTCGGACTCCTCAAGGCATTGTGAGAAAAACCCTGACTCACTGATGCATTCTTGAAGAATCTGAACTATAGCCTTGACTTCCGTTTGCACACTAACTTCTAACGAATTCCTTGTCCGTCCGTGAGGATGCCGAGACCCACCATATTTGTCAGAGGAGCGCTAGCGAAGTAATTCTCTGCTGTCATGTACCCTTTTTTCTTTTGCGACTCTTAAGTCCTTTCTAATTTGAACATAGTTATTCTGATTTCATTAACTTTTAACTTTCCTGTTATTTTTAGGGAGTTGTAGCTGAGAGAGAATTCTGTGTGTGCGGGGAATATCTATTCAAAGATTAATATTCAGTGAGTAACTAAAATGTATCAAATATGAATTACTTCAGAATTAAGACAAAATAGCATGTTAGCGTCAAAAGCAGCACTAGTTGAATAGAGAAATTTCTTTACATGTCTGTTAATTATGCAAAATGATTACTTTAGTAGAGACTTAAATGAAACCAACCAAACTGATGGACAGATAAGCAAATGGGTGCTGGGAGCCATTGTAGAAACCAGGTGTCTTCAAAGAGGAAAAGACCTGTTGTTACTTGGCATTTCTTAACCCTCTTTTGAGCCATTGAAGTCTAATGTGATTTTTTTTTTTTTTTTTTTTTTTTAGTAATTGCTTGTTGCATGCTATTTCTTGTTAGGTTACTCATTTACAAATGAAAACCTGGACAGAATACAGTAAAAATGCTCTATCTCTGTTTCTTGGCTATTATAGAGATAGTTCTCTTTCAATTTTAATTGTAGATATAAGGTTATTTTCCACCTGTTCTTAAAATACAAGAATATGTGGAAACTGTAGTTACTAAAGACTAATGACCTTCAAGAATGTGGTAAGAAGTTCAAGCAAATAGCAACCGTACGACTTAGCAGGTATGATTAGCATGTGGTAAGAATTCACGTTCTGGAAGCTATGTCGTCTCCTTTTCTCAAGGCTGTTGCTGTGATTATTTTTAATGTCACTTGAAATTCACTTGGCTTACTCTTCTACTAGCTTAGGAATAAGTTTGAAAGTGTTTAATAAAGTTTCTTTCCATAGACCTCTCAGAATTGTGCACTAATTAGGTTTGTGTCTAGGAAGAAAAAAAAAGGTAGCAGAAAATGTGATAAGGCATCACGAAATAGTAAGTGTACTTTTTATTATTTGAAAAGCAACATATTTCAAAATATTAGACATTGATCTGTTGGCATGATAAAGTAAAGTACACTTTAAAAAGGACCATTTTATAGACAAACTGCTTTTAGGAGCACAGATTCATCTTATTGTTTAGGTTAGAAATGTGAATTCTCCCCATCTGAGTTTTTGTCTCAGAATGTTGCAGGTGGTTGATTTCAAGAAGTTTATATATAACCCTGGGCTGAGTTCTGGCCCAAGGATTTAGACTTTAAAGAGACTTGACAGTGAGTTCTTTAAAAGATGCACACCAATATTTATGAGATAGGAATTACTCTTAATTAAAGGGTAATCAAATTGTTGAGTTTCTGTATATAAACTCTGTGATGTGTAAGCCCTCTTAAATACCCAAATGGACCTTCTTCTAAAAGAAGCAAATTAATCTTCATTTTATCCTAAAGATGTGATTAGATTTTTAAAATATTCATTACATTTCATGTGTGAGCTAGGCAGTGTGTCAAATCTTACTATTAATTACATCAACAAATATTTAAAAGCCCAGCAGTTAGTCATGGGCATTCTGTCCACCCTGAGAACACAACACGCACCAAACTAGACAATGTTTCTGAGCTGAGGGTGCTCGAGTTCAGCAGAGGAACTAGGAATTACGCTGCGCAGTTGAAAGGAAATGAAAAGGGCGATGAGAGAGAGCTGAGTGCCAGAGAACGTTTCCTCAGGGGACTGGGGTTGAGCTGAGATGGGAACGACGAGAAACAAGAGCGTGAGGTTGACATTCCAGAGGCAGGACGTGCGGAAGGACCGTGAGCATCTGCAACAAAGCCAGGGCGAACAGAAGGGCTCAGCTGAGCCCAGCCGCACACAGGGACTGACCGGAGGGGGCGGGGCTGTCGCTGCACACTTCCCTCTCGTTCAGACTCCAACGACTGACGCGAAGAAAAACGATGCCCAGCGGAGCAGTTTGTTCCGCAGACACCTCGGGAATTCAGTAGTTATTACACTAACCAAATAAAGTTGTATCGAAAATCGAATTTCCATATTGCGCCTATATTGCATCGCATATATTAAATCTATAGTTAGGAGACAGCCCGCGTTTACAATTATAATCATAAATTCATTAAAATGATATATCGGGTTAATTTCTCACTACTAAAGTGTAGTAAAAATAAACGTGTTCGAGATGCTGCATCAAAAATTTATTTTAAAAACTCATTGACAGTTCATTCCCACTCTTTTCTCGTAACGCACACGCTCGAGTTCCTCCACCTTCGAGTTCAGGCAGTCATCCAAACGCCTGACCATCCCGAACAGGTCCGAAGGCTTTCTCTGGTAGGTTAGCAGCCTCGCACTAGCTCGGACGTCTTCACTCTCCCAAAAGGTGTGGAGAGGACGAGTCACTGGGAAAATAGTTTATTTCCTTTGGAAAAGCCTGCACGTTAGAGCAGAAAGACTCGGTGTGAAAACCAGGATTCCGGTTTCGCGTCACCCGTGGGGGGACTTGGGCACGATTCTCAAGCTCTCCGTGGGTCTCAGTGGCTCCTGGGTGTTAAGTTAGAAGCGCAATTCCAGAGGCAGGGAGGAGGCATTGTGTGAGAATGCATGTTTGTGTGAGGGACATGTGGCCTCCGACTTTATTCACCTGAACAGCAAAGGGGCTGTGGATTTGTCGTCATTTTTATGAAAATGGCCTTGAAATCCAGCCTCAGGGGAGGAGGGAACGGACGTCCTCTCCTTTTGATCCTACTAGGAAGCGGGTCAAACAGGGTGATCATTAAGTTTTTTTCAGTGTGACAAGGTCGAACCCTGTCACTCCTAAGGTTGAACAAAGCCTAGGAAGAGAGAAAATGCGATGTGGCAGAGAGATGGTGCGGGGAGAGCTTGCCGCTCGCTGGCCGCGAGGGTCGGGCCAGGGGCGAGGCGGCCGTGCCGAGGGGAAGCGGGCAGAACGCCGCATGCCACATCTCTGCGGAGTGCGGCCGGGCAGTGAGGGTCTCCTGTAGCTCGAGGGGGAACCTGGAAGAAAGGGATCAGGACAGCTGCCCCTGCGGCACACTGGGAGGTGGCCACAGATGTGTCCCTTATCGGCTCGAGTTTGGCGACGCGGCCCTGGTGTCCAGTTAGATGAGGCGGAGGTGGCTTTCCTGCCTTCCTGGCATGCGGTGGACAGGAGACGCAGAGCATTCCCGGGACTGCGAGACGGCTGCGGGCTGCGAGAGTCCGTCGCTTGCTCGACTTCGTGACCAGAGGCAGGTCGGTGCCGCACACTATGGGATGCCACTGGAGTCGTCTTAACCACAGCACCTTAACTGTCACCGTTTCTGGTGCTCGGCAAGGACAACCATTGAGCAAGAGCCGTTGAGATTCCAGAAAACACACAAAATTCAAAATCGTCCCTTTCCTAGGCCATCGGAGTGACCTTCGGCCCACACCGTGTCTAAGAAGGAGAACGCATGAGAAAGACGGTCCCTATGAAATAAAAGACTTTTATTTATTTTTTTTTTTTAGCAAGGTATTTAAAAATAGCTTCTTCGAATTGACTGACTCCCAGCCTGGACTCTTTCAGTGTCAAGACGATGAGATTATATTAATTGACAAGCTTAAGTCGCCCTTCGTCAAAAGGGAGAAAGATGTAAGAAAAAGGCGATCGCATTGGTTATGGAACAACGTAGGTGCCATGTTTTCTTTGCAGATCTGAACAACGGTGTGATCAAATGCTGACCACACCTCAGGTGTGTCAGTGCTGGGTTTGCAACAGTAAAACGTTTGTTTCCTTTCACTATTTCATGCAAATGGACGCATGCTAATAAGAAACGAATAGGTCCACAGCACGGGCTATAAAGTCAATCCTCTGATAGCACCGTTCAGCGCAGAAGAACGAGATTTTATTTATGAAATGGAGAATAAGAATAAAACAGGTCTTAGAAGTTCCTCTGCACATCACAAATGCCACACCAACAAGCAATGTCACCATGTGATGTCACTGGCTGTTTCTGGAAAAACGCTTAGCTCCTCCCTGTAGAAATGGAGCCTAAAGGGTATGAAGTCTGCGGTAATCTCTCACCCACTTAGGGCAGGTGTGGAGGCATCCATGATGAAGAGAAAAGTCGCATCTCGATGACATTTCCCGAGCCACAGTTCAAGCTGTGTTTAATGCCAGCCCTGCCGCTGGATTTTCAGTCATGAGAAATATATATATCCCTTTATCGATAAGCTGCTTTAGGCCAGGCATTCTGTCAGTTTTATCCGAAGTAAATCTGACTGATAACAGAAAATGAGAACCATGGACAGAGTAAGGGACCATGGTGGTGGCTGGTGAGGGGCCAAAACTGAGCTGAGGCCATTGTTTCCCCAAAGCATCCCATGGCAAGATGAAATATTTTATGATGCACTTCTGGGAAGGGGGCCAAAGCGATCTGCACATTAGTCCTGACCCTTGTCATCTCACCCAGATCCCTCCACATTTTAGGGCATATCAAAGTTCATAATTTTAAAAGAATCAATGCATCGCATCTAATGAAACTTTTGACAGGCAGACCGATTTTCAGTCACCTGTGTACTTTGTCAAAAGATAAAAGCGTAAACCACCCCGTTCACATTTTAACATTAATAACACTTTAATTTGTTGTTTAATCTTCATTTAAAAAAACTACTAATTTTCTTAATTATTTCCAATCCCTTTGTATTTCCTATCCTTTCTAGCCTGGCCTGAGAAAAGCACTTAGCTAAGAGATGGATTCTGTGTTTGAGAACATTTGCAGGCTGGTTATCACTGCGTATCCTCGGATGGGAGTGGCAGGTGCAGACACAGGCTCAGCGTTGCCCATCTCCCATTAAGGAAAGGAACGTTCCAGAGTCCTCGGTTCTTTCTTCCATCCAGCATCACGCGCTTCATCCCAGGAGATTCGGCGAGAATGCTCAGTCACGATCACTCTTCCAATTAAGCCGCTGAAGATAAGAAAATAGTACAAAACACTTAAACCCACAGAACCCAAGGAAGGCCAGCGTCTCTAGACGGAAATGGGGCGTGGCCCCTGTTTTAACTGGGATGGACGCTATTGGACACCGGTCAGAAGAATTCAGCTAAACCTTTTAACAAATACCAAAGGCTGAGCGTCGGCTCACAAGAGGATCTGAAGGACCTGAGACCAGAGACACAAGGTGAGTTTCTTGCTTCATGACCTCGGCTGGCAGACAGGTTAATGATTTTTTAAGTGCACATTTGGTGAAAAATAAAATTCTGCCAAACAAAAATCGAAACCAAAATGCAGCTTAAAATAATAATAATAACAACAACAACAACAACAACAACCACATTTGCTGACTAAAACAAAGCACCGGTTAATGTTTAACTGACGAAATGGGAAAATCCTTGAAAGCCTGAGCCAGAGAAGAGAGGGGTGAAAAATGTACCTTGTCAACGAGGGAAGGAAAGATGGAATCGCGACGGAATTAACAGGACTGCGTGTCTGCTCCTCCCGCCTGAGGGTGTATGGAGGCTCCGACTGGGCTGGAGGCTTTCCACGGGGTCCGGGGACGGTTCAGGGAGACTCGTGAGCACAAACGCTTTCCTTCGGGCGCTTTGCCGGGACAGCGGCGTTTCCGGGGCTGCGTTATCTGCAGAAAGGACGCAGCCTGCAGCATGTCCTCCTCCCGGGTGCTGCTGCTCGGGGTCCTCCGGAAGGTGCACCGAAAACCCAATGACCGGACGAAATAAAGTCACCACACACCTGAACCAGCCCAGTGATTGGGGGCAGGGGAGCAAAGCAGAGTGTTCAAGAGAGAGCGAGCCTTCGGCCAAGAAGTCCTGCTGCAAGGGAAAAACGTCAAACCTAGAAATGAGGAACTTAAAATATTAAAGATTTAAAACACCCAGGAAAGTTCTCCTCGAAGTGGCAAACATACCTTTCAAACGTAAAAACACAACGAAAAGTAACTGCCGAGGTCCAAGTTAGTGGCCTTGGAAGTCACATGAGGAGTGTGGACAGCGTCGGTTGTCAGGGAGATTCAGAGGCTGGGATGTACCAACAGGGATAAGGATGTAGACAAGCTGGGACCTTTCACTGCTGCCGGGGGCGTAAACTGGGACAGCCACCGTGGGAAACAGGTGTGGGAGTTCTGACAGCGGGCCCACGGCGCAGGTCACTTTGCGCAGGTCCCGCCGGCGGGGGCCGAGCCGCCAAAGGCCCATAGCAATGTGAGGCCGCCGCCGGCCAGGACGTGTGGGTGCCCTGACGACGAGCGTCCCCTTCTGTGCGGCCTCACCGAGCCCTTTCCGGGCACCGGGCCGTCTCTGAGCGCCAGAGGAGCTGGAAACGTGCGCCCCGAGAGGCCACCTCCTCTCGATGGCAGTGCCCGCGATGCAGAGGCGAGCCTGACCCCCCGCAAAACGGCTGCTGTCTGGGTCGTTCCCAACAGCCCGGGTGCTCTTAGGAGCGGGGCCTGGGCCCTGTTATCACTCGTCATCTTTTCTCCAGAGGCCAGGACAGTGATCACTGAAGACAAAAAAAATGTCCAGGGAAAGAGAGCGAGAGAAAGGACTAGGAATAGAATAATAGACTCTTGGTCTATTATTATGCTAACAAACTGAAATCTATGAAAAGTATTAGTGAAAGTAAATACGTACGAAAACATGCTAAATTATTTCATTTGGTTCTTCCAAAAATTTCAACAGGAAGAAAAAAGCAATATATATTTTGGTAATTTTGCAAATAGGAAAATTGATGTCTGCAGGATAGTCATTTTTTTCTGTCAGAATCTATGATCGTCAATGTACATTATTTTGTCTGCTTTAATATCTCTATAATTATATTTTTGAATATTTAAAGTAATGGCCTTATCTTTTACATACTATATATAGTGAGAGGCAGCCCAATTTATGACTAAAAATTATCTATCCCTGTAAACACAGTTATTAATATTTTGAAAATGGTATTTTATCATAAAAATATTATCGTAAAGTAAATTTTCAATACTAGATATTATTTTTATTGTCGTCACACTTAGGATTCTTGCAGGACCACATTGCTTCAATTTTCCTCAAATTAAAAAAAAAGGATTCTAATCTTGTTTGGTTATAATTTAGATAATTAGGTATACCATTTACATAACAATTATATTCTATCATTTAAATAATCAGCTTCCTTTAGTGTTTTGTAGATGTAGAAACACATGCATTTAAAAGATTAGTAGTAGTTCCCTGGCATTGTGGAAAAACGTATTCCGTCTATTCTGCATCAAAGACGATAGAAAGACACTTAGTCTATGTTAGAACATTCCCGGTCCTATCGATTTTAACATAAGGGCTTTCATTTGTGTGAATTTTTATGTTTGTTTTCTCTTGGTTTAGAATAATAAGCATCATGGGAAAATGTGTGCATATATTACAGAACTATATAACATAGACCCGATTATTAGAAATAGACCATCTACAGCTCCTGTGCTTTGGGTTTCTGGAATTTTGCATGCAAAATCTTTCTCCGGTAATTTGACATCATTCTTCTACCAGTAAGTTCTGTACACTGTGAGGAACTTAACTGTTACTGTCTTCTCCAGTGGCTGCTCCATCAGTGGGCGGCATTCTTCTCAGAGTCTTGATGGAAAGAAAGCCTGCCTCTTTTCTTAGCTGGAGTCTGGTACCTGAAACGCACCTGTGGCATTTCTTAGGGAAACATTAACGGGAGTGCCATTTTAGAAAACACTTGCTAAGCGAAGTGATTTCATGACACTTAATTGTGGATTACCTGTTTCACTGTAGAAATAATTACTTATGATTGAACTGTGAAATAAAGGGAAAGAAAAATCTTAAATATACCCAGTAGCTTTAAAACACATTCTGCCGCACAGGACATTTCCGCAGAGATTTTGGCAACGACGACACGTTAGAAGTGATGCGTGTTTGTGCGTGTGCGTGCACATGTGTATGTATATGTACAATGCGTGATTTCATAGTAGACGATAATGTATATATGTATGAGAAGACACTTTAAGTGCTATAGAGATATGTAAAGAGATAAAAAATATAATAAGTTTAAAATTGGAATAATAGAATATAGTATAAGGAAATTGCGGGTAAGAGTATAAGCCCCCTGGGATAAGTGCCAAATCTGTGACGTGGGCGCAGGCCGCACGAGCAGAGCTTTTCGAGAGCAGAGGTCACCGCGGGGAGGAGCAGTGGCCAGGGAGGCAGGCTCGGGTCTGGGGGGCAGCGGGAGACAGGAGGGGGCAGTGCTGGGGCCGCGGGCAGCGTGAGCGGGGCGGCGTGGCTGGGGCCTGCGGCTCACACGTGGCGCCGAGGGGAGCCGTGCACCTGCCGGGGGCCGCCACAGTGTCACCTGAACTCACACGTCAGCAGGGGAGACCAGCGAGCTGGCGGCACCGTCCCCCCCATTCACGGCTCTTTAAATGCGCCACGGTGGTGACGTGAAGCAAGCCGTGGACCCCAACGCCAGTTCCAGACTGTGCTTGTTGTTCCGTGGTTTACCCAGCTCTCTGCCGTCCTAGCTTTACTTTTCAAAAGACAAAAGATGCGCCAGAGAAGACGCTCGGCCATTTTTCAGTGCCAGCCCAGAGGCATCCTCTGCCCTTATTTTATTTCCTCTCCTTTTCTGCGACTCCACACTACATTGCTGACAAGACTACCTACTCACCACAGCCCATGTTCTCTGCCTGTTCCCATTCCAAGTCCTTTCACAAATCATCACCTCTCTCCAAGTAGCTTTCCCATCTTCTTTCCAAAAATATGTCACTTAGCTCCTCCAAGAACTTACTGAGTACTCCTCTTTCTTTCTGACAGTCTCTAAAAGCCTTTCCAAAAAAAGTCTGACTAACACTCCATTCGCACCAGCAAGTACTTTTACCGATGCCGTGTGCCAAATTCCCGAAGTGCTTTCTCCTTGGCCTGCCCCATCCGAGGTGTAGCTAGTTGCCCAGCTCCAAGCCCAGCTCACACCCATCTCCACAGCCCTGACCACCTCAGCCCAAAACGATCCTTCCTTCTCCAGAGCTCCTGTAAAATTTATTGTCTGAATAAGTCATCTGACGATGAATCACGTGCTTCCCTGTGACAGCTCTTTTATGATCATCTGATACCGTTATTTAAATATTTGGGTTTCTTTCTCTCTTCACATGATTATACGTTCTCCTTCCTGACAGAACAGCACTTACACATTTTGCATTCTCGATAGTACCCAGCTCACAGCACTGAGACGCAGGCGTTCCCTAAGTATCTGGTGATTCGAGTTGATTTTCATTTTATTAAAACTCATGCGGTCATTTCCATTCTGCTTTCAGTTTTACTTCAGGAGGGTAGGTAATTGATCTGGTCTCTCAAAGAGCCTTTTCTGTTTGAATCTGTCCCATCTATAAATGGCATGATTTTGAAGAAAGTGACGTCAGTGCACACAGGGTTGGTATATTAACAGTAGCAGCTTCTCAGTGTAGTTGGACCATGTAACAAGGTAAAGAGAAGACGAAGACAGTTAAGAGGTCATGTGATTAATAATTCATAAACATCCCCTTGAAAAAAAGCATGTATGCCAATAGGATCGAACAGAAATTTTAAAGTATCAATGATTTAAAAAATAAGAATTATAATATTCGAAGTTGCACAATTTCTGCGAGAGCTCATAAGAGTTTTAGCTTTTACAGCATGGGTGAAGAACAAAAGAATGACCCGTCATTCCGATGTCTATCTTCCTGTTGGACGAGGGATGGTCAATCACAGAGTGTCGTAGGCGTGATCACATTTAGCACAGCATCGCAAGTATAGGATTGAGATAAGTGGGGAAATGGGGAGAGGGACAGCGTAGTTAGGTGGTTTCATAGTAGGTGACAAACTATACCCCAACTGCTCACTGATGGGTCAGTGCCGGCTGGGTGCAGGAGTCAGAGACTTTATACAAGTCTCTTTTACCGTCTTCGTACTTTTTCCCATTTTCTGTGACATGGGCACCCTGAAAGGAAGTTTGTGATTACCCAGAAGCAAGGACAGGTAGAAAGCACGGGTCACCCCAGTTGGCATTTATGGCCTGATCTTATAGAAATTATATGTCTATACATACATTTAATTTATTGTACAATTATATACAGTATATATTGTAATATGTAACATGATATGTAATTGCACGGTCATGCGCACAGAGCGCATTCACACCAGGGCACTAAATTAGTGGCAGGACTATAGATACAGATGTTCACCCTCACCTAGTTCCCTAACACGAGTTGCAAACACACAGGCTGCCGGAGGGAGGCTGGAGGGGCTGCGCGCGGAACAGATGTAGAGTTTTAGACTAACGTTCAGTATGAACAGACCGGACTATCGCCTTGGGTTATACGTAGCGCACTAATTCTGATTTTTTTTTTTTTTGGTTTAGTTTTGTTTTAATTTGAATTTACTTAGTTTTTATTTTAACTTGAATGTATTTCTGCGAAACCCACCAAAATACTGAGGGCTCTTAGAGCTGGTCACATGGGAGTTCAGGAAGGAACCGAGGCTGAGGGTCGTTGATCTTGAAAAGGAGAACCCTTGGGAGGCCAGCACCGGCCGCCTTCAGATGTCTGAAGAATCGGCACAGAGAGGGTGGAGCGATGATCAGGGGATGGAGGTTACAAGGAAACGGACTTAATTAAATCAAGGAAGAACTAGCGCTTAGAAGGGAAATCAGATGAGCGAGCCGGAGGAGGCGCCTGCGTTCATAGGAGAACGTCAGCCAGGGCCTCCCTTTCACAGAGGCCTGATCGGTTACATGGTCCTTCCGGTCCCTTCCACACAGGAGGCTGCTTCTAGGACCATCCTGGTTCTCAGGTGCATGCTGGGCGGTATCACCTTTCAATGACAAACCTCGTGTATGAAAACGCAAACCAACCGCGTACCCAGCGTGTCAGGGACGCTCCCTCGAGAGGACGTGAGAAACGTGTCTGGTTTGTGATTTCACTGTGACATCGCGCCTGAGCCCTTTCTGAGATAGAAATGTTTTTACCATTTATGATTCTCTACTTGAAAATATTGAGATTATGAGCACTCTAAATTGTCCCCAGGAAATCGTACGTTAGATCATGAGACTCTGGTCTCCCAGCACACCGCGTGGCTTCCAAACACAATTTCTGAGAATGTTGCTGAAACACGGCCCCTCGAATGCCCTGGAGGCAGTGAGTTCTCCTCACTGCTCCTGTGGTAGCTCAGGCCTTGTTATCTCACACTGCGGTTTTCTAGTGATGGCTCCACGTGAGTTTCTCCTTCCTAGATTGACCTTCTCTTTAACCCCCTTACTGATTGTCATTTATATATTACTACAGAATAGTCACCCCAAAACAAGTGGCTTAAAATAACAACCAGCGACTATTTCTCGGGCGCCTCCCAATTGGCCAGGTCGTGCTAGTGACCTGCTCTGAGAGAGACTCACGCTGGTGTCTTTGGCCAGCTGAGTGTCAGCTAAGCAGCTGCGTTGATCTGTGCTGAGCTTGACCGATGGCGTGTAAGGTGTCTCGCCTGGGCGACTGGACTGACTTGGCTCCGCTCAGTGTGGACTTCCATTCTCCCTCTGGCTAACTTGGGGTTATTCTCACGGAGTTGTCAGAGTCCCGAGAAAGACAGCGGGAGTGTGGAAATCTCCTCGAGGTTTAGTTCAGAACAAGCATGATTTCGTTTCCTGTGCATCTTATTACCTACAACAAGTCAAAAGGACAGCCCGTACTCAGGACTCCTCCTCTCAGTGGGGACAGCAGTCAAGATTATAGTTACAGCAAAGGCACGGAGCATCAGAGTCATTTCGCAGGCAATCTACCATTTAGAGTCTTAAGAACACACCTATTTTAGAGCAAAGAATTCACAGAGAGTGCCAGATACCTAAAATCAATCAAACCCAAACTTGACAACCCGGAGTCAAGGACTCCATCATTCCTACATAGCCTTTCTAACAACTTCCAGCAGTGGGAACGCTCTGCTTCCGGAAAAGTGGCTCGGTTTTGTAGGAAGAGAAGAGGCTATGGACTCAGAAAAAACTGACTACAACTTATTAGTTAATTACATGTTAGAGCTTAAAATCTGTAATTTGCACCTTAGAAGTAACTCAGATCTTTTTTTTTTTTTTTTGCATTTTTCTTTTATGCCTCGTTTTCTAAATTGAATTGCACAGTAGGAGAGCTGCTCAGAGGGCTCGGTGGTTCCTGCTCTCTCTGTAATCGTGACCTCGTATAATCCCCTCCCACTGAAGAACTTGCTTTTATAGCTAGTAGAATGCAGCAGCAAGGGTGGACGCCCCATCCAAGATGAGGTTCCAAAAGCTTGTGACTTCCGTCTTGCAGGCAAACTCTGTACGTGTGATTTTCTCAGCTGGTGCACGTTGATAAAGTAGCCGGGCGTGGCAAGGGTCTGGGGGCAGCTTCTGGCCAACAGTCAGTGAGGAGCCGAGGCCCTTGCTTCAACAGCCCATTGGGAACTAAATTTCCCCATTAACCACGTGACCTTGGAAGCAGATCTTTCCTTAGTTGGGCCTTAATATGACTGCAGCCTGGCCGACACCTCGATTGACAGATCTTGCAACAGAAGACCCAGCTAAGCTCTGCTCAGATTCCTGACCCAGAAAAGCCTTGAGGTAACAAATGTGTGCTTCAGCCCAGGAATTTGTGGGGTTATTTGTTATGCCACAAAGATAGCTAAGACAGACTGTATTTTGAGTTAGAAATCTCCTATTTTCACGAAGAGAACAGAGTCTGCCACCCATGAAATTTTTAAACTTTCTAAGCATGGGGCTAAAAGGCCAATATCCATATCTATTTCGTAGAATTGTTGTGTCGTGAATATTGAATAACAAATGAACTGCACATAATACAAAGCTGTACAATGAGTTTCATCTCCATCCTCTCTTCATAAATGTCCTCTTTGCCATTTTTCTCTTAATGTTTCTCTTTTACATTCCATATTTTTCAATATTTTTAAATGACCGAATCGACTAAAGAAGTGTATAAAATACAGGTAGAGGGTGGTAAAATGGAATAAGTGATTCTTTTCTCCTGAGGTAGTTCTGTGAAGGATGGGAAATTATTTGTCTCAGCCTGGGCTCACTGGAAAGCCAAGCGTGAAGCAAAGGCCGATATGCTGACGTTTTATTAAGGGGTGTGATCAGAGAAGCAGGGTGTGCGGCAGGGGAGCCGGGGGAGGCATGCTACTGAGCCGGGTACCACTAAGCGAGACAACTTGCTTTTCGGTGCAAGAGGTCGGGGCTGGGGAGGGGCAAGGAAGAGGGAAGGGTTTATTTGCCAGCTCCTGTGCACTCCGGTCTCCCCCCACGGAGCACCAAGTCATCCGTGCCTCCACTCGGCCATCCCACGGAAGTTCCACAGGAGTCCCGTGGCCTCGGAGCTTAGGCACCAGGCGGGAAGCTGAGGTGAGAGGCGAAGCGTGGGCGTGCGAGCAGACGCTCTGGGTTGTGCCTGCATGAAGGCAGACGCCATGCCAGAGGACACCCCGGGTCAGAACTGAAGACAGGTGCTGAGACAACCCGGGGCATGACAACGGGCACACGAATAAAGACAGGCCAACGGAGTTTAGGAGGGTAATTTTCAGAAAAGGACGCGCTGTAGACCGAACGTTTTGTCCCCCAAAAGTCATGCATTGAAACCTAATCCACTATTGTGGCGTGAGGAGGCGGGGCCTTTGGGAGGTGATTAGGTCCTGAATGGGATCAGTGTCCTTACACAAGGTGCCCTAGCTCACCTGCCACGCGGGGACGCGGTGAAAAGGTGGCCATTTATGAGCCAGGAAGCAGCTGTCACCGGATACCGAATCTGCCAGGTACCTTCATCTTGGACTTCCAGCCTCCAGAACCGTGAGAAATAAAATTCTGTTGTATATAAGCCACTCAGACTGTGGAGTTCTGTTACAGCAGCCCAAACAGACCAGACGCGTTGCTAAGACGGTCAGTCCACTTGCTGGCGAAAGGGAGCGAGGATGAGTTAGAGAAAGACTGTGAAGACAGGATTTCTGCTGGCGACCAGATCACAAATGGGACATCCGTCACCATAGGGATCAGGAGGTGTGAAAACTACACACTGTAAAGGATACAGAGGCACTTTGTGTGCGTAGGGGAGCAAACCATCTTGCAAGAGGCCAATCGGACACGAATCTGAAAAATAATACAAAATTAAATATACACAACCTTCCCTGCTAAAATTAATGAGAGACATAACTGCTGCTAATATGTGAAGGGTGTTAACAGGGAAGAGGAGCATAATTACTTAGCACCATACCGGTAAACATAATTAGGAATAATGGTATGCAATTAGGAAAGAAAAATTCAGTCACAACATCAGGAAAGTGTCTCTGTTCTAGTGACATCTATTAAACTGTGACTCTGTTTTCCAAAGCAATCGGGAGGAGTCCTGTTCTCTGAAGCGCGCAGAATAAACGAGGCCGGCCAGGCCGTAAAGAGAGTAGCACCAGAGTCAGACGCCCGAGTCGGTCTGGATCGCCCATCGCGTGCTTCTCTGCATCGAGGGCTTGCAGAGGAGGAGTTCGTCTTGCCTGCTGCCCACGCCTTGTCGCCTCATCACCGGGCGCCCGCGTGAAAACCAGAGCATCCGCTCAGCGGCCGCCTGGGCCCGAGGCCCGAGAGTGGACCCTGGCCACGGAAATAGCACTTCTGAGGCCTTTAGAGCGTGTTTCGTAGTCTCTCCTTCCGTCTAACACATCTCGGCAAAACTCCTTTTAAAAAGCAGATGGGGTTAAGGGGTGCTCTTTCGCGGGGTGCGAGAGGAGCGGCATGATTGCCACGTGGCTCTGCGAAGTGGCAGAGAACACGGGGGTCAGGGCCCAGCGGGGAGCCCGCGGGTTGCTAAGTGGGAAACTAATGGCAGGAAGAAAAGGGTAAAGGGAGTCGAACGGTGATTTTTTTATAGTCTGCTTCTAAAAATGCCAGCGCTCCATTCAGTCTCAATGCTTTAATGACTCCGGAGACGTTCGCGCTGCTGCGGTGACCGGTGACCGAGCGCGTTTAGGGAGCAGCGGCTGCTGCCGCGTCGGGATCCTCTGATGAGTATGAAAATGGGCCTCTCTCCCCCGACTTCTCTCTGCGACGACGCTGACAGGAAAGGGGCCTGAGAGATGCATGAATTATGTATTTTCAGAAGACAGAGCTGCTAGTCGTTGAAGAAGGGAGTGCTCGTGTTATACTGCTCGGTATAACGACAGGTGTGGCCGACACTGGCTCTGGTTCATTCACCAGGGCCACCATCTCGCCCGTTAACCTCAGGGCACAGAAATTTCTTCTTTCCACCTTTAATTCCAGATATTTAAGACATCTCTGGAGAGCCAGCTGATCTGTGCCTATTCACAGGAGTAAAAAGCGTTCAGAATCGCTTACGATTTGAGTAAAACTAAAAAGGTATCCTTCCCACTCACATGTCTTTCCTACCCAGAATGTGAGTGTCTAAGCTGTCCCTCTTCGATTCAGTTCTTTCCGTGAAGGCACAATTTACTAATGCACCCTTTTACTCTCCAAATACCCCGTGACCAAGAACAGCATCATCTCATGGGATTCTCGTAAGGATGAAATGGAGCGACTAATGCACATGAAGTGCTTAGCCCAGAGCTTGGTGCGCAGCGGGGATTCTACAAACACTGGTTATGAGTGTGAGGATGGCTTTTCGACGACCCCACCTGAGTAAGGTAGCTACCTCGCACAGCGTTTCAGCGCCGCGGCAGCCATCACTGACTTGCGACTTCTCTAGCAGGCAGCGGGGCCCTGAGAGGCCGGAGACAAGGGAGGAGGTTTTCATTGGGATGTGACGGGGCTCGTCTGGATGCTGCGGAGGCTGGTTCCTCCCCGCTTCGCTGCAAAAGCCGGCTCAGCAAGATGCTCCGGCGACCGGGTTCCTGACCCCGCCCCCACCCCCTTTTGGAAGAAGCCCGTTTCACAGTGTCATTTTGCGGTCTGCGTGTTTTCCGGCTCACGCCCCGCACTGCTCCCGCTCATCCGTTTCTGCAAATCCAGAGGCCATTCGAGGTTTGGGACCTGTCTCTGCAGGATCAGTGGCCACGACGCTTTCCGATCACGTGTACCAGCCTAAGCCGTCAGATACGGAGGGCTTAGGCCACCACATACGTCCCACTCCGCCTCTGCCTGTGGGTTTTGCCCCAGTGAACTTGACATTCACAGTGCTGTGTCCATGGACACTGCAGAATGGTCTGGGTGGGCCGCCGTCTCATTCAGGGAAGGAAGATGGGCTGATGGTTAACTCAAGAGCATTGGGTCCCATAGGAAAGAAAAAGAGTGGACAGTAGAAGGGACTCGGAAAATGGAAATCACCGACTCAGCACCAAAGTCGCAGTTCTCCCCGGCCCTTGTTAAAGGAACATCGGCGCGAACAGAAGGGCATTTGCCAAGGAAAATCGATGTATGAAACTTGACTCGGTTTATTTCCCTTCTCCTCCGATGCTGCGTCCTGACGCTGCCGGCTCATTTCCGTCCCCTCTGGTTCAGCTGTCCTCCGTGGCTGGTCGCTTCAGTCATAGAGGGCACTAAAAAGTTGGCTGGATGATTAGTCCTGCTCAAAATGTCGTTACAGTCATTTAAAATATTACATACTGAGGCATATATTACCGTTATCTATTTCTAATGAGAAGCTAATTATCTACCACGCATTAGAAACGAATGACTCTATCAAATGAGGGTTTGAATACAATGGAGTTATACTAAATAAGAAATTAGGAAAATGACAAAAGAGGTCCCCTCATCAAATTGAAACAAACAAACAAAAAAAAGCAAGACGATCGCAGGTAGATTAAAGAAAGTACATCCGAAACAGAGGGAAGAAATCTCAATTTTGAAAAAGTCGCCAAAACAGGAAATATCGAGAGAACTAAAACCGCTCTCATATGACATTGAAGAATGCCCATCTCTTAACAGCGAGTATTAAAAATAAGTAGGCCGTAAAGATGAGAGTGTAAACTGCGATGACATTGGCTTCTTATCTTTAAATGAAATTCTAATTCGACTCCAGCACAAGCGAAGGGAAGGAGGGTGGCGTGTTTTCCCATGCGCGCTGTCAGGATGCTAAAGCCGGAAACGCTCTAAATCAGCGTTTCCGTGGATAGCTGGCTCATCGTCATTAATATGTACATCCTTATTAATACATCTGGGCCGCTCGACTCTGTAAGAGCTAGTTGCGCTTTGAAAATGAGCGCTCCCATCAATCGCAAAGGTCCGTACACAAACATCATGCTATCATGAACAAAGAAATTCTATTCGTTCCTATCGGTTTCTTCTACAAAGGAAAAATATTTGGCTACGCCATTCTGCTTTCAAAATATTCTAAAGATTTTTTTTAACAGTATGGAACGTGTCTGTTCAGAACCCTGAATATCCATGTATTTTCTCTTCCCTTGGCCCCCACACCCCCCTCCCTCTCCCTTCCCCCAGGAGCTGGACACTGTGTGAACTGGATTGAAATACCTGACCATAAGATGTGAGTCCCTATCCAGGAGTTCAGTTAGTCATATTTCTTGTCATGATCAGGCCGTATTTGGAAGTACAAAAGCCATGTAAATGGAGCTGAAATGATCAGTTCCAACATTCGTCACAAAGGCAGAAGTTGGAGAAAAGACAATTAAGTGAATCGCTGAAGGATACAAGGCAGAGCTCGGCGGAAAGTTTAGATAAAGAATTGAGGGCCCTCGCCTAGTAGCATGCGGGGTTCGGGAGCATGAAACTCTTCCCCGATGGCTCTTCCCAGCATTGGCATGTGATCTGCCCCGAGCTCACAGAGAATTTCTGGGACCTCGACTTAACATACAGTGGCTTAGGCACACTAAACTTTTTCTCCCTCCTTCCCTCTCTACCTTCCTTTTTGCTTTCTTTGTCTCACCGGAAGTTCTCCCCCACCCCCAACTAAATGGTGCCTGAGGGTATTTGAATAACAGACTAAGCCTCAGGAGTGCATTCCTGAGATAAACTGTAAAATCAAAGGTGTTTTTCTCATCCAAATGCCTTCTCCACCTTACTTCCTATTCTTGGGCTACAGAAGCAATTTACTTTTTGGCTTTTAAAGATCCCCGGATTCTGTGCCCTTTCATCCCTGCTTTCAAGCCAGAAACCCTTTCCTGAGCTCATCTCTTCATCTTGGCCCAACTGTAAGGAGCAAGACGTCAGCTCACACGCAGCAACGCCGGCTCTCGCCGCCTCCGCACCCCACGGAACTGGTCCGCGTCTGGGGTTTTGGAAGTTTCGCCTGATGCTTTGACACAGCTTATCAGTGGTTTTTAGCGACGGGGTAAAAATAACAGGAAAGGCAGCACCGGAGTCTAAATCTCAACAATATTTTCCAAAAGGATCAAAGAGTGGCATCTGAATGAAGTGAACACGTGTGTGTTCTGGTGGGGGGCAGGGGTGGACGGGCATGTGGACCCTGCAGGCGGGGGTGTTCCAGGGTTCCTGAAGGCTCTGTGCCGAGAGGTGCCAGGTCTTGCATGAGTGACGGGGAGGCGCAGTGGGGAACAGAGGTGACTGCTCAGAAGGCCCCCGAGGCCCCCCTTCTCCATGCAGCCAGGTGACCATCCCCAGAAGGTGAGAGGACTTTCATTCTTCGGAGAAACTGGAGCAGAGACATTCTCAATTTGTGGGCCCTGGACATGGTGGAAAGCAGCGTTAAGACCAGCAGCAAAGAAAGAAGTGGAAATCCTCAGGGAGGAGGACCATGGGGTCCTCGGCGGGAGAGAAGGGAGCTGGCTCTGAAGCGCTCCCCGCTTCCTCTGGGAGGGTAAACGCCGCGTCTCTGGTGACCCTCGTTGCCCCGCATCGGGACCCTGGCCTTGGCGGGTGGTCACCGTCTGGCTGTGGGGGTCAGCGAGGGTCACGTTCTCTTGCCTCGGGCGGCACCGAGCCTTCCTGATGAAGCCTGGGCTGGCACTTCGCTGAGATGGCTTCCAGGCCTTGCGTCTTATAATTCTGTTTTCTGACGGTGCGCAAAAAAGTCAGTCGAATGGAAGCATCAGTGCGACATTCTGCGTTCTTTCTCAGCAGCCATCCGTCAATTAAACTAGAAAGTAAGACTCATTTATTCTAGGCACTGACCTTCAAACTGCAATGGAGATACCTCTTCAGAGAAATAATTTTAAAGCTGAAGGCGCCCTGGCTCTTTGTAGACTCCCCACATTCAGAGTTCTTCAGAGGACCCATCAAGGTCTGTGAAACAGAGTGAAAATCAACAAACAGCCAGAGGTCAAGAGAACATGGATTAAAAGTATATTTTGGTTACTTGACCCAATGTGGTTATGTTTTGTTTAAAGATTTTTTTTTTGGATACTTAAATGTTGCACTGAACATCCTATTAATAAAATGCAAATGATCGATTTCTTTACTGATGTACATTTTGAGTTTTAAATTTATACCACCCCCTACATAATGGTCACGTGGACTCAGATCTACTTATTAAGTATTTCTTCTATTTGTTAACATTTTGATGTTGACATCCTTCATTTATTTGTTCACTCAAAAGTACAGATCACTTATGAGATACCAGAGACCATAATATAACAAAAGTATTGACTTGGTCTTTATGTCTAAAGAGTGATGTCGGTTTAGTGTGAAGACGAGATTCGAGAGAAGGAAGACCAATGACAGACATATCCATTAAGAGATGTTTCAATAATCCAGAAAGAGATGAGGGCATCTTGCGGTAGAGGGAAAATTAGGGTTTGAGATGATAACGGTGATTGCGTGACGTGGGAAGGAGTCAGCAAAGGTCCTCCTGTTCCTTATTTAAGAAAACAGGTATGAATAGTGGTCGCATTTGCCAAGAAACGAGGATTTGGTGGAAAGAGGGTGCTGAGTTTATTTTTGGCTGCACCGAGGATGAGGAGTCTGTTAAGGTCCCAGCGGGTACTGCCGCCCAGTGGAGTGTCAGGCCTGGGGCTGGAAGGTGCGGCGGGAGGTCCCCCCGCGGCTGTGGACATTCTGCCCTGGTCAGAGTGGACCGGACCGTCAGGGAGAACGTGTGGCGGAGAGGACGCTTGGGACAGAACCGAAGGCTGACAACGCTCAGAAGTAGGACCGGTGCCTTCTCTGTGCAGGGCCGGGGGGTGTAAATGTTTCACAGTTTTGCAGGCAAGTGGCCTGTGTTGTGACTGCAGCATTCACCTCTGTCGTAGTGCTGTGAGAGTCCCTAGTCTGGAGGGTGGGAAAAGAAGAATGAAAAGAAAAATCACGAGAGAGGGCCGACGGAACCCAAGGGGAAGATGCCTCAAGAGAGGCGTGGTCTAGAATTCTGTTTCCATTAACAGGAAGTGCAAGGCTTGACGAGCAGCCTAGTTCTTTGCCTCCTAGTGGACTTCAAACCAATTACGTTACATCTGAGAATAAATCTATCACTTTTGGCTGTCTTTTATGCAAAATGGGAAACTTAATTATCCCTAAACTTTCATTTGTAAAACCTGTTAATTTATGCAGATTATTGGATACATGTAAGAATTGTGTTCTTTTAGAAGTCCTTTTTTTGTCTTTTGCATTAAACAACAACAACAAAAAACACATTCATGATATCTACCTAGAGATGCTTCATATTTTGAGTTCACAGAATATCCCTTTCAGCTTGTTGTCTGTCAGCTCCCACCCACCCTTGAGAAAACACACACACAAAAAAAAACAATACATTTTGTAAGACTGCAGGTCATTCTGCATCGCGTGTCTGGGCAGAGCCACGTGGGCCACCCAGCTACACAGACTGGAGAAACCCTTGCACCACGTCCCGCCCCAGGTCCCGTCCACTCACACAGAACACTCCCGAAGTTACAAATACACGTGGTTCCTTCGTACACATGCACCATCACCCCAGATTTCCTTGGTGCGGAAATGTCACAGACAGCAACATGTCTTTGCATGTCCCTACATGAGTTTGAGCATTTTAGGGCCTGCGGGTGTAGATGTTTCCTCAAGTCATCATTGGTTCCCCCGTCACGCAATTGTGACCAGTGTTTTGCTCTAAAAGTAAACACATCCTTATCTTATTCCTTTTACTTCTTTTCCTAACTAAAAAGTACTTAATTGGTATGAATGGTTACTCTATAGTCTTTTAAAATATATTGTTCGAGTCATTTCCGGATTGACAAGAGTATGCCTATAAGTAAATTTCATAGATTTCATACATAGCATATTTTTTGAGCCTTAACATTTAGCAAGTATAATTCCAGAAACATCACAAAAAAATGATAGCTTAACATTGAGTGTATTTTTTGCCATACTTTTCTATCTCTGTTAAGCATCCCTCAGTTGTTTGTTTGTTCATTTGGTGTGTGTGTGGGGGGGGGGGTGGGGTATAGTATTAGATGCTTAAAGCCTAATTTTCATTCCTTTTTCAATAGCTCAGTTTTTTCCCTCCTTGGGCTGCTATAGAAATGTATTCCTTAAACAATGTAACTCAGAAAAATTTACCCCCATATGTTATCTTTCAGCTCAGGTTTCTTTCTTATATCGTTTTGATTATTTTCACTCACTCTTTATATTTTTCTTGTAGCCTATTTTGTTCCCTCATTTTAATCTCATTGCCCATTTTGTTCTGCATGACCGATTATATTTTCTAGTTCTATATAACTTTCAGCAGGCAGATCGAAATGTGATTTAAAACCTTAGTTTCTCTGAAATCTCAGCTTATTTCAGTCAGCTTCCTTTTTATCTCAGTTTATATACCAGTCTATTACTTTCCATTTTATATTTTATTTTCTGTGTATTACAGTCCAACTTTTTATTTTATGTTTTTCTGGTAACATACTCAAATGATTCGATTTTTTTTCTTTAACTTGTGGCATTAAATCTTTTCAAAGGTGTTTTCCTAAATATAGAATTGCAGAAGAAATTTTTTATACTCCCCCTTTTATTTTCTCTTTACACACCCCTGAGAGTATCCTCGCTATCTAGTTGAGTGTTAATACAATATTGTTTTTTCAGGTTTTAACCTGGCCATCAGGTTTACATGTAAATCCGTTTCAATTAGAATTAAGATGAAGCTATTAAAACAGAGACCCCAAAATACGGCTCCTTAAATAAGACAAGAATTCGGTTCTCACATGACAGTCTGGCGTTCGGTCATCCAGACTGGCAGGGCCTGCCTCTGCCTGTCCGGACCATCCAGGAGCCCAGGGTCCTTCCACATTTTCGTCTCAAAGAATGTTTGTCGGAACTGTCAAGTGAAAGCAGGGCCACTGCTCTATCGTGTTTCCATCTGACGGAAGAGGAAAGAGAGGAAGTGAAGGTCAGGGAATTTTCTTTCAAGCTAATTACTCATAAGTTATAAGCATCATTTCCACTCGGCTATCATCGTTGAGAACTTTATTACATTGCAACCGTTGTCTGAAAGATAAGATGAATAATGTCGCGTTTGCTATGTAACTATATGATTAGTTGACACTCTGTTGCTATGGAGAAGAAAAAGAAATAGATTTGGATGGAAAAGAGCCCCTAGCTCTAAAGTTTTGTTCACAATTCTTGCTTTTCTTTTTTCTTTTCCTTCCCTTCCCTTCCCTTCCCTTCCCTTCCCTTCCCTTCCCTTCCCTTCCCTTCCCTTCTCTTTTCTTTTCTTTTCTTTTCTTTTTTTCTCCCTGTAAGAAGAGAGTTCTCCTAGATGATGCATTATCAGCTGCTGTCATTCTACTTTTCTTGGAAGCACTGGAGCAAACGTTTCGCTAAGCCCTACCTCGCTCTCCCTCCACTTACTGCCGCCTTCACATCTCAGCATGCAGCGCCTTCCCCGTAGACCACGCCCATCTGATTGTGGTCCCCAAGTGCTCATAAAAAGAAAGGGCTAAAAAAACGAAACTGTCTTGAGCCCATTCAAAGAATCAATGAAAAATTCACAGTGGGGACAATGGAAGGTGGGAAATGGGTATGAAGGGACGTCAGCTCTGTTCAATGACAGCGAAATGACACTCTACAGAATAGCCAGATATATTGTAGATTGGATGGGAAAAAAACAGCCTGCTTTCTATTAGAGACGAAAGCACGTTACTGGAGTCGCTGGGGAAAGTAAGGAATAGGATCACAACTTCATAATTCCGTGTTCAGACGGTAACGTCCTCTTTCACACCATACCTGATCAGTCAATCGGTAATTATTTTTCTCAGCGTTTAGGGGTGTTTGCTGCAATGGGGTCTTTCAGAGTTACACATTTTGTTCACACAATGCTTGTAGCTACGGTTGGTAATTTATTTTCCCATGGCGCGGTTTATGGAAAGGAGACTACCAATCCACATGGCAAAGGGCTACATATCTTGAAATAAACAAATCACAATTTCTATGTGTTTTGTGTTTAGAGAAATAGTCTTGAGTTTTACAAAAACCTTAAATTACCATGCTCAGAGCTGCGGAAGATAGAGAGATGTATCAGGTGCAACAATAAAGTGAGAGACTAATGTAAGTTTTCTCTATATGCCTCTAGATGTGTGATGATATGAAAAAGATTCTGTCTACAGAGTAATTTCCTATGAGGAACTTAGTACAGAAAATTCCGATAGTACTGTTATTTTTAAAATAACATTTTAGAATTTGGGGGGCTTGACTCTTGCATAGGAAGTATATAACTATCTCTAAAAATAGCTCATCCTTTTTTTTTAATGGCAGTAGATTTAATTTTGGTAAACTGTTAAAACCATTCTTTCCGAGTTTGTTGTTAAATAAGATATGCAAGCACATTGGCTAATACATATCGTTATATGTGAAGTGACAATATGAAGAAACTGACTTCATTAAAGACAGAAGGGACAGCCTTCAATAATTAATGCTCCAGCCTAGGAAAACAAAATCTGTTAAATACATCAATCTTTCTTCATTCATCTGTTAATTAGTTTATATAAAGTCAATAAAATTCAAAGTAGTGCTTTTTTAAAACTTGAAAATTATACAACATAATTTATCTGGGTGACTTAAATGGCAATGGAAATTTCTGAAACAACAATGACAAACTAATTTAATGTGAAATTTTATATAAACAGATATTGATAAAAAACATTTCATATAGTTGTAGATAAAAACAAATTGATAGAAGATAATGAAGAGTATGGAAACAGTCAAGCATGTACGAGAATTTATTATATGACAATTGTAATGGTAAAAACAATTTTGGATTCCTATTTCATCCTACATAAAAATAAATTCCTAAAATTCTGAGCTCTTAAGTACTTATTTAATTTTTTTTTGAAAATCTAGGATGTTGGTGTAAGACTCAAAAGTCTTTCTTTACTCCAAATTTTGATATATTATTTCATATTTTCTGTATTTTGATAGTTTTTAAAGTGTTTGTTTCTTTTGTGACTAATGTAATACAAATTTTTAAATGAAATCATAAAGTTGAAAGAAATTGGGGAAATAGATGTGACATTTACAAAAATGAATTAATAATTGTGAGGCTAATGTACATTTTATAAGAGAAAAAGAAATGTTTAAAATATGTGCCTCTAGCTTATATTATTTATTTAATTTAAATTATTTTCTATTAACTCCATAGTCAAGTTCTAGTTTTCATTTTTAAAAGAATTTTTACAAATAAATGACAAGAAAATTGGATCAATTCCTCTTGCCATAATAGATAACCTGACCTCTACGTTGAGTCCCCTCCTACTGAAATAAACATACAAAAATACATAAATATTGTCTATATTTAAACGTACAATTTGATGAGTTTTAACATGTGCATATACCAATGAAATCATCACCGCACTCGAGACAGCGTTCATCACCCCCAAAAGTTTTCTTAAACGATTTTATAACACCACCCTCCCAACACATAATCTCCTACTCCTAGGTAACCACAATCTGTTTCTTTCTTTCTTTCTTTCTTTCTTTCTTTCTTTCTTTCTTTCTTTCTTTCTTTCTTTCTTTCTTTCTTTCTTTCTTTCTTTCTTTCTTTTCTTGTGTGTGTCTGGCTTCTTTCACTGAGGATACTTATTGTAAGATTCACCCATGTCGTTGCATGTATGTACAGCTTGTTCCTTTTCTAATACTATTTAGACAATTAGATATTGTCTTGCCTCTTCCAACATCAAATAAGAAATACGAAGTCATTTCCATATTTTAAATAAGAGTCACATATGACTCCCAAATGCCCTGACGTGCCCGCCATACTTGCTTTAATATTCCACACTTGCACAGTGGCTACACATTAACCTCTTACATGGAATATTTGCATTGCAAATTTGATTTAAAGATTTAGATATAAAGATGAAAAAGTGTCTTTCCAAGATGAGAATGTTACTAACTCAACCAGTAGGACTAGTTTTACCACCTCAGTTGGATGAAGGCAGGGGTTAAGGGCTGGGCTGGGGTTTGATGGTGTACTGGGCATGAACACAGGATACGGAGGGCATGTGATTTCAGAATGATCCTGCCTAGTGAGAGATGTACATGACGACTCCTTTATTTTCCTAATAACTGTAAACAGGTGAACCCTAATCCACTTCCTTCCACTGACAGGTTTTGCAATGTTTCCTTGTTACTATTTAAAGTTGCAAGATTTGATTGAATTCAACTGATGTCTGTATGCTTTATTGAAATTAAATAGCATCATATTTTTGACATATTATTTTTTTAATGCCATTCCATTTCAGTGTTACACTTCTATTCTGCATCCTCATAGCTGCATGACCTTGAGCAATTACTCAATTTCTCTCGATCTCATCTTCTTGACAGGTAAAATGAAGATGGTAACAGGACAGGCTCAGAAAACTGCTGTGAGCATTAAACGAGGCAGTGCACGGAGCGCGCTTGGCTCAGAGGCTGACCGATAATAATGTTAGCTAAAATTGTTATTGTTACACAAATGCTGCTATCGACATTAACACAAGGACTTTGGAGTGTTCTTAATGACGGGACCAGATGTGTGGTGGTGTGTTCACCCCCTCAGTCAGGTCTCACCGAGATCACCATGCGCACAGTCACCCCCTCGTTAAGTCGCACCCCTTCTCGGGCAGCCCAGGCAGGAAGTCAAAGTGCCCTGTCGCCCATGTGCGTTAGTACACGTCACTCAGCATCGCGCATGCGCACTTCATTGTCCTGATCACTGCTAGGTGTCACTTGCGCAGGGGTAGCGTAAAAATGACTATATGTGCCGGTTCGGTTTGACTTTTAAAAATAATTTAACCAACACGGCTACAGCATCGGTGATTCAAGGAGGAAAAGCGTGTGATACGAAAGACTGTTTCTTCGGTAGCACTAAAGGACCAGCCGAAGAGACTGAATTAATGGACTGCTAAGGGCTATTTATATTATAGGTTAACCCTTAGTGAGATGCCCGAAATCGCAAACAATTAGTAGCTTCCCTAAAATCACATTTCTCTTTGGATGTTTCTTATTTTTCATAACTGGAGGTAAATAAAATATTTGATTAAATTTCGATTCAAAATAATGGGTAATTCTTCTAGCTAGCTCAGTCTTCTCAGTCGCTAGAAACTTTAGTAGTTTTCCGTGGTGCTGCACAATTGGTCCATGGACACATGTATGAGATTCCAAATACTTAACTAGTTAAAGCTCACAGAATCATGGATTTTTTTGCGACTGGACAGGGCATCTGAAGGCACCAAAGCCAGACTTTGCATTTTGCAGGAGACCCAGGGGAGATCACCTGGGTGATCCAAGCCAGCTAATGACGACAGTGCTCCTGCCAAGAAACGGGCCATCGAAACTTTCCAACGTAGACTCTTATTGCGTCCTTGGGGATCGGTGGGGAGGGATACCTGTAAAAGCTTTTAACATTTTTCCCTATTAGCATGTTTTCTTAAAATTATTTAATGAACAAACAGTAGCAGTCCAGGATATCAGCGGAACTCTGTGTTTAAATAGTTCCGCTCTAGTTTTCTTGGCATGTTAGGCTCCACTGGAGCCGAGCAATGAAGGATTTTACACGTTTGTGATGTGTGCATTTCCGTTCCCGGGCTGCATTCCCTTCCGCTTTGCATTTCCACGTGTTCTGTTTGTCTTAAAGCTATTCTTTTAACACTCATTTAACACATCAAACCTAATACTACAGTTATGGCCATCTATACTTGCGTAGAGACAATGGCACTGAGCTACCAGCTGAAGTTTAATTTTATTCTAATTATATCACAAACAACGCAGTAGACTTCTAAGTCATTATAAAACTTGACAAACACATATTTAGAGCATGCTCTTTTCTCAGGACATGCTGTTTCTTTTAGTTAAATTCTTAGGTGTTTGGTTATTATTATAAAAATACGCAGAGATAAAAGATAAGGGCACAGAAGCCCTTATCTGGTTTTCTGATCGCTGCTGTTCTACTCACGTACTTTTTAGTCTTCATATACCTGAATGCTAACCAATTTATAACACTGTTGAAATTTAGAGGGACATGTTTATTATAAGTCCAATTAATTTGGGCTAAGTATATAGTATCTTTTCTCACGGATGCCTAATCAACTTTCATTTAAAAATAGAATCAACCAATAATTAATTCTCTAGAATCTATCATCCTTAGGAGGAGAATTTATTACCAGTATTGCATTTCCATTGAAACAGTCATGCGTTCACAAAGATTCATCAGTGCAGATGACCAAAGACAACAAGGTCTTAATTGTTTTAGAACTGTGATTTTTCTACAGGAGTAATTTCTGTGGCTGCATAAGGGATATCCACATTTTGCCATTCCACATTAGAAACAGCATGCCAGTGATTTTACGTTAATCTTGTGAAAATAGAAACCATTCTGACTCGTGGTTTCTTCAGAAAATACCTTTAAATGCTGCCCCATGGCCTGTGCTCAGTACGTTCATCATACGAACATACTGTGTCCAGTGGTAGCAATTTCCCTGGGAAGCTGGGGCTGAGGCTGTTTTCCTTGGTGTCTTAGGAATAGTCGCTGCTTTCCCAGAAGTCTTACCCAACAGCCTTCCTCTGCTGCCAAATTGACCAAAACTGGTCACAGGGCCATTACTGGACCAATCACCAGCCAGAGAAAGAGTCTCATGATGAAGACTCATAATTAGAGAAATCTATTTGTCGAATTCCTGTCACCCACCTCCAAGAATATGAAAACATCTTAAAACGTTGGGGCAGCAACTTCAATTTCGTTCCTATGTTAATTTGAGAGGAAGTGTTATTTTAATAATATTAGATCTTCACTTAATGGATGATCCATTTCTCCATTTATTTTGGTCCTGTTCGGCCACATAGCAACTGTGTAGTAATTCTGCGTCGGGATCTTTTTGGCATTCTTCCTTTTATTTACTCTGATATATTTTCTAACTTTGCTGATTTTGGCTATTTATCTCCTTGGTTAATGGAAGCAAAAAAAAAAAAAAAACGATTATAGTTGGATTCTTACTGTTCTGATATTTTTAGTAGAACCACTTAGGTTTCTAATGATATAATCTCATTACTTATCCAAAATAATAGTGTCGCCTCCCCACTTTGTCTGGGATTTTGTGATTTTATTTCACTGCCCGCTCTCGCTGCAGTGGTTAGAAACCCCATCACCGTTCAGCGTCAGCAGCAACAGTGGGCAACCCTGCCTCCTTCCCGATTTTAATGAAACTGCCCTTAAAAATTGTGTATTAAGAGTAGATCTCACTTTTGGTTCCCGACTAATTGGGTTTGGAAACTTTCCACTCTGTCATGCTTAAAATTGCTCAGGTATGGCTGCTAAATTTATCAGGTTCTTTCTAATGGTTCTTCATCAGGTTCTTTATCTTTTAATATTTTAATAGAAGGAAATTCGTTAGTAGATATTCTAATGACTGAATCATCTTGTCATTCCTGGAATCAGTCGGAATTTGTCATGGTGCATTCTTTAAAAATGCTACTGGGTGTTTTGGTTAATCGTGTATTTATAATTCGTCATCTGTTTTTATAAACAGAATTGAGATTTTATTTCCTTTAGTAGTTTGTGATAATAGGTGTACGCTAGCATCGCAAAATGAGCTGGGAGGCACCCTGCTCTACACCGCCATGTATTTTTCATACCCAAGGACTTATCCACCATTTGAAAATTAAGTAGCAATCACCTCGTATCCATTAAACAATTTATAATAAAAAAGAATGATTTCTTGCTGAAACTTTCAAATTATTTTTGTTTTTCCTAGAGCCTCTGCATTTCTAAGTAATATAACTTTACTGTTTCTTTTCTTTCTTTTTTTTTTTATTGAATGGGGTGAAGTGTTCTCTACTGGAAGTCTTTGGCATGCTTTCGCCACCTCGACTTCCTGTAACCCCATGTGCGTACCCCGGATCGTGCGTCTTCCTTCCCGGTTTGTTCTCCTTCCACAAATCAACAGAGCCATGTAATGAAAGGCCTCGTGAGCTTTCATAAAAAAGATACATTTTATTCTGTACGAACTATGAAGCCATCTGAGTTTTGTGAGTAGAGAAATGGCACGATCTGATTTCATTTTTAAAAGATCATCCCTTTTATGGCGTGGAGATATTTTTTAGGAAGGCAAAAATGGAGACCACAAAGGAGGGTATTGCAGTGGACTGGCTGAAGCCGGTTTGAACAGGGAAGAGCCCTGGCAGAGAAGAGAAGTCGATGGACTTAGGATGTGATTCGGAAGTAGAACCAGAAAGATCTGCAATGGGTCGACCCGGGGGCTGGAGGCGAGTTCTCGGTGATGACTCCCAGGTGTTTGGCCACAGACGCTGATTGTCAGTGCTGTTTTCTGAGGTGGGGCAGAGCTGGAAGGAAGAGGTAGAAGGTGGGTTCTGGGTAACCCTGAAATGTGCTTTGGGTGTATTTATTGTGAGATGCCCATTGAGAGCTGTAAGAAATTCCTATTTTACCCCATCTTCCTGAATCATCTCTTCTAAATTTCACTTTCCATATTGTTTCCAATCTACTGGTTATTATACTTTTTATTTCTAATTCTTCTTATTTCGATATTTTCTTTATATTTTTCAGAAGTTTATTTTCTCCTTAATCATGATTATCTGTACCATATTTAAGAGAAGACATGGTATGAATGATGACAATAAAAAAGAAATACCTCTCTTTATATTTTACATGATTTTGACATCTGAAATTAGTATATCTCAAAATTCCTTTAAGCTATAACTATTTTAAGTATGAATGTATGCTGAAATCCTTTTCTTTGAAGTGATTCCATAATATTTAATAATACCAACATAGGTTGTTTACTTAATTTTTACTCTTCCCATTAGTGCATTCAGCAGCTGTTTATAGTCTATGAAATCACAATAAGAGAGTTTAAGACAGCAAAGGAAGGCCACCATAGTTAAAGGAAGCCAGGCAGGGAATTTAGCTATGCTGAACACTGTCGCAGGGCCTCCAGTGTGAGCACTAATGCCTATAATCCTGAGACTTCTCTGTAATCTGGAATAAATTCAGTTAGTGAGGTGTTTAGTTTGGCCTCTTTAAAACTTGCTTATTCATTTCCGTGTGTCAAAATATGAAGTTCAGAATCATTCAGAGTGAAAATATGTTTCATTCCCACAAAGCATTTACTACAGAAATCCAATGCAAATAATGGAAGCATTTCAATACTTTCAAATAGTTTTCAGTGGGGATTAAAACAATGTTGAAGTTCTTTAGAATACAAATACTGCATTTCATTAGAACACTGAATTCAGTGGTACTTTCTTCCTACATAGCTCATGACATGTTTTAGACGTGCAGGTATTTTATTTGAAAAGAAAAATGGTTGCTAAATTGAAAATATATATTTTTTAATATTGGAGAATTAAGTGGCTCTTATCACAGTGACAGCTAGAAAATAGTAACAGATCCTGATTTCATTATCAGTCGTGAATGAGCTATACTTGATTCAATTTGAACAGATCCTGCTAAGGATGGATTTAAGATACTTGAGTATGCCAGGACACGGCCACCAGTAGGAGAAACGAACAATCTCTTACCAGGCAGTCACAGTCTTAAACGTTTATATCTCATATTCCAATGCGACAACATGAATTACGGCAGAAGTAAGAGCGGTATTACACAATGAGGAAACAATGACAGAACTCCATTTGTTCAGGAAATGATGAGTTGTGTATTCTTGAATTTTCTATATTTTTGCGTTTCTATATTTTAAGTATACTTCGTGTCCTAGTCGGCTAGTCTTGCTTTATCCCAGTGCCTCTCAAGTCTTGGCACAGGCAATAATAGCAGTTGTGGCACGATACAGGAAATTTCCAAATTTTATTCAAGCACCCCGCTAGGGGAGCCTGACTGACAGTTGGAGATCTCATTACTTACAACCGTGTCGCTGACCTGTTCCTTTCTCAGGCGTAGCATGGTGCTAATGCACTTAAAATCACCTTGCTCTTTACAAACACTTCTTATAATTTTTAAAAGGTCGTATCTACCATCATTATGGAGCATAGTTTAAGCATTAGATGGTGAAATGTAATTGCTAAAATAACGTTGTTAAAATAAAATCTTAGCGAGGAATCCAAATTAGAAGTAATAAATAAAATACATAAAATTACGTCAAGTTCCAAATTCTAAGATGCCATTTTTGGTAAGAGGTGCCGTGGAGGAATCCAGGGACTCATATTTGTTTTCTGTTTAGAAGTGGGAAGAAGGCAGTCGAAGTTTAATCAAGCAGTGACTCTAGAATCAAATTCTTTGATGAGTGACATTTGAGATTTATTATATGTTCTCCCTTCCCCTTAACCCCCATCCAGACCTCCCCTGCCATTTTAAAAAGTGAATAAATCGCTCATAGAGCAAACCGAACAGCTTTGATTTTGGTCTTTCCCTATGTCAAGTGATTTTATATCAGGACTAATGAGATTAATAGTTTCCTATAATTTATTCTGAGTACTGCACATTCTGTACTGGAATTGGTTTCATTAATTATGCATCCAACATTCAAGGGAAGATGAAATATCTGGGAAAATAACATGATATTTGCCTTAAAAACTCTTATTAGCTCGATGTTGGATCCAACTGAAACCTGTCATGAGGCCAGCTGAACCTGCCATGAGGTTCATGGACATTCACCAGATCCTGTTTAACGATGACAGCCTCCAGTCTGCCCGTTTTAACTGGAATTGAGATTCCGTGGTCGTGTGCCTATTTCTTATATCCGACTGCAATACATGTGTGTCCAATATTTCTTCTTGCAACACAAGGAATGCCAATGCAGCCTTGTGTGTGCGCCGGATGTGGTATGATTCACACACGCTCCTTCAAGTACCAGCAACTATGAGTTTGGAAAATTTTAATACAATACTATGAACATTGTTGATTGATTATCAATAGTGATGATATTTGATGAAAAAAGCATTGACATATTTTATATTAGCTTGACATTAACCTGGCATAGGAAATACCTCTCTTCTTTGAGTTCGAATAACTCATATACATGCATAATATCATTAGAAATTTAGGCAGGCTCATTATTTTGAAATATTTTAATAAAAAACAGTTGTTTTCTTACAACTTGAGTTTCAGAAAGAAAAGGCAGATATAAAATCTATAGAGGGCATTTTATTTTTATTTATTTTTCATATGAAAGGGATATATTGGAGAGTCCTCCTTGTTTATGCAGTTGTAAAGTCTTGATTCTTTAAAAATAACTTATTTTAAAAAGCTTGACATGATTGGTAATATAAGGGTCTATTTTTTTTTTATCTTTTCATTTTGTTTCTTTTTTGTTTTGCCATTAGATAAATTGAGAGCCCACCACGTGTTGCAAGGGCCTAATTTTACCCAAATAAATGAATTAAATCTGCCACTAGGAAGCCCAGGGGAAGGGAACACTTGGCCAAACCCGTGGGGAGCAGCCCCCCACGGAGCCCTCGCAGGAGCACCACTGTTTAAAGAAGACAGAAGACAAATGCACAGACTCCTGCGTTTAATGGTATTCAGGGGTTTAGCAAGCCATTAACTTTAGTGCCGTGGAACTGCTAAAAGGAAGATTTAAAAATAAAAAGTCGTGGCTATCCAGGGACTAAGATACTATGTGATCCAGAAAGCTCGCTTGCTCCTGGGGAGGGTCTCCCGGTGTGGAAGGTCAGAGTCCATTGAAAAGAAACACAGAAACGGTCATCGTGCCCCCCTGAAAAGCTGGGGGCTCCTGCAGAGAATGAGGATAAGTAGGTTGGTAAATCATTGGCGTTTTAAATATTAGGAAAGACACATTGTAAATCTGCAGAGCCTACCTCAAATTTTCTATCATATTTAATGAGAACAGTTGCCTTCATGGGAATCAATTATTAGTGTTATTAAAAGAGAAAAAACTGTCAGCATTATTGGGGATTTGCTTATCAAGTACTGGGGGGATTGCCCCATGAAATATTTTATCCTCAAAGCACCAGTCCCTGGTGCGCTTTACATCATGCAGAATAAGTGACCTTCGTTAGAAACCCTCAATCCCTCTGCTACCCATTTTGTCATTCATTCTCCATCTCTCTCATAAATTTTAAAATATCACAAAGAGCTAGAATCTTGTTCTTTTGAGACCAAGACATCCAGTTTTTATCCTGGCATTGTAATCAAAATTTCTACTTATCTGGCATGCCTTTAGTTTTTTTTTATAGCTTTAATAAATGAAAAAAAAAAAAAGATCTTGTCCTCCTTTAAATTCAAATCTGCTATTCATAAAGAGAAGAGAGAAATCATATCTAGGTTTGATTAAGAAGCAATGAGAATGGTTATCAATCTTCGCCTGTGGTTCTTCAGGTGAAAGGAAACTGACTTGCAGTCAAGTTACCGGCAGGGAATGAATGTTCCGTTCTGTTGTACTTATTCAGAAATGAGACCTGGACAGAAGCCACCCATGGAAAAGCTGCCATCCGTGGTTTATCATGGAAGAGTGTTGAGGATGAAAATGGAAACTTGCATCCTACCGTAAAGGCGAATGCGAAGCCACAAGACAGAAGTGAAAAAAAAAAAAAAAACAAAAACTGACTTAATGCCTGCTACATGGCAAATATTTTTATATGTTCTAACCCACTCAATCCAAAGTTAAATGCCCCAAAACACTGAGAAAATAATACCATATATAAAACACAATAGCATGATAACCTAGGACAATGGCCCAAGACTCCTCAAAGTCGAATCCTCGCTCTGTCACATAGTAGTTATGTGACATTGGGCAAAATACTTATTTTTCCCCTTTTCTTTCTTTCTTTTTCATTAAATTTATCGAGATGACACTGGTTAATAACTTTATGCCAATTTCTGGTTATGACATTATAATTCGATATCCTTGTCCTTTATTGCATGCTCACCAACAGAAGACTAGTTTCCTTCCATTACCAAATATTTGACCTCTTTTTACCCAATTTGCCTTTCCACGCCCATCCTCGGTGGTAACCACAATTCTCTTGTCTGTGTTTATGTGTTTGTTTTTGTTTTGTTCCTTATTTTTTTTTTATGTTCCACATATGAGTAAAATCATATCATTTTTCCCCTTTTCTGTCTGACTTCTTTCACTTAGCATAATACCTTCAAATATTGCAAAGGCCAATAGTTATTTTTATGTGCCTATTTCCTTATCTTTGAAATAATAACAGCAATAAGGTTCGTAAGGATTAAAAGAGTTGATATTCGTGGGGGTTTTAGGACAGTGCTGAACACCTAAGTGCTAGACGAATATTTGCTAACTCTATTAATCAGGTTAAAGATTTAATATCATGAAGCAATGCGTCATATCTCATTATAATCTTAAAAGATGTTATTAAAGCATAACTTAAAAAGCACATTTTATATCTGAGTTAATATCAGTATCAATAGTGTTAATTTATTAACATTAATACTATTAATAATAAAATGTCTGCTTTAATGAAATCATATTTATAAAATTATTTTCAGTATTACAAAATAATGTACTTACGATTAATTGATTACATGTTACAGCAGCATAATGCAGGTCGTACTCGATATACTAAAACAGCTGACTCAACTTTTAATTGCATTCCTACCCGTTTTCCATGTGCTTTGTGGTATGTAGAGTTTCAGGACACAGAAAAGCCTGTGAAAGGGAACTGGACAGCTTTGTTGTGTGGCTGTTTCCCAGGCGTTTAGCCTGTGAATCTACATTTTTAAAAATTCCTAGAGATGGAATATCAGTAGGCTGGGACATCACATATATTTTGAAACAAACCTACATGAGAAGAGTTTGCAGATGAATTTCAGAAAGTCTTCAGAAAGGCAATAACACCATTTCCTATAGATATTAACATAAAACTAGAAACTAACTGCACGATAGATAAAGCTTGTAAAGCCATATTTAACTGCCTAGTGTAAGCATTCCCATTATGTAAGCAGTTTTAACTCTATAAGACGTGCTGCATTCTCTGATTAAAAGCCCCTGAATACCAGTGAATATTTAATTTCTATTTTGTTAAACTACTCTCATATATCATATGAAAATATATGGTTTCAAACGTCAGGTTTATACTGTCCTATTTGAAGGCAATTTTTTTTTAGCCCTTCGTATTATTTCTAAAATGGGTCAAGAACGACAACTTCAAATAACTTGAAATATCTTCTGCTTTTGATGCCGAACAACTGCTGACACACAATTTTATAAATAGACTTTATTTTACATATGGAAATTCTCGGCTGTAGCAGATGAAAATGGGGTCTTAGTGTTTTATAAGCCGCTTCTTTTTCTGGTTATAATAGAACAGCAGGTAAGGAGTCGTTATTAAATTTCTTATGTATGTCTAATATTTAGCACATTTGCACCTTTATAACCTGCTCTTCTAACTCTTCTGTAATATTGTATGCACATCGATTAGGTTCTTAACTACATAAAAAAGATAATAACGATTTTAATTATAACAATGAGTTGATTTTTTTTGACTCTACAGCAGAATAAAAAAAAGGAAGTGATTTAAAACCTTAATTAAAAATTATATCTGAATTTAATATTTTGCTTATGCACTAGTAATTACATTCATTAAAGTTTTAATTCCGAACAATACTGCCTAGATAAAATTAAGGAAACATTTCCTGTTAGTATCTGTTTATATACTCAATATCATTGGCTTTTATTCCTACATTTCTTACAATTTTCATTCAATTATAATTTTTTTCCTTTCATGCTAACCCTTACAGCAATAATTCTTCATGTACTTCAAAATCATATGAAATGGAGAAAAAAAAATTAGACCTTTAGAGAAGAGTTTTCCATGCAAATAATGTCTTATATTTTATTCCCTTTTTTCCTCCATTACATCTATAATGTCCGGACACATAATTTCAAAATATCCAAGAATCCAAAGACATAGCCACCTATATATTTTAGACATTGCAGAAATGCTTGTAGGGTTTTGAAGGCCCACATTGTATGTCCACGACTCGGGCAGTGGAGGAGGTGAGGGGCCACACTAACAATGAGCAGATGATAGAACCAGTGGGGGAAAATAATTTTTAAGATAATTGTTCTGCTCCTTTAGCTCTTATGACAGAAGCAAAGACTTTACAGAAGTTTCAGTAGCCAAAAGAAACAGTGCGTATAAATTCCATTTGCTTATTTAATATCGGCTTTATTTTTTACAATTATTTTTAGAGTGTCCTAAATATATTTTCCTAGGAATGGGGATTAATTGAAATGCCCACTAAGAAGATTATAGGCAAGTACTGTTAGAAATCCTAAATACAGTAGGTATAAGTTTACAAGAAAATAGATTTAGGATGTGGTTTTTTTTAAAAAAAAAAAAAAGACTAATATTATGAAATCATTGGTTGTATATGAAAAAATTAGCTACACACGATGATGACAAAGATAAGGCAGTTTCATGAGAGGAAAATTATGACGGATTTCGTTTTAAACACACAGTATTTGGCGTGAGAGGACATTGAGGTGAATATGCAGCGTGCCCTGTTAGAGAACAGGGCTCAGCAGAGACCAGAGAGCTACGTCTGCTCGTCTGTGCCCTGCACCTGTCACACACGCCTTCACGTGCACGTGAGCAGCATACATGGCGCAGCCACCTGCACGTGTGAGAATACAGGTGCGCGCGCCCACGAACATTCACGCGCGTGTGTGCGGACACCAGTCTGTGGGTGTGCACGTGTGTGCGCGCGTCAGCATGTCACATGACGAGAGGGAAGCTGCAAACTTCCGTGTGACCTCTGGAAGAGTCCTTTTGGCGACGTGCCGAGGACAGCCCGGAAGCTCATCTGGCTTCAAGGAGCGCAAGGGACAAAGGACCGGTGGAATTAGAGGAGGAGACTGATGACGTGGAGGGGAGGTCAGCGCAGGGCAGCAGTCCGGTCTCATGGGGACCACAGGCAGAGGCCGTTTCAGAAGGGGACGCGTGCCCAAGCAGAGCTCACTGCGGTCTCCGTCCCGGCGCTCCGATTCCCAAGGGCCCGGGTACAGAGCGCGAAGCCCCGTGGCCGTGAGGATGGGGGGCCCGGTGTAGGTGGCTTAATTGAAAAGTCAGCCAGTGAACGTAGTAAGGGAGAAAGTGCCTTTAAATATGTTTTGTGCTTAGAGTATTTTATGATTTATGTTTCGGAGGCAATATGATAAACTCTCAGGGGAACCACCACCCCGAGAATTTCCAACAGGTGATTGAACAATACCCACAGAGGTCGGGAGCGGTGATGAGTGCGACTTCCTTGTACTTCCTTGTTAATGCGGCTGCAGAAAGTTCACAACTATCTCGACTCCGGTTTCTTGTGCTGAATGAGAAATGCATCCTGCTTTGCCACAGACATTTGTAAAAACTAAGTCCGTAGATGAAGCTGATAACCAAGAACTACATTTATCAGGTAGAGTCTCCAATTTAGGGAATTCGTCCAGTAATAAGGGAAGGAGGGTGAGGATGAAGGATGGGGGGTGCTCTTCAGCGAGGGAAAGTAGGACTCAATTACAGGCAGCCAGGAAGGAGCCACGGTGGGAAAAAGATGACAGCTTCCAGGCCCAGGTGGACTTTTAATTGGCTAAGGTCATAGCGAAAGCAAGAAGGGATGAGGTCTGCAGCATAAATTAAGCAGTCAGACAACTTTCATTTTATTAATTCGTTTATTTGCTTTGGAAAAAGATGCATCTGGCGAACAGAGGCGGTGTGTAGAGGAGCAGAGTGGAGTAGAAGCAGGAGTGAGATGGGTGCCGGGTGCTCGGCCTCGGGTTTCCAGCGCTGCGTGAACGCAGAATGAGACGCCTGATTTCACCCCGGCCGCGCCCTCCGTTGTTTTAAATCGGTTCTGATGAATCAGGCCGGCCGATCCGCACGGTGAATGCCTGTTTCTATGGCAGTAAAACATGGCTAGAGTTGGGTGGAATGACTGAAATTTTCAGAAGAACACGAGATCAAGGATAATCAATGTTTCCTTAGAAACAAGCATAAACTGAACTAGCTGTTTCGTACGAGCTGTTTATGGATTTCCGTAGAGGTACATTCATTGGAAGCTTCTAATAATTGTCCCCTCTCATATTAATGAAAGGGAGGAATAGAAAATGCTTCTGTTGGTTCAGATAATGGAGAAATCCCTTCGGTCTTGACTTTATCCATCTCCTACTCACACAGTGCAAGACATGCTGACAGGTGGTAAAATGGACAGACTGGAATTTCAGAAGCGTCTGCCTTTTGAAGATGTTAATCATAAGAAATGAAAGAGAACGATTAAGAAAAAACTTAAAAGTGACTTGGTAACAAGCGAACAGATGTTCTCTGCTCATTGTGACTCCGTAGCCTTTAAAAACAATCAAGTTGTTCATTTAAACTCAGTCAGTATTTGACTATCTCTGTGTCTCCGTATCTGTGTCAATATCTTTATTTTGATCTGTATCAACTAACACTTGTTGTTTATTGTTCTCTATTTGAAAGCATGTGTTTGGTTTTTTTTTTTTTTTTAACGGATTCTGTTTTTCACCGTATAAACTTTCCTCGGCGGACGTCACGTTGAGAGAGTTGGGATGAGGGAGGCGCTCGGATATTACAGTTGTAACAGACTAGAAGGAACGGCTCGATTGAGCACATTGATTTTTACTTAGATGGGCCCCTTTCCACGTGTTCTTTAACTTAAGACCAATTTTGTAAAGGATTTACACGGGATTTTGATTCCCCACCATGTGTCATCTCACGGAGTACACAGGGTACATATCAATACGTTTCCTATGTTGCCTTTTATTCTGCTATAGTTTAACTTCTTTTTATTATCAAACCGATGATCTCTTATCTTAAAATTAGAAGTCTTACTGGAGCCCTGAAGAATAAATTCCGTTTATCGTTTTATTATATTTTCAACTAGTCACAAAAATATCACTTGTATTGATCCTTGTATTAATTATGTTAGGACATTATTCAATGTTACTTGCTTAAAGTTTTTTTTTTTTACCGTTATTCCTAGATGTTAATTATGAATACATCAAGTAATGTCCTTCTACTCTTAGTATTAAATTTTGCTTAAAATGTGTCAGTTTTAGGAATAGGTTTTATGACATAAATTAAAAGGCAGTCTATTTTGAACTGCACTCCCTTATCCTCATTTACTGCACAAAATTAATTCACAAAAGAGCTGACAAGCTCCCTAAGGGCAAAACAATGAATCATGAGATATACCAGACCCCTTAAAATTCTCAAAATCACAAAGTTGCCAGATTCATGGGATAACTATTCACTCTAATTTTTAATACATTTAATACATTACTTGCCCCACAGACAAAACCATATTTTCTGCTGATATTTGGGGCTCTGGAAGAGTGGAATAAATTTAAAGAGGACGAAGGAGGTAATTCTGACATAGTCTAACCTGATTCATGGGAGTTGGGTATGGGAGGGTTGTTAGGGTAATTAGCATATCTTAGCATATAAATCTTCATGAATTACCACCCTACTCCAAGTCGGTGCTTCTTCCCAGGATTAAGCAGTTTCTTAGATGGGAGGACTAGGTGTTTGGTTCATCATTTTCCATTACTTTTTACTTGAAAGGCTGGTTCTTTTCTGAATATAGATCAATTTCATGCTGCTGTAGAAAGTGAATCTGTCCTAGACGTTTATTCTGGACTGTGCTGACTTGGAATATAATTTCCTTTTGTGGCAAAAAAAAAGAGCAACAGTCTTAACAGTGGTACAAGTTGCATGAGGTGCTGTGGTGTTGATGTGGAAAATATACTGTCTATCTCCAATGTCGATAAATGGCAAATAATTGTGTTGCAAATCGCACACCACGGGTACATTTTTTTCCATAAACCCCTTATGTCCTCTGTTTGGCGCTCTGGATTTGTGTCACCAGAGCCACACTTCTTCAATCTGTGCGATCGTCATTTTATGCCTCACTCACTTCCCTGCCAGCTGCGTTCTGCCTTCCACCATCGTGCCACGGAAACACTTCTCTCCGAAGTACCACCGATGTCCTTATCGCTAAAGCCAATGGGAAGCGTTTCATTCCTCTATGTTGAGTTCATTCGTGTTGCGTTCTCTTTGCCCCCAACGTTTTACGTTTTTCCCTTCCACCACTTTTAGCTGGCAGTGTGTCTTCAGCTAATACACTCAGGGAAGAGTCTGTGAAAATAACAGAAAAGAGAAATAGAGCCTTTGCCTCTCAAATCTTAGAAAAATGTGAGAGGCGGCCGGAAATGGATCCTGGGATAGACATCATGCTCTGGAGAAGTGCTTGGGGAAAGTTTTGCTTCACTTTTGCGGGAAGGAAAAGAGAGATAGCTCTGTGGGTCCCAAGAGCCCCCGGAAGAGAGGAAAAGCTGTCTCATGTCAACATCAATATAGTGGGTAGGAATGGCTGTCTGACATCTCTGCTGATTTAGCCAAAGGTGGCCTTGCAAAATATTTCCATACTCCAAATATGGCATAAACTGTAGCAGAGAACCCACCATGGGTCATGTAAAAAGATAAAGTAGGTGTCTCACATGTACATGGTATGAACAGAAGATCTATCACAGGTGACTGCAACCTAGTGCTTTTACACTGAATCTTGGAAACTAAGGTATAATTTTCAGCATTGAAGAAAATGACTGAGTTTGAGAATTCTGCCAATCTAATCAAATTACAAGCTTGGCATCAAAAGTAAGGTTTGTAGAAAATCTTAGGCAAAATAATGCATCAAGTGAATTGAGTACACAATATTTAGAAATAAAATCTACTGAAAATAGAGTTAAATTGGAGATACAAAGAGCTTTCTGTTATTTGTAGGATGTTTGTCATTTTGGCGGCAATCTATCATTATATCTCCGTATTCGATTGAGTCCTTGTAATGTGAGTTATGTATTCAACCTGAAGACTGAGCACACTGTCACATGGCTTCAGTTTTAATCTGTACCTCCTTAAAAACATTTTTCCTACCAAGATTTATGAAAATAAGATATGCTCCTTTCAGGAAAACATGAAAAAAGAAAAAGAAATTGAGGTTTCCGTAATTTCTCTATTAAAATTTGGGTTATTTCATTCCAGATTTCTTTTTAAATACACCAATTGTTATTTGTATAGATGTCAAAGAAATAATAACCAAATTTGGTCAACATTTGTTGTGCAGCACACCCCGTGTAAAAGCTCCACTTGTGTGAATTCAGCGGGTACAACACGAAGGAGACCTTGTCACTACTCCTGGTTTTACAGGTGTGTCACCCGAGACGCAGAGTCAAACAGCTCACCCAGGGGCGTGCAGGGAGTGAAGGGTGGTGTGCGATGGGGGCAGCCTGGGTTTGGGACCCGCGCTCCGAGATCACCCCGTGACTCCAGACGCAGGTGTGGCTCAGACGGGGCGACAGGCGGGGAGGTGACCGTAGACGCATGTACAGGTGTGGATGCTTCACTGTGTGTTCACACCGTAGAGATCACACCTGAGTGTACTTTCGTTCTAGGAGCTTGCACGTAAACTTTTATTAATAATAGTTGAGATCATATTGTTCATCTAATACATAAATTGTTATTATCAATATTGTTAACATAATTTTTGTTAATATTATAGTAGTCATTTAAATAGATGGTACTCCATACTCGTAACTATTACTGTCCTGAGAATACTCATAATACTCATAATAGTATACTGTTTACTATATGACATATTATAGATAATATAGATAATAGCATAATAGATAATACTCTATATCATAACTGTCTCATCATCTACATAACAACTACCTTATTGGTGGATATAATTTGAATCTTATGTTTGATATTATACTACTACAGGAACATTTTTGTTCATAAAACCTTGCTGAGAATTCTAATTATTTCTCTAGCATATAGAATAGAAACCACTGGATAAAGAACACGATAAATTTCATGGCACTTAATTTGTAATCCCAGATCATATTTCAGACTATTGGATTGGTTTATGCTTCCTCCAGGAATATACAAAAGTGTCTTTTTGCGCTACCTTTGCCAACAATGGTTGTTATTACTATATTTTTTTTAATCTCTAAAAATGCACGCGTCTGGTAGGGAAGGGTTTCGTCGCAGTTGGGAGGGGCAGTGCTGGGCCCTTGTTGGTGGGGTCTGGAGGTGCATCTGCTCCGTGAATAATTCTTTCAGTGTGTTCCCAAGTCAGGCACTGAAACTGTCCTTTATTTCCTTATTCATTAATTAAACAAATAAATCATGGTAACCTCTGCTCTCTTCTCTTGAAATTCTCCTACCTTTCCTAAGTATTATGAAAGGCCAGAGTAATTTGGGTATCTGTACAACCTGTTACCGTTGGAAACGGGGAAAGGAATTAAGATGCGCCATTGGAGAAAAGGTGTCAGGAGCAGCCTAAGTGAAAAGTTTCTAAGTGAAAAGTTTTCCGTACTACCTGGACGGTGCTGGATATCAAAAGCTAAGAACATCTCCAGCTTCTGTTAAAAACACGAGTCATCCTTGAGTCTTCTCTGTCCCTCAGCACGCTACCCTCATTCAGTCCATCATCAACCCCTATCAACGTGGCCATCACAGCAGCTCCCAAATCTGTCTACGTCTCTCCACTTCATCTGCCGGCACCCTCTCTCAATCAAGTCCAAATAATCTTTTGCCGAGACTACCTGTCACTGGGCTCACGGCTTTTCCACTCCGTGTCTCTAAATATCTGTCTATTTTTAGCTCCTAACACATTCTCCCATGATCATAGGAGATTGTCTTACTTTTCAAACCACTCAGTTCCCAACCTTATACTTCCCTGTCCCACTCTTTAGACTTTGCCGTGTGCGTTGCTTTGGCTGTTAGACTGCGCGTGCAAGTGACATGTGTCACCTTCGCTGCTGCCCTTCCGCTTGTCATAGAACAAGGACGGCGGACACGGGGCGCGCCGGTCAGTCCGGACCTTGGAGCAAAGGAGACGCGGGCGCCGGACCGCGCGGGGCCTCGCCGGGGACGCCACGCGAGCGGAGTGTGGGCTCGTGAGCTGCAGCCGCGCCTGACCTCCAGAACAGGAAACGGATGAAGTCGCCTTTCCGTTCCAGCTTTGCATGGAGAGTCACCTGAACTCCGCTTGTGGGCTTTCAGACTCTGCATTTCATGTGACGCCAAACTCTCCTTGGCTCCCTGCGCTCGGGGCACAATGACCCTCGTCCCCCCCACTAGCCCACCCCATTCTGTGTTCTTCACGGCATTCCTTACTCTCCGGATGCATCCAACTGGGGATCTTTACTCTCCTCCCTTTGGGATCTAAATCCCTCCGGGATCTGAACTCCGAGAGGGCAGGGGCTCGGCCTGTCTCGTATCCCTACTGCCTAGGACAGGGATCGCCCTGCAGCAGGGACTGAATAAACATCTTCAGTGAGTAAACGGATCTAATGTCCCTCGGCCCAGCCAAGTCCAGCGCTCGTAAAAATGCCATTCCCGTCCCTTCGTTTTTTCCCACGTTATTCCCTCACCGCGAATGTCGTTCACTGGGCCCTGAATCAGAAAACATTACCCACCGTTTAAAAAACTTGAGTGTTTCTGTAACACCACAGCCACACGTTTATTCTAACACATTATGTTGCACGCTACAACTGCTTGTTCTTGTGAGTTCCCCGCGTGGCTTACGTGTCTGAGCAGGGACGGCGAGGTCGCGGTGTGGTGGCGAACGGACTTGAACCTGAAGCCAAGATTCACGTTTTGGCCGTGACTGTCAGCTGTGGGCCCACGGGAAGTCCCCTAACTCTCTTTGAGCCTCCATTCGCCCCAATCTGTGAAACTTCATTTGAGTAGTGATAACAGGGCCCTTAAAGGTCCCGAAAAGGATAAAGAAAGAGTTAATATTTGTGAAGTGTTTTCATACAGCAAATGTTATATAAGTTTTGTTAAATGAAAAATTAAACTGTCACATTTGTTTTATTACTACCGTCCCTAGCACTTAACTGCTGAATTAATGCTTCTTGAAATAAATTGAACAGAGTTTCCATTTTTAAGTCTTCAGGCATAAACTTTGATTTTCCTAGTGATGAATTCATTGTTTTCGTTGAAACGCCTCTACTGCAAGGAGGGTTGAACTGAGAATGTAAATGTTATGTACTGTTTTTAGAGGTGGAGCCGATGATATACTAATGAACAGGCTCTGAGAGAAAGAGACGTATCAAAGCTGCCTTCTAGTCTTCCATCCCTGGACTATAGATACTGATGCCTTCTACCGCAAAGGGGAAATGTGGGGGCTGGCAGGTTCGGGGCGTGGGAAAACGCTTGATGCCCCTCTTGGCAATATCAGTTCTGAGGTATCTATTTGACTTCCCCGTGGAGATGCGAGGTAGGCTGCTGTGTCCTGTTGTCTGTAAGCATCCTGGACTCAGCAGAGAGGTCAGGGCATTAGAATCCACGAGACGGAATGAGATCGCCTCGGAAAGGAAAATGCAGGGGCGCTCTGGGCGACGTTCTGAGCCCTGAGGATTTTAAATATTCAAAGGTCAAGTGGAGAAAATGGAGGCGTCATCTCTCTAGACTCAATCGCCAGTGATGCTGGGGAGCGGATGGTCGGAAGATCAGATGAGCCTTGGCTACCCCTTCCGGGAGCTAGCAGTTGAGAGAAAATGCAGCCCACCTTCGGGTCACAAATATTTTGAGGACACACATCTAAGATTTGCAGAAAGTGCTCACTTGCGAACGAAACCCTTCCTGTCTCTCCCTCATCATTCACAATATCATTTTCCAAGTAGAGAAAGTTCTTACGACTTATTCACATGAATTCTCGCCAGTAAAGTATTTTCAGATGTTTCGAAAGTTCTGCGTTTTGCAATAGCATACCACATTGGTTTTTCAGTGAGTAATTAAATCAGGGAGATAATTATTTTTCCATACAAATAAGAAAAATCCCCGTTTCCGGGAAAAAGCTTTGGACGCTGCAAGCTCCTTGCTTGTTTCCCAGACCATCACTCGCTTTCCTTTTTTCACAGCGTTCAGTGCTCTCTGTTCTTAGCTAAAATTGTGTCGTGTCTATCAAGTGTGATTTCCATATCTTCAACTTTCCACTTCTGTAATCAGTCTCCTGTGAATTTTTCAATTTCAATTGAGGTCATCGTGGTCTGGATCACATCCAATTTACTACGAATGCCTCCTGCATACTCTCTGTGCAAGTCTAACACGTCAAATATCCCAGCTATTTGCCATTTAAGAGAACAGATCTTAAGTGTTGAAACACGTTGAATTTTTTCTTTTTGATTTGCAAAAGTTTGATGACAAATTCAAAATTATGAATGATCCAGTTCACTCGGCTCATTTTTACATGTTTTACTTCTCAATAATAATAAAGTCTTAGACCCATAATAGGTAATGTTCCAGGGTCTGTAGAGAAAAATAACTTTTAGTCATTTAAAAACAATTACATTCCTTTTTTATGTATTGTTGTGGACATAAATCAGTGCTTATAATTAAAAGCTATAAATGCCAGTCCTCATGCAAATCTAAATACCCTGGGCAAGCCTGGTGTAAATTCTCATTAATAGTCAGAAGCATTTTGTTATTTTTCCAAAGAGCCAAGGTGGAAAATGTTTAATATTTTGGAATGCTTTTTTAAAAAATAGTGGTCATAAATGCAATTAAACCTGCCTATATTAAGCAGTTCTATATTTTTGCAAGGTTATTATGTCAAATAGGAAATCTAAGTCAATTTTTTAAGGATTAGATATCCGAAGAGAATATTTTATTTTAAACTGTTGAATTAGCTTTCTCATAAGAGCTAGAGGGAAGTCAGATGAGTGTCTTTTTATTTATAAATCAAAACCTCTAAATAAGATTTAATTTTTTTCATATTCCAGCAGAATTCCTTATTGGCAGAGATTTTATAGACAATTAAAAATAGTTCTAAGAGAAACCATAGGCATGAAAACATCTCATAGACTTTAAGATATTGACTTTACGTTAAATATGTAGAATTTAGTGGAAAACTATGACTACCAGACACCTTAAAGTAAAGATCTGGTGTTTATAGATTGAAAATTGTCAGATGTTATTCTGAGATTGTATTTTTAAGATTAATTTAAAAATGAGAATAAAGTCGATAATGTAGCATTTTTAAGAGACAACGAATTATTTAGGAATTTATCCTATAGGTAGATCTTGAATTCTAGGTACACCATGTTGAATATACAGTAAGTAGCTCTAAGATGAAAGGAACATGTCAGTTCTGCTCATTATATCTTCAACACCTAACACAGAATCCAGCACGTGGAAAATGCACAAAACATCCTTGCCGAATAAAGGCAGAAGCACGTGTGCACTCACGTGCAAGTACACTCACTCACACACTTTGTATAATTATTCTCTCTATAAATTTGTACCAGCGATCCCCAGCTGCCCTTAACATTGCTGTCAGCCAAGCTAGCTGTGCTCTGGGGAGACCCTGATGGCCAGTCCTTCCTCGCCCCCCAGCGATCCCAGCCAGACTGCCCCGGAGTCCTAGGTGCGAACCGGAATCCATTACCTGTCAAAACGATAATCAGGTCTAGGATGACAAAGCCAACTGCCCCTGTTTACGTGAATCATCATCAAGAGTCCAGGTTTCCCAGGTCATTTCTCATCACGCGGCCTTTATCCTCACACGACTGTCCACGCCGTAAACTCGACGTGGTTCCACACCCTTTCCTGGCCTTCCAGATCTTCCAGCATGCTTTCGGGTATATGACTCTCCTCTGTCTTTAAGTGCTGCGTTGAATAAGCGTTTCACTTCCCATAAACGACTCAGCCTAAGGTTGGTAGGGACTCCCCTTGCCTGTCACTGCTGTCCCAGGCCGCTGTTCCTGCCACTTCCTAGCGAGTCCTGCACCCTCGATGGGCACAACATCGTCTGCGTCCAGTCTCCTCTGTGCCCGTGTTCGCCTCTTCACTTCAGACACTCAGCCCAGGACCTCAGACAGTGCCAGACCGAAGTCCGGTCCTCAGTCTCCCCCACCCTCGGAAATACCTCATTCGCTGGTCACGCTCTCATTCTTGAAGCTCATTCTTCATGTCGGGAGACCACACATTCCTATTTTTCACCTACTTCACTGGTGGTTTCTTTCCTGTTTTTAAGTAGTTTTTCATTTTGAACTTACCCCATTTCCATCCAAATTTATTCTCTGAGTTATGTCATCTAGCCCCAGAGTTTTAAATATCATTTAAAGGTTAATGACTTCTAAATGTCTATCTGAAGTTAGAACGTTTTTTCCCTGAAGTCCAGATCCATATATCCAATATTGAACTTGATATTTCTGTTCAGTTGTCTGATAAGTATCTCAATCTCCACAGGTCCAAAACTAGGTTACTGAAACACTGTCCATCACTGTACCCCATCACACTCAGTGGCATCGCCATTCACACCCCGTTCACGGGGGCAAAGCCTTCCAGACTAGCTTGAGTTGCTTCTTTTTCTCTTTCCTTACATCTAATCCTCCAGCAACTCCTATAACTTCTTTCTTGAAAATATTTTCCAAATCTTTCTATTCTTTGCCGCCTCCATAGCTCTCATAAGGTTCCCTGTCAACATCATTCATTGGTTGGACCATCACAAAGGCTTAACTAGACTCACTGCTTCCATCCTCACACCAATTTTTTTTGACCACTGGGTGGTCAGAACAGAGCTTTAACAATGAAACCAGTTTACCACTTGCCATGATTTTTAATAATAGAAAATTATAATGGAATCCTAAATCCTCGTGATGCTCAGAAGGCCTTGTGTACCCTAGTCCTGGCCATCTGTTCCATCGTGACCTTGTACTTCCTCCCTCGCTTGCATTGTTTACCTGTTTGTGGTTTCTCCCTTATCAGGGGCTCTGGTGGGTGAAACTCCCTCCCGCAGACATCTCATGACCCATTCACATGTCTGCGCCCAGCTCCGTCTCATGCCTGTGCCCTTCTCAGGGCACCCCAACTGAAACAGAAGCACCTCCCACCATGCGTAGCTCACCCACTTCTGTTTTATTTTTATAATCACCCCCGTGGACTTCATTGGATTTGTTCCTTGCTGTAATCCCTACACCAAGAACAGTGCCTCACATAAAAGGACTCCATACTTGTTAAAATAATGAGTAAATCAAAATAATTTTCATGTAACATAACATTTGTTTCCAAGGAATTATATGGTGAATGATGTTTACAATAAGTGAATTTTCTTTTGAACTATAGTAGCTGACAGCTGTTGGTAAAGGGGACTTGAAGTAAACCATCTTCAATGTACCTATTCGGTATCAATATCTAGAAATCGCTGGACGAATAAAATACTCTTTATAATTATTGACTACCCTTGTTAGAACATAAAACAACATTTGAAAATAACTCCATATGGCTAATATATAATGTGTTCTCATTTTATCAAATGAGTTCATCAGACGTGAACAACAGCATCTCTGACTCTCCTGACACGTAATCAGGGTCATGCTGTTTCGGCACGCTCTCGGACTTAGGAGGCTGAACCGAAGGCTATGGATACCAGGCATTGTCTTATTTGTTTCATTTTATTTCCAAGGATATAAAGCCAAGAATAATTGCGTAAATAAAGATGGCTTTATAGACCAGAAGGGAAATGGAATTCTGAAGAGAAATATCTCGGTCTTACATAGATAACTAGAAAGAAATATCCAGATCGTCACACACAATAGATTTTATAATTGGATCATGAATCCAACTACCACATGGCAAGTGGCATGTTCTTTGCACTGAAAAAATTTATATCTATATAATAGTATTTCTATGTTATGCAAGAATAACCACCTGTCCTTTTGACTCAACAAGTAAGCTATTTTAAAGTGTCTGATCTTTGAATCATGTAGCTTTATACGATGCAAAAGCAATGAGCTTCCTCATACTTTCTGTTTACATTTCATGATATAATGGTGTCTTATAAAATATTTCTGTTTGAGTCAGTGAAGTTATTGGAATATCAAGCAATTACTTCTCCTTCTAATAAAGAAAATGATATTCGTACTCATATGAATGAGTAGAAAACAAATAATGTGGCCATTATTTTTAACAAAATCAAGTTACCTTTTTTGAACAAATGGGCATTTTAGATTAAAATCAAATTTTTACCGATGTACTGTTTTATCATAACCTTCCTAATTAATGACTCTCCCCCTGTTTTCTATCAATAGATTCATTTTGGCTTTTCTAGAAAGTCATCTAAACGATATCTTGTAGTGTATACTCATTTCATGTCTGACTTATTTTGGTTAATGTAGTGGTTTTGAGATTCACTCATGTTCTTTTGGACATCACTTTATTCCTTGTATTGATAAGCAGTGTTCTACATGATGAATGTACCAAAACTTGCTTATTCATTCTCCTGCCGACGAAAGATAAGCTGTTATCAGTTCTTGCCAATTAGGGAGGAAGCTGTCTGAACACGCTAATGCAAGTCTTTTTGTGGATGTGTTTTCATTTCTTTGGAGCAAATACTTAGGCATGACTGCTGGGTCAGAGAGCATATAAATGTTTAACTTCAGAATAAAGTGTCGAGTGACCTTACAAAAGGATTATAACACTTTATACCCTCACCAGCCATGTTCAATGTCTTGTTGCTTCACATCGTCACCAATATTTAGCTTTGTCGTTCTTTGAAAATTTATCCATTAGAGTGACTTAAGTGAAATGCTTATATATTTTCAAACATTTCGGAGTTTCAAGATATCTGCTTGTTTATGATTTATAATTTATAAATACAGTCTACACTAAACCACTGAGACACCAATGTCAACCAACTTAATCAAATCAACGTGGATAGGACTCTACACTCCCAAACTCCAGAATACTGAATGTTCTCAAGTGCACTTACTGGGATTTCTGTTAGATAACCCCCTAAATAACATCCTAACTAAAACAAATGTCTATTAAAAGAAAATACATAAATAGTATTTGGCTCCTGCACATGTTAAAACAAAGCCGATCAAAATTAAATCAGTGTGTAATTAAGGCTTTTTCTTTCCTTTAAGATTGACCTGCTTTCCCTTAACTCCTACACACGCAAACACATTTACTTTTTCTAGAAAGAGCAGATAAGTGAATTTTTGGAGCCTTTCTCTGCTTCAGTCTTGGCCCTTTGCACGGCTTCCATCTTGGCCGCTGTTCGGTATTTGTCTAGAAAGTTGTCAACTGCCCATCTCGCTGGCGGTGAAGGCATGTCTCTGTGGCACACACTGCTGTCTGTACTGTCTATGGGCTTGATTTCTCCTAAACCCAGATTTCTCGTCTGCTACATCCTTGTTTCAAAACTCCCTGAAAAGCCTCTAATGCTGGAATTCACAAAAGCAATGAGAATGTTCTAACTCTGGTTGTTATTCATTTTCAATTCAGGAGAATAAACAACTCGGGGTCAAGAGAGACGTGGATTTAAGCCACTGACACAATTCCCTTTTCACTTCCCAGCACTGCTGTTACGCTCTTCCCACAAATACAGCTCAGCCTCTGGGGACATCTTGTTTCCGGTGATTTCCCAACAGCCCCCTCAATTTAGCCACTTGTCACTGTCGTATTTTGTTGTGTTCAGCACAGTCACTAAAACTGCCATAATGCCACAGACTCAAGTGTAGCTGTGGGGGGAGGCATATTTCCTATTAGGATTACATATATTTATTTTGAATATTCCATTCTACAGATGAGATTTTCCCATCACATTTTTCAATTAATTATTATTTGTTTAAACAAAGAAATCTTTCCATATATTCAGATTTCTTTTCTAATTCAGTGAGTTTTCTTCCATTAATTGGTAAATTGATTTTTTTCCCCTTGTTTTGCTTGATTTTCTTGAGAGACAGGACGATTGAATGTGAACAATTTTTTCTTTTAAGAATTCTCATCATGCATCGGGTGATATTTCTGAGAGCAAATGACAGTCAACATCCTAATTTTATTCATGACTTGAATGGAAATTTTTAAAACAATACAGAAATAAAATCCTGTAACAATACATTTATAGAAATAGAGTGCAGAAGACAAAAGGGAAACAAAAATAAACAACTAAATCTGAGGAAATTAAGTTATCACACTAGCATATCTGGTTTAAAAAAAAAAATCTAACAATATACTTCTAGAATCAGTCTATCCTTACCAAAAAATCTTATTTGATCGTCACAAGAAATTTAGTCCCTGTATTTTATACACCTGTTGGAGTTCTGACTTTTATATCTATATTAACAGTTATTTTTATTTTTGTTATGTCTAAATATTTATGCACAATCATTGGATTATAAAGTGTTCAGAACTATAAACAGTGTAATTTCATATTCATCACAAAATCTAGCTAAGCGCTTTGTACATAGTAGGTATTCAATATGTTTTTATGATGGAAAATTTTATTTTGCAAAATTCAAACAAGAGTCACATCACTGTTATTATAAGCAGCAGCATCTTTCTACTAAAATAAGTTGGTAAGTTAATTTTCTGTGACTCTAAATGGTTTTGCATAGTTCTTCAAAAACAATCAAGAAAATGGCAGAAAGGGTAGAAACTTTTAGTGGACTGTTTTCTGTTATCAAATGATCTTCTTTAAAAATGTGACTTGAAAATATGAGTAAATTATGATTTTTGAGTACTGCACAATATATTTTTAAAAGATGCTGACATCTAAAAATTTCCAAACCATTTATAAACTATAAGAGCAAATTTTTATGTGAAACTGTCCACGATATCAAGTAATTATAATCTGAACAGTAACGTAAAAGATGTATCCTGTAAGAAGAAGACATCTTCTTTGTCTAAAAGGGTCTTTGTCTCCAGAAGAGGAGTCAGGTTTGTTCTTGCTCAATGGCATCTTCATTTTGTCTCCCGATCTAGAGATTTCAGGCTGTGCACCTGGCCTCTCATAACAAGTCCGGGAGTGAATGGATATTAGAAACAGCAGCCCCTTAACACTGAAGAAGTGAGAGAAATGGAACATATTGCTCTTCCTCGTACAAAAACACTTAGAGTTGCGAAGACTATAAAACTTAACTAAATTCTTCAGAATTAGAAAAAAATCTGTCAACTGACCTTAGATGTCTTCTTGGCAAACTGTTTTGCCTTATTTACACAGGAGGAATTTGAGTTCTAGTTAACGTGGCTTAGTAAGTTTAATATTGATAAGGGGCAGGCAGAAAGAACTATGACTGGCATAGACCTCAGTCTCTTGACTGCTGATTCAGAGCATCTGTGTTAAATGAGGCCCGTGGAACACTACACTGTCAATCATAATTACCATGCGCCGGAAAAAAAAAAAAATCACCGTGTTAAGTAGTTTACCTAGATTATTTCACTGGATTTTAAAACAACCTTTGACTTGTAGACAGATATACCATTTATACATGAGAACATCTGTTCCAGGAAATTTTAGTTAAAACATTCCAAGGTCACATAGCTATCAAGTGGGAGAGCTGAGTTACAGGCACAAAAAAAGTCAATAACTTCCGTATTAAAAGTTTAGAATTTAAATATCCCCGAACTTAGGATTTTAAATATTACTTAATTCGCAAATTTCTACTACCTATACAAATAGTGAAAGAAATCCTAAAAACTCATTATTTTGTGATAGCTCTGCATTGCACACGTAACGTTATCAGTCCTCTGAGGTCTGTGGGAACGGAGTGTTGTGCTGAGTCAATTCTGTGGGAATACCATTTCTAAATTGGTCCATGCTGTAGCTGAGTGATTACAAGCGAGCAAGCCAGAGAAGGCTCCTCATCAAAAGGACCGAACAAGGTTCTAGCACATGGAAGCATTCCCGAGCTCAAGTTATTCTGAGAGGGGAACACATGATTTATAAATACTGTCAAATAAAATACTCATTTCCAAACGCTAGTAATATAACACAGTATATCACACAGTAGAAACAAAGTGCCCTTCAGCCCCCTTACGATCACATTCCGATGTAATGAGCACACTTTGCAGTCAGACCAATTTAAGTTCAAATCTGAGGGCACCATTTATGATCCCCGTGGTTGGAAGCGAGTGACTCGACCTCTCCTGATCCTCCTTTTACTTATCTATAAAATGCAAATAACGGTATCTTCTATGTAGGGTCGATGTACGATTCAAATTAGATAATATCTGTTGGTAAGCTCTGCGAGGGGCCTTATCTGAGGGGCACCCAGGGGAGGGGCGTGGGAGGTGGGAGGGTGTCTATCTTAATGGCCGTCGGGGGAGTCATAACGGGAACTTGGTTCTAAACCCCAATGCATAACCTTAATTGCTTCAAGGTAAGGATAAAGCAGAAAGTGTGTTTTGATAAGCATGAGTCAAACAATATTTTAAAAACCAAGTTTCCAAGAGGTGGTTCGTATTCATTTTTTCCTTTTTTAAAATTGGAATATCGTCGTAAACGAAAGCAGCCATTAGCTTAGGTTGGGGGTACTGGACTCTGCTATAAATTCTCCTCATAGTACTTGTTGGAACCAAGTCAGTGTCTGATCAGGGCCACTCTGTGAGACTGACATTACGCGAAACATTTTTCATATTTCATCTCATTTGATTTTTAAAATTATATTAGATAATATTCCCATCGTAATGAGAAAATTGAGGGTAAAAGATGATAAAAATTCCTCCTTCCGACACACACACATGCAGGTGATGGAGCTGGGATTCAGGTCTATTTTCTTTTAAAGCCCTGCCCTTCGTGGTATCTTCTATACATATACAATGTTTTTTCTTAATCTTCTACTCAGACATAAAAATTTATAAAACAGTTTTAGACATCTTTATTTAAAATATTTATTCATTTTATATTTCACTAAATAATAAGCAGAGACCCAAATGCAACATGTTCTCAACTATCAAGCACTAAAATTCCAAACAGACTTGTGTGGGAGGAGTCAGAAACTTGCAACAGCTTTTCCCCAGAAGAAAATGTCACAGCTCACGATCAAGATCTCTGGCCAGTCCCTGGGAGCTGATAATGTAGCTGGGCGAACACGGCCACGGAACCGAACAACCACTCAGATGCTTGTTTAGATGGAAAGTATTTTTTCATCTATGGCCATACCACCCTACACACGCCCAATTCCATCCGATCTCGGAAGCTAAGCAGGGTTGGGCCTGGTTAGTACTTGGATGGGAGACCACCTAGGAAGACCGGGTGCTGTTGGTGTAAAAAGAAGAGTAATTTTTCATATTCCAACTGCAAAATCTGGGGACATGGCTTTCTACCTCAGCCCTAGGTTGGGACCTATCTCCACCCCCACCCCATGTGTGGGAGGGAAGAGAGGCCCAGGCTTCTTGCTCATAGTCACCTTCTTAGCCTGATGGGGGTTTCTCAAATGTTCCCATCAGAAACCCTGATTATGAACGTATGACCATATCCCGGGGGAAGAGAACTAATGATTTCAAATAAGAACACCTGTCCCTGCGGCAGGGGCCCGTCCCCCCTCATGGAGCAAGCTCACATGCAGGGGAGACGTCCACAAGGACGGGGCCGCACAGGGTCATTCTGCCCATTTTAGGAGCTCCTATTTTGTGATTGCCGAAAGTTTGGGTCAAGTAAAGCAGTTTTATTATAGGTAACTGAATTTTGTTATTTTCCACTGAAAGAACATATTGAGGCAATTGAATAGATACATAAAATAGCTGAGAAACAACTCGAAATGAAAAAAGAAATTACCCTGAAGACGAGAGGAAACAGCCTTCTTGGTTGCCAAATAGTTTTAAGTGTTATGGAATAAAGGACATCAAAAGCATCTCCGATATAATGAACAGCTGCTCGCCGAAATCAAACTTCGTATGTACACAAAAAGCATTTGCCATGGTCCTTGTGGGTAGAATAATAGTTAAAATGATTCTAATAATTGGAATGAAGTAGGCTGTACAGTTCCCAACTGCCACAATAGAAACATTTTGGAAAATTGGATCGCTCGCACAAGCTAAAACATGTAGCAATCTGTTTTTTATAGAAGTTGCATTTATAAGCTTGGTGAACAACTGAAAGCAAAGTCCTAGCCTAGACCTGTCTTCTAGGTTTTGCACATCCAAACTAACCTATTGAAAACTCATCTGTTTAAATCGTTCACTTAACTTGTAAGAGGCTTCATTAAAGAAGATGCCATAAGGTTTACATTACTGGAGAGACTATGTAATTCATGACCCTGTGGCCACATTTCCAAATATGGTTAAGGGGAGATAGAGCCTACCAACACAATGTAATACCCACAAGGGCATAATAACAAATAGCCCATCACAGAATTCCACAGAATTCCAGTTAATCAGTGGGGGAAGATGTTTGGGGAGAATGGATTCTTCCTAGACCACGGATACTAAAACACCAATTCTCTCACAATTGCTCATTTCTCTTTCTTGAATTCAGCAATACAAAAAGTCAAAAACAAACAACATAGGAATGTAGGAACTAGATATAAGTAAATCTTATATCTATTTATATTACAGCCTATAATAATCAGATATTAATGGTTAAGAGCAGAGGTAAAAATATTAACAAATATTTGGTGAGACTCTAAAATCGGCCTCGGGAAGACAAAAATCATCAGCTGTGATTTAATGGAAATGCCATTTAGAAATCCTTGATATGGATTGTTTTCATTTTGAAATTGAATAAATTCTGAAACTGGATGGTCAGACTACTTGAAAAAGACAAAATATAATGGACAAAACAAACGATTGAAACTCAATGTGCAATTGTGTTTGAAGAGCCATTGTTACCTTTTGATCAAACAAAAATAGCCCTGTAACTCCTCAAATAATATGAGATGGAGTTCTCCAATGTTTATTTTCAAAAGGTATTTATAAAGAAACAAAGGAGGTAAAACTCCACATTTCTAAGGTCTTTCAGGTAAAAATAAAGTATCTTTAAAAACAATTAATTTAGCAATATATTATTGAAATTGAAGTTGAGATTGGCTAATAAAATACTATAGGAAAGTGTCAAATAGCCAAAACTTACAACGTATGCATGTTCGAATGTTCTGGGAGAACGTACAATAACCCAAGATTGCTTGAAGATTTAGCAGAAGATTCAAAATACCTGAGTGTTTGTTTATAATAAGAAAGGTTTAACTATTAAACCTTGTTACTTTGCTAGAGAAAATATTTCTGACATATATAACCTACAATTCTCCTATTTTTTTTCCAATTATAACAAATCGGGTATGATTCAAATCAAGAAGTCATAAATTTCTTATGATATTTCTTAAAATAATTTCTGTATCCTATTACTCTACTACATTGAATGAATATGACCTAGTTAAATGCTCAATTTGAGTGAATAAATGACATTTCACAAAAACCGATTAAAATAGTGATGGAAGGAAAAGCGACTGCATAGAAAGTGCGAGGTCAAACATCTGCACTTCTATTAGTTGACTTTAGCTTAGTAAAACTCATCTCAGGCTTTCTGCTTTCAGAACTGATAGAGAATATATTTGTGTTATCTGAATCCAGTAAGTTTACGGTCATTAGTTACAGTTATAGGAAGCTATAACTGTAGTTTAGTTATAGGAAACTAATACAAAGAAAGCCTACCAAGAAACCACCACAATAATATATAATAATTTCCTAAGTAACAGGATGTGAAATGAACCTCAGAAATGGCTAGTTATCATATATGTAAACTACATTCAGATAGAAGGCATTGTAGGGATAAAAGTACCATTTTCCTTAACAACACAAAAGAAAGAATATGTAAGAGTAAAATTATGAAATCTGGGCAAAACTTCTGTGAGGAAATGTTTCAAACAGTCCTGGAGAGCCCCGAAATAGACCCAGACAAACAAAGATCGGAGGGTACCCCGTTATGAAGCAGGGGTACAGGTGTTCATTCTTGATGATCTTGATTCTCAGGCATTTTCTGGAATGTCCACTAAGCTCTTGTGGAGACTTGCATATCCCCGCCACGTCCATTGATAGAAATATAAAACATCAGCCTAATTCTCTCTCTCTGCTGCACCGTCCCTTGGTTGCCAAATCTTCTATGTTTTAGCAGCTCATGGTATGGACGCCTGCACATCCATACCAACTCAGGGATTCAACGCCGGAAACTCTCATAAGACCATAACTTAGAGTGTGTGGAGAGGTATGTGTGTGTGCGTGTGGGGAGTGAGTGTTATTGTGTTAGCTCTGCTTGGACGATAGACCTCGACAGGCCATGTGGAGCTGGGGCCGTGCTCGAGGCGGGCACTGCGGTGGGCTCAGGACGCACTGTGAAGGCCTTCCGTTTGCAGCCATGAGTTCTCTTTAAGAGTTTTCTAGAATGTCCACTATTTTTTTTCAAATTTGAGTGAGAACAAAACTGATATCTAGTCTCCTGAAACCATCACGGTACATACACACCCTAATGACCATTTGTCCAGATTTTACATACAGAAATTGAACACACTTGGAGAAGATATGTGAGCTTCCTAAGGTAGAATGTTTGACGCGTAACAGGATTGGACTCTAGCCCCGGGTCTCCCAGAGGCGAAAGTTCAAGTTGCAGCCCCTCAACCACGATCCCTCCGCTTACTACATCCTTCCCAAATGACATTCTTTTTAATCTTGTAGTAGTTTCTGCTATTAGGCCATGTTTCAATTTCGTATTTGCTCTCGCTTTGTGTGTTTGGTCTTTTTTCATCTATCACTTGACTATTTTTAGGCTTTTAGGAACTTCTTGCTGAGAGAGAGTGAAAGAGAGATCTCAAGAGAGATCTTAAGGATTCCAGGATTAGGAAGCTCTAATTGTCATGCTTTAGGGAAAGAAAATGGAAGAAAAAAAAAATGAACAGAACAAAAGACTCGCGGAGGGCCCCACGGTTCAGAACGAGGCGGCCTGGAGTTGCAGAGTCGAGCAAGGTGGGCGAGGCGGGTTCCTCGACACAGGGGGAGTCAGCGCTCCCGACTGGGGGGCACGAGGTCAAACAGGCCACAGGCAGAGCGTCTTCATGACGACAGTGCGACGGGGCCGCTCGGCAACGCCGCTGACCTTATCTCTGTCGACTTTAGACGCTCTTCCAGGTCCACGTTCCCGACAACCTTCCATGTGTTTTACGCTCCCTGTCACTGGGGTTTCCCGCCAAGTCATTCGTTGGCTTCTCCCAGGTGGCCGTATCCTCCCTTGTGCTTGTGATAGAGGCCGGAGAAGGAAAGCAAAGGTGGCTGAGGTCTCATGGTGGAGTTGAATCATCACCGGTGACTGAACTTTGAGCTGCTTAACCTTGCAAAACATGCATTCCAGGATTTAGGTTCATATCATTTCCTTTTCTGCAGATACAACAAATTATAGGGTTAATCTTCATAACTCGGTGAAGAAATGACTACTTTGGAAGTTGTACTTAAGATTAGGTAGTATCTTTGCAACATGCTGACTGTCTGGAAGGAGGATAGAGAGAGAATTAGCATCCCACATTTTTTCGGGATCAAAAAGTCGTTGTTTCTTCCAGTGTAAAAGGGCTGCATTTTAAATCTTAATTCACGAATGACGTCCGCTGAGGACAAGTCTGTTCAGGACTAACCGATGAGGCATGAATATGAAAGCTGCTGAGTCGGCGAAAAGGGCGTGATATAAACCCAGGTTCACTAACGCACATTAGAGCGGCGAAAATACTGGCTTTTAGAGTGGGGGAGATCTTCACGTGAACCGCAGGCCACATTTTCTGCTGAGTATGTTCTAAGGTTCTGCCTCAGCTGCAGGGCAAAAGGGAGCAAATTGTGGAAGGATTAAATTAGTGGAAAAATATTCTAATGTATGTGTGTATACACACACATTGGTATATGTGTTTATATACATGTAGACATATAAGCTAATATAAAAGTTTTAAAATATATAGAATGAATTCACTTTAGGGGATAAAAAGCATTTCCTTTTTTAAATATCTCGATTCAGGTATAGTTCATATATCATTAAATTCTCCCATTTAAATTGTACAGTCCCATGGTACATTCACAGAGTCGTGCTACTATCACCAGGAACTTCAGAAAGTTTTAATTACCCTAGAGGGAAACTCTGTGTCCACCAGCAGACACTCCCTGTGACCCACACTTCCCCCGGAAGTAGGAAGTCACTAATCTACTTCCATCTCTCTGGATTTGCCCAGTTCTCGACACTTCATAGTAAATGTGTGGTCTCCAGAGACCTGCCTTCTCGCTCGCCATCAGCTTTTCAAGGACCGTCCACGCCGTGGCACGTGCATCTGCCCGTCCTTCCTCCCTATCGATGGACCGCTTTCCACTGCGTGGTGCATCGCACTGTGTCCGTCCATTCACCGCCCGACGGACATGTGGGTTGCTTCCGCTTCTCTGACTGTTGTGAATGACACAACGATGAACTGGTGTGTACGAGGTTTTGGTGGACATAAGTCTTCATCGGCCTTGGGTATAATGCAGGGCGAACTTGCCGGGGCGCGCGGTTACTCCGCGTGTAACGTTTTGAGGAACTGCCGGACTGTTTTCTGATGGGGCTGCATGAAAAGAAGGCACTTCTGATAGTTTAAAAGTGACCCTGCCATCTGCAGGACAAGTCAGCAGAGTTTGGTGGAAATTAAACAGGGAACGGGAAACGGTCTGGATCTCGTCCCAGCTCTGCCTTAATTAGTTGTTTGACCTTAAGCAACTCATTTGCATTCTCTAAACCCAAGTTCCTTCATTTGTAAAATAAGTGTTTCTTCAAACGAGCACAACTCTTGAATATAATTATAGCTGCTTTCCTTTCTGGTTTTTTTTTTTTTTTATTGTCTCTTTAAATTCGCTCTCAGGCCTAATGGTTTTCATTGGCCCTGAATAAAAAAACTCCAGCAAAGCTCATGACATCTCTGTCATTAGGTATTATAAAGACTTCTGGTCACATTCATCACAAAACACTCTCGCAATTCAGTAACCAATCGTCTGTTCTTATATAACACCCAAAACTCTGGATCTGATGTTGCTTAGAGGCTTCCTCCGCCCAGATCTGAACAAGGAGAACTGCCATACTGATCCCTCAAGGGCTGCAGAGGGCGGAGGAAGAGGAGAGGGGCCAAGAAAGGCCTCCGAGGAGGTCCGGCTTGGGCCGCCTCTCACACGTTTAAACCGTGACCAACGAGACGATCATCCCTGTGCCGGTTTGCTAGGACTCCGTACCAACGCACCGCCAGCCGGTGGCTGAAACTACAGAAACGTCCGAGATCAAGGAGTCAGCCGTGCCGGGTCCCTCCCTCCGAGGGCCGTGAGGGGCCGTCCCTGCTTCTCTCGGCGCTTCTGGTGGTCCGCTGGCCGTCTGGGCGGCCCCTGGCTCACAGACGCATCGCCCTGACTCGCCTTCGTGTGGCGTTCTCCCTGTCCGCCTCTCTGGGTCCCGGTTTCCTCTCGGGAAGAACACCAGCCATGTCGGATGAGGACCCTCACTGACGACCTCACTGCGACCTGATTACCTCCGCTAAGACGCTGTCGCTGAATTAAAAGCACGTTCTGGAGACTGAGGGTTTAGGGCTCCAACATATCATTTTTTTTTTTTGGTGGAGGGGACACGTTTCAACCCCTAACAATTCCAAAGTAAACGTCCCTTCCTTACGATAGGGTTATCCACCTGTGACTTCTCAGCACTTCCCAACAGGCGCTTCATCCCGGTGGCTTGAGGTACAGCCAACACGGATCTAGAGAGAGAACTATGTTTTGTTAGTTTAAGCCATTGAGACTTGGGGGCTCTTTGTTTCCAAAGCAGAATGTGATTTACAGAGGGGTTTTATTTGTTTTTTTTGGGGGGGGGGGTGCTGCCCCATCACTGGGACCTCTCACCAGAGCCTCCTTGAATTACATGATGTTGCTGAGTCCTTCCCCAGCCCCCGCTCTCTGAGAATAGCAGTGGTCTCTTTAACCGACAGACAGTATTTAAGGTCACCCGACACTGGCATTGTTCTCTTTCTGGCCCATCCCTGCCAGGAAAAATGCACGCACAGTCTTTGCCAGGACAATCGGGAAATGAAGGTCGGTCCAAGCAGTCAGTCCCTTCCTTTCTCGTCAGCTAGCCAGCCGTCCCTGCCCTCCGGTTGTTTCAGGTGAGAGGCAGGTGTCAGCCCACACAGTGTCTCTGACTTCAGGGGATACACACTAAGGGCTCCGGGTGTTCGCACGCTGTCCAGCAAGGCTGTGGCAGCCATACCCGTCGGCTGCTCGGACGTCCTTCAAGGCAACCTGCGGTGGGGAGCACGGCCGACCGACAGCCCCAGCCGCTCCCTCTGTCCGGCAAGCGCAAAGCTGGGAGCAAGGCCCGCCCCACTTCCTCTGGCGGCTCCCAGGGCTCCCACGCAGCAGCTCAGCTCCGTGAGGACAGGAGGGCCAGTCCTTTCCGGCCTGGCAGGGAATGCCCGTAATCCGGGCTGTCCTATAATTAGGGTTGCCGGATACAAAACAGGACGCCCAATTAAATGTGGATTTCAGATCAACAGTATTCTTATACTAAGAATACTTGTTGTCCCGAAATTTAAATTCACTCTGTTCTATGCTTTCATTTGCTGAGTCTACTTATAATGACAATAGTCGCTTGAGCACACCCAGCCATGCCGGCCAGGCCTCACTCAGGAACGTGTGAAGCTCTTCCCGTCCGGTCCTCCTCTCTCCCTCCCCTTTCAGAAGGGTCAGGTCTGCAACCCCACAGTCCCCACAGTCGGGGTGTCGGCCCCGCCTCTTCCTGCTCCTTCCCCTTTATCCTTGGCAGGCATTTCTGCGTAAAAGCTCTGGCACGTCTAATCCCGTCTTGGCATCGTCTCCCCAGAGGACCCGAACTGACACACGGAATTTGATAAAACGTGTATCTTTATCTCCGCCGAAAGTTCTATTTTCACTCTGCCATGTGGATATTGGACTCGATGATTGCTGAAGTTCATCCAGCTTATCTGACGATTCCGTGTTTCTTTTTTACATTGTAAAAAATGTTCCAATTTGACTGTATGGAAATGAAAGTAGGACTTTAACTTGCCCGAGACCGATTCCCTACCAATGTCGGCTTCTCCGCACATTCCATGGAAATTGGCAATAGTAAAATGCTATAAGTGGCGGTTAAATGAGGTGAGAAATCAGGTCACCTTTCCACATTATAAAAGCTGCAGCCCGCAGCGGCTCCCCGGCTGGCGCCCCGCGTCCCGTGAACGCCGCGTGGCGGGGGCCCCACGGCCCCACACCCCCGCTGCTGGGGGGGGGGCAGGCTCCGCCCTCAGGGCCGAAGGCGACGAGAGGTGACAGACTCATACATTATTTTTGTTTGCATTGACTGTCTTTAGTAAAAGCAGCTCAGCAGGCACACTGCGTCCTCTCCGGCCGTCGCCTTTGTGTTATTGAAATCGGCACTGCGACCAGGGCATTCGTATTGCCATCCAACAGGGGAGGCTAGAGACGAATCAAGAAACCAGACATCACACTCTGCATCCGGAGCGGGAGGAGTTTAACCGTGGTTGGTGCGGCGGTGTTTCCGTGCTGCCGCAGAGCTCAGGGAAATGGGGATCCTGAGGACGGGCCCCAAACCCCCTGAGCCACGTGACCTCCGTTATCCCCACCCCTCAATGCAGACCAACCAGGTGAGCCAGCAGAACTACCACGTGGCCTTGCTCTCTGGAATGATAATAATAGCTATTGTTGTTGTTATGGAACAAATGTGGTGTAAACAATATAGTCCACGATCAGACGGACCTCCTGGGGATGAGGAGACTCCAAAACCGTGTCTCATACACATCAGATCAAACCGTGAAAGCAGCAGGTGCAAAGGGCTGGCTTCTGAGGAGCGGTCTCCTGGGACCCCGTTATCAAGCAGCGGACATGTGACAGTGTCCTCAGGACCTGGCGATGGTGAGAATCTAGAAGGGCAACAGGGAAGCAGAGGGCCTGGAAGAAACCGTCGGGGCTGGAGACAAGGCGTTCTCTGTCATTTAGTGGCTAAAAACAAAATTGGGCAAACTGTCACTTGTGGGAATTTGGAAGGCAGAAGCCAGTGTGAACTGGTTAGATCTGTCTGCGGAGGTTTTCGGGGAGAAGGCTGAGATGCCAGTCGGCTTCTTTTAATATCGTATGATCGGATATAGGAAGAAAGAGATGATCTTAAAAAGGAACTATGCATTTCAAACAGACCTGATGACATGAACACTGAGATTTTTAGCGCTGGGAAATCAAATCATTGTATCCCTCATCTCCTCGGCCAGAGAAACAGCATCAAAAGTAATCTGAAACAGAGGACGAGGAAGGACATACAGGTGCGTCTAGAAGACCTTGTGTTAACACTTACAAAAGGCGCAAGGTGGTGTCGGCTGATATAAAAGCATCCAGCCCATAGCGAGAGGGTTGTCACCACAGCCCCGGTAGAGAGGGGGCTTCTCGGACCCTCCAGCCCCCGTCAAACTGTCCGATGTCACCCCAGGCACGGCCAGCAGGCGAGCCGCCCAGACTCTGGCGTGAGGTTATGCAGCGACAGGCAGCTAACGTGAGCCATGCCCCAGGATTATTTCTAATCGGAGGTGCGATTTCATCTCGATTCGATGAGATTTTTTGTTTGTTTATGACGTGCTAAATGAAGCGTGCACTTTCAGCCCACCGTGGGGAAAAAAAAACAACCAACCAACCAACAAACAAACAAACAAGAAACACTGAAGCATCTCGTATTTTCCTTTTAAAATTGCCGGATGGAGAAGCACACCTGGTGGCCCTCAGAGTTCCGCAGAAGTTGCTGCGTCGTTCCCTGTAAAGGGGAAGCAGGTCGGTTTGAGCTGAAAGATCTCTATCGCTTTGGTGCATTAGTATTCATCTTCGTTTCACCACTTTCTATCCTTTTTTTAAAAAAAAGGTGTGTGTTCAGTAATTTTGTAAAATAGTAAAGCTAGCCTATCCCCCCAGCCCCATTTCAGAACCGGGAGATCGCCTTTCTCTTCCCTCAGGGTCCGCTTTCCTGGGACAGTCCCTCTGTCCACAGGGCTGACAAGGCCCCGGGGTGGTGTTTTCTCAGCACTGCTGCATGAGCCCCTCCTGGAGGAGGAGACTCGGAGCCACCGCCAGAGGCCAGGGGCGGGCTCAGTCTGGAAGAGGCGCGTCTTGACCCAGACAGTATTCTCAGCTGTCCCACAGCGAGTCGCGGGCAGCGTTGCCATCCTCGCTGCTGGGGCACCACGCGGCTGGACCCCCGCCCCGCTGCCGGCTCCCTGATTTAACGCGTCCTCTCCGCTCAGCCCCATGCGGAGTCGGGGTCCCCTTGCCCCCCCGTGGGGGCCACGGTGCAGGGTGAGCCACGTGCAGACCCGCATCACCATGGCCACCCTGGACGCGCTGCCTGCCCCGTGCTGCCCATCCGTGCTCTCGCGGCCAGGGCACTGACGCCGGCGACTTCCCCTGAAGACAGGGCGTCTGGCCTGCTTCCCGTCGGCCCCCCACGGCTGTAGCGATGACGCCCCGCTTAGCATCCAGTACTCAGCTGGGAGCGTGGTGCCTTCCACCGAGCCGCGCTATTCAGAACCTAAACATCAGAGGTGTTTTTAACCCTCACAGACACAGCTGCCGTTTGTGAAACAGATCCAAGTGACAGGTGGCTTCGGCCCGGGGACGTCTCCCCTCGGGGGGACCTGTGTCCTGGACCCGCCTCCTCTCACGGGCACTGGGCGTGTCTTAATTCTTCCACTGCTTCGAAGCCCTTGGTATCTAATTCTGCGGCCAGCACAGCCCTGTGCCCTTTTGCTCCGACACATCCCATCCAGTACGCGTGGACCTTAACAGGGAAGGAACGGGGGTCTCCTTTTTTTCCTCTAAGGAGAAGAGAAGCAATGGGGACAGCATGAAGAAAATAAGAAATGGCAAAAAAATTATTTCTGGTAGACGAGCTGTCGGCATCAAAATTGATTTATTATTTCACGGCACCTGGAGAGGCAGTCAGAGCCCACATAAGTATTTTATGCTCTATTTGGGCTTAAGATTTTCTGTCTGTGTCTAAAGTAGAAGAGAAAGAGATTCTAAAGAATCTTTTAAAGGTGAAAAAGGTGCCATAAGGATTTCCTGTCATAAAACCTGGCGAGGGCTACCGTGTTTCCAAACTGTCAGTCTAACTGTTACTAAAAGACGTCGGCATCTTTAGCATGTCCCTCAGGGTTGTCAAACGTGTCATCGATAACAGTTTTGCGTCACAGAGGGAGGAGAAAGGATGTTAAGAACTTAATTCGCAGCGCCATCCTCGGCTTAGCGCAGGAGGCAGTCTGACGCCTCCTCCGAAGAGTCACCTGAGGTCCCACGCAGTGGTGGAGTGTGCGGAGGATGCGGATTTTCCGAGGGTCTGTTATGTGTTTGGTGTTTCTGGGTTTCAGATTCTCCACCACCTTATGGGACCGAATTAATCGTCTTCCTGTTTCCTGAGGAAGAACCGAGGCCCAAACGGAGCAGGAAACTTCTGAGGCAAAGGCAGGCACCCAGGGCAGGCTAATCCGGGGCCGGGCTTTCCTCACGAGTCCGGCCCTCAGGACATGTGTGGGATGTGTGAACGAGGCGGGCACTGGAGCCCCAGGGAAGTTACTTGCAGGGCAGTGGAGATTCTCAGGAAATGGAGAGGTAGCCGCCCAAATCCCTGAACAGCAGCATCCTAGTGGCAGAAACTACGGCATCCTAGAAGAGTGCGCACTGCCTTGGGGAGGGCTCCTGCCAGCGAGACTATCATTTGATCCCCAACAGAAAGTTATTTTTAAAAATGTGATATGTTTATTGTAAAGCCCCTGGGCATATGCGCAAGATCACAAACAACATTTACACATCTATTATCTATTAACTGACACTGCATTTGCCAGCATTTGCCACAACTAAGCAAATGCTTGACTGAGCAGATGGGTCTCACAGGGCTCCCCGGGGCACGTCTGCCTTACCTGTGCCAAGGGGGTAACTGCACCCAGCTGGCATCCGTGTGAGTTTTCCCATCAGCCTCTCTGCTGCTGCTCTGCATGGTCGCAAATGGGTCCGCTTTTGTCCCAGAGGACTCGGTGTAAATGAATCGAGCTATTTCCATTTCTGTCTTCTGTGTGAGGTGTATCCCCACCAATAGTAGGCGACATCCTGTGATTATTTCTAATATTCATTTACTTGAGAATGGCCTCGTGTTTTTATCTGGATTGCTAGGGGAGTCAAGGAAATAAAACATTTTTCTTAGGTAAAGCACATCGCCTCCGAATTGTACACTTTGGCTTGTACAGTCCCTAATGCCAGGTTATAACAGCTGGAGGGGGCGGGGAGGGGGGGCAGGGCAGGAAGCAACTGCCATCTTAATAGCAATAAGGAAAAGTTAACATTACAATACCCGGCAAAGGAAGAATTTGCCTTTCACTAAGCTATCCCGGGGCCTCAGACATGAACACACACACACACACACACACACACACACACACACACACACACACACACACACACACACACACACACACACACACACACCATCCCCCCCCCCCCCCCATAAGCCAGGGCCGAGACTCCCTTTCCTGTCTGCAGGGCGCATGTACATCTCTCTGGGAAACGACTTTGCCACATCAATTAAACTTCGTTTTCTTTTCCGGTCAAGTCTTCAGTGCTTCCTTCAGAAGCTCCCCTACAGGGATGAGTGTCCAGCACCCGCCAGGGGTGATGACGCTTCTGTGTCTCGTATGTAACAACGCGGGCTCAACAGGCGTTGGGGTTCATAACAGACGAGCAGCGTGCGCCGCAGTCTCCGGACTCTGCAGTCTGTCGCTGTATCAAATGCGTAGCCATTGGGGTTTAGTCCTGGAAGTGAAGCAGGTACGAACGCCTGCTGCACACACCGGACCGTGAGCTGGGGGAATAGAGTTAACCAAAAAGCAACAGCGCTGAAAAGTTCCGCATTTCGGCATTGTGACGCAAAGGCATGAATGCGTGAAACCAGCTAATAATTTTGTCACATCAAGCATTAGGGATGGTAAATAGGTTATTTCTGTTCTTTTCTCACTTTAAAAACACTCTATCAGCAGTGCTGGATCAAAACATATATTCGCTATGTTAAATGGGGGATAATCTCACACTGGGGAAAATGTATTCCCTTTGAAAAGCACATTCAAAAATTATGGTGTGCGTGTTTGAAATGAATGTCACTGTGTCACCAACTGAAGGAGGAACAAGATCTATCTGGGATCATTTGCTTTGTTTTTACTCGCCACCCACACTGCAGAGTATTTCCTATTGTTTGAATATTTTAGGCCAAAAACATGGAATTGCTGATTCTAGAGTAAAAAGACACCTTCAGGGTCTTCTGCTATAGCACAATCACTTGAGAAATATGAGGTTTCTATAGCTTGTGAGTCACTCGGTCAAATAACGAGCTAGTGTCATTCCTAAGAATTAAAATCGACGCTTATCAAAACACAGGTTTTTTGGCCACCCTGAGTCCTAGATGAATTTGAATTTGAATTTTTTAATTAGTTGATACATAGAGCATGATATGTGTAATAAAATAAGTAGCATTTGCTCATATGAGCACACAACTTAACAACGAGGACTTGACTAATATGGTTAAGGAGGCCTTTGTATTTCTCCCCATCGTATCGATTAAAATATAGCACAAATCCAAGCCCCAGTCACTTCTCTAGAGGTTTCCTCTGTTAACAATTCTGTATGTATCCTTCTAAGCCTCTGTGTGTGTGTGTATTTTAGTATTTAATTTTACGAAGCAGTATCATACCATAGATGCTATTTTGCCATTTCATGTAACAATATGTTATAAATATAATATCTTGTCCGTATATGTATTTATCTGGAAGTGGTTCTTGTGATTCCCAGTCTCGTTTGTATTTCTTTGTCCATCCGAGCTGAGCACTTGTGTAGAGAGGATTCCCAGGAGGAATGTAATGCTAGGATGACTACGTAGGCTCCGTTTCACTCTGGAGGCAGGTGGCCCGAACCAGGGACTCCAGGGTGAGCTGTCAGTGCACATGCCCCGGACAGGCCAGCACTGTGGCTCTGGGGACCACGGAGAGCAGAGGCCGCCGGGCTCCGACTTCCCTCCTGCCCTGAAAACACAGCGGGGTCACTCACGGCCCCGGAGGCGAGGGCAGCATCTCGCAACTCGGCCGGCAGAGCGACTCGCTCCTCACAGAGTGCGGAGCCCCCCGCCCCCGGGGCAGTGGGGTCAGGGGCCGCATTTGCCGTGTTCTGCTGTTTTCTCTTTTCCCCATTTATATTTCACATTCAGTGAACCCTTGGCCAAGAAGAGACAATGGAAAGTCAAAGCAAGTGTTTCTCTCTTAGCAGCTGTATTATTGTGAGTTGGTAAGAGAACACGGACCCGGAACCAGATCTTTTTTTTTTTTTAAATCATGTTCCATGGGCCACATGGACCAAAGAGTGACCCGAGAACCAAAGCAGCTACAGCAGAATATCACCTGCAATATGTTTTCCAGAAACGTCAGCCATAGTTTATCTGTTTGAACTATCACACACACAAAAAGAACAAACAAACAAAACAACTGGTTGCTTTTGCTCAAGGCAGATGTTTATTACAAGTCATCAACTGCCTAGTAGGAGCGCCCTTTGTTATCCGTGCGAGGGACAGGTACTGGTTACGTGATCACCTTGGGAATACTTCCGGCAGGATTAGACCAGCTTCTCAAAGGAATACAGACCTTATAAATCTCCCAGCAGCCATGTGGCTGAATTTCTTTTTTCATCTGTCATTCTCTACATACACACACATACACAGAGAGAGAGACAGACAGACAGACAGAGAGACAGAGACAGAGAGAGACAGAGACAGACACAGAGAGAGACAGACAGAGACAGACAGACAGACAAGGGAGGGAGGGCAGGAGGGAGACAACAAGAATAGTACAAAGTACTTAAGAGTTGATGGAAATCTCCCTGATTAACTTTTAGGACAGTTATACCCTGAATCCTGCTTTACAAGCAGTGCTTTGTTCCACTGTAATTCCGATAAAGCTTCTACTCTTCCCAAGACTAGTTTTGGGGAAAACTGCAAACACTGTCTCCTTTATGCTCAAGTTTGGGATGGAAATGGACGTCCAATTGAATGGAGTCTAAAGTTTTATTTTAGAGAGAGTTCAAGGTTCTGTGTGGGTCGAGGTCTAGTTGTGTAAGAGGACTTGTGTAAAGCGGCTCAGCATCCGTGTGGCTCAGAGCACGGCCATCACGTGCCCAGAGTTTTCTGCCTTAAGAATCCCAAAGGAGCTGGAAACTGAGTCAAGTTAAGAACCTGGCTGTATGTAGCTACCTGCACCTTGATCGAAGACGCGTCTTAGCCTTTTAAGTCACAGAGGGACTAATTACAGATGTGGCAAGAGAATACCATTAAAAATATCATAGCCATCTTATTGAAACATTGTCAGCTCAGTCCTTCTTTTCATAAGTAACGATCTGAACTTTTTTTTTTTTTTATATATATATAAACATAGCCCATTACATGAAACAAAATAAGAAAATCGGACTCTTTCATTTGTCACGTAACTTTTCTGAGATCAGCGTAAATAAATAGGATTATGGAGACCTACATAAAATCTGCTTATTCCAGAGAACCAAATCCCATCTTCCAGAAAGAATCTATGTCGCTGTGCCGTGCAGTGGCACCAATTCCCTCCGCAGAACTCTTTCTGCCCCACTTAAAAGTTTAAGCCAACAACACAGGAAGAAATACTGTGTCCAAATACTAAGCCCGGGCAGAAGAGTCAGGGCACAGTTAAAGCTGGCAGAGGGAGAGATCGTTACTCTGTTTTCAAAATACAGTGCAAAGGAAAAACGATAGTTCTCTTCTGGTGCAGGGAGAAGCCCATTTTTTCCCTCCCGTGAGGGGAAGGGGGTTTGTTTCGGGCTTGTGCACTGAGGTAAATACTGGTCCCAGTCACAGAAGGAGGACATAGAGGACGAGAAGCGCATCGGGCAGGAAAGATGATAAATTCAGCTCTATACACACTGAGTGGGAAGAATCAAGGACATCTTAGCAGGATGTCTGTGCCAGAGGGCGGGTTTAGAAGGTGTGTGCAGGCGGTGACGGGCAAGGACGGGGTGACATGACATGGGGAAGAGGTCACAAGAGGAAAGAGCGCCGAAGACACCTGCACCCATGTGTTTCCTGTCCGTGGGCTGCACGGCACCAGAGCCGCCGGGACTTCGAGAACTGAGCTCAGTCTTTATAACTCTTCAAAGGAAGAGGCCGCCCAACAATATGAAGTGAAGAGTTTTAAAATCATGTCAAACTAAAGAAAGGAAAGACATAACTCTCATGAGGAAAGAGAAGTGAAGATTTCAATGCCAAGAGTCATCAAAATAAGGGGGTGGTATCAAAAGACCCGCATCCTTCAAATAATACCAGAGTCCTTTTCCCTTTTCCCAGCTCTGACTGTGAGGTCCACAGAGGAGGGAGCAGAGGGGGTGTGGCAGGTGCTCACCGTGCCACACTGTGTCCCCCTGCCACGGTGAGCAGTCGGCACGATTTTCATCTGTCTGCTTTGGCCTCTTGCATCACCTGGCGGAGACTTCCTCCATACACCTGGCTTGCACGTCCCTCCCACCGGGACCACGGACTCCTTCTTGGAAAGACGCGTGTGCGTCCTTGAGTCTCTGCCCAGCGCTTGGCGCGGGGTGCAAAGTCGGTGACCGTCCGGTGATGAGCAGAAGACTTCGCCGAGCCGTGTGAGCACAGGCGAGGCAGACGCTCCGTGAAGTGCCACACGGTGATGTGGTGCATGTTTCCCACAGCTCCGCATCCGGCTGGCAGTGAGTGACAAGATATGCCACACGAATTAATTGGTATTAGAATCATGCCGGTCCGTAGCCGAAAGAACGCATCGGTCTGTCAATCTCCCTGTCATGTTTATAAGGCTGCACGCTCCCCGAATGTTCAGGATCTTTCTGAAAATCAAATGGAACAGAAGCCCAATTTTCTTCCCTTCAAGAACTCTACAGAAAATGGAGAAAGCCTTCCATGTGGGTCTGCACTTTTCAAGTACAGTTTTACTCAGTACCTCTGAGACCAACTGCTGAGAAAGAAAGTTCCCTGTGAAAAGAAACCTGTCTTCTAATCAAACCGCTCCAGCCGCCAGTGTTAACTTGGCAGGGTAGATCTTATGTATATTAAAACAAACACATTTCATCTATCCAGAAATTACGTCCCGCGTCTCACACTGACTTGCCCTACCTTCGAACTCTTTAAATTTAGAATTTTCTTAGCATGTACAGTGGCTTCCTTCGCACACGTTAATGAAACCCTGTTAGCAGTCCGGATGCATTTTTCACGTGAATTTCTTAATACGTGAAGAGGACTTTGATTTATATTTAGGACTCGCCGGCCACGTGCTTTGTTTAAGCAGGAGTATGTGTTGCAATCAATCACGGACCACTCTAAAAACGTTTTATTAAAGCACTACAAGGTCCCAGCCTAGCAGAAATCCAGGAAAAAACACCAACCCACAACAGCGGTTCAATTTATACTCTCCAGCCCTTACAAATGGAATTTTAAGGTGTTATTTAAAGATGTATATTTCAACTTGTAAGTTCATTTATCTCCTTTGTACTATGCATGTGGTTTTCCAACAAAAGCATGTGCAAAAGGGTTCTCCTAGGCTGAAGACCTTTGTTGAATAGTTTGCATCTCTAAGAATGCAGATCACTGATGAGGTCTGCACAGAGACAGCCAATTCAGACCACAAGTAAGAATTTTATTGGTTATAACTTTGGATTATCTGTTTAAATGGGATGTGAGTGACTAGAATAGTGGCGTGAACCCTCAGTTGAGAAGGGTGCACATAATACGTATGTATATTTTCTCATTAATTAAAAGTAGTCATTTTTCGAGACTAACAAGGAATGCTCGCAGATCTACCTATCCCCTTATACAAGTTCTACTTTTATTTTTACTCTTATTTCTGTTAATGGTAAATAACATTTATTTAAACATCTGCTCTGCTCAATTATACTTTGCATTTATTATTAAAATGAATTCTTAGGACAATTCTCCGTGGTAGATAATGCGGTGTTTATTTATAAATGTGTAAGCTGGGATTCGGGAGGCACTTGGGTGTGTTGTCAACAGCTAGTTATGTAGCGGGAAATGGGCCTTGTTCTCAGATACACTTTTTCATCTACCACAAAACCAGAAATCTGGCTATTCCACGTAATAGTTAGTTACTCAGTAGTGGGCACTTTTTTTTACGCGTAATCCAAACTGGTATCATTGTCACTTAAGATGGGTATTGTTATCTTTTTAATAAAAAAAAAGAACTGAAGTCATGTCAAGCTAAGCAAACCTCTCATACAGGTGCTAGGCGACGCAGCTGGCATTTGCACGGGGCCCGTCCCTTTTCTGAAGACAGGCCCCTTCCAGACACGTCACCCACGGAGCAGCGTTTGAGTGCCTCCCAGGGCTCCGGGAACTGTTCTCACCAGGGATGATGTGGTACGCGAGCTCTACCCAGCTCTGTTTTCTTAAAAACAGTCTAGTGGAAACAAAATCTGTTAATACTAATGTACTCAGTCTTCACCTAATTTGGATCCCAGAGTGCAATTACAGAGCAAGGACTTTGTCTACAGGGCATGAGAAGGCTTCGCAGATGAAGCCGAAATCCATAGACATTCTGATGTGTTTGAGCTAGCCTTGCAAGAAGGAGAGCAGGAAAAGGAGTCGCCGAGGAAAGATGCCCATGAGGGACATTAACGATGTCTAGCGTAGCTAGGGCTTATGTGGCAGGGAAGAGTGACGTAATCACGGGGGAAATATGGAGACCAGTCATACAGAGTGTTCGTCGGCCATGCTTCCAATTTTGACTTCAAGAGCAGTAGAAATAAATAAATGTTCACACTCGCATTTTAAAACTATTAATCTGTCTAAAAATATGGAGAAAGGAACAGAAGAGAACAACACCGGCGACTGCCATTACCATGAGGACAATGACTTATTCCAGAATTCCAGGAGGAAGAGAATCATTTTTGAACTGCAAAATATTGGCAGCAGTAGGGATGGCGATAAATGGATAGATTAGTCTCTTCTTTCAGTAAACATTTATAGAGACCCGACTCCGTGCCAGGCACTACTCTTAAGTATTTGTATTGTGAATAGAAACAGAAAAAGCCTTCTTTTCATGATTTTTATGCTGAATGATATAGGAAGGCATTAGTTCTGTGCAAAAGCATGACAAATGGAATGTGACATATTTTGACAGGACCACTGGTGAGTGCGGAAACAGGAAGAAGAGTTAGGAGACTCTTTGAATAATCTAGCAAGAGATGTTGGTATCAGTGGATAGAGTGAGAAGTGGTCATGAGATGGGTAAGTGACCTGGCACAGCAGGGCGTGTGTTGAGGGGACCAGGCAGGGATGACTCCCTAGTCTCCGGCTGGAGCAGATAGGTGTGCATTAGCACCATTTCCTGACAATGTAGAATATCATAAAAAGCACATTGGGGATAGGAAAACAATGACTTCTCTTTAAATTTGAAATTCCAGGGTGATTTCCAAAAATAGATTTGAAGAAGAGCACTTTGGGCTCGTGATATCATTCAAGGGCATGTCGTCAGCACAGGATTCACTGACGCCACTGGCTAGCTGTTGGGTGCACCTCACCGTGAGAGGGGACAAGGCCAAGACAGATCCCTGGGAAATGAGGATGTTCGGAGATCAGGTATATGAGGCGGAGCCCGCGAAGAGCACAGAACAGGAATGAAGAGTGAGGCACAAAGAAAATCGGAAAATTTGGTATCATAACATCCCAAGGAATAGTTTTTTTTTTTTTTAACAGACTTAATTTTTTAGAGCAGGTTTATGTTCACAGCAAAATGGAGAGGAAGGTACAGAAGGACCCCACTTTCCCCCCACCCCCCACTCGCACAGCCTCCCCGATTATCAACATCCCCACCAGAGTGGTGCTCATGTCACTACAGACAGATCTACAGTGACACGTTGTCCCCCGAAGTCCGTAACTTCCATTAAGGTTTACTCTTGACCGCGTGCACTCCGCGGGTGTGGACGAATGGAGAATGACATGTCCGCATCCCAATGGTACCACACAGTTACTTCTCACTGCCAATAAAAATCCTCCAAGCTCTGCATCCCCCTCCCCCGTCCCTCCCCAGACAACCACTGATACTTGCTGTTCCGTAGTTTTGCACGTTCCAAAACGTCATGTAGTTGGAATCATCCAATGTGCAGCCTTTTCAGATTGGTTTTATTTTTCACTTAGTAATATGCATTTCAATTTCATCTATGTCTTTTCCTGACTCGATCATTTCTGTTCACTCTCTCGATGGCATCTTTTCCTCTGATAATTTTCGGAAAGCCTGTGTGAGTGTGCCAGGCAGCTGAGAATGCATGGACTACTCTTGTCCAGCGTAACCCCTCCACGCCGGTTTTCCTCATGATGTATGAATGAAATGATGTGCATTCAGAGGAAGTTACTTTTACAAAATACACAAGCAGACCTGGAATGATGACAGGGCCTCCACTTTCAAATTTCTCACAGTGGCCGTGTGGGGGTCACACTGCGTATTTCACGTGAGCTCAGGAGTAGGTGCGCTCATACCTGTTAGCCTTGGCCCCCCTTGTAGTTATGTGCCCTCCAAAATGCAAGGGAGGGACCCTGGAATCTGTCTCCATCACTGCTGCTGGTGCCCTCTATGAAACATGGCTCCCTGACGTCAGTGACGTATCCTGATTTTGTCTTTACTGTCTAACGCCCAAATGAGGAGAGTGCACAGTGTCTGGGTCTCTCGTGTCCAGCTCTTTCTCTGCCGGGTCTAAGTTACACTAAGCCAGTGTGATACAGGCTTCTCTGCTGGGTCTCAGCAACTACTGTCACACTAAGCCAGTGATGCAGGGGCTTCAAGAAAAGAACACGGAGTGAGGCGTTCCATTCCAAATAAGAGGGTCACAGAAGCCTTCGCAGCCTTCGTCGGGAGAAACTCTGCAGGACCCGCTTCTCGCTTCGCCGACCCCGATCTCTAAGTCCAGATGTCTTATTCGGTGCTTTGGCCTTGTCGATTCTGAATTATCTTTTCATGTGCACGTCAGCAGGGCACACGCACGCTCTGAACCCCGTCACCTCTCTCTCCAGGCTCCCCTGGGGGGGCCCCTGGGCCCCGACCTCATCTGCAAGGCGTGGGACCTCACGGGCATGCCAGGCTCCCTGCTGCAGAGCGCATTCCATGTGATACGCCGGCTAATGCGCACCATGACATGCTAAGCTGGCGCTGGCATCTCAGTGTTGCAGACGATGGAGCTGAGACGCAGAGACGCGGTCACGTGGCCTCCCACCGCACTTCCGGGTCGGCGAGCTCGCTGCGCCCCGCCCCGCCGTGAACGTCACGTGGCAGTAGATCTTCGAGTAAATTCTCATTCATTTCACTAGTTCTGCCTGCACACGCGTTCCTCCCCACTCGTAAAGCAGGTCCTCGCTCGAGTCTATTTCCACATGAGACCACCTCTGGATCTCTCTTTTCCCTACCTCTGTACCTGGGAGCTATCTGGACGGCATCTCCACTCCGTCCAGCTATTATTTAGTGCCGCCCCTGATTAGTCTAACACATCGATGGCCAAAATTGTCACACTGAATAGCTCTTTCCAAGACACCTCTGAACATGCATGTGACGTTCCTTCTTCCAGCAATACCTTTTTCCTTCTACTCTGCTAGAAGAATCTTTGTACAACTCAAATACTGTGTTTTCTGTGACACTCCTAGACCCTTACCCCGGGCACTTAGTTGTAGTCCCATTAATAGACTATAAATGGCTTAATTATAGCCAGGATCACACTGCACTGAAATTGTCTTTCTTCCACCTACACAGGGACGCTCTGATGAGAAAGACACAGGGTTCCATGCTCTCTCAAATTTTTAAAATGTAGGAGTTACTCGAAACAACTATAGAAAAAGTATGACATATAAATATGCTATTTTAGTCAGTATATATTAATATATGGAAAACTAATCCTAATAGTCTATTCTATATAATTTAATGTATAATCATTTAACTACATAATAGTTATATATAGCTATATCTATATATTCATATATATTTTCATAACTAGTTTTTCAATAGTAGTTTTTTTCATATAATCTTAGGCTTATATTTAGACTCAAGAAAAGTGCTTATGTTATTTACACATCCTAGTAGGTTTATAATGGCATTATTTTGAAAATGTCATAGGATTTTTGGATGATGAGATGAAAATTTGTTGACATTTGAATGTGTGTTTCCTCCGCAAAGTTTAGGCTATTTCTTCTAAGCAACACTCTAGAGAGTTTTCTTAAATATCAAAGAGCACTTCATAAGTATGCTATTTAGCTAAGAGTTAAATATTATAAAATAAAATTGAATTGAATTCAATGTAATCGACAAATTGACAATTTTCAAACAAAATAATATAAATGCAGTTTTCAATGTCAACAGTAGATGGTCATCATTCTGCATTAAAATGTCAGTTTCTGGTTTTTTTTTTTTTGTGTGTGATGGGTACACTTTATTTTGCATGTGAGGCAGCAGAGATTATGCTAGCCACTTTGAGATCTGATTGTACTCTTTAATTTCGGGGGGTGAAATAAAGTCACGAATAAGATCCAGGTAGTGTGTATCACTTGCCAGAACACAGGGCTGATAGTGTCACCACAAAGTGAAGCCAAAACAAGAGGGTTTTGGGGGCCTTAAAAATCAGCAGAAAGCCTCTGGGAATTTCAGAAAATCTAAGCAAAGCAAATGGGTGAAAAATAGGCTCAACACTTCTCTGCCTTCTTACAAAGTTGCCCAGCGATGCTAATTACCCTGTGTCACGCGGAAGTCCAGATAATTCTCTCCCCCTTCCACTTTGCAAATCTTGTGTCTCCCTATCCCAACTTAGGAATGAAATTCCAAGATAAGTATGCATTCTTAGCCCATGACTATGAAGTCGAGAGAAAGTCGTATTTTTAAATTAGTAAAAATTTCATCTTGTTTGGAAAATTACGTTTGATGCTTAACCATTTTAGTTATAACTGTATATTAATGTTGCTTATGAAAGTGTACATATATGAAGACTCAGAGATAACTGTCAGTTACCTCTTATGAAAGGGCTAACAAAAACTGCTCAAGTCTGAGGGATTTTTTAAATCACTTAATCAGATTACTCAAAGAGAAAACTTTGATGTCAGAGGAAACCAAATTCAAAAATATTCTGATAAATCCACTGTGAACCTAGCACTTTCTTTTTGTCCCTGTCCATGTAAATGACACCACCAGATAGGTAATATGTGTGTTGGTGATAACATTTCACTAGCATATTGACTCTTCGTGTGAAGAACAAGTCTGAGGTACCTGAGGAAAAGTGTACCCATGTTTATGGCACAGGACTATGGTTAGAACAAAATTAGATATGAAACAAAAAACACCTCTTTCTGCCTTGTACGGTGAGTATTCTCAATGAAGTACTCCAAGTCTCTAGTAAGAAACTTCTCATCCAGAAATCTTCCTTTCCCATCTTCTTCATAAAAGAAATTTCATTTCCGGATCTGAATCACAGTTCTCTTACTTACTCTGTTATCTTTGGCATGATAATAACCTGCACAGGGAGTTGTTTTGAGAATTTCATCTGAAGATATAAGGAAAGCACCTCACAAGATTGTTCAGCCCAGGAAATAAGTATATTGCACATACTCTAATAATCGTAAACATCGTTTCTCTGCATATTCAAATTCATTTAACCAAACCATCAGGTTTAGATAAAATACGAACTTAGGAAAATGTTCCTGGAAGAGCTCTAGTTCAGTGCATAAATGATCGAGTATTAAATCAGAAATGTTCTCTCCCCTCCTTCCTAGCAATAGGTTCAGAGGGACCGCCCCCACCTCGTGCCTTATTCCCGGTAGCTGATTACTCGTGACACGTTTCTGTGCCGCTTCTCCCGTCTTTACAGCTTTCCTTTCCCTGTTGCGCAGTGACAGCCATCTGCACAGAATTTTAAGTCCCACTTCAAGGGTTCTGATACTTGCCTGCCACCCAGCATCACTGCATAATTTGGGCTGCCAGATTTTCTGTCCCCGCACTTAAAATATTTGTCTAACAGGCCTGTTATTCTGAATTGATCTCTTTGATTCCGACTACCTATTTTGTCGGCCAGATGTGCCATTTCTGCCTGACTAAACTTATTTTTCTTCATTATGTTCAGGGGCGAGTTTAACTCCAGTCTGCCTTCATGCACATGCATATGCACGCATATCCGTGGGCATGAACACACACACACACACACACACACACACACACACACACTCCACCTGCTTTCCCAGCCTAGCTTGATCACAACTTGTAGAATTATTTGCACAATAGTTGCTGTGAGCACTTAAGATTACTAAATCTAGATCCTTGCTGTGCATTACAAGCTTTTTAAATGCAAATATGTTAACTTTTAAATTTATTTGTGGAGATTCCTAATTCAGTCTGAGGTAAATAGGCCTAGTATTTAAGAGTCTGCATTCTGGGGCAAAGCAAAAACAGAAGTAATCCACCCCAAACTTACTCTGGGGAGCGTGGCTGTTTGAATACACAGGGTGACTTTCTTCCACTAATTCAGATACGGTTGGAAACGCCATTCACAGTCAGAGCTTTGGGAAAATCCCGGTGTCTGGAATGGCCAAACCTGCTTGAAGCTGACATTAAAGTAAGAAAACTGAACTAGGGCTTCTGTAGAATTAATTGCATAAACTTCAATATCACAAATATTCATTTTATTATTATTATTATTATGAAGCAGGGTATGGCATAAATAGCAGTTATGGGCTTTCAAACTCCAACTGGATAGAAATACTAACATCTTGTATCATCTTCTAATTTTTAACTGCTAGGCGAACGTTGGTGTCAAAAAATTCTTTTTATACTACTATTGGAATCTTAAAAGGCTGTTGATATTTTCAAAATAGTGGCAAGATTCTTTGCTATGTAAATGCCAGTGTGAAAAAGTAATGTACTTTGTGATATGTGGGCAGTGTTCAGAGCCTGGAAACATTTGATCTCTATCCGTAGCTACAATCTCTATCTGTACACACCTGTCTCTCTCCACATCTGTCTGTCTCTCTGTATTTATCTTTCTGTATTTGGGGTGGGCATGGGGGGTCATCCCCAGCACCGCCACTGCTTAGAAATTCCTGCCACTCTGTATCCTCACTTATATATATGATATCATCTTTTATTTTTTCCTAAAGATGTTGGTGTAAAATATCCTAGCATTTTAAGGTAATTTTTTCCTTATTAATGAATTGTTCATGTTATTTCTCTACTGGCATATTGAGTTGTTCAACTTTTTCATATCGCTTTATAATCCTTTATATATTCAGGATGACAATCCAATATTAATTATACGTATTGCAAATGTTACAGTTTGCAGGGTCTGTTTTCATTTTCATTGACCATTTAATCAATATAAATTCTTAATTTTAATAGTCAGATTTACCAAACTTTTCCTTAATTCACTTTTGTGTTTTAAGAAATCCTTTTTTCATTTTTAGAAACGTTTCTATTCTGATTCCATATGCTCTTATGTTTTATTCTAAAAGTAAAGGTTTTTCGTACACTTTTAAAGGTTTAATTCACCTGAGATTGATTTCTGTGAGAATGTGAGCTAGAAGGCTAACTCCATCTTTTCCATATTGGATAATCAAGAGTTTCAGGTTATTTACTGAAAAAATCCACGGCTCCCAATACAGTAATGCAAACTTGGTCATAAGTTACGTTTCCGTCAGTGCGTGGATTTGACTGTGGCCTTCTCACTCTCTCCTAGTCGTTCTGCTTTTATGTCCCTGCATAATGACTCTTCCACGTCTGCTTTCCCGCACCTTTTCCTTCTGAGGGATTCATCCGTGCTGTGGTCCGTCCACTTCTGCGGGGAGGGGCCTCTCACTGCATGTGCAGGAGTTTATCCGGCGGTGACGGCCATTCGCGTGGTTTGTCGTTTGTGGCTGCTACAGAGCGCTTCCGTTTGTGCATGCGTTTCGGTGACCGTATTCATTTTTGTCGGGTGTCCTCTAGGGGAGAATGGCTGAGACACGGGTGGGCACCATGCACCTGACGGACCTCCGGTTTTCCAAGGGGGTTGAACAGTCTGTACCTACTTGCTCTCACACGTATCCCGGGACAGGTCCTCTTGCCACACAGCCTTACCAATACTTACTGTTTCCCATCTTTTAATTTTTTTTTTAAACTTTGTTTCGGAATAGTTTAGATTAAAAAAAAAAAAATGGGAAGATAGTGGAGAGTTTACGTGACCTCCACACCTCATCTGCTGACTTTCTCTGGCCCTTGCTCTTGGGGGGCTGTGTGTGTGTGTGTGTGTGTGTGTGTGTGTGTGTGTGTGTGTGTGTGTGTTTGGGGGAGGAGGGCGGTGAGGGGATATCTCGTGTCTTTCGGATTTTCATTGTGTGTGTGTGGGGGGGGGTGAGGGGATATCTCGTGTCTTTCAGATACTTTAGAGTTTTTAACAGAAAGGTCAAGGGTTTTCAACACAAAGGAATCTAGTCCACTGCGCTCCTAGAAATGGAAGTTTAAATTCATTCTTCGACTCACTTCAATATGGCCTCCAATCCACCAGTTTTGTTGTTCAACCTAACGAAATGCTTTCTTGTATCTTAACCTTGACCTAACAGCAGCCTTTGCCACAATCATTTACTCCTGCTTTTTTGAAAAACCCCTGTTTCTTATCTTTCATGGTTGTCTGTCCTTCACTTGTCACTCCTCAACAGACAATTTTTGTTGCTTCCTTTTTGGAGAAATTAGATTGCTAAATTTGGAGGATGTATCATTCCTTTTATATTCTGTATACCAGAGGTCCCCAACCCCCAGACCATGGAATGGTACCAGTACGTGGCCTGTTAGGAACCGGGCCGCACGGCAGGAGGTGAGCGGCGGGCCAGTGAGTGAAGCTTCGTCTATATTTGCAGCCGCTCTCAGCGCCAGCATCACCGCCTCAGCTCCGCCTCAGATCATCAGGCGTTAGATTCTCATAAGACCACCAGTCCCTGGTGCCAAAAAGGTTGGGGACCACTGCCGAATTCCAACCAGCTCCAAGTCCTTAAATAGTCAATATATGATGGCTCTCAAACATACATATCAAGCACAAATCTCTCTACTGAACTCGAGTTTTTTTTTTTTTTTATCCAACTGCTTATAGCATTCTCACTTGAATATTTCCTAAACGCTTCAAGAATTTATTATATCCAAAAGAGAATTCTTGTTTATTTTCTGGTTTCTCAGTTTAGGACTTACCACACACTTTCTCTCCTTCAGGTCTCATCTAAGGCATCACCTCCTCTTTAAATAGCTTCCAACTCTGTGATCTCTGGTTTTTTACTCTGATAATTTTCTTCACAGCAGTTCTCACAGCCCACTATACTTGTTATTACTCTACTTATTTGTTTTATTAAGTTCTGTCATGCACATGCCTAAGCAAGCTTCGTGGGGACGGAATTCATGTTTCCATTGCTGTCGTACCCCCAGCAGTTACCACCATCACAATTAATGGCACCTGGTAAACACCAAACATTTGCTGACTGAATGCTGCCCTTGTTTTTATAGTTTTCTGTGGGGTGCAGTAAAGAGGATCAAAGTCTCGGCGACTTCGGCAGCAGAGCAGAAGCAGGGACGTGGCAGGTTCTACTACATATGATTCTACTTGGAGAATTTTAACATTTAAAAATGCACTTTTTAATTCCGCATTGGCTTACTCCAGAGCCCCGGGTCTTGCCCACGATGACACATTATTTACATTACAGAGAAAAAAGTGCAACTTGAATTCAACTCAAGGAATATTGAAAAACCTCCATGTTGTTTTGAACAAGTCTATGGTGGGTCAACAAGAGCTGTGATGGGGGCTGGGTTCTACTCACCAATCATCTCGCAGCGAGGAAGCATTTTCAGTTATGCATTTCAGTCAAAAGAAAACTTCAGAATCGACCAAGTGTCAAGGACACATTCCAAATATCCTTTTCTTATTCCAAATACCAGAAGTCTTTTATTAAAATTTGGTGTTTAAGCTCAACCAAGCTTTAATCTACCACAGTTTCAATTTACTTCCATTTTGGGGGAGGTGGCCATTCATTTTTCTGTGTGACTGAGAGAGAGAGCTCACCTTTGCAAAGATCGACTTCAAATTTTAGCTTGTGTAGAAAATATACTTTCAGTGCAATGAAATAATTTTATTGCCGTTTGCATTTTGCTGAAGGGGGTTAGGGAAGAGGGGGAGAATGAAGATGAGGTGGGGTAGGAGTAATTTTTTTTTAATGAGATTATCAAAAGTCTCTCAATCAAAAGAGAAAAGGCACCACTGATATTAAACCATTTTCAGTGCATCTGGTCCTGATTTTAAGTAGTAACGTCACTATATTTTTGTGCATTTTTGCAGTCAGAAAACCATCTTCAACCATTAAAAATGTTTTGTTTCTCAGTGCCTGGGTCTGTGAGAAAAAAGGCACAATAGATATCATGTCATCTGCTCTCCACAGCACCTTGTTAGGGCTAGAGGAAGGTGTCACCCTGAAGAATCAGTATTTACCTGTTATTTCTATTTTTTTCTATAACAATTATTTCCATCATGAAACAATCAGTTACCAAATTCAGCCTTATTTATAATTTCTTACATAAAAAGATTATTTTACAAAATGTCATCGTTTATTAAAATTCGGAGATGGGCTCAAGTCACCTGGTTTAATGTTCCATAGTGCTTGGTTCAAATAGGCCACTTCTTTGGAATATGTCGGTAAGCTATACTCTCAGCAGCATTCCGAGCATGAAGATAATAAAATGCTCGTTTAAAGTACTAATTAGGGAGCCACAGGGGCTGTCCTGTTCAATCCTAACTGTGTAGCTGACGGGACATGCAGACAGAGTGTGCATATTTGTATTAAAATATCCTCTATTCCTTATTAAGATATATGTGGCGATTTTACTGAGCCCACCAACCTCCAAACTCAAATGAGAATCTAAAACTAGGTTACATAAAGAAAGTATAGTGTAAAAAAAAATTATTGTAAGAATTTAAATAAAAATTAAATTATTGCTTTATTGTTGCCAGTTCCTTCCACAGTATTGTGTTAATCATGAACTAATTTGCAATGATTAACATTTTATTCCGTTTTAGTGTGGCAACACCACATGCAGAATTGTCTTTGGAATTCAACAGTGATTATATGGATTATTATTTTCCAAACCCCAAACACAATATTCAAAGAAAGCTGAATAGCAGAATTGTTGATATTTTTTATTCTCACAGAAGAGTATTTATTTTTGTCACTTAATTAAAATAACAAAAACTTCCTAGTTATGCATCCCTGACAAATACATCCCATCTTATTGCCTGTTGTTTTTTGGAATAATAACATTAATTGTGAGAATCTGGTGAATAAATTGGCTCATCATTTCCATCAAACGGGCTGAGGGCATGCTAGATCCTTCTAGAACGCTGCCTTTATTTCTGAGCGCTGCCCCCAAATAATCCATGGAACACTACTGACAGTGTCTCACTCGTGATCATGCATTGTGCACGCGTGCACACGCACACACACATATGCACAGACAATGAGGGTTTTTTTTTTCAGGCATGGGAAAATGAAATAAGGCTATATATATATTGGTATAGATATACGCCACAACCTTTTTAAACAAATATGATTTCGAATTAGATTTAGATGATTCAGGATAATAACAGAAATGAAATTAATTTATTCTTACCAACTCAAAGTGTCTTCTAGCACAAATGGAAAAGGACAGATATCTTTGTGTGACTTTGGGCAAGTGACTTAATCTCACGAGTCCTCACATCTTTTCACTGTTAAGAAGAGCCGCCGGCTACAGCAAAGGACTGGTTCGATGATTATATGGAAGGCCCGCGGGACACAGCGCCGCACGTATGGGTGGCACGTGGTCGAATATTTTAAAATACGGAAGGCAGGGTGGGACTGGTCCTCATTATAGAGGAAAAGACTGAGGGTCAGATATGCGAGCCTCTTAGACAGCTGTACATGGCTGCTGAACGATAGGGCCGAAATTCTGAATCTAAGTGATCACACTCTCTGGGGCCGACGGCCGCCGTCGTTTCTCACCTCCCAACCCGAAAGGTGGAAGGGGGAGGCGCTTGCGATTTAACTGCTCAGGTCTGACATGGTAAATTCTTGGCGACCTATGAGTTCAAACCTGGTCTGACACTAAAACACGCATAGGATCCTGCAAATAAGTTTGCCGCATTTGCCATTGATGGAAATCGTGGCATGGAAATCGTGCAGATACACAAACACACATGAACAGACAGACACACATATTTAATGCTGGGCCTCCAAATGCGCTTAACCGCTTAATTTTCTTCATTAAACTTATAAATATTTATCCACAAAATATTTTTACAGTAGTTTTAGGTCCACGACAAAATTCAAAAAGAGCAGGCTTTCCACAGAGCCCCCAAACACACACACACACGCACGCACACACACAGCGCCTGCAGCTCATCCACACCCCCACCGGCGAGGCACGCTCGTTACAGCCACCAACCCGCACTGACCCCTCAGCACCCAGGGCCCGGAGCTCACGCTCGGGTTCACTCTCAGTGTCGTACATTCTGCGAGTTTAGAAAAAGGACTATGACGTGCGTGTGAGACACACAGTGACACGCACGTGTTCCCACTGTGCTCCAGGTCACGTCACACTGGACCTGGAACGCAAAATCAACCACCTCATCCACACATCACGAACCACGCCTCAGACCGATAAGTTCAAACATGCTATGTTCCGTCCTTCTAATCTTTTAAGGTAAAGTAAAACTGACTCACGTTCAGAACACATTTATGTCTTTTTTCTGATATACTCAATATAAACGATATGTTTCTTCAAAAGCTATTGCTGGTAATGTAGAGATTTTTGTTTGTTTGTTTTAATTCACATCACAGGAAAAGATACATTATGCTCCTATTTCCAATCGATGTTTTAGCAGAAAAGATGAGTTAAAATCCTCATCAATCTTTCTGTCCCAACAATTCATTCTAATGCTTTCCTTTTTGGTTCATTAGTGAAGGTTCTACCAGACCCCATGTATTCATTTTTAAATTGCAAGTTGGATCTTTCATACTAAATAATCTTGAAAGCATATGTTTTCCCCTTTGGAGATTAAAGAACACAACTGTTGACTCAGTTTGGAGTAATAATCCTCCTAATGAGAAGATGAACTTGGCCATGTTTCTTTGATTCGGGAGGAGAGGTACAAGTGCATTAGTTGGAAGTGAGTCATTGGTGAGTCAGTGTGTTTTTATTCACTAAGAACGGTTTTGTGTTATTAGAAAGAACTGACAATAGTTCAAGTAATGATGCATTAGACACATCTTTTCAGATCTAGTTTTAACTAAAGCAGGATAAGTATAACATTCCTTCAGAATTTATGTGATGTGATTGAAACATTTCCAGAAAATGTCAACTTTTTGTTAGTACTACTAGCAATTTAAGACAAAATAAATGAATTAATAGAGCAGCATCTTATTTTTGCATTAATTAGAAAAATAATCTTGAAACATTTTAAAGTCTCAAGGTAACTGATTTCAGAACTCTATATTAGCAGCTAAATTAGAAGCTAATATAATTATGTCTTCATATGCCCAAACATTATATATTCTGAATTGCCTTTAGATTGTATTTGAGGAAGTAAACTTAAAGTTTAATATCATCCATAAAACTTTTTAATATTTAAATGTTATTGGGATATATCTAGTTATCTAAATTTTATTGGAATATATTTAGTTCAGTGTCCATAATTTGATTTTTTTCAACTTTATAGGTCCTCTATGATGTTTATTGACAATTCAAAAAAAATTTATGAGATCCCAAAGTATAGCAATGCTTTTCTCTTACCAAAAATATTTTTTCTACATTTGGGGGAGCAGGAATTAAATCTCCTCTATAACATTAGCCAACATTCCCTGTGGGGTTTGGTTAAAACATTCGTGATGAAAAAGTAACATTATAAAGGGTGAATAGATTTATAATGCATAATTTCATATGTAAATGACCTAGAGAACAAAAAATATCCAAAATAACATATTAACGTATGTTATGACCCTGACGATATCATAGATACTAGAGATTCTTAGAAAAAAATACACCCATTTCTTTGGTCAAGAATATATTTTCATGCCTGATATAATATAAAAAAGTTAAACTGTTTTCGTTATAAAATAACTGAGTGCATTATGTGTTGCCATGAACATGCCATTAAAGATGGCTTCTTTGAAGAATGCGAACTCAGATGTTTCTGAAAATTGATGTATGCTGAGCTACTTGTGTGCCGGATATAGCGATAACTTTTTCTGCTTTATTTTGAAAAATCACCTAAGTAATCTATATCTGAATGACAAGTTTGAAGCAGCAATCTCACTGTGGAAGGATTAAAAAATACAAAAAGAACTTGTGTCTATCTTAGGGATTAGAAAAACATGATGTATTTAGAGCGCTCTTTTCAAAACTACTACAAAAGTAGGACAGAAGCAGCTGATCAATACATATTTGGTTAACACTGTTTCATGTAAAACAATGTTGACCCACAATGGGAGTTTTAAGTTTAAAAGAAAAGATGGGGAAATGACTTATTCTCCTTTATTCCTTAATCATTTGTTCCTTTAATTGAATTTCTTTATTGTCAAGGCCATTTGTCATGTATAATTAAATGATAGCCAATTAATTGAAACTCACCTTCTAAAGGCAGAAAGAAATTGAAATTTCAGCCAATTGTCGGTATCGTTAGATTTATTCAGTTGGAGAAATACTAAATTTAAGTCTATAGTATTTAAAAAATATAACTATATTATTTAGATCACATATATAGTTCTCATATAAAAACTATATGTATAATCTTTTAGAAACACATTTGCCCATTTTTAAATTCATTTTCTTTGAAACTTATGTTTTCATGTACAGCAGTTTATCCACCCAATAATCAAAGAGGTGGTTACATAGGGATTTTTAAAAAAGTAAACTCTGGACTAAGAAGGCCACAGTGCAGTCCTGACCTGGGAAACCTCAGGTGATGTCCTCAGGTAAGCAGTCTTACTCCCTAATGTACAGTTTATTAATCTGTGGGAAAAAAGGAGGCAAGGTTAGAGTTCTCTACCAACATTTTAATCACATGGTGAGATAATCAGAATTAAATAGTTTTAAATAAAAGTCCCATAATTGCTTATCAGGTACCCAGTGGATATATGGCTTCTCGTAGGTGTCTAGTAGGTGTGAGTCTCTACCCATGGAAAATTATAATTTACCTCATTAACTTTTTATATCTTGCCGTTTTGTTTCAATATGTCATTTAAAGTATGCATGATAACATGAAATTATAAACAGGAACGTGAATTGGAAACGATAATGAGAGATCACTGTCTTGTGTATCTACCCTTTTCACTAAGACAATCTTAAAATTACAGAAATGCCACAAAAGAATAATATACATATAGTAGTTCTGGAAAAGCATGCCATTAGCTGAACAAAAGATTTAAAGAACTCTTGGAAAACGGAAGGCACGTGGGATCGCATTGCTGATTGAGCGGGGACGGGAGGGGGGCGTCGGGAAAGCCATAGGTCAAGGCGCGTTTAGCAAGAAGCTACTGTAGAGTAAAAGCAATTTTTGAAATATTCAAGTGCAGAGATAACATACAGGAAAGGAACCTGGAGATTTAGGACCAATCGTCAGAATAATGAGTTAGGAATTCACGAAGGACAGATGGGTTCTGAACTTGTCATGAACAGCAAGCAGCTGTTATAGTTACTCTGAGGTTACATTTTGAAAACTGCTTTCAGAATGGGAACCGCTCTCTGAGAAGGGCTGGAATGTAAATACTGGGGTTTGAGAAAGAAGCACAAAGAGCCCCAGGGAACTGCAGGTTAGTTACAATGAAGACAGAGGGACGGAATGGAGACGCGGTCTCGGGTTCGGCCCCCGGCCGCCCGCCGAAGTACTTGGTGTCGTCATTGGGCATGGAGTCGCATTTTCCGTGCTCGGGCCACAGCGTGGGGGCCGGGGGTGGGGGGGGGGGGGCTGGCTCCCTGGAAACTAACAACCGCAGGTGGATGCACAAGTCAAGCCGGTTCCAATTTTTCTGACACCCCAGGAAGGACTCCTATTTATCAAAGATAAAGAGTCAATACAAGAAAGAAAAGACATTAAAGAAACAGCTGATATGGTGTGTGTGGGGGGAGGAGTATCCAGCATCATAAAATTGAGAGACCAAAAACTGAGAGAAACAAAACTTAAGAAAAAAAAAAAGTGTAACAGATACATCAGTCTTACCAGACAAGCCTCAGTTTTCAGCGGTTTAGATCAAAAGCGTCGGCTAAAGTGCCATTCTGGGGCCCACACTAAATGGTCACTGAACTCCGTGGGGTGGTCAGGCTGTTCACAGGAACAAGGAAAGCACCCCACGTGCTGTGGGGCCGTATCCAGCGCCACAGCAAAACCGATGATAAAATTTTTAAATAAATGTGTGACTTTACACTGACAGTTTTTTGTTTGTTTATGTGCTTATTAAATGGACCCTGAGCATAACCTCGTGCATAAGCAAATTAAAATACTTTGATTGCAAGTGAATTTAGTAATTATAAAATAGAACAAAAATCATAGAAAAGAATGTATGAACAAAAGTGTTAATTGTAGTGACTATCTCACATATAACATTAGTAGGCAAATTCATTTTAAAGAAAATCAGTGTTTATGGTTCCAAATGTATTCAAATTTATAGCAGCAGAACTTCTATTTCAATCATGAAAATCAAAATCTTATAAAATTACATTGTGTTAACCCATAATTTAGAGGTATAGTCTGATCTATAATTTTGCTAAGTTGAAACAGGCAAGCAAAATAAGAAAATATATAAACTCTAGAGCTACACCGACTCGTTCTGCCTCTAAGTAGTCGTATGAACTTGGTCATTAATTCAATTTGTGTTCCTCAGTTTCCCCATCTCTAAGCTGGTAGTAATAACAGTACTCACTTCGCCGGAACGTTCTGCGGACCAAAATTAGAAATTATTCTAAGCCATGGAAAGTGATGAGAATAGCGTCTGGCACATTGCAAACTCTACGAGGCTCGACTTGTATTGTCATCTTCAACCAGTAGCCATCAGAAAGAATCCGTGGCAAATGTGAGATGATGTCAACCTCTGAAATATTAATTCCAAGGTCAGTAGAGTTAAAATGCTCTTTCTCATTTCTGAACTTAGGGGTATTTAAAATTCCAGTCCACACGGAGGAACACCACCGGCCGGTACATCGGTTGTTCCAATTTAAATTTTGCTTCTATGTGATCTCAGCTCCGATTTTTGAAGTAGCTCATACGAAAATTGGTTACAAAAAGCGCAAGCATTTTTGGTTAACCGTGATACATGTTTTCTAAAATTATTCTTGAATATATGACTTTGAATTCTTCAAGAAGGCTGTGAAATATTTCCATGCATAGTGTGCTGATTAAAAGCTAATACGAAAACACTTTCAGCTCAGGGACTTGACAGAGTTCCACAGTAATGGGCAGACTCTGGACCCTGGAGCAGCAGCGCCTCATCCGGGCAAGTGCAGGCTTCGATCTCCATGGGATTACGGGGCGGCGGCAATTCTCTCCTTCCTCGACGGACCTGCTCTGCCTGCTTCCAGCACATTCTCTGACTCGGTGTGGAAGAGCATCCTCTGCTCTAAATGTTATCAAACCAACCAGGAAAGGAAGGTCTCTTGCCACATCGTGATTTCTGAAGTCCCTCAGAGAGCTGAGGACACAGATGTCAGTGAACGAGCTTCTAGAAGAGACGCAAAGGGGAAGGTACCCATTGATGAGGATAGGGAAAAACAGGAATTTCTCAAGAATGTTGACAGCTTAGTGAGGGCTGGCATGGTGACTTAGAATCCCTGGGGACAATGGCCACAGGAAGAGTCTGCACCCCATCACCACGTCTTCCCCAGAGGTCTTTGGAGTTGGGCCCTGGGCGGTGCTCAGAGGGAATACTGGGGACCCAGCAGGATCTGGCCAAGAGTCCCCCGGCCACAGGTGCCGCAGCCAAAGCAGCGGGACCGCACCTGCCACAGGGGCGGGAGGGCTCAGGTGGCCTTCGTCGAGGCTCAGGGCTGCTGTTACCAGCGTCTCACCAGGGAAAGACAGCAGGAGGAGCCACGTGGGAGCCCCCCGCGCCGTGGACCGCGTGAGGGACGCAGGGCAGTCCGGCGGAGGCGCGAGCATCCCCGCCGCAGTGCCCTGCTGAACCTGCGGCTTGCGGAACGCCGTGAACTCGGGGAGCTCCCGGGCGTCGTGTGACATACTGCTTCTGTCCCTCCGTCTTTCCGGCGTTCCCGTTACACGAATGTTACACCTTCCGCGCCACGGTCTGCGGCTCTTCTGCTCTTTTGTCGTTTCTCCCCCAGCCTTTTCCGCTTTTGAGGTTCTGCCGCTGTCTCCTCGAGCTCAGGGACCCGCGACCTCGTCGGTGTCCAGCCTCCTGACCAGCGAGCGCCTCGCAGGCGGCCGTCTCCTCTGTGACAGCGTTTCTCTGTCTCCAGCTTTTTCCTTTCGTTTCCCGCTCAGGGCCTCCGTCCCTGCTCACACCCCCCCACCTGTCCTCACGAGGCGCCTGCTTCACCCGCCGGAGCCCAGCACGGCCAGCGGGGGCCTTGCAAATTCTGTACCTGTAACGCGTTCAGCAAACGGCAGGCTCAGCAGGGCAGCCCAGCCTGACGATGCCAGCGTCCCCGTGTGTCTGGCTCTTGACGTCTGCTGTCTCTTCAGACGATAGCTCCTGCCTTTCGTGGGCTTTGTGACCGCTGTGGATGGTGCAGTGATGAGGTCCCTTGGGAGCCGGTGGCTCTGGGCAGGAAGGGCGCCCGGGCTCCTCCCTGCGGGGCGGGGTGATCAGGGTGGCCTGGAGTCAGGTGTCCTCCTTCTCCCACGTGCAGTTTCCTTCCCGCCAAGTCGCTGCAGCTCTGCTAAAACGCACAGGTGGGGCCTGTTAAGGAGCCACACCTGTGCGCGCCTTTATTAGGCAAGACTGAGGCCCCAGAGCATTTCAAAAACGGCTCCTTCCCCACCGTGTCCCCAGAGCTCACTGAGCGAGCTCCTGGCAGTGTGCGACTCGCCGAGTGGGGAGGGGCAGCCCCCCTACGTCCGGCCGGGTCCCCTTGGAACCTGTGATTCTGGGGCCCGTCTGCCCTGAGCCTCCGGCAGCTCGTCCGTCGCGGCCCAGGGCCTGCCACCCCGAGGGCCGGGAGCGGGTTCGGCGCGTGAGCTTCTGCTCTGGTAAGTCGCGAGCCCGTGTCTGCCCGTCTGCCCCCGATCCTGGGTACAGTTGTTTGCTCTGTGACCCTGTGTTTCCTAAGTCGTTGATTTTTCAATTTGTTTCTCTTTTTACTGGTTGTTAAGACAGAGTGGCGACTTCCAAGCTCCTTATCTGCAGACCTAAAATACAAGGGACAATTTTAGTAATTTGTTTTTGGATGCCTAAGTCATTAAATGGATTTTAATCTTGTCTTTATAAGGGGTACTTAATTTTAAAAAATAACTGTGGTTTAGCCTTCTTATGAAGAACTGAAATCTATTAGATATAACACTTTTATGCTCGTATGTAACTTTTTCAGCTTCTATGAATTATGATATAAAATACTTAAAATATTTGATTTTACCAGAGTTAAGATATTTTATTTTCATTAAATATTCTTCATGGGCCTATTCTGAGCTAGGAGCCGTTACGAGTGCTGTTATTACCATGATTTAAGACAAGGTTGACTTTTTTTGTGGCATTTCCTGTACTTTTTTAATTTAAGCAATGTGTTTTTATTGGTAAAACTTCCATTTTGTCCTTTTTAGAATTTCTAGTTCTAAAGGTAGAGTGTCTACCTTTCACTTATTTCAAACACATGTTTCTTTACCGCATACGGTGTCTAGCAGCTGCCTCGACACCTTTATCTCGTTTCCAAAACCGAGTCCTCCAAGAATCAGTGTGTCTCGTTGGTTTTCCTTTGAGAACGGCCCGGATTTTCCTCAGTCTTGGGGTGCTGCGGATCTCTGGTTTTTGCTGTTTGCCCGCGTCCTGGACATTGTGCGTGTTGGTTGTGTGGGCTCTGGGCTCTGTGACGACCCTCTGGAGAGCGCAGGTGGTTTATTTCTGTGGGCAGCGCCCCGTCTCGCCCGCCAGCCCTGTCCCCCATTCTGTAGCGGTGGTTCGTTCAAATCCCCTGTGTCGTCCCCAAGCCCTGGTCCCGCCGCCTCGTTTAAACCTGCGAGAGTCGGGCTGGAACGTTGCGGGCCGCTTAAATGTCAGCCGAGTCCTCGACGTCTTCGCTTTACTGATTTGGCTTTGTGAAAGGATGTGTGGTTCACACATTAGGCTGGGACTGTTATGGGTTTCTACGAAGAGTGCTGGCTTCTCTTTTGTATCTGTCCCTCTGGTGCGATTTCTGCTCCGGCCTCACTGGCCGCCCCCCATTGTCCCCTGGCCAGACGTATCCAGATTTGTCTGTTCAAGGTTTAGCCACACGTGCCAAGCCACTGTGCAGCTGCTGTGGCCCCTGGTGCAAAGCCCCGGGAGAAGGACAGACAAAACCAGGAAACACAGCTGGCGTGCTTTCCCAAGTGCTCAGTCATCTGTGCGGCCCGTCTGCGTTCGTAGACTTTTCAGGATTCTCAAGTAGGTCTTTGTTTTGTTTTCTAACATATCCAAAACGTCTAGCGGTCACCAGCGAGGGGTCGGCGGGGCCGAGGCCACGGGCAGGATGGATAGTCCTACACGGCGCACACTTTTAGAAGGCATGCATTTCTCTCCCGCAGCGAGACGGAGGGGAGCAGGCTGCCCACACTTTGGGAAGCAACGTGCTGGAAACATCCCTTCAGGTGTGTCTGATGAGTCGGTGGACGACACAAGCTTCCCGAGCCTGTGCCGGCTTCGGCACCGAATTGAACACACATGGCAATTAATCGGCCCCAAGTTGGTTAGCATGCCTTATGGGTGCCCAGCTGCTTGGCAGAAAGTGAGACTGAGAAATCGACTTTCATGTTTACTGTTTGAAATTACCCATATCTATTATTTTTGAATTTGAGCAGCTGCTGTCTCTTCTGAAAACTGAACAAACACATCTGTCTTTGGAAGCAGCTAGATTTAAACAACAAAAACGTTTCTGTTAAAGTAAATGTTTAAAAACAGATTAGACCTATTGCTGCTAGAGCTCTATCAGGTGCTAGAAATGATTTAACTAGAAAATCATTTTGCTGAAATTATATGCACCTTTGTGTTTAGTTACTACTAAACATAGGGGTCAAAAGATAATAGATTTATCTATTAGTCGAGTGCTTAATCTTTAAGTGGCAACTGCCATATCAAATCCAAATTCATGATTAGATTTCCAAAGAAATATATATATTTTTTATTTTCTAGACGACAGCAATAGGTCTGGTACCCTCTATCCAGACCCTGTCGTTAAATGGTTCAAGCCAGCAAAATATTTTAAAATAGCAGCAATATTTAGTACTAACTGCATTGTTCATATACATTCTGAAGGGGAAGGTGGGGAGGGAATCCAGCCGTCACTATGTATGTGGTGTTCGCATCCCCTGAAGACCGCCCTGCAAGTGTGTAGCAATTTTCTCATCAATTCTCCCTTTATTTATGTTATTTCCCTTGAGTTGAGTAAGTGGGGTAGAACTGATTTTACTTTAATGTTATAGAACACACACACTGACTTCTCTATTGTACTCATTCCGAGAAATTTTTGGTCCCGTTTCTTGAAGCTCATGGTCCTAAATTGAATCTATTATGTATAAAAAGTTTACAACTGTTAGAATCAAAATGGCATTTGCCATTTTATGTTTTCCGGAATATAATGATGAAATACAAGAACTGTTGTCTCCCCGTGGAAATCACACCGTTTTCATGTAAGAAACTTCAAAAATAAAAATAATAGTTAAAAATAAATGTAGATTTGGAATGAGACGTTTCTAACTTTTGATGAATGTTTTTTTTTCCTCCTCAAATTCCGCTGTTGATTATTTCATAAAGTAGTACTAACAGCGAAGTAGTCTTATCTAGAAAATAAGTCAGTATTTAGCTTCCTGCATTACATCAGTTTGCTGGGGCTGCTGTGATGCTTTAAACAACAGGTTGATTGTCGTCCAGTTCAGGAGGCTCGAAGTCAGAGATCAAGGTGATCAAGGTGTTTCTTCGTAGGTCTGTGAGGGAGACTGCTCCCTTGCCTCTCTCCCAGCTTCCGGTGGCTTGCTGGCCATCACTGTCACTCCTTGGCTATGGATATATCTCTGCTGAGAGAAAATCATCATCATACGGCATTGTCTCTACGTTTGTGTCTAAATTTCCGATTCTTGTAAGGGCACCGGTCATATTAGATGAGGACACTGCCTAATGTCCTCATTTTAACTTGATTACTTCTATAAACACCCTGTATCCAATTAGGTCATATTCTCAGGTCCTGGGGGGTCAGAATTCCAACATATCTTTTCTGGGGAGACACAATTCAACCCATTCTAGCACTGGAATTTCAAAACAGCATCCAAAATCAGGGAATATATGAGCTAGGAATTTATTGATCATTCCCTCGTTTTTGTATATTTAGGTAATTTCCAAGAATATAACAATTCATTTCTATTTATTTCTGTTCAAGTCCTTCTTGTCGTAAGGGAAAGAAATACATTGCTAAATTTTAATGAAGCAAATTGTTTAATTCTGTATGGTCTTATTTCAATAGAAGAATAACTCATTTATTTTCTCTTTCATTGAAATAACAAATATTTTTGAGCACTCTGGGAAAACAGACTTTCATTTAATTAGCAAGAATTCAAAGGGCTCTGCCCTCTGGTGGGTTGGTGTCTCTGGACTTGGCTTTTGCAAATAAGAAGTTGTTATCTAAGCACAGAAAAAAACCAAAGCTTGACTTTCCTGACTGCACTTCTCCAAGAAAAAAATCCTCATCTCTTAATGCTTTGAAGACCCTACAGCACAGGGCCACAGACCCTGCATTTCCTAATTGTGATCTGAGTCAACAACTATCATTAATACTCTTATCAACAATAATAATATAGGAATGAAAGGCCCGAAGACCTTGAGTTCAGTGCTATTTCTCTGAACTACAGGTCTTGCTGTGTGAGAGCATCACGTCTAGAAAGCCCAAACTTATGAAGGAGACTCTTACCAAAGTGCAGATTTCAGAACGCTGGACACAAGAGTAAAGGCTTTGAGAACCACGCATGTAAAAGACACAAACCAATGTCGTACACACGAAAACGGAACTACGATTTTAAACTACCACACACAGGTGGGGAAATAGAACTTAGAGTCCAGATCTAACCTTGAACATGTCCTGCTGAAATATAAATAAAAGTGAACCCACATCAGTGGGAGGAAATAATCAAAGTAGAAATCAATGAAGCAAAAAAGCAGGAACGTGATAGAGAAATTTAACAAAGAGCAGATTCTTTGAAGAGATGAACAAAATTTACATATCCCTAAAACAGCCTTGCAAAATAGTAAAAGAAAAATCCATGTATCGTACATAGCAAGTTTAGCTCAACAGAGAACATGAATGCAGTGTCATCAGTATTATGAAAATAGTTTTGACCTCAAGGGCTAAACACTGAGAATCGAGGCTGTATGCAGCCATCAGGTGCAATTGTTTTTTCCACTGTAAATCTCTTATTGTTTCTAAATGTTTTAATAGCCTATCTTTTGCGTGTATTGGTATAGGTTTCTTATTCTGTTTAAAATTGGGGGCGGGGAGCTGTTCTTGGATGTTGTTTTCATCGGTCACTATTTTTTTTTTCAGATATTGTCCTTCTCACGTCCTCTATTATTCCCTTTTGAAATTCTAATTATAAAATTGTCAGGCCACCTCAATATCTTCAAATTTATATTCCATAGTTTCCATCTTATTTTCTGTGTAGCATCTTGTGCAATGTCTTCATATCTACCCTTCATTCTTAAACATTTACTGTTTGAAGTGGACACTGAAACTCTAATTTTAGTTATTACATTTTTATCTCAACATTCTGTTTCCCAGGTCCTGTCAATAGGCTGCTTTTTACCTACACTTTCAAAATATTCTTATATACTTTTAAAATATTAATAGTAATTCATTATTTTTTATGACTTTATGCAGCTTTTACAGATCTGGGGCTGTAGTTTATTTTTGCAGGGGATTTTTTTGTTTTGTTTTTTGCTGATTATCAGTTATTATGGCTCATAATCTTGTGTATTTAGTGACTCGTTAGTGTTTGTTCATGTTCAATTAAATTTTATTCCTGCTGCTGCTTTAAGTCCTGGTTTTAAAAACTGCCCCCCTCCCCAGAGAGTATTTGTGTCTGTGTCTTCTAGTTATTGAGGACACTGTTATCCCATTATCGTGTTTAGACTAAATTTCAGCTTGCGTTTTGTAAGACCAGGGAGTAATGTCAATCCAGGCCTCCGAACTTCGCGCATGTGACCTTGTGATATGAATCCTCATGGCGAATGTGTATCTTTCTTCCTCTGCAGTTAGAGCCAAGGACAAAACAGGCCATTGTCTCCAGTTCCCCTTTTGTTGGGATAGTTTCGTTTGCTTGCTTGCGATTGTTTGGTGCTCTTTGTCCCCTAAGTCCTAAGCGTGTTGCCTTCTGGGAAAACTACCTCGTTTTGCAAAGTTTCACAATCAGTCGGATCCCTCCCCATGCTGGGGCTTCTGCTCTCTCTGTGGTCCAGTGGGCAGCCACTTCCTCTCTCCCCTTCGTCACGTGGGTCTACATTATTTTCATTTTTATTTTATCCAGCAGTTTTAGGTATGTTCTCAGGAGCACTTTTTGGAGCATTTAGTTTGTCATATTCCTGGTTATAGAAGCTACCGTTCTAAACACCCACTTATCACGGCACCTGGAGGGTTTATTCCTATTTTCCCCTCTACAGGCTGACTCGATACATTTTTTAAATTTGCATATTATTTTACGACTCTCAGCAGTCCAACCTCAATGGTTCGTTAGTTTAAAATATGAGTAATGTGTGTCCATACCATTTTGCTTTTGTCTTAAGAAATGTTAACACCTGTGTGGGGATGAGGTAAGTGTGCAGCCAGGACGTGAGCTTCCGGGACGCTGTCTCTCCTCTTCTGTCCGCTCGTTTACCCACCTCTGAGGCCGTCAGCAGCTAAGCTGCAACCAGTCCCCCAAAATTTATTCCTAGAGAGACAGACTACTCAGAATTCCCATCTCTCCTCCTCCGGGGGACCGGAATGCACTACCCAAAAGGAAATCCCATGGATTTTCATTTACCCTTTTCCTCAGGCCAAAGGCGCATCCTAAAGGGAAAAGATAAAATATTGGCCAATTGTGGTATAATAAACAGGAAATGACGGAATTATTTTTAGTTCGAGCCGTGTTTGGACTGTGCTCAGTGGAGTCTGGCCATCCAATCTGAAAAGCATACGTTGACTGAGTCACAGATTCCTTTGTGCCTGTGGCTTCTCCATGACCGTGGTGCCACATGCAGCCCGAGAGCAGAAGGCCGTAGGAACTCAAACCGCCCTGACCCAGAAGAACAGGGTGGTGCAGCTTGTCCCATCCCGCATTCCTTCTTGGGATAAACCAGCCCTGTTCCTCCAGCCACAGGTGATCCCCACAACAGGACCTAGAAGTGATTCTGTTTTTATGACAGAGACTAATCAACTTGCCTCTTGTGACTGCAGTGACCTTGGAGTCAGGCCCGTGGACCGCTTTAGGGAGTGGCCCCTGAGAGTCCTCCTGCTCCTGGTAGTGCACAAGCCGCGTGATCCGTAATCCACGTGCATCTGATAATCCTACTGCTGGTTTCCAGCAGGAGAGCAGCAGTTAATAGTGATACATCGTAAACCTTGTTCTCTTATCTGGCTTTTAAATTTGTAGGAATAAATGATCTTCAGCTCATTTTACCTTAACAAAGATTGACAGCATAATTCCTGTCTCTGCTCAAATGCCTGAGAAGATAGTGTATTTTACAAACTGGAAACTCAGATTATAACCAAATGTCGATCTGAAAACTGTTAGGGGAACTTTAGTTACCCTAGCCTGACTACTCCATGCTCTGAAATCAATTTATATACCTAAGTGGAAGGAACGCACATAGCCAGGCCTTGCAGTGAGCTGTCCAGCCTGACCTCCCCGTACTAAAACGTTTCATCTTCTCTCTCTAGAATTTATACAAATTATTCTTTAGTTTGATAATTCTGTATCCCATCATTTTCAAGAGAGATACAAGTAGGTAAAAAGTAAACAGGTAGTAAAATGTACTTTAGAAAAAGATCATTTTATTTGAAAACACTGTTAGGGCAAATGAAGTAAGTAAAGTATGTCACCAATAATTCAAAATAATTTGGCTCTATCATGCTTCACTTGAAAGTCCTGAATTTCTTCTTAGAAAACTGCTAGAACTCTTAAATAAAAAGGTCCTTTTAGATGAATATGTATTTAACAACTTAATACAATCTGATTGTGAGTGGGAGAATCTAATAGGCATTTTTTTTTTTACTCTGATAACTTGGAATACCTGCACTTTATTTAGAAACATATATTTTATTGCCTGAAATTGGCCGTAATGTATATGCTTGCAAAGTAGATAATAAAACTTAATATTGAGCCTTCAATGATATTTTTTTAAATATCAGTTTTTTACTTTATCCAGTTTTGCAACATTATTGGAATTTCACCGAATGGCTGTCTATATACAGAGACTCCCTATAGAACAACCTGTCTTTCTCCACAGGCAGTCAATATTGTCCCAGAGTGACTGCTCCTAACAGATGCTCTTCTGAATCGGGTCTGGAACTTTGATCTTGCCATGGATCAAGGCCCAGACACACCAAAGTTATCTGCTGACGTGCGCTGCAACCCCCCCCCTCCCCAAAGAGATACGGAATTCTCTGATTAGACAGCAGTTGAAACTGCTTTCATATAAATGGCTAGTTAGCTTATTTTGCAAGGGGAGAGGCAGTAATAGACCTCATATTTCAGAGTTGAAGATGACATCAAAATCCATGTTCGAAATTTGCCAACCAGAAAAGTTTAAGACAGCTTCTTAAAAAGCTGATTAAAAAAAAAATTTTTTTTTTAATTAGCAAATTCTTTCTAAGATAACATTTACTAATTAAGTCAATATACAAATATTTTTCTGTTTTCCCTAATTGTATTTGAGGTTTAAGTTGCCTTGGCTAGCTCTCAAAACAAGTAAGCTATCGTTTGATTATTTTAATCTATTGTACATTGCGTATTTTCAACTGATTTTTGTTTTTGGATGAATTCCAAGAAAAATAAGGCATTATTAGTTGATGCACGTAAAGCCGATTTAGAAACGCCTTCTTGGTGTCCAATCTACCATGACCTGATGGTGTATGTTTTACCAGAGTACACAAATACAGCACTGTTTCCAGCTTTACTGAGATACGCCTGACGTATAACTGTGTAAGTTTAAGGTGTATGATGTGATGATATATGCATATATTGTGAAATGATTAACATATATAATTATATATATAATTATACACACACACACACACACACACACACACACATAATTTTAGCTGGTCGTTCCCTCATAGTTTTAACTTGCTTCTCCCTCAAAGTTGTGCTGTGAGTGCGAGGGAGTCTACTGCAATGATGGGAGACACTGCTCCAGTCAGAGGGAAAAAAATCACATTTTCTTATGCTTATGTGCTCATTGGCCATTTGAATATCTTCTCAGTAAAATATCTTTTCAGGTATTCTTTAATTAGGTTCCTTATCTTTTTCTTCCTGACTATACATGCTTGGTTTTTATAATTTGTAGCGCTCCATGTGATTTTAACGAAGTAAGAGATTTCATGTAAAAAAGGTTTAGAAGTCACTTATACATTTAATTAGCATTTATCGAGCGCATGTCAACTGATGACACGTCTGTTAAGCACTGACGTTCCCAGGTGCCGTCGAGGTCCTGAGAATATACAGTGGAGAATATGAATGCAATTCTGATCTCATGGAGCCTGGAACGACAGGCCCTAAACAAATCAACGCTTAATTGCAATATGTATTTTTAAAAATGTACAGACTGCTCTAAGAATGATGAACAGCTAACGTATCCTAATCGAGGAAATCAAGAAGGGATCCTGACCACTGAAGAACCATTGAAATGGAACCCTAAACAGTGTCAGAGGAAATCATGGCTCAGCACGGAAGTCTTTTTGTCGTCTGAGGGAAGAGGCAGGCGCTAAACGGAGTCCAACAGTGTGTGGTTAACGGTTACGATTGCAGCGACCGTGTGTTAGGGAACCACACGAAAGGGACAACTGACCCAGACCGGGCAGAAGTCTTACTAGAGGAATCGATAACACAGATTAAAAGGACTCAGATACGTCAAAGGCAATTTCTAGATTGAGTTTTTACTCCTATCCTGCCTCACTGCTCATTTATCTTATCTATATCGAAGCAATCTCGTACTGAGACGTTAGTTATCTGGTATTGGGCCTGCGCTGAGGCACCATGCTTGACTGAGCTGGATGGTGAGCCTCCACCCAGACAGCCTAGTGTACCGGACAGACCACATTCAAGTGACATAAGCTGAAATCACACCAAGGTGAATGAATGATAGAGATCATTTCTTTTAGGATTTCAGCATGAATTTACAGCATGTCTGTGTTAACGGCACCAACGTTTTAGAACAAGGACAGCCTTCTGATGCATATTTAAGACTCTTATTTGAATTCTATCAACCCTTAAAGAAATTCTGCAAACAACATTCAAGATAAATTAGGGCCTGAATTAGCTGGGTAATGCACAACCATTAAGTTTTTTCACACTGGGAAAGAGCATCGGAAACAGCCTTCGCTCTGCTTCCTTGAGATCTAAAGTGATTAACTATATTTCTGTGACTTAAAAAGGTAAATTATTTGCTGTTACAGAGATCGACATTGTTGGCCTTTTAAGGCTGTGCCATTTTCCTTCATCTGGAAATTCTTTAATTCGATAATGCCGTGTGAGAGGTGCTTTCAAAGAGGCCTTTCCTCCTGCTCAACTGTGTTTTACGTTCGGGAGCAATATTCTCATTATGTAAGATATCAAGTCAAATGAATCGTCACGTAATAGAATTAAAGTGAAATTAATGTTATATGAGAGATTCCTCATTCAAAACAGAACTACATTCTCAATTTGTCGTTTCAAAAATATCAAATCATTTTCTGATTCCTTGAAGAATAAAATATTTTCGTTCAAAGCCTATGAACTAATGGGCAGGGCAAACACAAAATACATCTCCTCAACTTTAAGTGTCTGTTCATTAGTTTAAACCAATAATATATAACAAGTTTGTAACATAATGATGACTTCTTCGACTCCTACTTTATGTAGTCATGCAGCGCATAAAGGCATTTTGTTCAGTGTCTGATACACAGACGATGATGGCCCCATAAGATTATAACAGCACTGAATTTCCTGTAAGAAATGGAAGGAGGAATTTTTCTTTCTCTCTCTCTTACAGGAGTAATATTTCTGTAGCAATAGATTCCCTCTCAGCATAATTTTAAGTAGGCAGTTGACATCCCAATCAGCCACCGGCCTGCCCCAACACAGAGGAGCCTGTCCCCCGGCACTAGGTACTGAGAAGGCCCTGCCCCCTCCCGGACCTAGTTTGGCAGTCTTCCTCGTGCATTGCTGCAAATTCTTGAGGACCTAAGGTCCCAGACCAGAACACAGGTCCACAGGAACTACCTGCATTAAGTGCCACTGTCACCTTAGTAAAAGCATTCCATAACAGTGTGGGGCCAGCCTGTCCCTGAACTTTGGAAATACTGTCGGGTTGTAGTGATATAAAGCATAGTTAAGTGTAATTTCCTCCAGTAGTAACATATCAGAGAAAGCTTTTTGTACCAGAGAGGGTCAATGGAACCAAAAACAAATTTCCAGAGTCAAAATATTAAGTCCTCAGTTCCATACACCCTCTGTGTTCAACACCCTCCCTTGACCACTGCTCCAGAATGCAATGACCAAAACAATACCGCTATGGCAATCCCACATTAATAGAAATATAATGCTAAAAGGACAGTCATTGTCTTTTTTACATTGGGAATCAAGCCCAATACAATTTATATAATCAAGGTAATGTAAATATAACTCACAATGAAGATTAAAGAATGACTAACACCCAAAGTCTATTAATTTTCAAAATTCATACTCTGCTTTCAAATATTTATTCTTAAATCATTTAACATTTAAGTGTTGGATTCTATCTTATTCTGTTCAGCAAAGTTTAGGGTAGCTAGAGGTGTAGAAATAATTATTTTATGGTTATTTCACGTTTATCTTTTAGAGTTTCCTGACATAAATATCTTTTTGTGTGTTATATCTTTTAACTTTTCTCAAAAGAACCCCTGGACCCAGGGTTCAATTTTTTTTTTATGCTATTTTTTTTTCATTGAGATAGTTCTTGGCTTTGTCAAAAATATCAGTGACAAAAGCATCAACAAACAGTAAGCAATACGCTTATCGGTCTCTCAGAAACTATTGTGACAATTCATTGAGGTGCTTTCACAAAACGTACATAAAATGTTTTGTGATTCTGTATGTCTTACTGTGTACTGACTGCTATACACTGTCTTTAACTTTTATGATTAGCTATTCTGGTTTATGGCACAACACTCAATAGCCACGCATAAAACATCTGATGATTATGCTGTTTGGAATCTCACTTCAAAGATTGCAATTTAAATAATTAGAAAATTGGTGAAATATTTTTCTTGCATGTAATTTAAAAATTTTTCCTCCAAATTACATTTCTGTAAAGTACTGTAATTGATGCCACCAACACATACCAGGTGTCACTTCTGATTCTATTAAAACAGATTTCAGTTAGTCACCGCAATAAAAAATTCCTATGTGCGAATTCCATGCAGCGCAATGTTTAGTTTGATAGAATGAGACAAGCGATTTCAGTATGTTGTCTATCGGTCCCGATGTACAATAAATCAGATGAAAGTTTAGCCTACCTGCCACCCTGCAGAAAAATGACAACCAAATCTGGAGAGACTTAGGTGTTACAAAATGTTGGTTTCGTTTCTGAGTCTCAGTGTCTGAAAATAATTGTTTTAATCGGCCATAACCATGGATTTCCAATCTCATGACATTGAACGCGTTTATGGAGGAGGAGGAAGTTGGATGCTTTTATTTTCCCGCAGAAGCCTAAACATCGTTTTGTATCCTAAGTTGATGGCGGCAAAGCTTTTAGGAATCCAGGCTCTCATGCAATAAGGGGTGTGTGGGGAAATTCAGACACAATACATTTTTAAAACGGTAAACAATAATATCAGTTTGGATAAAAGTCAGCAGTAGTTTGGATAGTATAGAGAGAATGTTTAATATAAGATCTAAATAATATTAGTCTATACAGGGCATATATCACACCTCCACTTCAAAATTGGGCCCAATAATATAAAACTGGGTTAAAATCGGGAAGAAAAATGTGTCTTATATAATTTTATGGGAATTAAGTTATAAGCACTATATTTTTGAACAAAGTATGGGGTTTTTGTTTTTTCGGTATTAGAATCCTCAGTTTTTTCCTGTTCTACCCTTCAGTTGATATAAATGTGAAAAGAGAAGGGACCTCATTGTCACTTTAGCTTCTCAACCCCGCATGCCACGCAGGTCCACGTGCTGGGCAGTGTTGGCCATCCGCCTTAGTGACTCCAGCCGGTGGGTGAGGATAAATCTGTCACTTTTTCTCTTTAGGTCCTTTTAAAATGAGCACCAACCTTTTCTCAGGTTTCTTTACCTTGATATTTTCGGGGTTACTTGGATGTTTAAAAATCACTGTTCCTGTTAACTTTTGCCACCGATCACCTGTCCTCTTAGAGGCGTTAGGCTGGTAGCTGGAATTCCCATCCGGTGAATTGGAAACACCCCTGTCTGTAGGCCTTTGCTGCTTCCCGGGCCCAGTGGTGAAGGTCGAGGCCCAGGTGAGATGCTGACTTAGGGCTGATTCGATCAGCGTTTTAGGTGTTTTGTTCAGTGTTGTTGGGAACATGTGGACAGGCATCGCTCAACCAGGGAGGTTCCATTAAGCGGAATAGGGCTGTTCACAGACCCTTTCTACATCACGGTGGGTAAAATGCTAAATTGCCCCCCCCCAAGGTTTCACGCCCCCTTTTTCAGCCCCAGGACTGTAAGATGGGCTGTTATTGCTGAGATTAGTTTGTCATCTGCCACGCTTGACTTTGGAAGCTATAATCTGGGTGGCCCCCACCTAATTCATGTGAACTGTTTAAGAACAGAGAATTTCCTCCGGCTAGTTAGAGAAAGAAGTCAAAGAGACCTGAAGTGTTAAGAGGTTTTGACACTAGGTTTTCATGGCTGAGGGGGCGGGGGCCACACGGCAAGAACCACAGTGGCACTAAGACACTGAGAGCAATCCAGGGTCCACGGCTGACAAGCCCTCAGGGCCTGGGTCCCGCGCCCACAGAATGAATTCCACCAGCGGCCTGAATCAGCCTGGAGGTTCCAGGCGGGGGCGCATCTGGCCGCTGGCCGGGGTGCGGGTGGATCAGAGCGGAGTGCTGACCCACAGGAGCTGGGATGGTGACTGTGCGTGGTCCTCGGCTGCTGCATTGGCCCAAGTGATGAAACCCTCACCCAGGCACTGCAGGGTCCTGTGTCCCTTCCGCTAAGAGTCTTACACCTCTCTGCACCCTTCACGGCCGTGTGGTCAGAGTCAGAGACAGTTTGGTCCATAGGACTGGTTTTGCCAATCGTCATCGTCAAAATGAAAAGAATGGACCATGGACTGTTTTCTCGAATACTGAGCAAATTAAATTCAAAGCAAGTTGTTGAATGGATACAGGGAAAAGGAGGCCACCAATCTTAGCCAGCTCTGTCGTCTAATCCCATAGACTTCCCCTCCCCCCCCACATCCCCTCATATGGGATGGCTGGGTTTGGCCTTCCGTTTGCATTATGAAAGGTTTTAAGCAAGAAGGGCCCGGAGGGCAGATACCGATTGTACATTTCAAGGTAGTGGGTTTTCAGCTTCCAAATAGAAAGTCTGATGTTGTTGTTTGAATTCTCATATCAGTTTTGGAAAATTAGAAGATGCCTTTTCAAATCCTGCTTATGGCCTACTCTCATTCCTTCCCATGTGGTACCATAATCCTGTCCGAGAGTATTTGTAGAATATCCCCTAAATCTCCTCATTTTCACGTTTTTTGGGTCAGTTCTGCCTCTCTGCGCTTCATTCTGATTGTTTTTCCACTTACTCACCAGTCTAGCAACTTCTTTCATGGTGTCCAGTCAGCTGCTGAACCAGCCCATCGAGCCGTCAATCACTGCATTTCCATCCGACTCTGTACACATCGGAGTCTTGCATAGTTGGAAAGAAATTAAAACAGAAATAACGCACTGAATTAGAGTCTTGCAGTTAATAACAGTTGTTTATTATGTGGAAAGCTGCTTTGCGGCTTAGTGCATTTCGATTCAACTTTTACTCAGATACTATTAAATTTTTTTCTTAATTTACTTCCTATTTTAGATATTTTGCACTGATGATTAAATCTTGGGTAGAACACCTATTGAAAAGAAAGGCAAGATATCCATGTTTTTAGATTTTAGTAATATACATAGAACGTTTTAGATATTTGAATTCTCAAATAGAAAACTGTTTACTTTTCCAGACTCCCATATAATCAATGGCACTCTATAACAGTAGGGTTATCTAAAACAAGTCTTGAAAGAAAAAAGTATTGTGTGTCTTAAGAGTAAAGACTCATGATCCTCAAGGCAAATAAAAAAAAAAAAAACAATTGACAATCAACATTTAAATCCTATCAAATAAGGTTCTATATTTAAGAATTTTCAAGGGTTTAATTTGTGGGCAGTAATGATGTCGAATACATAAAGGGGAAATTCCGTACAATTTTCTGATTTTAAAGAATGCTTTTATGAGCTTTGGCTACTTTGTCACAGGTCGGTATTTGACTGGATGCGCGTGTGTCTCTTTCTGGTCTCCGTTCTGGTCTCGTCCGCTGACCCGTCCCTTCTTTCACCAGCACCGTCTCGAGGACTGGCCGTGAGTCAAGGCTCACAGCCAGGCAGTGCCAGACCTCTAGCTTCATTCTTCGCCTGCAGTAATGGGTTGGCTATTTCGGGTCTTCCGCTTCTCCATATAAACTTGACAATGAGTTTATCGATATTCACAAAACAACTTGTTGGGATTTGGGACATTGCAGCAACTCTAGAGATGAAGGGGAATAACCTACATCTTGATGCTTCCTCTTCACGAACTAGAAATAAGGAATAACTCTGATGAGGTATGAGAGATTTCAAAGTCCACAGGAACTGAAATGGGCTGAACTTGATGAATCATTCGATAGGTTGATGGAATTTCTTTGTAAAGAATGTGACCTGGGATTCTTAACGTAACTGGGTGCCCATAGCGGAGATGGGTCACTCAGACGGCGAGCAGGCTGAGGCATAGATCCTGAGGCCGAGTTTGGGTGCGATGGTTGGGCAGCGCGGTGCGATATCTAATTAGAAATGTGAAGGACGTAGCTGAGCGCACGAGTCACGTTTGGCTGAGAAGAGGCCTGTCCAGAGATGAAAAATGTGCTGCATCAGCATATTATCAGCTCATGGACCCACCTGAAATCAGTGACCTACGAACCTGAAATGGTTTTATTTTTATCCAGTTATTGCCTTTGAGAAAGAAGTAGCCCCCTAGCTGTCGACCGAAGGCTGACAGGAGGGGACATCTAGGAGGTCTTCTCCTGCTGAACGAAACCACTCTATTGACATCAGTACGAGACAAGGTCACCCTGTGACAGTGATAGAGCGAGGCAGAAATGAGACCCTGTGTAATCGTGGACAAACAGATAAATGCAGCAGCCCTGTCCACACTACAAGAAAGACCGGCATTGCCTCTCGAGGCCAACATGGATGCCCGCTTCTCTGCTGTCGACTTCAACTTCTGCCCCGCTGCGTGCATTCTGCCTCCTAGTTAAAAAATTACTGATGCCCAGTCACAGAGCATCCATTCTGAATGACATGATCCAATCCAGCACAAAACCATGGAAGGGAGCGAAGAAAACATTACAAGCTTCGAAAATCTGTGAGAGAAAAAAGGCACAATTGAGCAAATCGAAATCTATTGATCTATGTAATAGAAGAGAAATCCCAACAAGTTGTTTCGTGAGTGTCGACAAACTGACAAAATTTACATGGAGAAGCAAACACCCAAAATAGCCAACCCAATCCTGATGGTGAAGAATGAAGGTAGAGGAAGGCTACCACCTGACTTCGAGAGAGAAGAGAGAGTGAAGGGTAAAGTATATGTAGAAATCGTCCTGAGAGGCATGATGAGAGGCCATCAAGAGGGGTGCAGAAATACAGGTAAAGCAGGTGGGCAGGACATGGAAGGGGAAGATCTTTGATGCTTTTAATCTTCTAAAGGAAACATTCAAATAAACAGTGCCACTCGCTGGGATTAAGAATTACAGGCATTGAGTAAGACATGTTTTTAACCTGATAAGGGTTGGGAAAATATACTGCAGTCATGAAAGGATCAAAGCTCCATACAGGAGTGACGGATGGGACCGAGGCAGAGTTGTACTTAAGGATCAAGTTGTCACCGGCATCAGTTTTTACAATTATGGGACTTGTCCCAGCAACCGTGGGTCATGTTATCTATAAAAGCGGAGGAGCCCCATTGTGGCGTGGTCGTCCCCTGGATCCCAGGATTTTGCTGTTCACAGTTTCAATTTACCCGTCAACTGCGATCCTAAAATATTTAATGAAAAATTCCAGAAACAAATGATTCCTAAACTCAGAATGGCACGCCACTCCGCATAGAGTGATGAAATCTCTCACCATCTTGCTCCGTCCTGCCCAGGACCTGAGCCGTCTCCTTGTCCAGCTCCCCACCAGTCAGTCACCTGGTAGCCTTCTTCATGGTCAGACTGTCATGGTATCTTGGTGCCTGTGTCCACGTCACCCTTATTTTACTTAAAAATGGCTCTAATGTGCAAGAGGCAGTGATCCTGGCAATTCAAACAAGCCACGAAGTGCTTCCTGTAAGCGAAAATGTGGATATAGTACGATAAAGTATTTTGAGAGAGAGCACATTCATGTGACTTTTATTACGGTATATTGTTCTAATCGTTCTATTAATTGCTCAATGTGCCTAAATTATAAAGTAAACATAATCACAGTGTATATAGGGATCAGTATTACCCCGCTTCAGGCATCCACTGGAGATCCTGGAACGTATCCCCTGCAGGTCACGGGGGACCTCTGTACGGAGAAGGGGTTCACCCTCTGCTAGTCTGTAGAGATTATGAGAGAGTTTGATTATGGAGAAATAGCTAGATGACCCGAAGCAGGCCTGATGAAGGTCAGGGAAAAAAGAGAGGCAAGGCCGAGAGTGGTAAATTGTGAGGGAATGCAGTCAGGAAATTATGTTAGAAAGAGAAAGACTGGGCAAAAAAAAAAAAAAAATGGTATGAAGAAAGAGCCTGGGATTTATCAAGATAAGAGTATTTTTTCATTTTGTTAGAGCAGTTTTCGGTAATGAATTTTATGTAAACAGTTTCATTTGTTTACTGAATATTTGATCCTTAGCAAGTTTTTATTTTCAAAAGCAATCTAATTTCTAACATGCCTATAAAACATGAAGAAATACTAAAAATTCATTAAAATCTTCCCCGAAGAACTGAGATAATGTGTAATTATCTCTTTCAATATGACCTTAGATATGCAAAAACAATGATCTAAAACATGCAAACATAGTATTTCTTTGCCAAATGAATAGTAAAAAGTGAAAAAAGTGGCATTTTGTGATGTCCATTCTATCAGTTTCTTTTATCAGGGAAATTACTTTATAAAAAGGCTGAGAGTTTGAGTAAATTAGCATGCTTTTAAAATCATTAAATGCTGTCTTTTCTCTATACAGTTAATGCCTTTTAAACATTACTCTATTTAGGGTAATTATTACTGTTATAATGGGAGTTCATAAAAATGGTGTATTTAGGAAACAGCACAGCAAAACAAAGCTATTAAAATATGTTTAAAAATAACAAATTCAGTTCTTAAATTGATAGTATCACATTAAGAAAGCATATTAATTCATTGTCTTAAAAGACACTTTTATAGACGTTTCTAATGAAATGTAAAATGACGAAATTTTATCTGGATCATGAGAGCTTCAAAAATGATAGTTATTTTGTTTTTCAATGAACTGAGGTCAAAGCACAACAACGAAATTAAATGGAAGAAAATAAAATCTGGTCTCTGGAATTTTTAAGAGTCCATTTCTGATATGAAAAGGAAGACTGCTCTTACTCAAAAGTATATTCGCTATTTACACGTTTGTTTTCGGAACCAAGACACACAACTGACTTTTGTATAAGGAGGACATATTTGGTTTGCGGTTACAGTACACCTCTGTCTTTATGTGGATGCCACTCATTTTAGAATAGAATATAATAATTTTTCCAGCATCTCATACTTTATAAACACATAATAAATCTTCAAAGTAAAATCCAACTGACAGATTTTCACTATATTCAATGGAATGTAAAGTGTTGACTTTTAAAATGTGCAGAAGTATATGTATCTAAATATTCCCTTCTTTCCTACATATTTTTCTGTTTATGATTACAAAAAAAATCAGGAATGGAATCAACACAGCAAACCACCAAAACGAATCTGGTACGAGATTCCACTTTGTGGCACAATTGCTACAAGAGATTTCGCTTTAAAAAATAAACTTAGTGTATTTTACTTCTTGGAATGGAATTTACGACATTGTGGTTTATAATACGAAACTTATATTTGTTCTTCATCCCTGCTTCTGCCACAGAGGTCCCAAAACTCTTATTCCTAAGTGACGAGAGCAACAAAGGTTGCTCTTTGTTATGTTACGAGGTGACTTTGGGACCCCACCTTAGGATGTGATGACAGGGATGGAACTTTGGGTCCCACCTCCTGATTTCTGGGGAGGGGAGAGGGGCTGGAGAGTGAATTCAACCACCAATAGCCCATGATTTAATCTATCAGGCCTATGTAGTGAATTCTCTATAGAAACCTGCAAGGACGGGGTTTGGTGAGCTTCTGGGCTGGTGAACAGGGCTGGTGAGCACATAGAGATTCAGAGACAGGTGGCTGCAGTGGGTATGGAAGCGCCGGGCCCTTTCCCCACCCCTCGCCTGTGCATCTCTCCCACTGGGCTGTTTCTGAGTTACATCCTTTCATAACCAACCAGTGACCCCGTGAGGGATATGTTTCTCTGTGTTCTGTGAGCCTCCTAGCAATGAATGGAACCCGAGGAGGAGGCGGTGAGGGCCTGTAATGTATAGCTAGTTGGTAAGAAATACGGGTGACAACATGGCTTGTGACTCACTGGCATCTGAGCTCAGCGTGTGGGACAAGAGGACTATCTTGTAGGACAAGCCTTTAACCTGTGGAATCTGGTCCTGTCCCAAGGTAGACGGTGTCAGAATGGAGTTGTAGGATCCTCTGCTGGTGTCGTGTCTACTGGGGTGGGGGAGCCCTCCTCAGGCTGGAAACGGAGCCCAGGAATCTAGTTTAGCAGTGTATTACAGAGTGACTGAATGTTTTAAGAAGCTAAAATGTGTATAATTTTCTTAAAAAAACTATAAAAATGTTTAGTTAAAATATTTACTGCCATATCCTGAATCTCTAGTTCAACTCAAAAGACATTCATTTTTATCCATTTGTTTCTTTGCATTCTTGATACCACTGTGACAGGAAATGCCAACCTTCCCCTTCTCTGTTTTTATGGTTTTTAGACAGATTCTCCTGAGCCCCCTCTTAAATAATGAACATTTTCCTCCCATTTTAATCTCCTTCCCTTACATTGCCAAGCAATTCATGCAAAGGCTTTTACTGGTTGTCTTTAAGTCTTTAACTACTACACCCGAATGTGCATTTCTTGATAAATTATTGTTTCAAGCATTGTAACTATTCATTTTAGATACAGAAAACAATGCCTCTCTTGCAGCTTTGTCCCATGCATTTCTTCCAATCTCCTAATTTCTCATCTATATCTTTTTAAATTCAGAGTTTAATTTTTCAAATTATCTGCTGTATGATAGCCTATGCTTCTATGATATCTATAGGTGGATCCTAAAAATTTAAACAAAATAATAGTGTTAATGATGTAAAATACTTCTCCACAGAAGGTATAGAAAAAAACGATTTGACCCACAGAAAAAAGGTATTCTAACGTAAGTAAACATACATGTTTCTGTGGAACAAAGAATTCTCACACGGAATGAATTGGTCTTGGAGTACAGGCCACTTTTATACGTCAGTACAACAAGAGTCAATCATCACGTTGAACTTGACATCAGGTTCTGACTCCAGCCTGTGTAATGCCCTATTTTATACAACAGAAACTACATGAAACAGAAGCTGAACAAATATTTGTAAGCTAAAATTAAACCCTACAGAAGGAACTGTCGCAATGATTTGAGAGACCTGAGGGCATAGTGGTTTGTGATTCAAGCCAGGATTGTACGCCCCCCCTCAAAAAAAAAAATAAAAAAGACCCTTAGTTCACTTCGTGTCGCAGCACAGTGAGTTACCAGGACGAGTCCCCGTCCCCATCCTACATTCGGTCAGTGGAGGTCATTCTGTCAGGCGTAGCTTCCCATGGGAGCAGAGCTCTCCCCACCCTCTAAGGTGGGGCTCCCTGTGTCATAGGCCTCACGTTTTCCCGGGCCGGGCAACTGGCTTTCTCAGACAACTACCTTAGACAGGTAACGCCCGAGTCCAGTGACGAAGGAGTGTATAGTCTCACTCTTAAAGGTCGTTCGCACACCGTACAGCAATAAAGTGTCCCCCAAAATTCACTGAAGCACCTCCCAAAGGCTACTGTTAGGAGATCAAGCCTTTGGGAGGTGATTAGCTCACAAGGGTGGGGCCCTCACAAATGGAATTAGGTTATTTCTCCAGTTCATTAAAATAAAGTCTTCAATAACCATTTATAAAGATTCAATTTTAGTCCATTGCATGCAAATTCCTATACTTTCTGTCATATATGTAGGCAGTTCCCTAAACTTTGTAATTGGGAACCACACATACCGTGGATAACAGAGAAGGGTCACTGATCAGATCTCGTATCAATTAAGTTTGCATTTAGCTTAGCAATGGGGATGCATAGTTATTCCATTCGGAAAAAGAGAGTTAAACAATCAGTACCTGCCCAGGAGAGCACCCTGGTTTTATTTACCTCCATGGAAGGGACAGGCCTCCTTGCCCAGACGTTCGCTCTCTGCCCAGATTTTTACACAGAATTGAAAGTAGGGAGCACAATCAGGGCTCCTCAGCCACACTCTATGAGTCCCGTTTTCCTGTGACACTCAAAGACACAAACTTTAGTAAATAGTATAGTCAACTGATGGAGTCATCAGTAATAACATGTTCCGTTTTCAGGGATGTCTCTCTCTCTCACACTTACACACCTGGTTTTCGTACCTGACACTGCCGTTGTGAAATTTACAGTCATCCTTCACCAACCATCTTGTTCTTAAAACTAGAATTTACTACTACAAATGAATAAAAATAAGGAAAACATCAATTTTAAGAAATAATTCATGCTAATGTTCCTTCCCCTGTGAGATAGCCACGATCAAGATATTTTGATGTTTATCATTGCGCACTTCTATGCATACTTACTATACAAATTTTAACAACATATAGTATTGTCTGTTTTAGTGACTTTCCGCACCTTTAATAACCTGCATTGGCTCTCAAACTTTTCTTTATTCATCGATATTGTTTCGTCTTTGCCACAAGTTGAGGTAAAAGTTCGAAACACTATTTCAATTCTCCCTCAAGTTTTATCTATCTCTGTGTCTTTGCCTTTAATATGATCACAGACCTTCTGCGACATTTTTCCCATTGGCGGCATTTTATCTTAATAGCTAAAATGATGGGAAATCGGGTACTTGTTAAATTTTTGTCCATATGGCAGATGAGAAAATTGAAGATTTCGGATTGCTCTCGACTATTAAGCGGTCGGCAGACTGGCGCTCGGCTTTCTCTGCCGCGCGGGTCTTGCCCCCAGCCGTCGTCCGCTGCCTGTTAGCGTGTGCTTTACGCCTCACCCCGCAGCTTTGCGCGTCCATCGTGGACCCTGGCTGCACAGTGCCCGCTTTGAATAGGTGTGTCACGAATGCCGCTTCCTTTCACCTGTTATCACTTAAACAAATGGCCTTCTCATGCTTGATTGTTCAAGACTAGAGACTTAATAGTACTATTAATCAGAGTACAATAGCCAAGTCACTTACAAGAGTCCGGCTTCCCTTGACAGAAGTCACAGGATGTGGTGGTGTGTGATTTGAATTGACAGATTCCCCTACGCCTTACCGGAGTCTAACTATTTGGAATGGTAGAAAAACTGTAGCACCATTTTAAAGATACTTTTACAAATTTCACGTATGAAACCTAAGAGTCAGTTTTTAAAAATAATTAGAAAAAATTTTCCGACAAGATAAAAGGAACAAAAATCTACTACAAAGGTACAGGCCACAACCTGTTTCTGTATGATTAACACATCAGTTCAAAACAGAAATGTCACCTCTAGAACCCAGAGTGAAGTTAATTGAACAAAAGTCAAGTAAGGAGAAATTCAAAACTCTTGTCTCCCTGAGCAGGGGCCAATAGAGAAATGAGAACTAAGAAAGTATTTGGAGTCTTTACCCAGAAAGGTAACGGAGATTAGGAAGAAGTCCTATCTGAGGTGAAAAAAAGGATGACTAGCGACCTAGACAGGTTTGTGTACACACACTCACACTCTCTCACACACACACACACACACACACAGCGTTTCAGTGAATTAACTTAAACCTAATGATTACTACTGAAGATCTCAAAACCACAAACACGTGAATGAATACACATTGGAAAAGTTCTAATGAGTAAATATAATGGTATTCAGAATACAGATCCTTGAGGCGAATTTATTCTGTGAGGTATCGTTTCCGTAGAGGAGAGGGCATCATTCTCTCTCCCGGGGCATAAGTAGAGTTCCACACAGGACTCAACATGACTGCGTTAGGCTGACGGGATGAGCGGAGGCTGAGGCCTTGGGAGACCATCAGCAGGGCAGCGAGAGCCATGAGCTGGTCCTGGAGCTGTTCCTGGAGAAGCCACTCCTGCTGTTACGTGTCTGGGGCACACAAGCACAGACGCCCCCACTTTCATGGGGCTCCATCCTGTCCAAGCTGGACCATCCTCCTCTTTCCACATGCCTGCATTTTTTTTTTTTTTGTCATGGTAGAGCTGTGGCTTATTATTTAAAATGCTTAAATAAAAATTAGGAATTCAGTCCTTGGACACTCAGTAATCAAAACAACTGCTGTGACAACTTACTCATCTCTGAAGACAGAAGGTCTGTGTTTTGAAAGAGGATGATTGAGTTTGATGTTTTTAATTAAAAATAGCCTCAATTAATAAGCCAGAGTGTTGATTCAGAAGAGGCTTATATCTTTTCGGTGCAATTTCGGTTTAAAGGGAGACTCCTGACGAGCCTGGCGCCACAGCCTTCATGATGGCCACGTCCTTCCCCGCGACCAACAGTGCCTTTGTGAACGGAACTCGGTGGGCCGCAGTCTGCCTTGAACATCAAGACTCAGATCTTATGCCCGCTTCTGAGTGGGATTTTAACGAGTATGTGGTGAATAAAAATCATTTCGGAAAAAAAATCAGAATTCAAAATGTAAAATAGTACTTATGTAACTTGAAGGTATATTTTATTTCTTCTTGATTTGTGAGAACTGAATGCCAGTTGAGGAAGAAATTACTGCCTCGAAACCCTCACAAAAAATGCAACAAGACAGATTTAAAATTCATTTTAGAGGATGTATGGATGACAAACGGAAAAGAATAATGTGGAGTGTCATTAAATATTTCTATCAAAGACCTGAAAATATTATACATGATTTCTGTTTTTTCTTAGAGAAATTGCTGAACCCGATGTCTCTCTCAGCTCATATTTCTAGACATTCTCACACTGCGTAACCCACAGTTCCTGGGCCAAAATCAGGGTGGACAAACAGCAAGCCTAATCAGATATGGCTGTAATACGACATTGAACAAGATGCGCTAAGTGTGTTTTCTGTGTACATGCAATATTTCCATAAGTCCTACGAGAATAAGTACTGATATAATACCATGTTTTTCCTATGAGAAAAGTGTTTCTGAATGAAGTTCTTCCTAATTCTCAGAAATGTCATTACAGTTAGTGAACAGTTTCAGAAATGGGTGAATATCCATTTGAAGTAAAATATCGGAATTTTATCAGGGAAGAAAATCTGAAGAAAGAAAACTGGGAAAAAGTCTGAACAGCCCATCAATTCAGAGCTATAACCCAGAGCAGGGTCAGTACAAGGCGGAGGCTCGTGCGTCCTTTACGTGGCAGAGTGATATTTTTAAACCAGTGGAAGCGTGGCTAAATGGCTTACATGTCAGACTAATTAATCCGAGAATGCAAATTCTTTGAGAACAAAATCATGGACAAAAAGAAGGAAGTTAAATGTTCAGACGAATAACGTTGCTAGGCAACTCGAAGATAACCCTTAATTTACTGAATATTTTTATATACATTCGCTGAAACCTGCGACACTTTTGCCACCCACACAGTGTAAAGTGAAGATCGTTCATACCTTCAAGGATGTTTCATTACGGCCGTTTTTAAGGAACACCGGTGACGCCTTCGGACGTGGAATATAAGACTAGTTCTAGTACAGCCTCGGCTCAAGGGAGAAAAGTACTTCAAAAATTAACCGAACTGACATCGAATAGTGTAGTTATCGGCACCAGAAGCTGGACAGAATACACAAGGCGGGTCCAAGCCAGCAGCACAGGCCCACAGGCCCTCCGAGCGAGGCCCGATGCCCCATGCTGGCCCCGGGGGCCGGGCAGAGAGGGCCGGGTGTCGGCCAGGCTGGCTGCGGGTCAGGGACAGAACGGGAGGAGCTTGTTGGCATCGATTACCGTTCTGCATAACGCGTTTCCGGAGTTCATGGTGGTAACTGCGGTACGTCGTGATCTTCGTAGGGACATTATAACTCGACCCGAGGCCCCCGTGTCAAGCCGCGGGTTTCTCCATTGTCCCCTGCGGACCAGCTCCCCTCTCTGTGCACACGGCGGCTGGCGTTTATTTTGAATCCCACTCTCTCCCACCATCCTGCCCGGCGGCCCTGCTTGCAGCAGACTGAGCAAGCTCGCGGCCACCCGCATGGCCTTCCGGGCGTCTAAGGACGTGTGCGTATGTCATTGTTACCAACGTCCCCCTGGCTGCCGGTCAGCCTACTTGTGTTTCTTGCTCCTGAACTGCAGAGTGGAGATCAGTGTGATTCTGGACATTGTCAGCTGCACAGTCAGCCACTGTCTAGTGAAACTACCTGCCCTACCCCAATCTGTCTTCACCTCAAGAAGCGTGTCTCAGGTGCAGCCTGTTACCTGTGCGATCTCACAGAACAGTGCTCCTGGGCGAGGAATGCCCAGGTTGTACAACTCCTTCCCGCGGGTGTTTTATCTGCTACCTTTGCCTGACGCCATTTGCTCTGCGAACATTCTCTGTGTGAACGAATTACGGCCACAGGCGCCTTCTTTTCTGTTTCTTCCCCGTTCCATCTTTATATTTCTCATTATTCACGCAAGTCGCTGTCGTTTGACTCTCTCGCTTTTGAAACGTGTTACCGATGGCCGTAGATCTAGACTACTTTCCTGTTAAGTGATTGGGCGGCTGGAGGGGTGATGATCAGCCTCGGGAACCATCCAGTCCAACAAGTAGGGGGGCCTGGGTGTGAGCACGAGGCTGGGACAGAATCCAGAGGTGTCAGTTGCTAAGACACAGCCTCTCGAAGGAGTGAGCATGCCGCACACGCCCGACTCCTCGCCCTGGGTCTGCCTCTTTACCTCCCACACCCTCTACAGACACTTCCTCTAAACTACTGTCCAGGTCATCCCAGCCATGCCAGAAATCCCACATAGCTCTTGCATCTTAAGTATTGCAGTACTAACAGTAAAAAAAATTCTCTATACACTTGTAGATATTTTTACAAGGGAATTCAGATGAAGCCCGATGAATCTCAGAATGCTTTATAACTATGTAGTTATAGCTCGTGTAGAAACAGCGCTGCCGAAACCAGCCGCACGGCACCTGCCATTTACCCAGCACCACCCTCGAGAAGCACGGGGCATCTGACTCACGGAGTCAGCTGTACACAGTCTGGCTCCAGTGAGGACCGACTTTCCACTAAGACTCCTTTATTATTTCCCCTGCTTGGAAACAGGGCTCGGACCACAACAGTACGAACTCTATTCTATAAAACAGATCCCTCTTTGAGAGTTCTCAGAATTTCTGTTGAAGTTCTTCGTCTCATACTCATCCTGCTCCCGGTTTTCTCTCTTTCCTGGGTCGTCTTCGTGTTCGGTCCTCTCGGCTGCGGTGGGTTAAAGCTGTCAGCCACAGGCGGAGACGTGGAGTCAGACCACAAGGCTTGACTGACACTATGTCACGGGCTCTGCTGAGCCAGAGACAGACCCCGGAATCTGGGGATCGGGGCACCACCAGCGGACCCTGGAGGATTACTGGATGTGACTGGATCACCCAATGAGGTGGCCCACGAAAAGGAAAATACACAGAGAACTGCCAGCAAACAGCGGATCCGAAACCCCCTCCAGGGAGATGGCCTCGGAGGGCAGAAATGAGGGAATAAAAGAGGAAAAGGAGTGTGGATCCCCCACGTCCTCTGGCGCCGGCCCCTGCACCGTCTTTTGGCTGGGAAGAGCGGGGTTTCTTTCAGAGTTCTCGCTGCTTGCCCGCCGTTCAGTTCCGGGACTCAGCCCTGCCTCCACGTCAGTACAGAAAAAGAATAGTGAACCTCAACCAGATGGGAAAATATGTCTATGTACCTGAAAAGCATAAGGCATAAACTAACAACCAATAAAAAGATGAATTTGAGTATATCAAAATTAAGAATTTTATACAACACATCATTGGGAGAATGATCAGAAAGTCACGCTTCTTGAAAAAAAAAAAATCCATATTGTCTAAAACCGAGAAAGGATTTGAATATATGAGGGATTCACGAAAATCAGCTAGAACATTGACTAGAACCCAAGAAACAGCCCAAAAGTGCAGACCAGTGGTTCGCACAGGAGAAAGGGCAGAGAGCTAAAAACCCCACGAAGAGATGCTGCACTCATTCGTAAGCAGAGGAACACGAAATAAAATAATGGCGATGTTACTTCGCGCTCATTCAGCTGGTAAAGGTTAGAAATGCAGAGGACTAAGTGTCCAACGACATGCGTCGTCGGCAGCCGCCCACGCCGTCTGGCTGTGTTCGGTCAGGTCAAGAATGCGCGTGATTTCTTCTGTCCTCGGTGTGAATGTCACGTTCATTCTAGCGCCGTTCCATGACGGACACGTCGAAGGATACTCAGTGTGGCACTGCCCGTGACGCTGGAAAGTCGGAGTCGATCTGTCTTCTCCATCACAGGAAGCGTATCAGTTACTGACGGGTCTGTGGAAAGGGGATTATTGCGCAGTGGTTAGAAGATGCGTATTGAATGTGCTCATACAACATCGGTGAGGCCCGGGGATATACCTGAACTATCTGCACACGTTTAACGTGTCCCCAAAAGAACACATATAAATAAAAGTGACATTAATATCATTAGGGTTATTGCCTTGAGGACAGGAAGCAAAGGGAAAAGTGAAGAAAACGCAGAACGAAGACATCCAGAAATATCTTAAGAAGTCACACATTGTTCGTTATACCTTTCCTTGAATTCTGAAGCACCATGCGCTCACATCTCAACACAAAAGACTTTTTTCAAAATGCATGAAAACATCAAAATGCTTGTCGTATGGACACAAACTATTTCGAATGAGACAGAGTGCCCACGAGTGGTTAACTTTCCTGCTATCCTTCCGGAGTGCAGCCCACCCCCACATGGGCCATTCATTCGCCTTATCTCCCTTCAGCTCCTGCTGTGACGTGAGTCTAGTTACAGGTCTAGAAGCAAAGATGGGAAAGGGAGATCTGAGGAGACCCGGGTGTCTCGCGAGGCCGCTGCTTTAGGGGAGGCCATTACAGGATTTTTTTTAGACAAAGCAGTGGAAGAGCTGTTTCTGCTGGCAAAAATGACGCCGCAGAATTTCGGGGTTCAGGGTCCCCAGCTTCATCAGGCCCCTCACACAGGTATCCATTCTAATTTTAGGATCCTATTTCTTGCCAGTCATTGTCCTTGCTCTAGCAAATGACACACAGGGGCATGGCATCAGTCCCCGTCACAAGCCGACATTTCAGTCTGCGATCCGGGGACGTGAGTGTCATGGGGTCAGATGGTATTTAGAGGGCTGTGGCGAGACGCGAAACTAAAAATGGCAGTCTGCCTCGTAGAAATCAGAGCCACTGGAGGTTTAAAGCAGTGGAGGAATCGGACAGGCAAACTCGTGTTTCTTAGGTGGTAGCACCGAACTACAGAGAGGCTACAGAACGGGAAGAAAGCGAGGATGCAAATGCGACATTTGTCTCCGGAATGCTTCTAGACCTGTAACTAGACTCACGTCACAGCAGGAGCTGAAGGGAGATAAGGCGAATGAATGGCCCATGTGGGGGTGGGCTGCACTCCGGAAGGATAGCATGAGGTTTCCCAATTTTACACAGGCCGAAACCGGGGCAATATGGGTGGAAATGGGTATTAAGGGAACGGACGTGGGTGGAAACAACAAAGTTGTATTGGCAAATTCGGCGACATGGGCCAGCTAGGCAGAGATTCTTGATTCAGTGCATAGCTCAGGGGTTGGACAAGGCTCTGCCAGTTCGGTCCATTGGCCGAAAGGGAGATTGAAAGGTGGTTATACCAAATGAAGCCCGGATCCGGAACTGACTCGGTATGCATGTGCATGTGCGACTGCGTACATTTATGCATGTACATACATAAACATGTATGCACGTGTAGGCATATGTAGGTATATAGGTATGTGGTATAATTCATGTACTTATGACGACCCATTGGCAGCAACATTTCCCACTTTGGGTGACCCGTGGAAGCTTTATTTCCAGTACCTTCCTCACTTTTAAATATCATTGTGTTGCGTGTGAGTCTTAAACATCTTTGTTTTAAGCATCGAACAGGATTGCAGAACTCATGAGGGAAGGAGGGTCTATCGCACCTGCTTCTCTTCCTGTTCCTTCCACTGCCACTTTCTCCCTCTTGCCGACGTGAGTTAACTACTTGATCACGTCCTTTCCGTCTCAGGAACTTTCTTCAGCCAGTCTTTAAGGGTAGGTCTGCTAGCGACAAATTCTTTTCGTTTCCTTTCACCTGAAAATGTTTGTATGCCTCCTTCATTACTAAAGTGTAATTATCCTGGTTGTAGAATTTGTGAGTCACAGAGTTTTTTCCCCCCAGCACCTGAAAAGCACTGTGACACTTTCTTCTGGTCTGCATGGTGACAGACAAGAAATCTACTGTCGCTCAGCTGGCATTTTCCTATGGGTACTGTGGTCTTTCGCACCGTTTTTTTTTTTTTTAAGATTATTTCTTTGTCTTAATTTGTTAAAAGTATAATGTGTCTTCTTAAATTCTTGGGTCGTTCATGTTTGTAGTTTGCTTATCTTCTTGGCATTGGAGGTTTGTGTCTGTTGCCAAATTGGGGAAGTTTTCTGCCATTTTAAAAATATTCTTTGACCTCACCGTCTTTTTCCTTTTTCTTATTTTCTTTCTTGGCACTTCAAAATACAACTCTGGGATATTTTGTTATTGTGCCACCGGATGTTGAGGCTCTGTTAATTTTTTTTTTTTCTTTTTCAGCCTATTTTCTATTTTTCAGATTGGGCAAACTCTTTTTCTGTCCTCAGTTCAATAATTTTTATCCTCTGTAATCCGCACACTAATAATTAAAGTCCCATGAGGTTTTTATTTTTGTTTTATACTTTTCCATGTCTATAATTGCCATTTGTTTTTATAAGTATTTCTTTGCTGCATATTTCTATTTTTTTTTCATTTGATTCAAGCAACCAGATACTGAAGCAATTTTATGAGAACTGCTTTGGAATTGTGGTCAGATAATTCCAACACCTGATTTTACTAGATGTTAGTGTTATTTGATTTCCTTTTCTCATTCAGGTTGTGATATTAACGATTTTTTTTTTTTCTGGATTTCCTTTATCCCACACTGTGATGCTTGTTATGATGGGTGATTGTTTACTGTATCTTGAACTTTTTTTGTCTATTATGTTAGGAGGCTCTGGGGACCATTTAAATCTTTATTTTAGTTGGCAGCCACACTGTTCAGAGTTAGCATGTGGGTATTGGCCTACTTTTGCGTGACGTTTCCATGACAACTTAATTTTCAGAGCGTTTTGGCCTGCTTGGCTGACCTGGTGCTGCTGTTGCTTCCGCCCGCCCTGCTGGGGCTGCCCGCCAGAGCGGAAGGCATGTCCCCTGCCCGGGGGGTGGGGGAGCTAGGTTCCTCTAGGCGGGGGAGGAACACGGAGGGCTCCTCCCATCAAGGCCCTCTGGCTGCCCCAAGACACTCAGAGGTGGAGAGACTTGGGCCTGTGAGGGCAAAGAGGCTGCCTGGGCCACGCTGTTTGTCACAGTCAGGTCCCTTCTGACTGTTCTGCTCACCTGTCAGGCCTTTCTGGGGAGGCCTGGAGATTCTTGAGCACTCAGGACAAACGAGCTTCTAGGACAAGGCCACTCACTGTGACTAGATCCCTTTCTCATTTTTCACCAGGCCTCCTAGTATCCCTGAGTGGGGAGGAGAGCCTTGGGCTGGAAGGACCTGCCTGCCATGTAGAGCCTGGTCTCTCTGCCTTCTGTCGCCAGGTGGGGCACTGGAGAAAGGGAGGTCTGAGTGTTCGGCTTCTGTCTGTGGAGCGGATGACACGATATCCTGTGACGGGTGTCCAGTCCCGAGGTTCTGAACCAGCTTGGCATCTTTTGCCACCTTTAAGAGCTTTCCTTTACCTTTCTCTTTTGTCCAGAGCTTATAATTGTGATTGGCAGGGAAAAAAAAAAAAATTCTTCGATATCTTTCCAGGCCAGGCATCTTAAAAACATGTATGTTTATTATTTCTAATCCCTTCTCATAGGATTTCAGTCGTTTTCTGTCCATCCCTTCAAAATACATATTTGTTCAACATCTTCATAAATGAATCCTGTTTGTAGCGTCTGTCTTATCTCATTGATCTTTTACAGTTCCTCAGATCCTCATTTTACACTTGAGGAAAATTTAGGTTCAGAAATGTAACTTCCTCAGTTTTAGCCCGCAAACAAAAGAACAAGGATTAAAAGTCTAATTGGACTCGGTCCCGATATCATTCTCTTTTCCTGGGTTTACGTAGCCTCCTCTGTGTGAAAAGCACACATAACCATGTATTTCTTTTTATAACCCATGAAGTAATTTCCTTTATGCTTTGTCAATAAAGTCCCGGATGACACTGCTCTCCGTTCCTCACAGGTGAGGTTAAGCACGACACACACTTCGTTGGGTGGTGGTAATATTGCCGGTGTTTTTGCTTAGCTCAGTATGTCGTTTCTAACTAGGCCAGTAACTGGGGAGACTCACATGTTTCCCCACATGCATTTGTCAACACAGCCTACCCTTGGACATATGTAAATCTAAATGGATATGTGTTCCGAAAGTGAGGAGCTGTTTGCTAATCTAAAAGAATTGATTTCTTGACTACATTGTGGTTCGGTTTCCATTTTTAGAGTCATACTTATTATAACCCATTTCTAAAATATACTTATATATACCCAAGAACTCCTGATGTTCTTGGTAGACACAGCACAGCGATCCCCCTGCACGCCGACGACAAGGTCATCGTGTACGGCAGACACTGTCTGCTGGGGCGACCTGCACTCCTGAAGAACCATCAGTATTTAAAGGAAGCGGCATTAAAAAGTTCTTTTTTTCATCTCTACACCTAAAAAACATGCAGGGTTTATTGTGAGCTGCAAAATAAATGTGTCAGTACTGTTAATAAAAAGCATTTTGAGGAATTCTTCTAGCCAAGATAGGAATATAGAAACCAGATTTATCCTTCTGACTGAAATTATCAAATAATGAAACTACATATAGTAAACTGTATGACATAATGGGTTTCAAGCCATCGAGCATTAAGTGACATAGAAAAGTGATCTTTGAATACAGGAATAAACGAGCTGGGGCGAACAGCTCCCCAGCTTACTGCCTGGAGAGACTGTCCAGGCTGTGGTGCTGGGAACAGGTGGCCAGAGGGGTCCGGCCGCCTCTCTGAGTTGAAGCGATGTAGCTGAGAGCTTAGGGGAGCCATGGCCATTCAGCTCACAGGGCAGAGAAGTGCGAAGGAGCGTGGTTCGTGGAGAAAACTCCAGACCCCTGCGGAAGGCTCCCTTGAGTACTGAGAATACTGATGAGCTCACACGTGTGAAGACACTGCCCGAGAATAGAAAAGAGTCAAATGAAAGGACCAAAGGGAACAGTACTCAGTACTCACATGAGGCCCCAAACCAGGCCCCTGGTTTCAGCATAATTTACCGAACACAATTTGTGTTCGGTAAATTTTGTATACGGGACACAAAAAGATCTTGACTTAGCAGTGGAGGACACTTAGACCTAGACTGAATGCTGCCCTAGACCTGCCTAACAACCTTAACGACAAGATGCGGTGACCGTGGACAAGTCTGCATGGTTCAGTGGGTACAAAGTTTTGGGAGTTCTCGAGGTCTGCTCTACTGCACACTGACTGTAGTTAACAACACAGTATCATTCACTCCAGAATTTATTTATTAAGAGGGTCAATCTCCTCCTGTTAAGTGTTCTTATCACCAAGAAAACCCAAACAAGACCAAAAAAAAAAAACAAAAGACACAGGAAAATCTGGTAAGTTTTTTTTAGTATATGTAACGTAGCATAATATCATTTCGAGATAGATGGAAAGAAGCTAATGATGTATTCTATTAACTCTGAAACAACCACTAACATAAGTTTTTAAAAGACATAGCTAATAAGCCAACAAAAGATATAAAATGGAGTAATAGTATTTGATTAATCCAAACAAGGCCCCCCCCCCCAAAAAAAATCAAGAAATTGAACAAAGACCAGATGGAATAAATGTAAACAAATAGGATGAAAAATTTATACACAAACAATAATCATATTAATAGTAAATGAAATGAACATCCCAATTAAAAGGTAAAGATGGTCAGATTGCATAAAAAGCCAAGAACCAAAAGTATGCTGCCTTTAAGATATTCATCTTTAAATATAAAGACACGCATAGTTTAAAAAAATGGAAACAGATATACCTTGCTAACACCAACCTGAAGAAATCTGAGGTGGCTATTGTAGTAGTATCAAATAAAGCAGATTTCAGAGCAGGGAATAAACTATTTAAATAAGTTTATTTCATAATGACAAAGGGGTCAATTGATGAAGAGGTCGTCACAATCCTAACCCTAATATTATTAACCGCTTGATCGCAGAGCTTCAAAATACAGGAGTAAACACTGACAGATGCCCAGGGAGAAACAGATAAATCCACGATTAAACATTTAATACTACTCTCTCACTATTTGAGAGACCAAGCACACTGAAAATCACTAAGGATAGAGAAGATTTATTTCAATGAATTGAAATTTATATACACTCCACCAAACAAGAGAAGAATGCCCATTATTTTTAAGGACACATCAAACATTTAACAGGATATTCTTTCCATATTTCCATAAAACATGTTTAATTTTTTAAAGAGTTATGTCACGCAAAGTATGTTCTCTGAATATAATGGAATCAAATTCAAAATTGATCTTGAAAATCCCAACTATTTGAATATTAAATAACACAATTTTAAATAACCTAGGCATTGAGGAAGAAATCAAAAATAAATTCGAGTTTTAACAGTATAAAAATTTAAGACACCACGCATTCAAATGTGTGAACTGTTAGGAGATGAATTATAACACTAAATACCTATATGAGAGAAGAGAGTTCTCCAAGAATCACAGCTATCATTAAAAAAAAAAAAAAAAAACTAGAAAGTGAAGAGTAAATAAAGCCTAAAGAATAATAAAAATGGCAGAGAAAATGGCAGAAAACAAAAATAATAGAGACAAATCATAGTAACCCAAAATTGGTTCTTTTAGACCAATAAGCTGACAGATCTCTGGCCACACTGATTAGGAGAAAAGGGAAGAAGTCACACATGACAGACAGGCCAGGAATGAGAAAGTTATAGCAATACGGATTCTATAGAGATTAAAATAATACAGGGAATATCCTTAACGATTTAATGGCAATAAAAGTTCAACAACATAGAAAAATGGACACACCTAAAAGCTGTTCCTAATAAAAACTTTCAGGAAATAGAAATACAAGGAAACTTCCTCAGCTTGAAAAACGGCATTCGCAAAAAGCTTAGTGCTCGTGTCTTATGTAATGATAAAGACTAAACAGCTCAAAGATTACCAAAAAAAGGGATGTCTAGTCTTATCACTTCTAGTCAACACACATTGCCGTAGAAGGCAAATGTAATAAATATGTATATAAAAAAAAAGGATTCTGAATAGTTCTTATCTGTGAAATACATCATTGTCAAAGTAGAAAATTCAATGGAATCTATAGAAAAAGCTACTAGAATAATTGAAAAGAATCACATTTCTAGATTCAAAACTAATATATAAGAAAATCAGTCTGTGTCTATGTATTAACAATAATCACCCTCCAAGTAAAATTTAAAAGATATCATTTACAATGAGCAAAAATATGGTAAACTGATTTTAAATTTCATTGGAAAATTCAGAGATCCTAATACAGGCAAAATAACTTTAAAAAACAAAGAAACCTGAGGGATTCACAGTGGCTGATTTTAAGACTTATACCAAAATATATAGGGAATTTTTAAACTCTATCATAAAAAACAAACAAACATCAATAAAAATGTACAAAAACATTTTAACAGATACTTCACCAAATAAAATATACAGATGACAAACAAGTCCATTGGAAGTGTTGAAAAGCATTACTCATTAATGAAATGTAAACTAAAGCTACATTATACCACTACATACACATTAGAATGACAAAAGCAACCTGATCACACCAAGAGTTTGCAATAATATGGAGGAACTGAAATCCTTGTATCATCTGGGTGGGAATGTAAAATGATACAAGTTTTCCCACCTGGAAAACAAGTTTGAAAGTTTTTCAAAGTACTTTTTTAAATGTTAAATATAAATCTACCATCATCTTGATATTTCTAGGTATTTATCCAAGACAAATGAAAACGTATGTGCCAATACAAAGACTTATGCATGAACATTCACAGCAGCTTTATCTGGAATAGCTGAAACCTGAAATCAACCCAAATTGTCCAAAAATGATGACCAAATCAACAAATTATGGTATAGCAAGACAATGGATTACTACTAATAAAAAATTACAAATACATAACATAACATGCATGACTCTCAACGTTATTGTGAGTGAAAGAATCCAGAAAAAGCCATACTCTATGATCGAATTTATATAAAATTCTATAAAATTCATACAAACATATTTGAGAAAAAAACAAAAACAACAGATGAGTGGTTGTCTGGTAACAGGATGTGTAGAGCAGGGTTGGAAGGAGGAATTAAATAGGCAAGAGGAAACTTTTGAGGGTGACGGGCATGTTCAAGTAATGAACAATGGTTTCATAGACACATGCCAAAAGTCGTGAAACTAAACTCTTTAAGTGCAATTAAATTTTTCAGGTCACAAAAGAAAAAAATACGATGCCATATATGTTACATGTATCAACTCAAGGAGGTTAAATATTATTTGTAAAATCTTAATCTTTCTAAGCTTCACGAATTCTTCATCACAGGCATCTGTGTACAGATGTTCAGGTGGATGATGTAGCTGATGTGATACATTTATTAAGCCCTGTGAGCAACATTACCAGCAATTACACTCCTCAAAGCTGATAGAACATTCATGTTTGATGTTTAAATAATTTCATTATCAAGATGAATAATAGGATTGACTTTGACAACTTTCTTAATTACTGATTTTGACAGGAAGCCAACACTAATTAGAATTTCATTTTTTAAAAAATGAGTAGACTGTTATCAGCCAAACAATCCTCAATTAAATCAGAGCTCTAATATTGCCCAAGTTGTCATTTTAATTACTGTATAATATATGTAGAAAAATAAGGATTTATGTTAAAATATTGCTTCATAACCAGACTAATTCATATGTAAATCTATGGTAGGCTACGGAAATTGACAGGTTTTTTATTATATATGTGACAGAATAATATATATAGCAGAGACATAAAAAGTATGTTTAGCAGTTCAGTTACATTTAAGAACCACCAGTTTCTAAAGATTAACCTTTTCTAATTACTTTAGAAATAACGATTTGCTCTCCTAGGGGGATGTGACCATTGTAATAACCAGAACAAGAACTTAAAGCTTTTGTTGAGGCTCCTCAGGTTTGACCCCCGGAGCACAGGTTGGCAGTGTTATCAGTGTTTTCAGCGAGCAATCCTCACCCAGCCAGCTGGTAGACCAGAGGGTTTCCAGCTCCTTTTGGGGGATTGAGTCTGTTCTGTTTTAGAGGAACTACCTGACGGAAAGAAGTCAGTCCAGTCTGCTGACAGCTAGGTGACATTTCCACCCCACAAACTGACCAAGAATGGCGGTAGTCACCCTTGGGGGTCCCTAACAACAGCAACTAACTCTTTCCAGGAGTACCTTGTGTGTTATTGAGATCGTACTTTAGGCATTAACTTTCATCCCCCTGAAAAACAGAGACTTGCATCCAGGGGTGCACATGAGTCAAGTGTTTAAAGTCATGGAAGGCATCCAGGGCAAGGGAATCCACGCTCTCTTGGCCATGACCAGAGATCTCTGAGGGTTCATTTACCTGCGGCCACTCAGATGTCGCTACCCTTCGCAGGAACTGCAGACAGTTTGCCTCTGTGGTTAGGCACCATCACGACCGCATCCTCTGTGGCACGCCCCCTGCTATCTGGATGGTCGAATCTGTAACAGTATCTCCTAGTCTTCACTCTGACCTAATGAGACGTCCACCACTTTGCTTCTCAATAATGCAAATATCCCTCTTAACCAATCATCTTCAAGGCGCTCCCTCAAATCAGTCCGTTGGTAGTTTCTAGATGTTACACTGAATATCCGCCATCACATGCCAAGTTCTGTGAGTCTTTTGAATATTTCTTCAACTTACCGTGATAGTTCTAGGATCTCTACCTACTGTGGACCATCACTTTCTCTAAGGTCCCCAGGGCTTTCCCACCAATGTGAGGGCACTGTCTCCTGGCCTCTTTGCTGGGGTATTTACTCCTGTATCATAGGAGATTGGTCCATGTTGGTACGATTTACCAACTTTGTGTTCTGTTCGTATTGTTTTAGCTCCTGTCAGATCCGTTCTCTCCCACCTGTTGCTAGTACACCTGGCCCAGGGCCTACAGATCACTGAAGACACAGCCCTTCTTCATCAGCTTATATAGTGACGATCCCAGTTATTGATCTTATGGCCAGGAGGGGAGGCAGAGTGTGTCCTGAGTGAGTCACGCTGTCAAGAAAGCCTGGGGTTGCAAGATTTTTGAGCGGATTTGCCCCAGTTTCTAAACCTCATGTCTCAGGGTCGTGGTCCTCCCAAATCAGGCCCTTACGTTGGCAGAGCAGACTTGCTGATCTTGGCAATTCAGTCTGGTCTTCAGCTCCACGGCTGACAAGGTGGATTTGTGAGAGAATGTGGCAGTCTTAGCCAGGAAGTAAGGAGCACAGCCCAAACTGGGGACCCAGGTCAGGAGTGGGGGCTTTATCTATATATCAGCAGGAACTGCAGGAGATGGGGTTTGCGTTTACATTCCTGGCAATCAGAGTCTAAGATGAAATAGAGTTATGGCAAGTAAATTTGGTTCCTCTGCAGATTTGGTAAATGTCCAGTTTTGGGAGGTGTAAGAGGAGGTTATTCAGATCTACCCCGTAACTAGAAAAGGGAGGAGAAACTTGGATGATACGAGGGCAGCCGGCCAGCTTGTCAGACACCGCGCCACACGTTCTGGTGACTTTGTTCCAAAACGAAGAGAAGGAGCAAGATAAAACTAGGGCACGGGCCAGTCTCCGGTGGACCAGCAGGTGCACAGCAGACGCTCTCCCATTCTTCCTGGCTCCATCCTTTCCCTCTGAAAGTGTCCCCTGAGGGGTAGGGAATCCAGCTCATGAGGTCCACAGGAATCAAGGAGGAGGACAGGTTATTATGCAGAAACTGGAAATGAAGCGCTCTGGGCAGGAAGGACTCGCGAACCCTGTCCGCAACCGCCATGCTTTTGTGGATGCAGAGGTCTGGCCCCTGGTGGCATCTCGCTGGTTCAGGGAGAGGAATCGATGAGGCAGCTAGAGGCTGGCTGCTGGCGGAGGAGATAAAGCGGAGGCAGGGCTAATAATCACCCACGTCCCAACAGGAAATCTACCTTGGGATCAAGGAGAAAGATGGCTATGAATCTTTTTATTGAAACATACAATCAGTAGAAGGAAGCGCATATAGACCACAGGAGAAGATATATGTGAGAGAAGGCAGGAGACTCTAAAAGAACAATCATTTAATTTATTGTTCATTTATTAGCCCATTTAAGAAAATTAAATGGAATCAATCCATTCTTTGATCAAAAATAGGATGTGGATACAGTGTTTTAAGATGAGATGAATTTTTAAATGATACTAGCAATTAAAATAAAATGTTCATATTAAAGCCAACAGAGTTAAAAGTCTATTTCCTTTATTTCTTTATTGACTACCCTCAGGAAAAAAATAGCCATAAAGCCAGTAATTGCATGAACATTTCCTTTTAATGCCATAAAGGCTGCTAAATGCTTGGTAACTGGATTACCTTCCTGTAACGCAGAGCACGAAACGGACGTAAATGTGGTTGTTTTGTTCCTTTCCAAATATATATATATATATATATATATATATATATATATATATATAAACTAACCTCACATCATTAACTTAGGTGACTGTTCTCATAAAGCAGTTTCTTTTAAACTTTTTAACTACAGCGTTTCCTAATAGGATTCTTTTTCTAATCGTTTAGAAAAAGAATGTATGAGACCTGAGAGAAAATTATTCATTTTCAGAAAGAAGTCGGAGCCGTTTATTCTCCTTGGGAAGAAAATGTTTAACTACAGAAGGGAAGTAGACATTTTGTGATGTTCACCTTAGAGACGCAGAAACTGAGAAGGATGTATGTCATGCACTGTCACCAGTAATTAAGTGTTTAGTGATGGCTGTATGCAGAGGCTGTCGATGATGGCGCTCTGTCCCCCTCTCTCCTTTCTGTCCCGAGAGGGAATCGCTGTAGACTCGTTGAAAGGCAGCACCTGCTTGGTGTGGAGAGCAAGGTGCCCAGGTGGCAGGAAAATAGCCGTGGGGGGTGGGGGGCAGTGGATGCTGGAGCCCAGGGGGTCCTGTAGTCGGGTCGGGTGGGGCGTTCAGAGCAGTCAGGTTTCCTGCGGTCGAAGGTCTGTAGACTGAGGCGCACCTTTTCATGACGCTAACACGCGGCGACCGTCTCCGGCTTCTCGGTTCCTTCCCCGTGTCCCCGCTGTCCTTGGCCAGCGTCCCCGCGTTGTAAGCAGCGTGACTTCAAAAGCAGGTCTGAGCCCTGATGGCACACGTTCTCCAGCTGGGCTCTTCCTCAGGATTGTGTGCTGTAGGTCACTGGAACCGCCACACACACTGATCATTTCCATTTAAAAATGCTGCCCTTTCATTTAGAATTGTGATGAATCTATACACAGAGTTTGAGGCAAATTAACATCTGTGCAAGATTGGGTCTGCTGATTTGTCTTATGGCATAGACCTTCCTTTATTTAGTCATCTTTAATTTCTCTCATTGAGTTTTATGGTTTTCAGTGTAATGCATTACAAAATCTTTTATTTTTGGAGTTTATATCTAAGCGATTGTAAGTATTTCTTTAATGCAAGTATTCACTCAGTTTTGTGTGTTCAAAAATGTCTTTATTTCACCTTCATTTTTTGAAAGATATTACTGCGATGTGACATTCTAGATTGGCAGTTATGTCAGCATTTTGGGATGAAATGTGAAAACCCACCTACTCCACTCTTAAGTTTTGTTATTTTTTTTTTCAATTCTAGAAATTGTGCTTGACTTTTTTTTTTTTTTTTATGGACTCCAACACTGGAGACATGCTCTAAATTTGTATCCATTTTGTTAATCTCGTCTTTCATTTCCCTGAAGTTATTAATTGCAGCCTTTTTTAAAAATCCGTGACCGCTACCTTCAATATACAGACCACCTGCAGGTGAACTTCTGTTGCTAGTTCATGTGATCGCCTGTGTCATTCATTCCTTTAGTTTGCTTGGCAAAAAAATTTTTTTATTAAAAGTCAGACGTTTCGACTAAAAATGGTAACAGCTTCTAGAGAGAGATCACCTGAGTCTTTGCGATGCGGTTGAGGTAGGGGCTGCGCTGACCCCTGGCGGGCGGGTTCAGTCCCTGCCCCCTTCAGGTGCTGTGGCCTCCTGGCCCCTCACCCTCCCCAGCAGTCAGGGGTCCCCTCGCCTGGGAGGACAGTGTTAGTCCTTGTCTTCTGAACACTCAGGACTGCCAAACCATGAGCGTCCAGGAATTTGCTGCCTTCTTTGTCTCCTTGGTGCTGCTTGAGAATATAACACAATTTGGGGAGAAGCTGGTACAATTTTGAGCTCAGTCTTCCATCTTTTCCCTGGAATCTTCAGGCTTCAGGCTTCGAGTCTCTAATTTTTTTTTTTTTTCTCCAGCTACATAAAAGTGTCAGCACCATGCTAAGCGTTTTAACCTTCAGTAGCACCCCTCCGCCCGGCCCACCCTAGAACCTCAGACTTGCCTGGAAGCAGCAAACGTCCTCCAGGACGATAACACCGCGGTCTGTTGGCCTCCCTTCTGAGAAATGCTTGTGTCTGTGATTTCTTCTCTGCTAAAGTCCCGTTGCCTCTACCCTTGCCGATGTCTTTGAGCAGCATTTTTGTTATACTGTATTTTGTTTTGCATTTTATGTGGATTCTTTAGTTGTGCCTGGTGGAAGAATTGGTTTCCCGAAAGGGGCTCACTCTCGCCACGTGACATGCTCTTAGATATCAGTAACGAGAGTGAACGGTTGACGTTGGTTTGAAAACACGTGTACATAAACACTGTGAACACACATCTGTTCTTAAAATGGGTCCTGTTCAGTTTTAGTCTAGAGATAGTATCATTCCTAACTTTGTCAGGTATTATCTTCCTCTGGTTTTTCAAACAATGGAAATGATAAGTGTCCACAGCAGGAGTAAACTTAACAGCAGAGGAGTGTCTGACCATGGGGCGTGTGTGGGCACCATGGAAACCGGGTGGCATGATGTGTGTATTTGGAGTTTTAAATTATTCTTTTAAAATGAAATGGCAAAAATACATTTAGTGATGGCAAAATAATTTGTTTTAATTTATCAAAAATAGCTTTAAAAATTATACATCACCTCAGGATAGTGACTTAATTGCAAGTTGGTGTGCGTGTGTGTGTGTGTGTGTGTGTGTGTGTAAGGTTTTATTATGCACTGCAGTGTTTTTGGCCTTCTAAAGACCAGCGAGTTGTCTTTGTTTTTCCTGGGGGTAAAGGACTCTGTGCCCCTGGAATTTTTAGCTAATAGATTTTTGGCCATGAAGAGTCGAGTTATTTACAAGATTGCTTTTTAAATAATACATGAGTTTGAACCCTATAACGTTTTCAGAAGACAGTTGTTTGATAAGGGAGTAGATTTGAAGACATTTAAGTATCTTGTGAATTCTCGCATTCTCATTCACTGTAAGTGCCTGTCCAAAATAAATACAATTTGTTGAATAATGTTCATAGGGTTGTGTTTAACACAAATCAGTTATATACTCTCTGTGTGTGTATATTGTATATGCATGTGTGTAAATACACACATTGTGTATATTCATTGTATATATTGGATATGTATGTGTGTAAATACACACTTTGGATATATATATATCGTGGCTGTTTCAGTACTGCGAAGACCAACATTAATCCATATGTCTTCAAAATATTTAGTTTATATAAAAGGTAGTGGCAGAAAAATTGCATTATTTTTAAGATGTTTATTTCAAAGAAATTTAAAATATTTTCTACATTAAAGTGATTTTAGGAGTTTTCAACATTTGGTAGAAAAACATACAATTAAATAATAAAACTGAGTTTGTTTTAAACTGTCGGGTTTATAAATATTGTTACCAGGGGAATGATTCATTTAATGAAAACATCCTTTGACCGAATCAGACTTGGGAATTAAAAAGTTCAGTTAATAATAATTTATTCAGTGGATGAAAAAAAATAACCTTTGCTTATTAAGAGGTCTTTCTTCATTTTTATGTTTTAGATGAAAAACTAGTGTTAATAGCTTCCCAAAATGCATAATAGAGAAGCAAGTCAGGTTACAATAAATAAATATGGGTTATTTCCTACTCAGGGCTTTTAGGAGGAAGGTAGCTGGCCACGGGTACTTTTGGAAGATGTTATCAACTGATCACCACCGTTACTAAAAGCTGAATGGTGTAATGACTAAGGGATGAGATGGTTTTGGCCGCCATCCCAGCTCTACATTAACTAGCTGTATGATTTTGAAAAAAATTACCGTGTCTCAGTTTCTTCATCTTCACAACTGAGGAAATAATCGTATTAAGAGGGCGAACACTGGATTAAATTATTGTACACAAGGTGCTTGAGGAGCATTATGTAAGCTTTAGCTGTTCTTAAGATCAAATACCGAAATAGTATCTGTGGAAGACAGAAACTATTCACATCTACATTTTATTTAGATGCAGTAAACTTACTCGAATTATTCTTATGACTAAAAGTAGATTTTAGAAAGGTGTCAAAAAACAAACATTCGTAATAAATAGCCCAGTGTCAGTGTTTGCCTTTTTAAATGTTAAGAATTAATCATAGTGTCAAGACTTTATTTTTCTTATTCTAACTAATATTTTGTATGAGGTGTTTTTCTATTATGGGCGTTGACACCCTTACCGTAGGATAGAAAAAGAACAGATACTTGACCATGTTTTAGAATGAGAAGTTCGAGCAAGGTCCTGAAACCTAAGACCTGTCCCCGTCAGTGTGTGAGTATTTCTTCCTTAGTGTGCTCACAGTAACATATCCCAGGCTCATCTCATATCATTCTTGACTAAGAATGTATTCAAGATATTTGAGAAGGTGATATTAAAAAAAAAAAGAAGAAGAAGAAAAAAAACCTGCCTGATAAATAATACTAAAGTGGCCAAAGGGTTAAATAAGCGAGAGGAGATCTGTTAAAAAGAAGATAAAGAGGTAGGGAATAAAGCCTGAGATGCATCAATAAAAGGGAATCTTTGAGGAAACAAAGAAGTGAAGAAGTGGAAAAAAAGGGAAAATAATTAGTTCCTAAACATGCCTTTTCTTCTCCCTTGAGTCATGAGAGTAAAAAAATAACAAAACAAAACAAAAAAAAGAATGAGGAGTTCAGCTTTATCCATGGGTTATAAATGAAGAAATAACACATTATTCTAGAAATGGAGTAATAACCCTTGCTTTTTGGTAAAAGCTCACTAATTTCCTTATGTTACGGTCCCTTTGAATGCTAAAAGATTTGGAGAAAAATGAAAGTCATTCCCTTTACCCCAGAGTCAATGCATATAGTTCAACTGCATTAACCTATTTAAAGAAGTTTCTTAAGAATTGCAGAACTCCTGAAAAGCACAGAGAACAAATTCATCAGCCACATGGGTTTTTCTGGTATTATGTTCTGGTTGGGTTTTGAATGATTACATTACACTCAGTAGACAATCCCGAGGGTCATACATTGTTATTCCTACTTCCTGTGTGTGTGTGTGACAATAATCTCCCAGCGCACTGCAGGCCACCCTGCACGTGGCATCTGTGGCAGGAATCCCCTCGTGACACCTAGGGGAGGTGCAGTCTGACTCTAGAACAGCAGGGTTGGAGAAGCCACCACCGCTCAAAAAGGACGTTCAGACTCCTTGGGAGGTTACGTGACACTCAGTCTGCCTTTGTATTCCGTCGCTTTTCTGTGGGCTGGTGGGCGTTTTGAAATGCTTCTTGGATCTTTTTAAAAATAAAAACCCTTTCTCAAGCCTCTCATCAGCTCCACCCTTCACCGTTAAAGGAGGAGGTAAAATATACATTTTAGCTCAGTATCTTCCAACTGGCGGTAACTGGCACTAGATTGTTTTTTTTTTTTTTCCTTTATTTTGTCCCTCAAAACCTTTATTCATTCATTCTCTTGCTTCTTTCTCCCCCTTACTCCAACACACAACTTTAGGGAGTGCATCTCATCACTGTGTTTAATATGGCAATTACCACATACGATACAGCAGACGGAAGGTCCTCCTTGCATGGAGTTTACATTCTAATCTGTAAATGTTAAACATGATTTTAATCGCGACTGTGTGCAGAATACATTATGAAGCATAAAATGGAGCACTTGGCGTAAGTCGGGTACATGTTTCCAGAAACAAAAACAATGTGAGCAGCAAGGGAATATTTGGACGTGACCTAGCGGCTCAGTCACAGGGGAGGGGGGTGATTAGAGCTCTGGCACCTTCAGTTGACCCATGAGGATACAACCAGGAAGCTGGAAGCCACATGACAAAAACTAAGGATGGAGGAAGAGAAAGATAGAAGCCTAGTTCTTAGTAAAACCATTACACCATGATGTCAGCCCCGAACTCTTATCTCCAAATTTTTTTTGCATGAGGAAAAAAAATTAATTTTTATCTTATGTAATTCACTGTTATTTCTCAAACCTCTTAATAGCAGATGATTATAGCTTCTAAATAAAACTATTTTATACTATAAATATAGCAGTAATTTAGCTAAGCAAAAACACATGAAGTTTAGTAGGTTTTCTTAAATGTATCATCAGTATCAGTTAGAATATATAATGGACAAATGAGCTTATTCCCAAAAGCAACAGAACCCTTAAAATACATAGGAAGAAATTTAACAATCATGCAGGGCTTACATAAATACAAAATTCACTGAGATTTTAACAAGAGGGAAAAACGTAGTATTGGAAACAGCAACAGAACATTGTAAATCCGTGTGATTAATGTATCCACAACTGGATTTCTTTTAAAACTGGGAAAAAAAATGAGTCTTAAGTTTATCTTGAGTGATAATTGAACAAGTATACAAATTGATGTATAAAATGCAAAAGTTCTGACATTATAGTACAGTTCAAAAGTATCTTAATGATTAGTCACAGATGAATGTTTGTTGAAATATTTATTTCAACTATATTTACTATTTGCTCATGTCAGTGATTCACTTAATTTGAGCAAACTCCTGAGAGAGCAATGTAGGTTTTGAGAAGCTATAAGCAGACTCTGTCAAAATGTGTCTCTGTGACAGACTCACAGCTGTATAAATAGTTAAAAATATTTTAATGCATTGTGTTAAGTACAAAATTGGGACACGTATTTCAAGTGACATGTTATACTGTTGTATGATTGATTTTTAAACATTTTAAGTAAAAGCCTCGGTAGACAGCATAACTCTTATAAATTTTCATAACATGTCATCTGTCAGCGTTAACATTTATAACAGGGATGCTATTCATCTGTCATTGACTGTGTCTGAAACTGTCATGCCAAAGCCATGCCCCTTCAAGCGTGGGGACACCTTAAGGGGTAAATACATTGCTTCTTATTTTTAGAGCTTAAGTTTCCTCTTTCCCATGTCCAACATGTTATTGAGTTTTCCTCTGGACGACCCATGGGCGGCTTGGGAAGCTGGCGCAGGCCACTGTGTTAGGAGTGACCTAAACCGGTCCAATCAGAATGAGTCGCAAAAGTTTGCTTCACCAAGATGCGTTCTTAAGTACAAAGAAAGCGACTCCAGGAACGAGGGTGATCGGGTGATCGCCAACAGCCCCATGCCCGGAGCCGGAGTGTGGGTTGGAGTTGGTGGGGGCGGGGGGCCTTGCTGCCCGCCCGGGCTGCACGCGTCAAACTCCGGGGCTTGCGCGGTCGGCCGGCTCAGTGGCCACGGATCGCATCTGTGGTTCACGGATGCTTGATGTGGGTTTTCCATAATTGGTAACTAAAAAATTATAATTGAGTTTACACACTCTGAAAATGACACAAAGGCCCAAGTGTATAAAGTGACAAAAGATGTTTTATAGAGGATCAAAGGCCTCAGGCTAGTTCTCCTGGTAAAGCCGAGGACAGCCTGGTGGAACTAGCCTCTGGGAGGAGCCACTGGATACTCCCTGGGGGCCGAGGACAGAGGGAGGAAGGCTGACGGGGAACTCTGAGAAAGGGGACTATTCACCTAATGACCAAGTTTAAGGGGCACAACTTGCTGAGTGTTTACTGGTTTTGCCAGATCACAAGCACAAAGCAGCTCTCCGATACGGTCCAGACTCTAACTGGGTCCCAGCCAGGTGGCGGTTAGGCCTAGGGTGTGATACCCTTTGATATCAAAGTATAACTGAGAACAACAAGGCCCGGCGTTGGTGTGGCTGGGGTAGGCGAAGAAGCTTCGAGGTTCTCTTGCTGGTTTATAACCCTGGGTTATTAGTGAACAATAATCGCCTCTCTCGGCTGACCTTGTAGTCAGTTACAGAAGCTGCAGTAACGTATTGGGAGGAACAGCTGGCCACAGTCCAGCCTCGGCTCTACTGAACTTCTTTATTTCACTCACAACGCCCCATAAGCAGGATTAGGAAGTGGCGTCACCCAGGGGTGACACTGGCCTCAAACTCCCACCTCTCCTGAATGGGAACAGGTGGCCTGGGGAGATGATCTCACTGCCCCCAAATTCTACTGAGACCAAGCGGTTTTGAGAGCCGTGGCCCCCACAGCGCCGACACCCCCGGCCACGTGACTTTGCAGGGATGTCAAAGGCGGCACAGCTGGCTGACCATGAACGAGCAGGCGCTCAAAGGCTTCCCAGCACAGGTTTTAGGCCCTCTCTGCAACAGCTGTATCTTCGGTAAAATGAGAATAATGAAAACATGGCAGTGTTATCAGATTGTTCTGAGAATTGTTTAGCGCATATGAAGATCCCAGGAAAGGTCCAGAAAGAGAAGATTTCAATTAAAGATAGTTATCATTTCTGTTCTGTACTAAAGAATTATTCTCCAAAGATCAGTGAGTACAGTTGGTATAAACGACTTGATGCTTTTGTGCTTGTCGGCGAGAGAAAGCACATGAAATGCATGCCCACGTGCGCCTTTATTTTATTTCTTAGTTGATAGAGATATTTACCCTGCAAGATATTGCAGTGTATAATGGCTCTTCACCAAGTGAACCTGTGACATTACTACCGAACTGTCAGAACAGTGAATGGGAATAAATTGCATTGTAATAGACTCTAGAATACCTAAGCACATAGGTAGAAGAATGTTTTCCTAAAAATACGTTCCTAAAATTCAACAAATGGTCTTGGAATATGGTATATTAGAAGGAAAAAAAAAATTACCAACAGCGAAATGAAATAAAACATCTTTAAAAATATTAAGAAAATTTAGAAATTAGTAAGAAAAATTGTTTCACGCTTTCATTATAAAAACTGGCAAAAGAAATTCACAGATGGTTTACAGAATGTACAGGCTAAAAACAAGGAGTCCAACTCAAACTAAAAAATAAATGTGCATATAAAATTGATGGAACTATTAAAATGCTGTTTTCTCTCAATCCCAGGAAGACTTAGTTATGATTTTTGCACTTATTTTTTGTGGGGATATAAATAGTCTCCTTTTCTAATTATTTTTAGTAATTTTAATATGGCTAGAAATAATTTATAAATGATGTGGACATTTCTAGAATATAAAATAGCAAAGTTATTCAAGTTATAGGAAAAATAAGATTACTAAGATTTTGTAAGTATCTTAGATTTATAAAATGGTCTAGTGGATCTATATAATTACAAGAAAGAGTAAGTTTATTTCATTTACAAGCGTGAGATAAAAGTGAATTTTTTTGTTCATTGAAAGACTACTAAAAAGGGTAAAGGTCATTAAATATCAATATTTACCATTAGAACTACTTATAAAGATTTTTTAAATTGACACCAGTGTAGGGATATACCGAAGATGAAGCCAAAAGATTAAAAGAAAAAAAAATTGAAGGTATATAAACTAATTTTACATCCCAGCTATATTAAAATGGATTCCTGTTTTATTGCCGTTATTTTCCATTTTATTTCCTACTTCAGCCTGGAGGCAAGACATAATAATGAAAGTAGCAAAAATTCAAAATATCAATTGACACATCTAACACCTGGCATCTGCTCCTTCAATGTCCTTTTCCACTAAAATGTCCAGGAATGTTAGAATAAATGTCTGATTCTAGGCCTCGAGAAAGACATGTACAAAATAAATCATCGATACAGCTACGTTCAAAGGTCCCATGAGCCAAAATAAAGGCAATTAAGTGGGTGTAAGAGGGTGCAATTTTTGCATAATTAAAACAAATGCAGAATTTGCTTAAAAACCACTATATAAATATCTGTGCGGTTGTAACTTTAGAAGATCTTCACTATGCCATTTTGAAATTGACGGTCAAGGAAACAAGTCATTATCTCATAGACTATTTCAGGATTATCGTCTTAACCCAGGCTTCTTAAAAAAAAAAAGAAAGAAAAAAGTTCAAAGCAAGCAAATTAGCATCTAAGGTCCGGTTTGGGGTAGGGGATATTAAGTAAGGCCAGGATTAACTGCTCATGCACAAATGGTGTCTAACCAAACAGGCGACAGGGGAGAGTGGAAAAAGTCTTTATAGAATGATTCCACCTAATAATTTCAGGAGAAGTGATTTTTTTTTTAATTACAAATTTAGCATTCCTGTTGGGATTCGTAGATCTGTTTAATGTCGCTACAACAAGGTGAACAGTTAATGGCAAATTTGTGAAAAAGGAATCAGATCAAAATCGTCTGGGCTCACCAGTTGTGAGACGTCCTGACTTTGTGTCTCCTGATGGGAATGGAAGAGAAATGGCATACTGTCACCTATAAGTTATTTTGGGCCCAAACCTGATTTTCAATATATTTGAGCCTCTAGACTTTTTAAGTTTATAATACCTCTCTTATTTTTAAACCACTTTATTGAGAAAGGCATGACGTAAAAAGTTGTACATATTTAGTTTATGTAACTCAAGGAGTTTGGGGATAAGTATTCACCCGTGAAATTATGAATATCGAGGCCACAGACATGTCCATCACCTCCCAAAGTTTCCTCTCACTCACTTGATTATTATTGTTGTTGCTGTCGTCTTGTGGTAAGAACATTTAACGTAAGATCTACCCTTTTAACACATTTTAAGTATATAGTATTGCTAGCTATAGTCGCTGTGCTATATAGCAGATCCTCAGAACTTGTCGCGTATAACTGAAACTTAATGCCTTTCACCCCCACCTACCTGTCCCACCTCTCCCCAGCCCGTCAGACCACAAATATACTCACCGCTTCTATAATTTTGATTCTTTTGGGTTACGCGTATTAGTGAGAGCTTTCAGCTCTTCGCCTTGAGTGTGGTGTTATGAGCTTGTTGTGTAGCCTGTATGATGTGGAGGTGTGTTCCTTCTATAGCTAATTTGTCGAGAGTCTTTAATCAGGATTTTCATCGCATTTGGTGCATCCCAGAGATAAGTTTCACTTCACGATGCCGTACGATCCTTGTAACGTGCTATGGAATTCAACTTGCTGAGGACGCTTGCATCCATGTCCACCAGGCGTGTCATCTTGTGGCTTTCTCTTTGTGGTGTACTCGTCTGGCTTGGGTTATCAGTCAATGCTCTCAGGACTGCACTGAACCATCCTCCAGGAAAGTGAGTAGAGAAAAAGTGAAAAAGAACCCCATCGAGACTCAACTCGAACTGTAAGGCGAGCATTCCAGAGGACAAACGTTCTTCTTTGTCCCATATATCAATGGTATGAGAGAGAAAAATGGGAAGGTTAGACTCTTATAGGAAAAAGAAACTAAGCATGACTTTCTTTGGAACCTGGTCTCAATGTACTAACTATGAAAATATATTTGGGATATTCGAGGAGATATAACTATGAGGTAGTTAATGGATGATATTAAAGAATTGATTTTGGTAGCTAATAAAGTATTATAGTCATAGAGAATACGAAGGACTTTTACAGCAGAGAGTCACGGCGAAGTTATCAACAGGTGACATGCTGGCTAAGACTTGTGTCTAAATACGTGCAATGAAAAGTCGTGGGTGAATCAAAGTTGTTAAAAATTGATGACTGTGAAGGCTGGGTGATGAGTAATTAGATATTATATGTCATTCTGTCTGACCCTTTTTTCTTGAAAATTTCCAAAATTTCAAACAATACCATAAAAAGTTTCTTTTCACCTTCGTTAGACATATTTTTTAACCATAATAACCTAGGTTATAGAAGCACCAAAAGTAATAAAGCAATCATTTTTCAGATTAGGTACTATTTTTAATAAGATTCTTATATTTTTCAGGTTACCCATTTCATCTTCTCCATATTATAAAATTTATTTCTTAAATGCAGTCTTGCTTCTGAAATTTTCTCCTTTACTTCGTGATCTGTTCAGCTCCACAAATATCCTGCCTCCAGCTACTTCTTTGGTATGAAATTGGAATTCTTATAGATTGCTTGAGTCTATTAATAGAAAATTAAGCCCCAACACCTTGTTTTATAAAAAGCAAAAGTAACTCTTTGCATGTCTTTGATGGCCACCCATAATTTTGCCCCATGGAAAGTCTGCCCGGTGTCCCCACTGCTGACTCTCTGCCTTCAGCTGTAAACACTGCCTGACTGTGGGCCACTGACAACTGTTTCCTCGGCACAGGTAGGAAGGGCCCCATCTACGCTCTCTCGCTCTCTAAAGTGCACAGCATACTTTTAATTACTCATAGCTCTGCCTGAGATCAAGCTATAAAAGTTTATAGGATTTAATGCAACCCGTAAGAAGAACAGCTTTGACTTAACGGTGTAACACAGAGTAACTTACGCCTGCTGGTAGAGGTTGTTTACAGCCTTCTAGTCCCGACCCATGCTCAGGAGCTCTGAGAATACGTCCCGTTCTTACTGCCTCCCTTCCTGCACAGAACAGGTCCCAGCTACCCCTCCTCCTTGGAAGGGAAAAGAGTGTACCTAGGTACTTCAGAGTTCAGATGGCTCTCGTTTCCAAAGATGATAAAAGTTACCACTAGACACCACTTCAAGACCAAAACTCCGTCCCTGGCACCTGAAACACAGCTGGGGATGGGACAGTGTGTGGATCACAGGTGACAGCAGACACTTTGTCTCGCACATTCTAAGTGGTAACCCATAATAAAATTACCGATATGGATATTTTCTTACAGGCCATCCATCTCCTACAAACAACTACTTATAAAAAAAACATATAAACAGATTTCCATGGAAACAGCATTTAGAGGGAGGAAGTGCACTCTGAAATCATCTAGGAAATATCCCCACAGACACCCATGACAACTGAATCACTACAAACAGTACCATCAACACCACAAGATGCAGTGACCACCACAAATATCGTACTTGGCGTCAAAAGTAAGCTATAGCGCTTATTAGTGAAACTAACAGTACTCCCGAATGTGTTCGGATTACTAAATCTTCCTTCAGATTACTGTGCTTTTCTCTGAAAACACTGGACCACTACCCGATAATTTTATTTTACGTATTTAATTTCCTGGTCAGTGTTTTCTCTTGGTTGTTCAGATTGGTCTGTCTCCTGGTTCCCTGATTCTTTCCTTTGAAGTTTCTGATCTAACAGTGAGTCAATCCAATGAAGTTTTTATTATGGTTATTGTATTTTTCAGTGCTATAATTAATTTCTCTTTGGCTCTTTGTTTCAATCTTCTACATATTGGCTGAGATTTTCAATGTTTGCTTGTTTCAAGAATATTTGTAATTGCTCATTGAGGCACCTTTATAATTCTCAAAATCCTTGTCAGATCATTCCAACACCTGAGTCACCTCAGGGTTACAACCTATTTTCTTTTCTCATTCAAACTGTGATGAGGCTTCAACCGTATTGCATTATGAGACGCTGACCAGTGTTTAATCTTCCTTCTTATCAGGCAGTTGTTTGCGTAGGTAAGAGTCACGGTGAAAGTTCAGCTCCCTCTGAGATCCGCCGACACCTTAGGGGGAGGGAGAAACAATTTCCTAATTCCCGTTTGGCTGGAGCCAGTCTTGTCAAAATTGTCTCGTGTTGGGACACCTTCTCCCAAACCTTGTCTAGGGGAGCAGGCTCTCTCTGGGGTTCTTTCTCATGTGTCTCATGGTAGTTTCAGTTCGCTAGCTTCTCAAATGCCCTGAATAAAATGTATGAGAGGCAAAAAGGAAAATCCAGGAGACTCAGTCTTCCTGGGCTAATTCATTGCATTGTGTCCAGTGCTTTTAGTTGTAACAGGGAGAAGGGAGAAATGGGGTGACCCTACCTTGGCTAGTAATTTTAATAATATGCATCTCTAATTTATTTTCAAACTCTCCATCATTGGTAAAAATTTCTCTTAATACATTTGAATTGGTTATCTATTGCTCCAAGAATGCTGCTTCTCAATAATTCTGAAGTAAGGCCCTCAAACAATAATTGCATTTTTCACTATGAGTCCGCAGCTCAGCGTGGAGGTTCTGCTGAGCGCGGCTGACCATGGCCGGGCTTGCTGACACATAGATGGCCAGCTGGTGGGAAGATGAGAAGCTGGTTGGCCTACAGTGACTGTAGCTGGGGTGATTCATGTCTGCTCCACACGGTCTGTCACACGGGATCAGGTTCCCCAGACTAGGTCTCATGGCAGAGGGAGGGAGATGCGAGTATCCAGGAAGGATGCCTTAGTACATCGTTCGCAAAGGCAGTGACCACAGCTGCTGCCACGCCCCCTTTGAAGTGTGATTTTGCCTTTCCACCAATCAAGAGGTGGATTTAGTTTCCTTGAATAAACTTATTTTTGGCCAACAGAACGTGGAGGAATTAGCGCTGTGCCAGTTTGGGGGCCCAGGCGTTAAGGAACCAGACTCCCACTTTATACTTCTTGAATGCCCACTCTTGGATCTTTGAGCTGCCGTGTAAGACATCCTACTCCTCTGCTAGAGAGACCGCATGGGGAAGACCTGAGAACCATGAGAACAGCTTAGCTGAGCCCGGCTGTACGGCCATCCTCCCCAAGCCAGTAGATGAGTGACTGAGGGGATCTGAGACCTTAGTCACCGGCCAGCATGCAGCTGAATCCTGCTCGGTGTCCCCAGTTGACAAGTGAAGCCAAAGTAGCTCACACCTGAGCCTGTCTCAAATCCCTCACCTGTATCTTGTGAGAATAATTTTTTTTCAAGCCTCTATCTTTGGGTGATTTTTCTATATGGCCATAGATAACAATAATTGCATTCCAAGGTTTCTTCCTTTTAAATATGCATTCGGAGCTATTTATTTCCTTTCACATGCCACTTTAACGGCATCTCATAAATGTATTTTCATTGTCAATTCAAAATATATTTTAAATTTTTGAGTTCTTAGTATTTAAAATGTGTTATTGAATTTCCAAAGATTTGAGAATTTTCTATTTTCCTCTAATCGATTTTTAGTTCAGTTCCACTGTGGTCAGAAAATACTCTGTACAATTTCAAATATTTGCAGTTCTTGACACCTGATTTACATACTAGCATTTGGTCAAGTCTGGTAAATGTTTGAGGTGTACCCAATTACTGATTTTTCTTGTTCTCTAAACTATGTAGTAGGTATCATCTAAAGATGTTATCATCATGATATTCAGGACCAGGTTAAAAATCAAAAACAGAAACGTGACATTGAAGGCAGATTCTATCTCCCCCTTAACCTGCAAGCAGCAGGGTTGGTAGAAAGGAAAAATGAAACATTAAAGCAGCAGATCAAATTAGTAACAGGTAAAACTACCTTGAGTGGGTGGAATTAAGTACTGTCACAGGCTCTAATAAACTTGAACGAGCAAGCAGGATGGCCTGCTACCCCATAGGCCAGCCTGGGAACCCCTGCCAAGTAGCCGTGAGTTCCCAGGTTTATGCAAGCTCTAAAACATTTGGGAATTAGTGTCTAGAGAGATCAAGCAGATGGTTTGAAAGGAATCGCCAAGCTCAGAAATTTAAATAGAATATTTCCAGGCAACCCCTGTTGGCTGAGCTGGTCATCTGAGTTCTGGTGATGCTGGATCCGTTAGAAAATTAAAACAGGGCTTTGTGTTGGCTCAGTGACCTTCGGTATTTGCAGATTTGGGTACAAGGAAGTGCGTGGTTACAGTGTGGAGCTTCCCTTCTGTGTTCTGAATGCCTGTCACACATCTTCATGGCTGCACGCAGGATAATTTAACTCTCTCCACTGTTGAGTGTATTAGGACTAACAGTCATGCTGATTAAGTCCTCACTAATACATTCTAGTTCATGATTAAACGTGTGCCAAAGTTTGAAATCGTGGATAAAATCATGTCATTAATTTGATCTCATTCAGATACTAAAGAGGAAATTCATAGTCTCCTACATTCAAATATATTTTTTACAAAAACACTTTAAAACAAAAAACTATCCCATCATATAATATCACTAGCTATAAGTTGAGAATTTGACCAATGAGTAGAAACACATTTTTGTGATTCAAAGTCAAGGTTGAAACTGTTAATTTGAAGCCAGTGAAGAAATTATTTCTTGAACAATCATGAATTTCCATCTAACAGAATGAATGTTGGTATAAACTGTTTAATATTTTTGGTAATAAAGATAAATTACTGTTTTATTGTGCACCATGATATAGGAGCATTTATTTTTAAAATCTCATTCTAAGAAATTAACTTTCACTAATTAACTTGAGCTTGTGACGTGACAAAGTCTGAAATATTTTATCAAATAGCGTCTAAATTACATTGACCACTTTTAGCTAAGGAGTAATGTAGTATTCCTACCGACACGAGTCTTTATCTTCTTTGATTAATAAGACCCTGGCTAATAAGACAGAGATAATCAATTAGAGTTAAAACAGCTTTTAAAAAACAAGCAGTAGACGTGCTTAATAGAAAATTTAATTAAAAAAATAAATAAAAATAATCTTTTCCTTAACCTAACTACACACGATAGTTCTAGCATTGTAAAAATTAAAAATGTCAAATACATGCAACAAAAATAAAAGGCATCGCTTTATGCAGGATACCCGCCTGCCCCCTGCATCAGACCATGTACTGACGTGGCTGGTGAACGGGCAGTAGCCCATCCATCCACTCACTCTATATGGTGAGGCTCATTCATGAACACAGCCATTGTGTTTCTTGCAAAAATAACGGATTCTCTGAATAAAATGTATGCTCCTGAAATTAAGGGCTTTTTTCTACTTCTCGCAGCACTTTTAGTCAGTACGTAAAATAATCCGTGTCATGAAACTGTAGATGTTGATTCCCTAATTAAATTAGGACTTGAATAAGATCTGCTTCTAAGTATTTGCTTCTTTGCATATCTGTTTTATGTGAGGTGCTCGGTGATCATGTGGATTGGCTTTTTAGAAGTTTGATTTAAAGGAACAATGTTTTTCTAAATAATAAGATGACTGATTTGTAAATAATGGATTACAAGCTTTCTTCCAGATTTGTCAGCAATTCTTATTCTTACTCTGATGACATTCAGCTGTTACCCAGACGTTTCCAAATGGGGTGAGACTCAAGTAAATTGTGTTACATCACTTGGCTTAAAGTGGCCTAGAATAAAACTCACACTTATCCAGACAAATTTCTGATCCAAACCTGCTACTTAGCTATGTGACGTAGGATCAACATTTTAGTTCTTGATGTGTGGTTCCCTTTATCATTACGAAGAGTATCTCTTTACCTTTTTTATCTTGAGGTCGATTTCATCAGTTACAAATACAGCTATAGCTATACTCGCTTTTCCCTAGATGCTACTTGCTTGGATTATCAATTTCTACCCTTTTGCCTTGAGTCTCTATCTATCCTTGTCGCTGAGATGTGTCCCCCAAAGGCAGCAAATGGCTGGGTTTTATTTTTTTCATCTTATCTGCTGCTCTGTGCCTTTTTATTGGTGAGTTCAGTCCATTTACATTTAGGGTGATTATTGAAATATGAGGTTTTCCTATAGCCATTTTATCTTTTGTTTTCTAATAGTTCCGTGTTTCCATTGCTCCCTTGGCCTTGCAGCACTGTCTGTCATTTTATCACTCAACTCTTGATGGCAGTAACACATATTCGTTTGGGCTTTTACAAACGTGTCTCTGTGCCCTTGCGTATGAACTGCTCTTAGGTAGATAGTCCGTTTTAGTGGTTTGGCAGCTATCGAGTTTTCCATCTCAGAACGCCTTTACCTTCTTAAAAATTAATGGAGATCCCAACACTGTCTCTTTATGTGTATTATTTCTACTCTATTTGATATTGTATGTGACAATGATAATTAGAAATTAAAATGGGAACACTTACGTTTTTACATATTCATTTACAAACAATTGTACTAATAAGTTATTTTTATGAAAAACATGTATGTTTTCCAAAGAAATAAAATACTGAGCAAATGGCATTGGTTGAGGGAAGCTGCCCCCAAACGCTGTGAAAGGCCCGCACTGCCACAGCTCCCCAGAGCGGGGCGGGCAGGCCGTGCCGGCCGCAGTCAGAGCTGCCGAGGGAGGGAGTTCTTGGAGGGCTAAGGGCTCAGAGGGGCCACTGCGTACACCAGGGTATCTGGAGTGCCACACATGGGCCCAAGGACGGATGACCTCTCAGCATCCGAGAGGCCCCTGGGCTCGTGCAGACGGAAGGCGAAGGCGGGACCAGAGCTGTGGACCAATGGGCTTTTGTGTCACGTGTAGGAATCTGCGGTCCAATGGAAGGTCGTGATGAATCCCCTGTATTTTCTTTTACAAGTTTTACCTGTTAGTGCTTATTATCAGGTGGTCGATTAATTCTGATTTCAAATGTTAAAATAGGCAAATTAAAGAAAAAAAGCTAGAAGGAAATATTTTAATATTATTTTATGACTATCAGATTTGTAAATATTCTGAGAAAAGGTAGGAAATGACACTCTATTCAAAATTAATTGATATTTTAAGTGTTAATCCTAAGAAGTTTTAAGAAGTTAAATCAGTCTTATTTTAAGACACCAGAAGAAAAGAAGAAGATCTTAGAATCTACGTGCGGGCATGGGTTTAACAGCCATATATTATGGGGAGAGCCATAATTATCTTGCATTTTAAGAAACTTCTTTGTCCTCAACCCCCCCCCCCAAAAAAAAGTTAAATACGTATTTTATAATATCTCAAGCAATAGAGCAAGTTCACCACCCAGAATCCTTTACTATCAACCTGAGTAGGACAGGCCTCAGAGAAAATCACAGAACAGGACCAGCCAGGTAGCCATGTGGACACACCACTTGAGTTCACCTTCCCAACTCCTATGAGAAATCAAGCGTTGGTTAGTTGGGCTTTTCATCACTTTCCTTTTAAAATCCAATTAAAATAACTTCAAATACACACCAAGGTAATGATGCTTGGCCCCTGCTCATGACTTTCTCATTAACATCCATCTTTCTTCTGGCCAATCATTCTTCTGGTAAATATAAATAATGGCATATATTTCGATGCTGTTCACCAAGAGTTCACTGTTGAAACTTACTGAGGCCAGGGGCGTATAGTATTACAATAATCAATTTCATTTTTGTATAGTTTATTATATCACATCTCTTCCCACATTGCTTAATAAAAAAATATAGACTTGGATATAATAACCCTAACATTTAAAAATAATGACACTGCAGGATTTTATGATATAATATGTTTTCTGGCATTATTTGAGTTTAAAGAAGTTGTAATATCCTGACTAACCAGAATACCATTGTCTTCAGGGGACAATATTTATGAAGTCCCCTAAGTAGGTGGATCACACAGTACCTGCTGTAATCGCATCTCCATTGATGGGAATTATATGCTGAGTCAATGGTGTATCAATAATTTAAGTAATATTTCTACTTCTAAGAAATAACTACAAAGAAAAGTGAGTCATACTTTTCATAGGCACATGTGGAAAAGGATCAGGGTTAGTTAGAACCTATGGTAAATGTAATTTTACTGAAATAGATTTTACAGCAATTAAAGCCATGAAGCACATAAAACCATTCCGGACACACATACTGCTCCACTTACAGATCGTGAAGTGTTTTCTGAATAGAACAAACAAATGCCATGCTGTCACCTCTTGGTTGCCATAATTACATTACAAAACCAAGACTCATTTGTAATCCTCATTAGTTTTAGGAGGAAATGGAATCGTGTCACTTCATGACAATCTATGCCGAAATGTTCTGTAAAATTTAGTTTTATTCTCAATTTTCAGGCACATAAAACGCTATAATTATCTAACAGTATAATGTTTCTCATACTCCAAAGTGCCAGAAAAAAAAGTGTTTTATTACAAGAGAAAAGACACATTGACTTTAACAAATCATCTTCATATTATCGAACTGGTCTTTCAAACACTTAACTTGCATGGAAGACCTGAGAACCTCCGAGTTCAAGGTCATTACAGAGTCAAGAATCCAGAGCTTCTGAAAATCGAATCGAAGCTACACACTTCGAAAGACGCAAGGTGAATGTCATCTGGAGGTATTGATTCAAACAGAAAATGCTATTCGAAGTTTACTTTCGCGAGGTTGGCAGATGGGAAAGTATTTGGGGAGACGCCTCTGACAGGAGATAGAAAGGGACAGTGACCGTCCTCAGGCTGCAGTTCACATGCCCGGTCTCCCACGCTCGCCCGGCAGGAGGTCACGGCGTGCTCTGGATTTTCTGTTGTTTTTTTTTTTTTTTTTTTGGAAATGTATTGGGGTGACGTTGGTTAATAAAATTATATAGGTTTCAAGTGTAAGTTCGATAACACGTCACGTCGCACTGCGCTCTGGACTACGTTGAAGGGTGGAGTCGCGTGTCCACGAAGGCTTGTCCCCCTCTTCTCGTTCCTGCAGTGATGCTGGTCCCGGGCTGAGGGGTCCGCGGGTCCCCCCGCGGCGTCCTCCAGTCTGGCCTGTCACGGCAGCGGGAAACGACGAGGGGCAGGATGTTGTGCGTTTGGTTACCGTCTGGTTTATTTGAGCTCTGCTGGGTAAGATGCCTAAATCAGGGTTCAGAGGTTAGCAAGCGCGGTCGCTTGGGACCTTTCGGTCAGTTTCAGTACAAATAAGGAGTACAAATCAAAGTCATCAGCTGGGCAAGGGGACAAGCATGTGCATGGACGCAGCTCTTACGGCGAGCGCAGGTGCAGAGAGGGTCAGGCAGCTTGCTCAGAGTGAGATCATTTCCATCATGGCCTCGTGCCTTCCATGCAGTTAAGCAGACTGAGGAGTAATGCTCGATGCCACCTACTGCTTACTGGTTAACCGCAGGCCTGGCCGTGCAGAAATGAGGGGTATGCTGGGAACACGTAGCAAGGTAAACTGCTTCAATTCATATTTCTATCATTGCCTTTATAGATCCATCATTCTCCTTGATAAAAGCAACCTAGAACCTAGACCTATCAGACTGTGTACCAAAGGTCACTATAAACTGTTCCTATGAAGCAAAAGATAAGCTCATTTTGACTACAAAGGGGCATATTAACATCGAGAGCAAAAGGAGGGTTCCAAATGTTAATAAATGAGGCATTCCATAGAGTGGACACTAAATCTTAGGAGGGGGAATGTAAAACTTTCTAGAAATAACCTGAAACCTGACACCTGCTCTTACACCTCTACTCACACAGCTCTCGTCTGGGCTATTATTAGGCTCTTAAGAGTTAAATTAGTTTCCAGTTTCTGGATCGCGGGACCTGTTACACTGGGCATTTTGATCACTCCGTTCGACTTTAAATGTTCCCTTGGATTCTGCCACATTTCATCTTCTCATTCTTACACTTTTCTGATTATCCCTTCTCAACAGGGGATCTCTTCTAAAAGACTGCCATCTCCTCAGGATTTGCCAATGTGAAAGTTTATCTCCTCTTCCTGGATTTTTATTTGTTTCATACGTTGGCAGCATCATCCAATCAGGTGCCTTAAAGTCAGACTTCCGTTCTCATTTACATTCCGTATCTTACCAAGTCAGAGCTTTCTCCAAATTGTCCCCGTCCCTGGTAGAGCCTCCATCTATTGTATCTCAGTGCTCAGAATTAACTTCTCTGTTGCTGCCAGAAAATCACCTCCTGGTGCGGGGCGTCCTGGATGCAGGGACTTGTAAACGGCCACCTTCCCTGTGCTCTGCCCCTTCGTGCACTGAGCCCTATGGCCATGCAAAGGTAGACTGTGAGTTTCGACTCCAGCCCCACGGACAGATAAAACACACGGCTCCAGGACTGTGTTCATGCTGTCTCCTGGCGCGCTCATGTGTCTGGACTAATTTGTTCTTTCCTGTTTCCAGAGAAGATGATTCTTCCTGTAAAAATCTGGACTAGCTCCACTATTCCAGAAAACTTCTTTGGTTCTAATACTTTGCCGAGCGTCTCACCTGGAAGTACGTTACTTACGTGTGGACTCGCGCAGGGTGTCACGATTGCCTTTTCCTGAAACCGCGCACTGACTCTTGATCATCTGTTTGTTCTTCTCTACATCGGTGAATTCCTTCTGGTTGGGTGAAGTCAGGAAACGTGCCTTATTTGACTTTTGGGTTTTTCGTTTGTTTTGTTTGGTTTCTGTGTAATGCAATAACTGGTGTGGACTCATCAATTAAAAAAAATACTTGAACAGAACGAACAAATAAAAGCAATACCATATCCGTACCCACCTATGTGCGCACACACACGCACACACACATGCACACACACGCACACACACACGGCCTGCTCATCTGTAACTGGAAATTGGCTAGACCGTGCAGGCTGATAGTAAAAGATACCAAGCTGTCTCTGGATTGCCCTTTAGCAGAGCCAGCGGAATTAAGTGTCTATATTTATCATAGTGGCTTGAGAGCCTGTATGGAGCTATTTCAAACTCATTCTAAGTCATTTATTTTAACAGCTAGAGCATTTCTTTAAGCCCATCCTGCCTAAATGCTTGCCTGCAAAGCAATGTGGGCTCTGCCATAAGAATACACAGAACTCTTATCTACTCAGCAGCAGTTATTAAACAAATAATTTACTTACTTTTTGCATACTTTTGACTGGATATTACCATAATAATAAGCACAGCCATTATTGGACATGTACATTAAAAGATATACATATCAGTAATGAAATATATTTTGCAACTCTCAGACATTATTGTAACACATGTCTGTATTATCTCCAATAAGTAACTGATATTTATCACGCTATCAAAACCAAGCTATAGGATTCTATGTTCTGGAAATAATATTTCATGGTATCTTCTCACATGTTAAGATGCCAAAACAATCCTTGTTATCACGTGTCTCTGAATAGATACTATAATATACAATTGATATCTCTGTACTCGACAATATATCTGAAAACTCCATCCAGATTTTAGCTAAATTTTAACCCTATTTGGGGGCAGCAAAATTATGGTAAAAAATTAAAATGCTACCAGTTTTTTAAAAACAAGTATTAGCGAAGAGTTTGGTTTCTCAGAGAAGTTCATATCCAGAGAAATAAACATCAATTCTCACAATACTTGCACTAGTCCCTAAAATGGCTCATCTTGAGACCATTCTGGAATGAAGAAACAAATGTGGAAAATACTTTAACAAGAAAAAATTGAAAGTAATCATGAAAGATAAAGAGTAGCTTTAAATGCATAATCCAACCAGACTTCTCTTTAGCTATATGTCTTTAAAATTATTTGTAAAGGTAATACATATACCCTATTTAAAATTTTATAACTCTCACTAGACAAATAATGAGTTGTCTAGGCATTGCTAAGTGTAAATTCCTGCTGCTTAGATATTTTTAACACGTTTAATTCTTTTTTGAGACTTTTTCCTCCATGTTATATAACTGTCTTCTGATATTTTAGTTTTAGAAATTGTTAATTTTTTATTTTAAAAGATGAGAATTCCTCGTCTGTTATATCTAGCTCTGCCCTGAACTTTCCTCTCCAACCCTCCCAATATACTCTTTATCACCACTTTCATCAATAATATTCTGATTTTATAATTTGATTATAGAAATATTATAGTTGATACACAGAACACGAAGGTTAGATTGAATTTTTAAATGGCATTTGTTTTTCTAACTGAAGTTAATAATTGCCTCTTTTTTTTTTTTTCATTCGACAACAGAGTCCAAATTTTCCAACCTACTCTCATTTATCCAGCGAGCCTTTAAACCCACGGCACAATCTGTTCCCTGGGGATCCTGGCTGGCAGGGTCTTTGAAAAGAAAAACCTTGAATGTTAAAAGAGACGGCTGCAGACATGAGTGTGCCTCTTGATGGATGTTCACGTGTTAACGTATGCAGTGAGCACCCAGACCAAGAATGACACCCTGAACCCGAAAGTCCCCCTTTCTCCTACTCATGGTCACTTTTCTCAGCATAACTTCTGACTTCTAACACAATAGATTAGTTTTATCTCTTTTGTACTTTCCATAAATGAAGAGTCGAGAAGAACATACACTGCTTTTTGTCTGACGTTCAGCAGTCCGTCCCAGGGACACAGCCTGTGAGCTTTTGGGTCTGCTGTCAGGCATCCGGCAGCCCCCTGGTTTGGTTTGGTTTGGTTTGGTTTGGTTTCGTTACGAGCTGTCCTGCTCGGCTGGCTACTGAGCATTTCTTGTTACTCTCCCGTACTGTGAAAACCCACAGTGACGTGGTCGGATGTGTGTGCGCGTATGTGCGTGCATTAATTACATGCAGTACATAGGAAGTTATATCAGTCTCAACATCGACACTTGCAGTACTCAGAAATAATCCGGTACAATTCGTTTGATAGTTTATACCCATTTCATTTCTTCTTTCTCTTTAAATTTCTATTATTTGGATAACTGGGCCTCTTGAAATAATTTTCCACATTTCTTATTCCTTTCACTGATATTCCATTGCTTTTTGTCTTCTCAGAAGATTTCCTTAATCAGTTCATTTCTTTTTTGAATTTTTCATTCAAAAAATTTGAATTTATCATATTTTTATTCCCAAAAGCACTATAGAATTCTAATCATCTGGTTTTCTTTTTTAGTAATTCCTGCGTGTTTCAATAATGGAACATCTTTTTTCTTTAAATATGTGTATTTATTTTCTTTAAACATGTAAAGGTATATGTGCACACTGTCTTTAAATATATATAATTTCACAGTTTTTTTTTTCTTCTTTGTCCTTTTCTTGGTGCCTTGATCTGTCATCACAGAGACGTTTTACACATATCTGTGGTTCTTTACTTTCCCATTCATATTTAATAGTGAGGATCTAAGCCGTTCGGTCGGGGGTCTGTCCATCGCTGGGCGCTGAGCACATCATAGGAATGAAAAGACTTGTAGCGACCCTCTTTTTAAAGGTCCGTTTCTCCCAGCAGAGCTCTACCTTCCTTTCCTTTAACTGTGTGGCTTGATGCGTCCTGAGCGGGAGGGGCAGAGGGCTGGAGATCCATTGCTCCACGCGACCTATCTCCTGCTTCCAAAACTTTTTGCAAGACATGTATGCATTTCCTTCTATTGTCTCTCATATTATTCTTTTTACATTTTTGGCTTATGCCTTTAAAAAAAAAACTCTTATTGCAGTTCTAGTGAAATTTAAGTAGAAAATGAAGATAGAGAGAAAGTATATTTAACCCATCACATTAAACTATTCGATCTCATTACACTTCATTAATGTCCTTGCAAGTTAGGGAGAGAGAATGTGTGAAAGCTTAATTATTTAGTTATATTTTATATCTTTCACTGATTTTTTTTTTATTCAGTCATTTAATAGTTATTTCTTGACTGGTTAGGTGCTATGCTGTGAAGTGTGTGACAGCTATTAGCCAGAGAGACATGGCCTCTTCCTCCAGGACCCACTCAGGGGTCCCTGTGGAGTTCAGAAGAGGAGGCTATTCCCTGAAGAGGGGCCAGGTGAGGGAGCCAGGTTCTCCACGCAGGGCACAGAGAGTCCGTTTACACCTGATGGTTTCTTCTCCTCTTTGCCGCCTACTGTGTGAGGGACACTAAGTTGAACAAGAGTCTTGCCGTTCCTGGGTGAGGAGCCCAGGGTGCCTTGTCACCAGCTGTCTGCTCTCGTTGAATACCATGGTTTACGGGATTGGGACCATTTTTTTAAAAAGTCGGGGACTTTAGGCCTTGTGGTATCAAGTGAAATGAGTATTATGAGAAGAAGGATAAGAGCATGCTAGTGAACATGAAGGTGGGTAATCCGATCTTAGACACCTGGCGGCTTCCCTAAGACGCCGATGGGTAATTTATATTTATATCCGGAGGGGGAGCGAAAGGGAAATCTGGGAGGAAGAGCGTGTCAGGTATCAGGAACGTCCTAGACGCACCAGAGGAGGGATGCTGGCCGCTCAGATGCACCGACGAGAAGCCGCGACGTGGCTCCTTTAAGTGAAAAGATGAGTGAAGGATGGAAAGATACCGTCTGAGAGAGACACCGCGTTCACGTAACTTGCGTCACGGTGTACCATTACGGTTGGTCGATCTTGTCATTAGATGTTGTCGTTAACCTCTTCCTGTACCTAATTTATATATCAAACACTATCGTAGTGTTTGATATATAAACACTACGGGAAAAAGCACAGTCTATATAGGGATTCATACTATCTGTGGTTTCCAGCATCTACTGGGCGTCTTGGAACGTCATTCCTCACGGATAATGGGGGACAACCGAACACGACATCTTTTGAAATCTTATATTAACATATATAACATGAAATATTAGTATTATATAATATGAAAGACAATGTGTTGAGTGATGAGTGAGAGATGAAGAAATACACCTGTGCGTTGCTATTCTATTGAAGAAACTGAGCGTCAGAGGGACATGCACAGGTTGGGGCTGGGAATCCGGTTCTGTTATGCATCAGTGGCGTCAACTTAGGCAGCGCGATGTTCAGAAATCAAAACAGAAATCAAGCGACATGTAGTCGAAACACCAACTGGCACCGGAAGTGTCCACCGAGGGAGAATATTTTCAAGTACCTTGAGAAGTTAGGCAGAAATACTGAAACCTGAAGAGAATAGCGATCGGGAGGAGCCTCAGTAAGAGACGAGCAGCAGTTCTCAAAGGTTTGAGACGTGTGGGAGCGAAAGAGACACCCCAAACTTCTTCGAAGTCTATGATACTCAATTGTGTTTTATTTGGGTGTGCGGATGTTGGCTGGCGTCCGTGTCAACTGAACACCAGGAGGGTGGGTTTCACCTCGTTCACACCTGAGTTTAGGTGTTGAGTACGAAACCGCATGTGAGAATTTGAAGGACGCGCCGGGATCACCTTCTGACTTCTGCCAGTTATGGCTTTGGGGGCGTCGTAAACAGAGGGGCTCCCTACGCCACGTGGTTTACAATTTAGCATGCAATGGTAATAACGGTAGGATTGTTCCGAGAAACAAATGAGGTAAGACGTGCAAAACGCAAGACTAGTGGTTGGGGCAAACAGCTTGAGTACGACGTTTTCTTCTAACCCAGTGCAAGAAAAGGGGCACCTCCGGCAGCTCGGGCGGTCTGCGGGCACCTCCCGCCACCCCACGCCGTCCTCACGGCCCCCGCCGCGGCCGGGGACTGAAGTGTCCACGCGCTGTCCCCAGTCATTCCTACTGGGGAACGGTCACGCTGGCCTGTGACACTCTGGCTTGCGTCTTACATTCTCGTATCTTTCTGGAAGTCGAAGGCGACTAGTAGACTCTCCCGAATGTCCCCTTTCGTAGGCTAAATGTCTCCAGGTTCTTCGGACACACGGCAGGCTTTACGTTTCCTCGTCGTTACTGTGTATAATCCTTTGGCACAGGCTATCGGTCACATCGGTCACATCGAGCTACTCGCTTGGACCCTTGTTCTGTCGTGAACCCCTTGCTAAGCTGCTCTGTGTTGAGTCCCTTGAACATACCAAGATCTCTCCACCTTCACGGCCTTTGTCATCTGTAAGATTTGGAATGCTCTTTGCTGCATTTGTCATGAGGCTGGCTTCTCATCACTTAAAACTTACCTTAAACGCTACCTAGTCACAGAGGCATTCACTGACAGCTAAACACCTGCCAGCCATTACTATTCATTTGGCAATCTTTTGTCTCTTAATTTCAATAACATGATTTTCCATTGTCCTCTCTGCTTGTTTTTGTCTGCCTCCTCACAGACATGCCATCTTTGTATAAATGGAGAGTCCGTAACTGCATTCGACATTGTTGTTTCTCTAGTACTTCAATCAGTAACTAGTGTACAGTAGATGCTCAATGAATATTTGTTGAATGAGTTAACAGAATAAGTATGGGATCATTAAATGTTAATTTTTAACTCAATATGTTACGATTAATTTACTTAACCTTTTTTAATCAACGGAACTGTATGGTATATAACGGTGGACCTACTATAAGCTGTAAATATGAATATAAATAATCTGTTCTTTATCTCTCATATTCATTATTCATCTGGTTCCTTTGAATCACTTAATTAACAAGAATATATATATTAATCTAGAATTACCCACCCAAATCAGTATCCACGCTACCGGCCCCATAAACAGTATGATTTCAGAACAGACAAAATTATCAAAAATAGCTTTTTAATTTCCTCGTTCTTTACCATTGTTAGAACTAAGGTGGATTCTACTTGCCACGGGCCCATGCCTAAGTTAATGATCCTCATCTTTGCCTTGTAAACACTACCAACTTCAGTGGCCTATACAAATTCGTGCTTGAATATTTATATATTATGTGGAGATTCCGGGGAGTCCGTGAGTTCAGATCTTTGAACCTGGGGTTACCTTAGGTTCTGACTTCCAGAATGCCAGATCTGGCGTTTAGCAGCTGATAGATGGCGAATATAGAGAGTTTCATAAATATAGAAGGGAGTTCGTAAGTTTTCTCTTCATATCCTTATTATATTATGAAGAAATACATGATCCAGTAATTTGAAGCGGTGTCTGGTTTGTGATGCAATATGTAAATATCAAAACAGAAAACCCCAGCCTGTCGCGTGTGTGACGTATGTGGGAGAGTGAATGCACCCTTCGGGGGGGAACCGCTGGAGGGAAAGGAGGGAGTTGCCCAGCTTGAGCGGTGGAAGCAAAGTCGAAACCTAGCAGGCTGAGGTTGGGGTGAGCAGGGACTGATAAAGGAACCAAGGAAACCAAAGTAACACACAGCAGAACATCTCGGTGTTACTTGGCGGTCACTGTCACCCCATCCCTGCGAGATCCACTTCAAGTTCCACAGCCTGCTCCCCGACTCTGCCACGCGGGAGTCAGCCCCGGAGTTCAGCCCTTCCCACTGGTGTACTCTGCTGTTACCTGCACTGGGACCTGCACGCCACTCAGTCAACTCTCGTATTCAAACCTCAACATGTCTCAGCTGCCTCTCTGAGTGGTACTGTGCCCACTTCACAGAGATCATCTCCATTCTGTGCTCACTGCATTTTAATTCAGTAATAGTGAATTTTTAAAGCCTCGAAACAGAGTAACGACATGCAAATATTGATGACTACTCAAGAAAGAACTTTTTATCACCATTATTACGAAGACTTGGTCTTCGTAAGTCGTGATGGTTTGCATGTTCTTATAAGAAACGCAATGTGATTCCTTCAGAGAAAGATACCGTGTCACACATAGAATGAGACAGTAACAACACTCTCCTAGTGGAACGATGTTCGGAACTGTGTTGTGGTCACGTGAGCTCTAATGTTCTCTGGAGCTATTCACGTGGGTATAGGGAATCCGAGGGTGCAGATGATAGGGCTGTAGCTACAGAGGAATGACGTCACCCTGCACGCAGTGGTTTAGAGTCACCCAGGTGCTTGCAGCTGCCCTCCTTGTGGCTGTGTGCACTACTGTAACGGGCAAAATGGTCCTGTGCAAGGGGTCATCCTACGGGGTTCAGTCCCGACCCGTCCACTTCCTCCCACTGTGAGCACGGGCAGACTCCCAAGTGCCTCTGTGATACTGGGGTTAAGATAGTGCAGGACCAGTATGAAATGAGGAGATAAATTTATTATTTAAAAAATTTTATTGAAAGATATTATTTAAAAAAAAAGTTATGTAAAATAAAAGGTAACATTTTTCAGTCTTCCAGCTCATTCCCATGCCACTTTTTGGAGGTGACCAACTGTTTAGCAGTTTGCCATGTATTTTTCTAGAACTATCGATGCATTTACACGTGCATTTACTTATGAACTCTTTATACAAAATAAATAGTATTGTACGTACATAACTTATACTTTCCAACAATTATTTAGAAGTCTACTGTAAGTATATACTATAATTAATCAGTCCTTTACTGATGGGCATTTAAGTTATTTCTAGCATTCTTACATAAATACTACCATAATGAATATACTTGTACATTTTATGTACTCATGTGAGCTTAACGGTGGAAATGCAAGGTTGGTCTTACCAGTTTATAATCCACCAACATATAAGAGCTCCTATTCAAACTTTCAAAATACTGAGCATTATACTAATAACTATTCTAGAATTTGCATTTATTTCTTAGAAACATACACATATTATACATATTGACTTCATGAGGACAGAGTTTAGTCGTACGTAACAATCTGCTATGCCCTAATCATTAAACTAATGAGAAGTAGGGACATCTCAAGTCTCATCTCACTTCAATTAGTTGCTTGGCATAAAACGTTGGCAATTCACTTACTAGCTTTCTGCGTTAGCTTTTAATCTGTACATGAAGATAATTTCTGGACATACAGAAATGCTGTAGGGATCAATTTCTGATTTTTAATCCTAATACAAGAAAGGAATTATATAATTTTAAACAAGATGAAAAGTCAGCAAATAAAGCTTATCTCAACACTGGAATGCGTTTGGTTTTCCCATAAACTTCCAGTTTTGATGGTAGAATGTTAGCGATGCCTGATTCATTTGTTCTGTCAAACCCATCAATGCTCAGGTTAACACGCACCAGGTAATCCTGCATTTCTGCTCTTCGCTCATTGGTTATCTTCTTCAAAAACTCTCTGTAATATTCTTCTAGTATAAATCTGCTGGTTGAAATAAAAAGAAAACTCAGTTTACTTTTTTTTTTTAAATATGCTTCCTCATTCTCAATATTCAAAGATATTTTTGATTTAGAATTTTAGAAAAGCATGGTTCTTTATTTCCCTTTTGGAATTTTATCAATGTTTTTCAATTGCTGTCCGACCTTTATCATTTGTTGAAAAGTGAGTCATCTGTTTTTTGTTGTTGTTTTGCTGCTGCTGTTTTTTGAGGGAGGATTTTATAATTTTATCAAAATGTGCCATGGTAGAAACTTACATTATTGTTGGCTGCTATTGTATTTCTGCTGCTTGAGGTTCTCTGCGCTTCTGGGGATCTAATATGCTACTGAAACCATCTATCAAGGTCTTAGTATCAGGTATTATATTTTCCACTCTTAGAAAATCAATCATTTTTTTCTAGATTCTAAATTCTTGAAAATTTCCATACTTTTATGTATTTTTGTCATTTTGTCTTCTTGAACTTATTAATTATGTTTAAGTTTATATGTTATTCAGATCTTCATTCGGTTTGTTTTTTGGATAGTCTAAACTAGACTAGAGAAAACAGTTATGGAATCGTAAGGAAGAAATCCAGTTCTGGTGATAAAAATCTTACACTTTAAATGAAGGTGCCCGAAGCATCATCATTATATCTGGACTTTTCAGTTATGTGAGCAACAATATTTATTTTGGTTGCTCTATCAACCGCATAGCAGGATTAGGGGTCAACGGATACTGTACATAAATAAAAGAAAGAAGGACTCAGGGTACTCAAGTGAAAATGCTCGAGTGCAGTAGCATTTTCCACCCTAGGATGAGGTGGCTTCGGGGCAGGACAAAAAAAGTATTTTAAGGAAATTGACTAGTGGTCCTGACAGCACAGTACAATTATGCGTTTCCCATCTTCCAGATGTGACTTCTAAGATTATTTCAAGTTCTTTTCCCTCAGAGACTAGTCAGTGTAATAAACAAGAAGATAGTTTCACCAGGTTATAGGACACAGAATGTCCCATTTTTCCTCTAAAAGGGAGATTTCACAAACTTGTGTTTACATTACAGGTAATTGACTCTAGACACCTGGCTCAGATTCACTGCCATTCTCACAGAGTTAACAATTGTTTTCTCTTTCATCTCCTCTTGACTGTCTGCTCACCCAGTAAATAGGTCTGGCATTACAAACGCGGACAGTATCATTTTCTTGGGAGAAGCTGCTGTTATAGGTCACTCTGGCTCCTGCTGTGCCATTTTGGAGTTTAAATATGGCCATGGTGGCCTTGGAAGTCTGTCAGTGTTCTGGAACTTAGAAAATGGCTCTAGTTCCTTGGCCTTGGAAGATTTGGCATTGTTTTCTTTTCTTTCTTTTTCTTTCCTTTTTTTTTTTTTTACTGTTCAGGTGTGACATAAACATTTTACCAGGTCATAAAGAAGGAATTTAGCCACAATTCATACTTCGCCAGAATAGAAAGAGAAAATTATAGAAGGCAGACGTGTGGCCTATACTTTCTAAGTTCACTAAGGTATTAATTGTTGGCCCCTTCTGTAAATTTGTCACTAAGGGGAAGGAATCTATTTCTGCAGAAGCGTAACAAGAGGACTTTGCGTATTAGTTGGATTATGCTGCCACAGAGCACCTGGTGAAATGGACCTAATGTGAGCTTGAGTCCAAGAACTGCAGGCCTAAGTCACAGTTCTGGTACTCAGACTGAGCTAGTCCCTAAAGCCACCTGGGTCCTAAGTGAGTATTAGGCTTTATTTTAAGGAAGGTCATTTATGTTAGTCAGAATTTCATCCTTCAGAATGACTGGCCTTTGATGATGACATGTTAGCCACACACTTTAGGCATTACTAAAAAGCTGTTATCTTTATTGGCGGTCAACAGCCGAGGCCTTTCTACGCGACATTGGCCATACTAACATGTAAATTTTCATTGGTGAAATCGGTGACTAATGAATGATATGCTGTGGATAAAATAAGCAGTATTCAAGATGTGTGGATTGACTAGCGTTACTCCTTACAGTTCCTCGTGCAGTAAGGCCTGCTGTATTCTATTGCAATGTAAAACTCAAGTCTTAGTCTTATGTCCAACTATTTGGTGGGAAAAATAGTGAGAGGATATATTCGTCTAAAAATAAGGTAATAGAATCCTGCCTCTCAAATAAGATTGCATCTTTTTTGAAATTAATATTGGTTAATATAATTATATGATTTTCAGGTGTACATTATAATTTGACATCTATGTATTCTATTGTGTGATTACCACCCAAAGTCCAGTGTCCTTCAGCTGCCGTATATTTGACCCCCTTTCCCCTATCTACCGCTCCCCTCCTACCCCACCCCCTTCCCTCTGGTAACTACTAGTCCATTGTCCATGTGCCTGAGTCTCTGTCCTGTTCATTTGTCGTTTTTAGGTTTATATCCCACATATAAGTGATATCATGTGAATTTCTACTTTTTCAGTCTGGCTTATTTTGCTTATTTAGCATGATTACCTCGCGGTCCATCCATGTTGTTGCAAATGGCAGTATTTCATCTCTTCTTATGGCTGAGTAATAGTCCATTGTATATATGTACTCAGCAAAATTTTTGGTCAAGATATGTTGGGTTGCCTAGCAGGACAGAGAGCTGGGAACTAGTTTGTGTCTGTTTACCAACTGCCTGCGTAAAAGTGAACGGATGTATGTGTTGCTGCTGACACTTTAAAAAAAAAAAAATGTTTAAAGGTGGTGCTTACCCTTTTAGTTCAGTTAATAATGGTTATTTGAAAATTAGTTATTTCATTAGGGAGGAACTAAGTAAGGTCAAGCACTTAACATGGTGTGGATGCATATAAAGTGGTCAATAAAGTGCTAGCCCTGCTAATTAGAACTAGAAGATGGATGGGTGAAAACTCAAGGGAATTGGGATAAGTGAATTTTTGCAAAGCACAACTTTAATGATTGGATTCATTTCACAACTTCCTGAGAATAGCATCAGTGTGAAACCCCTAGAATTGATCTGTCCATTTACCTGGGGTACTTCAGAGGGAGGCAGACTTGGAGGCAGTTGTTTGTTAGAGGGGGTAGAACTTTCTCAGCTAATCCAGCAGTCTCCTTCCTCTGGTTGACTATGCGCTTGTCTCTTCAGTCTAACAGGGGACAGGAAGAGCTAACTCTGGAGGAAAACTGATGCCTGGAAAGGAGAAACCCTTGGAATAACTAACCTCGAGGGTTTGATTCTAGGGGAGTTTTGTGGATAGTCTTATTACTAGAGGAGCCACTGAACATTATAAAGCCATATAGTTAATGATTCTTACTTCCTTTATATTGACAGTACTGAGTAAACAGCTAGGCCAGGGTGTGTTTCCAAGAGCAGGGGTCTGAGTACTTTCCTCTTTTCTCTCAGGAATGCTTTACTCGGTTATTGTTTAACTCCATACCAGAGTAAAATCTGAAATTTAAGTTAGAAACTAGATCATTTATTTAAATATATATACACATACTCATGCAGAGTTAATCAGAGTCTGTAGCACTGAGAATTATTCCACAGAAAATTTAACACTAATAATATTATATTTCACATTAGAATTCTGTAAGTTTGTATATATAATATGAACATAAATATTTAAATGAATGCTATCTATGTTGAATACTTCAATCTATATAGTAACAGAACAAGGAATTTAAAAAACAAATCATTTTTGACTATGTTTTAAATTTAGAAAAGATGATAAAAATGTGTTTATCCTTACATTTCAGGCAGAAAGGAGCCCAGAACCAAACCTAGAAGCCTGGGCCATCATGTTTACTGTGGCCCCACCTCTCACGGCAAGACCAGCCCGATGGCCCTCTGGTCTCAACCTGCTCACAGGTTTGGCCCAGGCAATTTGTTTCCTTTCGTGCCTCTACAAGAATTAGAAAGATATTGTTACAGTGATTAAAATAGATTTTCTCTTTTGTATTAATGACTTTCATATATCTAGAAAACATTTTTTGTATTCTGTCATAAACTTGGATTTAATGAAAGGCTTGCAGGAGGATACCAATGGCGATTCAGAACTCATCGCCAGCACTCTACAGAGGTGCCTTCAGGAAGGCAGGAATAAACTAACAGGTATAGGATGATTTGAGACAAATTTGTGACACTCGACTCGAGGTAAACCACTAACAGTTTAAGGGTTTTATTACACCAATCAGATATTCTATATTACATTTTAAAGAGGTCACTGGTTTTATCATGTTTCATATTACTTGTTTGCCTCGGAGTAAAGGCCACAAACACTTGAGTGCATTGTGGACCTGGGGACACAATTTGTCCACTTATTCTCCAAGAACTTGACCCTGTGAAGAGCTCTTAAAATTCTAGAGAAGATACAGGAGACAGAAAAAAACTGTTACAGACACGTCTGTACTGTGTAAACAGTCAAAAGGTAATTTCTTTTAGAAACTTAGGGCAATTATGAAGTAGAAAACAGTATTAATGTTAAAATAGTCAAGGAGAGCTAGAGTTCTAGATTATTCTAAGTGTAAGATTTTTAAGTTGTAACTGAGCCCCTGGAGTTTGTCTAGATCCCTCAATATAGGGTCCACTTCTCACTTTAACGGATTTGAGAGGTCTCCCTACTTATCACCACTGATACCCCAACTCAGTTGTAAGGCCTTTTCTAGACACAAGCTGCCTGATCCTTTATTTCTAAACAATAAGGACAATCCAAATAGACAAAAACGTGTATGACAGGATGTAGGGTGGGCCACAAGCCCGGCTCTCGGGAGGAGGGGAGTCTACCATTCAAGTCTGAAACAATGTTTAAGCCTTTATATTTCTTTTCAAGAACATGAAAAAGTGGATTCTGGCATTAACATCCAAAATTGCAGCCCAGTTGGTATTTTTTGCAAGGGGAAACGACCAATTCATATTACGAATTAGAAGGTAAGAAAAGGCCTTATTGTTGTAACAGTAAAGGAACTGAGTCCGTGAACAGAGCAGTATCTGAAGTGAGCCAACAAGATACAGTTCTCATAAGGCAATTACAGGTTTCATTATATGTCACTCTAACCTTAAGGCAGCCTGGATGCTTTCTCTGTAATAAGATGCAAGAATATCTGTTTCATATCATTGTCTGTGACTAGAAAAGGAAATGCCATCTTGTTAGAATGGTCTTAGATGTGAACTTTTGCAAGAACCTTATTCATTAACCAGAGTTTAAATGGGTTTTAAGAGAAGTCCCCTTAGTTAGAAATGAATTTTTTTTTTTCTCTCTCTAGTTTGCAAGAAGCAGCCTTCTACACTGACATGTTTTTTTCTGATTTTTATTTCAGCTTCAGTCATGATTCCAAGTCTCTTCCTCAATGTTGTCTTTCTGTTCATTATAAAACAGCATCTAATTCATTTTTTAAAAATAAGGGAAAGAGTGGTTTCCAGTGACATGAAAAAGATACCCCTCTAAGAGACCACAGCCCGGCTCTCGGGTAGCTATCATAATTCAGGTTCCATGTGAACACTGATTATTAAGAGTTTATGTTGAGCCAATTAACCTTAGCCCGTAACAATTCCTCTCCCCAGAATCAAAGACAGAGCAAATGTTAATAAAATTAAAATCTCTCATGCCTGGCAGGTTGCCCCTGTATGTTCTATCGGAAGTAACCATGCTCTCCAATGCACAATCTTGCTAACTTTTTAAATAAAACGGACTGAAAACCTAATTTACATGTTATCAGATTTGAAATTGCTATTTTTCAGTGTAAAGAATAGCCAATAAATGACTGACTCTAATTTAGAAGATATAAACTAACTCCACGTCCAGCCAGATAGAGATTTCTAAAGGCCAGTAGATTTACAATGAGGCCACTCTACACCCGTCAACTGGCCAGTTGGGGAAGGGTGGCCTCGAACGGCGCCAAGTGCCCAGGAAGCAGGCTGGAGAGAGGGGCGCTGACTTGAAATGTCCCTTTGCAGGAATGTAAGGGGACAAAGCTAAGAGCTGACAGTAGGCATCGCTCTAATTTCTTTTTTGTAAGTGTTAATGCATTCGACCCATCATATCACCGCTATATTGCAGACGCCATGATTAAGTGTACTTTCGGCATGAGAAAGCTGAGGGAAAGAGAGGTTAATCACCTCGCGGAAGGTTAAGTGATGAGTAAGTAGCAGAACTGGGATTTGAACTGAAGGAGCCTGGCAGGGGCGTCCGCGCTCTCAGCCTCCGTGTGTTACTGCCATCTCACAATTAAAAAGTCAGAAACCCCTGGCCTCTGAAAGGAGGGACTAGAACTTAACATATTCTTTTATAAATCCTGCAGATTTTCTTAGACAAAATTTATCCATCTAAAATCTCTATTTTCCTCATTATAGATCTGACATCATCCCAAACAATGAACCTATGAAAAGAGATTGAACGGTCCTTAAAAGCTTAATAAACAGGTAATTATTAAAATTTTGTCTTCTACTTACAGAATGGATAGATTTGTATTCACATACAAGAGGACACTATTCTGCAATAAAAAAATGAAGGCACTAATAGTAATGCACACAACTCAAAATCACCATGGTACATTTAAAAAGTCGAACCTAAAACGTGACATGCTCTTCGATTATATGACATTGCCGAAAAGGCAGAGCTTATAGGGACAGAAATAAGAACATAGGTTGCCGGGGGCTTTGGGTAGATAGAGAAGATTAATGACAAAGGGACACAAGGGAAATTTGGGGGTGATAGGAATAATTTACATCTTGATTGTGATGGTGGCTATTCGACTCTATCTTAAGTCAAACTCTAAATTGTTTAGGCAAATCCATAAATCTTAAAGGGAGTGAACTGTATATAAGCTATAGCTCAAGAAATCCAACTCTCCAAATATAATTTAAAAAATATTTTTGAATATACCCACTTATAAATTTAATTGGTTTATTCAAATTATACTGCAGCTGACCACCCGTCAGAAGAGCACGGTGCCAGGGACACACCTGGCTTCTCACTCTCCTCACACGGCATGTCCCTGTTCACCACAGTGACTCTAAGAATTACCGGTGAAGTCATGGAACAAATAGGCCAGCAGGCACGTCTAAGAACAGTAATCACGGCCAAAGCTACAGAAATAGACTGTATTCCCTAAAAGGAATTATGGGCTCATATACACGAGAAGACTATTATTAGGCTAGGCATATTTAAGAAAGAAATTTTTGTGCCAGTTTGAATACGTTATTCTTAATGCACGATAACAAAAACAACCAAACATAAAAAACGGTAGCTTAAAATCGCCTGGTTTTACAATGCTATATCCATCCTGCTTCGATAGGAAATCTCTTCTCATCCTTTCACTCAGAAATCTAGCTAATGAAAGAACCACCACCCCAAATATTGCTGGGTATGATGTCAGAGGGGAAAAGAGGAAGCACTAAAGTAGGTTTTAATCTCCCAACCAGAAGTGGCACATTTGACCAAAGCTCGCCTTTCCTTAACCGAAGAAAATGGTGGCCAACTCTAAATTCAAATGAGCGAAAAAGTTAAATAATTCAAAGCAAGTAAATTGTTTCCTTAGCCCAATTGTCTTCTGTATTATATGATTTATATACAGTTGAAATGCACCAATTTAAAACATACAATTAAATGTTTTTGAGAAGTATATTAAATTTATAGCTACTATCACAAAACAGCTCTATCACCCCCATAAAACTCCTCTAGGGCCCCTTTGTCACTACATACAAAATTATGCCAAAATTACATGAGCACCTCTTAAAATCATGTAGTACAAGTCTTTCGATGTTTTTTCAAAATTATCTTAGCAACTACACAATGTTCCTTTTAATTTTCCTATGAATAAATATATAAAGATTGCATTGATTCCACATCCTGTTATGTCATTTTGGACCTGACTCCTCAGTGACAATTCAGGGCCTACTTTATCTGGAAAGATTTATATGATTTTTTTCCCTCTATATTCTGTTAATAAGATGAATTGCAGTGGTTTTCAAATATTTTAAGTCCATTTGGTCATAATATATTATGTTATACTTATATATTGCTTTTTTTTTTTTAAGGATATTTGTAGCTACTATTTTCTCGTAAGATCTCTTTCTGCATTTTGGATCAGAGGTATGTTGGGCTCAAAATGGGATGGGATAAATTCTCTCTTTCCTCCAAATGTTTACACAGAGTTGGTATTATTTCTTTAATATGTGACTAAAATTAATGAGTGACGCTGTACGGATCTAGATTTGGTTCTGGGAAGCTTTTTGATGTAAGATGTTAAGAGCTGAATAGTATCCCCTAAGAATTTGTATGTTAAAGCTAAGTACCAGTGCACCTCAAAATGTGACAGGGTTTGCATAGAGAAACTTTAAAGTTAAAATGAGTCCTTTAGAAAAGACAGAAAAGACCATGTGAAGACAGGAAGGCCTCACAAAAAACCAACCTTGTAGCAGCCGTAGCAAACTAACACAGAGGCCTATTAAGATTTTCTATTTCTTTCTGTGTCAACTTGGTTATTTGTTTCAAGAGTTAGTCCATTTCATCTGAGTTGTCTACTTTATTATGAGCACCTATATGCCAATAATCTCATTTTCCACTTAATTTCTCCATCATCTATGGGAGATGATGCCTTCTTTCATTCCTCATATTCATAAATTCTCATCTTTTTTCTTCACCAGTTTGGTTATAGGTTTATCAATTTTACCTATTTTTTTAAGAACCAGCTTTTAGTTTTCTATTTCATTGATTTCCCTTTTTGATTTTTTCCCTTCTATGTATTTTGGGTTTAATTTGTTCTTGTTCCAAATTTTTAAGGTGAATGATGAAATCACTATTTTAGAACTTAATTATCTCCTAACATAAGCATCTGAAGCTATAAATCTCTCTCTGAACAATGCTTTAACAGTGTTCTGTGGCTTTTTCATATGTTGTTTTCATTATCGTTCAATTTCAAATATTTTCTAATGTACCTTTTGATACCTACTTTAAGGTATAGGTTGCTAAAAGTTGCTATTTAAAGTGGGCTCTACTGGTCTATGGGGATTTGTTTAGCTAGTTGGAGGATGACTGAGGTCAGAATGGCAGGTTGGGTTCATCCTACTGTTTGAAATCTTATTGATGTTGGCCTTGATTAAATGCTCCATGAGGTAAACAGAATGGATCTGGCCCCAGACACTGCCAGTGACATTAATCAGAGTGGCCTGCTCATGGGAACATTTACCAGAAAGATGAGACGGTACAGACAGACAGACAGGGTGGTGAATGTTATTGGAACACCATGCTCTGTGGGTCTCACATTCCTACAAATCTCGTTAGCAAGTCACACATTACCCTTTGTTTTGCAGTAACTTCTCAGGGATGCTTTAGTAACAACTAACTTTGGAAGATACTGTTTTTCTGTGGAGTGAAAGGCAGGTGTCTTCACCGTTTGCTGGAATAATGAATGGTGTCACCTTCTGAGGCTAAGGCAGTCTGCTTATTTCCCATTATAAAAGGTTCAGCTTCCTTAAGATCCTCCCCCTGTGAGACAACCCACTGTTAACACGCAATCCTTTGCATTGCCTGGGGGAACTGAGAATCAGGAAACCAACAAAAAATACTTCTACTCTGCTTAGGACTGTCGCTGCAATAAACTATCCTTTGTCTGAAATCCAGTAGTCTTGGAGCTCCTGCGAGCTCCCCTGAGACTACGGCAGGCTAACTGTCGTGAACATAAGAGTCGGTGAAATTTCAGACCCTTCAGAGTTCACACCAAGCTTCTAGCAAATCGGCTTCATCTTTTAAAGACTCATTTTTAAAGCGTTGTTAGTGTGGGTCTCTACTGTGGAAAGTTTAGCCCTGCTACGAAGGTGGAAGTCCCTCACAGGTTCCCAAAAGCCTGTGATGTCTAAAAAGGACTTGACTCTGACCTGCAAGAACACGGGCGCCTCCCAGGTACGTGCAGCTACCGCTTCCACACACCTGTATCTGCTCAGCCTTCGGGATTTCCTACACTGAGCCGTGGTAGCCCCACTTTGCTGGCTTTCGGAACCCTAAGTCAGTCCCAGTTCTCTAACCTGCAAGTTCTGCCGCCGCCGTGATTCTCCTGAGCTGCTCTCTGTCCCCCTCAACACGGCAAGATCGCGGGGTCAGTCTGGCTGCTCCCCTCTGCACTGCCGTCCAGACCAAGTCTGTTTCCCTTGTCACGGGAATCACAATAGATCATGGACTGTTGGAAGCTCTGCATGTGAATGAAACAGATGTTTCCCATGTTTCCTTCAGTTTTCCAAATAAGCATGGCGTGAAGGCCAGTCCCACTACAGTTAAATCGCTTAGCAGCAGCACCTGCTCCCTTAACGTTTGCGTTTCTGTGAGGGACAGTCGTTTTCTCCTTAAATCTCTTCTGCAATCACTGAACTGTTTTCCTTAAAGAATCTGCATTTTCTAGCTTCAATTTTTAGTAGACTTTCCTCCCTCCAAACACAAGATACAATTTCCAACCTTTCATCCTTAACATAAATGTTTTCTCTCAGTGTTTGTTTAAACTCACAAATTATGGCTTATATTAAATATCTAAGCATTCTTTTAAATGTGAGTAAGTCTTCCCTTTAAGACTAATAATTTGTTCCAGCTCTATGAATAATCCACATTCTATGCTCCACCAATAATTCCTTTATTTTCTTAAACAAAAATGAAAAAATACAAATTTAATTTAATGCTCTGTTCAGTTTAGACACACTCTATTAAATTCAACATTTAATTTTCACAGAAGTAGTGCTAAAGCTTATGCTTTCATTAATTTACCGAACACTTTCTCTCAATCCATGACATGGTACTGTCCATACGTTATTAAGGCGAAAACGAATGCCTGGTTTCATCTGCAGTGAGCAAATAGAATGAGGAATACATTCTTGACTCGGTTAAAAAAAAAAATGTACCTCATTTGACTACAAATATATAACTTTGAACTCAGACCGAGGGAAGCACTCACCAGAAACCTAAATCCTGCTTAATAGGAGAATGATAGTGAGTCTCTATACCACATTACTTGACAAAGCATATTTAAATGGAAATACTTTGTCAGACTCTGTCATTATCAAAAGTCACTGGAGATTATCCTGTTGGAAATGATGATATCATTTTTCATAGCTATGTCTTTCTCGTTCCAAAATCTAAGTTTAAAACACATCCATTTGAGCCAGGGTGATGACAAAGGACTATAACTGATGTCAGTTGACAACTCTAATATTTTTTTCTACCCATCAAATGACACCCCAGAGAAGAAAAAGTCATCCGCGCCTCTACTGTAACCATATAAGCATGTTTCTCTTATGAGCAGCTGCATTTTTAAAGTAAAATATAAATACTACCTGGGGTTTTAAAAATAATTCTGTGTCACTATCTATTCAATTTAGTTCCTGAAGTACAATCACTGCACAAATAGAAATAATGAAAACAATATATCCAGTCCTTCGCTGCACTGGGCACTCTTACCCAAGATAAAAAGGCACCAACCCTTTTGCTTTGTTACTTGGCAAATATATACCTAATGACGTGGGGATATTGCACAGAGCAGTTCCAGGCTTCTCTCTTGGCCCCTACCTGTACTTATAGCCAATTTAATGCTCTTCTGTAGCTGAGTTTAATCTATTTTTCTGCAAAAGGGAAACAAAATATGCCCCCTTCTTTCCACTGCATATCCTCATAAGGTTCCATATTGAAAATCAGAAGATCATGAATTGGAAGAATATTATCAAAATGTTCTTGATAGTATTACAGATTTGATGCAATCCCTATCAGAATTCCAAGGGCATTTTTTTTTTCACAGAAATAGAACAAACAATCCTAAAATTCATATGGAACAACATAAGACCCTGAATAGCCGAAACAATCTTGGAAAAAAAGCACAAAGTTGGAGGTATCCCACTTCCTGATTTCAGACTACGTTACAAAGATATTACAATCAAAACGGTATGGTAGTTGGCTTAAAAGAGAAACATAGATCAATGGAACAAGAGAGAGAGCCCAGAAATAAACCTAGATATGTAAAGTCAATTAATTTTCAACAAAGCAAGCAAGAATATACGGTGGAGGAAAGAAAGTTTCTTCAGTAAAAGGAGCAGCCACATGTGAAACAGGACTATCTTACGTCACACACAAAGCACTAGAACGTAAAGACCTAAAACCCTGAGAAAGATTTGACACCAGAAACAAAGGAGACAAAATATCAACAAATGGAACTACATCAAACTAAAAAGCTTCTGCGCAAAGGATGCCATCAACGAAATGAAAAGATAACTCGTGGAATGGAAGAAAATGTTGGCAAATAGATATCTGATAAGGAAATACTATCCATAATGTACAAGAAGGTCATATAACTCAATAGCATAAATACAAATAACAATTTAAAAAATGGACAAAGTACCTAAATAGACATTTTTCCAAACAAGAATCTAAATGGCCAACAGGTACATCACTAATCATCAGAGAAATGCAAATCCAAACCACAAGGTGATGTCACCTCACACCTGTTAGGACATCTGTTATCAAAAAGACACCAAATGCTGGCAAGACTATGGAGAAAAGGAAACCCTGGTGCACTGCTGGCAGGAATGCAAACGGGTACAACCAGTGCGAAAAAGACTACGGACTTCTCCCAGAAATTAAACAGGACTACCACGTGACCTAGCAATCTCACTGCTGGGTATAGACACAGAAGGATCAATGTCATTGCCTCGAACACGCCCTCCCACGTTCACAATAACGAAGTTACGGTTACGACCTAAGTACCTATCGAAGGATGAATGGATAAAGAAGATGCGATACATACACACACACACACTGGAATATTATTTGGCCTGAAAAAATCTTTTCATCTGTAACAAAATGGATGAAATTGGAAGGCATTACACTAAGTGCAATAAGCCAGATAAAGACAAATACTGTGTGGTATCGCTGATATGTGCAATCTAAAAACAAACAAACAAACAAACCAAGCTAGGAGCAGAGGAAATAGGTAGAGGCTGGTAAAAGGGTACGAACTGTCAGTCATAAGATGAATACGGTCTGAGAATCTAAGGTATAACGTGGTGATTATAGTCGATAACACTCTATTGTATAATTGGAATTGCTGAGAGAGTAGAACTTACACATTCTCACTTCGAAGGTGAAAGAAATAGCATTCCCTCCACTGGAACTCCTTTGCGCACGTCTGCATCCCTAACTCTGCCTGCCCTTCTGCTGCTGACCCACCTTTCCCCTGCACGACCAGCACAGTTCTCCGGACAGATTATGGCCTTCAGATTAGCTCAGTTTCCAATCTGGCTTGGGCGGTGAAACTCAATCTGTTTCCTAAAGCTAATGTTGAATATGTCTTTATTCTGATCCATTGTGTATTGATTATGTAATTTAGCTTGCAGAGAGCAGCCTTAATACCATGTTCTTGAGAGAGAGCTCTTTTAAACATATCTGTAAATGTAACAGTTTATATTTAGCCAAAAGATAGAAAAAAAACAAATATAAAATCTTGCAAATCAATAAGATGGAAAACACCCAAGTAATAGAGGGCATATTCAAAAAGATTAACAAAACCTCTTTTTTAACAGGGAAGTAGCCTTGGTAAAAAAAAAAAAAAAAAAAGAAGAAATTGCACAAGGGGTCTAATGCCTTGTGATTGTGAGTGCACCTCGCACCCGATCTGGGCACAGCGATTAGGCATTGTACCCAGATTCAGCACTGCCATGTCTTGAAGCCTTGTTTAGACTCAACCTGACTTTGGGTGGAAGAAAGAATTCGACTTAATTAGTAAAACATTCACTTCCGGAACATTGGTTTCTAAAAGGCTTCCTTCATAGAGATTTCTAGTTTTTTAATTTTTTTTTTACCTTACTGATTCAATTTTTCATATAAAAGCACCATTTCAGATGCTAGAAACAAACTTTTAGGGAGCTGGAAAGAACTCAAAACCTGCACGAGAAGGTCAGAGATCTAGGTCATGATTCCGACCTGGCCCTTGGCCATGTGTGGGAACATCGTCCATCGCCCTGGCGGCTGAAACGTGTTCTTAATTACATAAAATGAGAAACTTCTACCAGACGGCATCTAAATTTATCCTAGTTGCTATGCAAAATAGGCCTTAGGTTGAAACCTGTTGAAAGCCTTTTTAAAAAGAGTAATAATTTATATGAAGAGAAAGCTGATTAGCCACTGAACCTTTATTCCTCTATTAATTCATTCGTTATTAAAACATTTATTAAAAATTTATTAAAGCCAGAAAACCTTCCTGATGAAATGTCCTTTGCGGGCCGGTGTTGGGTGCACGCGCGTCGGCCCACAGCCTTACGCTCTGCCTCCGTCTTTCTGCTTCTTGTTCCTTAAGCTACCCAGTCCCTCAGTGTGACTAGCAGTTAAATGTTAAGACGTAATCACAATAAAAATAAAACAAAGGTCATATTTACTTTAAAATGCCCTATGCTAATAGTGAGTGCGGAGATACATTCATTGCAGAAAGAGTTTTCAAAGAAAATGGCACTTGAGCGACTGCCTAACCATTTGGACAAAGTACCTCTTGACCTTTACCACACATAACTTAAAAAATTATCTTAACATGGACCATAGATATAGATCGTACAAGTTAAAACTATAAAACAAGAGCAACATTTTGCAGCCTTGGAGGTTACCAAAGATATTTTAGATGCGACACACACAAAAAAATCCGTAAAAGAAACACATTAACAGTTTTGGTCTTTACCTACTGCTAAGAAAATAAAAGATAAGCCACTGGCAGGGAGAAAATATTCCATACATATCAATCGAAAGGTTTGTATCCAGAAAATATAAAATCCTGCAAAACATTTCAACGGACACTTTGTGAAATAACATGAAGTGACTAAAAGATGTTCAAAACTATAACAGAATTGCTCATTAAAACACAATGAGATATCACTACACACTAGACAGGCTAAAATGTACAAGACAGACCAACACCAAGTGTTGGTAGAGATACAGGGCGACCATGACTTCCTGCACTGCTGCTGACAACGTGCACCTGGAAAACCACCTTGGAACACAGCTCAGTGGTGTCTTATACACTCGCCCTTTGATCCAGCCATTCTAATTCCTGGGTATTTACACACGTGGAACAAGAAAAATCTATCTCCACACATCCTTGGATACCAATGTTCATAAAAGTCTCGTTGATGAGCAGTCAAAACTGAAAGCAACTCAAATACCCATCAACAGGTGCATGGATAAACAGCCTGTGCTCCATAGCCATACACTGGAATACCACGCAGCAACAAAAAACAACAAACTGCAGGTGCACACAGCATGAATGAATCTCTAAAACAGGAACCTAAGTGAAAGAAGTCAGATGTGAAGCGCAAAGACCGTGATTCCATTTATATGGAATGCTAAGAAAGGCAATATGATCAGCTGTGATAGACTAGAGATCAGTGGCTGCTTAAAGCCAAAGATTAGGGATGAAGATTAGCTGGGAAGGGATACAAGTAAACCTGTTAAAGTGATCAAAATGTTCTAGATCCCGAATGAAATGATGATTACATGGTGTGTACCTCTGTCAGAACCCATCAAAATCTATCCCAGAAATGAATGCAGTTTATTTTATCTACATTATACATGAAAGACTTGGCGTTTTAAAAACTAATTTATCTCACCTAGAAACTCCACCTGATTCAGACACAAGTTAACATGGGGAGGAGATACGTTAGAGGCAAGGTCGGCTTTTTCTTTTGGAACTTGATCTTGGCCCTGAACCTCAGATTTTTTCTTTGATCATTTACCCACTACAGATTTTCTATAAAGAAATTCTGCCCAGAAATCAATTTAAGAACTTGCTGTTAGAAATGACTGAAAACCCTCTAGAGACAAGTTAAAAAGTGATGCACATATTAATGGTAAATATAAAATGTATTGCACAATCTTAGAATAATTTTGTCATCATATATAATATTTAGTAGATTAGTGATATTTTGACACCCTTATGGGGACTGCTACAGAACTATCACCAAATGACTGGAGTGACAGCAATAATTTAGGACATTGAACCTTTAAGGTATAGCGGTTCTGAGTACATTAATAAGCCTCATCTTATGTATTATCAAAGCACTTCTCAGCACATCACTCTAGCCTTGTTCTATAATGTAGCAGACTCTATTATTTAAACATAGTAATAATGCATGAGCTCTTTTCATATCATATCTGATGATGTGTAGCATAGACACAGTGAAATATTTAACATACTGAACTAGTACATCAATTTTCTATTGCTCAGTAACAAAGGTCCCAAAATATATAGGCTATAAATAACCACCAATCTATTTGGGCACAATGCTGTGGGTCAGCAGTTTGGGCCAGGCTCAATCGGGCGGATGTCTCGGCGGGGGCCCCCATGTGGCTGCAATCACCTGACAGCCCAGCCGCAGCTGGATGGCCTAAACTGGCTGCACATGGGATCACCCACCTTCGCAGAGGCTAGGCTGGTGCCTTCACATGGTGTTGACAGTTTCCCAAAATAGCAGCAAAGCCACAAGGTCTTTTGAGACCTAGGCTTGGAACGCCCATCATTTCCACTCTAACCTACTGGCCAAAGCAAGTGACAAGGGCAGCCAAGATTCATGGGGGTGGAAAAATCGACTCTCTCTTGATGGGAAGACAAAGTACTTGGCAAAGGGGTGTACAGAGATGGGAGGAATTTCTGGCCGTTTTATATACTCTACACAAATATGAATAGTGAAAGATGAAAATTTTTTAAGGAACATCTAACCCAGTCGCAGGTAGTTATCTCCTACCCTGCCCTAAACTGATCACGTCCCTTACCCAGTTTCTCTTGCTCTCTCTCTCCTGGAATTAGTAAAAAGACATTCAGATTTCAGATCCAAACATGGTATCATCATAATTCATAAACTTTCCTTCTTCTGGAAATTATATAACATTACGAGAAGAATTTCAAATTCCACATACACCAATTTCGGGCAGATTTCCACTTGTGACTTCAAAATATAGGAAGGAGCAGGGCGACACCTCTCACTGGGCAACTCCAAGGGCGAGGAGGCTCAGGGGCCCGCTGAGCGGACCGTGGACATGCGATTTCAGAAGGCGACAACAAACGTACGCCTCTTGAATATGAGGGGGGCTCCCCCGGAGAATAGGGGCTATCATCTTCAATAAAGGAAGAAAAAAATAAGAATGTTTTACAAATAATTTTTCATTTCATTGTAAGATCTACACTGGTCTTATTAACCTCTGTTCTACTATAAAGAGAAAAGCCTTCCATTTGTTTTGTTAGCAATATGCAAGAACAAAACAATTTGGGGCAAAAAAAAATCCTTATGATTATAAGTAAACATAGTAAATCTTATCAGCACGGTAAACTGTACTATATGATATGGTTAAGAAGTGGAAAATTCTAGTTAAAGATCTTATAATTGTAATTTTTGAAGTAAAAAACATAATAAAAGAGATTTCTCAATTATTTGAATACAGTTTTATGCTCCTTTGATGACACAGAAAAATTTAATGATTTTTATAGCAGCGTTGAGATATTTCGTGAATATCATTCATCATACTGTAAGGAATACAAAGGTGCCAATTACCAGTGTGTGCTCCAAACTGATTAAAAAGCAAAATAAATTACAAAACTGGAAGTTTTCTATATTATAATTACTAATCCATTTCCATGAATATTTAGGGGTTTACTTGAGGCTGACTTTCAGAACAATCTCCGAGGTAAATTGTGTTATTCCAAAATGTTGGCACTTTTTGACACGCAAGCTCTACATCATCCTGTTTTGCCGAGAGACCCGACTTTTCTGGTCCATAAACACCCAAAAAGGAATTTGCTAAATTTTCCCTTCTGAAAAGTCACTGAAATAATAACTTCAGCCAACAAAATGCTCTGGTGAGGAATCTGTTACAGTAAGACGGAATCATTTGGTGAACTGTCTGATTCACAGTGATTCGACTTTACGCCAGCAGGTAAGGCAGCTTCTCACTTGCCCTGGGGCACGTCAACACATCTGTGTGTGCCTCTCTATCACAGAATGAGAACGTGTGTGCACGACGGAATTAGTCAGAGGTGCGGAAATTTTACTGGTACTTTCCTAATTTTAAAAAGAAAAAACCATCCTTAATATTTTAATGATCGAAACAGGCATATGTAATTATACTCTGCGAATATTTTAAAGAATTCAGTGGTGCCACAGAAGAAATCTTAAAATCTTTATCCAGACCTCACAGAATGGTCAGATGTCCTGCAGTCGTCATGATCGGTCACATGACAGACATCACTGACCACTGACAAACGCCAGCATTAGGACGGGAGGCAGAGTCCTCGGGGATGAGAGCTGTGCTCTTCGAGAGCAGAGCAGCTCACTGTCCTCCCTCCGAGCGAGGGGACGAGGAGGCGTCGGCCGTCTGCACCTGGGAGGTCCTCACCACAACCCCACGGTGCTGGCCTCCTGAGTTCAGACTCCCAGCCTCCGGAACTGTGAGCGATACACGCCTGAGGTCTCTAAGCCACCCACCTGTGGCGCTTCGTCACAGAAGCCCGAATGAACCCAGGAAATGCCAGGCGGTGCCACGGGCACAGGGCGGAAGCCCCTGACCTCTCAGCATAGGAGAGACCGATCGTTTCTCTCACTGAGGTCACCGCATCTAGGGTCGAGATTTAAGTTAAAAGAACAGAAAGGAAGAATGCATCCTTCAGCCTGCACTGCCAAGGCTTGAACGAATTCCTTCTCTTCCTGGAAGCTGCCTTTCCTCCAAGACTTGGTTGAGCTAAGCCTTCACCAGTCCTCAGTGACCAATTATAACTTTAGGATTTCTAGAGAAAGTATTAGTTTTTCACTTACTTGCATATAGTACAGTCTGGTTTTCATTGTATATATAGCCTAGGATTACAACTACTTTGGCCCGACTAGAATCATTTAAAAACAAAACTACCTGATATATCGGCTAATTCATTAACCTATACATAATTAATAATCAGCTAATTTAATGATGAATGTGACCAAAATAGAAAAAAAGGAATTGCATAGTTCATCCATTGTTTATACTTGTAAATACAAAGGACAAAATATAGTGTAGTCTTATAAGGATAAATTTATATAGCTAAAATTATTGATAGAATCATAAGCCTCATTGATACTTAGAAATATTAAACTAGAAAGTTCAGTCTTTCATTTCACCTTAAAGATGCTGCTTGTTGTTACATAAGAAACAAATATTTATTGCTGTATATAACTGCATAATTCTAGATATTATAGGTTTAAATAGAGATTATTTTGCCAAGTGTTCAGATATAGGTATGACTTTTTCTCTTTGGCTATCCAGACATGAACATCACACTTTCAGCTTTTAAACAACTTATCTAGAGGACGAGTGGACATCCAAGTGGAGAAAAACGAATTAAGATACAGACCTCACACCCTTCGCAAAAATCAACTCAAACTGGGTTACAGATCTAAATGTAAAACATAAAACTACAGAACTCCTAGAAGACAACATAGAAAAAATCCTAAACGATCTCGCGTGTGGCGATGACTTTTTAGACACAACGCCAAAGGCGTGATCCATGACAGAAATAACTGAGAAGCTGGTCTTCATTAAAGTGAAAAACTTCTGCTCTGTGGAAGACAATGCCGAGAGAATGAGAAGCCGAGCCTGGACCTGGAGGGATTATTCGCAAAACACATCTGATATTTTGTCATCCGAACTACACTCCAGACTGTTATCCAAAATATACAAAGAACTCTTAAAATTCAACAAGAGAACAAAGAACCTCATTAAAAATGGCCCGGCGACCGGCACAGACGCCTCGCCATGAAAGATATGCAGATGGCAAATGAGCCCCGGAAGAGAGACCCCACACCACTTGTCATCGGGGAGATGCGCGTGCACACAGCAGCGAAACGCCACCGCACGCCCATCAGAGTGGCCCAGGTCTGGGCGGCAAACGCTGGTGACCACGTGGAGCAGCAGGATGACTCATTCGTCACGGTGACGGTGCCGCCACTGTGCACGGTGGCACGGCAGCTCCTTACCAGACGCGACGTGCTGTTTCTCTCTTTTTTTTTGGTGGGGTGGTTGATACTGTTATTGAGATATAATTCACGTACCATCCGATTCACTCGTTTAAAGTACACAATCTAGTGGTGTATTTGTGCCTTCACAGGGTTATGCAACTACCACCACGGTTGATTTTTAGAACATTTCATCACACCGAAAAGAAAAGAAAAGAAAAGAAAAGATTCTTACGACGAGATCCCAGCAACTGTGCTCCTTGGTGTTTACCCAAAGGAGTTAAAAACTTACGTCCAAACAAAACCTGTACATGGATGTGTATAGCAGCTTATCCATGACTGTCAAAACTTGGAAGCAGCCAAGACGTCCTTTACAGGTGAATGGATGTATCAGCGATGGTACATCCAGGCAATAGAACATTATTCAGTACCAAAACGAAACGAGCTATCAAGCCATGAAAAGACATGGAGGAAACTTACATGTATGTTACCAAGTGGAAGATGCCAATCTGAGAAGGCCACATACTGTACGATTCCAATTACACGACATTCTGGAAAAGGCCACTCTTACGGAGTCAGTGGTTTCCAGAGGTCGCGGGGATGAACGGGCAGAGCGCAGAGGATTCTACGGCCATGAAAATACTCTGGATGATTCCATGATGGTGGACACACGTCGTCATACATGTGTCAAAACCCACAGAATGTACGACACCAACAAGAGTGAGCTATGGACTCTTGGTGATGACGATGTGTCCTGTAGGTTCCTCAGTTGTAACAAGGTGATGCTTTGATGTGTGGGGCCATGGGAAATCTCTGTAACTTTCCTTCAGTTTTCCTGTGTACCTTAAAATGCTCTAAAAGTTAAAGTTTAATTTAAAAAATGTGTCTGGTAAGGGTTTTGGAGGTAGATTTGCTTTTCTCTCGTAGGTTAGACACCAGCCTGAGGCCGCAGACCCGACCTTACCCTCAATCCACTCTGAAATGCTTGCCTTTCGTTAACTATTCTCCGTTGAAAGGACACACCACCCAGAGGCCTTACAAAAACAGGCCAAGATTCCATGGCAGCATGTTAATTCCTTTCTCTTTCATGTAACTGGAAAGGTATACTGAGGTGGTAGGTTAGATAAAAAACAAAAATTATCAGAAAACTCAATAGGAGAGTAGTTAAATAAGACGATGTACATTCCCAGCTTAGTGAAAACTGGGTGGTTGTCTAAATGCTACTCTAAGCTACTAATCCATTCTGTATTCCAAATATTCTTATTATGAATAGTAAGCAACTTTTTATAATGTAAAACCCTATTTTAGGTGATACACACACATATATGGACATACCCATCTCATAGCACAGAAAACTCCTATGGATAAATCAGAGGTATTACAAAGCATCTCTTTATGTCACCAGAAAAGGCAGGCAGATAACATTTCATTTCAAGGAGATACTGCCCTCCATTTTGAGTTTCTGTGTTCTGAGATCATCTGATTACACGAGTTCATCTCAAATTGTCATTTGATGAAGACGGGCGTTTATGAGGTTCTGCTACTGGCATTTGGATTTTAATGAGGTAGAAGCCGTGTCATACTGAGAACTGAGTCTGGTTGCAGGCTCAGCTCAGATAAGGAATCCACAGATAAGATGGGGACCCGGAAGCATCTTGGTCTGTCAGGAAGGTCACAGGTGTGAAATCATAAAGGAAAGCTGAGTTTTACAAAATCGGAAATTTAAATTAGAATTGAAAGCTGTCAACAAGAAGCTGCATAAGGAAGGTGCAGAACTACAACTTCCTGTTAAAAGTACGTGCTTGACAATTTTGCATTTTTAAGCAAGGCATCTTGTTATCAACTTAACAGTCCATGTTTAAAAATACATACTCAGGATTTACACAGAGCAAACAAGAAACATTGGAATAATAGATCACTCAGTTTTCACAGTGACGACAGAGTAGACTGGTTTTAATACAACAGGAGGGAGAAAAATACGCTATTTTTACTATAAAAATTAAACATAAACAGAATGCGAATGTGAAGTAGGACAAGCTGGTACCAGTGAAGAGAAAAAGGCCCGTTGGTTGGCAGGACTGTGCCCCGGGAGCCACTGTTGGCCCAGTGCTCACAGGGGCCTGTCCCCGCCCCCCCCCCTTGAGTTCCACCGGGTCAGAATCTCTGCCAGTGACCAATGTCCGGCAGCTTTAGAATACGATTCGGTATTTGGTAAGGCCATACTCTGCCTACTTTACTCTTAGTTTTCAGAGTTTTTCTGCTATTGTTACTAATAGATTTCTTTTCTTTTTATTTTTTATTCCCCCACCCCCACCCCCACCCACTTCCACCCCTGACCTATAGATGTTGCTGTGGGTCTGGCACACCCAGGGTATGGTCCGTGGCTCCACGTGGGACGCGAACCCAGGACCTTCTGTGTGTAAAGCGGACTTGCTAACCACTACACTAGGAGCCACCCCATTTTAAACCTAATAAAAATGAATATAAAGTTCAAATAGAAATCCATCTGGAAATGTTACTGACATCATATTGACATTATAGACTTCATTCACTACCATAATCATTAGGTGGAATATTTAATATTAGGAAGATATATATGCTCCCCTAAATTAATAAACTTGTGGGGTGGGAGGGGAGCTATATGTGAGGAGTGGGTTATGAAAACCGTCCATACCCACTTACTATAATAAGAACATTCCAATGAGAAAATATTTTGACTTCTTCAGATAAAAATATATGACCTTGAAGAGCCTGTCTTTAGTGGGGTCCTCAATATTCCAAAATTCTATAACCAGAAACCAACATTTTCATAACCAGTATATCTTAAAGGGCAGTGAGTTACTTGACCTCACAATGTGAGCATGAAATTAGAAGGTGGCATCCTAAAAGCCCCCGTACTTCACATTAGAACATGTGAGGTCGAGCAAAAGAGCTACATCCCGTCTCTGCATCGCATTTTGTGATGTGGAGCTTAAAACACAGGATGTGTCAGTGGATTAGCATAAAGAGAAAAAGCCAGACTCTATAACAAGTCGTAACAACCAAAAACAGGTTTAGAAATAGATGTGAATGCCTGATCACTGCAAGTCCTCTCTGCCATGACTTCTACTGTGACATTCAGGTAGAAACCCACACAGCAAAATGGTAGAACAGCTCTGGAATCGAGATCAGAAAATCCATTCCATGTTCTATTCAGTAAACCAACCTCTGCGAACCTCATCAATAACGGACAATCGTGCCTCCCAAAGTGCTCGCGAGCCTCACGAGATGGCCTGTTGACCCTGCACCGTAGAACATAAAGCATCATGCTAACTACAAAACCATTCCAATTTCTCATTAGTTCAACAGAGTAGAGATTCAGTCAAAATTATGCAGACTGTTTCTCCAGAGTGTCGCTGTTGGCGGGGAAGCCGACTGACCTGATGTCGCACATCCGCACATCGGGCCTGGAGCCAGCGCCCTGGGGCCGGCCTCGCCTTCCCTTGGCCTGTCGCCTGCCGGCCCGGGCACAGAAACCGCTGCCTGGCCTGTTTTTCACCATACTCCTCTCTTTAAACATCAGCCACCACTGCTAACCCAGCCACAAGAACCGCCAAAAAGCAGTGGAGTGATGTGAGTTCAATTACAAGTTTTGAAAGCCTCTTTAGCCAGGCACATCACCTCCAGCTCTGTCATCTTTGTCATTTGCGCCATTTAAAAGCAATACATTATCAGTCTAGACATGGCCCCTAAAATACATGCCTCCACCAAACTGTCTCAGGTACCATTTGCCTACATGTTAACAATTAACATATACAAGCCATGCCATGTGGGATTTCAGACCCGATTAAAGACAAATGCAATTTCTTTATCAAGAAAAGGTAAAATAGTTCATTTGCCTTAATCAGAATCAAGCGTGTATGACGAGCTGAGGCCAATCATAGCTGCGCGGGGGGTTGATGAAATATATTTCTTCCCACCTTGAATTGTTTGTTTTTCCGCTCATTAGGAAGCTCTCAGGAACACTGCGTGCTCACTGGCTGCACTTAATTTGAGGCAGGGAATTAAGACCTAACATTTCCTCAAGGTTGAATAAAACAAATTATACAGCCCTCTCCCCGCACTCCTCCTGCGCACGTGGCCCGCCTAAAATGCACTTCGGTTCGTCGATCCAGGGCGCTCTGCTGAGAGCAACGAACAAGGCCACTGCGGAAAGATGGATTCGGGTCGCACAGCTTCCGCCATGACATGAGACCCCCCCGAGGACAGCGACCTTGCACATCAACATGATATTTTTATTAAAGAAACAGGCTATGGAGAAGGGTGAGTTAAATGATCACGAGCTTAGAAACAGTTAATGGAAAGCCATAGGATTACCACTCAAAGTGGCCCAAATCGAGAGTTCGGAACGAATAGCTTCCTGTGTACCAATTTCCTCGTCTATAAACTAAGAGAAAACCATTCAACGCTCACATGGCTTCTCTTAGAAAACTGGCCCTTATGAACTCTAGAGAAATATCATTCCAATTTTTACTGTAAAAAGTATTCTAATCAAACTTGAGATAAGATGCAGATATTATAAACAGAAGTTGGTGTTGCAATTTTTTTACTTATCCTCGTGAACTTTAAAGTTTTTGTTGGCTTTGTTTTTTTGTTTTTAACATTTAAATAGACCAGGTTAAACTTACGTTACCAAGCTCATTTTCATAGTATATGATAGCAGTTTGTTCTAGAAAAGTAATGGAAGCTATTATCGAATAAAAAAAAATAATTGAGATAATCAAGAATTCAAGGAAGCCTTATCAAAGCAATAGTACTATAAAATTAAACAGCCATAACCTTTAATTAATCAGCTCTCCAGAAGAATTAATGTAGTTAGAAGCAAACAGTTCTAGCCGCAAATAGAACATCCTTACATCCTCTCTTGTAAAGAAAGCAAAAAGCATATGAAAATCATCAAATCAGAAAAAGATATAGCTACACCACAAGCAGACACACTGAAGGGTCAAGAAGTGACAAATGACAGAGAAGAAATGTACAGAACTGTAACATGAAAACCCAGGCATTAAAAAAAAAGCACACTATTTGATGTAATTCAAGATAACTCTGCATTCTTGATTAAACTCCAATAATTAATGTGTCGTACTTATTGAGTTAACAATCACCATTTATTAATTGGTTCTTATATGTAAGAAGCCATGCTTGCTTCTGGAAAAACAATGATGAGTGGTCCCTTTCTCTGTAATATTCACCATTTTATAAGGATGACGAATAACTACACAGTACCACAGGCAACGGCACAGTGGTCCTCAGTGAGTCTGTGGGGGTGGAAGGTAAGAGAAGAGGAGAAAGGAAAACAAAGTTGCCTATTTAAATCTTCATACGTAAAAGATGATTAGGATTTAGCCGAACCAAGAGCAGGGGAAATTCCAGGCAGCATGTGCGCTCTATGTGACAGAGAAAAGTGTGTGAGAACTGGGTCTCTACAAGGACCCAGGGTGGCGGAAGGCGTGATGAAAGGCACGGAGGGAGGGGGTCTGCAAGGACCAGGAGTAAAACTGTCATCTGCCACACGGTGATGGGACCTTCTCCTGAAAGCTGAAGACAACATCTGAAGAGAGGTTCCGAAGTTTTTTATTTAGTAAGATGTCTCTGGAAGTTTTATGGGGAATGAAATTGGGAAATTTAAAGCTAAAGACAAGACTCAGGATCCAGCGTCATCAGGAAAAGATTAGATAATAATTTCACAAAGGAATATAAGAAATTCAGAATTGTTACAGTAATGTTTAAATCTTCAATGTTTAAAGTATCAGTCCTCAGCCAACCATCTAGAGCTCGTTGTTATTTAGAAGAATTTATCTCCAAGTGTTCTAGTTAATTTTGATGTTACACTGTAACAATGGTTGAGACCACAGAATTTAGTTATTTTTTCACCCCTTTTTATAAATAACTCATAACTGAATGTTTATATTCTAATAATTTTATTTTTGTAAAACATATTATAAGGTGGCCATTAAACATCCTTTTTGAGAACAAAATAGTCAGTAACTGGTTTTTACCTCTGAAATAAACAAAATAACTACTTTTGCTCCATTAAAATTCCAAATATAAGTCTTTAAATTATTCCTCTTTTCTGATTTTATTTATAAAGTGTTAAATTGAGTGCAGGCTGAAGAAAGCATGGGTAAATATGTATTTTCTACATATTTAATGAGTTTTCAGTAAATATATAGCGAAATTAACAAAACTCAAGCTTTTAAAATGCTTTTTTCTTTTGGAATATTTTAGATTGAAATGAAAAACTGAAGACATAGTTTGAGTCCCCATCCACCTTTCTCCCAACCTTCCCACTTGTTTACAATGAGAAATCAAACGCGAGCTTTCTCCAGTACCACCTCCCCCTTCCACCCCCGCCCCGCAACCCTAGCTCTGCCTGAGACACCAGTATTTTCACAGCTGCAGAAATTAAAGTGCCCAGAAGGGAAGTGAGGTCAGCGGAGGAGCCGGAGGAGAAGGGAAATCTCTAATGAGGGAGATAACCATCGTTCTTAAAGAAATTTGAACTGAAGCATCATTTGTTCAGGTATTATTACCTTTCAGGTTGTTACAACTAATTCTAGTTATGTGTGATCGGTAGTATACATTCCACACTCCTTTAACGCATGCTTTAGTCCCTTTGTTTTTATGCAATAAAGTAATAATTCATGAGTTGAGTCCAACACATCATTATAAATCTCTAGGAGTATTCTCGGACGCTAGAGAGAAAACCTGAAGCTACATGGGTCATACGAACTGGAGAGGTCAAATAATGATGACCTAGTACTCAGAAATATCACCAACTGGTATTAGAGTTTTATTACAACAGATCCTAGAAGACTGGAGGTTTTCATACCTATCTGGTTCATATTCTGAATACTTAATAAAAAACTGAATAATTACAAGAATATAACTGCTTTGGATTTGGTGTAATCAGTCAAGAAACACTTAAGCATTAAGAAAGTTCCTGTCACAGTTGTCATTTGTATTTTCCTGCATTAATTAGAAGTTGGTTTTCATCCAAGAATCAAAGACAAAGAAGAGAAACAAACACTTTAGAAAATTAATAAGGTCATTTAAGGAATTCTGTGGTAAAACTTTCCTGAGATGTTATTTTGGAAGTTTTTTGTAATTTTTTCAAGTGGAAATAAATGTGGAACAATTTTCTAACTTTAAAAAAGTATACATCATGGAAGCATTTTCTAATACATGTGCATCTCTCACTTCAAAATTTTGTTTTTTTAAATAGGTCTGAATGACAATTTTTATGTTAGAAACTTATATTCTCAATAATGAACAAAATCCAGACTTGGGGAAACAGGACAAATGGCCTAGTTTAATGAACAACAAACAGGAAAAAAATAAAAAGGGAGAAAAAGAGAGTGTAGAGATTAAAAGATACTCCGGAGATATAACTAATGGGTGGACGTCATTTGAATACCAGTCTAAATGAATAAAATGTAAAAAAAAAATAAGAATAATAAATGTATGAGACAAGCAAATGTGAGCACTGACTATACATTAAATGGTATCAAGAAATTAATAAGGTGTGAAAATAGCACAGTGAATATTTTGTCTCTATCATTTAGAGCTAAATCCTGAAATGTTTACCAGCAACATAATTTCTGGGATTTGTACACAAGTAATCCCGTACAGCAGAGGGCAGGGTGGGTCATGATGAAACAAGACTGGCTCTGAGTCAAAAGTGCTTCTAGGATCTGGAACGATGGGATTTATCATATTACCTCCTTTACTTCTGTAAACGTTTGAAATTTCCTATAACAAAAATTTTTCAGAAATAGAGTCCGGCTGACTACAAATAAAGCCATGAGAAAATCAGGTAACTCCTTTTGTTTCCTCATTGGTAGTAAAACAGATGGAATCCAGTTTAATTCAGTCATTCAATAAAAACTTGTAATGTTCATTCCAACTCCAAGTAATGTGATTTTCACTTTTTCAAAGTTCATCACAACTGCTAGGAAATCACGGACCAATTCTATGTCCTTCTAAGAACAAGTGAATGATTTATTCATTGAATGGATACGAAGTGCCAGTCAACATACTGGAATTAAAGATGCAAAAATAAAAATGAAGACACTAAATTCCGACCTTATTGTCTATTAGTGTATAAAATAGACATAATTGATGCGGTGAGGTGAAACTCACAAACTACTAAAGTATGTCAGTTAAACTGGACTTGTTTTTCTCCAGTATGAAAACAAGATTTTAGACACCCTCCCCCCCCCAAAAGCCTCATTCGTGATCAGCATCCCTTCTCCACTAAATAGAGGGCAACACTCATTCAAGTTCGCCAAGAAAGAAAGGAGTCCCTTTCACAGAGCCCGAAAAACACTCACCCTTAGGGCGAGATGCAGAAGGGATGTTCGGGACAGAGAGATACGAAAGTCAGGTCTCTGCAACTCATCCTTCCCATTCCCCTTTTATCAACGTGGAAACATATCAACACAGGAATGTACAGTGAAGGAAGTCGGCAGCGCGTACTGGGGGGGGGGGGGGCAATGCAGCCCGCGGGAGGCAGAGTCCTGGCCGAGTGTTCCGGGCATCACCGCCACTGCCGGCCACGCTGCAGCGCCCGCAAACAGGCCCACGGTGGCGAGCAGGCCCCGCCAGCACAGGCCGGACCTGGGCCGCGTCCCCGTGGACTGACCCGCAGCTCGCTCGGCTCGCTCTCTCTGGGCCACAGCAAACAGCGCCCCAGGTTTCATGAGGCCCATTTAATTAGGATACACATGGCATCATTTCCTGGCTCTTGGTGAGTGTAGACAAAACACACTACATACTCCTCTCCCTTTTTCCTTCTCCCCACCACCCTTTCTCCCCTGACCCCATACGAACCAAACACAAGAACTTTAAAATGTTTGGTTACATAGCTCATCTCAAATTGCTGCCTGAACACGGCAATAGTCACTGATTTCTTAGACCTAGCTGAAATGCAAAACATTGTTAGGAAATCAAGAGACATTACATCATCTTCATAAAGCAGTTTTTTTTTTTTCTATTTTAAGAGATGTTTCTTTACAATGTCATGACTCATGGGTGGAGATAAACAGATATAAGTAGGAGCCTTCTGAAAGCAGTGTGTGACAAACAGATCTCAAGAACTTGAGAGAGACATTAAAATGCAGACATCACAGGCTTGAATTTACAGGTGCATCTTCCAGTGACTATTGACTTTTCCAGTAACAGTTCTCATCTACAGTCTTTTAGGCATCATTTCTTATCTCCTGGTGCACTGAGAAGGCTCCTGGATTTATGGGTATACTACTTTGGATCATTCTCTACACTCTAATACAATTTAAAATTGTGATGGTTTCTTTAAAGCCTCCTTTGCCAGAGAATTTCTATTTCATTACTGCACACAAGACAAAGGAATAAGATACTGCACCTGTTCATTTCGATTTTAAATATTTTGGCCGCTTGTCACTAATTCTGTTCAGATCAGCTTTCCTTGACTCCTGGGCTCCACCCAATTTTCCTTTTCTTTTTTTTTTTCTTTTAAATTAATCTCTGCCCTGTATCCGTCCCCAAGAGCACCTCTCGCCTGGGCTCCTGAGTATTTAGCACCTTGCTGTGTCATTAGTAACGAGTATTTAATACTCGGAGTACTGCTCTGGGTGATGCTCTGTGCTTCCTGAGTCTTTCTGTCATCTCCGTCCCAATGAATAGTCACTTCTCTTTTTTCTTATATCTGGAATAATTCAACAAATTCTAGTCAAAAAGTGGTCACACCCCACCAAAAATAGTGAATAATGATAATGGTCTATGAGATTTTCTTTAATTTCAATAACCTTTATATTTATACTTACTGACATGGTCCACAGAGGTAGTGTGGGGAAAAATGCTCTAGTACATTATCTGTTGTGTTTACAATTCTATTAAGTAGGTTCGGTTTTACAGGTAAGCGATTAGGAGCTCAGAGAGGTTAAGAAGGCTGAGCGAGACTAATCGGCTGGTGTGTGGGACGGACCAGGATTTAACCTTGGGATTTGTGGTAGTCATGTCCCATCTAGTCCCTTCCTACTCAAAGTATGGTCCTCACACGAGCAGCACTGGCCTCACCTGGGAACTTGTCAGAATCAGAGACTCGGGTCCCATCTTGGAGCCCATGAATCACGATCTCCGTCTTAACAAAAATCCCAGATGAATCACGTATTTCCCAGGTGAATCACATGACAATTTGAGAAACACTAACCCACACCTCCCTGTCTCCCTAAAACCTAATAATTTCAGTGAACTTCTTTCACAAATACGAGAGCTAGTTTTCCCTTTTTGAGCAATTCTGAAGCATTTTCAGACTGGATTGTGAATTTTTATAAGCGTATGTTTATAAATTTCTTCCAAGCAAAAACAATGTGCAGGCTCTACTTGTCAAGATTTTCTGCACATCTAACTATTTGGAGATTAGAGATGGATACTAATATCTCCAGATCATTTTAATTGCAAAATGCAATGAGAGGCAGAGGTTATGATTTAACGGAAGGTTAAATGATTTTGTTTTTGCTTTTCATTGGAGATATTTCATGCTCCAAAGCATCTCCCAAGAGGTCTCACCTCAAGTTGCAACCCAATCATATTGTTTAGTTGTATTAAATTGAACAGATAGAACATCCAACTACAGTTTACTTTTGAGCACTCTACAAATTAAGTAAATTGAATTTATCCTTATTTCCTAATAAAATCCTTCACCAAAGATCAGCTCTGAGAACTTGTTATGGTAGCAAATGTTATTTTTCAAGCTAAAACACAGATTGGGGCTAAACAAAACTGTATCAATACTCTGCCAAAAGACTTCGAATGAGCATGGAGATCCACAGAGTAAATTAAATTTTCTGTTACTATCTCAGACTCATGACCTTCTCCCTCAACCCTTCATCTAAAATTGCCACAGAAGTTCTGTAACTGGGTCAGGCACACTTGCTTGGGGGAAGAAAGACATATTAAAGGACATTCAATTATGTCTCGGACATAAGGAGCAAGAGAAGCAAATGTAATATCCTGTCATGAGAGTCGAGCATAATTTTCCGCTGTGCCCCAGCATTCGTCCTCGATCGCCAACATGTGACGATCTTCCCTGACACTCACCAGGGATGCTTTGACTAAACTGCTGAACTTATTTTCGCTCAGCATTTGTTTTCCGCCACATCTATTTCTTGTCCTGTCTACTAAGCCAGCCTTCCCCGTGAGCCCAGCGCGGTTCCTCCACGTCACAGTCTGAAGCCTCTGCTACCCCTCAAGATTACAGGATGATTTTCCTTAAGTGCCAAACTAGTGCAGTACGTTTGCCGAATTTACCGTATCGTATCAGGTCACGGCAAGGTGGGCCCTGGGGACTCAGCAGGTTAGAGCTCAACTGCCTACTCAGAACTCTGATCGTGCTCAAAGCCAACAGAAGTGGAGCTCGGAGGTGGGCAAGCCTTGCTTCATCACTCACGGGCCATCTGCTGAGGCCTTCGCGCCTTGCTGGCACATCCAGCAGCCTCTCTTGTCAAATATCCCCAAACCACGGTCTCAGGACGCACACGTGACTGGAGGCGTTCAGTGAACCAGAGTCAATAGAAGGAAAAATGGGGAAAAAATCAGATCAGAATATAAGGCCTCCACGTGAAGACTGACTGCGCAGGCTGAAGAAATAGGCGTCATTACAATCTGGTTTACAGGTTACTAATACAGATGTAGATATATAGGTAGATTAAATGTGCTAGATTGAATTAAATTTGGCGAGCTTGCCTATAATCATTTCCAGGAGATTTTTCTTAACATTGGTCTTTGCATCCATAATAAAATTGCATACATTTCTTTATCCAAACTACTAAGAGAAAAGAATTGAAGATAATAAATAAGACAATATATAATCTATAAATATTCCCACATAGAGAACTAAGGAAAAGATACTATAGGTAAGTAGATAAGTAACATTACGCTGTGGCAATGTGCCCAGATTTCCATCACCTACAGTGTCACCAAGAGATGATTTCTGATGGGACACAACGGTTAACTACCACGGCATCCTCCAGATATTAAAAAATATGCCCGGAATGCAACTGGCTTCCTTTTAACAGCTTGTGAATAGAATATTCTTGACTTTACTACAAAAATTTTAACCATTTCATATTTTCAGTGTGTACCTGATATGCAAGCCTCAAACTTCTGCTGTTTTATACAAGTCCTTAAAGATACCTCCTTTAAATGGAACACCTTTCTATCATGGATTCAACTTACCTGCTCACCTCTAGACTTCCAACATACCCCTTTGTTCATAACTTTTAACTCCTTTATTTCTAAACTTAGTTCTGATCCTCTTAGCACGTCCATATCTGGAGTATCTTCCTTTTCCTATACTTCCTTCGGTGCTATTGTGTCTTTCTTGGAATGGAGCAGCCAAAACTACACATGACACTCCAGGGAGCATCGCAAGGTGTATCTTGAGCTGAAAGCTCAGAACGGTAAAACCCGGAGGGCGCATCATCAGCAAGCGATCTGTGAGTGGAGAGCCATCGGGCCAAACTGTGACGGTAAACTGAACGTCAACGGCTAGTCAAAGTGTTCAGAAAACCCCCACGCACCTGGTGGTCCAAGCAAAGGTTTCTGTGGTTAGGCCTTTGGGAAAAGGTTTTTAGAATCAATAGAGAAGAAGAGTTTTGTAAACTAAAAGTGAGTGTGGGGAAGCTTTTCATTGGACTATGTAAAAGAAGGGAAAATTCGACTCCTTTCGACATTTCAGGAGCAGTGCTCCACGGGCCACTTCCTGCCCTGTCATCCGACATTGCTTACACGATGAGTCTACATTTATTCTCAGAAATTTAACACTGAGGAAGGAATGGTTTTGGGCTCATCCCTGTGTTATTTCTCATGGTTCGCCAGGGGCTGCAGTAACATGCAAGAGGTTAGCTGCCACGTTCACCTGGAAGAGAGCGTAAGCCATTATATTTCCAATCTTCCCCGAGCTCACATTTTGTAAGTCTGGAAAGCACAATTACAGAAAATAATTAGTCCCATCACTCCTTCCACCTACGTCTCACCTCTCTGAGCGTGTGTGCGCACAGACGAGATTGGGAGAGGGCCGAGGAGGCAAGAGGAAGTGAACTACTTAAAGGCGCGATTCCCCCGTGGTGAAATCAAAGCCATTTCACTCTGAAGCCGCGCCTCATCTAAAACGTGAGAACTCACGATGTTGATGAGTATTGATAAGTAACAACAGCAACTGTGCACGCCGAGGACTTCCCAAACCACGGGGACTTCACCAAGGGGTCCGCGAACCCCCCGGCGCCGGCGCCACACGCACACCCCGCCCCCCCCAGCGGATCAGATCCAGGTGTCATCCTGGGCATCGCTGGAGCTTAGGTAATCAAAAGATGAATGAGACTGTGTCACATTTCAGACAGTGCAGAGCAGGATAAAATCGTGCGTAAGTAGGGCGCTCGCCAGCTGTGTGATCTTGGACAAATTATCAAAACATTTTTAAGCCTCTCCATCTGTCAAACTGAAATAATAGTAGCATATTTCCCGCTCAATTATTTGGGGCATTCACAATGATAAACTATAGGAAGACCACGGCACACAGCAAGCACTCAGGGAGCACAGTTATTAATCAGTAACCCATGGGTGCACGCTTCCACAGACATCTTCCAACAGCCTAGCCTAATAGTTGATCCCTATGAATAGATAGCTTAATGGAAACAGCACAGCTGTCAAACTCCAAACGTAGTCGGGCTTGCTTCGTGTTTCAAGCACTAAATTATATTTGACATTTCATTTAAAAATATCAGAGTGACTAAATGTAAGCCAACCCCTCCCCCCCCCCGCCCCCGCCCAACTCACTTTTGAAAGATGTGGTCTTGAAAGGAAAGAAAGTCTTCCCCATTATTATTTGGAAAATGGTAAATTTAAAATCGTTTTTTGACGAATTTTTCTTGGATAATCTAACATTTTTGCAAATGCATATCATTTTAGATAATTTACTGATCTCTAAAATGTCATGAATACAATTGTACATTGTGACACAATTATTACTAACATTGGAAAATGGATTTTAGAATAGTGATTAAAAGTGCTGGCAATTGGAGTTAGAATAAACCTGGTTCAAAACCCTACTCTGCTTTTCACTCCCTCTGGGGTTCCGGAAGATTAAATTTTCCAAAAATGGCTGCAATAATGCCTCCCATCCCCCATGCTCCCCATATGGTTTACCTTGACATTCATCCATTAGGTGATAAACTATATATTCCTTCCTCTTGAACCTGAGCAGACCTTTATGGCCGCCCTGCCCCACTGAGTACTGTGAAAGGGACACTTCTGACTGCCCTGGCTTGATCGTAAAGACAGCCCCCTCCTGTGCACTGCTTCCTTAGAGTGCTCGTCCTATATTCTAGTTGGGAATAAAAGGAGTAAACCTATGAGCACGCCCTGAGGGAGCCTGGCCAGGGCATGTGAAGAGTGCACCTGGAGAGGCCACGCGCAGGTGTCCAGACGACAGACGAGCTGAGAGCCTAGTCAAGAGCAACCCAAGTCACCGCGCACAGTAAAGGAAGATGTCGCCAAGAAAGAGTACAGCCAGACCCCTATCACCCCAGCTTCCACGTCTTCCCAGCCGAAGCGCCAGACGCCATGTCCCCACTGAGCCCTGTCCAAATTCCTGACCCAGAAAAGCTTTAAGACGAATAAAATGGTGGTTGTGCCCCCACTTACCTCCGAGGTGATTTCTCATGCAGTGCTACTAACTGGAACAGGAACCCTGGGCGACTTATGCAGCCCCCCAACCTTCACTTTCCCAAGTCTCTAAGCTGGGGAGAGAGAGCCCCCGACCCAGGGCAGATGTGCACACAGGGCAGAGGAGACAATAGTAACATGCGTGTGTTCACGGCCTTCTCGGAAGCCTGCTGTGTGCAGATCTGCTCAGGGGATTCCGTGGGCCTGATTCAGACAACGCAGAAAGTGAATTTCTGGACAAAGATGAGAGGATAAAACCACCAAGAGACTCCTAGAGAAGACAAATATCCAGATATCCAAAAAGAAATTTTGAAAAGTCTTGCTAAGAAAGATACTTTAAGTTACAGTGGTAGGAAGTTTTGGTATGTGCCTTACTGCCATGTACCTCGAAGGTTCTTCTCGGCACCTTCAAGACAGCACTGAGAGTTGCGGACAGTTTTGTCATTGCTTTGTGTTTATACCGGGTGTGACGCTGTGCTGAGTGGCCTCAAAGCAAGGGCCGGCGGACTCAGTTCCGCCTGAGTGTCACCAAGCTGCACACAGTGCTCGTACACAGCAAGTCATCTTAGGAGTAGCATCCTGGATAATAGGAACCCAATGATAGAATAACATTTATTAACCCTAAAGTATGACATATAAATCCACATAATTTTACTTCTTAGTACCTTGCTAGAAAAATTAAATTGTATTAAATTTCATTCAACATTATTATTATGTTTTTATTTGCATCAGAAAAATGGGTTGTTACTTCTATAAAAATGAAAGGGTTCTAAAATACATAAAGTTTTGGCAAATATTTACGGGGTGCATGTACCAAGAATAATACAAAGAAGTATATATACTGCATTAATTCTTTCCTCAAAAAGCCTGTATTCTAGTTGGGAATAAAAGGAGTAAACATATGAACAAAGTAAACAATAAATACATAGAGGTCAAGTTACAATTTAAGCCAAGAATAGAAGATTCTTCATGAAAGATTTCAAGAGGAGACTATAAATCAAAAGTATACTGCACTCAAAGACCTGGCTACATTCCAGAAAGGTCTGGAAAGATTCCTATAGGTCAAGAGGCTAAATGAGACCTTGATGGAGAAAGAAGGTCGAGGAAGCAGAGAGAAGAAAAAAATGCATTCTGACCCAGGGCATAAAGCCGAAAGTGTTTTTTTTTTGTGTCGTTTGCGTAGGCAGTTGGTTGGTTTGCTTTGCTTTCCTTTCAGTAAATGAGCAGAAGCAGAAAAGATGTAAAAGAGAACTCAGAAAGTAAAAAAAAAATAAAAACAAAAAAAAAAGGAAAAAAAAACTGGTGGGGAGCAAATGAGAATGAGTCTGTGGTGAATTTTTCCTATAGTCATTAAGGAATCTCTAAGACCTTTAAAGGAGAAAGCGAGATCCGATCATGTGAAGTCCTGCAGGCGGCGTGCGGGATGGGAGCAGGAAGCAGGGAAGGTGGTCATAGTGACTGCCGAGGACCCGAGTCGTCCAAAAACCACCGACTCGCAAAAACACTGAAGGCTGAGAGAGCGTTTTGAGATCGCTAAGTACCCTTGATTTAGAGACGATGAAACTTCGGACAAACCCCGTGACTATGTAATCTAACACGTGGCAGAGCCAGACTAGAAGCCAAATCCTTAGGTCTTATTTCCACTCCTCCTTTGATACTGTGCATTATTAATCATTTCTACTGGCAATTGATTGCCTAACCCCCGTTTCCATCTGAATAACTGTCTTATCTGACAGAATTTCTGTGAAATAACGTCCCAGCCATGAGATTACATTAGAATAACAGCGATACATTTAAATGAACCTTGTCACAGTGAAGCTTACATAAATCACGACTGGGAGTTCGTGCCGTCATAAATTCAGCACTGAGGTAGCAGGTGAATCTCTCTATCGCTCTCAGCAGGTGAGGTCAGGTCTCAGGCAGACACCTAGAGTGTCGGCACAGGCTTCACATCAAGGTTTTTTCTACACGTCTCAGTTACCGTCGCATATTCATTTCTGCTTTGTTTCTGGGGTTACTCAGAAGATTGCGAAACTGACTGTAGGACGACAGGAATGGAGGTTTTTAGCCTCTACTGCGACTGAAGCTGGAGACTTTATCCCAGTTAACACTGCAGAGCCACGAAGCTCTCGCCCCTCCTAGGAAAGGCGCATTCCACGATGCGCACTTGGAGTGCGTTACAGAAGGAGCTTTCTGATAAAATCTGGAGAAATCAGTGGGTGTAGATGAAGAATCATTTTACATTTTTAGGGTTGAATGTGGCTAAATGCTATTGCTTTAATATTTGCTCTACACGTGACCTCTGTTATTTTTGCTAATGTTCAGCCAACTGATGAAGAGGTATGTGCGTGTGCGTGTGTGTGTGTGCGTGTGTGCATGTATGTGCGCTGAGAAATATACGTGTCTCCTCACAGCAAACAAGAGGTGGTTCAATGACCAAGACGAAAGGCCAAAGCATCACCACCAGCGGATGCGGCTACTCCACTGTGTCCAATTACTTTGAAGAGTAAGAACGTCTTGAAAATAAGTTATCTTAAGCTAAACTCTGAACATCCATAAATTAACATCATCAATGTCACAACCGCGTAGATTACCAAAAATGAAGCATTTTTTCCATCAAAATTTTCAAATAGTGGATCCATAAACATCATCTGGTTCAAGACCATTTCACATTCCTCCTGGTCCAAATGAAGCTACTTGGAAATGTAAACAATTTTTAACCTATTTCATTTATTTACACAGACATTCATATATATTATATATATTTAATCTACTAAAATAACACTTGCCACACACACAACACTTTATAAATTTGAAAGTTCACATTAACTACGATGGCCCTTTTGCTGAGGACACTAAAAATATTATCAAAATTACTTTTTTCTCTGAGTTCACTAGGTGTTTAGTATTTTCGCCTACAACCTCTTACACGATTTTCCAAGTAAGTTATTTCACGTTTTCGCATTTTCCCAAATAGCAGCAATCCTCACATCAGTCCACTGTAATGTATGCTCGGAGAGTAACACGTAAATAACATGGAGAGTCGGCGGGAAGGCGTCCTGGGGTTACTTTAAACACCTGTAACAAAGGCGAAGTGATTTCTACAGTAAAAGAATCAGCAGGGACAGAAAAGTGCCAGCTCTGATTGGGAACCTTCAGAGCGCAAACCGCAGCATCTCGAGGTAAAGCAGGGTCTTCAGTAACTACCCCCCGCATCGCGCCACTTGTGAGTGGTGAGGGCTGATTAGAGGGGGAGACGGAATTGGACCTTTTCTTAGTGGAGTCAAAGGAAAAGTTCACCCATTGAACTGGAAGCTTTTAGTGGAGTTACTTGAAGACAATGCTACATGCTTGAAAGGAACACAAATTGCCGAGCCTCACAGTTCTATCAGAGAAGGTGCTTCAATCAGTTTACATTTGATTGAAACTCAAAGAATTCCGACAGAACTGCTGAACAGTCACCGCTAAGATTCGAAATGTCTCATGAACGTCACTGCTGAATTCATCACACACAGAACGCAGCAAAAATGCATGAACTTCTTCAGAAAACAGTATAGCACTATACAGCGTATCAAGGCATATTAAAAATTGTCTTTAAGGGGAAACAAAAGCCGAGCTTGTAAAGCGTTAAAAGAACTGTCCGTCTTGTGCTGAGCTGCACACGAAATATGCCCTCTTTCTCCTTCCACGGAGCACTGTGCTATTTCTTTTCATCGGAAGTTTTGGTGTTAGAAAGTCTCAGGTCTACCTCCCATGGGATCTGTCTTATTTAATCTGCCCGTGAAAATCCGAGGTTTTTTAAAAATTTATTTTAAATTAACGATGATGCTAAACAGGTAACATACCAAAAGAGCTTAAATGAGGTGGATTTTTTTTTAGGTTTGTGGTAAGCTGTTCCTTTTCTTTCTTTTAAGACACATTTTATGTATTTAGGTTGTCTCTCCTTTATCATTTTAACAAGGTAACTTCACAAAGTAACTAGCAGGGGGAGTAATGGCGAGTCAACCCACAGTCTATATCTCAGAAATAATTCTATAATTTAAAAGGAAGGAAGCAGAATCAGTCTGCATCTAAAGAACCCGATGTGAGTCATCACTAACATACTGCTTTTTACCCGGCGTCTTGCGCCAATAAGTAGTAAATAATAATAATGAATAATAATGAAGAGGTAGATGACTCATCACCAGAATATATTCCCCAGTGCGAATTCACATGAAGTAAGTGTCATATTCTGACAAAAGCACTAATAAACAGAAGAAAATATTAGTGTAAATTAATAAAATGAGCACTTAGGAAGTAAAAAAGTACAGTAATGACTGGGTACGGTCATTGGAATAATCACTTCCCAAAGATACCTCCATCCCAATCCTCAAAACATATGGATATCTTACCTTACATAACAACGACAACGACAAAGTCTTAATTTACTAAATTCAGGATCTTGAGATGGGAAGACTAGATTACCCTGACCGACCCAGGTGGGTCCAGGGTGGTCACCAGGATCCCTGTAAGAGCCAGGCCGGAGTGCCACAGGCAGAGGGGGATGTGAGAGCATGAGGGCCGAGCGACACTTTCGCTGGCAATGACGCTGGGGGCAGGGGACCGGGAGCGAGGCCGGCAGCCTCAAGGGTCTGGAACAGAGAGGAACGCATCCTCCCCTGAGCCCCGAAGGCAGGCCGTCCTGAGGACACCCGGATCTGAGGCCGGGGATTCACGCCCGACTTCTGACGTCCGGAACTGGAACACACTGGTGTCGTCGTGAGCTACCGAATTTGTGGTGTTTGTTACAGCAGCAACAGGCAGCTAGTATACTGGGCTAAATAATAAATCTTACTCCTTTGTTTCTAAACTCGCTTTCACTTGTAGGAAGCCATTTTCATTATAACGCAAAAGAACACAAAGGGATGTGCGACATTTTCTCCTCTGACCATTGTTAAGGATACATTTAATCCGATCAGACATAGCACACTGTGGCTCATGTGATGGGAGAATGTACTCTTCTATGACTGTTAAGTCGAAGTTAATTAAGCTGAAATGCCACCTCACCATCGGAAGGTTTCCTGTCTTGCTGTTCAAAACATGGCACACAAAGAATACTTCAGATTTTCAATTTAGAAATGACGGCTTTCTTTTCTTCTTTGTCAGATCCTAATCGGCATGAGAATTCATAATTAAAAATGACTCTAAACCTTGAGAAACAGAAAGCCAACCGTTCCATGTTTCACGCAAATGAGCGCATTTTCTTTAAGATGCTTCTAAATGAACCTGCTTTCTCCATTGAGCAAGGATAAGTATCCTATTGCACTAATAACCTTTCACTATTATTAACTATGTTTTCCTTTTAGGTCCAAAGTAAGTACCTGGTTGCGGGTTATGATAAATCTCTTGAGTGGAATGGCTGCTAAATGGTCTTTGTTTCTATAAACACGAAATATGTCATTAATCCAGTTTTATCCCACAGAGGATAGTTGTTTACATGCATTATAGTGATTTTATTGTATCTTATTAAGGAATAATGGCAAACTAAAGCAAGTGCATTAACAGAGTCTTGTAATAAAACAGCAACGTTTCTGCTATTCTAATTAGTTACACTCATTTTATGAGAGAAGGAAGCCAAATACGGTCGGTTATGTTTGAGCCGCAAAGTTGGTCGAGAGAACGGCCTTTGAGCTCTTAGGCTTTTAGCACATGTGTACTAAGAGGCTGCACGTGACTGTCTCAAAGGTAGGGCTGACCATTCGCCGACAAGAGCCTCCCAACACACACGGTGCACTGAACTAATTGCTCCCTTGCGTAATTAATTCGGTACAGAGTTGGCCACTTGCCTTGCTTATGACAAATATAGGTGCAATTAGCTGCACTCGAGCAGCTACGGACCTGTGGGTTTGGACTCCCAACGTGTACAGACAGTAGGTGCTTTGAAAAGTCAGCTCGCGGCAATTTGTACGTCACCTCAAACATGGCTAACGTATGTTTTAATAACTTGTCTGTCTTTAGTAAACACAGTGGGTATGTCAATCAGATGCTTTCTCCTCCCCGACACCTGCTGCTCTTCATAATTGTCACCATTCCCGACAAAGGAGTGGCGAGCGTGCCTCGCCGAGGATCTTTTCATCAATGAATGTGGGGACATTTGCATGGAAACCGTGAAAAATCCAATTATTGTAAATAGCAAGTCTCTTTCCTATAAGCTGTAACTCTCTGAAACTGGATTCTTATTTTTAACAAAGTGATTGGATGGTTGTGTTTTTGTTTTGTTTTTTTTTCTTAGCTCTAAGAGCAACAAAAGCATGCCGCTGGCTTAATGGGAGATTTTTACTATTTTGATTACACTCACAGAAATTAAGTCCCAATGAACAATGCTACATGGGGGACACAGTGGGGTTCATTCAGTGTCTGGCTGAATCGAAGGTTTGTAGTTTATATCTAACTTGTGGCCCAAGTAACCGGTGGGTCTCTTCAGAATCACAAGTCAATAGGTCTGTGCGTGGGTGAAACAAATCCATTACCTTTTCATACGTGTATGGTGAACGAGGGGAGCAGAAAGCTCAAGAGTGGATTAGGAAAAATGATCTAACAGAATGGAACTCAGAAATGGTTTTAGTACATTCTTGACATATGACAAGCAGGTGCTATTATGTGTGAGCACATCACTGTTTACTTACAAGGTCCTACAGAAAAATGTTCAAGAGAAACTGTCAACTACCAGAGCAAAGAAAGGCTGGACTAGGTGAGAAACGAATTTGGTTTTAAGTGACTAGAGTCTCTCAAGTAGAAGGAATTTCACAGGACATAAATTCTGTGAGAACACGAATGTTGTAATATGGAGATTTATTACACAATTATGGAAGCTAACGAGTCTGCAGGGTGAACCCCAACAAATTGGAGACCCAGAAAAGCTGACAGATTGAACCCCATCTGAGTCCAAAGGCCTGAGAAGCAGGAGGAACAGTGGTGTAGCTCCACGCTGAAGGCCTGTGAGTTCAAGACCCAGGAAGGGCCAATGTTTCAGTTGAATCCAGAGGCAATAAAAAAAGGCGATGTCCCAGTTCCCTCAGGCAGAAACATTTCTCCCAGGGAAGGGTCAATATTTTTGTTCTACTCCTGCCTTCAACTGATTGGATAAAGCCCACCCCACATGGTGGCGGGCCATCTGTTTTACTCATTTTGCGATTTAAATGTTAATCTCATCCAAAAACACTCTCACAGGAACACCCAGCATAACCTTTGACCGAATGTGAGGACATCCCATTGCTCAGTCAAGTTAACACATAAAATTAATCACCAGACTCAAAAAGCTGTGTTAGTTGGTTCACACTGTCATCTTCCAGGAGCCAGCAGCTAAGTTATGCTAATAGTTCTCAGTGCATTCTCACAGAGGGACTGCAAAGTACGTCCTGTCCCAGAACTGTTTAAGCACGTCGGCGTCAGTTCCTAAACTTTTATCCCTCTTACTCTTAGAATCTCATGCTTGAAAAGAAAGGTCCTTATTTAGACCAGTGCCGTCGCAGGTCCTGCTCATGAGATTTCGTGGCGATCTCATGACTAGCGAATTTGACACCGTGCTTCTAAATGGGAAAATTACATCAAGGGCTGGGATCGCCCCGCTATCCTGCAGGATTCTCACAGTGCACGCGGGTAACCGAGGAAAGGTCGCGGAGGGCGAAACGGGCAGAGAACCGCCTCAGCCCAGGCCCGACGGTGAGAGCGCACACTCGTTTCCCTGCCTGCATCGGTCTTCGTTATGCGGATACGGTGAAATCTGGGGAGTCGCCAGTTACTGTGATCAGAACGGAACCCCCAAGCCAGTGGAAAACTTTTGGTTGAGAAAATTATTTGGAGTGATTACCAAGTCTCTGATGCTACGGGCCGGGCCTAGCAAACTACAGCCCATGACCAAATGTTGCCCCATAAGTTCATGGAGACATGGCCACCCCGTTCACTTCCATACCGCCTTTGCGGCGTCAGCACTACAACGGCAGCAAAGCAGACCCTACAACCTGCAAAGCCCAAAGCGTTTACCACCGGCTCTTTACACAAAAACCTGGTTGGCCTCTGATCTAGACAGACACAGAGACACAGAAGAGTCATAAACTGGCTTTCCCTGCAGAACAAAGCTCAGTGTTAATTCCTTAAAAATTTTTCCTCAGTTAATTATAATGTCACAGAACTGCTTTTACTTCTTAAATATCATTTTATTCCCTCTTCATATTTAATGTATAGGTGGCTTGCTGTCACGAGTCTAAGCTCCCTCAGCCTCCTCTTCATGGTTCCTCAGTGAGAAAACCATCAGGACCCTATTACTATGAATTGGTAATTATAAAAAATAATGTATAATGTTTAGTTATAATAAATCCAAAAACACAGATATAGATGATATAGATATACCTACACTTTTGCTTTCATATACTGTACTTTGGACCCATTATACTGTATATTCAAAGAATTGTTAGAGAATTATTTGTCCCCCCAATACTCAATTATTGATGGAACGTTCCTAGCTTGTTCTCAGTGACAAAGCACCAGGGACGGTAATTAAATGAATATTTATCTGTGATGAATATTCATTTAACCCATGTCTTTACAAGGAACTTCACAACTGACAGGACAAAAAGGAAAAATAAAAACGGTTTTTTCATGTCCATTTTCATTCTGGGTCCATCTGCTTCCTCTGCTGCCATTCCTTCAGACAAGGTAAAGTCTGTATGTTTGTGGCTTGCCTTGGAAAGCATCAGTTTCGTCTCGGTCCTACAGTAGCTCTCTTAAACACAAAGTACAACTCCAAGAACAGTGATTAATTCGTTCACAGATTTTTCATCTGCTTCATTCAAGTTCTATAAGATGAGAAATGACAAATCTGGACTAAGAGAAAATGAAGGTTGATGAGGCTCCCCCTCTACCCCTTGAATCGAGAAGAGCGTGGCAAGGGGGGGCGGGGGGGGTGAGCCATGGCGTGCAGGCGACCTGATTCGCGGCGTTTGCCTATGTTTGAAGTGTAAATGCTCCCAAAGCCAGTTTCAAGCTCTCAGCCTGATGTCGCCGGATGCAGAGTTGGAAAGAGACACACAGTGTAGGACCGTTGTATAGTTTCTCCTCCGGAGCACAACACATGCAAATAAACCAAAGAACACAGACAATAACACGCTGCAGTTAAAAAAAAAAAAAAAAAGATGATGAATGTTTCATATGCATTACTTTTGTTTTTATAAATGTATTCCTTTGCCAATTTGTTACGACTTTTTAATAATGGCTGTGCTTAACCACCAGCTCACAAACTCTCTGCGAACGTATCCTCTCCTACCATGGTACAAGCCAGCTCCAGCACGTCATTGCTGTGAGTCTACATTCTGCATAAAACATAACTGTGCTGCTTTACTTCATAAAAGAGAACAATCTTCATTATTGATAAGGTTTAAACCGTCTCCCTCACCTCTCACCTACTCCCTGTCACTCACGCAGACACGTGTACACCCACGGTCTTACTGAATTTCGCTCCTCTGGAACAGAGAATAAATATACCCGATGGTTGTCGCTGGGGTGGTGACGATTGCAATTTTCCAACGTTTGTATAAGCTGAACACAAGACGCAACTTTCTAGCTTTGGTTGAGGAGTCTTGTATATCAAACTGCAATATCAATCGGTGTGTAAACCTCCTCTAAGCCAAGACAGGACCGTCTTAGTACCATTCACACACTCACTGCACAGCGTGACCCAGCGGACATCACCGGCGCTCGAACGGCTGTTACCTCCAAAACCGGAGGCTGCCCTGACAAAGGCTGCACCCTCCCAACGTTCACAAAACATTCAATAACAGTGTAGCTAATTCTTTCAGAAATTTTCAGGGGAAGTATTTTATCCTGCACCAGTCATATATCAAACAAATGAATTTTTAAGGATTCTGTATACTTCGAATGTTCAATTTAAGATTGCATTTCCTGAGGAGAATCAACGAAGCCTACCATTGCCTAGTACTGAAAATTTTACATTTTAGAGAAAAACCCTTAATTTGGCTTAAAAAAAAAAGCACTATTGTCATGTCATCTCATGACTAACTAAGAGCTCTCAAATTTTATAGTTGTCAAGGAACAGAAAAATAAAGAGGTAACCTAGCCAAGTTCTCTTGTCTAAAGATAACATTCAATAAACTTGACTGGGTTACAACAGAAAGTTTTAAAACCTTCAATCATTTTTTTTTTTTTTGTGAGACATAAATTTGTCCCTGGGTGCAAGGTAAGGGTAGGGAGTCAGAGGAATTATATTTTTATTATTGAGTAAATATTGAACATGAGATTTTGTCGCCCTGGGTTTCTCAAAAAAAAAAAGAAAAAAAAAAAAAAGGAACAGTGTCATCGATCTTTCTTAACCAGCTGACAGAGCTTACTAAGGACATCACCCCACTGCGACTCCATGATAAAACCCACAGTTCACCTTGCAAACATCACAACAGAGTTTTGTTCTATGTAGAGGCTTGATCTCTGCGCCTCCCTACTCCAGGAAACCTCTCAGAAACCCAGATTTTTTCTCCTCTGACTGCTGCCCGTCTTCCTGCTTTGAGCTTTGCTCTGACTTCACCTACCCACAACGTCAGCAGCCGGAGGCTGTTTTCCTGACTAACGTCCTTCTCCTCCACTGATCTGCCACAAGCCCAATTTGGTGACCCAGGTCGGTTCTCAGAAGTCTGACTGCTTAAAGTTGGAAATGCTCAAGGTAAGGATGTCTGAGTTATTTGCAGTTAGTTCTACAGTACTTGGGCATGGGCACAGTACCATGAGCTCTTACAGACACCATTAAAATTAACTGAACTGTTAGAAAGGGAGAAAGAACATTCCAACATTCAGAGAGAAGACCATCTGTTGTCAAAACAGCTGCAGCTCAGATTGAAATAAAGGACAATTTTTACAACCCAAATCTATGCCTGTTGAGGCATGTCATAGCCTCGTTCCATTAAGATTTTCTATAAGTAAAATCTATCATATTCAGATAACTTTAAAATAAAATCATGCTTCCATAAATTTTCAGCCTATTAATCAGTAATATTTGGGTGTAGTTATTTAAAAATACGCTTTCTTACCTTTCTATGATACAGCAGGGTATTTTATTACTTTATTAACAAAACTTAAAAACTTTTGAGGCTTAGAATCAAGCCAAGCGAAAAAGAGCTTGGGGACGAGAAACTTGAGAAGTACAATCATGTCTTTTACAGCTATACCTTCATCAGCAGAATGATGACTTACATGATTCGTCCAAGAGACACTCGCTGAGAATCAAGTTGGTGGCTGACCCCATGCTAGGCAACAAAGTCACAGCAGCGAACACGACTAAAACAATCCCCTGCACGGAGCCCTGTGTACAGTAAGGAGCTTGACGTAATGCCCGAGACTGCTTCCACTTCCGATATATTATAGTCTAACAACTAGACACGAATCACCTCAGAGGAACTCACTAAAGAGCAGACGACGCAATTTATTACGTTCGTTTGAATATGTCGTTTGCTAAGGTACCTTTCAGGACACGGCTACATTATTCTTTCCAGTTAATTGTCTAGCCTCCGTGGAGATGTCTATGTCAAATAACCAATGTACTCATGCGTGAAACTAATAAAGTAATATTTTTCATAAACATTTCGAAGTGCTTTTATATACATATTTTATGTATAAAAATTTGGTTATATACCAGCTGCCAGACGTGAAAATTAAAAATCACAATCATAGCAATTAAGCGGTAGAACTCAAACCATTTGACTAAAAATCACTAGTTTCCACCATACAATTCTGCATTACATAGTTCACTGTCCTTTACGGTTCTTCACTCGGCGTCTTTATTATAACAACAGAAAATGGGTAAAGAAAGTCAAAAGGTACAAACTTCCAGTTATAAATGTCATGAGATATAATACACGGCATGGTGCCTATAGTTAATAATGACGATAATTTAAAAAATAAGAACTGACTTAAAACAGAAGCACTATCTGGCCTATTAAAAAATATTTCCTTTTTTTTCCCCAAGATTAGAGTGATGGTTTTCATGGGTCTCTTCTTTAAAAACCGTCTAATTTAAAAAAACATTTTATCGAAGGATAACATGATAAATTTACAAATCACCCAGGGATTATCACGAGTGAATAAATCTCTGCGACCACCGGCCAGATGAAGCAAGAATGCCCTCCAGAACCTTCTCTGTGTCCCCTCCCAGTCCTCACCCTTTTCTTCTACCCCAAGGGACCTTTGGTGACTTCTAATACTTAGTACAACTGAAACTTTATAAAAATGAAATTATGTCAGGCTTCCTCTGCTCAAAAGTACATGTGTGAGAGTTCATCTTGGTGCCCGTAGCTTTAACTTGTTCATTTTCTAGAGGATTCCACTGTATAAACACAACATGGTTTACTGATCCACTTCGTTTTCAAGGGACATCTGGGTCATGTTCAATTTAGGCTTCAGCAAGAAAAATGAAGTTATATTCCTTCTTCCACAAATCTTTTTGATGTACATGGGCATACGTCACAGTCTAAACATGCAGGATCATTAAAGCAATTTAATTTTAAGTAAGAAAGTTTACTATATGTGAGAGCTTTCGGTCTTTTTGTTAATTTACATCCTAAATATATTCCTGAATGAATTTCTGTGTTCCTAATAGATAAACTAAAAAGTAAAACCTAAAAAAGTAAATAAATAATAATTTAAAGACATGCCAGTTAACCCAATCAATCAGGATCCTTAGCAATAACTGATGTTGAAATGGAAAAAAACAGACAAAAACAGGCCTGAATTTGGATCAGGCTCTGAGGTGTTACTGACCTTACCTTAAAATTTAGTCATCGAGGGCCAAAAAAATAAAAATAAAACTGTCAGCTTCTTAAATTCTAAAATTTAAGTGATTTCAAATTGTTTAATAATTTTTAGAACTGCCTCTTTATTTCTTATAATTCAAGTGAACTTTATTTTGACCATATCCATCACCTGGCATAAACTCCTTGAATATTTGGTTTCCACATATGCTGAGTTTAAAAAAAAAAAAAAAAATTGTACTTTGTAGGGTTTTTTTCTTTTTTGCATAGAGTAATCAGAGTAATTCTTAAACCTACCTCTATAAAATCTCTTTTAAAGTATTCTCAAAAGAACTGCTAACATGAACATATCCTGCAAGAAACCCTTACTTCAGGTTTATGTAAACTAGATTTCAATGGCTCGCAGCATTTCATTCACAACCCATGAGGAGGTGATTAATGTTAGTGGTAACTAAAGCACCGAAATATTATTGGCCTTTTTCTTTGTGTCCTGGGAGTGGATCCACTATTAAAACAAGTGCACAAGTGCGTGCTTAGGGAAATCAAAAAGCTGGGGCGTATCATCACCATCATCCTTAGCTTTAGTATTTACAATCACCCTACCCATTACCAGCAGACCGATGGCCATGCTTAGGCGTTCTGTCACTTACAAATCGTGTATTACAGGATTCTTATTCTACCTCTCGCTCTCTAGTTGTAGCAATCTTATTTTCTAAAAATGAACACATCCCCTCACGAGAAGAAAACAGAAGAAAAAGCTCAACTCATGCAGGTGGCAAAACACGTGATATTCGCAAAATCATCGAAGTTGGCAATAGAAATGCTGACATGGGAAGGCCAGGTTTTTCAAGTGCTACTTGAGAGAAGTACAACCACTTAACTGCAGAGACGCCGATGGAATGATTCGTTTTTTAAGGCACTGTTTAACTCCGAATCCCCCTAGTCACGTAATGAGACAAGACTGCATGTATCACCCATTTCTGTAACCTTGCTCACCGGTGGTGGAGAACTGAATACAACGCAGTCTTAGCGATAGACTCCATTATAACATGGACGGGATTGGACATGACAGGAAATTGATCATCTTCCGGATAGTTTAGGCCAGTCGCCGAGCAACCAGTCAGACGGTTGTTAACTGATGACAGAGGTCGCACGGTCCATATAAACGAGGTCCTTTTTCATCACGCTATAGTTCGGCCAGGTGATTCAGTCATTATGACAGCCCCAAATTTGTGACTGATTAGGTGATTTTCAGTTCAGTCCCAAGACCAGTGTACATCGACCCCATTGTTTACCATTCAGTACATTACTTCTCCATTTGAAATGACACTGTCTCTAAGTAATAATTTTTGAGGCCAAATAGCTTTAATAGCCACTCAGTGGAAATGCTGGCTGAACAGTCATCAATCTAGCTTAATCCTAGGGCTGCTTTAATCCACCTCCACGGATGCTTCGGCTTCAAAATAATAAAGCAATAGTGGGCCAGTTCTAGTAAGTTTTCCAATTAATAGTGCAATGGAGGGAGAAGTCTCATCTTTAGATTGAGTGATAAAAATCAAAATTATGTTGAAGTCAAATAACCCAGACCTTCAAAAATGTTCAATTATACTGTACTCTAGGGGTCTGATCTTTCAGTTACGTAATTTTCCTTAAGATGCCACTTAGAATTCTAAAGGACTCATGTTTGCAGGATCAAATAGAATAGTTTATTCCCGGCAAATTTCAGGAGCACAGGTGTAAGAGCATGAAACAGCACACCGCATCTGGAGAAAAACAGAGACAAGGTACCGCCGCACGGAGGTACTCTGCGCCTTACATTTTTCCTGTCTCAGACTGAGCATGTATTTCCCTCAGACGCAGGAATTTCTAGCAGGCAGTTGCGATGTAAGATCCTGGACAGACATATTAACAAGGCAGTTCTTAGCATACAAGTGGTAGCTGGGCGGGGGTGGGGGGGAGTACAGAAGGGCAAGGTTACCTCAGGAAAGCCTACTAGAAAAGAAAAATAAAATTTAGGACCCTGGGGAACACAGATAAGACCACGAAATATACCAAAATGAGGAAGTAAAAAGTGAGACGGTTTGTTTCAGCAGATAAGCCTTGACACAACCACAGTGGGAGGAGGTAATTAGTCATTTTGACAACGAAAAATTTCTGATCGTTTAGATAACTGCCAGTGCAACACAATGGGAATGCTGCCGGGCGGCAGAGGGACGGGAGAATTTTGCGTTGGTGGGAGAAGTCAACAGGGCAAGTCCACCTGGAGGCTGGGGATTACTGAGACATGACCACGTTCATGAGGTTGTCAACGTGAAGGCCTTGTTAAATTCAGCGGTGGGGACAAGCCAGCATCGTGATAATACAAAATGGGCACTTCTGACAGACCGAACTGTATCCCCCCCCAAAGGATATACTGAGGCCCTGGTGTCCAGTACCTCGGACTGTGGTCTCATTCAGAACCAGGGTGTGGGAGCGGTGATGAGATGAGATCACGTGACATCAGGAAGGGCTCTTACTCCAGCACGGCCATGGCCCTTACGGGAAGACAGCGGTGCGAGGGCATGCCCCGGAGGGCCACGCCAGTGACAGAGCAGGGACGGGAGTGACGGCTGCATGCCCAGGAACGCCGAGGCCCGACGGCCAAGAAGCCAGGAAATTCCAAGGAAGGCAGGAGCCCCCCTAGAGTCGCATAGGGAACATGGCCCTGTTGACCCCGCGATTTCAGACGTCCGGCCTCCGGAACAGAGAGAATCCATTTCTGGGGTTTTCTAAGCCCCCTAGTTCGTGGCATGTCATTACAGCAGCCCGAGGCAACAAAGATGGCATCCAACTGGCTCGAAGCTCAGCCCCGGGGTAAGGGGGCTGCTCTGTCCAGGTTAGACTTGAGCATCTCCCCAGCATCCCCTGCTCACTAGATGCCTATGGTCTAGTTTCAGCAAAGGACCTGAGTTAATTCAAGTTACACCAAGAAATCATTTGTTTATTTGATGTCAATAAACAAGGTAACCAAATTAATACTTTAAAAAACAAACAAACATATGCTTCTGGCCCTTGGCCTTACTTACACTTTGTTACACATATAAGTTAACTGGATAATTAAAGTCATTTCCCAGAAGATTTAGGTAAAAAAAATAATTAACCCAAATTATTTAGGTGATATTTTAAAAAATAAAAAGGGAGGGACAATAGTACTTTTTCTTGATCTGTATAGAGAAATGCTTCAATTTTCATACGACTTCCGATGCACAGACCCATAATCATTTGGGAAAAAAAAGTTTTCATATAAGCAATATGCAAAAGCCCTATTTTTTAAAAAAAATATTACACTCTCAGGTATCTTACTTTTCACACTTTTTTTTTTTTCATTATTGCTTAGAACTCCTAGCAGCGGGAACATTTTTTCTTTCTTGCTTTTTTTTCCTTTTTTTAGCTACCATACCATATCTCAAAGTTCTTGGAATAACGGATATGTTTTATATATCCATTCTTTCAGGAGAGGAAAATATATATTTCAAAAAAGAGAGGAAAAATATCCAGCAGAATGTGAGGGGAGACCGCTCCCCCAAAGCCTGACCTGCAACAAACCCGCCCTGTCAGGCCCCTGACAGGCTTGTTTGGGTCGCCCTCTTCCCGCCTGGAGAAGGGGCAGAAACTGGTGCCGATCGAAGGTTAAAGCAGGACAGAAAAGTGAAATGGGACACCGAATAGCGACACGAGTTTCCCTCACCAGCGAGGACTCCGGGGCTTAGCGTTTCTAGTTCCTCGTGCTTACGAAAGCGAACTGCAGTGAACGTCCCTGTATGTTTTCTGAAGAATGAGAAAAGCAGCTCTTTACAAGTTTCATGAAAGCTCGAAACGCTAATACAGTAAGCGTTTCAGTGCTTGATTGTGGTTCTCCCTGTCTTCGACATGCAGAAAGGTTTTATTCTGACCAATAAAAATCTTAAGAAATTGACGCATTCCATTTACTGTAAATACAGACGGGTTCACATCAGACTTACCTATTTAGCCCATCAAAGACTTTGAGGGTTCATTTGAAAGAGTAAGTGACCAGAGGAAACGCACCTTCGAAGTTTGTCTCTGTCCTCATGCAGACGCATGTGCATCCTCTGTTGGGTGTTTAAGATGTTATGTGGCTTCAATAATCCAAGACGCTGTATCACGGCCTTTTTAATGGAACACAGTGGAGTCCCAGACCCCCTTTAACCCTCTTAAAGTGATAAAAATGTAGCTATGTATAAACAGATCCGAATTTCACAAAACACTTCTATAAAAACACCCAGCACAGTAGGAAGGAAGGAAGGAAGGAAGGAAGGAAGGAAGGAAGGAAGGAAGGAAGGAAGGAAGGAAGGAAGGAAGGAAGGAAGGAAGGAAAAGAGAAGGAAGAGGGAGGGGGATCCGCAGTAAAGATGATTTCGCATCTCTGACGTTTCCGATACCCTCTTAGGGAAGGACTCATTACGTCCACGTCTTTTCTTTTAACGTGGTAAGGCTGTGAAGTAAAATCAGTAATAGAGATAGGTGCACCCAGCCTAAAATGTGGGTTTCATTACCAGGTGAGCGGTGGGGTGTACCTGGGTGTGAGCCACGAGGAAAGCTGCCTGCACTGAAGCTTCTGCACCTTGCAGCCCAGCCAGCCAGGTGCACGGACACACAGGCGGCCATGAGCGACAAGGCCACTTGAGTGCCCTCGATGTAACCGGCCCTGTGCTGGGTGCTGAAGTGACCCGGGGTCTTGCAAAGACATGATAAAATGAAAACTATACATTTCGAAGGCAAAGGCATTGAAGAAGAGCACTTTTTTCGATGAGTTGGGATATGAGATAAATGAGACAAGATGCCATGATTAATTAATTTTAACCCTGTGGTGGTCATTTCGCCACAGAGACACACATCAAGTTGTGTAGAAAAGCTGAAGCTATTACAATCTTACATAAGCCAACGGTGTCCCAATAAAACTGGAGGATAAAAATGCTCATGTCCAAAGTCATGACCTTGGACATGACTTTGACAAATCTGTGGGATTGAAAGATCCATCGGTGTAGATAAAAGTACCCAGGCAGAGCGAAGGTGTAAGGTGGGGTTACAGAAGGAGCCACTTTACAGGAATGAGAGGATCGCGACAGATGCTTTCTATGAAACTACTCCCCAAAATCTAATTTCACTGTCATGATTAAGATTCAGCTGAAAGGACAGGGTGGACCCTCTTGAGTTCACAGACTTGATCATTTCTGTAAGTTTCCAGTTTGTGCCCCGTACCTTCAAAACCCTGCTTGGGTGAAGCCCTACATTTGAAGAAAACCCTAAAACTTTGCTGAGAGACCTAAGTGACTTTCAGAAATAAATACTTTTATTTATTGAGGAATAAATACTGTTAAGGTATAGAGATCTTCCAATTAATTTATAAATTTAATAAAATTCCAATAGATAATGTTTAAAAATTGACAAAAAAATATTCTAACATAAAAAAGGGCGAGGACTTCTTTAAAAGTTTTGGGGGAAAAATGAGTAAGAATAGACTTGCTGTTTTATATATTAAAATATAATTCCATAATAGTTAAACGTGTAAGGCTGGGTCAAGAACAAGAAGAATACACACACACACACACGCATGCACGTGTGTGCACATACATGTAATTCTTATAAAGAATAATAAGGTTCTATAAATATTTATGTACACATTTTTTATATATTTATGTTAATCTTAATAGGCTCTATAACAAGGACATTAATAAATGCTTATTGAAGAGAACAGAAAGAACAAAAACAGCTAAGGAATCCGTATTCGATATATGTAACGATTCAAATAATCTGGGAAGGAAGATGTATTTATCAATAAATTTTGTTACAGCAATAAAGTTCCCGCCAGAGGTACCAAGTTCAGAACAGACGTTTGCAGTCTGCAGCTGATGTAAAGCAGAGCCCGTTAAAGGCTCAACTGAAACGACCGGGTTGTGGCCAGACAGCAGGACCGCGCTCGGCCGGCTGTCTGAGCACCGGTCACCTCTGCGCAGCCCGGAGCGCCGGGGACCAGAAGGTGGGCACGCATCCTGCCAGTGCAAACCAGCGGGGACTCAGACGCCAGAGGAGAAAGCCCCAGACTGAAACAAGAGCGATATCTCTACCTGTAAATATATAGATACAATTTTAAAGCAAAATTCAGGACTGTAGATGTTGCTAAACACAGCTTTGGCAGATGAGATCTTAATAGTGTTTATTTGATCACAGGGCCAAGTCTTGGATAAACCTGCTCCCCACAGGGACTATGACAGTGAAAATTTCTCAGGAACATTCTGAGCCACTTTGACGCTTCCCAGGTTTTTCCTCTGGGCTCTGTTCCTAAACTGTCCCTTCCCCTCGGGGCAGGGGGCTTGATGCCAATGACTCATGCACATCTGGATCAAACCTGAAGCTGCTGAGACGCCTCTGGTTTTCTATATTTCCCCTCAAACCTTAATCATTTTCTTTATTTTTTAAATACGAAAAGTTTCCTTTTGGGCCCCACAGCTTCATGCTTCCCGTGAGAGCACTGATGACGGCTTTCTGAACTGGCTGATGCAAAGGAATCACCCTGTTCTGTGAGTCAAGCCAATAAGTAAGCGACGCCTGGAAAAAAGCCTCGCTCTTCATGTGGCGGTTCCGCAGGCAGTATCGTGAGGCTCTGTCCATCCAGACAGATATATTAAGTCGAGTCTTTTCCTCCCTATTTTAACAACTGCCTATGAAGAATCGAGGTTACATATGCATGTGGGCACACACATTCCCTCCTCCGGATTCTACACTGGTTAACAAGCCTGAGCCATTTCGAATTACTGATACAAAAATTAGACTGCTAATTTAAGATTCTTAAGTGAAAAATATGAGCTCTCTCTCCAATAAAAAGAGAAGTTTTTAAGAACCAAGAGGCATGCATTGGTTTTCTCATATTCTGTTCACAGGAATGTACCCAAAAGATAAGGTTTTTTTTTTTTTTAATGTGAGGCTTTACTGAAGAGAGTACCTTTCAAAAACACTGGCTTCCCTCTGAAGCAGCAGCATGGGAAGCCAGGAGCCTCACGGTGCACTTCGACAACCCCTGCCCCTTCCTGTGAGACTCCACAACTGTCTCTCCCGTCGCTTGATTTACTCGCCACCGTATCAAAGGCCTCCGATAATTCCCACTCCTCTGGACTCTGAGGGAACAGGAGAACCAGGCTGCTTCAAAGAGCCATGCTGAGCGCCGACGCCGGCAGACCTTCACGACTGGTAAGAAACGGAATCGCAATAATAGCCAACTGTTCTGGAGTGCTTACCATGTGTCAGACACGTGTGTGTGTGTGTGTGTGTGTGTGTGTGTGTGTGTGTGTGTGTGTGTGTGTGTGTGTCAATATGTGCCAACAGTCCCCCACTTACCATAGTTGTACTAATGCCTTTTTGAATTTATGGTGGTATGAAAGGGATGTGCATATAACCACGCTGGTTTTCACTTTCAGTGTGGTACTCAATAAATCACAGGAGACAGTTGACGCTTTTTTTTTCCAAACAGCCCTCGTGCAGATTAATGTGAGTCGTCCGAGCATGTTTAAGGGCGGCGGGGCTCAGCTCTGATGTTTGATAGGTTAAGTGTCTTAAATGCATTTCCAACTTACGATATTAACAGTTTACAGTATTTTCAACTCGCTAAAGATTTATTGGGGTCCAACCCCATCATCGGTAGAGGAGAATCTGTACATAAACTCTACATACTTTTCGCCCACTTAATCCTTAAAGCGACCCTGCAATGATGACGGCCACCATCATGTCTTCACCTCGTGGATGAGGAATCTAGAGCGTAGGGAATGAAGATCATACAGTTAACGACTGGCCATGACTGGGAGCCGGCTACTCTGAGTCCGGAGCTGGTGTTATTGACACCAGGCTCTCCTGCCTCCCCAGGGCAGGCACTCAACCAACTGGCCTTTCAAAGCAAAGCAAAAAAGAGTTACTTCCATCTTCCATAATGTATGCACGTTCTGATCCAGGAATGGAGGCATTTCTATTTTTAGCTGGCTAAGTGGCTGAGAAGCCTCTCTCCTGTCAAAATGATATTCCCCGTGTGGTTGTGGTGAATAAACTTATGAACAGTAAATTTTCCTCAGGCAAACTTGAGCTTTCACAAAAATAGTTGGTCTCCAGGAAAGACCACCTTTAATTGGTTTAAGTCACAGCAGGTACAACTGGATATTCAAGGTGTCTCATTACAACCCGACAGATGAAGTCCTCTCTCTGACCAGGCCTTTATCTCTTCATCTGTTCTTGTTCAATTCCATTAGTAATTAGATGATTTCCCTATCAGACTCGGGTCCTGGTGGAAACAGGGTCATTCCGATATTATTCCTTCTCACAAAATGCAAACTGTCTCCGGTTTTAACAGCTAAGCTTACTGTGTCTTCACCAGGGCCCACTCAGCCAATACTTTCTACAGATCTTTTAAAAAACTCTGACATCTACAAAGCCTAAAGAGAAAATTATTCTTACCGAGAAAACAATACACACATTTAGATAAAACAGAAGTGCTTTTTACATAAAATCAAAGTTGCCACTTTATACCTTTTCCATGCTCATTTTCTGCCTCTATACTTTGGATGGATGCCTACTATGTGCCAGGCATTGTTTGAGGTACTGTCCTAGGGAATATAGGAGGAAACTAAGTTCCTTCGCCTTTGAAAACCTACAGCGGGGAGAAAAACAAGCAGACAAATGTGCAAGTGAGCTAACTGCACACAGCAACACGTGCTACGAAGGAAACAGAGCGAGGAGAGGAAGGATGAGAGCCAGCGAAGGGACAGCAAGGCAGGACCAGGGCCAGTGGCAAACGGAAGGGCAAGACTTGCTGAGAAGCCGTCCTCCGGGTGAGACCGGAAGGGGGAAGGGAGGCAGCCATGGGGAGGGCTGAGGAGCAGTGTTCCCGGCTTTGCCTCATTGACTCCCCCCCTGGGACCCGATGAAATGAGCATTTTAGAGAGAGGGACACATTTCGGTTAAGAATGCTGAGCATCTAAGATGCTAAATGATTTATCCAAAGGCACCCACCACTGTACCTTTCAAAGATGAAGCGGGCAGTATGACTCATGACAGGCAGCCAGCCTTCGTCTCTTATCATTTCCCAATAACAGAACACCTACAACCTACCACACAATTCACGTTACTTTTCCATGTCTGGTTTGTGTTAATTACTGTTAAACAGGCTATGGTATAACAAGAAAGGATGCTCATTTTACAGATTTAATAAATGTAATTGTAGTCATCAATTTTGTTTAACGTGTGGAAACTACGCTATAAAGTAACTACTTGAATGCATAAATGGTGTGTTTATAAACATATTATTTTTCATAAATGGTATAGTTTATGTGATTTACAAAAAAGAAAGCCAAATCAGTAAATTCCTAGTATGCTAGAAAGAACCATTTCCAACCCATTGGTAATATAAGTTCATGTTTTTGAGAACCTTCGAATTATGTATTCAAATACTTTTTAACAACCAGAACACAGATTTTCAAAATTTGTAAACTTATATTTATCCTCCGCCAACCACCCCCGTACAGATATACAAAGAGACACATTCTACCTTTCTCCCACAGTCTAAACTAGTTAACTACGTTCAGAAAAAGGTAGAGAAAAGATGATGGGGTGGGTCCATGACATTTTTGGAAAGATGAGAGCTGTAGAAGATACAATAGCTAAAGTGTTCGACACGTAACACAAACCCAGTAAGTCTGTGTGTGTGTGTGTGTGCTGGGGAAAAGCAACAGGATATAAGCACAGAAGCATTCTCAGGGACAAAGAGGTCCTTAACCACCGCCCAAGGAAGGCACTACAGAATCTCATTCAGCCTCTGTCCGCGATCTCCATTTATATTTTGGTCGGAACACACTAGTGGAGTCCTATTATTCTCTGAGTACTCCCCAAGTCATTCTCTTCTCCATCCTCTTGATCGCAAGGATTTTAAACTTCCACATTTTGATAACTGCCATTTTGGTTCAAGTGAGTAGACGGGTACACGCAGGGAGGTGTGTGGGTAGAACCTACAGTATTTCTTTAACAGTATCTTTACTTTCAGTACAATCTGGTGTCAATCAAAGAAAGGTCTCTATGGTGAATTTTAGAGGTTCGGCATCTGCTCCCGCAAACTAGTTGAAGCTTTCTGCAGGGCATTCATTGCTTTAGGGGGAAACCAAACCATTCTGAGACACCGATATCAACTTTCCAATACATGAATAATACATAATTCGGTCAGCAGCAGTGTGATACACGGGACGTGCTCAGGTTATACATTATGAGAGATCTGGATTCAAATAGATTTTGAAACTTACACCTATGTAAACTTGGAGCAAAAGATTTACTTCCTTTGAAGTTCAATTCCCTTACTTGTGAATATTGAGTAGTACCCCCAATCTTGCTGGGTTATTTCAGTGACGAAACAAGATAATACATGTAAAATACTTAGAAAAGTTTTAACAATGACACCAGAACTAGTTCTAAATACTAGTTCTTGAATGTTTAAGTTGTCAAAATGACTTTCTCATTTCTCTCTCTGGAGAGAAAAGAGTTAACCTACCTGGTTTGAGATGATTCACTGTGTTTACTAGCACAAGGCCCCAGGGAGAGAAAAGGAAGCAGATTTGATCTAATCTCTGTCAAGAGGATAACTGGGCCTTGGAGCAAATACTAGAATGATATTTGCTAAGGGGAGGAGTCTTACCTATTAACAGGATTCCATGGTTAGGAATCGCTTATAGGAAATAAATATAGCATCGGTAGATTCTTGAGAAAAGACTTCCTACAAAAAATCACATGAGCCAAGAACTCACGTCTTTGTTTTGTCAGAACACACTGCCCAACCTCCATCACCCACCCCTGAACCTTTGAAAGCATGTGTCACACCACAGGCTGACCAGAGGTCAGGGAAGAGAGAACTCGCTCCAAAAGGGGTGTCAGTTAATGGAGTTTTAGTCCACTTTGACAGTAGATTATGGACTACTGTCCATATCCATCCAGCATAGTTCAATATTTACAGATCTTTTAAAGTTAGTACTTTGTGAAGACATCAAAAGAAAATGTTCCTATATAAAAATCTCTAGCAACATTTTGTTTTTATAAAATTTTCTACGGCCATCACTCAATAATCTAATTTATGAAAAGGAGGTTTTCGAAATAATGTTTCATGGATAGAAACATCCATAGATTTCCATGTATATGATTTGTGCCTGTACCCTCAGACACTCAAGTCCCAAAACCTATGAAACTATGGAAAACTTATTTTAACATTTGTCTTCATTTTCCAACTGAAACAAAAAGACAAAAAATTCTGCCCCTATTTCTAACTTCACAAGGGGACTTTAGAATCTCCTGATGACAGATTATTATAATTATTCTTAACATGTCAAAGAATCTAGCACAGTACAACAGAAAACATCATGTGACCTACGGAATGTATAATGAAGATTACTATAGCAAATATCCTGCTTTCTGCAAAGTTTTCTTACATATATTATTTCATTTAAGTTTCCAAATAGGCCATGAGGTAGGTATAAGTATCTTCATTTTGCAGAAGAATAAATGAGGCTCTGTGGGGGATAACTGGCTAAAACCACATCTTTAAGGAATAAAGAGGAGAAACTTGAAATAATAATACTAACTGAGAAATATTAAAAGATTCAAACAGAGGATTTTGAGCGGTCAGAAACTGTGAAGGGTCTGAAATTCTACTCTACTTAAATGCTGTAGAATAGGAGACTCCTGGGTCAAAGACAAAGGATGCTTATCACTGCAACGGCAGGAGCCGATCACCAGCATTTGCCCAGATTCTCCAACTTCTAGCTCCCACCGAGTGATACAAAGGGCCTCAAGTGACACCTGCCCGAGTGGTGGGTGGGCTGTACCCAAAACACTGAGGCGAACCATCGATAATGGGTGACGCGAATCCTGTCCTCTGCTCTAGCTGCAGCCAGTATCTTTTTCTACTGGATACGGATCGTGCCTGCCTTTTGCTCCAAAGGGAAACACCGTCTCCACCTCCAAGGCTGTTGACTATACAAATATTGAAAAGATAGTACAGAACAAATGCAGTCAGTGCCTCTCTGGGCATGAAGAAACGTGAGAGGCCCGCGGAGACATGTTTCTCGGTGACAGATTACGTGTTTCACAGCCCCCTTTTATTTGCTGACAGTAATCAAATGTAATAATAAGCAAACACAGGTGGCAGCAAAAAATGAAATGGATCCTGAACCACTCTGGAGCCCCTCAGGCCTCCAGACGTAACTGGTAAACAGGCAACCCTTTTCTGCACTGGGATTTATGAAAGTGTTTAAAATATGATTAATAATTTTGTGAGAAGCTGAAGAGTAATCTGAGGGCTCTATTCCTACAATAATGATCATGGAAACTGATTATAAATACAGATGATACAAGCTAAATTAAAATATCAGCTTTTAGATGCCGTGACATTACTGGCATTTTATTCATGCTTCCATTTAATACTTTTTTTTTTACCAGAATACTAAAAAAAATGTTTTAAATGACAGAATTTTCCAGCTAAAAGCAACTGTGATCTCTCTTTACTATCTTGGCTGTTTCTAAAGTATCACATTGAGAGACTACCTTAACTCTCTGCATTACTTTTAAATCAGAAGAAATTCTAATTGAATTTGAATGAAATGACCTTGGGTTACCAGAATTAATCTCCATACATGATATGTTCCTTTGACTTTCTATGCGCAAGTAACAAAAGATGCTCGAATTGACTAAAATTCTAAATGCAATGCTGATATAAAATATCCATTAGCAGATTGGTGGCCTATTTATAACTCTGTTAAAGGGGCCAGCATTACCCTAATTCTTAGTGTCAAATGACAAGATTAGTGGATGACTCTTTACAGCTGATGGCACATTAAATGGCTATGATTAGAAGGGGGAAAAAACACAGTCTAGTTGGATTGTTTTACAGAAACTGCCCACTGGCACATTGTGGCTCTCCTATTAGTTTAAATCCTTATAAATATATTTTTGAAATAATTCCAGAAAACACATAATTTTAAAGTTCTGCACACTGCCTCGGATGTTCTAAGATGTGAACCAAACCTGAGAGCCAAAGAGTCCGTTTGCGTAAAGTGGCAGAGTTTTGGTGGGGCGGCCCGGGAGCCCGACCACGGGGGCCACGCTCAGCCACCTGCGTGGGGCCCTGAACCTTCTCTACAGGTTCATTTCGCTGAATTCCGCTGCTCGGCATTGAAAAGTTTCACCAACAGGCACCTTCTCCCTGGATGCCCAGTCATCACATAGTCTGTAAAACACCGAGGCACGTCGATTTTGAGAAGTAGCCAATTCTGAGTCAAAGGCGTGGCTCCCACCCATTACCTGCGTAGGTGAATCGCCAGCAACACGCAGCCGGTAAGCCCAGCACACGGGAAGCACGCAGGGAGCGCAGAGGAGGGGCCTCTCGTGAAAAGGCACGGACCCTGTGTGCTCCCCGGCGTCCCCAGGGGACGATGAGCGAGAGGATGGGGCGGGGGGCGGGATCCCCAACCGCGTGAGAGCCATGAAGCGACAGCCGTGAGGCTGCGCCACGCTGCGGGATCAGCGCGCGCATGAAGCGAGGGCAGATGCTGAGCACAGAGGTGACCCGCGCACGCTCTGCTCCTCCGGGGGTCTCGTCGCTGCACCGTTCTTAACTCAAAGTACGAACATATCAGGGACACGCCTCATCCTGTACTTAGGGTTGTTTCAGGTGACCAGCGACTACGTTCAGCTTTGTGTGTGTGCCACACCTTCCCCTACGCACCTGGAATATATTCTCTCATTGATGCCTCCCAACAATCCTATGGAGTAAATACCATGACAATCAGCCCTGACCTTATTATAGAGAGACTGAGACACAGGAACACCGAGTAAATTTCTCCAAATCATACAAGTAGCGACTGGGACGGTGGGAGCGTGGTTGCAAAGTTCATGGTTTTTAATCCCTGAAAATACCTCCTGTTTAGGGGATGTTAGAAATAAGAGCTCATCCCTGGGCAGGAGTCCATGGAGCTGATCGCCGCAGAAACTTTATTAGCTTGTGTACAGCCTGACTCGCTGCTTAGATATAAATAAACATATTCATACATACACCCTGTACGTGAATTTATTTCACCCGTATCTTTCCAAATATAAAGATGAAGTCAGTTTTTCTTGAAGAGCAACAGATGGAATTTGCTTGTGCCCACAAATTCAGGCTTTTCAGGGACTTCATAAAGATGCAAAAGCTTTTTTAAAAAAATTTCTTGTTCCGGTATGTAAATATCAAGTATTTTTCTTTACAAACTTTTTAATACACCAAGGATGTCTTGCTGTTCCCAAGACACACACATTTGTACATACATATATCCTGCACCTGGCACACTGGAATAATGTCAACTGTGTTTACTTCAATAATTACCTTCAAACAAACACACGTAGTGATTTTTTCTGAATGTCAGCTCCCACACGGCACTTTCCTTGTCTAGCTCAAGCCTTGAGGAAATAAATTAATAAATCAAAACCTGGGAAAACTCTCATCCAGCCCTTGAAACAGTGAGGGGATCTCGAATTTCGAAGATTTCCCCAGAGGTATTACATTCTTCTTCTCAAACACTCATAACGCTCATAATAAAAAGGCAGTTAAATCATACAAGGAAATAGCCATTACAAATAACAACGTGTTACACACCGCATGAGTCAGTAGGAAGTTATCACCAAGGTAGAAATAATTTTCTCTGTAGACCAAAGATACAGGTTTCTGGATGTTTATCGACTATGTGTGTCTGAGCCCTTTCCTGGACATTATGATTTTAGCTAGCCTCGGGCGTGGCCTGGGCATCCTGGACCCTTTGGAGGCCTCTAGGCATTTCTCATGTCCAGCCCAGGTTGATGACAATTGCTCCTAATCGAATAGCTGTGTGGACATCTGACCTTATGGCCTAGGGGTCACTAGCTATTGCACTTGGGAGTCGGAGGCAACGTAGAGAGCCGGCTGAACTGGACTTAAAGGACCGAGATCATGACTAACAAGTAATTCATATTTTGAGGTTCTTACTCACGTGGTTCTCTTAAGGTCAGAGTTTAAATGATGCAGGGTCCCTCCACTTTCCCACGAATGCAAGCGCAGACAGTCCAGCCAGGTAGCCATTAACGCATGTTGCCACCACTCCGTGACTCCCCAAACGTTACGTGAGAGACGCCAAAGCTCTGAGCACGGCAGGACCTGGGGTTCCTGGTGGCCTCACAGTGTGTGCGCTCTCGCCAGCCCCGCTGAGTGGAGTGGCAGCCCCAACACTCTTGCCACTGTCCGATGCCATGCCTTTGCATACCTGTGCCCTATGGACCGGTGATGTGAGTTTCAAAGTACTTTTAAATATTTTTTTGCTAGTGTTTTTACTAGTAGTTTAACATTTACCTACATGAACGTTTTGTTATCATTGTAAGTTGTATTTGCACTAGGATGGATCCTACATCCAAGTGCGGGGCGTATGAGATAGGACCCAGGCTGACAGAGGTCCCAGGAAACCAGAACTGTACCACCTGCCCCATACGGCCTCCTCCGACCTGGCCAAGAGGGGTGAGTGATGTTTGGGTACTATTCTTCTCTGTTCGACATCACTTCCATCCTCAGTCTGACAGCCAAAACGAGTCCAATGCCCCCACTTAAAAGGCTGAGCATCACCCCAGGACATATTGGTGAGACATCGACCAGGCTGGGGGTGAGGGGGTCCCACACAGTTTAACAGCCCATGGCGAGAAAGCTGGCGAGGAACTGATTTTTCTGAGATCTATCGGTACTATATAATTCATCTCTAGCTCTCGATGCCATGATTCCAAGCACAGAAACATACTATTTGGGGGGGAAATTATGCATTTGGCCGATTATGAAATAATCTGTAATTAGAATACAAACTTCTGAAGACCAAGGTCCCCATCTAGTCACCATGAGACAGTAGTTTCTATGCTGCATCTTTAACTCCAGCTAAACCAGCTCACATCTAGCATCGGATAACAGGGCAAACACTTCGAATAATTTCCCAGCAACTTAAAGTATATGCTCTACTGTGACTGATCGTTGTTTACTAGGACACTCACACTCGCTGATCATTGTAGAGTCGCTCTCTGCAGTAAGGACCCCCCAAAAATTTATTCCAGAGCCTTTCATTATTCATTACTTTGCTTACCTGTTTGGGCTACTTTCATGGCAGGAAAAGTACTCTAAAAATAATATTTTCCTTTCCAAAATATGCCTGCAAAAATGGAAATCTATGCTTAATGAATTCTTACCATATGTAACTTGGCTCTAAATAGTTAAGACCAAGGAAAACATTTGCAGAGTAAAGGGTTGCAAGAGGCGCACATTTCAGGATTTTACGACCTCCTCGGTGTTCTGCTACAAACAGAACTAAACTGTTACACGAAACAACATACCTACAGCTTTTCCTGCGTAGCTATTTAAATTAGCTCCTGAGACCGCAGGTATCAAATAATTCTTTGATTTACTGGTACGCATGAAATGCCAATGTGCAATTCTTAAAGTGCATTAGATCATTATTAATTGAAACATTTAACTAATTTAATGTAAAATTACCTGTGGCTAGTGAACATTAGAGACTCAGTGAATTTTAAATAACCTAGCACCATGCTTTATGAAAAAAAAAATTGTGGGTTGATTAGTTTCCAAACAAAACAGGTTTGTGATGAGGAAATTAAAAGAAGAAATGTTTGTTTAATCCACAAAAACATTAAAACATAGAAAGGAAAAGATTATTTTTCCAAAGTTCCAATGCACTAATGTAAATGTCCAATGTAGTCTATTCAGCCTACTTATAGCTAGTATATAAATTTATTTTTAAATATTTCTTGAATATGTATTTTTCCTTCAAGAGTCTTAATGCAAAAATATCCCTTTGAACTTAATTACATCTACCAGCAAGGCAGCATTTTGTGACGTACTCAGGTGGTAGAGTGAGTCTGTGTAATGCAGGTGTGTGTCCTGTATGGTGAGCCAGCTGAATATGTGGACAATAAAAGATACACACACTACTACGTGCACTGCGGCATTATTTACAATAGCCAAAATGTGAAAGCGATCTAGATGTCCGCTGACAGATGACTGGATAAAGCCATGGTAAATGTGTGTAACGATATTACTCGGCCATAAAAAGAATGAAATCTTGCCAGTCGTGACAACATGGACAGACGTAGAGGGTATTATGCTAAGTGAAACAGGTCAGACAAAGACCGATACCATAGAGTTTCATTTATATGTGGAATCTAAAAAAAAAAAAAAAAAAAAAAAAAAGAGCAAAGCAAACAAAAAGGAACAAATGAACAAACGAAACAGAAACAGATATAGAGAACAAAGTGACGGTTGTGAAATGGACAGGTGACGGTGGGGGGGGGCATGAAAAAGGTGAAGGGGACTGCGGGGTGCAAACTGCCATCTATAAAATAAACGAGTTACGGGTACGTAGCGTACGGCACACGGAATAGTCGATAATGGCGCATAACTTTGTGCGGCGACGCGTGGGCACTCGACTGACCGCGGTGATCGCACCATAAGGTGCATAAATGTTGGACCACTGCGCTGCACACCTGGAACTACTGTCTCGATCGCAGCGACGGTAAGACAAGGAAAGGACCCCCCAGCGGCGGCGCGGAGCAGGGCCTGAAGGGGTGAGAGAGGAGCAGCCGGGGACACAGGACAGCCGCGGCGACCCCGCCAGGTGATGCCGCGTGAGACGGGAAAACAGGGCACGTGCCTGCGCTGATATAACTTTGAGATAGAAAGGATTTTCGAGGATAATTTTGATAATATCTAACTTTCGCTTTTAACTGAAATCGGTATATAATCCCACATAAGATGCCACTTCCTTGTACCTTGCATCGTTTATAAAACACACCTTAACCAATGTTGTGAACACTCAGTTCAATTAGAGAACGGTAGAATTGGTAGTCTAACTGCTTTAATTTAGTATTTTTATATAGAAGATAAACACGTTCTACCAACTATAACAAAAGAATTTTGAAAACCATCTTAGTTGAGCTTGGCTACGGACCTCGTCCCTCAGGGGTCAAAACCAGGAAACACTTAACAGTGTGAGCAACTCCGGTTCCACTGCGGGGAGTGTCCTCAGTGATTACATGAAATATGAATCTGGATCCACCTTTAAGAGCCAGCGAGCCCGGGCTGGCAGTGCATCTGCGCAATGGTATTTGGAAATTATCCTGTTAACTTGATCAACAGAGACTCTGGAGGCAAATAACCCGGGCTCAAAGGCAGCGTTGTTTAAAGAATATCAATTCCATTTTGAACGTAAAGTTCCTTTATTATTGTTAATGGTCTATTACAATGTTTCCTCATTGCTGGTTGGAGGGGAAAATCTACCTTATCTGCACTAAAATAAAGAACAAATTGTTTAGTGTTGATTAAAACTGCTGTACACAACTCCCCCACTCCCAGAAACCGGGAGGAGTGAGAACCCCGAATCGTGCTCAAATTCCAAATGAGGTTGATTCTTGAGGAGGAAGGAGGAAAAAAGAGAATTCTTTTCTTTTAATAATATGCTTATTGTACAAAATTGCTAAGTAATTAAATGAAACAAGACCACACAATTATTATTTGATGTGAAAAATAACATGCCTATCTTGCCAAGCAACCTCAGAAAACATCTTGTTCCTTGACAAAGTAGAGAGATGTTCGAAGAACATTCAACAAAATGCCAGAAATCCAGGCTATGCTCTTAAAAGGTCATTCGTGTTTTGAGGAAACATTAAGAAAACACTGATAAACAACAAAATGGACAACATTCCAAATGGCAAAACTGGATGTAGAGGTCTTTTACTTTTCCTTACAGTTCAGAACAGAATGTGAAATGAAAATATTACTATTTTAGAAAATTTTTATATTTGCCAGTGATTCAAAGTAATGAAAAGGCTAAATCTGGCCACCTGGCAGATCTTGGTTTTATTAGAGTATTCTGGTTTGGTAAATTGGAATTCTATGCAGTTTATCTTCAATGCAATAATACCAGGTTATATGGAAAAAAAATAATAAAAAGCAGTGTTTCTCCTTCCCTGTGGGCAATTTACTTCTGGGGGCTGAATACGTTGCTCCCCATGAATTATGCAGTTCCCACTGTCTTCTTAGGCTAATGGGTTCTGGGAACCACAGGCAAGTATATTTCCTCTGGGATAAGGGGAAGGGCAGAATATGTTTTAGCCATAATGACTTCGCACAACCTAAAATGCATGGCCATTTAATTATTGTAAAGTATGTTTGAAAAGGAAAAATACAATAGAGTTTTAGGAGATACAATTTCTCACAAACCACAAACTCGGCGTGCAAAACTAGATGCATTTTTTTTCCCCCTATAATTCAACTTAACTTCTACCTCAGCCTTCACGTCCCCTGAGAGGAAACTCACTAGTCGCAATCAGAGAAACAGGTGCGGCGGGGGTGGGCGGGGTGCACCCGCTCCCTGGCTTTGATCTGTCCTGGTGTGCCATCACTGAGACGTGTGATCACCCATCGAGCCGCGTTCGGTCACTCGTCGTCCGGTCTGCGCCCGCCCAGGCAGGGATCCGGGGCCGGGCTGACCACCATCGGGGCTGCGGCCGGCACCACCCGTACGTCCATCTGTGCCCGGCCGCGCCCGCGGGGCTGCTGCAGGCCGCTCGCTCTCAGCGGCATGCCCATGCCTCCGAGGGCCGCGCGGGGAAACGTCCGGGTGCCTTCCGTCCCCACTGGAGCGCTCTCTCCACGGCTGCCTTCGCGCCCATCTGCCTAGCCACCCCACACACTCGCCCCTGCTCTCCCCGCCGCCCGGAGTGGCACCGGTCTTTTTCTGCCATACTTCCAGTTTCCTAGGCAACCACGGCACGATGTAAGCTAACACTCTCCTTTTCTCAGTGCCCATGACCTGCAGAGGTAGGTCACCTTCTCCCAAGGGTTTGGAGGTAAACCTGTACTAGCATCTACCTGTCTCATTTCATGGCCAAGCTTCCCTCAGTTTACTGGTAGTTTAGAGACCCTTCTCTAATCTCACCCAGCCAGCTTCTTCCCGTATCTTTCCTTTCTGATGTTTGGTTGTAGGCTTTAGAAGGGAAAGACTAATGTAACATCGAATTCGACAGTTTCTCCAAAGACCCGCCCCTCCTCTCAACTACGACACTGATGGCCTTAACCCCATTGCCCAAATGAAGTAAGATCAATGGATTTAGGACAACCAAACACTTAATACTTAGATACTATACATCATCATTCTGCTGCAGAGACGATTTCTCTATTAATGTATCTTGTCAAATATTATTTTTAGTCCAACCTATTCATCCATTCATTCGACAAACATATATACCCACTAAGTGCCAGAAAATGTGCTGGCTTTAGGGATGATGATAAAAACAAGTATAGCATCTCGTCTTTGTGGCTCTTCCAATAATCAAATAACCACAAAAATAAAGATCGAATCTTATTGTGCGGAATGCTATGCAGGTGATTCTAACACCGCGTTGGGCCTAGAAGATGTCTATCACGATGTTATGGGAACTGAAGGAGGAAGAGAGTTAAGCTGGTGAGGAGGGGAGGGGACAGCATTGCGGGCAGAGGGAGCCCTGCCTCACAAGCAAAGGTACAGAGAGGGGAGCGAGAGAGAGCTGGAGAAGAGCAACCTCCGGAAGGTCTTCATCCAGCAGACCATCACGATCGGGTTTTCATTTAGAAAACTTCTGGCCACGTGTGGAAAGACTGAATAGAGAACGAGCTCCTTGCCAGCTCTGTTTACTCATTTCTAAGATGAGGACAATGATATAAAGTGTTTGTTATGAGGATTCAATAAAATAATGCATGCAAAGTACTTGGCATAATGCCTCACACAGAGTAAATATCCCATAAATGTTGTTATTATTATGACCAACACGGAACCTTATACGATGAAAATCTAGATTACCACAGTGCATTAAGAAGAAAGATAATGAGCTTTGTAGCCAAATATGCATATTTATAATTATGGTTTTTTGATTTATTGTCCATGAGTTTCAGATTTCATCCGAAACTTCATTTCCTCAGACAGAAACAAGGCTAATTACACACGTCTTACAGTACTACTACGAAATACAACACCGCGTGGGGAGATGCCGAGCACGGGGCCTCACACAGACATTTTCAAGAGGGATTTTCTTCCCCTCTCCCTTCTCAGAAGAACGAACTCATCGGCATCTATCAGATACATTTATGACATTGTCATGGATGAGCCTTGGTAAATTGCTGCTTGATTGCACTTCTTGAGAGATTATTTGCCTGAAAACATTAATTCCAACTCCCAAAGTACCTGACTTAATACCAGTTCACATGGTTAGAAAACAGGACTCATTATTAAAAAGGAAGAGGAAAAAAAAAGGGGAAATAAAGTGAGTTATCTCATTTTCAGCACACAGACATCCATCCTAAGCGGAATGGGGTGAAGGAAGGATCAAAAAAAATGGCACAAACTTTCCCTCTAATAATTTACCTTCTGGTGATGAATACAAAGGCAGACTCCCTACGGCACATTTTGACACACAGCTTTTTAAATTTACACTTCTCTAGAAAAATTGTTGAGAGGATAATTTACTAATGTTTTCCAAGCGCTACCTGCTTCGATTTTGCCAGTTTTGTGGCCAAAATGTGCCTTTTCCAGAAAACAGGATGAATACTTACAATCTTTAATGATGAACACACTTTCCTGAAAGAGACACCATAATTGAACAAATGGGAATAAATGTAGCCATTTCCACGGCCTTTCCAGTAGGCCTTACTCTGCAAAGCATGAATTGGAGTGGCAGACGAGCCGCGAGTCCTCCTCATCGATGTGTTAAAAGGTGAGCTGCCAGCAAGCAAACCAGACAGGGGCGGCGTGGCTCCCACAGGTCTGTGGGCCAACGCCGAGCGTAATTCAGGAGGAAAAGGTCACTCACCCGATCACTCAGCCATTTGCCCACAAATCTCAGAGGCTGCTTAAATTTCATGTTAGCGCTAAGAATGTGGGTCAGTGCCAGAAATCACAGCTTACAATTGGGGCAGGAGACATTAGAGATCGTCTAATCCAGACACTTGTTTTATAAGTGACAGCACAAACGTGTTTGCCCGAAGACTCGTGTCTAATTTGAGAAAAATTTAACACTGAAATCTAGATGACAGCCCTCCACCAAAATGACACACTAAGCTCAAGTGAGACAGATAATATTTTCTTGCCTCCCATATACTACGCTCCCTAATCTTTAGGACAAGCCCCAATGTCGAGCATTACCATTACCTTATCCTCAGATCCGAGATAAATGTTTGTTAAAAAATATTCTGCTTTTTCTGACATGGAGATGCATCTCACAATTCTTAAGTACGTTTAACACGGTGTCCACATTTCTGTGCTACTCATGAGTCAGTGGTGCATCTAGAAAGCACTAAAGTCCAAGAGTCAAGGAAGTAGATTGTTTCTTTTTCACGGATAGGAAAACTAAGGTTCATAGGCACAATAAAACTTATCCGAGTTCACACACGAGTATGTGACATGAATGAGGCCAGAAAACACACGCATTAGACCCTGAAGCCCTCAGGTGCTCATGTCCCTCGACCAGCCTGCAAGCTCTTGTCAGTAACAGAGGCCATGTCACCATCGGGACCTCGGTCTGTTGCTTGCCCTGGACGCACCCCCACCCGCTCTGTCCTCGAAGAATGTTTCTTTGAGCAGCCGCCCCTCTCCACTGTGCAGCGGCCATGAAGCTGGAGGGGCATAAGCCAAGGAAGGCACTCTCATTCATTTGGTCACAGCGGCTGCTTCATAAACAAGCAAAAGCCAGTCGAGCAGGGTGGGTTTCCCGGACACAGCGACAGGTCCAGGTTGGAAGGAGCGGAGTAGGGATCGAGGATTTTGTTAGAGGAGTGTGGGAAGCGAGTGCCTTTGTCCTCAGCTCTGCTGATATCACAGCTGCAATATCCCAGCGGCTTTTAACAAGCAACGCCGACTCCACGCTCCTGCTCGCCACGTGACGGGGGCTGCGGGTCGGCCACGGCCGCCACGGCTGTCTGCACAGGCGAGGGACCGTCTGTGTTCCAGACACGCCGCTCTCAGGGCGCAAAGAAGCACACGCCAAACACACGAGGGACCTTTAACCTCCGCCGGAAATCGGGAAACGTGCCTCTCACTAGCCAAAGCGGACACACAGCCATGCTCATTCTCAACGGAGAAGCAGGGGGCACTGCCACCTGACAGGGAACTGGGGATAATGTCCACTCCCAGAGGGAAGCGTGAGACAAATCCTTAGGGACGAAAGAGTGCTCCACAGAGGGGGCAGTGAACCCCTGTTCCCTGGGGCAGACTGACTCGTGTCCCCAAACCATTTCCCTTTTCCCCTCGAAGAGCCGGTGACCCTTCCTGGCCTCCTCAGGGCTGGATGAGGCACCGCCCACGCACAGGTGGGTCTGGCCTTCACGCGCTCTCACGTAGGACCCCCCATTCTTCCTCCTCCAAGGACCTAGGCGGTGGGGGGCGCGGAGCCACAGACGGAGGGAGCCAGTCCTTGAGTCACGGCTTCAAATGGTGCCTGAGAGCCCAAGCCCATGCCAGACCATCGAGTGGGGGACAAGCAAGTCTGCATTGCGTGCGGTCACTGTAATCGTCACTGTTTTTCTCGGGGGTTAGCCCGTTCTGGCTTAACTCAGCGCATCAATCGGAAGACCTCTTCTCTTTTACATTTTCACATCTATTTTAAGAAACTGATGTTTTATCTACGTGTGAGCTGCCCTAACTTACATCATGTTTCTTATTCACTCTATTTAAGTTACTAGACCACCCGAAGGAAAACTGCCAGATTCGGGGAGGAGGCTGGCCACACGCTCAGGCGACTCACAAGATGTAACACATCCACGTGCCACCAAGCTTCCGCCCAGACTGACATCAGCCCCTTTCCCCAGGACCCTGCAGGGAGGGAGCTCATTTTCTACCTACTGTAAAGGCTTGTTTATTAAAGAACTGAGCTGGGTTCTCAGGCCAGGTCTATTCCAGAAACTCACTTTTCATTCCATGAGGCCAGGAGACGCACCGGCAAGCCATCACGCGAGGCCGTGGCGCACACCCCTGCGAGCCCTCTCCGCGGCTGCTGGCTCAAGCACTTTGAGTGAAGCCGTGAACGAAGGTGAGAGGAAGCACTTACTTCTTCCTCCATCCTCGTAAAACCGCGAGGTGGCATGATTAACATCAGAGCAGGTAAACGGCCTCTCTCCCAGCTCTGTTATGTTTGGGAAGCAAGCGCATAGTAAAGGCTATGACAAGCGCTGAGTATATATTTTTTAATTATCCTCATTTTAGAATTATAGAATCCGAAGCTCAGATAAACTATTTTGTCCACGGTCACGTGGCTACTGCTTGACACGACTGGAACGGGGGCCCTTTGGCTCTTTCACCTCTGTTCCCTACATCTTCTCTTTTCAAGCAAATCCATAAGAACCAGAAGACAGACTTAAAAACCAAGGTGCTACAGTCTCAGGATCAAGACTGTAACCTTCCCAGTCGGCAAAGCCCACCTGGCACGAGGTAGATCCAGCACTACCCGCCTCGTCCCAGGACTGACGCGTTTTCAGTCTCGACAGAGCCCAGCGGATCCGTCTGTGTTTGCACAGAGGTGACACCTGGCTCCCCCTGGCTGTCCCACCGGGTCGCCCTGGGGGAGGCGAGGAAGCCCTGAATGAACTAACTACGTAACGAAATAAAACGCACTGGAAGCCGAGCACGCGCAGCACAGGGCCAGGCGCGGCACAGCGCCAGGCTCGGCTCAGGGCGCACGCTGGCGAGGTGCCCGCCGGAGCGGCCCGTCCTCGCCCGCCGCAGTCCCGCAGCTCTCTTCTGGGAAATCTGTTTTGCCTCTCGAGGCTCGTAAGTATGTTTCGAAACGAGAAAGTGTATCCATTCTTTTTCATGTGAGGCTTCTCTTCCCCAAGCGTTTTCCTTCGAGAATAATAAACTTCCTACTGGAAATTAAGACTTGGCGCTGAGGCTTCTCGGTTTGCTAGGGGGAGAAATACACCATGGAAGAAGGTGCTAGAGCCGAGCGCGATCCGGCCGGAGCCCGGGGATTAACAGAGCCAAGGCCCGCCTGAAGGGAGTCAGGCAGTCAGTCTAATGAGGAACGGCAAAGAAGTCCGCTCTGGCTTTCCTGGCCTCTCCGGTCGAATATCCTCAAGACTCTACGTTAGCGGAGGAACTGCTCACCACCTTCCTGCCGAGTGAAGGAAGAGCGGGTCTTACCTACCCAGCCCCGTCTCCGTCCTCTGTCCACTTAGCTCTCCACCTGCGAACTTCCTCCCAAATTAGGTTTGGGGTTTGGGGAAAGCCTGTGATGCCCAGGGACTCTAGCCTAGTCAGCCTCGTCGTCAGCAGACAGTTTCTACTCACCACGTGGGTTTTGGCTTGAACATCGAGCCCCTCACCACCCACGGCACCCACACCCAGCTGGTGTCCTGATGGCCTGGTCGACAGCGTCTCCTCCCTGTAAACTCCAGAAGGACAGGGCAACCTCTATCTGGCATGTCACACACAAAAGGCTCTTTATACATATTTACAGAATGGATTAAAATTCAGTTAGTCGGTGCAATGTTATCTTCTCCAAAATGCTTAAAATGCGAATGTCGAGCCATGCCATTTAACTCAAGGCTGACGAATTCCGAGAGAGAGAGTTCCAACAAAGCGAAGGCTTTTGGAAACAGTGACTCACCTCGACATGCATTTTGGCAATTTGAAGAGCTCACTCAAAATCTGGGAATCAAAAGAGCTGAATATAACTTAACATTTGCTTTGAAAAGACATAAGAAATGGAGAAAGAAAGAAAAAAGATGTACCTGTTTTTCTACTAACGATTTTTTTTTTTCCTGCATAAGTTTTAAAACTGGTTGTAGTGGCATGAGCAGTGAGAGGCTCTCGCTTTTACAAGACTTTATTTTCTGGTTTAGAGTGTTCAAAATGCAAAAGTCAGACTCATATTTAAATATGTGGCCGGTAATTTTGCCTGGTTTCCCTCTGCTGTTTTGTACATCCAAGACGATCAATCTAAAAATACAATAAAAAATCTGATGAGAGGGCAAGAAATGACCCTTCATGACAACGTCTGGGCCACGTATGATTTGTTTCCTGGAATTGAGGTCCTAAGTGACAATTCGGTTTTTGACCCTGTATTCACTTGAGGTTTTATGCCTCTGCTTGTAATGAGTTGCCCAGCCTCGGTCTTGGTCCCTTCTGCTCTGTGACATGTCATTATCTCTTCCCGTTTCTTTGCTGTTGTTCCAGGCTATGATTTGCCAGGGCTTGTCCTTTGAAACCACTCCGCTGTTATCTAACACAGGTATTTTCTCCCCACAATTCTGCTTCCCACCGACCAGAGAAAATGCCACCTGAAATATTCGGGCCTACGTTCTCCTCCAATGTGGAAAAGAATATTTGTAGGCAGATTCACTAAATAAATCCAGGGGAAAAAAAAATCCTTAAAGAGGTATGAAAATGTTCTGTAATTTATTAGGTTTTCTAAATTAGTAAATATGGAGACCATTTAATTTCTGGATACAATGAAATGAGTAATCTCCATTTGCCCACAGTGACAAGAATGGGACTCTCCTACTGTAATAATCTACTTAATTGAAAATTGTTGTAAATGCTAAATGGGTTAAAATGTTTTATATAATATGACTGTTTTTAAAAACAAATAATTTCCAAACAGGACTGAACATAAGTTGATGTAATCCTGTGATCAAGAAGTCACTCAAGTATCCTGAATTCTCTCAAGTAGCTACTGTGAATATCGACAGTCCTCACACTAAAACACAAAATGCATTTTTTTTTTTCAGTAGGAGCTTTGCTTTTTGAGATCCAAAGAAATGGAAGTTGACTGAAAACTTAACCAAGACTTTTTCACATCCCACCTAGACCGCACTGACGGCTACTTAATCAATTCGTGGAATTGCGGTCTTTCTCTGCGGTGTGACTTGTCTTCTTCCAGGAATGTCTCCCGAGTCTGTAATTTCCAGCGGCCTCTGGTTTACATCACATCAGGTCCTGTCCACTTTGCTTCGTTTTTAAGACCTTCCAAGATTGAGCCCCTTCTCCACAAACTTGTTGCCCAGCCCCGCTCCAATGACAGTTCAGTTTGTCACATCACAGTTGATGTCGTTCACGGTAATTCCTTGTAAAGGAAACAGAGACTCCCAAAGCAGTGCCCTCCTGTCTATTTTACTAATTCTTAAAAACAGGACACGCCACATGCTTATTCTCTCCACAGCACCGGATGCTTAGTCGACAAGGAAGACAGGGGAGAAAACGGCCTTCCTTTGTCATTTAGGCCTTTACGGGCCCAATAACAAGGGAAACATGCGAAGCATATAGCACCATCCTGTGCATAGTGAGGCCCCGGTAAATGTCTACTGTGACTGCGTGTTATCTAATCCTCCCACCCGCCTGTGAGGAGTCCTGATGAGGCGGCTGGAGCTCTGAACGAGTGTCTGCCATGGAACCAGAAGGCTTCCCGGCAGGTGACAGCACCACAGCTCAAACTGGCTTAAATAAGGGATTCCGATACTTCAAACAACAGAGTCCGAAAGTGTGGTGACTCCAGGACTGGTGAACCCAGAGGCTGGATAATACCGTCAGGGACCACCAGACCCTCGTCGCCTTCCCCCGCTGCCTTGTACAGTGGGTTAACGCCATCCTCAGGCTACGAGCTCCCATGAACCAAAAGCATCCACAGGGATTCCGGCCTGACGTCCAGACACAGCAATACTCAGAAGAAAACGGGCACTTCTCAAGAGAAAAAAAAAACGCTGCCAGAAACGTTGCCAGAAACGCTGGGGCGGGCGGGCGTCCCCGCCTGGCGCATCGCCGACGCTTCGGATCACTCTGGCACGGAAAAGGGTGCCACTGATGGCTGGCCTGAGCCCGAGAGTCCCCACCACGCTGCAGGCGGGGATTAAGCGAATGTCCTCCGAAGCGTGTGGAGAAGGGTCGTACGTGAACAGAAGCGCGGTTCTGCTGGGACGGAGGTGGACCGGCCACTGCGTTGCCCCAAAGCAGCGAATATTACGCTAATATTAACTGCACATGGAATCTATGGTTGTTACAAAAAGAGAAGGAGAGAAGGAGTGTGGAAGGGAGGGAAGAACGAGGAGGGGTGGGGACGGCCACCCGGGGAGAAAGCCCAATGCCGGGGCAGTTTGGGTCCTATCCACGGCGGCCTGTGCGACCGCCACAGGCTACAGAAGATGTTTCTGAACTTCCCGAGCTCGGGAGCAGGGGCGGTGCACACGAGGCGGGCTTTCAGGGACGGAAGGGACTTAGTCCCAACAGTGCGCTGCGGGGAACCACGTTCGAGGCGGCCGACCGCGGACCGTCGGGAGCTGAGGCCTTCGGACCCGAGGGCTCAACGAGGCGCGGACCCTGACCCCGCGGGAGGCAGGACGAATGCAACTCTGCCTTCTGCACCGCGAATCAGCAGAAGGGGATGGACTGCGACTGACTTCTTTAAGAGAAAAAGGGAAAGTGGTTTTCTGCGACTGGGGAGAAGGACAATTTCCTTACGGAAGGCTGGCCGAGCGGGTACCGTGGCACCGCCTCAACGCCTTCAATGTGCCCCGTGTCCCGCAGAGCGCCAGAGCTCCACGGGACAAGGCTAACGCAAAGTCAGCCTCCTGGAGCACAGAGGATTCAGAGCGTTGCGATCTGCAGATCTGCGCAGGCTGCTGACTCGAGGGCTACGTAAAGGGGGCCCGTGGTGCAGGACGGCCTGGGGGACCCCCTTTCCGTACGAGTTCCCGCGCGCGGAACCGAGCTGTCCTCTTCCTAAATATGATTCTGGATTATTCGAACACGTGTAACCTGACTTACATCCTATAAGGGGAACTGAGTCTCTGCGGTTATCGTCTGTGCTAGGGGGGCAAACACGGGGACCCGGGCATCTCGAGGTGATGGCGCCATCCCAATGCACCGCGTACGATGCGTATTATGGGGGATCCCAGCTCAACCACTCATTAGCTGCACCGCACTGTGAAACTAAGGTACTACTACTAACCACTGCTTAGGACTTACGGGAGAACTGCAGAAGACTTAAAACACTTAGTGCCTGATGTTCATGATCAGTATCCAGTCAACGTCAGATGCTGTTATCATAGTGACAATTAAAAACCAAGTCATAAGCTTCCGACACGGTAAGGTTTCCTCGGAGCGTTTCGTTTCCTCTGTTCAGTGAGAGGTAGAAGGAAAGAGCAATAAGCTGGATGCTAAGTCGGCCAAGGTGACTGCTTCCCAGCCCTGCTCATGAAACGGCAGGGGGGCTGAGGAGCCGTGGGGCGGCGGACGAAGTGAGGCCCCGGAGGGCTGGACGACACCCCCAGAGGCGGAGACGGTCAGGTCTGCCTGGCGGCTTCATGCCCCTGCAGCTGCAAACAGCGCGGGAACCAGCTGGCAACAGGGCGGCCCAGGCAGGACGCATCTCCAGAGACGGTTCACCGCTACGTTTCTGCTGCGCGTTTTTAAAAGAGCGGCAACACCTGCCGCGTCCACCCAGGAACCCCGTTCGCCGCCGCCGGGGTTTTGCTAAGGGAGGAAGCTCGTTTCTTTACCTGCCAAGCTATCGTGGTCTGAGCAGGAGGGACCTGGTGCACCGCGGTCTCCTGGGGAAACACAGATGGTCTCGCGGGGACGTGGCGACCTGGACGGGGCATGGCGGTCCATTCCGACGCAACCTGAGCCCAGGCGCGGGGGCGCTCAGTGACACCCCCAAACGCATCCCCACGGCACCTCTTCTGCCACCCTGGGGACAGCCCCGGACCTATGCAAACTGAATTTCTGGGCACAAACCTAGGAATTCCACAGGTCTGGAAGAGGCGCATGCGAATCATACACCGAGAGCATCCCAGGATTACTATACGCAAGGTGAGCGATTATGAGTCACTAGACGCTGCCAGATCTTCTTATAAGGCCACTGGCCCCTCCATGAGGGCCCCGCCCTCAGGACCTCCTTAGCCCTAATTACCTCCTGAGTCTCCACCTCCAACCCCATCTCATCTGGGGTGAGGGCTTCGACATGTGAACTAGGGGTAGGGGCACAAACATTCAGTTGAGAACAAATGCATTAAGTCATTGTGGCCTAAAAAACATATAATTTTGGGTCACATTACTGAATGCCCACACTCCTGCTTTTGTGTCCAGATATTTGCATATGAATGTGACTTAACACTCCTAGAGTTGGGGAGGAAAAATCAAATCGCATTTCTTCAACTTGTTTTTATCGTGCAATGACTGCATGGATACGAATGTTTCCTATTACTAGTTTACAGGATTTTCTTTCTATGTGCAATTTCCTACTTCTGCTGTACTTATCTTGCTGAGAATCACACACTAACTTTTTGTTGAAGTAAAATACAGAGAAAATTACACACGTCATAAGTATAGAGATTAATGGATTTTCACAAACCAAACCCGACTCAGTAACCAGAGCACAGGTCAACAAAATATAACGGCAGAACAGAACCGACCTCGCACCCTACCCCGCCAGCCCCGTATTCTTTCTCGGCCACGCTTCCTCTCAAGAGTAACCACTATCCCCAAGCCCAACACCATGAATTAATTTTTGCCTATTTTGGGTATTTAATTTAAAGAAATTTATAATATTTATTTTTGCTCCTGGCTTTTGCCCCCTCAATATAGTTGAGATATATGACTGTAATTGTGTGTTGCAACAGTTTATTCACAATGATGTAGACTATTTCACTGTATGAAGGTATCAGAAATTGTATACCCATTTTCCTGTTAATAGGCATTTGGGTAATTTTCTGTTCGAACGGTGCTATGAACATAACACGTCTTCTAGTGAACGCACACACCTTCTCGAGTATCTGCTTCTAAGGAAAACTGCTGGGTCGTGGGTACACACGGGTTCAGGAGTAGGAGAGGCCAGCAAACGATTTGCCAATGTGATTATAGACATTTACAGCTGCGGATGAGTATCTGTCCACATCCTTGCTAGCACGCGATAGTATCTTTTTTTCCCCATTCTGTTGAAAGTGTCATATTCTCTCACTGCAGTTTTAATCGGCACTTTCCTGGGAACTACGAAAGTTGGGTGCCTTTTCATCTGTTTACAGGCCATTTGCAATAGCCACTGACGTGACCCGAAGCTGGACTCCTGGGTCCTGAAGTGGGAGCGAAAACACGTCTGTTCCCATGTACAAAACACTCTCTCTTTTGCGTTCTTGATTCCACTCTATCCCCCACCGAATTCTCGATAACTCTCTATTCGTTCTATACAATTTCTTGGACCATCAGGCATTCGAACAAATGAAAGTTCTCTGTATTTTTCAGGTCACAAAATTCCTCCTGATGGACCCCAGAGGCTCTCTTAAATTTCTGGCACTTTCCCAACATAAAAGCGCATCATGTGAAAAGTAGCACAGATTTGGAATTCGGCATGTTAAATAAGTACAGTTGCATTCCATGCATCTGTGATGATATTTACTGCCAGAGAAGCCTATGTACTGGATCTATTTCAATTGTTTATTCAGTTTTATTCGCCTATAAAATGAGTATTATGATATACTCAGTGTGACTATTCACAAGGCTGGTAGGAGGTACAGTTAATTAACATTTGCCGAAAGCTTTAAAATTCTTAGCTAAAGATATTTCATGGTTCCAAAATCCCTTTATTTTACGCTATAATTGTAGAGTGGTCTAGTTTGTCTGCACAGAAAAAAGAAAGAAAATAAAGAACAGAAGCACATAAAAGATGTCGTGAATGTTGCAAACTTTGGAGGCATTCAGTTTTCAAATTTCAGAGACACACACTCTTTAAAGCAAATTCTGTTCTCCTCTTACCAAATCTCTGTTTCTTCAAGATGCAAACTGATGGAGTGTTTCTAGCTTTTGCAGCCATCTAAGTCTCCAGAAAGCTTTGCAAATCTACATCCACAGGCAATGACTAGGGCTGCAGTGGGGGCCCCCTGGAGCAGCCACTATCAATGTGCGGGACACGGAAGTGTGGTTCCATGGCACGGTCATAGGTGCCAGATGGAAAGATCTTTTTATTTATTTATTTATTTAGCTACAGGAATTCTCCGTTTTTAACACATGAACGTGCAGTGTGATTCTTCATAGAGGGGAATGACAGATACACAGCATTTCCCAGTGTGACTGGAGAACGAAGCTCTCGTTCCCGAGAGGCTCTCACAGGAGAAGAGATCTGAGACACATCCTTGGGAAACACTGTTTTAAGCAATTATTCTAAAACCGAACTGGCTGCAGTGTCTGCCTCCCCGCTGTGATATTTCTCTTTCACACTCAGCTGGAACATTTAATCACAAAGACAAACTTAACTCTACACGTAGCTCTAGATATCAAGAGGCCGAGAGGCCGAGAAGGACTCAACGTCAACGCCTCCCTCTGGCATTTCTGAGCGCTCCAGTCCTGGTTGTCAGGCCTCTGCCAAACCCAGCTTTAGGAATGCTTTCCCATCATGCTCTCCGGTACCTGGCTCCAAAGAGCAGCTTTCTATAGAACTGGAAACACTTTCTTCCCAGCCCCATGCCTTGGCCGAGAGACAGACTCTGAATCCCAGCTCTTAGTGCTACCTATAAGAATGGCTGTTATCATCAAAAGGACAAGAAAGCTAGTGAGGATACAGAGAAAAGGGAACCTTCACGCACTATTGATGAGAATGTAAATTGATGCGGTCACTACAGAAGAGAGTATGGAGGCTCCTCAAAAAATTAAAAATAGAGCTACTTTATGATCCAGCATTCTACTTCTAGGTATCTACCTGAAGAAAATAAAAACACTCATCTGAAAAAGTATATGTTCATTGCAGCATTATTTACAACAGCCAAGATATAGAAGCAACCTAAGTGTCCATCAAAGGATAAATGGATAAAAAAGATGTGGTACATATATGCAATGGAATTCTACTCACCCACACACACATGCACACAAAATCTTGCCATTTGTGACAACATAGATGGGCCTTCAATTTTTTAAAGAAATGAATGTAGGGGGTAAAGTGAGAACTGAAAATAAAATTAATTTTTTTCACCAAGAACATTTATACTGGAAAACATCTATCTCAAAAAATATAACATTAACTGCCACGAAACTAAAGATGGTCATCTTTAGAATTTTTCTCAAAAACTTTTTCTAGAGTCAAGACAATATCTAAATTCTTTTCTTTTTTACACAGCTTTACTAGGGAATAATTGATATACAAAACACTGAATATATTTAATGTGCACAATTTTCTGAGTTGGGACATATGCACACACATATTATTGCTATAGTAGTCTCAGAATTAAATTACCAGTTTCAAAATGTAATAGAATACCTCTCCAAACAACCTCTCACATTCCCCTCAAAATATGAGAACTCTGAGACGGCTCTCATTTTTCTTCCAATATAATCGCTAGTCATTGGTTCTGCATAAAAAAAATAAAATATAGTAATATTAATACTTTTTAAAATTGTAAAGAATCATTTGAGAAGAGTGTCTTACATCTACCTTTGAATTTATGAGAGTTGAATTTTAAGCCTTCCTTGAAATATTTTTAAATGTTTACCAGCCTATTTTAAACTCTCCTCAAACTGAGACTAATTTCTGGGAGAAAAGAACCATTCCAACACAAACTGTTTCCTCAGAGAGATCTTGACAGATCAAAATAACAAGAAGAGATCATTTTGCTTAGAATATCTTATCTTTCCCAAACTAAAACTAGCCCGAAAGGCCACTTAATCTTAGACCTTGGCCATAGAAATGGGTAGGTGTGTGACTGGGGGTCTCGCCCACGACCCTCCACAGACCTCCTCCTGTGGTGCCTGCAGGCTTTTCCTCAGCTCCTCAGAAAGCTTCCAGGACAGGCAGAAGAATGCACCACCAGGAGCAGCCCCTGGAGAACTGGTGTGGGAACCCCCAATGCCTCACCTGCAGGCAGAGTAATTCTAATGTGCATGGGCTGCTCAGGCCTCCGGTGCCCTCAGGGCACTGAGCTCCAGCCGCACGCCCTGCTGGCGCAACAACGGGCTTCGCTCCTAACCCGCTGCCCTCGCTTCCCTGTTTCTCCTCCCCACTTTGCTCTGAATGTCTTCTCATGAACTTAAGTAAATGGATTCTTGCTATTGCCTAGTTCTTTCATGACTGACCTGATTTGGGGTGACGACACATTTGACTGGGTCTGGTCAGCCTCAGAAAGCCCTACTATGTGCCTATGATCCTGGTGCATCTGTTAACAGCACCCCTTTCCGCTCTTGAAAACATCCTGGGTTTGGCAATAAATGATGTTGTCACCTGCATGGCTCTATTCCTCTGCAGGCTCTCAGTTGCCGAGCTTATGGACGAACATCAAAGCTTACACCTTTCTCTGCCCGTCATCGACATCTTTTCCATCCATGACTTCTTACCTACGTGCCTTTATTTCCTTAATCCTGGTTCCCACCCTGGTACCTGAGAACTGAGGACACTCCTGTCCTTGTATAGCAGCCTGTGCAATTAACTGGCTTCTTTGGAAATCACTGTTTTCTAGTTTTATGTAACAGGTAGAATTGGTTTCTCATTTATATTTCGAGGATTAGAGAAAACTTTTTATCAAGTCGCATAATTTTTCCGCAGCCCAAATGATGTGAGCATTAAGGCAGGCAGGGTGCTGATGGCGGACAGGGAGGGGAAGGAGAGTAACACAGCACTGTGAGGGGTCAGAGTGGACGACGCGGGGTCCCTAACGTACGAGTCAGAGGACCTAAGCAAGGTGACGGACATGTTATTTGAGCAGGAGAAAGATAACAGTATTCATTTGGTAATTTTATAGGATATTATTAATAAAATTATCTTTTTTTCTTTTTTCTTTTTTTGCAAATAATCTGTATAAAGGAACAAGAATGATTTTGCGTCAAAAACGACAGGTGACCCAGCCAACGGCTAATGAGTAGGAGTTCTCTTTTTCTGGTGAAAGATGTGGAGAGAACATTTCCGTTCAGAGCCGCAAAAACGAGGTGGCATGGGGCAGTGTGGAGCCGCGTAAGAGGCCGCCTAGCTGGGACACACGAATTACTGAGGAGAGCAGCAAGAAATGCTTCACGCCGGTCGCCTAATTATGTTTGACTAAGGACACTTCAGATCTACTTTTCCTGAATGTCGTCTTTAACGTAATTGGGAAGATGTAATTTTTAAACCTGCCTTGTTACCAATTTTAGCTTTCGATTCAGATAAATACAGACAAAAAGTCAATGTATGCCCATTATGCCTTTTATGATGCGAAAAATCTTAGAAGACAGATATCAAAGTATTTTTTTATAACAGCAATCCCGAAAAAAATCAATTATGGAAAAAACGAAATCTCCATGTATCTTTTCCATGCATATTATTTATTGAGAAACATGAAGAACTAGAAAAGTTTAAGTAGTTTCTACTCCATGAAAGATGTTTGCCTGAAATATTAATATATGTTCTTAAATTATTTGTGATTTTTTCCTTCTTATTTCTTCTAACACAAATGAGAGTAATATCTTACTGTGCCTTTTTTTCTTTTTTTACTTAAAAATGCAAAGCTTCCAAATTACAGAAATAATTGAAGCAGATTTCTGGGACTCAGGCCACCTTTTAGAAGTTGCCTAGTAATGTAAAAGAAATTGAGAGAGAAGATTCGATGGGGTTGGTTGAAATGAATAAAAAGCTTTGTATAATGTTGAAATTCTAAATTCTAAATCCGGTTACCAATTTGCTTCAACTGATCGATTCGGTGAATCCTCCTGTACCACCCATGACCCCCGGCACCTCACCAGCACCGTTTAACTAATAAGGCACACGCGCACACACATGTTCACACCCACAAACACATCTGCCACTTCTATCCCTAGGCATCGACCCTCTCCCCACGTCCTCCACACACTCTGTTCTTCCATCTTCCAGCAGCCGGATGTGGACAACCCGGTGAAGGCTTTGGAGCCCTACCATATTACCAAGACTCTACCTGGAGGAAATCTAGACCCTTAAATGACTCTGTAGTACAAGATCCCCAGCCCAATCCTGATGCACTGAGTAAAAAATAAACCTTGTAGGGAAACCACTAGTATTTACCTAACACAAAAAGTCTCCGCATTTAAAATTTTGACAGGTAAGAGTAAATTGCCTTCCAAGGAGGCTGAGCGACATGAACGCCCAAGAATACACTGGAGAACCTGTTGAGCAACTCTCACCATTTGGATAATCTTATCTTCAGCGATTTTGTAGGTAAAATGGTACTGTACTACAATATTAATTTATATTTCTTACCTTACAATTGAGGATGACCATCTCAGCATAAGCTATATCAAATTTATCTTTTTTCCACTTATGTTCTACACCCGTTTGCACAGTGTTGCTAGTTTTCCTTATTGATTTGTGAATACTCGTGACATAGTAAAACGACGAACACTACGTTGTATGTGCAGTAAACATTCTTCTCAGGTTGTCCTTTAATTCTGATACTTTCTTTACTGTAGAAATATTTATAATTTTTAGTAAGGTGTTTATCGATCTTCCATGGCTCAACCATTTCGTGCCATGCGCAGAGACGCTTCTCCCATTCATAATTTAAGTCAGTTTTCTTTCAGATATATTGTTACAGTTACCTAATGCTGCACGATGCCTCACCCCAAAATTCAATGGCTTGAAATGACAGCCATCATTTCACCACCTCTCAGGGTTCTGGAAACTGGCATCCTCTGATGGCTCTCATTTAGGACCTCACATGACTGCAGTCAGTGCCTCGAATCTGAGTCATGCCAAAAGCTTCTTCTCTCATGTCTATAGGTGATTCTACCTGCTTGGTTCCTCCCAGCTTGGAGGCTGAGTTCCAAAAATGCAAATGTCTCAAAAGAGAAAACGAAGCTGTCGATTTCTTAAGATTATATTCTACTGGTCAAGTCATCACAGAGCCCAGATTCAGGGAGCATATAGACTTCCCCTTCCGACAGGAAGAGTGTAAAAGAATACTGGGGACATGTTTTAAAACTGCTAATTTTTCATGGCTTGGTTTTAATACGATCAGGTTGATGGAAGTATGATCTGCATACAAGTCACCTGTTTTAAGTATAAACTTGGATAAATTTTGACAAATGTATACAGTCATGTAACTACTACAACCAAAATATAAAGTATTTCTATTAACCCCAGAAGTTCCATTTTTGCATTTAATCTCCTCCTCCCTTCCAAAGCTCCAAGCCAACACTGACCTACTTTCAGTTGCTCTATTTTGCCTTTTCTAGAATTGCACATAACGGGATTCATACAGAATGTAGTCTCTTATGTCTGGCTTGTTTCACTTAGCATAAGGCTTTTGAGACTCTTCCATGCTGTTGTATGCGCAGTAGTTCATTTATTTTAGTGTTGAGTAGTTTCCCATGGTATGGATAAAACCTAACTAGTTCATCCATCCACCTGTTGGGCATTTGTGTTGTTTCCTGTTTGGGCTCTCATGAATATCTGTGTACAATTCCTCGTATGCACACATGTTTTTATATCTTTGATAATTACCTAAGATTTGGACTGCTTAGTCATATGTAAGTCTATGTTTAACTCTATGAAACTGTACGTCTTCATTTTTTTATTATTTATTTTTTATTATTTAAATAACTGACCCATGAGAAATGCTTTTTTTAGTCTAAGGAGTTTCCACAATTTGTTTCTAGATAGCTAGTCAGTGTTCTGAACGCCATTTATTGAATAATGCCTCCCTTGTTGATTTTCAATATCCTTCTACTATACGCTAAATCGCCATGTGGATTTGGGTCTATTTCTGGACTTTCTCTTCTGTTCCATTAGTGGGGTGCTCGTGGAGGTGGCAATGCTAATGATAACTCACACTGCCGAAAGCACTCTGCATGTGTTACCTCATTTACTCTCCGCATCAATTCTGGGAGATAAACACTATTTTAACGTCTAGATGAAAAAGTAGGACAAAACCAGAAATCCTAAATAATTTCCCCAAAATGCCACAGCTGATAAGGGGAACAGACAGGGTGTAGACCTAGATAATCTACCTCCTGAGCCCACACATCCAAGCATCGAACTGCTGTACACATCGGTGCGTGTGTAAGTACTTACTCTGTGGCGCCCTAACGTCCCCTGAATCCCCGTGTGGAGAACTGTCCTCACACAGACTTATTTTCCCACATGAACAATGTAATCTGCTTGACTAGTTCCCCCGAAAAAAAAATCCTTTCGTTATCTTGATTTGCGTAAAAATATAAATTGGGTCAGGCAGAACTGACTCTTTTATAGTATTGTGTATATTAATATTTCTATCCACTTTTAAATTCCTTTTAAAATAAAATGTGTTTTCTGTTTTGAATTTCACTTGGTATATACTTTCCGCAGGTCAGACAAATCTGGATATAAAAGGTGTGGTACCCTCACCGGGAACAAATGAATAACCGTCTTAGAAGATGTGCAATTCAGAAACCATTGTCAACAGTGCAGTAGACAAAGCTGTGAAGGAAGCAAAGTTCACATACACTTACACGTACACATCCACTTTCCTTATCTCTCTCTGTTTTTAGCACACCTTATCTGAGCATCCCACCACTGGATCCTAACCTCAGCAGGTACAGTCAGTATTACATTCTCCTTCGATGTCCTCGAGCTATTCTCATTCCCTTGATATGTCTCCAAATCACATCCTTCTTTCACTCTAGGAAGTGCATTTGTGAGAGAGTTTAATTCCCAAAACCACTGATGTTAACATGCAGAGGAGAGAGGTCTACGACGGGAGCCGACATCCAAAATGACCCAGCCCAACCCTCAGGAAATGCCAGTGTGTTTAAATGCGAGACTGAGAAGTTCCTCCTCATGGTGATGCTCCTACTTTTGTAATCTCACCAAGAACGTGTGAGAATTTCAAGTCGTCTAGATGGGGAGCCAGGGAGAAGGCATGTGCCGGCAGGCAGGGCCAGCCCAGGCCCTCACGCCCGCCCGTCCATGCTGGCTTTCTCTACCGACAGCCTCAGTCCACACCATTTCGTCCTAACTTTGCATCTTGTCTCTAAACTTAGGCAAGACACGTAGCCTCACTGTCGGTAAACCAGGCGACTACGTCTATTCTCTACCTCTTCCATACAGAAAGATGACAAATTCCAGAGGGAAATACGTATTTATTCAGCAAACCATAAGAAAGAGAAAGCAAATTCTCAACGATCTGTGATGTAAAAATGACGAGCAAGCAAACGAAGTCTTCCTCAGATGTTATTATTGGTGCCTGCCACCCCGGGCATACGTCCGTGACACTTCTGATCGACCGCCAGAGAAAGGTCGCTATTTCACTTTTCCTTTTTTTTTTTTTTAACAAAAATTCAATTAGAGTTGACATTCAGTCTTTTGCTAGTTTCAGGTGCACGGCGTAGTGGTTAGACGTTTATGTGATTTATGAAATGTTCCCACCAGTCTAGTACTCGCCCAGCACTATACGTGGTCATTTTTGACTCTATTCCCTGTGCTGTACTTCAGATCCCCATGACTATTTTGTAACTACTAATTTGTACTTCTTGATCCCTTCACCCATTTTACCCAGCCCCCCAATTTCCCTCCCATCTGGCAATCGCTATGGTATTTCCTGTGTGAGTCTGTTTTCATTTCGTTTGCTCCTTTATTTTGTCCATGAGATTCCATACATGAGTGAGATCATATAATATTTATCTTTCTCTGGCTCATATCAATTCCCATAATACTGTATAGGTCCACCCATGTCATTACAAATGGTGAGATTTTATTAGTTTTAAGGCTGAGTAGTATTTCACTGTGTGTATGTACCACGCCTTTTCTAAATCATCTATTCATGGGCATTTAGTTTGCTTCCTTTATCTGCTGTTAATATAGGAGTGCATATTTTTTTCAAACTAGTGTTTTGGTTTTCTTCAGATGATTACCCAGAAGTGGAATTGCTGCGTCATAAAGTAGTTCTATTTTTAATTTTTTGAGGAACCTCCATGCTGTTTTCCATAGTGGCTGCACCAATTTGCAGTCCCACAAACAGTGCAGGAGGGTCCCCTCTTCTCCACATCCTCGCTAGCACTTGCTATTGATTTATTGATGGTGGCCCTGCTGGCAGGTGTGAGGCGGTATCTCATTGTGGTTTTAACTTACATTTCTCTGATTAATGATATTAAGCATCTTTTCATATGACTGACTGATGGCCATCCATATTTCCTCTTTGGAGAAATGTCTATTCATGTCCTTTACCCATTTTTTAATTGGATTTTTTTTGGTGTTGAGTTGTATGAATTCTTTGTAAATTTTGGATATGAACCCCTTACCAAGTGTATCATTGGCAAATATTTTCTCCCATTCAGTAGGTTGTCCTTTCGTTTTCTTGACAGTTTCCTTTGCTGTGTAAAAAACTTTTTAGTTTTGTTGATTCATTTTGTTCTTCAGATTCCAGATATAAGTGAGATCATATGGTATTTGTCTTTCTCTATCTGACTTATTTCGCTTAGCATCCATGTCACGGTTACTCCATTTTTTAATCTGGTGTGACCTTGTTGTAGAGAACCGCCCCTCCCAGGACACGCTTCCAGATTAACCACCTACACTGAGACCTGGGGATGCCTGCTGTCTGTCAGGATGGTTTTCTCCCATGTCAAAGCCTCACTGTGAAGTAACAGCACTTTGGGAGAGTATATTAGAGGTCATATAATCTGATGCTTATTAAAACCCAATTATTATCGGAGCCGATGATGAGGAAACCAAGGTTCAAAGAGGGGAAGCGACTAACCAAATGACACAGCAAGACAGCAGAGCAAGCAATGACCAGAGCGCCTTGACCACCTTTGCCTCTGCCTACTGCTCAGGCAGCCTTCGCCTGGTACTGCGCCTGGCTGGTCCCAAGCTAGTACGCACAAGAAAATGGTGTGTTCCTCCTAAAAACAATTCCTTGTTTTCCAAAATGGATACCTACTGCTGTTTCCTTAAGACAAGACTGAGAGGTATCTTTTTATATCAAAGCATTTAGTCTCACTATGTTTTATTTACACTTTATTTACACTGGGGTGTGTCCAGGGGCTTCAAGGTCAGCAATGTAACCTTCAATAAAGTTTCAATTATGCTAAATGAGTACATTCTAGAGATCTGCTTAGAGCACGGAGCATGCAGTTAACAACACAGTACTGTGTACTTCAAAATTTAAGAGGGTACACATCTCACGTTAAGGGTTCTTTCGACAACAACAATAAAAGAGGGCCACAAGGACACTTGGGGTGATGTCACACGTCTCTTTCCTTGATTGTGGCGAGTGTCTAAAAGGTGTTTGCATGTCAGACTCATCAAAGTGTACATATTAAATATGTGTGATTTTTTGTATATGTTACAACTCAATAAATCTGTTAAAAACAATAATACTGTGTTATCAGCAGTCCTGATTCAATCTACAAAAATATCTGGGGGTGGGGGGACATTCAACAGCTACTTGTACGCACTTTTTCTGGATGCTTTAAAGCTGAAGCGCCTAAGAAGAGATGATTTCTAGTCTGACTGGGGGTAGAAGAAAGAGGAACTCGCTGAAAGTCAAACAACCAGGTCTCCACTACCATTTCCTTCTTGTATGCACATACCAGAAGGAAGGAGAGAAATGGGCTTGGATCCACCACCGTGCCCCATCACTTCTGTTTAAAAGGAGCTAAAAGCATTCACCAATAATGTCATCGCTATTACTCTGAATTGCGTAAATGTGAAAAAAGAAACCTTTTCAAAAAAAGACAAAGATTTTCAACATAATACTATTCCCAGAAAAGGCTGAATTTTGACACATTATTATTAATATATTTCCATTTTTAAAAAAATACTCAGATCTTTTCACATTAGAAAAATATTTAATAAGCCTCATGATGAGTCATGGTATCCTGACTATAATTTATATCTTGAAAATGGCTGACAGGATCACTGAACCCCGGGTAAAGTCTGTACCTATTGAATGACCCCGCTCACCAAGAAAATCATTCCGGCTTTTATTACAATTTAGACACCAGAGCTAAAATAATAGAATAAATTCTCAATCTTGCCCATCACAGTCAGTGGCAATCCCTTTCTCCCCGTGACTGGGCCAAAAGCCTCGGCAAGCTCCTGACTTCCCTTCTGTCACGCCCCGTATCTAATCTGTCGGAAATTCCAAAAGACTTTTATCTTGAAAACACATTCAGAATCCTCACTCCCTGCCACCACCTTTGCTGCTTTCCAGCAAGTTACCATTGCGCAGTGGAGGAAGGAAAGGGGGGACCCTCTGCTGTGACCATGGTCGGCCCCTGGGGCCCTTCCCCACACAGCAGCCAAAGTTCCCTTGCTAAAGCTCAAGTCCATCAGGTCACTGCTCTACTTAAAACCCTCTCGTGGTTTCTTCCTCATCAGAGAATTCCAGAGTGTTCCCAGTAGCCACCAAGAACCTCCTCACTGATCGCTGTCTCTCTCGGCCACTCCTCCAGTTCCGCCAGCCCCCTGCTGCCCCTCTGACGAGGCGCACCCACCGGCACGCAGGACATTTGCCCTGGCCGTCCCCTCTGTGACACGTGCGTGGCTTAGTCCCTCTCAGGGTTCTGCTCTTTCTGAGCAACTCAGACAACACAGAACACGCCGGCGGCCACTGCTCCCGCAGCCTGCCGTGATTTACACTTCTTCGTAACACTGACCACCTCCCGACATAGTACATATTCTTACTCTGTATGGTGGGTCCCCTTCCCCAGGAACACATAAGCTCCACAAGAGTAAATACCTTACCCTCAGACAGAAAAAGAATGCCTGGAACCGAACACACATTTAATAAATGTTTGTTGAATGAATGTAAGAATTTCTGTCCGTTGACACAGTTACTTGGCTGTCAAACCATACCCATCTTCCATTTATTTTTGACACGTAGCCTAATAATGTGTCACTTCATCGGATGGCAATGCCATTCTATTTATACTGTGTGATGATGGGGCCTCTCGGCTTCCTTCCAGCATGAGACAATGTGAGCAAATTTAAATCCCTTTGGTTATCACAGATGCCAGAGTTCGGCACAGGTGCAGGACCTCCGGCGGATCACCCCGCAAAAGGATGCATTCCACAGCTGCCAGAGGGCGCGCTCCCCAATTACGTGTCCCGGACTTCCTGCTGAGGTCCACACGGTTCTCTCACTGGTAAAAATTTGTAAAATAAGTATTAACATTAACCTCAATCAGAGAGCCACGGTTGGGTTTTTTTGTTGTTGTTGTTGTTTTTCCCCCTAAGGAGCCCAGACAGCAAACATTTTAGGCTTTGAGGGCCGTGGGTCTCTGGCAGGACTATTCGGTTCCGCTGTCACAGGGAGGGAGCAGCCACAGACGACATGCACGTGAACGGGCACAGGCAGACGTGGGCTGTAGTTTGTCAGACCTGGATCAAAACTGCCGATCTGAAAATCGGTAAATGTGGTTGTTGGGGGGCAGGTTCGAGATGGGCAGAGCCCAGTGGATTTTAAGGATTCTCTCGCTCATTCACAATAACTCTTCTATGACTAATCACTGGGAAGGTTTAATATGAACCAGCTTGGTTACCTTACGAAGTCATCTGTAATAAAAATGACACTAAAATGAGATCCCTGAGTGCCACCTCCAACCGATATTCAGGAAAAAAAAAAAAAACAGGGTAGTGTTAGTCATTCTAGACAGATGTGATTGGTTAATAGTTTTTAAAAATTAATGACTATGGGTTACAAAATGGATATCACGGATGCTAGTTTCAGCGAAACATGATATAGCACCTCCCCTCAACCTTCGTTGAGAAATTCATTCAAATTGACTTTGATGGGACGACTCCTGCAAAGCTTGCAAAGTGTCGAGATGAACGCAAACTACGGGATGTGGATGATGAACAGCACTCTGCCACCTCATGAGGAAGGCATCCCGCACAGTGCCCGGGGGCCGGCGGTCAGCCCGTCCTCGACATTTTAGTAATGCTCCGGCAAAGGTGGCAGACTGAGCTTTTCCACCCGCACACGAGGACCTGGGGCGCGGTGCACACGCAGGCAGAGTGGAACAGACATGGAGAGATCACATCGAGATCCTTGTGGAGACGCAACTGTGACGGGATACGGGTTAATTTTTTCTGAGATTATGTTCTTCGCTGACACAAGCATAAAAATAGGGAAAAGGAATTTAAATGGAGTTCGCTGAAATATAATTTCTATTTCGAGACAGAAATAATCGCGCCCCAAAAAGGAAAAACATCTGAAAAAGAGATGTCTCATGCCGGCATCTGCGTCACCGACTTGGGAGACGCAGGGAAGACTGGGGCGCAGAACCCCATGATTCCCCCACTGGGGACAAAATAATTTACTATAATTAAATAACAGACAAGCAAAAGTGTTATCATTGTTATGTTTTTAAATTACGGCAAAGTGCTCCCTTGGTTTAACTCTTACATGACAAATACGCTGTATAAAACTCAGTCCTTTGTCTTGTTTCTTTGAGGGTTTATTATTCATTTTTTGTCTGCTATACAGAAATTCCCCAAGATGTTGTCTGTGTTGTTTACTAAGCCTAATCAGTCAAATGCAGGTTGTTGGGTGAGACCTGCCTGCATTGCTGGATATAAATTAAAATTATGCCTATAAATTCACTGCTCAAATTATCTGACAAAGACTGTTGTATTAATTTTGCAGCTGAATACATTAAGCAACTGCAAATTCACTTTCTTGATAACATAATTACTTTAGATGTTGTTCAGGTATTGCCACAGCACAGATATGGATTCATCAAATATTTAAAGCCTATTTAAAAGCCAAAGATTTATCTCTGATAAATGACCTTCCTAACATATGGAGTTATTTCACTGAAATTACAGCTGTTGTCATAAAAGCAGATAGCATCCACTGGATTGAAAACTAGGCAGGACCTGGGGCAAAGCTTACATTCTAAAAGATATTCCTTACATGTTAAATTCCAGCACTGGAATCTTTATTTTCATGCAGAAATGTACCCCCCCCCAAAAAAAAAAACCCTAATTATATAAAACAAATGAGGACTTCCAGTTTCCAGTCTGACCATAGAGAACTTGGAAGTCGTCACTCCCATCCTCACAAGAAACAAACTACTGCGGGGGAGGGGAGCCTGAAGATCAACTGCTCTTCTTCCATCTGTCAGAGAACTGAGGTCATAGGGCAAACTGAGACCCAGGCAGACACACGGCACCACAGCTCCCTGGGAACAGAAGCCCACGACTGGAGCCAGTATCCATGGCAACAATGCGAACTATAATGGAGGGACTCCTAGAGGATCAGTGTGGACCGGATTGAGAGTTAAACATTCCAAGGAGACCCCTTTTGAGGGAGGAGTGTCTCTAGTTTCCTGAGGTCCTCACTGTGGAAACGAGAGAAACGTCCCCTCTTGCCACCAACACAGGAAAGGGGGACGTTACAGTCTGGGGAACACTGGAGCTCTCTGTCCTCCTCGAGGAGGCTGGCCGTCGAGGGAAACTCTACCTCCAGAGCCCAACCCACCTGGGGGAAGGACGACAGCCAAGTCCAGCTCCCTCAGCCTTCCGCAGGGGAGGAAGGAGACAGCCACCTCGAGTTCACTGCAAGACAGAACACGGCCGGTCCCCTACACCTTCCCACCGCATCCCTAAGGGCTTCTGGGCCACCGCAGAGCATGAGCACAGAAGAATGAGCCTCAACCTACTTGGTCAGTGTCCAAAAAAGAACCTCAAAGAAACAGGGAAGACAAGACAAGGACTCTATGTGAAAGGCGGGCCTCTGACGCCACCGCTGTAGCAAAGGGCGAACACAGCCCGGCTCCTGGCCAGGGAAACAGAACACCCCGCCCTGGAGGCCGAGCTCCAGGAGCTGCGTTTACCTGACACTTCCTGACTGGCTGCCAGCAAAAAAAAATTCAAGTACACAGCTCCACAATATCATAGACTGATACTATATTTCCAGCTACCAGGGAGGTTAGAAACCATTCAACTATCTTGTTTGACAGATGAGGAAACTGAGACCCTGGGAGATAAAGTGAGCACATGGACATTCAAAGATGAGCACTAAGGACTGTGTCACAGTCAAACACAGATCACTGGGGATGAGATGCATTACTGATCCTCTTCTTTACAGAATGCTAGACCATTAATTGCATTTAATCACTCTTTACCCCGCCAATGTGAAATGATTTCAATATCCAAAGATGTTCCCCTTTCTCCATAAAGTGTTGCAATATCCATTAGACCTCTCGGGAGGTAAAAGCATATTCCATTTCATTTCATGCAGAACTCATAGAATCATGTAATTCTTTTCCTACAGGAAATATAATTTTACAGTAGTCTTCAAGTTATAAATGGAGCTGTTTAATTTAGAGGCACAGAATGATCCCGGTGTGTGCACGGCATGTTTATTAAATTTATAACTGTAATTCCTTTGGATATGTATTATATTTGCCTTGTATTCCACTGATCCATTGAAAATATTTTGCTTCTTATAAGAGGCACAAGGGGGCATTCATAAAAAACATGAAATGTACCTTATACTTCAAGTTTTAACATTAAATATAATGGATTAGTGATACGAATACCAGACTGAACAGGCACCCTGCACCTTATGACTAGTTGTCTGTAATAGAACTCAGTCGCCTTTTTCCTTGATACTTTAATGCTGATGCCTTTAAACTGGGGTACGGATACCCCGGAGACACAAGGACCTTCCAAGAACTGTGTGTGGACGGTCAGTGTTAAGGAAATCGGTTCCCGTATGAACCTGACCATGTGTCCGCGGTCCTGAAACTGATTTGCACACACTCCCCGAGGTGAAGGCGTCATTCAGAATCTACCTCCTCTTTTATAATCTCCATTTTCCTATTTTACGAAAGAAAGGAATCATGTCATCCTGATGTATAAAACTTCTGAGGCACAAAACAAGAGGAAATATTGAAAGGTTAATGATGAATGTTAAGAAAATAGCTTTAATGACTGGAAACATCTTCTTACAAGTCAGGTGCGCCCAAATGTTTGGTTTTAACAAAACTGAATCTATGGTGTCAGTTGACCATTTAAAAATATATATTTTGTCGATAAATGACCATGTGATTTTTTTGGCATTTAACTTGAAAAGGATTGAAGTGGTGAGCGACATGTAAGAAATTTCCACTTCTGTGGTTCCTCAGCACTTGTAGCCTTTAAAAATCAGGATTCGAGCTGATTTTGAGAGTTCTTCAATCTAGTAATAACATTCAACTAAACATTTATGAGCTAACAGAAAATATTAGAGCTGTCCATTTTGTTAAAACATGTATTTAATAATTCATATGAATTATATCTATATTTTTTATCAATTGTGTAATAATGACGAGTAGAATAACTTAGTTTAAAATTTTAGCAATTAAGTAAAAGGAATTTCCTAATTAAATTTGGGGTAATAAAAAAAAGACTTTAAAAATATGTAACATGAGGATAAACATGAGGAAGTTCATTAACTCAAGATAGAAAAGGGGAAAAGTAAAATCTCTGACTTTTAAAGTAGAGCTTGTTCACTTTTATGTAAATGTATCAAGGTAGGAATCAAATCATCAGGAGCATTCAGATAACACTGGATTTATAAGGAAGTGATGTAACAATTTTACTTTTAAATGTTAGATTGACGGTACAGTGAAAATTACATCCTTTCCAACTATTTACATTGATGATAGAAAAGTTAAAATATCAACTTGAAAAAGAACGAGGGGCATATAGTTTCTCAAAATGCTTTTAGGAAGTATGTGATATAAAAAAATGTTGGAAAACCACCCCCTAGATAACACATAAAGGAAGACCGAGAAATCGATAGCTTGCGATGTCACAGGTCCGAGCCTCCTGACCCCTGGCTTGGAAGCACTCCTGCCATAACGTTGTTCACTTGTCGTGATCACTCACGGTCCACACACCTACCGCTCCGTGATGTTGGCAACTGTGAGCTCCCTGTTCCCCAAATACAGGAGCCCCAGTACTTAGCACAGCGTTTCCATTAAAAGCATTCAACGACATTTTAACAAGTAAAACAGAAGCATTTTACACTTCCGCTTTGTCATTTTCTCTTAGAAAAGCCATAAAATATTCCGAAATAAACAAACAAAAAATCTAAGTTGTGCAAGCTGACACATCCCAAATATCCCAAATCACTTTGGAATGCTTTACACATAACACACGCACAAAGACATTTTAAGAGAAAGCAAATGGGGGAATGAGACAGACAACCTAGATGCGGCTTTCGTTTCTTCAGTATTTACTGAATGCTCCCTGTATGCCAGGCACTATTCTTGGATGCTATCGGCTGATGGTAACAGCTCCTTATTCATGATGGAGTCGGCCTGCACAGTTCCTTAGAGGCACTGAATCAACTGGAGAAACATTAAGATTCCACAAGCCTTTGACATATACACGCTTTAAGTCCACCATCTGGTTTGCCTTTGTACGTGGACCATTTATTGCCCCATTTCTCAAGGTATCTGGCCTCACCTCTTGGGATTTCTAGGTGGGAAGACCAAGTTTAGGAACTGGTCTGGAATACCGATTCTGTCATCTTTCTGAACTGTAAAACGATTCCCCATTTGACTTAACGGCAGGCAGGGCGTCTCCCTGCTTCGGCTTCTAGAAATCCGAACTATGAAAATACACAAATTAGGGATTCGCTACTCAAAGATTAGAGAATGTCTGTTGAGTGAAGGTCATTGTTATTATGTTGATTATATAATTTACCCAAACATTTAATTCAAATTCTTCAATTCTGATAAAATTCTTCAGAAGGAAATTATATCGTATAGTCAGTCATATGCAGGTGTTTTCAGAGCCTATCCGTTCCTGTTTACATTAAAACTATCCCGTCAAATGCAAATTAAATACTCTTTCCCCATACCATTCTGGACAGCTCATCGATTGCACAGCACACTAGTCCCAAGCATGGGAAATGTGAAAATTAGGGACGGAAAATAAGATAACACAGGACTAGGAAAAAGAAAAAGGCAAAACTTGCTATTAGGAGTCATGATTTCCTACAAATTATTTTAATTGAAAATGACTAAAAGCATCTGCGATATTTGTGAATGGGAAATATTCAACTGAATCTAAAGATACTTCCCATGTAAAAAGTCGGCACATTTTTAAAAGCGAAGCTTCAGTAACTCAGAGACTTTGCCCCTTGCCCTCACTCAGTCCTTCTGACTTCCTGGTCATGGTTTCGGATTTAGGACCATTCACAGAACACAGCAGTGCGCGCATGTATATTTTCCTGGTATGTTTTCTGCCACCCATTTCTGTGAATATAAAACTTACAAAGAGCTAAGTTTGTAGAATAGTAAATTCATCTGCTCTAGTGCCTGTTTTCATTATAACGAAATTATCAAATGTCCTTTTGTGGGAATGAATAATACCCTTATTTACTGCTTTGCATTTTTCTAGGAAACCCCCCCAGGTGCTATTTGTCTCTCTCCCTGCCCCCCGACCTCTCTTCCTTTACATGCCTGTCACACCAGCTTCCGAGTCCCCCACGACTTATGCCACTTCCTCAGATAAGTTTTCCTTCAAAGTTTTCGAAGACAGAATTTTAGAGTATTTCATATTTTAGGTTGCAACTGCACATTTACTATTATCGTTATTCTAGTGGCCAGAAAGGCTTCCGCACCAGAAACTCCCACATCCCCAGGCACCTCGGACTTGCTCCTATTACCCATCCCTGGAGGAAATATTCTTTTTGGATTAAAATCCATCAAAGATATTCTGCAGAAGTCATCCATATTGAGAACTGCTGGCTGGTTTTATGGAAAAGCTGCCAGCAGAAAACTTTGAAGATCCCAAATAAAATGGTGCTGTGTATTATAGATTTGAGAAAGAAAGGCAAGAGAGGGGGCCCGGGACTTGGTTAAGGCAAAACCGCACATCTTCCTTAAGTAGGAGGAAGCCTAGGGGTCACGGAATGAAAAAGGAGCAAGGCAGACTCCGCACAGAGAGAAACCCGCGGGCTGCAAAGCCAGGAGCATGGAGGGGTCCACACCATTCTCTGGACGCTGACAGCATTTGTGATCGCGAGCGCGAATCTTAAAAAATTATCTGTTGTATGTTTTCTGGTTTTGGGGTTTTCAGTGATGGACTAAACTGACAAGTGTTTCCAGCCGTCACAGGCTTCATGACAGGGTTACACACGACTGACACCTATCTCTTCACTAGAGTGGACATGAGGAGGGCCAATTAGTCAGGATCACCCAGCATCATGTCCTGGGACACAGTATCAGCCTGGCATATAACAGGCACTCAACAGATACTAGTTTATTATTACGTTTTGAGTAGTATTATCCTTAATATGATTATTACCCAAAAATGACAAATTACATTACAAATAATCACATTTAGTTATCAAAAGCCAGATGGAATTACACACGGATTAAGGTAAACCCCCTCCTACCACTAAGAAATAAATGTTTTGCGAACGTCATCTATTTTTTTTTTTTTTTTTGGAAATTGACATACAGCCCTTCATAAAAGAAAGGACCAGGCAGTGACTGTGTCTGACAGGTGCATGAGTGTAGAACTGGTGTTTTCACAACAGAATGATGTCGCCATTTTACGATGAAAGAGTCTAGAAATCATCTAATTGGGAACTTCTACAGAAGAAGCCCTGCAGCCCAGAGGACTTCACAGATGTTTGTCCAAGTCGCGTAGTTAGTTGCAAACTAGAAGAAAAACGCTGGTCTTTCTCCTCATTCCCCAGCCAGAATGTCCGTGTAAACAAATATACCGAATGTTCATATTATAAGTCACAGAATGTCTGTGTAAATAAATATACCGAATGTTCATATTATGTCACAATTTTTTTAAGTATGACTTTGTGTTTAATATTTAAAAACTAATATTGAATGCATTAGAAAAGCCGATAACAAAGAAAATCATTTTACACTGAGTTGTGAGAAACTGGGAATTACTTTTCAGAAGTCTCGTTCTTTTTTTTTTTTTTAAGCCAAAGAAAAGGGGGAAACCCCTATTATTCCACTGACCCTATTTAAATAGGTTATCTTTACTCCGTATTCTGAAGGTAATACTGTTTACATTCTAACTGTGCTTTCCATACATAATATTTTGGGAAGCAACAAATTGGTAATTATCTTTGCTAATGAAATGTGCGATCATTTCAGTCAGATTTTAAATGGGGGCACAACCCACATCCATGAGAACCAGTGAATAATCCCTCATTACAGGTTCGTGGTTTTGTGCTTGATTCATAATTTTTCTTTCTGTGGTTGATTTTTATTATACATTCAGTGCAATTAAGAAATTTGGTTTCCCCTCTTAGTATATATATATAACCCCTATATTCACAAAGCTCAGCAAAGTTCCCGGGAAAAAAAGAGTGGATTTTTGATGGTTATGGCACTCAAGAGTTTTGTGAAATTCATTCTGTTAACAAAGTAAATTCTTGTTTAGCATTAGTAACCGACAAATCATAATTCTAAGGTACCTCAGAAAATAATTCCTGTATCACTTGAAAAAGCTAGAGCATTTCTTTCCTAAGGTTAAGTCCAAACCCAAGTTGGCAAACCATATTGATAAATTAATGAGGAAAAGCTTCCACCAAGAATTAAAAGCAACCTTGAAAATATCTCATTATATATTCCTCTACAACAAGCAGCATCATATATCAATGTATTAGAATAGGCTTCTTGTTCAATCTTTTTTTTCAATCTTACATATACTTTGTTAACGCTGATCATAAAACAAGTCTCTGCTTTTACAACGCTTAAAAATTATTTTAGTATCAGTTAATTTCAAAGAGTGAGAATTAACTAGTGTGTGTATGTGTATGTGAAAAAACTTCTTTATATTTACAAAGTTGGGTTTATATTCTGCATGTATTCAGACTCAGTTTTACTGCATCCTTTCTGATTCAGAAGTTATTAAGATTAAGCTGATGCTCAGTAAGGATTGACTATATGGCAGGTGTCGATTTTACATTGCTACTATATTTACTCGCATAATTTCCCCTTTTTCTTCTCTGATAGTCTCTCCTTAAAAGAGGAGAGATTAAGAGGATCCTGAGCATCCAACTTCGGTTCACACTTAAGATTCTCACTTCCACTTTCAAAAGAAGAGCAAGTCATACCATTTGCAACGTGAATCAGAATGTAGGTTCACTAATGTTCTTCTCTTCCTTCAGCAATTTTCCATATTCCTCAAAAGTACCTCCTAGAGTGAAATAACTCTTGAAATGAGTGTGCCTGTTTATGTGTTAAAAGCAGATGGGAAAAGAGAGAGAAAAGAAGGAGGGGAATAATTAAAGGAGATAGAAAGTAAATTGACATTTAAATGTTCCTTCCTTTCAGATGTTCATCCTACATCCCTTTCACTTGCTCTAAAATGAAGAAGGCAGTGGAGAGGATCCTGGGTCACTTCTGGTGTTCCCTGTGGGCTCACTCAGGGGTCCATAAGCTGCTTCCCACCAAGAGGGTAAGAAAAATAAAATGATGGTCAGGGAAGGAAGGGGAGAACTACTCAGGCACGGCAGAGAAGTTAGAGCTGATCTTTACCTCGCACAGCTAAGGGCCAGAGAGTACGTATTTAATGTAGTCGTTTATCTGCACTTGGCACTGCGGCTGGGGGGAGGGCTGGGTGGGTGGGTGTGTGTGTGTGTGCGTGTGTGTCACCATATATATCACATTATGAATATATCAAGGATAGAAACATAAGATTATGGTTGATTGACAGACCTATAAGATGGGGAGGGAAATAGAGAGATGAGAAAGACTTACAGGAAAAAAGTAATTAAGAGAAAACCTGGAGGAAATAGATCCTAAAATGTGAAAATAAAGACAAGCATGAATATAATAGTAAGGTATATTTTTAATCTTCTACTTTAGCATGCATTTTTAGAGTTTGTAGCCAAATGAAGAAAACACAGTATCACAGTATGTAGAGATGCATTGGGAGTATCTTGAGTTAGAAAAGTGTGTGTGTGTGTGTGTGTGTGTGTGTGTGTGTGTGTTCTGAAAAAGAGCTTATAATTTATAGCTTAGGCCCAGGTCACAGTCCGCTTTCTGAAATCACGTTTGGTGAAAACCTATGCTGAAATAACACATGAGCCAGCTCTTTCTATTCTATAAAGTGCTTTTGGGGATTCTAGAAACTGACTGAAAGCCACGCGAGCACTGGCTGCGTTGGACCTCCTCCGTTTCCTGCTGCGCCCCACTTCTCAGGCAATCACAGCCCATTATGTTTCCGCGAACTGTCTATTTTAGGTCACGGAGACAAAAAAACTGCAGTTTGGATGCCAGTACCTCAAAACTCAAAGCTTAACAAAATGCAATAATCTGATTATATCAATGCAATAACATGTAGTCGACGAGTAATAAGTCATTTCCCCATTTTCGTCTACAGTATGTAAGGACGGTATACGTCATCACCAGATGCTGTTGGTAACAAAAGGCGGGCAGCAGAGAAAAATTTCTCGCCCTCCCAAGTCCCTCCCTGTAAAACTGACGCCCTCTTTCAGACCCTGCACCCCTCTGCTGGGTTAGGGCCACAGCTTTCGATCTGTCCACACACGTCTGTCCCAGCCACGTGGCAGAGTCCGGCCACAGACTGCCTCAGCCGCACAGTCTGCCCTGTAATTTCAGTGATCTACACCAACATCTCGCTTCCTTGGTAATGATAATGTTGTATGATTATATTCGCCAGTTGCGAACTTGAAATGAAGCAGGTTAAGCAAAGGATCAGTCGAAAATCTCGGTCCCTCCCGCCGTGACCTCAGTCGTCTGGGAGATGAGACGCTGAGGCACCATTTACTTAGCTACGCCCGCAGCCCATCAGGAAGGGCGAATGCACCGTGCAAAGCGATCTACTGTGAACTGCTGGATGGATGTCTCTGCCAGAAATGTGCGCTGAAGCATTGCAAAAACAAACAAACAAACAAACAAACCAAATAAGCTGATGAGGAGGCAAAGAGAGTAACGGGGAGGCGAGAGCCGAAGCAGAAGCTATTTCATCACCTCTTAACGTTAAAGAGTTTCAGGTTCCCTTTTCTTCAAGTGTCTCCATTTTGGTTTTAGTAGTAGATTCTGTTTAAACACTCACTATATAAAACATTATCAGTGTATAAGGACTTTCAAGAGATCCCCGTGACAGAGCACAAAAGAAAATAAGATTGTCCTATGAGAGTTAAACCTTAACATTCCATTTGAATGTCTCTAAAATGAGACATTCAAACGCAAGCGTACAGTCCTTTATATCATCTGTGGATAAAACTACACTCATATTTATAAGAAATAACAAGTGTTGGTGTGGCCGTAAAGAAAAAGGAACTCTCACAAAAAGTTGGTGGGCAGGTACATTGGTGCAGCCACTATGGAAACCAGTATGTAGGTTCCTTAAAAAATTAAGAACAGAATTACCATATGACCCAGCAATTCCTCTTCTGGGCATCTCCTAAAAAATGTAATAACACTCACTTATCAAGATATATGCACCCCTATGTTCATTACAGCAAAAGTATCCAACCCCCCGGCCGCGGACCAGTACCAGCCCGTGGACTATGAGGAGCCAGGCCGCACAGCGGGAGGTGAGCAGCGAGCAAGCGAGCCAAGTTCTTCTGTCTCTGCAGCCGCTCCCGGGCGCCAGCATCACCGCCTCAGCTCCGCACCTCAGATCACCAGGCGTTAGTTTTTCATAGGAGCACCGGTCCCTGGTGCCGAAAAGTTTGGGGACCGCTGCATGATAGTATTATTCACAATGGCCAAAACATAGGAACAACCGAAGTGTCCTCTGACAGATGACCTGATACAAAAGACGTGCTACATATACACAATGGAATATTACTCGGCCATAACAGGAGGGTGAAATATTGTCATTTGTGGCCACATGGATGGATCTTGGAAGTACTATGCTAAGTGGGATAAGTCGGATGGAAAGGGACAAGAACCATATGCGTTCACTCAGATGTGGGATATAAAACAGAAAGCGACAATTGAACAAACAAAACAAACTCATAGACATAGACACAGTTTAGTGGTTACCAAAGCGGAAGGGGCCGGGCGGGCAACGAGGAGGGTAAAGGGCGTCAAATACACGGAAGGAGACGAGGTTTGGGCGCTGAGCACACAGCGCAGGACACGGATGTCGTATTACAGCAGCGCACGCCTGAAGCTTACAAATGTCCCTAACTACTGTTACCCCCATAAATTTAATTGCTTAAAGATCACACTCATGTCTTCTTCCCTACGTTTAGGATGCCCTGTGCTGGATCACACGGGTATTGAACTGAGCAGCAGAGACTCACAGCTCTAACCGACTACAGCACACGGCTTACCTTCCTGTCACTGCTAAGAGGCTGAGCTCTGGAGTTTGGGACCACTGCTTCAGGCTGTCCTACGCCATCGGAACTTGGGCAATAATTTATATTCTTTAAGGCCGGTGCTGCCTAAACTATAAATTGGGGAGCCCGGCAATATCTGTCTCACAGGAGACGGTGAGAGCCGGATGATATTACGAATATAAAACGCCTGCCAGGGATTCCGACATGTGATGGGTCCTGGGAAACGAGAACGGTCTGCGAGCACATTCTTGAGGTGGGAAGCGCGCGGCTTTGCAATCGGGTGGCCTTGAGCATCAATCCCAGCTCTAGCACTGACCCGTGAAATGGCCCTGAGAAGGTTAAAGACGTCTCCAGCTCTCCTCCTCATCTCCGCCGTGGCTCTACCAACGGCAGCGACGACAGGTCCTATGAACAGAGTGCCACAGAGCAGCAGAAGGAGGTTACAGTATCCACCACGATTTCTCAGTAAAAATAAAGAAAGCAGGACAAGATGGAAACAAGTCCCCAGCAGAGGAGGCTCCGAGAACAAGACCGGGAGCCACCTGACTCGGTCTCTGCAGGTTTCTGTCCAGCCAGAGGAGCCGAGGACGCCTCCCTGCTCCCCTCCTGGTGCACCAGATCTCGGAGTTCTGCCTGGAAACCTCTCTGATCTGTCGCATCATTTCTGTCATGGCCACCAGGCACGGACCCCTGTGCTTTGCTGTCCTGGCCACTGGAACCGTCTCTCAGACTCACTCCGGCCATTCTCCATTCTCCGCACAGTAGCCCGAAACATATTCTGAGCAAAAAGGCAGCTGCATCGCACCCCCGATGAAGTCCCTTCCGAAGCCCCCCGTTGTCTTTGGGGTAAAATCTGAACCTCTCCATGGGACCCTAGCCAGCTTCCACTCCCATCCCAATTCTTCCCGAGTGGGCCAAGAGCCAAGGATTCTGAGTGTGCCGTCCCTTCGCTCCCAAACGCCACACGTGTGCCCCAGGGGGCCACCCGTCCCTCTCCCCTCGCCGAGGACACGTCCTCCACTCGGCTGGAACGCGGCTTCCGCTCGCCCAGGCCGTCCTCTAACACTCCTCACTCACTCATGCCACTCGCGTCTCTGCCTTCCTAGTTCTAAGCCCCTTTGTTTATCTTCACGTGTTCTAGGCACCGTGGGTGTAATCCAAAGAGGAATGAGAGAGAATTGTGGCCCAGCCTCTAACAGGTTTTTAAATTTTTTTCAGTACTTCTGAGGGAAGGAAAAAAGTGAAAACCACTTCTAATTTGTTCCCTTTTCTGAAAAAAAAAAGCAAAGAGGAGGAAAATTTTCATTTTCAGCATCTCCCTCTTTCTTCTCTGCTCTCATGTTCTCCTCACAGAGGTAGCAATTCTGGGCTTAAAGCGAAGATTTTTATCTTTAAGATATACGACGTCTTAAGAAGTTGATGATAAGAAGCAAATATGACAAAAAATGTGTCAGGCTCAAACCCAGACCCACGGCAGCAGCAGCTGCTGGGTCCGGAGCGCTGTCTCACCGTGCCGGCCAGGGGAAGAGCGCCTCCCCCAGCACCTGGCACACGGCATTCCCTGGGGGTGGCAGGGGGCGCGGGCCAGGACTCCGGGCATCCATCTGTGCCACCCGAGCTCACATGCACTTCGCCGCCCTTCCTGGCATATCCTGGCTGACTCTGTCCTCCTCTGTCCCTGCATGCCATGCTCACCAAACCTTCCTCTCACCAGGGAGGCATGCAAGTCAAATGCCATCAAGATGGCTTTGTGTGTCCCTGCAGAGCAAGGGAGGGATGGACATGGTGCATGTAAAAAGCTCATCTATTCATAATGGGATGAAGGGACTTTCGCATACCACAGGAAGCGCGCAGTTGGAGGCAGTAACGGGAGCCTTAAGATCGGAGGAGCACACAGCCCGCGCCAGACACCCGCCGGCTCTGGTCCCCGTCCGCGTTTGGGCCTGGCCCTGCTGCACTAGCAGGGGGCTGTCTCTTGGGCGCGACACCCTTGTCAACAATTTGTTTTCTCTATTCCAAAAACCTACGGATTGAAAAGACATTAAGCCTGAAGCAAAGCACTGATGAGACTAACAAATATGACCTGGAAGAAAAAAAAAAAAACCTGCTTATTGAAATGGGTGCATTCCATCTCCCACATTCCCACTGGCCAACCTTCCGAGTGGGGTCCCCCGAGACCACACATCAGGATGCCTCTCTTCCACAGCCCCATCAGAAGAAGAACGTGATCTTTTTACAGTGTTGATGATGAAAATCGAAGCGTGAAAATTTCGCAGTGTTTTACATTTACTTCTACAGAGAAATATATCCAATCTAGATCTCCATCATTGAAAAATTATAGTTTAGGATCGAGAACATGGAAATTTCTATTTTTGAACTAATAGTGTTTATTAGGTATGTTTCCCATTGTTCTGTGTTATTAATTTATACATTATTATTTCTCGGGTTACAATGCTTATTGTATTTCTTTATGGATTTTTAAAGAGCTGATTATATAGTTTTTCAGTTAATTAGGTCACTTTGTAATATTAGAATATAAAAGGCATTTTGGAAACAATAAAGGAAAACATTTCCTAAGTGTGATGACAATCAAGTAAATCATTTAATGGTTTGATTTGTTGGAAAGGATGCCAAGAGTTATCATCAGTCACTTTTCATAGTCGGATAGGCTGCTAAATATGGAAAGAAGGAAATGTTAGCATATTAATCCATTAATGTGCTCTGAGAAGAAGTGAGGATTTCAATTATGCCAATCAGAGAGCGTATCATTTAGCTAAAATTTGTAGTAAACACATTTTGGGGTGTCTGTCTGCTCTAGAAAGTGCCCCCACCAACAGGCCTCTGAAAGAATGAGCTCGGATATCCAGATCGCTATTACAGGACCCGTGTTCTTGTCCTGTAATAATACAGATGACCCATGTGTGGCATCTGACCTAAGGACACCAGCTGGACTGAGTTAATCAGTGCTCTTGCAAGAATTTAAACACATTTAAGATGCATAGGGACAGGGAACTCGTGGCAGACGCATGCGCAGTTGAAGACTGGAATGTTTTGGGTCATGTGCCTTCTGATACGCAGAGAAAGCCATTCAACAAAGATTCGGAAGAATAGTGCCAATTACAAAAGCACAGATGGAAAACACATTCTTTGAAAGAAGGAACAAGACAAAAAAAACCAGGATCCCAGTCCCCAGATCCAGGAACGTGGGGTACAAATTATACCTACACTACACCCACAGCATAATTTACACCCAGGTCCCTATGCATTTTGGGTCACAGATATGCTTGATTTTCCAGAAGTTTTCCTCCCTAGCCCCCAACAGATTGCCTTTTCATTTAAGTTAGATGGAGTGAATTTCTCTTGCAAGCGAACAAACAATTCCTAGTTAAGACAGTGTACACACACACACACATATACATAAACACACACACACACACACACACACACACACACACACACACCTGCATATTAGGAACAGAAATCTTTGCCTTAATGAAGCTATATTTTGAAAAATCAGTGGCACATAGAGAAAAATTCACAAGACATCCAAATGGGTCCTTGTAAGTTACACTAATGCCATAAAAAAGTAAAAAAAAAAAAAGAGAGAGTCAATCTTCTTTTGTCTTTTTTCTTTTATCGCATATGAGAGAGTTCAACGAGATCAGTGGATCAGATAATACAAAGATGGATCCAACAGTGTGAACATAAACCAGATCGGCCAGCAATTTATTACGTGTAATTTATACCCACGTCCCTACCACCTGCCTCCATTCCGATAATCCCATTTCATCCTACGTATCTATTACAAAGAATTACTTGGCGTCACCCAATAGATCATGCTGTTTCAGAAACTATTCCCACACTTCTAAATTTTTCCTCGTTCTTTAATTTCCAGTCAAATGTCACCTCATCCATGAATCCTGCTCAAACTGCTCAGACTGGGTCACTCACTATACTCTTGAGCATGAACAGCCCTTTTACAGCTGTGTTACGGCCACTACTCCAAAGGACAATCGCTTGATGTTTACACACCTGACCTGCCACTTAACCCTAAATCTCTGTGTCGAACGCAAGGCCTGAATGAGGATGGGTATTCTACTGATGTTTACTAAATGAATAAATGAACCTATTGATTAAAACAATCGATGCCTTTCTTATAAGAAAAAAAAGGCAAATATTTTTCAAGCATAAGTGAATAGGGTTGGGATGGGACACTGTCAATAAAAAATAAAAAAAGTTGTTTTTCTATTCCAACTAAATAAATTCGGAAAACAAGTTGGAATATTTAGTACAGGGACTGTGTGTTCAGGAACTGTAATTCCGCTCGAGCTTCCCCGGAGACATCACCACGGAGCCGCCATTCGCCAGGCTACCGTGGAAGCCACCGGTGCCACCAAAGGGGCTGTTCTAATGTGGGGAGAAAACATTTTCTGGTGGTCTTGATGTCAAGGAAGGATTAACATCAGTCGATGCTTTCAAGTGACATTGAACCAAAGCCATCACTATTTAATACCAGCTGCTCTACAATTACACCAATTAATTTTCTGAGTAACAACTTTCTATAAAGGTTTGTGAGTGTATGTTTGCGTGTGTGTGTGCACGCATGCATGTGTGTTTGGGAGGACGGGTGGGTTCAGGGGAGGGAGAAGTAAACAAGCAACAAAACTATTTATTGACAGACAGTTATTATCTATTACCCTATTCTCCAGACGGGGCGGGGTGTGGGGGAGGAGCCTCGGAGACACTAGCTGCTGAGGCGGATCCCAGACCTGACCTGCTCGCACCTGGCTGTGTGAACACCTTTAGGCGCTGCAGCACCTTACTGCTCCTGCTCCTTTTTCTTCGCCATCGTCCTTAGACAAGCCTAAGTCCTCAAGTGCAGACTTAGCAGGAAGTATCAGAGGATGTGATGGACATGCTGCCATCGCAAAAGGAGGTGCCTGTTCTAGTTACTGAAATTCATTCCTGACCTTGAGAAGGTCAGTCTACTCTGGGCATTAACCGACCAGACCTAAAGCAGGAATTGTTTCTCTAATACTTTTATTAATGAGTTTGATTACCATTAAAAAAAAAAAAGTACCACGTGAAAACATTTATTTCGTCTTTTCAATCAAAAATGGTTCCCAAGGACTAGAAGGGTTCCTGATTTAAAGTGCTCAGAGTATTGAATTGGTGTATTAGCTCATTGACAGAATACCTATAATCAGTCATAGATACAAATAAATGCATTTCAATCGCCTGTTTATAACTAAATGTATGCATCAAAACAAATTAAGCTGGCACATTCCGAATGTCTTCTTAATTTCTTGGACGTGGAGCTCCCCTCATTCCTCTTTTCCGATGTGAGCAAACAAATAAATAAATAAATAAAAACCAGCCATGTCTCCGAAGTGAGAAACGTGTTCTGTGGAAAAGCTGATATGAAATGTTTTCCTTTTTATAAATGACTCGCCTGTACGGTTCTCTATTATATAGTAAATGGCTCCTCTGATTTGAAGAACTTCCAAGCCGAACCGACAAGCCTGCGGTATTGCCCAATATAAACAGTAATGTGACAGAATGAAAAAAAAAGTCATTCCGTCTCCTCTTTAATCTTCACGCTTCCTGCTCTGCACCCCTGTCCCTCTCCAGCACGGAAGGGACCGGACGATCAGTCTCGGCTCCTCCGTCAGGCGGCACTTCGTCCCCGGCGAGCGTGTGCGTTATCAACTGAGGGGAAATGAAAAGCAACACGCCGGCGGACAGATCACCTGTCGGTATATTTATATCACCTTGATTCCCACCCTGCCCCCCACAGCATTCGGAAATATTGAAAATGCCCTTGAGTGACATCCTCAACCTGAGTCTCTCCAAGGAAGCAGGACAAACACCTTCCTACCAATTCTTCCAAATTCTCACGGCAAAGACTCCCCTAACTCAGGCTAATGATGTTGCCAGTATGTGGGAAGCTGGAAGGCTCTAGAAAACAAAGTCGAGCGAGTTTGATTTTTTTTAAGCTGCAGAAAATCTGAAGCGCTGGGTAGCCTAATAAAAGGCTTGCAATCAGGACTGATGTGTTCGTGTCCTTGAAAACACATTTTGTGATGACATGTAGTTTCTGTAGTTGAGTAACTGTATCTATGATTTCACCTGGCTCTGTCAGGATTTTTTTTTTTTTTTTTATTCCTAGACATTGCTTAGATCAGTAGCAGCTTGATCACTTTCATAATTAGTACTGAAGTATTCCTTCACTTTTCTGGAGTGTAAAGCTGACATATAATGAGAAGGATGGCTTTAATCCTATGAATACATAACGGGACTAAAACAATTTTATGCTGCAAATGAGGCTGTCCAATTGCAGTTGGACTCCTGACATGATCCGTTCAAGTACCCCCCACACACACACACACACGCTTCTTCTCTACTGAATTTTTATATTCCACACTTTCTCCACTTCTTTCAAGTAACCACCCATACTCTTATAATTAACTCACAGCTTCATCTTACACCTTTTTCTTTTTAAGTAAATAGTCCATCTGACCTGAGCTATCTCAATTTTCCATATATCCATGTAAAACTTTTTCTATATATTTAGCCATCCTGGTTTTTTTTTTCTCTTCTACTTCAGAAAAATTTTCCTTCCTTTCTGAAGTTAAAACTCAGTCTGATCCCTGTCCTTTGCACATTTTTCAGAATCTTGCTTCACCGAGTTATTATACTCACTTGATTTTTGAATTTCTCCCTCATTCTTTTTCTTCTAGACTAGGTCCATGCCCAGTTCCCCCAACCCAAGTCCTTTCCGTGACCTTGAACTCAGTTAAAGTCAATACTTTCTCTCTCTTCAGGTTTCTCATTCATTTCCATTTTTTTATTTAAAAATTACAATATAAAAAATTAGGACAAAAAAAATCAGATTGATATCTCATCACCCAGTAAAAAAGTGTTATTATTTGAAGGTATTCACACACATTTAGGAAAATATATTTAATAAAAATTGATCATGTATTATAAATGTGTATTCCATGGACCAATATTTATGACAAATGACTTTCTATATTAATAAAAGTAAATCTCTATCATTATAATGGTTGTATTTATTTGTTAGTGTATAGAGTATTTAATCAACTCTGGTATTATATGTTAGGTAGCCAATTTTCTCTATTACAAATAATGCTGCAGGATAGTCTTTTGTCTACACCTTTGCATGCCTGTGTGATTACGACCTTAGTGTACGCCCTTCAAGAAGAATCCTAGGAAACGTGTTCAAATGTTCACCCACATGGTATACTGAGTGTGGGTGAACTTGGATTGTCTTACCAGCATTAACTTGGCTCTTCAACTGATTGTGATCTTCACCAATGACTTAATAAAATTACTCTCCCAAAATGAACTGTGACACTTTAGTCATCACAATCTGTTTTCATCCTAACAGTCGTCATTCTTCATGTCTACACATGACGTCTACGCATGACCCCTTACATCTTCAAGCTCTCCCCTCCCTTAATAACTTCCATTGCGTTACCCCAGCAATTTTACCTCTATCCATTTTCTTTGCTACCCATGGGTCTTCTTCCTTCTTCCACATAAATACCAGTCCATATTTCACTCAGATTTATTTGCTTACTTTATTATCCTTCCTAATCTGATAGTCTTGGCCACTCCCAGTTATAGCTGTTGCCTCCTTTTTTTTCCTCCCCAAATCTGGCTTTTCCAAGAATTTCCTGATTTCTCTTAGATTTATTTACCCTTGCAGCCCAATGGTAACAAAAATAACAGGTCTAAATTCGCTGATGCCCTCTTAACCGCCTCCTCTTCCTGGGTTTCTCAGTGCAGTTGGCTTCTCCGTCAACTGCGGCTTGAGCTGAACGTCCCATCCCTCTCCCCAAACGACCATCACCAGCATTAACTGGTTTTGCCAGAGCATGGTCTTCCCGATCTCTGCCGGGCAGGGTGACGACGTCTACCATCCGTACTCTTTTCCTGCGCCTGTGCGGGCGGGCGGCAGGTTCATCGAGGGCCCCGTTTCCCTCCTCGGCAAACCTGCATGCACCGAATTCAGCACATGGCAAGGCTGCTCTGCCGCGCCCCCGCCCCTCGCTCGCCCACCCCGTCCGCCCCAGGCGGGGAGAAGGCGGCGCTGAAGCCCAGTCGGAAACGCGTGGAAAACCCCAACTCCCTGGATCCTCCCAGCTCTCAGCATCCGGAGCCGGAGACCAGGAGGGAAGCCGCCAGGGAGCCGCTGTGCACCAGTTTTTTTTTCATTGATTTTGGTTTTTGTCTTGCGGCTGAAGTCAAGAGGGCAGGACAGTGCTGGCAACACCCCCGAAGACAGCTGGCGGGAGCGTGACAGCCCTGGAAACGCGGCCACGGCCCCCGTGGTGGGGGCACAGGCAGGTGCCCGCGGTGCAGGCGACGCCCCGGTGTGCAAGGAGCAGGTGGCCAGGACGCCACCCGCCCGCAGCGGCCTTGGCGGAGGCGGAGGCCGAGGCCGTCCACGTGGTAGAGCTCGGGCCACCGCAGCACCAGGACGGCCTCCCCTGCGCGCCGATCCGGCCCCTTGGCCGGGTCCCCGAGACCCAGGCGACGCATCTTCCCAGCTCACGAAGCCCATGAGACCAGCAAACAAGACGACCAACGCCACGCTGAGGCTCAAGGCCTGTAGGACCGGCACAGCATTTCCAGGGCACGGAGTGACATTTCTCTGAACGCAGAAGTCAATTAAGATGTTGATGTGAAAGGCAACTTTGCGCATGAGGTCGATGTGGCCTGCGCTCAGTACGACGCGGACCCTGGGCTTTAAAGCCCGAGTCCGCAGGAAGGAAGGCCGGCGTGAGATGCCCAATACACACGGCTCTTCCTCTCAACCCATGGGGGGCAAGAATATTTGATAGGATCCCCTTTGCTGAAAATAGCTTATTCCTTACAAATCCTTTAATCAATATTCAGGAGTTCACTGACAACCCTCCCCGAGATGTGAAGCTAATTAGCTGCTGATCGTAAGCTTCACATTTAGCTCTTCTGTACCAAAAAGATCCTTTGAAAGATGTTTATTTTGGGAAAGAAATATGGATTAAGACCTCAAAACTGTCCTCTCAAAGGGTTCTCTTCTTTTTTTTTTGTCAAAAGACAAAGACGATAACCAGGAAAATCAAACTATTTGGGGGGTGAGGCAAGAAGCCCTTGAAAATCAAGAATTTCTTGCTGCTGCTGCTGCTGTTGTTTTTTAATGCTGTCAGCATTTTAAGCTGGTAATTCACCCCTCCCCAAAGATTTTCAATAAGCTCATCAAAACCCTAGGAGTTTAACAAGTTTAATAACTTAGAGAAGAGACCGCTTCTCCAGAGAGAGACTCCCTCCCACCCTCTCGGCTCTCCCTCCCTACGGTCCACGATTTCCACGCCAAGCGCCGTCTCTGGGCACTCGACTAGGCGGCGGGTTTGCACTGCTCTTTGCGCTTATTCCCCAAAATAAACTCAAGAGATTGCTGTGAAATGCCAAGCTTGCACGGCAGAGGGGCAAAGAAAAGGCATTCGAGTCGGGCTCACCGTGTTCCGGAACCGCACTGCATTTCATTAACTGATGCCTTTGTTCATCGATTGCCTCTTCCGACCCTCGTCAGGCACCATCCACTGGACCAACAGAAGCTCTGCTTTGCCTTGCTGTACGTGTACTTTCCTTTTATTTCATGAAGAAATTTGGAAAACGGTTTGTTTTCATTCTCTCATTTCAGAGGAGTTCTTATTAAAGATCCTGAATTAAACACTAAGCAGATTCAAACATCCTCTGAAAATGTAAACAGAGAAGTTTGTGTTTAGGGAAACTGAGGCACCAGTACACGTCCCACAGATGAGGTCAGTGAGAGGTTGTCGGTCCTACCAAAGCCTACCCACGGCTTTTTTTTTACACCTGGAAAACCCATTAGTTACCAGTCTTGTGATTCTGTCCACCCCGTGATGATACGACAGGTCTTATGCAAGAACTACAGTTATCAACTCCAATCAATGCAACTAGATAAAAGGTTTAAAGATCAGAAGCAAAACATCAGTCCTGTTTGGCCTATTTGAAAATAACCAATTCACTCACTGCTTTTTTCCCCCATTACCAATCACTTAGTGTCATACGGCAACTAGGCTCAGAAGCACACCAGTCCCCTCAAAAATGAAGAGAAATTCATATTTTCTCTCTCATTCATACACACACACACACTTGCATGCTTTGCAACTCAGTGTCAAAGTGTGTGTCATTTTTTTCTTGAGGGAGTTATGCATTTTCCCCCACTGAATGCCCAGCTACAGAACAGCCCTGGACCCTACATATCTCTGGCAGCAACCGGAACCTTCTCTACCAGTGAGGCTTTTCCAGAAGTCAGTGACAACAGGTTTCTAAGAACTTTACTTTTGCCAAATGTTTTATCCTGTTCCCTTTCTTTAGATAATTGAGAACCATGTCTCTTTCCAGTATATTTATGCACTACAGTAAAATGGAAAGGAAAAGTAAGTATGGTCCCTACTATCATTGAGTCCATCCTCTGTGCTGCTTTGTCTAATTTATAAGAGTTCTGGGTCCTGGGTGATTGACTGCAACGTAGATCTATCCAAATTAATTTGAGAATTTTTATAGTGCACTTGGTAGAAGGTAGATTTTTATTCTCCTGCCTCAAACTGGCATCAAGAATTAATGATGCACAATTTGTTGGGTGATTTACATTCTTGCCGGGTCTTCGTCTTCGTTTAACACTATTGTGCAGCTGCGCCTGTCCCCGTAAACACAATCCCGTCGTCCTGCAGGCTGCGGGAGATGCCACACCTGCTCGGGGGTGGGAGACACAGCGCCTCCATGAGAACAGACAGACGGACACGTGAATCTAGGAGGGGAAAAGGGAAATGGACAGAGGCCCAGACGAAAGGCAGAAGGAGAGAAAGAGGCTTCAGAATGGATGTTAGACTCTGACGACGACATCAGGGAAGCTGATGGTTTGTATTACGATCATAATAATTCACGGGGTTTTAAATAATTTGAATTACGCTTGTCTCCTCCTTTGGTCTCATTCTATTGGAGTTGTACTTTGTCACACACACTCCGAATCACACTGCTTTAGACTTGAATGTTCATACAATTATGAAAAAAAGACGAAGGTTAAAACATAAAATCGTTATGTTTTTTGACAATCACACCTCTAAATGATTGTTAACTTCTCGAGACTGGTCATCTGGGGGAGATACTGGGTTTATTTTAACACTCCGAGCAATACTCAAAATTCTTTAAAATCTGGCATTGCCTTCAAAGTATGCAGCGCATTCTATTTAATATCCTTGGTGGGAGCAAACTTTCATCTTTGAAAGTTAGGCTGGGAATAACTTCGGAGATCCTGTTGGATGATAATATCTGGACTCTCAGATTCAAATTGGATCTTTGTAAGAAATTACATATTGGGCTATTTTTGGAGCATACAGTACGTGAAAGGCTGGCTACACAGAAATGGATAACTGAGTCCTTGTGCAGAACAGCTTGGGTCTGAAGGGAGAAACACACAGAAACAGCTCATTCCGACGCTACGCGCGCAAGTGCTCGGCCCCACGGGGAGCCGGGCGCCTCCACGCGAGGGCTTCCTGGGGACGGAGGTACCTCAACGGAGGCTTAAGGAGTGAATGGGAATTAGATAGACGAAAAAGGACAGAAAGGACATTCCAAGCAGAAAAAAAACTGTGTGATTAAATGCACCTTGAAAGGTGGTGAAACCCATTTTGGAAGCATTACTACATGGAGTACAAATGCTGGTGAGGAGGAGATAGAAAAGACCAGAAAAATTGGCAGGGTCAAGTTGTGGTGGGTGGATGGGTGGGTGAGTGGGTGGGTGGGTGGGTGGGTGAGTGCGTGAGTGCGTGCGTGCGTGTGTATTTCTAAGGGTGTTTCTTAGGATAAGGCAGGGAATGATATGGTCAGAACTGTATCTCGAATAGCTCTCTCTGAAACATCACCTCCTTGCTCTGGGTTCTGGGAAGAAGAGTACTGACGGACAATGGGAAAGGTGACAGTAAGACCAAAGAGGAGCGGACAGATCAAAAACATTTCGGATCTAAAAATAGCAGATATAACCAGTGATTTTTTATTATTATTTTTGTGTGTGTGGTGAGGAAGAAAGAGAAGAGCATCAGGTTTATGTGGAGGGCACTAGCCCAATGCCACACACGCCTGGCAGGCTGGCGGAGAGGGACCGAGAAGGGAGCTCGGGGAGGCCAGCCTGAGCACTCAAAGCACAAGGAAACCGCCACCGCTCCGAGCTGAGCCATCCCGGAAAAACGGAGCCGTCGCTCAGCTCCTTAGAAGTAGGAGTAAAGGACATTGAAGTCTTACAAGTTGGTTTCAGCAAAAGTAGTGCAGAACTGAGAAATACCTGCTAACGATATTAAACAGCCACACTCTGACCTTGAGCAGAAGCTAAAGAATAAAGCTAAGTTTAAAAACAAAGATTATGAACAAGACCAGAATAAACAATGGAGACATATTTGTCACCAAATCTCTGGTGAAAAAACATTGGGCAGTAATACCGGAAACCTGCACTATGTCATTTCGAGTGTGCTAATCTCGTGTGTGCACGTGTGCCCATGCTTCAGTTTAATAGTACGAAGTGTATAACTTAACATCTCAAGTCGTATTTCGTGGTCTTTGATGTCATTCGCAGTTACAAAATAACTTCTTTTCACATTGGCATGTCTAGATATATGAACACAATGAGCCCCAAAACAAAACTGCGAGATTCTGACGGCCAAAGAGACAAACCGGGCATGATCCTTGTTGTTAGAATACCAGCCTCGATTGCAACACACTGCTCATACTGGCTCTGCAAGGACCACACCTGCCCAAGTCTCTCCTACAGGCTGCGAGAGTTCTCTGCCAAGGGCTGAGCACAAAAACGGAGATCGAACTAAAACACTTCATTTATAAGCACTTACTCCTATTCATAATTTATCGCTGCTAGCTTTTAGTTATGGATTTAGGTTTAGCCATTATTTAATAATTTCTAACAGGACTTCTTCACAAAAACACATCCAAAGCACTTAATTTTCAAAGGGTATCTCTCACAGGTATAGAGGAGTCAAAAGAACTCCTACCTAAATATTTTTTAAAGTCTTTGTTTTGAATTAATATTTCTATATGTGCTTTGAGAGTCAGGTTATAAAACTACTTCAGATATTACCTACGTGTACATTTTATATTATATCATAGGCAAAGTGATTTTAGGAAATTAAGAAAAAAAATGTGCAATAATGATAGACTTTAAATTGAGAAATATTTAATGTACAGGTTTTTCTTTAAGTCAATGTCAACTCATCTCTACTGCTCATTTAAGGAAACGGCATTATACACATTTTGAGAAACTAAATGTTCAAATAACTGAGTCTGCGGTGTTTTGCTACAGCCACCCGAGCAAAAACTAAGACAGACATTGAGGAAACATCTGGAACAGAATAAAATTCCACGTATCAAAATGTTTGGGATGTAGGAACAGCAGTGTTCAGGGAAATCAATGCTCTTCAATGTCGATATACCGTCACCCCTCTGAACCGAGGGCAGAGCGAACTTTCGGGGTTCCCGCCCTCTCCGACCTCCGGCTGATCCTCGTGTTCCTTAGAAGAGGCCAAGGTGACCGGGTGACAGAGGCTGCCACCAGGACGGAGGGCAAGCTGAGTAAAGGTGTGTTAGTCGTTACCCGACACCCTCTGGTTCACGATCGCCGTGTATCATCTCATTTAATTCTCAGAGAAGCTGTTAATGTCCTCCTCGTCTTACAGATGAGCACAGATAAGAACCACAGAAAGTTCAAAAATTAGACCTGGTCAGTGGTGGAGTCAGGTGTCAGAATTAGGCTGACTGCAGCCCCAGGTGCTTGATGCTGTGCAGTGTCACCAAACTAAGGACAGGCCAGGACTACAGACAAGGAAAGGCCTACAGACCTGCCCATCCTTGCTGTTAGGGCTGTTACCACAGAGGCCCCTGCCCCCCCCCCCCACAAAGCTCCCACCACAGGGCCTGGCACATAAAAGTGTTTCTCTCATCTCCCTTTTTTATGGAGATAATGTGGCACAGAAGCTAATTCCATCAAAGGAAACTGAATACAAACTCCTGTCACAATTTCAAGACATATCCAGACTGAGGTCTTCTTGTGCTCTTCCTTACAGAGAAAAGGGGACGATGGACAGCCCCGCTTTTAAGATGACGTTGACCTGGGTGCTTCTGCTTTAACATTCTGCTTACCTGGTGAAAAGCCGACCCTGCCCATCACCCTGGACACTCTGGTCCCGGCCATCTCAGGGGTGGCCCAGGAATGCAGACACGACACCCCCCCCCCCAGCTGATTAGAATGGAGACATCTCCACTCTCTGAAAACCACGAGACCAAAGGGTTGAGCCTGGAGGCCGACAGGCTCATAGTCTAGCACCTGTCTATATAAAAGGGAAAGCATCATGTGACCAATGACTCTGGAGCTCCGCTGAGTGCAGCTCTACTTCCCTGAGCTGAAATTATGACGCGACACTGATGAACAAAGCAAAACAGACAGTTTGGAAATGATTTCAAAGGACTTTCTGAAAGAAATGTGTTTTGCCTCTCTATACAGGGACGCAAACTAGGAGAAATCATGGTGTCTGACACACCACACAGGCTCACTGCAGGGTCACCCTTTCATATTTTCATAAAACTCTCTCCAGCCAGAAGTAGTTGCAAAAAGAATGTCCCAACTCCTTCGCTTCTGTATTCTTATCTTAAAAATGCCATATGGCACTGATATAAGAAGTAGGAAGCACTTAAAACTCACCTGTCGCAACAAACACTGCTGTTTTCCCTCAATCTTCACTTCCCTTTGGAGGGAATGGATTTACCGAAGAGAGGTTATTTAATCAGAAAAAAGAAATCTAATTTATCATGCACACTGAGATCAGGTCCTCCATCGATAATACAAGGAAAATGATTATTAACATGAACATGTCTTATTTCAGCAGATTCGCCATTTGGGGATTTAAGAGATACATCTGAATTTTGACAAAACAGTACACACACCCAACACCTAAATCTTAAGGCAAAAGGAGGCTCGAAACCCCACAGAAACATTGGAATAGTACCAAAGAGAAAACAGCGGAGTTTATACATCAAAGCCTTTGTTGTTCCTTTTTTTTTTTTTCATCAGGAAATTAGAATTGAGAGCTTCTAAAATGCTGCAAAAAAAGTCTTTGGCTATAGCTAAAAAGGAAAGGGGAAGTAATCAGGACATTAAGGTAAAAAGGATGCAGGAGTTTCCAAAAAGGAATAAATTACGAATGACGCATCCTCAGAGAGTGAAATCGCTGGAACCCTGTAAACTGGGGAGACCCCTGCGTCATGCTCTATAGGGAAGGCAGCAGCAAACGCGTCAGGCCCCCTCTCTGGGCCTAGAGATAACCTCCGGTAAGGTCTCCGGGCCAGATTCCCACTTACACAAAATCAGGAAGGGATTATTTCTAATGCTATCACTTATGCAAATGCTTTGACTTTTCACAGAAAAGTCAAGTTTCGAATTTAATGACTAGACTATTCTTTTCCTCTATGGTTGGGATAAGATCTTAGAGGACCCATGAGCTTTGCCGGATCGAAATCCCAGGAGAGAATTACAAGTTCTTATATTGCAATAATGCTGCTAATTCTGCAGAGGACAGAAAGGAAAACGGTAAGAAAATGAGAGAATTACAGAAAACCCACTCTAGGAAGTACAAAGGTGACCAGACACTAGCTAACAAGGTAGAAGGGCGAGAATCTGTTTTAACATGTTCATGATAATCTGTCAAAGAGCAAACACCGTGCCTTGATGGGTAGACCGAAGAGCTCCAACTTGTCTTCTACTTGGTGTCACAGAGAGGCACAGAGAAGACAGGTGACCATTACCATCACGCCACAACAGTCACAGCTGGTCAAACTCTTCAAATGTCCCAATTGCAACTCACTACCACTTAGCAAAGTGGTGAGACAACAAGGGGGTCAGCAGAGAGATTAGGTGGGAACAGCTGAGTAAACAGCGATGACGACACAAGACGCAAAGAGCCAACGGTCACGTAAGAGCCAGGGCCGGCTGCAGAGTGGCACAGGTGAGGAGGGCTGGCTGTGGCAGAGGAGCCAGGAGCATCCTCCGAGGGTAGGTTCTGCTGGCCTCGGACACTGGAAGGGTGTTTTATAGTTAGCGACAGAAAAAGGAGAAAGGGAGAACCCCGCGTAGAGAGAGGACAAGGTGTGAAGACAGAGAGGAAGGAGAACAGGAACACTTAGAACACAAAAGGGGGAGTTTGGCACAGTAGAAAGGCAGTGTCATGCCAAAAAGTCTGAAATCGAATGGTGGCAGCCTTCTGTGCCAAACTACGGCGGAGGCACTGGATAAAAACCATGAGAAACTTTAAGAACATGGACTTGGCAGCCGTGCAAAAGGCAGGCTGGACTGGGACAGGAAGGAGAGAGAGAGCAAGAGAGAGAGACAGAGAGAGAGAGAGAGAGAGACAGAGAGACAGAGAGACAGAGAGACAGAGAGACAGAGAGAGAGAGAGAGAGAGAGAGATGGCTCTTCCAGTTGTCCAGGAACAGAGAAGAAATGAAAAGATTGAGTCGCAGTTTAAAATCAAGCTTGGCAAGGAATTATTCAGTAAAATACCTTTTGGGATTCAGGGAAAGATTTTCTTTTTTTTCAATGCCCTAAATAATTTATAAAGAAGAAGAATGAAAGCACACCTGTTGCTGGACTCTTCAAAGACCAGCTACTAATTATATGAGACCTTGGAAGCTCTTCAGAATAAAGAGAATCGCAGTCGGGAGCTGGCTCTAACACACGCTGTGCGGTGAGAAAGACATCACTCTAAACACACAGCCCAATCCCGCACCTGAGTTTGGCACCGAGTCTCTGTACCCACGTAGAACTGATTTTTTTCAGGCAACCAGAGGAAGGGACTCTAAACCAGTCTTTTTCATTTCACTTAAAATTCAGAGCTACACCTTTGAGAAATCAATAAGTCAGGAAGTATGAAGCACTCACAGTCGTCTGAAGTGTCCTGGGATGAGGTGTTGCTAATAATGTAACAAGACCCCACACACAGGAAGAGTGCTGGCTGGCCGAATTGCACACTGTCAACTGCAGCTTCCTATGTATTGAGTTGGTTAAGTCTCAGGAAAAAAAAAAAAAAAAAAAGGAGGCAAGGGAAGCCTGCACCGCACCCAGGAGAGGTGCCTCTGATGCTGGCATGAGACCACGAAGTCTGAACAAACGAAAAAGCGATTTGCACAACACCTTAGTGTTGGGTTGTCCGAGGTCTCCATTCTTAACTAATAGATTCGTAAACGAGGTTTCTGTCCAGGACGTGCTCCGACCTCACTGCTCGGGAGCGCTCTGCCGCCGTGCTGACCTGCAGCCTCGCCGCCTGGCGAGAAAGTACCGTCCACCTGACAGAACGCCCGAACGGTGCTAAGAATTTCCTAAGAGCATGAAGTAAGGTGGCAAAGGCAAGCACGTCACTTTGGAACACACCTGCACAAGAAGTAGGCTTTTTACGGAAATACGGCTGTCTGAAAAGTAAGCAATGCCAGTCATGGGTAGCAATTTAGGACAAAAATACAGAGAAAAAGAAAAGTGAGAGGAAGGTCAAAGATATATCAGGAGAGCGATAAAGTGTATGGTGATAACTACATCAACAAAGGTCAAAGTTAAGGCAAACGCACCGCCTACGCCATAAAGAGGGTTGTTCCATGTTTATAACAATGAAATCTATAAAACCGGTAAGTCCCGAATGGCTATATATCAAGTATCGTAACAATAAAAGCGTATAAAGCAAATACTTTTAAAAATCTGACAGAAGCGCAATAATGTAAGGAGCCCTGTCCTCAGCGAAGACCAGGTGGGCAAAAATATCATGATGCAAAGAGTCAAAAACTACATCTAATAAGGATGATTCAACAGACACTGAACTTTAAGAGTCTAATCTTGAGCCCTGCGAACACTGAATATACTTCTTTTTAAGGGTCTATACAATTTTTCCGAAATAATAATTATGAATATAATGAAAATATTAGCTCAAGAAAAGAGAAATGAGTCGATGAAACAGAATAAAGAGGCTAATAAGAATATCTTAGCATATAAATTATTATGACGTGATGGTAAGTGGCACTGGAAATCATTGAATTACGAGCGAGAATAAACTAAATAAGTAAATCCGTAAATGATGAAAACGTTTGGTTGCTATGAATAAAAAATTAAACGTAAAAACAGTAGTAATAAGATACGTAAATATTTACATTATATTGGATGCAGAACTTTTTTCCCACATAAGAGTACCAAGGAAGAATCTTAAAGATTGATATATTTGGGTACACGAGCAAATCTTGGAAAAAAAAAAAAAAAACTGCTGGATTCTTTTAGCTCCCTCCTCAAAATAGCATTAACAAGGTAAAAAGAATCTCAATCATAGTTTTGTATGTAGAAAAAATATCTCTATTTACCATCAAGAATTACTCAATATTCAGAAATCAGTTGTGTTTCTATCCTCTAATAACAGACCATCAGAAAGAGAAATTAAGAAAACAATCATATTTATGATCACATCAAAAAGAATAAATTACCTAAGAATAAAATTAACCAAGGAGGTAAAAAAAAAATGTACTCTGAAAGCTTTAAAACATTGATGAAAGAAATCAAAGACACGAATAAATGGAAGGATATATCATGCTCATGAAAGAATATTGTAAAAATGTCCACACTACCTAAAGCACATCTACAGAGTTAATGCCATCTCTACCAAAATACTATTGGCATTTTTCTCACAACTGGAACGAATAATCCTAAAATTTGTATGGAAGCACATAAGACCCTGAACAGCCAGAGCGATCTTGAGAAAGAACAACAAAGTTGGAGGTATCATGTCACCTGGTATCGAATGATACTAACAAGCTAGTGATCAAAACAGTGTGGTCCTCGCACAAAACCACAGGTCAGCAGGACTGAGAGCCCAGAAACAAACCCACGCGTACACTGCCAATCAATCTGCAACAAAAGAGGCGAGAATATATAATGATATCAAGACGGTCTTTCCGATAAAGGGTGTTTACCAGAGAAAACTGGATAGACGCATGGAGAAAAAAAAAATTAAAAAAACAAATCGCTTGCTTATACCATACACAAAAGTTAATGAAAAATGAATTAAAAAACCAATATATAAGACCCAAAACCAAAAATTCTCTAGAATAAAACACAGGCAGTAAAATCTGACGTTGGCCCTTGCGATACGCTTATAAGTTTGTCTCCTAGGGCGAAAAAAACAAACCCAAACACAAGTGGGACTGATCGGACTGAACGGCCTTTGCGCCGTGAAGGAAACCGTTGACAAAATGCAAAGTCGACGTACTGAATAGGCGAAGATTTTTTGCAAATGACGTTTCCAATGAGGGGTTGCCCACAACATAGTAAGAACTCATACAGTGCAACATCAAAATCACAAACGATACGATCAAAAAGGGGTGGAGGGCAGGAACAGACATTTCTCCAAAGAAGACATGCGGACGGCCAACAGACACGCGAAAAGATGCTCAGCAACCATAATCATCGGAGAAGGATAAATCGAACCGCAATGAGATGTCACCTCCGTATCTGATCATGGCTGTTATCAGAAAGAAAGAGCGAGTGCTGGTGAGGACGTGGAGGAAAGGGAAGCCTTGGGCTCTGCTGTGGGAATCCAGATTGGTATACGCTGTGGAAACCGGTATCGAGGGCCCTCAAAAGATTAAAAATAGAGCTATCACATGACCCAGCAATCCCATCTCTGGGTATTTACGCAAAGGAAACACCACTTTCTTGAAACGACATGAGCACCTCCATGTCCACCGCAGCACTGTTTACAGCGGCAACTCATGTGCCCATCAAAAGATGAATAAAGCCGCTGTGAGGGAGACTGGCTCAGTAGTGACCACAGCTGCGACTTTATCTAAAGAGGCCTCTGGGAGCCAGGAGAGCTAAGCCACTTTCCCCCCGGGCTCCAGGTCTGTCTTCTGCCTCATCATGATGTCGCCCCATCCCTCACCCCACAGCCCCCGACTAAGACTCTCTCACAGAACGGGCATTCTTCTCCAAGGAAGACTGGGTATTAGCCGGAATTATCAGGTGACACTTTCAGGAATCACTTTGTTTACAGACGAAACAAGGGACAACCTTCGTTCCGCACATCTGAGTTACAGCATGAGTTCCGTGTGCGATCTGCCAACCGTACACAGCCACAGGCTCCCCATCGAAAGATAGCAGCCACCCACAGTGACAAGTGGCCGGATTCGGCTCTACTTCCTAGCAGTGGCAAAGCTCTTAGATATTTTTAGTCAGACAATAAACATTTAAGTGCCTTGAGGGTACTTACCTAGCACTGTGCTTAGTTCTTCCTTTACATGGCAAAGCAAAAAGCTAACAGCTCTAGTCCTTAGACTTTTGACTAAAACAGGGTTCCGCTCCAATTTCCCACTCCCCTGTCACCAACAGCACTGAAGCTAAAAGGACAAAAAAAAAAAAAAAAAAAAAAAAACATCTTGCTGATTCACACACCAACTCAGAGGCTGTAGCAAGCATCCTGGCTTGCAGAGTGGCCTTCCGTAAGGCAGACGCCCTTCGAAACAGCGGTGAATCCCTTTAAATCTATAGGATTGTACTTTTGAAAGACTCAAGTGGAAAAACTCCTCTTTATAAAAGAAAAACCTCCTAAGACACAAAGCCAATAGCCAGTGTTTTTGCTTGATTTACTTGAGTTAAGCTGGGTCATGTTACTTACTCAAGATATATGTTTCTTTTTATAAAATATATTCTCCTGGAAACCCAGACATCGAGTATATTTTATTCTGATCGAAACAAAACATAAATTATTTTTTTAAAACCGTTTGAACGTACACTGGTTACAGAACCAGGACTGTCCCCTAATGCGACCAGGCTTTTACATCCTTTCATCCATTCTGCATGGCTTGCTAAGTTGACAATTGCAGGCAGGCAGATCACTTCCATCAGAAAGAAAAATACTTACATTTATAGGAGAAAAAATTAATAAAGAAATCATTATCCAGCTATTTCACCCAGAGAAATCAAATTTTTCCTCTCACTCACCAAAAAGTCAATCATTGCTGACACAATCAGGCTGGTAGGCTCAGAAAAGTCAAGAATGAAGGAAAAGGGGCACCTGCGAGGCGGACCCACAAAAAGTGAGGGACTCAAAGCTCTGACATGGAAAACGGACGGCCGCCACAAGGAAACCTTTGCTGACCGGAGTATGCAGGTCAGGGTATAAGGTTGCCATTCACACATGTGTGTGACCTGGACAAATCTCTGTCAGTCTGGCTGTGCCCGGTGACTACCCTCCGGTCCGCATGCCTGGCGGTAGGATCAGACACGGGGTCACCAGGCACGTTTACAGCTGGGATCTGGGCAAATAAATCATGGTCGCTGGCTCCAGTGGCTGAACAGAAGAGAAACGCTATGACTAAACTATTTCAAACTCGAAGAAGGCATCACACACAGGCAGAGAAGCGACAGGGGGCCGGCTGGTAAGGGCGGGGCCCGGGCCCACGAACCAGGAGCGGAGCCGTGGAAGGCTTCCGCTGGCATCAGATGGGGAACAGCCTGAAACGGAAACGCCGGCCTTGCCCTGCAGTGGTGGGCGCAGCCACGGGAGCCGGGCTGTCCCCATCACGCGAAGCTGGCCTTCTTTTCAGGGGCAGGCTAGCGCACGGCCGACTCGGCTCACCCTGCCGTCCTGGAAAGTGTGTCCCTTTGACCACTTCCCGCCCCTTCTCCCTCCGCTGCAGAGGCTTGAGTCTATCATTTCCCTAAGACCACAGTGGGTCAAAAACAAGACCACCTCGAGTTTTGTTTGTTCCCTCGGACACCCGTTTTCCACCCTCCTTCTCCACGAGAACTGTTGTCGTGAATTTAGATGTACGCTTTTGTTCATATGTGTTCCTGAAATGTTGCATTTTTGTCCTGTACACACAGATTTTAATGAAGTTTTGCTTTGCATTTCCCCATGGGAATCCCCCCTCACTCAGGACTGCACTTAAGCTCTGATCCTATAACCACCTGTTGATCTAGCCCAGGGTACGGTCTCCATAAAATACGCCCTCCGCGCGTTAGCCAGCCACTCCCCCTGCAAATGACCGCCTCCAGTGCTCACCATCACAAACAGCGCTGTATCGAATGGTCCCAGACGCATTGCCTAAGAAGCAGTAAGGAATGTCTGTGGACTAGGTCCAGAGCAGAAGACTGAGCTGTCAGGCCCTAATGAGACACAATATTACGTAAGGCAAGGTAAGGCCTGGGCGCCACATCAACCTGCACCAGCGCCGCGGGAGGCCTCCCATGTCTCTGCATCCCCGAGAAACTCGACACGGTCCATCTTTGGCTGTGAAAATGGTTGGCCAATTATGGCCTGTGGGCGACCCGCCAAGTTTGTCAATAAAGCTTTATTGGAACAGCTGTGCCTGTTGGTTTATGTATTGTCTGCGGTTGCTTTCGTGACAGAGTTGAATAATCGTGATAGAAATAGTAAAGCCTGCCAAGCCAAAGATATTTACTCTCTGATCCTTTAAGAAAAAGTTTAATGACCCCTAAGAAGTGATACTGCATTGCTGCTTTAATATTTATCCTCTGATTGCTTGAATTTCAGCATCTGCCACAGTCCCAATGGTATTTTGGTTTTCCTCTTTTCTAACTTATCTGTACCCTTTTGGATTTCTTTTTCCTATTGATATGCAAGAGTTAGTTACATTCTAAAGAATAACTCATTATTAGACTTCACAAATGTCTTCATTCTGTCAGCTGCCTATTAACTGTGTACAAGTAACGTTCATGAAAGAGAAACCCTTAGTTTGAGCGTCAAATTAAATCACAGCGTGCCTGACACTTGGTGACTGAGATTCAAGAAGTCCTTCAGCACAGGTTCGTTTATTGACCTTTATCAAGTGTTTTCTGTTTTGTTCTGTATTGATAGAATAATCACATTTCTCCTTTGGTCTATTAGCATAGTGAATCACACCAATCAAATTTCCTGAATTTATTAATTCCTACAGCCTCTATTATCTGAGCTAATTGATCTGGTTTGCATCTGTCTCCATTATATACATGTATGTTCTTATCATTGGTTGTAAACTCCTAACAGAGAAAGACAAGCATTCCATATTGCAGGGGTCTAATAATATCAGTTCCAATGATAAAATCAGCGGAAAGATGGTCATGGCCAGTATGAAAGGGTACGCAGTGTACGCTATCAGGCCCACTCTATAAATCCATCATCAGTATTCCGAGAACTCTATACCAGGCTCAGATTTATACAGAAAAGGGCATCGTAAACATTGCTCACCAGTGTCAGAGCACTGAGCTCCGCCATCGAAATTTAAAAATTGAATTGAAATTTTCCTTTTGATGCATACTTAGCACTGTAAAATTCAAAACATACTTCAATTACGTTTTCCTCACTTGTTTTACATTTCTATTCAACCAACATGAAAAATGACGATCCAGTAAACTGATTTTTTCCAAAAAAATTCTTAACTCGTGAGTCATAACTCTTATGTTCAGACTTCCAAATGTTTTTAATTCTTATGTCATTCAGCATTGTTTTGTTCCCCTTTTTTAAAAAAAAGAATGCGAGAGAGAAGTTTCCATTGCTCTTTTTTGTCTTTTCGTGCTGACATTTTAATGTCGGGGGGTGGGGGGGGGGATCAGAAACATGAGCCTCTTCCTCTCTTTCAGTCTAGTAAACCAAGCTGAGTTTTGGACCATGCAAGGGCAATGGGTATGTGACGGCATTAGTAGCACTAAGAACACCCAGTTGACTAGTTTCCCAACAGTATCTGCTCTCCGTAGATTAAACGTGTCACTTACAAACTCTGTGATAAGTCACCAGTGTTACGAATGCCTCCTTTTACTTTGGTGCCAGTCTTAGGGGAATGTCATATTTACAACATTCCAACAGAATGAAAGGGGCAAGTATTGTTAATAAGAAACTTTAGCAAACAGGTTTCAGAATTGAGAGATTAAATAACCATAAGACAAAAGGAGATAATCAGATGACATATGCCAATATTCACTCTCTGGTAGAGACAGTCTCCAGGAAACAAGCATTTGGGGTCCAGTGGAGCCCAGAGAAGCCCGAGATGCTGCCCGGCTTACCGGACCTGCCTCCCCGTACCTTGAGGCATCTCTTCTCCAGAATTGATTGGGCTCAGCTTGTACCTCCAGGTCAGTCTCGGGTAACCTCCTGCTTCCCAGCCTTCTCCCTGCTGCTGGGGAAGATGGGCCTGTCCCTCCCCTGCACGTCCCGCTGTGTGCACCAGGAACGCAGGGCCCTGACTGCTCTTCACCCAGTCTGCTTCACAGGACTATCTGTAGTGAGCAACCTGGACAGACAAGGTAACCTCCAGACCTGGACAAAGGGCAGGTTTTACTTCCTGCCTGCTATAAAAGCAATGATTCCACACACTCCGGGTTCCTCAGCCACAATGCAACTCCATTGAGTACTTAACATGTACCTGGATTGTATCACGTCACTTCCAAAGGACCTGGGGTCAAGGTGAGTCAACCCAACATGCTGACGCCCCTGCTGCTTGCTGTATCGTGAGCAGTGAAGTCTTTGGTCCTGACCTGGTAGCGTAAGCATCCATGAAAGAGTAACAGGCTAACCTATTACCTTGTAAGTTGGGGGAAAGCCAATCACTGACCTAACATCATGACAACTTTAAGTTTCTGGCCAACTAAAACCTATTAAAAAAAAAAAACTTGAAAATTTGGAATAAAAAGCAATATGGAAAATCCTAAATTTCAAGATCTGCTTTCATTTTCTGCTCAATTTTTCAATTAAAAAATGTTTAAAGAGCCTTAAAAAGGACATAATTTTAAATCACACCCTTCGTTTTATTTTTCTTCCCACTTTGACAGACAAATGTAACCTTAATAAGCCTTTAAAAGATAAATAAAGCCTAAATCAGAACCCTGAAGAATTTCCCTCTGAATTTCTTTGAGTCATGGGAATATACACAACAGTTCCAAAGTTCAAAATTCTAAGCGAAATAAATCATTTAGGCCAGAAACATGAGTCTTGGGGCAACAACACAAGCTTAGAAGGTGGAAATGTCAGAGGGAAAAAAAAAAAAATCAATAAAAAACTGCTCATGAAAAAGACAGGCTTTAAGATTGCACAGGAAAACAAGGGAAAGGACACTTACTGAAGGCAAAGAGGAGGCTGATCCAACCTTAGCAGGTGTCCGCGGGCCAAATGCCACAGAAACGAAGTCTGGCAGGGAAGAACGTGCCAAGGAGGCACACGCGCCTCAAAGTGAGAGGGGAGCACAGATCCACAAGAGACAGGAGAATTCTTAAAATGTTTCTTTGTTTGTTTTTTTTATCAAGAATATGAATGGCCACTGATTTAGCTCATCAATTTAACCAATAAATAGCTGTTGTGCTGCTGCTGGAGGGCAGGACCTGCTTTACTCGGACCAGGGTTTGGCCAGATGGGACCCGCCACCTGCCTCGGTACCTGCAGCTGGACCGGGACCAGCCGCTCGCCAGCGCCAGGGGCCCGCACGCTGCGGCGTGGGAGACCCTGCAGCATCCTCCGGCCTTTCGCAGGGAGACTTTGCTGCGCTGGGCTCTTGACGGCAGGCGTACCGCGTGCGCGAAACGACGCGCACCCGCTCCACGGGGAGCGGACACGGAACGCGGGCGTGTCAACACGCAGCACGTTTTCAGGCACTGGGCGGCGCTAGGAAGAAAGCAGAGTAAGGGCAAAGGGCGTTTCTATCTTGCCGCGCAGGTGTTCGCTGTCGCGTACGATTATTTTAAGTTAATTTGTGTTAAAATCTCACTTTTAAAAGGGTGTCAAAAGATAACTTAATGCTTTTTTTCTTTCCATTTATAATTTATAACGCGCCTTTGCGAAACCAAATGTTGATGATGTGCGTTAAATGAGTAGAAGAATTTCACGGCCCACGTTTCTACCCAACGCTGAATGATCGTATCTCAAATAAATGTAACCGCCAGTGATGAACTTTAGTAGTCTCTTTCACACAAATGGCTGACTCACGACCACTGAGAACATAAGGGAAGAGATCCTAAAAAACCAGAAAAACGAAACCTGTATCACACAATTTTAGAGATGAAAAAGCTTAGCCATACATGTGTGAGGCACGGAGTCTATGGGTAATTTCAGTATCTTCCTCTCGATTTTGCTGTGAATATAAATATGCTCTTAAGAAATTAAAGATTACGAAAAAGCTATAAGAGATCGTTTTGGTTGACTTTTTGTTCAAGGAAGAAGTAATGAAATCCCAGGGAGGCTATCCTACCCAGCTCACCGAATTAGACAGAGGTGAGGTGGGCCAATACTGAGGTCTCTCACACCCAGCGGGCTTCAGGTCAACATCGTCACACAAGCTGCACAGTGAAGAGTCACTGTCCCACCCTGTACACTGTCCTAAGTTTCCAGAGACCAAATTCAAGGCTCTGTTTTGCCATAAACTATTTATTGAGGTCATTTTCAAATACCGCAAGCCTGCGTGCCTCATGTGTACTGAATCCCGATGTCCCCCAGACCCACCCCCCGAGAACAGTGAGGGTCACTGCAGAGCACGGGCTTGACAGTGAGGCCTCGGGAGCCCAGGGGCCTGACTGCAAACCCTGAAGAGCTCCTTACGCTCCTTCGAATATGTCTGAAACCTAACATGGACGTGCCCCAAATCCTGTCCTGAGATGCCCACTTCCTCCTGTGTGTAAAGCAAGGCGTATAAAAAAACAAACAAGCAAACAAAACAAAAAAATTATGAAACAGCCCCATTCTTCAAAAAAAAGAGCAATCGTAGCACCCACCCTCATACCGGTGTGTTAAGAATTAAATTAGTTAATACGTATAAAGTGCTTAGACAGAGTCTGGTATATATGAAGGCTAAAAATAATGTCAGTTACTTAAAATTCTACTTTTGAAAGAGTATGAGACAGGAAACATCTAAGACGTCTGAGCCATGGACAAGCTCGAATGTTCTACAAAGCGCCATTATGCAACCAGCTTTTTATGTCTCCGCTTCTCGAGTCTTCTAATTGCAGCTCTTGACATGGTGCAGGAACTCAGCACCTCCCTCTAAGCAAACATTCAGCTTGCTACAGCCCTACTAATTATAAATGAGGTCCCGATTTTCTCAGAAAGAATTTAGTAATTAATAAACAAAGGTTGTCTTTGAACGTCTGCTTTGTGCCTACTGCTTCCAAGTTAAGTAACAGACAGTCGTCTTCAGGCTGGGTGTGTTTGGGGGATGGTAAAAGCCATTGAAACTGTAAACATTGGTGCAGAATACAGCTAAGCAATAAAATTAAATCCTCACCACCACAGCAGAATCCCACATAAAAATGCATTTTTTTTTTTAATCTACAACAACGAAAATGTTGATTACCAAACAGAAGCTTTGAAAAGATCAGATCACTTGTGTGAAATCCAGAGACAGCACCAACAGTTGAGTAACTGTGTGTCTTAGAAAATAAAACATAATATTTGAAGTTGTTTGTACTTTTTTATAGCGATGTTGCTTTTTCTTTAACCAGGTGTTCATGAAACCAACAAACTTTAAACTCAACAACGAAATGATTCTGTTTAGTCATTGGCCTCTGAACCTCACTCTCTTCAAAAAGAACAGGAGACGAGCTCAACCACGTGAGAAGCCTTGAACACTACAAAGTCTTCTGTGGGAGAGAAACTCAGTAATCGCAATGTGGCTTTCCGGAGATGGCGTCACTGCTGGCCCGGCTCCTGAATGCTCCTAGGTAACAAGGGGTCACCTACCCCACTCCTCACTCTCCAAACCGCTTGAAGGCTTAGATCCCTGGCTTTTCGCTGTGGTGATTTCATAGGAAAACATTAGCAACACTTGCTACCAACAGCAATTCCAAGCCTTGCGTGTCTGAAACACCCTTTAAGAATGCACTGCTTCCTAATGATTTTACCGATAAGACAGACACTGATAAATTTCGCAGCCGGCCTGGGACCGCACGGTCCGCAAGTCAGTATTGACCAGCCCACTGGGGAAGGGCCGGGCTCATTGAGAGTCCAGGAAAGGCTCTCATTAGGCCAAGAATAATAGCTTTGGCAGCAATTTTTAAGGCACGTTGAAAAATACCACTTCTGAAAGCAAACTTTTCCACCAAAATGGTACCCAGTATGCTATATTATTAATTGCACTCAAAATTAACTATCCCATGCACAGGTTCATGATCACAGAAATCGCCAATTGTTATTTTAATAATAAACATTAGCTACAGAGTATCATAGTCACTTATGGAAACACAATATCCCAGTGTTCTGATGTGGCATCAATTGTGAAATGCATCATCAGCAAAGGATATTATGAAGTAGATCAATGCTTTCACTATTAAACATTAGAAAGGAAAGGTACAAGAAATACCTTCGGGCATATCAGTTTCCATTGGAAGACCCTATTAAAAACAAAGCTGACAATTTTTCATGATAGTCTTCAGAGCAAGTTACTGATTTCCTACTTTTGCTTTCTTTATAGAGGCAACTTTAAATGGTCACTCGGATGGGAAAGTTGATGACATGACTAGTCACTAAACCTGCTTTCTTTCTACCAGTTCACAGGAATGATGAAGAAAACTGCTAATATCACGTCATAGTCTTGGCCTCTACATAATCGTTGAGTCCAGTTGCGTTGGTACAATATGGTTTCCTGAGAGAAAAAAAAAAAAAATTCCTATGTTTCTAGACGTTGAATGTACATGTATCTGCACTTCTGCAGATGAAAATAAAATTAATCGCACCATATGAAATCTATTATTGCATACTATTTATGTTGCACTTAAGGAGGGCTGTTGATCTAAACATGCGTTCCAGTCACATTACTCATTCTGTCTGGAACTGGGGAGCTTAGCAAGCATCTCTTTCCTTTCTTCCGGCTCTGTCCCTGTCCTGAGGGATGCTGAAAGATGGAGGAGCACAATAGAACATAACAGGAATACAAATGCGTATCCTTTTCAGCCCAGAGGAAGGGTTGGCAACTGAATAGACGGTAAATAATTTCTTCTGTTCCATATTCCATGGAGTTCAATTTGAACTTGCTACAAGTAAACCTGAGCAGCTGCCTTTTCTGAAACTATAATATATTTCGTAATTTAGGTTGCAGTATCTTCGGGCACAGATCAAATCCAAAAGTGAGGGTAGATATCATTAAAGCTTGTTTTTAATCTACCTTACTCTTCACGCTTTGCCTTACTGCAGATAAGGAATGCAAAGTGTGGCTCGCGGCACCCGTGAAAGACCTTGAGGAAGCCACAATAATGTCAAGCTTTTGTACACCAGAAAAAAAAGAGTGCGAGGAAGAGCAAGTAGGAGACAGGGAAAGGGGAGAGGGAAAACACACGAAAGCCTGATAAGGAACCCAAAGGAAGAGGGCTAAGACTTTCATCAGTTTTCATAATTAACACAGATGCGCTATGATTGGATTTTCATTCTAATGATGCCGTTTAGCTATGCCTTAATATTGAAAATGGGCAAAGTATAAAACTACTGATCACTTAAAAGTCACTTCTGTTTGGGGTTTACTTCTTGACTCGTTTTTTTTTAAATAAAACCATGCGGTAATTAATGAAAACCTACGAGTGAAAGGATGGTTTTAAAAAGGTGTGGAGAGGAGAAAGTGAAATCATTTTACACGTTTATCCAGCAGCATTCGACATAATACTTCCTGCAGTGTCTGTAAAGGTCTGCGATGTGAAGGCTCCATCCTAGATCAATTACATCCAAAACTGTGTGCATGGGCCCAGCCAACAGCATCATTTTTGTTAATTCTCTAGGAGACTAAAATATGAAGCCAGGGCTGAGACACACTGCTGTCAGCCAACTCATCATACCAATGTCTTCCTCAGGTAAGACCATGAAGTCCTGTCTCACACGGCTGTCGTCAAGGTGAAATGAGTTGATAGCACACGCAAAGAGCCCAGGACGCTTCCTGCAATGTGCCGCATGCTCCAAAAGCATGCACACGTAATTATCACTGCCTGGTCAGTACACAGGAATTGAGTGATGGCTGGACGGACGGACGGATGGATGGATGGATGCAAAAAATAATGCTGCTCCTTAGCAAAGGCTTTTTTTTTTTAGTTTTATAGGGTCCCTATCCAAAAACCTTGGGGTCTCATTCACTCACCCCCGACAGGCACTAAGGACGGCTCACAAATGGCAGGATCATCCTTGATGGTTGAGGCCCAGCAAGAAGCCAGGGACAGCAAACAGGAAAGTGCCAAAGATAAATGGCCTGCGTTTCTCTGTTTTGCATGAGCCAACCCTGCAGGTGTCTGGACCGGTGCCCAGACAGTCCCAAAAGAAACTGCTCAGGTAGCATAATGTTCAGTGCCTAAGAAATGCAGAGCCCAGAGGCCTGAAGAAACCAGAAAAATAGTTTAACAGAATTGTGACACTCGTATTCCCAACTCCACTCCCTCCATGCCTCTTAAATACCCGAACTGGCTATAGAATCCATTACAGAATTACTAATGAGATGCTGGAAACTATGCAAAAATAGTCCCTTCCTACCGTCTACTCATTGTCCAACAAATAATTGTAAAGCCAACTCATTTAACCTCATTTAACAGTGTTTATGGGCAGGACGACCATGAGGGGGGAAAAAAAAAAACTAATCGTTTTCAAATTATCATTGGATGTTCAAAATATTTAAGTAATTCGGTGATGAATTTTTATAAAAGTTACGCCACTACTATCTAAGATCCTCATAACTAGAGGCCATCGCAGGGACTGTCACTTAACCCTAACCATGGGGCCCTGTGGCCCCTCCACTACGTTTGAGGACTAGCCTATCAAACGTACGTGGAAAATGGATTTTAATACTGACATACGCGTCTCAAAGTACTTCAAAGAGAATCCAATTTTAAACTCACAGTCACACTCCTGAAAGTCTCCTCCCTTCTCCTCGCCACTGTTTTCATCTCCTCAGACGATTCTGTCTGTCCCCCAAGCCTGGCCCCCAAGTCTGGCTTCCCTCTCCCGCGGTGCTGAATTGATGGATCCGGCCTCCCCTGCCGCCTCTAGCCTTCTCCTCATTTCACCTACCGACATTCCAATTCCTCAGGGGAAAAAGGAGGATCTAGAAGCTGACAGGCCAGGAGGAATTCTTTCCTGCTAAGTGATTTGAAGAACTGGGGAAGGGGTACAACATTGAAAGAAAAGATTTTGATAAATGGTTGCTATCAGTGCAATGAAACCACCACCAAATATGGATGGAGTTTGAAAAGTCTCAAGATTCCCCTTCAAATTTATCAGCTGAATCATTACATAGGTTTGGAAGAACATAAGTGAAGTTGAACACTGACTTTAATCAGATGTACCGGATCTTCTATCTGGCTTCGTATTTTAGAATCTTCTTCTGTAATAACGATGGTCTGTTTCTTTATAATTTTTATGATGGCACTTCAGTTTTAAGTGTCAGGTGACTGGGTCATTTATATAAAGTACATTCTTTCACCTTTCTTAAACTCTTCCGTATCTTGTCATATTATATCTTTATTTTTTTATGGTGACATTGTTAACGTAATCCAGTAATTTTCAGGTATATAATTTAACAGTAAGGAATATGTGTGTGTGTGTGTGTGTGTGCGCGCGCGCACGCACACTGTGTTCACCTCCCATAGTTAGATTTGTCACCACATACATATTTTTATTTAATCATTAAAATAAATTCATTGAAAAAATTAATTTAGTCAAACTTTGCCTTCTAAATTTTCCAAGTAATCCTTCACTTTTCTCTCAACATTTTGAAAAGAGTGTAGGGAAGTGTGAAGTCTCTTTTCCATCTTCTCTCTTCCTCCCCCAGAGTTTATTTTCAGTGTGTTTTTTTTTTCCATCATCTTCAAGAATAGATGGTCTATTTGTGCTCATTAGCTAACTTCTGACTGCTTAGCAATTCCCTTCAGCTGTGTACAGACTAGCATGTTTTCCTGCGAACTTAGTTATACATCTCGCCTATCTGCCATCTTTATGGTCTTATGGATGGAAGAAGAGAGAAGGGAGAGAGGACAATAAAGAAGTGGATCCTAAAAAATAAAAGTAATCAGTAAGACAGGTTCTTTTTCCTCCTGACATTGTCCTACGATACAAAAGCACCAGGTGGCCTTCCTTCCATCACGAACTTCGCAGCACGCTTCTGACCTTACACATACCCAAGACGGGCTGAGGTTTATAACCTGACCCAGAAGAATCCGAAGCGCGAGATGCAGAAAACAAAGCAGACGACGGCCTTTGAATTTCAAATGATCTGCTTTGTATTTTGCTAACTTGGCGTTTGATTCCATGTGGGGCCCAATTTTTCATCTTATTCAAAACAGTTCTGCTTTGACTTCAAAGCCACGCTTCCAGGCAAGTTATCACAGCTGCTGGTCTATCCGCTCCACATGCTGAAAGCCTGTTGCTGGCTGCATTATGGAAGATGATATATCTATGCAGAAGCATTTGATATGGGTTTTTTTTTTTTTTTACAAGCACTATTCCCATAATTCCAGTAAATGCTTCATATTATCCCCATGCACTAGCAAAGCACTGAGATCAGGTTCTCCTGCCCAGGTCAGGGCCAAGACTCAAATATCCTGACACACGGAGCCAGGCAGTTCATCTTCCCCAAAGGAACCGAGAGTCCTGTTCTGTTGTTTCCCTACGCCCCGCTTTGCGGAGGAAGTGGGGCACCGTGTAGAGGCGAGATTTTAAACCATGTCCGAAATTAGTAGTCAGGTTTACGTGCAGTCCTGGGGCAGAGGCTGGCAGCTCCGAGAGAGGTCCCCCCGCCCCCCGCGAGAGAGGACTCTGGCATCACAGTCCAGAGGGGGCGACGTGGCCAGAGGCAGAGGAGCGTGGTGTTTGCGGGCACAGGGTGGCAGCTGGAACGGGAGCCCGTCCTGACTCCACCAGGCTCTCGGGAGGCGTGCGCCCAGGAAAATACAGATCTGAAGGAGAGGTGGCCCGCCACATGCACACACCTCAGGGATGGAAGCCGTCCTGCTGGGGGGCCCACGACACAGGAGGCCAATGTCCATCTAATTTCAAAGAAGCTGCTGAGCATTGCAGTTTTTCTTTTCTTTTTCTTTTTCTTTTTTTTTTTTTTGAAGGTGAAGGGAGAAGCGTGTACAGAGAACTATGAGAAATAGGTAGGGTTGGAGAAGGCACGGTGTGACTGACAAATTTACGAGGTTCCCGTAAGGCCCCCCACATCTAAGGAACTCAAAGAAACACCATCATCACCGCACAGGCTGCCAGGCCAGCAGGAGCCATCGGTGGACCTGGGGGAGGAATGAACATCACGGAGCGACCCCGAACTTTGAGCTGTGCGCGTAACCGGAACGATTTGGGGGTTTCGCCCTTTGGGCAAGGGCCAGATGTGCTCTGTGTAGGGGAAGAGGTACGTGACGGCCAGAGATGGGGACTGCACTAGGGACAGACCGGCTACCAAACACTTAGGTTCCCACTCCAGGGTCACACCTAGAAAGGGCAAAAGTTCTGTCCCCTGCCCCCCAGATAGACCCTGTGACTGAGCCCTGGGCAGGAGTGCCCTACACAGCTTCTGCACCTGGCCCCCAAAATTCTGGTGCAATTCTCCCCCTCTGCCGCCCGAAAGTCGTATATTAAAGCTGGCAGTGACTCCATGAGCCTGTGTCCCTGCATACTCCATAAAAGAGAATTACCATCCTCTATACACTGCCACCAAGAAAATTTATGTGAGCAAGAAATAAGACACTGTTTTAAGACACTGAGATGTTAGAGTTCATTTATTATAGCAGCTAATACAACAAAACTTTCCATAAAACTGAATTTTTTTAAACTACCCATTTAATCCCAAAATTGACCACGGGGATACAATCTATCCTATTTGAGTAAATATGATATATGACATTATGTTATACATGACTCCATAATACACAGAAACTAAAACTTGCATAAATTTCAGATATACAAGCCAAGTAGGAATTCTATATCCGACATTCTACAGGGCTCCGACTAAATACCTTTAATAGGCTAGATTTTAAAAACACCTCCTTAGATTTATCCAGTCTGGTGAGGGGGGGAAATCTTCAGAGGTCAAAAATAAGAAGAATAAACGCAGAGCAGGGACCAAGTGCTGAACTCAACGGCTCTCCAAAGAGCACGTGGGCCTCTTGCTTTTAATTTGCTCAGTGTGAAACTGGAAAGATGAAGCCGAAGGCATCCAAAAGATGCAAAGTCAGGTCACAGCCGTCCAAAAAAGGTGGTTCTCATAAAAGCTGACCTCCTCGGTAGAAAAGAGACCTATGCGAGTAACGGCACCCGTTAAGACAGGAAGGCGAACTGCCAGACTTGGCACAGGCCACGTGTGGAGAGAAACAGTCTCACCCGAGAATTCCTATCATGAAGGCTAACTTCGTAGGGGATGCAGGATCCGAATTTCTATCACTTTTATGGCCTGAAAAGCCTCGAGTCGAGAATTAGGTTAAACTAATCCAAATTATGGTGCCCCTGGATGACTGGCAGAGGCAAACAAATCCTCTCTGGGGAAACTGCCTCGACCCTACACCTCGAAGAATTCCCACAGATGAAAGTCTCAGCCATCATAAGCTCAAAATCAAAATGCAAGATCACAAAAGGAAACAGTCTTGCGTGAGTAAACTGTATGGCAATCCACACATTAGACCCACAAAAACTGCAGCTGTTTAAATTACCAGACACAGAATTTAAAATATCGATAATAATTTTAAAGAAATAGTAAGATGATATGACAAAAGGATAAGGAAACTATCAAAAATATGAAGTGGATTTGAAAAGCTATAAGTAAAAATGAAAAGTATAATATCAATATTTGAAATGTAATGGATGAGTTAAATAATTTATTTGACACAGCAGAAAAAAAAGTTAATGAACTGGAAGATAAAGACTGTAGAATGCTAACAGAAAGAGATGGAAAAACGCGGGATCTAAGAGGTTAAGAAAAATTCAGACAGAGAAGATATAACGTGGATCCAATCTGATTTCCAGAAAAAGATTCTAAAAAGAATGGAGCAGAAGCAATAACTGAAGAAACACTTATGGGAACTGAGAAAAGACGCCCACCCTCGGATTTAGGCGTCCCCAAAAGTCTCAAGCCAGGTGAACAGAAGAAATCCACACACAGATTTGTTATGGGGAACCTAAGGGAATAAAAAAATCGTAAAAGCAATCAGAAAGTCGAACAATGAGCCTGAAAACTGACTCTTCAAAAAGTGAAATGGCAACTCAGCTACAGGTGAATTTCTTCAAGATACTGACAATAAAATTCTTGACCTCCAAAAGATTTTTGACCAGGGTGCCTGGTCCATTCAATGCAGAATAAGTGTCTCTTCAATATGCTGTCGAGAAAACTGGATACCCAACCCACAGAAGTCAGACCCTTACCTGACGCCATATGCCAAAAGTAACTCAAAATGGATCAAAGACCTAAAGCTGAGACCTAAAACTGTGAAACGTGGAAAACACAGGGGGAAAGCTTCATGACATCGGGTTTAGCTGGGACTTCCTGGATGTGATGCCCAAGAGCTCAGGCAACAGAAGTTAAAATTGACCTGCGAGACTCCATCAAACCTGAAAAGTGCATTAAAGGACATGGTGACAGAGCGAAAAGGCTGCTCAAGGGGTGGCAGCTGGAAGGCTCTACCATCCCACAAGGTCTCTTTCTTTCGGGGGGCTTATCACGTTGTTCTTCCAGCCTAACTGAACACCTGTTGGATTGGGGCGCGATCCCCAGTTCCCCACCGGCCCGTTACTCCTGTCACATTCTGACCCAAACGTGCACGTTGCCTTCTTGGACTGGAAACATTAGTTTTTAACTCCTGTTCCACACCAAATATTGTCATCCACAGAGAAACACTGATGATGCCCATCACAGTAACAACTGACTCTTGAGAGTGTGCCTTAGAGCGGACAACCGTTTCCATGTCCATCTGTGACGGTCATCCTGGTCATCATTTTCATTATGGACTATTTACGGCCTCTCGCCTTGGCCCGAATCGTAGCAAAGCGAGTCGAGATGTCCTCTTTGACAATCCACAAGCACGGCCTTGCCCAGGGAGAAGTGCGGTGCCCTCTCCACACTCCAGCTGCCAGCTCTCCGCCGGGGCCGGGTGCAGCGAGCCGGGCTACGGGGACTGGAGTGGGATCAGGTGCCCTTCAGCAAGTGCGAGCTTTGCCCAGCATCATTCTGGAAGCCTCCTCCAGACGACGCGGAGGAGCCAAGCTGAACATATGCTCACAGAGGGGGAGTCAGGAAACAACCAGGACGCCGCCATCTGCATCTTGGCATGAGCTGCTGGCCCTTCAACAGCACTTCCAACTTCTCTCCATAGGGAAGAGGAAAGAAAGCCGCACATTTCACTGCATTCGGTGACATATCTCGAAATATACTTTCCCCACATTCACAACCCCTGGGAGGAGCCCACACGGGACATTTGCAAGTTGGCTCGCTCTCAAAACATTACTTGTCTTATGTTAATGTGTTTATTTGCTTTTAAAGGACTGTCTTGCTCACCCACAAGCAGTCAAAAGAACACACCGCATTGTCAGCCCGCCTGGCTGTAACCATTATCATAACCTTTACTACATCTGCTGACATTCTGCTTTTGTTCCCCGTCCAGATGTCACGTATAATGGACTATATTCACTCATTATGTGCATTAGAGTCCAGGAACGCCAACATAATTCAATGAGCTGCTTGATATTTGAAGAAAGGACTTCATTTTTGTAAATTATTCAAATGTTCCATTGGCCACCTCCAAAGCTCGGCATTCGCTGCCTACCTAATCTCTCCTGAGCTTGCCCCAGATATAGAGCTCGATTATGCTAAAAATAGTGTGCTTTTCCATTAACCACATCAGCTGAAATGTACCATAGGTAGGAGTATGTTTCACTCGCTACTCTTCTGAACGACAACAGTTTTGTTGGTAGAAATTCTAATCGCAAATCTCCTGTTCCAGACGTGGGAAGGTTACATAGGAGAAGCCTCAAAGCGCAAACACGTAGCCTCGGAGGCAACTGCTAAAGCCCCGAGCATCTGACCCCGCTGAAGACCTCGCTTGGATTTCTCTGTGCATGTTGGAGCAAAGAAACCTCAGCACGGCACAGAAGGAAATATTCGTTTTTCCACTTTCTGTATTTCTGACTCCAGCTGAGCTTTTGCCCTCATCCTTTTTAAGGGAACTTATGATCTTCCTTTTGTCAACTGCGGTGGTCGATTATCTGTCCTCCTCTTCTTAGATATCCTAGAGCATTTGACACAACTGGTTTATTCTATTATCCTGGTATTCTCTCTGCATCCGTGCACTGCATTTTCCCCAAATTTCCTCCGAGTCCATTGGTTTCTACTTCCAACTCTCCACTGCTGACTCCCCTTCTGCCAGATCTGTGCAGTTATCCAATTTTCTCTTCTCGGCCCTCTTAATGCTCTTTCTAGTCTCCCTTGGCATACTCACCCTTTCTCATGGCTTCAAATAACATCTATATTCAGACTCAATCTCTCCTCTAACCTTCACAGTCAAGTATCCAAATGCTCCACATTGCCTCCTGAATATCGAATACGCATCTCAAACATACTGTTTGAGAAACAATTCTTGATTTTCCACCCGAACATCACTCCCTCACAATTCTGAAGTCTCTCTCTCTCTCTCTTTTTTTCCTTTTTTTAACTCAAATCCATCTACCAGGACATTGAGTCAGTTCCGCCAAAAACAACCCCAGAATCCGACTAATTCTCATCATCACCATGTCAGTTTATTTCACAAGATTATTATTAAATCATATCTTACGGAACCTTAGAAGACAGAATTATGTTAGAATATTGGGACAGTCCAAAAGGAGCACTGGTTTCGTGTGAGAACGTACCAGAAGGCCCAGTAATCACTGATCATTTTTCAGTCGTTAGTAGTCACATCTTCACTAATCCGTCTTTGTTCATTTGGGACAGGACTGAACGGATTTAACGAACCACAAGCACCAGATATGAATCTTACCCACGTCTTTAACGCTGTCTGCCCGCCCCCCGTGCCCACCCAGAGCCATCTCATCATTCGATGGCACCGTTGGTGAACATCCTGTGTGCTTAAAACTGTTAATAACTTCAACATCTCCACGAAAACATCTTCAGGTTTCAAGTAATCTGGTGTGGTGTCTCAAGCTGCACCCAATTTGTTCTAGGGGTCCCCGACCCCCAGGCCACGGACCGGTACCTGTCCCTGGCCTGTTAGGAACCGGGCCACACAGCAGTTGGTGAGAGGTAAATGAGCGAGCAAAGCTTATCTGTGTTTGCAGCCGCTCCCCAGCCTTGGCATCCCCTCCTCAGCTCCGCCTCAGATCGTCGGGCATTCGATTCTCATGAGAGCACCAGTCCCTGGTGCCAAAAAGGTTTGGGACCGCCGCTAGGCCCTTGGAGCGCATGAAGGCACAACTCTACAGCATCACACACACGCACCACACAGTAGATGAGCCCAGAGTCCACGGTCACTACACCTCAGCTTGGCAAGTCACTTAACTGAGCCTGTTTTCTTCTTAAAACCGGGGATAAGAACAGTAACATAACTCTTAAGGCTGTTGTTAGGATTAACACGGTAAAACATCTTGGAGTCGGTTTTCAAAAAACCTGAATTGGGCGCCACGGGGAAGAGGTCGAGGTCATTGGGCGGCTCAAGTCAGACGCAGCTGATGGGCACAGAGCGCCCCGCAGGTGTCCCCATGCTGCGGGGGCTGGCAAGTAAATGCTACGGACCCCAGGCATTTCCGGGCTGGAGTTCTGGATGCGGATTAAGTCCCACCAATGTGATGCCCTCTTTGGAAACTCGGAATGCCTCGGCGAGTCAGAGACGTCAGCCTCCTGCTCCTGCTCGACACGACGTCAAAGATCGTTCCAGACCCAGCGCTCTGTGTGGCGAGGTAGCGTCGCTGGTCACAGCAGGTCAGCGGCTGCTCGTTTTCCGAACTGCGGCTTCGAAGGCGCGTCCCGCGCCGCTGCCCTGTCCCCCGCCTCTCATGCTCCCCCGACGCCGCCCCACTGCACGGGCGCCTCATTTCTGTATAAAATGCTTTTCTGGCGAGACACCCAGGGCGGTTCCTGGACCCTGTACCGGGATGCTAATAATAACGAACAGTAATACTCACGGTACTTACACGTACCAGGCACCGTTCCCACTCTTCGCATATATTGATTCATATCATCCAACAGTCCGGTGAGGTGGAGCCCGTATCACCCTGGTTTTGCAGGTAAAGAAACTGAAGAATGGCAAGATTCACTTGCCCCCGAATTATGTAGCTACTAAGTGGAAAAGCCAGGAAATCTGGTTCTGGTCACACACTCTTCATTATTTCTCACAAATACAACATGCAAATTATCACCCAACTCAGAATAGCCTAACCCTCTTCCAGTGAACAATTAACTGTCAACTGCAGAAGAAAATGGCGAAGAGGTAGCTCCGATAAGAATCCTGGGTACTATTTAGTCCAATCCCCTCATTTTAGATATGGGGAAACTGAGGCTCTGAAGCGTTATAGGAAACAACTAAGCTCACACCATTGATAAGTAAAATCCTGGAATGGAGTATACATTTTTTAGCCCCAAATACGAAATCTCATGATGCTGATATTTTTTTGATTAACATTTCCATTTATCCAAAAATATTTTATTAGTGATGATACATAGAGAGGTGTTAAGCCTCAGAAGTCAGCAAGATTCTGGGAAACTTTAGTCAAGTTTTTTTTTAAATTAATAAAGAGAAAGAGGGGCTGCCTACAGAACAAAATTTAAAAGATGCTAATTAGTATTTTAAAACTCAATGCTTACCAGCGATACTTCTGTATTTTAAGCTGCATAAAGAAAGTGACCTGGAGCTATTATAAGTAACACATAACTTTCATAATTAGATCATTTCCACTTCAATTTTCTGCCATTCTATATGGCAAAAATCATGTGAAATCTCTAAGGGTTAACGAGGTGCTGTATTTCTAAAGAATTGTGGTTCACAGTCTTTTCAAGGAATGTGGTATGCAGTTTTACCTCTGATAATTAGCAAGAAGTGAAAAACTTGAATACTCATGAGTAAAGTGCTACTGGGCATTCATGTCCCCAAATTTCTTGGGTTTCAGTGATAATTAGAATGTAAAAACAGATTAACAGTTTCATCTTAACCTTAGAACAGAAAAAAAAAGAATACATGAAGTTCATAGATTTTTCCATGATATGATAAAAAATTATCACTGCAGCATTATAGAAATGAACTTGAAATAATTTGGATTTTGAAAACTCTTTTAAAAATAAAACTAGAAACTGACTTGGGGGAGGGGGGTTGTGTTGTGCATACTTTTAAAATTTATCTGCGTAACTTTAATGTCTTGGATTGGAATTCAAATCCCCGATAATTAAAAAAGAGAATTTGCAGCAAGACGGCATTTCCTGGCTCTGCCACACTGCCCAAGTAGCAACACGGCTAGGCAACAGCCATCATGGAAAATGATGCATGCAAGTCCCATAATAGTAATAAAAATGCCAGCATGTGTTTATTCCTCAACAGTAAATAAAATCCCAATTATTCCTACTGTCTAAAGTGCACCTCCCCGAGGAAACGCCTCCTTCCCTCACAGCTTCAGCATGAGCTCACAGGTAACGGGGAGGGCCGGCTTCCCCAGAACGCTCTGGAACAGGCTGGCTCCCCAAGCCCCTTCATGTGTCTACGGAATACAGATCCTCAAGCCCCTTAGACAACTCTCCACCAGGCTGTTTGGTTCGTGGTGAAGTTATCTGACTAGGCTTTTATGGAAGCGTTTCAATGAAATCACTGACTTCCGGTAGGGACAGGAGGCTGTGACATCAGTGGAGGTCTGGCCAAGGCTCCCAGCATTCCATTAAGTATGCTTTTGTCAATTCCTTACAAATCTCATGTTTCACAACACTTCATCATGAGTCTGTTGATTAAGTAACCATTAGTCTATATTTTAACAACAGCAAGTTTAACCACTAGAGTTCTCATAAATGAGATTAACAATGAAATCCCAGACAAGAGTTAGAAAAAGACAAAACGAAAACGATGCTGTTTTACTGAGATGTGCAGCATGATCAAGAAGCAATGCGTATTTACACGTGGCTGATGGATACTGAAGACTCGGAGGACCCCTGGTTTGCCTAAATGCCCGGAAAACCTGGATGGCCGAAACAACGTTTTTGTTTTGTGTTTTTGTTTTTTTCTTTAAAGCAACAATTAAGGAAGAAAATACTCAAACTATCCCCAGGAACGAAATCAAAACAACTCTCAACCTGAAGAATTACATGGTCCTTGTCTTTTATTGCCACTGCCTCAAAAAAAAGAAGTGTTCTTGGGATGGCAACAGTCATATTTCCGAGTTGTAAAAATTCAGCACAGCCATGAAATCGCATTTGAGAAGAGAGTCTTCTGCTCTACCTCTTATCGGAGGCTCTTGGCTCTGTGACAGTCTCCCCTTTATAAGTGACAGTAACAGCCACTGGAAATGCCGTGACCTTAGCGGTGAGTTCACACGAAACTTTCGGTGGGGTTAACTGCTCCTTCTAAAATCTTATTCAGTATTATAGAAGGACTCCCAATACAAGCCCAGATTTTAACGCTTAGTGACTTGTTCTTTTTATTGTTCCTTCACTGAAGATCAGGGAGCAACCGCTCTGATGCTATAAGACAAGCAGTAGTTTCCAAGACATTCGTCGTCAGCAACAGTTAACGTCTCCTTGGATGGTTACATCCAAAGGTGAGGGCCAATGAGCTCCATTTACCTCTAACAGGCTACTCATTAACTGTATCAACAACCACTCGTGCCAACGAAAACTATAATTAACAGTGTGGCGGTGAATAACAAACTGCCAGCAAATACAGTTAAGTAATTGCAGGAGTAAAAAATGCTTGGTTTAGCTCTTCGAATGTAAATGATCATTAAGTTCGAATTGACTACACACTAAAAAAAAAAAAAAAAAAATTTCATTTGAGCCTTTTCCCTTTTGGTCTATTTCACGCCTCTTTTTCCTGGTTAAATTCTTTTTCAGAAGATCTGTCTCTCTCTGCTGCATCCACGTCCTCACTGCCTTTAACTCCTGCATTCAAAGCCCTTGTATCGCCTTCCACAAGGAAGCTTTCTTTCGAATGTTATAGTCACTCTTTTTAAACCAAACCCGATAACCATCTGTTTCATGTGCTATTTTTCGCTACCCCTTCGTCAAACATTTAACGTACATGACACTACGTATTTCCCCAATCATTCTACTATCTCTGAATCTTTGCTAACTCTCCTTCATCCCACGGACTAGGGAAACCTAAGACTCAAGCCCAGGCCCTGCGTTCATCTCCTTTACTGGGTTTGTTTTCTAGGACTGTACCAACTCACTTTCTGAACCATAAGACTCTCCATCTTTTCATCCTCCTCCTCTGGACCTTAAAATAGATGTTGTTCACATGCCTCTCCCTTGCACTGAACCCCTGAATGATAGACATCTGTCAGCCTGACAAGCAGGAAATTAAAAATGTGTAATCAACTGACTTGGAATCAGACTCTGATAACCTGAAGGCATTCTCTAATGCAAGGGTCTCCGTGAGCTGGTCTCAGCACCCACCTGCATGACATGGCTCCTACTTATCCCAAGACTCTCTCCTAGTCCTTAAATTTAGTTATCAAGAAATGTGAGATCAATGGATTATGTCACCAAGATTAAGAAGCTAATAATGGCACCAGATGGCATCAATAAGGGATGTGTATGCACCGTTCGGAATCATAGGGCACATCTCCTATGTCCACACCTTAAATTTTCAATCTACTCCCTTACTCAGGAAGTGACAGATATGAGAATAGCATTAGAAACTTAGGAATATAAAAAAAGTTTTGAATAAAGACTGTTCTAGATGCTATAACAAACAAACAAGAATTAAATAAATGTACGTGGAACTCTAGTTTCACATGATACGATGCTGGTAACACGAGACCTTCCTGCCTGCCTGCCAAACAATAGCGAGTATTTTAGGTAAGACCCCTCCTCCTGTCCTAGGAGAGCTTCCAGTCTAGTGAGAACCTTACATTTACCTTCTCATTAAATTGTGAGGTCATACTCACAAGGACGATCGCTCACAGTACTAAACGAACCCAAGGTTATGGGAAACTTTTGACCTGAGTGTGACTGTTGATGCTCATGCAGTGCTGACTGTGAACTTCTGGATGAACATTTGATGTTTTGGCCCTTATGGAGGGCCGAGTCTCATTCAGAGGGAAGTATTAAATCTTAACCAAGCCTCCTGGGGAAGAACGGAGAGGCTGCAGAGAGAAGCTCTGAGCCCTCTGAGCATTCAGAACAGACGCTCTAAGGCATCGGGAAGCTTCACTCCTCAGGCTGGGGGAGGGGAGGTGTCCCCCACACACAAGAAAATACAAGGCAGAATGAGATCGATCATGCCACCGGGGCATGGGGTACTCCCCAGCTGTGACAGTAAAATGCTTCCACATGTGGCTTATATGGGGACTTTTTTTAAGATGAAAAGAATTTTTGCCTGCATTACTGTTATTTCATATCACAAATGGCCATAATATAGCAATAATTCTCAATTTTTTGACTATTTTTACCCAAATATTCAGCACTGTGTTAACTCCTTAAGTAAATTTTATTTAATCCTGGCAGCAAATTTCTGAGAAAGCAGACTTTCTTCATTCAGGAGTGAATATACCACTCACTCGACAAATCTTCACAGATCACCTTCTCCGTCCCAGGTCCATCTGACATCAGAGCTCTGGAGGCACACAAGGCAACAAGGTTGCTCACATGCTGTGTGGGTTTACGAAGTGAATTAATACACTGGACCCTCTGTCTTTACAACAATGAGGTAAGTAAGGCAGGTAGGTATATTAATCCATTCTTTCTAATAAAAAAAAAAAAACGGTATATACATGTAGACATTAAGAGACCTCAGGGAAATTCACACTCTGGCTTTCTGAATACAAGAGTTCTCATTTCCCTTTCACAGCCACATGAGGTAGGTGCTATTATTCTCCCCATTTTACAGATGAAGAAAAAGCGTAGAGACGTTATTACCATGTACAACATCACGCAAATGACAAGTGGTAGAGGTAGAAATGCAACATTTATCCATCTGCTCCGAAGCCCATGTTCTTAATCCCTACCGCTGGTAATGAATTACTAATCCTTGCATGAAACCTGTGTGTCCAATATTGAATGTTGACAGGATGAAAGAATTAATGAGTGGGTAAATGAGCAAAATCTACCTTAATATCCCAATGACATGGCAAACATAAAATTAATCTTCCCCTGTAGAAAGAAATTTTTCAATTTGAGTTAAAAGAGCCATATACTAAATACATCTGTAGAGTGATAAATCTGCCATTTTCTTTGCAAGAAGAATCCAGTACTATTTTAAAGGTCTCTAATAAAACTAGAAATGTTAACATTTATATCAGCAAGCTCACTTTTATGATATTATATTTCTAGTACATCTATAAATATTTGACATTTTTCTTGGGATTGTATAAGAAATATATTCGCTACCAAACTTTGGATTGTATTCTAGATTTTTCTAAATTCTTATTCCGTGCATTGTTTTTAATTTTTCTTCACTAAAAGCCAAGATTTTGAGGATCTCTAGTCCTCAAGTGTTAAGCTTGAACTCTACTTGTGAAGATCTAAAAAAAAAATTAAAAGGTGAAGTTCAAACTTTTTCAAATTATAGTTTATTGCCCACATCCACCTTGAACTTCTGGTCTTTATATTCCCTCTCCTTTATTAACTTTTATAGTTTCATCAATGTAGACAAATATGATTAAACAGATAAAAAAAAACATATGGTATAATAGCTAGAAGGTAATCATTAAGGATTCTAGAAACCAAAAAAGATGACATGCCAAAGAAAGTAGTCTTTTAGTTGTCTTAGTTTTAAAGCAGACTAAACTCTTTTAAAATAATGCATTGATGCTCATTTTTCTGCTAATGGTATGAACTACGTCCTTCTAAATCCTCCGTTTTGTGAAGTACTGTATTGACTCTGCCATTACGGGTTTATTCCAATGTCCAGGGTTAATGTCCTGATTGCTTCTGGGTTTCTGACATTAAAATGGGCAAACGAGATAGTTGTACACAATTTGAAATTCTCCAGAACCCATTTTTAAAACTCTGAGAAGATAGGTAAATGCTTATCAGCCATTAGCACAGAAAACAAAGGCCTTTTCTTTATGGCGACCTTGGACACTATTAAATATTTTGTAAATGACAGGAAAATTTCATTTCAGGGGCAGAATGACCAGGAAAATTTAAGATTACAAAGGATGCCTTTTTGAAATAGAGGTTGGAGGAGATTGAAAGGGCAAGTTAGATTACTGATCGTTATACAGTAAATACTTTATCAAACAATACCATCACCTTACATTTGTGTAGTTTCCGATGAGGCTCACAAATATTTTTTTCCTTTGAGTCTCACTGCCATCCCACAAGTGAAGGTCAAAATAGGAAGTAACGTGATTATACTTAAAATAGTAATTTTGCTTCCATTCTCTTAATCACATTCAAGTGCCTAAAACAAATTTTAAAATAAAATATACACCACTGCCTCCAGGTTACTAGGCCATTCAAACCAGGGTAAGGTTTTGCTATCATTGTGCCCTTATAATATCTACATTTCTTCTTAGTAACACATTTAACACCTATTATTTTGCATTTTTAGTCTGAGACCCCTACCCTATTTATCAGGAATGCCCACATACTGGTTGATATAAAATTAAGAACTCAGTAAGTACTTGTTACGTGGAGGAAAGCAAAGAAACATTTCCTAAGTAAAAGAGGGATAGGTTGTTGGCAAGTCAACAGCCTTTAAAATGTCCCAAATATAACAACTTTTAATTTCTACCACCAGTAAAGCCTAAGAATTTAGCGTTTTAATAAGCACTGAGAGATTCTTACACACACCGGGTCCCAAGAGCCCCTGGCTTTGGACGAGATCATTTCTCTTTCTCCAGAGACAGCACCAGCGTTCTCCAGGGGGAAAAAAAGCTCTTTTCTTCAACCCGCTTCAAGCTAAATATATCCTGAGGGAGGGACAAATAACTTCAGGGATATTTTTTTAGGCAAATTAATGTAGGGAGAATTAAATACCATAGGAGATAACATGCAGGAACTTCTGAGAAGAAATGTACTTAGAATTGGTTGCGCTGCCCACATAATTTATAACTGCATCTAATAAGCCGAAGTATTCTACCACTAAGATAAAATCTGTAGTTAAAACACTCTACACTTAGAGTTCAGTTAGAGGAGGGCGAACTGCAGCCCACAGTCCGAAACTGTCCTTCCACCTAATTTTGTAAATAAAATTTTATGGGAATACAGTGTAGAGAATTGTGTCCTCCAGAAAAGATATGTTTGTGTCCTGACCCCAACTGCTTGTGAATGTCACCTTATTTGGAAGTGAGATCTTTGCAGATGTCACCAAGATGAGGTCATGCTGGATTCGGGTGGGCCCTCATCTAGCGACTGGTGTCCTTATAAGAAGTTGGGACACAGACCCAGAGATACCAAGTTGAATAGTTGTAACAGCGACCCTACGGCCCAACTAGATCTAAGATATTTAGTGCTGACTCTTTACAGAAAGAAAGCGTGTTGATTCCTAAGGTCAATAACTGAAAATCACCCAATGTTTCCAAAGGAGCAAGGCTGAACACAGACCAGGCCCGGCGGGGCGGTGCACACTTTCCTTTCTGCTGGCCGCCATCACCTGGACTTCGGCAGTAACTGTCCCAAAGGAAACTGCAGTCGTGTATCAAATCATGTGTCCGAAGTGACAATATTTTTATTAAACAGTTGTCTAAGTGTTGGTTACGTTTATTTTCAAATCAGTTAGAAATCTTCAATCAAAGTATCTAATAAATTGAGCATGAAGAAATTTCAGCTTCTGAAACTTAGTCGATTATAATTGTGGAAAATAAATCTTACACACAGTAAGAAATATTAATGGCTCTATGCAATCAAAGGACTGAAAAAAAAATGAATGATGAGAGCTCAAATAGAGGGCAAACTAGTTCAGAAATTGTGCTTTAGATTATCTCACATTATAGAAGAAATCTTTTTTAATGAGCATCCTTTTAATTTAAAAATGTTTTATATCGGAATCTATGGCAAGATTAGACTTAAAATTTTGCAACAGTCATCTGAACTTGGAAAAATGTTTCTAAATCATAGAAACATAAAAAAAGATAACTTTTTAAATAAGATCTGTCTTATAAAAAAATTTGAAAGAAACATAAAATTTTTGAGGCAAAAAGACATTACCAGTAAAAATATGTTGGCTAAAATTCCACATATTAATGTAAAAAACTCATCGAGAATCCTCATTTAGCAGAATTCGCTCTGAACTTCGCCGACACCCATACAAATTATTTCAACTAAAAATAAGATCTACAGAGAAGAGACAACTGAAAGTGTTAATGACCTAAGATTTATTAACTTTAACATGCAATTCAATTTTATCAGTAAAGTAAAAACACGATTTTGAGAAAAAATGCATTTTTAGAAATTATACCATTGCTACACTAGAGATGACTTCATCTAAGAAGTTAAGGTAAATATATACCAAAAATCATCATCCTGCTTATGATAGTTTTAATGTTTTGATTATGAATATGATTTTTTTATTCTTTTCCAGTACAAAATTACCTTAAGTGTACTCTTACTTTTGATAATTTTTAATAAATTAAATTGTTTAAATATGATTTTTATTATTTTATTTTAATAAGCACCAACATAATAATTTTAATAAGTTGTTTAAATTACATGATTTTAATCATTTTAGGACCTATTTCACTCTAAATAACTCTGGTTAATGGTTATGCAGTCAGCCTACATATACTGGGTATCTGTTTCCGCCAACAAATTTAAGCTAGTGGTTTCTCAGCTTCCTTCCAGATTTCACTTTTTTTTTTTTTTTTTTTTTTTTTTTTTTAATGCTAACCCAACTTTACTTCACAGGTGAGGAAACTGAAGCCCAGAGAGGGAAAGGGTTTTCCTAAACCCAAATAATGTGGAGAAGGGACTGAAGCCCAAGCTCTGGGACTGTCAGATCTGGACAGTGTTTGCTGCTCCAGATTGTACACACAAAACCTCTAAGGAGCTGTCCATCCAAAGCCATCTATAATCATAACACTTCAACCAGACTTGATTCCGGGAACTTTCTGAATATTTCCATCTAATTATAAGTCTCAGAATTATAACAGGAAGTCATTTTTGTTGTTGTTGTTGTTTCAGCTATTCTGTTGTGAAGATTTTAAAGAATAAATCAAATAAACATTGTTTATTTCCCCGAGCTTCAAAATCTACCACAAATTACTTGACTCGGGCACTTCATATTTTGAGGGAAATGTCTGAATAATGTACTCGGCTAAATTATCTGACAGAGAGGTCAACATATCCCATCTAGGATTCTAAACACATAATTAGAAATACATTTATTTCAACAAACCCGGCCTTCGCAGATACTACAGAGGAACTAATTTAAATCACTGCGAACGTGAGAAGTCACTGCCAAACGCTGTCTTCTTTCTGCTCAGTCTAAGCTCGCATTTCAGGAAACAAACACTGATGGAGTTTAATCAAGAAACACTTATTAAACTCTAGTTAAAGCCTTGTTCGGAAAAACGTTTGAATACAAACATATACTCCATCATTCCGGAACAATTATTTTAATCCTGCCTTGCTAATACAATAAAATTTAGTCCAGCTGAGCCGGCCTGAATTTTAAAACCTATAAGAATCCATAAAGAGGTAAGTAAGAAAACAGAAAAGACATAATAAAATAAAATGTGAAAAGAAAGTACTCACGTATCTTTAGTAGAAGTTACATTTTCGCACTTATGTGTTCCAACTATACTACGGTTATCTTTTATTGTTAAATGAATAATAACAAAATCTAGTGATTTAATCTTTTAATTATATCTCATTGTCCTGTGGGGTAAGAATTCAGGCAGAGCTCAATCAACAATTCTGTCTACGTAGTAGGATTCAGCCAAGTGACAGGCTAGTCAAGAGGGTCTAAGACGGCCTCGCTCACGGGTCTGGTACCTTGACAGAGAGAGAAGACTGGCCTCGGTCTGCACTGTGAACCTAAATGCCTACGTGTGTCCTCTCCACTCATGATGGTCTCAGGGACCTGCCACGTAAGAAAGACTTATGTTGTGGCTCAAGCCCCCAGGGACAGTATTCCAAGAGGCCCGAACAAAACTCGTTTCTTATGGCCTCACCTCAGAAGTCCCAAGTCCATCACTTCTACCACATTCTGGTCAAGTGAATCACTAAGTCCAGCCCAGGTTCAAGGAGAGAGAAATTAGACTCCTAAAGTAAACACGAAGCATTTGTAGTCATCTTTAATTTCCCATACCCACCTTGTTCCTCTAAAGAATTTAAATTACACAATAAAATACTTAAAGATAATTTTTAAACTCAGGTAGTTAGGAAATCTATGTTCTGGCCCCTGCCCACCCTTTTGTACCTCACTGATTAGAACGACCCGTAAACGCCCCATACCAGGACACTTACTCGTGGTGAGAGTAAACATTCCTCATTCTTGATTTCAGGGAACACGTATTCAATATTGTCCTTCCACTGATCACATCTGCTCTAGGATATTTGTAGGTGCTCTTATCAGATTAAGGAAGTTCATGTTTATTCCTAGTTCGCTAAACCTTCTATTCTCAATGGGTACTGAACTGTGACAAATGCTACTTCCGGCGTCTAGTGGGAGTATACAATTCTTCTCATTTATTCTTTGAACATGATGCATTACGTTGGTTCCACTTCTAACACTAAGTTAATATTGAGTTCCTGAAACAAATCCAAACCTGATCATGACCCAGTTATCTGTCCTATTAAAATAGCATTTTGATTCAAGTTCTAATATTTCACATAGGATTTTTGCCTCTATGTTCATGAAGGGGTGGCCTGCAGTTTTCCTGTTTTCGATTATCTTTGTCAGATTTCGCTGAGATCAAGTTAGCCCGCAGTGGAGGGGAGAGCTGGGTACTCTTTCTGTTCTCACTTCTTCCTTGCCCTGCCATTTCCATTCTGAGCATCCCTGCACTAAAGCAGAATGAGGAAAGCATCCACGGCAGCCCAAAGGAGGGTGTCAGGGTCTGCGCTGGCTGAGATGGCGTCCACTACAGGGGTCAGACTCCCAGGAAGGTGAAGAGAGTTCATTAAAGTTCAGCCTTTCCACTAGACAAGCACTTAACACTATAAATTTCCATATATAGATTGCTTTAGTGGCATCCCACAACGTGTGCGTGTTTGTGTGTATGTGTGTGTGTGTGTGTACACAGATACCTACACACACACAGGAAGGCATCTACTTTTTAGTTCTATGCACAGTCTATAAGTTTCCCTGATGATCTCTGCAATTTGTGAATCGTTTACAAGTATTTTTTTTTTTTACTTCCATGTACATGTGACTCGGAATTAATTATGACAGTTAAGCTGGTATAACATAACGACCTAAAAATAAAGTTGCTCCAAAAGAGGCGGAAGTTAACTTCTCTTCGAGAGGAAGCCAGTCAGCCGGATCGGGGGCTACTCTGCGCCATGCGTCTGTCCATCCGCGATGCTGCTCAAGCAAGCCCCCGCTGCCGCCTTCCTCTGCAATTGGAAGCTGCTTCACCAACAACACTCCATCTGTAGCCCAGCCCATGGGCAGGCAAAGAGAAAAAATGAATTGAAAGCCATTTCCTGTTTAAACCATGTCGCCGGGAAGTGGCACCGAGCTCTCTGATGCAGAAACAAGCTCCAGATCCAGTTGCAAGGGGGGCACCCCCGCCGTGTTCCTCGCCACACCCCTGTGGGTTCCAGTCCTAAAGGAAGTGGCGGGTGGGCACTGGGGGGTAATGAGCACTTTCTGTCACGGGAGGTTTCGGTTATCTTTGTGACAGCCATTCTAACTCAGTTACGTTGTGGTAAGAGTGGTCTTCACAATCTCGATCATTTGAAATCTATTGATGGCTCGCCACCACCTAAATGGTCGATACATGTGAATGCTTGTGTGCCGAAGAAGCACATGTATTCAACTGTTCTGCTCGGTGCTCTATTTACGTCCACCAGATCAATATTGCATGTTGCATTGTTCAACTCGGATATCCTGATAGACTGTCTGCTTGATGCACAATTAGAGACACTTGCACTAATTAGTCTCCCATTGTCACGGTGAAAGTCACTACTTGGTGCTTCTGTCCATCTGTGCTTCCATATTTTGAAGCCGTTAGGCATATACAAGGTTATTCTCTTTTCTAGTCTTTCAAATCCTTCATCCAGATATAGTAATCCTCTCCACTTCTTTCTGTTTTGTTTCGAAGACCATTATTTTGTGATATTCGCATAGCTACACCAGCTTTGAATTACTATCTTTTTCTCCATCCCTTTACTTCACGCCTTTGAGTCTCGATGTTTTAATTTTGTCCTTTGTAAACTATTCGGGATTTTTTTTATATCTAGTCTGCTCATCTTTGTCCTTTAAGTGGGCGTTATTTGTATTTATGGCTGTTCCTAATACACAGATTCATTTCTAACATTATGCTTTTCATTGGCTCTGCTCTCCTAAGCTTTGTATTTCTCATTTCTTACCATCTTTCAGCTTGAGTTCTGCACTGCATTTCATTTTTCTATTAATTTTTATTCTATCTTTATTCTCTCACAGCTGTCCTAAAATAATTCAAAAATGTGACTTATACAAATTTAGAATCAATATTTTTATCCTTGCTCCTACCTGGTATGATGACATTTAAATGTTTTAACCTTTAGCTCTGATCTACCTCATTCCCATTATATTTCTGCCAATATTCTAATTTTACCTTGTTTTTAAAACTATTATAAAGCAGGCATTTTCATTCTATCTAGTCAGCATCTGCTTATACTCACCATTTGTCTACAGCTTTCTTTCCTAGCCATTCCTTTATGCATTTCTGACGCTTGCTTCTGGAATAATTATATTTTTCTTCATCGTCGTTCCTCATTTTGAGGTCTATGGGTACAATTATTATTTGATTAAAGTCATATTTTCCTTAAAAAACAATACACACAGGTGATGTATTTTGGTAGCCAGTAAGGCTTGTCCATAAACGTTCAGGTTCTCTTCCTCCAGGCACATTACAGAACTGCACCTCCCTACCCCTGTGAAACGAGGCACAGTCACATGATTTGCTTTGGCCACTGGATTACAAATGGAGGTGACGTGTCTCTTCCAGGCTTACTTCCTCCCACTACTACAGTGCTCATGAAAGCAGGTATTACAATACATCTACTAGCCCGAGGCCCTGAGCAGAGGCTCACGCTAGACCACAGAGAACGGATACTGAGAATATGAAACAAGCTTTTCTTGTGTGAAGCCAAGGAGACTTGGAGAGTGTCAGTGAACACACTGTACCCTAGACCGTCCTGGCGCACGCCGGAATCTTTCATCGCCTCCGGTGGCTTCCCTCAACAGGCGAGTGACTGGTGAGCCAATCTGGCTTGTTGTCGCAGTCCTGCGCACCCATTTATGCTACTCCACTTTTTATTTTTACTTCTATTGTCACGTGAGCAGTATGATCTCACTCTGGTCCTTTGTAAGATGTCTGTTATCTCCGGGAAAGTTTTATTCTCATATTTACTTATTGACTCTTCTCCGTTTGTTCTACAGTTATCTTCTGGAATTCCTAAGCCATGTTACAGACAACTCCTGTATATCTTTTAAATGTCTTTTATATTTTCCCGAAGGGTCCTTATCACTAAATTTCTGCACCCTGCTTTGATGCGTGTCTTGAAATTTATCTTCCGGATCATTGAGTCTTAACAATAACAATCTTCAAATAATGCAGATGGAAAAACTATGGCTTTAAATCTAAAAAAGTTTTTGTCCCCACTGTATTTATGTTTCCTTAAGTGTTATTTTTCAATTCGAGTTTTAATCATCTCCAATAACTTTATTGCACTGGCCATATGATTGTTCTGCTGTATTTCTAGGCCTTCTGAGTCTCCCGTAGATACACTGTTTCTTCAAACTGGGGTAGGGAAAAAGGAAGCCTGTAAATCGAAGAGGGTAAAACGCTCTCTATCCCTTGGAACTGTGGAATCAAAGCAAGCTCAGTGCTCTGATGGAAGAATCTGGAAGAATCTTTAATGCTCTCTGGTCTCCTGCACTCGCAAGTCTCAGACGCAGGAAAGACAGCCCATCCATAATCCCCCTTGGCCTCATAAAGGTCAGGGAAACCATACAACTCCCATGTCCTCCATGTCCAGTGGTTTCACAACTCCATGAATATGACAAGAAAACTCTGCACAAGCACTCTCTGACAGTCCGACTCCCACCTGCACCCAGCTGCCCACAGGTTTTAGCAGCCGGCAAGCTCAAGACAGGAATGACGTTCACAGTTGGAAGATAGGTGCTCCTGAACTAAATGAGAGTGATCCTTTCCCCACGTACTTCAACTTTGCTCCTCGTCATTCATGTCTCTGCTCAAAAGTCACTGCCTTTAAAGAGGCACTGCGACCATCCACGTGAACGAGCTGCACTCACCTCCCAACTGCTGTGTGATTACCCTGCTTGTCTCCATCACAGTACGTACCACTCTGCCAGATCTTGTTTAACCTGTGGATCTGTGTATTGTCTGTTTCCTGCTAACACACAGATACTATGCAACAGTGACCGCCTCGGCCTCGATGCCTGAAACAAACGATATGGCGTATGCTTTAAAAATATTTACTGGAAAAAAAAAAAAATCAGTGTACACCCCTCATACATTCCACCTCCTTGGTTCTAAGAATCTAGATTAGTGAAATGCTTTCAACTAAAAGCTTCTATCTTTATTAAAGTCCCCCCTTAGAGTACAGGTTCAGATATTTCAAGAATTCTGATGTGACATCTCTATTTCAAATGCCCAGTTTAGACTTATTCATATAGATATATATATATTTAGTCAGTTATTGTTATAACATTTTCCTCTCTTCCTTACTTCCCCTACCTTGAAATTTGTCCTCTGTATTATCATTTGGTTAAATTACATCCCCAAGTATTTTCTTTAGATAGGATCCATAGTATATTCTAAATCCTTGCATGTGCAAAAATGTCGCCTATTTATCAGAGATGAATGATAACTCAGATACAGATAAGATTCTTGGACTTACATGCCTCTCCTTCTGGCAGTCTATAGATGTTGTTTCACTGCCTTCTAACTTTAGATGTGGTAGATGAGAAAGCTAAGCTCAGTGCTAGAATACTTATATTTCCTTTGCACGTTATAGGTTTTTTTCTCTTTAGAACTCAAGAATTTCACTTAGAACCCACTTGGTTACGTACAAAAGCCCCAGCGAGCATAGAAGAGAAGTGGACATGCTGGTGGCCACTGCACTAGTCACGGCAGTGTAGGATCTGAGGGCACTGAACTATTGACCTCCTAAAGGACACAGACCCTGGGTGAGCCAGAGGGCTGGCTACGCAGAGTGCGGGTCAGGGGCTGCCGCCGAAACACGCTTACGAGATCCCGAGGGCGTGAATCGCCACTATCTACAGGAAGTTCTTACCATTATCTGAAATTCGCCGGCGTAAATAACAACGCACGTTGGAACAATTTATAATTCAGTTTATGGCTCTGAATCAGCGGCACGAGCTCTTGGCAAAGATATTTGCTCAGTATGCAAAAGCAGTTCAAGGATAAATAAAATTTAATCTGTATTAAGAATGGAATATGTAAACTAGGAAAACATTACACTGAAATTACCCCAGCCTTTCCCTGACTATAGCCTTCAGTTTTGATTACCTCCGATCATAAAAGACATGAGAAAATATTTTTGAAACAGGCAGTAAAATCTACTTGAACATGTTGGTTCAGCATTATAAAATAGTAATAGAGTTACTTAATTGAGAAAGAATGTTATAAGAAAAAAATAAAACAGAAAACTAATATCTTCCAGTTAACAAGGGGTCTCTCTCACTGAACTTAAATCATAAAGTATGCCTGTAAAAAAAACAAAATTTTTACATGATCTTTTATAGTCACTACAGAAAATTAAAAACCAGTAGTTATAACATATGGTGTCTTAAAAGAACTATACATAGTTGCTACAGCAATAATATTTTCAAATGCTTCATCAATATATAAGTTGAGAATATAATCACTTTTCTGATGATCATGATGAAGCATAAACTACACCCCCAAAAATGGGTTTCCCCCAAATGTCATTGATGTGCACACGTTTTAACTGCAGCATATCTCCTAAGCACCTCGATTTCCACAGGAATTCCCTGAGTTCACAGAAATGTTCTAAGCAGATTCAGTTACGTCGTCCGCAGGACCCTGGTTTACGTCGCTGAACTCTTTCTGCAACCTAGTAACACAGATATCTGGTTTTGCCACTCGTATTACAAATGGGATCATCCTGACTCGAGTACACTTTACCCTCTTTCTATTTCTCAGCCATTTTAATGGCTTGTCTTGACATTCTTCTAGAAAATGCACTTTTTAAAAATGTGTCATCTACGACTCAACCACAATGTCTTCTTTATTCAGCCATTACCGAACCAATATGATCATGGGCAAAAAGACAAAATGTTTAAAATGTAACCCTTACTGTATTTGGCTTTAAGAGATGTTAAAAATGAAAAAAAAAAAAAAAAAAAACCAAGTTCTTCTTATTAATGGAGATGATTTAAAGTGGGACAAAAAAAAAAACAAGCATATAACTGATTTATTGGGTGCCCGATTTCCATCTCGGCCTCATCATTTCCTTCAAGGGTCTTTTGTTTGTTTTATTTTTTCCTGACAGAGTTAGATATTGACGAGTCCTAAATAAGTTAACGAGATACCCGCACGCCAGAAAGAGAAAATAAAAAGCTTCTGGGAGAAGTACACGGCAGGTACAACTCAAGTTCCTACTCCAGACTCTTCAGCATTTAAAAGAAAAGAAAACTCCAAGAAGCTTTAAGAACTATCCACCAGATAATTACGATACAAGTACATAAACAGGGTCAGTTTCAATAGCCATTTACTCAAGTGCAATGTGGCTGCCAAAACCCTCCCTCCCAGGAAATACTTTTTGAATAGAGGATAATGAATTGTTTAGAACAATGTCTCTAACAAGCCTGGGATATAAGTTATTAGGATTTAAGTTCTCTCTCTTCCTAGATAAGAAGCTGTCTGGGAAATGCCGACTTTAGAACTTCCAGTCTTCCGAGAGCCAGTAAAAGATCTAACTAAAGTCATGAAAGCTGTGCGCCCTGCCTTACATGGGGGAGAAATACTTTCTTAAAAGTAATGTAAAAGGCTCCCCAGACGTCTGGTATTATGAGAGACTACACACCCTGAAAAAGGCTCCATTTGACTGAAACAGCTAAGATGCTGAATATTTAAAACATGTTTTCTAAGAAGCACTGCTGAGCAGGCAGAAAGGATGAAATCTTCAGGTGCCGGAAATAAAGTATGACATGGACGTGAGTGCATGAAAAGTGACTTTCCACCACAAAGGCTCCTCCAAGTTCTGGACCCCAGAGCTTCCCCCTGATGGCTTCTCATGGCGCTGTCAGGGACACTCAAGCTTGGGGTTCACTTAAAGTGGGTAACTTTATGCCGGACTATCTAGGCTCTCTGGAAAAGCTAGATTCCCAAAGGTCACTTGTTCATCATTGTAAGGTCACAAAAAAACCCAAAAGGTATACTAGCTTCCTGTTGCTTATGAAATTATAACAAACTTAGTGGTTTACGACAGACATTTATTCTCTTACACGTCAGGAAGTTAGGAATCTAAAATAAAAGTGCTGAGTTAATATGCTAAGAAAACAGAATATTTTGCACATGAAAAAGGAACAACAGACCATGAAAAATACCCAGATTTTTTAAAAACCAAAACAGAAATCTATCAACAAAAGATATAAAATTTATAGCTCAATAGGTGTATTAAATGAATTGGACCATAGAAGGAAAAGTCATCGTCATGCTGCACTCATTCTGAAATTATTTGTTTCTTACTTCACTGTCAGATCATCTTTCCCGGTAGCTACGGCACTTTATTTGCCGCTCACCACGTATGTCTTTCCGGAACAGCACACCCATCGATATGGGCCGTGCCCTTGATTAGAATGTATTCCCTGTGCCACGAAGTGAGGTGGGGTGCCTGAAAGTCACGGCTCCTGGTCAGTCAGGGATCTTCACTGTTCACACAAGTGCCAAATGAAGAAAGAAGACACACGTCGGTCCGCTCCTCATGAGGTAGTTAGCTAAAAATGAACTGAAAATTCAGGAACTGGAAGGGCAGGAAAAATTTTCTCTGCTTACAGTTTCAATACAGAGGAAAATGCTTTGTATTCATGCCAGCGATCAGCCCACATATTTCCCTGTAATGCAAGCAGCCAAGCCCTGGTAGTTAACGCAATAAAGGGAAATGAACACGTCCCTGTCCTGTTATCTTTCAGATCCTGTGGATCTGCAAAGGCTGTATGGAGGGAGAGGAACGTTAGGCAAGCAACTTCAGCAGGAAACGCCTAATGCTCGGAGTGCTAAGAGCTGGAACCACTTAATTTCTCCGTGGTTTGCTATACCGATCACACATTACCTGGTGAACAGAAAAGCTCAATGTGTTTTTCACCTGTGACAAATCAGACGTTTTTATTTTAACTTTTCGAATTGTAATAATCTTTAACAACTTTTCTAAGGTTATTATTTGTGATCGACTAACTGTTCTCTCACTTCATGAGGATGAGTATTAGAGAAGACCACGGAAAGTACAGATTACAGTGACAGAAAGCAGATCTGTGGTTGTCAGAGTGGGGGCAGGGCAGAGGCCATGTGGAGGGTTACGGAGGGGCACGTCGAAGTGGTTAAGGGTGACGAATATGGTCATTCTCTTGGTTGTGGTGATGGTTTCACAGATGTACCTACGCGCAATGCATTGTTTGTCAACTGTAACTCAATAAAGCATTTTAAAAGTGGCGGGGGAAATGGCAGAATGAGAAATGAACCATGTTGTAACCCCTAATAATACCAGACAGTCGTCCTCAGTGGAAGGCTGTTGGCGCCTGGAGCTGCTCCGTTTCAGCATCACTAAAAGTAGGACGACCAGACATTGCGGGCTCTTTGCGAAACACTCAGTACCACCTTTGAATATACGTAGTCAAAAAAAAATTTGAATCTATATATAATTAAGCTTCTCGTCTAGAGCTAACGTGCACTTCTGAGAGTAAGAGAAATGGAGGTACGAATGGACGAAATAAGAAAACAAAGAGACGAATCCAGACTGTGGCACAATCTTCGAGACAACTGACCTAGTTTCCACACAAACCAATGGCATGAAAAGGGGCCTAAGGGACGAAGGGTCTCCTCCTGATGGAAAAATAAAAAGGCTAAAGGGATTAAGCTAAAAGGAACCTCTAGAACCTTTATGTTGAGGCAGTATTCCCCCACTTCTGATTATAGACCACGTATTACATGATATGAAGGAGCCACAGCCAGTTCTGTTAGGTGTACTGTAATACCATCATGCTACACAAGGAAATGTCCGTATTTAGGTTCATTTTGAAGGACAGAAGAGTGAATACCCCGACGTCTTGGATTTTCCCTTAACATTCTTCCAAGACTTTTAAAAAAGGTAGGAAAAATAAATGTGGCAAAATCTAAATGATCGGGTAAATCTGGCTAATGGATAAGGATTTCCCTTCATACAAAAGTTATTTTGTGCATGTTTCAAATGTTCAAAAACTTTTAATGAAACCAATTTCTTAATGAAACTGAGAATTTAGCAATATTGTGAAATTACATGATTTTTCTATAGGAAAAAAATATATACATAGCTAACTAAATGGTTATATTAAAATTCTGACCGACTTAGTATACAGGTAAAGAATACCTGAACTGTGATCACACCGTAGATATCTGAATATCTACGGTGTGATCACAGGAGTAAATACAGACTTTTAGAAGGTCAACAGTCATTGTCCATAATAAGCACAGCGTTCTCATGCATGTCAATAGCAACATCGTTCCCATTTTTTTTTAACTCCTACTGCACACCAGGCACTGTATGAGGCACTTTACAATTATTTCTAATTCATCCTACAATCATAAAAGGTTGCTGTTGTTGCCATTTTAAAGAAGAGAAAATTGACATGCCGATTGTAACTTGCCCGAGGGCACAGACCAGAGTCTTCCCACGAGTCACAGAATAAGAGTTCTGCTATACTTTATTTCCTACACATGTACACACACTTACTGATTATGCAGATTCTAATAGATTCTTGCCAAAGAAATGCACAAAGGCGGCCAATATGCAGAAGGTCTCAAGGAGTCCTGTGACGCATTTCCAAGGCTGTCCAAACGGACAGTGCAGTGCCGTGAGGTGTCTTCGGGTCGCCAGTCCTGCCCGCTTACAACCGAAGTGACCTTTGGCAACGTAACAGCTCTTGAGTCTCAGTTCTGACATCGCTGAAATCTGAACAGCAGCACCAAACGGTTGTTGCAAAAATGATGGCAAACCGTGAAAGACGAAAAGCTCCTCCGGTGCCTGAGACGTAAATTCTGAATGTGAGTGCCCTCCTCTTCCCTACCTTCCATGATGTGTGCAGAAAGGACCAATTCCACGCGTAGCTGTTCTTAGAATGCCGGCCCCCCACTGCCGTGAGCGGAAGGGGCCATCTATTGCCCAGTATATGGCTCTTCTGGGCCCAAGGCACGATTGCTTGAATCCTTCCATACAAAATTGTGTTTTAACTGAAACGTGATATACGTCAGGGTTGCACTGCTGTTCTCAAGAGTGACTGGCAAATGGGCAGCGCCATTTACCTTCAGCACGATGTCACTGAAGCCCCAGCTCTATCTGCAGTGTGTGGATCCTGCCTGGTACCCTTCTATGTCAGCGGACACTTGGGCTGAGTGAGAGCCTGCTCCACACAGGCCGTATTCACTGGCGGTCAAGACGGCGAGCCCTGACAGGCAGAAAAACCTAACAGCCATTTGGGGGAAGACTTTTTTAAAGTTTTTCTATGATGCTATAACTTAGGCAGCCCTGAGTTCTGGCACCAAAGGTCTTGACCTATACATAGTCTTCCAAAAACCTGTAGATGCTTTGTGAGTTAATATTTAGATCCATATTAGTCCATGGGAAAAACTCCGTGAAGATAAGGACATATTCTACTTTGTTAGATCCAGAAAGAAAATTAAAATACATTTTCATAAAAAAAAAAAAAAGAAAGAAATCTGTGAGCTTTATTTACTAGTAACTCACTATGATGCTCGATTTGGCCAAACAGTTAAAAGTAAATTACTTCAAAATAAATCTAGGGCATCTACCTCTCTCATCTCTGAAAAAGTCTTTATGTTCAAAAGATAAGTTTTCTACTTTTAATTAGTTGCCATTTTGATGTCAACCTCTAGACGGCATAAAAGGAATCAGCTCACAAGAAACTGAGTGTGACAAAAATCGAGGCATCTGAGACACAAAATGCCACCTTTATTTGGAAACTCCCTGTTCTTACTGTCATATTTGGAAGAGTGGGTGGGAGATGCCAGACAATTACAGACTGCCACTCTCAATGGAGGCTTCTCCATCTTCACATTCCAGTAAGCTGGCCACCAGAGGTTTTGCTCAAGAGAGTGAAGGCTCACTGTACGCACTGAGAAAATCTACCCAGTTCCTCGAGGGGTGCTCGAGATGCCGAGATACCTTACATAGCTCAAACAGCCGCCAATATTTACACCGGAAGTCATCAGTCACCAGAGATGAAGACAAATTAAGAACAAACTTCCTGAATGGCAGACAAAGGGTAGGATAGAAAGTTCACACATTACATGGGCTCGTAGCCCCAAAATGAACTGAAGTCTCTGTGCATCTTTATAGGTATTGAAAACAAATATAAAATAGTCACATGGACCTAAGTTATACACAATAGAGAGCAATGAAAACTCAAGATAATGGTGTAGGAATTACATTATGAAACGCAGTAGTGGCAAGTGTTTGCAAGCCATACTAAGATGAAGAAAGGGAACAGTTCAAAACTGTAATCATTTATTCATGCATCACTGAAACAGCTGTAAAGTCTAGGGCCATGCCACCTTGAACAAGCCCAATCCCATCTGATCTTGGAAGCTAAGCAGGGTCAGGCCTGGTCAGTACTTGGATGGGAGACCACCTAGGAAGACCAGGTGCTGCAAGTGTGAAAAATAAAAAAATAAGGCATGGTAAGCTGACAAGGTCCTTGTAATCTGTGAGGTCAACAAGAGTTGCCTTGCCTAAAAAAAAATAAAAATAACATGAAATGAAATAGTTGCCAACGTTCACGTAAAAATCATGCATGGTTATTAAGAGATTCTGAATCTAGGATGCCAGCTTCAAAGACTCTGAGTTAGTAGGCCTTGGAGAAGACACTGGAAACAGGAAGCTACATCTTGTCCCAAGGACATTCTCTGGTCAGCAGTTACATGCTCCTGTCTCATGGCATAGTCAAAACTGCAAACTTCACTTAAACGAGCTTCCTCCTAAACTTGTCTGCTTCCATCTACTTTGAGCCAGAAGGCAATGGCAAAAGGAAGGGAATGTATTTTATCCCTTTCCAAGGCTTGGGCTGCTTCCCCTCAGCAAGACCCAAATGTGATTTCTGACCCTCTAGTGTTGGGGCAGGGGGTAAGTAGAGAGGGGACAGTTGGGCACAGGATGGTTCTTGCCTGGCACCATCATCATCTAGAAGTGGCCTGGATGGCACCTAAAACTGACATTCTCTTCTGGAGCACGTTGCAAGTTCTTTGGAGGCTTTCTTATCACAAGGACTGTCTCAGCTGCTTTTCTGTTAATGTAAGTCACGCCCCCTCTGGGCAGGTGCATGGGATGTCCCGTGCCCCATCGCTCACCCCTCAGAGCGATCCTGAGACAGAATCCTTCTGAAAATGGCCCCAGGCCAACACGTTCATCATGCAAGAGTGGCAAGGTATAGAGGTAGGTCTGACTATCCCATTAAAGTGGTCTTATTGTCATAATTCATTTCATCTTCATGACAACTATGAGGCAGACACTAGTGTCCCTGGGTAAGAAGCAGGAAACTAAATGCAGTTTACACAGCTACAAGTTTACACACAGCTCCTGGCAAAAAAAAAAAAAAAAAAAGTTTGTAGCTCTGTCTCAGGAGTCATGTTCTTAACCACTACCCTCTAATGGAAAAGTAAACTTCTAAACAGGCAGGACTGGATTTTCACTAACTAGAAACAGTGGGGAAACAAGTAGACCTGCCTGAGATGTCCTCACGAGACAAGACAGGGGGACAGAGACGATCGGGCTGTGAGTGAAAAGGAATAAAACGATTTCACACCGAGCAGCAACTCTCCAGGTAGAGTCACGCCTCAGCCTAGACCGTGAGTGGGCAAAACGGGCCTCGCCGACCCCTAGCTTGCTCGTCACCCCAGTGATGCCGTCTGAATTTGGAGCTGCCAAGCACAGTCATAACGCTGCCAGGCCGAAGCCAGCCGCCACGGCCCACCTGCCTGTTTGCATCTCCACCTGTGCGTGGCCTGTCTCAGGGCTCGGCTCGCCCTGCCACTCCCTGAATCCTGCTGCCGCATGGTCCGTCACTTTCCTCGGGAGACCCATTCTCTCCTCCCGACTGCTCTAGCCTACAACCTGACATCCTTAACCCTATCCCCGCGTAGCTCCACTTTCTTTTCCTCTCCGACTCTGGCTTCGGAAATTAATCTCCATCGGTCTACACAGAAACACAAGTTAAGAAAAATTTAGAGGTCGAAGAGGTGACTCCACCCAGATCCCAGCTCCAGAATTCAGCCAGATTCATGAGAATAAATAATAATAATAATAATAATAATAAAAGAGACCCTCCCCCCAAGACCCAACACCTCAGGCAGAGACAGCAACTCCATACACTGTCAGGGCTGGACCGGAAGCAAGCCGCCCCCTAAATGCCGGTGTGCCTCACACCTGAAGCACATCTGTAATGCACCCAGCCCCAGCCCCCAGAAGGTGCAGGCCGGACTTACGGAGAACACAAAAAAACACATCTCCCCAACGCACTGACATGCACGCACGCACGCACAGACACGGGGTGCTCACTTTTATCTTTAGTTAAAGTGTGCACAAATTCTGGGAAAACTCTATAGAAATTATGGCTTATTTACTGCTGCTTGAAACCGAGAAGTGTGTCATCCTAGAGGGAGACCCCCTTGAGGTGCTACAAAAATTGGCTTATTTCCCAACTTTCTTCTGAGGCGCTTGGTCCCCAAACGCCTCCACTGGGAGGTCCTTTGTCACAGCTCAGACCGAAAATCCGTAGGTGGTGCCTAACTCAGGACGTGCTTGGGGTGTTTGAATTTGCACAATCACATCAGGACGCCTTTCCTGTAAAGGCTCGTCCTAGCCTGGTGGCACATTTTCATTAAGGCAACACTGAAACTGTTTTCCTCCCGCGCAGACTCAGCTCTGTCTGTTAGAAAGCAGGTCACTTGGCGGCCCCACTGAGCACCCCCACAACCGGCCAAGGCGAAGGCGGAAATGACTCGGCATTTGGCACTGACTAAAGGGGTCCAGAAGTCCGTTTTCCAAGGTAAATAGCCACACCTCGACTTTTTACAACACCTAAGATTAAGCACATGCTGACCTCATTGTGGGGCTATCGACTCCAGCCAGGCACTTAAATGTTTGTGCATTGGGCACATGGTAATCCACTTTCCCAACAGTAAGTTACATAGGCTTCATCATAAACAAGGCAGACATTAAAATAAACAAATTGGCAACATCGCCTTAATTGTACCACACAGAATAAATATTGAGCACTGCATCCCACAGCTCTCTAACAAATAATTACTGCTGCCAATTTAGCAGGGGAATTTAGCTTTGCAATTTTGCTATGTAACTACCATTTCTTAGGCTCTAAATAGAAAAAAAAAAAAAGTGTAGAGCCTCCTGTGCCTGTTAGTCGATGATAAAGAAACTTTGCCTTTATATGTGCACAACAGGTCATGAACTGCTGAAATCCTAAGACAAATTCTTGAATATATTTGTTGTTTCCATGTGATTTTTAAGCCATACAATGCGCTGCCCCTCTGTTATAAGCTATCAAAGCCACAGCTCTTTTCTGATGAGATTCTTGCCAGTATGACAGAACCCAGCATATGACATGAAGGGTGTGCAAATAACTCAAATGTCTAAATAAAAGGAGTTGTTACGAACACCTTTATATTTTAAGTGATTTTTCACAATGATTCATATCCTATAACATCCCTGAAAATTAACATTTTTTTTTCTGAAAATAACAAAGCATGCCAGTGAAGAAGAAAAGAATATTTCATTAACAGATGTCGCCACTACAAAAAAGTGTGAGCTGGAAATCTTATGTTTATAATATTAAGAAAGTTCTTTTATTGGTATCAGGTAAATGCAATATACATATATATGAAAAAAGATTAATTTATTTGACAGTCGCTACAGTTCCATTAAGTTACAAAGTAAATGACGGGATAACTGGCCATTAAAATTTGTCTGTCTAGATGCAGTGAATATAGCCACGCCTTAGGAAAAGGAAAAGCTATTCGATACATTCCGAGAATCTCTTCTAGGTTACGATTATGTATCCTTATCTACTTGGTTCATTCGTAACTAATTTGTAATTCAATGATCAAAACAGAGAACAAGTCTTTAGACCACAGGAAGCACGTGGGCTTCCATGGATGGCAGAAGGAGTGTGGGGACAGCGTCCCTGCTCGGGAGGCCTCCCCTGAGGCCGAGGCGGAGGAGGCTGCCCCAGCTCCTGGCAGCTCTCAGAGGTCACCTTCTGAGAAGAGGGATCCAGAGGCTCCTGGTACTTCCATCATTTACAAACAGGGGCTTCCCTGTAAGCTTGTGTGCTTGAAAAAATTTCCAAGCCCAATGGGTTCAGAAGCACGTCGGGTGATTGATGACTCGACTGCCTGGTAATCACTGCTGCTTGTGTCTTCGCATTTAACCTGTCTCCTACCACCTCGCCAGCCTCTGACTTACCACCATACCTTGCACAAAGGGAATTAGAGATAGAGCAAATGCCTAACCCTGAAAACCTACCCGCCTAACCAGGATGGCTTACTGTAACCATCTCACTCCTAACCAGGATGGCTCGACTGACTTTTCTGAAGTTAGAATTTTCATCTATTTTGAGAAAATTCAGAGATAAATCAATGGTATGAGCAGACATAAAACATTTAATCATTGAACCTGCTAAATGTTCAAAGGATGAAGATATCTTAAAGTCATTCTACCTTCCTTTGTGTTGCTAAAGAAAATGTTAAATTGTTGATACGTGACTTATATTGGACACAAAAACAATTCTTAAAAAAAAAAGTTCCCTTTTAAGTAAAATTTTATTAGATCACTTAAATATCCTTTCAAAGGATTAACATGCTTGTGTTAATAGCAGTATAATGCTATATAGGAATACTACAATAACTACACTCAGAGCTTGAAAAATATTTTTTCTCATGACACTTCATATATAGTGAGGTGATTTTAAAATGATTATGATTCTAAAAAGCTTTCGAAGTTATAATCTTATTAGAATAAGCTTTTGTAAGCCTTTCACCAATAAAACTCATTGTTTGGACTGAATTATAGTGTGTGATGAGCTTTGAACCAAACTGGCACTTCTGAGTAATAAGTACAAACAGATTCACGATTACTTCATACAGAAATTTTGAAAAACTGAACATTGTATTAGAAACGTTATCCAAAATTTCAGGCTGATCTTACACATGAGATCTAGGAATTTAGATCATGACTGTCTCCCACAAGTCATCAAAATAAAAATTCATAAGAGAGCTTAATTTACATGGCAACCTTTTTTTTGACGAGAGCTCTAAAATGAAGAAATAATTTACAAATAACAAACCTTACCCTAAACCTGTTGACGACGTCAGCAGGCCCAGGAGTGGGTGGGTCTAGGCGTCCACATGCTGGGAGACACTGTCTGTCCCCTCCCCATGCTTAGACTTACAAAGGGGCTTTCCCGACCAGGTGAGAAACCTATCAATGACCACTTCCGGCTCCGACTGCCTATCCAGCACACCCAGCAGAAACAGGGCGCCTTTTTCTGAGATCCCAGCAAAGCCCCCAGGGAGGACTGGCTTAGCCAGGCCAGAAGTTAGAAGTGTGTCGGTCCAATCTAGGCCACGCGGGCCAACAGCGAGCAAGGTAAGATCCGCCAACGGTAGGTCAGGTCCTCCTGACAGACAAAAACAGCCAACTCCCCAAGAGGGAAGCCCCTCAAGGGAACAGACCAGGCGTGCATCACTCAGCGCCTCCCGAGGCTGGCGGTCCCCGACCACCTCCTCTGGCTCGTCTCCCGTTCTTCCACTCCCGCCGGAACGCCACACTTAGGGGACTGGAGGTCTGCCCAGGCGAGTGGACCTCCGCCACCTACTTCTGCAGGGACGTGGAGCATCAGACTCCTAGGGGCGCAGGCTCCCACGGGGTGGCACGAGGCGGTGGCCGGGATGCGGGCGCGGCTGCGCTCATTACCCGAGGGGTGAGCAGCCCTCTGCGCATGCTCAGACTGGGTCGGCGCACACACCAGGGCTCAGACCGCACAGCCAAGAGATCCCGCGGGCAACTTCCAGTACAACTAGGCAATGCGGCCGCACGACTGGCGCTCACTGGGCAGCCTGCTGCACGCTCGCCGAAGTCCACGAACACTAAATGCTCCACTGCCATGCAGAGAACAAGGCCCCGTCCCGCGGGGCGCGAGGGCGGGGGTGAGGGGCGGCGGGCGAGGTCACCTCTCACTGCCCATGGCCAGAGCCTAACCCCCACCTGTGCGCCCGGCAAGGGCCGGGCTGGTCTCCAAAGGTCTCTCTGCCCCTCTGGAGCTCCCTCCTGTCCCCTGACGGGTGGCAGAACAAACACATGCCAGCATCAGTGCGAGGGGCCAGCACCCAGGAATCTGTGCTGATCCTGGCCAAGGGCCCACGGGTGTCAATAAAGTGCTCTCCAAAGGGGGAAATAATTCTAGGAACCCCTACAATCCCCGACTGTCAAAAAAGTCTGTAAAGACCTAACCGGTCGAAACCAACTTCCTCCATTTATCAAGTCAAAGAACAGGAGTTGCACGTAGCCACACAGCAGAAAATGGAGAAGCATGCTGCACAGGAAAATGCAAAATTTGCCTTTTAGTACAACACAAAAAAACGCAGCACTTACCTTCCAGGACTCCACGGGAGAATGCAAGGCTTCCTTCCTGGTTCTCCAGGGGAAAATGCAAAACTTACCTTCTCACACCTAGAAATGCAAACCTGAATGGCCCACCCACAAGAATCAAGTATGATAATCAATTATCTACAGAATTCAATTGGGCTTAATTATAAATTACGACTGCCCAAAGGCATGTCTTCTCTGGTGCCTTTAGCTATAACTTATATTTGCCTTGTATTGTCATTTACTTTGTGCCTATTTTAGGACAAGCACTGTACTTGACCTATCATTTTTTCCCTCATTTAATGATGTCTAGTACGATATCGTTTTGACATTAATTTAATATTTATTGATCTGCCTTGGTATCTAATATTCTAAGAGAAAAGATCTGGTTCTCATCATTAGGCCCCACAAATAAAAACCACACGGGCAAAGGAACAAGGTTTGCAAGTGTAGGCATGTCTACATGTTTAAGAAGTTAAGATTTTCTCCAGGAAAATTTCCCTCCTCAATTTGCACATTTGTTGCTTGAAAGTTTGGAGATTGCTTACAACATAAATACAAAAATGGATTTTTTAAGAGAATGTATTTTTACTTTTTGTTAAGTCACTTTATAGCACTGGGATCGAAATGCAAATTGTAGTTATTTGCTTTAAGTGGTCTCTATTGAGATAACACAACTGTCAAACAATTTTTTTCATTTTTTGGTCAAATTTTTTTACAATACACACCTAGCACCATAAGACACAGTTATCACTTAGCAAATGATTTGCACTTCTCTGTGTTTTGCAGACATTTCACTATATTTTTCTAAAACTCATTATCATTTTCTCACTTGAATCCATAAATTGAGACCTAACTTTATTCAGAAGACAAGTTTAGATCAATAAGGCTTGTTATTCTAATTTACTTGTGGTACTTGAGACTATTGAACAATTAGATATCACAAATAATTTTTTCGCAATAATCAGAAAACCACATTACAATGAAATCGAAAATCTGTAAGTCTATAATCCCGATACAAGTAGGACTTTTCTCACCGGGCTACATATGAGACACATTCCTGCTGCCACACTGACAGCAATGTTAACATGGACTCAAGTGGCCACACTGACTTTGAACCCAGAAAGGGCACCTCTCAGGATATGCTTCTACATCAGCCTGAAACCTTACCATTGGAGAGTTAGTCCTACAATTCAGGGCCTTACATAATGGGATGAAAAAAGTACCCCCTCCCTCCGCCCCAGGACTAGCTGAAGAAACAGCTAAAAGAGTTGAGGCGGCTCCAAAGGCTTCGTGCCTTCCCTTAGGTCCACCCTGACCACCCCGGCACTTACATTCATGGGAAAGCGACTGCAAAGAATCAAGTGTAGTATTCAGTTTAGAAAATCGATGCGGGACTTACCAGTCAGCTCCTCGGACAGCCTCTCAGGGTAGAAACAGGAGCTGTGGGCGGCTTGGCACGTTTTGGACGGAGAGCGGTTTCAGTGCACCTACCTTTGGATGCTTTCGAAAATTCATGATGAAGCGGTGGCTTTTCCCTGGGGTGGAGGAAACACATCGGGAAAACGGCACATTAAAAACTGAGGCGCTGTCATATTGAACTTCGCTACACATTTAAATATCACATGGATAATAATTTATATAGCTAGATACAGATATGTAGTCTTTAAAAACAATACCTTTTTGGCATGGCCTAGAAAACCTTTTTTTTTTTTTTTTTTTTTTTTTTACTTTTCGCTTGTTTTCTCCTTCCGCTCACCAAATAGAGACTTATTATAGTTCTGTGCATTGTTCTGCACCAACAAGTAGAACAGTTGACAAACGCAATTATTAAAAAATCTTATTTTCCCTTCATTACATTACGGTCTTCAACCAATGACTGTATATATGGTATTTAAATGAGTCTGATTAAAATTCTAAAGGTCATAACCCATGAATCCCATTCTTTAAGTTATTTCCAAAATAACTTGAGTACAAACGAGAGCGAAACACGAAAGCATAATTTTAAATCACCACCAGCAAATGGCCCCCGGTGAACAGCGGGACGCCATGAAAAACCATAATCCCGCTACACGATGCTGTTCTACATAATAGACAACTTGTCCTGATTCGGCCCTTAAAATGAACGGAGTGAAGCATGTGACGGGGGAGCATTCCGATAAGTAAAAGAAAAAAGAATCGAGTCATATATTCAAAAAGTGATGTGCAGCACGTTCCATTCTGTGTGGTTTTTTCCGAGGAAGTCCGAAAGGCAAAGCAAGCAGCCCCTGTAGGTGGCTTCCAACACATTTAAAAAGTACATGTATAAAGAAATGCCCTAAGGAGGTTCTTAAAGTTTTTAAACCAAGTACTTTACCTTCACCTTTATTTGCTGCCACCAGAATACTAATGACAAAATCTGAAATTTACTATGCTCCGAGAACTCTACTAACGTGCATTTTATGTAAGTAGTTCCAACAGAACCAATGTGGCCTGAGAGGCCTTAAATATTTACTATCTGGCCTTCCCTAGGCAGAAAAAAGTTAGCTGACCTCACTCGGTCCTGAGCTAAAGGCTGTTTGAGATCTCCCCTGCTTCATTGGTTCGGCCACATGTTGGCTTGTCCTGTTATTAGAAAGTCAAGTCTCAGGATTTAAATTCTGCAACTCAAAGATACTTCTTGGTAAGAACCGGCAGTCTCCTCTTAGCACTCAAATTTACACACTGCTGAGAAAAAAATACGCTGATACACAAGCCCTTTCCTTCTGTGCCGAAAACCCTCCTGTGATGAGAGGCGCAGGTGGCTTTCACGAGAAAGGTGCGCACGTGCCTTGAGCTGGCCCAGCTGCTTCCAATCACCACCCTGAGCAAACGATCAGGCAGCCAGACCTTCTAAAGTCTACTTTTCATCTACGTAGCTAGTACATAAAGCTCTAAAATGTAGTCGGGAATCTTACTTGAAGAGACCAGTCCATGTCTGTTCCAGGTACAAGAGAGTTTCTGGGCCAACAAGTTCTTAGAAGACAAGTGACCAGTAGTAAAACAAAGAAATAAACCTCTAAGCGACTGACGGGGAAGAGATGGGGAATCCCTGTATCATCTGCCCATTTATCCTCTTCATGCGCACACGCGCACACGCGCACACAGCCAGGCAGACAGAGCCAGGTACTCACTCTCTGTAAGGCCGTCCGGTGCTGGAACGAGAAGTCCACAGGGCAGGCAGTTAAACGGGAAGCTGGGTATAAAGTGGAAAAAAAGCAAGTACAAGTCAGAACCCTTGAGGACGCAGTGGAAACCACTCAGTCTGTCGTGGCCTCCGAACTCGCCCAAGTGGGCACCGTGCAGGGGACTCGGCGGCCTTCGTCAGGGAGCTAAACGCGTACCTGGTCCAGGGTCGGAGGAGCCGGGGCGCGTGGCAGCAGGTGTGGCTGCCGCCTCACAAACCCGCAACAAGGTGCGTGACCACCAGAGCGCCTGGCCCGACCTTCTGCGCAGGAAAGCAGCGCCGCACCGGGAGGTGGCCGGGGCGAGGAGGCCCAGCTGTCCCGTCCCCTGCTCTGCAGGACGCGCTCCCAGCAACCAGCGCCTCCCCCGCTCATTCCCACCTGACAGCGTCCGACCGCCCCTGGACCCTTCCACGGCCCCTCGCGGTCATTATATCGGTTTCCTGGGCGCCCGGTGCATTACCGCAATGACTCCCTCACGTGAGCCCACGCGTCGCTTTCCTCTCCCCCTTCATCCCGTTCACCTGCGGAAACGCCGGCCCCCACGGCGACTCCAGCGCTCGCCTTACTCATCGCCTTCACCTGCGGGGCTGCCGCCGGGCTCCGCGGAAACCACCTGGACTCCGCCCGCCTCCAATGGATCCCGAGGACGCCCCAGCGCCCTGCTCCAGCGCCCTAGGCCCCTCCTCAGTACACCCGGTCATCCCTTCCCCATCTCACGCTTCTCTGCACACTTCGAACACCTCCTCGCCTTTCCACACTCGGCTCAGGGCCTTGCTCCTCTTTGCCTCCTTATCTATTTGCTACCTAACAAAACACACTAAGAGGGAGTGGCTTAAAACGGAAACCACTACAGGCGCACCCGGGGGGTACTGCCAGTCACTTCCAGCCCACCGCGGTCAAGCGAGTCGCCATCTGTTTGCTGGTGGAGGGTCTTGCCTTCAGTTTGCAAAAAACATGCAATATCTGTGAAGCACAATAAAGCCAAGTGCAAAAAAAAAAAAACAAGGTATGCCTGCGTACCCTCACGACGCTGTGAGTTGGTAACTTGGGCCGGGTTGACCTGTTCTGAGTTGGGTTCACTCCTAGGGGGCCTCAAGTGACATGGCAGGGAACACAGAGACTCCTGGGGCCTCCCTCCCCCATGGATTTTCATTCTCCATCAGAGCTTCAAGCATGAGAAAGGAAGCTGCATGGTGTCTCGAGGGCCGGGGTTAGAACTCGCAAGATGGCGTTTGTGCTGCATTCTATGGGACAGAGCAAATCCCACGTCCAGTAGAAAGGGCTGTGGAAACAGACCCCGTGTCTCGATGAGAGGACAATCTGTGGCCATATTTATAGCCTACCAGGCTGTTTTGTTACTCATGAAAAGGCCAATGCATCACAAATAGGGACAGAGAGTAAAAGAAATACTATACCCACATTTTTATTTTGCCTGTTTTATCAACAGTCTCGCGTAAACACAGATTATAAATATTTACTCAATATTTGTGCTATTGTTTGTTACTTTAAATATTGATTGGCTCGCCCACTCACTAACTGTTCTCTGGAAGGAGTCAGCGCCCTGTGGCCCACAGGCCAAATGCAGACTGTGAACAAAATTTTCATAAATAGAGTTTTCCTGGAACACGCCCACGCTCAGCCATCTCTGTATGTCTGTGGCTGGGTGTACGCCACGATGTGAAGTACAGTATTTGTGACAGAGCTTGTACGGCCCGCAAAGCCTGAAATATTTATTACCTGGCCTTTCACAGGAAAAAAAAAAAAAAAAACTTGCCAATTCCTGCTCGATGGCATCATCTTTCCATCTCTCAAGCAAGCCTATTGATCCGACAGAATTCTAACAGCCATAATGTCCATTACTCAAATCCCATAGGTTTATGTGAAAGAACTGCCTTGCCTTGTAGACTCAACCTTTTATGTTCCAAGAAATGTCTAGAGTAGGCATCTCAGATTCTGCCCCATACAATGGCATACGTATTTTGTATACTGAAACCAAATATCACCTGCAAAGAACACGTAGCACAACCATCTCTTCAAACCCCTCTAAGCCCAAGTCGTGTAGAAGGCCATCATCCCCTTCTTTGGTAGTATCAAACAATAATCAAACAGAAGAGTAACATTTACACAAAATTCTTCAGCATGCTGTACTCAGAATTCTCTGGGGAAGTTACTTGAGGGCTGGTTGTCAGGCCCCATCCCTCAGAGACTGTAAATTCAGTATGTTCGAGAAACGGCCCAGAATCCACATTTCTAACATTTTGAGGCTGGTGGTCTAGAGACCTCACTTTAAGAAACTCTGAACTGAATAGGGTGAGGAATCGGAAATAAATGAGGCTTAGTTAACCATTGCTTTTACTCCTTTACGTTCCAGGAAAAAAAAATACAGTAGCCCTACAGGTTATCAGATTAATAGTCAGTAATCTATCATTAGAATTCTTCCTAGGGTTCAAGAGAAAGCCATTTGTTGGACACTTTGGATTCTATCCCAAAAGGTCACTTGTTCAACCTCCCTGATGCTCTTCCTGACAATTATTAATGAAATCTTTTACCATTACTTGAAAAAGTTGAGAATCATATGATTTTACTCATATGTGAGATTTAAAACTGAAAGTGACAAATTAACTTTAGACACACACAGCAGTGTAGTGGTTACCAGAGGGGCGGAGGGGAAGGTAGAGAAGGTAAAGGGAGGTAAATATATGGTGATGGAAGATGTGACTTTGGGTGGTGAACACATAAGGCAAGATACAGATGTATTATCGAATTGTACCCTTGAGGCCCACGTAATTGTATGAACCAATGTGACCCCCAATAAATTTAATTAAAAAAAAAAACTACTGGACCTTATTGAGCATTCTGGGAGGCACGCCTCTATCCTCCCCTTTCTCCTTAGAATGCTATTCCAATAACATTTGCAGGAATTTTTCTTAGGAAAAACAAGGAATGGAATGGAAAGTAAATGAAATTAAAAGACATAGATGTGACTCATTCAATATGTGTGAACAATCCCAAAAGTCTCGCTCGTAACACAAGGGGTCTGTGCTACTCTGCAGCACCTTACAAATCTGACGGTCTGTGATTTTCTGTCGTTTTCCTTTACGCCAAAGCTTTAAAGATCAATTTCTAGTGTTTACAATACTGTAATATTTATTTGGGAAATTTAAGTGGATTAAAAAAGTTCTCCTATAGCCACAGATATTGTACCTACCTTTAGTAGGCACCTCTATAAAAAAAATAGGAACCTAAAAAATGTTGACATGCATAGGAAGAAATGGTATTCTCTTTTTTCCTTTTAAATCCACGAATATATGGCAAGTTACATTTCATCACGATTTCAATTTTATATGACTGTATCATTGAATGTTGAAATTTGATGATGGCTTAGGCCATTGGTTCACCTATGAATAACTGAGACGTCTCAGGCAAATTCTCATTCCACATGGACTATTTTGCTACTATCATAAATAACATTCAAGCAGAGCAATGTGGAGTAAAATGAAGAATTCGGGGCAGACTTTTTGATAGCACAGATCTGGAAATGCCCCAAATTGTTCTCCTATTTATTATTTTGCATTTATATAGCACCTTAAATGTAATTTAAAACCCATAAAAATTGGAGGCATTGAATTGATGCCTGAGAGGACCCAGATAGACTGAGACTCAGAATGGGGCACAGAAGGAACTCAGTGCTCCTGTGAGTGCGATTTTACAAATTAAATTGCTGGTCTTTCCTATCTGCATATCCATGTGTACACAACAATAAACCCAGTGATTTCAAGCAGAGGCACGTCAAAAGGACAAGGTAGTGATGGGCTCTTTCAGGTGGCTCTCAGCAAACACAGTAAGAACAACGGTGCACGTAGCAGCTTGGATTCACACACTGCTGTTTTAGGTGTCGGGCACTATCCCTAGTGTTTTATGCACATTATTTCATTTAAACGTCACAAAACACAAAACCCCCATGAGGAAAGGATCAGGTCCTAGTTCTAGCGCTTTGGAAGTTCAGTGTTGGAGGTGAAGGCTGATGGTCCCCATTACATTGTTAGGAAGATATGGAGCCAGAGAGCAGCTCTGGGGGTGACCTCAGGTCTACCTCTCAGCTAAGTAATGACTTTTTTCTTCCTCTAGACGATTCTCTCTTCACTTCTTCGCTCTCTAACCCAATACTACACCTTCTCCGAAGGCCCAGGGCCTTATTTCTGAACCAGCTCTATTAAGAGCCCATCAAACTCCTTAGCACATAGTAGGTGCTTATCACATGCTATTCTTTTCCATTCCTCCCCACTATGAATAATTACTCTTCTGTCATGGTTCATCTCTCTGTCATCTGAAGCAGGAGCCACATGACTGATAAACATACTCCCAGTAAAAAAATGAATGATGAAAACCAATATTAAAGGCATTACCCAAATAAAAAAATAAACAAACGCACAAATGAATGAATGAGTGAATGAATGAATGCATTACCTTGGTATGTTTGCATTGTATCATGTGACTCCTGAAAACATAATAACTCAGTCTAGAGGGTTCATTTCAGATTCAGTGACAGGCCGGTGGTATTGGGTTGAAGGTCGTCCTACACAGACCAACCATCCCAGCCTCCCACGCTGAAGGGTTTCCCAGGACAAGGGACTTTCAGTGCTGAAACTGGACCACCCCAGGCAAACCAAGGTCACCCGAGCCCAACTCTTCTGAAAAAACTCTAATTCATCCACCCAAAGAGATGTATGTAAACTTTAGCTGAGGGGGAAAAACTGAGAAGAATGGATGATGATGTAAGTGTGTGAGGCAAAAACAAAAAGTATATGACCCCCAAACATGCTTTCAATGCCCCTCATCAAATTTCATCTTGAAATACTACAGGGGATCGTGGCTATAATCATGGGCGTTCTATGCAATTATGTTACGCAGCGAGTTTGCATTTTCTTTTCTTTTTTCCCCGTGGGTTGATGTCCATGGAACGTGACTTATTCAAATAGTTAAAACTTGTTACAGATAGGTAAACTGACTCAAAACTGAGTGTGCTGGCATCATGGATGTCCAAAGGCATACTTGCTTTCTCAAAACGTGAGGAGCTAATGAGACCAAGATGATTCTATACTTACTTTGACCAAAATGTTCAATGATTTGTATTTTAAGATAAACTATCATTTAGAAGTACTGTTTATAATGTCAGAAGTGAGAAATTGGTCAAGAGTTTCCCCCATAAGATAGCTTACCCTTAAGACTATAATATCTGTGTCCTATCTTTTGGAAATTATGTTCACTCATATGTACCAATGAAAATGGAAATACGAGGAATTTTTTTAAACTAATGCAATAGTTAATAACAGTGCAATTTTTGTCTGAACTGTCTTGAACTATTTTCTCAAGAAAGCAGAGCACCTGGTGGCATTTACACCATAGTTTTTTATAGACCTAAGTTGTCAGGAATAACAAAACACTAGCAATATACTGAAAAAATTTAATGTCCAATTTAAATAATAAAATATCTATTAATATTCTAACAACTTTCTTATGAAAAGAAAGACTTATAATTCCATAAGCATGTATTCCGGTCCGAGAGTCTCTCCTTAGTCTGATAGTTGAGGAAATATCAAGAGAAGAACGAGAAGGAGAAATAAATTAGTTCATATTAATATAGTATTTTTTTAGGTAAATGATCATTCGGGTTGTGGGGTCACCTCTTCCTCATCATTACCACTCCCGTGAAGTATGTCACAGCACGAATACTGCAAAGGTGGCTCTCAATGCAAACAGTCAGTAACGGGCCAGCGGAGTGGATTAAAGCACAAAACCATGGAGTTTCTTACAGCTAATACTTCTCTGTATCCCTTTACGAGAAAATAAAGGTTTTATAGCATATTAAATTTTCGTCACTCAATACTAAATATTTTTATTTATTAAATGTCCGGCGAGTGATTAGGGCTTTAATTCAACAACAAAGCGTTGAAAATTAAATGTAGGGATTTCAATCTAAAATGAATGGAGTGGGAGCAAAGGGCAAATGACATCGTCAAACTTCGATTTCTATCAAAGGCACTTCTGCCCTGCTTCTCATCAGTCAACGCACGTTATTCCCCCAGTCCGTGCTCAGACAGCGAGGCTATGCAGAAGGCGGGTATGGAGTACAAGTTCGAGAACGAGTAATAGCTTACACTTGCAGAGTGCCACCCACGTACCAGGCACTCTCGTAATGCTTTACAGGTACTCATGCAAGTTACCTCATGAAGGACTCACCCCATAAGGAAGATCCTATTATTATTATTATTATTATTATTATTATTATTATTATTATCAGTTCCACTTTACAGATGGTGACCTCAAAGTTTCTATTCCCAACTCTTCAAACTTTTACAAAAGTTCGAGTAACTCACCCAAGGTGATATACATAATAAATACAAGAACTGGGTTTTCAAGACAGACGGCCTGGTTCTAGATTCTGGGCTCTGGACCACTTCCATCTCTCTAAGAAAAGTGGGGTTCGCAAGTGTGACATCCAATTAAGAGAGTTTAAAGGTGGCGGATGCAAGAATGATCTAAAACTTCCTGCAACGACGTGGATGAATTTCACAGACACAATCCTGAAAAAAAAGCAGCCGGACAAAAGAGTGCCAACTGTGTTACTTCATTTATATTAAATGGCACAAAGCGAGCAAAGCAAACATGTGCCGTCACCCATGAGGTCAGGGCTCACCCTCGGGAGTGAGGGACAGTCACTGGAACGGAATCCAGGAAGGCTTCGAGGCGCCGCTAGGTGTGTTTTTGTCCTGGGTGTTGATCACAGGGTGTGGTGATTTGTGAAAATGCACCCGGCTGTGAACTTACGATGTGTGCCCTTTTCTGTATGTGTATCATATGCCGATAAAAGTTTTGAAGAGTTGGGAATAGAAACGTTAAGATCTCCTCAAAAAGCAGCCAATGGCCCTCTCCTCACCCCGATTCATGTTCTTCTTCTGTCCCATTCTGAGGTAGGGGACCCTGAAGTGTCATACCCCCATTATCCCTTCCCTAGCATTTTTCTCTTTAATTCTCTCTTGTCAAAAAAAAAAAAAAAAAAAAAAAAAAAAAAAAAAGGAGGAAAAGCTATTATTAGTTTCCTCTAGTAAACAGTGCTGAGAATATCCAGCCTCGATTTATTTGGGAGAAAGGGTTACAAATGAAAGTTAAGAATGATAGGATTTCTGAACCATCAATAATGAAAGGAGTTGTCAGTGACTCAATCACTTTTTCTCCACATCATGGATGATACAGAAATGTGCCTCAACCTCACTGCAAGACCGGCCCTCGGTACCAGACGGGGAGCTGGGGTTGGAGACCGGGCTTTCTTCAGAATTAGGAAGAATAAGAGAAGCCCATAATTCACACTTTGAGAGCATAAAAAAAAAATGTAAAAAAGATATTTTCATGGCTCAAAAACTCTCAGAACTTCCATTGGTTTCAAGCAGGATACACACACACACACACACACACACACACACACACAATTTTATACATATATATTTTTTCCCTGCAGACTGCCATATGGGCCTCTTAAGCCAGAGACCCTTAATAATGAGAAAAATAAAGGAAAAAAGTACACACACACCACATTCTCAGAGATTGTTTCTAATGGAAATTCCAGTTTTGACAACCCTACCACCTGCTTTATATCATTAAGCTGAAGGAGACTATGAATAGGAAGGGGGTGGAGGAGAGACATTGCTAATAAAATATTTAAGAACATCAGGAAGAGCCATGTCAGGCTTTTAGTTTACCCAGAAAAAGCATCTTCTTAAAGTATCAGTTGACCAAGGTTTATTGCATTAATAAACTCACCTTCAGATCATAAAGGTTCAAAAAACGCACAAAATGCAGACAGGTTGCCTATTTTTAAAATCTGGACTGAAAGGACAAAATGTTCTAGAAGAAAGACAATGTCAGGTCTCTCACTGTCTGTGGCTGCAGCGTTTACTTTGACCTCCTCATTCACTGGGTGACTGGTGCTGAATACCAATATTTTAAAATCACGTAGGAGCTGTATTCTAATGGGGTAGCCAGGTCCGTTTAATGTTACATATAAGATTAGTATCCCTTGAAACAAACAAACAAGCAGAGAGATGACTGTACAGTTAAAGCCTGAACTCCACCTTCTCCATAATTATCGTTGCTATAGGAGATGAATGACTGATTGCGAGCGATGGAATTTAACATGTTCCCAATGTGCGTTTTCCTGTTGAAGACCAGAATAATGATGGTCCCAGGGAGCCATGCAGATTGCCCAATCTATCAGCATTTTTCTCTGTTTGACTTTCATTCCTCTGCATTTGATTGCTGCCGAAATAGTGGTAGCAGAACTGAAAAATGCTCTTTTTATTCTCCAGGTGATTTTCATTAGTGATAGATAAGCAAATGCAATTTTCCGTGTTACACTAACCAGGCGAAGACACCCCACACCTTAGCGAGCGTAAGAAATTCAGGGCCGGGATTCCCCTGGGCGCGCTGGCCCACTCGGGAGAGCGGGAAGAGGACTGAGCGCGGTCCGGCCAGCAGAGTTCGTTTTCAGCCACACACCCGCAGAAAGTGGCTGGACATCCTCTCTCAGCAATAAAAGTGCATTTCATTCTAATTCTGGGGCCTATCTTCCTCCATAGTAAAAATAAGATTGAGCACAGCTCCTGTGCAGTGATTCTGTACTAATCTGAAGTGCTAGAAGCCTGAATCTGCGTTTCGGGCCTCCAAGTTGCTACGCTCTGACTTTACTCCCCTGCAATGGAAGTTCTCCCTCCCTCTCCTTCCCCATCCCCCAGGACCGAACCAGCTAGATGTTAACAATGGGAAATTGTTTTCTTTAGGGCATTCGCTATTTATCACTGACTGCCAGGGGTCTGCAGAGGAAAATTCCTAAGAGTTTTGCCAGAAAATGAAAATAAGCCTGGCAGCCTCACTGATCTGCATAATATCTGACCTCAATCTCAACTATTTGGCTCTTGTTTGGGGTTTTTAAATGGGGAAATAGCCTGAAGGGAAAAGTCTCCAAGGCCCAACCTTAGGCTTTTTTCACATCATCTTTTGTTACCTTCTTTTTTATTTGGCAAGAAAAAAAATTAATTATGTAAAGTAGTGACAGCTCACCCAGATCTCTCACTGATCCACAGCACAGATAAGCATTTGGGGGACCTTAAATATTCAGTCAGGATAGTGCTCATCGCTACCCAGGACCAGCCTGGACAGAAAGAGGGTCCTTTGCATCCTGGACGCCATGTCACTTGCAGAGCTCTGCAAATACTTCAAAAAAGCAGAGGCTCGGGGGAAAATAACTCTCAAAGGTGGAAATTCAAAACTGACACTCTTTCATAAATTAGGCCATAATAATAAAGGCATGGTGATTTTCTTAGAAGGGAGAGGCTATTCTCAGAAAATTTCAGAAGAAAATGCATAGGAAACAGATTCTTACATGAGTTGGAACCTCAGCAAATTAAGCCATTTTGCCAGAAAATATCTGAGTGTGTACAATGCAGCATCCTTAGAAATAATAATTAATGCACCCTAAGAGCATTTCTAAGACTAGATATATTTTTCCCCGTTTTTCATCCAACACTTGGCAAATATAGTCTCAGGTTGGTACCTACATGCACAAAACACACATTATTTCATCACATTATACCTGGACCATAAATTATTATTAGAAAAACTCCCTAGCCTTGAAATTCCATTTGTTCTGTTTGGGTAATTTCATGTTTTTAGAAAATGCATCCACACCTAAACTTAAAATAAAAGATTAAAACTTAAAAGTCCAATATTATGCTAAGTCAGAGAGATAAGTCAGAGAAAAACAAATACTACATGATTTCACTGAAATGTGGAAACTAAAAAACTGAACAAATGGACAATCAAAAAAAAAAAAAAAAAAAAGACTCATAGAGACCAAAAGGATGGCTGCCAGAAAGGAGGAAGTAGGAGAAATGAGTGAAAAAGGTAAAGAAGAATACAGTCAGTAATACTGCGGTAAGTTTGCCTATGACGGATGATTACTAGACTTAGTGGGGTGATCACAACGAAAGGTACAAAAATTCTGAATCACTACATCGTACATCTGAAACTAATATAACCAATATTACGTGCCGACCATACCTTAAAACATACACATTCTTGGGCCCACCTCAGACCTATCGAATCAGAAATCTGGGGCTGCGGTCCGGGAATCTGGGTTGAAGCAGCTCTTCCAGGGGATTTCTGATGCACTCTACAATTTTAGAACTGTGGGACTAGCTGTTCATCAAACCGGTTTCCTCTTCCCATGAGGCAGAGAACTAGACTAATTTCCCAGACACCTGAGGAATGAAAACGAAGGCCATGCACACTGTTCACGGGCCCACAAAAAGCCTTCACTATGTTCTTTCCATTGTCTTGTTGCAGTCAAGTGTGGAGACCCTGAAAAGCACCCAGAGAAGGTGGAGGAACCACATCATAAAAGGCAGCTGGGGCTCGGAAGCACTGCCGGAAGGAAAGCCACCAGCCCACCAAGAATATACCCAGTCTGTGCAAAGCCACCTAAGGCTGGACACTCTGTGAGGGCTGCCGGCACCGCCTTACCTTACACACGCAAGTGGCATTTTGGGTGGGCACACTTTCTAGGATCCTGAGAGAGAAATTACTGTACGTGGAAGGCAAACGTCCCCACGCTAGCCCTATTTGCCCTTTTTCTGAAGAGAGAGAGAGATCGGAGAAAAAAATTCGTAAGTTCTGGAAGAGGAGAAAAGCATCACAAGTTTCTGATTTGCTATTGGCAGGGAGTGGGACAGGGGTTGAGAAAGGGCAAGTAAGAAAAAGGTTCTTAAGCGCCGGAAAAAGAAGAGTAGAGGTCATAACAGCAATTGCCTTCCGACATTTCTCACGCCATTTTGGACCCTGTGAATTCCATAGGTGCCTATCCACCTAGGACTGAAATGGACTTTTCAGAGTAAAATTCTGCAAAGTCAAAATAGCACTGGGGGCCGTTCTGGATGCTCATAATTATCAGGTTAAACCCTTTGATTTTGCAGAGACGTCATTTACTGTCCCGTGTTCTTGGTGGCAGAACGAAGCCAAGAACTTGGCCACGCCAACTTTAAGTCAAAAATCTTTTTCTATCATCTAACATTTTTAACTTCTTTTTAAACTTCAAGGCGCTTTCTTATAAATATCATTTCCCTCCCTTAAATTTCACACCCAGAACTTACTACAGAGGTTAAGTACACTAACAGGACTCTGGTGTCAATATTTTAAGAATTCTGGCAGCTTTATTGACTAGATCTCCACCATAATAGGGGATTCATTTGTCCAGAAGCTTCGGGTGGAGAAAATAACGCCCAAACTCTCTTTTTTCATGTCAGAATGCGCAAAGCTCAGACAGGACTGAGAAATGGGAAGGCTCCCAGGCCTAATGGAGTGCTTACTGAGATCTATTGATTCTGATCCAGCTCACTGATTGGCCATCGAACGCCACAGTCTGTAATGTCTAACCAAAGGAAAAAGTATGGCAATAGATAAAAGATGTCAGCAATGTCACCAGCTGTGATCACAAGTTTTTAAAACGGACTGTGACAGTTAGTGAAACATCTCTTGAATGTTAGTTCCCGGGAATACAGAGTCAAATATTCATTTGCATTAAGATCCAGGAAATAGAACAGATATTTTCATTACAATCACATGCGGTTTTAATATCTAGGTTTGCCTGTGTTTGTGTGTGTGTGTGTGTGTGTGTGTGTGTTTTAACATATTCACTTATTTGTTTTTATGTGCTGCTAACAGAAGAAAAGTTAAACAGAGAACTTTAGGAAGTCTTTTACTGTGATAAGGCTTTGTTCCATCTGTCGTCTAGGTTTCTAACTCTATGGATAAAACGAAACAGATCACATTGTTAGAACAGCAGCATGACACACAGACCTGAGTTAAAAGGTCTGGGTTCAAATTCACAAGTTGGCACTTAGCGACTGTGTCTTTGGTAAAATTATATGACTTATTCATGCCTCGGTTTCTTTAACTACAGGATGGAGATAATTAATAGGACCTACTTCACAGGATTAAATGGGTGTGTAGTTTTAAGGTGCTTAAAACAGCGAATGGCACCTAACGCGTGATATAAAAATGTGTTTTTAACAAAATCTGGGTAGCTGGGTCAACTTGAGGGCACATCAGACATCATTACTATTTAAATGCTCTGGGCAGACAGTATTCAAAAGTAAAATGAGTCAGATTTCCCCCAGGTAAAAAGATAAAAATAGGCCATTTGATTTGTTGAAACAAAAAGAGGTGTCTGAATATTATTTTATTATATATAATATTAAAAAAGTCTTTATATCCTACTAACCCCTTCAAGTAAACCCATGAAAACCAAAAAAGAATTCGTCTTTCATATGTCTAAGATCAGAAACTAGAAGAACAATCAATCTCCTTTATTAGCAGAGATATTTAACCTCAGGTTAGCCAGCCTATGCCGCTCGGCAAGCTCCCCCAACTACCAATTATTGTGCATTCAGGAGTGCAAACCAATTAACCTGAGCAAACATGAATAAAAAGGTAAATCTCCTGAAGGCGAGAAACCTTACAGCGTTCTCCAAAAGGATTACTCCTGCCACGAACTGTAATCTTCATTGATTCTCTCCTTCCCTTCTCCCCTAGTCAAAAGCTGTGGCCAGTCAAACGTCGGGCCGCATACTATTCTTCTCTAATGCTAAATGTTCCTGAAGGATGTGAGAAATAAACAGATCTAAAGATGGTTCTATTAAAATAGCGGTCAAAACGAGGTACTGCAGGAAGGCAAGACGTGAAAAAATATACATGTGATGAGGAATGAAAAAGAATTAGAGACGAACTAAAACAAAAAAATCGCTTACCCAACTAGAAAGGGAAAAAAATAGCTACAGGCAGGACCTAGTGGGGTCCAGTGCAAAAAGGACAGGCGGAGTTCCTCATGCAGAGCTTACCGAAGTGTCAGATGGCAACTGCAACGCGTTAAACCAAGCTTGAGGCCATTTAGTGCAGGGAGGGGTGGAGTGGGGGGCAGGTAAGTGCTCGGGTCTCTAGCCCAGGAAGCCTGCCAGGGTTAGGAGGGCACGAGCTTATAAATAAAGCAAGAATGAATAAAGGTAAGCACATCAATTCAGATGAAGAATATTTAAGGGAATGAAAAAGGAACTGCCGGAAGACCTGATAAAAGGTATTAGGTTAGGGAAATATCCAAAGAAGCAAGTCCATGTTCAGGGGTCCGTATCAAGCAACCAACAGGCCCGTACTCACGCCAAGGAAAGGCTCGCTCTAACCGCCCAAAAGGCCGAATTAGACGCTGGGGGAAGAGGGACTGTGGAAAGGACAGTGACTGAGTGTTATGGGAAGGTGCGGGTCAATCTATTTTTCAGAATAAAGAGGATATCTGGCGATTGAAACCACACTATCATCGCTAGCATTTCGAATGATGAAAGAGAGAAGAAGGCACTTGAACACGAACAGACAAAACGATTCATTATGAAACATCGCTTTATGTTACACGAAAATCAGGAGTTAGATAGCTATTATGTAAATGATAGCTGAAATGGATTGCCGGCCAATACGCACAGCCAAGAAGAACAAAGAACAAATTCACAAAGCAGAGTTCGTTCATATTTCTAGTGTGAACAATAATCAAAATAATCAACTGCTGGTTGAAGTATGTGCTTTTATGTTTAAAAAAAATTCTGTGTACACATGCGTATCAAATAAGGTGAACCATTTCAAGTCCATTACCTTGAAAAATTATGCTTGCAGCCCAATAAAGCTGTAATTGTTCAAACCATGTTTAGAATCATCTTTTTTCATGAATTATTTTTCACCCCCAAGAGTTCTGAATTGTTCTTTTTTAATCAAGATCCGGAGGGTAAGCTGTCAGCTCTGAAGGTAATGCAAGAAGGGAATTCACAAAACGTTCAAAATTGATGACACGTTATGGAGTATTGAATAGATTAATTATCTAGCTCCACATGCTCGCAATATATAAATCTATAGAATTAGAGAAATTTAGAACTTCAAACAACCTAAAAGACTATATAATCTAGCCTACAGCTTCCTGTTAAATGGAGGGAGAAACTCAGACCCCACGACACCTGCTTGCGGTACTGCATCTAGTTCGTGGGTAGGCGTGGCTACAACTTAACTCACATTTCTTCTCATCCAGTGGTCTGGGCCCACCACTGGGAACCATTTGCCAAAACTGTATGACCTTCCAGAAAGTCACTGAGAACCACAGGTATCATCTACAAGCACGCTGAATTGTTACCAATTCTGAAAGGCAAGTCAGTCGGTCCTGGTTGTCATGGCAATAACTCTTCATACTCACAGCCTGGGGATGGCACGTGTAAAATGCAGCCAACACGGACAGGAAGAAGCTTTATTAAAACAACGTTCTAAAAATGGATGGCTTATTCTGGCTTCCGGTTTGCCCACTGCAAGTTCCAGAACCCTAACTGCAATTGCCATCTAAATTCGAATCGGTCCAGATATCTATATTTAACAGCATCAGGAAATATTCTTCTTCTTAGGACTTTAGGGGGTAAACACAAAAGTGGTTGAGAATAACTAAACCGGACATTATGACATTAAAATTTAAAAGGTCACTATGTGCAATAGCATATTACACACACACAAAAAAACTATGAACGATTAAATTTTAATATGATATCCCCTCGCTAAGGATCAGTGGCAGTCCCTGGCCCCTGACTTCTGATATTTCTCTTTCCACCTTCTTCTACTCCGTGCTCCTCTGTTCCCACACAAGTACGTGTTGTGGCCAGTTTCCTGTATGAGAGCGCTAATACAGTCTCTACGGCTGCCGTCGCTCTGAATTCAGATTGAGAACCACGGTTCTCTCCTACTGTTTCCTAAGGAGTTATTCTGTCCTCTACGATGGGATCTGGGGTGGCGGCGGGGGTGGGGGAGGGGAGATGCCTATAACCCGTTACTAGAAATGTGTCTTCTAGTCTAATCTGAAATTTTTGTTCCCTACATTTCTACCCAAGTCTTCTTTGCAGAGAGAGGCATTTCCAAGTAAAACCCAACCTAAAACTGGTCGCATAGGAGAGAGGCGGGAAATCCTACGAGACTTCTTAAATAAGTACGAAAACCTAAGATTGTAACTATTCAAACAGTCTATGATCCACGCAAGTGATAGTTCAAACATGTCAAGCACGTATGCGACTCCGTGTCACAGCGTGGCTTTTAGCCAGGTTTTCTCCGCCGTCATGTCAGTACGCAGGGGCTGAGCTGGGCCACGAGTGTGTCTTCCATCGCACATTTTGGTGAAAGAACGCAGCATCAGAACACATAACCCCACTGCCCCCCCCCCACGACCTTCTCACCTCGAAGTGTGGAATGTGACCCCCAACCCAGCAGCCAGCATTTCTCTTCCCCGTAGACTGTGCTATGCAAGCACTGGCCAACGTCTGTGACTCTCGTGTTCTCTTAGGTTCTGCTACGCCTTTACCCACAGCTCACTGGAAGACGGTCTGACTCCCTTTCCTCCGCCCCCCACTCCCAGCTCAGGCACATCTTCTCCAGGTCACTGACCCCTCTGAAGGCAGAGAGGCTAAGGCCTCCCCTGGTGCTGTGGGGCCAGTTCAGCGCCACTGAATCACATCGCTGACTGGACCAGACATGGCGCCAGGCACCAGACACAAAGAAATGAAGGAAAAGCCTACTTCGAGATCTAGACAGAGAGAGAAAATTAAGATGCTCTTTTCCTCGGAGCAGAACCGTGCCGTGATGGAGGCACCGATGCCCTAAGAACCCAGCCCCGCGGAAGAGGGAAGAGGTGGCTATGGCAGTTCTCCCGGAGGAGGCTTCGAAACGGGAGCCGAAATTAGCTGTGCACGGAAGGGGGGAAGGGACCTCCCAAGGCGACATTCCTTCCCATCTTTAAAGGTTCCTCAGGACCCTTAGATGAAAGAAGATGGAGAGGGGAAAGCCACCAAAGGCGTAAAGGCGGGAACCACATGCCAAAGAGCTCACGGAAGCCTGATGAAGGGCCAAGGTGTGAGGGAAGCCCCGGCCGGCTAGACACTGTTCTCTGTTCGGATAAATCTCTCTACTCGATGCCACCGGGCCTTACCACACACAGAACAAAACGAGGGTCCTGAGGGGTGTATAAAGTGATTTGAAAATGTGAATTCCAGCTATCAACATGGTTTGCTAATTCCACAAAGGCCAGCGAGAGAGGCCTTGTAAGCCCACTCAGAACTTTACCTCACAAGAAGCAGGAAAGTAGCCAGTTTGGCACATATCTGCTTGACCCACAGGTAAGGGAGGACGTTGCTTCACCTGAGCATCTACGTATTTGAGAGGACACTGAAGCACTTGTAATTTTTTAAAAAGTAAACAACACTTTGGCAAGTTGGTTAGACAACCAGTATCCTTTTTTCATTGTGAGCTCTGGAAAATATATAGAGATGACAGACCCCTGCCTCCTGAGTGGAAATAAGACATATCGGAATCGACCAAATTGTACAAACAGCAGCATGCCTTCGCTTCTTCGTGAGCAACAATTATATTTTAATCAACACATATGATGTCTTACTGAAAACTATTTTTATCCTTAACTTCTTTGGCAACGGGAGAAAGAAAAAGATTCTAATATGAAAACTTGTCGTATGTTTCTCTCTTCGGTGGGGACCAACTAATGTGTGGGCTTTAGCCCTGACATACTTTATACTTAGTTATGCATATATGTCATTTAAATGAAAAAAAAAATAACAAGATCACAATGATCCGGCCCATTGTTAGAGAACATGCATCTTCAACTGCCTTTCACAGTATTAATGAGCACAGAGGAGGGTCCATTTGAGAGAGACAGAGAATCTAAAGCAGGAAAATACCTCCTATGCTGAATGGTTTGATGGAAGGAACTCACAGATGGGCAATGCAACGTTTTTAAGATGCTGCCAAAATAAAATTAGAACTCAATAGCCTTGACCTAGAGCGTTTGAAAACTATCAACAGTAATAAAACTAATTAGGTGGTTAATGGCAAAAGATGAATAGCCATTTATATTGAATGCCAAATAAAGTGGATTCGCTGGCATCTAATACTCTGTCAGCCTCACGGCATTATCAAGGCAGTCGCAAGCTCACCATCTGACCCAGTAGGCATAAACGCGGGAGGTCTTCCTGAAGTATCAGTAGTTTTATTATCGGCTTTCATCAACTTGTTTTAGAAACCCAGGAGCTGTTTTCAAGTCAATTCATGTTTAGTTTCATGTTTCATAATTTGTTTAGTTTCAACGAAATATTATAAAGGGAAGCCTTGGACCAGCTTCATGCACAGGTAAAAGATCCATTCAAAATGCAAAATAGGCCGACAGATTTTACTGCAAAAACCACACGAGAAGTTCACTGACCTGGTTTCAGAGTCCGCATTGCAACTAACCTTTAAGAAACCTCATCCTGTTGAACGTTATATACTATCGAAGGAGGAAACCCGCAGTAATCTGAAAATGTTACAGCACTCTTCCCTTTCCCAACTCCATTTCTGGGAGGCTGGATTTTCTTCACATATTTCAACTACGCCGTCCTACAGCGACGGACCGGAGGGCCGGCGTGAGAGCCCGGCTCGCCTCGGCTACTGCAGGCTCTAAGAAGAGCCTGACTGGGAACCGCTGCCGCCCTCCTCCCTGTGGCTTTTGGTATGGAAAAGCCATTCCTCATACCGACATCGATGGCAATGCATAACGGGATTTTTGTGTTTTCAATGAGTGAAGACGTAGTCTTATATTTTCTTTTTAAAATCTTCATTAGGATGAATAGCAATAGATGTAACTAGTAGAAACAAAAACTCCTTGGGACTGATTTTAAGAGTAGAAGGGGTTCTGAGACCCCAGCGCTGTGGTGACAAGTACACGTGTAGAATCGAATGTGGGTCAGAGCTCTGATACGCACTTGTGTGCCCACGGGGGAAAAAGAGCCTCTCTAAACCTCAGTTTCCTCAAACGGAAGGTGGAGCTAATATGAGCTGCTTCAAGGGACTGCTGTAAGTCTTACGCAAAACCATTTCTATTTATAATATACGATTATGCTACATTTATGTAACTAATAAAAAGCCCCTGGCACAAAATATATGCTTGACGAATGAGAAGCTGTCCTGGTTAAAACACTGAAACACAGAGTGCGTACGCAACAGAACCCGAATGAACAGCATGGCGCTATGAAATCCAAAAGAGGAGAAGCTGTCGAGGAAAGATCCGTCCACTGCGTTAAGATCTCATGGGATGATGGACTCCTCAGTGAACTTCGGGGGGGTCTGTTTGGGAAGCAGGGCAAGGTCAGATGCTAGACTGCACGGAGCTAAGGGTGGTAGTGAGCTGGTGAAGGCTGGGGCACGAGCTGCCATTTAGGGCTGCCCCGGCAGCTGTGAGTCCCGGGGGACACCCTCAGTGAACATCCTGGACTTGGAAACCCAACCTGAGCGATCACGCAAGGGCCCCTGCAGAGAGCAGAAGCTTCCCCAGAGCAGCGGATCCACAAGGAACCCAAGTCAGTTTAGAAGCTTCCTTTCTTATTATAATTATTATGTTCTGCCTTGTATTATCATTATATGTGGGCCAGTATTTTACCTACACCCTCCCCACCTTGAGGGGAATCGTGACACCAGTATCATCTATTAAAATGACTTCCCCAGCGTATGCAATGTAAAAAGTGAAATCAAATTGAACAAGTCATTTTTACACTGTAAACATGTACAGCAACCCAGTCGAGTGAACAGCATTTAGCTGCCAGGTGTGATGCTGGAAAATTTCATCAGATGCCCTCGAATCGTCTTTACCTTGATCTTCTGGTCTCCAGGACAAGTTCTCCTTGCAATGCCTTAATAGCAAAGACAAAAATCCTATTTTTCTGGGTGTATCTATGCAACCAATTTACTTTATCTTGTTAAAACCCTACTACTCTTTGCCTTTCTGGCCTACTAATGGCCTTGAAATGTGCTGCATTTATAATTTTTGATTAGGTTTGAACCCAGATGGCTTATATATGACATACAATTAAACTTTATTAATTTGGATGAACTAATTCAGACTTTGCCCTTATTCAGGTATACAATTAAGCCTGATCTTTGGCTCTTTCAGATAAAAGATTTTATAAATAACTCAAACTCTGGCCTATATCACAATGGTATTTCTGTATAAATTAAAGAATAGATAAGTCTCCAAGTGGCCAGTCTCCTCTCACCTTTAAAATAAGCAAAATAGTTTTGAAACAGTGAGATCATTAGAACCATCTGGGGAAATTTTTAAAATACAGTTTCTGCTTTCTGTCCCAAACCTATTGAATGAGAATTAAAAAATTAAATCTATAAGAATAAAATGCTTATGATTAACCAAGATTGGGAATCACTGAATTAAATTATTTTTAAAGATCCTTTAATAGTCGATTTAGCCTAAGTTATACTGTGGCAATGGATCAATAATATAATCTACCAGTGGTCTTTCCAACTCTAAAAATTGTATTATAACATCATCGCAAGTAATTGTTAATGAATATAAATGTGATGTTGATTATAAAATTATCTGCTTATAAAATGGTTCCTATGATAGTTTCTTAGCCTAGATGCGCAGCTTGGGCTCCCATGAAAGCAGACCAAGGACTTAGAGGCAGATAGAGTATCTAGAAGGTGAACCCAGGAAGACTGGAAGTCGGACAGTGAGATGAGGAAGGGAAAAGAGCCAATAAAGTACACGAGAGGCTCGCTCTTACCGTAGGACTTCTGAGGACCCTTGTGAGGCAAGCATCAGGACCCTCCGCCAGAGGCCGGCGTGGCTGGGGCATCTGCCCACCAGCCCCGCTGGCCGAAGGTTGCCTCCCAGGGGGTTAGCCCCCGACTTTCTGTTAGCTCTTACAGAGGAGCAACCTCTAGTAACACTGGGAAAAACCCTCAGGCAGAGCGAGGGGAAGATGCAGGTGCCCAAGGTGAGATCCTATCGGTGGGGCTGAGGAACTCAGGCAGCCAAGACGACACTGAAAACATCAACAGCACCTGCCATACCTAGTTCAGAGTTGGCCTCTATTGGGTATTTTATTGCCAGATATGTCGTTTCTTTAAGTCAATCTGGCATATCCCACAGTTAGTCCAAAATCGATCACTTTTTTTTCTATTCACTATTACAACTTAATAATACCTTAGTTTTCACCTCAAGTATCAGATTAAATGTGAGCGTCTACCTAAAACACATGGTAAAAAGATCCAAAGTCGGTTTGGTGTGCGATAACCAATTAAGGTCTTTGCACACAGGCAAAGAGGAATGCAGTACCTTTCCTACACATCCGTTAACCTTTAACTTTGGTACAACAGTGTGCCAAAAAACAATGCTGAAATAAACACTATTGACTGAATTGAAGCTTTGTAATATTTATTTAGATTGTTCAGAATGCGAAAAAATAGGTAATCATTTTCTACGATTTGATTCTATGAATTTAAGCAAGATATGGAAAGTAGGAAGTAAGTAACATGTAACTCATAGGTTTGGGAAAATCCTTATGTCAAGAAGAGACGCTCTTATATCCTTAAGGATGAAACTGGTACCATATCTTCTCTCCACAGAAACAGAGAAATCTGAGAAGAAATTTAAAAATGAGTCTGAATTGTTTCCTTGTTCTTCCTTACTTCCAAACTCCTTACTAGGCCTTCCATGTTCTCAGTTCTGTGAGTTATAAGCAAAACTTCTGCAGAGGCAACACTCACCCCCAGTCTGAGTTTAACTGATACAAGATACTTAACTCCACGTCTCCAAGTCTGACCCTTCCTGGGCAGGCAATCTCTCTATGGTCTCTACCTGACACCAGCCTTCCTTCTTCCTGTCCAAGGCTTTGCTGCCTTTTGTGCTCCTCACATGCCCTGATCCTCAGACAGCTTATTGCAAAAAATCAGACCAAAGAGCCAACCCCTCGGGGAAAAACAAATGGAAGTGTCCTGCCCTTTCCCATGGAGAAAGGCATCTTTTACTCCCAAGTCAAAATTCAGCACCAGAATGCAACGAAGAACATTTCCTTGTTTCCACAGGAAATGAAACCTGGAAAACTTGCAGCCCCTGAGTGCTGTCTTAAGATGATAAGGTTTATGACCCAGCCATTGTTTGGTCAAAAACAATGTTTAAAAGGCTCCGATATCCGACAGTGTGGTGATGAATTTATTTCAGCTCTTATCAATGATATTTAGATTACGTACACCCCACCCCCCTCCAAGAGGATCTCACACGATCGGATACTGCTGAGGGCCTCCCCAGCCGTGACACTAGCCAAGCTCCTCCACCTCGCAACATTGGTGTTCGCTTGTTAAATGAGGATGCGATATCAACATGAGAGTGTCTGGGGAAATCATGTATGTAAATAAGAACATCGATTTAGTGCTTGGCTACTTTGGCCTTCACCAGAAAGGCAGAGAAGTACACTTATTTACAAATTATAGAGATCAAACAAAGGGCTAAGAAAAAATTTTAGAAATTCAATGATCAGAAGTGATTCTTAACTCACTAACTGTGGTACCTTGAAAACATGGTACCCAAATTCTTCGAGGAAGGGTCTATGTCCCTTACTACCTCAAGTACAGTGGACTTGCAACTGCTTTAGTGCAGAAGTGACACTCTTGTGACTTCTGAGGCTGCATCACAAAAGGCCATGCGGCCTCCGCCTGGTTCTCTCAAAGTGCTTGATGTGCAACACTCCCCTTGGAGAAGGTCCTCTTCGGAGCCCAGACCCTGGCTGTGGAAGCCCCAGTTGCATGGAGTGGCTGGGGTGCTGGTCAACAGAGATCAACCCCTTAGCCCTCCCAACTCACAGATGTGACAGAAGGGGCCTCCACATGGTTCAGCCCCAGCCTTTTCTGAGTCTTTCCAGCCGAGGCTTCCAAAGAAAAGCCCACTGTGCCTTCTCCTCATGGTCCTGGACTCCATGAGTACAAGATGCTCGTCTCTGCTACTAACCCTGGGATGGCTTGTGACAGTAATATGTAACAGGAGGAACAACGCCAGCAAAATGATGGAAATCATCAGAAAGGAAAGAGGAGATTGGGCTTGTTCATAGCGAATATTTTGAACATAAGAGCAGATAATACAAAAACATCAAGACAATCATTTACACGTTAGAAATGGTCCTGCCCCAACTTTGGAAGAATATTCTCGGAATATTACATAGGCTACGCTACACTGGAGACTCTGCTCATCAAAGCCTAATCTTCGTTAATTGCCCTAATTCTCTTTTCAAATGAATACATTTCAACTATATATGTTACAGGATTGACATTTACGTAATTAAACGAAGATTTTAAGTGTCTAAACTACTGAACAACCTGTTGGCTTCAAAGTAAATGGTATATAAGAGTCACCTTAGGTGCCACTTAAGAGTCTGATTCCAGAGCCATTCCAAACAGATTCTGTTTCAGATGTGCATCCTTGACAGGAAATTCTGATACTAGTGGGATAGGGGGAAAAAAAAAAACTTTAGAAACTATTTATATCCTATATTTATAGGATGTAGGGTATACTTCTGTATGTAACATAGCGTTTGCCTCAAATAGCTTAATGTGAATTAACAGAAAAGGCGTTGGTGTAAAGACAGCATGTAGGCCTGAAGTTGTGTTTCGTGTTCAAATCCACAATAGCCAACATTTTTCTTCTTTAATTTGAACTGTCGGCTAGGAGAAAAACGACACCCAAGAGTATGAGGGTTTTCCAACTGCAGGAAAGCTTAAGCGATGTACTTAGTGACGGATCTAATTACCACAGTTCGTTTCCAACTTGTATGAGCAACACAGTCTATAGAGTAAGTGAAGAGTTTAACGTCTTCAGGCTTGATGTTACTTTCAGGGAAATTACAGAATGGCTCTGGTTTTCACATTGAATGACTAGCCCATGTAGAACCTTGGACTGAGTAGCCACACGTGTTTGGGAGCCATATCTATAATGGTTCAAATACAGTAGACATTTATAACTCGCTCTCACAGAAACTCAAGGAGGGTACAGAGGTCTCTTGCAGGTGATGACTTGGGTGTCCATGATCATTCCATTCGGTGGCTTTGCCGTCCCCTCGTTCACCACTTTCATCAGCATCCAGCCTATGGAAGGGAAAAGAAGTATCACGGAGGAAGCACACCTGTTTCATAAAAGCCATGGCTCCAACATAGCACAGACATCGCTTCTGCTAACATTACATTGGTGAATATTAGTCATATGGCCACATCTAGATTCACAAAGGTCTGGAAAGTGACGTTTCTCATCTATCAGCTTCAACTCTATGCCACAGAGAGAATGAATTTTGTGGAAGGCTGACCACAGCTGCCACACACTAAGGCATATTGCCATATTTAAATCACCTGAGTTATAAAGAGCAGATTTAAAAGCTTCCAGAGAGAGGAAAATGAGTCTCTCATAAAGGACTGCTAATCAGAATGCCACCACACTCCTCAGGAGGAATACAGAAAAACAATGACAAAAGGACTACACAACTCCGAGGGTAAACGGCAGTCAGCGGGGACCACGCGCCTGGCCTAAGCACCAACACGTAAAGGTAGACAGGGGCTGCAGCCTCAGGCAGCCTCGAAAGATTCACCTTCAAAATGCCTTCTCAGGAAGATGCTGGAAATGCACTCTACAAAAGGGAAGAATCCAAGTAAGAGGAAGACATAAAATCAAGAAAACAGGACGCAAAAAACAGGAGTGAAATGAACTGAAAGGTGCTCCATTGTGGCAGCTGAGCAGCAAACCCAGAGAGCGAGCTGAAGGCTTCTGGAAAGGATGCGGCCGCGCGCGCGCATGCGCACACACAGAACGCAAGCTGGTAGCTTCCCTTGGCGTGTTTGACTCTACTAAAGGAAGTTTTAATGTCCTTTCAGACAGTGCGGGGTTGTCAGCATTGGCCTCATTGTTGGTATCCAAGGCCTATGTGTTCCACAGAAATATGTTCAAAGATACAGAGCCAAGAAAGAGGCTGGAGGAGAGGGACGCGGCCGAGAGTAGGTGCGGAGAAGTAACGCTGGACGTGCCTAACGTGCGGGATGCCACGTTCACACTTCACGCAATACATAGGCAGGGACCACTGCGTGTTCTTCAATGGTAAAGGGACGCTAAGAAAGGCGCGTTGTAGGAAATGGGGTTGGAAGCCACGGTACAAAATGAACTGGAAGGGGAAAAGGCACGAGGGAGCATTCCGGCAGGTTCGCACACGCTTTTCCTCCGCAGAGAGGAAGACAGTCCTCCACCACGGCTGGGCAAGACCCGCAGTCACAGGCGTTTGTCTCATAGGAGTGAGACCAAGACGAAGAAAACAATATGAATGAGCACATCATAGGATCACTGTTTACCCAACACAGCTCTTCTACCGCCCTCTTCAGGGCCAAGCCCCCTGTGAATTCGCTGCCCTCAAACTCCTGCTGCCGATGCCCCATCTCCTGGCCCGCCCTCCTGTTCTCAGCACCCCAGGATCTTCCCTGATCGATGAAGAATATCGTCTTTATTTCCAATCCCGTAACTCTCTGCCTCTTCAAATTTCTAAATGATAAAAAAACTATTTTGTAAGAATTTCTGTGCTAAAGAAAAGGAGGTCAATCTCTTCAATAGGTTTTTGAAGAGAAAGTTCCAATGTTAGTGATAAAGAGAAAACTGAGGCTTAAGATGAGAGAATAAAATAAAAACAGGATAGAAGCAATGTCCGCCATGCAGCCTTGGAAAAGATTAACAAGTCAAAAACACGAGGACCTTGGAGTTGAAGTTGAGTTTATCTGTTTGTGCACACTGGGCATAAAATCAGGTCAAGATGCCCTTCTGGGATTTATCTGTCCTGGAATGGAATTATCCTGCGTAAAAATAAAAGCCTTTACTGCAGAGTACAGACTAGCAATGGCTGAAGAAGCCCCTCAAGTTTGACCCTTAATTAAGCCAAGCTAATTACATTAATAAAAGATTATCCGAAGCTGTCCCTGTCAAAAGCATTCAAATTACTCTGCACTTCTGGCTACAACTGCATGAGAAAGAGGGAGCCAAGACAACTTAGGGGAGTGACCCAAAGCATGTGACATTAAAGCTCCAAAGGCAGGCAGAACTTCAGCGTCACAGAGGTCACAGGAGTAAATTTGAGAGTAAGGGGGATTTCAGCATCTTTCATGGTGCCTAATGATCCACATTTTTACTGCATTTAAATTGAATACAAGCACTCAGATTCAGTTTATGGGGGTGTTATGATGAAATCCAAAGCTGTATAAATGCTACCTAAAATTTTGAATGAAAATTCAATGAAAAGGAAATTTATTTATAGCAGTAGCACATATATGAAAAATGAAACTCTTTTTTTAAAACATGCTTGAGAATCCCATCTTTCATTTCACCAGCTGAATTCAAAACAAGACCGATTATTGGAATGAGAGCATAGCAACATTAACAGAAGCAATAATTAATTTGGTCCCTTTTTTATTCCTTCATAGATAATACCTAGCACAGTTCAAGGCAACAAAGATACCACTGTGAACAATGCTTAGATCTGGTTCTTGCCTTTGTGGATTTTATATCCTAGTAAGGGAGATGGAGAAAATAAAAGTAAGCATACGACTATATATATACAAATATGTAAAGTAGGATGTGGTTCCACAGTGTAGCGGTTAGCACATCTGCTTTACACGCAGAACATCCTGGGCTCGCGCCCCAGTGGAGACATGGTCCATGCCCTGACACCCTGAACAAGCCCCATGTCTGATTTCAGAAGCCAAGCAGGGTCAGGCCTGGTTAGTACTCGGATGGTTAGTACCTAGGAAGACCAGGTGCTGTAGGCATAAATAATAATAATAAACAAATATATAAAGTAAATTTTAAGTGCTGAATAGAAAAAAAAATGTCAAGGGTAGAGAAGAATTAGGGAAAGTGAGCTAAAATAAAATCCACTGAGTTTAAATAAAATACAAAAAAAAAACCCTAGATTTTATTTAAACTCACCCCATTTCTTCTCTATTGCAGTCACTTGTTTTTTCTATTTTTTCTCTAAGGAGGTGCCATTGAGGCTGAGACCTGGGGTGAGAAATGACCCAAGCAAAGAGTGGAGAGACCCTCTCTCCTGAAAGACAATGCTACATTTATGTCCCTAGGAGGGCAAGTTCAAAGATCTAGGAGAAGAATGTGAGCAGGCTCACCAGCAAAGAGGATGAGGCTGGACAAAGAAGCAGGGCTCAGGCCATGAGGACCCTGTAAGCTATGCTGCTGAGAGAGGGTGGAGAAAAACAAGGACAGAAAGATGTCCTATGGATCTGGCCACCTTGATATTACGGGCATCACTCACTACGGTGGGGTCAATAAAGTAATATAGGAGGTTTGGCGTCAAGAGTCCTGCTTGAATGAGTAGGAAGGCAAGTCATTAAGGCAACGCCCATGTCTCTGTCTCTGTCAAATCCAGCTATGAACGAGAAGCCGAGGATGGGGAGATTGCTAGAGAAGGCAGGGGGACCCAGAAGGTGTGGGGAATGTTCTTTTCCAAAGACAAGAAATGCAGAGTGTGTCTGTGTGCTGACAGGGGTGGGGATCGTGCAGGGGGAGGGGGAGGTTGATGAGAAGCGTGGACTGGGCTCAGAACATAAGTGAAAAGAGTGGACATGAGGGGGGACAAGACAGGGAACGAGATGGTGTGGACACCGGCCACGCTGTGAAACTACTGGAATCGCCTGCTCTGAACCTCCGAATCTCAGCCACTCCTAGATTTAAACCATTGACACACTCTATCTGCTTTAAAATCCCTAAGAATCCCATGTAAATAACTACTTATTTTCCTAAACACATGTGTTGCCAATTCAATACAGACATTTTATTTAAGAGTATTATGGTCCTACAATTGTATTTATTCAATATAATGTGATAAGCAAAACATTTGATCAAAAAAGACAAATTAAAAGTGGCCCAAAAAAGTGGCAAAATCCAGAGTCACTACATACAGTTTTCATACATTGTTCCTCAGTATCCTCTTGTTATCGGGGTCTTGATCTCATTTCCATCCATGCCATTCCCACTTTCATCTTAGTTTGGCATTCAAATTGTTTCTTGGATATAACATCCCCAATGCTTTACAGAATGTGTCTTTTATCTGAAAATGTGTGAATTTATATATTCCTATATCCCCTCATTTACTTTCCCCTGCTAAATTAAGAAAGAAATAACAGGACACATAACATAAAACATATTACTGTACTTGTCCAACTGGATAGATAGTTCGTTTTCAAATATAGTAGCGAATGTTGTTTCAGTACAAAAAAAAGTTTTTAACTTTTCGAATCCAAATGCGCGGAGTTATTTTAAGCTCCGCACCCATAAGTCAGATGCCCGGTGAGGAAGCACATATAACTTTGATAAAGAGTGGGCTGCAGCGACCACCACCAATCACCAGTTAGGACGCTGCTCGCAACAGTGATCCACGCCGAGAAGTCCCCGTCTCTCCCTCAGACAAAATGTTTTAAAGAGCATGAACAAGTCGATGCGGTGCAACGGCTAATAGTTTGCTGTTGCTCGTGTCGTCTGTCACCCCACTGGACACACCCCACGCCATCTCCACAGCACACGTGGGAGATGAGAAGAAATTCATCATTTATGTTGACATCACGCAATGTCATTTTTTTTATTTATCGGCATTGGTAAATTACACTCGATATCACAATTAATCCAGAAGTTTATAAGTGAAAGAAATAATGAGGAAGTTTCAAGGAAAGTCTTAAATATCTCTAAATGAACAAAAACCACCTAAACTTTAAGGGCATTTCTAACCTTCTATGAAATAAGGGCATTTTTAGATAAGTAATTTTATTTGTTCAACTGTTCCTTTCTTTGTTGAGAAACATCCACCTCCAAAAGTTATATCTGGGTTCACCAATTCAGATAGTAAGCTAATTTGAATAATTCCAAACTTCTCTAAACGCCATTAAACTCGAAATGCCATTCCACTACATACCCACCAAAATGGCAAAAATTAAAATTGAGGTAATAAATGGTGAGAATGTAGAGCAACATTAAGTCTCATATACTGTTTATGGGAATATAAATTGGTAAAAAAAAAAAAATTAGAAAACTATAGGAAAACGACTACAAAAGCCAACAGTATGTCAATAAATATTTGACAACTGATTCTCAGGGGAAGGGGCTGATTTGTAGTACCCGCCTATTTCCATGGTAAAAATACTCCCCTGATCCCTGATGGCTAATATCAAGCTACCATCACTCAGCAGAAACTTGGAAAGAAATGTGGAAAACTGACTCTTGTAAGCTGGTACAAGCCACCCCATCTTACCTTTGACTATAGCGGAACGTACATCTTCCATAAAACCCTAAACATTTCGTCCTAATTATAATCCCAAAAGAGATGTGTATATATGTTCGCACAAGCTGCATACAAGAATGTTCATAACAAAATTTGCAAAAGCCAGAAACTGGCAATGACCCAAATATCCATCAATGAGGGAATGAATAAATGGTGCCATATGCACACAATGAAAAGATGTGCAGCAAAGAAGAAACCATCACACAAAACGCTGATGACTCTCTCAAATGCAATTTCAATCAAAAGAACCAGACACCAAAAAATAGCAATCCCATTTATGTAAAGTTTAAAAACAGGCAAAACATATCTGTGCTGCTAGAAATTAGAATAGTGGTCACCTTTATGGAGTAGCAACACCTGGGGAAGGGGGCAAAGGAGGCTTCTCGAATTGGTGCTGGTGCACAGGTATGTTCATTTTATATGACTTCCTTGAGCTGAAAACTCATAACTGCACACTTTTTTTAAATGCATGTCATATAACAAGTTTACTTTTTAAAATAATATATACATCTTAATATATTAGTTTCTTGCTCAAAACCCTCCAGTTACTTGGAATAAAATAAAATCCTTACCATGGTCTAGCAGGGGTCCCCAACCCCTGGGCCATGGACCCGTATCAGTCCCTGGTGCCAAAAAGGTCGGGGACCGCTGGCTACAGGACTCTGCACGAGCTGGCCCGGGCCTTTCTGTTTGACTTCACCTCCTCGACATCCAGCCTCACTCCCGCACTCCAGCCACACGCCTGTTCTATGAACACCACGCCGGCTGTTGCCATAGGCCCTTTATACACGCTGCCGTCTCTGCTTGAAATGCTGGAAACTCACGGACGTGCAGGTCCGAGTCCATCTCCAGGAAGGCTGTACACCGAAAGTCATCTTCTCAGAAAAAGGCCTTCCCTGAATTCTCGAGAAAGTCATCCCCGTCACTCTCTAGCCAATCACCCTGTTCTGTTTTCAATACTGCGTTTATTGCTAGCTGAAACTGTGTTTCTCCCATCACGCGGCTACTCACCTCAACAAAGAAGGCAGAAATAGTGTCTGTTAGTCACTACTATTTCTGCCAGCACTAGAAGAATGCCTGGCAGAGAGTACATAGTCGCTGGCTGAAGGAAGAAAAAGAAAAAAAAAAAGATTAACTGATGACTAAACAGTAGATATCATTTTTTTCCCCAGGGGGGGGGGAAAATTAATGTTTCTTTCTAGGATGCAATTAATACAGTCTTTCAATACAACTGGACTGGCAATGGAAAGAAGATCCCTTGGAGTATCCTCATATCTCAAAAGAGTTTATGAATCTGGAAGTACATTAGGAAGAAATGTACCACCTACATTTGCTTCTTAAACCATGCAGTCATCATGTGATAATTCTCATTTCCTCCTAATTATAGACTTTAACTATCAGGACAAGTACAGAAGTCATCCAGAAGAAAAAATGCGGTATCCCACCTCTCCATGGTGAAATGCATCCATGTGACAGAATAAACAGTTTGAAACTGTAACCACTGAAAACACGGACTCACTCCCATGTATGAGAGGCTGTGTTCCTCCCAAGACGTGACGTTGGTAAGTGCAGTAAACCTTTTCGGGGACTGTTCTTACAGCCCTTCTTCTCCCTAGGATTTCAATGGAGAAATCCTAAAATCCCTGCCTTCATCCTGGCTCTTAAGCAATTCTTCTTGCTATTCCTGGGAAAACGGATCTTTAAAATCCTTAATCATTTTGCCCACGTGTGTAGTGTACAGATGAGAGTCCTTTCAAGACATCGAAAATATTGTTCATGTGCACAGTCTCCCGTCTACTGCAATCACTGTTCTCTTTCTTATTGTCAGTTCTGGGGTTGAAACTATTCATCACCAATATGTAAACCAAATAATCAGACAGAGTTTTTTCAGTGTTTCTCTAAGCTGAATATTTGGATCTGCCCTATTCGAAATCACTTGTGTTTGAAAGTGTTTAAAAACAAGTTTAAGAAATCTGAGAATTATATATAATTATGCTACCAAGTTATGGAGGCTGACATATAAAATTGTATGTCACTTAATTAATTTGGGAGCCATCAGAGGGATTATTGTTTAAAAGAACAAAGAATTATGCCCCAAACAGCGATTTTTAAAAAACTACCTTATAAAATGGGGTTTTAATTGAATCTAACGCAAGAGGAGTCTGCCTATAGCAAATATATATGAAGATGGTCTGGGAGTACAGCAGGAAATGGTGCAGCAGGAAAAAAATGGAAGCATACAGCAAACGGTCTGGAGATCTTACAGATTCAGCTAGGTAGGGGTCTGTTTTAGAGAGAATTAGCAGCAGAGGAAGAAAGCTGTTGATGCCTTTGATCAATGAGAAATCCTGGAGAGGCGAGACTTGCACAGTTCAGGGTTAAAAAAAGATTGAAAGCAAAATGCTTAGAGGAGATGAGGTGGCAAAGAGAGCCAGGAATTTCTCAAGTGGTGGGAGCCAGCAGACACAGGAACTATGACCCATCCCCAGCATCTCACACTTCACTTGGAACTTTCTTCAAACTGCTGAAAGCATGCTACTTCAGAACATCTGAGTCAACCCTCACTAAGAAATATTTTTAAGACTGACTCTCAAAGAATAAAATTTACCATCAGTATCATAATGAAATAAATGTTTTTGAAAGGAAACTCTTATGTGAGGTTAGAAATTAGAGCATTTCTTTCCTCCAGAGGCAGAGGCAGCCTATTTTATAATCCATATGGCAATACTGACCCTTATTAACACAAATTAAACTGCACAGATCACCTAAAGAAAAACAATGAATATCAGCAGTCCAATTTTACACAAGTTTCTTTTCTGCTATAAGAAAGAAAATTCATCAGAAAAGATCAATCTTACCCTCTTGCGTCAGATATGAATCGGCCATGTAACTGTTACCCAAATATAAAAATATAATTTCTGTGTCAAATATGTGTGGAAGAAAACCAAATTCAGCCTATTACTTTAATTTCAATTGCTTTGGAGAATGATGTTACTGATACAATAGGATGGTTTAGTACAATTAAAATAAGTTAAAATGAATAAAGAGAATACATTTGAGATTTCATTCACAAAATCCAAAAAATGAAAGAAGTTCTCTTTATTTAAAGTAATAAAGTTGTAAAGTTCTCTTTATTTAAAATATTTAAAAACACATTTCAGTTGAGTAATAAGTATACTGAAAATTATTCCTTACATAATCAGGGGTGAGAAACTATAGAAAGAGCACAAGAAGCCATCTACATAATCAGTAACATAAAATTCTTAGTCAACCCAGATACAAAGATAAGCAATTATAACTAAAGGTAGGATGTCAGTATCCACAGTACAGGAAGTAATGACTATAAGTGAATGACTAAAGAAACCCACATTTAGGCCCCTCTTACTTTATAGAAACGGTCCCATGGTTCATCTGACAATGGATGTGAATTTTAATAATTTTTTTCCATAATACACTCAGAAAATGAGAAGAATCAAACCCTAGATTCAAATTCCATAATGGGAAGTATGAAAAATAAAAATTCTACCTGGAGAGGCTGGGTAGGGTACCGCTTAAGAATGTGTACGTTGGAGGTGAATGGCCTGGCTTCCCACCCCACCTCTCCTGCTGGCGCTGGCCTTGCCCAAGTGACTTGACCTCTGTGGACCTCTGTGTCTTCACTCTGACACACAAGAATAAGACTAGTAGCAGCAGCCCTAATTTTACATACAGATGCTATGGTATATTTTGGCCATTCATTTGTTTTCTAAATTTATCCAAATACATATCTGGTTTCTCTACTTTGCAGGACCAGGAAGAGGACTTTATCAATAAACCCACAGTCCACCAAGTTTTCAGTAATAACTTTATAATAACTAAAACCTCAAGAGATTGTAGGTAAATAAGAATGTCAATCCTTAACAACGATGTTGAATGAAATAAACATTATTAACTCATTTTTCACCTGAGGAAACTGAGATTTCAAAGTTCACCTCTCCCTAGATAACAAAGCAATGGCCAAGCAGCTCTTCAAACCCTAGTCTGTAACGCCCCAATATGACCCTGCAAAACGGTTCCCAGAAAGGTTTTCATTCCATAACAAAGATATACAAGAATATTTTTACATTCTAGTGTAGGGTCGCAGAGTGTGACCTGGGACGCCTGGGAGTCCTCAAGGCCTTTCCAAAGAGACCTGAAGACATTATTTGCCTTTTTTCTTCCCATTGTCTCATGAGCATATGGTGGAGTTTTCCAGAGGCTCCATGACCTGTGATGTCACAGCAGACTGAATGCAGAAGCAGATAGAAGAACCCAGCTGTCTTCCATTAAGGCAGACGTTAAAGAAACTTGCAAACATGTAAAACAATGCTACTCTTTTTGCTAACGTTTTTCTTTTTTAGTTTTAGAAAATAAGATTATTTTTCATTAAAATGTTCTTTGTGTTAACATGGAGTGGGTTTGTTATTTTTAAATAAATTCTCAACACATTTATTTTAACATTCTCAGTTTTAAGTTTAATGCACCTAATATCTCTAATATAATACACATAGACCAAAGCTCTTTGGGGGCTGCAATAATTTTTAAGAGTCTAAGGAGATCCTAAGAGCAAAAAATTTGAGAGCCTTGAAGAACATTCATCGTCTTTACACCACTGTCAGTACAAGAGCTTTGGAGAGAAAACATATCTCTACCAGAAGTGGTTTTCAATTTAGCTTGACAATTATCTGGGCAACCTGAAATCAAGTGTCATTTTTATCACTGCATCCACCCAAACCGAAGGCATTTTTCTATGATAAAAGGACTTCCAAAAGATTACTGACAAGTGATACTGCAGGATATTTTTAAATTGTGTGGGAATAGAATGGAATATGAATTAGGAAGTGAGAAATTGAATGCTTTTATCACAAGGTTTTATTGCATGTGTTTCAAAAGGAGTCCACATTTTAACAGATTATCAAAGAATTTCATCAGCATAGTACAGTGGAAGAAGGTGAAAACTTAGTTTACCACAAACTATGAAGAGCCTTTAATTTTTTTAAAAAAGTGTACAGTGCTCGCTTTGGCCGCACATATACTAAAAAAAGTGTACATATATGTGTGTTATAGATATCTTCTAGAGCCAACAACAAAAATAAACAAACACAAATAAATAAAATAAAAAGGTTACCGCAATAAAATTTTATAATTATATTGTATATCATTGTGTATATTACATACTATAAGATACATATAGATATAGATGATCAAATAAACCAGTCAAGACTGACAGAGAAGAAATTAGGAGGTTCACTTTGATCAGTGTGACAACTTTTCTGATATGTAGATAGCTACCTAAATGTTAGAATACAAACTAACATCCCTATACGCATATTATATTTACGCATGTATATATTTTGATGCATTTTGTCATCTCTAGTCTAGTCTACCTTCAAAGTAACCAAAGATTTTTAGAACCAAATTTCTTTTGATTTTTATTGTTTATTTTTAAAATTTTTTTTCTGTTATTCCCTGTATGATAAATCATAGAAACGATTCTCACAATCTTAGACCAATGCTAAATGGTTAAAAACCATTTACTACCCCAGCCTTCAAGAATGACAACAATGACATATCCGTCCAGGTGAAAATACAGTCACAAAACAATACCAATGCCTAACGGACCCTGGCACATCCACGCATAACCTAGAGCGTAATAGAGGGTGGCAGCTGACATTTGCACGAATACTTGTCACCTTAATAAAACAGGACCAAAACACTTTACACCAGGCATTGTGACTCTAAGAATTCTTACAGTCACTATTTGACATACACGAATTCGAGTTAAGTATAAAGAGTAAAATATGTGAAAGTAACAAAAAAAAGATTGTGAAAAAGAAACGTGTGCCACGCAAAAGGCCATAACCTAGCTCTCGTCACGCAGGAAACGCAGTCAAAGGCTGCTGAGTCTTCCACAGACATAAAGTGATTTTTTTTGAAGCAGGTGGTGGTGCAGAGGAAGGAAAGAGACTTAACTTTAATATTTAATGTTATTAGAGTAGCAAGCATTGACTCAAGACTATTTTTCTCTTTGATTTCCATAAAGGTCAACCTCTGACTGAAAAATCTAAGTCGCAGGTGGGATATTTAATTTCCTAAATGACCTCTAGTGGTCATCCAAGACACATGGCGAAGGAAATAAAAGCTGTTTATATTACGAAGTATAAAATGATCAAATAACAAGGAGCATCCTGAAATTTCACTTGATAAAATAAATTCAGAGTACATCAAAACGCTTAAAATGCATCCATTAATCGTAAAATTCTTTTCGGAATGTACCCTAAAGAAAAGATTTGACAAGGGCTCAAAAATGGTATGAGTAAAAAAGTTTATTTCAGGATTGCTTAACAAGAGTGTATGTAATAGTCAACACTGCCAACTGGTTAAACAGATTATAGTACATCCTCATACTGAAGCACTAATGCAGCATCAAGAGTAATAAGGATGACTTATTCATTAAAAAGAAACTTTTCAGCAAAATATTGTTGAATTAAAAAGCAAATTAAAAATAAGAGTAAAATAGCATAACTCTTTACCAGCATGGCCAAAAAGTGTTATGTGTTTGTTTACCTGAAAGATACATAATAAATAATCAAAGGATTAGTGGAGATTTACAGGATCTTTTGAGGGTGGAATTATAGATTTCTTAAATTAGTTTTCTATTTGTCTATAATAAACAGATATTGCTTTGTAATAATGTTTTTCATAAAAATTAATATACATAAAAGGATAATGATCCATGAGATTATAGCCAGTCCCTGATCCAACCAGCCATATCTATGATAGACTTTGCGAACATCTGAGTACAAGCTTTCTGACGCACTGACATGTTTTTTCTTTTCCTCTAAAAGGCTGGAAGACAATACAGTAAGCTGTGCACCCTTTTTCCTTAGAGCTTTATTTTTAAAGTGCACCCTAATTTACCAAAACAAGGAAGCATGCCAGCAACTTATTTTTATTCTTGAAAGAACAGATGGGTTTTATCTAGGTGGTTTCATAATACAGTGATAAGTCTAATATTAAATATATAAACATAATTGACCATTCTCTTCCATCACTGTCAAATTACTTAGAGCATGTAATGTTTTATGTAACGATGCAAAAAATGATTTCTTAAAGGCATCTGAAAGCAACAACCCATAGAAGCCTTTGCAGAAATAAAGGCAGGCTTTGTCAAGATTACAGTGCAAACTTGCTGCACCTGACTGATTACAAGTAATCTGAGCAAACAACAGGTAATCGGGATCGATTTTTCTCTAAACAGACCAGCAGATACCCCCCAAAAAAGTAAATTTCACTCATAATTATAGACTGTGTTTATCCGACTGTCCATAGCAATAAGGATATTTATAACACTAAACTACAAAACTACAAACCAGTTATCATTAGGGTTAATTCTGGCCCGAGCAAATAATTTTCGATCTTTATCAGCTGTAGTGATCAATCAAGAGTTGAAATTTAAAACTAATCAGCATTTGATTCCTTTGTTAACAGGACTCACAATATGGGTCATTGAAATTAGCGCAAGTTTTCTCTTACATTCACTTTCTCCTCCACTGACCCTTTTTATCAGAACAGCCAATATGACAAACCACAGGATAACCCGAGCTTGCCTCCTGTTTCTGCTTGAAATGTTTAATTAGAGTGCCCTAAAAACAGAAGCAGAAGCAAAAGAATCTGTACCATCCAAAAAGTGCCCTTAAGCTAACCGCTAAATTATAAAGAATTCATCAGAATATGAAAACCACAACACTTTAACAGAAAAACTTCAAACCAGAGCCATCAAACTTGCAGAAAACCATTAAGTTAGACCTGGAATAAAGGCAACCAGAAAACATCACTAAATTTCACTTAATTTCTCTGGCAAAGCGAGTTAACTCAATTCACTTCAGCCTGACTTTTCTTTCATACTTCTTCACCTGGGCATATTATTATTCTCAAGTTGCAAGAAGAAGATACAGCAAAATCCTAACAGTGCACATGTAACTGACATAGTATCTTTAATTGCATTCTCCAGAATTATACTGGCCTGCAAGATGCTTTCTGAATTACAAATTACTTAGGGCAAGGGGAAGCATTGAAAAATTTCTTATCATGTAAGTTCAAAGAAAATTTTCTTTGACGATTTCCATCTGGCATACTGCATGTGACAGTGGCAATCCTCACTGCCTTGTATGATGTAACGCATCATGACTGGGGTGTTCCAGGCAGAGCATCTCAAAGGCGCGTCCTGCCAAGAATGGCCCATGGGAAGTGACTTTTTTCATGGGTAATGAATGTATTAAAAATATATGCTATAGTTCATGTTCCTTGACATGACATAGCCTGGAGCTATGGCATGCATAGCATTTGTGTCAAATTATTTTATTTTTGTCACGTGACTAGTGAGTAATTATATGAAAAAAAAAATAGTAGTCCACTATCATAGTTATATTACCATACAAAAATAAGGAGGACATGAAGCTTGTGCTGGATTTGGAATGGAAGAACGGGGAATAATTAGAAAAATGGTGTCTTAAAAAATGTTGTAAAATTCTTTTTAACTCTTTAGAGACCTTTTATATAATTTGTAAGATAAGTGTAATCAAATGAACTGAACTGTATGTCTCCATGACCCAAATTCATCAAAAAATATTCGTATCTTCAATTTGTCCCTCAGTGGCTTAAAATGACGTTCGTTATCTCACAATTCCCCTGGATCGGCATAGCTGGGCGTTGTGGCTCTGAGCGCCACTCAAGACTTCAGTCACCTCAAGATGCAGCTGGGAAGGTTCACTTGCAAGCCGGCTTGTGTGGTGGCTGGCGGGATGCAGGTCCCAGCAGGGTGTCAGACTCCAGCCTGTTTCTCATGAGTTGTTGGCTGGGGGCTCCCTCATGTCCTTGCCACAGGGGCCTCTCCGCAGAGCCTCTCAAGCTCGGCGGTAAGCAAGAGAGTGCACGGGGAGTGAATGCCAGCAACCCAAACGCAAGCAAAAGCCCATCGCTTTTGCCATTTTCTGCTCATTAGAAGCAAGTCATTAGGCCCAGCTCAGATGCAAGGGGAGGCAGTGACATAAAAATGTGAACACCAGGAACTGGGGTTCGCGGGGAGTCATGTCAGAAGCTGCTCACCACAGCCACACACACCTTCATTGTTAAAATGCAAAGGCTGAAGCATATTACTATCCCTGTAATTAATACAGTATTAAATCATGACCCCTTGCTAGAGAGTCACACTGAAAGAGAAACGGTTCATTTTACAATAAAGCCAACCAATGCAATGAGCAAAGTGTCTAAACTTATGTTAAAGGAAAAAGCAAATTTAGCAGTTGGTAGTATATAACAGATACCACATTCATAGGATTGTTCTTTCTGGTTCTTTTACCTCCATCATTCAGATCACGTTTCTTCTTTTCCCTGGCAAGATGGTGTCAAAATTAACATTCAGTGCTGAGAAAATCCATGACCTTTCAGCGTTTAATGGTTCTCAGCCACTCACCCATTGAAATGGGCAGTACCAGAGTCAAAAGCCCAGAATGACAAACAGCTACCTCCACTTACAATTAACGGAGCAGGATTTTTCTCTACTTATTTAATTAACATAAGTCAAATAATATACAGATAAACCACTAATATGTCCATATAATACCAATTAAGATTGAGTCCTTACTATGATCTAATACATGCATTCACATATATACTTATCGATGTATGGGCATCTACATGAAACTCAAGAAAACCCTATTAATTGATGGCTATTAATATTATTAATGCATTTATAATACAATTAGATGAAAACTACTCAACATTTTAAAGCCTACAATTTCTACCATTCTTCTTCAATTAGCCTTGAAACTCATTAATAAAAAATGTCAAGAAAATTACATAGTAAATATAAAGTGACTCTGCCTACTTTATACGCAGCTAGACTAGTTTACACACCCTTTGAATTTGCTTCCTGAAATTGAATAAAATAGTATGCTTGGAGAGTTGGTTACTTTATTTCTGCTCAAGGAAATCATTTTTAAATTCACAAAATTGCTTTTTCAACCCTGAGGTTATTTGTTTTGCTCTCCTTTAAATAAACACACATCTTACAGAATATATAAATACTTTTTCATTTGCTTCTTCTGATGCAAAAATTTATATTGGTATTATATAAAATATATGCTATGTGTATCGTAATTTAAAAAAAACTTCTAAAATGTAAAATAAATGCTGTACCGTCAGCTCTAAATGTTGATTGAATGCCTACTACATTTAAGATGCTCTGCTCACGCTGAAACATGCTTTAAATTTTTCCAATTTTTAAAGTTCTGCACTTGGTTAAAAACTTCGATACTAATAAATTCACGTGTTGATTTTTTTAAAGTAGCAGCAATATAAGAAAAACAAAAGTTAGCCTCCTAGAGCTTACTGAGACTCTCACAGGCACAACTCACGGCTTGCCTTAAAGACAGGCTGGCTAGTGATCGCCAGGCAACCATAGTATCATTCTTTCTCCCGCCTCTCATAACTGGTTGTATTACGCACATACTTTTTCTTCACAAAAGGAACCATTTCATTCTGAACACCACCTATGTTTATAACAGAAACCAATTTCTACCACAACTTTCTTTTGCAAAAATGAAAATAATATGCATTACTGTATTTGATGTCACCATTTTCAGATTACTGAGACAAGAAATTCCTGTTCAGAATGGGGATAATCCTAGTTTTGTCCTGCTCTTCTCTGAAACCCCTGGAGATTCGCTGTAACAGATAAGCTTTAAAGCTCACATAACGTTAAAGCCCATGTTAAAGGACAAAAGCAGAAAAGAGCATTTCAGAGAATGAAGAGAAATGGTTCTCCAGAGAAGTCAGAGATGTTTCTAGAGAATGCAGGATTAAGAGGATAAAAGAAACAGCTTTCCAAGGTCTTGTGGGAATTTTGCTGCTGAAATATTTCACTTAAATACAGTCTCTGCTAAAATGAGTTAACAGTGAAAGAAGTTAGCCTCTCTGGGTTCTGACTGGCCATTTAATAACAATGAAAAAGAGTCATCGATTAAAAAATTGAACTAGAAGTACAAACTGACTATTGAGTTTGTTCACAAACTAACAGTACTAGAAATTAGGATCAATTATTTTCAAACTAGACAATTTTTAAATAGCACAATTTTAATGAAAAACTCACTAGCCATTTAAAATGTCATTTTTACTCTTATTAACCATTCTCCTCATATGCATTCACATCTCCTCCCCCCCCCTCAAAAAAAATACTCTTCTGTTCCCCTTTATTGAATGTATAGTTTCCATGACTAGGTAAGAGGCCATCACTACTGTTTGGAGTTACATACAAAATCCTTTTGGGATTGATTCAAATTCCTAATCCCCTAGTCTTCAATTTCTGAGATTTCTGGATCAGAGTGTGATCACATACTTAGTTCCTTTAACTAATCTTCGGGAGTTCTAAAGTCCTTCCCTAAAAAGTTAAGACTCTGAGAAAAAGAAACCTTTAATCCCAACAACTTAAGTAAGACGTAAACACAAATTATGTCTTCATAATCAGGTACCCTGATGTTATCTCAATGGGACTTTGTCACTTTCTGAAAGGCAGCAAGCAAAAAAGGCCAGATGAGAAATTCCTCTATTTTATAGAGTGGACATCACATCTCTACCTGTATCTACCTACCAATATTCAATAATCAGAGGGCAGTAACAATACCTGACATTCATCTGGCAATCTGCGGTTTCACATATAATGTCTCATCTGCTCCTTATAAATTTATTACTAAATAAAAAAATATTTTATTGACAAATTATACATATTTTAGTTCCTCTCCCTTCATTAAAGCCTGTAAAATAAAGTACCACTATATAGTTTAAAGTATATATATTTTCTTTTTATCAAAGTATGCATTCCTTACTTACTAATCTTTTGATATTAACAGTAAAAGTTTTAAAATGGCCACTTTCGACCTAAAGCAATTTTTTTCTGTGTTGGTATAAGTGAACTTCCTTCTTCCAGCTGGAGATGTGAGTGAATTGCTTTAATGATCTTAAAAATATTCCTATCAGAAGAACATACATCTAACTGATGTACAGGAGAACTGGTGCCCCAAACTGCTTACTCCGATTTTTAATGATGAATTCCAAATTGTCCAAATTTAGTTTCTTTTTTATTTTCCTCACTTGCATTTTGTAATTGGCTTCCCATCTGATTTACACTTCAAAAAATATACCAAGAATTCTCATCAGCTCATAGTTCAACTTTACTGTTTGAAAGGATCAAGCAGAAATTCTCTAGGTTCCTTAGCTTTTATAGATATGACTATTTCTACACTAACTCTATCCTGTTCCTTTTTTTAATCTTGCCCCTGCGACCACCATTTGAGTTCAAAAGAGTTCCTTTTTCCTTTAAGAACTTCCATTCGATTAGTGTGTTGGGGGTCCCAAACATCACCCCAAGGTTCTGTCATTTGCTAGGAGGACTCAGCAAAAAGATACAAAAAAAAAAAAAAAAAAAATCAGCGAATGGAGAGGTGCACAGGGCAAGTCCAGAGGAGAACAGACAGAAGCCTCCCGCAGCCCTTCCCCAGTGGATGGGCTGGATTCCACCAGCATCACACTGTGAAGTGCTGTCTGCCAGAGAAGCCGTTAAGGACCCAGTGCCCATGCGTTTTACCAGGCACTGATCACAGAGGCATCCTCTGTCTGGCACGTACGAAGTCTCCAGACTTCCAGGAGGCAAACAGGTCTTCGGCAATAAACCGCAGGTTACGTACGGTGAGCCCCTCTCAGTCAGAGTGGAGGGATCTTTCCTGAAATCCAGATTCCCAGATGCCTGTGAAGCGTGCACCCTGCAAGCAGCTCTTTAAGGAGAGCTGTCTCGGGCCAGCTATGTCAACTCCTTTCTGAACATGTTTATCAACAGAGGGTCGGCCCCTTCTTTCTCTATTTCTGTCTAAAGAGTTGGTGGGCATAGCTATAGAACTAACAATGCTCTAGAGTCCGGTACCCTGGGTTTGAATGCTAACTCTTGTATAGCATCATTTACTGAACCACTGTGGACATCCATTTCATGTAAAATGTAGAGGTAATGATCATACCATCTTCATATTGTTATTGTGATAATCCATGCACAGTCATGTGCTTCTTAGGGACCTAGATACGTCATTAGGCCATTTTATCATTGTACAACAACACAGAGTGAATGCACTGACATACACCTAAAGCTACAGTAATCAAGACAGTGTGATATAGATCAATAGAACAAAATGGAAACTCCAGAAATAAACCCTCACACATTTATGGTCAACTGATTTTCGATAAAGGTGTCAAGGCAATTCACTGGGAAAAAAGGGATAATCTTTTCAACAAATAGTGCTGGGACAACTGGATATTCAGATGGCAAAGGTGAACCTGGACCTTGACTTCACACCATGCACAAAAATCAACCCGCAATGGATCACAGACTTAAGTACAAGAGGTAAAACTATAAAACTTCCAGGAAAAAAAAAAATAAGAAAAAATTCTTTGCAACCGTGAGTTAAGCAGAGTTCTTAGATATGATACCAAAAGTATAACCCGTAAAAGAAAAAGCTGATAAATTGAACTTCATCAAAATTAAAAACTCCTGCACTTCAAAAGATATAATTAAGAACATAAAACATAAACAGACTGGGAGAACACTTCCAAGAGGTGAATTATATGGTATGCAAATTAGACGTCAATAAATTTGTTTAAAAAAAAAGATTGTTAAGTCAGTGCTCCTTAAACCAGGACTTACGCAACACCCAGGGATACAAGACTGAACACAGTGCCACTCTAAAACATTCGTTTACTCACCTCGCTGGTAATTTAAAATATTAAACATTAACAAACAGATACGCTATAGAACGTGGTGAGAGATGAACGAGAGCGGAGGCGAGTTACTCAGAGCGTGTGATAACGAGGGAGGCGGCCCCATCGCTAGGGCTCGGCAGAGGGGTAAAGGCTGGCGGGGAAGTGACAAGAAGAGAAGGCTTCGGGCGTTCCGCTCTCGGAGCTTGCCGCCACGGGGCAGCCGGGGCGGACTGACCGGAAGCGGGCCATCTTTCTCGACTGGTGAGGGGGGCACACAGTATTCGGCTTTCTCTGGTTGGTCCCGAGTTGAAAGTTGGGGCGAAGAGAAGGAACTTGCCAGTCACTGACCAAGCCTTCACTGTTGGGGGTTGTTTATTGCATGGCTTGAGGTTTGGCGTCTGGGACTGGTTGCTAAAAATTTATGGTTTAGCGCCCAGGTCTCTGAGTGGGTCAGAGTTCAACCGTCATATATGCTTCAGCCATTGACTATTTCGATAATGGGTCTCACAAGAGTAAAATGCAAAACCTGACGAGCAAAAGACAAAGGTCAGATGGACCACGCATTCCTCCTTCTGCCTCTGGAGCTCCCCATCTCCCATGCACACATACCCCCAAGAGTTGGCTATACCAGTTTTCCAGATAATCTGAAGCTATCTTAGTTTCAAGATGACATTACCACGTCTTCCAAATTTGGCATGTGCATCTGATGGGGGACAATAGGTTATCTTTGGAGAAAGGCTTCCTCTTGTCCCTGGTTTCTTACATTTCCTCCCTCTAAACCACTTATCCAGCATGATGATGGAGGTCACATCCGTGTCGTGTGACTTCACATATTTCAGAAGCTTTATATCATTCTGCATGCCGTTTGGGTTATTATTCACAACAATGAGAAGAAGAAGAGTTACGCACAAACTTGCAAGCATTTGTTATTTCATTCTCATCTTGTGAGAAAATTATCATTATTATGCCATTTTACAAAGAAGGGGAGTGAGACTTTGCAGAGTTAAATAATTTATCCAAGGTCACCAGGTGCGTAACCAATCAGGAATTCAACTCCAGCTTTGTGTATGACTGTAAAGCTAGATCATTAGCCAAATATTGGTTTCCTTAAGAAAGGTATTTTTTCTTGAATCAAAAAATTATGGTTTTAGCACCCAGGTATGGCCCGGGAAGGCTCTAAAGGTCAGAGGTCAGCTCTTTTCTGCCCTTTGAGGCATACACCACACTTGGTAAAACATGTCTGGGGCAATTTTCCTCAAACTTTGAAGCAAAATTCCTGTGATGGTCTTGTGATCCCTGTTAGCAATGTCAGTGGCTTATGATTTCTCAACCCATAATCATTCCTCTAGAACCAGTACTGATTTATAAAGACACAGATAAGAGTGTTACCATGTCTAATTTCATTGGATTCATTATTTGGCCTTGTGCCATTATAAGGAACAATGCAAAAAAGTTTTCAGAAACCCTATTGTGAAGAATAGAGGCCTTTTCTCTCTTGAACATTTTGCCTCTTAACTGTTTACTTCAGGGATCCCTCCACACCCACCCCCCGCCAGCCACTAGTAAATAAAGGGAGGTGGCTCGGGATCCTGAAGGTGTCCTCACCGTGACATCATCCCCAGACCTCGGCCACACTCACCACTGGCACACATGAGCCCGTGAGTTACTGCTGAAGAGAGCATGCATGGTCGTGGCCTCCTGTTCCTGCACGAGTACAGGTTACTTTCTTCGTTATACTTCTGTCAGAAATCCCGCCTTTTTTTCCAGGTCTAACCATCCCACAAAACTCTAGCTCGAGGACTGTGTGGTCAGGTGGCTGATATTTGGTTTTATCTCAATTAATTCATTAATCTGGCCTGATGCGCGCACTCTTACGGGCTCTCTGAGCTGTGCCTCCTCGCTTTCACCCCCGCGGACTGAGGACTTCTTCCCGTGAGCATCAGCCACAGGGCGATCACGGGACCCTCACAAGTCCTGTGTGCAGGATCGATCACTCACCAGCCTCCAAGGACGTTTTCTCTCTTGCTACATAAACTGTCTTCTGTTGGGATTGTGAGAAAAAAGAAAAAAAGAAAAAATATGCAGAATAAGAACTGCAACACCTCGAAAATCTAAGGCGTCCTCACCGAACGCACCCCTTGCAATCCAAAAATTTTAAATTTTAAAATCAGTGCAATGACTTCCTACTCTCGGCTCCTCATCCAAGAAAACCCGCCACCAGTGTGATGTCATTAGTAGTGAGGGTGTTGAAGTCATTTTAATAGTAACAATTAGAATGTCAGTCATACAGACGATTTACTTTCTGTCGTGAATTAGAACAGATTCGAGGTTATCCCCGAACAGTATCACTCTCTCACTCACTGGCTTTCCTACCTGCCTTCTAAAATTGGAAGGAACGGTTGAAGTTCCAGGCAGAGACAATTAGACATAACCTGCAATTTATTTTTCCTTTGCCACATCCCTTGGTGGGCCATCGCTAATGATATGCCATTAATAACTATAGCAATTATAGATCATTATAGTGCTTTTGGTGCTGATTTTGTATTTGCTTCCATTTTCATTTTAGCTTTTACCCATGGGTGAATTTTTATTAAGAAAGGAGAGATAAAGAGAGAATAGCACTCCATCTGTATCATGGGTTTTCAAATGTCTTCTTTATAAAAGAAAAAGGGACATTTGTTTCAAAGGAGAACTTTCACAGAATCCCAACACATAAAACAGATAAAGGTGGACTCGCTCTAATTCGAATCGAAGCAGGGGGCCAGGCCGCCCCTCGGCCCCCGGCCATGCCCCTTTGGCGACTCCTGCAGCACGTCTCCAGAACCCGGGATCCCGCTGACCGCCGTGTGAAAACCAGTGACCTCCACTGACCTGACGCGTGAGCCACAGTGATGCCGCTGACACTGACTGGCAGTACAAGGACCAAATCAAAAGGAGACCAAGTGACAATGCTGCTGCTACTGGCCATAACGCTCTTCATGCGATGGGTTAGAATCTATAAATATTTTCAACTGGCCAAAAGCTTTACTCAATAATTCCACCTTCTTGAAAGGAATCTGCACTCCCATGTTTACTGCAACGTTAGTCCAAGCAACCAAAATATGGATGCTGAGATGGCCATCGACAGATGAATGGAGTAAAAAAAAGTGATACATCACAATTACATATATATATATATAGTAATATGTATTACACACACTCACACGCACGTGCACACACAATGTAATATCCAGCCTTAAAAAAGAAAGAAATCCCGTCATTTGCAATCACACAGATAAACCTAGACGACATTATGCCAAGTGAAATAAACCAGACGCAGAAAGACAAATACTGCATAATTTCCCTTAGGTGTCGAATCTAAAAACATCAGGTTCATAGCAGCAGAGAGCAGAAGGGTGATTGCAGGGGCAGTCGAAATGGGGAGATGTTGGTCAAAGGTACAACGGTGTAATCGTCCATAGTGCTTGTTACTGTATTTATGCATAACTTTCTGAGGGTCAACATCCAGATATGCCCCTTTGAGTTTGCTGTGGCAGGAAAAGGACATGTTGAAATAACCCATTTCCATCACTTGAGGTATTTATTCTTAGTCTACCCTATCTTCATTATCCTTTTATTCAAGGCTTTGATTCAATCATTATGAATTGATTCAATGAGCTACCAAAATAGAAAGAAGTTACATTTAAAGCAATTTATAAAACTAACCGCATACCAAAATGTCTCAGGAAAGAAAATTTGTCAGAGAAAGATCTGTTCTAAAATAGAATCTTTAGCATTTAGAAGTTAGCAGATTAGAAAAACTGTATTGATTTCAGTATTCATCATTACTCTTCTAAGATCTTTTTTTCCCCTCCAAACTGTATGTTCAAAACCTTGGAAACAATATCCACATGCTTCTCGGTAAGCCTTTTTCCTTCTGCAGTAAGCACATCTTTCCTGCAGCCACTGTCCGGAACGCAAAAGCAATCCCCACAGAACGGAGAGGTGCGGCTATGCTTCGTACTTTTCGATTTTATAATACAACAGTTTCCATACACATAAGAGAAAAGAAGAAACATAGTTCTTTTTTCGTTTAGACCTTGCTTGGAAAGCAGGCGGGGATAGCAGTCATAAATTATGAATAGCATTTTAAATGTTTTTAAAATGCAGATGGCGATTCTGTGAAGGTACACCCAAGACTCCCTAAAGGACATCTCGCTCAGGCTAGGCCTCGCTACCCTTCTCCCACATTCACTTTTCAAATGGCGAAAGCAAGAATTATTCATGATATGAAGGAAAATCTTTGAGCAGTGTCTTGTATTCTAATTTATGATTCATCTTTGTTGGGGTTTATCTTCTTGACCCCAAAGAAAAATTCCACTTAAGAGGAAAGAGACTACCGCAAACACCTACAAAGTAGATCCTGAATTTTGCTAGCAAAGTGATAAGTGAATAGAAAGTGTGCGCGCACACTCTCGCTCTCTCTCTCCATATATATATATATATATATATATATATATATATATATATATATATATATATTTGTTCAATTAACTAATTCGTATGCCGGGCTCTTAAGGGTGTCCCTCTCTCATTGGCTTCATGATAATACACTGGACAGAAAAGAAGGCACAAAACACTCAAGCTTAAACTTTTTCCCTCTTCCTTCTGAGAAGCCAAAAAGCAAAACTTCTCCACCCTTGGAGTTACTGGAGAGATTCCCTTTTCCATTTTATTCATCTGTCACTCTCTGTATGTTTTTGCTGATCCATATAACGTCACCAAACTCTACGTGCACAGAGATAAAATTTAGATTAAGATGTAGACTGTTTTGCTGTAATACTGGATGGTTAGCCTTTTCAATATTGGCGTTTTAAATTATGCATTTATTTATATCCCTAGTCATCCAAAAAGAGTTCAAAATTTCTTACATTCCTAAGTCCTTTGTGTATCTGCTTTAATTAATCAAATTCAATACTTACCCAGGTACCGTGAGGTTTAAAACCATGACGAACAGGGTGTCCCTGTCCTCTAGAAACTAAAAATTCAGTAGAATAAAGAAGTATGAACATAGGCCACTCTGACGAGACAGACTCTGATAACTGGTAGAAGAGGTCTACAGATTAAATGTGCACTTCTAGAGTGCCAGGAAGGAAAGATTCATTCCATCAGGAAGCCGGCTAACAGGCATGGCCCTTCTATTTCTCTAACCCTGAGGGTATTTGCCAGTAAAGTTTCATCTCGATGACTCATATCTTCTACATAAGACTATAAATGTTCGTGTTTGAAAGGATGGTTTTGAATCACCAAGATGAGGTTAAATTATTTAATTTTATTCTTTATGCTAATCTTAGGAAGTATATAATACAGTTTTCAGTATTTCAATATAATTACATTGAAATCAAATTATTCTTAAAGATGTCCAGAAATGACATTTCTCCAGAATACCTAATTCTTCTACAACTCTGGGTAAAATGAATGTGGCTGTGAATTCCTATTTTTCCACTTTTTGCTTTATCCTTTGAATATCATATCTTTAAACAAGAATTCTCGATAAGATTATATGCTTTGCCTAATACAAGTCCAGCCATGTAAGAGGCATTCAAGATGGCTCTGAAGATTGCAGAGCGTCCCCTACCCTCTGCCAAGTCTTCATCAATACTGACATGATTGTCTATATAGAAAATCCAAAGATTCCACAAAACAAGTTACTAAAACTAATAGATCAGTTTAAGATGATTATGGGATCAACATACAAGGTCAACATACAAGAATCAAATTTGTTTCTGTATCCTATCAATAAACAATTAGAAACTGAAATTTATAGGCGAAAAAAATAGAATCACGCTCTTTGAACAAATGAGATTTATGTCAGGCACGCAAGGCTGGTTCAATATTCAAAAATCAATTAAGGTCAATAAAAAACATGCAGCCAAAGTAAAAATCAAAAAGTGGGACTAAATCAAACTAAGTACTTCTGCACAACAAAGAAAATAATCAGCAAAATAAAAAAGCAACCTACATAATGAAAGAAAATATTTGCAAACCGTATATCATATAAAGGGTTAATATCCAAAATATATAAAGAACTCATAAAACTCAATAGCGAAACTAAAACCTGATTTAAATATGTGCAAATGACCTAAACAGATACTTTTCCAAAGAAGACATACAAATGGGAATGGGTACATGAAAAGAGAAATGCCAATCCAAACCACAATGAGATATCACCTCACACCTATTAGGATGGCTATAATGAAAAAGACAAGAGATAAAAAGTGTTGACAAGGATGCGGAGAAAAGGGAACAGATTTGAATGGGCAATGGCTATTAGCCACTGTGAATGGCTATTAGCACATAAAAAGATGTTCAACATCATAGTCATTAAGAAAATTCAAGGTAGAACAACAATGAGTTACCAGTACACATCTATCATAATGGCTGAAATTGTTTAAAAGACAAACCACAACAAGTGCTGGCAATGATACAAGGAGAAGTGAAACTCTCACGCAGTTCTAACAGGAATGGAAACTGGTACGACCACTTGGGAAAACAACTTGACAGTTTCTTTGAAAACCGAGCCTACACATACCATGTGATCCCGTAGGTCCACTTCTAGGTGTTCACCCAAGAGAAATGAAAGCCCTTGCAAAAGCTTGTACAAAATATTCACAACTTTAGGTTCAATAGCCAAAAATAAGAAACAACCCAAATGTCCATCAACAAGTAAATGGATAAATGCTGTGTGCCATGTCTGTATAATGGAACACTACAAAGGAAAGAAGGAAGGAAGGAAGGAAGGAAGGAAGGAAGGAAGGAAGGAAGGAAGGAAGGAAGGAAATGAAGATACACAGAATGACATGAATGAATATCAAAATAATTATGATGAATGAAAAAGCCAGATGAAAAAATAGTATATACTGTATGATTCCCTTTATGTGAAATTCTAGAAACTATAAGCTAATCTAAAGTGATAGAAAGCGGATCTGTGTTACTTTGGAAGGGGAAGAAAAGGGAAAGATGACAGAGACACGTAAGGAGAAGTTTCAGGTGGTGAGTACGTGTATTACGCTGACTGTGGTGATGATCTGACATAAATATGTCGAAACAGATCTAGGTATGTGCAGTTTATTGTATGTTAATTTTATCCCAATCGAACTGTATAAAAAATAATAAAGATTAAAGCCCGAAAACAAAAACACAGCAGGCAAGAGGCAAGAGTGGTAGAGATGAGATAGAGAAAAAAATGTCTTCTTCATCCAGAAAGATTTGGGGTCAAATGGCGGGTAAGCAAGTAGGCTAATGACAGATAAAGAAAACCGAAGCTCCAGGGGGTCAGAAATTTCCTAAAGTCAAAGAGCTAATAGAAAACACACCCGGGACCACAACCCAAATTTCCCAGCCGCCAGTCTATTAATGTAGTTTTTACTCTATCTAGTTTCCAAGATAACTTATTGGCATAAAATTATAGTTCATTATGTTTTCTAGGTTAAAAGAAAAAGAAAAAAAAAAGGACCTGAAAGAAAATCAACACAGTATACGCAAAAGTCCTCTTGTCTGATGCTACTACATCCAATAATTAGTTATTTGGAAAAGATGTCAATATCCAGTAACTATATGAATTTCAGTTTGGCATCTTCAAAGTGGAGTGAGAAAGGATTATTTAGTTTCCTACCTGTCTGCACTGTTCTAAGTGCTTTTCACAAATTAACTCAATTAACCACTATACAGTAAGGAATTCAGCTGGCTTTTGTCTCTGGTTTCTGGGAGGAACTTCTAAACCCTCGCCATTTCCCAAGTAAGAGGAGGTTTTCTGGGAATTGTGCAAATATCCTACCCACAAAACTGGGTAGTAAATTCTTTAAAGAGGGAGTCAGGTTCCCATTAGGATTCAAGAGGCATATTTGCATCATTTTATCAATAAAGGGATAAAACCAGGTATGAATTTCTGTGTAATAACTTAAAGTCGAAGTGCATTTAGTTGCACCTCTGCTTTCCAGAATCAATACAAGCAGAGTTGCTGGAGTGTGAGTGCTTTAGTTAAGCTTACTATTCCCCCGCCGACAGCCCATTTTTAAATTTCCCATTCTTCTTAATTCATTCCTCAGGTGGTAAAATCAAACTGTTCTAAAACATAACCAGCCCTTAAGTCCTCTGACAGAACAAAAAGCTACAATTAGACCATGACCAAGAAAACTTTCTAAATTTCAAGAGTGCTACTTAATCCCAGTAGCATAAAGGCTAGTGATGACCTCAGGAAACACCTTCTCTTCCCGTACACACTTGTGTGGATTAACTTATTTCTCTGGATCCAGAAGGATGGAATCCACCCTGCTTGAAAGCTCTCAATACATGCCCAGAGTTCCTGACAGTGACTCTCACGCTGACAGAATGGAGTAACTCCCTTTTACATGATAAAACAGAGCTGCAGGAAGAGACTATAGAATGAAGTCCAACCCTGACTTATACGACATTTATTTTAAGTTTCCCTTATGAACTTCCCTTCTTTATTAAGCACAAATCGGACATTTTAAAAGGCATCTTGTTAAGTTCACAATCTACATTAATCCTAAGATTATAATTTGGCACACGTGATCTTAGCATTCAATCATATTTGAATAAGGAATAACATTTTGGAGGCCTGAAAAGAAAGGAAGAGAAACAAGGAACTTTTTAAAGGGTTATGAAACTCCTTGAACGACACTTTTCACAGACTAGTCTTTTATCGAATGTATAGATTAGGAAGAGATGGAGTAATTATTTCCCATAAAACAAAGGTTTAATCCTCATGGGGAGAAAATCTTGACTAAAAGCAACTGATACCTTGCCAAATTCAATCTACTGAAAATACATCCATTAACTATTCTGCCTACCCCAACCTTACCTGGTCCTACCATCCATTAAAGCTGACTTGTAACGAGACCTGAGGTTCCTGATATAGATGTTATTGGCTGTGTTAAAAATAAAAGTTAAAAACTCATAGGTACTATTTCATTTCATGGCTAAAGTGATGTTATTGACAATATCGTACTCCAACACCCAACTGTAGCTCAATTTAATTAGTGCTTGTACTGATCTTTGAGGTGTGTGTGTGTGTGTGTGTGTGTGTGTGTGTGTGTCTAAAGCAACATGCTTACATATGGATGTTAACTTAGTGTGGTAATCACTTTGCAATATATGCATATGTCAAATCATTATATTGTACACCTTATAATTATACAATGTTATATGTCAACTACATTTCAATAAAATTGGAAAAAATAAAGCAGCATGCTTGGTAGTGGTTCTATGATCTCAGTACTCCAAGGGAAAACTTAATTTAAAAAAAAAAAAAAACAGTTTTCATTACTGTAATAGCCACCCTCCCTAAAGGCCCCTAACAATCTCTGCCTCCTGGAATTCATGCCCTTGGATAGTCTCCCACACTGCAAGGAGCAGACGTTTATAACCAACAGCATGTTGCAGAGAACAGCGCGTGACCTCCAAGCTAGGCCATAAAGAGACGTTAAGGTTTCCATCTTGCTTTCCTGGATCACTTGATCTGGAGGAAGCTAGCTGTCATCTCGTGAGGACACTCGAGCAACCCTACAGAAAGGTTCACATGATGAGGAACTGAGGCTTCCTGATAATAGCCATGTGAGTGTGCCATCTCGGAAGTGGGTCTTCCAGCCCAGTCAAACCTTCAGAGGACATCTGAACATCTTGACCACAACCTCACAAGAGACTCTGAGCCAGAACCACCCCGCTAAACCACTCTCAAAATCCTGATCCACAGAAACGGTGAGATAACTACTTGTTTTAAAGCAATGGGTTTGGGGCTAATTTGCTTGGCCCCAATAAAAAAATGAACACAGTTACCAACAGACAGATGGCTAGCCAGTGTAGAAACACAATATTCGGCCAATGAGTAAATACTCCAGTCACAAAATTATTGATGGTAGAGAGTCCCCTTCCTGATTACTAATATCTTCTATTTTTTAGCACTCTGTAGCAAAGAAACAAGTTTCTTATGTCTGCCTTAAACCTATAAATGTAAGTAGCAAATTGAGTTGTGAGGATAAAGTTAAAGTGTTGCTAGTATTAAGTGTTTAAAAGGGGTGAGGCGGGGAGAGACAGATATGGGATCAAACTTGAATTGTTCTTAGTCTAACTGTGGAATGAAAACCTTCCAAAACATAATGCATTTGCAAAGGACAGAAATCAAAAATAAATATTCTATTTGCACTTCAAAAGATATTTGATCTCTTATCTTAATTTTACCAGGTGAAGCCAATGATGAACTGTGCTTTCATCTTACTCCATGTAGCCTAATGAATAAAAAGCAATTACATGTTCCATAAACAAGAATTCTTCATACAAAAAGGATTATATTTATTAACTTTCTTTACTGAAGGTGTAATTGGAAAACTTCAGGTTTCAAAAAATTCTAAGAATAGTCTCTCCCCAAATCCCTAGGCCTGCAATTCAACTAAACACAAATCAGCCCTCCACACTCCTAATTTGTTATTTCTTCCCCCAAATGTCATCGGTGTTTGTGACCCAGTTTTCCAGACACTAGACCTTTCTTATTCCAGAATCTACAGCAGGAAGAATGTGGCAGAATATGAGAGTTTCAGGGCCTGGTAACACCTACAAGGTGGCCACTGGCGGAGTCTGGGTCCCCTGCACAGAAACTCTGGAGTGAGTCTTCACAAGACAGTCGGTCAGTTCTTAGCAGGAAGACGTGGTGAGCATGGTCACTGTCCAGATGGGGAATGAGAAAGCTGTACGTCTTGGAGACAGTATCAACGGTGACCTTGGCAAAGCTGCCCAGGGTGGCTGCATGGCCCCTTGCCGAGGTGGAGTGATCATCAGTCACCATCGGCAGAAGGTTCTTGGGGACAGAGACCTAGAAGATGCCGGTGCCCCAGAGAGAGGGATGAGGCATGCCGGCAGAGAACCACAGCGGCCAGTCGCCTTGTAAGGGTCGGTGTATGGCTTGTGCACCTTGTTCCCCCAGTAGCCTCACCTCATGGGGATGATGGAGAGTTTGGCCAAGATGATGGCACCACAGATGGACATAGCTACCTCTTTGGAGCACTTACACCAAGGTAGGCATGTCCATTATAATCCCCAATGGTGACAAGTGTCTTGATACTGGTACTTGGGCCAGCCAAGGTCCATTTTGCATAGGCATAATCTTCAAAACCTTGTCCTTGAGGGACGCCCCCCAAGAAAAATTCAAAGGTCTCAGGTTCTTCGATGGGCAGAGAGAAGAGATAAGTCTCCTCTAGAGACCTGACCTTTATGTCCTTGGCCAGGCGGTGATGGGGCCCACTCCTTGTCCTCGCCTTGTCTCTGTGAGTTCTGTGGCCTCGACCTCCGGGACCTGCTGCAGCACCAATGTCACCAGGTATCTCCTCAAAGGAGCAGACCTCTGTCTACTTGACGGCCCTGTTGTCATCCCTTCCTACAGGGTCCAAAGTCTTCAGCTGCCAGGGGTAAGGCAACGCTGTCTTTCGCTCAGGGCTGTCATTCAGTACACTAGAGTCAAAAACAATGCTAACAGAGGGAGTCCCTGCGTAAGGCTCTTCCTACCTGGTTTGCCCACCCTGAGCGCCTGCTTCTTATTTGTAAGAGACATGAAATCCACCCAATCCACTTGTCTTGCATTAAGTAAAGTACAAATATGGGGGATTCGGTCGCTCTGTTTCTGTTCTCTCTCACAGCTCCCTCTCCCTCTCTCCACCCCGCATGGCTGCCCCCCCACCCCATTTGCTTGTTCTACTGATCTTGAATGGATTTAATTATGTACTTATTTAATCACCTGCATATTTGTGCTTAAAAACTCGCAAGGGGAAGCAACGGTGATTATAAACGTCAAGATTACAATATTTAAACAGAGGAAACCAGAATGTTGCCTCATGGTTATTAGTTGCTGCTCCTGAGGTGTGTGAAATAAAAATGGGCTGGTTGGAGTTTCTTCCTGTTGCTGGAAATACACGGAGGCCCTGGGGGAAGAAGTCCTTGAATGTGCCTCATCGAATGTGGTGTGCTCATTTTCTCTAATTCCTCTTTAATTTACCTATTTTTGAGCTGAATCTAATAAACTATCAGTAGCAGAAATAAGAAGCAGTCGTCCCCAATTTAGTCCTAATTCTCCAGAGATTAAAAAATAATAAGTCAGGATCAGATAGAATTTAGTCCTTATTTTTTATAGTCACAAGAAACAAATTAACCACTTCTAAGGTAGTTTTAGATCAAATTTAAGGCATGAAAAACCTTTTATATTTCCAAGCACTTTACTCAGTTACTTTTCTGGGCAAAATTTCAAGACTTTGTAGCTTATGTAATACTCCCATGATGCCAATTTCATTTTTCTTTTACTTAATTAACTTTTTTAAAAAATTTGATGCCAGTTCTTACTTGACAGATTCTATGTATCATTCCCAGTCAATTCTTCATTTTCAAATATTCTTGAGATTACAGTAAGATTGCCTGATTTGTAAAATAAAAATGCAGAATGCCCAGTTAGGTTAGGATTTCAGATAAACAACCAATAATTTTTAGTGTATGTTTCATGGAGTCTTTGGGACATATTTCTATTAAAAAGTTACTCAGGTGACTTGAAACAACAGAAACTCTCTCACAGTTGTGGAGGCTGAAAGTCCGAATCAAGGTGCCGGCAGCACCTCGGAATGCTCGAGGGGGGAGAGTCTTCGCTTGCCTCTGCTGGCTTCTGGTGACTCCGATCTCTACTTGTATTCACTGAACGTTCTCTGTTTCTCAAATCTCCCTCTGCCATTCCAAGGACTTCAGTCAAGGGCCCACCCAGTTGGCCTAACATGATCTCATCTCGAGATCCTTAACTTAATCATATCTGCAAAAACCCTTTTTCAAATAAGGTGACACTTACAGGGTCCAAGTACTAGAACATGACCATAACTTCTGGGGCCACTATACGACCTCCTACAGAGGAGAATGGCTGAAACGTCAAACACCAGCTCTGGCTGATAAATTCATGACTCAGGTGTAACATGCAGTATAGCCACGTCAGAAGTCAGATAAACGGAGGTTAAGTCTGTCTGCATAAGGTTCTTTTTACCTTTTTTTCCCACCGTGGACACCAGATTCTTATTTGTAAGAAGCACATGAAATCCACCGAATCCATTCAGTCGTTCATTCAGTAGTGACTCCACTCTATACCTATGCGCCTGAGTCAGGGAATCGCGGGCACGTCAGACTGCCCCTTGTTGTTCTCGGCTCTTGACCCTCCAGAGTTCTCGTTATGTTGATTCCTATGGTCCACTTTTTCTGATCCGACGTTCCAAAAAACCCGTGTTGTTGCAAAAAGTCACAGAAGTATGACAAATTTATTCGCCGTGAATTCACGCACCTCAGCTGGACCCTTCACAGTTCTTGGATTGAGCTTATTTGACAAACGCCACACATTTGTTGAGCACTTTCATAATGCCAATGACTGTGCTGATTTTAGGATGCAAAACAAATAAGATCTCTGTTCTGGAAGAATTCACAGTCTCATGTGTCCACCCAACAATCTTTTGGAAACTTTTCTACCTTCAAGTCTACTCCTCACTTCCATTACATATTTTAGTATTCCATTTTACAAAAAAAAAAAAAAAAAAAAAAATTGACATTGCTATCTGAGCATCTTCAAAACTCTTCCACTCCATAATTTGGTGATGGACAGAGGGGATGGGAGGTATGGGGGGCACAGGAGAATGGGGTGAAGGGTTAAAGAAGTATAAATTAGTAGTTGATAGTTGGTCACAGGGAGGGGGAGCACGGTAGAGGGAATGCAGTTAGCATTAATATGATGGCTAAGTGGAGGGCCAGGGGAGGGAGGGAGCTATTGGGGGGATCATTTTATGAACTACATAGATGTCTAACCAATGTACTATATATTAGAAACTAATTTAAATAAACAAAAATTTACAATAAACTTCCATTCCATACGAAATTTTTGTATGAGGTCTCTCCACAGACAGAGAAGCAGTAAAGTAAGCAGACACAGAAAGAAAGAGGTTTGTTTTAAGAAACAGGTTCACACAGTTGTGGGGTGGAAAGTCCAAATTCTGCAGGGCAGGCCGGCAAGCTGAAGACCTGGGGAAGAGCAGAAGGCAGAATTCCTTCCTCCTTGGGGAACCTCAGTCTTCCCTTTCAAGGCCTGCAACTGATTGGATGAGGCCCACCCACTTTATAGAAGATAATCTGTTTTACTCAGAGTCTGTTTGATGAAATGTTCAACACATCTCAAGGAATACCTTCACAGAAAAACCTAGAATGGTATTTGACCAAATAGTTGGGTGCCATCGCCGAGCCAAGTCGACACATAAAATTAACCAGCCCAATCTCTATCTTAACAATTCTTTCTGGCCCCATTTTCGTCTCTCGACAGGTGCTCTGCTTCCTTGCCATTGCTACCTCCACCAGATAAGCTCTTGATCTGCTCCCCTCTCTCTCCTCCAAGAATTTTTAACAACTATTCCTTCTTTTTTGTATCATCAATCTCTCCATTTTCACCAGCTTTTGCCTCCAGGTAATCATCCTCAAATCTGCACTAGCTTTATTTTTATTTATTTATTTTTATTATGGTGACATTGGTTAACAAAATTCCAATAAGTTTCAGGTGTACAATTCAACAGTAAGGCATACACACACACACACACACGCACGCACACATATACATACATACATACATATATATATATATATATATATATATATAGACTTGTGTGTTCACCGCCCATAATTAGATTTCTTTCTGTCACCACGTATTTAACCCCTTTGACCCCATCTACCTCCCCGACCCATCTACCCTCTGGTAACCACTAGTTTATTGTCCATGTCCGTGAGCCTCTGTTTGCATGTCCTGTTTGTACTAGCTTTAAATAAATGTTCCTCATTATCATCCACTCTCTAGCAATGACGAGTTGGTCTCCTGAACTTCACCGTCGAAGTTTCTGTGAATTTAGTCACTCTGCATTTGTCGTTTTTACTTACCACGCACTCGCTCCTCACTTTGCTCTCTGGCTTCCCCTGACTTTCTGAACCTGCTCCCTCTTCCTGCTGGGCTGCTCTCAAGCCATCCTTATGGAAATGCTGTTCCGTGGTCTTCACAGGTTTCCAAGCCTCATTTACCACAAGGTTAATCAAGGGCAGAACCTGCCATCTAGGGACTTTGCATGTGGAAGGGGAAGGATAGGAAAAAGATAAATTACTCAGAACTTGAAACTCAACAAAGCTTGATAATATTGCATAAAATAGCACTATCTGTACTGAATAATACTTGTTTTCAGGAAGAGAGGCAATCTTTCAGTCACTGATTTAATCTTTCAAAGAGATTACAGGATATAAATTTTTCAGTATTTACAAATTGTAGTTATGACTATGAATTGAGTGTCTTTGAATATGAGGCTTTTCCAAAGCATAATTATAGATGATTAATTACCAGCTGAGTAGCTCTGTCTTATCATGAAGACTGGCTAGTTCAGAATAAGAAAAATCTACTCAGAAAATACCTTGCTTAAAAATATTTTTAACTAATGTAGTCATCCTAACTGTAACAAAAATACATGAATGAACAAGAGTATCTCCATGGATAAGCCCATTACTACCGAAATCGATATAAGTAGAAAGAATTAGTATAAGTAGAAAGTAGAAAGTGTAAGTACGAAAAGGATACAGCTATTACCTTTCTTGAAAGACATAAGATCACAACCATTTACAAAGACTGGCTTACATAGGAAGATTCAAGAATTGCTAAAATTCCCAGAGATGCAATTAACTTTTCTCTCAGTTTTGAAGCCAGTGGAATAATCAGAATGAGAAAGAGCTCATTCCCAAATTATCCCAAATTATTCTCTAAAGGGTAACGATGAGATGAGATGACCCGATGGTGGGAAATAAGCACCCCTTGAGCTAGCAAACATCTAAATGAGGTGTGGACATAAGGCAAAGAGATATTTATGAATGCTTCAGCAAAAGGAAATCATTTTACTTAACCCCACTGTGTTTCAGGGATGTGGCCTGAAATAGCTAGACCTTTGAAAATGAATAATTTATGAAAGCTCCAGTAACCTTTCAATAACATAATTTAAAATTGAAGTCATTACTGAATAAAAGTAAAAAAAAAAAAAAATTCACTTCAAATTCTTCTAATTTCAACATTAGGTATCACGTGGTTTTGATTTAAGGTCATCTAATATCCATTTTAGTTTATTGTATCGGTCTCGGATAAATCCCTGCTTATGCAGCCAAAGGACTTGATAGAAGTTATAGTTCAAAAAAGTTTAGTCTAATCTAAGCCAAGAGCTGGTATAAACCCATTTGTGAGTTTTATCATATATTGGTGCATTTTATTTCTAAGATACATTCTGATTCTAGATTAAAAGAAAAGTTTTAAGTCCAAACAAGAATGAAAGATGACAAATTCCGAAAACAACGGACTATTATTTCTATCTTTTGTGTCAAAAAGAACCTCCTTTATGTCACTGATGTTCTTACTTAAAAGCCTGTGTTCTAATTAACATATTGGAATTGCATAAATAAAGCAATATTATCACTGATTTCAAATTTTCTCTAAACGGCCCATGTTGAACAAATGAATACGGCAGAGCTAGACTAACATAGCCTTTTTATCCTCTGATAAAGAAAATCGTGCCAAAAACAACAATAATCAGTCAGCCTAGTGCTTTGAGTCCTCCTAAATGCATTTAAACATCTCATTTTAACACCTCACACTGGTTTAAGCATTTTTTGCATCAATGTTCTCTCTACTCCTTGAACATTCTTACATTACACTTAAAATACTGTACAGAATTAAATTTGCTTACATGTATAATTACCTACCTAGATTATTTAAATACCTTGAAGTACAGATTATTTTATTCACCTCTTTATATCCCCAGTATATAGCAAATTGTACACTCAAAACCATTTGTGATTGAGGAGCTATTCCTAGATTTTTAGGAGGGTGGGAAGGAGCGGGGAAGCGGAAAGGCACTGAGATAAAGATCCCGAAGAGGCAGCCGGTGTCCCTGTGGGCGATTAAGTGGTTTCCAGGCCACCTTCTAGTTATGATGGGCCGGTGACTTTGTGCTGTCCTTTTTTATTATGTGCATCTCCCATATTAAGGTTGTTAGTGCTGGGTAGCTTTTTTTTAATGGGTTTTTTTTTTCATCTTTAGGTATAAGTGACAAATAAAAATTGTATACACACACACACGCACACACACAATTTGATATTTGGTATACAACTTGATATTTTGATTTATGTAAATATTGTGAAATGATCACCACAATTAACTATAACAAAAGTTAATTAACATATCCGTCATCTCACTAAGTTACCATTTTCATGTGTGTCTGTGTGTGTTATGTCATGAGAACACTTAAGATCTACCCTTTCAGCAAATTTCAAGTGCATGATACGGTATCATTAACTACTGTCACCATGCGGTACATCAGGTCTCCAGAACTTACTCATCTTACATAATAAAACTTTGTGCCCTTCAAGCTACACTTCCCTGTTTCCCTCAGCCCCCACCCCTGGTAACTACTCTTCTATTTTGTGTGTCTATGAGTTCCATTATTTTAGATTTCACATATAAGTGAGATCATGCAGTATTTGTCTTTCTGTGTCTGGCTTATTTCACTTAACATAATTTCTTCCAGGTTCACCCATATTGTAACAAATAGCAAGATTACCTTCTTTTTTAAGGATAAATAATACATACACATACACACACATATGTATGTATAAATATATGTACACATACTACATTTTCTTTATCTATCTATATATCCATGGACAGACACAGATCGTTTGCATATCTTGGCTGCTGTGAACTGTGCTGAACAAGGCGGGGTAGATATGTCTTCAAGATGCTGACTTCATTTCTTTTAGATATATACTCACAAGTGGGATCAAAACAGTATGGTACATAAAAACAGATATTCAGACCAATGGAACAGAAATAAATTCACCTATTAATAAATTCAACTTAACTTGGATAAGGGTACCAAGAACAGACAATGGGGAAAGGGTAGTCTCTTCAATAAATGATGTTGAGAAAACTGAAATTGTACCCTTAGATCACACTCTATATAAAAACCAACTCAAAATGAGTTAAAGACTTAAAGATAAGACCAAAAACTATAAAATCACTAGAAGAAAACCGGAGAAAAGCTTGCCATTGGTCCTGCCAATTATTTTTTGGAGAATATGATACCAAAAGCACAGGCAACAAAGGCAAAAACAGACCAGTGGGACTGCATCAAAATAAAACACTTCTGCTCAACATAACAAACAACAAACCAACAAAAGACAAGGGGCGAAGCGAAAAGGCAATCTATGGAATGGAAGAAAATATTTACCAACCATGTATCTGATAAGACATTAACATCCAAAATATGTATGGGACTCAAACTTAACAGCAGATTCAAATGGCCTGAATAGATGTTTCTCAAAAGAAGACATATAAATGACCAACAGGCATACGGAAAAGGGCTCAGCTAATCAGGGAAATGCAAATCAAAACCGCAGTGAGACATGGCCTCACTCCTGTCAGAGACGTTTTTATCAAAAAGACATAAAGATAAGAGCTAGGGAGGATGTAGAGAAAAAGGAACCCTTGCGCACTGCTGGTAAGAATGTCGACTGGCGCAGCTATTATGGAAACTGTTTCCTCAAAAAATTAAAAACAAGGGTGGCTCCATAGTGTAGTGGTTAGCACATCTACTCTATATGCAGAAGGTCCTGGGTTCGTGCCCCACGTGGAGCCACAGACCATACCCCGGGCGCACCTGGCCCTGGGTGCACCTGGCCCCAGGTGCACACCACCCTGGCCTCAGGTGCACACCCACAAGCGTGTGGGAGGAGACAACTCATCTTCAGAGATCCAGTTCTTAAGGGGAAAGGCAACATCCATTGGTCAGGGGTGGGAGTGGTGGAGGTGGGGAAATTAAAGAAAGGGGAAAAAAGATAAAACCGGATCTCGTATATTAATGTTGAGTTGCTTCAGACTAGAGACGACTGGAGACTCATTTTCCTCAGAACTTCTGAGCTCAGTTCCCATCTCCCGTTACCACTGGGAAGGCAGCCAGGCTCTGCCTAGCGCCACCCCACCTGTGCGCAGCTATGTGGCTATGTTAATTAACGACGAACAATTCATAACGTGTAACCAAGTCATTTCAGCAGTGGTCCCCGCCAATGGTCACCTATCACTACAAACGGTGGCTCCTCTGACCCTCCACGAGGCTTTCTGTTCATCATTCTGATGTCTCAGTAACGAGTCAACCGGACAGAATAGGGAGTAAACCCTGAAAAAGGAGGAGATCGAAGCCTATTTTAAAGCTAGGCTTCCCATCCAGGCCTTTGCTAAACCTGTGTTCAGAACTCTCGCAAAATTAGGACTGTCCCCTTTTTTTCAGTTATCGGTGAGAACTACAAAGGTAAGGCCCTTAAACAGAGGGAAGAAAGGCTTGAGATGGGCCTCCTCTCCACTAGAATTCAGACGCAGAAGATCTTAAGTGAAAGAATCTGGAAATGAAAACCTTGGCCCATTGTAAACCCTAAGAATGCCCTCTCACCAATGCGCACTGCCTCTCCGAGGGCTTGAATGAGTCGGCTTTCCACTTCCACATCTCCTACCTGTGCAATTTCTTTTCACTTGAATTCTCCCCAGGGCCAAAATCTGATTAAATGAACACATAAGGTTTCTAGGAATTTGAAACTGAGTTCCCTCATCAAGAAGCTACTTACAGAGCAAACCAGTCAGCCTTCTCCAGTTTTCCCTGCCTGAAATAGATAGGGCAGTACCCTGGCAGGCAATTAATTGACCCAGACTCCCTTGCATTCTCTCTTCTGTGCAAAGACAAGACAAAAGTCCTCCTCTGGCAACAGGAGGCTGCATATCCATTTACCGCTCACACAGCACATTCCACGTTAGTGTACTCAGCTTTTTACACTTGACTACAGCTTACCATATTATTTACATCTCAAAGATCACCTTACTTTTTAAAACTTAATTGAAACCTTCACTTTTTTAAAGTAAAAGCAATGACTGCTGCTTAAGGCTGACAGGAAAGTGGCCTTTTCCAGTGGACGCCCTAATGTCCCAGCGGAATGGCAGCGGGCAGGAAGGCACAGTGACACAGAGCCTCGCACGCCATACTAATAGCAAAACCACTCACGTGGCACTTGACTTCTTTTCCAGACACTTGAACACACAGACTTTTCCCTACCTTGGCCTTTTTTTCCAATGAGCTCAGAACTCAAGAACTATTTGTCTTTTGCGTCCTTCCTTATCTGTGTCAGCTGGTAGTCTTAGCAAGTCCGAAGCTTTTCCATAGCCAAGAAAAGCTATTTTTACACCTACAAATGGAGTGTTTTTTCCAGTTCTACTGAGATATAACATTGTACTGGTTTAAGGTATACGACATAATGACTTGATGTATATGTATATATTGCAAAATGATTACCCCAATAAGTTAACACCCATCACCTCAGATACTTAATAATTTTTTTTCTTGTGATGACAAGAAAATCTACTGTCTTAGCAACTTTCAATCAAATAAACGAAAGTGTCATTAATTATAGTCAGTAGCTAGCTTTTTAATATTTGTGAATATATCTCTACATGTTCATTTACACATCCGCTTACTGCATTTTACTGAGTGCATGCCACTATACGCCAGGCACTGTTCTCGGCCCTGGGGCTATAATAAGGAATAAAAACGGCAAAGTCCTTGTTCTCAGCTTTTGTGGGGTTTCTAGTCCAGAAGAAAAGTTCGTACAATCATTTCATGTAGTTTAAGTTCTATAAAGAAAATAAGTTAGAGAATGCGATGGAACACGATTGGGGACCACTTGTGTAGCCTGCAGCTGGTATCTGAATGACAAAATAAGCTAGTAGCGATAAGACTGGGAGCAGAACATTCTACATGGAGGATATGGGAAGTTCGAAGGGGCCTCGGTTCAGGAAGTAACCCTGGCCTGAATGACGAACAGAAGGAAGGTCGCTGTAGGTAGAGAGGTTGGTGAGGAAGGTAGAACGGGATCAGCTGGAAGAAGCGGGAGGAATCAGAATGTGGAAATTCTTAAAGCTGTAATGAAGGGCTTGGATTTTATTCCACTGGAAACTGGGAACACATTTAGAGGCTATTAGAAAGGCCCATGTGAGGCATGGAGGGGACTCGTCCAAGTGGAAAATGGAAAGGTGAAAAAAAGTAGGTGAGATTTAAGATGTTTTTTAGACACAGAGCTGTCTAAACTTGTGATGGATTGCATACAAAGAGTGAAGACGGGGAAGAAATCAAGTAACCACTTACTTGAGATGACCAAGATATGGATTTAACTAAGAATGGACTTAGTTTGAGAAACTGGAGGTAAGCTGTGCACTTGCTAAATGTGAGGTTCCTGTTAGACATTTGTTGGGGAGGAAGAAATTTTCCTCTACCGGTCTAGGTTCGTTTGGCTAGTCTAATAATTAAATCTACGTGAGACAAATGAACAAGAGAAAATAATCAAATTTGACTATAAATGTACATATGGGAACCACACATACATGAAAGTCAGAGACCCACATACACGAGAGGTTCAGAGACAGAAAGATGACACGAGGGACATTTGACATCCTGAGCCAGGGAAGGCGGCCAGGTGCTCTGGGGTTTCAGAGGACTAATGTTTTGACAATAAAAGAATCGGCAAACCGTTCTGGTATTTGGTGTGAGCTTTCAGGTGAAAAAGAGGTGCTCAAAATTCGGAAAGTACTTAGAAATATATTTACAAGTAGAAGAGGCAAAAAGAGAGGGCATTCTGCAAACAATCTAAATTTAGCGTAACAAGATTATCAGAGTTCTTTCTCAAGTAAGACTTTATGGTCCTCCATTTCTTTGGCTCTTTTCTATGCTTCTAGACAAAGACACTAAAACAATAAAACATTTTTATCTGCTTTTATAATCCGAGTCTGTGTGACAATACCCAGAGGGAATTTCCATTCTTTTTGCCTTAAAAGTCATGATACTGCTTCTCTCTAGTTTACTTCTCTTGCTCCTTCACATTCAATTTCCTTCTCTGTCATGAGTAGTATCAAGTTATCTCTATCCCTGAGAGAAGGACAAAGATCAATGCTAAAAGAGTTGAATCTGTGAGTGAGAGAAGTCATCAAAGGTCTCAAACCAACCTTGGTAGCTGTTTTTCCGAAATCAAAGAAGAAAGAGAGAGGAAAGGCAATAATAAGGAAGCTGATACACATCTGATCCTATCACTCCATCCATCTCAGAAGGAATGATACAGTTAGGTATTAGGACACTGGAACTCTAAAGTCACACTTATACTATAAGCTTAAAATAGAAGAAGCATGCAACAAAGAAAGCATGCAACAAAGAAAGCTTGACTGTGAAACTCCTGTTGGATTTGTGACAATAATGTTGTAATAACAAATTTTAAAAATTTATATACAAAATAACCATCCTCCTCCCAAGTTCAGTTGCAAGCTACCTTTTACTTCAGTGCTATGTACTCTATGCGATGAATTCAAAAATAAAACTCCTCCGACCTTATTAATCCTCTGCAAATCTCCCTCCTGGAAATGGTGACAGCCAATCACTGGTCTACCTAAAATACAAAGTACAGTTTAACTCTCAAATCGAAGTCGCTGAAAATGATCTTTCTGCTCAAAAATTAAATCAAAGTATATTGAAACAGCCCCTATTTCAGATCCCAGCATTAAATTTTCCCTTACAAAACATTAATGAGACACATCCCCTCTTGGGAACAGGCTTCCCATAGGTAATCCAAGTTAGCAATACGGATTTAAAAAATCAGAATCAGATTTTGATCATTATAATAGAAACAACTTGATTAAAAATGGAGTGAGAAAAAAGGACTGTATAGAGGAACAAAGCTAATGTCCCACTTAACTAAGATCATATATTTTTACAGAGTAAAATTTACACTTAAGGATATGTATTAGTGTCTTCATTTTAAAGTTTATATTTACATAAACGTCAACAAGATATATTTTCCAAAAGATATTTTGCAAAGACCCCCATTTTCCTAATATTCCCAGTTATAACCAGAAATAAGAAATTTTCTTTCTACTAAATACCGGTCCTTTGGCAAACATCTCTGTATTTTCTCATTTTTCAGTTTATATAATGAAATTCTTTTATTTTTTTGAGCTAAGTATACCAGCCTTAAAATAATACTCAAGCATCTCAGAAGACACCTTATTAGTCAAATGTGGCTGTAGGAATATGAAACAGAATACATACTCATTGATAACAAAGTAAAATGACAATAATTTTGAAAGGCCATTAATCTGCTGCTTCCTAATATTAGCATACTGAAAACCAAGATGTTCAATAATCCACTGACACTAAGTAGATCAGAAAATCACATATCTGCATCCGTATACTTTCATGAAAAAGGCGTGAAATCCTGCAAGGGGAAGACAGCATTTAAAATCCACCTGTGATGACTTCAAACAGAATCATCTACCTATTAATTAATCATTTCTGAGTAGTAGTGTTTTTTTATAATCTTAGTTAATTTTATTTTAAATTATATTACCTCAAAATTGAACCTAATTTTTCCTAAAAACTCCTAAGAGCAATGAGAGAATTAAAAATATATATATCTTCTAGAATACTATTTTAATATATATCAAAATATACATATATTAAAATATATATACAAATCTTCTAGAATACAATTTGGCCATGAAGATATCTACCTGGGAAACATGGGAAGAGCCCAAGGTCTCAATGAGCAAGAGCATCTTAGCACATGAGGAGCCAGTAGAGAAGCTTTGGGACACAGAGGGACCAGTTCTGACCAACTTTTAGCGGAAACACTCTGCTAGCTGAGTAGAGAAGCAGAAACACTCTAGGAAATCAGCATAATTTCTATGAATACTTGCCCTATATTGTTGTCTCCTGAGACCATAACAAATTCTAAATAGCCTCCGTGTCTGTGAATTTGTTTCTGTTTTATTTGTTCGTTCATTTTGTTCTTTATATTCCACGTATGAGATCAGATGGTCTTCCCACTGCCTGATGTTTAAAAAAGAATCTTCGCCCTTGTTTTTAAGTTCTAATTCATTAGTCATTTCCTCCCAGGTATACTCCTACCTCTTTTCAAGCAAACTTAAATATTCTTATAGTATTTTGTTTATATGTCAATATTTACATATTTCAACATACAGTATAGTTTTCGGAGGCCTCTGTTGGGAGGAACTATGTGTTACTCATCTACATGTATTCAGGACCCAGCACCACGCTTGGTATATAGTATGTGTATAAAAAATAACTGTGCATAAAGAAATAAATGAATGAGGGAATAAGCAGCTTTCTCAGTTAATGCCACAGCAAACATTAAGAATGCAAAATAATTAAATTGAATCCCTTTCAGTTTATGCATGAGCAGATAGGTCCAGAGATTGCCCTAAGATTTCTTTTTCCTATGTCAGTCACCTTGATTTCAAAAAGAAAAAGCAGACCATTTATTAACATTAGCCTTTTATGTCCTCTTACTGGAATTTTCTCTGTAAACTGGTTTGGGTTATCTTACTTGGCAAATGGAGCTTTCGCCGTAGATCAAAATGTAACCTATGTGATGCAAAGTGGCATAAAACCAGTCACCCGCTCTTCTGCAATGCATTAGTGCTTCAGTGTTTTTGCAGAGTCCTGTCCTGAGTTAGTGTAGGAGAAAGGAGAGCAGATGAGTCCAGGATTTAATGGCCCCTCCGCTGCCGGCCTGCCCCTGAACTTCCAGCTGCCTGAAGCAGTGAACGAGGCCTTCCCCGGCCTTTCCCACTGTATAAATTTACTTATTTATACTGATAACTTACAACGAAATTCGGTATAGGAAAATCACCATTTAAAGTCCTCCCTAAAAATGGAATTTTCACAAAAATCTAGGTTTTAAATTTCCATTTCGAATATTTCCCTTTTGTTTAATTTCTCCATTCATTTATTCATTTATTAGCATACTTAGGTGTTAGGTGCCTACTATGTGCCAAATAATGAACTAGATAGTATTTACAAGGTAAAGCCCTCATGCCCCCATGTAGCCAAAAGGGGTGTACGACAAGGACATTGATGATCACGGTTTAGTGCGCGAGTGCTGCAATCAGGAACGCTGCCAAGCGAAGTCGGGAATGCAGGACGGGACGACGCAGCTCAGAAGGCTGAGGCACGCAGAAAAACGAGTATTAGACAGAAACCTCCTGGGCGAGGAGAAATAAGATGAGGCCAGAGAGGAAGGAAAACGTTATTTGTAAATATTTATCTGATTACGCTCCAAATTTCATACTTTGTTATGTGTACGATATAAAATATGGATTTTAAAACTCAGCTGGAAGTCGATTTTTAGGAATGGTGAAGTAGTTTATTCTAAGCTTCTACTGGCTCCTTTTGTGTTATCTGAAAGATAACAACTGTAACTCTCGACAAAACAAATTTTTTAAAAAACCTATCGAAGGTACCAGAGAACCACCATAATAGGCAGAAACGTAGGTTAGATACCTGTAAGCAACAAAACTACCTTCGCTGAGTGAGCTCCACATTGCCTGGCTTTTCCCCTGGGGGCACCTCCTGGTCCACTTCTGATCCAGGGCGGAGAGGACTTGAGCAGAAATGCACAGTACTGGGCTGAGAAGTCAGTGAGCTGAGTTCAGCACTCTCATAGCAGCTGAAATTGGAGGGGGGAAATCCACAAAAGAAGGGAGATGTCCCCTGAATCTGCACGTAAAGGCTCTAAAATTCTTAGCTAATCCCGATAGCTGTGCTCATCAAGAAAAGCTCCAAGGAGCTCAGAAGAAAGAAACCGCTGGCAGTCTGAAAGAGCTAAGCAAAGGGTCTGTTTGCTGCACATCACTGGGGAGTTGAAGTTTGGAGTCTGAGTCCTACTCTACAGGGTTGAGGGGACATTAAGGGCTTTCTGGGGATGTGTCTTACGAAAGCAGAAGACCGAGCACACTTCAGATCAAGGTGACGAGCCACTAACCCAACTGTCTTCCAGACCAAACACACAACACTCACGAGAGGAAAATGAGAGTCTAGTCTCTATAAAGCATTATACAGAGCGATGTGTATATAATCAAAAATTACTTCCCATTAAAAAATGGTAAAGGTGACCCATAATCAAGGGGAAAAAAGCAACCTATAGAAACAGTCCCTGATGTGTTGCAATTAGCCAACTAAGACTTTAAAGAAGCTATGATAAATATGCTTAAGAACTTAAAGTAAGAAATAAGTCATAATAATCTCAACAGAGAAACTATGAGGGGAAAAGCCAAATGAAAACTCCAGAAATAAAAATTTCAATGGACGAATGTGAGAGCAGAGTGAAGAATTAAAAGTTAGTAAATTAGGAGACATATCAATAGAAATCCATTCTAAGGAAAAGAGGGAAAAAAATAACTGGAAAAGGGAGCAGAGTTTCAGTGACCTAAAGGAAGATATCAAGAGTGTAACCCGATACAACTGAACCCCAAAAAGAAGAGAGAGTGCATTAAAAAAATATATTGGAAGAAATAATGGCTGAAATTTCCCACATTTGGAGAAAAAATTAACTTACAGATCCACAAACTCAGAAAACTCCTGATACATGCAGCTATAAGGATGAACCCCCAAAACACTAGATTAGATGAAAATCCCAGACAGAAGGGTACACACGACACGAGTCTATTTTTACGAAGTTCTATAACAGGCAAAGCTCACCTGTGGTGACAAAAACAACCACGTTTGCCTGTAGGAAGTGGGGAGAATAAAAGAATAAAGGAACTTTCTGGAATGATGGAAAGGTTCTATATCTTGATTGTAATGATGGTTATACAGGAATATTCATCTATTGGGACTCATAAAATGTAGTCTAAAAAAACTCATTTTTATCAAATTTTGTTCTGTACTAAATGTGTGAATATAGACCATTCTGGGTGTCAAAACTGGCACGAGATAACTGGGAAGTTTTGCTTTTGCTGTAAGTTACTCCTGGAGGAAGCGTCTAACCAGTTTAGAGCTAGCATCTTTCATCGGACTGCACAACTGTTTCTACCAAACAACTTCCTACAGTAATGAAGAGTATCATTCACAAATCTCTGAAATAACTCAGAATACTTTGAGAATCCCTGACATTGGCTCTCGGCGATACATCTGAGTGACGGGTGGCAGCCGCTGACTAGCGGAACACGGCGGCCTCTCAAGCTGACACCCAGCTGCGTCCCTCCGCGAGGACTGCCTTCCCGCGCTTCCGCATCGCGGCATGCCCTCTCGGCCGAGCTGGCCCTGTAACCTCCGATGCATAGAGTCTCCCTCGGTACTGCTGACCAACTGGCGGCTGAATAAAGTGCATTCTCAAAATAGAGAACTAAAACCATATTCTAAAAATGCCATGCAGCTGGCCTAGCACATGCTGGATTCACAGTGACTGCTTTTTCCGAACGGCCCGACGTGAGTCCTGCGGGCGCTGCAGCGGAACGGAGCACAGTGAAGTTCGCGAAGGTCACGGGCTCCTCATCGCCACCCGAGAGCTCTTCCGGCCCACAGCTTATGTCCTTGCCTTCCACAGTCGAGAATGCCCCTAATCTGCAGTTCTGGAAGAGAACCCTAAGACCCGGGTGGGACCCTGGCCACCTCCCCGCTCTGACTGATTAAACTGAGAGCGAGCTGAACACCCATGGACACCTGAGTTAGGCATCCCAGGACCTTACCGGCCGCATCCGGTTACTACAGAGTTACCTCAGTTCCAGTCTGAGCTGCCTCCCTTGGAATCCTACATAGCTGACCCTTGAATAGCATGGATTTGAACTGTGCCGGTCCACTTAAATGTGGGTTTTTTTCAATAAATACTGTAAATGTTTTCTCTTCCTTATTGTAAGAATATAGTATATAACACATAGAACATACAAAATATGTGTTAATCAACCATTCATGTTACTGTAAGGCTTCCAGTCAACAGTAAGCTGTTAATAGTGAAGTTTTGGGGAATCCAAAGTTATATGCAAATTTTTGATGTTGCAGGAGGTCAGTGCCCCTAACCCCGCATTGTTTGAGGGCCAACTGCATTTGCGTATCTGTCGGAGCAAGGGCACAAAGGCCCAAGGGAAGAGGGGACATCCAGCAAACGGTCATAACAGTAACCCCGCCCCACTTTCAGCATCTGACGGCTTCCTAACTGGAATCAGACCCACGTTCTGCCTCTGAATTTCAGCCTGGGATCTTAAGCCAATCATATATCAAATTCAGACCAATATGAAAAAGAAAGAAAAGAAAGAGAGAGAGAGAGAGAGAGAGAAAGAGAGAAAGAGAGAGAGAGAGAGAGAGAGAGAGAGAGAGAGAGAGAAGGAAGGAAGGAAGGAAGGAAGGAAGGAAGGAAGGAAGGAAGGAAGGAAGGAAGGAAGGAAGGAAGGAAAGAAAGAAAGAAAGAAAGAAAGAAAGAAAGAAAGAAAGAAAGAAAGAAAGAAAGAAAGAAAGAAAGAAAGAAGAAAGAAAGAAAAAGACAGACAAATCAGAATCACGAAAGTGCATTTCTGGGTGGGGGAGACCTTCCTTATTCTTGTCATTTCTAAATGAAGATATGGAACAGTTATTGAAAGGGACAAGGCAACATGAGAACTTCAGTTTCTACGTATCTCCATTCCTCTATTATAGCATTTCCTATTTTATACTTTTTTATACCCAAACAAACTCTCAGAAGAGAATGTCAAGTGAGATTATCTTATTCTGGAACTGAGGCTAATGCCCAGAGCAGAGATGAAAAAATGCCAAATACTTCACATTCTAAACAGCCCCCGGTCAAGTATGTGGGCGACTCTCATCCCCACAACCATTACTGAGAAGGGCCAGGTCAGAACAGCCCCAACCAAGAAACAAACACTGTCACTCCTAGGGGAACGAAAGCCTGGGGAGAAACGTGACCGGCCTCGTGGGGCCTCGGTGCCGGCGCAGAGGGAACAGCTGGCGGGCTTCTCCCATCCCAGGCTAAGCAGAGAGAGTGTCAAAGGGGAACGTGAAGACAGGGTGAGGGCACAGTGGCTGTGGGACAAGGGGTACCGAAGAGTAGGGAGAGCGTGTGGCACGAAAAGACAAGTCAAGGGAAAGGGTGGGCTTGGTGCTCTGCTCACTGGTGGCCACTGAGAGTGATCATAAACTGGGGGTAGTAGCCGCCAGCAGGGGAGAGACCAAGACACATTAGAGAGAAACGATAAAAAAAAAAAAAAAAAAAACTGGAAAAACTAAAGCAGACACTCGAGGTTATGGGGTCAAGAACTACAGTCTCTGCAGAGGTCACACAAAACCTGAGACACACGTCTTCAGTAGGATCTAAATCAGAGCCAGCAAAAGCTACCCTCAGCTGGGGGTGGCGGGGTGAGGGGTCCCATTCACAGGGCACTGCACTCTCTCCCATGGGTCAGGAACAGAGGTGCAGAACCCCTCAGCAAACCGTTGGCAGCAGCCACAGCCCATAGGTGACGGCTGGCCCATGAAATGAAACCTATCTGCCAGTCCTGACCCAGGCGATTAGAATCTGACATACAGAGACGAAAGAGTCTTCTTTTCTAAACCACACAAAGCGAAGGGAAAGTGGAAAGTTTTACAACCAGAAGATTTCATTTCCCAAAGATGCCACAGACCTTTAAATTAGTATTTACTAAATCTCTGAGAGCAGTGGAATAATTTTCCCTAGATTCAATTTATTTTTGATACAAAAACTGAAATCCAAAATTAGCAGCCGTCTTCCTAAGCTAGCCTCTTTGATAAATATATATTTAATACTTTTTCTCAATACTTAAGGATCGGACACCAAGGTAAAGGTATTACACAACTAGTTTATTAAGGTACCTAGCTAATATAAGATGCTAACAGCTCAATTACAAATATTTGTTTTTATTCGTACAGAAAACAACTGGAAAATTCAGGCAAATGTAAATTATTCTATTTCTCAAAATAATTGGAAAACCAAATTGCAAAACTAAATGTTTTCTAAAGGCATCTGAAGGATTCCCAAGTACAAATGATAACAGTATGTTTCCTAGAATCCAGTTCCCCTGAAATCTGTGTACTTACTTTCTGAAGAGCCCAAATCCCACTAATAAATTTATGAAAACAGAGTCTCATTTACTATCCAAATTTGTGGTAACGTTTTCAAATAATAACTGCTCCCAAACAGATATGATTTTCCAATTTCAGATGAAATTGTTATTTACCAAGTCTTAACTCTGTTCTCTCCAAGGGGAACGAAACCCATAGAGTATTCTAGGAGGTACTTTCACACACACTGACCACAAATCACTTACCTTGGCGTTAGAAAATACCCCAAATAGGGTTGATAAAATTTTAAACTTCCCATAGCTGAGTGTAACCGAACGTTTGAAGAACGGCAGCAGACAGTTCCCTCAGCCCCCACCCCCGTCCCTACCATATAACTCTAGGGAACTCCTCCCAGTTAGAGGACACGTAACATAGTCACCACGGCAGCCAGGCTGAGCTTTCGGGGGGGACACCAGGTTGCTACTCCTGTGCCTCACGCCGTCCCACCGCAGACCCACCACATTTAGGTGGGAAACGTAAGCTCCTGAGCGAGGCCTCTCGGGCCCTGCACGAGCTGCCCACTGCTCTAACCCGCTGCCATTCCACCACCCGCTCGCCGTCCGCCTCACGCCAGCCTTTCTGCTCTCTCTCAGATAGGTCGAGCTCATTCATGCCTCAGGGCCTTTGCACCTGCAATATTCCTTTCCCCTAAAGCAGTCTCCCCCGAGGGCCTCGCGTGATGTGTTCTTTCCCATCGTTTGGGTCTCTACTCAAAAATCACCCTCTGACAGAGGTCCTCCCAGACTCCCCGAGCCAAGAGACTCCCTCAGTCTATCTCTTTTCTTCATAGCTCTTACTGCTACGTGCTTGCTTCTTCTACCTGTCCTGCTGACATGAAAGCTCCAGGAGAGCAAGGAGAGACTTGATACCAGAATAGCTCCTGGCCCTCGGTGCATGCTTAATCAATGTGTGTTGGGTGCTTGAAAGGAGTGCCACGTCACCAGAAAAAATAAGAAGTCTGGTTGTTTCTGCAAAGACACACCCCTTTCGGGTCAGCTCCCTGATCTCCAGATTAGGTGCTAACCCTCTGAAACCACCGCAAGCCCTCTCCCTCGCGTCTCCTCCCCTGCTGGTGGACGTCGCCCACAAGGCGCCGGGAAAGAATCCGTGCCCCTTTACTGCAGTGTATTTGAATTGTGACACCATAAGAATCGTCCCTCTCCAAGAAGTGGCTGTGAACTGAGCTGAGGGAAAATGAAGCAAGACGCGATAAAATACTATGTGGGGCTTTAGGTATCTTTGAAAGCTACGGCTTATATAAAAGCCTTTCTTCCTTTCACAACAGAAACACTTCCACATGAGAAATCTGGACAATACATGAGCCGAAAGAAAAAAATAAAAACCGATCATAATTCCCTCAATCAGAAAGCCACTGTTGATTTTTGGTATTTTGAATTTACAGTTTAGCTTTCGATTTGCGCAGTTATAAACTTTTAAAACAAAATTTAGCTCTTACTTTGTGTCACCTTTGTAAGGTACTTTTTAAAAAAAAATCTAACACTACATAATGAGCGTATTTTATGCCATCGACTAATCTTCCTTACCTTGATTTTACTACTTTATTCAACAATTATCTATTGAGCTTTAATGAATTACTGTCCTTGAGGAAGCAGCACGGGGGTTCTCTGGGGTCAAACATTCTTACTGCTGCTACCTCACGGAGAAACGGAAACCTCAGGTTAGTTGATTTGGGAAGCGAAACAGCAAGATCAAAATCTTGGAGAACTAAAAATTATTTTTAGTGAAATGAAGAGTTCTATAATGAGGTTTGACAGGACACAGGATGACTCAGTCCAGAACAGACATCCAGGACTCAAAATGCGTATCGATTGCTTCTTCTTGTAAGCAGCCTGAGGTGACCTCTGATCATGATTCTCCATTCACTTGACCGAGAAGACCCCACGAATCCTGCAAATCGAGAAATTCGAATCTTCATGTTCACTTTAAGAAGGCTCGTGAAATTGCCCAGGCCGTGAAGGCTATACAAATCCAAAAAGCCACCAAGTATCAGAGGAATCGCTTTGCAGAAGCAATGGTGCCATTATGTTATGGAGTAGGTAGGCGTGCCCAGGCCAAACCGTGAGGCTGGACACTCATGGTCGTAGCCCAAAAAGAGAGCTGAATCTTCACTGCGCGTACTTAAAAATGCAGAGAGGAATGCTGGACTTAAGGGGTTGGGTGTAGATTCTCTGATCAGTGAGTATATTCGGGTAAACAAAGCTCCCGAGATGTGAGACAGAACTTACAGAGCTCGTGGGTGGATGAACCCCTGAATGGGTCTCCGTGCCATACTGAGACCATACACACTGAAAAAGGGCAAGTTGTCCCTAAACCAGAAGAGGAGGATGCACAGAAGAAAAAGATATCTCAGAAGAAACTGAAGAAACAAAAACTTATGGCCTGCTTAATTTGGGACATAAATCAGTCTCAAATAAATGCTAATAAAAGCCAAAAAAAAAAAAAAGTTTATTGATTAAAACAGAATTCACCCTACTAGAATCATGTTAAGACTGAGGGCAAGATAAAAAAGACATGAAAGGGAGAGGGCAGGTGGGGACGGGGACAGATGTTTAAGAAGTGTACTCTGAAAACAGTCAGCTGTCCAGAGCCCCAAAACGAAAGAAACACTGAGAGGTGTGCCGGGCAGGCAGAACTCAGAGGGCCAAGCGACACTGAGAATACAGCTTCGGCTTAGTCACAGAGGGCTTAAAACGGGGAATCGGGCCTCGTGCTGCCCGGCCAGCAAGAGCTGTACGCGAAGGAAGGCTCTGCCTGGGCCTGCCGGGAGATGTGGGCGGAACAGAAAAATAATGGTACCCAGGTCTGGGGGAAGAGAAGGACCTGCAGGTGCCAGGGGCGCAGAGCAGCAAGGGCCTCCGCGACACTGCTGCATTCTTTGTCCACGAGCTGAGGTGCCATCAGTAAGAGAACCAAGAGAGCAGATGAGAAGAAGGAAAACCTTACTGGTTGCCATGGCAGGAGGAGCGGCCTGACGAGGGACCGCCTCGCCTGCTGGCATCCAGCAGAGCTTGCCAGGAGTTACGAACTCGACCTCGCAGGTGCTCGGGTTGGTCAAGGAAGAAAAGGGAGACAGACACATGCATGTTAATGTGCATGGGAGGCAAGTGCTTCCCTCTGCTCTCTGAGAGATGGCCTAAGGAGAAGCTGCACCAGGGAAGTACATTCTGTGGTTTTGATTTTATGAAAAGGAAGTTTGAGCAAGTCTGAGAGAAGTTCGGCAAGAGGAATGGGGCCTTGAGGCTGGAGGCCTACAACTCTCGGTTGCAAAGGAGTTGCCAAAGAGCGAGTGTTGGGGCCGCAGAAAAATCACTGTCCTTTAGGTACATGCCAAGTGAAGGGCTTAAGAATATTCTCCCAATCCCCAAGGAAAAGACGCTTCCCAAGCCCTTCTGTGCCCGTCCCCGACCGTCCGCTCTCTGGCAAAGGCATTCTCTCTCACCCCTGATTACCCACATGAGAAACTTCTGACAGTCGAACGTCTGGGTTATATGTTATCACTGTGTACATGTCGTAGAGGGAAAAATCTTTTCCCTTCTTCTCTTCTATGTTCTTTGGCTGGCCTAATAATTAAATTGATGTAAAACCAATTAACAGAAGAAAAAAATTAATTTCAGTCATATAGGCGCCCTAAAAATATGAGGGGGTCAAAGAAGAGACCTAAGCAGGCAGCTTTCTTTCAGCCAAAGAAAGAATGAATATGAGAAGAATCGACAAAAGGAAGGGGTTGGGCTGGGAGCAGCAAATCAGAGAGGAAGTGAGAGGTCTGCTTTACACAGGCCCCTTGGCCCTGGATCTCCTGTCTCTGAGGGCGACAAGATGGCTTCTACTCTGCTGCTGTAAGGAAGACGACTTCACGTAGGAGATTTATTTCCTGCTTTCAGGAAATAAAGTAATTTTAATTCAGAATAGTCGATATGCCAGAGTGGCATATTTTGGGGTGGCATGTTCAACATCATCTCTCTGCAACCTTACCCTAAAGTTCTTGGAGGTCAGGGCCCTCGTGTGACTCATAACGCAAGTCCCACCGCGGTGCAGACAGCGGGAGACTGCTCACCGCACGTCTGTCTGGTGACTACGAAACCCCTGCCTCCTGCACGCGACCGCACAGGTGTCGCTGCAGCCCCGCCGCGGGACTCCGAGCAACGCTGCCTGTGCGCTCACCAGTCGGGTTGCCACCTGACATGAATAAACAAATCCTGGTTCTCCGGGCTTCCCTTCCTCCCTGGGCCCCACCACGGGACCTTGTTCCATGCTGGTCAGCGCGTGTAGTGCCCGAAAGGGAGTGCAGTGACCCAGAGCTGGCTCTGGAACCAGACAGGCTGGCTGCGGAACGCCCCGGGCCCTCCCGGCCGCGTGCTGCTCCCCTGACTGCGGGACGCGCCGGGAAATGCAGAGGAAGCAGTGACCAGAGAGAGGCCTCTCTTCAGAATTAAGGGGCCCACTTAAAGCTCCTGCGCCTGCCTCCATCCTCCCTCCATCACTGACGCTGTCACGACCGTCTCCCCTTGCAGCCAGCGCCGCCATCCCCGAGGCTGGGCACTGCTGCCCCAAAGCCCTCACGCCCCCACTCTGCGGGGGCCTCACTTGGAGGCGAAAGGATCATCTCCGTGTGACTCTGATGCAACCTTCCTTCCTGAGTTACCCAAGCAGCTGGCATTGGCCCCGGTTACCTTTTAGATTGTGTAATGTGTCTACTCGCAGGTCACCAAATAAGAGTCCCTGGGACCGGAACAGGGCCAGTGTGTGACTGCACCCTGAAACGGCTCCTTCCCTCACTTCCGGGGATTTGTTCTGGGATTGAGTATCCTGACTCACTTCTACGAAGAGGACGTGTCACCCACGAGACATGGCCAGCTCCAGTCCACCAGGCACATCCACATTCGCCCTCCACTTGGCCTCCCCACCAACAATGGCCCCACCCTGTGCTCTGGTGTCCTGAACCCCATCTGCCTCTGAATCATAGTGAAGACTAAATAGCACTGAGTGACTCCGTCAACTTAACTACCATGGATACTACGCATCAAGGAGTATAGCAAAAAGCCAAGGTCACCCTGCCTTTGAACTCAGATGAATAAACCAGAAACCCATTTCCCTCACTGCAGGAAAGCCAGTGTCCCTAAAGTTTCTCTGGGGAAACACTTCCTTTTCTCCTAGGCGTATCTGGTCCTGACTTTCTGTATTCCCTTAATTCATCCTGATTTGGGAACATCTTGCCACACGGTATGTGGCGATATTTCTGCACACTACATCACCTTCTACTGGACACCACCCCCAAACTCACCATTCCCCAAAATGCCACCAAGACAAGCGTGTATACAGAGAAGATTGTGACTAAAAAATTCAAGTAATGGAAGAGTTTACTTCACATCACTGCCAATAATTTGAAGTCAACTAGTAAATCCTGTTCTTGAAGTATTTTGGACAGCTTTCCACCATTTTGTTTTCCCCGGTCCCCCTTCTGAAAGAAGCCCCCCATGCTCTCCTCTGACCTGCTCCCCTTCCTCCGACTTCTCTTACGTCTTCAGCAGGGACCTTCACCATCTCATTGCTACGCACTCTGCAGATTCGACCTTGAGACTTTGCCTCCCATCCCACAGTGCCCTATCTTGGCTTTACGCGCGCACACGTCCTTCAGAGCACCAACGAGGCTGGTTTTTGAAACAGCATTCTGCTATCCTGCTAGAGCTGGAAAAGAAGAGAAGCTTACATTCTTTGGAAGAAAAAAAAAATCTCTGTATCACTCTCCCACCTTGACCTCGCCTGTAAAATGGCCCTCAATCTGCCATGGTAACAGGGAGCCCAGCTCCGGGGCGGGAGGACAGGGGAAGGCACATCTGTGTGTGTGACGTCCCATGTGAGGAAATGGGGAAAAACAAGAGAGGCACACCTGGACACCACAAAGCATGCATCCGAAGCTACACGAAACAGCACGAAACCTGTGCTGGCGGAAATAAAAGCCCATCTGGCCCACATGATCATTTCTCTCTTGTTAAATAAGATGCCAAGTTACTTTCGGCAGACTGGCATTTGGCCTATTCAGAAACAAGCATGAGGCTCTCCCTAAGTTTGCTCCCAGATATGAACAATGGTGATTGTTTGTCAAAGAAGCCGAGTGGCCGGCAATGGGTGGCCATGTGAATGGCGGAGCCGAGCACGCCAGCATCTACTGCAGTCGTCTGCCAGGGTAATGCAGCCTTGTCAGTTATGTTGTCATGGAGCAACTTATGTTGAATTTGAAAACAGTAAATGTCATGCAAAAGCGTAAGTGGTTTATATCTGAGACTAGAGGAGCACTTACAATCTGCAACGTAATGAAACGAGATACAAACGGATTACATGTTTTGTGGGTATTGCCACAGAGAGGGGAAAAAAACTTGAGAAAAGAAAGAACTATTTGAGAGCAATCAGCTGCAAAGCACAACCCACTTCCCACCTCACCCCCTTGCCTAACTCTTGGAACATTCAGTCAACCTATCAATCTGACTAGCTAATAATGCCTTGGTACTTCAAGTAACAAAAGCTACAGCACTCACATCGAAAGCCGGCCTGTTCTCCATTGCACTTTACTGCCTGACAACACACCACCTGCCAAACTGCAGAGGCCTTGCTAAAGGCAAGGAGAAAAATAGAGAGAAAGCAGAACGTTCAAGACGAGCTACAAGCTACAGCCGAAATGACCGTGCACGGGGTGACCGCCCTTAAAACAGTTCATCTCCTATTTGATTTTCTTGGCCCTTTGAAACCACATTTTTAAATAGAAGCCTGAAAATACATTGTGTCCATTACCAAGAACAAAACAGGTTCAGAGACAAGAAATCGGAGGAAACTGGTCACAGGCCTCGCTTCTCTTACTCTTCATCCCCTGGCCACGCCTCCATCGTGGGGCTGAGCTGACCCAGTGCTTTCAGTGACGTGACTTCGACGTCTCGCCTGGCTTCCCTCCCAACTGCTCACGGCTCAGGTCTCAGTCTTCCTGGGTGAATTCTAACTGGTTTCCACGCTGTGAGGCCCTCTGACTGGCTTCTGGCACTTGGCTTCCGTAATTTATCCTTCCCGTCCGGTCTGCACTTCGATGCTGCCTGAGCTATTTCCTGTTTTGTCTTTTCACCGCAGAGTCCCTTTATTACCTTCACGACTTTCTCCCATCTTTACCGCTCCTGTTCCCACAGCACATTTGTAAACACACAACCGGTTCAAAATGGCCCTGTCCTGTTTAACAAGATACTTACTGAGTTGCTCTTCAGAGACAACCAACCAGACCCACAAGTCATGCAGCCGAAGCGTGCCCAGACTGACCTCCAGCTCCACCTGGAACCGAAGGCCCCCCTCACACACATACACACACACACACGCGTACACATGTATGCACGTACGCACAGAACCAAAGGACCAGGACATGACTGGAACCTGGACATGGGGACTCTTTCAGAAGTCAAAGGTCCACTGTCCAAGAAGATTGATGCTACAGCCTGGTCCAGCAAGCAGGATGGATTTGAGGCACAACTAGGTCTCCCATCTTCTTGGTTGGCATCTTCTCCATCAATAAACCTTTCCTTACTCCAAATTAATATTTTGAGATTTGGCTTTGCAAAGCATTAGACATATGAACTATAGTTTGGTGACATTTTTATTGGGTTCCTTTAATTATATGTTCTTACAACACAGTCCACAAGCTTGTCTCCAAACTTGCAATGCAAAAAGTCTGCTTCATCGATTCACGGCTCCGTTTTCCAGTCCAAGTATCTGTCCTCACTTTCCGCAGACCTCTTTGACACCAGGCTACCTCAGCTCAGAGAGACACTGATCAAACATCATTAAACATAATGCAGAACAACTCTAAATTATTCTCACCCACCAGAAAGAGGCATTGTACTCCTTAATAGAAACATGGCAGATTTCACATAAAAGCAAAGTGCATATTTCAGCTACTATATCTGAACTGTGATACCAACAACAGTTAACAGATGAGAGGATTTTCTTGGAAAAAGAAAGCATGAGAGACTCCAACCTGAAGGTTCAACCTTGCTTTCTTTTAATTCTTCCCTAGCCAAGGCATGATTGTAATTCTAGAAGTTCATGAAGTGAGTAGCCTTTAGCACATTCTTTTCTGTGTGCTTCCTTATCGAGATAATCTGGCAGACCAACATGTCTGAATATCTCAGAGGTGAACCGCCATATCTCAGTACCTCGTGCATACATTTTTATTTTTAAAATGTAAATGAGATCATTTCCCCTAAGGAACACAGAAATCTCTTTACAATATAAGACATCTGCTCTGTTTGGCATATGCTGTTAAACTCCTCGGGGCCTTCAACAAGAGAAACTAAAATACAAACTCCAGGGTTATTATAATGAACTGCTACCCACAAGTCCTCACCAGTTCCCTTACCATACAGGAGCTTCTGCTAAGAGGCACGTCAATTTCTTTATTTACCACCGAAACTCAGCCCTGATGGGTTTACTTTTAATGTTGGCTAAGTGTAGCAGAGAAAGCAAGATTGAAACGGTTTGTGACTCCTGGCAGTTGACTTTCTAAAGCTGAGTGACATCACACCTATAAAAAGAGATAACTACTATGCAAATGAAAATGAATAAAGGACACTCATGGATGAGCTCGGCAGCAGAGATAAGTCCTGAATTCTTTCGCCAAGGAAATTACATAAAGGTGGGAGGCTAGTCTGAAATCAGACACAACTGAGTTCAGATCCCAGTTCCGCTACCACTGGCTGTGAGAACCTGGGCGAGTATTTGAACTTCTATGACCTTCTGTTCGTTTCATCTGGTGAAAAGGGATAATTTCTAATATCTTCAAAATTAAAGGCAAAAACATAAATTAAAAGCCTTTATAAATGCTAGTTCCTTTTCTCTCTTCCACGGACATGCTCGTCAGCCAATGCCCTTGCTGACCACTCACCAGAATTCCGGTCTCTTTCTGTTTTTTCAACCTCCCCAGGCTGGTGCCTCCCCAGGACCTTTGCACTTGCTATTTCTTGTGCCCACATGGCTCGTCCCCAAGATCTTCTAACGGTGAAGCCCTCATCACTCACCCTTAGCCCGATCTCACTGAGTCTCCGCTCTCCACACACTCCCTGTCGCATCACCACTGTACCAGCTTTGTGGTGACTTCATAGCTCATCTTATTATTTGCTAGTTTTACTCTTTATTGCTTGGTCTCCCCATGAAGGTACATGCATGCACGCATGTGGTCACACATACACACACACACACATACACAGGAGAGAACCCGAACACCTCGTTCACTGCCAGATGGCACAGTGTTTAGCCTTGGTGCTGAGAACGATGGAGAACCAGGGAGCGAATGAGGGCATCATCTTAAAAAGAGCACCCTGGTCACATTGTGAGAAATTGATTGGTTCTGGAAAAGGCAAAACTATCGAGACAGTAAAAAGACAAGCAGTTGCCAGGGTTTGGGGGAGGGAGAGATGGAGAGGCAGAGCACAGAAGACTGGGGGTATAGGTGAAATTTTCTGTATTAGACTATACATGTCATTATACATTTGTCAAAGCCCACAGAATGTACCACGCCAAGAGTGAACCCTAATGCAAATTGCGGACTCTGGGTAATAATGATGTGTCATTGGTGTTTCATTGATTATAACAAATGTACCGCTCTGGCGGAGGCGTGTGCTTGAGTAGAAGCAGGAGGTATATAAGAATAATATAGGAACTCTTTATACTTTCTGCTCAATTTTGCTGTGAACCTAAAACTAAAAAATAAAAATTGTTTTTTAAGAAGGCAAAACTCTAATTCTCTTGTCTACTAAATATGAATAATAAGACGTACTGAAGAGCATTGCTGTAAAAAGTAAATGAGCTAACTGATATAAAACACTCAGCAAAGTGACCAGATTTAAAAAACCCTCAGCATTTATATATGCAAAATCCAGTCCCCTGATATAATCTCACCATGAGTTTGACAATACCATCAGATCTCTTTTTTTTCCTGAAATTTTAAATATGTGTTCTAACTTAGAGGTCACTTATTCCAAGATATCACGCACTCCTATAGCCCAGGTACTCACTGTCTTACCTACAACCATGAGGACCAGGAGTTTGGTTTTCTGCCTTGTTCAAAACTGGATCCCCAACAACAAGTACAGTTCCTGGTACTTAAAACCGGCGTGTAAATAGTTATTGAAAAAACTGACCCAATTTAGGAAGCATAAGCGTCTTTGCCTGTTCTCCCTACTCCACTATTATGATCTCGAGGATAACAAGGCACTTTCTCTCAATTCCCACCAATTATAAATCACTAACTGAATTTTCTTGTCCATCAAATTTAAGAAAGTTCTCTTCAATGAGGCTCTGCATTTTGAGCTATGTTGTTGTCATGTTATTAGACAAAGAAATAAACTACATTCTTCTCGAAAGGTTAACACTCACCCAAACTATTTTTGTGGCTATTATGTTACATTTGTGGTAGATTTTTATGACTGTTTGTCACAGATATGTTTGAGCACAAAAATATGGGAGCATTTTATGTACACTAGTTTTGATTTCTACTTGACATATGTTAAAATCTAACAATGACAGTCTACTGAGTAAGCATGTTGGCTCATGGGCCTAATATAAATATTAATAGTATAAACAGATTAAAAGGCTGGGGAGCTAATAGGAATTTACTGAGAATCTATTGTGTATTTGGCACTGCAGTAGTTACTACAGTAACACAGAAAAAAAGTATCTACTGAAAGGGTAAAATTCATATTAAAGCATACAAATGGCACTTCACCTAAATAAACTTGAGAAAGCAAAGGCTTCCTTCCTTGTTTGCTTCATTTCATACCACAACTTGGGCAACCTCTTCTAGGGAAAAGAAAGTAACAAGTGGCAGGTTTTGCACAAAACTGTCAATGACCATCTACACAGGCCGACTGTATCATCTCTTCCCCTCGTCACCTCAATGTCAGTATCTCAAGATGTTAAATATGTCTTCCCTGTTGAATGCCTGTTAGAATCTCTCGAATTGGAAGACAGAGCTGCCAAACAGGGGACTGTGCAGGGTCCTTCCTGACCAAGCCAGGCACCTGTCTGCCTCTATTTTCAGGACTAAGATTAACCCAAATACAATTAGAAATCCAAAACCCACTACAAAAATAATGTCCTTTAAAATAATCCTTAAAGAGAGAAAAATTCCAAAGGCCTGTATACATTAAATAATATTTTACAGATATACAACTTTTTTCTGTAGATATAGTTCACAGACTATTATGTCTTAGATTAGGATATTAGGAAATGATGCTTATTACATCATGACTGATTTTTTTCTGTATATTATTTCTTTGAGCTATTTGAGTAAATCTATAAAGGAGATTTTAGTAAACATTTTCAAAACAATAAAAATTCCATGTTTGATCATCATATTGTACACTTTAAATATTATACAACTGCAATCGAAAATCAGACCTCGATAAAGCTGGAAAAAAATATGGAACATTTTGCGGACTGTTAAAAAAAAAAACTCCATGCTTGAAACACCACCGAAAAATACAAGCAACCTTATCTATAAAATAAATCATTAGAGGTAATCGTTATGAGGTAAGTAAATGGCCAAGAGGTGACAAGTGTCATGTAATATTGAAACCGCTGGTATCTAGGACAGCAAACTACAACCTGTGGGCCGATGTGGCCTGATGTCTGTTCTTTGGGAATACAGCCAGCCACACGCTTTACGTACTGACCGGGGCTGCTCTCTTGCTCCCACAGCAAGAGTTGAGTAGATTCGACAAAGACTATATGATGCACAAAGCCAAAGATATTTACTATCTGGCCTCTTACCCAAAAGAGTTTGTTGACTTCTGCTCTAGAATATATTATCTAATGCTCTGGCTAAAAAGAGGATGATCTCTTTAGTACTCTTTAGAAAATAAAATAAAATAAAATAAAATATAAAATAGAATAGAATAGAATAGAATAGAATAAAAATAAACTTTAGTAATCTCCAGCTCCAAATCAAATCGAATTATATAGTGTAAGCATAATATTCAAGCTCTAGAATTGTATGAAGACTTCAATAAACACGCCAGTTAATAATCGCACAATCACTATCTTCTGTGTTCCTACCCTGCCCCAGGCTTTCTAGGGGCCACTCTACACACAGCATTTGTAGTCTTCACAGTGACCCTGCAGGTGGCTACTGGATGTGTCCATTTCACAGATAAGGAAGTTGAAACCCAGAGAACTTACTGAAGGCCATGCAGAGCCATCCAGCTACAAAGGCTACATTCCAGGTGTCTTCAAAGCTCATCAGGAACATCATCTTCAGTAAGCAATGGTAGGTGTGATCTGACATCACAAATATCTCCAACATGCTTCTGTACCTTGCATTGAAAAAGCACATTAAAAAGTACTTCTGGTTAAAAATAGAGCAGCAATGCCATTTCCATTCCAATCTCCCTTTGAAACCAACTGAAAAATAAGACAATGAAATACCATAAATAGAAGACACGACTCTACAGCAAAATTAATGAAAAGGAGGTACCAAATGAAATGAAACTTCATTTTTATCTAGGTAGAAAAATAAGAGCAGATACAAGAAGCTGCTGTCAAATAGTCCATGATGTATTTATCTGCTAATTTGGTTTTCTTCAAGTCGAGTTTCTGCAGAGGTGGGGTTCATTTTCCCCATCTCTAATCAACTGAGGAGATCAGTATACATAGCTTATTTAAACTGCCAAGAATGGTGGGGGAGATGGGTGAAAAAGGTGAATGAGGATGAGAAGTGGAACTGCTAGGTAATAGGTAAGGTATTTACTTAACTTTATTAGGAACTGGCAAACAGTTTGCCAAAGTGATAACTGTTATTCCTAAACTTACCACATACACCTTTCTCAGTCAGTTCTGCATCTTTATCCAGTCTCCTCTCATTTCCCAGAATGCCCTTCCAATGTTTGTGTGTTGAATTCCCTGTGGATGTAATTCCTTGGCCTCATCTCCCATAAAGTTTTTCTACCTCGACAGCCAAAATTTTTTTCCTTTTTCCTTCTCTAATCTCTCGGCATGTTTTGTTACTTCTCCTAGGGCCTTTTTCTCTCAGCTTTTTCTATACTACCTCCTATAAAAGCAAGATTATACTGTGTAACATGGCGTCCCTCAGGCCTAGCTCATAGACAATGCTGAGGAAAGCAAGTACAGGCTAAAGATTTGTTGAATGAATAGTTTTACATATGTACTTTACCTCTTCCCTAAGATTATAAACTCCTTGCTGGCAGAAGCCATGCTTCGTTAATTATAATACCTAGAACTTCCTGCACTAAAATAATTGAACAAAAATCTGATGTGTGCTCATAACAATTTATTAAAAATATATGAAAATTATAATTAGACTTGATAGATATGCAAAATAATTAGCTAATTTATATTTTATCACATAACGCTCATAATCTGAGTTTCTCATTTGATCGAAAAGACAACTTTTGGTTATAAGGTGAAAGTAGAGGCATATAAATACTCTTCCCAAAATCTTTATTTCAAATTAAGGCTGATTTCATATAGCATTTTCATAATACACCTATACGTAGAAATATTCATAGAGTTTCTTAAACATTAATCGAAATGAATTAAGCAGTTGGTTATTCCAATTGATTCTCATTTGATAGGAAATTTAATTTTTTGAAAAAGCTGTATTACAACTCAATTATTTCCTAGGATACAGCTGTATTAACATTCTCATTTCTAAATTGCTAGGCATTGTATTAAATGACAGTAAAATTATTGTACGATTGGATGAAAGCTTCTAACTTTTAAAATATTTCTTTCAATATAATCTTATAGGGTTATTTAAACTCATCAAGTACGTGCTTACTTTAAACAGAGGAAGAAAAAATAAAACTTGCTGAAATGTTCCTCCATTATCTTGAATATCCATTCACCTCTGGAGCTCTGGGAGAATGGCTCAGGATTCTGCTAGATCAGTTATTAGATATTTGATCTTCTATTCCAACACTTGGCACTAGTGAGGAATGTCATAACACAAAATGCATTTTATAGTCAGTGGAAATTTAAGAGGAACTATCAACATGACATCGAATTCCAATATTGTATTTAACTAGCTTAGGAGATGAATTTTCAAGTAGAAAGGGTAGAAAAAAGAAAAAAATAATAAAAATTTAAAAAGCGATACATAGCAACTTTTCTAGGTAAGAGAAAAATGCAAAATTTAGATAACTAAATCTCTGGTAATTGTTTTGACGAAAATTAAGTCTTAAAAAATTAAAAAGACTTGCTTAGTAAAAGCTGCTTGGGACGGGTTATGTGATTAGTCTAATGCTTTTAAAAGCATGTTTCATCATTTACACCAAGGGACTCCAAGCTTTTTCTCTAAAGGACTGGATAACTAAAGGCATTTTGCTATGCAGGCCATAAAGTCTCTATTGCAACTACTTAACTCTGCCTTCAAGGCTTTGATGTAGCCAGGGACAATATGTAAACAAATGAGCATGGCTGTATTTCAATAAAACTTTATTTGCAAAAATAAGTCCAGGCAGTGGCCTGGATTTGGCCTACAGGCTCTATAGCTTACTGACCCCCTCATTTACATAGGAAAAGTGAAATCCAATAGGATTTCTTTTTCTTTAGTTTGAAACAAATTCTATCCTCTTCAGCACTGTATAAACTCCTAATGATAAAAAAGGTCTACCTGTGTATCAGAGAGAAATGATTGTACCTTATCTTTCTTATCACCACAAATCAAAACACAATGAGATATCACAGCACCCCTATTAGAGTGGCTATTATCAAAAAGACAAGGGTTCAGGAGGATGTGGCAAAAAAGGGAGTCTCTTACACTGTTGGTGGCAATGTAAATTAAATTGGTGTAGCCACTATGGAAAGCAGTATGGAGGTTCCTCAAAAAATTAAAAATAGAACTACCTTATGATCCAGCAATTCCACGTCTGGATATTTATCTGAAGAAAATGAAAACTCAGACTCAAAAAGATATCTGCACCTCCATGTTCACAGTGGCAGTATTCTCAATGGTCAAGATATGAAAACGACCTAAGTGACCATCCACATATGAACAGATAAAGAAAGTGTGGCCTATTTATATATAAATTATATATAAATATATATGTAATATACATAATGGAACAGTATCCCATATGTAATGAAATTTTATAAATATATATATATATATATATGCTGTGGCAAAAATATACATATATATGTACTACATAATGGAATATTATTCAGCTATAAAAAAAAAAAACCCAAGGAAACCCTACCATTTGCTATAACATGGATAAACCTGAAGTCATTCTAAGTGAAATTAGTCTAACAGATCTCACTTACATATGAAATCCAAAAAACCAACAAACCAAAACAAAAAGCCACAAACTCACAGAAAAGGAGGTCAGGCTGGTGGTTACCAGAGGTGTTGGGGGGCAGGGGGGGACTGGAGGAGGGTGGTCACAGGTATGAACTTCCAAGTATAAGATAAGAAGCACCACGTGATGATGATGACAGTTAACGCTGCTGTGCAATATACAGGAAAGTCAGGAGTTCTCACCACAAGGAGAAATTTTTTTCTTTTTTCTTTTCTTCTTTCCTTTTTATTGTATCTATATGAAAAGATGGACATTAGGCTGAACCTCTTGCGGTAATCATTTCATAATATGTGTAAATCAAAACATCATGCTGTATGCCTTAAACAGTGATGCATGTCAATTATTTCTCAGTAAAAATGGAAAAACAGTTAAATTAAATTTGGGTGTATAGCAACAAATCTATGTGCTCAAGAGATTTGCTTTAACAAGTGTCTGATCTTTTGATATCTTTTCAAAGGTCTAAAGACCTATCTCAGTTTTAATTCAACTCCCTTCCTCAGAAGAGAAAGACAAAGTCGGTTTTTCTTTAAAATGTTTCCAATATTTTCAGCACTTTATTTCGGCTTTGTTAATAGGAGTGATTCCTAAAGATTACATATTGGCCTCTCCATAAAGTTTTAACTTTTGATAAATAATGCTTCTTACCAAAGACACTAAGAATATAATATGAAAATAATCGAAATGTGAAAGAGGAAGTCTACGGGTCATTCGTTTTGTCAGTACATGTCCACAAACGTCACTGCAAAGCCATGGGCCAGACACATTTATTTGAGAATTCAGAATTTTTTACATTTTAGAAAAGTAACATGATACATACACACACTATTTATTATGTAACACCCACAGAAGGATCTAGAAAAGCACCACAGAATGAAACTCATTAAGATTATTGCAGCAAATGTATAAACATTCACACTAAGTGTGATAAACAAAACCCTACATAACCTCATGTCAGTTCAGGTCAGGTTTTATACTCCAATATATCCTGGTGCCAAACTTAATGAAAACCTTGTACTTTCTTTGCAGAGGATTTTAGATTTGCAGAAGAGGGACTATGAATCTTTCCTGTGATTTTCCCCTACTAAAGTCTTTCACAACAGATTGAAACCAATGTGAAACTGATGCAGAAAAACAGAATTTAGGCTAAACGTTATGTCTAATAACTTTTAACAAGACAGAGAACATTTTTCTGTTTGAAATTCATTTTGTTTGGTGATTGTATCTAATAGTTGATAGTATCGTACCCCTCTGGAGTGTGTCGTGTAAAGACGAACACGGATTTTTTTTTTCGGTAGACTTTCCATCTGCATGCTCGCCTGTGACAAAGTCTGGTTTCAGCGCTCCTCGAGCACATACCGTCAACATCCTGCCCTTCCAGCTTCCTCCTGGCTGGGACTTTGACAAGTATCAGATACGCCTATGCTCTCAAAATCCATTTCTTATATGATAAAGGAGTGAGAGTGACCACAGGTTTTATGTGTCCCCTCTGCCCCTTCCCGACATTTTATCTTTGGCAGTTTTCTGTAACAGGCAATTTGAGGAGCACCATGCTAAGAGACAGTTCCATACCCACCCACCCAGTCTCTCAAACACTACTTTAAATTTAGGTTGGATATACTCTCTTCAGGTTTTTTCTAATAAAGGTCTTCCCTCCCAATCAAGCTTTATCCATGATTTATCACTGTCAGAAAAGATGAATAGCAAAACTATCACACAGAATGTTAAAACTCTATGTTTTAATACTTTCAGATTCACGTTCTATTATTCATCATGGATGCTTTAATAAAGATGTTCAGTGACAGTCAGCAGTAAAATTCCTCTCTTGGTTCAAATTCTGGATTTTCTACTTAATTGATGACTTGAACAAACTTCCTGTGTCTTAGTGTCTCATGTTTATCACAGGCTGGGTGTGAAGATTGCAATAGTTAACACTTTAAAGGAATTACATTAGTTAATACTCAGAACAAAGCTTGTGTATAGTAAGCACTCAATAAATGTTACTATTATTAAAATGTATCTGGTACTGCCTAGAAAGTTCTATTCTTCACATAAAGCATAAAAAAGAAAAAAATGCAAAATATACTAACAAAAAACACACCTCAGAACATATAACCTCTGAGGAGTAACTGTGTGACTCCACTTCTTCTAAGGTATTATAAATTCATATGTGATTCCATACTAATAGAAGTTATACATTACTTCTCTGTGCATGTACCTGGGGCTCAGCAATTTCTTTTCTCCTGAACCTAAAATAGAATGATTCAAAAGGTATTCTCTCTCATTCCCTAAAATGGCCTTCCCTTTTGCAATTTCAAGCATAATCTTTAGCTATTCCTTCAGATGAAAGTTGACATTTCTTCCAAGAAGACTTCGTAGATTTATGTCCCACCTTTAATATCCTGTGTGTATTATCTCTGTGGATGCTTTATGTTGTTTAATAATTCTCTATATTTCTGTCTCTTCCACCAGCTTCTTAATGACAAAAAGAGTCTTATTCATCTGTCTTTCTAATGATTCTTATAATGTGAGGCACAGCACTGAAAGATGGGATAAGAGATACAGGATAAGTCCAGGAACTGAATGAATGAATGAATGAATGAAGCAAGCCAAACAAAATACCAAAAGTTTCTTACCATGTTAGTCTCATTTTACACACATTGCATATCTCATTTGAAAACACTTTTAAATAACTGAAAGATTATTTAAAACTCAAGTAATTGTGCCTGATCAGCAATGAAATCGGTCCAAATAGTCTCAGTTTACCTATATTTTCCTTTCAACAAATAAAAGTACTTCATCAAACAAAAAAATTGGAAAATATTGTTTCCTCAGAGCTTCAACAAATACAGTAGGTCTTCTCAGTAAGCATGATGGCAAACAAAAATTATAGGCACAACATTTGGATATTTCATGAAGAAATTCCAAAGCCAGGATCAGAAGCATGGCATCTGCCTATTTTTGGCTAGAAATGGACTCTGTAATGATGTAATGTGTCCTACTGTTATATGAACTACAGTTGACCCTTGAACAGCACGGGAGTCAGGGGTACGGACACCCCCTGCAGCCAAAAATCAGCGTATGGTTTTTGACTCTACATTTGGCCCTTCTCACCCGCGGATTGGACCAGCCTCACATCTTTTTAGCTCTAATTGCATTTGGCCATTGCTTCCAGTACTCCTTGTCTTAATTGCAAAATTTTCCTGGAAGAGTGGTTTGCAACCTTGGCTATACGTTGGAATCACCTGGGAGCTTAAAAACCATCTGCTGTTTGGACCAACTCTGCAGAGATTATGATTTTAATTATGAGTCTCTGGTGAGGCTGGTACAGCAGGAGTTTAAAAGCTCCTGGGGTGATTCCATTCATAGCCAGCTTTGAGATACACTGCCTTAGACCGTATTCCCTGTGTATCAGGCCTGGTTATCTCAATCAAATCCTTATCAAGAACCTAGGACTATCCCCTCTCCCTTGTTGTGCACCTATCTCATATCAATTTTTGGTACTGTGGGGTAGGAAAACCTCATTAAGACACTGGTTCTTTACATTAATAAAGAATAAGTGCTATTGGTGCGCTACTATTCTGTCCTTATTATTTCTACTGAAATTTTGTGTAAGAATGATTGGTCTTTGCCCTACTACATCCTCAGACTTGCCCAAATGGAGCTTAGTCCCCATCAACAGATGGCTGCCCCACTACAACCCTGGCCCTCTAACTGTCCCTGTGCTTGGAAATAGCACATGCCAAAAGGAACTTGTCTTGCACGTGGGCAAGGTCTGGCCCTGGTTCCTAGGTCACTACCCTGAACTGTGAGTTTTAGTAACTGGGCAGAACTGAGATTCTGCTTTTTTTTTTTTTTTCCTTTCTGGATGAATCCTGGGTACAAGAAGCCATGTCCTAGCAGCTGGACTTTCTGACTCAGAAGCACCACTCCTTAGATGAATGCCATGAAACCAACCACCTGCCAATCTAGACCTTCATCTACCACCTGGATGGGTAATACTCAGTGGCTGGACTGATGCTCTGGACCCTTAATTAAGAGACACATATTCATCCTGCCTGTCTCCTTTTTGGACCTACATTTGAAAGCATATCCCCATGTCTCTTCCAAATAACCAAGCATACTTATCTTGAATATAAGGCTTTCCCATGATTTTGTTAATCTTCCTGAATTTTTTCTACTCTTCCCCATATTCTTATACTATGGATTACTTCTGGTAGAAAGTGGAGTGGGAAAAAAATTAATATTATACCAAAAAAAAAAAATCCCTATGAAATGACCACCTATAATATGCTCACCTATGATATGATCTTCCTAAAATTTTCTCAATGACATTGGTCCAGTGATCCCACTTATGAATGGACCCTAAGGAAACAACTAAACAACTGAATGTGTATGTATATATAAAGACACTCATTTAAGAACTGTTTGAAGGAGCATTCTTTCCTGAACTGGCCAGAACCCAAGAACAACTTTTGTCAAGGACATCGATGATTCTTCCATGCTGCTAAGTCCAAAAAGTTAAGTTGTCACCCTTTTTTCACACAACTGTGAGAGTGGACCACTCACACCTTCCTGACACTTTCTCACTGGCTTCGGTCTTTGATACTCTGGGTTCCCTCTTATCTCCCCGGCCACTCCTTCTTTGCCCTTTTGTCCAATTCCTTTCCATCAAGAAAACCATATAAGAAACGATGCTTATTACATGCATACCGGTTTGAGAGATATGGTACTGGAAAAATCTATGGCTTCTATTTCCTCTGCCAAGAATAGGAAAGGTCACTTCTGGGTGAAGACGATGAAGTTGAGCGGGATCACAGCTGGGTCATATTTAATAGTTAAAGAATTGGTAAGGGAGTGAGGGAGATGGGAAAAGTCACAATAAAATCATTAGTCACCAAACAGGAAAAGTCCACAACCTCATGCAAACAAACAAACAAACAAACAGGAAATAAACATATTTAGGTAAGACTCCAACTAGGCTCAAATGAGCATCTAACCCACCTTATTGTAGGAAAAGAAAGTGGACAACATACTAAGAATTCTCGTCCAAACTCAGAAAAAAGCAAATTGAGGAAGTAAGCAGCTGTCCTTAGAAAAATCAATGAAAAACCCTCAATAATGAAAAACACTTTCCCACCAGCAGTATCTCCAGGAATCTCTACTCTCCAGCTCTGGCACCCAGTTGGGGGACCATTCACGGTGTCGACCCTTAGTAATGAGATGAATATATAACTGGCAGGAGTAGCTTCAGCCTCTCAAGAGTGCAGAGCTCAGGTCTCCCAACAAAGTCCTCGCCCTCCCCCATTACCGCTGGGCTACAGATGAGCCAAAGGACTAGTCTCACATGGGAGCAAACTAAGGGAGACAAATAAGACAGAGAAGACAGGAAGACTGCCAGGAAGAGTTTATACTTTCTAAAAGTTCTAACCGTGCTAATGGGACGAGCAGATACATTTTTTAAAAGAATGTTGGAGAAGGGGCATTGAAATGGTCTGCATCTTTTTTGAAAAATCTTTGTCTACATGTACTTTCACGGATCTTTTGCGAGAAAGCCTCAAGTTTCTGTTTGGGGTGTGGACTCTTTTAAGTTCATGCTCTCCAGTTACAACCTGCTTATTGCCATCAACATGAGTCACTAGCCCATCACCCCCATTCTTGTCATTCACAGTTGATTTCAATACTCACATGCACAGCCATGGCCTCAGAGACCCTTGACCTCTCAGGGATCTCCTATCTCAGCCACTTCCAAGGTCTATCACATCTGAAATCTTGATGTCACACATCCCGCCCTTTTGACTTCATCTTTCTGCTTCACCTTCGGCCTCATTTTTGAAGCTTTCAGCTCAAGGGTCACACCACTTCCCCACACTCCACCATCTCCTATCTATCGTTTATGCCTTAAACAGCTTGGATTCCATGTTCTGGTGCCATAATCATGACCTGGCAATTATCTTCTACTCTCGGGCCTATTTCTGCTTCCATCAAAAGTTTAAAATCAAACTACAGGCTTTCCTTACACTTGTAGTCAAGCAGCTAAAAGATGCTGGGGAAAGATCACACCACAGGTTTACCTAATTTCACTTAAATTTATAACCAAATCCCCAAATGGGTAGATCACTATCTAAATCCTATTACATTTTCCCACTGAATTGGAGGTCACATATCATTTCTTCTTTATACTCAAATTCCTGAATCAAATTGCTTTAAACTACATAATGCTCCTTTATTTATTTCATCTTCCATAACCCTTACACTTTTTGTACTTAATGGTATATTACGGAATAAAAATACGTAACTAAGAATATACTTTATGGTAAAACCACCATAAACATTAGTGCCTAACCGTACTAAAATAACTGAGTAAGGTATAAACAAGTCCATCTGACCAACCATTACACGCACGGACCTGATAATCTTTCAAACTATTTCAATATTTTTTTAAAAAAGTTCATATTAACAATTTTAAAGAGAAGTGGACGACTTTACCGTGTTTAAGTTTTAACACTGTGAACTCCATGAGCGGTCCTGCTGTGTGTACACATGACCACGTTGCTTCCACTTGGCATTTTCTGGAGAATGAAGCGCAGCTCACTAAAATATCCAAACGGGATACACCTCTCAGATGACTTCTGTTTCCGATGGCCTCGGCCCTGTTCGCATCAGTCACGTGCTACGAATCAACATTCTCCCGATGGGGGTGAACTGCAGACTGGAAACGCTCCTCTGCCGGAGGGTCTACACGCGGGACAGGCTCCTCACGGCCTTCTCCAGAGCCGCTTGTCATCTACTGAGAGTTTTCCAAGGCGCCAGTAGATGATCATTTCACGAGTAAATACAAAAGCAGAGTTTTAGAAAACGGGATGAAAAAAGCGTGGCTGGCGAAGTGCTGATGCGTGCACCCTGGCACCTGCTGGCCTGGAGACCTCGGCGTGCGGGGCGCGTGCGCGGCGCGTGCGCGGCGCGTGCGGGGCCGGCGCGGAGGCCGGAGGCGGCAGCGCGAAGAAGCCGAAGCGCGCCCGCCGCCCTCCTGAGACCGGGGCGCAGCACGTCCGCGCGTCATCACCCGCACCGCGGCGCCACTGTGTCAGTGACCAGACGACACGACGCGGGGCTGCCGCCTGCTTCCAGAACGCACAACGTGGCGGTCTGCGCGCACCTTCAGCTCCGCCCCGCAGCGAGGGCAGGAAACGCGGCCCGGCTGAACCCCGCGCTCGGCGCAGGGCGCAGCGTGCCGCCTGCGTGAAGAACCGCGGTTCGCCTCGGTTTAGCTGACTGCGAAGGTTTCCGGAGTGGACACTTACATGGGCGCGGGCGGCCCCTTGGGCATCGCGCCGGGGACCGGGTGGGGGCCGCGTGGGGGCCACGTGGCCCGCCAACTCTCGCGGGTTCTGCGGGTCTCGCGGGCGCATGCGCAGACGAACGCGCGCGGCGGGCCCTGCGCGCGCCCCACGCACCGCGGACTCGGCGCCGCTGGCCGGACCCACCGGGCGACGGGTCTGCTCGCCGGCCGAGTCCCGAGCGCGTCCCGCTGCACGCTGTTGAGGGCCCGACGGCGTTCCCCAAACCAGAAACCACTGTGCCGGGAACCCTTCAGGAATCGGGTCAAGTAGAAGTCACCGCCCCACAGCGCGGTTTCCGTCTCCTTAGTTGAACGCGATTTTTTTGGCTGGGAGAATTGAGGGGTGGGGGCGGGAATTGCCCAAGACTCTTAATGGAATGTACTGCAAAATATTTTATTTACAATTAAACATGAAACGTAAAAATCCACTGAAATGGAATCAAAATAACATTTTATCAAGTCACACGGCCCAAATTTAAGCTCCGTTCAAGAACTAGTTTTCTTGAGACAGTACAAATTGGTGCCTGAACACTAATAGTGCCCACACCATGTACAGGAGGAACTGCCTTCTATATTAAGCACTATAATCAAACTTGGGAGATTCAGTAGTTTTTAGTAAATTTTAAATGGATAAAAAAAAATCCAATGGCAAAAGGATTCAGATAATTTACTTAAATTTGACATAGTATCACCTTTTAAATTTTGATAAAATTAGTTTATTAGCTTTACTCATTTAAATGGCACACATTTATAACTCCCGAGAAACTCTTATAAACACTACCTAAAATAATACATATAAACCCAAACAGATCAATAACCTATATTATTACCTATTGTGCATTTATGAAATAAAATTATTTATACATCTATTATACATTTCCAATTTTCCCTTAGTTATTATTCCAACATAATATAGATACCATGCTGGGGTCAACATATATCCAAATGTGGCAGTCAACAGGCCAGGACATATAAGACATGGCATTTCAAAATTTCTAAGCCACTTCTGTCAAATTCAGTCATTTCTCCCTTTATTTCTAAAGTTAATATGCTACGATTAACCAGTTGAATATTAAAACCCAGTGAATAATAAAAATTCTGTCAAGCAACATTAAGGCCAAGGTAATTATATTTTTTTGTTTTCTTTCATTTTGACCAGCTTTTGTAACTGAATTTTAATATTATAAAATATAATGGTCACAATTTTATAAACTAGCTCAACAAATAAGACTTAGATAATAAGTATCTGGCAAAGTGGTACTTTATTTCTGGACACATACCTATATTCTATCATTGTATCTATTGTTGACACTGACAAAATGAAACTACTGTCACGAAGTAAGAAAGAAACATGGCAACTAAATACCCACTCCCCACCTTTCAAAAAAAAAGAACAATGGCATCGCTTTAATTTTGTTAGGAGTCACAAAAAATTTTATTTAGGAAAAATATTTCCTTCAATGTTTATTAGATAATTTTATTTAAATGAATAATTTACTTTTCTATGTAGACCAATTAAAAAGTATACTTTCTTTTCATAAGCAAACTGTCTAATTCTGCATTGCAGATAAGAAACTAATACTTCCTTCTACCTTAAAAATTATGAAATTTTCCTCATTATGAATTAGTTATTTCTGTATGAATTGTTGTCATGCTGCTGTTAAAAAGAGTCAGTAAAGGATATGGACACATGGGGAACAAATCATAAACTATAATACTAGTTTATAATGAAATATATTAAACATTGTTTAAATATTAAACAGCAAAATACTCCTATATTAAATAAATAAAACTTGTCATGTGGAACTTTAGGCCAATGCCACCAAAACTGGAGATGGTCTAGTGCAAAGGGTGGCCATTAAAAAAAAAAAAAAGAAAGAAAAAGGAGAAAACATAACATTTAATACTGGTATTATTTTCAAAACAATTTAACCAGTGATTCTTAATCTCTTCTGAACATAAAATAACCTGAAAAACTTTTTAAAAATACTGACAACTAGGTCTCGTCCCAGACAAATTAAATCAGAATCGGGATTCAGGCAATGGTATTTTTAAAAGGCCCCCAAATGATTCTAATGTGCAGTCAGGGCTGAGAGCTGATGAAAACCTACAAGCTGCTCACCCTTACCTGACTCAGAACAACATTCCAGGAATATATAAATGGAGCTTCCCTTTACCTGTAGGGCAAGACAAGGGGGTCTCCTGTTAACAGTAACTCATGGGTAAGTCAAGTTTGTCAATGTGTACTTCATTTCCATTAAAATATCTGCATATGCCTCTTCATTCCCTGTAATTCTGAAATTTCAAACTCCAAAACCAAGTATAGTCAAAGTACTCTCGTAATGAATCAGTTACATTAAAATACATCATTCGTTCATGTATATAAATATTTACTAAATGCCTACTATGTGCAAGGCACTGTGAGAGGTGCTGCCTGTAGGACTTGGAGTCATGAAAGCGAACAGTGAATGGCTAAAAGATTGTTTTTTGTTTTTTGTGTTTTTTTTAGAATTAATAGCTTTAAATTAATTACACAGACCTAAATAAGGGACTGAACTGCCAAAAAATAAAACAAGTACATAGTTAAGGGTCTGATTTTAAAATACATGGCATAGCATATTTGTACTTTTCCTAATGTTCCTTACAGTATTGTATTTCCAGAAGCCTTTAAATATATATAAGGCAAATTCAAGATAGAAAAATAAACCCTGTTTAAAGATGTTCCCAATTTTAACCACACTCTGTATCAAGTAAATTTCATACATGACATAAGTATAAATACTAAAAATCTTTATAGAAAGGTAGTTCATGTCCACTTGTAGTAGTCTTAACAAGTAATCTTACATTTAAAATATTACAGATTCTAGTCCTTGACTATTTCATCATGGAAAACGTTTATACATTATTTTGAAAACAGATTTATATGCTGAGATATTCTAATGTGAACAAATTTGAGTTCCCTTTTATTTTCAAAGAGGGGATGCAGAGAAGTTAGAGGGGGAGCAGGATCTCTTCAAACCTTATAAATACTCTAAAATCTATTTTAAATGCTGACTGGCTTTCTTCTCAAAAACCTAGCAAATTCCATATGGAGTTTTCATGGTTACTTAGAAAATAAATAATAAGTGCTTCTCATTTTTATGATAGCATTAAATTTCAAAATGAGGCCAGGTAATGTCAACATAAGAAGGAGCTAAATGTTTACATATATCTATCTATATAGACAGATATACCTAAGAGAGACACTGGGAGGGAAGGCAGGGAAAAAATGATACAAAATGATCAGCAACAATTCTCATGGCAAAATTCTTTAGGGTAGTAAAGGTTCCAAGTTGCTTTTAAACAGGAAAAGGTGAAATTAAGACTCAAGGAAAATGCTCATTCATTGTATCTTGGATGCAACACTCTGTCTAAAGTAGAGACGTAGTAAAATATTTCACTAAGTTAAAATATAGGTTTTATATTTCATACAATATTGAATATGCACATAAAAATACCAGTGTTTTTAACTTGTTTCTGTTCAGACATTTAAGCAAATGTATTCTTTGGTGCCTGGGAGAATTTATCAATATTTAGGGATAATGAAAGATAAGGACTCCAAGATCAATTTGCCTAGAAAGAGAAGACTCTAAACCCCACATCCAGTAAGTTACGAATGAGAGGTGGACTTATGAGGAAAGATAAAGAAGTCGAAGTTACACTAAGGTAGGATTTATATGTTTCCTTCCACCAAGTCATACTCTAGCTCCCAAAATAAAAAGTACTATAGCTATTAGGTTTTTAATCTGTGTTTTTGTGATTTTTCAAGTGGAAATATATCACAGATAGAAATATATCATTCTAAGTTTTAAAATCACCAAAGTCTGTGAGAAGAATGTACATTCATTAAACGTATTCAATATAAGTAAAGAAGTCTTGAAAAGGCTGAACAGTTCAACCAAAGATGAAGAATTGTTCTTGATTTTTCATTATTCCTTTTTAAATAAAAAATATCAATATAGTATACATACAGGTTGACATTTTGATTCATTCAAAATAGTCACATCCTTTTGCTTGGTTTTGCAAGTTCCAGAAACAAAATTTAATATCATTCATAACATAGTATTTTCAATAAAAGGAATAGTAGAGCAATGAAAAATCAGAAGCAAGATGGCTTAGGTAGCCTTGTAACTTGTAAATATACACACATGTATAACCTGTATTTATTTTCTACTGAAACAAATTTTAAGTAATGCTAGTTTAACCAATGGAGAAAAAACTTCTATCAAAATATACAATTTCCATTACAGACTAGAAGGCTAATATTAAAAAAATAGGTGTAAGCCAAAAAGTTTGCTTATATGAATGACAGGCATCATCCCTTTGAAGCATAAAGCATCAAATGAGGTCTTTGATAGATCTGTGACCTTCTTCATTTGTAAGTTTTTGATAAATTCATAAAGCTTGACTCTCAGTCTTTAGATCAAGGTATATCCATGCTTCTTAATCCAGATTTCCAGAAGAAGGGGAAACCCAAGTAATTCAGAATCTCAAGTGGGATTTATGCTTTACCATGTACCTGAAAAATAATATTATAATAGGTTATAAGTTATAGAAATTTTAGAATTTTTAGACTATTACAGGTAAAATAAGTTGACTTTTTAAATTAACTTAAAATCAGTAATGAAACAGGATTTTTTGTTATCTAAAAAACTGGAAAGCTGCTACTGTAACCCTTGGAAATAAAAGGACTGCTAAAGTAAGTTAGAATGAACATTCCTCTAATTAAAATCTATAGTCTGCGTTTCTGGCCATAATAATAAATGTTTCTCTTTATATATTATGTAATCATCACTGGATTTCCTCAGTCACCTCGAACTTTGAGAAAACCCATAATATTTAGTGAGGGACTTAGACCAAGAAAGTTAGGACTCAAACTTTCTCCAAGAAAGGGAGCCTCAAAGAGAGTAATGGATTCAAAGGCATTAACTGTGATCATGTGCTGTTCTTAAATTTTCCAATTCCAAAACTGATGTTGTAAAGGACCTTAAGAACTCTATACTAGTAATTAAAACAAATTCAAAAATTAACGGCCTCTCATGAACTACCCACAACTCAAATCCAGAGTCGGAGACCTTTTTGTGCCGACAAAACACCAGGTTCACTTAATCCAAACTACTTGGGAAGAGAGAACACAAGGTTCAGAAAGGTCACGCAGTCCATCACAGCCAGATCACAGATTCAAGACTAAAATCCAGGTCTTCTGATTCAGAGTTTAGTGTGCTATTTCTACCAAGCAAGAAGCCCTTTCTCCATCCGCATCTCAAGTCAATATAACAAAGATGTTTGTCACATTATCTATTGTAGGTCAGCATCAAATTTAACATTGTTCAAAAAAGAGAACTGGGGGATATGGTTTCTAACTTTAAGGAACTTAAAATCTAACTGAGGAGACAGGAAAATTACTACAATAAAGCAGAAGTAAGTGTATTTGAGGATCAGAATTACCTATCCAACGTCTCCCAGAACCGTAAGAACACTGGTCTATCCAAATGCCGTTTGTGATAGCTGAGTTCTAATACTGTTACATCCCATTTCTGAACGTTTGGATCTAGACGAACTTCATCATATTTAAGATGGAAGGCTTTAACTATATGGGAGGGGAAATAATATTTTTTATTCAAACTGCAATAAAAAAATTAAAACATTTTATAAAAAAAATAAAAATACCCAACACAGACATTAGCTATTAAAAATTATTTTTTCTCTTCCACCAACTGAAACTATATTATAACTAAAGTAATCTTTGAAATAGATGCTAAGAACTGTGGCATCCTCAAAAACATTCAACTTAACAAATATTTACTGAGGATTTATACACGCCAGCCACTGGGGACTGAAATGAGGAATGAGGTTAAGATAAAATGCATACATTCCTGTGAAAAATAAGAAAAGGACTATTCAAACACAGTATCACAGAAAAACGAAATGGTACCTTACCCAGACCATGGAATTCAGAAAAGGCTTTACATCGGCAGTGATGTCTAATCTAAGACCTAAAGGTGGAGTAAGAATTAAACTGACACAGAACAAAATTGGCCCAGTTACTGAGAAGAGCATGCTCAAAAGAGAAAATGGCTTAGTCTAGAAACTAAAGAAACTGAACGGAATTATGTCATACAAAGTCATGTAGAGAATGGGTAAGAGATTAAGACTAGAGTTTTGGAGCAACGTTGGCTTAGGGTCATATTAAGGAGTTTGGACTTTTATCTGAGAGACGTGGAGAATCACTGCAAAGTGTTTAGTAGAGATAAACGATACACTTTAGGAATCTAAAGTATACTTTAGGAGGAGAAAGATTTAATCGGTTAGGGGAAAATATATGTATAGCAAAAAAAAAAAAAAGTTCAAGAGAAAATAAGTGAGAACTTTGTAAGAAAAGATGAAAAGGGAAAAAGAAAATGAAAATACTGGAAGGCCTCTCAAGAAGTTACCTAGACATAGATAATTAAATAATGTAAAAAGTGAGTCTAGCAAAGATCTGGGAGAAAGGATTTCAAGCAGAAGGAACAGCTCCTACAAAGGCCCCGAGATGGAGCTTGGAATGCCCTACAAACAAGTATAATTTCTTTTGTACGCAATGTCCTAAATGTAGAACCTTTATGGCTAAGGTTACAGATCTGATTTTTATTCCAAATGTGACTGTAAGCCACTGGAAATTTTAGAGCAAGACTACAAGATAACTCTGGGTGCTGAGCAAATAAAAGATTCTAGGGCAAAATTTCTCTCAACTCCTGTGGGCTGCAAAAGGTTAACAACAGGTGGGCGACAAAACACTGACTTTTAACCTTTTTCTCTCCCTGACCATTCTGCTGAATCATCCTAGATAGCTTATCACTGTTTGCAGTTTGTCTTCAGTGGGACTTTCGTTTTACATGTGCACATGTAAGATGTTTAGCTTTTCTTTCAACTTTTTTTCTAACATAATATATGACTGCTCTTCTCACCACTATCTAGTATCAGGGGTTTTTAGGGGGAAAAAATGATTAACTTTGTTAATTTTGACAGCTACTTTATAGATTGCTTGTTCCATACTGCTTGCTGGCTTGCTGGCTTACTGGCTTTTAATGTGAAAAACTAATCAAAGTCTAATTCTTGATAGAAATCAAAATGAATTATTTCTACCTATCAAAAAAAATGCATATTATTTCTAAATTATTTGCCTTTATAAACAAAGGTCCACCACACTGGACGGACACAATACTCATTTTGAATTGAATTCAATTTACTGAATTTAAACCAAATCATTAAAGGGCCTTTATGTTATGGCTTCAGAAACCTATTTTCAAAATAGTTATGCGTAAAAAACATTTTCTGTATTTTCTGAATTTTGTCATGTCAAAATTAAATAAATCAATATCTCATCACCTCCTATTCTGCTTACATGTTTTGTTTTTCTAATTTCCATAATATGATTGCTTTTAAATCATTCTTAAAAATACATGTTATAATTTTTTAAATGATTTCACTAAAGCCACAAAAACATACAGTTCCCCTTAATAATTTCAATAGATTTAGTTTGTGTATTTTTTTCCCAACACAATAAACAACTTTTTAAATTAAAGTGAGAATATCAGAGTCCAAAAAGTTTAAGTCACCAATGGAGGATATATAATAAGGTTTTTCTCATCATACAAAGTATTTTCTTATTTAGCAATAGTGGCAAGCAAACTTATACCATGACATTATTGTGAAATATCTTTCTTATTCAGAAAAAGACTTAAAAGTTTTAAGCCTCAGCAAAAAATGGAACAAAGTTCTTTTATAAGAAGCTAGTTATCTCATGGCACAATGAATACTAAAGCAAAATACTTTACACAACTGAGAACTATTCACTTCTGCAAACTGCATGAATCTTGTCAACAATTTCTTGTGGAAACAAAGAAGTAAATTAAAATGACGCTCTTGAATAATATTTAGTAGATATGATGACATGTCAAATGACAAAGGAACAACATAATATAGATTATTAAATAAAACTTTTTCTCAAGGATAACAAAAAAATTGAAGATATCGTTTAAAAATCTTGATCACAAATGTATGTAGCCACCTCAAGCATAAAAAAAAAAATCTTAAGCTATACACAGTACTAAGCTCAAATGACCTTATTTGGCAAGTTTATACAATTAAATATTTAATATCTTCTCTAAAATTTTGTATATTTTTATTATGCAGTATAAAGAAAATATATTTTACCAAGGCCCATACTGATGCTCCCAAATATCCTCAGTTCTCTCCCACTCTCTACACAGATACAGTTTTCAATGTGTGTTGTGGGGAAAGGGTGGGAAGCTAGAAGAGGCAAGAGCAAAATCAGCAAGGAGACAAATTAAAAGCTAAGATAATATCAAGCTAGAGACATACTTTTAGAATAAGAAGATGTAGGTGGTAGTTGAAAACAATCAATTTCCCTCAGAGAGCATTTATAATTAAAGGAGAAGAGAAAGAGAAACATAAATACATAGGTGAAAGACAGGAAAAGTAGCTACAGAGTCTGAGAAAGAAGAACAAACGAGTCATAGAAAAAGAACACTTTATAAACAAAGAAATGGGTCGAGAGAGTTCAATTCTGATAACGAGGCCAAAAGTATCTGATATTTAAGTAACTGGTGCATTTGGTGGGAACAGCTCTGTGGAAACCAAGAGAGCCAGACTACAGTGGACTGAGAACTGGACAGAAGAAAGCTTAGCTGTAGAAGGAAAAAGAGAAGGAGCTAGAAAGAAAGGTGAGGTCAAGGTGAGGTTAACATGGAAGGGGCAAGAATACTTTCGTTTTAAATGTTGACAGAAAGGAGTCAGTAAAGAAAGCTGAAGAAAAAGAATAATCCATGGAAGAAAATCATCACTAATAACCTTTTTTAAAAGTCTCTAAGTTATCAACTAAATTTCAGAAGACTAACAATATGAACAAAACGACAAAACATAGTTATATACTTAATGAAATTTAGACAGCATTTACATCTTGAAGAGTCTAATCATTTTTTATTACAATACTATTCAACAAGACAAGCATGTAGATAAAACAAAAAGTTGTGTTCACTGACATTTCTTTCATTAAAATTTCTATTCTCCATATATCTTTAACTTTTTATTTATCAACTCTGTAATTACTTGTTTCATAAATAATATAAAAAAGTATCATAATATTAATAATATTAGAATTCTTTTTTTTTTTAAATGAATGAAGGTAAGAGAATAAACAATTACATCTTTTAAGCATGGGCAGTTTCTAGCCTAGAAGTATACTGGCACCACTAACAAAAATGGAGGCTACTAAAAATAGAGTGGGTTTCACAGAAGCACAATCTACATTCACTGTAACTAAAGTGGTCATTTTCAATAAACATTTGTTTCATGAGAATGCTTTTTTAATAAAGTAGTTCTACTAATGTTACTAACTTAACCCCCCCCCAAAAAAAAAAAACCCAAGCTAAATCCATCCACTATTTATTGACCAATATATGGTCAAGAAAGCATATAGGGCACACGAAATCCACTCACTCAATTTAGTAGAGATCTAGCGAATGCCTCCCTATGCACGTTCTTATGCGCTGGCGATACAAAAGTGAACGCAGCAGGTACAGCCCTCCCAGCGCAGAGTGTGCCCTCCACACGGGGGGCTCACAGTAGAGACATAGAAGTAAGACGATACCCCAGCAACAGCAAGTGCTATTATGACAATAAAACAACTTGGAGAGTAACGGGGAGGGGAGAATAGCTATTTCCAGGGTGGTCAGAGTAGGATTGTCTAAACTAAAGGAAAGAACACCTGAGCTGAGACTGGAATAAAGAACAGCCCCCCAGTCATGCTTCGGCCATTCCACACGATGGGACTGGCTGGCAAAAGTGCTGTGGGCACTTTAAGTTACAGTTACACGGCACTGTAGAGCAAAAGTCAGCCCATTTCAAAACTGGGCATCAACTTCGATAAAAATGTATGGACATGCAACAATATCAATGATTTTAAAACAACATAAAAGGTAATTAGTAATGTTGGGGAACAGGCAATTGATTTGCTTTTAGATATAAGTACACAGAAAATGATAATATGTCAGGTGCTTAAAAATAACATTATATAATGTTACTTAATAGGAATCTTTTGATATACATCTCATATATACAGAACCTAGACAGCTTTTTCTCTTAAACAAAGCAAGAGCATTTCCATATTGGATAAGCAGTAAAAATAAAGAGAACCTTACTTTTAGCAAATATGTCAACTGGTGATCCATCAGGCAAAAGCCATGGCCAACCTTTGAACTGCCACGCGGGACCTTGCACAAAAACTGCTACAACTCGGTCCCTAAAAACAGAAAAGGGGAAGAGGGGGAGAGTGGAAAGAGAACACACAAACGTGAGCTTTGGTTGTAAATCCTTCAGGAGGGAGTCCCATAATGATACAGTCTCTTGTCAACACTTCCATGAGCAAACAAAGCACATTACCGTAGCTCTTCATTATAATGCCACCATTAGGGTGAATTAATGATTGCTGTACTTCCCGTGTATCTGTTTTTCACACCCAAGTCTTTTAAACATAATTTAGTACGTGTACAGTCCTTCTGTGTGGTCTTTTTAACCCTTTATCTATGCCCTTCTATTAACTACAGTAAGGGCCCACTTTCCAACACAAGAGGGAACAGTAGATCTATCAATCAAAAAAGTTGGTTGTAAAAGGAAGTCATTTAATATTCAAATACATTTTAAGTATTTTAATTTAAAATATTATAAATCACAGTAATTCACCAACCATTTTATGAAGTTCCAGCCTTATTTTTCAGTTCTGATTATTTGAAAAGTAATCTGAATACAGAAACCATCTAGAGTTTTCAACAAGGTTTTTAATTGTTTTACAAAAGCTTCTTTCACCTTACATTCTTTACATTTTTCTTAAAGCCATTTGTTTTTCCAACCATTTAACTTCATTTTCCTAAAAAAGAACAAATCTCTTTCTAGGCCCTCATAGTTCCTTAGTTTACAACACATTTAACTAAACTGAAAAATTACAATAAGTACAACTGCCATTAACAGTTTAAGCCTACAACAAAAGAGGCGGGGACAACCCATAATATCGACAATAACCGCTGACATTAGTAAGATCCACTGTAAGCATTTACGGTGTGCTAGTGCTGGTCTAAGCGATTTACACACGGCTTCTGGTAACACGTTTACTCTTCGAAACAATCCAATGAGGTGAGTTCTATCATGACCCCCATTTTACGGACGAGGAAATAGAAGTGCATGGACATTCTAGAGAACAGAGAGAGGGAGAAGGACGGGGAGGGAGAGGATGAGTGAGGAGAAGAAAGGGGTGGCGAGGGAAATAAATGATTAATCTTGTGTGCTGGTTGTGCTACTGTCCATGTGTGAGGACTGATAAATCCTAAGAGCAGCACTCATTATTATTATGGAAAGAGTTTGACCTTATATCTCCCTGAAAAGGTCCTGCAAATGCCCAGAGGTTCACAAGTAACAAGGGCGATGGATGAAGACTCTATACATCGAACACCTTCTATTCATTTAAAACACACACACACACACACAGCAAAAATCAGGCACTATGATAAACCACAGCTGAAAATTCTTGACCTGCTCAAAATCTCTAAGGCTAAAATTAAATCTTACAAAATCTCTTCCTTTCAAGGGGCATGTGCCCCATATTGCCAAAACTGTCCGTGGGAATGGAGCATACTATTAAATGGCCTCTTAATTTTATGCTGGAACTTGTACCACACAATAGTTGAAAGCTCAACTACCAACTAAAGGGAATTTGCTGGACAGACATCACCTAGATCCTACCAGGTCTCACTGAGTTAGCAGGGAAGCAGGGGAACATAAATATGACTCCCAGTGAATTCCTGAAAGAACAATTAACAAGGAAGAAAAGAAGAAAGGTAGGGAAAATACCTCCAGGTAATGATACCAATGGCTAGGGATCTAGCAAATATACACGCTGCCTGGCACCTGTACACACTGCCTGCATTATCGTTTTCTACAAGTCACTCAAACATGTAATACGAATGGTGTAACACTCCTACTTCCTACAAATTTTAAACTTGACATATGAAATTTTCATCTTATTCATTTCATATATTACGCCATGTATCTTGGTTAGGTACCAGAGAAGAATTATAATACAAGAACTCTTTATTCTTTAGTAAATTTTTAACATACTCATATTGTCAATGGCTTGACTCCCTAATGTCTAAAGACTAACAAGGACTTTAAAGGGAAATTTCATCTAATGCATCAATATGTTACATTCTCTACATCAGATGCACTCCAACTTTGTGCTTTTACTCCAGCTTAGATTAACAAAATAATTTAAGGTAATTCATGTATCTGAATTTATAAGCACTTTACATTAAAGTATCTCAATATTTTATTAAAGGACATTATAATAAATAATAAATTAAAATAAATAAATAAAATAAAAATAACAATTCCCTCACTTATCATTTCTTACCAGAAAATTTGGATTCTTCAAATCAAAAATCTAAAATACAGGCCTTCAAAAATTAGTCTATTTAAAAGTTTAGTTCTAAAAGCTGATTCAGAACAAATGGACAAATGGAAGGACTTTTTATTAAATTTTCAAGAAGGTAGTATTTCTTCTTAGGGTAAAATAAAAATCAGCTATCCGAAATAAATTTATTTTTGAATTACCAGACTGTATTACTGATGAGCAAATCAGACATTAATATAGGTTTCGAAGATAGGTTCTACTTATAGCTCATGATAAAATGAGATTTGTGTTCATTATACTAAAAATTACTACGTAAAAAAATACAGACTATCTTACCAGTCTTGAGGCATAAGTTTAAGGGGCTGGTCGACTACTCTGTAAGGAACGGTCACACTAATCGCAGTGCCCCCTGGCTGCATCTGGTCTTTTCTCCTCTGTATTAGAGTTTCATTTTCCCGTTGGCAGCCCTGTTTCTTCTTTTCATCTGATGGGACAAATCTTTGGAAAAACAGAGTTGAGAATACATCAAACAATCCAATGTGGTACAAACCGGAAAAATTCGATTTTGAAATTATTTTCTTCAATACTGAGAGTTTTAAACCAAAAATGTTTGTTTTTAAAATAAACCTGCTTTACACGTACAGATCACAATGCTTAAAGAGCACAAGTCTTCCTTTGCATGCTAAAGAGAACACAAGCTCGCTTAGGCCCTAAGTCAGTACATATGTGTGTCTCTCCCACACACAGTTTATGTTCACTCATCTAGCACTCAGCGTTCTCCAAGGTTACATAAAAGACCACACTAATCCTTGACTTCTCATATGAAGATAATGTGGCTGCCAGGCCTCCTCCTCACGAACTTCACAAAACACCTCTTTGCACGATTTATGCCTCAGTAAAATTAGAAAAACGCCATCAAATTTCAGGGCTGCTCTGCAAATTTTAAAAGAAATTAAATCAGCGTACGCTGGCTGTTTTAGGAAATATTACTAGTAATTTAGTCAACTGCTAAATCTATGTAGTTTACTTCTTTTCTGTACCATCAACAGATATTCTGAAAAATTATTCAGCAATCTATAGAGCTACTGCCAGGTCTACATTCATTAGTGTTCACAAAGTATTTTAAAAGTCTTAATTTTTATTTGTTTATTTATTTTGAAATATACCTACTTCTAATATACAGTCTATAGCTATTTTATTAGCTATGGTCTGGCCCCTCCAATTAAATGGGGGCAATGCAATCGCTGTTTTAAGTATCATTCTGCTTCTAAAATTTAGGAGAGCTAAAAGGGAAAGGGGATGCATGAGAGCTTGAACTTGGTAGAATCCTTTGAAATTTTTCAATACCACATTCTGGATTCATAGACAAGGATACTGATTTTGTAGTCATGAAAATTATTAGTACATGTTGATTGTGATAATCGTGAACTTCGCTTATAAGCTGATTGTTTTCACATCCATATCAAATCTAACAGAAAAAAATGCGATGTCATTTAAAAAGTTCTCCCAGATAACTATTTTTCTCCCTATAGATTCATTTATGAAAACTAATCTACAAGGAAATATGGGCATGAGGTCATTCCTCCAACAGAAAATATATGCTTCACAAATATCACATTTATGTATGCCCCATTACTTCAGTCAGAGGATTTCTGCATATAGGACACAATGTTATTGACGTAAAATTTACATAAAGTGATGTTCACAAATACGTAAGTTTTCATAAATGTACCCTCAGTGTAAGCACCGCTCCCATCAAGAGATAAAACATCTGTATCAAAACAGAAGTTTCCTTATCTGCTTTTCAGTAAATCCCAATCCTCCCTCCCTCAACAAGGAACAGCTACTCTGCTTTCCATCATCCAAGATAGTTCTGCCTATTTCAAGAATTCATACATGCAGAATCGTAAAGGACGTGCACTTTGGTGCATGGCTTCTTTCATTCGATTTCATGTTTCCAATTGTCATCCTTGCTGTAGCATACTGGTAGTTCATTCTTCTTTATCGCTGAGTAGAATTCTATTGTACGATTATGCCACAATGTGTTTATACATTCTCCTGTGACATTTGGGTAGTTCCAAAATTGGGGTTACTACAAATAAAGTTACTATAAATGTTATTGTCTAAGTCTTTTTATGGACATACGCTTTCATTTCTTATATAAACACCTGTGCATGGAACTGTTGGATCATGGGTTTGTTTAACTATGTAAGAAATTGCCAGAACATTTTCCAACATTAAGACAAAGTATAAAGAACATCTTAATGTCATCTGTTAGCTAGCTAGTAAGGAGTAGACTCTTGGGCCAAAGACTAAGTAAAGAAGGGAACTCAAGTTAAATAACACTTTCGACTTTTATCCATGGAAGGCAGTGGCAAACTAATTCAACTTACACTTTGTTTATCACTATATTTCATGAGGCTACTAGAATAGAATAAAAGCTTAAATTCTGCTCAAGGTAGGGATTCGATAACAGAAGCTCCTTTTTTCATAAAGCTAGAACTTGCAGGAGGACGTTTAATGCAGTGGTAAACTAGAAATAAACAAACGGCCCACACTTTTTCCTGTCCCTCACCTCTATTCCTAACCAACACCAATGGCAATTGCAAAGACAATCAAATCTCAGAATCATAAACTAGACCTCACCTGGATTGGAAGCAAAAATTAAAAACCCTGACCACAGTGACTAGTTCGGAATAAACATATTATCCACAGCAGGCCAATAAAGATTAATCCTGGGATTTTTGCTGGAATTACTGGGAAACGGGCAGGACTGTTGTGCTGCAATTGCTAACCCAGAGTCGCTGACTGACAATCATCTCTGCCCCCGAAGGGGAAGAACCTGCCTGAGAGACAAAGAGCAACACCTGATTACACCATTTTGGCAGTGAGCGCAGCTGTGCCTAAAAACAGAACTTTTCAGTTACGCTGAGCCAATAAATCATTTTTTAATAAAGCTATTTTGAGTGATTTTTATCACTTACAACTAAAAATATTCTAATGAATACAACCAGAATTATAAAACTGATATAGTTCATGAATATGATCTGGAGAAATATTTTGATGTCCAATGACTCACTTAATATTGGCAATTTATTTATTCTACTTTACAGTCCATAAGTGTGAAGGAATATGGGTAACATGACTAAAGTCATTACTGTCTAAACAAGTACAGTTCTATTCATATACTTCTATTAATATTGTCAAAGAATAAAATGGAAATGAGACGACATAGCTAGATAAGTTCCAGACTTAAAGTTTGTTATTCTGAAAACAGAAAAAGTTTATGGATATTTCCCAGGTTAAAAATATAATTTCCTTTTTCCTAAATTAAAAAAAATTAATGTAAAGTAAAAGAATAAAATAATATCTGGATGTTAAAAAACCTCAAACTGAGAATTTAAAGTGGTATTAGACTGGGGATACTCCCAGGTGCTCAGCAGACACAAATTCGTATCTTTTTCTAGCGTACTTCTGCCTACATTCTAGAACTCATACAATTTTCGCAGAAAAAATTCCAAGGAAATGAGTAAAAGAAAACAATTAAAAAAAAAACAAAACATTAAATGAAGAGTGAAAAACACACAAGGAAGAGAGGTATCAGAAATGAAACAACAGTCAAAAGAAAAAAATAACTAAGGACTTCAATGACGCAATTATCAAGAAACGAGCTTATAAAAATTGCAAATTATATAAGGAAAAAGAAATTATTAAAAGAAACTGAAGGTTTGAAAAATTACTAAACAGAATCACCAAAACTTAAGAAAAATAAGATATCTGAATTTTAGAAGTCAATGGACTTAACATCAGATTACGGTACAACCAAAGAAACAGACAACTATACAGACAACTTTAAGTTAAATCTGAAGAAGTTAACAAGAATGCAGGCGATAGAGAAACAGATGAAAAGTGCAATCAGTTAAGAAATATGGAAGATGGAACGAGAGGGTCGAAGTATATCTCATTTAAGCCCTGGAAAGAAAAGAGGGGGAAGAGGGGAAAAGAACGCAGAGGTAAAATCTAAAGAGATAAGAGACAGAACTGATAGATTTAAAAAAAAAAAAAAAAAAAAAAAAACCCCACCAATCCACAGATTTAATTCTAATGAATCCAAAAGCGGGATAGCTAAGAAATCTACATCTAGGTGTAGCAGGTAAACAAACTTAAAATGATCTTTAAAACAACAGAGATAGATTTCCTTCATAGACCTGATAATCACACTGTCAGCTGAAAAAAGAAGCTAGAAGATACCTTCAATGTATTTAGAAAAAAATGAGAAACTCCTCTACGTTGCCCACAGCGGTAGAACCAAGTGCATAGCTGCTGGGAACTTGAACTAGTCCCATGCAGCGCAAGCTCCAGTAACTGTTCTGCATGCTTCTTTCCCAGGCCTTAGGCAGTTTCCTCACTTCCTTCCATGTGAGGAAAATCTGAGTAAAGCAAGAGGAACCCTCTACATATCTTTGGAGCATCCTCTCTGTGCAATTTCTCCTCTTTGGAATGCTGCCCTATGAGGCTCCAATCATGGCCAGCATCTCAAGTGCCATCCAATCAGTTTATTTTCAATAAACTTACAGTCCCACTAAAATGTCTCTCAAAGTCACGTTTACAAATGTAAAACGTGGTTTTTAATATTTCTACAATATAACCTTAATTTTGTTCTGTAGGATGCAAAAGGTTAAGGCGGGTTTTATTTTGTTTTGTTTCTTTTCCTTACCAAAGGGCTAGAAAATTGAAGGATCCTCAATTTACATGAAACCAAATAGAACCTATGCCAACATGAGCTATGGGTTACAGCCAGTACTGTAATTGTGCGGAGGAGGTTGCAATTATGCATTAACTACATAGCAAAGCCTCCAGCTGACTCAAACTGTAGGGGATATGTCAGTAGCAATTAGGTGTTAAACAATAAAGGGAATGTTTGAAATTTAGAAGAAAAATTAGGCATGACCTATCCTAAGAATGTGGTCTGCTGAACTGTTTGGCTTTCTGTAGTAAGGCTAAGAAGAAAGACACTAAAATTTATTTTGCGATTTCTTTGCACCATTTGCTATCTTCTATTATAAAATAATATTTTAATATTAGATTTGTAATACAGTCAAATGAGCACTACAAAGGTTCTGGAGACTAAAAAAATTCAAAGCCAGAGTTTCTTTTTTTTAACATTTCAAAAACTTCCTGTGAATTTTCTATAACCTTTCGGACATATTTATAAGAACTATAGTTGTCAATTACTAAAAATTATGAGAACTGGAGCTATCAAATTCACAAATCATAAAAATCGAAGAGCAAGAAAAAGACATAAAGATCACCTGATCCAAAGACTGTAAATATAAAAAACATAATATCGAATATAATGACACTTCATGGGAACTAAAATCAAGTCACAGCTGCAGCTATGACTACCAAACATCAAAAACAAAAACAAAAACAAAACAAAACAAAAAACAAAAAAAGAAGGAATTTAAAATTAGAGATAAATGCAGTAATGAAATCACAGCTTACACAATCACACGCAATAAAAAATTCTGAGTTTCTGGTACACAAGAGTCTACCGTTCCCCAGCTTTCTCAGTGTGGTTCCCCCTCCTTTTCTTCTTCCTTCCTAGGTGTTTACTTAATACTCATTATTTGTCAAACACTGTTTTAAACGACGAAAATACAAATAACAATAGAATAACAAGTCCATTTTTCTGAGCAATACAGTTTAGTTGTAAAGACTTAGGTGGCCAGACTGCAAGACAAGAAGCCATGGCATCACAAAACAAAAACGAAAAATTGGTGCATATCATATTTCACAGATTGTAAATGATGAAAAGTACATAAATAACTCAACCAAAACCAAACATTTTTAAAAAGCTGTCAATGAAAACCACTTCTGCATGGGCCCAACACAGTCTTAACTATCAAATCTGCTGCAAGCAGTGGGCCAAAATGATTATATTCCTTATTCACCCAACTGTAGATCAATTGAGGAATTGTAGATTACTAGAGGAAATTACCTGAGTAATCCACAACACTGTTGGAACACTAAATCTCGCTATAAAGCCTAATAAAATATAAAAATATAAAAATAATAAAATATAAAATATATTTTATATAAATATATTAAGTATAAATAATAAATAATATAAATAATAAAATATAAAACATATTTTATATAAAATATAAAATAAATATAAAAATATAAAATATAAAAATATAAAAATAATAAAATATAAAAATATACTGTTAATGGAAAAAAGTCATTGAAAATTTCATTCAAAGGCCCTAAATAAAAAATTACTTAACATGTGAATAGTATATGCCAGGTTACACTGATTTTTATACAGCTATTTAAGTCACAGCCACTGAAAATTCAGGTCTACATTTGGTAAAACCCAAAATCAGCAAGCACTACAACTTATTTTGTTTCTCATTTTTAATTAGTCATAAGTTATTTAGAAGCAGTATGCTTTCCTTTTTGTAGCTGAGGCTGCCTTTTTTTCCTTCAAGAATTATTAGTGTTATTTTACTGAGAAAGAAGGTAAAGCATTCACTCACATTCTTCTTTTAGATATTATGCTGAGTGAATGTATTTTCCTATTTACTACTAAAAATATCTAACAAAAATTTTCAACGTCAGGCCATTTAGATTATAAAATATTATCATTATTCTATCTAACGGCAAACATAAGGCCTTGAATGTTGAAGAGTTTTTGTTACTGAGCGATCCTCTAACTGTCAGGTTCAGAAAAAAACTACTCCTTAATGTTTTAGGAATCTCCAGTGTCCAGAGGTTAAAACAATCAAACTGGTCACTGGGAGCCCCTGCTCTGCAACTACGTACGAGGAGCGGCCTGCAAGGCTCCCTTGCAGCATGCTGAGACTAAGGATGGGTCAGGCGAAATGCAGTCTATGTTCCCTTTTCAGGTCTCTAATTCTGGAAAATAATGAATTTCAAGTATTTCTTTAGATTACATAAAAATCATTATTGTTATGCACGTTCTAATAAAACATAATTAGTGAGAAAAGAGCTAGGTGCAGTTTTTAATGATACATTATTGTTGAGGTCTAATTTGATTTTGAACCTATCTTAAAGATACGGTTCCAGTCTGTGATCTGTCAAAGGAAGCGACAATTTTCACCAAACTCTGAAAAATGGGCACTGAGATTGGGTTTTATACCAAATGCTGGAATGCATTTTATTTCTCATCAATTGCTATCAATGACTCCTAACACACTGTCACCATTGTCATGGGAACTCCTAGAAGGCCGGGCATGTGGTATAGTCACCCACTTAGCACACTGCTTTCTAGTTATTGCTCTGTTTGCTAAATGAACAAACTCAGCATACACAGCACTCTCCCTACAGGAGAGTTATGACTAAATCCATCTGCAACTCTCATAGCTGAGGCAAAACAGTATGACTTACTAGATACAAACTCACTTCTAATGGAGGGTGTATTCCAAACCAAAAAATCCATTTATAGCTAAGAAAGAAAACATTTTATTAAATATTTTGCTTTTTTAATTCTCCTCAGGTATAACTCAATAATTAAGAAGTATGAATTAAAAATTTGCTGGTGTCTTAACAGATTAATGTACATTTGGAAGACTGAATTACTACTAATATAGATTAAACATGCCTAATAAACTCTGTTAATTTATCGTATTAATAAAGATAAATGCTCTTGGAAAATATGTAAATTAAAATTTTAAGTCTAAGGCTTGATTGAGTAGGGAAGAGATTTATTTTATGCCCAATGCCATGATGCATGTTTATTAGTATAAACTGAGTTACAATTACAACTATGCTCATTTTAAACAGGAAAGGAGGAAGGAGATATTAAAAATTTAGGTACAAAATTCCAGTTATAAAATTAAAATGTATAAATGTTCAGTGATAACATAAGTCACAGGGATGTGATGATGTGTGCCATGGTGACTAGAGTTGATAATCCTATACCGCATACTAGAAAGTGGCTAAGAGAGGGGATCTTTAAGTTCTCATCACAAGATAAAAGAATTGTAACCATGTATGGTGATGGCTGTTAACTAGTCTTATTGTGTGATCATTTTATAATACATACAATTATTAAATCGTTAGTGTACGCCTGACATTAATATAATGTTACATCAATTACACCTCAATTAATAAAACTCAGAAAGTTACGTATCTGGAAATTTTAACATAAAGTATAGGTTTCACTTCCACTCCAACTTTCACCAATGTCTAGGTTGAAAAACTATGGTCCCACCCTCCTCCCACTAGGGTACATCTAATCTAACACACAGAAGCTCCTGTCACTTCAAATGAAACTTAGAAGATGGGAGAGGGAAGAACTCAATTTGTTTTAGAACCTACTCAAGATCTTAAGGGAAGAATCAAAACAAAACAATTCATATTAAAAATTAATACGATTGTATCCTTTTCATTAAGACTTTAGCCTGAAGTTTCCATAATTTTCCCTAAAGAGTCCAGGTATAAAAGAATATACTGTTTTGAAAATTATATTTCAGACTCTCTGTAAAGCCTATAGCACAATGAAATTTTGTTTTCTCGAAATAAGGAATACAGACTCTCAACTATAAATTTTGAACATAGCTCCATGTCCTACGAAAAGAACAGCTTAACAAGTTACTTACTTCAGGTCCTGTAGAAGATCTTTTGCATTAAGCATGCTTATTAAAGAAGTGGTAGCTGCAGGAATTATGATAATAGGTGTTCGAGATCCTGTACAGACAAAATTTTAAAGGTAGCAAATATGTTATCATTATTATAAGGAATTGTAGTTACTCTAATCAAAAGTCAAAGTGTTTATAAATTTGCAATTTTAACTCCTCCAAGCAAAAAATAAGTATGTTAAGTCAGCAGTGATGTTCAATATTTTTAATAATAAGTATGATATCAGCACTGACTAATCAAAATAGACGGCAAGCACAAACAATTGACCATAACTGCACAAGCATAAAGTCAGCCCCGGTTTTGTAATCTGGCTTAATCACAATTACTCCCCTGCCCCGACCTTCCACTCCTGACCTATGGATGTTGTCGATTCCTCTAAAGAACTGGATCTCTGAAGGCGGGGCATCTCCCCCACCCGCTCGTGGCATGCACATGAGGCCTGGCGCACCCAGGGTATGGTCCACGGCTCCACCTTGGGCACAAACCCAGGACCTTCTGCATGTAAAGCAGACATGCTAACCACTACACTATGCAGCCATCTCCCACGGTTACTTTAAAAAATAACTTTAGAATCACATGCATAACCTCACCTTTCTTCTGATTCGGGGGAGGTCTTGCTTGAGAAACTGTTGAGAGAGTGAAAAAGAGAACTTTTGAGTGTTATGCAAATAACATTCTTATTTTAAACCTTAAAAAATAAATAAGGCCTAAAATTTATTTGTATTTGCATACAACCAGTAATAAAATTTTTAAATGTATTGCAACCTTCTCAGGTAATACTGAGTTATGTATCCGCTTCACAAAAACATTAAAATGCCTTAGCATTTAAAACAATCTGTAGTTGAATTGGTCTTTATTTACCAGGGAACCTATTTATTATATTCATTTATAGCTGTTTTCTACTAAACAGGGAAACTGGAGACTCCATTGATAGGTATTGAGTATCTATGTTCAGGGATGTTAAGGTCCCCCCAAAAAGGCAAATAAACAATTTCTTAATTAACTAATTACCACTGTAATAAATGCAAAAAGAGTACTGCAGCAGCATATAATACTGATGGAAAGGGGAAATATGCCTAACCATTTTGGAGGAAAAAAGAGTTAATGGAAATGAAAACCTAAAATATGTATTAACTTTTTTTCCTCTTTATAAAATTGTTTTTTATTAGTAGTAGTAAGCAGAAGGAGAGAACATTAACGGCAATGAGTTATGTGAAGATCAGTATCTGGAATTGTCCATGTTAATCATTATGAATGTACTTTACAAAAGACATAAGTATTCATATATTTTCACTATTTACATACAGACTTTATATTGCACAGAAATATTTGTTGGCATAATGGTAATACTAACCTAGATCATGATTAATGTATTTTAAAATAGGATAAAAAGTGCTATGTTAAACTTTCTGCATTTATTCATACAATTAAAATTTTCTGACTGCTTTCTGTGTGCCATGTGCTGTGCTAGAATTTATTTTAGTCATAAAAATAAATAAAAATTTAAGAGATTTAAAATTAAACATCATTTCTTCGAAACATACCACTTTCAAAAGGAAGCACACACATTTTTGGAATATGTCCCATTTTAACAGTAGTAAAACTGTATATTTTGTATACTTTATACTGCTGTGTATAGCTAGTTCATTGGGTTAGGTATCATAGAGTTTGGCAGTATGATTCTCCCCGCCACATAAAGCAGAGGAAGATATACACAAATATAAGTTCACGCATACATATTAATACAGTGTTCTTATCTAATTGCTGTGTAAAAATACTAAAACTTTCTTAAGTCATTTTTAGAAATATGACTTCTGGATACATCTGATTAAATAGATAGCATCATCTGGAATATAATACATTCTCAAATGTTTGGTATTTCTTGGAAGGATAAAGGAATGGCAGGGTGGACAGATACATGGATAAATGAGCAAAAGGAGGTGCTAAGAGAATGATTAAGAAGAAATACTAAAAAGACATCTTTGAAATCTCACCGAAGTGGTAAGAGAGCCCACGATACTCAAGAATTTTGGAAATGACTCACTAAAATCAGAGCTAAGAAGACTGAAAGTAAGCACAAGATTATAAAAGCATGTATTAAAAATATTAAATTTAGAGCTTTGATAATAAAAAAAAAATACACAAGAACATTATAGGTATGCCATAAGTAAGGCCAACACAGGGCCACAGTGAGGCCCATGCTACTGATGAGCTGGAAAGCAGGGGTGTGGGGAGAGCTGATAACAGGGCAGAGTCACCCACCAAGAGCAAGAGTCTGTATTGAGATGATATCAATGCATATCTTCATTTTGGCACTTTCTAAGCAAATTACCCTGGCTGCTTGAACTGATTGACTGCTCAACCGCAGCGGTCCTCAACCATATGCAACCGTAACAGAAATAATAGTTTCCACATCTCAATACTGCTGTAAGAGTCTAAAAAACAACAATGATGCACCTTAAGTCCATAGTCACGCCTTGACACCTATTTACCAGTTACTGAACCCTGTGGCTATAGCTGATGCTAACTGCTACTGCGCCTAGGACCACTACCACTGCTTCAGCAAGCGCAGTGACTGATCATTTATAGGCTGAGAATGAGCATTATTGCTCCTGTGTTTGATTTCAAGTATAATTATGTTTTTCACTTAAATATTTATTCAGAGCCTATGAAAAAGATGCTCTGTTAAAACCGAATAAAATGCAGTAATGATGAATTACTAGAAAAATGAGCAAGCACTTGGGTATTGACAGTGCTGTACTCTCAATTTCTGTATATATCTTGTTGGGGGCCAGAAATAAACAGATCATGGAATAATATTTTAAGGTACAGTGATGCAGAGAAATAATGACGGTTTAGACTTGAGTTGTGGTACTGGAGATAAAGAGAAAATAGATAAATTTGGAATACAGAAAAAGTAAATTTGACAGAATTCGCCGACATCAGATGAGAGCAATAAGCAAATGTGAAGAATGAAAAATAACTCCCAAGCTTTTGGCTTAAGAAACAGAGTTGATGGTGGTGCCTTTTCTCAATAACAAAGAAGAAAGATGTGAAGTAAGCCATCTTGTGGAAAACATCAAAAAAAAAAAAAAAGGGGGGGGGGCTGACATAGAAACAGACACATAGATCAATGGAACACAACAGAAGGTCCAGAAATAAACCCATATCTACATGGTCATTTAATCGATGACAAAAGAGGCAAGAATATACAATGGTGTAAAAAGAGTCTATTCGATAAATTATTTGGGGGAAAATGGACAGATACATGCACAAAAATGAAACTAGACTGCCTTCTTATACCACATTCAAGAATAAATTCAAAATAGATTAGAGACTTCGATGTAAGACCCAAAACACAGGCAGTAAACTCTCTGATAGTGCTCTTAGTAATATTTTCTCTGATTTATCTTCTCAGTCAAGGGAAACAAAAGCAAAAAAAAGTGGGACATTATTAAACTCAAAAGTTTTTGCACAGTAATGGAAACTTAACAAAACAAATACACAACCTACTGAATGGGAGAAGATATTTACCAATGATACTCCCTGGTAAGGAGTTAATATCCATAATTTATTTAAAAATTCATACAACTCAACACCCAAAAAGCAATCCAATTAAAAATTGAGCGGAGGACCTAAACAGGCATCTCTCCAAAGAGGACATAAAAATGGCCATTAGACATGAAAAGATGCTCAGTGTCATTAATCATCAGAGAAATGCAAATTAAAGCTACAATGAGCTATCACCTCACACCTGCCAGAATGGCCAATATCAATAAATCAACACACAAGTGCTGGCGAGGATGTGGAGAAAAGGGAACCCTCCTGCACTGTTGGTGGGATTGCAATTTGGTGCAGCCACTATGGAAAGCAGTTTGGGGGTTCCTCAAAAAATTATAAATAAAACTACCTTATGACCCAGTCAATTCCACTTTTGGGTATTTATCCAAAGAAAAGCTAAACACTAATTCAAAAAGATATGCACGCCTATGTTTACTGCAGCACTATTTATAATAGCCGAGATATGGAAGCTAACTAAGTACCCATCAATAGACAATTGTAAAAAGGAGATGTGGTACCTATATATAACAAAATATTATTCAGTCTTAAAAAAATGAAATCTTACGATTTGCAATGACATGAATGGATGAGGGTATTACACTACATGAAATAATAAAGACAAATACTATATGATCTCACCTATACGTGGAATCTAAAGAACAAAACAAACAAACAAAATGAAAACAGACTCATACATATATAGAGCAGCCTAGTGATTGACAGATGGGAGGAAGGTTGGGAGTCTGGATGAAAAGGGTGATGAAAGATTAAGAAGTACAAATTGGTAGTTACAAAACAATCACGGGGATGTGAATACAGCATAGGGAACAGAGTCAATAATATGGTAATAATTACCTATAGTGCTAGGTGGGTACTAAACTTATCATACAAATGTCTATCCACTATGCTGTACATCTGAAATACAATATTTCATATATAAGAATGAATGTCAACTCGAACTGAAAAATAAAAATCAAAAAAAGAGATGTTTGAATTGGAGATACAATTCTGAAAATCATCAGTTCACAGATTTAAAATTATAGGATGAGGTACTCCAACCTGCACCCAGGTTATAAAATGGGTGACTGACTAGCATGAGAAATCTAAAGTACATAGAGCTGCTAACTTCCAATCTCACGTGAGCAATAAGCAGATAAACTAGAGCTATCAGCCAGCTATGCATTTCAGAATATCTATGAAGTAGAAGTAAAGAATTAAAGCTGGAAAGTGAAGTATGCCTTCTGCATGCATCAGAAAGAGGTGGGAAGAGCAGTGATAGGCACCTTTAAAGGAAATGACAACCAGGCCCAGGTCAAAGGTTCATCAAAGGCTCGTGCTTTTGAATCCACTGGGAAACGAGCCTCTGGTTAGTTGCATCCCCTAAAGGAACGGTTAGAAATTGGAGATAATTGTATCCACTTTAAAATATTAGATTTACCAGGGACTTGATAGCACGATTAGTGCTAAATAAATATCTGATGAAGGATAAAGAAAAAAAAAAAAGTGGAAGTCCATCCTTGAGTTACTTCACTGAAGGAAAAAGCATTGGTGGCTCAGTGCCCCATTCCCAAATGGTTCAAACTCCACCTAACAAACTCTATAACTCTATAACCTCTCATCTGTAACCATGACATTTGCCAGATGTTTTGTACACTCATATTTCTTTCAATTTGAAAAAGATAATAAAGATGAAAATGTCACATACTACAAAATACTCCTTCAAAATTGGGCAGGACCCCAAAACAAATATATTTAACATTCCTGCTGCGAAACAAAAATCCACTGATCAAGACAAAGATGACAAACTGCTAACATCCAATCAAACCAAGGGTCTTATTGAGATAAATGAGTGCAAAAACATATAAAATAATCTTTGCTTGTAGAATGATGGGTAGGAATTATGGACCTGTAGGAGTAGTGAGTAGAAGGAGGAAGAGCTAACATCACATAATGGGCATCAGAAAATTTGGTTTTGAGACATTCGTTCAGATTAATCCCAGTTTAATCTCCAGTGCACCTTGGTAGAACTGAAAAAGAATGACAGACTATTAAGAACTGAAAAGACCCAGAACTCCTTACTTTACATGGGCTTCCCCAAGACCACACGTCTGGCAGAAGCCAGCTCCCTGAGCTTCCTCTGATCACAGGGCACATGCCAACAACTTGGTTTACTCAGGTGTCAGTGCCTCCCCCGCCCCTTTTCTGTCTGCCAAATGAATTTCGGAAAATGTGAGATGGAGACAATTTTACATCGCACAACACATAGAACTGGTTAGAATCCTCAGGTGGTGCTTTCTATCCTTTTACACCATTTCTAAACTTCTCATGGGATCTTCTTTAGACTGACAAACTAGAGCCTCCCATCCCTCCCTTCCAAAAAAAAAAAACAAGCAATTCTGCATCTATCATTCATTCAATTGCCGCCACAATGCTCCTCCACTCTGTAGGCTGTGTTCTTTGGGCCCAACTCAGCCCACCCATCCCTACTTCCTTCACAATTTCCTTCTTCCCTGTAAAGAGCCCCTTCATAGCTTCTCCTAGTTGCGGACACTGAGCACATGGATGACATTCAAATAATATTTACTGAACTGAATTGCTCTTCCTTATACTTTCATAATGGCTTTGGAATGGTGCTGTCTACTTAAAAATAGTCCCACATTCTTGTCATCTGAAACCAATTATATCCAGTGTGCTCCAAATTCAAGATGGCTAATGAAGCACTCTTTTTCTCCACTCTTCCTCAAAAACAGGAATGACGAGGACGTCAAACGAATCCACTACCATTTTTAAAAAGGTAAATACTGTCATACCGAGACCCAGGACACGGAACCATTCTAACATAAACCTTATTTAATATTAATACCATACTTTTAAAGTGTTTCCAGGAATATTTAATATTTATAATCTACATATTTTTAGAATTAGCCTGTGTACGACCACATTACAAATAAAAAGATATCCAAATCTACACAACTGATAGTACTACATTTAAGAGGCAGATCACCCAGGAAAATTCTTGCCTGTGCCTTTCCGGCCCTTTTCATTTTCTTCAGTCACTTTCAATAGCAAAGATGATGGGAAAAAAAGACAGGTGGTATAGTCTAGTACTGAAATTATGCTAAATATAACATTAAAACAAACAGCAAAATCAAACCCAAGACACCTAAAATAAATTTAATGTTGGTATGTATGTGCATTTATAAAGATCAGTCTTTTTAGGTCCCAGGAAAAGGGAAGAAAAATATTTTTAAAATAACTTCGGTATTACCTTTGTTGTAACACATTTTTAAAAAATGATTACAGACCTTATATGCTAAATAACATGGCATCTGAAACTGTAAGTATCAAAGCTGCACATCGGTCTATTAAAACTACGGTTCTATATTGCTATGCGGGGGGGGGGGGGGGGGGGTCACATCCACATGTACCTTCATGGAACTCAAACAAGGAATTGGTGAGGGGATGGTAGTTATCAACAGCTTTTTAACGCATTTTTCTAGAATCTTCAAATAAAAACATTTCTTAAACTCTTCAACTATACCTATTTTCAAGTAAATGGTCTTATATCGCTTTAGAAGTATTTTAGTAAAATTTCAATTCCTTCAAAGTATTACAAATATAAAAAAGAAAATCCACTGTTGAGTCACTTAGGAAAAAAAATAATCAAGTTTTATATTTTTACCTGGTCTGGGTACTGGCTGTGCTGCAGGAGTCTGAGTCTTACGAGCTGATGCACCCTCCTTTAAAAGAATAAAAAATGACATGTGACATCAAAGTTCCTTTTATGTAACAGCTAAACACCTTCATTACATCAATACAAAGAAATTCCATATATCTATTGTTCTCTCAGTCACTCCACTGAGCATGCTATGATCCTAAGAGCTTTTTTTTAAAAAAAAAAAAAAACTTTATCTTTTATGCTATTGGTCATGAAGTAAAAATCAAGTAAAAATAAATTTAACTTGTTACCATACTGTAGTTATTGTATGTAATATTATTCAAATATTTAATGATTTGCTTAACTGACAATTTTAACTACTCAGAAATTTCAATTAAATCAAGTTTTTAAATCGAGTCAGTTTTTCCCCCCTTAAATGGTCTCAAAATGAATAAATAATACATGACTTCACTTTAGAAAAATGTAAACAATGTTACTTTGGAGGGCATTAAAAAAAACACATGCAGTTCACATTGAATGCCTTTAAAATATTCAGGAACAATAATCCCATTTATAAAGATGAGATTTGTTACATTTAAGAGTGGTTGAAAATATTTTAAAAACAGAAGTAACAACTCTCAACTCATTACTAAGCATGTAATATCTACAGGAAATATCCTACTTGTTGAAGTATCAATTAAATACTTAGGCGATGACTATGAAATGCTTAAGACACTTAAAAAGTTGTCTGCCTTTAGTGTTATAGTTTCAATCATATTCACGGTTTTTTATTAAAATATTTTTCTTTATAGAAATAAATTTTAAAAGAAATTACAGGTGTGGCTCCATAGTGTAGTGGTTAGCACGTCTCTTTACACGCAGAAGGTCCTGGGTTCACGCCCCACGTTGAACCAAGGAGCATGCAGGCCCCTGGTGCGCCAGGTCCCCCGAGGGCATCAGGGGCACCAGATCCTGCGTGCGTGGGAGGAGACGCCCCACCTTCAGAGATTCAGTTTTTAAGGGGAGGCAGCAATATCCCCTACGTTAGCGGTGGAAGTTGGGGGGTGGGGAGAATTAAAGAGCGGGAATAGAAAAGAAATTATAACGACATGTATTTCAATATGTGAGTCTCAGACCTGATTATACCAGAAGACATAATGAAGTAATCCGATACTAGTACCTGTACATAAAATCACAGTGAATGGAACCATTACATTGTGTTGGTGGTTCAATTATTATGACCAACACCGCTACAGGTAACATGATTTTTCAAAATGTTGAACTACTGGCAAAGTTCAGAATAAAGTTAAGTACTATCTTCCTTCCATATACACTGGAATTAAATTCCTAGAAAAATTCTGCGCATGTTTAAAACTTGACAAAATATACTTTGTATTCCAATTGTGTTTTAGGTTCTTTAATTATAAAGAAAGTTTTTACCCACACCCAGATAGTCGATGGGACAGTCAGAAGTTCTAGAGAACACAGAAGTAGCCTATGTTGTTTTCAAAGAATGTCCCACGCACTAGACTACCTCACCTGGCCCCACTCACTAGGTGACCTTCGATAACTCTGTCAACCAAAACCTCCCTCATGAACTTCTAGAACACCTCCTAGAAAGCACTATTACTCCCAGTACCCCCCCTCTAACCAAGAGTATCCCCTGCATGTACCAAATCACAGACAGATTCTAGCTGACGTGTGTTCACATGAAACAGCTCCACTACTGAGACGCCAAAGAACGTACAAGCACACTATAAAAAAAGTGTCTGCCACGTTATTGCTCATTTCAAATGCTTACGTTTTCCCTTAGGACCATTAATGGCTTATCTGAATTAAAACAGATAAAGGAGTCTACCATTAGTTCTGAAAGAGACAGTGCTTTCAAGTCAAGATTCTTAAACAATACCTGTTGCACGAGTTGGTGAAAAGTGAAGGAGAAAAATAAGGCAGGCAAACACTGACACTTGTGGTCGTTCTGAGATTGCTAATTTGCAATCAGGCTAATTCCCACTTTGTAAATTCAAAGAATAGTAAAACTGGTTCATAAATCATTTACTGACTTCAAAGAAAAATTCTAAACTCTTAATAAACAATCATTTTTTCTTCAAAAAGGGAAAACGATGTACTAAAATTAAATGGCCGAAAATATGCCATTCATCCAAATTGCTTATGTAATGAAAAAAATTTCATCTACTATTAAGTCAAAACAGTGAAGATATAAACTCCAAGCAAACATTACTACACAGAATTGTTGACTGGTCTCAATAAGACTAAAACTGGTCTCTAAATAACTGTGTCAAATGGCGTTTTCAGAGTACTGTGGTGGAAAGTACACCTAATCCAAACATTAAGATTTTTCTCCAGCGCTGGAAAAACAGCGAGTTCTTCAGGTGCGCACCGGCTGAAACGCATGCCTGGCACTCAGGGGCCAAGCACTCACCGCGCGGCACCCAGAGGAAGGGGGCCAGCGCGGACGCCGTCCCCCTCGGGCCCTTCTCCCGTCACTCAGGGACAGCTGCTCGTGCCCCCCGAACGGAAACCGCCCGCCACAGCTGAAGCGTTCCCCCAACACCCCTTTCTCCCTCATTCTTTGTACCAAGGACACCGAGCTGAAGTTCTCTAGATTAAATAAACAGATACAAGTCCATGAAAAGACTTATCTTTACTACCAGTAAGTCTATTCCTGATTCATCATGTAATAATCCCTGCAAAACTATTAACTAAAAAAATAATAATTACTTCTGTACCTAGCAGAAACTAAGAGTCGGGAGGTGTGGAAATAAATAAAGAAATCTTATTTTCAATGGCAGCCAGAAAGCCCCGAGGGAGCACTCAGGCACCACCCTGCCGTGTGCAGACCTCACAGGGGAAGCCTGCCTTTCATGCCCTACCAGACGCAGCTTACTTCTTTGTCACTGTTAGAGGTGGAGGAGGGACGATTTCCCCCTGCCCAACAACACCCTAGTCCATGGGAAACTGCCAAGACTCAGCCAATGAGAAACCATCACCGCCTTAAACTCTTGCTTTCCTCCAATGAACTTTTTTGGTCGAAGCATCCCCTCCCAACTTACCCTTTTCTCTATAAGGTTCCGCTCCTTTGTTCTCTCTCCTGAGTTCCTCTCAGGCTTGCCTATGGTTTGTCATAGCTTGCATGTCCCAAACTGCCACTCCTCTGCCATTCCTGAACAAATTCCTTTTTGCTGGTGAAACAAATGTCTATTTATTTTTAAAGTTGACAGAGGTATAGCAAATCGTCTTTAAAGTCTGACTCCTTGCGGACTGTTCTATTCTAGATAGGTTCAGGGAAACCTGAAAACCCACCCATAACGCACTTAGTAAAAACTGCCTTTTCCCATCAGGGATATGTTATATATTAAAAAGTAGACCTATGCAAGTAAAAATCACAAGACAGTTATAACTATAAAACTTAACAAAATATCTGCCAGTTTGCTAAGTCTGACAAAGAAACTTGTCACATTTAGTGAGGTCTAACCACAGAATTCAGATATTAAAAGAAACCAAAGAATGAACTTCTACGAGCCTGCCTGTCATAAGATTTTTACAGTTTTTCTCTTGGTTGGAAATATACGGGTTGCTAGAAAAAGCACTTAAAGGAACTTTTATCTCATGCCTGCTCTGTTTTTCTGGCCCTGTCCCTGGGGTGTCCCCACTGAGGGCAGGGAACCACCAGCCTCTCTGGGGGCCCGGCAGCCCTTTGTACTGGCAGCCTGCGGCCAGCAGAGGAGCTCAGCATTCCTCCTCCGCATCTTCTAGCTCCTCGTCACCGTCACCAACATCGATCTCTTCCTCCCATGCCCATTCTAGTGCCTCGAGGGCTTTACCTTCTCATTCAACCTGAGGTAGCACTGAGGTGGCTCTGGGTGCTAAACTCTTCCACTCTGTAGTTGCAAGAGCAACTTTTTCTATGAAATTAACAAAAAAAAAAAACAACTAGCAAAAATAAGTATTTTATCCTTCCTAGAGAAAGGAAAGGCAAGGAATGTGGCTATACCATTTCTGGATCCCAAATATCGAATAAGCTGTGTCTAACTACAAATGTCAGCACATGGTAGTTAATCAACGTGTGTTTCCTGAATAGGTAAATAAAGTAAACATGTGCACATCCATTTACACTCCAATGAGTAATTTCTGGGTATGCTGTGCTAGTACTAGAAAAAAATTCCCATGAACTGTCCAGCCCACATAGTGTGATGGTCAAGAAACATGCACAAGGACCTGAATGATCTTTCTTGACAACTCGTAGCTGTAGTCTTTTCATCACCAATTAGTTAATATTTAGAATAATTAATTTACAGCTCTAAGCACCGGTTCCTCATCTTTAAATGTGTATTAAAGCCATTTATCTACCATCTCAGGTACGCTTAGCATCCATTCTGATTCTGGGTTAATAATAAATGGTCATACTGCTGCCAGCTACACAGTCAAATCCTACGTAAGGTATTGCTGATAAACACTGATCTACTGAATCAATGTCTACGTTTGTAAAATCGGTTATTTTAAGGAGGCACTAAGCACTACTCTGCTACCTAAATTAAACAAACAAAAAGAACAGTGAGCACATGGTACGCTGGACAGAAGGACTAAATGCCAAGACTTCCTCATACCTAACACAGAAAGTCAAAGCTCTAGGCCTGAAGTCTCCATTTAAAAATTCTTAATGTTCCTTCTAAGATTTCTAGGAAAGTCACATGCACTCCTGAAAGGCAGTCGAAGGATTCCTAAAACTACAATTCATCAGCAACACTAAAAATATATAATGACAAAAAAATTTTAAATATTAGAAATAATGTAAATCTATATTTGAAATTATAAGCTTTACTGGGAAGATAGGAGGGGTGAAGCGAATATATGACAACAGACATAGAGCCTAAGTTCCAGAACCTAAGTTCTAGGAGTTCATGTCCCTAAAGTGTCAGGAAAAACTGATACTTCAAGCTTAAAAAAAAGAGAAAGTGTCTCAGTACTCTGCAGGAAAAAAAGGAAGCAAAATGCCTAGGAGACTAACCCTACAAAGAAATATCTGAGTATCTAGTGCTTACTAAAAAAATCTGCTTGACAGAAAGTTACTAACCCATCCTAAAATATTAGGACAAGTAACTATGATTAGTAAAACCTGATGACCCACCAGGAAGATCCTGTACACGTGTGCTGTATCTACTGTATCACTTTGTTGAATTCTATCATTTAAGTAATTTTAAAGAAAAGGAAAAATAAATAAATGCTGACATTTAAAAGTGATTAAAAATAAAGTTTTGCTGCCTTCTGGAATACTCAAAACCATGTAAGAGGGGAAAAAAAAAAAAAGAAGTGGACTGTATCACATCACGTGCCAGTAAAGCAATCTATGACAGCCGATTTAAATAAACCACAGAGAAGGATGCGAGGGGTCTGAGTTACAGATACAAAAAGAAAATGGTCTGAGTCTTACTAGATATTGGTAAAATTGGTGGAATTTGAGAAAAAAAAACTTCAAGGGAACAAGTGCACTGAAGGGGTTAAATCATACCAAGTTACATACAAAAGCTTATATTGCTTATGCCCAATCAATCACGTAAGAAACATGAAAAGCAATATCTAATACTGAAACCATTCAGAAAGCCTGTGTTGAAACAAAGTAAAAAAGAAAAGGAAAAAGATGAAAAAAATAAAATCATAACCATTTCATAATCATCTCATTTTCATACGATTCACCCATCACGTCCCTGGTACTGAATATATAATCACATAGAAGCAATATCTCCAAGCTTCTCCCTACCTTAGGTTTTTAGTCCAAATTAATGCGAACAATCACGTGGGATTCAGCCAAGCAGTGACGTTCAAGTCTGCTCTGTCAGAGAGAGCATCTGTCAAGCCCACATTCAAACTGCTGCCTGCCTGTGCAGCAGCTGAGGACCCGTCTACATGGATTTCATGTTATAGACTAAAATCCCAGTAAAACTGCTCAGAATTCCTCCTGCAGCTGCCAGGCAACAACGAAAGAGAATTAAACCCTGCTCTTTTCCAATACAATTGCATTCCATTCTAGCTCCGGCTGCTTTACACTGCAGCTCCGTGGTATTACTAGAAATATGGATACTGAGAAGAGAACACAGCACTGCATTGTCCGGCCAGGAAAACAGCAGATGTAAAAAGCTTCAATGCATCAACTGTCGGGAAGAGTCAACAGTGCTCCAAAGAGAACGGACGACTACAGCTCTTTTGTTTAAAGGAAGAGAAAATGAAAGAAAGGGAAAGCCTCGGAAGACTAGGACCCATATGAAGAAGGAGGGTGCCTGGAAGACAAGCAGACAGATGGACACTTTGGATACTGTGAAAAGCAATCGCAGGAGGCAGACTATTGGGGGATGTGCGCATGTTCGATAGCATCTTTTTGCTGAAGTGATGGCGAGCCAAAAGTACGTTCAGTGGGCATAATCTTCTCCACACAAATGGCCTGACCAAGGAAGGTATGTCGATATCTTATGTGTGATATCCACTGAAATGTCTGCTGCCTTTTTTTTTTAGCCCTGGAAGCACTAGTCTCTGATAAACAAGTTCATACAGTTCACTGCCCTTGAAACTATGAAAGGGTTTCTAAATATATTTTAAAATGTGTCATTATTTAGAATAAGCTGTCACTGCTTTATTCAAGTAAATATGTAGCTTGGAGTAATTACGGATTACAGACGTATATGAGGGAAAAGGCAAATAATAACAAGATGTGCTTTAAAAATTCTCTAAGAAATTAAACTTAAAAAAAAAAAGAATCTGTAGCCCACTAAAGCAAACATAGCAATCCTCTGCCAAATTAGGTCAAATTGAACCCTTATCTCATAAATTACAGTGTTCCCTTAAAAAATGGCTATCAAGAGACAATGCAGTGAAATTACAATAAATAGTATCGAAGATGATCTTATTATCAAGAGCTTTTTCAATCCTTTTAAAACAAAACCTTAATCCATAGCAGCCTTTAGTAACAAAATTTTCCTTCCAATATCCATCTCCCCAAATAGAGATCATGATCACAATCTAAGCTAGCACCAAATTTTAAGTATTACCAACGATAAGATACTAAAAAGAAAGCATTTGCATAGGATCACATAGGCAGGGAGTTCGTGCAGAGCACACCATCACAGTGGATTTGCATGTGATTACTGAGTCCATGAATACAACTTTAAACAAAGAAATACTGGTACTTGCTAAAAATTCCCCCATTTGAAATAGTGAGCTTTGATTTTAAGCAACAGACTGATTCTAAATGATCAAATAGAAGGTTGTTGGTGATCATTTTTAAAGTGAAATTCAAAAACATATTATGAAAATATTTTGTTATAAAAATATCCATAAATAGCAATATAAAGCCCCCCCCCCAAAAAAAACATGTTAAATGTAGCTACTGTGCTTCCAGGATACATTAATACGTAGTAAAGAACTACTCCCAATATATGTGTGCAGGGCAGAAATAAATCTAATAAACTATTTTAGCAACAATCATAGCAGCTCATAGTTCAGGAACTCAAAGATGCCTCTAAATTTTTTTACAAATCTATCAAATACCTAATTTTTGTTTAATTTCACAGCACAACTCAATAATCTATTAGTTAATAATCATAAAAAGAAAACATTTTTAGACATGTAAGCATTCTATTCTAAAATTAAGATTAAACAAGTTCTAACAGGCCCTATTAATATTACACCTCAAGAGCAACTTTCATTCGAACCATTAATTTTTTATTCCACTTACAAATGAAATCTGACAGTATTAAACAAAACATGGTTGTAAAAATCTGAAGTCTCTCTTGGTGCCTTTATCTCTCAAGGTTAAAGTCACCAATTAAACATTTTTATAAGCTAGATATCTCAAAACAAAAAAGTAGAATTTTCCTATTCAAGCACCACTTAAATTTAGAACTATTCTAACAGACTGAAAATATCAACACTCTTAAAAGCCAAATGATAGAGTGTCTGTATGTGTGTGCGCGTGTGTGAGAAGTAAACGAACATTTTATAGTAATATTCTCCCTGTGAACTTCAATCCATAAGACATAAACACACATTAATAACTTGAAAAATTATCATGAAAATCCATGAGATAAATCAAAGCTACTTCTCTGCTGAAAATCTAAAAGTGCAAAACTATTTAGAATGCCAAAATATTTTAACTTTGTCTTGTTCCCATCTTTTGAAAATTAAAATAAAACAGGCATTAGCTGGAGAATGATGTTATCATATAATAAAAATTTGACATTTTAATTTCTTTTTAAAAGAAAAATTATAATACCTGAGAAACTTTTAATAAGACTTTAAGCTAGACACATGCCTTTTTATCAATGGGAGATTAACAAATGGTTACATATGATTTCAAGGCTGAGCAGCTTAATATTTACAAACATACAAATATTATGACTTTAAATTAAGATGCATCTCAATCACCCACTGCTACAAAATTATATAGAACCATAAACTATGTATTTATGCTAGATTGCAATATGTAATAATTTCCTGTTTTCTGTAACACTGAAATACTTTAGAGCTATCACTTCAGGTATATTATTTCTAGAAAAATACAATTCATTACTATGATATTTACCCTCATTCACTTCTTCAATTCTATATTCAAACATCTGACCTTGTATTTATTGCTTCTTAAACAATCAAACTTACACTTTTAAAAGATCTAAATGATTTAGACTTTCAAACAGACCCCAGGCATTATTATATCAACAGAAAGCTGATACATTTAACTTAGCTTTGGAATGTTTAAAATAGATTATCAAATAAATTTTAAAAGCCATTTTTTTTTTAATTTATACACATAACCCTTGTATCTACTGGCTAACTTATGGGGTGCAGGAAGACTCATTACTATTTTTCAAATATTTTATTTGGAAATAAAAGCTTAGAAAAGAGTTTCTCAGTCTAAACAGACTGGCTAAGAATTTACAAGTGCAAGAAGGGAAGAAGTCAGTTTCTAAATCAGAACACTCAGCTCTATTATTTTCAGCTTAGCTCACTGAAGAACTATGTTTTAGTGGTATAGTGAGTATCTTTGACATTCATTATAGTAATGTGAAATTAAAATTCATGTTATAAACTTTAACAAGTAGCAAACTAGATCCTATGCTTTTAAAACCCCAAAATTTAAAATCACTATTCATAGCTCCGAAATGATTAATTTTCTACATCTGAGAAATATAACTTCTAAAAGTACTACATAATTTCAGATACTAGAAATTACCAAAAGCTGGCGCCTGTATACTATCACACTTTAGACATTTGTTCACATTCCCACCTACTTGCTCCTCCTAGTGGCTATGACCAGAAGTACTTTTATTCACACATTTACCTTACCTTTCAATCAATGTTTTCAAAGTTTTTCACATTATGTGAATTTTACTGTAGAATTATTCAGTTATATGAGGACTTCCATTTTGTGCCAGGATTAAGCAAATTTGGCATTAACCGTGGATCTCTCAATATCACAGGCTAAATAAACATATATGCATACATGTTATAATTTCAAATAACTGTTCCTACACTGCATTTCTTAACTGACTAGCTTTCCCTTTCCTGTGCTTAAAGAAAAAATTCTCACAAAAAAGTTTTAAAAATTAAAATTACAAATTAATCCCCTTCTCAGAGTTTTTTTTTTTTTTTTTTTTTTACTAGAATTCAAGCTACAGCCCCTTTGTCCAACCCCACCCCCCACGCCTTGATCCAGAAAAACTAAGAACTGCAAAACCTTGTCCAAATATAACACGGCCAGTTCTTAGTATGTGGTATCATGAAACTCCTATACTGGTATCTCACAGTTGTTGCTTTTCTTTTCTCTTTTCTTTTCAATCTAGGGCTCTAAATGTCATGTTAGCAAAAATCCTAAAAATGTAACAAATTCCCTACATGCAAGGTTTGAACACAGCATAACTTAAGAATCTTTAAAAATGCATTTTGTGAAATTTAAAATGTTAAAACAGTTGGATGACAGTAGTGCCTATATTTTGTACGAAATCTGAAAAGACTGTTCAAAGTAGTTCTTTGTTTAATTCTAACATGGAGACTCAACAGGGGAAATGGGATGGTACTCTACGCCAAGGCCAAAGATAATGAAAGATAATTAGCTGCTATATTTTTTAAAAAATCAATCTTAAGTCTAAGTGAGGGTAATGATCTCTTGAATACCTCATATTTGAAGAGGAAGGTTAAAATTAGAAAAGAGTGCTTGAAAATGCTCATCATTTATTACTGTCTTAAAATCCTGCACTGAAGTTACTGGACCCTGAAAATTAATTTTGACAGGTGCATCTTCTCATTCACTTTCTCGGCACAGTAGGGGCCAATGGAAACATGCCAAGCAGTGCACTGTGACTAACAGAACTCTGCCATAATCGACCTTGCACCGTCTGTCCCACAACCGATACATGACCATTTTACAAAAAAGGCCGCTGACTGGGCACCATACCACCAATGGTATGTCAAATCAGTTTTAATTAATGCCAATAAATTTCCCATCTGTTCTCAGGCCTTCTTACATGGCCTGTCTCTGGAATCTGGTAACGTTTTTCTCTTCTACATATATACAACTTGTAAATCATTAACTTAGGTTCAAAGTACTGACACAGTAAAATAAGTGTAACAGAATAAATCCATCACTTCTCTTTAAAGTGCTCGCTGAGCTACAAAGGTTTATTTTTAAAGAAATGAATCCTTCTCTCAGTGAGGTTATGTTATGTTGACAAGGGGAAATAATTTGGAACCTTCGTTCCTGGGTTATATGTTCACAGATTCAAAGTTTTATTTGCCTTAATCTTATTAGCATCCAAATTCTCTTTCAGGCAGTTCAGTAATGATTAGCGTGTTGTAAACTTTTATGCTTTACCTCTATAGAATGACTGCAAGGGAGACAACGTGACCGAATGAGAAGATGTTTACCAAAGACTAGCACCGACTCGGCATAAGGAAACAACACTTTCGGCCACCGGTGTACCACATCCCATCCTGGGCTCGCGCAACATGCTTCAGTGGAGGAGAAGACACTGCTGCTTTGCAAAGATGAGCTGGAGCGCCAAGAGGTCCCTGCTCCGCACGCACCTTCTTGGTGTGCTTTCTCTCGTGTTTCTTTTTGCCATGTTTTTGTTTTTCAACCATCATGACTGGCTGCCAGGAAGGGCTGGATTCAAAGAAAACCCTGTGACCTACACTTTCCGAGGATTTCGCTCTACAAAAAGTGAGACGAACCACAGCTCACTTCGAAACATTTGGAAAGAAACAGCTCCTCAAACTCTGAGGCCTCAAACAGCAACCAATTCCAATAACACAGACCTGTCGCCACAAGGAGTCACAGGGCTAGAGAACACACTTAGTGCCAATGGAACTATGTACAGTGAAAAAGGTACTGGGCATCCAAACTCTTACCGCTTCAAGTACATCATCAACGAACCTGGAAAATGCCAGGAGAAAAGCCCCTTTCTACTGCTGCTGATAGCTGCAGAGCCGGGACAGGCGGAGGCCAGACACGCAATCCGGCACACCTGGGGAAACGAGAGCCTAGCGCCCGGGGTCCCGATCACACGGATTTTTTTATTGGGCGTAAGTATCAAGCTAAATGACTACATCCAACGAGCAATACTGGAAGAAAGCAGACAATACCATGATATAATTCAACAGGAGTATTTAGATACATACTACAACTTGACCACTAAAACACTGATGGGCATGAACTGGGTCGCAACCTACTGCCCACATATTCCGTATGTTATGAAAACTGACAGTGACATGTTTGTCAACACTGAATACTTAATACACAAATTGCTGAAGCCAGACCTGCCTCCCAGGCATAACTATTTCACTGGTTATCTCATGAGAGGATATGCGCCCAATCGAAACAAAGACAGCAAATGGTACATGCCACCAGACCTCTACCCGAGCGAGCGCTACCCTGTCTTCTGTTCTGGGACTGGTTATGTTTTCTCTGGAGATCTGGCAGAAAAGATTTTTAAAGTTTCTTTAAGTATCCGTCGTTTGCACCTGGAAGACGTATACGTAGGGATCTGTCTTGCCAAGTTGAGAATTGATCCCGTGCCCCCTCCCAATGAATTTGTGTTCAATCACTGGCGAGTTTCTTATTCGAGCTGTAAATATAGCCACCTAATTACCTCTCATCAGTTCCAGCCTAGTGAACTGATAAAATACTGGAACCATTTACAACAAAACAAGCACAACGCTTGTGCCAATGCAGCAAAGGAAAAAGCAGGCAGGTACCGCCACCGCAAACTGCACTAGGAAGGACAACTTTTTCAAACATACGATCTGTAAGATATTGCTAAAAGCATGTATAGTTAAAAATGATTACACCCTTAGGACAAGTTTTAGTTAAAATTCATCACATAAAAGGATTCTGAAAATATTTTTTTAATTTCTGAAGACGGTAATTCTAAAAACTACATTACATACAAAGAGGTATCCTGAAAGAATCTATTTAAAAACATGTTTAAGAAGATTCTGTGTGTTGACATGCAGTAACAAGCATGCATACATCAATGGTTCAAGTGTTATGTAGGGGCCAATAGGTGTATTTGCATTTGTTTCTCACATAAATTTCAATTTAAGATATGGAAAGTCAAAAGACCCTTCATTTCAGATTCAGTTTTTCATGTCAATATATAATTAAATGTAAATAAAACATTATTGTCAATTTTAAGCAAACTTTGTAATTGTGCAAAGGATAAATTTTCTGACCTGACTATGCTAGGGCTCTAAAAACTGTACCCCGTGCAATAAGATTTAGCTGAGTTATTCCAGAACTGCATTTGTAAAGATCAGACGTCTCATCAATGCAGTTCTCATCTAAGTATTTACTTTTTAAAAAGAACTGAGATACTCATTTTCGTTTATTAATATTCACATATGTTGGGGGAAATTATTTTGACATGACATGATAAAATCAATATGTCTCAGGCTCAAGTTTTTATAGAAACAAAAAATTAAATGTTTCAGTATAGATGAACCTGTTTCCTCATTGGTGTTAAGGGCCAATGAGCTAGTATTTCAATGAGTTATTCCATTAGATCAGTTACTACACTCTTCAAGCATTATCTCTGAAAATATAGCCTGTTCCTCTAACTGAAGCAAAAGTGACTACTTACAGGCACAAAGAGAAGGTGCTGTTGAAAGAAGATAAAGAACAAAGAGTGCAGCAGCACTTTCATTCATTGTTAAGATGCACGTCTGCCAAACTGCAACATATGGGAAGTTTACTTCCTGACAGCAGGTGTACCCATGCCAATACTTAATCATTTTATGGCACCTACTTCTTTCTCTGAGTGCCAAGTTTACAAACCTGCAGTTTTTAATTCGGTAGATGACAAATATTCTGCATCACCAATTAAAAACCTTTGGTGGGGGAGGGACGAGGGAAAACTACAAATATTTGATGAACACTTGATTCTAGGATGAACAATGTATACAATGCACTTTTATTGAGTTTTTAATAAAAAAGGTAAACAAAAAAGTTTTACTGAGTGTTATGGTACAAATATTTTCACAGTAATTTTGTTTGGCACCATTACAAATTTTAAAATCAGGAGATACTAAACCAACTAACTTTAAAATGATGTTTTTATTTCATACAAGTATTTTAAGTTTATCAATGTTAATTTAGTAATGATGTTACTTATCCTAATTCTAGTAACAATCATTTTTATCCTTGATTCCATTCTGAAGTGATATTGTAAGAAAAGAGAATTGTAACATTTGATAAAGGTCAGAATCACAGAAATTGTTAAGTACTTATTATTTAATACGTTGAATTCTATTTATACTCAATTTATCTCCCATTTTCAATTGAGTAGTCTAAGTGTTCTGAAAGCTGAGCTATATAACACCCCCAGTTCTTGGTAAGTCTGTTTTTCACTTAATTTATTCCATATGATTACAAAAAAGACTAAAACTAGAAACCAAAATTACTAAATAAAAGTCACACATAAGAGGACAATACCAAATTAGGTAAGCATGAGGAAAGAAAAGAAGAATCCTTTCCCCACTGCAGAGTAATTCTCTTATTTATACCTCTTGAGTTTTCTTTTTTTTTTAAGTGTATGCGTGTACATGTGTGCATGCACTGGTGTGTATAAAGAAACAGAACCCCAGCACTATTTGTCGAGGATGTTTTATAATTACAATGCTGTATCTTTAAAAGATGGTATTGTCCTTCTGGAAAAATTCAATTTTAAAAAGTTGACTTATGAAAAACAAGTCAACAGACAACTAAATTCCTTCTACTTCAGGCATCAACTGAAAATCATTTCTATATCCCTGATAATAACACTGTCTTGAAAACTGATGTTAATCCAATGATACTGAGTTCTCAAAGAACACTGGACCAAATAATAAAGTTTCTTAGTACTGCTGAAAATCCTTATTTTAAAATAAACATTCTACTTTTAATTCATATTTGACCTTTCACTCAACAATATGTAAGCTGATTTCTTCACCAAAATATAAATTTTGATATATTTTAAAATATGATATTTAAACATTTCACCAAGTATTGTGCCTTACTCAGATCCAGTACTATGTAATTTTTACTACACATGAAAATATAATTTTAAATGACAGCACTGCATTTGGTCAAAGGAAAAATTACGGAATAATCTTTATGCTCTAGGTGTTAAATAGATACTTTAGAAGACGAAAGTACCAAAACTTTTCATACTTCCACTACTTGATTTTGATCAAAGTTATAGATTATGAAATTCTAACTCAAGTAAATAATTTAAATTTCTCACCTCTTAGTATACAGCATAATCATATATAATATCGACTGGAATATTATTATCTATTACTAGAAACACCTATGAAAGTAATAACAATGGCAACAGAGACTGACTGAGCAAATGCTGTGTGCCCGGCACTCTGTTAAAGCACTTTATATACATGTCTCACATAATCCTTATAAATAACAGTAAGAGACAGCAAAGAAAACTCATGCAAGAGGTCAAGTACCTCTACGACTAGCAAAACAGTGGGGTTCCATTTCAAAGACCATGCACCCTTAACCATTATACTAGTCTGTATGTTTCACATATGACACCTGTTATGGTCTAAAAAGCTAAACAAAAATGGCCTGTCCTCTATTCTCTGCTTATCCTTCATCTTTTGCCAGGGCCTCCAGGCCTCACGACCATTTTCGCATACTGGAGGGCACCTGATGTTAGGTGAAAATACAGAGAAGAGAAAGGAGAGGAAATCTGATCCCTCAGATGCTTTTTCTTCTAGTTTTCAGTTGTTGACATCTGGTGGCCAGAACCTTAGAAAAGCATAAGGGTTACTGCTTATCTCTTACCCCTCTGGGCACTGAGACGCACTGTAAACAGCAGGTGGCACTTAAGTATCACACAAGGTGCTTCTTCTGAAGCACAGTTGATCATTTTTAATAGAACAGATAGCACTGCATTTATCCACTCTACTGGTGAGTCACTACTGCTTTGTGATGACATGGTAAAATCCTCTGATCCAGCTGATTCCAGAATTTTTTCTCCCAGTTTTTATTGCTTAACTACAAAATCTGACTATTAAAGTAACACAGATCTAATACTCCCGCTACACATTCTAATATATCGCAGAGTATAAGTATTAGCGCTTAAACATTACTCAGAAGACAGATCGCACACGTCAAGTATTAAAAAGGGACATTTTGAGTTTCAGGAAGAAACCCATCACTGCACACTCCCATGGACACATACACACGCCCTTCCTCTAAACCTTCCTCTAAACGCAATGTAACTATAAACTTATTACTTCCAAGACACAATTTGCCAGAGGGGGAGAAATGACATTCCTGCATTTACGGAAACTTGTCTTCCTCCTGCCCTTTTACCAGCAAATGTGAGCTAATGAACAGAGTTTTAAAGCAACTATTTCAGTCTGTTATTAATCTAATTATTTCAACTTCGAATTAAATCCTACAGATTCTAAATTTGCACTTTAGACAATATCCTAAACACTAGAAAAAAAGAGATAAAAGAATCTCACTTTAGACAATATCCTAAACACTAGAAAAAAAGAGATAAAAGAATCATAAAAAAAGATTAAATGATTCAAATTCAATGATTCCTGAACTGAAATGTAAGTACTGAAAAGGGAGAAAATACATATTAACTTATTCTATAACACTTAACAAATCAACTAACTCAAAATTTAAAAAAAAAAAACCCTCAAAAATCAATCGAAAGAAAGATTAAAATACTAAGAGTCTTGATTTTTTAGTGTGTATGGATGGAAATCACAAAATGATTATAAAAAGTTAATGTGGAAAAAAGGTATCAGTAGCTAAGAAAACATTGAAAATGATGATAAAAAACTTACTATGAAGCAACAATGTGTTTGGTTTGTACTGACACAAGAACTGGGTAGTTAAACCAAGAAAGAAAAAAAAAATAGACCAGAAAGAAACCCTAGCATTTATAGTAACCTAGAATCATGAACAACACAATTTAATATTCCAATATTTAATAGAAAAACTGGCTAATGTTTCAGATTTAATGTTTAGGATTACTACTTAACTCATACTATTACAAAAATAAATTCTAGGTAGAGCAAAGTAAGTACAATACTGTACTAACAATTATCGAATCTATTACATGCCAGGTACTGTTAAAGATGCTAATGAGGGGGCAGGGGAAATATTTTACTGATTAGAGTAAAAAAGAAATCAAATAGAGAAAGAAATCAAGAGAAAAGAGATAAATAAAATACTAACCTTTACATAAAATTTACTACTGCCATAAACAAAATTTAAAAAGGCAAATTATAAATTGAGAAAATATTTATAATAATTGACAGGATAATTAACTTCACATATATAAAGAACATTTATAAGTCAGTAAGAAAAAACATCGATATTCCAAAAGAAATCTGACAAACCATAAATATATCACAAACAATGATGAAATCATCCGATAAATAAAATATAGTTAGTCTCACTAGTAGTCATCTAAATGCACTTAGAAACTAGGTCCCATCAAACTGGAAGATATTAAAATAATAAATACTCTATACGGGTAATGAATATGAGAAAGTCCCCAAATGGAAGTGTAAACTGGTAAAGTTTTTCTGAAAAACAACTTAAAAATATTTAACAAAAGCCTATGATCCATCAGCCCACAACTAAAATCTATAATAAGGTGATAATCAAAGCAGTAAAGCAGAAAATTTAAATGTCCTAACAGAGATTAAATAAACTATGGTAGTTATATAGTAGACTATTACAGTCATTTAAAATTTGGATGCAGAGACTATTTGATAACAGATGAACACTCATATACTCTATTAAGCCACCCTCCAAAAAAAATGAAGATACGAAACAATGTAGCATGGTTCATATTTCACAACCATACATATTTTAAAAAAATGAAAATGACTACGTACAAAAAGAAATGGTTGTGATTTCTGGAAAATGGAATAATATCTATTTTCTTATTTTTCTGTATTTTTTCAATTTTCCAGGTTTAAATCAGTGAAAAATAAAGTCACTAACAAACTAATAAACATCATAGCAAGGTTTGTACTATATTTTGTATAATTCGTACATACTGTGTTCACTAAATCTACTATAATAAATTCCAAACACTTTTAAAGAAACTTCTGGAGTTATGGATGAAAATCGAAATTTTAAGAGATGAATGAGCATTCAAACATTTTTTGAGAGCCCACAATTTGCCAAGCACTGACACTATGATAACTGGTCAAGATATAGTCTGTTTTTAATAAATGATGTTTGGGTAACTGGAGAGCCATAAGAAAAAAGACAGACACAGATCTGTTCCTCAACCATACATACATTAGAATAATTTTCAAACAGATCAACTATCTTAACATAAATAACAAAAGAAACCAGTTCTAGAGGGGAAAAAATGTGAATTCCTTTATAATCGTGAGAAGAGGTAGTAACTTTCCTAAATAAGACAAAACTCAGGAGCAATGAAAGATTTATAACTGTGATTATATAAAATTCTGGAAAAAAAAACTCTTGCATGGCAATAAAAACATCAACAAAATCAGAAGACAAATGACAAAGTACGAAAAGTTATTTGCAACCGACAAAGGTTTATATCCCCAATATATTAAAGAGAGAAGACAGAAGAGGAGGAGACCAGATATTCTGATAGCAAAGTGGGGAGAAAATATTAATAGTCTGCAGAGAAAGAAATGACGGGAACCCTAAACATGGTCAACCCTGGCCTGAGAAAAACGCAAATAAAAACTTCACTAAGAAACTCTTCTATGCCTACCGGGTTACAAACAAATTAAACCTGAGCAACCGACTCTTTGGACAGACCTGTGGGAAACAAGCACACTCAGACACACGACGGGGAACGCGACGCTCAGCGCAGGGGAGTTCGGTCACGTCCGGCAAGATTACATGAGCATTTACCCTTTACTCATCGATTCTGCATCTAGGACTCTCTTCTCAGAATACAGTAACAACAACACGAAATGAAATAGACAAAAAAACTATCGTTGAGGCATGATTTATAATAGCAGAAGGAGAAACGGCATTAGGCAGAAAGCAACCTAAACATCCACCCATATGGGACTGGTTAAACTAGGGTACATAACAATGTCTTTAGACCATACATTCTTTGTGGGATTACAGTCTAAGGAAAAAATAATTGCACTCAACTATGTTATAGTAAATAGTAATATTAGTAATGTTATCTTGAAATTATCATTGCAATATCAAACAGGAAATTATGCGAATATGGTTAGGAAATGCTATGAACTAAATCATTTAAGAAAATTCTTTCTATTGATTATCCATATAAACACATGTTTACATATATCTTCACTAAAATTGGTGTAGAAAAGCAAAGGTATTGAAAAAGAACATATATTACTTATTTTCAAGGATAGCATTACGTAACCATAAATGGGGTTAAAAAAAAGAATACAGGCTGACTGGTTACTTATATGCACGCGTGCATACAAACTCTTTTGGTAGGGAGAGGGGAGATAAGCAGATGAGTGATAATTATGGGTACTTTAAGCATCAGAAAAGGAAAAAAAACATTCATATTGGAAAACCACTATGCCTCGACAGGAAGAAAGTAGAAAAACCATATCTGAGAAGCAGCCGGCTTACAAAAGGCTCTGGCTTAGGATGGATGAAGTCACAGAACACAGACTTGCTGCAGAAGAGCTACTCATTAGATCATTGAAAAGAAAAAGGTTGCAACTGCGAATACCAGATTTGAGTTACTACTGTGTGTAGTGTTTCTCAAAATCCTCTATGAGAAAAAATTGGAGTTTTATCACCTGGAAATGGCATATTCCTAAAAAATCAATCATGATCTTTTAAAAATTCTAGAAAAATCCCAGCACTGGCAGATTCCCTTTGGAAAGCTACTCCACCCTCAATGAACTGGGCAAAAAGAAAACTTAGTTTTTACAAACATAAAGTTATTAATCAAAGTTCATAAGCTTAACACCAAATTTAAATTCTTTGTACATCTACCTGAATGTCTGAGCACACACACATTTAACAGTATATTTAAACCCAAGTTATCTTCTCTCATCTCCAAATGTAACACCTTTTATCATTTCACTTCTCAGAGAATAGCTATGTCCAGTCAGCAGGCCAAGTCAGAATACCAAGAATGATCTTTGCCACTTTCTCCTCTTGTTATCACCCATATGCATCTATCCCAATGACCTGGATTCCTTGTGGAATCCATCCACTTTTCCTGCTCTTCCCCCCTAGTAGTTCAAATGAGTATCCCTCACTTGAACTACTGCACTACCTTTGCAACTGGTTTCCTCAAAGTCATGCAATCTGTTCCCCAGAGTAGAGCCAGAATGGTACTTTCAAAACACAAAGTTACTCATCACCCCACCACCTCCATGGCTTCCCAATCTTCTTAGGACAACACCAAAATCCCTAAAATCCTTAACTAGCTACAAGCTCCATGAATGATTCTCTCCCTTGCTAAGGCTAATTGCTCCATTCAATCTTTTGATCTCATTTCTGCCTTCCTCTTCATTCTATAAACGACTACTCTCTCTTCCTCAAGCCTAATTTAAAAAAAAAAAAAAAATCTAGATTTTAGATGCTAAACTGAAATTTGACTCGTAAAATAGCCTCACCTCTGTGAGTTAAAGCATTTTCATCTGATGTGAGAGGAAACCTTTCTAAGGTATCTTATCAGTTTTCCTCTATAGTGATAAGACTCATCCAATGCAGATATGAGTTCATCTCCACTGAAAATAAAGTAACATTTAAGTAAATATATGTTAACAAAAAGTACAGGTATTCTGGGAAGAATAACTATAATCAGTTATACAAACTTTAAATCCCTCTCAATCATCTTGGACGATACAAAAATGGGTTTACGAACAACCTCTTAGAAGTTAATCATGAGAGCAAGGAAGTAATAGTGAAGGCGCTGATTACCGGACTTACCAAAAGCCACATCTTTTACGGTCCTTCACATTACAGTGCATTTCTAAGCAGGAAGTATTATGCCTGAGATCAAGAAGTGAGGTCTTAAATTTCCTCAATATAAATTCAAAAGAAATGAAATTGCTAGGCATTATTTACCAAACAGACCAGTTTTACCATGTTAAATTCTAGAACTCTAAAATTAGGCCAACGGAAATTCTTGAGCCCAGTCCTCCTCCAAGTGAAGAAACGTCCAATATCCACTCACTTGATAAATATTTACTGAAAACCTCTGCACTGAGATGTGAACTGCAGACACGATGATGAATAAAAACAATCATTAAGTTGAGATAACACTCCTTCCACAGAGAAAGCCTCTTATCAAACCTTAAAATAAACAAACCTTAAAATAAATAATAACTATTGGAAAGAAAAGATACACAATGTTTTGCAAGCAGTAAAAGGAATCTGAGCTGCCCAGGGTCAGAAAAGCCTTCTCTGAGGAAAAGTTAAAGCAAACCTCTAAGAGATAGATAACTAGGTAATCTGGCAAAATGGGAACAATTCCAGGAAGAAGAAAAACAGGCACAATGACTCTGAGGCGAGAAAAACTCAGGCACGAAAATAAAGTGGAAGACTGGTAGGAGTTGATGCCAGAAAGGTTAAAAAAAAAAAAAAAAAAAAAGGGCGGGGGTGGGGGGACAGGTAAAGCCACATGGAGGAGACTTACTGTTAAAACTACATGGAGAATTACTGTTTTTAACCCTAAGAGTAACAGAAAGCCATTCAAGATTTAGCAGTTTTTGGAAAACAGAAAAAAAAAAACTAATGGCTTCCATCCTCTTAAGTGCTTTAAAGTAGCACACCAGTGGCGACCTGAACAGATTAAAGAGACATATGAGTGATGTGAAAAGATCAATGACGAGACTGCTGCATCATCTAGGGAAGAATAAAAATAGTATGGACCAGGAAGAATGGTAGTGATACGGGGTAAGGAACTACAGAGATGCTGGGAAATATGCTCAACAGGCCTTCCTGAGTCTGGGTACTGCAGGTGAGGGGGAGGGAAGCAAGTGGCAAGGATAATGTCCAGCATCCTGTATTCCGGGTTGAGTTCTTCTAAAATTCTCTACTTGTTCATCTGAAAATTGTCAGCCACCAATCACCCAGAACTTCCTTCATGAAATCTCCATGTTAATGTTCTGTGTCTATATCAAGGTGGTCTTAATGACTATTAAACTATTATTTCCAGGACATTAAAAATACATATATTGAGGAGATGAGAGTACCACTTGCCAAGAGAGAAAACAATGTGTAAGAATCCAATTCACCAGGGATAACATAATAAAGGGCCCTCAGGAAATGTATAAAAGGATTGTCAAGGGTCACCAAGGGATTTTCCCCTTTCTGCCCCATTCCGCTCAGGGAAGACGCCAGGTATCATTAAAGCTTGCTGGTATTATTCACATCCTGTTGAGTATGCACTCCCTAACAGTACTCATTGCAACAAAAAAAGAAAAAAGAAAGAGAAAAGGAAAGAAAGAGAAAGTATTTCTCATTATTCAGCTGTCTTGCCTAGAAAATTACTCTTTGATCAAACCAGCACATCTTGGCATTAGAAATAGCGATAGTTTAGGAGAAATAATAAGGTACAGTCTTCAGCTAATGAGCACTGATTAAGTTTAGACTTCATAAGTAGGAGAGCCTAACAACTCAAAACAGGATGGGAGGAAGAGGGAACTAGTAGTTGCAAACACATAAAGATGCAGTGCCGGGTCACTTTCTTTACGACTGGTAGAGGCGCAAAAAAAAAAAACTGGACAGGGTGTGAGAGAATGCCATATTTAGGCAACCGGGCCATACAAGATGCCCCGCAGGTTATCAAAAAAATAACTGTGACTACAAAAGGAACCCTTTCTATTTATGTAACTGGATGGACTGCACACCTCTCCAGCGTAGTGTATTTAAGGTAGGAACACGGATGAGGCCCTGCAACTGCAGGAAGGTAGGCTTTAATCCCCTCTTCTTTCCATGCCTATTACAACACGGTCCAACTCCCCCACCAGTCATTCAACTCAAGAGATTCTCAACTGCTCCTTTGTCTTTGCCTAAGTGCTTTCTCAGCCCGGCCAACAGACAAAAAGCCTTGTAACTCTGTTCCCAAAATACCATATGCAGCCACAAATCAGAAGGATGTCTTAGCAAAAAATCAACACACTCCTTCGCTCATTATGAGAAATCTCCTTTTTAAAAAATACTAAAATCCATCCCCTCCATTTGGTTTTATGCAATTAAAAATTCCTGACCATAAAAAGAGATTAATAAAATCTTAATTCCTTCAGTACTGAAAAATACATTTTACAGTTTCTCAGTGCTGTTTGCCTAAAATCCAAATCCAGCAATAATTTTCATATAATCTGATAAATATAAAAATTAATCGAAGATAAATATAAAAATAACAGTTTTAACTACAGTACACAGGCAATGTCCATTATGCAAATACCTCCACTCCTACAACTACTAACTTTTAATGTTAAAAGTTAGTAATTTTACTTAATGAGCAAGGTGAGTTTAAACAGCACCTTCCTAAAATTTATTTAACCATGAATTCCTTAGTATATAAAATTCAAATCAAATATCGGCTACTTGCTTTAGTAAATAAATTATTACCTTCTGTATCAGTTGATAAAATTTAAAGAGTTAGCATAGTTGTGGGTCAAATCCAGGATACTGCCCATATTTACATATCCCATGGGCTAAGACTGGTTTTCACATTTTTAAGGTTGAAAAAAAAGAATCAAAATGATCTTAGTGTAAATGTCCCAATGGAGACTCCATGTATATGTTTATTAATATTTTTTATGCATGAATGAGACATGGAAGCAAATATGTGGGAGTATTTATGTATGAGACAGAAACATACTCCCCTTCTGCTACGACTGAAACTGGTTCTGTTAATTTCTCTAACTGAATTTTATGTAATAATAACTAATTGAGTAAAATGTGAACTAAATCAGGAAAACTTCTATATAATCCATTAACCATCCTTTTTAAAAAATTCTTTATGTTTTGTACTGTATTATGTATCTATTTATATCTTTCAGGTAAATACGTCGCAGTAGCAGTGAGCTGTGTAAAAATGCTTATGCTGAGACAGAATAATACACTTCTATACATATATAAAGTCGTCTGCGATGGTACTTGTAGTAGGACTTCACCTGTATCTTATATTTGTTTTTGTACTCATTCTGACTGCACTCTGAATCTTAAATTATTTTATATAATGTCAAGAAAGCACTTAAATAATTTCTTTGTAAAACTGAAACACTGAAATTTTTGAATTAATCAAGAGGGTGGAGTTTAAGAAATCGCATTAATTTGATTCCAGTGGGGAATCCTTGCCCCTTGCATCCCCATCCAAAACAACAAAGCTACAAGACTAATGCCAGACCTGTAGCTCAGAGTTCTAGCCAGGTCATCAACCACTACCCACCCGCTCCAGAGGCAAATCAGATCCTCTGGACATCTCTGCATCATGAATTTTAAATTGAAGAGAGAGGTAGTTCCCTCGCCGACACTTTTTAATAAATCAAACAAGAGTATAAGATGATAGTTTTAAAAGTGAATCGATAATGTATACATCTAAAGAAATAAACCATATCTATTTAGAGAGGCATTAGTCAGAAACACAAATAGGAACAGAAGTCAACAACGGCAAATGATGACAAATCCTATCCAAGTAGCACCTAAGGCTAAAGGTTCTCTGGCCTTGTTGTAATAGGTCTGTCTTTATTGAAGAGATGCAAATACCAAACCACCTTACTGTAATACCATTAAATGTTTGAAGGATCCAATTTAATAAGTGCTCATTGTACAACCATGCCATTATACCATGATTTATCTTTACATGGAAAATATGTAAAAAGTATTCTCCGTGTAAAATGGAGTATACTGTCCCTGGCAATTACACTCCTTACTGTAAATGAATATGTGGACATTTAGCACTGAGAACGTCTGACAAGCTTGAATAATGAACCAATCTCACGAGGTATACTACCATTGGCCACTTCGTCAGCCTTTTTCTGGGCCACTGCAAATTACTACGGAAATGCCGCTCTATGAAGCAACTCGGACCCACACGGTTGACCTTTCCCAGGGAACAGGACCGTCAGCACTGTGCTCACCGCCAGCAGTCATCTGCGCTTTGACCTGCTCTGTAACAAAGACGGTGGTGAAAATTCCTGGGACACTTAGAACCAGACTGTATGACTGTAGGACTGACTGGTCTCCAGTGATCCCCGAGAGAGTCAAGGTATAAACTATAAATGTGCTATTACCCATTAACCATACTAAAGCATGTTTTTGTAATATCTACTACACTATAATCTTTATGCTGATGTTTAAAGCTTTAAAAAAAAAAAATTACACAAGCTTTTCAAAAATACTAATGACCCAAAGCTTAGAAATAAATGAAATATATCATAGGTCTCCCAAAACTTGATATCAATTATTTAGAAGGTATTTGATTAATTATAATTATTATTTACCCATGTAAAGAAACAAGTGTTCCCCGAAATCAATTTATTTAAATAGTTAAAATGTTTAATTTTTTGTTAAAGTAACTTTTATAGGGAAAAATGTGATAATATATTCCAAAGTTCTCGACAAATTATAATGCATAAATTTACTGTCAGAGCAGTTATTATGATGTAACTCTGTTAAAATTAACAGTTCCTAAGGATGCTATGAAGTATTCTGTATAACCTTTTAATATAATAAAATTATAATATTCTAATCATCAGAGACTGAGTTTGGGGTGTTTTTAATAAAAAAGCTAAAAGCCTTCTCCATAACAGAAGTTCAAATTCTTCTGAAAGGTCAAAGACCTCCTTAATTTTAGTACTCAAGTTTGGCATTTAAATATACAAGGAATTCAACTACAAAATGTTTATCGCAACACATATAAGACAGAAATGACAAAAAGGCAGTGTAAAAAGACCACGCATCTATCTAAAAATACAAAATTTAGAGAGATAAATGATTAGATTGATAGTATACAGAATTCACTGAAGATTATGATAAAATATTAAACTGATTTTTTCTGATTTAAATTGTAATTTGTAAAAATGACAAGTTGATTTGATTTCAAAATAATTCTGTTTGATCTTATATACTACTAAAAAATCTAAATGTAAATAACAAAAGATTTTTTAATGACAACATAAAATTGGCAATCTGTTCTATGGTGCAACCTTTGTCTCCAATTAAAACAAAAATTTAAAAAAAATTAAAGCTTTAATTCCTCAGCATTAAAAATAAATATATCTTCAACTTATTCACAGGAAAGTACTGTTCTAAATTTCAAATAAGAACTTAGTTTCATCCAGACCAGAAGCAATTAGTGTTTAAAACAGATATTTAAAATGAAAGTGGGAACAATCACTCACAGAGGAATATGAGAAGCAGGAAAGACAAGAAGAACAACACTAAAAGAAACATCCATCAAGAAAAAGACCTGGAAAAGAAACCAAAACTTAGAATTAAAGATCGAGTGAGGTTGGGCACAGTGGGGGAGGGGGACGAGAAAGGAATGAACCAACTAGACAATCCAATGAATAAGACAGAATTACTAAGACAACTAAGAAAATAAAATTTGAATGTAGAGTTTATATAAAAGATTAGAAATTCATCGAAGATTCAGATCAGTTTATGAAGACCGGAAATTGACACAGCAAACCAAAATTCTGCCAACAGCCAACAGAAAAGTACCCATCAAAGAATTATCTAAAAACCAATTACAACATGTTATTCAATATAGAATTTTTTTTTCATATGAATGAATTCAAATCATCTGTCATAAAATTAAAGGAAATATTAATTTTGTTTCTTCAAACTATTGAAGAGAAATACGGAAAATAAAATCATGTCTTTGTTAAAGAACACTAGTGGTTAGTCAAAAAATAAACTGAGTCATTGGAATATCAAAGTGGTGCAATACATTCAATACTGATAAAAATTTTGTTAAAATTGAATGGATTCAGGTTGTACTGATGAAAGTAAACAGAAATTTTAAGTAAAAGCTATACTGTACTATGTCCAAGAGAGAATGCTAAATTTAAAGAAAATTAAAGCTTGTTTTTATGCATTTCTGAGTCCTACATAATTACAGCATTATACATGGACATGTAAATAAAAGAGTATATACAATAAAACCAAAATTTCGTAGTATAAATTTTTATCAGTTCGCAAAATGCTATTATATTTCCAAATTAGTTTTTTCCCTCCAGTTTTTAAAATGATCAATATTTAAAAAAAAAAAAAACACTTTAAAACAGGATGTTAACATTATTATTAAAAATTTCACAACAGTTTCTAGATTACTTCTGACATATGCACCAACACTAACTCTACCTTATGCTTCTTTCGAAAATAAGTTTTAGGATTCTGTAATCATGTCATTAGCTCTATGGTCACTGATAGATTAATTTTAAAGGGTATGTTACAGATAGTTTTAAAATAGCTAAGGTATTTTAGATAAATTCTTTCATAACATACAAAGATAAATCAACAGAATTTAATTTATAGGTTTATACCAAAACTGCCATCCATTGTGCAATGAATTTTCAATAAATCTCAGTAAGATACATTAACTGTTACTTATACATTAAAATTCCCTGGCACCTATCAATATGGTCTTTTAACATAATTCATTTTTCTTGAAGTACGTTAGTATCGAAATGCTGATTGTGCTGACAAAATACTACGGTGAAATGAGATTTTAGTATCTCATATCACAAAGAAGGTATCAGTGCAGGGAGATTAATAACCACCCATCACTACAAGTGTTCGGACTAAGTACTGCTCAACTTTTTTTAAAAAGGGTGCTTTCTGTACTATTCAGCATTAAAAGTTTACAAAATATTATATGGTTAATATAAAAATATTTCTATAATAAGTATAATTAATTCAGTGCTACAATTAAACAGTACTGAAAGGAACAATGCTAAACAAGGTTTACCTGATTACATTTGAACAAAACGAATCCCAAAAGAAGTTATTATAAATTTTTTTTCAGAGGAGAAAATCATTTTTACTATAAAGAAGAGTAGTGACAGAAAAATTAAAATAAGAACATCATCTTTATCATTAAGAGAGAACGAGGGCACTTATAAAGGCCCTTCTCTGATTTGTTAGCTGCGGAAAGAATGGAAGGGCTGAGATTCAAAGCCAGAGCTGACCTCAAAGCCTTAAATCTGGAGTGCTTCCAACTGCTGAACTTCTCTTTAGCAAGCAGAAAGGCCGCAGTGTCTAAGAAGGCCGCATACGGCAGTGCGGGAGGCATCCGCAGAGGCTGTGGCGAGCTGCGGAGCGCGCCCGTCTGCGGGAGGCAGGCACTGCCCACGCGGTGTGTCCGCCGCTAAGCCGGGCTGCGCGCTCGCCTTGCCAGACAGCGTCTCCAAAGAAGGGCAATCCAGGCTGTTTATGGGACACGCTCTTTATTTTTAAATGTTTTAAATTATAACGGAAGCCCAGTAAAACATATCGGGGGCCCAATTTAGATAGGCACAATGACTCCACGAGCGCGCACACCGATAGGCACACGGTGTCTGCGCGCTGGTGTTTACGAGAAGGCAGGCGGCGTCCAACTCCGGGAAGAACTTCGCTATAGGCACCCTGAAAATCTACACGACAACCAGTCTTCTTCACACCTTTCTACTTGCCATATTCTTCTCACCAGAGCACTTACGCCTGCTTTTTGCTCACTATTCCTAAAATGTGCTTTCCTACAGTCTTCAAGTGAACTCCTGCTCAAACTTCAGACCTGACCTCCCTTTTATATGTGAGTAGTGGATACGTCTCTCCTCCAAGGGACCACGGATAAAGTCTTGGAGAACATGCCTGAGTTTGTGCATCTCTGATGTCCCAGCACCTAGCACAGTGAATGGCACATCGTAAGCATTCAGTGAGTATTTGGTTAAGGAAGAGAAGAAGGAGATAAAGGAAGGAGGGCCCCTACGGAAGCCTTCATCAGTTGTCTTATCGTCTGCTGGCCTGGGCTTAGCCCCGCTCCAGAGCATTACTGCTACCAGAGCTCTCCCAGAGATGGCCAGTTAATCAACACCTGAACGGGAACGAAAAAAGCTCTCTAAAAGGAGGGGCAGGGAGGGTTACTGAAAGTACACATTCCCGCTTAAGAAGAGAAGTTCGTGAAGAGATTGAGATTTTGGGTCCTCCTAAAAAGTTAAAAAGTTAATGATGATATTACTACACTTCTAAAATAGATACTGAAAATTCACTCAAGTTTACAATCGGAAAAATGATTCCCTAAACACTTATTATAAGAACTACACTGTCTATCAGAGTCCATTCAAATAACGATCTTAAAGGAAAGCCTTGGATCTGTACAATTTTGGGGTGCAAAATATTCAGACAGCAAGGCACTCAAGAGTCAGTGATACTCAGTGGAGCAGAGGCAAGAATGAGGAGGGGCCACAAAACGCGGCCTTTCTACCTGGACACAAACATGCTGGACTGGGGGCTAAAGTGGAGTAGCTCTAAATTCAATTACCAAATCCTTATACAGAAGAGGAGCAAACTCCAATCACGTCTTCTATTCCCTCTCCAGTGGGGCCACGAGCTTCCTACCACCACCTAACAAGGCAAGGTCTTCACAGACCCCTCTCACTTACTGTATAACAAAATGCATTGCCAAGTGGCATCATCTTGTCTAAGATGCCCCCTTCACAAAAGGAATCCATAGGAATATTCTGGTATTCCCCGAACTAAATGGCTTCTGCTCCCAACCCAGAACTTGTAAGGGGCTTCATCTACACGGAATCTGTGTGACACGAGGCTTTCCCAGCAGTCTTAACCGGAGGCAGACAGACTCTGGGGATAAATAAGCTTGGGAAAGAGTGTGAGCTCTTGAGTCGTGTACTAAAAACGGTGAGATTCCTGTACCATGAAATCCGTTTAAATTAATGTTCCTTAAATATCATAGGACGCAAGTAAGATGTGCAGGGAAGGCTCCTGACTCAGAGAAGTCCTCTAACAACTCTGACGCTTAGGTCCTGCGCCTCCGGAACATTCACTACAAATGCATTTCTTGGCCTAAGTCAAAAGTTAACCAGCGACCCAACTACACAAATTTGCAACTTTAAAGATACCTGGGCTTCCGCTCCTAAAATAAATTTCAGTAATAACCTTTATGAAAAATTACCAAAATACCCTGGATGAGTATTAATTTCTATAAATCTCAATAACTTATGACTTACAAAGTATTGTTATCAAAACACCCATCTCTTTTATATAACACGTATAGGAAAAGTTCATTTGCACAGACATTTTCTAGCCATCTGCAGAAGTTGACTCATTAATTTATTAGTCTTATATCTAACAGAACTCTAGTGTCTTGAACTTAAGAGTTATGTAGGTCACTCCTAAAAGAGATCGATCCTAATTTGAGTAAATATGTTTATCAACCAGGCACATCAAAACTCTGAAGAACAATGGTAGCAAAAATGAGCTGGACATAAATTATACAGGAAGTCACACCTGCGCAACAAAGCCTTTAACATACATTTAACTGTGTTGTATATTTAGGTGGGTACCATTAGAAAAACTCACTTAATTGAAGAATAGGGTAAAAAACCTGAAGACACCCACAAGCTCACAAACAGGTAATAATTCCAAAAGAAGAAAAAGGAAGGAAATTTTTTTCAAGTAGATGCATAGTGAGGTTCTACTTTTAAAGAGAAACATTTATTGGCGACTTCAAAGCTTTCAAATTCAGACTTTTCTATATATTCTTTAAGAACTGCTAAACTGAATCAGGTCATAAGCAGCAGAGATTCAAAATGGGTATAAAAATATTAGAAGCACTAGCAGTTTGACCATTTTTAGTCTTTCTGTTGCATTCCTACATGTCTTCTTGTGATTTCTGTAAAATCACACACCATAAACTGATTTAAATTCACCTCTATTAGTATATTTAGGAACACAGTCTGATGAGGCAGCAGAGCCATAATCATTCATATAGTGCTTAATTAAGACGGTGTCCTTGGATTTTAGAAAACTGTTTTGTAAAAATATTCACTACAAAAACTATCACTGGTTTTACTATCTGCATAGAAACTCAGTAATGAAACCAATTTAACGGCATTTCAAATGAGACGTAAGTAAACATGGTGACATCACCACCACCACAAAAAAACATACAGTGGTGGCTACCAGAGTAAGACAACTTTGGTCCCACAGTAATTCCCTAGGGAGTGGCCAGTAGGCATGTTTTGTCCCCAAGGAAACATCAACGAATGAACCTTTTAAGACTTGAAGTTAAATCTTACAGCCATGAATGTCTTCTGAAGTCAGGAAACACTAGGCAGGTGTCATAAGATGGGTGTGTCTCCTCTCTGACCACTTTGCCATCACTCATGAGACTCTGGAGACATGTGCCTTCTGCTGTTGCCTTCCTCCTGGGCCTCATTCCTGACCCTTAAATTGTCTTCCATGGAATGCTATTCTACCAGCCTCCACTCAACTGTCGTCGCCTCTGCAGAAAGACCTCTCTCACTGCTCTTAAGAAGCCGCCTTATTCAAAGCCCTAGTCCCAGCAACCAGAACACAGTCTGACACAGACCTCAACATGTACTTGCCGAATGCATTACGACTCCACATGCTACTTCATGAATACAAAAATAAATCTCACGACCATTTAAAAACGGGTGGACTATTAGCAAAATACCTAATCCTCAGTTCTAATTTGAAGTCCGGAAAAATAATAAAAATCAACTTTTAATATCGGATTCTTCATACGTATTTGTTGTTTCTAGAAATGAGTAAAAGTATGGCAAGATATATCTTGATTCTGAGAAATCACAGCATATATACAATGACTCAAGTCATATTGGGTCCTCAAAGATCTGATGACTCACAGAAGCAAAGTAGGTTTGGCATTAGTGTTGTAAATATACAGGTTCTCTAATTAATGCATACACATGTGTTTTAAGTGTCAAAGTTATAACAGTCTATAACATAAATATGCAAAATGAGGTTAACAGAATTCCTGCTCTATGTCATCCTGCCCTATCACTGACTAAATATTCTGTTCTTCAGGGTTAAATATGGCTTAGTTGGAACACCAAGAAATAACCACCTTTAGGGGGTTAAAAAATACACTTTGCTAAATGTTGAGTCAAAGGCTTATAATCATGGATACCCAACTATCTGGTTCTGTCAAGTATGCCCTTTGCAAGCATTACATCAACCACTGTGATCTGTCTTTTTAAAAGAATGTAAAGGATTACATTTCAAAAACTATAAGATATTATAGCAAACACTGGAGAATAAAGGTTATCTTCAACACCTGCTACTCATACGAAATGCCTGAAACAAAAGAACGTCTGCAGTCAAAGGGACTTACCGTCACAGACTTCAGTGTCATACCATGGTACGTGCCCATAGTGTCGATTTTGAAGCCTTCCGTTTCTATAAAGAAAGAGGATTTACTATTAGAATGTATGTAGTTCATGATTAATAACAAGTCTAAAGTAATGATCTACATTATATTTTGACAGCTCGATCATATAACAAAGCTTTGAATCTATTATATATGTGTGTGTATATATATATATATATATATAGTTAAATGATATACTTCTGAAGATAAAAAGTTTAAAAGGGGTACTAATCCAAAAATACATTGAATACACACCAAGAAGCCTGTTGTATAGAAACTGGTTAAGACTGTCTCTACACTTGTGTTCAACAATCATACAGTTGGTTGAGAATACCAAAAATTATACTGACTAAAATACTGTATCATATAACCATCGATTTACTTCTAATAATTATAGTACCACTAAAAGTACCTGTTACCGTGAAAAGTCCTTAACTTATAAAAAGTTGTGTTCCAAAATTATGACAGGCACGCTATAATTTGTAGGAAAGCAATGTTGTAAATAGGAGTAAGGGTTCCCAGACAGAAGTCCAATGTTTTTCTTTAAAGCATCATGTATTAAATAGCTTACACACCACAAGCCATACAGTCTCTGTCACGACTACTCAATAATGCAGTTGCGGTGCAAAAGGAGGATAAACAATACATGTAAACAAATTGGCAGAGCCTGACCTGGCCCATGGAGGGTTAGGTTTGGTTTGTGGGCTGTAATCTGCCAACTTTTACTTTACAGAATTCATTCCGCAAGAAAAACATTGCAGTATATAAAGATGGGCTACTGTCTTTCAAGAGCATGAATTCGGTACATGATTTTGCCCAATAAATGAAGTCAACATACAAAATTCAGTGCATCGAGGCAATACATCCTTTAGCTAAACTTAAAGAGATTTCAGATTATATAGGGAAAAAATCGTAAATGTTAACCTTCCATTTGCTTCTGTCTCATTTTTTTATCAATCAAGTCAAAACAAACGAAGATCCCAAGAGAAGACACACTGGCATTCGCCCCGCCTCACTGGCCACATCTCTGACGTGGAACCAGTGTACCGCGTAGGCTTTCATAAGTCAATCCTCACACAGAGACTCCAACCGACACTCCCCAAACCCTCAATGTATACATCCGTAATTTGGGAAACATAACTTGATATGTACAATATCTACTCTAAAATAACCTTTTGAGAAACAGAATGTTAATAACAGCAAATATAATACATATAATTGCTTATTATAGCTTATTATTATAAACCAGTCACTTATACTAGGGACTTCGTATTAACTAGTTTAATCCCCATAATGAGTGGGCCATGGTCCAACACTTTATTTACAACAACATGTGGTGGGCCAGGTTTGGCCTGTGGACATTAGTTTGCCCAGCCCTGCTCTTGACCACCAGGCTGTAGTGCCTCTCAAGTTGAGCACAACCACAGTAAAAGATAAAAATGAAGTGACTTGCCTTCTTTTCCTTTGAATCTTTCCTGATCATATCTGTTGTAGGCAGCTGGGATAGGCTGTTTTGTTCGCAATGTGGGATCCTGTGGAAAAATTAATTATAAGTTACAAGTTAAATTTTTAACTTGTTACTTAATAGTCATAATAAAAACCACAATAAAGGTATTGTTTTCTAAGCTGTTTGCTTTAGCCAATGAGACAAATGCGAAGAGTCACTTGATGCTTATTTTCAAGATATCATTTACTACTAAAAAATTACCATCCCTATTAGGGACAAGGACAAAGGACTCCGAGTAAACCTGCACCAAGGCAAAAAGCAAAACTCTTAGATACTGCGGAAATAAAGGAGATGCACTTAGAACTTTCATACAGATTACTTAGATTTCTTTAAGAAACAATAACCTCACTCCAATTGAGTTTTTCTTTAACAACAAAAAAGGCCTTTTAATTCAAAGTTTATTGGGCTGATCTTTTAGAGCCTTCTAACTGAATTATCCTCCAAATTGTTATTCCTTAAATTAAAATAACAACTATGACAATAAACTCATTATAAGTGTCTAGGGTACTATTAAAATTAAAGTTATTATTTTTTGAATACTTAGAAAAAACTGCCAATCTAATGATGGATAATTTTTCACAAATACTTTATCTAAAACTCAATCTGATAATTGAAAAAAGCACGTTTGTAGAATATTCCCAAAACTGCTTGAGAAATTCATGATATTTAGGAAAACTAAAATATTCTTCATTTAGTTACAATTAGCACTACAAATAAAAGATCCTCATATCAGATTGTCACTAGTCATATATTACCAAGTCTACTGACAATATTCATCTAAATACCAGCAAAAATTCACTTCTAAAAGGTTAAACACCAATGATTTAATAAACAAACCAAACTACTAGCTCTTGTAAAGACTGTATTAGTAGTCTATCAAATTTTGATATTCTTTTTAAAATTCTATAAAAACTTAAAATTTTTATTTGTATATTTTTTCCTTTGTTGAATAATCATATGAGACTAGCTGAATTTTCAACAAAACTAGAGGGTCTGTCTGACTTAAAATACACGCATTACGTCACACATGAAATTTACTTTGAAAGGGTCCTAAGTGGCACCTCAAAGAGCGAGGAAGTCAACTTTCCAAAACAGCTAAAACTAAGGCACAAGGACCAGATAACGAAAGAACCCATTCGCCAAGTTACAGACAGCAATGATTTTTAAAAGAGCCCCAAGCGGATGGTAATGGAGATTTCTATTACTAACAGTGGTCAGTGACTGTCCCCAGCAACAATGAGCAGGCCAGCTACAGTTTACCCGATTACTCAGAGGGCTTCCCCTTAATGAACCCTTTCAGAATCTGACCCAGATATGTCTACAGTTAGGAATCCCTGCTGAGGTCACTGATGATGATAAGGAAGGTTTTCACATCCTTCAGGTAGGTTGAAATAACAAAAGGTTTAGAACCTACTAATTGAAAAACTTTAAGGTGAGATGTCTTCAAAATTACAATACTTAAAAGTCAACATCATTTTCATAAACGACTCTATGAGCAGTGAAACATTCTCACCGCAGGTGCTGCATTTGGAGCTGGTCGCTGTTCAGGCGCACGCCCTTCTTCCCTGGCTTTGACAGACTGAAGAATCGCGAATATATTCTTAGAAAAATTCTGAAATACAAATGAATTTTAATTAAGCCCACTTAAAAGTAAAAACTCAAAGACAGTAAGTTAACCTAACAAGCAATTTCAGACTAAGTTTTCTTCCTCTCAATTCTGCCCCACTATACCATCATGAGCTATTACTGTTATATGCATTAGAAAACATCAACTACCATGGGGAAATTGATCTATTATTATAAACCCAGTGTCATTCATTTATTTCCATTTTACTTAAACTACATAATTAGCTATAAATTTATTCATATTCTGCATCTATTTAAAATGTAACCAGGAAATAAGGTGACATTCAAATAAAATATGAAAGATTTGTTATCAAGAGGCTTCATAACTCAATCACTACTCCAGTGTTCCGCCCCTTACCCACGGCAGGTACTTTCCAGGGCCCTCCAGGTGCAGGATGCTGCAACTGCAGACAGTACAAACCCTCATCGCTCTTCAGCTCTGCCAGAAACGTGGCAGCAGCTTCTTCATCAGCAGCTGCAGCTACTTCAGTAATTCTGACATTTTTCAGCCCAAACCTAATTCTGAATCTGTGTAACCATGCCTCACTTGCAGGAAATGGCTTCATGCCACTCATTTCAGGCAATCCCTTGCAGAAGTCTTCTTATAAACTCAATGCTTTCTGGCGTAACGCATTTTTTTTTTTTAACTATTTTCAAAAATGCACAAAAAGTAATGACAAGAGTAGCACTATTTAATATTTTTGCAAATCTACTTAATGTCTGGCTTAATAGAAGACGGCTGTATTCCCATATCTACTTCTACATTTAATATTTCTTGTGACACCTTGTTTTGGTTAAAGCTTATTAAAGAAAAACTAGCCTCACAAAGAGAACTGGAAAAGGAGTAGTAGTATAATCATCTTCAGATGACTGGATATTCTTCTTTGATATCATACCAAAACTCAGTGAGTGAAAGTTTCTTAAAGGTTACTGCAATGTAAAACCACATCCATAAACTTTTTGTACTAAAAAATCCATTGGTCTCTCTTATACTTTAAATGGATTATTTTTTTCACCCACGCAATAGCATGCATTAGTCAGGAAAATATCACTCACTGAGTTATGTAGATTTCCCAAAGACTGACATTGTGTTTATACAATGTCAACAAATTACATCTGTTAGTATCATCATGGAAGAGTCTTTAAGGATAAAGAAGCTAGTATGGTCACAGTAGCAAAAATAAACTTTTAAAATCCCCATTTTCCCACTAAAGCTCACATTGTGTCACTGGCAATAAATACTGTCAATGGCTTTCCTTAAAGGACAAACTTACTTCCTTCATTTTCGAAAAAATGTTTGCCAAATAGGTAAGTCTGAATAATACAGTTATTCGAATAAAAAAATGGTCTTCTGTGAAAAAGCAGCTGGTTCAGCACTCAACTTAGACAGCAGCACAAGTGCTATGCATGGAGATGATCGTCATATTTTGGCATGCAGCAGTAATTTACACGTTATGACTTCACCACACAAATTACTAGAAAGATGTTATTCGAGGCCACGATTTAATAAAATCAGTAAATTTTAAAAGTTCACCAAGGACATTATTAGTGGGTGAAAACCACAATGGCTACTGGTAAAGGCTGGTGCTGGTGCCCACAGTTACACCACCATTGCTTGTGCACCAGCAGAGGGAAGGCCAAAGCAGTGACAGATGCAAATAGTCTTAATCTTATTAAGAAAATGGATGAAAATCTCACCACGTTAAAAATAATGAAGTGTTGTGTGAGAGACACAACTTTAGAAGATCTATCAAAATGTAAGAAACTATAAAAATGTTATGTTATTTCTGTGTGGTAGAAGTAGAGTGATTTTGTTCCTGTAATGATCTCTTTTTATCAACTTTCCAACAATGAACAGCACTAATTTTTATAGGTTTAAAAATGTGTTTTTAATGACTATAAAATCAAGTTGTTTTATGTAGGGTACTTGCACTGGTTAACATAAGAGGACATATTTATATTTCTGATGAAACCTTCAACTTGTCTTTGATTCCAGAAATTCAAAAACTAAGAAGACTCTGATACCGGATAAAAACAAAGGTCTATCTAAAATCATGTAGCCTTTGAGGGCTATGAGTACCTACAAGGTTTTTACAGTTTGGAAGACTAAACAGTATACAGAGAACATATAAGTCAAAATCATTTTTTGTTTTTAAAAATGTTAATACTCATAGAAGTAAACCTAGCTACCAAACAACTCTTAAATTAACCTGTTTTTAAAATCAGACAGTGATTCCAATGACACTACATTAAATTAGAACGCTGTTTCAAAACGATGGTACAATCCTGCCACCTAGAGCTCAGTAAAAATTATTCAACTTAGTTACTAGAAAACTTAATGTTTATTCTACAAGTAAGAAGGGGCATATCATTTATGATTTATTCCGCTGCTATGTAATTCTGACTTTTCAACACTTATAAGCACTGTTAGAACAATATAAGTCACAATATTCAACTATGAGCCCTATATTAGGCAATAAAAACGAGCGGTAACAGGTCACTTGATTGTAAATACAAATATTAACTCATGTTCTCAGATTTCTCTAAAATTGTAAGCTCTAGAGAATGATTCTTAACCTTGAGCTCTAGTACTCTGTAAAAGAAGTAAAAGCACCCCTCAAAAAATAATTCTCTCCTTTACATAATCTTTTCTAGTAGCTTTATTCTTACTAAAAACAGTGCAGTAAATTTGAGGTCAGATTCCAAAATCCGCAAATGAAACTAGCTTGCCAAGACCAATCCTAAAGCTCATTTTCATCGGTAACCTCACACGCGTCTATGAACTCCCTTGCCGAATCATCAATCACTATTAACGACTGTGCATCAATGGAGAATTAACGTTTAGGAAAACTGGACGGTAGCGGGGGGGCGGGATGGGGGACGGGACAGGACATGAAATTATGTAAGTGAAACAAAATTCAGTGCAACCTTTTTGGAGCTCCATTAAGATACTGGACATTTAGTGTCTTTCGAATTTTTATCAGTCAAAATTTCAAGTACGCATTTCCTTTAGCCAGCATTTTGCTCCTAGGAACTAATCCTGTTGCTATATACACATAATGCACAAAGGTCTAGGTACAAGGATGCTTTTTAATGCATTATTTCTAATCGTGAATAAGAAAAGTAGAGAAGAAGGGAAGAAAGGAGGAGAAAGGGGAGGGAGGGGTGAATCCTACAATCCTGTAGAGCTACAACAACTGACTTCGTTAATAAGGAACAAATAAATATTGCTACAGCCACGTAACAGAATATAATGTACAAATTCATACATAGTATGCGTGCAGCCTGATTTTCTTAAGTTCTCTACTTTGTGGAGGAAAAAAAAATACTGATATTAATGACCAGAGAGCTTGCCATCAATAATCTGTTTATTAAGTTTAAGCAAAGATCTGCTCAACAAGAAAACTGGGCCATTCCTTGGATTCACAAATACGGTGCAAATCAAAGGGCTTGCACTTTGAGTCAGACTTTTCCATCAGCTTCTTTGGTGACCAAAAACCAACCATGTGGCAAAACAGAATGGCATATATGGGCACTTAGGAATCTAGGCTACTAATCTTTGGGAAATATAATTTGAAACCTTCTAATAGCAAATTTTAATCAATTCTATAACCATCACAGATTAAATACACACACTCCTTCTAATGGATGAGTAAAGTATCTGAATTACCTTTCCTGTGCTCTGTAAGATGGTCGTCCGTGTCCTCCACACTCTCTCTCTGCTGACGATATCTCGGGTCACATCTACCTCAGCGTCCACAAAGCTCCTCTGTTTAAGAGCAGTGATATCATCATCTAAGTCAGTCTTGATAGTAGATCTTTTCTTAGCCATAATTTTGGCTTTGATTGCAGCAATTTTTTCCACTGACATAGCTTCAGACAAAGACCTGAAAGCAATTTCTTTTTTGAAATTCCATCGCAAGGATCTCTTGAGCACATACATCTTAAATATGTTTTGGTACATTTATAATTCTTGGTAAAAATACTTTTAAATGACAATGATTAAGATTTTCTTATTTATAAAAATGACATATTTGACATTTCATGATCATATCAGATTTTTATCAGTAAAGAACCCAGAACCCATGTAGAAATATTTTATGAGAAAATTAGTAATTTCTTAGAAGGATCAATGCAAAAAAAAAAAAATTTTTCACAGCCCTCTATCTATGCAAGTTATACAAACACACAAACACACCACCTTGGAGGTGGGGGTGAAAACGCATTCTTCAAAGAATTCAAAGTTTAGATTATCCCTGAAATTTATTTCAAGGTTTCAATATATCAAATTCAGAGCTGACAGAGGCTTTTTATAAGCCACATAAACAAATACTCCTTTTAATGTCTGGAAGATGAAACCCTATTTTGAACTTTCTTTTTCTTTACTTGATTTTCAAATAACAGGTAAAATAGCAAACAGAGGCTATGTTTTCAAAACTATAAAGAAACACAACACTGAAAGTACCAATTTTATTAAGATGATAAGGTTAGTGTTTTTTCCGACAATAAAAAATGAGAAAAAGAATTAAAAAGTGTTTGGGTACCTTAACTGTTGACAAAATTATTACTCTAAACACAAGCTGACAATCTTGAAATACGTTTAAACAACATCTGGATAAAGGACAGGAATTCCTGCAGGTTTAAATACGGTAATATTACACAGTATACAAGTTTACTTATATTATGTATGGAGGTGCTTTATAACAGATGTTCAATATGTACCTAGTATTTGATTCATATAATACTATGCAATTTTCCCTCAAAATTGAAAGCATAAAAACATACATTGAGCCAAATTAAAATACTTTCCTAAATTATAATGACGTGTGCATTGGGCTTTCACTTCTAGCCAAGATGACGTAACAGAGGCCAGATCGGCCCTCCTTTGAAAAATTAGTCAAAATACACGAAATGACAGATACTTGACATCAAGCAATGACAGACAGTCATCTCTATCTAACAAATGAAACCAAATAAGTGAGCCCCATATGTGCCACAGTTTCTTGCCTTTTAAAAGTTTCCAACATGACACAGGGCAGAGAACCCAGGCAAAGCTTAGTAGACTTTGAGAAAATGGACCTGCATCCAGGAAAACCCAGCAGCTGGAATTCATAGGCCAGAGAACCTGAGAATAGAGAGCTGCACTAACGGTCTCCCTGGGGTCTTCCCGCAGAATACTACTTAGCACATGACCATGAGGAAATTGAAGCTAGGCGGAGAATCGCCCAAAAGAATTCAGAGAGCAATGTCCAGGGCTCACAAAGGTGAAGAACAGCACCTGTCCCCACCAGCCAGGCTGGAACCTCATACTCAGGGGACATCAGGTAGAGTACTCAGAATAGACTTCTCTCACCTAAGAGTACAGAACAATCACCCTACTGAACACTATTCAAATAACAAATGTTAAAGAACAAGCCGGTTCCAAGTGATTTAACTATGTCTCAAAACAAAAACAAATGAAAAAATTAAATTCTTGATTGTATATGGCCTCATTAGCAAATTCTCCCAAATGTTGGAGGAAATAATACCAATTCTAAACAAACTCCTCCAGAAAACTGAAGAGAAGGAAATACTTTCCAATCAATTCTGAGACCAGAATCATCTTCATGTGAAAAAAGACATACATTACAAGAAAACTACACCTCATAAACATAACTGCAAAATTTCTATATAAATTTTCAAATCTAATTTAATAATATATAAAAAGGATAATACATCCTGACTATGGTAGGCAGCTCCTGAAATTATTATTTAATAATCTCTACCTTCTGGCATTCACACCCACACTTAATCCCCTCTGTGTGTGTGTGTAGAATACTGTACAAGGTGCAGAGTGTTACTCTAAAGATTTGGCTACAAAAAACACTAACTTCTATCTTCCATGGCCTCTCTCTTGCCCTCTTATTGGCTCACTCTGATGAAGTAAGCTGTAGTGTTGTGGAATATTCTATGGGCAGACCAAATGTAACAAAGAACCAACAGACACCTCTAAGCAACAGGTGAAGAACTGAAATGTGTCTACCAGCCTGCGAGGAACAAGCACGTGAACTCGGAAGCAGATCCTCTTGCCTACGTATGAGAGAAGTCTTGGCCAACCAACGCCTTCAACGTGGCATCGTGACAGATCCAGAAGTACAGAAGCCACCTACATCACCTCAAGATGCCTGACTCTCAGAAACCGAGATAACGAATGTGTACTGTTAAGACGCTATGTTCCAGGTTAACTTGTTGGCAACAATAACAGATAATAAAATAACCAAGTAGAGGTTATTCATAGAAGACAAACGTTCAAAAAATTAATTCACCATATTAAAAGAAAAACTGTATGATCATTTAAATAGAATCAGAAAAAGCATTTGACAATAGCCAGCATTCCTTTCTGATAAAATACCAGCAAATGTGGAATAAAAAGGATATTTCCTTAATCTGTTAAAAATTATCTACAAAAAAACACCTTTTGCTAACCTGTTTATATAGTAAAGGAAAGCTTCCCCCTCAAATGAGGAACAAGAAGGTCTAATCTCACTGCTTCTAGTCAACACTGGGTATGCAAGTCTAGCCAGTGCAAGAGGCAAGGAATAAAACGCATCTAGTTTTGAAATAAAAAAAATAAAGATGTACTTTGTGTATACAACATGATTATCTATGTAGAAAAGCCAATGAAATCTACCAAAAAAAGTTACAAAGGACAATCAATGAGTTTAGCATGACTGCATGATTCAAGGTCCATAACCAAAAGTCCGTTTGTTTCTATACTGGCAATATATAATCAAGAATTTAAAAAATAAATAAAAAATAAATTAAAAAACCATTATCAAAAAGTATGAAATACCTGTAAAAAATGATAAAAAGACAAAATCATACACTGAGAATTATAAAGTTTTAAGAAAAAACAAAGCAGACTTAACTATCTCTCCATTATTAGAGAAATAAACCATGTTCCTAAGTCAGAAGACTCAGTATTTTTAATATGTCAATTCTTCCTCAAACTGGTCTACAGATTCGATGCAATCTCAATCAAAATCCCAGCAGGCTTTTTTGTAGAAAGTTGCAAACTCATATAGAAATGCAAAGGACCTAAAACAGCAAAGCATCCTTGAAACAGTACAGAGATGGGAGGCTAACACTACTTGATTTCAAAACTTATAAAGAAAGAGAAATGTAAACAGTGTGCTTATCAGCAAAAAGACAAATAGATCAACGATACAGAATAGGTCCAGAAATAGAACTATACATGAAAGAACTAATTTTTTTTTTTATCCAGGTGCAAAGACCAATAATGCTGAAACAAGTGGCTCTCCATTTGCACAAAATTGAACTTCGGTCCCTGTCTCAAAAAAACAAGTGCATTTTTATCCAGACCGCATACAAAAAATTAACTGAAAGTAGATCAGACTAAAATGTAAAACCTACAACTATAAAATTTCTGCAAGAAAAAACTTTGTTGACCCTTTTCGGGCAAAGATTTCTCACATCTAACACTGAAGCACGATTCACAAAAGAACAAACTGATAAATTAGACTTCATAAAAATTAAATATTCTTCAAAAGGCAGCTACGGGAATAAAAAGGGAAGTCAGACTGGGAGGAATGTTTCCAATGCATCCTTTAAAAAAGTGCTTGTACTCAGAACACGTAACGAACTTTCAAAACTCGATAATGAGAAAACAATCAAGTAACAAAATGGACAAAAATCTGAAGACACTTCGCCAAAGATGACACAGGGTGGCAAATAAACACATGAAAAGGTGAGCGGATCTTTTAACTTTGAAATGTTAAAATTAAAAAGCCTGATTATACCAAGAATTGGCAAAGATGTGAAAAACCCAGAATTCTTAAACGCTGCTGGTAAAAATTTAACAGTGCAACCACTTTGAAAAACAGGCAATTTCTTAAAAAGTTAAATCTACAATACTGTACGATTCAACTATTCCTCGCCTAGGTATTTAACTCAAGAGAAATGAAAACATGACCATGTAAAAACTGTACACCAATGTTCATAGCTTTAGTGGTAATAGCCAAAAAAACAGCAAGAGTGAAATGTCCATTAACAGGTAACTGGGAAAAACATTACAGCCACACAAAGAAATAGTACTCAGCAATATAAAAGGATGACCTATTGACACTTCCAACATCAAGGATGAATCTCAAAATGATTGCGCTAAATGAAAGAAACTGGACCCAAAAAAAGTCCATACTACAAAATTCCATTTATATTTAACTCTAGGGGGGAAAAAGACTGATCTCAAGCAATGGCAGATCATTTGTTGCCTGGGGAGAGGATGTGGCGTGGGCAGAGCACAGGATTACAAAGGTGTACGGGAAAGCTATGGGTGGACGGGAAAGCTATGGGTGGACGTGACGGCCATGATCCCGACTGCGATGACCATTTCACAGACGTACACACATGTGAAAACTTATAAACTCACACTTTTTAAATACATGTGGCTTATTATATGTCAAGTATCCTCAACAAAGCTTTTTAAAATCTGCGTTGATTTAAATTGTTTGGATAAAACTTCCAAAAACCTGCATTGTGCCAAGGAAAAATTAAGAAGTGATTCTAACTATAGTAAAAACAGGCGATCAACAAAATAAGAGGCCAAAGCCAGCCACGCCCATTCATTTAGGAACAAAAGCACCTACAGCTGTTTCCCACCCACGAGAGAGCTGAAAAGTTGGAAAAAAAATATATATGACTTGCAAAGCCAAAATACTGATTACGTGGCACTTTACAGAGCAAGTTTGCTGCTCCTACTATCAACAAGAGATTACATGATGATATATGAGTAGCTTGGATTATAAAGTAATTTTAAAAAGGAAAGATCAATATAGTAGTAACACAATCGAGAAAATTTTTCAGAAAGCACAATTAGCACAATGGCTTCCACACCCCAACACACACCTAACATCTGTGGGACTTAGGGCATAGAGGCACATAACGAATACAAAAGGTAAATGTAAATGTAGACGGCATATTAACATCCCTCTTCCATATGACCTTACATATACCTAAACTGTCTACTTTTCCACTGAAGAAATTCTTACCTAATCTGTTCAGTCTGTACAATTCCTTCTTTGTGACCCTCCAAGCGAGCAGCCAATCTCTCTTTATCAAGGCGCACACACTCTTCATCCTGAAAACCATCACTGGTTAGTAAACATTTTAAATGTTTATTTAACTTTTATAAAGGAAAAAAAAAAAACTCCATGTAACTTCCCTTACATAAATTCCCACTCATATTCCCACTTATATTCCAAGCATTACTGACCTTATGTCAATTTTAAGACTACTTTTAGTTATATAAAAACAATAACACTAAATATATGTTGGCTCAAGCAAGAATAGAACTGGCTAAAAGCTTACCAAAAAATTTTACTTTTTTCTCGGATTAAGTGGTCTTCTCATAACATATCGCAGCTACTTTTATGCAGAAAGATATCATACAACAAATAAATGCCCACTCTTCAGGAAAATTTATAACTAAATGTTATAAAAAGCCTTTGCCAGTCAAAAATTTTATTTTGGATCTAGATTTTTTTTTTTTTTTCATCTGTTGCCCCAGGTTCTGAATCCATCAGGACAGGTCAAAACACTAGAAGTGAAACTTTAATGGTTTTCAAAACGTGTTCTTCAAAACACTAGAAAGTCCCACAAAGTCTGCCATGGGCCACTTTTTGACTGAATTCAACCCTGGGAACTCAGCTTTTTAATTTGCATATTAAAATTTCAGGTAAAATTTAGTCTAAAAAGTGGTTACTTAAAAACGAAACTTAGTAACTCTAATCTAGCTTAATCCCCATATTCAACAAAGGAGGACCGGAGTCAGGGTCTATGACTAACAGAATATAAAGCTGGATAAAAAGCATCAGTATATTCGAGACCGACAAGGATGCTGTGCTCTAGTTCCTGCTCCAACATTGATCTCTCTTGTAAAACTCTTAAGGAAAACATATTGCTCACATGAACACAAGGATGATATTTTAGGAAATGCAGTAAGTTTTTGCCATCTGTAATAATGGTGTAACGTTCATTAGTACAGTTCCTCCAGAGACTGCTGATTTTAAAAACTGCAGCCTAGATCTTGATCAGATCTGGACCCCTGCCCTCAAGGTTTCTCCCTCCCAGCATGGTGCCTTGCAGGTTCCCCACAGGTCTACTGAACTGAAAACTCTTCATGTAATACAGCCGTCTAAGTAACTCATTTAACTCTCTAACTGCTCTGGAAATAATTTTATTCTATTTCCTGCAGATTTTTCAAATTATTAGAATCCCAGCAGATGAGCATTTCTGACGTGTTCAATTTTTCAATAATTAAACTGTGTTCAATAATTAAACTGTGAATTTCAGGTTTTTCCAAATAAATGATCTCCTTAAATTCACTCATTTTGTATAGTGGGTCACAACTTCCTCTTATACAAGGGAGTTGGGGAAATTTTCAGTTTTACTACCACAAAATGTGTACCCAGCATAGTGGAATGGCTAGCAGCCAGACTGCCTGGGTTCCAATTCTGGTTCTGTGAACCTCCCAAGTCACTCATTCTCTCTAAGCCCGTTTGCTCGTGGATGACACACACAGTACTGCCTACGTCAGGAGCCTGTGGTGAGGATTACCTGAGTTGATGTATATAAAGTACACAGAACATCACCTAACACGGAGCAATAACAATGTACTGTCGTTATTATCGTTACCTAGAACACATCCGGCCCATGTCTCGAAGTATGCTAATTAAAATTACATTATTTAAGATTCAAATTTTAATCAAACAGTCCCATCCCTTTAACAGCTATCTTTCTTGGCCTTAATTGTGTATGCTATGCTATTTATGTAGCAGGCAAAAGGTACATTTGATTTCTATACAAGTGTGAGATGAAAAGATTTATGGTTTCTAGTCATGTTAACACTTGTGATGACTGTGTTATTCCTATGTTGTTAATTGACATATGACTGGTTTAGTCATTCCTCAGATCTTAAGTGTGCCTCTGGCACACAATCTTCCACTATCAGAGGCTTTCATATGTAATTCATCTGGGACTTGTTAAAAATTTAAATAAATGGTATCACAAAATTCCTAAGGTTGAATCATCTCATTCAGTGCACTAGATAATCAATAAATTTTCTTTCCAAAAGTAACTGCATTTCTTATGTGGCTTCTATTTCATGTGAACTATCCTTATATACCAATATTAACATTCTACTTGCTGGCTATAAAACGCTATAAAAACATGTAACCTGAAATGTCAGTATTTTAAGAAGTAACTGTAATAAGCAATTCATGTTCATAGCTCTTAAAAGTGAAGCAAATTTCCAAACCATCTTATTCCAGCATTAGGCAAACTACAACCCAAAGGCCGAACCTGGTCCACCATCTGTTCTGTAAAATTTTACTGGAATACAGCCTTGCCCATTCATGTAGGCATTGTCTATGCCTACCTTCACATCACAATCACAGTGTGGAATAGCTGGAGAGATGAAATGGCCCCCAAGGCCTAAAATGTTTACTGTCTGGCTCTTTACAGAAACACTTTCCTGACTCCTGATCTAGTCCAACACTTTTATCGATAAGGAAAATATAGTAATTGATCCATCACATGGCTTATACCTGCGATATCTTGAACTACTTGCTCAAGCTGACTATCAATCAACTGTTTATTCTACAATTTTTCCAGAAAAAAAAGCCCCTAGTACTACTATGAGCAAAGAATTCTTACTGCTACATAATCCCAATTTCTGTAACAAACAAACCTCTAAAATCAAATTCCATTACCTCAATCCGTGGTTTCTTTGCTTCTGCTAAAACTTCATCTGCAGCTCGTTTGACTGTAAGAAAAAAAGAAGTAAATAAATGTATGGTTTTGGGACAGGTTTTTAAAAGTTCAATATAAACATGGACAAGACATACCTTGAGTAGATCGCTGAAGACCTATTTCTAGAGGGGCACTTCTGTCTATACTTGCTGACGTTGCTGCAGATTTAAAAAAAATGTGAGATCAATATTCGAGCACATATACTGGATATTATCATAAGTAAAATGTTGAAGATTTATTATATTACTTTACATATGGTGACTTCCCGAGCTAAAACATAGGTTTTAAAGCAGCTTTGTAAATGTATTTTATTAGAAAAGATTATTGTGTATTATAAAGTTTACTAAGAATGCAAACTAATTTTAGCAATTTAGCTTATAAATAATTGAGATAACCTGACTGAAATCAACTGGTCACTTCAAAGAACAGACTCCGATACACATGCATATGGAATTGTATCTAAACATAAATACATAAACATACATATATGAAGGAAAGGTTACTGTTTAAGTTAGCAATCACTTTAAATTGCAATTATTAATTATCCTAATTGGTAAAATTTTTTAATTTTTTTAAATTAAATCATTTAATTTTTAAATGGTTCAAAATGATGAAAAGATAACAAAGGGGTGTATCTCTCCCCATCCACCTAGTTCCTACCACCTTACGTAACTACTGTTAGTCTCTTGTATATCCTTCTAGAATTTCCTTTTGTAGGTACAAGAAATCCAAAATATTTTTATGTCCTCCTTTCTTACAAAGATAGTATACTATACATACTGTCCTGACCCTTCCTTTAACTTATCAAATATCACCAACATCTCTCGGTATCAGTACGTGAAGCATTTTTTAACCCTGCCTTTTTTTTTTTATAGTTACATAGTATGCTACTGTATGGTTACATTATAATTTAAGTAATTCTAGATTAATGGGCAGTTCAATTTTAACAGTTTTTGCCACGATAAACAATGGTACAATGAAGAACTTTATATATATGTTGCTGCATACATTTCCAAATTTACTTCTATGATAAGGCCCCAGATGTAAGATATCTAAGTTCAATCTGTAATGACACATTACTGCCAAACTTCTTCAGCAGGGGTTGAATCAACTGACACTACAATCAACCCTATATTATAATATCTATTTCCTCACAGTCTCACCAGAGTAGATAATCAAACTTCTAGATTTTTAGCTAACAGGGGGAAAAAATAAAGCTATCTCTGCATAGTTTTTAATTTGTAATTCCCTCATAAATGAAACTAAGCATTTTTCATAATTTTATTACTTTTTCTGTGAACTGTATACCAAAATCCATTGTTAGTCTTTTATGTATGTATTTTCAAGACCACTTTGTATTATTAGAAAGATTGGCCCTTTTACTGTGATGAACTGAAACATGGTTCCCTATCTTTTTTTAGTAACATAAAACTTTTATTTTTACCATCCTGTTAACTAAATAATTCTCGCCTTTCCGCCACTGATTTGACATGTTAAACTCACATAACTTAACATTTAACATAAAAAGAAATTATTCTATCAATTTATTCATTCACGAATTTAAATTACTATGGTTTCACTGTTACGTTCTAAACTCTAGAATGGCTAGTATTTTCTCATTGCTCTTCTCCAAATTTCTGACGCTTACTTTATCGAATGAGTTTTAGAATCATGTTGTCCAGTGCCACTTGTTCCTCAAGAAAACTAGAGGGATTTTTATTGGGATCATGTTAAACATAACAAATTATGTTAAAAACTGATTCTTCAAGATGTTATATCTTCCTAAGAACAGGGAATGTCTTAAGATTGGTTCAACTCTTTAATTAAACCATTAAATTAGTATCTTTTTTAATTAGCAAAGTAATACACTTGAAGACTAAAATAATTTGTCCTACAGAAACCACAGGAAATGACGAGGACAAATAAAGGACAACTTTACTCTGGATTCTGAAAAGAAAAACCATTTGTTCTAAAGCACTGTCCCCAAACTAGCCTTTTTCTCAGGCTCACCTGAGATACTTTTTAAAAACAGAGAATCCCAGACTGTATACCAGAAGCAAAAAAAAAAAAAAAAAGTGTTCAAAAAATAAAAGCCTCTGCCTATCTTCCTAAACGCCATCCTCTTCACAGCAAATTTAAGGCCCCTCCTCAATCCTCCCCTAGGATTCTCACCCTTTGCTTATCAGTATACTTTGCATGCTTAAGACAAGGATTTTGCATTTTACACAGCACCCTGCACAATGCCTTTAAGAAAAAGCACTCGGTGTTTGCTGAATGATCAGTGAGGACAGAGCAGGAAGACAACACTCTTGATGATGGTCTTCCCCTCAATCTCGCTGTTAAAGTCACGGAGCAGAATATGGGGCAAGATAGCTAATAATGACTCACTTGAAGGTAATAAACTCCACCCCAGGGAAGGCAAGACCAAACGATTCTGTTATATCAACTTCTCTGTACTCGGTAAGACAGCAAGTTAATAGCTACTCGACCAGCTATGTACCTCCTATTAACTAATATTCTCAGAGCTGGCCATTTGACAGCTGTCTGCCCCTCAGAAATTGCCCTCTAGTCACGGTGACAGACAATATATAAATAAACAAACAGATACATGATTTCAGGTCAATATAAGGGATTTGATGGAAAATAAATCAGGATGGTACTACCCACAGACAGGGCGTGAGGGAAAACGATGTTATTTTATACTTCAGAATGGTCAGGTAAGCACTCTCTGACAGAATACCATTTGAGCGCACAGATCTGAATGAGGTGGTAAGAAGTGAGCCACGTGACAACTGTGAAGAAACAAAAGTGAATGCAGAGAGAACAGCAACTGCAAAGGCTACAAGGGTTAAAACAGTTAAAAGAACCAATAAGACTGGACTGCTGTGAGCAAAGGAAGGCTGGGTGATGAGATCGGAAGCCCAAGCTTTAGTCAGAAGCGCCAGCAGGTGGGTCAGGACAGGGAGCATGAGCATTATCCTCAGTGATGAGAAGCTACAGGACGGTCTTGAGCAGGTGAGTGACACAATCGCGTTTACTCGTTTTTCCAGACAGGTCACTCTAATGGTCAGCAGAGACTACCCCGGAGAAAACAACGGGGAGGGACCGTGAGAGGGCCCTGCGGGAATTTAAAGAGGAGGCACAGAGCAGGGTGGAAGCAGACCGGTTAGAAGTTGGCAGACTTTTAAAGATGGAATAGATGTGAGGGTGTAAGAGGAGGGGCATCAAAGGTTTATCCAGGGCCTTTAGCCTAGGCAACCGGATGACCGGGATGCCACTTACGGAGACGGGAGCACTGGCAAACAGACCTGCTGATCGGTTCTGCTCCCCAGAGGAGGAAAGAAAGGAATCAGCATTCTGTTTCTGGATATGTTAAATTCCATATGCCTACTAAATAACCCAGGGAAGATATGGAGAGTGGATCCACAAATCCCAAGCACAGGAACAGGTCAGCATTGAAGGTAAGGGGTGTGCAAAACTGAGTGAGAGGCGGACAAGGAGCAGAAAGAGAACCACGAGAGCCTGGGCCCTGAATGCCAAGCGGAGAAAGGCTCTCCAGGAGGGCACAGGCGACAGACGCAAGAGCTGCCGAGAGCGCGAGTACGCTAGTGTTCGCCTCGAAGTGATTTCGGCGGGACGGTGAGTGAGGAGAAAGCCAGAATGCAGCGGAGTCCAGAGAACCACGTAAGGAAGCAGTGGCGGTGATACCACACGACTCTTCTTTCAACGAATTTTGCAATAAAAAGAAGACAAATGGAGTAGATAGTAGGAATGTGGGGGCAAAATTTTTTTTCAAATGAGCGATGCTCTTCTATGTCTTCTAAAGAGAATGATGCAGACGAGAAAACTGGTGATGCAAACAAGAGAAAAGCAACAATTTTCAAAGGCAAAGTTTTTGAAGGTGTGAAAGGAGATGGAATCCATACACGAGGAAGGGGGCACTGGCCTCAGGAGCAAGGACACGGTATTCACGCTACCAGGAAAGACAGGGGGGCACACGGACACAGCTGCAAGGGAGGTCCGTTGTCAGAGGGAACACAGATTCTCTTCCCACTGCTTCTTACTTCACATGGGAAAAAATGATGTCTACCTAAGAGAGCGAGCAATTTAAAAAATTACTCACATGCTTCTCCATTGAGATATCCAAGTAGATCTTTTCGGTCAGGTCTTCTAACCACAGGAATATTTTCAGTCTGAAATAAAAATTTTCATTAGATAGAAAATCAATTAGAAGAAACTTGGTAAAAATAAACATCATGAAATGTCTGAATTTTGTTCCAACATATCTTGACAACATTTACATAGGATCATATTTTTAGAAAAAGACCAGACTAAAAGAACCTATTAAAAACTTGAAAAAAATTCTAGTCTACAGCCATGCCACCCTGATCACACCCGATCCAGGCTGATCTCCGAAGCTAAGCAGGGTTGGGCAAGGAAGGAAAGAAGGAAGGAAAGAAGAAAGGAAGGAAGGGAGGGAGGGAGGGAGGGGAAGAAGGGAAGGAGGGAGGGAAGTCTATTAAAAAAGTTAGAAATGCTAAAAAAGACAACGTTGGCTTTTTAAAAAAGTCTGAAAAAATTTTAGGCATATTAAATTTGGGAACTTTACTCTTGAATTCAATTAAGATATACAAAAGATAATCATTAGAAATGAAACAATGACCCCATTCCTCTTCAAAATATCAATTTGAGTCTTTTGTATTCCCTTTGGTAACTCTGTGTATTTAGTTTTAATTTTACTCATCATGGTTTGTATATTTGGAGCAAGTTATCTTTTTGTCCCATTGCTTGTTCATTTTATGCAATGTTTCCAAAGTATTTTCTTTTCTCACACCCAAACTAGTCTTCCTCAAAATATCCTACTTGAACTCTTCCAAATAAACTAACTTAACCACTTAACAGTAGGTATATGTTGTTTAGGCACAGGGAAAAATTTAGGAGATCCTACGGGAAAATGTTAATGGTGATTGTTTACTTTCAACATTACATTTCTTTTTTATTCTCGAGTATGTATAAATTCTGTAAGAAGTGTAAAAGATTAAAAAATAAAATCTGGAAACGTATCTATATTGGTAAAATGGACAATTTTAAGTTCCTACGTAAGCAATTTGTAAAGAGGTGATCGAACAAATAAATCTGTATACATTAAGCGCCAAGCCCTCTTTGGGCCATGAATTCAGTGAATCTTGTAATTACCACAATTTTCTCTATCATTTTTATAATGCAAACAAACAAAAGAATAAAGAAAAACTAGTGCCTCCAGGATTAATTAAAAACCCTTTCTCACTTTACATAAGCAACGATGAAAGAAATAACAAGAACCCTTAGTGTCTCTGGATACTGGACATTGAGTACTGATTTAATTTCACTGCACCAAACACTTTGCACACAGTGCTTGCACACTCGATAACAGTATGAACAACATATATAATCACTTAAAATATTTTTTAAAGAGACGGGAGACTAACCTTTAATTTCTGCTCATGGGTATAAACATTTAAGAGCCCACAGGTTTTTCTATGCATTAGTCTATATGAAATATCGTAGTTTAAAATTTTTAATTAATTCTCTTTAAATTACTGTTTCTAACATACTTCAACATTTAATCACTAATAAGTCATGTACACGTTGATAGCCAACTGAAAAAGATGGATAACTACTCACATCAAAATAGGGGCTGTGGGTAGGGAAAACTATGTCAAAAATAGTCCACTTAGAAGAGTGAATTACACAAAGGAGTTAGGAGAATAAAACTACAGAACTCTGGAATTTTAGAACCTGCCCTCTCAAATCTGTCATATATTTAAAAAACAAAAGGGTTAAATTTCACTTGAGTGAGGGTTCTAAGGGACACCACAATGACCACAGTTATCAGTCGCACACATCAATCATTCACCGAGGACATACTCTCTAGACGAAACCAAGTATCTGGATCACCTATCTTACCCTAAAGTGGATATTGCCAACGACATTCTAATTACTACCTAATTCGGTTTTTAAAACTCTAATATGAGTTAATGTGGCTTTATAGAGAGATGCTGTTATTTTAATCTACTAGTACCCCAAGTCCCAAGTAGTTTCACTCTATATACTATTTTTTCAATACAAATTTTACAACAAATATGTATTTCTTGTTCTAAAAGCAATGTCCAAACACTGCAATGTAGAAAGCAGGTAAAACTAAAAAGGAATTTATCAATAAAGTTTGAAAAAAAGTTTATTAACGAAAAATTAATTTTAAAAAGCAGTCTATTAATGTTGATTCTTTTCTGACATCAAAAAAGTTTTAAGGTTAAACTGGAGTTCTGAGTATCAGTGTCCTTCCACAGACTCATGAATTTTTCAAAATATCCCTATAAGTATCTTTAAAACTTGTTATTGTAAACACTACCCACATTTTACATGTAAAAATCTGCATAATCACAATAATCTAATCATGGCCCTCCAGGAGACTTGCATGCAAACAAACCTTTCATTCCCCACACCGAGCTCCCCAGTAACAGTGGACATTCTACTCTACCATCTTGACCACAACTCAAAACTCATTCTTTTGATCTGAAACCCTTGAAGGAAGTTATCCACAGCAAGTGATACCTACTATTAAGTAAATCAAAAAAGTTTTAAAATGAATTCTACTTACGGCAGCACGTCGGACATAAACAGGATGAGAAAGGTGTACATTATTGAGAAGAAATAAGATAGAATCCAATGTGTAGTACTCTCTGGGTTGGCCTTCCTTTCCAGTGCTGAAATAATTAAGGCAAGAGTTTTAGTCACAATTCTATTTCAACTCTTTAGGCTTAATTATTTGTATTAATTTACCTATACCCACTTTGCTATCCAACAACAGATCTAACATGGCTAACAAAAATACAATGTACAACATTTAGTACGTGCAACTGTCATTAAGGCAAAAGAAACATGAAGGCAGACAAAGAAGGCAGACAACGAAAAAAGCAAGAAGTACATATTCATACTCTAAGGCGCTACACGCTTTTTAGAATTTGGCACAAATTAGGTTCTGGGCTTTGTCAACAGAGAAACTAATCAGTAACACATACAAGAGGATTCATAAGAGAAAAGAATCAAACTGATTAGGAGAAGCGCAACTATTACTGACGCTAAACTTACAAGATATTTATCCTACGTGTCCTAAGTAACATTCTCAAAGTAAACACAACAATAAACTTCGGAGGTATAATTCTGACATCCTTCAAATTAAACTTATGACGTAAAGCCAAAATAAATTGTACTTGTGATAAACAATGTAGTCTAGGGGTACGAGATGTTCAATGAAAGCAAATAAAAACTTGCTCAACAAATGTTAGTATCCAATTCCCCCCACCCTACATTTTCCCAACCTAGAAATGTCAAAGTATCCAAATACACCTGAATACTGCCCAGTACAATCGGCCCCAAACCTAATTTTCTAGCCTCCATATCCACGTTGCCTGTAAGTTGATTTATTTCAAACCACACATCACTGTCAATTACTATACTATGAAATCTAATACATGAATAACAACTAGGGTTTTTCTTATGACAAAGAAAAGCAAAATAACATACTGCATGTGATAGGTGATTTAACGCTATGAATACAAACATATATACATGTACACAAAGATCAATAACAAATAAAGATGTATTTATTGGTGTGATTCACTCTTGCAAACATTTGAAATCTCCTATTCTAAGCAATCTTTTTTTTTCACTACTGGCTTCACTAAATTGCTGTCAAAACATTTCCTTTCCAGCATTCATGCCTTTTAAGCATACAGTTCCCCTTGTCCTGAAAGACTTAATTCACCATTTCACCGCCAGAATCCCTATCCATTAAAGCGTATTCATTTGTTCACTCATTTATTCAAGAAAAATTTGTAGCATGTCTACATGCCAAACAGACTTCTATGAAACTTTTCCTTAACATTCCAAGTTGGAAGTGATTGCTAAGACCTAGAGGCTGCAGCTTCTCTAGTCTGATTAGATTAACCTCTGAGGCAGAGACCAGGATCCAAAGAATTTTCCTATTTCTCTCATTGAACCAACCGCACAACACCCAGACTTCTCCTTAACCTTTTTCTAAAAGAAAAAAAAAAAATCAATTAAAACTCCAAATGCAATTCCGTCTGTGCAAATTCTTTGGAAAGGGCAAAACACAGGAAAGTCAAAATGTCGTTTGTTAACATTTCATAAAGCTAATTAAATCACAAGCTCTGGAAGCCAATAAACAAAAATTAAAATCCAACCAACTACCTTTCCCTTACTTTTTTCATCAACTCTTCATGAAGCCCACTATGTCCATTCAATCAAACAAAATGAGTACGGAGTTCTAGCCCAAGGTTCCAATTATCCAAATGAAACACCCCTGAGACAGACATGACCCATCCATCTCTACGCTTTTTAATGACTTAAAATCCAGGACACCCCACGTGGATCGATGTCCGAAAACATTTCTCCTTCAAACAGATTTCCCCAAAATCACACACAATCTCACACACACACACATACACACACACACACCCCATCAATTTCTGACTCGGATCTGCGAAGCTCACTCCATGTCACCGGCCAAGTTTCTCCCTGAGGATACTCCTGCCTGCACCTCCTACCCCATCTGGATGACTCCTCCAAAGCCACCGAATCTCCCCGTCCTGACTCCGGGGTCGTTGGCTCACCACCCTCTCTCCTCCAGGGAATCGCGACAGATCGAATCGACCAGGAGCGGCAAGGGCCGGCGGACAGAGACAGCCAGCCACAGCACGGGGCGGCCTCGGAGACGCAGAAGCGCTGCACACACAAAGGGGCGTCCCCGGGAGCGCACCCGCACGCGCGGCCGGCACCCCGCACGCACCGGCGAGGCGGCCGGCGAAGTCGGACGCTGCCCGGCACCTTCCGCCTTGGCTTCCCCGGGACGGCGGGGCGCGGGCGACTCCGGACGCCGCTGCCGGCTCGCCCTCCTCCCCGAAAAGTGCAACTTCGACTCCGGAGAAAAACTTTTCCCCGGAGCACCCGCTTTTTTTCCCCCATCCCCAAGGGGGACGGGGGGGAGGGGCCAGGAAAGAGGTCGCCTGGGGGCGCCCGACTCTGCCCGGCCACCCCCCGATCCGCACAGCCCTGCCGGACTCACCCCCAAACCACATAGTTGGTCTTCACATTCTTGGGCCAGGAGAACTCGCCGAAGATCACTTCGTCTCCCTTGACCACAATCTCCTTCTTCTGGATGTTGTACTGTCGCAGGACACTGAGCACGTCCGCCATCTTCACCCCCCTCGCCGCCGCCGGCCCCGGGCGCCGCCGCCGCCGCCGCGCCTGCCTCCTTCTGCCCCTGTCGCCCCGCTCTCCTCGTCCGTCGCCGCCGCCGCCGCCGCGAACCAACCGCAGCCGCACTCGCAGCCGTCCGCGCCTACGCCAACAGCAGGGGCAGGAGCCACCAGGCCGCCGAGGACCCCGCGCTGGGAGGCAAGGCCCCACCGCCGGCTGCCCGCGGAGAACGCCTGACGCGTGCGTCCCGCGCCGCGCGGCCGCCGCCAGGGGGCGTCGCCACCGCCCGGGAGCACGCCCCTCCCAGACTGCCCCTCGGCACCGGCCCGACTCCCGGCCCGCACCTCGGAGCGCGGGGACGCGGCTCCCACGTACGACGCACGTACGGGGCTCACCGCCGGGCGCGCGCGCGCGGAGCACGTACCTCGTCCCCCACGCCCCGGCCCCCCGCTCCCCGCCGCGCGCACGGCGGGCGACAGGTGCGCGCGCACCTGCGCGAAGGGGCCGCGCCTCCGTCCCTAAAGCGCGCGATGAGGGCTCGGTGACTACCGCTCAGTGCGGCCACAGGCTCTCGGGTCCCTCCTTTGCGGACCATGGAGCTTGGCGAAAGATTTGCAGAACACTAGGTTTACCTTCCCAACTAGGTCGGACCCGGGCCTAGCAAGTGGCCTCTGGATCTTAGTGATTAAGCCCCTTTAGAAGGGCGAGGTTTGGGGTCGTTTGGGCTTTGGTGGATTCGCGTACTGGAAAGGACCTAGTAGCCCAGCGGAGGTCCGTCCGGGCCACCGCATTTGTTACTGCTGTTTGACCTTGGTCAAGCTATGTACCTTCTCAAAGCATTAGTTGGGTGATGGAGAAAATGGACGTAGAATGAGAATTAGGTGAAAGGGTCCAACAGATCATCAAAATGTCACAAATGTGGGATCTTCCCTCCCAATTCCTCAGATGATGACTTTTTTCCATCCTGATGAGGAAAAAAAGAAAGAGATCAGATTCCACCCTGGCCATTGCCAGTATGGAGCTCGCACCTCCTCCTTCCTCATGTCTGCATGAGTTTTCCCCGGGGAGTCCGGGTACTCTAGTTTCCTCCATGTCCCAAAAATGTGCAGGTGAGGTTCACTGTTGTGTCTTCATTGTCCAGCCTGAGTAAGTGCGGGTAGGTGTGAGTGGCCCTGTGATGGAAAGGTGGCCTGTCCAGGGTGGGTCTCACCTAGACCCTGAGCTTGTTGGAGAGGCTCCAGCCACCCACTGTCCTGAACTCAAACAGGGTTAGAAAATTATTATCTTACTCGTTTTTATTTATCATTCTTAATGGTTAGCCCACTATGATTTCACACACGCCTGCACTCGCTCAGGTGGGAACCGTGTAGAGACACCGGTGAACCTCGCCGCGCTTGCCTTTGAGATGCACCTTTGGGATGTGGGCGGAAATACATGTACCATGGAGAAAAGTGCACACCACCCAGAGAGTTGCTCTGGCCTGAATACATTTTTTTTTTCCTTCTCATCAACATTATAACTAAATGACCTTGAAGAAACCGATGTCACTCAACGACATGCTGTATTCTGGATAGTGTCTTAAGGAGGTAATCAATGATGGGATTATCCTTTTCAGTAAGGAAACCAGGGTGACTGGGTTTAGTGTGGCAGTGAAGGACAGTGGTATGTGAATGAGACAGCAGTATTTTATAGGAAGTGAGGCAGCTAGCTGAGAATTGTTGAGTGTTTTTTGTCAATAAAAAAGTGCCTGGCTTGGGGAACAATTAGGTTCAGTGGAGACCCTAGAACTGTCAACTGAAACTTCCATATGCTTTAGCACTGTTAGTTAGGGCTCCTTTGACAAGATGGGTACACTTTGCTGGCTGGACCTAATGAAAGACAAGTAATAATCCTTCAAAGAGTCAATATCAATCATGCTTGTTCAGACCTTTCGTGAAAAATAACAACAACAAAAAAGATTTTTGAATTTAAGATCCTGGAATCAAAATATTTTGATAGGCTTCATTTAACTTGAAAAGTATACTACAATCATTAAAATATATTTTATTAACAATTTTGTTTATGTATAATTAACCTAAGATGTCTTTTTGCATTGCCAGTTTTTTCCTAAGTTTTGTAAACAAGGGAAATTTGAAGAAAGATAGAAAATTCTAATTGTGTTTCTTGACTTTTCATGTTTAAAGGAGCGATTCTTTTTTACCCAATGGCCACTTTGAGAGTTTAGGCATTATTCTGAATCTGGGACCTAAATTGAGAAAGAACAAAATTAAGAATAGTTGCTAGAGTGAACAAAAGTTATGAATATCTAAAGACAAGAAATATATACAAGCAACACTGTAAAAACAGTAATAGACAACAATTGTACAAGGAACTAAGTTTTTTCAAAAGGAATCTTTTCAAAATGATTTAAGAATCCATTAAAAAACACTGAGAATTAACAAATATTTTGGTGATGAAAAGGAACCTTCTACTAATTTGGTATAGGATAACGATTCTTTTGCAGAAAAAAGACCCAAATTCTAATTTTACTCTTTTGTACATTATTCAGATATTGACTATATAAGATTTATAAATACACATTTATGCTCATTTGTATTTAGGCATAAATGAATAAATATATAAATAATATATTTAAAAATTTTAAACTATAACCTTAAATTATGTATATTAAATAAAAATAAAACAATGTATAGATCATATTAAATTTAACATCTTAAACAGTAATAACACTTAATAAATAGAAAATTATATTGATTGTCATACAATCTTGTATTTCTCTTTAATTACTGTCACCTAATACAGTCAACCAATCATACTATGATATTTAACCAAAATAACCATCTTCTTTTTCTCCAGAGAAAGAATACCAGAAGACCGAAAACCAATAATTTCTTAACTATTTTTTTCCATAAAAGTGCATTTTATATTATTTTAACAATTTTGAGGTGGTAAAAATAAGCACGCATATATGTATTACTCAGAGATATTTGCATATTTTCTTAATCTATTGCCATTGTAAGAAATAAGAATTTTAAAAAATTATGTTTAGCAACCAATTTTTTTTATCTGCTTTTTACTTAGAAATTGCCCAGGCATTAAAAGATTAGTTATTAGTTAACTTAATCATTTGTCTTAAAGTTAGTTAGGGATCTGTAATTTACAATTATAGTGAGCACATTCATTTTAATCATGATATACAATGATAAATTAACAATCAAAACCCGCATAGGAAATTTAGGAAATATTAGTGATGAGAAATTTAACCCTAGTCTGTGCAAAACAAAATATTGTGTTGACATTGTTTTTACATGGTAAATTAAAATTTACAAGCTCTTAATCATGCCAAAAGCTCTTGTATTGTAACCATGGCTTTTCAGGGGTCGCAAAATAAAACTGAGTTTGACAAGTTTTTTTTAGATATCATGACTGTATATAAACTGTATATTCCTAGAGTGAGCACACAACCGAATGTTTTTGTTTGATCCATTAGTTAATCTTTATATTTTCAAGAGAGGGAAAAGCAGAACAAAATGAAAAGCAGTCGTCTTCAGACAAATGTGAAATTACCACTGCAAAAAGCTAACATTTTCTATGCAAAGAGAGAAGAGAAATTTAGATGTAGAAATACCCATTTTAATGTGTACACACACAAAAGAGTGTTATTATAGCTGATTTAAAGAATAACTTGGGCCCTTGACAGTTTTATCATATAATTAAAAAGCCAAACCTTATCAATCTTCAAAATGTGGACATGAAGGAGCAGGTGTCTCCTACCAGAAATTAGAAAAGTCTCTCTTTCTTATACACGAACAAGACAATTTTCCTCATGAGGATTTATTTTTGTTCTGAAGCACCTCTTAAATGAACAATCTTGTTCTTGTCAAAGGTAGCCAAAGTGACTAGTGCAGTTCTAAATTGTCCCTGTTATAACTGTGACAGAGAGATAAGCACACAAGTTAACATTAGGGTGTAAGAACATGAGGGAAGCAGAGTTTGGGGCATAGAAGTGGCAATTTTCAATTGAGAATACCCTGCGAAAACTGCAGTTGCTTCCCAAAGATGGTACTTAGGAAACCTCATGTCTCTGGAATTTGGCCAAAGTCTAATCCTCACCAAACACAGGTGGGCTAAACCTCCTGCTTGTAAGCAGATAAACTTAAACAGCAGGGATACAAAGACGAGACTAAGGAGGAAGTTTTTGTGTAATTTTTAAATGGGGACTCAAGGCAAAGTTGGTTCAAAGACACTTGTTGAGGAAACGTTGGGAGCCATGTCAAGGATCGATGTTCAGGGCCTCTGCACGTCCGCTTCTGACAGGTCATAAGAGAAAGGGTTCGAAGGCTACAAAACAATTTCACTAAGGAACAAATACAAATCTGGTCAGATAACAATAGAGTTTTCCTAGGAAGGGAGATAAAATCCAACCAAATGTCGAAGCCCAATTAAACATACCTCCCCAATCCAGGTATGATGACCTTAACCAGAAAAAGACACAAGAGATTTCAGAGGTCCAGACTAGAGAGTCTGGGGTCCCAGTCTGTGGCAGTAAAGATCTCTCCTGAATCTTGATGGAAACATCAATTCTTCAAAGACCAGCAGGAACACACTGTGGAGAGAGGTGTACCAATCATTACATGATAAAGAGTTAGAGATTCTGGGGAATTTGCTCTTTTTTGAAATGCCACTGAAATTTCTGACTTCAGTATGAAGCAGATAATTTATTAAATTATAAACATGAATTTATTTACACTATGTGCCTCTATTAAATTTTACAAGACACATACATTACTCTTCTGCATCGATAGTTAAAGCTTTCCATACTAATAAATGAATTTTTAGTCTCAAATATGATTATATTCACCAGTGAAGTTGAAAACATAGCTCCCCCATTCATTCTTTTTAAATTCGTAAGAAAAGAAAGAATAAAAATACAAGGTTAGCCTCCTCTTGACAGAAGAAAATGGACAAGGCAAAGCAACATTGACCCCTGTAGAATCAGAAAGGACAAAGTTCAAGAATGCAAAGGTTAGAAAACACCTATCACAGAACGCTGTTTGTTCAGCACCAGATGGCACTCAGAGTTATTAATTTGTCTAGTACAAGGGTTATAGACCACCAGAGATCTTAAAAAAATAATAATAATTTACTCACACTTCAAAAAAAAAACAAAACACATTTTCTGGTCTTGGCACTTGAGTGCATTGACCCAGAAATTCAATAACACACATTTTATAGATATAAAACTGATATAGGAGTTAGTATTTGGCAGAAAATAACAGCAAATACATTTGTTAGAACATACCAGATGCTAATTCTTCAGAACACTGAAGTGGTAAAGTTACCACATTCTTTAAAGGAAGTTCCCCTAATTAATGACATATCTTTTATTTCCTGAATAAAAAATATACCCAGGGCATACTTAGTTCAAAAATATTGCTCCCAGTTCTCCCATGTAGGTATAAAATACTCACTGGGTTTCTTTCTCCTGTTCTCCAGGCTCAGAGCATTTAAATATCTTTCAGTTTGACACTTAAAATATCTAAATAAATCTTTAATCCTTTCCATTTTGACTATGCAGCTGCATATTCCAATGTACCTAACAAAAGTATTTTCTTATTCATTTCATTTTTGAATTAGGATATACACCTTCTGAGCATAAGTTCAAATAACATCTGACACCTCCATTGTTACAGCTTTTTATTCCTGGGTTTCTATAAAAAGACTAGATAGGTCCTTGTGTTATAATTAAAAAATATATATGTATTTGGGTTTTACTCTTGGTTTAGTTCCTGGCACAGAGCTCCTAAAACCTTGGAATTTCCTGAGTGGTTGAAGTGTCTTTTGTTATTCATAAGAAGTTCCACTTCCCCAGCACCTGAGTTTATGTTAATGAGGCGATTCCTGGGGCGTTCTTATTTAGTTTCAAGGGAGGGGTTGGCAGTGTTTAAGGGTTGGACATTCAATACCGCCCCTCTCTAGCACTGAGGACCTATGATTTCATCAGTCTTGCTTATGCAATTAAACTTTGATGAAAATTCTCTAATAATAATGTTTCAGGAGAACTTCTGGGTTAGTGAACATACTGATTTGCCGGGAGGCTGGTGTTTACCTGTAGAGCGTCTGAAAGCTCTGCAACCAACCTCCCCCCAACCCCGTCCCGCACATCTCTTTTATTTGGTGGTTCCAGAGGTGTATCCTTCATAATACAACTGTAAGAGCAGTGCTTTCTTGTTTTTGTGTTTTTCTAGCAAATTATTGAACCTGAGGGGAGGGTGTAGTAGCATCCAAATTTGTAGTTGGGCAGGCAGAGGTGCAGGTAGCCTGGCCCCCCATTTGTGGATGGTGTTTGAAAAGGAGGCAGTCTTGCAGGGCTGAACCTGCGGGGGTGTTTGCTAACTCTGGGAGGTGAATGTCTGCGTTGAATTGACTCATGGAACACCCATTTGATGTCAGGGCATTAGAAAACTGATTGTTTGGAAAAGCAGCAGTCCTTCTGAAGCTTTCCTGCGAAATAACAATGTGTTGTAATTTTTGTGCTTGTAACAAAAGAAACTCTACAGTGCCAAAAGGCTTACAATGAATTTCAGTAATGGCTTTGTCGACATAAGAAACATCCAAACCTGTAGAGAATTTTAATGAGTTTATTTTAGCCAAACTGACAACTGCCAGGAAGCAAAATCTCAACGGATTGAGAAAATGATCTGGAGAATGGCAGTTTTGGAGTTTATTTTATACATTAGAATCAAAGAAGGAGACGTAAGGAGGATTACATGAAATCCATTCATGGTAGATTAAAAGAGAAGGAAAAAGCAAAGGGAAAATCTCTGGGATTGAATAAAAAGCCAAATGGTGAGACACATACTTCTTTAACATTGGTGGGTACAGGATAGTAAACATTTACAGCGCATAGAGGTGTGATGCAGGGAATAAGATAACAGTGAGGGTTTTTGTGGTCTCCTGCTCTGCTGGAGAGATCTGGAAAATATTATTCTGACATTTCAAAAGTATATTATCTTAGATGTAAAAAGACAACAGATGGGCTCACTGGAGGTGAATATTAACCTCTGTCAAGGAAGCTACAGGTGACCTGCTTTTAGTTAGGGATTTTTGTGTTCCGACCATTTTGTGTGGTTACTTTCGGTCTTTGAGTTTGTGAGGCCTCCCTTGCAGGCCTCCTCTGAATTTGTCAGAATTGGTATGTGGTCCCTTTTTCATCCACGGTTTTAAACCAATGTGATATTAATTACAGCTGCAGTATACTTGGAGGAAAAAACACAAGGGGGAGACATTGTTCAGTCTATAACAATTCATGGGCGCACAGATTCGTTTTCCCTTTTCAAACGGGGTATGTAATAGTGATGCCAAAGTGCAAATAGGACACACGTATATGAACTGTGAATTTTACACCATTGTTCACAAAATTGCAGAAAAGACAGAGTGTTATCGCTTACGGGCAGGCACTTTGTTGTACACTGTACCTAAAACAGTAACTGACACACACAGGAAAAGAATGAAGTAATATAGTAAAACAGAAACAGAAAATGAGCGCAATGCAAAATTCACAGAATGTTCACAAAATACACAAGACAGTAAGGAAACATCAGGCTTTCTCTAGGCTGTTTTAGGTTAGGTAGGCTGAAAACTGTGGAGGGCTGAAAAAAAATGGTCCTTCCCCAAAAATATCCAGGTTGAATCCCTGGAACTTCCGAATGTTACCTTACTTGGAAAACTGAGTCTTTGCAGATGTAATTTGGATACAGACTTTATGAAGGTCATCCTGGATTTTCCAGGTGGGCGTTAAATCTAATCATTAGTGAGCTTATTAGGGACAAACAGGAGAGGCCGTGTGAAGAAGCAGTGATTGAAGAGATGTGGCCAGATTTTGTACCTGCAGCACCCAGAACTGTGAGAGAATAAATTTCTGTTCTTTTCAGTTGGTGGTAAGGAGTTAGGGCAGCACTAGGAAAATAGCTGACCCTGAAGGGCTCACAATCACACAGTCACTTTTTCTTTTCTTTTTCTTTCTTTCTTTTTTTAAAGTTCCTCTGGAGGGAGAATTTGCAAAGCTTCCCAAGAGGGCTAGGGTCCACAGATTGGACCCACTATAGAGGACCTCCCTTAAGAGCTCTTTTGAGTAAAAGATCAAATTTAGTGAGCTTAGCTTTCCACGTAAGCAGGGGATAAACCTGCTCTTGATGTCAAACAAAATGTGTGAGCTTTCATTGATAATTTAAGCAATAAAAACACAAGTTAAAAAAAAAATTGTAAAGATGTGTCAATTATTTGAAACGATGCCATGTTGAGTCATGGGGGAAAAAAACAGAAGTTATAAGGCTGTATTTACCAATATTCTTTTTATTTTTCGAGAAGCTGTGCTAGCCAACTATTGCCACAGATGTGGTCCATGGAGCCGATGTGCCTTCCACCAGCAGCCCGCCGGCTGCCCTGCTCCCGCGGCCGCAGGGGTCTACGCCACGGCGCTCGGCGGGGCTTAGAAGTTGGAGGGGTCTGCTCGGGACACGACGACCCCCAAGTCTCAGCGCAGCGTCTCCTCCTGCCTTCCTGCAGCCATGGGGCGGGCGATGGGGTCTGCAGTCTCCAGCCACCGCGCCCTGCCGGCGGCTCCCGGCATCTCCGCGCCCGGGTAGGACCTCCGCCTTGAGGATGTTCGCGTCGCGGAGGTAGTAGAGGCTGCTGCTGTCCATGTTGCATCCACGGCCACCTGCGCGGCCGTGAGCACCTGCGAGTCGCTGGGAGACAGGTCAGCCGTACTTGGACCTGGAGCTTTCATGGCCGGCCCGGGCTTCGCGGGGCAGCACCAGGACGCAGGACGCAGGCAGGGCCAAGCCCCACGCCCGCGGGAACTTCGGACGCGCCACTGTGGTCAGTGGTGGGCGTGGTGGTCAGTGGCCGGCTGCGGCCCGCACCGCCTTCTCTGGGCTCCCGGGGCCCATGGGGCGCCCGCCGTGCCAAAGGAAGCCCTGGGTATGGCCAGAGCTGACCGCAAGTCCTCCCCAGGGCCTCGCGAAGAGCAGGCTGCCAGTACAGTCTTGACCCTGCTGTGCTGGGCGTCCCCCGCTGCGTTCTCACCACGCACGAATAAATCGCGTGCTTCTCACATCATGGTGACCACGAAAAGTCACCACTTCTGTAGCTACCCATTCAAGCACAAAGAACGTGAAAATGACGATATATCATGCTTAATTCAGGCATATCATTTTTGTCTTCAGTACTGTCATTTTAAAAAATCTGTCCAATTAATTCTGGACTTAACCATAGGTCATCTTTGCTATATGGAAATTAAACTTTGACATGATTATTTCACCTCATAATGGTCTTTATTTTATAAAACTGAGAATAAGCTAACATTCTACTTCAAAACCAAAAATAACACAGTAAATTTCCTAAATGCTATCTTTTGATTGATTTAAAAAACAAAAAATCCCATAACACTATAGATAACATATCTTAATTTTTAAAGTTAATTTTGGATTTATGAAGAATGACTTCACACCTTTTGGGGTATTTGTTTTTGCAATTTTCCTCTTTTTATGTAGACAGGAAGCATAGCCTACTTGAAAGTAGAAAACTCTCAGAGACTGAAGCTCCAATTTTGTAACCTGGTAACATGGATACTGAACTTAGTTGAGCATGAAGGATGGAATAAGGTATGGATTGTTCTAATAATTGTTTAGAATGCAGCCATACCATTTGACCTTTGACCTTACTTAACAAATAGATTTCAATGTCTTCAGTGAGTTAGGAGATGACCCGCCTCGTCTTATACAGTGACTGCACAGAGGCCTATTAATACTATGACTCAGTGGCACAATCTTGTCATTAGCAGCACTGGCCTATTTTCAAATTCATGGCAAGATACCTCTGGGCTCTTTTTAAGTTTTATTTTCTAAGTTCACTTTTGCTTTGAAGACACAATCTTTGTTTTCTTTGGAATGGACGTTCTACGTTGAATTACTTTTTTAACTATGAGTGTAAAATTCACTATTCCCATGATTGCTACGGATTCTAGATCAATGGCCTTATTTTAAGACGACATATCTAAGCTCTTAGCTTCACCAACATAGAGACCTGTCCGACAGGAAGTTGTGAAGACGCTGTCATCCTTAGGTACTTGGATTGTTTTGGACAGTCATTGTGTTTTTAGTCCTTTTCACCAGAATGTTGGCCATAAAGCCACGCACTGTCCCCACATGCCTCTGAGCCTTTATGAGCGTCGCTAACCCGGATAAAAACAGGTGCGAGGCTTGTACGAGCCCTGGAGACCAGCAGGTGAGGTTCTGGCTGGGAGCGAGGGCGGAACTCGCCGGGACCGCCAGGAATATGAGTTCCAGCTGCGCTGATAGCTCCGCGGTGGCGGAGAGGGGAAGCTCGCTTACGCCCCCCTGAGACCACGCTGGCAGCCGACACGAGAGTGGCCGGCTGGCGGAGGCGTGACTCAGCGCACGGGGCGGGGCCTGCTGGCGCTGGGCGGGGCCTGGGACCGGAGGCGGGGCCAGGCTGCAGGGCGGGGCCGGGCTGCGGGGCGGGGCCTGAGAGCGGAGGCGGGGCCAGGCTGCAGGGCGGGGCCTGAGGGCGGAGGCGGGGCCAGGCTGCGGGGCGGGGCCTGCCGGCGCAGGCGAGCTCTCTCAGGCCGCTGTCGCGCCAACCTCTCTTCGCTGCGGCCGGGTCTTGGACCATGTTTTGGCGCCGTGCGGTGCTAGCAGGGACGCGTGTCGCCCGGAGCGGGATTGGCTCGGCGGGCTGGCTCGGCGGGGAGGCCTTCAGGTACCGAGCGCGGAGTGCAGGGCGGGCTCGGCGGGGCGCGGAGGCCTCGGTACCCTGGCTCCGGCGCCGCCTGGGTCCCAAGTCCCATCAAGCGGAGGCCCGGAATTGGTGGGGAGGGGATGGTGTCCTGAGAGGTTGTGCGACTTAAGGATCCAGTAATTGGTTCAGAATACTTGAGTCGTGTCCGCTCGGACCTCCCCCCGCCCCCACGATTGCCAGATAAAATACAAGATGCCTTAATAAATTGGGATTTCTGATACACAGTGAAGAATTGTTTAGTCATAAATATATCCCAGGTACTACACAGGACGTACTCAGACTAAACAGTTGCTTTGTATTTGAGATTTTAATGTAAGCGAGAGTTTTGCATTTTCAGTTTTGCATTTTTATTTGCTAGCCTGGTAACCCTAGTGCAGGAAGTGAAGGGGACGCTTCCTAATAAGTGGGCACGTCTTTGCGGATAGGGACTGTGATTTATGTCTGTTGAGGTCGCCTTAGGCTACGCTGAGGACACAGTGCTTTCCCTGTGTTGTCCGCATTCCAATACCCGCAAGGAAGATCCGCTGGCTGAGCTGATGCTGTGTCCACCCCTACCTAGTCCGGGCTGTTCTGCCAGCTCGCACGCCTGCGAGGTCCTCTGTGCATCTCTCCCTGCCTGGGAGTCTCTTCCTACCCATTCGATCTGGTAACTCCTACCGGTAATGATATGTCTCTCTGGAGCATTTAGCATTTTGCCTGCTAAGCATATAGTAGGCGCTCCATGTATGTGGCATGACAGGTGGGTGCTTCATCGTTTGAAGTGAGAGGTTTATTGTGCACTGACTTCTCCGTTAATGTCCCTCTCCTTAATAGACGATAACTTTCGCAGAGCTCAACTAGAATAAGGAGAAAGGTCCCTTCCAGAAACTTTCGCTTTTAGTTGGCAGGGAAGGCGGCGATATTTCAGAATGCACCTTCCACCTGCTCTCACTACCTCCCCCCTCCCAAAAAAAAAAACATCCTCTTAAGAAAGTTCTACTGGAACTCCTCCTTCAATAGTGAATATTGTAGGAGATGGTTTAGGGATGAAAAATGCTGAAATTGAGATTGAAAGGGCTTGTTTTCTTAGTTGATAAACCAAACGGACTGCTGATTTATTCCACCAAAGCACCTTCTTAGGTCCAGGCCAGCACTGATTAACCTGCTTTCTTTTCTGGTTTAGGTTCCAGGAACTCAAGTCTGCTTTTTTCTTAAAGCTGCACTTTCTAACAAAGTTGGCTACAGTTTGTCTAGGTTGCTTCTAACCTCTGTCTGAGATAAGCACACAAGCCCTTTTCTTTTTAAAGGTTTCCTTGCTAAACTATTGGGAAGCAAGAACAATATATTGTAAACATTGGAGAATTAGTGTTTCATTCCAGTAGTTTCTGTCTCTGACTCTTCTTTGTTATTACTGAAAGTGATGTTTGTTATAGCTTCTTTTTTCTAAGAGTGCAGGCATTGCTGTATAGAAAGATGCTTATCATCCAAGGACAACATGTAAAAACCATTTAAAGTAGATTCTTAAAACAGTACTAAAGCTTCATGCTATACAGTAAAAAAAAAAAAAAAAAAAAAAAAAAAAAGAAAAAGGGTTTGATGGGTACCTTAAGAAAAAGCTAAACATTTTAAAACGTAACATACTTTTATAGTTAACAACATTTAACTTTTAAGTGTACTCACAGTGAATAATTCAAGTGTTTGGAGGGAAAATTTTTTCTATCAAAACTTGAGTTTGCAACATAATCATCAGGAGAATATTTGAAGCTTTAATTCTTTCTCTCACCCTCTTAATCCCTAGATATTAAAGTAATTCTTTTTTGAAGCCTCTTATTTTATAATCCTTTTTGTAAGATTTGTAATTTCACCCTGCAATTAGTTTGTATCATGAGGTCTGATATTGTTCCAACCATGCTGGGCCTGGCGATCATGAAAGAGGGAGTGGATAGGGAGGTTCTAGGGGTAGGCAGAGAGGTTCGATGTACCAAACTGGTCAGTTTTTTTAGTGAACACATTCCTGTTGCAATGAATGTCTCCTTTTACAAACTCCCAACAGCTTGGTTTCAGATAAGGAATACTAATATAATGAGGGTCTTTGTAATTAGGAAATGACAGTAATAATGTCAGATGTTATTGAACATAGACTGTGTTCAAGGCACTGGTCTGCTTTCTGTAAATCAATTCATTAACTTTCACAAAACTCTTTGCGGTAGGAGTGATTATTTGTTCTCACTTTACAGACTGGGAAACTTGGAGCTATGGATCGTTGTGGTTTAGAAATTTTAGTTTCTTTAAAAATTTTTTTCACTTTTAAAACCTCTGTTTTTAAATATAATTTTAAATTTTTAAAAACTTAATGAAATTTATTAATAATATTATATAAATTTCAGGTATACAACGTTATAATTCAATATCCGTAAAACCTTTGGATCTTCATAGGTTATCTGTGTCAAAAAGTGTTCCTGGAGTTTTGGCATGTTTTGATAAGAAAATGGAAACTACATTTTAACCAATAGTCAGGTCGTAGGGCCTGTCATCAGGACAGTCTTTCTGAAATTTGGTGCCAGGCTTTAAACACAATAAATGCGATCTCATCAAATAATTAAGGGTATTGGGAGGTTAGTTAGAGAAGCACACAGGCCCTTTTGGTCTTAGTAAAGAAATACTTTGTAAACTGATATTTTGTACTTCTATTTCCTAAGTTTGGATATACATTTGCATATGAGGTTTTCTTCACATGGATCCCATCTCACATATTATCTCTAATGTTCAATAAACTGTGCTACCTTTAAAAATCCCTTTCAGGATGGGGAACAGCATGTCATCATCATCTTTGGGGAAGCCAGGAACTGCTCCTGCAGATCAGATCCAGGTGAGTGATGCAGGAGACGCAGTATAAAAACTTTCCTGTGTGGAAAAAGAATTGTGTCTTACACATTGAATGGGCTTATTCAGTATCCAACCTGATATAGTTCAGCAAATGTATTACTAAGTTAATTTCTATTTTAATATCTACTATCCAAATAATTTCTGACAAAAAAAGGTCTATTTTGATAGTCAAAATTTATGAGATGCATTCTTTTTTTTTTATTTTTTTTATGCCTATAGCACCTGGTCTTCCTAGGTGGTCTCCCATCCAAGTACTAACCAGGCCCAGCCCTGCTTAGCTTACAAGAGCAGATGAGATCGGGCTTGTTCAGGGTGGCTTGGCCACTGAGATTCATTCATAACGGAGTCTTCACTCTCTCAGTTGGGTCTGCAAGGTTGGCTCCCCCTTCCCATTGTCCCCACCTCAGGTAGAGGTGTCCTTGACCTGGGGAACTGTTTGATTTTGGCCTGGGAAGCTATGTAACAGCTCCCTTCCCTAACACAGAACCTAGTACACGATACTCTAAACAGTCTTCGCAGGGGTCCGTGCACTGCTGTGTCCTGTTTTCCTCTTTTTGTCCCCCTACTGCAAATCCCCTACTGCAAAAGCCTCCGAAAAATTTCTTGCGTGTGTATGTTTTTCTTCCCTGCAGCCTCTAAGACACACTCGTGTTTTTCTTTCTCTGTTCCTCAACCACCATCCACTATCACATACGGAACATTTCTGCCTTTATTTGCCTAACAAAATATTCCCTCACAGCTGTCCACTGTAACGGCAATGCTAGAAACCGACTGTGAGGGAATTGCCCTTTTTTTAAAATGAGAATCCAAAATGATGAACTGTTACCAAGGATGATCTTGAGGAACGGTGAGGAGGAGGGTTCAAGAAAGTTTGGCACTGTCATCTGGAGTTTCCGCTCACTTTGGGATCTTTTCATCAGTGTTTGTGCTACATGTCAGCACCCAGGATGCTCATGTCTGTGTCACTGACGGTCTTCGTGTGCCTGTAACGTGAGGCAGCGTGGCGAGGGAAAGAGCACTGGCGTGGGTGTTGGGATGGGCTGAGTCGAATCCCAGTCTTGTGGATGTCTCAGCCTCATTTCTTCATCTATAAAATGGGTTTATTAGTACATCCTGGTATGGCTGGCTTTCCCTGAGATAGACTCCTATACTCAAAATTATGAGTAAGCAGAAGAGAAAGCATTAAAATAGTCCACTTGCAGAGAAAGCTAGCCTGTGACTTAGAACCATTCTGATACCCCAGGTGGGTGTGAGTTCTGAATCCCTTTGCCCAGGTACTTTGCTTTTTGGCCTGCATCATGAAGGTGCTTCTTAGGACCCATGTAAGAACACCATAGACGGATGCCTGGGTCTAGACCTACACATTCAGAATCTCTTCGAGGACCTAGACATTCATATATTTAGAAACAAACAAACAAACAAACAAAACATTTCATAGGCAAGGCAAATGTCTAGCGAAGTCTCCTGGTTTTTGTGATCAAGGCTTGTTTCCAAAGCAGGCTGATAGCATTAGAATCATCCAGGAAGGTATTTAAAAATACAGTTTCTGGCCTCTGCCTCAGATGCATTGAATTAGCATTTCTGGAAATAGCTTTTCCAGGAACAACAATATAAAAATACTTTATCAATACAGTCATGACAGGTTTTTTTCTGTTTGTTTGTTTGCTTATTTTTTTACTATAAAGATATAGAAGAAAGAGTAGAAGTTGAATTATAAGCTGTTGTTTCTTCCCAGGTCAGTGAAAGCCTTGCAGTTTAAAGAGAAGTCCTATGTCAGCCCTCACCACTAAATGTTAAGGGAAGGGAGGCTAACTCTTGACTATTTGAGAGGCCTGGGTTCAAATCCCAGCTCTGCCACTTAGCTGAGGACTATGAGCAAGTCGTTTACCTTCCTCTGTGCCTCCTTTCCTTGTCTGTGAAGTGGAGGAGATAGGACCTGTCTCAGGACTGTAGCAAGGATTAAATGAGCTAGTGAAGTATTGTGCATGTGTCTGGCACGCAGAAATGTTTGCTGGATATGAATTGGGTCCGATTATGTTACTGCTGTTATTAGTCCATCCCAACACCTTCCGGCCATTACATCCTTTTCCCCTAATGACACTCCTCTGAAGTGAATATTACCCTCAATCTACAAATGAGAGAATAGATGATGGAGATTTAGTTTCAGCTCTGAACTGTGAGACCCCCAAAATCCAGATCCTTTCCTCTATATCATGGTTTCTTTCAAAAGGGTAATGTCTGAAGGTAAAGTGATTTTTTTGTTTGTTTGTTTGACTTCAGGAAACAATTTCTGATAATTGCGTGGTGATTTTCTCAAAAACATCTTGTTCTTACTGCACAATGGCGAAGGAGCTTTTCCATGGCATGGATATTAACTACACAGCGGTGGAGCTGGACATGCTTGAGTATGGGAGCCAGTTTCAGGACGCCCTCTACAAAATGACGGGGGAAAGAACCGTGAGTGGACCCTCTGTGGTGCTTTGCCCCCAGCGGGGTGGCGATCTGGATCACTAGGGCCCAGATCCTCGTGTTAGGAAAAGACAGCCAGACGTTCTTCAAGAGTCTATGTTGAGAAAGAAATGGCAGATCTGGAAGCCAGATTTATAGAACAGGAGAGAGCAGAGTTAATTTATTTTATTTTTACTCTTTGCCGTGTGTGTGTGTGTGTGTGTGTGTGTATGTGTGTGTGTTCGTGTGCGCGTGCATGTGCTGTGACAAGTGGGGTGATAGTGTTGGCATGAGTCCTTGCTTGTCTACAAATCTTTAAGGGCACCTGGAGCTCTTTTCATGATGAAAGTATCTTTCCCCCTTCACTTGGACAATAGAGACCAGGGGTCAGTCTTCAGTTACTGTGGTAGTAGAAGTGCTTTAGTGCTCCATGTTTTTTAGATTCTTGAAACGTGTGGATTTTTCCATAATAAGCATTGCCAGAAAAATATACAGGGTTGCCATTTCCCTTCTTGTTTATATATATATATATATATATATATTTACACACACATACATATATACATATATATGTATATATGTATATATATGTTTATAGTATACTTGTCCCCTTTTAGTAAACAACTGTAAGAAACTTAGATGTCATTAACAGAGACTTTATTTTACCTTTTATATGCTGTAGTGATTACGAGGAAGGGCTTGAGAATCAGATTGTCCTGGACTTAATATCTGACCGTGATCATTTACTGTCACTGCGATCTTGGCCAAAGTTCTTATGCCTCATTTCCCTCCAGAATAAGGCTAAAAATCATACCTAATTCAAAGGTTGTAAAGATTTAAATAGGGAACTTGCGAGAGAGCTCAGTATGGTGCCCGGCTCATAAAATTGCCCACGGTGTGGGCATCAATTATTATTATGGGAAATGGTCTTCTACTTCTGACACTAATGTGACACCTTAATCCTTTGTTTATCCAACAGGTGCCAAGAGTATTTGTCAACGGAACTTTTATTGGAGGTGCGACCGATACTCACAGGCTTCACAAAGAAGGGAAATTGCTTCCACTGGTTCATCAATGTTATTTAAAAAAAAAGAACAAGAATTTTAGTGATAGTAAAATGTCAGTTATTTAAAGTAATAATGCTTTTTGAATGTTTGAGGATGTTTAAATATGTGAATCGTCTTCATGAAAAAGTTGTAAAAATAATGAACAATAAATCACTGTGGAAACCTCATCATCCTGCTTGCCAATTTTTGAGAAAAAACGGTGATATTTAAAACTGAAGGATTAGAGTTACATCAAAAGATAAAGAATGCGTTTTATTAGGAATTTATATATGAAATTTTACAACCAAGAGCTAGAAGGTTAACATTTGGGATTCGTTATTATATATACTATTCAGAAGGAGTTAACACCTTACCTTTTATATATTTTAGTGGTGAAGACTGATGTGTGATTTCTCATTAAAATGTGAGGCTTTCACTGGTACAGTTGTGAACTTGGTAGAGATATGTCCTTGAACTATATTGTGCAAGACGTCACACTTTGTACTTCTAGAGAAGTATGTTAAATTCATAGGATGGAATGGAACTTATTTCAGAGAACCCAGATTAGTCATTTATTGACTTAGTGGTTCCAAAGAACAGAACTGCACCTATGGGCATTATGAAAAAAGACAACGGGCCCAAAATGGAGTCATATATGCTCTGCCTATGTTACCAAACCTAGACTAATACCTAACCCAATTGCAGGTCAGTCCCTCCCAGGAATGCAATCTCAACCAGTTGGTCTGGAATTTCCTGGTCAGCAGAGGGAGGAAATCTACCTGACAGACCCCTGCCATCCTCCAAAGAAAAGTGACCTTGCCTGAAACAAGCCACTCTTGGCTGGACACTTCCTTTTTTCACCCCTTCTGCCTGAAAAAATCCTTTCATTTTTGTACAGCTCTTCAACAGAAATTAAAAGAATATTTCAGTGTTATATGAGGATGAACTTTTCAAACAGTTCAGAAATGCACTTGAATTAATATTAAGTGCCTAGGAAGCATTTTACTAGGTGGTCACACAGAGACACATGGTCGTATTACCAGATGCTGGGAAGAGAAAACTTAGAGAAGGGAGGAAAATGAATTTTAAAAGAAATGGGCGCTTCTTTGTGGTCAAAACACACCAAGGAATCTTTGGACAGACCTGCAGAAGACAGCCGGAGGCCCTGCTTTCTGCATGAACTTACTAAACTGCCATTAGGAGACCTTGATAAAGCAAGAGTTAGGACTATTTTTATCTCCTGTGATAACTTGTAATACTGGAATGAATGCAATAGAGAATGAAGTGTCTTTTATTTTGTATTATGTCATGAGAAATTTTACGTACTTGCTGTGTTGTAAAATCTTTGTTGGAGAGTAGAGGAAGTCTATTTTCTTGTGTGATATTGTGACTTATAAGGGTATGTTTGGTCTTCATCCCTTTTCTTGGCACACAGCTCCTAGATCCTTGGTATTTACTGAGCCAGAAAGATGTCTTTTGTTGTGTTAATGAAATGACTTGTAAAGCCCATAAGGGGAGAACCAAGCAAGGAATTAGAACTTCTAGAGAGGGGCAAGGGACTGAGATTGAATTGAATCACCAAATGGCAGGCGAATTAATATATCAGGCCTATGTAATGAAGCCCCTATGAAAACCCTGAAGTGCAGGGTTTGGAGAGCTTATGGGTTGGTGAACGCGTGGAGATTTGGGGAAGCAGTGCCTGGGGAGAATATGGAAGCTCCATGCCGTTTGCCCACACCTCACACTGTGTATCTCTTCCATCTGACTGTTCCTGAGTTACATCCTTTTACAATAGACCGGTGACAATGTGGCTTCTTCAATTGGTGTCTGAGTGAGAGGTGGGTGGCAGTCTTCTAGGACTGAGCAGCTGCCCTGCCAATCCTGGATGACCAAGAAATTGTTTTAACAGATTATGCAGGCCTAGCTACAAAGCCTCGGGTTAAGGGAGGGGTTTACATAGGGGACCATAACAAAGTACCAAAAATCCTTAGTGAAAACAATCCTATCTGGTACTTGCAGTAATAACACCTATTAGATCAAGACAGAGGAGTGTTCAGTGTTCATTTCATTAATTATACTTAGGTACGACTAATAGGTAGGTGACTTAATCTTTTGGAACTATAAGTTCCTTTTTTAAAAAAGGCAGATAACACCATCTGCAGATAATGTAAATCACAGCAAGTGCCTAGTACAGAGAAGACATTAATATATATACACTAGGTTTTTTTCCTACACCAACACACCCATGGTTCAGTTTAATTTGTAAATAAGGCACAGTGAGAGAGTAATAGTAACTAATAATAAAACAGGGCATTTATGTAATACATTGTAATAAGTAAGGCCTCTCCCAGGAACAGGACAGGACTCGACTTTTCACTTAGAGGAACTCATTTGTAGCTTTGATGTGCTGTATCCGAACTGCCAGTGTCACGACTCCTGTGCTTTGGGGACACTGTGAAGTAAAACCAGGATGATTTGAGCACAAGCACTGAGATACCACCAATCTGACACTTGAGGTGGATACTGAGTGACCAACAGTGGGAAGCATCTGCAGCCTGGAGACCCGGATGGAGCGGAGAGTCAGTCACGTCTCACCAGGATGGAGCAAGGCAACCCGAGACTTCATCAGGATACTGTGCACAGCGCACGGTTTAAAACATGTTTTTTTTTTTTTTTTTTTTTTTTTTATTCCTGTAATTTTCCATTTAATATTTCCAGACTGAAGTTGACCACAGGTTACTACTGAAACCGCAACAAGGAGGGCTTCTGTATGTTTTATTGTGGACTCACCACGGTTTCCCAAGGTCCTAGCCACAATTTTATGAGTGGTTTCCATTTCTTCTTTTCTGTATGACTTTGCTCAGGCTGCTTTACCGTTACCATGGACAGAATGGTTTAGACAACAAACTTTTCTCACATTTCCTGAGGCTAGGAGTCCAAGATCAAGGTGCAGAGTAAGGTGGTTCCTGGCGCGGGACCTCTTCCCGGCTGGAGGACTGCCATCTTCTTGCTCTCACTTCTCTTACAAAAGAACTGATCCGTCACGAGGGCTGAGACTTATTACCTGCCAAAGGTTATGTCTTCACGTACTGTCACATTGGGGATCGGGGTTTCAACATATAAATTTTGGGGAGACACATTCAGTCCATATCACACTATGCCTTACAGCTGGATACAAGTAAGAGGAAAAGCCTAGGCAGGAGTTGCTGCAGTAGCTCTGCTTCTTTTCCAGAACTATAGGCAGAAAGAAGACAATGGCGACCCATTAAAGAAAAGTGTTCTCTTTTCAGGCCTAGCTTTAAGATCTGGAAGATAAACTTTATTGGAGCCCATGACTATTTTTAAAACGGCCATTCGTTTTCTTATTTTCTTTTACTAAACAATTTACACTTCGATTGCCAAAATATCTAATTGGGAAGTTGTTGAGAAAAACATCTTTTGTTTAAATGTACTTAGACTTTATTGTTTACCAATACATATGATAAAAAATTTGCACAAATATTTTTCAAAGCCAAGTTTTTTTGTTTAAAATTGTTAAAAAAAATTTATCTTACCTCTGAAGAAATGTATAGTTTGCAATCTTCCTTTCTCCATATAACTGTCATTTTTATTTAGTTTATTTTTAGGCGAGACAACCCTTGATTGACCTTACAGATGCAAGGACTTTATCAGCTATAATCCTTTTTAAAAAAATTTTTACATCTACAGCACCTGGTCTTCCTAGGTAGTCCCCCATCCAAGTACTAACCAGGCCCAACCTTGCTTAGCTTCCGAGATCAGATGAGATAGGGCTTGTTCAGGGTGGCATGGCCGTAAACTCAACTACAATTTTTAAACAGAGAACTATAAAATTAACCAAATGTTTAAAGTGCGTAGGTTCTGATATGTTGCTCTCTTATCCTTCTGCAAAACTTCCAGCTCTGACCTTAGAACTTTTGAGAAAACTTTTATGGGAATGCAGATAGACATGTCTGCAAATTGGCACTGAAATAACATGTTTTTATTTGCATTAAATTGACTTTTGTTAACTTTTCCCAAAGGCAATTTTGAGTTTTCACAAAATAATTGCTTTTAAAACTTTTAATAATGTGCATCTTGAGTAAATTCAGTTTTGATCCTATAATTAAAATCTACTGGACAAGAATTCCCAACTACATGTATTTTAAATAAATAAAAGTTACATACAATAGACATTATAAGGCCAATTTAATTATCAAAACCATATTTTATCTCATTCTCATATAACATTATTAAGAGTTTTAGATTTTATAAAGCATATTATGGTCTTAAAATTATTATTTAAATAAATAAAAAGACAATTATTTGATGTGCATAGTTTATTTGGTACTTCCATCAATTTCTACAATAATACAACTGACCAGAAACAGTTCACATAGTGCCCATCTGCATTCCATGTCTAAAATGATTTATTCGGTATGGCATTTTGCAAGGAAAGAAAGGAGAGGAAGTCAAGATTTCACAGTATCAATGGAAACTTTCATCATGAAATAAATTTAATACATGAGTATTTCATTTTCTGTCAGAACACAGCAAAATTACATTGTTAGGTATTTTATGTACAGTGAAAACTTGGAAGACTGAAGAAAGCATCCGTGAGTTTATCAACAGACCTAGGATCCCCCCCGCCCCCCCTTTCAGGGTCTTTTCCCTTGAAATGACACTTGTTATAAATCAAACTTTATCTACTTTTAAGCACCAGCTTGACAATTTAAAGTTTTCTTTCATGAAATTTTATAAGATTCCTGCTTTGGAAGGCAAAGTGAATTTAAAAATGTACATGTCATTAGACAAATCACTGGCCTGGATATACGTTTTATTGCAACAGTCACGTTTTACAACTACATTCACTTCTTTGAATAAATTCACTTGTAGGCTTGAAACAAAATATTTGCCTTTTGTCTTGAAAAATTTCCTTAAAAAATTAACCATTTTTTTGAACTGAGTATCTGTATTTTTCATTCATAGTGTTTAAATATACAACTTGGTCCTTGGAGATAATGTTACATAAAATCCAGCTTCTTGGATAATTTGTTATATAAAACAATTTAAAAACCTCAAACTACCACTGATGTTAACAGTCATGTATGTATAACAAATCAATGTCCCAGATTATCCTGTTAACAGGTGCTTCTACTAGTGGACAATCAAGTCTTAAAACTTAGTAAGTTCCCATTCATCACAGAAGAGTGAAAGCTCTAAAACATGCTTTGCTTTCTGTACTTGAGAAACACTAACGCTAGTAAGGCATTACTTAGTGAACAGACCCTATGGAAAAGAACTAGTATGCCTGTGCTGGAGAGCTAGTCATGTTTTAAGGCAGTCAGAAAGATCATGTTTTTCACTTTAAGGCTCTTGCATACCTAAATACTTTATTCTATGCAGGCATTAGCCTGTGAAATTTAAATATTCGTCAAGTGGTCAATTATGGAAATCAAAGCCTTTATATAAAGCAAGTGGATATTAAGAACTAGACCAACACCTCTCTCCCAACCAATTTTTATTTTACAAAGATAATTTACTATATCTCATCTGTTTGGAAAATTTCTTCATTATCAGAAGCTGGCAATAAAAGGACGAATATATACCTGAAATGCCCTACAGAAGTTATGTCTACTAACACCATACCAAATTACATACAGTCCATATTTAGAATAACAGTGCAGCAAAATCATTTTTTCTTGGCTACCATTCATTAAATGCATAATATTTTAAATTTAATTTGTGTATGGATTCTAAAGTTTGTATTGCAAATAAAGCCTAACAAGTAATTTAAACATAAATTTTAATACAATGTTTATACTGATACAATATCTATCAGTTATATGTGATGATATATAAAATAGCAAGGCTTTTAACCTCATTTACCACCCTTAACAACCCACATGTTCATTAAGTGAGACCACCAGCAGAAATGTAGTTAACTTACTTTTTTTCTTCTGTGCAAGCATATTCTGATAACTTCTAAACGTACAGAAATTTAAATATATTTTAAAATTAAATACTGTTGCTTGTGTTCATAAGATTCATACGACTCATGGTAATGGTCAACAGAAGTGAAGAAAAAAACCTGTTTAGGCTCAGAAACAACTTTTGTATATTTTCATTGTATTTACAAAATTAATTCTCATTGAACATTATCACTTTCAGTAATAGAATTTTATAACATAACCCCTAGTTATGATTCCTACTATGAATTTGATATAATTTGGTATTTTCAGGGTTTACGAAAATGTGTCATTATAATTTTATTAAAACAGTAAGCTCAAACACATTGTTGTTTACATAAAAATATTATCACAGGATTTAAAAAATTGACTTTGTAATTTTTCAAAAGCAAATAAAAAGTTCACTAATTAAAAAAAGTTGAATGTTATAGTCATTTACAAGATCTTTTATGCTACAAGCCATGTAAATATAAGCTCTGTGAACTACTTAGTAGAACAAAGATTTTGATAGTGACCTTTATAGTTATGGAAATATGAGTAATGAGATGCTATTTTCTGAAAGAATATTCAGTTACTTATTTTTCGAAGAGTGCTTTTTCTAAGAGTTTGGTACATCTATAATTAAAAACATAGGCCGAATAATTACCTTACTCAAAGGCCACAAAATTTCTGCAAACATCTAATACAAAAGGTATACAAAATATAACTTGATTTGGGGAGAGAATATATCAATCCAATTATTGTTCCAAGAGACCTATCCATTATTAATTTGAAAAAATATGATCTTAAATCTATCTGGAGCAAAAAGCAATCTGTAAAAGATTCATCCCAAACCCAAATATGGGTGACTTTCCTGTCATTCATTTTATTACTCGGGTAGAACCAGACTAGAAAAAGAAACAGAAGACAAAAATGTCAAGAGTTTTAAAAGAAAAATTGAGGTATAAAGTAATCTTCCAACATGGGATTAGCAGATAATAGGAAAATAATAAGTGAAATTTATAAAGCAAATACAACTAATTTCATAGCTTACCTTATCTTTTTGTTTTTCTAATTCTTCCTTGTGCATGTTTACACTGAGGCTATATGACATTCTCTAGAGGGGATACTGCCTTAACAAATCACCTCAAACCTGTGGTATACAAGAGTGGAATTTCTCATTTATGATTACTTACTGTTAAGGGCATCACTCATCAAGACATTTGAACTTGTGGGTGTAATATTTTTAGGTCAAATTAAAGTAAGTCCAAGAGTGATCATAATGATTCCTCTTTAATTATTGTTTAGATTGGATCTACTGTGCTTTTAAAGATGTTCCTCACTTGTCAGATCCTCAAATTTATTCAGGAATTCTGCCTTAAATTTCTAAAATAATTTTATGTTTTTGTGAAAACTAAGAAAATGATAAAAGACAGATAAAATGGTGTTCTATCACCTATAATTTAGCCATTATTTTAAATGTTTTTAAAATTAAAAAAAAAAAAATCTTGTCATTAAGCAAATGTTTGTTAATAGCATATCCTCAGAGTTTAAGTTTTTTTTTTTAGGACCATCTAAGGGGATGTTAGAATATATTCCTTTTTTTTTCTTGATCAGAGCATAGTGACTTCTAAGTCAATACACACTTCATTCTGAATATTTTTATTCCACATTTTCCCACTCAGGAGTGTTTTCAATAAATTAGTGAGCTTATTGAGCTATTTTACGAAAACATTTTGTCTTTCAAAACACATATCCTATTAATGTTTTTAATTAAAAGAGTTCTAACTTGTATTGAAGCCCTTCTCCCAATTTAAACTTTTATATAGGTATTAAATCATTGATTCTTCTATGATCCAAACATCAGGAATATTACTTTGTAAAGACAGCAAAACTGAATCACATAGGTTGTATTGGTTGTCTATAGTGACACAGTAAGTTAGATAAACCAAAAGATTCCATAGAGGTAACACTAAATTCCATTCACTAGTCTCTTCCTAATATTCCCGGAAACTAGTTACTAAACTAAATAATATTTAAGTGTTAATGTATGGAATTTCCAAGAAATTTCAACTAAAAAGGAAGGGTAAGAATTTAAGATTAGTTTTTGTTTTATTAACTACAACTATATCCTGAAAATATTTACGTATTTTCTAGGAAATAAAGTTTATTTTTCTTAGGATTTTTTTTCAAAAGCAGTTATTTCCCTAATTACTAATGTAGCAGTAATCCTAAAAGTAATTCAGAAAAGAAAACTTCTTTACCACTTGAGTAATATTTTATTCATGAGGTAATGTTTTAATTTTATCTCTAGGACTGCTGTAAAGCAACACAGGGTTTTAAGACATTGTGCTTGAGGATTACTATGAACTACAAAATTATCATGTTTATAATCTGTTTTTCTACTCCTAAAGCAAACATCTATATATATGATTTCCTAATGCCTAAAAGGTAAACATCTTGAATAATTGTTTTATGCCTGACTATACTGAGTCAGTCTCCTCCCCATTTTATGGGGACACAAGTGCTGGGATGGGGAGGAAAGCTCAAGATGTCCAAATCCAGCGCTCCGCAGCCGCACTCTCGGGCCGCAAATCCCTAACCTAAGGTAAAAATCACCTTTTACATTTCTAAGGTTTCTTCCATGTCAAAAATTCCAGGATTTGAAAATAAAGTTACCTTCTGTGGTGGTTCCTTTTAGTTTTTTCCCTCCTTCTTTCTTAAATTTTCCCTTAATCCATATAACTCGACTTACCTACTTTAAATACTTAAGTTAGATCATTTTATAAGTTTTAATTAAGATCTTGTGTTTACTTAAAAGAATTCAATAACTATGACATAATTCTATTAGGTTCCTTAAACCTAAATTCAATCTGAACATAATATTTTAATGTATCAAAAGGTAGCTAACACATTAAATGCGGTTTGTTAGAGGGTAAAAAAACAAAATTATATTAGAAGCAATGCATTTGGTGCTACTAGCTTTGCTAACCAAAAAAACGTAAAGTAAAACACAGCATTTACAAATTGCTACCAGTTAGTTGTCTTGAGGGTTACATATCAGAGCTAGTTTTAACATGTCAAGGAAGTTTGAAAGGAATATTTTCTTATTACTCACAGAGCCCAAATTTCCCATGAAATAGAAGAAAATATCTACACAAATACTAACATTACTAAAGTCCCCTTCCCCGCAAAACATAAAACCTCTAAACCTCAAGCATGTAAAAGCTATAATTTACATTTACTAGTTTGCTTTTTCACGTAAGTGAGAAGGGGTTTATAAATCCCCAGTAAATTCTTAATTCATATTTTAAAAACAATGTATAATATTTGAAGTTTTGTGTGTAAGCTTAGATAACCATTATTTACTTATAAGCAAAGACATTGGCATTTCAAAAAGTTAAACCTCCCCACAAAGAAGGGGTATTTGCTTAAGAATATAATGAACTTTAGTATAATGAAAAGAATTTAACATACACAAATAAAATAGAAAAAATACTTTTTTTACAGACTGGTTGTGTTAATATGCTATTCAAAAATTGCCTTTCAAATCTGAAAGACCTACCTTGTTTTATTATGTTTTTGCTATCAAAAAAGAATGTTTTGCTACAATGAATAATGGACAAAGAAGTAGGCCACTGACATGTTTACGACTAGAAAATATTTAAAGCCCATTTAGGATTGGCAAAAAATAAAGTTAAAAGTAATTAGAACATTTATTTTAAAGTCAGGAAAAAGCTAATCTTGAGGTTATAGCTGAAATTCTGTCATACTTTCAAATTATGAGTGGTGGAGTTAAATGCTTAAAACATTTTATGTTGTTTTAAGAGTATGAAAAAAAGAAAGTGTGACTACGGTGGCTATGTTGTTAATGCTGAGAAAACTGTCAAGTCATGGTCCTCACGGCAATCAAATACACCCAAACGAGCAACCCACAGAGATTTGCCCGGCTGACACAAACCAGAGCCCCTTCTCAGGGCTCTTCCTTACGTTTCCAGTTGATGGGAGTAGCAATTCTGAGTGTAAATGAGACATGAGAAACAACACATTTTTTACTGAATAGAAAGCTGCCATTTATGTGACCTTAGAAAATTCTTTAAGAAATTTGTAAACCCATTCATAATTTAATCAAATGTCTTTTGTTTGTTTCACCCCCTCAGTATAAAAGTTTACAGATGAGTTTCATATTCCATCACAGTTACATGGTCCAGTGCATCTCAGAAAATATGGACATTATCAAAGCTGCCTTTTCCCAGTGAAAACATTTAAGAAAACTTGAAGCACTTCTCAAACAAGTGACATGATGTGGAACTACTGACACTTTTGGCTCTTCTTTTAAGTACGAATGTGACCTGTCACAGAAGCCCAGCTGCCTACCTCAGTGTCTGCCAGCAGGAGTCCCCATCAGAGGGCTTTGCGTCCTCGGCAGCCATCTCAGCAGACAGAAGAAACTCAGGCTATCTAATTTTTCTCTCCTTTTTTTTTGGTAAGGTAAACATTCCATTATGCACATTCGATGCCGTCATCTTATCTTCTTTCACTGGATTAAGATTAGCTGGGAAGTAGCTGTGTATGTTTAATGAGCTCACTAATGGCAATGGGCCTCTTAGATCATGCTAGTGCTTATGTTTAAATCACATCTAATGTGAAATTTCGAATGACATCCAAAGCTCCTGTATCAAAGCCACACATATCCAACATGCCTCTATCATCTGGGTCTGCAATGGTAAAACCATTTGACGTCATTCCACAAACAATCAGTTTAGCTGGAATATCCATTTTCTGTTGGAAAAGATCAAAATAGATATTTAAAAAACTATATGTAAGCAAATAACCTTCAAAATTGAGACACTTTAAATTCTATCACAGCTTTTCGTTAAAAAGTCAAGTTTTTTTTTTTCTATCCATAAAATCTGTGTGTCTTTTAGGGACAGACTGTGTGATCTTCGGAAGACAAGAAAATAAAATTGTGAAAACAATCCACCTGAATTCCTGCTTCTCTATTCTGTATTACTTGCTCTGTGGGACACAGAATATATTCCTGAGCAGCCTCGGGACTCTGTGCTTTTGAAACCTGTCAGGATATTCAAGGTCATCAGACATCTTTACCAATGTATCAAATGCTGGTGCTATATGTGTGTGTGTGTGGGGGGGGGGGTATATATAAATATAAGGATCTACTTCCCTGGTATTCTTCATTTTTGGTCTATGACTTTGCTACGTGTTATACATATCTGTCACATGTAAGAACTTGTTCTCTACAGCTATGATTTATTACAATTATTGAGTGTTAGAGATAAACCAACCATCACTAAGTGTGCACTATGTCAGACGCCACGATGGACTCTTTCAGTAATCTCCCTAACACAATTGTTGTCACACCCTAAGGGGTAGGTTGTACTATAAACTACAGTAACATGTATCTAAGTAGGGATATACAAACATCGTAACATGTTATCCAAGTAGTGATTATACTACTGTAGCATGTATCGGTTACATAATTTGCTCAGGTCCTAAATTCTGTTCTCTTGCTTGTTGGTCTCAAACTTAACCGTGCAATATACACTAGAAGGGATTGTTAAAACACAGCTGACCCCAGCGTTTCTGACTCAGCAGGTCCCCTGTGGGGCCCAGGGATCTGCATCCCTAACAAGGCCCTACAGAAGGCTAAGGCTGCTGAGAGGGAGACTACGCTCGGAGGACCTGGCTCTTCATCAGCTGTTTCTACTGCCAGTGATACCAGCCACGACTCAAGCTCGCAGCAGCCCCACCTGACCAGCAGCTACACCCTGGATGGGGCGGATACAGAACATTCCCATCATTTCAGAAAGCTCAATTGGAGAGCACTGATTAGAATGCACAAAACTTAAAATATAGATGATAACATTGCTTTAATTTTATTCAGTCTTCAACAGAACTCGCAATGATACTTTTTTAAGGAGTACGTTGATTCATTAAAAATTTATAGTTAAGGTAAAATAAATGTTCAGATTACAAGAAGTGTTAACAAAGCATATTGTTATTAATGTACCTACAGAAAGTGGTTGAAATAAATTATACAGGAGTAGCCACTGCTTTATTCCTAGCACTGCTGAGTCCAGTACTGGCATTGTATTCCTACGTGAAGGCACAGAACTACCTCCAGCACCTTTTCTGTAAAAAAATGTGAATGTTTGAGAATCGAAAAACTGAATTTGTTTACCTTTCGATACTGCCTCAGAGTAACAGCAGGATGGCCACTTCCTGAGAAGGTCTCATTGTCAGTGAACACAATGAAGACATCGGCTGCTGTGTTTGTCCTTTGAGCCCAGATCATCGGAAGAGAGCAATCAGTTCCACCTGCCGGGATCTAACTCAGAACAAAAACATGCATAAGAATAAAAGAAAGTGCTCTGGCTTCCATACTGAGAGGTCTGAAATAAATGATGATTAAAAGTGCTGTTATTTACATAATTTTGATCTGTGCTCATGAGAAAATTGAGATGCAACAATTTGTTCTCACAAATTAATATCAGATATACAATAATAAGTTATACAATATATGTTAAATAAACTTAATACAGTAGTTTCTTACCTGATTCATAGTCATTAGAACCTGTTGTAAAGTCATGTCTGTAGTTATTGGACATGGTACCATTTCATCTGAAAAAGCAACTATATACGAGTCTTTTTCTGTTCGTGTGACAACCTAAAAAATTCAATGGTAATAATTTTCACCAGATTTTGAAGAAATAAATACATTATCATGAAGTTCATAAAACTCCAGCTTTAAAGGAAATACCCTATGAAGCTTCTTTTATTTCTAAACTTATTTTTTGGTGTTCTGGAACTACACAGGAACAGTAGTATACTTTCAAAGCACCTTCGCACACTCTTACAAAGAAACTGGTTTTCACAACAATCCTTTGAAGCGAACTGAGCACACACCCTCTTTTCATTAAATAAGGAATAAAGCCACAGAAGAGAAGAAGCTTTTCCGTGGTTCATGTAACAGCTTCTCCAGGGGTCGGGACAGCAGTGCCCAGGCTATTGTCACTGGGTTCCTGATCTTCTAACTTCTCTATTCATTAGTAATTTCTCTAAACAGTATCACTTCCTCAAAAATACTATCCATATTTAATCTTTGGTTATAAAATTACAATTTCTATTTTTAAAATATGCTTTTCAATATACCTACAATGCTATAAACGCCTAAGTATATAGATATAACTATATAAGTATACTTAAGTGTACAATGCACTTAAAACCACTCATTTTTAATTTTCTTTAGATATGAAATATTTAAATGAAATGAAAATGTGCCAAATAAACCAAAGTGATAAAAGCATGTAAAAACCTAATTCTTGATCCTATTTAACTCTATAGTTTTGCCCCATAGCAAGCATTTTTTTAGGATGGCAAAAATTCTCACCATGCACATTGCTGCAGCGACTGTGCTCGCGTTGAGTACACTACCCAAAACTCTTTGGTTCATAGAAGCACTGACATCAATCGCTAGCAAGAAACGCTTCCCAGTTGGCTCAACTGTCTAAAGAGAAAACAAAATGAAATGATCATTAAAAGCAATCACATAAATTTTAAGCAAATTAAATTTCTAACAAATAATATTTACTAATCTTTCATTTGAAAAAATCCTCTCAGATGAAAGGGCTGATTTTTGATTTACCAATTTATTGACAAGTATTTAAAAATACTTAGCTTTTACTAGACATAAAACAAAGGACATAACATAGCCTATTTAATAATTTTATTTAAAGAAGTTACCATCTTTCTGACATTCTTTCTGTTTTTTAATTTTTTTTTCTCATGAACTGGGTATTTTTATCAAGAAATCTTTTATTGCATCTTGTAAAATATAAATAACAAAATATACTTTTAAATCTATTTCAAACATACAACCCAGTGTTATTAAGTACATTAACAATGTTATGTAACAATACTTAACTATCTAGTTCCAGAACTTTTTCTTCACCCCAAACAGAAAGTTACTCACTTGTAGTAACTCCCCATTCTCACCTCCCCTCTGTTCCCTGGCAATTTCTATTTTACTTTCTGTCTCTGTGAATTTGCCCATCCTAGACACCTTATATAAGTGAAATCACATAATACTTGACCTTATCTGTCTGGCTTCACTTAGCATGTTTTCAAGGTTCATCCATGTTGTAGCACGTTCTTAATTCCACTCCTGTTTAAGGCTGAATTGTTCATCATACGTATACACCACATTTTATCCATTTGCCTGCTGCGAACATTTGGGTTGTTTCTACCTTTTGGCTACTGTGAATAATGCTCCCATGAACACTGGTGTACAAGTATCTGAGTCCTTTTTTCAATTCTTTGGGGTACACATAGGTGGTGTACTTGTTGGAAGGTATAGTAATTCCACATTTAACTTTCTGAGGAACAACCAAACGGTTTTCCACATGGGCTGCACCATTATACATTCCCATTAGCAATACACTGGTTTTAATTTCCGGCTTGTTATTTCTGCTTTTTTGATATGTTATCTAACTAGGTGTGAAGTGGTTTTGATATGCAACTTCCCTGATTAACTATGCTGAACATTTTTTGTGCTTATTGGCCATCTGAACAACTTCTTTGGAGAAACACCTATTCACGTACTTCGCCCATTTTTGAACTGGGTTGTATTTTTACTGTTGAGTTGAAGTTCTTTATATTTATTATGGACATTAAACCGCAGATAAATGATCTGCAAATACTTTCTCCAGTCTTATAGGTTATCTTTCCACCCTCTTCATACTGTCCTTTGATGCACAAAAGAATTTTAATGGAATTCAATTTATCTTCTTCTGTTGTCTGTGCTTTTGATGTCGTATCTAAGAATCTATTGCCAAGTTTAATGCTATGTACCTTTTACTCTGTTTTGTTCTAAGAATTTTGTATTTTATAGTTTTAGCTCTTAAAATACAAGTCAGTGATATAATCTGAGTTAATTTCTGTATATGGTGTAATGATCCAACTTTACTCTTTCGCAAGTGGCTGTCCAGTTTAATCAATGCCATTTGAATACTGTCTTTTCCCACCAAACTGCTTTGACACTCTAGTCAAACACTGACTTTGTAAAGCACATCATAGGGACTATAATCAACGATATAGTAATAATTATGTATGGTGTCAGATGGGAAGATTTATCGGGTGATCACTTTACAAGTTATATGCCTAGCTCACTATGTTGCACACATAAAACTAATTAAGTATTGTATGTCAATTATAATTGTATATTTAAAAAAATGGAAAAAAAAATCGACCATACATGCAAGTTTATTTTTAGGCTCTGTATTATATTTCATTGGTTTTATGACAGTCTTTATGCCAGTACCACACTGGTGTGATTATTGTAGTTTTGAAGTACATTTTGAAATCTGTAAGTTTGTGTTAGTCTTTAAATTTTGTTCTTTTCGAAGATCGGTTTTGCTATCTGGGGTCCCTTGCGTTCATATAAATTTTAGAATAGGTTTTTCTATTTCTATAAAATATACTGTGGGATTACATAGTATCTGTAGATTGCTTTGAGCAGTACTGTCATCTTAACAATTAAGTCTTCTAAACTATGAACATTTGACGTCTTCCCGCTTATTTACATCTTAACTTTCTTTTAGCAATGTTTGTTTTCAGTGTATAAGTCTTGCACCTCCATAGTTAAATGTATTCCTAAGTCTTTTATTCTTTTTGATGTTATTTTAAATGGAAATGTTTTTAGCTTTTGGATTGTTCAGGGCTAGCATATAGAAATACTACTTACTGATTTTTGCCTGCTGATTTTATATCCTGCAACTCTGCTGAATTTGTTAGCTCTAGTAGTTTCTTATAGATTCTTTAGGGTTTTGTAACATATAAGATTACATTATTTAAAAACAGAGATAATTGTTTCCTTTCCAATTTGGATGCCTTTTATTTCTTTTTCTTGCCTAATCGCTAGAAATTTCAGTACCACATGGAATTATAGCGGAAAAAATAGACATCCTTAACTTGTTCCTGATCTTAGGAGAAAAGATTTTAATCTTTCACATTTGAGTATAATGACAGCTGTGTGTTTTTAATATATGGTCTTTATCATGTTAAGGAAGTTCATTGCTATTCCTAATTTCTTTTTATTTTAACATGAAAGGGCATTAAATTTTGTTAAATTCTTTTTCTGCATCAAATGAGATGATCATGTGGATGTCCCTTCACTTTATTCATGTGATTACATTAATTTTAATATGTTGAACCATTCTCGCATGCTGAAGATAAATCTCACTTGTATAATCCCTGTAATTTGCTGCTGAATTTGGTTCCTATTATTTTGTAGAACAGGAAGAAATTCTTAAAACCCAAAATTTTAACTTATGGCTTCGATGTATGATTTCCATTCCTAAACTCACTTCCTATCAAGAGATAGACCTACTACTGATTAACATAAAAAAAAAGGAAGGGAAACCAACTCAAAGGACTCTAAAGTAACCCAAAATTTTAAATTTGGTAATTTAAAACTTATCGAAAATAATCTTAGGATAATTGGTTGCTGCCCAAAGGTAGGAAGAAATACTTTACTCATAAACTTATATGTTAATTATATACCCAGCTTCAAATAAACTAAGAAAAAACAAATGAATAGCTAATCAAAATGGTTAAACTATAAATATCTTTAAAATGTGTTTTTACAGAAGATACCAAGTTCCAACTGGATTATTTGTTTTTTAAAAATAAATCAAACCATCACCTTAAATGTTTTATAAAAAGCAGTGTCCAAGGCTTTCAAAATCTCTTCATCAGGGCGCCACTTCAATTTTCCTCTGAGCCCGTGGCCTGTTTTATAAGTTTCTAATGCAATTAAAATATGAAATGGATGTATACGTGCCTAGAAACAAAGACAGAAAATACAAAATTCAAATGAAAAATACTAATTGTCATATTTATTACTGTAGCTAACATATTTCACAAAGGAGAAAAATGAGGACACATTAATCTTAGATATTAGAGTCAAAATGTAACTTAATATTATAAAAGTCTCAGAACACCTAAAAAAATGTGCTGAGTGCATTTCCAAAATTTAGGAGCCAATTTCCCCACCCTCGGCTTTATTGAAATGTAATGTAGACAACTGGTTGCTTGTATTGATATTGTATAATTCCGTGAGGTTTTTTTTTAATTCTAGTTGGCATACAATACCATAGTGATTAGAGATCTATATAACTCATGAAGTGATCAGCCTACTAAATCTAGTACCCCTCCCCTTACATTTTACATTAACTATTTTCCTTATGCTAGTTATATCTCCATGTCTATTTTATAACTATACATTTGTATCTAATTCCTTTCCCCTTTTTGCCACCCCCGACCCCTCCCATCTAGTAGCCCTCAAAACATTCTATTTATGAGTTTGTTTTTGTTTATTTTGTTCTTCGGATTCCATATGTATGTGAAATCAGGTGGTATTTGTCTTTCTCTGACTTATTTAATTTAGCGCAATACCTTCTAGATCCACCAAGGCAATACCTCTTCCCTTCCCCGTCCTTTTAATCTGTGTCTTTTGACCTGAAGTCTCTTGTAGGCAGCATATGTAGGAGTCTTGTTTTCTTATCCCTTCAGCTCTTTATCTTTTGGTTGGAGAACTTAATTCTTTTCCATTTGAGGTACTTGTTGATTGGAATGTAGTTATTACCATTCTTTATTCCTGTTTTTGATACCTTTTTTCTTCTTAAAGAAGTCATGCCAACATTTCCTATATTACTGGCTTGATGCTGATAAATTCCTTTAGCTTATTTTTGTCTAGAAAGCTCTTTCTCTGTCCTTCGATTCTAAATGACAGCTTTGCTGGATAAAGCACGCTTGATTGTAGATACTGGGTTTTCATCATGTTGAATATGTTGTGCCAAGCTCTTCTGTCCAGCATAACATAATTTCTTTTGAGAAATCAGCTGCCAGTCTTATGGGTACTCCCTTATAGGTAACTGCTTTTCTCTTGCTGCTTTTAAGATTCTTTTATTTAACCTTTGGTATTTTAATGATGATGTGTCATGGCATGGACCTCTTTGGGTTCCTCTTTCTTGGGATTCTCTGAGCTTCCAGGGATTATATGTCTATTTCCTTCACCAGGCAAGGGAAGTTTTCTATCATTATTTCTTCAAATAGCTCTTCGACTTGTTTTCCTTCAGGTACCCCTATGTCATGGATATTTTTGTATTTAATTGTGTCCCACAGGCTCCTTATTATTATAGTGTTAGCTTCTTTTTTCCTGCCATTCTGATTGAGTTCCTTGCCTTCCCTATCCTCTATATCGGAGGTTCGATCTTCTTCTTTATCTACTCTGTTGATTCCCTCTAATATATTCATCTCAGATGATGTTTTCTTCATTTCTGATTGGCTCCCTTTTATAATTTCCATTTCCATTTTTGTTTTACCTGTTAAAGTTCTGAGTTCATCTACTCTTCCGCTAAGTTCATTGGGTATCTTTATAACCACTGTTTTGAACTCTGCATGTTAGATTGCATGTTAGATTGCCTGGATTTCTGTTCTGTTCTCTCATATGGTTTCTGCTTCTTTGTCTTCACATTTTGGCTGACCTTCTATGTCTGTTTCTATGTGCTAAGCAAAGCTTCTAAGTCTCCCAGTCTTATCGAGTGGCTTCGTGTAGTAGGTGTCCAGTGGCACAGTCCTGAGAGGGGTTCAGCTGCAGGCCAAGTTTAGCCCCAGCCTGTGCTCCTCTGGGGCCACTTGTTAAGATTCAGCAAGCAATTCTCAGATTCTGTACTTACAGTTGCCTCAAGAGGCCATGCCAGAAAACAAGATCAGCTGCCTCCAGTGTGAGTCTAGGCAATGCTCAGCAAGGAGTACCTGACTCGCCGAGGATACACCTGGATATGATGTGGGTCGGGCCTCAAGTTGGGGGAGATAGAATTTCAGGGAATCCTCTGGGCGAAGAGGCCTCTGTTATCCAGTTTGACGACTTCTCAGCTATGGTGGCACTGAGTCTCCACCCTGGAAGGGGAGAGAGCTCAAGAGAAGAACAATGGATACCTCCAGCACTTCTGCCTGGGAGAGCCTTGCCTTGTTCCTTGCTCTGGCAACTCAACGTCCCACCTGTAAGTCCCTGGTGCCCCCATGTGGAGCCAACTTGGAGCTGGTGCTCAGAGAGAGAAGGTCCATCACCGCCAAAGTCCGCTCGTGGACACAGCCCCTTTAGAGGCATCCGCAGCTGCTCGCTACCTCTGCCACAGCCTCTGTCGCACTTGGCCACTTGTGACTGGGCTGCCTCATATCTTCGGCCTGTCCTACCTCTTCCTGTTGCAGGGTGATTTCTTATTTCTCTCCCTGGTTGCAGTGTTTCTGTTTATCTAGATCCCAGGCTACCTGCTTGCTGTTCGCGCCACGTTTCTGTCACAACTTTGATTTGGTTGTGAATCTATCATCTACGCCATTTTTTCCCTTCTAGGAGCCAATTATTTAAGTTAGTAGTGGCTAATCAAAGTAACGCTTACCTTCTTTAACAGTTTATCATTACACAGTTTTTCACATACTAAAGATACTTCTGAATTTCCCGGTTCCAGCACTGAATTAGCAGTCATTTTTCCTAGATTCCTTAGTAATGCAGTAAGAGGCATTTCTTGTAACAAAGCCTTCCATACCTATTTCAACGACAGGCAGACACATAAGTAATTATGAATTGGTATAACATAGCTATGCCAGTAATAATATTAATAATATGTCTCCCGGGCTTTCTTTTGGGGTCCAGAACATTTTCTTAATATAAACTTGGGCGTTTGGTCAAAGGCTTCTCAGGTGAACTTGCTCTTTAACACTTAACGAAAGCCAACTACATCTGGCATTGTGTAAGGTGTTTTTAAATTTAACGTTAATTTCAAGATACGTTTAAAATTTTTCTTACAAAGAATTAATGAATACATAGTTTCCCAAAGTTTATCCTTGTAATGCCTATCATGAATTACGTTTAACCACAAGTTATAACACACATGACTGACTTACCTCTTTGGACTTGAGGTGATTTGTCAGGAGATGCTCCCTAACCAATCTATGCTCTTCTATTAGATGAATGACCTCCAGTTCATCCTTCGTACGCTTCACTTTCTCTACAGCCTCCAGATACTTTAACAATTTTTCAGTCTCCAAAGAAAGTGCTTTTTCTTTGTACAATTCCTGGACCTCTTTCCAGCCCTTTGTAATATATTTGGTCACAATAGCAAGTCCTTTAACAAAATAAAGAATCAAAAAGAGATCTATGATTACCAGGTAAAAAACCAAACATGTTTACTCAAGAATGCATCATGTGACAGGCATAGATAGATATGTAGGCATTAACGTCTTTAAAACATATTGCTTCCTGGGATGTAACAAATACATTTAAGCAAACAAAGTCAACTAATTCTGATTATTCTGTCATAACTGTTTCAATATGAAACCTTGCAGGAAAAACTCCTATATCCTAAAGACAGCAGCATTGGGAACTTTGGTAGACAGAACCTATCTGAGGTTCATAACGTCAGAGCCACTCACAAAAGTACAGATCTATTTCAATTATCCTCATATTCAACTGTCCTTTTTAGGTGATAACTAAACATGCTCTTATGCATAGCAGAGATAAGTGGAAAGTGGACTGGTAGATAGGCAATCTCTAATTTTTTTTTTTTAATAGTTGAAAAAGTATTACAGGTCAAATTAAAAACAAGTAAAGTGATGTGTTTTCTTCTATAATTTCTTTTAATAGTTTAAAGAGCTTTGGATTGAGTAGGGGGAGGGACGGAAGAAATTTGGGTTTCAGTCCACACTCTGCCAATAAATGGCTGTGCAATTGTTCTAGGCCTTATAGGGGAGAGGTGAGTAAAATCAATAGATGAAACGAGCATGGTTAAGGCCGTAGTGAACTCAAGAGAGTACGCCTTGAAAAACGTTTTAGCGAACTATCTGCTTGGCGCTGTCAAAAAAAAATATTTTTAAAAGAAGCCATAATATGGATTTTTATGATGTCTTCTGACTTATTTTATGTAATGTTGGCAAAAAATTCATTTTTCCCCTAAAATGTTGTGCAGGCCAAATAAAATGTATCTCTAAGGCAAACTGAGCTTATGTGCTATTTCTGAACTCTAATTTTAAAATTTGATCAAAATACTAATATGAAAAAACTTCTAAAGTATTGTGAGTCTTGCTAGCTTCCAGATTTTAGTACAAAATCTTACATTATCTTAAATGATTAAATGTTTCATGTGAGCATGCTTTTTATTTTGTTTTTTCAACTAATATAAAACTTCCTTAAAGGTAGTCTTACTATTATTTTTATCCTTCCCAAGTTCTAGAATTGTGCTGGCCACAGAGTAGGCACACAATAAATACCTGATGAATTGAACAGTGTGTTTTAAACATACATTTCAGTTAAGGTATTAAAATATTACTTATTTGGTAACTCAGAGTTTCCTTCCAAATTCTTTTAACTCTGAGAAGCCTAGGTATCTTTTATGCTTAAACGTATTGCTATTATTAAAAGAGTTCAAATATGAGTTCTGCCCTCAAAAAGTCAGAATTAAAGAATCCTTTGTGTGAGAGTTAAGTTTAGGAAATATCTACTAATTCCTCATTTTATAGACCAAAAATTCAAACCCTAGAATAACTGTACAAATTCAGATAATTTTCTGATTAAAACTAGAACTTAGGTCCACACCACCACGTGATGTGTCTCCAAAGACAAATAAAGCTGGATTCCTACATTCTTCTCATAATGAATCAAACATTTAAAAGTAAAAAATTAAATCATAAATATGTAAGAAAGAAAAACCACAAGTAAATATTTTAATAACTTTAGGTTGAAAAAGTACTTTCTAAACCAAACATAAAACAAAAATTTAAAGACATAGATAAGTTTGAGCACATTAAAATCCAAACTCCAGTATGCCAGAAACCATCCCATCAAAAAAATGAAAGACAAAGAAAAAAAGGTGAAACACACTATATATAATAAATTATTAACTCCTATAATGTGTGTTACATGCTTGTAGAACAGCACCCATCCCTAGTAGGTGCTTGATAAATTTGTTTTTATGAATGAATGAATGAATGTTGACTATATCAATAATAAAAAGAACAGCGACTCAATGGGTAAGGGAGCGAAGACAGTATAATCCATAAAAGAAATACAAATAATCAGAAAGGACATTAAAAAATGAGTCTTTGCCCCAAAATACAAATCCAAATAATAAGAAAAAATTTTTCACCTAATGTACTGACAAAGACAAAAACACACTGGTAACTGTCAGTGTTCAGATATGGGGAAACTGGCCACTTTCATGTACTTTTTGTGGATTAACCATTATAGAATGTATATATTATGCAAGTTTTTTTACACCAGCACTTTTGTAACAGTATAAAAAAATGGAAAAAACTTAACTGTTATCAGTTAAGAGACTAGCTAAATAACTTATAGTATATTCGTATAATGGTATATACACAACTACTTCTGACCTGTAAAAGAATCTATAATATGCTTTTAACTGACACAAAGAAGATATATAAATTAAAGAAAAACATGTTCATGAAAATCTGGAGCAATACACAACACATCATACATTGAGATTTCTTTTGAAGGGAAGGACTACTACTTTCTGCATTCTATTTTTCTGTATTAGCCAGGTGTATTTTAAAACAAGCATGTAATTTCTAATAAAAACAAACTTTAAATGTTTGTGTATATAAATATTTGCAATTACTGGTTAAATTGCATTTGAAAAATCCATTTATAGTAAAAAATGATAAATTAGGAACTACTGTGGAGATCTGTGGATGAAGCTTTTATCATACTACTTATGTGGATGGAAAGGGGAGGAAACCCACACCGCCCTCTGCTGACACATCGACAACTGTGTGTGGTAAGTACTTCATGCACGATGACAATCAAGTTACAAGGAAGGTTATTTCCTGTCCTCCTTTCTAATAGATGAAGATACAGAAGCTCAAAAAGGTTAAGCTACTTGGCTTAAGGCCACGAATGGGCAGAACTGAAATCTGAACCCACTGCAGTGGCTGTCCCTTCAAGTTTCACTTCTGGTGTAAAAGAAAATGTTAATTTTTGGACCTGTTGATTTTTGTAGACGTTAATACTACATTATTCTTGACTAAAAGTTTTTATTTCCATCTAATGACGAAGTTTTAATCATAGATCCAACTAACTTTTCAAAAGTCTCTTCCCATGTACACAGAAAAAGTGACTGCTTGAAGACAACTGATTTCCTGAATGGTTAAATTCTGCCCTATTTCAGCAAGCCTTTAGGTTCTATGGAACACAGGTCCCAGGAAGATGGGGGGAAAACATGAGAAGGGGCTGTAGCCTGGCTACCTGCCAACGACTGGCTTGGAGCTGTTTTGCTTAATCATATCCAGGATGCTTTCACAGTCCATTATCACCTGGTTGAGCATTCTTGTTAGCGCGGTGACATTTTAGGATGCAGAATATTAACCTGTCAATCTGTCATTTGATTCCTGAGTATTAATGTCTGGATTGCTTGTGGTGAGTGTTTAAATCCAGGTTGGCACTAAACATATCTGAATCGGTCAATGTGTTTTGAGAATGAAAGACTATTTCTAGAAAATGTAAACTCTTATATCAAATAAAAATTTGCTCTTTATTGCATATCTGCACCTCCTCCCGGCCCCCCAAAGATGTTATGCTTACCTTCACTGGAAGGTTTAAGATGTGACAATCTTAACAGATCTTTGTGAGACCAGCCATTCCTTTGTTTGTATTTTGTAACTGCCAGAGCAAGGGCCATGCCACCTTTTTCGTTGTACCAGTCCGCTACAGCCTTCCGGAGGGCACGACCCCACATGCCACATTTCATGCTTTCCTTCAGATCTTTCTTAAACTGGATGAAAGTAAAGAGATGTGTAGGAATGCGACAAACATCAGCGACAGCTTTAAATGCTGCTTGCTTAGTGCTTATGTCGGAACACTGGGAACAAATGGCAAGTGCAAAGAGCATAGGCTCTTGCTTTGCGGTTCTGCCTTCTTGACTAAATGACTTTATCTCCTGTATCACTTCGCATCCTCTGCCGTCTTCGATCAATCTAATTAAAGCTTCAGCATTTTCGAGACCCAACTTCTGCTCTTTGATGTAATAAGTCCCACCTTCAGAACCAAAACATAAGAACCGGTGTAGGCGATTCATATCAGTGACCTGCCATACATATCCATCTTCGGAATTGGCTATCTGCTTCTCATTCAGTGGATGCATTTGGTTCACTGAGTCCTCCATTTTTCTGTCTTTTAGGAAACCTATCAAAAAGCAAAATGTTATTAGCTAGATTGATACAGTAAAATTACAAAAAAGGAAAATACTTATTAATCTATGCTAACTACAATCTGCCATGAAATCTTTTAATTTAAAAATATTTTTTAAGCTTAAGTTGTGGTATGATAATTAGAAACAACTGCTAAAGAGTCACATTTTTGAAGTGCAGTTTGCCTTCAAAGTCTGCCTACTGAGTCTTAGCTTCAGAGACTCAGTAGGCAGCTTGGCATAGGGTTTGGAGGCCCAGAAAGAGAAGAATAAAAGGGGTAGGTAGGGCAGTGACAGTAGCTTACAGGAAAAGATTTTACTCCTTTTACTCCCTGAATTACTGGGTAGACATTTTTGGTTGCATATCCCACATCCAACCCTCCTCCTCTGCCCCCTTATCCTCTGCCTTGGCAGTACCGTCCTTCAGGGGAGGCTGGGTCTTACCCCACCCCTAGATTGCTCTAAGTCAGTGGTTCTCAAACTGTGTGCCTCAAAATTACCTGAAGTGCCGTAACAACATAGAATGGTGTTGTCCCCCCCCCACCTCCATTTCTTTCTTAGTTCAGTCTGGGATGAGGCCTAAGCCTTTGTACTTATCACCAGTTCCCAGGTGATGTTCTCAGCTCTCATGCCATGTGACTGGTACAGGCATTGTACACATATGACAATCTGGCCAGTGTGACATGATAAATTCACTGATAATACTTCTGGAGTTTTCTTTTCTCTTAAAACGAGGCTTTGGGGCTGTTTAAAAGACATGTTTCCTGTTTTTGGCTTGAGATATACATTTGCAAGCGATGCCTGGAGTGGTGGCAGCTATCTTGAGGCATGGGGGAGCCAGTTTAAGACACGCGAATTTAAAAGGATAGCAGAACAGAAAAAAATAGATGGAATCTGGGTCCTCTGATATCACTGAGCTATCTGTAACAGCCCTACTTACAAAATGAAAAGCAAAATGATGGCATGTTCCAAGCTGCTCTTCTTGTCACTGAGTGCTGATCTACAAAACTGGCTAAGTGGTAAGGCACAGCTGTATCATAATGAATATCTGGCCTTTGTTCACGGTTCTCAGCTTAAAAAAAAAAAAAACACAAAGACAAAAACAAAAACAAAAAACTTTGGAATTTCCTGATAGGAGTCCTTCTTATGCTAATGAGACCACTCATTCTGGGATTTTATATAGCTTCAGGATGGAGTTAGTCTCCGGGAAGACCAATCATTTGACTAGAGGGCTGGACCTTTGGGCTAGATCAACCTCCCAAGAGGTTTGAGCTCTGCCTGGCATTGAAACCCCACCTGCAAACTCTGGACATCAAAGTTCAGTGGAGCTTCTGAGTTGGTGAACAGACTGATGAGTGGAGAGGGTGATATGCCAGGATCAACGACAGGGAATTCCTCACTTGCCTCTAGACTGCCACTTGGTTGTTTGAATTGTATCCTTTATAATAAAACTCTAATGATAACGTTTTTAGTGAGTTATGTGAACCGCTCTAGTGAATTTTTGATAATGAAGGGTTGCGAGAAGCTCTAAATTTGAGTTGGCCGGGCAGAAGTGTGGGAAGACTGGGGACCATACTGGCAGCTGTTGTCTAAGGTAAGGACAGTCTTGTTGGGGATCCTGCCCTTTAACTTGTAGGATTTGATGCTAATTCTGGAACTCAGTTGAACTGAATTATATATAGGACACTGAGTTGGTGTCTAAAAATTGGTTTCAAGATAGAAGACACAAAAGACACAAGTGACAAAAGAAAAAAGATAAAGTGGACTTCACCAAAATTTAAAACTTGTATTCAGAGGAAACCGCCAAGAAAAAGACATCACATGCAATAGGAGAAAATATTTACAAATCGGACATATGATAAGAAACTTATACCTAGAATATATAAAGAACTTGTAACTCAGTAATGGAATGATACTTCACCAAATTAAGAAATAGGCAAAGAATATGAAAAGACATTTCTTTAAGAAGATATACAAACAGTCAATAAATGCAAAAGATGCTGAATAAATATCATTAGCTATCAGGGGAATGCAAATTAAAACTGCAATGAGATACCACTTCTCACCCATTAGGATGGCCATATTCAAAATAATAATGGGTTTATGAGAATCTGGATTAATTAGAACTTCATACATTGCTAGTGGGAATGTAAAATGATGAGTCGTATCGTAACTGTATTTAACCTCCAAAGTGGTAAGGGGTTTCATTTTGGGGTGATGAAAATGTTCTCAAATTAGATAGGTGGTGGTTATACAACTCTGTGACTATACTAAAAACCACTTGGATCAGAGACAATAAAATAGTGAATTTTGTGATGTGAATAGTATTTCAAAAACTGTTATTAAAAATGAAAATTTCAAAATTGGTTAGGTGAAATATATCTGGGAGGTTATTTAAATAAATAAGCATTTACATGACATTCAACCCTCCATTTTTTATATTTGTAGAAAGCAATTTGAGATACACACAGACATATACAGGACCTTAATTTCATCTTTCCCCAAGTGCTATCATCTCCTCATTAAAGTTTAAAGTCCACTGTCAGAGGTTTAGAGGCAGTTGTGCAGTGAGGTCAGAGCCTGGTCATCACTTAATCCACTCCTGAATAATCGAGTGTTGTAAATCCAGATTAACAAATAAAGACAGTTAATTCTTTAGGTTGGCTTGCCCTATCCAGTGTTCTTAAAGCACTCCGCTCCGAAGAATTTAATATAGCTAAAGTTGTATTAAACTTCTATAAATTAAAACTTTGGGAAGAAATTAAATAGATGCCAATATAATTAAAAGCATGTCCACAATTTGAAATTGGTTGTGGATATTTTATACACTGCCCAATTCTTCCTTAATTTTGAATGCAAAATCAGTGAATGTTAGTAACATACAACATGGAATAAACTCTTCTGTTTCACATTCATTAGAACTAGAACATTTAGAATATCTTTTAACAGTAAAAATCATACATTATTTCTAAGGATTCCTACATTTTTCTTGAATGTACACAGCTGAATATCTTTCCAAAGTCTCTTGGTCACTTGTTATTTGAAAATGCTCTTTCACCCAAGAGATCGAACAAGTTTGCAGCTTATTCATTTTTAAAGGAAGTTAAAAGCTTACTTTTATCCATGAAAGTATTCAAGACAGTTTACAAGAAACAATACTGCAAAAACTGGGGCCACAAATTCAAATCACTGTTTCCTTCAGACTGGCAACAGCCATGAGTGGATCAAGTCAAGTATGATGAAATAAAGTTGTGAGGAAGTGTGGCAAAGCGACATCATGCTATCCTGAAGGCATGCACCTTCAACCACCTGGTTGCCACGTGGTGTGGGCCTAGAATTGCCAAATCGTCTTAATTTTCTCAAAGACTCAGAAATCTATATTTTAATATGTGTTAGTTTGGTGGGTACGGTGGGGAAAAGGGCCAGCCAGATGCCTGCCTAGAGACTTCCCAGCTTGGTATCGGAATCCAGACCTTCCAGCCAGACATCCAAGTCCGGAGCCCAAATGTTAAGGTCCACTTTAAAGCCCTCGTGCCACCACCCTAATCCGGATGCTCAACCTACATTCAATTAACACTCTCCCATTTTAGACCCTACTCCCACATAACCTCATAAAAACCATGCCCTCCCTCCCCCCCCAGGGCGTGACTTCTCTGGCCCCTCTCTCCTCCAGACCAGTGAACCTCGTCCCGGAGCGCTCTCCCAAAAAAGACTTGCTTTTAAAACTTCTCTCTGCATGTCACGTGTTTACCTTACAATATGTACTTTTAAGATTAAATGCTAACATTATTAAAGAAATTTTAACCCCCCTGATTACTTCCAGGTTGTGTCAAGAGCTAAATTTTCAGTTTTGTCTTTCTACAACAGGCACCTTGTTAAGTTGGGTATTAAATGTTAGTTTTCATGTATTTATTTAGCACAGAAAAAACTTTCAAGTTCACAGCAGTATCAGATTAAAAAATACCACGAATGACCACCAAAGCTTTGGGCTCTGACTAGGTGAGGCTGGACCCCTGCGCCCCACTTCAGTTGATACTTAACAGGGCAGAGAGTGAACAAAAGCCCCTCAGCTTGAGGGCAGACTCTCCCAGGGACAAACCTCAAGAAAGTTTCCATTCTTTTTTTTAATCAGAGTTGATACAAATTTTGACTTCCACTCCATAATATAGCCATGCTTGTTTTAATATAATAGCTGCTCTGTTATTGTTTCTCCGAGTAAAACTTACTATGCGTATTCTGCGGCTTCGCACAGTCCGCAGCACAAAGCTATCAGTAACTCTGGACACAGGTCACCTGTTTGAGAAGCAATGGAGCAGAGTTTAATCCACTATATATTTTTTTTTCCTGAAGCCAAGGGTCCTTTTTGGAACTCAAAAGTTTTAAGGAAGGATGCATAAATATACTCTTAAAGACTTTAATCTTAATACGAGTATTCTGCAAGAGCCTGCTGAATGAGGGTGACTTTGGGGAAAAGCCATTTTTGGTTTAACTCGTCTTTTAGTCTTAGAACCACTATAAACCTTTTCTTTCAGATGAACACACTGCGTTTTTACAACCTCGTTTTCCTCCGAGGCATCCCCTTAATCCTGTCCACCATCCCCATGGACTACAGGACGGGATTGTCTCCTCTCCGTTCTTCCCTCGGGTCCGGGATAAGTTCGCCTCGTCTTCCCACAAAGAACCTTCCTCCCGCACCCCGGATCCCAGGCAACGCCTCTCGGCGCAGAGGCCGCGGGAGGAGGAACACGGGGAGTGAGGCGGGACCTCCAGGCGCCGGCCTGAGAGAGCCATGCGCGCGCGACAGGCGCGGCCCGGGATCCGCGAGGGGCCGGGCCGCGCGGGGCAGTCCCCACGGCGATGCTGGTCCGCTCGCCGGCCTGGGCGTGGCGCGAATCGGGGAGCACGGCGGCTCGGCGAAGTCTCAGCTCGGCCTGGGCCGCGGGGATGCCAGTCAGACCCTGCGAGTCCCCGGGCCGCTCCGTGCGCACAAAGGGCCCCAGCCGGCCTCCCGCAGCTTCCTCACCTGTGCTCGGCGGCCGACCTCCGACCCGCAGCGCCACCGGGAGAAGCCCTGCGCAGCGCCGTGGAAGGACTAGCGGCAGCGGCCTGACGGGCGGCGACGGCTCCGACTTCAACGCAGCGGGCCAGGCCTCCAGGTTCGGGTCCCCGGAATGAGCCCCGCCCCTCTCGCCTGGCCCCGCCCACGCCCTGGACTGGAGAGGGTCCCGGATGTTTCCTCCTCCAGCGCCCCGAAGCCCCGCCCCGTCTCCTCAAGGCCCGCCCCTTCCGAATCAGCTACGGGTCCTGCATGGCCTGGGAAGTTTCGCTGGCTCCTGGGCGGCTAGAGCGTCCTCCCGCGCTCTGCTGCGCTGCGGGAGGGGACGACGCCCGGAGGCTGTCGGGAAGTAGGCGGGGTGACGTGGGGTTGACGAGCTCGGCGGCGGGTTTGCTGAGATCAGTGGCCGGCGGCAGCGGGTACCAGGGGCAGCCGAGTCGGAGGTGGAGCGGGGCGGTGTGTGGCCGGGGCCATGACGGGCAATGCCGGGGAGTGGTGCCTCATGGAAAGCGACCCCGGGGTCTTCACCGAGCTCATTAAAGGATTCGGTGAGAGCTAAGGGGATTGTCCAGGGCCGGGGGTCACGGAGGAGGCCCAAGCTGGGCATGGAGGGGTTCCTTGCGGCCACCGCCGCCCCGCGTCGGAAGGCAGGCGACTCCAGAGACCTGGAGGGACTCGGGGAGGGGCAAATTCAGGGCTCCCGCCCCCCTCCCAGCCCCGAGCTCTCGCGTTTCCGCTGTGATTTTGAGAGCCACACCACGAGGGCAGGGGTCGTGTGAGCCTGTGCACTGCCGCATCCTCAGGATTCGGCACTTAATTATTTGTTTAAATGATTTGGGGCCCCGTCTCCACCCCCCGCCCCCGTCCGTTAAGCACCAATCTTTTCCTTGCTACCGCCGCTGCTCTGCGGAGCGCTCCCCATCCCGGGCAGGTGTGCCCGGGTGCATGTCTCAGGCCATCTGTCCTGTAGGAAAAGCTAGGGTGTGCCTTCTCGAGGGTGGGGTGTCCGAGGCCCCAGCCGCCTAGGAACCCGAGATTCTAGTTATTCAAAGCAGAACACCTTGAGTGTGTGAACATCTCTGCTGACATCCACCACGCTGACTGCGTGGGACCGACGAGCCACTTCGCTAGTTCTGCTCGCTGCTCAGTTTTGGTTTCCGGTGAAGTGTGTTTTCTTAAGCTACTGGAGTAGATTAGAGGCCACATGCTTCCCTCAAAATTTTTCTGCTATATTGTCTTCCATCCAAAATAACTAACATTTATTTTTTACCTTTTTCCTGTCCCTGTTGTTCCCAGACTCTTTTGAGAGCAGTATGTTTTTTTCCTCAAGTGTTATTAATTCTAGCTATTATGTTAAAACTCGTACTAGGGATAAAACTTAAACAAGATATACATACTGTCTGTTGTACATAGCCAAATATTTGGAATATCACTTATCAAACGTGTATTGTTCACCTACTATATCTCAGGTATACTGGTAGGGTTTGGGAATTTTTAATGTGAATAAACCATAACTGCTGTTCTAAAGAACTGACAGACTACACTATGGTGTAGTGATTGCTCAGTTAAAGTATGTACAAAATTTTCTGGGAACACAGGTTGTGGAAGAACACAGGCAGAAGGAAAAACATAAACAGTAGTCATGTTAAAGTATATGGCTTCAGGATCATGCAAAATGATTAAAGTGTAATGTAACAGACTGGAAGGAATATTTGAATCTGAAGCTGAAAGGTAAACCGAGGCCAGATTGTATGCCATGCTGTATAGTTTAGATTGCTCTGTAGTCCTTTAACTGTCAAAGATATTTGAAAGCTGAAATTACTTCTTATAATTAAAAAAGGTTTACTATCTGTAGTGTGCAGGGGATTGCAATGAAGTGAGAAAAGCTAGACGTTTCTTAAGATGGTCAGAGTCTGAGATGATTGGCTTGACATAAAGTAGTAAGTTAATGAGAAGGAGTTAGATTCAGTAATTTTGCTCCATTTAGATCCATAGGACTGCTGGCTGAATGTAGGGAAAAGGTGAAAATGACTCCACGTTTTTAACCTTGAGTGGCTGGTGAAGTACTAGAGAACAGGCTTGATGGACAAGGAAATGGGTTCAGTTTTGGTCATACTTTGAATTTAGCCATAGCATTTACCTTTAAAACCTTAAGGATTATGACATGTTAAAGTGAACTTTAAAAAATACCGTGCTAGTCAAGTTTATTTTAAATTAAGCCACTCCATTAACAGCTATTGCTTTAATCTCATATTGTGCGGAAAACTTGGAATTATTTTAAATTCATGCATAAGAGAGTGATATGTAAATGAACCTTTTACACTTGCACAAATGAGAAGTGAAGCAATAGCTATCAATGGATTGGTTCCATTAGCATAAGAACTTTGCAAAAAGTTCCATGATGGTAGCTTCAGAGAGAAAGTAAGTTTATTCCAACCATTTCCATTTTATTTTTCTCATCCAATTCATTGATTTAAAAAGCATTTGGAAGTTCATTTTTTCAAAAGTAAAACTTCTTTCTAAATTATGAATGCTATTGTAAATTTATTTTAAAATATCTTCATTGGTGTAGATTTGGTGAATATACAAATACTAATTTTGGTAAACTATAATGTTATGGTAAAAACAAAGTTCTTATTAAGAAGCTGATGGAGCAGAACTATACTTTTAATTGGTATGATGCATACATAATTCATAAATGTACCAAAAAAAAAAAAAACAAAGCAAAACTGTGAAAGCCTACCAATTAAAAAAATAGAAGCAGCTATAAATTTCTGTTTCTAGCCAAGATATAGTAACAGGCACTGGATTTACTTTTCCTATAACAAATCAATGTTCCCAGCTTTCACTTCAAGAAAGGGGGGGGGGGAAGCAAATTAAATCTAAAATACGATGATGAAGTAATAAAGGTCACAGTTGAAATTAATGAAACAGAAAAGAGAAAAATAGTAGAGGAAATCAATGAAACCAAAAACTTGTTTCTCAAAGGTCAATAAAATGGATAAACCTCAAGCCAGACTGATCAGAAAAAAAACAGGAGCCAGAAATGAGCAAATAGCAGAATAACAGATATTAAAAGGATAATAAGGGAATATTCTAAACATCTAAACATGCCAATAAACTTGATAGCTCAGAGGGAATGTACAAATTCCTTAAAAGACACAAATTACCAAAACACTCAAGAAGAAATAACCAGTACAGTCTTATATTTATTAAATTTAATTTCAATTTAAAATCTTTTCACAGAGAACACTAGCTAAAATGGCTTCACTGGCAAATTTTATTAAATGTTTAAGGAGTAAGTAATGCCAATTCTACACAGACTTTTACCAAAAAAATTATGAGGAAGGAATACTTCCCAACTTATTCTTTGAGAGCCAGCATTATCCTAACACCCAAACCAGATAAAAAACATTACAAGAAAAGGGAACTGCAGACCTATATTCATCATCCACATAGATGCAAACATTCTAAACAATTTTAGCAAATCAAATTCAATGGCATATTAAATGGACAATATATCATGACTGAATGTGGTTTATCCCCGGAACTTAGGGTTGTTTTAACATTCAAGATTCAATGTAATTCACCATATTAACAAACCAAACAAAAAAACTTAAGATTATATCAATAGATACGAAAAGCATTGGACAAAATCCAACATCTGTTAAGGATTAGGAAGTGTTAGATTTTACCCTGCTTGTCGGCTAACAAGTTAGCCTGCCACCGTTTCGTAGGTACTAGCAGACAACTTCTACTTTAGTGATGATGTGCCTTGGTCATGGTATACCAGGCAGCAGGAGAGTTTGTTTGCATTAGTTCTCGAGTCCTCCAAGTCAGGGGAGTAGAGATAGGACACAGTTGGATTCTGCACGTACGAGCTGGTGTCATAGCTGAGGAACTCTTGAGTGTAGGGAGCTCCCAATTTTATAAAGAGGCTAGCTAACCTGCTCAACCTTTGGCTCTAGGGAGGTGTTATGGACAGCAGAAACGTCCACCCCAGAGCGTCTTGTTCACTGTATTACCTCCTTGAAAAGATAGTTCAGAACAAATCTGGGAATTCCTCTTAGAAGACCAGCAGAAAGAGGAGAAACCCTTTGAGAATTGACTCTCAATGAAATGAATCCTATCTACACCCAATATTCCTCCAGCCAATCTGAAGGAATCTGATCTGATCTGATCAACAGGGCTGGTACCAAGTCAGTTTAATTCATCTCAAGGTGATTTTAAAAAGCCAGGTGGCTTTCTCAAATTTTTGTCCTGACTTTTCCTTTTGATTTAAGGCATTAACCCAGGTATGCAGGGTGTGTTGGTGACTGCAGAATCCACTTGGTCCCACTAGGGGGAAAGCTGGCAGAATCTACCTGAAACAGCTCTGGCCCATGAGTTGAGGCAGATGTGAATGACTTGGGACCAATCTGGTGTTTCCTTAACATGAAGGTTAAGAACTTGAAGACAGTGCTGGGATTAGAACCCAGTTCTCTTCAATTCTTGCTTATTTCCCTTTCCATTATATCAAGCATTGTTTGAACTTGAATGTACACAAGGGGATTATTAGATACTGAGTGTATGTAAGGAGATGGATGCTAACAGTTGAGTATCTTTTCCTTTAATAAAGAGATGTGTATGTGTTTAACATAAGGTTATATAAGCAATGTAACCCCTTGAAATTCTACTTGTGCAAAAGCTTTTGGGACACTTTTATTCAGTGGATTTTTGTTGTTTTGATATAATATGTATGATGTTTTAATGTTTGGTCTTTTTACAGTCGATTTCCACTAGCAGTAACCAGTGTTAATAATCACATTAATGTCCCTTTGTGCCCTTTTCAACACTCATAAATATAGGTTCATAAGGTTTTTTTTTTTTTCCACCAACTTGTTATATGCGAATATCTAGCAAAATGTCAGGATGTTTTTAGTTCTTCTATTACAAACAGCGCAGTAACTCCCTTTTTGCATATATATTTAATGCAGAGTAGGTGAGCACTTAATAGGTATTTGCTGAGCAGAGCCAATTGAGTCATGGAATGGAATGAATGACTAGAGTCACATAGTTGGTTGACCCAACTTTTTTTTTTTTTTAAACCATTGGGTTTTGCAAGTGGTCTGTAGACTTCTTTAGTTCTCACTTGAAAATAATCTGGAGGATTAGATAGTGCCCAGACTTTGGAGTCAGACATGGGTTTTAATTAGATTTTTGGAATATGCCACCTGTAGTGAATTTAAGCAAGCCTCTTAACTCCCCTAACCCTCTTCCATCTCATACTTGCCTTAGGGATTAGAGGAACCCTTAGAGTGTGCCAGGCACTACGTTAAACGTTATTTTGTGCATGATAAATTATCTCAGCTTTTCCTTAAAACAACTAAGTATGGGGATCAGAGAGTTTAAATAGTCATAGAGCCAGTAAGTGGAGAAGCCAGGATTCAAACCCTGGCAGTTGGAAGGCCAAACTTTTAACCCATTTCCCATTTGCCCTGAGAATACTCACAGCACTTGTGGCTACAGCATTTACCCCCAAAATAACTTGCGGATTATAGTCCTAACCTTACCCCCAAAGTTTGCCACAAAATATCTAGCATTTTTTATTATTTTCGTATCACTCTAATTTATTGATAGTCTTTGGAAACAAATAAAATCATTTTTATATATAGCATTCTGTTTTTAGTAGTGGTATTTCCATTTATAAAATGTAGTCATTCTGGGTTGCTGAAAATGTCAAATCTTAGAAAACGTACCATTCCTATTTGTGATGTTAACACTGTTCTCAATAATTGTTAGCTAAAGTTTCATTTGCTGAATCCAATTCATATATACATTTCTGTTACATTAGGATTAGAGACAAGTTCTGTTTAGAAATAACTAAGAACGGTTTTTTATTTTATTTTCACATTGAAAACCTGTCAGATTTGCATTAGCTTCAAAGAGCGTGTTTATGTAAAGTTAAATTAACACTGGCAGCCAGCTGCACTTTTTTTTTTTTCTAAATGGGAAATGGTTTAAACAGTACACCATTACTGTGACGTGTGGCGAGAGCAGCGTTTCTCAGCCTTGGCACTGTTTACATTTTAGGCCAGATACGGCTGTTGTCAGGGCGTCCCTTGAATTAGCATCTCTGGCCTCTACTCTGTAGATGTCACTGCCCTGCCAGGATGACAATAGTGACAGAAAAATGTCTCCAGATGTTGTAAAATGTTTCTTGGGGGGCAAAAAATCACCCCGGTTGAGAACCACTGTCTTAGAGGAAGAACATGTTTTGGGGACTCTGAGGTAGTTTAAAATAAAAATAAAATAAAATAGAAATTTAGGAAAAGAGTCAGGACTAAATATATGATATAAAAGTCACGATTTAGAAGTAGTTATTACCATTAAAAAACAAGTGTCCAGTAAGGAAAAAAAATGGGCTGAGGGCAGAACTGGGGAAGCTTAGCAGTTGAATGAAAAGAGTGGATAAAAAAAGAGCCAGAGATTGAGAGAAACTGAGAAGGAGCAGTTATGGGGTGGCATTTCAGTGAAAGTAAACTCTTTAAACTTTTTTAAATTATAAAAGCAATATACTCCCATTGTAAATAATTAGAAAATAGTAAAGGAAGTAATAGGATTTGGCTGTGAACTTCATCAGCTTTACCATTTTAAACTGTCATGTCTTATTGTCCGCAAATGTGCATTTCTTTTAGTTAAATGGTGCAGGAAAAAAATGAGTTACATATTTTGTTTTCTGAAGACGTGATTTCTTATTTTAGGTTGCCGAGGAGCCCAAGTAGAAGAAATATGGAGTTTAGAGCCTGAGAATTTTGAAAAATTAAAGTAAGTATAATTTTAGTTCTGGTAAAAATAATGTCTATGCTTAAGCAAACTTTTCTCTGTTTATTTTACTTGGATTAACCTAGACTAAATACACTACATCCTTCAAATCTTTTTTTCAGTCCTGGCGAGAAATGTATTATTCTCATTTTATAACTAAGAACCTAGGCTTGTAGAAAACTAATTTGCAAGGGATTAAAAATAGTCCTTGTAATTCCATATCAACAACATAATGATTGGTTGATTTTTTTACAACATTCACTTATTGATCAATAGGGTTAGAACATGGAACACATTTTAACATAAAAGACATGAATAAGAGGTCAGTCTCCAAAACCATATTTAATAGATACTGTACATGAATAGTAATTCAGAACTTGTCTATATCTTATAATATTGCTTTTGGGGAGGTTACAGTTCAGATTCCAAATGTATATGCCAGGGAGAACCTTCCTCTTCCCCATCCTTCTGAGTAGAATGACCTCTCTGAGCCTCTCCTCACCCGGCCTCCATGCCCCCAAGCATTGACCCTACATTGCAGGTGGAGGGCTAGAGAGGTTTTCACTGGTGGGAGAGTGCTTGGGATGAGGACAAGAGTAGGCTTTAGCAGGCAAAATGGGGACTCTTGGGATATGGCTACTGTTTTCAATAGTGAGAAGGGGATAGTTTACTCTCCCCACCTTTTCCTTACCTTCAAACACAGCGATGACTTTAAATAGAATAAGAGATCAGGTCTGGCTGAGTGATCAGGGGAGGTTAATTGAAATTGCATCATTGGAACTGCCTTTAAAGGATAGGAAAGGTTTCTGTGGTATGGAAGGTGGTTGTGAAAGGGATTGGAGGGAGTCTAGCCTAGAGTGGTGACTTTATGTTTCACGGGCAGCGGTGTTCCTTTAGGACAGTGGATGACTTCTTTCTGAACGAGGTGGCAGCATCCATTCATACCGTAGTTGGACGATTGTTCATGGATCCAATAATTATGTGAAGATGGCTCCCTGTAATTCATGATACATAATGCTTTCAACCATTTACCTGTAAACACCTTAAGGGAACTTTATTCATATGTTAGGGTTAACAGCTTCTTTCAGTTTCACTATATTCTTGTTTTTTTCTTCTAAGTGAGCAGATATAAGGTAGAAATGAATACTCCACGGACTGAAGAGTAAACTTTTCATTATAATTCTATTTTAACTGATTCAATTTTAAGTTTTATTAGCCTTGTCTTAGGCAGCATTCTAGTGACTAGACAGAAGTAAAAATCTTTAAAATTTTTTTGAACTTTCTTCATTTGCATTGTATTTGCTAAGTAGCTGATTGAAATTTAATATACTGATAGTGTGCTATAAAAGAAGCAAGGTTTGTTGTCACTAATTTGTATTTTATTTTGCAGGCCAGTTCATGGGTTAATTTTTCTTTTCAAGTGGCAACCAGGAGAAGAACCAGCAGGCTCTGTGGTTCAGGACTCCAGACTTGACACGATATTTTTCGCCAAGCAGGTATGGTCGTCTTTGTTGTAAACTGGACTCTCTTCCACCTGTGTGTCTCTAGTGTGGCAGTCCTCAAACTTTTTTGCTTAGGACTCCTTTACATTCTTAAGTATTGAGATCCCCCAAAATTGCATCAATTTTGAAGTAATACTGGCTGTCGTATGCTAATCATACACTCTAATTGGAGATATGCCTGTCTGTGGATCATTGATTAATAAAATGTTGAGAAAAGAAATTGTCTTCTGGTAATTACCATTTGTGTATAAGTTCCAGAAAGGACAGTTTGGCAATGCTGGTCTGCAAAACATTGTTGTCTAGCTACCATTTTACTGATGAGAAAGCTAACGTCTGATGTACTTGTTTACGATCACGCTGCAGTGGTGCTGGGTTTGTCTGACTTCTCCTGTTCAGTCTATCAGCAAGGAATGATTGTGACAATACTGTGCTAGATGCTTGGGGAATGATAAACAGTCATGATCGCTGTCCTTGACGGTGCGTAAAGTTTAGTGGAAGAGGGTGGTATTAATCAGTGAAATGTAGAAGCGCAGTGGCAGTGAGGGCCGCATGGAGCGAAGTGAGAACCAAACTGCAAAGTTTGAAAAGTTTCTGAGACTGTCTCTACTTCGAACGCCAACTGCAGAGTTCAAGGGCCCCAAATACCACGCTCAGGTTCTGTAGTTTGCTAGAAAAACTCAGATTTCACCAAAGCTGTCATAGTTACGGCTCTGGTTTATTACAGTGAAAAAGGATACAGATTAATATCAGCCCAGGCCAGAGACTCATGAGACAGAGTCCAGGAAGGCTCCATGCACAGGGCTTCTACTTGTCTTCTCTCAGTAGGGTCACCAATGGTGCTAACTTTCCTGGCAATAAGGTGTGACAACATGTAGAGAGTATTGCCATCCAGGAAATCTCAACCAGTTCTTGGTATCCAGAGTTTTTAGTGGTCTTCATCACATATACCTGGTTGGCACCCACGTGGCTGACCTCATTCTCCAGCCACCCTTGAGGTAGAGCTGATACTGCTGACCCAAAACCCCACCCTAAGTCACACTGTAGACTGTCCGTGTGGCCTGAAGCCCCAGGTAAACAAAGACACTCTGTGAGGCCAGGCTTTTAGAGAGCTGAGAGATCACCTTCCAGGAGGCAAGGACAAAGGCCGGATCCCTTTTTGTGCAAGATTAAATTATTTATTGCACACATAAAAATGGGACTTGGCCTCTTTAGGGAGATCTGAGAAAGCTGTGAGTAAGTGACAATTCAGCTGAAATCTAGAGGTTAAGTAGGTATTAACTGAGGGAAAGAGCTTGAGGATCATCCTAGATTAATTACAGCTTTGTGGCCAAAAAGAATGAGACTAGTAAAATGTACTAAAAGAAGCCAGTGTAAGTGGAGTGTAGTGAGCAATGGGGCAATGCAGGCAGTGCATGAGATCTGGGTAACTGTACGTTAGGATGAGGCAGCTAGGTGTATCTAACAACTGAAATATAATTGACACACAAAAAACTGCACATATTTAATGGATACAATTTGATGAGTTTGAAGAAAGTTTTTTTTTTCCTAATTCTTTTTAAGAAGTTTGTAAAGATAATAGATTATATATTTGAAGTCCTTAGATCAGAGGAATGTTTGAGAGTATTCTCTGCCATAGTCTCAGCATCTAGCCTAGCATTGAGTACATATTATGTCCTTAATGTGTCATGATTTTGCAAGAATGTGTTGAATGAGTGTAAATTTTAACATCTAACTTCTATCAAACCATCCCCAGATAATTTCACGCTAGATAATTTTGGCCCAAGGTAAGGGAGCACCAAGCCTTAGAAAGTTTTAGTTAACCACCTTTTTGACATCTCCTTTATAGACATTTTTTTCATCCAAATTTACTAAAGAACTGATTCTGATCAAAATACATATTAAACAAAATCAGCAACAATGTTAATTGGATTCTAGATCTGTTACTTTTTTCTAATTTGTCAATTATAAGATAGTGTTAGTACAAGATACTGTTAGAGAGGAATTATGGAAGTGTGGTGGTGTCATATTGCTTGACAATTGGCAGTAAGACAGTGCTCCCTAATGGAGAAAGCAGTCTTATCAAGGAGTTTTCCCAGCAGATCATAGTTAAAAGGTAACTAACTGCTGGACAGTCACTAGTCTCTGGCAGCATGAAAGTAGAGTATAGGAATTAAAAAGGGAAGATAATTGAAAATTTTGTCTTCTGAAATCAGGCAGGATGTAAATAGATAATTTACCAAATTATAAAATCATAAATGAATTCTAGAACCAGACTTTCTGCCTCTGGCTTAGCTCTGTGCCCTATGGGCAAGTTACTTAATCTTTTAGTGCCTCAGCTCCCAGAAGTGTAAAATGAGCATAATAGTATCAACTCCTTCATAGGTCATTGAGAGGATAATCAGTATATGTGAAGTGCCTAAAAAAATACCTAGCATGTAGTACGTGCAATCTAAATGTTTTCTTCTCACTATAATGTAAGGTCCACATAATCTATTAAACAGTCAAGTTAAATGACAACACTATAAAGATTTTATGTGATACAGTTGAAAAATAAATGTGGACAATTTATACCCTTTTTAGGAATTCAAATGAGGGTAGAAACTAATATAAGTTGTTGAAAAATTTCTCTAAAAGCCACATAGGTGAGTTGGAGCTTGCTCTGGCTGCCGAAATATGGGTTGAGTTTGAATCAGTAGAAATGCATTCGAGGGAAGAGAATAGGAGGGAGGGAGGGCTATGTTTCATATCAGGGACGACTGGTCTTGTTACCCTGACTCGGTTGGTTTTACTGATGTTATAAATTCATTTAACTTATTTGGTTTCCTAAAATCTTCAGCTCCAGAATTGCAGCAAATTCCTGAAACTAGATTAAAATGGAAATTGAATATGTTTATTATGTTTATGCTAAGACTGTACAAAATGAAATCAGAGAACTATTCACTTTTTGTTTAAGGGGTTATCATTATCAGTTATAAGTTTTTTGTTTTTTTTTAACAAATCGATGATATTTTTGCTTTTATATTTTATAGGTAATTAATAACGCTTGTGCTACTCAAGCCATAGTAAGTGTGTTATTGAACTGTACCCATCAAGATGTCCATTTAGGAGAGACTTTATCAGAATTTAAAGAATTTTCACAAAGTTTTGATGCAGCTGTGAGTACAGTCTTATTCTTCCTAAGATGCCCTATTTGTGATAGTTCTTATTCTAATATAGGCTACTTTTAAACATTATTGCAGATGAAAGGTTTGGCACTGAGCAATTCAGATGTGATCCGACAAGTACACAACAGCTTTGCCAGGTAAAGAGACTGTTTCATAAACCCTCTTTCTTTCTTTGCTTGTTTGTTTGTCTCTCACTACTTTTTCTTCACTGTAGACAGCAGATGTTTGAATTTGATGCAAAGACAACAGCAAAAGAAGAAGATGCTTTTCACTTTGTCAGTTATGTTCCTGTTAATGGAAGATTGTATGAATTAGACGGATTGAGAGAAGGACCAATTGATTTAGGTAATCCATTTCCCATTCCTGGTATTTCATTTGTGAGAAGGAAAGAAATACTGGGCGTGCACCCCTGTCTTAGCCACAGTACTCCTTAAATTTTGAAGGGTATAATACCATGAAGGCCTTAAGCTCTTCAGCACTTCATGAAATTAGCAGGTAGGAAGGAGGAGTTTACTCTAGTAGTTCAAATGGAACCTTTCATTTTTTTGTAAGAGAAAAAATTTTTAACCCATAAATTAATTTATTTTTTATTTTCCAGTTAACTTAAAAACTACTATATCTATTAAACTTGTTATTCTCACTTTTAACCTACTGATAAAGAATAGTAAGCATTTCCTATCATGTCGCACTAAAATATTTTCATTTGCAATTGGATCGTTTAAATCACTTTAATTCAGTGTTTAACAATCTACGAAAATATTTTTCTTCAAAGTTTCTTTTTGAGTTATGCACTAATGTGCTTTCCTTTGTGCCAAAGTGTAGGTTTGTCCTGATCCCACCCTGTATCTAACCTTTAGCAAAAACGATTAATGATTATTGAGGGAGAGGGTACAATTTGTGGTTTTGACATAGTCCTGAAATAACAGACCCACAGAAGAATTTCAACTCCTTATTTTTTACCTCATTAAATTTTCTTTTTCTCTCTCTTTTTTAATTAAGTCCATTTATAAGCTCAACAAAACCTTTTTATATTGAATCTAACATTATCTGCTATTCATAAAACTATAGAACCAGTGGTTTATCTAATGCTGATTTACATATTATCTCACTATTTAAAGATATTTTTCTGTGTCTGTCATAGAAAATGAATAGAATGTTCTTTCAATTCTGTAGAAGTTGATTTTCCCTAGATTGGTGGTTGATCTGATCTCTATTTTCTCTGTTGGCTTCTATCCGGCCAGCCATTCATTTATTAGAACCATCAAATATAAAAGAAGTAAAAGATGAAAGGGAACAGCCAGTTTTACTAAACAGCTTGTGGCTATGGTTGAACTTATGGTGAAAACGAAGATTAAAACAACTGGGTAAAATTGGTTTTGCATTATGTGTGGATTTTAATTTTTTATTTTATAGTTACGGTGGTGGGAGGGAGACAGATAGGAGGATTAAATCCTTATTTTGCCATAACATGGGGGCTGGTTTTTCTTAGCTGTCGGTTTCATCATCTGTAAAATGAAGATAGTTATCCTTATTTCACAGAGTTATGAGTTTTAATGATATAACTCCCTAATTCATTACCTTCATTTGTTCAATAGTTATTAAATAAATGATGAAATAATATGGCAATGTGAGTTAGTGATAATGCTCTTTCCCCTTATTATTACTAAGAAAATAAGAATTGAGGCTGAACGTAGCTATGCTGAAAGGATTTTTACCATGCTGAATTTCCTAAAATATTTATGAAAAGAGATATTTTGGACCAAACTTTTGAAATCATGCTAATGTTGATTTTATTTAAATGCTTTTACATTTCTAGGTGCATGCACTCAAGATGATTGGATCAGTGCTGTGAGGCCAGTCATAGAAAAGAGGATACAAAAGTAAATAAATGCTCAGCTAATCTCGTTGTCATCAGGTTCTGGTTTTTATACATCTTTAAACTTTTTATTTCATTTTTATTTTAACAATGATTATTGAACATCCACCTTTGACTATATTATAGTGTTCAGGAAACCTATTTTAGAAATTCTCTAAATTCTATAGAGTGATATGCCATCTCCGCTAAGTTAGATGTTTTGTAGAGTTACTTTGTAGAGTTTTTTTTGAGCCCTCTATATTTTTTATTAAACTTTTCGAGATAATTATATATTCACATTCAGTTACGAAAAGAAAACAGAGGTCTCCATTGATCTGTTTGTCCACTCTGTGTCAGTACTAGTCTTGATTACTATAGCTGTTAAGTCTTGAAATTAGGTAGATTGATGCATCCAACTTTATTCCTTTCCTTCAAAATTGTTTTAGCTATTATGTGGTATGCAATATCTGATGAACACTCTCACAAGACATTGATCTAAAGACAATATTAAGAAGATATCTCAGGTCTAAAAAAAATTGTTTTAGCTTATTGTTCCTCTGCCCTCCTATATAAGTTTTAGTATAATCTTGTCTGTATCTATACACATTCTTGCTGGGATTTTTATTGGAATTATATTGATATTTATATTAATTTGAGGAGAACTGGCATCTTGACTACATTGAGTCTTCCCGTCCATGAACCACAGTGCCTCCCTCCATTTACTTGGACCTCCCAGAGAATCATAGGGTCATCACAACGGGTTACCTTAATTGTAATGGTGTTATAATTCTTTATCATATTATAAACTTCAACTTCTTTTTCAGGTACAGTGAAGGTGAAATTCGATTTAATTTAATGGCCATTGTGTCTGACAGAAAGATGGTATACGAGCAGAAGATAGCAGAGTTGCAGAGGCAGCTTGCCGAGGTTCGTGGCCGTGTTTTCATGTCCAAAGTTCTAGCTTCATCATTCTCTCAGGGACAGTACTCTTTTTTCCCTTCCTTTTTTTTTTTGTAAAATGTATTTAATCTAGTGTCCCGAGTGGTGGTTAAGAAAGTACACTCTGGAGTCAGGCTGCCCAGACTCAGCTTTTGGCATTGCCACTTAGTGGGTATATGGATTTGAGTGGGGTTTTTTTGTGCCTCACAGTTTCTTCATGTGACATGAGAATAATAGTGTTTACCTTATAGTGTCGTTGTGAGGCCTAAGTGAGATAACATGTAAATAACTTTAAAGAATGGCAAATAGTAAATGCTAAATAAGTGTTAACTACTTACTGTAATTTTGTTATGTAATTAAGCAAGTTAAAATATATTTCTTAGAGAATTTATTGCATACATTTCGATTCACATATACTTTTACTAGTCTACTACGGATTACCTTTCTGTAGTAAATGTGATTGGAGAAGAGACTTAGTAATAGACAAAAAGACCTTATTTATGTTTCTTTGATCACATTTTCTTAAGAGTATGTAAAAGCAAATTTATAGCTGAACAAAAGTTTATAGCAACACAGTATATTAAATTATAGATTGTTTTCAGGTAAACGTATGTATTATAGAACAGAAATATAGAAAGCACTTCTCAGGGCTTTTATCCTTTAATATTACAATTAGGCTGTTATTCTGTCACCATAGTAAGAGTAAAATTCGAAAGAAATTGTACTATGTTTATCATTTTAAAATATCATGAACTTAAGCCTCAATTATTAGGGTGTATTTTTTTGTTTTTTTTCTTTCTCCTAAGGAGGAACCCATGGATACAGATCAGGGTAGTATGTTAAGTGCTATTCAGTCAGAAGTTGCCAAAAATCAGATGCTTATTGAAGAAGAAGTACAGAAATTAAAAAGATATAAGGTAATTTTTTTTACTTTTTCCTTTAATGTTTTAATGTAGAATGGTAAATTTTGACATGAAGGTATATTGAATGCCTGATTTTTTTTTCTGCCATCATTTACTTGTTTTCAGAATAATGAGTTGATTCTGTGGTACCCTACAAATGTAATCTCTGAGGTTTCTTTTTCTTTTTTTTTTTTTATGTTTTTTAAAAAGTATTATTATGAACAGATTCTTAACATATTTGGTGCTTCAGTTCACTGCAGTTATTGATGCTCAAATTGTCCGACCTTTGGCCATTAGGAGCTACTTCGAGCATGTCTCCTGAGTCCTTGACATGACTCATCACCTCTGGTAGCTTCCTTGCTTTCTAGATGTCAAGATGTTTCAAACCCATCTTGTACAGTTCCTGCTTGAGACTCAGAATAAGCCATTTTTTCAAGAAGTCCAGGTACTTTGGGGGCAGTGATATTTAGGAACCACTGCCTAAGGGCTCAGGGTGCTGAGTGACATTTATCAATCAGTATTTCTAGGCCTTTTCAGAGCTAAGAAATACACTTCTATTTTTGTTTCATTTTTTAATAGAAAATACGACATGAATTCATATTACTACTCAAATTTAGGCTTAAAGGGCTTTCTACTTGAAATTAAGCATTTGCATCTTTCTCTTAAGCTGAAAATATTAGTTCCTAACAACAATAACATAACTACTTATTTGCTTTATGCTTTATATATATAGCATTTGTATATATAAGTAAATATTTACATGCTTTATGTTATGCGTAGAAGGTGCATGCATGTATGTATGTGTGTGGATACATGCACACACGTTATATGTAGAATGTTATGTTACACGCATAATGCATGTATATATGTGTTTGTATATACCTACACACACACAGGCATATACAAAAGTTCAGAAGAACAATACCAGTAGTGTTAGTAACAACCGAAAAGTTTTTTCTTAATTTTTTTTCTTAGGATTTATCCCATTTTAAATGAACAACCAAATTACTGTTTTTAAATTCACTTGAAAAAATTTTCTCATGGTGTGGTTCTATTACTTGATACACAAGTGAGTTTATTTTACTTTGCTTTCTAAGTTTTTAGATTTAAAGTTTTTTGATTTAATTATATCAAATAATTTAGAGCCAAATATATAAAACAAGACAATCTTTAATGATGTCTTTCTCCTTCACTTGTAGTCTGTCTGATAAGCTTTATTCAGAGAGCAAAGAGTGAAAGGAAGTTTGAATTTTGAATGACTTTGGAAATAGCACTTAAGTCATTTGTCATGCATGTCACAATAGAAAAAGCATTGTTATTTATTTGAAGCTCATTTGAAGGCAAGGAGTGTCCTTTTTTCTTTTTATTGCTCACTGCAGTATCCACACAGTGCTTTGCACCATACTTAACAGCCGGCAAATGACTGTTAAATAAAATGAACAGACTTTGAGCTAGCAGGATTTCTTTAGATGGAAGTGTTAAGGGCTTGATCCAGAGTATTCCAGGCAGGAAAAAGGGGGGCCAAGTTCCTGGAGACAGGAATGTAAGGGATGAAAGTCTGAATGTTTATCTTCTACTTTACGCGCTATAAAAATATAACTACCCATCATTTCTGTATTATGCGGGGTTGTTACATAATTAACTAAGTTTTAATATTTGTCTAAAATTAAACACAAACTAGGTTCTCAGAATCTTTACCTGGTACATTGTTTGAGAATGCTTCGCTTTAAAAAATATAAAATGATTCTCATATTAATATAAAGTGAACATCCATTAAGACTTTATTTAATTCATTATTAATTAAGGGACTCTGGAAGATATCACAGGTAGTTCAAATGAGAAATCAAAGAAGCTCAAATTTATATGAAGTAAAAGAATGTTGAAATGAATTTACAAAAGATGGAAACTGTTTTTATCCATGGGAGAAGGGAAGCAAATTGAACCTTTGCCAAGTAGTAGCTAATAACTCAATGGCAGTGAAAGGCTAGAGTCACGTAACTTGGGAGGGTGGGCTCTAGACAATGAGTGGTTTTCCATTTAAACAAAGATTGTTTTCCCCTACAGCCTACCCCCTTTGGATCAAAAATAATTGAAAGAAAGATTAGTCTTGATTACAAAATAAAGCTGGTCTCATTAGGCTTGGCCTGATAATTGCATAGGCATAGAAAGTAGCAAGAGTACTAATCAATCATGTGGGCCTTCTTAAATTTGCTTTCATAAGTAATTTAAGTTTTTATGAATAATGTTAGACTTTTAAAAGCCTGTTATTTGTTAAGCCAAGTGTAGAGGTGACACCCAAGAAACTCCAGTGTGTTTGTTTGTTTGTTTGTTTTTTATTGTATTAGTCTTTATTCTCAGTGGGAACGGAATTTCATTATTTCAAGTATTTTTTCTTTGAGAATGGATGGTTTTCTCCCATTTCTATTTTGAGTTGGATGCAAAATTAAAATGTCAGAAACTTAGTGGAAAATGTAAAGTTTGTGTGGTTTTATATCTGTTTTGTTTTCAGATTGAAAATATCAGAAGGAAGCATAATTACCTGCCCTTCATTATGGAATTATTAAAGACTTTGGCGGAGCACCAGCAGTTAATACCACTAGTAGAAAAGGTAAGAATTTTAGTTGTGATTAGATTCCCTTCAGACAAACTTTTTTTGTTGTTGTTTTTGGCTTGATTAGAAGTAAAATTTATTGAACCTTTTTAATTTTTTTTTTTTTTGCTTTTACCTATGGTTTTATATTCTAGATGAGCATGAGTTCAACCTGATATTGTAAAATAAAAATAAGGGATTGTCCCATTGCTTTAGCCTTTGAGAATCCTTAGTGTCACAACTCAGGTTGTGCTATATCAGAATAAAATTTAAAGTATTTTCTTTTCTTTATAAACAAATTTTAATGTTAATTGAAATATTTTTTTTCTTATTTAACAAAATTTTGAATTATCATAGAATTTAGCACTAAATGGACATTGAAGGGAGAAAAAAATGTAGCCAAGAGTAAGAAATAGATGATTTTATTCCTAAGCTATTCTTTGCACTGAGGGGGTATTAGCATAGGTTAGTGAAAAATTCTAAGATATTTTTCCTTTAACATGAAGCACTTAAGTAAAATATTTGTTGAATCAACAAAATGCAGTTAGATTGTTTTTATGTTTATACTGTAAATAAGTGTTTTCTGAAAGTGACCATCACTAAATACTCTTTAAAATATATGTTACCTAGCTCTTCCCCAAATATTCTGATATAGGGAGAGGAATCTTTAATAAGCACCACCCCCACCCCCCACACGCATGATTCTAATGCAGCTGGTCTCTTACCACATTTTGAGAAACACTGAGAGGGTACTACTAGGCAAATAAAATTTTGGACCATTAACTTAAAGATCAGAGTACGTGGTAGGTACACTTTTCTTATTAAAATTTATGAAGATACAATTCAACCCAGCTGTTTTATATTATCATAAATTCTAAATAATATGAGATGTGAGTTAAGGTTTTGTGTATATATACCTTATTACCCAGGTCCCGAAACATGTGCTGCGACTTTTAGTATTAAATATACAAAAATTATTGCACGATACTGATACATCTTTTCCGTATAGGTTTTTCTATTCATGTTTCTCAGGGTATTACAATTACAAAAGTCCACAATAGGAAACTTATTTTTAAAGTTTTAGATTAACAAGGTCCTGTGATCCTCAGACTTGCTCAGTGAACAGTACCTAGCTATTGTGTTCTTTGTCTAAAACACTAGGAAATATTTCTGCACTAAAGTACTAAAAGTGTAATGTAGACTGTTGTGCCAAATCATATGGTATGTTATATCAGATTTTATGTATACATAAATACTGTTAGGTACCAGACAAATGTCATCAGAGAAATTTTAAATGTATATATTTTGCTTTAAAATTGCTGTGAGTAAATTTTTTTGTGCAAATTAGGAAAAGGACAATTCTTGTTTGATTTTAATAACAGTACATCCCCAGATTGTTAAAAACAAAGCACAGAGAACAGCTTTTCAGCTTTTGTATTAGGACTATACATCCGTAGTTCCCATTGTTTTGGACACAGGGTGGCAGTATATGACTGCCTCATGTTAGTGGGATTGGACACAGGGTGGCAGTATGTGACTGCCTCGTGTTAGTGGGACACAAACCCAGTCTGTCCCTGTGTTCCGTTTGTTTTATTGACGGGTCGTTACTGACCATTTCTCCAAACTGCCTATTTCTCCAAAGTGTTCCTTGAATATTAATATTGCATGTACAATAGTGAGATACCTTAATTTCTCATATATATGCAATATTTCTAATCTCCCTAGATTATGAAGCACATTCTGATTGAATAAAATTTTTGAAACATTTTATTATTTATCATTTATCTAGCTGCAACTATATTCCAGGCACTCTGTTAGAGTCTGTGGCTATTGTACACATGAATGAGACACATCTTTTCTCTTAAGCAACTCATGATGTAGTTGGGGGAAAAAATCATGGTACTGTGATATTATGCTAAACTCATTAAACTGTTATGTCAAACTCATTTACTTAAATATGCAGAAACTAATGGAGAAACTTTTTAGACTCAATTTGAATGAGAAGTGGGCACATATGTAAATAAAAAAGTGAGCACGTACTATTTTAAAATATGAGTATGACTTTGGAATGAATAATTACATATTTTAAAATAATTACGATTATAATAACACATTTCAACTTCAGATAAGAACTATAAACCATATATCATTTTTTCTTATAGTTGACAAAGTGTGACTATCTAATTGTTCAGGAGTAGTGTGTTTTAAGTCTCATATTTTAAAAGATAGTCCTCTAGAAATCTTATAAACAATGTATTTCAAACCTTTTAGCTTACGAATGTCCTCTTACATTTTATATTCATATGATCTAAAATAAACTTTTAAGATTTTATAGCATACTATCTTTCATTTCTAGGCAAAAGAAAAACAGAATGCAAAGAAAGCACAGGAAACCAAATGAAGAAGCTGCTTTGGGATGTGTTCACATTTCTGCTTCTGCACCTATTTTCATGGAAACATTACGTATAAAGAACTTTGAGCAACACCCTAAGTGACTCAGTGCACGTTTGGCAGTAGTACCAGTCTGTCTTGTCTTTAATGCATGGATTCATAAACTTTTTCCCTACCTGCATCATGTGCATGTAGTGCATCTTAAATAAAAGCGATGTGAAGAGTGCTTTCCCAAATTCCATCATTCAACAATGGATCTGAGAACTTCTGTTGGTTCTCTGGGTATATAACTACCGTAATGAACCTAGAAAATGCACAAACGATATTCTCTATAATTGTTATAATTAATCTTTTGATCTTTTAGCTCAGTTAAATGTTTAAAATTTATAAATGTCAGATCTTGATTAAACTGGATCTCTTGTTCTCATTAATGGAAAAAAAAATCAGTATTTCTGTCTTTGATATCTAAATATTTTGAGGATTTAAAAACTGAATTTTATCTCTTACCAATTACTTGAAAAAATATGATTTTACTGCAGATCATTTGAAAAGGACAAAAGTACAGTTTCTAGTGATTTTCATTGCTGCCAGTCGAAAAAGTAATAAACATCTCAATTTTATTTTCGCAAACTTTCTTTAAGTGTTTGGGATTATTTATTTATGTATTGTAGAATTGTTTCAGGAAGGTGTGAATGTCACTGTCAAAGCAAAATTTCAGGTTAAGAACAAATTATAAGTCTTAAAGATTTTAGGTGTTACTCTCAGTTTGGCAGCATTTTTTCAAGCTGTTAAATTGTATCTTTATAAAAAATTCAGGGTATCTTTTTTCAAAAAAAAATGGTGGCGGGTCTTCTTACATGCCAGTTCAAACAAAATTAGTACAAGTCGTAATTTCTAAGAGTCATGTACAGTTTGCCCACAATGGAGTTTTTTTTTTCCCCATAGCTTTTGGGAATTACTTTTTTTTTTTTTTTTTTTATAAAAATAATGTTGTATTCTTGCTTCTTTCCCAAGTTTAAAAGAAATTTTATAAAACTTCTTTTTATAAAGGAAATAATCTCTCTTTTTTTAGGGCACATTTCTGAAATCGATATGTAATTTTTTAACATTTTATTATGGAAAAGTTTAAACATGTGGGGAGACTGTACCCATCTTCTTCCCTCAAACACATGATTTTTTTCTAATTTAAAGACATTCTTTATTGGGTAGTAACTTTCAACAAAATAAACTTATTATTCTAAGTTAATTTACAAATTTAAAGCAACCCAATAAAATCCCCACACTTAAAAACCCCTTCACTGTGAAATAATTTTAGATTCTAGGAAGTTGCAAAAATAGCACAGAGAGGTTGAGTGCACCCTTAGCCCAATTACCTCCACTATTTACAGCTTACATAACATCGGTACCAGGAAAGTGATGCTGACACAGTGCTCGTGTGTATCTCGGGGCCATTTTATCACAGTGTAGATCTGTATAACCACCACTCCAGTCGAAACAAAAACTGTTCACCACGAAGATCTCTCTCTTCTCTCTTGCTTCCCCCTCACACCTGCAGTCATTCCCCTCTCCGACCACCCTTAAACATTGGCAACCACTCATCTGTTTCCTTCCTTCCTTCCTTCCTTCCTTCCTTCCTTCCTTCCTTCCTTCCTTCCTTCCTTCCTTCCTTCCTTCCTTCCTTCCACATTGTTTAACGAAATCCATTAAGTTTCAGCTGTACACTTTAACAGTAAGGCACATATGTCTGTGTGTGTGTGTGTGTGTGTATATATATATATGTTTGCAGTGGGTGTTCACCTCCCATAGTTAGATTTCTTTCTGTCACCACATATTTGACCCCTTTTACCCCATTTACCTCACCTGTTCCCCCTACCTTCCGATAACCACTAGTCTATAGTCCATGTCCACGAGTCTGTTTTGAAACACATGAATTTTTTAAGGATTGTTTTCAAGCTTACTACATTGTGGTAATATTAAATAATGTGAGGAAACCTGGTGGGAAGTTGAGTAGAAAAAAAATTAAAGTATTTTTCATACATAATTTCAGCTGAAGGTAGTCAAGATTAATTTGTAGTTTTTCACTCATTTGTAGGTAAATATACTTTGTTCTGGGATGATGGTAATTATGGAACGTTTTCAAAGCTGTGATATGATTTTGAAAAAATGGTTTTATAAGAATTCTTTTTGAGTCATCTTGATCCTACTCATTTATTTCAGCTTAATTTTATATACCCTCTTTTACAGAGGATTAAATTTGTTAAAGCAATTCAGGGAGTACTGTGGTAATTAGTATTCTGTAATAAAGACAGTGTGGTACTGGCATAAGGATCAACAAATAAGTCAAGGGACTAGAAGATAGGGTGTAAAAAACAAGTACACATTTATGTGGTCACTTGATTTTTGACAAAGGGTTGCAAAGCAATCCAACAGACAAGGAAAGCCTCCAATGAATGCAGCAAAATAGCGAAGCATCATATGGGAAAAAAATGAACCATGACCCTCTACCTCACAAATGAGTCTGAGATGGATCACAGACCTAAATGTCATAACTAAAGTATACAGCTTTTTCGGAAAAACAGGTGAATATCTTCGTGAGTTGATGTTATAGCCAGAGGTTTCTTAGGTCACAGAAGGCCATAACCATAGAAGATCCAAAACTAGTGTTCATCAAAATTAAAAACTTGACATGGCAAGACACTTTAAACAAGAGTAACTAGTATTACATGACATTTGAAAAGAGCTTTATAAAACAAGTGTGTTAATATGTATAAGAAATTTTAATCCAGTTTCAATAAAATTCCTTGATAGACATTTTCATAGCTTAAGAATGGTTTACTTTATCTGCTTCTTTGATGATCGCAAATGCATTGTGACCCTTCATGATAATTTATTTCAGTGAATTAAGAAGTATGTCCTCTGAGTCCTAAGAAGTATGTCCTCTGAGTCATGATGCCAGTGGGTAGTGAAAATGGAGGATTAAAGGGCAATCTAGAAATATATATGTTATGTGGAAAGTTAAAAAAAAAAAGTCTGCTTTGCTTGTTTTACTTATACCCTTTTTTGAATTCTCATTTACCAGTTAGGGCAATAAATGGAAGGTGAAGACCCTTCCATTCTGTTTTATGTTTTTTAAAATAGCTAGCCAATTCTAAGGATATACTTCTGTTAGTATAAACAGAGCAAGCTTGCCAACGGCTGTGGCGCTGGCTAGCTTCACCTCATATGTTTAGTTCCCAAGACAGCTGCCTTATTCCAGCACAGAGCAGTCAGCTTGACTGTGCCACTAGAATAGACAAATATTTGTTCTCAGATCATGAACTATGGGAGCTCACTCCCTTATTTAGACCATGATGCATACTTCTGGGTGTGCTATGGCATTAGACACAGACGAATATCTGTAGTTAATCCTCTTAGTTGCCTAAAACATTTCAAGATGCATTCAGAAATTTTTTTCCTGTAAGGGGATATTTTTTTCTTTTGTTTGAGGAAGAAATGACATAAGGTTTTCCCTTAGAAAATTTAAAGAACGGTAAGCAAAAATAAAATTTAAATCACCCATGTATCTATATTAACATTTTCATATATTCGGTGATCCTTTTTCTCATGTTTATACACATTTTTGTTCGTAATTCTTGCACACCGCCCCCACATTCTAAAATAGATTTATGTAGCATAAATTATTTTTAAAGTTGATGACATGCAATTTAACATTTTTATATCATTGACATCTTATAGAAAACAAACCACCCTAGCTATTTTAAAAATGGGGGTTAATACTGGAAGATTTGAAACTACTTAGTTCCTTACAAAGTCACTGCGAAGTGTGGAGGAGTGAGCTCAAGTTTGGGTCTCCAGCAATGACCCAGGGAAATTGCTACTTCTGCAACTTTAAGAGAGCTCGCTGTTGGAATTACTGATGTTAGAATGAGCTGTAGTAGTGTTCGGGGAATGAAGAACCTGCCACAACTCTGTTGTCACCTGGAGACTCTACACCTGAATGTAGAAAAGTTCAACTTCTCCATGGCTAGGCATGCCACTCAGAATAGCTATGCTTCTGCCTTGCTTTTGACTTCCACACCTTACATCAGCTTTTCTGCAAAAGAATCTGGGAAATTCTTTTCTTGCTTTCTAGTGTGTAGCAGAGGGAAGGCATTCTAGGAGGAGGATGTTGGAATGGATGCTGAGTGCCAATCTACTCAATCACACATTATACACTCTTCACTAAAACACATCTTCCCCCCTTTTTCCCTAAGTACTACATGTTTATTTTAGGGAAATGAGCAAATACAGAGAAAAAAGTTTTTATAATATGGCTGGCTCATAGACCAGTGGTCTTTGAAAAGCAATTTGGTGATTTCACTCAATTTAAATGGTACATATCCTTCATAACAATTGCACTTTCAAAAGCCATGTTATAGATACATTCACACAACTATATAAATGTCTATAAGAAGATTTGTCAACATATTAATTGTAATAGCACATAATAGGCAACCTAAAAGCATAGCCATAGGGAATGAGGAAATAAGTCACAGTATGTTGGAATACAACATAATCGCTGGGAAGAATGAGATGAATTTCTACATATTAATGTGGAAGGATGTCCATAATATATTTTTGAGGAAAATGGAAGTTGCATTATAGAATGTACTATGAATCCATATTCTGAAGGAAAATCTTGTATGTCTATATATGATAGAAAAATATTTGAAAGTATCACACCAAATTCTTAACAGCTACTAGTCTAAAAGCTTAGAAGTGGAAGGTTGAGGTGGGAAATCTTTCATGTTAAATTTATAGGTTTCTGAAATGATTTAATTTTTTCCTGCCAAGACGCATATTTTATATATATACATATATATTTTTAAAATATATATATTACATATAAACAATAAGTAAATCATATCAATACATTAGCCAGTTATTCTTATATCAAAGTTTTGGTAGGATTTCTTTCCATAAGATGCAGCTGAATAAGGACAAAGCATAAATGAATGCACTTTACACATGTGTGTATGAATATATACACATATAGCATTTAGATAATATTTATTGTATAATCTAAGGCATATCTATATTGCTTTCCTAGCAATAATAATACTGCTGATTACGGGGTACTCCCCACTGGTGGCCATTCTAGCCTTTTAAATATTTTGTTACTTTCTACCTCCTAGTTAATTTTTTCCATTGAATCAAACCATCTATAACCTGCATACCCTTAGAGACCAGCACTATCAGTATCACCTGGAAGCTTGTTAGAAATGCAGAACCTTCTTGCCCCAGACCTTTAGAATCAGAATCTGCATTTTAACAAGATGCTCAGTTGATCGCTAGGCATTCGAAAATTTAATAAGCACAACCTCATGTGTTATTTTACTATTTAGGGAAATGATGTTTTCACAATCAGTGGGCATTGCGGTTTATTTTCTGCACTTAGGAAATTAGTTTTAGGATTTTTACATTTTGGATAGCAAAATGCAAAAGTACAATCTATGAGAAAATTTATTAGGAATAAAATGCAAAACCATTCTCAATGTGCCAGGTATCCTCCTAAGTATTTTTGCCTGTTAACTCTAAGCCTCACAAGTTGTGAAGTAGATCCTGTTATCCCCATTTTTCAGATGTGGACCCTAAAGCACTAAGAAAGTAACTGGCTCAATTTCACACAGCTAGTAAGTGGTAGACCTGGGATTCAGACTCAAGCTAACTGGCTCCTGAATTCATTCATTCATTCCTTTCTTCTTCCTTGCATTCACTCCCTTCTCTCTCTCCTCTCTCCTCCTCTTCCTCCCTCCCTCCTTCCCTCTTCATCTCTCCCATTCTTAGAGATGAAAGCTACCCATTATGGACAGAGTCATACGGTGCAGGTGGTCATGTGAGAAAACAATCTATCTCTGGATTTATTAGAACTTTGATTAGGGCATTGATGAACTTTCTCCAGCTTATTAAAGAATGCACAGACTAACTGGTAGCCACGAGCTCTGGGACCCAGTGCCTCTCTGTGGGCTGGTAATTACAATGTTTGCAATGAGAAATTAACAGGCTCTCCAGGTTGGGCCTCCCAGGCTGTGTGTCTCCTAATAAGATTACCAAGGTCCAAGATTTGCCCTTTCAGTTTATGATTTCAAGCATTGAGAGTACACTCATTGAAGGTGATAAGGACAATGGTTAATTGAGACAACTTAATAAAACTTGCAGGAGACTAATGTACACCAGAAAGATAACTTATTAATTTACTTTGCAATTATAACTGCCAAGCAGAACAGACATTCCTAGCAGCCTACAGTCTCTCCTTGGTAAATAAATTTACCAAGGAAACCAAATTAAGACCAAAAGGTTGGCTGACTATAGGACTGGTCCAAAGGAAATTGTTTTTTAGAGATTGCTGGCTGTGATAGCCTGTGACATGTTTTGTAACCCTAGACACCAACTGCAACCAAGTCTGCCTGTACATTACACACCTCCTTGATTAAAAAGGTTAACTGCCTCCTTTTTCTACATATTGCTGGAGACACAATAAGAAAATTTTAAACAATTATCACTTTGACATTTTTTCACTTCCCTTCTCATTTCAACACATTTTCAAATACTCAAGTTTATCATTATTTGGTTTCAATTTTATTCTAACCTGGCTTCTTAATGACATCTGGAGAGGCTCCTTAATTTTTCAATCTGTTTCTGGATAAAGAGACTATTTCCTATAATTTGTGGCACACCTATGTATGAGGAGTCACCATTTCTATTCTAATATCACCAATATGTCCTTTCCTAATTTTACATGCCTGAAACAGTCCACATCTAATATACATGTTTGGAATACCCTGGCTATTTATTGTGGTGTGGAAAGTTTTCTTGTTGGAGCACACAGGATTGTCACTGGAATAGTTGTGTTGCTAACACAGTGAGCACCTTGGGTGACACAGTTACTCATTCAGATTTCATGCCAAAATCGACGTGAATTACCATTTGCAATCAAAAACAGCGGTGACTCAATGGAAGTAGCCTCGTTCTGTCTTCCACGAGCAGCTCAGTCACTCTACTTGGTATCCTGTAGTACCATTCTAAGATCTATACTTTCTTGCTGACTTCCTTGAGGTTGGTGAACACAACTTCACAGTGAAGAGGCCGAGCTTTCTGCACATCATTTCATTTTCAAATTGTCATCCCATAGTGCAGCGTGTTGGAAAGCAGACTCCTGGATGTGGATTCAGGAGACCCGGGGTTCTAGTCCGGCCAAGCCATTACTCACCGTGTGATGTTGGCCTGTATTCTACTATCTGCTGAAATGTACTTTGTCCTTTGTTAAAAGTTTCAAGTAGCACTTACAGAGCAAACTGATGGCTTCCACATCTGTTTATGTGACTAACCCTTAAAAAATGTTGCTCTGTTAAAGCCACAGTGTATTAGACACACACACACTTCTGCCCCTCTCTTGCTGCCTCATAGTTGAGTCTAAACGTAAGAAACTTGCCTTATAAGACTTTTTCCTCTCTCTCTTTTCGAAAGCACGTGATGTTTAGAAAAAGTATGGTTACATTTCCTAGGCTTTTATCCCCATATTTTGCAACTCCATTTCCTCCATGGACAACCTTTCACATTTATAAATCTAATTTATGTTATTACATTGCCCTAGTCCTCTTGCTAATTTTCATCTCTAAGATGCTATAAGAGTATAAAGTAGGATGAACTATGTGTATACTGACACGGCATCTCCAACTTGACATGTAGTCAATCTTTGTAGCTTCTTTTTAAATTATTCACAAAAAGGAGAATCAACCCTATTCTGATACAGCTTTAAATTTAAACGTAGACCCCAATTCTGGGGACTTGTGATAGAATTACCATTTGAAAATTTTCGAACGACATATTTTATCATCAGTAAGTATCGGGATAGAGACCCTATTATAAACACCACATGACAGTATTATAATAGAAGAGACACAATTAGAGTTAGGTTTGAGTATCTGCTTGTTCATTCATTCATTCATTCATTCACTCATTCATTCAATCAAAAGGTCTTTATTAAGTACCTACTCTGAGTCAGGCTCAATGCTGTGTTGGGGATACATGGATGAAAAGACATGGTGGCCTTGCTCTGTGGTTTGGCACTGGGTTTTAACCTTGTGGGATTATGATATTCCCTGGCCTTAACTTCCCTAAGGAGCAGGAACAAGATGATGATAAATAACTGTTACCAGTGCATTATACAAAACAGCCTGAAATAAGTCTAGTTTGCCCCATATGTAGCCATAATGTTTCTGTACTTTAAACAAATGGTTAAGAGACTTGACTTCTACTTGAAATTTACTGTTTTGTTTTGTGGTCACCGTGTTCCCGTCAACTTCCATCTTTTTCCAGATTCAGTAACAGTTTTTTTTTTTTTTTGAGAGAGAGAGGAAACAAAGGGAGAAAAGCAAAAAGAGATATTAGTGTTTTTTTTTTTTTTTTTTTTTTTTAGTTTAGGTTCAAGATAGATTAGTAGCAATTGTAACTTTTAAATTCTGTCAGCATTTGGGGCTAGGCAGGTTATTCCCAGGATCTAGGAATTAGGGAAATAAGATTGCTTTTAAAGTTAAACTATAAGGTCAACACATAACAGAGTACAACTGTTGGAAGTCCCTAGAGTGAGGCAGATTGTGTCCAGGCCACTTGAATGTGACTATGATCATGAGATCACCACCTTAATGCCTACACAGCCAGGTAGGTAACAGAAAGCAGTGAAGCGGACTGGGTATTAGGATGCTTACTAAACCCGCAATGACAGTCTTCACATCCCCAAGTATATGCGACTTTCTCCATTTTTCTTGACATGTCCAATTTTCCTTGTTGTTCAATTTTCTATTTTTACTCATGACAGATAGAACAACATATATTTTATTTTCTCTTAACTTTAAGAATACTGCACGTGACTATAGACTTCATAAACACTGCACACTTAGGCGAAACGAAGTTTCTAAAACAACGCAAGATTAAATCAAGCACAAGAGGAAACAATGCAATCAGGAGATGAGACGTGTGAGCGCGTGAGTGTTGCCACGGCATAGCGTTCGATCGCAAACTCTTGTAAGTAGAAAGAGCACAGTCTAAAATAACGATAAAAAGTATGACATGGTCAATATGTAACATAGTCGTTTATGACCATGATAGGGCTTTAGGCATGTTCCTCACTGTGTCTGCTGTACTTGCAAACGACCGGCAGCTGGATAGGTTTGTTCAGACCAGCATCAGCACGAACACTGAGTAACCTGTGGTGCTGGGACGCCCAGGTAGCTAGGGCGGCACGGCAGGGCACGGCACGACGGCTGGACCCTCACCGCACGTCACATCACGTCACGTCCCATCTGTTAGGGTGGCGGGGCAAGGGCCCGCCGGATGCCTGCCTGGAGGCTTCCCAGCCTGATGTGGGAATCAGGACAAGGGTCCGCCCTAAAGCCCTGGCGCCACCGCCCTGATCCGGATGCTCAACTGAGGTCCCCATTCTACACCCCACCCCCACATAACCCTGCGAAAACGACGCCCTCGGTCCCAGGGCGCCACTTCGCCGGCCCCTCTCCTCTCCGCACCTCACCCAGGAGCGCTCTCCTGACAAAGGCTGGCTTTCAAGACTTCTCTCGGAGTGTCGTGTGTTTAGCTTACACCATCACCATGGCCGGGGTATCACATCACGTCACGTCAAGTCACGTCACGATGGCTAGGCCGTCACGTCGTGTCATGTCACGTCACGTCACGATGGCTGAGGCGTCACGTTCCATTACACCACGTCACTATGGCTGGGGCATTATGTCATGTAACGTTAAGTCACATCACGTCACGACGGCTGGGGTGTCACATCATGCCCCGTCACCCCTGTCACGATGACTGGGGCGTCACGTGCCATCACGTCACGACACGATAGCCGGGACGTCACGTCACGTCACGTCGTGCGGCTGGGGCGTCGCGTCACGTCACGTCATGCCACGACCTGTCCCGTCACATCCCGTCACCACGGCTAGGATGTTACATTACGTCACGTCACATCACGTCCCGTCCCGTCCCGTCACGATGGCTGGGGCATCACGTCTCGTTACAACACGTAACTATGGCTGGGGCATTACGTCATGTAATGTTAAGTCACGTCACGTGACGACGGCGGGGCGTCACGTCGTATCACGTCTTAACATGACAGCTGGGCCGTCACGTCACGTGCCGTTCCGTCACGTCCCGTCAGAACAACCGGGGCTTCACCTCATGTCTCGTCACCTGGAATGTCACTGGGAAATAGGCGTTTTTCCGCTCCGTTAGAACTTCCGGGACCCGCGTCGGCTTCAACGCGTTATCCCGTTATCCGGCGCAGGACCGCGTCCCGCCGGAGACGCCGCCTCCCCGCGTGAGTAGAGCCGGCCTGCGTTTCACCCGCCGCTCACCACCCTGCCTGGAGCGCGACGATGGGGCTATGCAGGACGCGCCTGCCGTCTGAGGCCGCACGGGGTCTGTTTCTGACGTTCGTGGCTCCTTTTCGTTCATGCTCAAGTCCCGTGTGTGTGTGTGTGTGTGTGTGTGTGTGTGTGTGTGTGTGTGTGCACGGACACGCGCGCACACGGACATGCCTGCTCCTTATCTCCTCGTTCTTGGAAAGGTCTTTGTAGGGACCTTTCGAGGCGTAGGATGACGAGCGCCTCCGGAGACGGTTTATGCTGCTCACGCCGGGCTCCCCGAGGCTCAGCAGGTTTAGAATAACCTGAATCTGCCCTGAGGACGCGAAGTTTCCTGGGCCGCCCGTGGGATGCACACCTGGGCCGCCCGTGGGATGCACACCTGGGCCGCCCGTGGGATGCACACCTGGGCCGCCCGTGGGATGCACACCTGGGCCGCCCGACTGTGCAAGAGCTGCCGTAAGCACGGTCCTCCTTATCACGGTGTGTGACCCTTAGGCGTCGCGGTGTTCTCGTCAGGGTTGGGGGTGTCTCCAGATGAACTCCCTGTTACAGGAAGGAGACAGGACTCTGATTTCCATCCCTGTTGCCCTGGACGGCCATGGAAGTTAAAAGCGCTCACTTATTTTTCATCATCGGAAGCAAGAAATTCAGTCCAGTACCAAGACGACATTCCTAGACAGGGGAGTTCTTCCGCTCTTCTTTTATCTATATAAAGATTGTCAGGGGTTACTGGTAGTTCATAATTATTTTGAAAAAGATTGACAGTAATTTCAATAAAAATATGAAAATACATGTAGTTTTTATCCCTGCAGTAGTGGTGGCCTTTAAGTTTCAGTGTCCCTTGATTACTAGTGGAGTTAATCTGTTGTGTGTTTGGTGGACATTTGTATTTCTTTCCAGTGACAGACCTGTCTTATATTTAGCCAATTTTTCTATTGATAGGTTAGTATTTTTGTTATCTACTTGTAATGGCGTTTTAGATATTAATAAATGGTGCTTTCCAAGGGAAGCTGACGTTTTATTTCTAATGCTTTTCCGCTCTCAGGTTACTCCATCAGTAAGAAGGAGGAATAGTGATATGGATGGCTAAAGGCTAATGATACGTAATAAATATCAAACATACTCTAAATGTCAGGGGCTGGAGTCCTCATTTCCATGGACTCCACCACTTTTCCACTGTTCCTCTTTTATGATATTCTCTCCTTACCAGTTTACATTCCATGGTCAGTTATTACAAGCCCTCTCTTACATACACCTTTAACTCCTTCGCCCTTTTTGTACTATTTTTTGGGGGCAGAACTACATCCTGGTTAAGTCCAAATCTTTACTATTCTGAACTTGCACCTGATCAGCTGAATCAGAGGTAGGAGAGAAACACTCAACTGTGATCTCCCTTTAAGTTCTCATCATGAGCCTCAGGTGGGCCCTTATTGCTGTCAGGTGAGCAAGCATTCTATACATCTCCAGGCCATTTCATCTCTTCTAGATGATAATATGAGACGTTCACAATTTTACTTAAATCTCAACAACTCTCCTGTGCTCAGCTGAGGACCAGACTTCCCCCTTTACTGAGAAATGGAACCAATCAGAAGTTTCACAGACTTCCACCACTGTATCCACTTCTTCAAAGCATTAGCACCTCCCTCTGCCTTCGTACCTGTTACCACCCACCTTCCTACGTAAAGCTAGCTTCTCTGCTTGTGCATTAGATACCTTCCCTCTTGTCCACTCAAGAACAGCTTTCCAGCAATTCTTTCCTTTTTCTCCTACATCATCATTTTTTCACTTTCTGCTGCATTAGTCCAACTAGTTTACAACAAGAAAAAATATCTCGACTCCTCCACTTCCCTCAACAACTACCTCTCGATTTCTTTGCTCTTCTTTGCAGCAAACCTTCTGAAATGCATTGTCCGTACTCTTACCAATTTCTCTCCTTCCCTTTTCTCTTAAAACCATGGCAACAGGTATCAGAAATCATGGCACAGAAAGCGCTCTCTTCAAGTTCATTGGTGACCTTCATGATGCTAACTCCACTGGTCAATCTTTGTCCTTAGTTACTTGACCCATTAATAATATTTGCCGTCATCAAATACTCCTACTTCCTTGGCAAGTTTTCTTTCTGTGGCTTCCAGAATCTTCTTTAACCTCACTAGCCCCTCATTCTCCTTTGCAGGTTTTTCCTTTTCCCAGACTCGATGTAGGAATTCCCTAAGGTTCAATTCTTATTCCTCTTCCCATCTCTATTTACACTTACTGCCTTGGTGATCTCGTGTTCACTCATGGCTTTAAATATTTATTTGCCAATGACACCCACGTTTATATCTCTAGCTCAGATTCCCAACGCTAAACTCATACATTCAGCTGTCAGCTAATTATCTCTGATTAAATGTCTTACAGACATCTGCAATTCAATGTCTCCCCTCACCCTCCTCCTTCTACCTGCCCACGACCTTCCACCAGCAGCCTTTCCAATGAGTTGATAGCAGTTACAGGTAATTTCCGTTTCAGATTCTCTGGCCTAGACGCAGAGACCTTTGGAGCTGTTTCTTATTTACACCCCACATTAATTCAGTAGGATATCGTGGGAGTGCTACCTTCCAATATATCTTGCATCTGAACTACATCTCCCCACCTACACTGCTGATTTGTGCCACCACCACGTCTTTGCTAATTGCTTCAATTTCCTCCTCCTAGGTCTCCCTGCTTCTTCTATCCCTGCATCATACAAAATGATTTGGAACCGTTCTACTGTTCTTAAAATGAATCCTACTTGATTACAGTATTTAGTACATATGCTAGATTTGGTCATTTGCCATTTTATTAGGATAATTGCTTATATCTTACTAGTGATAGTTATCTCTCATTTTTCTTTGTGCTTTTAATCAGGTATTGACTTTATCATTGTATTTCTTTGTAAAATAATTTAAGAAATTATTAAGAAAGTAAGAGATTTACTTGAGAAATTATAACTATTAAACTATCATTTAAGAAAATTTTGTGACCTGAAACAGTTTGAATAGAATAGTTATCAGTTTCTTGCAAGTTTGCTAAGCGATAGAACTCAGTGATGAAATAAATCATATGATTCTGGCTTTTCTTGTTTTTCATTTGTTTGTTTTTTTGAAGGATAATTCTTTAACAATTTCTTTCTTTGATGTTGATCTGTTATTTTTTTTGTTTTGGCTCATATCTATTCATTTACACATGTTTTAGAAATTCTTATATTTTACTCATATTTTAAAATTTTCTAACAGGTATATAATATGCTATCATAATTATTATTTTCTTTGTATCAATGTTTTTATCTTTCTAACTTTTTATTTATCTCTTAGGTTTTAAACTATTTTATCTATTTTCCCTTAACCCAAAATTGATTGTATTAATCAGTTATCTGATTGTATTTTCTAATTTATTGATTTTTTGTTTTTAATTTTTAAATACTATTTTCCTGCTTTCCTAAAGTTTTTTTTATAGCTTTTTTCATAAAACTTCTCATTAGCATGCTTAACTCTTTCAATTTTATTTTTATTTACTAACGTGTGTGTTTAAGATTTTGGACTTAACGCTGAGTAAGCTTTGGCTCTGTCTTATACATTCTTATATGTAGTGTACTTATTACTTTGAATTTCAAAGTTTAAGTTTTGGTTCTCCTTCCAACTAAAGGCTGTTTAGATGTTTGCCTTTTAAATTCTCTTTGGTTGGCTATTTTATAGCTATAAATTTCTATTTACAATTTAAACCGTCAAGGAATATGTTCTATACATACTTTAATTTTTTGAAATTTTTGAGATTCCCTTTGTGATATACCTGGAACGTTGTGATGTTGGAGGTTGATCTTATGAAGACAAGGTGACAATCACATGCTAACAAGATCTGAGCAGAAAGATAGAAGAGCTGCTGATATCAGCCCTCGATGGTCTTACCTCTGGACTTCTTGTTGCATGAGAAAAATAGAATCCCTAATTTTTAAAATACTTTTTAAAGTTTGTTTTTATTACTAGAGGCTGAAAGCCATCTGTAACTGATATGTTCCATAAACTATTAAGATATATCGCTCATTAATAACCCCTATATGATGAAAATAATTCGAGTAGAATTAATAAATAATTTACAACCAAGAAGGGTTGGACTGAGATGGCCATTCTCTCTTTATTTCTTTTTCCTATCTTTAAAAGAGAGAATTACTGCCCACATTCCTGCTTTCTGTCCCCTGGAATGGACAGAGGGACAGGCTGACGAGCCACACCAGGCCAAGAAACAGCTTCTAGCAGGAATTCTTTGGGGCGTAAAAAACTTTTTTTCAATTATTGCTTGGTCATTCTTCTGCCTGTACCATCTGCTCCTCTCGCGTTCTGAGGCATGTTCTGATGGAAAGAGTGTAATTTCCAAGATGTGCTGTGCCTAGCCTACTTTTACGTTCACAGGGACCTCAGTTTCGTGGGCCTTCCCCTTTCAGAAAATATTCTGTCACTACCGATTCCCACTCCTCTCTGCCAACTCAGTTTCTGGATTTTTCTGGAGTGTCTGGTTGCAGCAAGAGGGCGAGATGAAGAAACACAGTTGGTTGCTGCATGGGGGCAGTGAATAAGAGAGGCAATGAGATTAGTCATGGAACCCGGCGCCTACCCCAAAGGAAGTGGAGTTCGGCCTTTTCAGTGGGCGCTGCCCTGGGTGTCAGAACCATGGACAAAGAGAAGAAGAATAGTCTTCTTCCTTTTTTGGAGTCATCTCTGTTTCAGTAAGTGACCAGGAGGTACCAGGAGCTAAGCCTGGAATTGTTTTCACTCCGCCTAATGCTTGGTGTCCAGGCTTGCGACATTAGTTTGCTCTTATTTTTAAAGGACATGTTTCACTTTTTATACATCATCTAGGCATTTAAAGAGAAATTGGGAGAGCCTACTTTTTAGGCCTCAGGTTAACAGCCCCTCAGGCAGCCTATACAAATGACTTCATAAAGTGTTTTTACAAAGTCAGTCAACAAAACTGCAAAAGAGGTAGCATGGCTATTATCTACTTGTGTACCATTCTCCCCATTCTCCCCTCTGGGTTCTTCCCCAACTGGAGGTGACTCCAGTCCACCGATGTCTCCATCTCTATCGTTTTGGTGACATCTCTCTACCTGAGATATCTCTCTGAGTCGTGACTTAGTCATTTATTTTCTGACTCATGGCTTTCAGCTTTCCTGTTCTTCCTGCAGCGTCCTCAGGACCCTGCTCTGTCATCTTCTGGCATTCTGCCACCACACAGGGCGAGCCACCTTCAGAAACAGGTCAGCACATTTCCTGTGGAGTATGGAAGCAAACTTCCTAGCAGCAACAGGATGCCCCTACTGGTATCCAGGAAGAACCCGGGTTGCTGCACATGCTTCGGGAAAATCACAGATGAGACATTCTGCTGCATTTGTATTCTGCCTCCCCCAACTCCCATTGACACAGCCTCCCCGAATTGTTATCTACAGCCAGTTCTCACCCACACACATAATAAGCAGGTAGCAAGGCTTTAATTTTCTTAGCATGAGATGGGAAAAAAAAAAGAAATATGTATGCCTTTTAAGGAAAATAACATTGCTTCTCATTTCAGATGTTCTACTTTATTTGTTAGACTTCTCTATTCTTACAGGTTCTGCTCAGACATCTGTAAAGATGACTGAAAGGTCTGGTTTTCTCCCGAGTTCCTGTCCAACCACCTACGAAACTTCTCCATCTAAATATTCTTCTGTAATCTCAAAGCCATCACGACCCACAATACACCCACGTCTGTCCTCTTGACTTACTTGTTCCCTCACTGGTAACTAGACACAAACATTCAACGAGGTCTTCACTTTGAGTTCTCTTACCTCCCCCTCTGACACTTGGTGGCTGTTTTGTGGAGCAGGTTCACCCCTGTGATGAGTCATGATCACCACTTTGCATTTTGATGCTACCACCCCTACTGGCGGGGCCATGTTTGAAGTTTTAAAATCGAGACCTATCTTCATAACCCTTTATTATTTATTACAGTTATGAGCAGAATGAGTACCCAGTTTGCAGGCTGCTAACTCCAGTGCCAAAGGGTTTGGCTAGTGTTTAGTATTGCTCCTTTCTCTGAAGCCCCATGCAGCGGGTCTCTTTAAGAAGGCCTTGGGATGGGTGGAGCTTCTGGCTTCGAAGGGATCCTCAATCTCTTATTAAGGGTCAGTGTGGGATTCAGTGGGAAAGAGAGAGTGGATGGATTGCTAGGCTGGCTGTGGGCAAGACTTCAGGAAGAAACTTTTTTATTGGGGTTGGTCTGACCTCTGTGCCTCTGTGAGGGTGGAAGACCTTGATGGCTAGGGTAGGATGTAGGCGAAGGGAAGAGAGCCAAATTTTAGTCTAGGCTTTAGAAACGTGGGCAAACAAAATCCTTATGGCATACACTGGGTTCAGTCCCCAGCAAGGTGTATTAGTTTCTGTCGGCCCCTGAACCAAAGTACAAAGTCGTCCTAGGAAATCAAGGAGTGTGGCAGGGTTGGCTCCTTCTGAAGGCTCTGCCTGTCTCGTAGCTTCTGGTGGTTGCTGGAGATCCTTGGTGTTCACTTGGCGTGTGGCCACGTCACTCCACTATTGGCCTCTGTTGTCAAGTGGCCTTCTTCCTTGTATGTCTCCACGTATGTCTGTCTTTTCCTTATACGGTCACCAGTGATTGGATTTGGGGCTCTGACACCTTACCTCATGGAACTAAGTACATCTGCAAAGACGTTATTTCCAAAAAAAACAAAACAAAACAAAACAAAACAGGTCATGTTCCAAAGTTTTGGGTGGACGTGAAGTTTTGGGAGACACTGTTCAACCCACCAATAAGTGTGGGAGTTTTGTAAGGAGTTTCTAGTCAGAACCTTATAAAATAAAGTGTATATTTTTGCAGTGTATCCATTCTGCTAATATCTCTCACAAATTTACTGTGTCAGGAAGGGGTGGGTCTAGAATTCAGAAATTCTTTTTACCTTTTTTTCTTTATTACCCTCATTATAATGAATACATCTAACTTTGTGACTTCTTAAATTTCTTAGGTGTAGCCTAATTTATTTAACATACCAAGTGTCCCATTTAAATATTTTTTAACTGACCAAAGTGGATGGTTTGCATAGCAAAATACAATCCAAATAAAAGACTGGAGTAGGCTTATCAAGATCTCATTAGATATTAGTGATGATAAATATTGAGTCAAGAGAATCAGCCAGGTAACATAAAAGGAGGCCTAAAATTTTATTCTCAAAACTCAAAACTTACATTTCTTTTCTTTCTCATTGAAGATATCAACCAGAGCTGAACTCTTTTTCTCTCTAAACCGTGATCAAAGAAAGAACAAGAACTTACATTATTTCTTAAAGTAGTGACTAAAAAAAGCAAAAATCAGAAAATCAGAATCGCTGGCTTTTGTGATAGTATTTCGTAAAAGGAGCCTAAGGAATAGGGTGTTGTGCCCAGAGTTTCAGCAGAAGGCATCACTGTAAGCTGCATCGTGGACGTCACCCGCCGTGATTTGAAACCGTAGAAACAAATCAAAGCTACTGCCGGTGTTTGCACTGAGTTTGCGTGTGTGTGAGCGTTCACACTGCCGAACGTGGTCAGAGCTTTCGCCAGTCAAAAATAAATTCAGGTGCATTTGTCCTGTCTCCACGCATTAATGGACGCCGAATTATTTTGGCATTTATGTAGTTATCTCTCTGGTCTCTTGACATGGTTGAAAGAGTGACATCATGTGCCTTTCATGGTACTTCAAGTTGGGGGTGAGAATGGGATGACAACAAGAGAGACTGCAAAGCCGAAGTACGGGATGATCAGCAGCACGATGGCTGTGACACAAAACCCTGTGTCAAAGGACAGGAAATTACTAACGCCTCCTTGTTCGGCTATGGTTGGTACATCCAGCTCACACTGCTTAAGAGAGAGAGGGACAGAGGCCATCTCTGATACACTGAACGAAAAAGAAGCATGCTACATTTTTGCTGGATCCAATACCACTTGAGTAGAAATAAAGAATACGATTGAGTTTCTTGGGCATTTAAGAATCTTACTGAAAGAGGGTAGAAGGGGTCAAATACGTGGTGATGGAAGGAGACTAGATTCAGGGTGGTGAACACACAATAGAGTATACAAATGCCATATTATAGAGACGTATACCTGAACTTTATATGATGTTATTAACTAATGTTACCCAGTTAAATTTAACTTAAATAAAAGAATCTTGAGGAATATGAGCTATTTTGCTTATGCTGATGATGTCTTGGAAACAAAACTTTCGGGGATAGTAATTTACAGAACTTTTTATATTTGATATTATATGCAAAATAATCCATACAGGTGAAATAGAACCAAATAGAATTAGTTTTGAATATGCGGAAGTGTTTGTTTACTTAACTTTTTAAAAATAAAGGGTAGAAATGTTTTAGAAAAAAATCATTAAACTTCAGACTTCTGCAAATGTCCCTGTATTTGGATATTAGAAATTAGATATTTTCAAATAATTCTCAACTCCTCTAACAGTCATAGACAGGCAGCCAAAAGCTAAATCTAGCTCTCCAGTGTATTTCCTTGGCTCTCACAGTTTCCTTAAACTTGTTTGGAAGGTGAATGTCTTTTACCTTCCAATTGGACTATCCTGCCAACCTTGCTCTTTGGTTTCCTGCTTTTTCCTGACTTTGCCCATGAGCTCAGTCAGATTTCTACGTCATTCTCAGGTGTGTCGCATGATTTCTCTATTTCAGAGAATTATTTTCCTCTTCTTCCTAGCTGATGCTGGTCTTCCTTCTAAATTTCCAAAAATCTGTTTTCTCTATTAAACTTATCATAATTGTGTGTAGCTTGCACTTCTGTTTCCCGCCATGGCTTCTCTGACATCATTGTGTGAGGTGATACACAGCAGAGAAACAGAATGCCGACCAAACTCAAACCGATGTAATTTCTAGGTCCTCCCCGCCGTTCTAGAATTGACTGGCTGGAGACAAAACTGGTATTGATAAACAGTCAGTTTCCCCTCTGCCTCTATCAGGGCCATTGCCTTTATCGATAATTGGTGCCTGGAAGGCAAAACTAGTGACCAAGACTCAGAACAGTGAGAAAGGGATGGCATCAGAATTCTCTGAATCTCTTTCCAAATGTTGCTCAAGTATCTACCCCTCCACCATGCAACCTAAGCCTAAGGAAGGTTGGCCCTGGCCTTGACTCAGGCAAATGCATTCTGTTTACCGTAAGCCATTCGGGGGTCATTCCATGGCATCCATTTCAGGCCAAAGAGATAGAAGGAGATAGTCTGCTGGGGGGTTCTGGGAAAGCTTCTCCAGTGTTAAGTAGGCGACATTGCAGAAGCAGACCTTGTTAACCTCTGCGTTTTATCCTTTCAGAATGTGGCACCTGGAAATGCTGCAGCCATCAGAGGAAGAAGCCAGCATGTGGAGAAGGGCAGATCCCAAAGAACTGCAGAGAAGCTGAGCTGGGACCATAACAGACCACAGCTGGAGTTGTTTCAGTCTCTGTGAGTAAGAACTTCCTGGCAGCCCAAGGCATTCTAAATGTCACCATCTCCCAAATGCACCATAACTTCGTTTAATAAGCATAATATGCTGACTTAACATTACCTCCTGAAGTCTGTTCCTTTGGTGTCTTTTGGGATGTAAACCACTTGTAGATATGGAAAAAACTCTTTGTAGAAAAACTAACTCAAGGCTATGGGGAGAAAGGTATGGAATAGTCACTGAGGATCACTATGATTTGTTTTTCCTTTCAACCACTACTTCAATTTTATTACAATTATTATACCTTGTATCTGCAAAACAATTTATAGTTTACAAAGTGCTTTATGTGTCACTTCATTTAATGCTAATAATAGCCCAGTGACACAGAGGAACGGAGGAAGATGTGAAAAACAGAACTTGTGAAGGTTATGGATTTTAACCAAAATCCCAAATTTAGAAAGTGTCAATGCCAGGACTTAAATCTAGTTCCTTGAACCTTGGATCTAGTGCTTTCACCACTGAACCACAGCTGGAGGTCGAAGCAAATCTGTGGGTTATTATGGTAAAGGAACAGTTCACAGAAAAGAAGTAGGAAGGTGGCTCCAGATCCCAGGGCAACTGGGATCTCCTCTTGGCTGTATCATGCACTAGCTGTGAAATCTTAGGTGAACCTTTATTTTTCTTTCTGAGCCTCAGATTCAAGGGACTCTACTAGGTGATCTATTGTGTACTTCCTGATTCTAACTTCTTGTGATTCTGCAACTGAGAATTGCCTATGTAAATAGGGTACAAATCACGCCTTTTTATAAGCTGTAAAGCTTCCCTAGTGACTAGTAAAGGGACACCGACTGTGTGTGTGTCCTGCTTATGGTTCCAGATTAGCCTCCATGTTCACGTCTCTTGAGCACCTGTGAAAATGTCAGCAGTTAGATGGCCCAAACATCAGCTTGCGCTAGCTTTATAACCCAAGTCATGGGCTTTTCATTTGCAGGATAATTTTACTATAGAACTGCAAAACTAATTTGTCTGTGAGCCAATCTTGTCACTGTGATTCTCGGAATATATTTAAGATGGCATAAAAGCCAACCCTACGAAGTCTTTAAGATGCTTATTTTTTTAGGCAGTTGACTGGTAGGTTCCCACAGTTAATTGTCCAAAGACTTACTTCCCTTCGCTATTTTCATGAAACACGTAATATTTGCTGCCTCATCACATTTAGGTTTGCAAATTTAGCAGCACAGAGAATATTTTCTCCTATACTCAGGATTTGAGGAATTTGCTGTCTCATCTTCACACAGATAGATTGTTTAGTCAAAGAAAAAAGTAGCACACCAGGACATAAGTGTCTTGAATAGAAACTGGGGTGTGTCAGAAAGTGGGAAATATTTGCGGTAAATTGTAAAGCAATGCTTTATGAATAACCGCACACTCGCCGACAAAATATATCAGGTGTTATGGCTATTGAAGGAAAATAGATGGAAGAGGATAAAAAAAAGGTTGGAGCAAATCTGGCTGAGTCTGAAAGATAGTGGGTCTTGCCTTTATTTTTAGAAAAAAATGCTAGAATTGAGGTCTTCAGAGGGATGGTTGTGAGTGTGAAGGTAGCTATGTAAAACTTGGTATTAGTTGTCTTTTTAAGTGATGGAAATCCAACTCACACTAGTTAAATAAACTAGAATTTATTGGCTTATATAACTGGGAAGTCCAAAAGGCAGGCTGGACCCCCCGACTGCAACCAGGGACTCAGAAGAGACCTCTGCCTATAAAGCCAGCATTTATCACTTCTCCCTCGATCTTATAATAAGATAATTACCAGAGAATAAATTTACACAAATTTACAGGAAAGAACGAGAGAGGTGACGTGGGGAGACGAGAGAGTTCAACGAAATTCTCAAGGTGAGAATTTTGAGCAGCGTTTTCCCCGATGTGGCAGGGAAGCCGAAGTCCAGAAAGGCTCAGAAGAGAAAAGAGAAAAAAGAAAGTCGATTCGCATGGATGGCAGAGTCCAGAGAGGGTCTTGGCTCAGAGATGCAGGGCTGGGGAGGAAGTCTGTATGTGGAACGCTCAACTGCCACCATGCGCATAGTGCCGGCACGACTTCCTCTAACCCCCATTTGGAAGATTGGAAGTTTTTTCTCTAAATAAATTGGACAGCGCTCCCCCACCCCCGCAAATGACCTCCAAATGGTGTCATTAGGGACACTGGCACGATGACCTGTCCACTTAGTTATGACCCTAACGCAAGTTAAAGCCATTGGAAAAACTTTGATGAAGTTAACAGAACCTCCAACTGGCTTATTGGTGCCTTATACTCAAATATGAACAGGGAGTCAGGGGTCACCATGCATTAGAGTTAGCACTCCATCAGTGGGACGCAAACACTCAGAATGTCTCTGAGGAAATACAGGGCAAAGAACAAAAGAGAGACACAAATTCCAATAGGTATCCTCGCAGGAGGGATTGGGAATGGCATGAGAAAGACAATTCAGAGGACAAAAGAAGAACTCTTAGAAATTAAAAATGTTTATTAAAACATTCAATAAAAGAATTAGAAGATAAATTTGAGGAAACTTCCAGGAAGAATAAAGTGGCTAGGCACAGAGTAAATACTTCATGCAGAGTAATATAGATTTTAAATCTCTGATGTACAGAAAGGGAGAAAACGTTGAGATACCTAAGACTTAAAATTGTAGAGAAAGCTTGTGATTGTAAAGTTATGTGAATCTGCACAACTAATCAAACATCTTTGCCATTTTCTATTGGCCAAATGAAAACAAAAAGATCATTAACAAGGCTTGGTTCAAATCAGAAGTATCAGCACCTGCCTTATTAGTATATACTCTCTGTTAGCAATTAATAGGACCTATGTCCTTTCCTCTTTGGAAAATCAAGACCTTGGAATAACAAAAAACATTTAAAAACAGACACAGAATTCTCTGTCAAAAGCCCACACTTGTTGACGAGCCCATACTTGGCTTTGAGACTGTGGCTTATGCTATGAGTTAAAAAAAAAAAAAAGAAAAGAAAATTCTACTTAGAGTCTCATTGAACTTCTCTATTCTGTCTGCATTGTTTTTGCCTGCTCTCCTAAGGCACTGAGGGACACTGTAGAACAACAAAGATAGAAACCTTGGTGTGTAACACCCAAGTTAATTCCATCACACAAAACAGATGTGAAATTTTAGCAGTTATAAGAATTACCAAAGAGTCAGATGTCTGTAGGATTATCTGTTCCCGAGATTTAAAATAGTGACAACCCAGACTTAGGTTGAAACAGACAACAGGGCCTGTGGTCACACTTGATGCTAAGAAGCCAGGCCTGATCTGGTGGAATTGTCGGTCACTTGAGCATTCAGGGGACACATTGGCTGGATCCGCAGGATCCTCACCTGTAACAGCAGCAGGCCTCAGTGGACAGTGGACAGAAGCTTCTCTAGAAGGGGTGGTCCCTCCCTTTTTACTTCTTTCCCTGCTTTTGTATGGGCTGGTATGATTTTTATGATTAGGATAGTATTTTCGGGTTTTACACTCTGTAAGTAAGCTCATCATAAGCCTGAGCCAAACCAATAACCTTTCAGTTCTCTATAAATCTTGAGACAGTCTCTTCAAGCCTTGTGCTTTCTAGTATTAGAAATGTTCATTAGTTGGTTGGGAAGATAAATGAGTCAGGGCATATGCCTGCAAGTAACAGAAAGACCTTCTCAAGTCAACTTTATCAAACAGAAATATTTGTTTGCTTACATACCAGGAAGCCTGGGATACAGCTGACTTCATATACAGCTGGGGACACGGGCTTAAATGCTGCTAGAGATTTCTCCGTTTCTCATCTCTGTTTATTTCTGTTTATGTTGGCACCTTTAACTCTTTTTCTTGTTATGTAAAGAGGTTTCCTGCATGTGACTTGGGAAAGTGGCCATTGAGCAGCCTTAAACTTAAATCCTCCCAGAGCTGTGATTCCCAAGGCAAAGAGGAAATGCACCTTATGTGAATAAACGTTTACAGTCCCACGGAGGGCTCTGTGGCCCAGTGGGGACCTCATGCTCATTTTTGAAGCTCTTGCTAGAGGTGTTGGGGGACGCCGACTGGCCTGATGTGCTCCTTTTCTCACAGCTGTGGCAGAGCCCTGTTATATTGCAGGGGGGTCTTTCTCAACGAAGAGGGGGTGTGCTATTACCACAAGTTTAGCAGGTAAATTTGTCGTTACCATAGTTTACACCGTGAGAAAGAGGAAGCAGATCTGCCTCTGTTTTCATTACATCCTTGACCTGATGACCATATTCCATTTCAGCTCCTCATAAACATGGCGGATATTCTTTGACTGTGCATTGGTTTTTAAGTTAGCGGTTGGCAGATTTATTTGGCAGTTAGCGATCATACACATGCACATATGATATTAAGAGAATTTTTCGTGAATTGTGCTTTTGATTGAACTGTCCATTCTTTCATTCACTCTTTCAGTGAATTTTATCAAGTACCTAATATATGACATATATAGAAAAAAATGTCATAGTCTCTGCCCTCATCATATTCTTAGGATAATGAAAGAGAAAGACAATCAGAGCTCATGCAAGCTCTATTTAAAATTGTTTTAAATGCTATCAGATTTTATAACAACAGTGGACATCTGGGTCATATTGCCATATCAAGAAAGCTCTCTCATAAGAAGTTATATTTAGGTGAAGTCTTGAATAATGAGCAGGAGTGAACCAGTTGAGTATAAGGATGACTTTCCAAGGAGAAGAAAGAGCATGTGTGAAGAGCCCAAATTGGAACAAAGGCTGAATCCAGTCTATTGTGTCAGATGGAAGAGAGTGAGGGGCCTAAAATGTGAGGCAAAAGACATAGAGGAGATCACGTAAGACCTTACAGGCTGGGCTAAGATGATAATGTTTTTATACTTATAATGGGGAATCCCCAAAGCGTCTAAATCAAGGCAGGGAAATCTGAGTTTCCATATCTGTAATATGAGGACATTAAAAGCACCTACCTAGTAGTGTCATTATAAAGAATAGACAAAATTATATGTCTGTATTTATGTACATATGTAAATATGTGTAAAATTTTTAGCACAATGCCTGCTACGTAGTAAGTATTCACTAAATGGTAGTTATTATTAATCTAAACTTAGGAAGTGTTGATAGTGATATATTTTTTTAAATGGAGGCTTCTCTGCTTAATTTATGTATCTTTCTGATACGTGTTCCAAATTATTGAGAAATTGGATTATTGTTAGCTGCTTAAAATATACCCCAAAGAAGAAGAAAACACACGATTCTTATATGGTAGTTATTTTTAGGTAGGGGAGTAGAAAAGATAGAATAGAAATAAGTGGAGATTTATATATTTTGCTAAAAATACTTACTTATGGACTATGAAAACCATTACTAGTGAAATATGTTTATAAGTTATTCATTAAAAATAATTATTATGAAAAAATAGTGATATACACAATATATTTTTTTAACTGGCAAAAAATGAATATTTCAAAATCACACGCATAGCTTTAAATTTTTATGAGAAAACAAATATATTTAGTGGATTTTACAAAGCACAGATATTTGTTCTTTAAAAGGTGAAGTCTGAGTTGAATATCTCTGTTTATTTTCAAAACTCTCCCAATGTTCTCTCATAATTTCTATTCTTCTTGTCTCTAAACATACCATGCCTGTGCTAGAGGCAGATGGATTTAATTTTTATTATGTTCCAGCACAAATGGAAAGTGAAATATGAAAAAGGATATTTCCATTTATATAGCAATAAGTTAACATTAAATCTAACTTTATGATGTTTAACTTTGAGATATAACTACCAAAGCAAAATTGATTGATAGGATTAAAATAAAACCACTAATGGGATGCCTCAGTCTATAAATCAGGGCTGAAGGTTATGGGGCAAAGGTCATTTTCTTTATTGCTCTTTGTGGAAAGGACAAGTAGGTAAACTTCAGTGAGTCTGTGGGCCTGGGTGCCCTGTATGGACACAAAAAAGACCTCAGGAGTTTATAAGTCTGTGGAGGAGAGAATAAAACTACTCAAGAAAGAAACTAGGAACAAGCGCTTGCAAGTGAGTTAACAGCACTAGGGGGGAAAAAAACAACACTGAGAAACGATCATGCGAAGGGAAAGTGAATTATAAGGTAAAACTCTCAGCAAATATCCTGCAATTTCTCTGTGTTCCACAAGTCAGAACATGATCCTATTTTCCTCCTTGCTAGAATTGTCAACCTAATCTACTGAGGGGGTTTTTCAGTATTAAAAAAAAAGGAAGAATAAAGGTACAAATTTTCCTTATGGCCAGCTATACATATCTCATAAAAGGAATTTATGTGTGTACCTTGTATTTCAGGCCCCAATCGATTCTCCTAAAAATAGGAACATGTCAATTAGATATTTGGCATGAAAGATTTAAAAGAAAGATAGACTGTGTCTCTCTTAAAGTCAAATAAAAGGAACAAATGCTTTGCTTGTTATTAAATTAGTTTCTCTTTCACCTCCACATTTTATCTTGACCATTCGGGTTTCCTCCCTGATTTCTCTCTTGTTTTTTCTATGTTTTGGCTCTGCTTATTTTCCTTTTTTCTGGCTATTTTCAGCATCTAAGAAAACTAGATGACTATAGTTCAGTGATTTCCTAAACTTAAACTTTCTTTCATGAATGAGAAACTAAAAACACATTAGGGGGCACCCAGAAGAATTATCATTTTTTTTATTTTTTTGTATTGCTAATGAAAGAAAGACATCAAAAACATAAAAAAAAATTAATAGATCTACTTTTAAGTGAAATTCACTAAATATTATTTCTTTCACTAATTCTCAGACTGGTGAAACATTTATTCTTGGTAGACCCCAATCTGGGCTCTAATTTGAAAAAATTAGCTTGAAGGATCCAGAGCTTCTGGTTATGAAGAGTTCTTGATCTTCTTTGTTCTAGGCCTATGAAAAATTTTCATTAAAAACTTTTAAAATTGTGTCTACTTTTTGGTTAAAGGAACATACAGTCTTCAATGACTCTTCATTGTGTTTAGGGTGAAGTCTGCATTTTTTGAAGACATATTTTCATCATCTGGTACCATCTACCGTTACAGCCTCTTCTTCCTACCACTTCTGCTTTCCTCCCTGTGTGGGTCTCTGTATACACCCATCCAAGGTCCAGTCCTACAGAATCATCAGGCTCCTTTGTGCTTTAACGTATGGTATTCCTTCTGAGACACTTTGCTTTAAAACCCGAATCAGAAACCTGATCCTAGGGGGAGCATTTCTGGGTACCTCCGTAGAGCTGGGGCTCCTTCCTCTATGCTCCCACGAATATACATCTCTATCTCTCCTCTAATACCCTCTATAATATCTTACGGCACAGTTTTATTTCTATAGTCTCTTAGAGAAGAACTCCTTGCAGATAGAAACTATACCCTTTCAGATTTTTTGTTATGCAAATAATTTACATTGTAAAAAGTTAAAATATATTAGGCAAAAGCAATCTAGGTATTAAAACTGTAACTTTTCTTTTAACTTGATTAAAATCTTAGGCAAGATGGATTTCACTGGTTTGTGTAGGCAAGAAGAAGTATAGATACTATTCTCCTACCGGCACAAATTCTATAATTCCGGTCACCATCTACACCCTTCCCTACCACCCAAACCAGCCCTTAGCAGACAGAATAACACGTGTTTGTGTTCGTTTAAAATAGCACTGCATAAAAACTGGATACACACACACACACACACGTAAACACACCGAAGTGAATGATGCTCATATGTTTTCATTTACTCTGACCATCTTCCCATGCCAATAAATGCACTTTTATTTTATTATTTTGAGTAGCTGCCTAGTTAGACAACGCGGCCGTGTCTTATTTAGATTTCTTTTTATTCTCTGGAAGTGTCTGGAATAAATACTCATTGAATGAAGGACAATGCATCTCCTCAGTATTTTTTGGTTAAGCCTGATTTGAGAATCTACGTCCTCTAGCCGCGACCTCCAATTGGAAAACAGGCAGGAAAACGAAAGGGAAGGGGTGGCAGTGGAGTGACTCATTCTGTTTTTGTGTTTAATTTCCTCTTATCGTAAAGTAAAAAACAGTGGCTGCAAAATGAAAGATGTGGTTTCACAAAACATCATCATCATTTCCTTACTAAAAGGACAATGCAGCAACATATGATTATGAAGTTTGATTTGGAGCCCAGATTATATGCCTTTGACGCAAGATGCAACAGTGGCCTTCACCAAAACATTACCTTTACTGAGGTATTAAGCATTCTGACATCATGTTATGAAATCAGGTGGGAAAATAGTAAATCGATTTAAAAATTCTTTAAGTATATGTCTTGAGCATTATATGAGTGGCAAGAGGCATCCAGTGGGAAGGACCTACTTTCCACACCCCATCCCTGGTTAAAGGGGGAACCTTGCCCTATACCAGGAAGGCAGAGAAATATTGACTCTACGTCCAAAAGTCTTCTCTAAAGATTTTTGACCTTTACTTTGGCCTCTGAAACTTCCTTTTCTGTGTGCTTCTCATTTCCTCATACATCTGAGTGCCTGATCTTTGGAGCAGGATATGAAGATACCATGGCTCCGGCCCCAAACCCTTGCCTATTAAACCAGGCCTGCTGCTGCCTAGAACGCCCAGCCTTCATCTTCTCTAGACTTTGTGGATGAGCCATTGTTCTGAACAGGGAGATAGTGCCTTTCCTTCACTGTCTCCCAAAACAGGGTTTTTAGGGAGTAGCTGTGGTCGGTTAGCACTGTGTATTGCCTGCTCAAAAGCCAGTCTTGTTTATAACTTGCTAGCAAAGCCCTGACTTTGGGTGTTGACTTCTCCCTTTGGGAATCAAAAGTGATGTCCTAGTTAGTTTTGGTAATCCTCTCCCGTGGTCACAGATTGGTTTAGGGTGAGTTATGATCTAGTGCTAGCCCATGAGAAGACAGATGGGGAGCTTGTGGGAAAGATCTCCTTATTCTTAAAAGGAGACCCCAGGAGGAAACAGTCCGTCTTGTTCTGCCAGTTGCCGTGGTACCTGGAGTGATGCTGGGAACTGCAGAGACCACCTTGTGCCATGAAGAGAGGTCCAAGCCAATGTGGAGAGGATGGCAGAATAGAGGAACTTATCAAATAGTGAATTTGATAAGCCGTGCGTTAACATATCTTGGAAGTATCTACCTTTGGACTTCTTTTTCTGCATGAGATAATAAGTTGACTTATTTGTTGAAGGTGCCAAGGTCTACTTGCAGTCAGAAACATCCTTACTGCTAAGCTCTCAACATCAGGAGGCCATAATCCTTATTTAGAACCCCAGGAAACTCAGTCACAAATCAATTTTGGACTTGAATGCTTTCCTACATATAATCTCTATTCTCTGCTTTCTCTAGTCAAGAATTCCACTGAATACAGAATGTTGTTAAAGAAAGTGGAAAAGCAATTAGACTTCTCCACCTGACCAGATTCTATGCTTTTCCATGCTTGCATACTTCTTGCATTTCTTCTATAAAATCAGCTTTCAGAACTCCTGGAACACACATATTCTTCACTACTTATGAATCTTTGCCAACGCTATTCCATCTATGGAAAAATAACTTCTTATTGTACTTCTAACTGGTGAACATTAGCCATTCTTCAGATCTAGTCCAGATCCTGTTACTTTCCAACATTCTAGCAGTCCAGATAGTTTTCTCCAGTCTATCTTTTGTACTTGTTCGAATCAGTGTTTTTGCAGTGATCTGTCTCCACTTGATTCCACATGGGTCCATTATCAGTATCCTCAAATAAGCACAACACTTTAAGGCAAAAATGAAATGATTTCTGTTAGGTGAGTCAAAACATCACATATTTTTCATACTAGTATCTATCCTACAGCTCTGGTACATTGCCCCATAGGTAGAAGGTGCTCCATCCAATTCGCCAAATCGCTTGTGTGTGAAATGAGAGCATTGGATAAAATGATGCCCTTTCCCTGTTTACCCTGAGAACATTTGCTGGCAGCATGTGTGGCTGCAGCCTTTGCCCCGAGATAACTCGCAGATTATAGCCCTAAATTCACCCCTCAAGTTTGCCATGAAATATCTCGCTTTTTATATTATTATTATTATTTTTGCATCACTCTAGTATATCGATAGTCTTTGGACCCAAATGACATCATTCTATTTATAGCATTCTGTTTTTAGTAGTTCGATCACTGAAAATGTCAAATCCTAGAAAACATAGCATTCCTACATGTGATGTTAAATGAATGCTGGCAGTGAGTGACCCTTTTTTTTTTTTACCCCCTAAATAGGGAAAGGGCTAAGACTCTTTCTGACTCTAAGCATCAGTGTTAATGTCTAAAGTAAAGTGATTTAGAAGTTTGAGGGTTGAAAAGGAAAGGAAAACTGTAAGAGTGAGTGGTAGTCAAATATAAATATCTTTGACTTTTTTTTTTAGATTAGTGTTTTTAAAACTATATCTTTATTTTTAAAATCTTTACTCATGGTATTTACTTTTTTATGACTTCTGGGTTCGCTCTTTGCAAATGTAGAAAGTCCCCTTGTTTGGGAAGCGTGTGCTGAAAATAGCATCTCATAATACATGGCCAGTCATGAACCTTTTACAGACCTGCCAGTGTTCCTAGTTTTATTGTAGAGTTATCCACCCTCGTTTTAAACTTCACACACCCCTGACATGTTGCAATTGGAGGGGATTTATTTGCTTTGCTTTAGGGAAACACTCCAATGAGTTACTTTTGAACTTGGTTTGACATTTAGACTTGAAAATACTGTATTTCCAAGATACTTATCTCTGCATAAGCTTGCAATGCAGATGTAAAAGTACATCAAGTCGAAATTTAATCATTTGCTCACGTAATCGCTCATAAAGGATTGCCCTGTTGTGGAATTTTCTTTGCGTAGATTGAGTGATGGGTACAAAATAAACACACGATTGGAAAAAGCATTGAAAGTTCAAGGACTCAAACTTACTCTTAATTATTTATCTGAAATTCTCATCTCTAAGGTTTGTGAACATAGGAAAGGCACACACACAAAACTCCCAGAGAACCTATGTTTTGTTTTAGCTTAATGCTGGACCAAATCTCTGCTTGTATTTTTACCACTTCCTCAGTCAGTTCTATTGATTTGTATGAGGATGGCTGCTAGGAACACATTAGCTACTTGGAAGTTTCCATTGAAGAGATGAGATGGAGGTGGGCCATGGAGGATGCACCAGGAGGCAGAAAGTGACGGCTGCCTTCCAAACCTCTGAAACCCCCAGAAGTGGAAAGGGAGGCTTTGGGGAGAGGGCATGCCCCATTCCTGAAGGTGAGCAGCATAGGCTGGGCAGGTTTAATTTTCAGTTGGATGAGTGGAGAAAACGGTATTTCATAGCTCTTCCATTTTTTTTTTTAATATTCTAGGATAGTGGCTCTTGACCTTTTGACCTTTTCTAAGTCTGGAATTCTTTTAAAATTCGAATAAAAGCTATCACTTCTCCAGAAACAAATAATACAGTTTCTCCCTGTAATTGATATAAAAAAATAGATATAAAGAGAACAGCTCTGGGAGAAGAACCGCCTCCCCAGATCCCCAAAGATCAGATTTTGAAAACTATTGCTCTGCCTTATTTCTCACTTGCAAAGGGTTTGAACAATTAAAGCCTTCTTCAGAAAGTAAAGATGCTTTTTAATCGTGTTTCAAGAAATAGCATTTTCCTCTGAATTAATTTAAATGCAGCGTATAGATCTTTGAAATTAACTTGTCTTTGAGTTTTATAACAAATATTTAATAACAGATTAAATATTTATATTAATTTGGAAGGCTTTTGAAAAGTTGTATTCTAAATTTAGCTGAATTTAAGTGCTATTTATAGATTAGTTTATAATGCATCACTTTTCCTATTTTCTTCTTTGGTCCTCATGAGAATCTTATGACATGAGTGGAGTATTTATCATCACTCCATGTTGCAAATGACCAAACTGAACTTCAGTGAAGTTAATTCGGTGGCCTGAGATCAACACTGAAGGAAACACGTGTCTGATGAAGAGTCACATGTAACCGATTCAACTCCTGATTCTAATGTGTGACCTTAGGGAACTGGTCTCTACCTCATTTCCCCATTTGTCAGTATCATTGCTGGTATCATTAAGCTTCTAGAGGTGTCGTCAGTTTTTACATATTCACAGCTTTCTTACACACAAGCAAGGCGCACCGGGAGCTCGTGGCCTGGGGTTTGGAGCGAGCTAGGCAGAAGCTGTGCCCGTTTTTCCAGCCCGCTCTCAGAGCACACAGCGTTGCTGCTCTGTCTTATGTCCATTTTAAGTCAGTCAATGTGGCCATCTGTATTCAAGAAGAGAATTAGGCTCCATCTTTTCATGCAAGGGTTTTAAAATCATCATGCTCCCCAAGTCTCATTATAGCTTCTTTATTCATTAACAGCATGAACAAGTTATAGTAAATATGGTGGGGTAGAAGGAGCAACTATACAAAAAAAAAAAAAAAAAAAAGACTTTATCTCTGTCCTTGAGGAGATTACAGTCTAGCTGGAGAAGATGATACTTTCTGAAGAAAAGATACCCACGTATCATTGGAGTAAAATGTTCCCCGTGGTCAATGGTGCTTGAAGGGAGGAGGACCTGTGCACTAGCTCCTGTCCCACCACTAACATGCCGCGTGACAGTGGCCATGTCATTTAGGTCCCTGGATTCTCACGTTTTTCTCAGAATCGATGGAGGGAGGGGACACCTGTGTGGAGACTGGAAGGTGGAGACTTCTTTGTGTTCCTTTCTGCAGTAAATCTGTGAAAGAGGTTTAGCTTTCATTTACTGGTTTCTTAAATGTATAAAGTACATCATATGTGTGAGGTGCACTGCTGAGTGCTCTAGGGAAAGCAGAGTAAGTTAATTCATACGTATTTCATGAACGGGTACATCTATATTATATAGATATTATATACGTAGCAAATATGTTCTTACATTGCAGGGAGAGAAAATTTTTATTTCTTTGTGTAGTATTTGATGTGTAGGATGCAAAAATATAAAAGGGCACATGTGAAGACTGAATACATAATATCTGAAACATGCATAACTCAAAGAGATGAATATAAAATTTGTATATAAATTTAACAATTATGTCAAATAATTGTCCACGTCAACTAACACCCTTTATAGAATTGGACATGTATTGTCTCCAGAGGCTGCAGACTCTATTACAATTGCTTCTGTCATTACCTAGTTTGGGCAACTTCCTTGTGCTCACCAAGCAACCCGAAAGAGCCATATCTGTAGAATAATGGGCTTGAACTATCTTGCAAGTTTCCTTCAAACTCTTAAAAAATCATTGATTTACTGACTTCTGAAAATTAATAACTCTCTGTGACTCCAAGTACAGGTGTTAAAACATTCTGCATTCTCTCCAACATTAATTGTCTATGGCGTAAATGCTTGAATAGTGATATTAAGAATATCCTTTAAATGATATTTTCTACTGAATACACTCCATGCCACAAAAAGAGAAAATGAATCTTATCAGAACAACTCTGTACCGAATTCATATTTTTTCATATTACAAAGTGCATTATGCGTATATCTACGAAATCATATTGCCTTGCCTGTGGGTCCTAGGACATGATTCAAGTGTTTCACTGGTTTCAGTTATGATTTTATCTATCTCCTGGGCTTCTCTATTCTTGCCCTTTTAAGGTCCTTTACTGGCCAGTGACAGCACTTCTGGGCCCCAGACCAATACCTCCTTGATGGGTAAACATTATATTCCCATATAAGAAGGATGAGACTGGATCTTAGCAGACAGGACTGCCAGAGAAACTATTGGGTCCTCCAGGCAATCCGCACTTTAGGAAAACTACAGAATGATACTAAATTATAAAACAACCCACTGCTTATACTCTGGCAGAGAGAAGTCTGGCTCGCTTAGGTGTGGGAAGAGGAGGGTGAGGTCTATTTTATGTGCTGAAAAAGGACTCAATTGCAAGGAGCTTTTCTAGGTAATGATAGCCTCTTCTAGGACATGCTGACTTCTAGTCGGTAGTTTCACGCAGTGTTCACCTGAAGCAGGTGAGACCCTGTTAATCAACCAAGACCCCATCCATCCTCTGTGGTCCTAACTCTGGAGCCTAAGGGCGCAGGCAGGTAGCATCGCATACCACTGGGCAGCGGTCCCCAACCTTCTCGTGCTCCCGTGAGAATCTAAGGACTGATGATCTGAGGTGGAGCTGAGGTGGTGATGATAACGCTGGGGAGAGGCTGCAAAGAGAGACGAAGCTTCACTCACTTCCCTACTATGCAGCCTGGTTCCGGACAGGCCACAGACCGGTGCTGGTTCATGACCTGTGTGGGGGGGGGCCCGGCTCCAGGGGACAATGGGCCCTTTGTACTAGGCTAACTCTCCCTGTTTTTTCACAGCATAGGGCAGGTTGGCCATTAAGGTGGCTCAGATGACATCCAACTGGGGAACAAAGCACCACCATCACCACCTCTTAGTTATTCCAAAAGCAAGTCTCTTCTCTTGACTTGAACTCATTTCATAGTTTTTGCCACAGAAACCAGAAAAAAACAAAAACAAAAACCCAAAACCCAAACAAACAAACAAACAAAAAAACAACAACAAAACACTATTAATGGAAGAGAATGGCCTCTCCTTATAAACACTGCAGCCCCCTCCCCCCAAATAGCCTTGTGCTTAGGGGCACAGAGTTTACTCTTATATTTCTGTAGGTAAAGGCTCTCAAACAAGATCATCACACCTAGGGGCAGAGTGGGGAGCTCCTTGTAAGAAGTGAGCTTTCTGTGAACTTGAATCTCTCTGCTTTCAACAAAATACCAACTCCTCTTCAATCCCTGGGATCATCGGGTAACCTCCCAGGGCAGGAAAAGATCTTAATTAGCAGACCTCACAAAATCCTATTATGCACAGGAAGGCATATCATTTTGCAAGCTCAGCTATAAACATACATATCAACATCCCTAATAAATATTTACTTAGTATCTGTAATGTGCCTAATGCCTAGAAAGATGCTTTATCAGGCATAGTCCTTCTCCTTAAGGGTTTTGCAAGTATGTTGGAGAGAAGGGACATAAATGTAAAGATATCAGGAACAATACATGATAATATGAGGTGCTAAAAGAACGTTCTAGGCAGCAAGAGTTGTGTAACATGGGCGAGAGGAGAGATTGCTGTGGCAAGGAGGGTTTGGGATGACACAAAGCATGGAGGATATGAACGGTAGGGCATTGAAGGGTGTGTGGGATTTGGAGACTCCGTAAGACATAGGAAGTGCTTTGCTTAGAGGGAGAGTAAATGGACAGAAGTGAGAGGTCAAGACTGTCTGGCGTTTGAGAATTACTCCGCAATACACAGAATCTTTGTCCACTTCTCGTTTAAGGACCACCAGCCCCTTCCCGCAGGCAGTCTCACGCCAGGAGCTGTTCCTGCCGTAGATGATCAGCAGGGACACAGCAATGGAACTTATTCATCACAGACAGCTAAGGTGATGAGGGCTTCTGCTGGACTCTCCGGCCTGCCTTTGGCAGTCCAAGGTCCGGCCCCTTCAAGTGTGTAAGACAGAGGACGATTTGTGGTCACCGTCAGCAATTAACTTGTGAGCCACCCACAGTACTCCACAGGCACAGGTGTGCTCAGACACACAGACCTCAAGATAAACACTGGTTCTCAGACACAGTGCAATCCAGATACTTGTCCAGGAAATAAAACCATTTCCTCAAGTCAAAATATCTGCATTAGGTCCGACTCCCTAGAGGCAGGGCTTGAGCCAGGGTCTGGGGTTTCTGTGATCTGTTGGGGGTCAGCTCTTCAGAAGAAACCTTTTAGAGACCAAAGCACGTGGGGTAGAAGAGAGATGGAGCTAGGTAAGGATATGAACGAAGGTGACATCTGGCCCTGGCCCCATGCAGGGGTACAGTGGGGTTGGGGCTGGGCCCGGAAGCATAAAACTACGCTGCAGAGAAGTCCTTCCTCGAAATAAGGGGCTTTATTTTTGTGGGTTGTGCCAGATAGGGGGTTGTGGCTTTTGTTGGGAGAACAGGGGAGAGTGACCATGGCGATGGTCAGCAGAGACCTTGTACAAGCTGCCAACAGCCAACCCTCGTAGAATGGGTATTTAAGCCCAGTAAAGTAGGTCTGGGCAGAACTGAGCAGACACCCCTCAACATCTACTATATGAGCACAGGACTTATACTATTTGGTGCTTCAATGTCACTCTTCATCTGGTCCCACCCCTCTGGGCCCTGATGGGGACCCCTGGCCCACCTACACAAGAAACCAGGACCCATCACAAACCCTTCTGTTGGCAGGACACCAAGAAGCGGCCAGAGCTCTGACCTTTCTTTTCCTTCGCCGGTGGCTCTCAGAGGCAGGGCAGGGTGTACCACCGTTATTCTCTGCAAACCAATCACGGCATTTATGGTTCTTTAGTACAAGCGCCCCAGGGGGCAGGAACTGGGACAGGGTGTGTGTAGGTTTCCTCTTTTCCAGTTACTCGAGGAAGTAACAGTGGCTTTGAGGTGGCGGTATCTGTGATTTATGGTTTTTTTAAAAAATTGATTCATATGGCATCATTTTTATAGTATCAGAACAGCATACTTCCTCATTAAGAGAAACAACAAACCAGAGAAAAATCTATTTTAGACTCTCAGATTTTCTTACTGTAACTGAACCATGAAGTTGTTCACATCAAGTGTAAAAGGAAATGGAATGATACAGTTTCAAATTCATATTAATACGGATGAGGACGAAGGAAGTGGTAGCTTTTGTAGAGTGGGCGGAAGTGAAATCGGCAGGGAGAATGATAGGAATGAATTTTTCCAGATTAAAAACAAAACAAAACAAAACAGTATCATATTAAAAATTTTTTTTTCAGCAAAACACTGCTCAAAATTGACTTGGAATTTCTAATCTAATCCATTTTTAGAATTTTATACACACACTTAAAAAATGTGGAACATAGGGTGCAAATAATTCGTAATCTGTTTTTAAATTAATAATGAAAATTTTCACTTACATAAGTATATTTTTCTAAAACATATCTTTAAATTGATAGCCTTTTGTTTTATGAATGTGCCATAATGTGTTTAATTAATCTTCTATTCAACATTTATTGCAGGGCAGTACATTTTGATTTTAATTATGCACAGTGCCAAACAATGTATTAATTAAAGGGGCTAAGTTACTATTGTTTGGTTGCAAGGTTTCTTTTGTCATTGAAGGAAATTTGTAAAAGTACATTTGCATTTCAGAACAACAAATTTACTAAGTGGTTCTTGATGAAATGCCTCATGATTAAGACCAGCACTATTTAAAAATTATTTAAATTTATCCAACAAATATGTACTTCCACAAGCAGGATTTTCCATTCCAAGACTTCTGAGGTAAAGGAAATTGGCATAATCTTATTTCCACGGTAAAATTAAAATAATACCACAATAGTGTCAGTATACTAAGCAGTTAGTGACTCCTATAAAATGATATTTAATTAGAGAAAAAACCAACAAATGACATTGAAAACACTAGTTTTTTTCCATAACTTATTCACTGCTAAGAAAATTTGAGAAATACCACTTGGTATGAAAGTCAGTACAGACCACATCATTGTTTAGAAGTCCTAGGGCTTGAGATGTGCCGCCCGCTCTGGTGTTCCAGTTGAGGTGTCTTATAAGTTCTTGCCTATACCCTGAGTAGGGTGCCCTGAACAATCTCTATGTTCCTTTTTGTTCTAAGAACAGAAAAATGTAGAAATTTACACTGAGTTAGGCCCAGGGTAGGGGCTATTACATTCTTATGACTTTGAGCTCTTCAGAACACACACACACACACACACACACACTTAATTTAAAACAACATATCCCAAACTTTGATTCCAGGTTCAGCTATACCACTAACTTAGCAGCCTTCGAGTTCACTTAGTATGTGTCAGCTTCCACATCTATAATGGAAGGGGTTAAACAACAACACATTTCAGATTCATACACCATCACTCCTGGAAGGTGCTGTGTGGCATTCACGCAGCCCCTTCATTTTGCGTGCAGTGGGGAGTACGTGCTGTGCCAGACCTCGTCGGGGAGGGACCGCGTCAGGGCCACAGCTCACATTCACCCCCAGGCCACCCAGCACCCAGACCCAGTGTGCTTTCCACCTGACTACCAGTCTCTCTAGCTATTTATGATCATCCAAATGGAGAGTTTATACAACCAGCCTCATGACTAGAAGCCTGTAAATACTTTTTTTTTTTTTTAAGGTTGTTCAAAACTGGCAAATTAGCTCACCAGCTTTGAGTGCTCTTTGAACAGGAGATGGTTGTTATGGTCTTCATCCTGTGAGAATAAATTTAAACCATCATCTATCTTTCCTGAATCCCTATCTGCTTGCTCTGAGACTCACTCTTGTGGCTAAAAGCATGGCTCAAAATAGCAACACACAAAAAACTAGATGTGAACAAATGGTAACAAGGGGGTTAGCAAATGATGGTAGAGCAGCCTGTTCTGTTTATTAGATTCAAGTATCTTAAAATAGTAACAGGGATAGTCTTGTGGACACAGCCTTATTTCGAAATAAAATACTTTATATTATTTCAAACATCAGCTGGCCTTGGAGTGAATGTTAATTCAGTTTTGCAACAAGTTGCTTTGCAGATGACATAGTGTATCAGCAGATTTGCCTACAGCTCAGGGTTCAAGCGAGTCTTGACTTGCAGACTGAGGTGAGCCTTCTTCAGAGGCTACAAGGTGGGAGGCGAGAAAGGATTCTCTGATCCCAATCATTTTCTCTGATGTAGATGTTGTTGGGCAGATTAAGTGTTATTAGCAGGTAGAATCAACCCTACAGCGTAGAAAGTAGGGGTGGAGATGTGGGAAATATGTGGCCAGCTGAGAACTAGAAGCTGCTTGGTCCTGCAAAAATTCACTTGGAGTTCGGCCCAAGGCCAGTGGGTGGAGCTTCTGTTTCTGCTTGTTTCTTCGTCACTCACATGGGTATTCCCAACAGAGTTCTTGGACGCATTCGAGGGGTGAGAAAGTAGAATTGCCCCACTCTCCATGTCCTGATTAAACTTGAGTAAATTTTTCTCCAACCCACTTAAAGACTGGAAGGGTTAGTTCAGCAGATCATCACTCTAGTTACTGGAAAATTCCTGGAGGAAATGGACTAACTCTCAGTTCCTGATACCACAAGGAAGGGGCCAGTCACCTTTTTCTGTAAAGAGCTAGATAGACCGTGCAGTCTCTGTAGAAACTATACAACTTCTGCTGGTGTAGGCTGGAAGCTACCACAGACAATAAGTAAATGAATGAGCGTGGCTGTGTTTCAATATTTAATTTACAAAAACAGGGGCGGGAGGAATTTGTAGTTTGCCAACCCTGCTGAAGAACGTAGATATATTTTACATCTGCTATAGATACCGAGGTGCTTTCCAGATAGAAATCTTGGGGATTATCTTTAGTTCTTTTTTTCCCCTTTATTTTCCACATTTAATCATTAATCAATATTGTGGATTCCAGCTTCTTAATACCTTCCCCATCACCTCCTCCAAGGCCTTTTCTGAGCAACTTATCTAAAGCAGGACCAACCCAGCTATTCTCCATCTCATCATGCTGTGTTTTCCTTAATAGCTCAGGTTCCAGCTTGAAATTACCTCGTTTATTTGTTTGCTTATTTATTATCTGTCTCCCACACTGGAATGTCAGCTCCTCAAGGGCGGGGACTCTGTCCTTATTGCTGTGGAATGGCACAAAGCAGATGTTCAGAGGATCCTTGTGGAAAGGGGAAAGATCCTGAACCAGTCCCCCTGCCTCTAATTTCCTGCATTCCCCATTTCATCTTTCACATGAAATGTAGAGTTATTAAATTGTCTTTGTGTCCTGCCCAATAGGAAAACGATGGCATGATTAAACAGGATAAATAAAGGGCTTTGATAGAGAGGCTTCTTATAAGGAGAGAGAGGGGCTTGATGGGCCAGCTGAAGCTCATTATCTTCTCAAAGCACAAGTCAAATGAAAACAAAGTCTTGCCTTGGATGACTTCCTATTGCCTATAGAACACAATCCAAAGTACTTAACGGGACACCTCAATCCTCCCACGACCTCCCTCCATGACATATCATTTCCGAGCCACACTCCTATTTGTGCTCTGTATTTTTGTTCTTCTCTGTAACTCGCACCAAAAGGCACTTCTCCCTAATCTGTCTCAAAACTTCGTTTAAAATTCTTCCCTGCGGAGCTGTCAAGGCACATTCAGAGTTCATTCCTTTTTTTCCCCACAGTACTTAATCCAGATTAGTAAGTACACTTTTCATTAATTTAGCCCCTATCGTTTATGAATCAGGTGCTTTGACTCTATCATTTCATTCTCATAGGAATCCAGCAATATGGCTATTTGTAGTCCTTATTACAAATAAAGAATCTGAGTGTCAGAGAACCTAGGTGTGACCACCACGCCACTTTGATGAACTTAGTGTAACTGAGGTTGTGTGGTGAGGTAAGCCTCCAGATGTGACGCAATATGAGATCAGGTCACCTCGTATGAAGGAATTTTGCCAAAATGCTTAATTTAAATCTAATCAAGACTTTAGATCTAAGAACCAGGGAATCTGGGGAATAGAAGACCAGGGTAAAATAGTACACGAAGAAACTGTCAGACCAAAGCATGAAATGGCACCTCCTATACGACACCTAGTCTGACTGCATCCAAAGTCAGTTTTATAAAAAAAATATAATAAAAAAGGGAGATGGCGAACCATGCTAGATGGAGATGTGGCAGATAGAACAATAGCCAAATACAATGTGTAATTTTTGATGGGCTCCTTGTTTGCCCAAAGCATATCGCATGCAATGGCAGAGTCATAATTCAAGCTTATCTCTGCCCGTCTTGGGTTGTAGAGATACATCCAGGCCCTGCCCATCTCCTCTCGGCACTCACTGTTCCCAATATGCCAGCTCTTCTGTGTCAAAGGCTTCTGACTCCAAGCACCTGGGGCTCTCTGCTCAGGGGCTTTTTGTTGTTTGTTTTGTTGGAAAGTTAATGGCTTTGGGAATAGCCCTCAGCCAATAGAGGAGAGAGCGTGGAGAATAAATGTTTCAGCTTCCTCTTTTGGGTGAAAAAAACTCTAAGGTGTTTTGTCTCCACCATTTCCCAGAAGTCCCCAGTGGAATTTATTTCCACTCACAGAATTAAGTGTCTCTTGAAAGCACTCCATGTGGAATTACTTTCCACACACTGTCCCCTGTACTGGCAGTGCTTCTCAAGATCCCTTTCCAAACAAAAGACTAACACTTAGCACCCTTTCCTCAGGGTCAGCTTGCAGGGGAATGCAGCTTAAGACAGGTGTCAAAGCTCCTGCTTTTTCTCCTAGACCACACTGTGTCTCTCAGGCTTTTCCGTCTACTTGTCACCTTAGGCAGTGGAAGCTGTTCTGGGAGCCCGCTTACCAAATGCAGTCTCCCTCACTCCTACAACTTTCTTGTAGCTGTGGCAGGTTTAACCTAGAGGATGGGACTCGATTTTTCTACTTTATGTTATGCCTCGTTTAAATTGTGGTAAGCATGAATTATTTTTTATAATAAAAAGCAGTGATATGTAATTCTATTAATAAAATAGCCACAAAGTATCATCAAGTACTTTGAATAAGTGTCACAGTACTTATGCGGAGCCTCTTGGTAGCGTTCCCAATGGAAGAAAATTTGTGATATTTGGCAATTTCACTCAAAAAAATTATCATAGTTTTTTTTTTTTTTTAGTATTTTTTTTATGGTCACAATGTAAAAAAAAAAAAAGTAAGATTCATATGAAACTGATGTAACAGGTCCTCAGCACACATACACATTTTTATAAAAATTTGATATAGGGAATTCTTGTCAGAACAAGGTCAGATTCTTACCAAACTTTGTGATGATCAAAGCTTTAATCTTATTATGTATTCTTAGTAGAGCTATATTTTCCTCAGAAAGAGAAAGGAGAAGGAAAGAAAAAAAGAAAAAAAAGTTCTTTTTCATCACAGCTAGTAGCTATTGCATATTCTTCCTCCCCACCCCCACCCCAAATCCATGTGAAATATAGTGGTAAAGAATTTCTTGACTTCCTTTAAGACTTGCCATTTGCCTTTAGAAATGCCTTGGAAATAGTGGAATATGATATATAAATGGGTGAACTGGCCTAATAAACATGCCAAGGTTCATATTCTTCCAGTTATAGCTCCTGGATTAAATATAACAACAAAAAATAAGGAAGTTGATTATTTTTTATTATCTGCTTAAATAAAGGTATTCATTTATTATTGATCTGGATACATTTGCAAAACCAACGAGTCGTACCCCTGACAAAGTCCTATGAAGCATAACCTCTGCATATTGCTAAACTATACAAAACTTCTAAATAAAACATTACTATCTCTAATCTGTTTGCCAAAATAATGAATCATAGTGGGCTGCTGTCGGTAAGCTAGCAGGCAGTGACGTAAGTTCTTTTGCTTTTCTTGAATGTTAGAGCAAGCGATTAAAGGCTTTATCACCAAAACCAAACTACTGGGAGCATTCTGATCCTAGGACACTTAATGCCTCACATGGCCGATCTCAAAAAGGCTTTGACGGGCACTGATCACCAACTTAGTTACAGTTTGTCAATGTCATGAATAAAAGAATACACCTCCCCACTTCCCTTCTTCCTTTAGCCTTTGCCAGAAGCCCAACTTACTGGCATGTCAGTGTGGAGCTGGCCGGACTCATTTAAAAGCTGGCAAATAGAATAAATACATTAGTCGAACTTTGGAGCAAGCTATCACCTCGGCAACCTGAGCAACATTTCATTCGTGCAGTGAGGGTATTAAAACTTACAGAACATGCGAGCACTTGCTGAAATACATTAAAGCATTTACGAATGGTTTTTTACATTGTAAAACAGTACATATTCGCTGTGATTTTTTTTTTTTAATTACAAAAAGGTGGAAAGCATAAAATAAAAGCAATGCATTATTCTGCTACCTAGGGATTACCATTTTTTTGTTGAACAAAAAATACCTGTACCTTTGGTATCTTGCTTTCTTTCTCACTTCGTCTTACAGTAAGTCTCATATTCTAAGTCACTAACTAGCAAAGCTTCATTTTTAAGCCGTGAAGCACTACATAAAGGCAAGTGTCAGACACCATTGCTCTTCTTCAGTCTTCAGCTTTGAGAGGAAAAAAGACTCCTGCATCACCCAGGGAACCTGAAGCAGCTAGTTTCTCGGCAGTTTTCAGGACAGTGACCCCTCTGTACCTGAACTGACCATCCAGCTTGTCAGACAAAGATGAACTTTCTATTTTCAGGTTAATATGAGATCAAAGTGCATCTTCGGATTTTACTTTAAATTCCCGAAGCATTTCACCAAGCAGCTTCCTCAGAGGAGCTTGGGCTATTTTGTGGAAGCTTTGCGAACAGATGCAAGAACTTTTCTTTTGTGAACCAGTAGCAAGACCAGGACATTGGAAAAACAGTACAAATGCCAATCTATAAGTTACGGGGACTGGAGTTTGAATTAAGACTTTTGGAGCACCCTAAAGTTAGCAGGGGCAGAGAAATAGAGTGGTTTTGTACAACTTACATGGAATGCCAGGAAATTTCTTTACCTGCTACTATTATTTACAAAAAAGCAAAAATGATGGTCTGAGAAAGAGATAGCCTTTGGCGAAGCCTCGGGGATATAAACGTAGATGTCCCTGACAGACACAGCTGGCCCAGTGAGGGCCTGAACACGTCACTGTTTTCTGGGATCCCACTTCCCGGCAGCGCTAGGAGCGTTCCCTTAACCTTGTGTAAGCTTGGCAGCTGCTGGGAAACACCCCGGTGTGGCCGTGGAGTCAGTGGTGCAGCTGTTGGTTTCCACGGCTCGCTTCAGTTCCCAGGAAGCCGCCATCAGATTAGGGAGGCAGAGTGCCATGTGGACCAGAGAAGTCCCTCAACACAGGGGCTTGCTAGAGCATTTCACAGAGATCTGGAGTGACTGGCCAGTGAGACCAGGCCATGGCACAGTTCCCTTCTTCACGTTGAGCCTGTAAGCCTGACCATAGGAAGACAACAGGAAAGGAAACATTTGTCATTTATTCAGAGTCTATCAGTTGAGTTTCCACAACGTGACAGAGACTTTCCATTTTTCTGGGGATGTTCTGGTGAGCAAGATAAATGATGTCCTCGCTCTCTTAGCTTAAGTATTTAATAAACAATGCGATCAACTTTCTTATTTTATATTTGTTGTTGTTGTTGCTATATTAAATCTAGAAGCTGTAAGTGGAAAAATACAAACCTCGAATGTTTATATAGCAGAGGAGAAAGACAGTAAATATACTGGTAAAAAAAAAAAAAAGATAAGAAAAACACTGGAACATAAGTGCAATACAAAAAAACTAAAACAGGATCATAAATAATAGGAAATCACTGGTAGCCATTTTATTCTGGGTGGTCAGGGAAGGCCTTTTCTAAGGAGGTGGCATTTAAACTGGGATCCAAATGACTGGAACGCCGTGCAAAGGTGAAGGCGGGGAATGGGGATACCATGGGCAGAAGCGTGGTTCATGCTTCCGATCGTCTCCGAAACGACCACCTCCACCCATTATCCCAGCACATCTAGAGTTGATCCTATCATTAATATTTGTCCTGGCCTTGTGAATGATTTACTTTTAAAAATAAAGTCAAATACACTTAACTCCATTTATAAGCAAAATGTCAGTTAAAACTATTCTGAGGTTAAGTTTTCCACCTATCAGATTGACGAAGTCTAAAGGTTAGATAACAATGTATTCACCTTCGTTCGGTTCTTCTCTCCGTGGGGTGAGGCGTCACTGGGCAGACGAACTGTGCCCGCCCAGGTCCTCCTTCCTGCTCTTGGTCATGTTCCAAGGACCTCAGAATTTCCTTCTCAGAGGGCCCTTAGTGCATTTCTACAATGTGCATGGGCCTCCTGCCAGGGTCTATCCACGACTAGGGCAAGGCATGGCTATGTGTGTGTAAAGTGTGGGTTGTCAAAAGACCTTGGCCATAGGTCAGGTTGTCCACACGTGTGTAGAGGAAGCCCTTGTACTGGGGCTGGAGCCAGAGATGGGAAGAGAAAGGAAGTAGGCTCTGTGGCCTGGGTCCCTCCATCTCTATTCTGCCCTAGGTCTTGCAAATATTAATAGAGACAATATAAGTCAATCATATGCTTACAATAACCCAGAATGAGTTACTATTTCTGGTCTGCCACTAATGCATTACTTTTCCTCAGATATTTTTGTCCTTTAAATGCCTTGAAATCTTTTATGCTGTTTCCTTTAAAAGTATGAACAGATTGTCAACTAAAGCTCTAAAACATGTACTGCAAATTCAGATGTCCTGGGGACCAGGCAAGGAACGGAAGTGATAGAAGCCGCTGGAACAAGAGGCAGTGAGAAAGGGTGGCCCCTGGTAAGGCAGAGGACACATGTCAACGTGCAGAGCAGCTTCAGCTTTATGAATGGTTGCCAGGCAGGAACGTGGCACCCGTGTTGATGCAGCTATGAGTCCTTTTAAATGGGAAGAATCCTGGTTAACAATGGTAATGAAAAAACATAATAATCTTTGCCAAACATGTAACATCTGGGGCTGAATCCAGTGCATGGTCGTCAGTTTTCAACCTCGGCTCCAAAGCCTTCGGTGATAGCAGAAGAAGAGGACTCTGTTGGGTTATGCCTGAGAGTTAGTGTGTGGTTCTGTTCCAGAATAATGAGGTCTCTATTACCAGAAATCTTGGACAAATAAATGCATGCTGATAATAATGTGCCCTGAGTGGCGTGAGAAACTGCGAGGTAGCCAGCTAATGAGCTAGTTTGGATCTCGCCTTAGCACTTGGAATGCTATCTGGGGATATTCTTTAAGTCCATTGTCAAAGGGGTTACCTGGAGATTTGTCAGGAGATTGGAGGTTTGCCTTTCTCTAACTGTCCATCAATCTCAATAAGCCTTTCGCTTATATAGGTTTTTGTATGGTTATTGATAGGTCAGCTCTTTTTGAAGCTATTTACGCTGCTGTTTCTACAGGTAGAGTATTTTTTGATTACAGTATGTTGAGCAGGCCGTCACAATGAGGTTTTGCCAATTTAAAGTTTGTAGAATTAATAGATCGTTTATGCTCAAGATGATCAAGTAGTTAACTTTGTGTTCTGTGTTTTAAATTGATACCAAGTTGTTTTAAGTATCTGTTTTTAGATTGGATATGTTTGAAAATGCCTCAGAAAATAATGCAAATTTATGTTGGGCATTTTTGTTTGTTTATTTTATAATGGATTCTTCTGGACTTAGCAGAAGTATGACAGATTTCAATTTATTAGACATAACACTTCGGACCCCTGGAAAAAAGGAATGGAAAGCCTGATTAATTGTTGGTCTAACGATCCTCTGGCCATGCTTGCTGTGTGATTTACACTGGTGTTTTGTTAGACACAGCTGAACAAAGCCCTGGCACTGTGGGTGTTCAATGAAAACAGTCATGGGGTTAGGAACTTGCATTTTCAAAGAAAATGCATACAGTACAGTCTGAATAAAGGAGATTTCTAATTTAAGGTCTTCTAGATTTTCCTGCCCAAATCATCTTTCCTTATAACCCTTATGATCACATTCATTCTCTTTCAGAAACAGGGTTCATCTATGTTTTCATGCCAAACTCGAACGATGCCTTTTAGTATTCAGCGTCTTTTGCTTGTTTATCCATGTCCACATAATTCTTCTCTGTTTCTCATTTTCCAGTGTTTTCTTTTCAAATAAACCTTCCTTCGTGTTCCTCACAGAGAATCAGTTCAGTGAGGCGATTCATGAGAAGATGCTCTATTCTACTGTGCTCTCCTGGGACTGGCTCACAGGGTTGTTTTTAAAAATAGATCATGTTTCCTGAGAGGAATTGCGCTTAGAATTTTTTGTTCTCACCTTCTTTGGCCAGTCTAGACATGGCCTTTTAATGACCTTTAAATGACAAGGGCAGCATAAGAGAAAGGGTTTCCGAACATTTGAGGGTGTCGTTTTGCTCATTAACTACCCACGAATGTTTATTCAAGTATTAAGAAATCAGTTAATCAACTAACCGGATGTACCTTTTTTTTTTTTTAAATGGCACGTACTATTAGGGGTTGGAGGTGGAAACCAGAATGAAACAGAATCCCTGCTCTCAAAGATGAACAAAGGAATCAGTGGCCACTTTATGACATATTACATCCTATGATGGCATTCCAGTTGACCCTGTTAGATATGTCCCAACAAAGTGTTACAAAGTGACGATGCTTAAACTGAACATTGTAGATAAGTAGCATTAAGAGAATAAAAGTTAGACAAGTGAAAGGGAGTGATGATAATGGATGTTAAAGAGAGAGTCAGGAGGGACCTGGGAGGACATTGAAATAGACAGTGAGTCTGTAGAAGAAAACACAATTTTGTCTTTTGCCCGAGCCAACCCTACTGGGGAGAAGGTCAATGTTTCCTTTCCCTGGAGGTGTATATTCAGGTCACAAAGACTTTGCATGATTGAGCTACACCAGACTTGTCGTTCTTGTACTTCAAGTGTGTACTATACATGAGAAACGCAGAATTTCTTATTGGTCTTGCAAATATCTGTTGTTTTTGTGGTGTTTTGCAGTTCTTGGTGTAATACGTTTATTGCATAATATAGAATTTGTCTGGTCATTGACCCTGGTTCCTGGCATGAAGTTTCTAAAACCCTTGGAAATTTCCTAAGTGACAGATATGTTTTTGTTATTCAGGAGGCCCTTGGATCTCACCCGAGTTTATGCTAATGAGGTATCTCATGGTGGGTCCCTAGAGAACTTCAAGATGGGTCCTGGTCACTAGAAAGACCAACTACCTGATTAGAGATTTGGGACTTTGAGCCAGCCTGACATCCAGAAAGGGCAGGGTGGCTGAAGATGGAATTCAATCATGTGGTCATGATTTAATTAAGCAAGCTCACATAATGAAACCCTAATAAAAACTCTGGACGCTGAAGTTTAGTGGAGTTTCCAGGTTGGTGCACACGTGGATGTAATGGGAGGGCGATGTGCCCTGATTCTACGAGGAGAAGGCAGAGGAGCTCTGCACTCAGGGCCCTCAAGTGTCTTCGTTGGCTGGTCCTCTCTAACCTTTATAATACAACTCTAATTGTAAATATTGCACTTTCTTGAGTTTTGTGAGTCATCCTAATGAATTAGCGAACCTGAGATAATTGATGCGAATTCTTAAATTCACATGAATAGCCAGTTATTCAGAAATACAGGTGACCCGGGGACCCTGAAAACGTGACTGGCATATGAAGTGGAGGCTTACGGAGGACCGAGCCCTTAACATGTGGGGCGAGCAGCACCAGAGTGAATTGCAGTACACCAGGTGGGGTTGAGACAAAATGTCATGGGATTCAGGTCGAAATTGGAGACGAGTCTTCTGCCGTTTCTGCCCAGCAGAGAGGGAAGAATTCAGTAATCACATATCCCTGCTTAAGCTGAGCATGTCTGGGAACCATCTAGATAGTCACACGGGGAAACAGGACTTCCCTCTTCCCCATTTCTCTTTAGATATCACGTTTGTCGTCTGTCCCCTCAACTGACCTTTCTCGCACCTCCTTGCGGTAAAGGTCGATGGCACCTGATCTTACACTGCCTTCTGGCAGTCGTGCTCAGTCCACGTCTCCTTTCCCTTCGTTCCCCTGCCTTTCCAGCTCTGCCGTTATAGTGCCCGCGTGCTGCCCCGGCCGCCAGATGCGCTTATTTTCAGGCCTGCGAGGCCATTGCACCATCGCCATCCACGCAAACAGTTCAGTTCCTTAGTTCACTTTCCTAGAGTGGCCTTTTTTTTTGAGAGGTTGAAAAAAAAAACTTTTGAGAAATGTCAGATCAACCCAACCAACTTAATTTGTTTTTTTCTTTAAGGGTTCTTAACCCACTGTTCTTTTTTTTTTATTCTTATACTATCACCTAAGGAAAGGATTGACTTAGCTCTTTTTCTTTAACCCGATATTTGGCTCATCAATTAATATTCATCGAGTTTCTTCTCACCGGAGGAATAGTTTTATTCTTTTTATTATTATTATTATTATTATTTTATTTTTTTAGGCGAGACAACCTTTAGTTGATCTCACAGATTGCAAGGACCTTGTCAGCTTACAACTCTTTATTTTTTAAAAAAGTTTTTATGTCTCCAGCACCTGGTCTTCCTAGGTAGCTCCCATCCAAGTACTAACCAGGCCCAAACCTGCTTAGTGTCTGAGATCAGACAGGATTGGGCTTGTTCAGGGTGACTTAGTTTTATTCTTTGGAAATAATACATTGTCAAGTCTTTGTGCCAAAAGACCAAAATAACAAAACAGACAAGCAAACAAAAACCCAAACATGAGTAAAATACAGTTATAAGATACACTTGGAAGATGACATTTTTTTTCGAGAAGTTGATTTATTTATTTTTTCCAGTTAATGTGCTTTTTTTTCTCTAGCCAACCTACACATACGGCTGTATCAGTATTTCGTGGGGAAGGAGTATGTGCTGGAACCATGTGCTGTGAGTTAACGGAGTTTGGGCAGTGACATAGTTTTTGTCAAGGTCTGTCGAGGAGATGTCAAGTTTTTCAGGAATATCTGTCCTGACCCTATTTCCATAGGAGAGGCAGTGACTCAGCGTCCCACAGAGGGCTGGCGGCAGAGGACGTCCCAAGGACCTTGCCTGCCAGTAAAGTACACTGTCCTCCCCACTTCCCTTTCTCTCTCTGGGAGGATTTGCTGTGCTTCCTTCCTCAGCCTCCAAAAGGGAAGCTCATGCTACCGACCCCCTCTGTCCGCTCGCCAACTTCCCTTTCCCTCGCGTCCCCTTTCTCCTTTCTTCCTCTTGGAAGGGAAATATGTCGTGGTTTCTCAGCTAATCCAGGTCTGAGTTTTGCCAAACTTGGCAAGTGCTCCTGGCCATCTGGTTTGGTTTCCTGGGCTGCTCGGGGACGGACACCCACAGCTGGAGGACCACCGGTCTCTCCCGAGGGCTGGGGAAACCCCACGTGAGACCTTACAGCCTCATGGTGCACTGTGGGTTTTCAGCAGCAAATCTATCCTGCCCCTGGTGAGTCATGGTGCCCAGAAGGTTTGCTGTGGAAATTCTCCGGCCTCCTTAGGCACCTCTGTGCTTCTCCTGTCTCTGCCCCCACCACGCTGAGCGCAGTGTGGTATTCCAGAAATATTTGTTGACTCGAATGGCATGGGACTGAACCGAATTGTACTGCAGCCCAAACAGTGGAAGCTCTGAGAGGTCAAGTGCCTTGCCTAAGGTCACACAGCCAGTAAGTAAGAATGAAGTTGAATTCAGAATGTGGATGCAGTCCATCTGACTTCACTGCATTGTATGAATCCCACATTCCAAGTTGGTTTTTAAAAGTTTAGCTAATGGACGAGAGTTCCACATAGCGATACCGTAGATTATTGAACAAGGGGGACCGCCCGTGATGGAATGGGTGACAGGGGAAGTGCCTGCCTCATCTATGCTTTGGAGCGGTTTAGCATATCGAAGATGGCATTTAGTCTGCTTGCCTGCCCCAGGTGAAGCCTAAATTCTTCACAGTCCCCTTGTCATCAGGTAGCGAGAAAGGCCAGATCCAGCAGAAAGGAGAGATCAGTCACCCCTGAACCTTGCCCGGGAAACTTGCATTATGGTGGTTTACCCAGTCTGCTCTGTGATCAGCCCCTAGCACCCTTCTCTCACACTTGCACAGTTTTTACATGCACGGAATATATCTCAGCCGAGGAACCAAACATGTCAGCAAAGAGGGCCCAGTTTCGCTTGTTTCAGCCCAAAGCTTGACTGATAGCTGAACTCGTATAAGGGGTTCCTCAAGCACCATTTTCAACAAAAATTTAAAGTAACAAAAACCCTCCATACCCAGTTGTTCAACTCGTGTCGTTATCAGAGGTTTTATGTATGATTTACAGCCCGAATATAGTCATCGCGTTCGGTGCACCTTACAGCATGGCAGTGGACATTTGGAAGCTCCCTGCCACTCACACCTCATCTGGAAACCTGTCTGGGGCATGGACTCTCTAAAAAGATCCCTACAGCTGCGTGACTTTGGTTGCAGCTCAGAAGCCTGGCATGCTTTATTCCAGGCACAGCTCTTTTCCTCCCCAAAGAAGCCTACAATCACCTTAGTTTCTCTTTTTTGGCTCACTGAAAAAATGAAGGCATTAACCAGAGGGCATTTTTTAAAAACTGGGATTAATATTGTCATACTCTCTCCATTTGCCTGATGGAAGGATTAACTTTGAATATTTTTGTGAAGCCAAATCTTGATTATTTCTCCCCTTTAAGTGCACGTTCCTTTAGTTAAAAAAAAAAAGAAAAGAAAAGAAAAAATGAAAAAAGAAAACAGGTACATTAATCTTCTGCCCGGCAGCGACTGGGCGAGGAAAGATTCACACGAGACAAGACACACTCGGGCCCTTGCTTCTCTCTCAGGCTCCTTTCTCACATCACAGACTGTATGCAGCAGGCACTAACTTCTCTATTTAAAGAGGCTTGTCTACATTAACTCGTGTCCACCAAGGAACTGATCAGGATGTTGGCTCTTTTCCTTGTGACCATTTAATCATAACAAAAGTAGGCAATGGGTACCAGTGAAACGACCATAGTGTCCAAAGAAGATTTAGGTCGAAAAAGGATGAAAAATGGCAACTCCCAAATGTATAGGGGTCTGTGGAATCCAGAAGCACCCTGGGCAGTCTGGAACGTACCAGTCCCTATATCAAACAGGACAGCAACTAGAGGTCAAGTTCTTATAGAGATTCAAACAGCCAAAGATACGAGGAGAAACAAATACATACTTCAGTTGGGATTTCTGGTTGGAACCCTGTTTCTTAAAGTTGAAAGAGATCGTTATTACTGAGACTCTCACACCGGCTCTGATAGCTGAAGCCATCGAACCACATCCAGGAATGTTTCAATAAATTCTACAGTAAAGTACTTGTAGAGATCATTATTTTTTTCTCTTCATATACTTACTAGTTTTTAATCTAACAAGATTTCAGTGGGCATTCCAGTGCAGTTCCGTTGGAGTTAGGCTCCATTGGGGTAACATTTGGAAAGAGAGGGCTCATAAGATAAATTTCCACCTCATTTTTTTTTTGGTCAATGGACAGCAGCAACTTTCCTATCTTAGCCTTTTCTTTAATCTTTTACTTAGAAAGCTATTTCCCCACTGCTTCTTTTCTCTCTTCTCTGTCCCTGAGATTAAGATCAAAGGCACAGTTCAGGTCACTTATCCTCACTCTACCTAGCTACTATGCTGATTAGTGTGAATATTCATTCGTTTCTACCAATATTCGATGACTTATTAATTGTATTACCCCGAGGACTCACGTCACCTTGTATACTTCATATTAATTCACAATTCTAAATTTTGTTCCTCTCATCTCTTCAGATAAACAGGGTCTCTTCCAACTCACGCCTCATCTCCGTCACACAATGCACTTGACTTTCAGCATTAGATTGAAGGAGAAGGAGCAGAGAGCCTGTCTCATGTCTGCTGGAATTCCCTGCAGTGCTTTGCACAATTGCGTGCAGTAGGTATCTGTAAGTGTTCATTACAGGAGTAAATGAGGGAGGACCTAGCCTTGAGTCTTCTTTGCCACTCACTAGTTGTGAAGCCTTAGACAAGCCACTTGACCTCTCCGACCTCCATTTCTCCACCTGTAAGTAAATCAGGACCTAATGTTCCCTCTTTTGTTTTCCATAGTCAGATCACATCCACTTACGTTGGACATCTACCTAAAAGTAGCAGTGGCTTCAGTAACCTAGGGCTTGCACGCCTTTTCTAAATCAGCAGCAGAACCCCTAAGGATGCTCGGTACTCATTTTCTTTCTAATTACATTACGTAACATCTTGTAACTAGGGCAAATAAGGTTTAATGAGAAAAGCTAAGAGACATTCTAGTTCTAGTACAAGGGAGACATCTTTTCTAGGAGATATTTACTAAAGCTTAAGATTTTTTGAAAAAAAAATTCTAATAGACAATTAGCTTTCCATTCCTTCCCTGCAAAATATATCTTTACATATCACATTATATTGAGATTAACTTTTTTTTGTTTTTTGTTTTTGTTTGTTTGTTTGTTTTACTTTTATGTTGCATCCACTATTGGCAAATGACCTGTGAGTATTGGCCAGGTCTTTCTCAATTATATTTGTATCCCCAGTGCCTAGAATACAATAATGTTGAACTACACTTTGGAAGTGGGGGTTCAGCTAAGTCAGCAAATGAAGGGAACACGATTATAAGCGTATCTCCTGATTCCAAACAGAGCAATGATGACATTAAGCCGTTAATAACCTTTGACATCTTTGTAAGAATTTGTTATCAGATGCTGGCATCAATTATGAGGACCCCAAATGGTGTCATTTTGGTAGATTTGAAATGTACAGTATACAGGCTGCTTCCAGGGTGGGTCTGGGTAGGTAGGAATGAGTACGGTGATTCTCTCTTTAAATGGAATAAGGAGGAGAAAGAGATTTAGGAGTTAATACCTCTAACCTTCTCTTCAGTGAGGACCAGGTGACCCAAAAGATATTTTAAATTTCATCCCTAGATAGAAGCTAAACTAGAACCAATGTAGAAAGATTGTCTGTGCTACATTTTTCTTACTCTACTTTAAAAAGAAATACATATTTTTTTTTCACTCAAAGGAGCAAGGGGTATTACATAATTTCACTTAAGAAGTAATCTGAAGCAATTTCATTGAAAGCGGTTATGACTTCAAGTATGCAACTAAACAAAAAAAGTAGAAAACAGGAAAATAAACAAACTATTGAGAATAAAAGCCAGGAACTGTGTGAATCAGGATTATTTACTTAATTTTATTTCTTTATATCTATGTGACAAACTAAATAAAGTTTTAAGTCTTGCATTCTGTAAAGGAAATAAGTATATAGGTAAATACAGTATTTTTAAAAGTATTTGACTAATTTAAAATTTCATAATAGGTTTATGCTATGATTTTGCTGAATATTGCTTCAAATCTTTATTCCCCTTGACATGCTGACAATATTTTTTTATCTGACTTGTTGTATAATTTTTAAAAGTAATTCGCTTCAAACTGCTTTCTTGTATTTATGTAAAAACTATTAGTAAAAAGTTTAGAAGGCTTTTTTCTTTCTTTTGTTGAGTACCTTTCTTTTAATTTTAAGATCTGATAAATAACTCATTTCATAAAAAAATAATTAATTTCATTTCATAAAAAATATTGGTTAAAATACTTTACAAATAGTAAATATAAACAATTGAAATAGTCTTGAAAGTTATTTAATTTTTTATAAAAGGCAACAACTTGCTTTCTCATTGCTAGCTCAATTCAGTTAACACAGGGATTTTTCTCCTTCGAAAAAGCAGCAATTTGAAACAGAGTCTTAAAAGAAACAATTTAAAACAGAGTCCTATTATAAAACAGGATGATTTATATAGTCTTAGCTCTGTAGTTTCGCCACTATTAGCCCGAAGTCACGGAGTTGGTGCCCCTGGAGCTGAACTGCATTGCAGATACTTGCAAGGAAAGAGCAGAACGCCTAAACAGAAGACAAAGGAAGGAGAACTCTGCGGGCTCTGTCTTGCATCAGCATTACTCCCTTTAGGCCATGGGATCATTTTGCTGAAATTCCATCCTCTTCACTTCAGAGTTAAGACAGAGCCCCAGATAAAAGAACCTTTCCTTTGGCCAGGTAATTCCAGTTTTAGAAATTCATATTTAAGAAATAATCCAAGGGAAACAAAAAGCTGGGAACACAGAGTGGTCATTGTCATATTGTCTGTAACAGTGAGGAGAGGACAGTAGTTAAAAGACCCAGCAGGAGGAGAACTGGGAAATGAATTGTTTATACTCTTCATTTGCATACATCTAAGCATAGTGAACATGCACACCTGGGTCCTTTACGTAGCATCCTCCTCCTGCCTGGCATGCCCTGACTGCCTTGTGCTCATCCTTTAAAACCTAAGAGAGATGTTCCTCAGTTTGCGCCCCTCTCTGATGGCCTTTAGTTCATCACCCTCTTCTGAGTTATCTTTCTTAGTGGAGCATATTTCTAACATTGACCTTAGTACACATTTGTATATATGTTGGTCCGTTCTTGACAAGTTCAAATTCATCAGTGTATCTACCCTGAGCATGGAGCCTGGCTCCCAGTGCATACTCAGTAAGTAACAGGAGAAATAAACAGGAACTATACTTGCAGGTAAGAATATTATGTCATCTCTAAAATGAAATTTTGAACATACAGATATATAAAAGTAGATAATAAATTACTCTGTGACAGTAGAACGTCATATATACATGTTGACTTAAGTTTTGTAAAATATACCTTAAAAAGGCTATAGGCAAAGAGTTATTTATGTAAGTGAGGTCAGGAGGAGGATGCTGAGTGACTAAAATAATTATTTGTAAATATTTTCAAACTATGGTTCCACCAATGCTGCCATCTGTCTTCCTCCTCCTTTAACTTTAGGGGACACTGGCCCAACTTCCAACTACTAACCCTGATGTTTCTTTAAGTTTTTCTCTGGCCCCTGGAGTCTCCATTGTCAGATGTGTATGGCGGGCCAAAGTTGCCCACCGGAGCAGCCCCCAGGTGGTAGTTGGTGTCAGTACCCCTGCTTCATCTGGGGTGTGTGCGCCGCTGGTGCTGAGTTCCCCAGAGAGATTTTGCACTATGTACTCTCAGCTGTAAGTTACCTGATAACTGCCACCCCTTTTTTTTTATTTGCTTTTACTTCTGTTCCCGCTCCTCCACCATTTCCCAGTTATCACCTGCAAAACAACTATTTGCACTTGAATCCTTATCTCAGGGTAAGTTTCTGAGAGAATCCAAATTAGGACACTCTGCAATAACGAAAATTAATGATGATATAGAAAAGCCCTACTAACATGTAAATATTAGGGAGAAGGTGTAACACCTCAATTTACCGAAGGTATTATTAAATTAAGTGAATGATGAAAACTGCCCGTTCCACTAGGATGGGAACACAAGCAAATGATTGTTGTGGTAGTGTATGAGGGTAAGGGAAACCTTGAATTGGAGCACCAGCAAAGTGAGGTGACATCATGGGGACCCACGGTAGCTAAGTCGGTTTGTATTTGGCCTAGTGTGGTCTTGGTAGTCACCAAGATTATACTGTTGTCATTACCTTCTATTTTCTCTCTCTTTTTTTTTTTATTTTAAACTTCTACTTTTCTTTCTCTCTTCTGGCTATTTGTTTCTATTTGCATATTTTTATATTTTACCATCATTACCTGCATCTGCATTCCCTTTAATCTCTACTGAGAATGAGAACCACCTAAGAACAGGAAGTTTGTCTCTTCCCCTCCCCCCCTCCCTAAAGTCATATATATCATCAAGAAAGTTCTCAAGACTTCTTTGTGAAAAAAATGATTGCGTGATTTAATATTGAAAAAGAAGGCCCTTCTTGGTCCTTGTTTTTTGCAAACTTTTAACTACATAATTGTTATTTTATTTCAAAGAGTCAGGTGGATCACTTTAAGCTCAGTGTCTTTACAGAAAATCACAGTATTGCAAAGTTTCTATCCAGAAAAACATTAGATCATATTAATTATATTTAAAAAAAAAAAAAAAGCTCCCTTCTCTAGTTCTGAATTGCTCTGGGGAGAAAATCACTGTAGATACAGTTCAACCAACTCTTAGGAAATAATTTCTCAAATTGTTTGACAATATTTTTATTTTATATGTGAGAGCAGACTTAGATAAAACACTATGTATTTATATTATTATCTATACAGCTCAGTGTGACAATAGAATGACCACAATGTAGATTTTTCTGGAACTAATTTTTTTATAGTAAAAGGTTTTAAAAACATGATTAAGTGGACATTTAAAGTAACAATCCAGGCATTTTGATTATTTGTGTAATGTTAACCATATCCAGATAGCTAGAAATATATGAATACATTTATAATGTCACATACAGATATTTGGTTGGTATTTGATAGGAATTAGATAAGCATTTCTCTTATAGTATGTGTATTCATCACAGGCTCCCCTGTTAAAATTCCCACTGTTTAGCCAGAGGCAGAAAGTAGCAAGCGCTTGAAAAAAATTGCAGGTGCCATGATGAGATGTAAGACAAGGAGCATCTTTGTTGCCAGATGAGTTGAAGTTCTTCAGACAAAGAAGAGCAGGGGACTCAGTCTGCAGAGAGCATGTGGTCCATGTAGAAGCAGCATACGGGTGTATGTGGGCACGTCAGGAACTGACTGGAGCATAGAGTTCACGGCAGGATATGACGTCAGAAACAGGGGCTAAGGCCAAGTTAAGAATAGCCTTTTATGCCACTCTAGAGGCATTTGAACTTTATCTTCTATTAGTCCTACACAGTCCGATACTGAAGACACTAGCTATGTGTTCATCGGCCACTTTAATGTGGCTACTCCACACTGAGATGCACTCTGTGAAAAAACACACATTGGATTTTGAATATTTAATGTGAAAAAAAAAGGTTAACAATCTCACTTATAATTTTATATTGCTTATATATTAAAATATTTTGTATATATTAAATTAAAATGCATAGTTAAAATTAATCTCACCTCTTTCTTTTTACTGGTATATTATTTTGTTGTAATTTCTTTATGTTCCTGTGTAAGGAAGTTAGAACATTTCTAAGGGAAGACAGTTTCCCTTTGTTCAGTGGATATAACGACCGTTCTATCTAAATCATGGTCTGACAGGCAGGAGGAAGATACCGGTGTTCTCTGAAACTCTTAGAATTATAGTCTAGGATTCTGAAAGTTTGTTCTGCTCTTTTTGAGGTTATATTACACAACAGTATGTGATGACTAAATAACGAATTGTTGGAATTCTTAACGAGAGATGAAAGGTTATTTTCCAGCCATCTAGAATCTTCTTTCTCTAGGAAACATTAAAGGTCTATTATTATTCATTTAATGGCCTTTCTCAAGGAATATAATTCATTTCTCTTGATGAGTAATGCATGATAAACAGGTATATTTGCTCTGTATTTATAAAGCTATAGAAGTGGGAATATTATTCCTAAGAAACTTTTTATTATTTTAAATGGCAATTATAATGGGAGGGGAGAACAGAAAATTTCTGGAACAGGGGTCAGGTTAAACCAGGTTTAAATAAATTTCAGGAAGGTTTTTAAGAGGGAAAAAGTTATCATAAAAAAATACATTTTGAGGATCCATGTGGAAAGTGAGCAAATCCAGCAGTCCCACCTCTAACCTAGAGACGCTCTTCTTGAAGTTAGTGGTCAATTGGCTGTCTTTCCTTGCACAATTAAGATCTTCAAGGCACGGGATGATCTCAGCAAGGCTGCTGCTTCTCCTCACTGCCCAAGACCCACAGGGTGAGCTGAGCACAAAATGGAACATCCATTATTGTTAAAATTAGAAAATTGCAGAGACAAAGACATTTCAGTTAGCCCTATGATTAGGTATCATAATCCTTAATTCTGCCTTTGAGAAGGCTTTAAGATGCTCGTGGGTGCACCCATCTATTTTATTGCAGCTTATTCATGAGGGTAGTTCAGGTATATTATACTCTAGAATACTACCGTAGACTTCATTAGTCCTAGCTCTCTCATCTTTATGCTTATCGGTGTTTACTCGAGTGAATCATTGCTAAAGAGATGACTAGCTCCATGCAGTCAGCTGCTCATTTATAATTACAGTCATTTCAACATTCTTCAGCTACATTTAGTCTAACTCCCTTATTTTATAGAATAAAACTGGAACCCCAGAGAGAGGAGGAATCTATCCAAAGTCACACAAATAATTAGAGCCAGAATTAACTTGGAGCCCAGACTTTTGACCTGAAGTTCTTTGTGTTGTCTTCACACTTAGTTGGGGTGCATGTCTGACAAATTAGTTCTTATCTTTAATGATTACGAAAGTTTCTCTTCTGAGATGTCATTTTCCCCTTATGTATTACTAATAGCAAGACTGGATCAGCTCCCTAGAATAATGTGAATTATATTCTCCTGGATATATTGCTCGTGATCAGCTTTTGTAATGGTGGATTGTTTAGAGGTGTTTTATTTTCCTGGAGCATTGGCAATACATGAAAATCACAGAATGCAATGGAAAGAAGCTTAACCCAGAAGCTCAGATTATAGTTTTGTCTTAATCACTGTCTTTGTGGAATTCACTTAACTTGATGGCATGTCAGTTTTCAAGCTGTAAAACAGAGGTCAATATACTGACTTAAACCTCTCATCGGGCTAGTATGAGAATCAAGTAAGCTAATAACATTATGTCAACATGTTAGATGAGTGTAATATGCTTCATACGTATAACAAAATTAGAGAAGTTTCAAAACGAGCATCAACTCATGGCAATGCATTTAGACTGACCAAATGATAAGCACCTGTCAAGAGATATTCATATTATTTGCTTTGGGAGTTTCTTGGTGGCTGGCCGACTTCTGTACCATTGATGACTCTGAAGGCGTGGTGATAAAAATGAACATCCTATTTATTTCATAATGTAATTCTGATGAACCATATCAGCATGAGCCTCAAAGAGCAGGGACCACGGCTGATTAACATCGTGCCAAGTTTTATGATATCCTAAGGAAGGTAGGACCGTACTGACTCATTTCCACTGCACATGGTGTTCTCATTTAGCAAACAAGAACACAACGGGCTCCTGAAAGTGGAGATCTGAACATTTTCTATTAATTTCAGGGAACTTGCACATTGTTTGCTCAGCTGTTCTGTCATATCCCCTTTACAGGAGGTAGAAGTCCCTCAGTAATCACGATGACAAACATAATAGCTATAATTTATGGGTTTCCTATTTTTTGTCAGTCACTGCGCAAAGATTTTACATGCATTATTTCTAATTCTCAAAGTAACCCCACGAGCTGCGGGGATTATTATGCCTATTTTACTTAATAATATCCATATAGAAAGAAGATAAACCGTATCCTAGTTTAAATGTCCGTTTCCTTTTGTGCTATGGCAGGCATGCTCGCATCTCATTTTCCTTCACGGCTGCTCTCTTGGCAAAGCAGAGGCAAGCATGATTAATTCCAACTGGCAGCATAACTAAGACAAAATGAAGTTAAATAACTTGCTCAAATATCAGAGTTCGATCTATGCGTGGGGCTTTCATTGCACCTGAGGCTATTTTTCCATTAGACCAATAGTTTTCTAATGAAAACACCGAACAGTTATATACTTGGTATGTGCTGAAATGTTGGGAGAAAAAAAATACATAGCCCCTATTTGAGTGGGGAATGAATCAAAACCTGAACTCTTTGAACAGGTCTACCTTTGGGGTTTCAGATGGTCTTACCTTTCCCTTTCCTCTGTCCCACAATATGTTTATACCACTTAACAGAGGTTTAAATAGTTGAAGTAATTTATCATCACCACCATTTACTGAGCACTATTCAAAGTACTTTACCTACATTATCTTATTTAATCCTTTTAGCACTGTGGAAGGAAGGATGCTACTTTTTTTTTTTTTTTTTTTTCTTTTTGGCCAGAGAAGAGAAACACAGAGAGGTAGAGGTTAGGACTGATTTGCATGTTCTAAAGCCAGCCATTCTGTCCCCTATCCTGCATGGCTTCCTGGTTAATGGGCCCCGTTGTTAAGTAGCAACTAGTGAATCCATCTTTTCTCTTGCTCCATGCTTCTTGGATTGCAAGGGCAGGAGAAGCGAAGGGTGCAGGGGTTGTGGAGTCCTCTCTCATCTGGAATTATGACATTATAAAAATGCCATAATGCAGTAGTAGCCTGGAACTATGAGCTCTGTGAGTGGGGAGAGCTGACTTTTGAACCCCCTCTAGGAGCTGTGCAATGATACTGAGAATTCAAACACCAGACTTGAACTATGAGACACATTGGGAAACGAGGTGTGAAGGAAACTCTTGGTGGGATTATGAAGGGAAAGTCTCAAAACACTCAGCCAGGATTATGGCTAGTGTTCCAATGCGTTTTATAATGAACCAAACTCTGTTCTTGATCTGTGTTAGCCTAGTCTGTATAGCACAGTTCTTTCATACAATTTCCCTCTAATCTCTCACATTTCATCCTAAATGCACAGTGGTATACCACACCCTGTTTCTGAGCTAAATGGACCCTGGAACTCCTGCCAAAGTGCAGTTCCTTATCTAGTATGACCCCTTATGTATCTACGAGCTTCAAAAATATGTGACCAGTGAGTAAAAGTAATGATTAGAAAAGAATTTCTTCTGGGCATAATATTTTCAGCAGTTGATAGGGTATATTGATAAATTGTTTTACCTCGCTGATTGTGGAATTCAAAGTAAAAAAGAAGAAAAGTGCTTCATCAATCATATCTTATTACACAAACAACCCCACTTCTCTGCTTTATGTCTAGCAAGCACCTCATCTTTTTGGCACATCAACCTAACTTGCCTAATGGATTACTAATCAGTTTCGGGTCCCTGCTTCTCCACCTCAATACTAACTCAATAGATAGAGAGTACTTTGTTTTAAAGTCTGTTAGAATACCGGAAGGATGTTTTATTGTTAATTTCCCAAAGCATTTGATAAAATAAAATTTAGTTGTATAATTAACCATTGGTAGTAAAAAATAATTTGATTGTCCTCTTACTCTAACAGTATCTCTATTCTCTGCATATTAAATAAGAAACAGTCTGTCATTTCTAGGATGATCTATTTGATACAGCACTAGACACTTGAAACATGGGAAATAGACTACCATAATTTTATCTTAAAATTCATTTAAAATTTTGAATTTTATAAGTATGTTTTGTTTTATTCATTTATGTATTAAAAAGTATTAAATGAATACTACTTGTCAATTTTGAGTTAGATTGTTTAGAGGCTTAAACTACATTTAGTATCAGGTTCCAGAGAATTATGAATGTATAATTCATAGTTCAATGTTTACAGATCCCTTGGCAATTTTATCACTCAATATACAAGGCAATATTGAACATGTTTGTGGGCCCTATAAATGTTTAAAGGTTACTTGGACAGTTGATAAATGATTGCATTCTGGTTCACTCTCTTTATTGACAGGCTATTCAGAAAAAAAAAATTGCTATGTTAGAAGTAATTTTTCTAAGGTCTAGATCAGGGAAATGGGAAGTAGTTCAGGGGAAAAAGCTAAAGTTAAAACCAGAAATTTCTCAATGTGTAGACTTTTTTTTTTTTTAACTATTCATTATAGTTGAGTTCCTTTAATTTCATGTTGTAAATTAACCAAACCCGGTGGCCTGTTGTTTCATCTGAACTTTCCTCATACCCTTAAACTCATGCAGTCATGCACCACTCCGCCGTGGGGATATGCTCTGAGACATGCATCGTTAGGCAATTTCATCATTCTGAGAGCCTGTCAGAGGCACTTACACAAACAAACGTAGGTGGCCTGGCCTGCCACACACCTGTATGGCACGGCCTGCTGCTCCTGGGCTACAAGCCTGCACAGCATGTCACCGCAGCAAACACTGCAGGCAGTTGTCACACCATGGTAAGTATTTGCATCTCTAAACATAGAACAGGTACAGTAAAAATACAGTATAAAAGATAAAAAATCAGAACACCTGTATAGGGCCCTTAACTGTGCATGGAGCTTGTAGGACCGGACGTTGCTCTGGGAAGGTCAGTGACCGACGATGAGCCATGCGAAGGCCTAGGACACGGCTGTGCACGACTGTAGATGACCAGCACTGCCCACTTGGCGCACCCCGAATTTATAAAACAACACAAAATCTAGTCAAGCAGAGGAGAAAATGGCACAACAAAGAGACTCAATACACACACGAGGCTGCTGCTGCCATAACTGGGCGCGCTGTCTTACAGCAAAAAATTTCTGTGCGTAGAAAGAGTACACTCTAGAATAATGATAAAAAGTCTAGTATGGCAAATACATAGACCAGGAACAGTCGTTTATTATTATTGTCGAGTGTCGTAGACACTCCCTCATTGTAGCTGCTACACTTTTCTGTGGCTGGTGGTGCCGTAGGCTTGTGTACCCCAGCATCACCGCAAACGTGTGACTGACGTGCTGCACCGCGACGTCACGGCCCCTGCAGCGGCCGTCCCGTGAGGTCGCACCGGTTGCGACAGGGCCTGGCTGCAGCGGCTGGACGAGGGGAATGTTCCAGCTCCTTTGTGCTCTCATAGAAGTGCTCTTATGAGCGGTCTGTCACCTACCCAAAACATCATTATGTGTCACGTGACTGTAGGTAAGCGTTTAAGTGACTTTCAAAGAGATTTTAAGAGACTTGAAGGCCAACCGCACCTCAGTGGATAGGATTAGATGCCCTAGAGAGTAAAATCCAGGCCAGGGGATTTTTTTTTTTTTTTTTTTTTACAACGCCCTCCGCCTTGCACCACGGGATTCATTGTGAGAACTGGTATTGGGGATACACCTCCCCATCCCTTGGGCTGCATTCTCCCAGGATCTCTGGGCTTTCTCTTTGCCTTTATTCTCTTTCACAACTGATTTTCTTGAAGGGTCATTATCGTCTCCATCTAAAATTCAATTTAGTCCATTCAGTGTCGGATATTAGTGAATGTATATGCTTGTCATTTCTTTAAAACAAAATCTGATTCTACTGTGTTACTTTGATTTGGGTGTTCTGTTTTTCCTTTTTTTGCTGTTTCTACCACATAAATGACAACGTTGGCTTCTTAGAGCAACCAGGATTCTAAAATGTGTACAGAAACCTGAGTTAGTAATATTTCATACAGGCTATAAATCATACATTAATAATATGATGTTACTATTCAACTATATACAAAATCAATATTTAACATCCTGGTTCATAGCTCTATAAATTTATAATCTCTTATCTCTTTAGCAAAAGAGATAAGAGATTATAAAAGCCTATGCGATTGATTATAAAGTTCAAAATTTTCCAATGTGGTCCATGATTTTAGAAAACATTTATTTGACATTGTATATGTAGTTAATCCTAGATTTAATTGTAATTGTATTCATTTATACTTTTCAAAATGACAATTTGAGTAGATTACCTACTAATTGAGAGCAGACTTGTCAGTAACTAGTACAACACTTGCCACTGAAGATTTCCACAAGCTCAGGATCCCTTAACCCTAAACCGAATTGGTAAAAAAAAAAAAAAAAAAAAAAAGCAACATTGAACCCTACACATTTAGATAGTTTATATCTCAAGAAGAAATCTGGGAAGCTTGACTTGCTTTGTTTGCTCGCCATTTATCGTAACCTCTTCTTAGGTTATTATTTTCCTCCATTTCTCAGTCAGAACTTTCTGATCACGTCGCTTCTTCTGTCTTCCATGATTGTCTTCTCTAATCTTTTCCTCCCTGCTGGCTGTTTGCTTGAGTAGCAAGTCATCAACTTCCATTTATGTTATCGTCTCTACCCTCCGTAAACATCCCCTGTGTGTTTACTCTTGCTTTGTGTTTGCTTTCCAAACGACCCTTGCTTATCTGGGAACAGAAGTGGTGCCTGTGGTCTAATGAATGTCTGTCAGGGGCAGAGAAGGCCAGGTGGTGTCTTGACTGGCTGCCGTGGTACTTGTCCTCTACTTTGAAGGACAAAGACACACTCCAGTTGGTGTTCACATTTAAACAGGTCCCAAGAGACTGAGTAGCAATAACTAAAATCCAAACTAGACTTAGGTAGACACCAGAATGCCAATTTGATAATTTACTTTAAGAAATAGCTGTTTCGAGAATGGAGGAGCTAAAAACCTGAAGGGTCAACTCATGCTTTTACTGTAGTTGATCTACACACATGAGTCATCATCAGAGGTCTTCCTTGGTGAGAGTAGTCAAAATAAAAATAATCTGCATCACTTTCTGAAAAGTCCTATGATAGCGTTAGAAACATCAGTGCAAGGTTAGGCCATGTTAATGAGCCATGTCAATCAGGAGGCTTGGAGTCTGGCTTGGAGGAGGCAGGCCTGCTTTCATTTTGCTGGGCTATATTCTAATCCAGGCAATTAGTGCCTCAGGTTTGCCAGGGCACCAATTTTTTAATACAAGCCATAAATCTGTATTTTTTTTTTTTTAATTACTGGTCTGTGGCTACATCTGTTTCAATTTGAGCCTCAAATAATGATAGCAAAAAATTATAATCCATTGTGTATATATGTGGATTACAATCTATTGTATAAGTTGATATTGACATATAAATATATAAAATCACTGGGAAGAAGGAAAAGGTCTTATAGTAAAAAAGTCAAATAATAAATGATGAAGTAGTGATGGAATTTGAAAATGACCATTCAGCAACCATGATAAGAATCAATAATTTAGGCACAAGTCACCATTAAATGCTAGCACTGGTGAGTAGTAAAATACATACGTAGTATCAAAATAGCTTCCCATAACATACTCAAAATATAAAGGGAAAAACAAAAATTATAGTGGAGAAACCTGGTAGAAAACACTTTAGCACAATAATTAAAATTAGCATCACTAGTAACAGGGCAAAATGACATCGATATGCCCTCTTGATAAAAAGGCTATAGAGATAAGTATATCACTCTGTGACATTTCTGCCCAAAATGCATAAACGTAATCAAACCATAAAGAAACATCAGGTAAACCCAAATTGAAGGCCATTCTATCAAACAGGTGATGTATGCTATTCAAATGTCACTGTCATGAAACTTTGAGGACTAATTCCAGATAAGAGGAGGGCACAGAGACGGGACGACTGAGTCAGTGCTTGATCTAGGATTTTTATTGCTGATATAGAGCACACACCTGGGATAATGTCTATGGAATCGGTGATCATTTTTAACCAATGTTAATTTCTCGATTTTGAGCATTGTAACAGGGCCAGAAGAGCAATACACACGCAAGTATTTAGGGGTAAAGGGGCATTGTGTCTGCAACTGACAATCCAATAGTTCAAAACAGAAATTAGAGAGGGAGAGAGAGAAGTGAGAAAGGTAAGGGTAAAGCAAGTACAAAATACTAACAACATTTGGGTGAAAAGTATACAGAGATTCTTTGCACTATTCTTGCAGCTTCTTGGACAGTGTAAAATTATATCGAAATGTAAATGTGAAAGCAATCATCAGTTTGAATTAATGCTCTATACAGAGAGCTTTTAACTGGGAGGGGGATACCTGAAATCCTTCCAGTGGCTCTCTGAGGTCACAGTGTGACAAGACACACAAGGACCCAGTGTCTGCATTTTTCCTTTCCTCCTTGTTCTCTTTTTTAGATACGTGAATAACGTTATCAGTCCTACCGTTTTCACTACTGAGTCTCAGCTAGAACTGCTTCTTGTCTACATAAAGAAAAACCTTCAGCCTCCTATTTATAAGTTGTTGTTTAGTGGTGTGACTCCAACCTTTAGGAAAAACATCCATCTCTTAATTTCATAGTTTACATTTTTTTTCAGAGAGCAATCCCTTATTCCAAGTTTTGGGGGATAATGTTCAAATAGTGACAGTATCTTTACCCTTCCTTCTCCCAGGCGGACTACGTTCTGTATCTGACAGTCTCGCTCACATGAAGCTGCTTTAATACCTAAGACCCAGAGCTCCCTACAGGTCTAATTTATTATTATTTTTATTTTAAATTTCCAGTCTCTTGGTCCTGGTCTAGTTCTGGGCATATGCAAGACTTCTCCTTCAATAGCACTTATTATAGTCATATTACCCTAAAAGTAAGTGCTTTCGGTGAGCGAACCAATGTGCAATTCGGCAACTGCTCAAGAAGTATAATGAACATTTCTATTTTAATAAGGTTTGATTAAAGTGCAGCCGTCTCTGTAAATTATCCAAAATGACACAGTACCTGTATTAGAAATTCAGCCCTGCCTGCGTCAGGGCATGCGGAGAAGAACTTATTTCCACCCTCATTTTTCTTCCATAAAAGGGAAGACTTGCTGGATGAACCACTTTAATAGGAAGTAGCAAATTGATTTTTTTTTTTTTGACAGGATTACTGAGGAGAATGATGGGGAGTGGGTGTGGAACTGACTGAGCAAAATGAGAGATGAAAGATGATAGCCCGGAATGAGCAGGAGCGCTGCTGGTGAGGGCCGGGTGGCGACTGGAATAACGAAAACGCCTGTCCTGAAAACATACTTCCGTGGATGTTCAGACAGAATTTGGTCGAGCACTCGATTTTTACGATTTAAGGCTTTTTCTGTGACTGGTACAAATCATTCTAGAAAACAAAACATAACACATGCCAAATACCACCTCGTGGGACACAAGACTTTAATCTGAGAATTATGATGGGAAGAATGCTGCGTCTTGATTAGAAAATGATTAGAAAATGTTGGCAGCCAAGAGAAGGAAAGAGAAGAGTCTTGACGTTGTCTCGGTAAAAGCTCCGAGGACCAGTAAAGAAAAAAATGGTACAAGAATGGGAGAGAGAGGAGAGGCGGAGGGATGCAGGGGGCTGGCGTGGGGAAAAAGCGTTTGTGATAACTGGCACTTTGGAAAAATAGTTGTCTGAAACAGTTTCCAAATTTGATATGAGCGGCACTCACCGATGTGAAGTTTAAAACCCAGAATGGCTAAATATTTAGGATTTGAATTAATTACACGAGAAGGCTAAGAAAAAATGAACCAGTTGGAACCGGTTCTGCTCCCACTCGTTATAAGGGAGGAATCTGCCTGCTTGACCTTGTCTCAGAACGAGGAGAGCTACCTCCTCTCTGTCCTTTGCTTAAATGTCTGAGCTGAGGTCCTGTCGGGGAGGAGGAACAAGCAGGATGTCCCCAGCAAGGCTGGGGCGAAGTTATGGCCATTTTTCCTCTAGGAAATGAGTGATTCTCCATGTCTGGCAGAGACCCTGCTCAGCAGTTGAAAGCCATCTTAAAAAGGCTGTTTTGTCCGTGGCCATCTCGCTTCGATGTAGACCGAGCTGGGTTCGCACCTTGGCTTTGCTTTTCATCAGCAAATTTCTTAATCTTCTTTCCTATTTCACATTTACAAACCTACCTAGGGTTGTACCTGTTTTCTTCTTCTTCCCCTTATAATGAAGACGTAGTGTTCCTCTTGCTTTCATGATTATTTTTTCCATTTAGGTTAGGATGCCGTTTTCTCTCACTTTCCCTAAAAATCCAGTTACACAGTATTCTTTCAGCTTTACCTGCAAGACGTGGTGCTCTTCTCTGCCAGATCCTGTACTAGCCTCCCTAGCAGGCTCGCATAGCTCCTGTTAAATTACTTAAACATGGAGGCTGGTTCTCATACCTTAGCCACCTACATGGGCCAACCCCAAACCCAAGCCTGCAAATGCCTCAAGGTTCAATCAAAACCTAAGAACAGCCAATCATGAACAGCCAACTGGGCTCTTCTGAAAAAGGCAAGCTCTTAAGCTCCAGTCGATCAAATTGTGTTCTGGCTTTGCGTTCACCTCTTGTCTAGAAGAGCCCATCCCCAGCTCCTGTCCTGGAGTGCTCTTACAACTTTTTGACTTGTTGGTGCCTCATTCAAATTGATGTTTTTGGCCAAATAAACTTTGAAAGTTCTTGAGCATGCCTCGCTTTCTTTCAGCACGCCCATGTCGAGACAGCCCTCACTGGCCTGCACATCTCCCTCCCCTTTTCTCAGCTCGCTGTGGTAATGACACGTGTCATCTTCTCACCTCCCTAAAACCCTGTTACCACGTTTGTCAGTAATTTCCGTGTTGCCACCTTCAGCCAGCGCTCCTCTGTCCTTAGTTCTCTCCATTCTCATCAGCATTCGGTGTAACTGACCAGTTCCTTTCTCTCGACAGACACCTCCACTGGCTTCCTTGGGGTCGCGTTCTCTTGGTCTTCCTCTGACCACATTGGATGGTTTTCCACCCCTTTCCACCCCACACCAGCGTCTCATTCCTGATTCAGATGTTAAATGTTGAGGCTCCTCAGGGCTTTCTCGGATCCCTCCCTTTTCCCTTTTCTTCCTCCCTCACCTCACTCCTCCTAGGTACTCTCGCCCATACCCCATGACTTTAAATATTATCTTTATACCATTGACATTTTTCTAATGTTTCTAACAAAATTTATCCAAAAGAGAAGTCTTAATTCTTCCCAAACCTGTTCCCTGCCCCTCCCCTTAAGTTTTCCTATCTCAGTAACTGGATTCACTATCTACCCAGGTGCTCAAGTCAAAACTCCAGGAGTTACCCTTCTTTCTGCTCATTTTATCTCCACATCCTATAAATGCCATCTCCAAAATATGTCTCAGATCCTGTTACTTCTCTCTGTGTCCGCTGATCACTATTATCTCTATTCCCAGCTACAACTACACAGCCTGGCAGCTGGTCTCCCTGTGCCCACTATCAAATACGTCCCCTCGCTACCAATATTTCTATTTCATCTGCTACACTGCATATAAGCTATCTTTAAATATAAATCCGGTATGTGTGCTCTCCTGCTTAAAAAGTTTCAGTGACTTTTTGTTAAAGTTAGAATGCAATTTAAACTCTCCTGGGCCTTCCGGACCCTGCATACTCAGAGCCCTTCCCAATTCCTCAAGTAAATGAGATTATAAATATGGAGTTATTAGCCAAGAGCTTGGTGCATCATGAACATTCCATAAGTATTACCTGGTAATTTTATTCACTTTTTATTCTGCAACAGCTAGTATAGTGCATAGAACACAGTAGGCTCTTATTAAATGTTTGTTCAATGATTAAATAAATGAATGAATTGTGGGCTCAATTTAATTCATCGAGTCATTTTGAAGATGAGGCATGGCATATATCAAGTTATTAAAATAGTGCCTGGTACATCGTGAGTGCTAGATGAAACTTTGTTATCAGTACTGAAAGAGCCTGCCTATTTGACCAATTAATATGACGAAGAACTGCATCCAGGGCTCTTATCTAAAACAATTGTCAGTAATTGTCCACTGGCTCCTACCCCTCCCATGTTATCAAGGGCACGGCTCCTACTATTGCCTCCCTTTATCTCTCTCTCTCCTCTTCATTAGACCCCCACCAAGAAACAAACGTGCTGAAACAGTTTTCATTTTAGTAACTCCTGCCTTGAATCCCCACATGTCCCTTCAATGACCAGCCCCTTTTTCTTCTTCTTTTTACAATTAAACTCTTGAAGGAGTTGTTCGCACTCTCTGTCTCTGATTCTTCCCCTCTAATCCTTCACCCATTTCAATCAAACTTTCTTCTCTCTTCTCCACAGATGCTTTCTTTGTCAAGGCTGTTAATGACTTCCGCGTTGTCCAAGCAGATGTTAAATTCTTGGTTCTCGTCTTCCCCGTCCAGTCAGCAGCATTGACAAGTTGCTCCTTCCTTTTTTGAAACGCTTTCTTTGCTTGGTTTCTAGGACACCATTAATTCTTGTTTATTCTTCTGTTTGATGAACCTACTTTTTCTTAGTGTTCCTTTACTGGTTCTTCTTCATGTTCCCAAACTCTAGACTTTGTCTCAGTATGAGAACCTCACCTTCCTTCTCTATACTCACTCTCCATGAAAACTCATCTAAACCCCATTTCTTCGAACATCATCTGAAAACTGATGATTCTCAATATTTTCACCTTCAAACTTTCTTTGGAACTCTATACACACAACTGGCTCCTTGCTTTTTTCCATTCAGGTGTTGAATAGGCATTTCAAATGTAACATGTTCAAAACTGTGCCGTATGTCATATCTGGAACTAACATAATATTGTATGTCAACTATAATTTTGTAAAAAATCATGGGATGTAATATACAGCATAGGGAATATGGTTACTATCATAATAACTGTGTATAGTGACAGATGGTTACTATACTTATTGTGGTGATCATAAAGTATATAAATGTTGAATCGCTGTTGTACACCTGAAACCAATATAATGTTATATGTCAACTATAACTAAAAAAACCAAAACATCTGTGCTCTTAATTCCATACTCTTCCTTCATTTTCCTGTGGGTTTGGCAACTCCATCTTTCAGTTGCTCAAACAGAAAACATGTGTTCATCTTTGATTCTTCTATGCTCCCTAGTCAAATCCGACGGGTCCACAACCACCTTTTATCACCTCAGTGGGTCTCTCCTGACTCCAAGCCTCTCACTGTGATCACTGTAATATCCGCCTCTTCATTCTCTCTGCTTCTCCCCACTCCATCATCTGCCACACACGGGCCCCAGCGATCCTTTTAAAATGGCATATCATTCCTCCACTCAAAACCATCGAACGGCTTTCCATTGAAAGTCAGTACTAAAATACTTGCCGTTGCCTGAAACTTTCTAATCTCTTTCTGGACTCACAGCACCTTTGTGGTCCATCTTTTCCCCTTGACCCCCCACTCCAGCCACACCAGGTGAGTTGCTATATAGGGAACATGCCAGCAACTCTCCTGCCTTCAGGCCTTGGCATTTGCTGTTCCTGTGTTTGAATAATTTTTCCCCAGATATATTTGCATGGCTCATTCCCTCACCTCCTCCAGGCCTCCAGCGTCCCCCTTTCCTTCGCTGTCCAATAGAAAATTGTAGTCCTCCCTCGTCACCATCAGGATCACCTTTACCCTGTTTATTTTTCTTCATTTATACCCATTTCCCCTGACTTTTGATAGGTTTTGTTATTATCTTTGGCCTCACTATTTAAATACCCTAAGAGTTTATTCTCCTCTTTACTCCCTGAACCTAGAACAGTAGACATTAAAAATATTGGACAAATCAATCAGTGAATTAATAAATGTTTTAGGAGTCTACTGACTTCTAAGTGTTTCTATTTAAGTAAAGCTTTTGCTTATTGATAGTACTAACCTGATGAAATTATGAAGGCTCGGTTTGCTGGAGTGATTTGCATTGTAGAGGGAAGTTTGTTGAATTTTTCCGTGTCCCTCAAGCCCAGCATACAACTAGCTCTATCCAGTGCCAGAATCAAATGTTACTTTTGAAAGACTTTTGTTCAACCCTAAATCATTCTGCACATTGCAATGGAAACACGACTGTAGGATGACTCATGGCATGGCTCCCCAAACTCCCAGGGCCTCCTTTCTTGGCTCCTCCCAATCACCTATTAATTGACTATTTAAAATGGTCCCAGAGAGGAAAATCTCATTTGAAAGCCAGCCTCCCTGTGATTCAGAGGCGATAAATGTGCATTTTGGCTTTTCGTCCTCCTAGAGGCACAGTGCAGCTTGTCTCATCTGTTTGGTAGGTGACCAAGTGGAGTCTGGTTTCCATCTGAAGCTCAGTCATGCTTGTGAAGTGATGATTAAGATGTCTGTGGAAGGACTTTGGTATCTTTCCTAGGAACAGAACAAAACTATAAAGTATAAAACCTCCCAAGTGGCTCTTACTCTAAAGCCAAGCCTATATATGAAACTTATTTATACATTTGGTGATTAAAAAAATAAAACAAAAAACAAAAACAGTAATACCCACGTTAGTCTTGAGTATTTCTTTCTTTTGCTCTCCTTTCTCCTTTCCATGACCCAGATCTACAGAACCAATTTGCTGCATTTGCCTGTTTTCCATCTACCTTGCGTATTAGATGAAGCCTACATTCCCATCAAAACCCTTTTAAAAAGACATTCGGCCTCTTATGATGTATCAATTGTGATCATTTAACTTTTAAGGGATACTTTTCACAGAAATCTTGAAAGTACTTTTGCTTCTTTTCTTCCAGGAAAATCTTACTGAGAGTTAGTGGACATATGCCCTAACACTTTCTGATTTGGTAGAAATGTCCAGCAGCAACTAACTTAGATGTCGATGCTGATAATAACTTCAAACCTCATAATCACAACATGTGTTTAGTGCAACTTGTGTTCACAGGGTCACATGGTGAGTTAATTAATATGTGAGCATCTTTGTGAGTGCTGACTTTAACTACCATCTTGCCTTTAAAAATAAACCTGCAAGAGGTGTTTAACTTCTACTAAAACAAATATAAAGTAGAGTTATCTTCCCTTATTCTTAAGTGGTCTCCCTACCATCAGCCTTTTCCCTATCTAGAACATCTTGCTTAGCTAGGTAAATATTTTTAAGAAATTGTTTCACATGTTATGTCACTATTAAAAGACTTCATTTTACATTTTCAGTAGACACAAACTCAATTTCTCTCTGTCTCTCTGTCTCTCTCTGTCTCTGTCTCTGTCTCTGTCTCTCTCTCTCTCTCTCTCTCTCTCTCTCTCACACACACACAGACACACACAGACACACACACACACACACACACAGTACCAACTCTATAAGAGGCAGTGGGCTAGGCTAGCAGGAAGTACAAAATAAATAAGATACAGTTTTGTTTTTTTTCTCTCAGATACACTTGAATAAAGGCTAAATTTGAAATCTTTACATTCAACGGCTTTTAAAATTTGATCATAACCTACTTTTTAAAACTTACTTTGCATTGATATTTAGATAAACTCTGTTGAAGCCTAAAATATCATGCTTATTCTCCATGAGTAGGTCTTGTGCATCCTTGATTCCTACCTGGGTAAATATTTTTCCTTACCTGTTTTCCCCACTCCTTTCCTTTAAGGCCTGCTCACGTCGTAGCCTTTCCTTAGAGTGTTCCCTGACCCCTTGTTTACAGGGCTTTCACCTTCACCTTGGGCTTTGTGCATTCCTTTGCTAGTTGACTTTCCATTCCTGTATCTTCTCTTTCAAAATTGCCTGTGACCTTCCTGAGGACAGAAACTATGTTTTGTTTGTTTTTTTTTAATATCTCTTACATTTAGAAGGTGTTCAATATTTGCTTCCTTCTTAAAGTCCATCATTTTACTTTGTTGTTGTTGTTGTTATTTTCCACATAAGTGGAACTTCTAAAGTTCTAAGTTCTTTTTTTTTCCCCTAGTCACAGGCAGCTGTCTCGGGGCGAACTCATTTCAAATTCTTTTAACTTTCTGTTGCTGGGCCTTTAATGTAAAAAATAAAAAGCCTCCAAGTTCACTTATATAAGTATCACATCACATCCTTAGAGATTTTACCGAACTGAGTGACATTTCTGATGTTTATAGATGTTTATAAATGATCCATAGTTAGAAATGAAACTGTAAGTGGTGAGGTAGAAGGATTGGCAATCTGGCTCAAGTGTCACCAACTGATAGATATTTTTTTTTTGTTTCCAGTCTGGATTTTCAGTCACAGAAGCTCTTAAATAATTTGTGCTAAACACATTCACAAATTAATTAATTTATAAAAACAGATTCTGCCCCAGTTAGTCCCTTCCTGAAAGTTTCTACCTGGGGAGGGAGGGGGAATATTGTCTAGAAATTTGGAGAATAAGGTAGAAGCAAAGGATATTGAATTCTTTAAGGACATCTTTTATCAAGTGATGATACCCCGAAGAGCTTTCTTTCTCTGATTAGCCTGAACTCATTATCTGGGACCTAAACACAGGACCGACTAATTTCTAATCTTCCTAAATTCCTTTTGTGATCTCTCCTTTGGATTTACACTTATTACAAGTTCGCACTCTCATTGTAATGCATTGCCGTAGTCTGAACTTCACGGCGTATCATTTCTAACTTACTACTTTCCAGGCGGTTTGCTCTTTGCTAACCACACTGTAGGTGAATCCCTTCTGGACTGGTCTTCAGGGGACAGCTGATCCACTCTATAGGTTGAGAATTTTTACTGTCTTTACTTTTCTCTAACTTCTGGTGTATATTCTACATTTACAGCAAGATGCTGACTAGAGAGAGCTTATTCTAAAAATGATTTATACATATTTATTGGTAAGGAATATCACCTTTTGCAAGAAATGAACTTAAGACTTCTTATAGTACTGTTGCTTCTTCACAGCTATTCGGGTGTTTGAGTTACAGCATGCTTTGTGAAAAGTGAGCCAAGACTTATAATCTCTCAAAGTAAGTAATAATAAGAAGACAAGTTCAAACATGCAACTCTAACAATAAATGAAAATAGTTAAGTCAGGGGATGAGAACAACTCTTGTTAATGTTAAACTATGTTGATTTTTTTATTGATGCTCAATAATCCAACAATTTCTTCTTTTAGGATCAATGTTTATCACATTTAAAGATAAATGCAGGAGGAAAAATTTTTGTAAATCTTTCAGATGTCAAGATTAGATATGTAAATATCAATTACTTGTTTCTGTTGGACATTGTGTTATAAGAGAAATCATCCCCGTTTTAGGATAGCTGAGTCTGACCCTCCTCTAAACCAAGTGTCACTGGCAAATGAAACAAATTAAATGAAATTAATCTTTGAGGAGCTGCAGTAAAAGAAATCCCTCTTAAATATAAATAATACTAGAACAGAATGTGCTCATTAAAAAAAATACTGACTACAGTTGTTCAAAGCCAACTGAAGAATTCTGCTTCATGTTTTAGCAGGATTCTTTCTCTATTGTATAAGGCGTGTGACAGTGTAAGTAATGAAATCATGGAAACTGGTACTGGTAATACATCGAGGCCCTTCTTGTAAACAATGCACCAGTATTAACTGTTCAAACATATAGATTAACAATTTACATAATGTGTCTTCCTCAAGTTTGTTTGACTAAAAGGAAGAATTAGTGATTTAAGATCTAAATAAATATGAAATGATTTTTGTCAAAATAATTTTTAGTTATTATTGCTCGTTTAGCTGCCATAACATATCTTACAGAACTTTAAATTGTATCTTCACAAATATCTTATTTCATCAAACAGACCATAAGCCCTTGAAAGCTTTCCACAAATTTTACTTCTTTGTATTTCTCTTATTAATAAGAAAGAAATTTGTATGGGTTCGGTATGAATAAATATGTTTTGGATTTTTGATTAAGGAAGGAGATGTGTGGTTTAAAATATGATTTATATACTACTCAAATTAGCAATTTACAAAGAATAAGAACATAATTAGATTCACAGTAAGTCTAATTTAAACATATTTCAATGGCTACCTAAAGGCCCACTCTAGATGTTATAGAGTGATAACACTTCATTTTCTAAATGCAGAAGTACTATTTAGCAAAAGGCTCTAATTAACAGTGTAGTAAATACTGGGATTGATTTTTATCATGCAAATAAACTGCTGACTGATACATAGGCATTTGTTATATAGTCACATTCTTCACAATTCAAGATGTGATACATCACATAACCATTAAATTAGGCAAGCCTGTAGAAAACAGGTGAGAAAAAATTGTGCTCATAAAGTGATCTATAATTTTTTTTTTTTGTAAAACAATCAGGTGAGTTAACATTTAATAATTTTTATGATTTTTTTATATTTTATAATTTTTTGAAAGGACAACATTAGTACTAAACAGAGATTAAGGGAAATGTTTTATTCTCCCAGCCTAAAAACAAGTCCAGTCCCATGGCTGTTTCTTGCATAAAGCACACACAGATTATGAGAAACAGAAACTTTGTGATCCTTGCTTGATATTACATTACTGAACATTTAATAATTTAAAAATGATAAATTATTTAGAAATCAACAACTGTATTTATAAGAAGGAACATATAGTAATGGAAAATTTCCATCTGTGTAAATTATTTTAAGAATATACAAATAAGGAAAATGATGATTTATAAAGAATTATCAAAACGAGACATCACACCCCATATTTGTGGACCAGAAATAATGTCATATGACTCTCTATTGATGACTCCAAAAGGAAGAAATATATTGAGACTGAATGAACTATAATAAAGTTTCTCTTTTTTTATTGCCACAATTTATAACCCACTTATGTTCTGAATTTGCTGTAAGTTTATAATAACCATATGTGTGTGTATAAAATTATGAATTCAAAATTTTTTTTAGATACCTCAAAACTCTCCAAGCAAATCTGTTTCCCACGACAACAGTTAACCACGACAGGCTTAACACAGCTGTTCAGCTATTGCTAGTGCATCTGGGCTCTCATGCTTAGTATTTACAGATGACTCAATTTTGGGGAAATAACCCTAGATTTCGCCAAACTCTGCGTGCGGTTCCACAACTGATCCCCATCCTTCCTTATGGCTTGAGATCTGCGGTTCTCCCACTCTCTTTTCTCCTGTTGAAAATCAGATTTCCTAAGAATAGTCACACGGGCGTTTTCAAGTCCTTAACCGTCACCCTTTCTGTTTTATTGTCCACCTCCTCAGCTTATCGAGAGTGTCCTTCTTGCAGCTTCACACCTGGAACTGGACACACTTCTGAGTGGCAGAAGCAGCACACAGTCTCGTATCTTCCTCGTTCTGGACATTAATTTTCTGATAACAGCCAAAAAGGACATGTATTTTTAGAAGCTACCTACTACTAATCTTGCGGTTAATTAACAGTCGTAGATTTATTTCCTAGGAACTATTAATTCAGTTCTTACGCAATCCGAATTTATAAAATGCATATTTTTTAATTTAAATACGCAGCTTACAAATAAGTTGTGCAGGATTTCATCTCGTTGGTTCTTTTTGTAGTATTCTAGATCTAGCCTTAGCATCTCAGCTCTCCAGTGCATCCTCATGGATTGCGGCCAGACCTGAAATTCCTGTTCTGTTTATTGCAATCTTCTTCTCAAAAAACAAATTGAGTCAGACATCTCAGCCTGGTGTTCAAAGTCCTGTGTAACAAGGCGCTTGCTTGGTGGCTCCCAAAGTCCCGTGGAGAAAGCGTGGCATGTGAAAAAGTGGCCACTCAGCAAATCTAGTTTCTAGTCTGACTGTGACATTTGTGGTTGGTAACTGAGGAAGCCACTTGGACCCAGTGTTCCTATCTGCATTAGAATGGGGGGATATTAGGCCACTGACCTACTTTAAAGATTTTGGGGACTTTAAAACAGATGGTGCAGCAAAAATGAAAGCCTGTAAAGACATAAGGTCTTGGCGAGGCTGAGAACGTCAAGGCCCTTGCTGTGCTGTTGAGAGCCTTTTGTGATCTGGCCCTGGCCTGCCTGCCAAGTTTGTTTTTCCCGCATGGCTGCAGACTCCTCTCCTGAACATCTAGACACATTTTGTTTCCTCCTAGTCCTTAAACACATTCATATGCTTATGCTCCTGTCTGTAGTGATACTTCCTGGGACATTTCCCCGGAGCTTAGTCTCTCTCATTCTCTCTCTCCTGTATGTCCACTCTCTCTCTCCTCCTCACTTCCCACCTCTCATTCAAGGCCAAACCCAAATGCCATCTCTTTGGTCATACTTTAATTTCCCTAATCAGAACCAACCGCTTCCTTGAGAGTATTCCCGCAGAACGAGATGGGCACCTTTCGTATTTCATTTTCATCGCCTGCCCTACGTTCCAGGTGGTCTCATCACAAGCAGCAGGTGCCATGCGCTTCCATCTTCCGACAGTCCTTGGGATTGTGCCTTCCATGGCAGGGGGATCCCAGCCTGCCTCCCTGCGAATCTCGGGCTGTGTGTGCAGTGCTGCTCAGGACCAGGCGTCCCCACGTCTGCCTTGAGGACCCTTGACGAGTGTTTGCTCATGCACATTAACACTGACTCCTCGTCTTCCTGTCTTCCTCAGCTTCATGTCCCCATGTTAGTGGCCCTAATATGGAATTATATTCATTTCTGTGCTGGGGTTTTGGAACATGCTTTCATGCTATTTGGAGTACGTATTGCATCGTGCCCATGCTGACCATTTTTGCTCTACTTCGCTCGCTTATCTTAGGTTGGTTCTTCCGAGCTGGACATTTTCCAAATTGTTCTGGGCTCCTGCCAGTCTCAGTCGCATGTAGAATCCAGTCCTGTTCTGGTGTTAGGGCAGTTATCACCCTCTCTTTTGACAGCTAATCTCGCACCCCAGGACCTGCACCTAACAGATGCAGAATGTATTCTCAGGCTCTATGACTTGTTAATAGTAGAGCCTAAAAATGACATTTATAGAGTGTTCACTCTGTGTCAGGTTCTGTTCAACTTTTCTGTTTATGGGGAAGAGGGAACGAGTGAAGATTTTTGGGTAGAAGAATAACATGTTTGTATTTATCTTTAAGAAGATCATTTTTGGCTGCAATAGTGGGAATTAATGAAAGGAGGTGGGAATGAAAGGTTCCAGATAGAAAAGATGAGGGCGGCCGTGAGAATGGAGGGGAAATGGCAGTTGGAGACAGTTTATATGGTAAAGCAACAGAACTTAGTGGCTGGTTTGCTAAAAAGGAGAAGGGCGTTTGGGAGGGGGAGAATCATGGTGACTACAGGACCCCGGCTTGGGTGACTGCAGGTGGTGGTGTTATCAACCACAAAAGGCCACTTCAGAGGAGGACAACAGGGGAGCTTTGAGTGCAGAGCAAATATGCAAATATGAGGGGGTTCTGGGAATGAGCTAAGTTTGGGGTGTCTGGGAATCATTCTAGAGGACACACATTTTATAGGCAAAAGGGCGTGTTGTTCTGGCATTTAAAAGTGCCATTAAATGCTTTTGCATATCCTCTCTGCAGATTAGGAAATCGAATTTAACGTTCCCAGATTTCACGGCTAAGCCAACTCCTAAAAATAGGAGAAAAACACAGAAAGGTGAAACGCACATATTATTTCATCTGCCGGAAATCCAAATCTCAGATAGCTGAGGCTTTGGGAGTGAAGTAGCTTGGAGGCATCACTTCAAATCAATTTTCCTCACAGTTCTGCTTGGAGTCACGTTCCCTCATGCAAAGAAATACCGGTGTGGGTGAAAGTGCTAAAAATGACTTACCTGAAAGACGATTTTAAAAAACAAAGTTCTCTGCCAGTCTCTGTGAGTTTAAAAGGATTCACACCGTATATCGTGTATTCTCCCTTTTATGTGTCATATAAGGATGGGTTCTTGCCTGACATTGTCAGAGCCCCATGTTCTTAATCATCTCAGACCTGGACTGGCAGATCCAATGGTTCTGACCCAATACATAATTTTTTAGGTGAGCTATGATGTGAAAATTGTTGGTAAGCATTTTTGTAAGGCACGCTTAAAGTCGATATTTATTCATGAAAACATACCAGTTGAAGTCTTACTATATTCCAAGTACGTGGCATTGAGTTCATTTTTATAGACTTTCATAACAAAGAAAAAGCTTAAATTAACAATAGTCAACTAAATGTTTTAAGAGAGAATAAGAAAACACTTGTTAAGGGATCGTATTTTTTATTATTATTATGTAAGTATGTTTTGAATATCTTTCCATGTAAGTACAAGTCCTGAGAGGAGAAATGAGATCTTCAGTGTTCAACTTTTCCTATGCTTTCTCAAATAGTTCTTCACACAAAGCATTTATTCAAACGTTTTATGAATGAATAAATATGATCACTTTAGACTTATTCATCCATTAATCCATCCATTGAATAAATATGAATGAATTTTAATTCCGAGAAAGGTACTAGTATACTTGTTTGGTGCATTAAATTAAAAATGAAAACAACCTCGTCTCCAGTTCTGAAAGAATGCCGTCTTCTCAGCAAATTACTGTGATAACGGAAATAACCGATAATGCAGTCAGGTGTGCTAAGCAGCACTGGCGCAAAGCGTTTCTGGTGTGTAGAGGATGCTCAGAAGGATTGCAGCTAAATGATGGGGAAGGGTAGGAGCTTCGTGTTGCTTTTTTCTGTTGCGTCTGATACTTTGCTCGATACTTTGCTTCTCTTTACATATTTTTTTTTCAATTTTAGAACCAAGTCTATACTCTCAATATTTCATGTGGCCAGTATGGCAGTGGATATATACTGGACACTTACTGGAGGGTCTCTGCCATAGCTTCTCTGGGAACTATCTTATGATCCCACCCTTGTAGGTCACACAAGTCCTTTCATAAAATGACTACCTCGTGACTGGGGAAAGCCACCTGATTCATACTGTATAGAACTTCTTTCCTAGAATTCTAGAACTGAGACCTGGAAAATGAGATATATTTTCTCAGGGAACTGGACTTCATGTCTTACCAAGAGCCAGTGGAAGGCTTACCCGCCATGCGGATGTGAGAATGAAGGAAACCAGTCCACACACACAGAAGAGACAGCAGATCCACACAAAGGAGAGAGGAAGACTGAAAGTTTCAGTGACTTTGTACTCTGGGTTCTGAATCCTTCCAGAAGTTTCAATAGAATTCATGTCGTTAAGCCTAAGGGACCTTTTTGGATCTTTATAATAAAGTTCCATTTTCTGCTTAGGCTAATTAGAATTGACTTCTGCCATTAAAAAAATATCCTAAATAATAATCTGTTGTTTGTCTCCTCAGAATTCTTCCTTCACACTTGTCTATTCGCCTTCTACCAACATCTAGATATTTCTTCGGGGGAATTAAAAAGAACATATTTTTAATCATTACGGTGGGAGTGGGGGAGTTGGTGACACTGACTGCACCCTCAGGCCCAAGGCAAGGTCCTCATTGTCAATTAGCAAAACCCTTACTCTTCCTGTCCGTGATGGGTTTAACAATGGTCCTGTGACTGCCCAGTTAAGTGGTTGGGGCATAGAGATGCTAAGTGAGAGAGTCTGGGGAAAAGGCCGGCATCCTCATTTGAGGAAGCGGCTGGAGATATTCCTATTCTTTCCAGACAACGTGGCTGAAGAGTGTGGAGCCTGGGCCAGCAACAGACCTTCTTACTGTGAAGGGAGTCAGGCAAGGGGCAAGGGAGGAGTACAGAGCGAGAGAATGCCGAGAAGCAGACACATGATGGCTTTCTGAGTCAAATTTTGATAGAAATCAACACTAAATACGTAAATTTATTTTTCCTTCCTGTTTTTTTTTTTTTTTTTTTTTTTTTTTTGGTTTCAGTCATTAGTCACTTGGATTTTCTACTCCTAAACAAAAGTGTCATAATCAACAGCAGTGCCTTCAGAATTTATATAAATATTTTTTGCTAACCTCTTGGGGACTGAAAATCTCCTGATTTACAGACTCTGGATTTATAAATTCAGTTGCCTCCGGGCTGTCCTTTGTGAAATATGGGTCTGCCAGTATTGCTCTTACTTCCATGTTATAGTGAAACTCCATTTTGACAAATGACAGTAACGAACAAAGACCAGGACACAATTGACGAGGCAGGAGAATGAGATAGGCTGTCTTGACCAGGGCTGTGCTAAGATGGTATTAAGACATGCTTAGCAATTTGAGTAACCTCAGACGCCTTCGTTTCTAGAACATGATTTTTTTTTTTTGTGAATACTTTCAACTAACAGTTTTAGGTTTTTAGACCTTGAGGATTGGAAAACTTCCTGACAAGGCATATTGTAGATAAAATCACACCTCCTGAAGCCGGCCGCCTACTCTACAAATTGTTAAATTATCGCTTTGACTTAGAGAGCCATTTGTTGTAGAAATGGGTGGTAAACATTTTCGGTAACTTAAAATCGAAGTTGATCAGATGATCTATGATTGAGCTAGTCTTCCTTTCCAGTGAGGTGTTCTCGAAGGGTCTTGAGAGTGAATGTTGCGTTCTTTGCCAGCGCTGAGCCCTGGCCTCCCTGTTCCTCCACTGCAGAAGCCCAGAACTTTCATTTCCTGCAAATATAGACGCGCTAACATCCTCTTTCCTTTTCTTCCTCTAACTTCTTCTCCTCTCCTCTTCCCCCGTTTCTCATTCCGACAAACTCTCAGAAGATTTTTACTGAGAATATTACGTCTCATGATAAAACCGATAAATTGCTAACCGAGCCAGCCAAATCTTCATTCATGCTTAACTTGAATCACCAGCTAACTGTCTAAGACACAACACTAAATGCTCTGTTTACCCGCCTCTCTACTTTGCATCTTATCCTTTAATGGAAAAGCTATTTTTAGATTTCTACGCTGTGTGATTACAAGTGTTAGCTGCCTTATCTTTCCTTGTAAGATGAGTAAATCCATTTTATGCATTTTCTGGACTCTCTGTTCCTTTGTCACAGGGTGCTTCTCGTATACTGGGACCTCACATGCTTGAGCAGACATGTTATTTGTGTAGCTAGTCAAAAGCGCCGGTTTAAGAAGCATTTTCTTTCTTCAGAGGCCATGAGGGGGTTTAGAGAAAAATAATCCTTTCCTTTGCTCATGCAGTGACCTTTAGAAGTCACATTCTAGATAATAACTTCTTAGAGTATTGTGTGATCTACTAGACTTGAGACCGAAATGTCAAGTTTACAAAAGGATCTCAGATGTAACGTTCTTTCCTGTAATGGCAAACGCAACCGTGGAAGAATGAGAACAGGGCAGCTGCGCAGAGAGGTTAGTAGCTTGTCCAAGGTCACACAGATGGCAGTGGTAGAGCAGGAATTCAAGCTCGAGCCCGCCTGGTCCCGATGTCTAGGCCCTTAGCCACAAGAATCAGAATCGCAAAGATTCAGGCTAGGTGGAGAGCCAGAGGAAAGAAAGAGCAATCAGGGGATCGTTCATAAACTATATAAATGCCTAATCAATGTACCGTATAATTGAAACTAATAAAAAAAAAAAGCTTTGAAAGATTAAAAAAAAAAGACTTGCAAAGATTCAGTGGGCCAGGTGTAGCTACACACACTGTGACGTCACAGCGAGTGGGAATTGCATCTTTCATTTCTGTATGTCTTGTGCTTATACAGTGTTTTACCTCGACAGATGTCAATTTAAATAGGCCCCCAATGGGCCTAAAGACAGGGTGGGATCTTGATGGAAGCGAGGCTGGGCTGAGGGCTTGGGAGGGACTCGCTCTTATGATGAAGCTAAGAAGGGATTTAAAAATTTGTGATAAGAACACTTAATGTGAGACCCACTCTCTTAACAATGTTTGAAGTGTATAACACAGTGTTGTTCACTACAGGTTCCGCGTGGCACAGCAGGTCTCTAGAACTTAGTCATCTCGCACACCTGAAACTTTATACCTGTTACAGAGCGAATCCTCATGTCCCTCCTCCTCAGCCGCTGGCGAGCACAGTTTTACGTTCTGCTCCTTCGCGTTTAACTCGTTTAGATGTCTCCTCCACGTGGAGTCGCGGGGTAGTTGTCCTCCTGCGACTGGCTTATATCACTTAGCATAAAGTCCTCCAGGCTTCCCCGCGTTGTTGTGTATAGCATGCTTCAAGAAGTGGAGGTTTTTGGTGTGAAGAGCAGCCGTGTACCGATGCTGGTGCTCAGGTTTCCCGGGCTGTGGCATGCTTTCTCCCCTTCCTCCGTAAGACATCCTTTAGTTGTTAGCCGGGCACAGCAGACGGCAGACGCAGTGTATGCAGCCTCCAAGAAATGCCCTGGCAGAGCAGGGGGACACCCTTTTCTTCTGCGTCTGTCTTCCTGCATGGAACGGGGACCGAATGGCGGGACTCCAACAACTGTCGTGTGCCGTGAGGGAAACTTGAGAGTCAAGCATCAAGGTAGCAGCTGTCTTTCTCAGAATGGATATCTTTGGACACTTGCATGTGAGAGTGAAGGAAACTTCTATCCTGTTTAAGCCACAGTTATTTTTTTTAAACGTTATGCATAGCTGAAACTTATCACACCTAATACATGTGTATAATTTCATTTGATCCTGACAATAACCCTCCGAGATTAGGTACTATGATTATCTCCATTTATAGGTGAAGAAATTGAGGCCCAGAGAACCTAAGTAACTGTCTCGGGGTCACACAGCTGCTGAGCAGTAATGCTGTGATGCCAGCATCCCCTCTTAGGCACTGCAGGGCGTGGATCATATGTAAGATGAATCAGACACAAAGAGCCCCTCTTGGTCTCATGTCTCTCGTTAGGCTGCCTTTTTAATAAGACCAAATGATGGGTCTGACCTTTATTAAACGTGGATAGTGCAGAGCAAAACTCTTATCACAAGTACTAGTGGAGAATACAAGATGTTTGGGTTGGGCTGTTTTGACTTTGTTACTGAAAATCCAATTTGAACTGACTTGGAGAATGAAGACATTTGTCAGTTTACGTAACGGGAGATTCAGACAGAGAGTGGTCTCAGGGTCTGTTGGTTCATCAGCTAAGTCATGTAGGCTGATGAGCTCATGAGTGCTCATCACACGAGTTCTCTTCACCTCTGTTCTGTGGCCCACAGTGTCAGCTTTATCCAGAAGCTGGTTCTCCTTGCGGGGACAGCAAGGCTGCTTGTAGCATTCAAGATCACATACTTTTTTATTCATGTCTAGCAGAAAGGAAGAAGGTATTTCCTCATCTTTGTTTTAAAATTGAGGTAGAACTTTCTCACGAGCTCTCCATCAACCTTGGCTGTAGATGTAGGACATTGGTTGTGTATAATCTGAAGGGAGATGCTAATTGGCAAATGACACCCTGGGAGTGGATGAGGTGCCTGGCTGCCTGCTGGCAAACACCTTATTTGTGACGTTGACAAAAGGACACTCCCAATGGGCCAAATAATTAGACATCTGCACTGCATACCTCCCTCCTCCAAGTCCTACATTGAGACTACAGTGGTGACTAAATTCCCCTCCTCCGTTGATCAGGCGATTTAGTACAGGACGTACCCTTCATAACCAGATGTGGCAACAAAGGTGAACTACGGTAATGCTCGTGCTATGACAGATCCACAAGCAGAGTGATTTGGTCACCTCCCTCATCCTAAATGCTCTACCTCTATTAACACAGCCTAACGCCACATTCGATGTTTGCGAACTGCAATAAACGGTCAACTTATGTCAACTTGAACTCCTGCATGTTTTCTGTAAGGGCTACTCTTCAGATCCATCCCTATCAGGCAAAGAGGTTCAGAAGAGCTTGTAAGTGAGAAAAAGGGGCCACAAACCTGAGACCAAGAGAGTCAGCAGAGTGACCAAAAGAGTCAGATGCTTCCATCTTGGAAGTGACTAATGGTGTGTGGCTTGTCCCTGCCCTGCCCGTTTGTGAGTGGGAATCTTCTTTCTTGAGCTACGCATTAAGAGTATATTGATGTGTTTAAAGTCATGGCCCAATTCCCAGCATCTTGAAGGAATTCATCAGTAAGACTTTGCTGTGTGGACGGAAACCGTCCACACCTATAACCTGGGCCTCCGTCTCTCCAGAGCATTGAGATGCGTGGAAGGCACGGCTTCCAGGACTCGGCCGCCTCCTCCCCCGTGCTTCCCTTGTTGGTGCTCTCCTCCCAGAATGCAAGGCTCCTCCCCAGCCCCCTCAAATTCTTTCTCACTTTCTTTTTTGGCAGAGCGGGAGGGTGTGGCTTGAGGAGGTTGCAGCCTCTGCCCAGTCTACAAAGGGAGGAAACTGACAGGAGCGCCTGGCAAGCCTTGACAGACGTTTCCTGGGTTTTGTGCCTAAAGGCAGGCACTGGGGAAAGGATTAACAATTAGAAATGTCTAACAATAATCATTAGCAAGGTCTTTGCTTGCTCCCAGGCAGACAATTCTTGTTCTTTTTCAGGTTGTAAACCTTGTGTCATCAGAAGAAGGTGATTCCTGAATCGGCTTTGTAGGATGCTAGGGCAGCAGAGTTTCCTCCAAGTGTCTGGCGATCGGTCGTCTGTCCATCACAGACTTTGGTGTTTTGCATTTTTCTCTTGATGGCATCACAGGCACTTTAGGGGACGATTTGAGATACTGCTTCAGAGAGCACTGGCCAACGGTCATTTAAAATCGGAGACTTAGCCACAATATTAAGATAATGATACCTATAAAGCCATTTAAAATAATTTTTGTATTTAGAAATGAAGTCATCATTCCTGGTTTGACTAGATACCTGTTTAAATGACTAACTCTACCTCAACTTAATTGCTGATCTTCATATTGGAAGTTAATACATAATTTTAAAATCAATACTTTCTCTTCAACACTCAACAATTGCTGCCTTGATTCTCTATAAATTAAAAGTGTCTCAAGTGACCCGCCTGTACTAATACTTCATTATCAAAGCTTCCCTGATAGCAGCACAATATTATTGTCATGGAATTCCCTGTTAGCAGATAAATAGGGACTTTTATTGCCAAGTAATTTTAAATGAGTGAGAGTTAATTTTTCCCTCAACTAAATTCCTCAAAGGCTAGAATTGTTATATATATATGTGTGTGTGTGTGTGTGTGTGTGTGTGTGTGTGTGTGTGTGTATATAGCAATTATATATATATAATGTAGTATATATATTATGTATTATATATATAAATAAATATATATACATACACATATATACGCATTTGCTTCTTCCAAAATAGTCATTGAATCTCCTTTTACATTTCTGTTCCTGCTGATATCACTCTAGTTTCAATGATCATGTCTTCTTACCTGCACAGTTGTAACCTGTCTCTCTTTATAATTTGTTCTTATCTCAATGTGCCCTATGTGCAGGGGCCGGACTCTTTGGAACAGTTCTCATTTTGTTACTCTCTTGCACAAAAGTGGTTTTTAAAAATGCCCACATTTTTTAAACTAAAGAGTACAAAATCTTTTGCCAGATGTTTTTGAATTGCCCAGGTCCGATGACCTCTTAACTCTTATTTGACATTTCCTCTCGCATTTTGAATTGTTTGACCTGAATTTTTTTTTTCCAGAACTTGTTTCTCCCTTATCTTCTAGAACAGCATTCTATCTTGACGCTACCATCTCTGTTAACTGTGTCTTAGTCTTTTTCACTGGATCTCATGTCTCTCGAATGTTGATATCCTCTAACAGATGCTTGGCCTCTTCTGTTCTCTCTCCGATTGCATGTTCTTTTGGAGAGACCCAACTTATTCTCATGCATTAACTTTCACGTATGGTGAGGACTGCAGAGTCTTGTCTACCTGGTTCCAAACTTGCATTTTCAAATGCCTAGTGAGGAAACCATTTGTTTGTGTCTTCCATTAAAGTGACTTCTTCAATGGCCAGAAGTAGTTGCATTATTAAATTTAGAGAAAACCCCATTTTTCTTGTGTGTAAATGACGTATAAACAATCTACAATGGTAAATCGACATTCTGTAATGGATGAAGAAGAGAGAAGGACAGTGGCAAGAAGTTTTTACTTTTGACTTTGGCACTTATTTGCCATATAACCTTAAAAACATCATTTAAACTCATGGGGCCTCAGTTCGGTGTCTTTAAAATATGAGCTAATCAACTTGAGGGTAGTTTGTGTGGTCGAAAATGGGCCGGGTCCAAAGTCTTGTCTTGGTTCTGCCCCAAAAGAGCAAAAGGACGTTGGCAGGTCATTCCACCCTCGTAAGTCTTCCTTTCTTGTGAAAAAAGGAGATTGGATTAGTTACCCCTTCTTCTAAAAGACCTGTTGCACACACTATTATTTTATTGTGAGGGTCATAAAATTGTGAAAGCGTTTTGTCAGTTGATAGGTTTTATACAGTTCTAAGGTATTATTAACAGCTACAAATAATTAAGTTTATTTGTTTTAAATGAATGACTAACGCAATTATACACTGCAAGTTGAGCACAACCAGAAGGAGCACCTGAAACAGGAAAAGTATAAAAACCTAGTAAAAGATAAAGGGAGCTGCTTTGTACTTCCCTTTATCTTGTGATGCAGTGTAGAAATCCTATGATATGGTAAAGAGATAAGTTGCTATATGACTCAGAATTCTCAAAGGTTTTAAATTATAGGGGGAAAGAAATTGTAACCCTTCTAATTCATGAGGTTTTCTTGTTCATATTTTCTGTCCCATTCAGGCACCAGCTGAGCAGTCAACCAGTTTTTATCTTCTCTCCTAGGCGATGATTGTAGAAGAGATTTGAGTAGCCATCCTTCCTTGATCCAACTTCTAGTCTGCCACAGGATGCGCGCGTGCGCGCGCGCGCACACACACACACACACACACACACACAGAGATTGAGAGAGAGAGAGAAAGAGAGAGAGAGAGAGAGAGAGAGAGAGAGAGAGAGAGAGAGAGAATAAGCGTGTTTGAAAGTCAATTCATTTGGAAATCCAATCTGGGCAACTTAATTGACATTATACCTATCTTGATTTTATGCAACTTGACATTTATAACTCTATAATGTTAATTTTACAACAACAAAGGTAATTTTAAAACATCAATTATAAGTCAGATATCCATGTTTTGTATGTATTAGGCATAAGTATATCTAAAATGTTTTTTATTTCATCAAAACTTAACTTACTTCAGATGTTTGTCTTGTTTTTAATTCAAACAACAACTCTTTTCTATTTAAGCATGAGGATCAACTTCTCTTAAAATTTACCTTAAAAATTTACTCTCTTAATTTCTTTAACTGGGCTATGCAGAAGATGTTCCCTCTGAGACCTGAATCTATTCAGACTTGAACTTCTTCAGTGGCTTCTACCTCACCGATGAAGAGTTCCAGACAGGTTATTCATTAATTATTGTCATCAGTAGCCTCTCTCACAGTATTAGCTGTCAGATTCACTGCTTAGCCTCTTTTGTCATCGGCCTTAGTAAGACCAACCTGGGTTTACCCTTCATTACAATGCAGAGGCTGTAATGAAGAGAGGAGGCGTGGAATGTCACCTTGCCGTACCAGTTGTCATTCCTGATGCTGTGAACCATTTCCCAGCTTCTTCTTAGTCATTTCCTTTCAACTCTCAGGTGGTGTATGTTTTATTTCTTGGACTTGGTTGGGTAGCTATTTAACACTGAGATGTGCAAATGGTTTCTTTATATTGTCATTTGCTTTTAAGAAGAGTTCAGTGTCGAGGAGGGCTACATGGTTTCAAGCTTTATGATACTGTATTCAAGATTTTTATCTCTTTGTGTTTCCAGGTTCTAATTAACTAAAAGCGTTATCATCAGTCACTGGTTTATCTGAATCAATCTTGTTTCTATGGTGATACTATTGAGATTGACTGGGATGTGTTCACCTTGACCCTTGGGGCGGGGTAGGGAAGTGGAGGAGGAGAATGGCATTGTGATTGGACTGGGAAACTTTGTGCCATTTATTAACACATTTATGAGGTATCAACATGCATGACATCTCTACCAGATGGCCTGTGAAATAGAGAAAGTATGCATACATTTTATTGCTCAAGTTTAGGTTAGTAGAAGTGGGTGGATAAGAAAAAATTAGGAACAAAAGCCTAAGAAATGGCTGAAGTTCGTCTTAAATAATTTAAGAATTTTTTTTCCAATTAAAATAAAAATATACAAGCACAAGGTCTTTTGGTGAGTTCTAATACATACTATGGAATAAGTTTGCTTATTCGTTCCTTCAGGCACATTTTTAGGTATTTGCTATATGTGTCAATTTGTGCTACACACTGAGGATATATGTTTCCTTATTTTCGTTGAGGAAATCATGGTCTAATGAAAGAATAGATATACATTTAAGTCTAATCTGATAGTGATTGAACAGTCTGTTACAAGTCCTGGTGTGTGGTCTTCCCCTTCTGTTTCACAACTTGCCATTAGGGTGACAGCAATTTCCAACCCTTTCAGGCCGAAGGCATGCCTATGAGTGTCCTAGGCCATTGAAAAAGCGATCTCCAGCATAGTACAATTAGGAAAGGGGTATCCTGTGGAATGGAAAGCCCACACCCAAAGCGATGGGAAGAATGGTGGACTTTAAACTCCCACGGTGACAGGCGGTATTCTCTGGAGCTTTCCCGAAGGTCCACAGGCTTGAGTCACCTTCTAAGCAACAACTCTGCGTTCTGATGGACAGTATCCGACTCCTCTCCATGTAATTGTCCTACTTCTACTTATAATTTCCCTTCTCTGTGCATTCTGGGTGGCATTGGACAGAATGCATGGAAGTTAGAAGAGTCACAGTGTGCTGTACAGAAGGGAGCTGGGCCCATTGTATTATCTTGGAATATAATTTTATGCTGTTTCCTTTGGATCTCCCTTAAAATTTTGCTTTCCCCAAAGTGTAGTTCTGTCTGTGGACTTCGATGGATGCCTGTTGATTTTCAGAATATTGTTCATAAATGCATAAGTAAAACTTATTGGATTGCAAAGGAAACACATGATATTGAAATATAGTCATCAAAATTTTAAAATACAGTGATAGAGGAGACTTCTGCTTCTTGGAAGATGGAACAGATGCTCTTTCCCCTGTTCTTCCCACCAAAAACAAAGACAAAACCTTGTATGTAATGAGAGAAAAATGGGGGAGACGAGTTGAATGACAGCAGTTTTATCAAAAGCCACAGAGACTAGAAGAAATGGTATATCATATAATTTTTCAAGTGTTGAAAGAAAGGAACTGTCAACCCCCAAATTTCACATCTTTAGGAATGAAGGGGAAATCCAGACATTCACCAATGAAGGAAAATTGAGACCACTTGTCACAGGCATACCCATAACGAATTTGAAACGTAAGTGGCAAAAGAGAATTTAAAACAGAAAATCAGGTGTTGGACATTCTACTTCATCTTTTGCAGTTAAATAATTAATTTAGAAAATGAACAAACTGACATGAGCAGGCATTTCACTAAAGAGATATACAGATGGCAAGTAGGCTCATGAAACGATGCTCACAATCATTAGTTTTTAGGGAAATACAGATTAAAACCACAGCGAGGTAACACTCTACACCTACTGGGATGGCTAAAAAAAAAAAAAAAGTTTTAATGACAGATGCTTCTGAGGATGAGAAAAAACTGGGTCACTCATGCATACATTACTAGTGAAGACATTAAATGGGATAGCCTCTCTGAAAAACAATTTGGCAATTTTCTTACATTACTAAACATACAACTTCTAGTTGTATGAACCAACAGTTATGCCCTTGGGCAGTTATCCCAGAGAAAGGAATACTTCTGTTGACACCATAACCTGTACGTGAATGTTTATAGCAGTTTTATTTACAACAGTTAAAAACTGGAGGCAATCGAGAGGTATTTCAGAGGGTTAAGGGTTCAACAGACGATGCTACGCTCCCTCTGTGGAGTACTAGTCGGCACTAAGGGGAAAAAGCCACTGAGTCACGTAACATCTGGGATGGATCTCCGCAGTATTTGGTTGAGTAGACAAGCCAGTCCCAAAAGGTTATATACTATCGGATTCTATTTATATGACATTCTAGAAATGAAAAAAATTACAGAAACGAAGAGATTATCGGTTGCCAGGGTTTAAGTTTGGGGTGCAGTGGAAGGAAAGTCTGGTTGAGTATTAAAGGGCAAGACAAGGGATTCTTGTGGTGCTGAAAGCGTTCCGTATCTTGACTGTATCCCTGTTGAAATCTTTTACTAATTTTGCACAATGTTATCAACACTGGGGGAAACTGGGTAGAAATTACACACGATCTCTCTGTATTTCTTAAAAATGTATATGAATCTACACTATCTCAAAACAAAACATTTACTTAAAATAGTGATGATAAATGTTTGTACTTTACGATTTGAACAAGATCTAGTGGCAGGTCTAATTGCTATTGAAATTTGGAAGTAATGAATGTAAACAACATTTCAAAATATCTTCAGCAGTTGTAATGTGACTTAAAAATATCTGTGATATCTGTGACAGAGTCTCATGTCTCGCTGCTACTGTTGTGGTTTGTTGTTTAGATTCACAATGGAAGAAAATGCTAGATTTAGTCAGGAGTTAGTGAAAGTTAAGATGTAATTCTTTCCTATCCCAGAGCACAGACTCCCAAAAGGTCTGTGGGCAGGTTCAGAACCTCGGCTCTAGAGCATACGTTAAGTGATAAACAAACAAACAGACAAGTAAACAAAGTGGACACCAAGCAAGATACAGAGTTCTCTTTCTTATAGAAACAATTCCACATCTTGCATAAGAAATGAGAATGCTTCTGATTAACAGAGGAGGTGGGTTTAAAAGCAAATGCAGAAAAGAAAATATTAAAGTTTTGAGATGGATATGATCTCAGTAGGAATGCTATAATGAAGGTGAATTGAAAAGAAGAAATGTGAATTCCAGGAGAACAAGCGATAGCATTTGATGTGATATTGTAAGGAGAGCTGCAAATCAAATTTTTATCTCTATTTCTTGTTTTATACTTATTTGCTCATTTAATACTTTCCTGCCACGTTTGAACTGATAAAGACAACAACAGTCCATGAGATCAAGGTAAAAATCATGTGCATTCTGGGTTTCATTTTATAGCGATCTATTTTATGATGGTACTCCCCACTCCCCCACCTGCCGCCCCAAGCCCCTGTGCACTTACTGAGTCCCAGATTGCCTCTTCCGTGACTTTAGAACAATTACACAAACACAAGTTCCCGTTTAGCATTGTATGGTAGATGTTGACTGCCTGGGCAGTTTCACTTCTTCTTTACTAACAAAACCTGAATTTCCTTCAGCTGCCCACATCTCCCCTAGGCATGTTTCCACTCCTGGAAGAAAGACTGGTGTTAGATCTTTGTGATCCTTTGCAAATGGTCTTTGGAAAAAAACAAAAAAACAAACCCAAAACAAAACAAAACAAAAACCAAGGCTTAATTTAATCAGTGCATGATTTCTTTCCTGGACTGCTGCAAGTGGATTCAATTAGGCTTAAGAAAGAAATTTTTCTTTCTGTAGTTGGAAGAGCGATCTTTTTGTCTGCACCGCTCCTCTATACAGTGGCAGTCATTTGGTGACCGTGATGGGAGCCAGTGTGCTGACGGAACAGAGGCGTAGAAAGGACCGAGTGGAAGAGAACTCTGAGTGACGGACAGCTGGAGCTCAGATTGCACAAGGACTGGTGTCCTCTCTCTCTTTGAATGTTCGTATTTTTCCTGTCAGCTCGGTTGTGGTTTGCTATTACTTGCAGGCAAAATCATCCTAATGGTAGATGTTAGCAAGGAAAATGTAACAGGGGCAATTCACTAAAGCCTCTGCTCCCTCGATGGCAGAGACTATGTCTTGTTCATGGCTTAGTTGGATACTTGGCTGAATGTTATTGGATGCATGAAATCGACATTTTAGTTCTATTTCCAATTCTCATGAGCAAAGGAGTCTGTTCCCTTGGAAAACTTACTTTTTTTAAAGTCAGGATTTTTGTATTAACTGACAGTTAGTGATTTTCCAGTCAGCAATATTTCCTCTTCTCCATCGTGTCTAGAAAGTTATACAAAGTAGTGTTAATAGCTAACAAATAAATAATATTGCTGTTAAGCCCCATTGGGTAGTGCTGTCATACGTACTTTTCAAGTATCAATCCATTTATTTTGGTGGGGGGGGGGCGGGAAGCAAAGAAGCCTATAAGTCTATTACTACTCTTTTCATAGATGAAAGACCCTGAGGTTAAAATGTCCCATGATATGTCTGTGTTTAGTCACATAGCCAGTTTGAGAGATGCAGATAAGATTTTAACTCAGGCAATCTAGCTTGATTGCCTTTGTGCAGCACGTAGAATATACTTTTCCTACTTAAAAGCAACACAGTGATAAAGAATTTCGAGAACCACCAGCTATGAAATGTATTTGGGGAATTGGAAAAAAAGAAAGTGTACATTTTGGTTTATGATCTATCATCTCAGACTCAACTCTTAAGTGCTATGCTTTCCAACACCGCAGCCTCTAGCTAGCTACCTGAGCATTGGAAATGTGCCCAGTGTGGACTCGAACGTGCTGTAAGTGTAAAGCACATACCAGATTTTGAAGTCTTAGCGAGAAAAAATATATAAAATATCTTTCATAATTTATAATGTGGATTACATATTGAAGGGATAATATTTTGAATATACTGGGTTATATAAATATATTGTTAAAATCAATTTCACTTATTTTTTACATATTTTAAAGTAGCTAGAAAATTTAAAATACATGTGGCCTATTAAATCATAACTTTTTTATTGTACAGCACTATTGATTTTGTGTACAGTGATGTTTCTGGGTTCTTTCTGTATCTTCTGAGTTAAAAAAGTCTCACGATTCAGAGATAGTTCATTAATATTAACATTTTCAATAGTGGATGGATCATTGACTCTTGCCTGAATCTAATTATATGATGACTAAAACTTATTTCTAAAATGATTGTTGTTAGCCACTCTAAAAGTGCTAATAATCTTACTAGCGATTTTGTAGAATGCTACAGGATTTTTGGCACTCTAGAATCTGAAAACAGAAGTAGAAGACATTATAAAGAGGTAGAACTAACTCCAAGCCTGACATTTAGGCTGCCATGCTCAACGGCCATTTGTGTAAGAAATCACTCTACGTGAGAATGTGCTGGTTTGTGCCAAATGGAGATTTAATATCATAAACTTCCCAGCAAACAGGGCAAAGGTCTACTAAGTACCACCTGCTTTACAAACCAAATGTACATCTGGTCTTTTTCAAACTATACCGCAATTCACAGAAATGGCATGTTTTCTTAGTTCTTTTGATATTGCAGTTCCAAAAAGCACTCATTGTAGATAACCCGTGCCTACATTTCAAAGCTAAAGACTGAGATAATAATTTGGGATGAAAGTGGAAATAGGCCTATGGGACTGGAAGTTGCAAATGCACTGAAAAAAGAAAAAATCAGATCCCTTCTTACCCCAAAGTAGACAGCAGCAAATAGTTTCTTTTTACTCTCCTTTTTGGTCCATTTCTCTTTTTTCTTATTTTGATTTTGGTATGACGTCTGTACATGCTTAAGATATACACGAGCTAAATAAACACACAGCCTCGCTCCTGAGGGAACTTTCTATATAGGTCAGTGTACTTTTTAAACCATATAAATATCAGATTAACTTGGGATTCAGGAAAAACCTAATGTTAGGACCTTATCCAAGATCCACATACTTTGGTTTTCTGCCCCTTAAATTTGCAAGGCAAAAAATGTAGAGCAAAAATGAAAAACTACATAGACTCCTGAAAAAATTTTTTTTTGTAAATGACTTTAGCAAACATAAATGAAATCATTTATATCACTGATACATTTTTACCGAAGAGTTTGTGAGTCAATAATCAATGAACTAATCAGAGTGATCAAAGGATACTGAGTATCTCTATGTCTGGAAACTTACTCATTAAAAATTAAGTGGAATAAGCCAAAATGGTTCAGTTAGTTAGAAGATACAACTGACACTCCCTTGGCAATATTTCATAGAGGTGAAACTTGATCTGAGCTTTGAAAAGTGAGTAAAATTTAAGGGAAGAAAGAGCATTTCCAAGGAAGGGAGGCAATTTGATCTAATAATAATAGAAAGATAATTTATCTCTGGAACAATAAGAAAATCCAGTCTTGAATATTTCTGGTCCGTGGTGAGAAATAAGGTTGGATAGGCAGAAAAAAAGAAATAGTGGAGAATTTTAGCCTAAGGTACAGAAGTTTACCGTGATTTGGAAGATACCAGAGAGTTCATATGTTTTTCTGGTTTTAAGAGTGACGTGAGAATCTCACCGTTCAAATGGCAGTCTAGGGAATAAATAGAAGCAGGACATAGCATCTGAGACGTCTTGAGATCCAGTTGCGAGGATGACAGTCGTGAGTAAGAACCTGGCTGTAGGAAGAGAAGGACAGGTGCTCGTGGTTTCCCGGAGGAAGCCGTCATAGAGCTGGATGACGAGGCTGGCTGATGACCTTGAGGAAATCTGCTTTTAAGAGAAATTCAGTGTAGCCTTGAGTAGTGATCCTGAGCTCCCATACTTCCCATTCCTTCCTTCTCAGTAGATGACCATTTCTTCTACTCCTTCACATCATTCTCGCCCAAAGAAACTCTTCATCAATATTTGCAAAAAAAAACTGAATCAAATTGAATCAATGTAATAGCTTTCAAATGTACATCCCCGCCAAAATAACTAATTGGCTGCACAAGTATCATAGCACAATGCAAGGTGTCATTCCGCTTTCCCTCTTTCTCTTGATTTAAACTGTTTCTCTACACTGAATACTCTCCCCTTCAACCGTATTAGTCCTTAGTAAATCTACCTTTTCTTTAAATCTCATCAAAAATGTCACTTCGCTTTGTTTCTTGATTTATTCCAGCTAAAGGTGTTTGTACTTCTCTTTTGATAATTAATCGCCAATTGTAGTCCATCTTATGTTTTAATTTTTATACGTTTTTTCGTTAGTTACTTAATTGGGGCCTCTTTGAGGACAGGGACTATGTCTTGCTTGTATTTATGATTTAATCTCTGTAGGGTTTAGATCAGAGTTCTGCACAGAGTAGGTAATGTGTCATTTGCTCTTAAGCAATATTGAATTATTTGGTGACACCATCCTGGTGTCTCTGGTGTAGGGACAGGGCATCTCTCATCTGGAGCTATTACTGAAGTCTGCTAACACACCTTCATGCCTCCAATTCAGCTTTTGTATTGCTGCCTAAATTATTTAGCTGATGTTGGTATCCCATTGGCTCAGAATAAAATCCCAACTTTTCATATTCAAGGTCCTCTGTCATCTGGTCGTGGGCCATGCTTCTATGCCCATCCTGGGCTTGATGCTGCACGTGCAGCGTGGGCATGGGTCCTGGCACACAATAGTTTTCTCAGGCCTTTGTTTAATGCTGCCGCCTTAGGCTGGGATGAGCCTCCTACCCCTGCTGGTGACTCTTCTTTTCATCCTTCAGGTCACAGGACCAGCTCTTTTGCGTGGTTATTATCACCTCAGGCAACTCTAAGTTACTCCTTAGCTAGGATGCTGAGAATTAGGTAAACATCTCCTTCCAACGACAAAGACAACAAAAATGGTTTTCTAAAGTTGTCAAAAGGCATCTAATTCAGACCTTGGGCATCTCTGTACGTGTCAGAGTTCAGTGTTTAATAGTGGTGACACTCTTATAAAGTCTGACTCCTTCTTTAGCTGCAATTTTTGGGCTGCCACAGGAAAACCGAGTTTGAATTAGGATTGTACCTGGCACAGGGCGAGTACTTGCTGGTCTCTATCCCTCGTCCATAAAATCTCTCGTGATACAGAGAAATTTCCTTCACTCTGCCTTCCTAGAAGGCGAGAATTGCTGCCATTAATGATTAAATATTGTGGCAAAATAAACACATCGACCAACCTGCTACCAAAGACCTGCTTCCTATGAAATTTCGAATGAGCACTTTGAGCTATTTCATTAAAATTCATATATTGCCCCTTTGTGCTCACATGACAGATAAGAGACAGTTTCTTCTCCTTTTTTTCCAGTGGGACTATATGAAATTACCATATTTTGAAACACTCCTGGGCTTAAAATAGATGAAAAATGAAACATCAAAACGAGTAGACTGTGGATCCTAAATGTATGAACTCTGAGAAACTGGAACATCAAGTAATATTTATTTGTGGAGGTATGTGGTTTCTAATCTTAAATCTATTTCAGTTTGTTCCACACTGGAGAACATTAGAAAATACCGCCTGAGTAAAGCCTGTGGTTTAGCGGCCCTGAAAAAGCCAAAACTCTTGTTTTTTGTTAATATAATGTGGCTTCTCCTTCTATTAAAGGTCAAAAGTTATAGAGAACATACTTAGGAAGAGGTTTGTTTGTTTGTTTATTTATTTATTTATTTATTTATTTATTTATTTATTTATTGAAAGGATAAAGCTCCGCAGGTATGCTCAGACATCTAAGCCAATAGGGATTTTAAAACCTTTATTTCCTTGTGCATTGGTACATCTTATTTCACCAACATTTATTTATAACAGCTTTTAATACTTATTCATTTATTCAACAACTATGTATTCAGCTCCCATCGTGTGAGAGGCTGGGTGCTAGGTGTTAGGATCTAGCAGCGAGCAGAAAAAGACAGTCCTCAAATTGTGACATTAACAATCCAGCGAGGACAGACCTAGGATGATCAAATAATCATACACATTAATGAGAATGCTATCAAGTGCTCTATTTTAGAGCACCTGGGCTATAAGACCATCTCAAAGGGGATCTGATCTAGGTGAAAAGGTCAAGGAAGGCTTCCTGGAGGAGGAAGTGACAATTGCATCGATATATGGATGATGAGTAAGAGCTAAAATTGCATTCCGTACAGAGGGACTATTATGTGCAAAGGCCCTGTGAAACCAGTGGGCATGGCACCTACAAGCAGATGCAAGAAGGCTAGTTTGGTCAGCAGAGAGAGCCGGACGAGATATGGTGGGGACAAGGTTGGAGCGGGAAGGAGGGGTCAAGCCATGCAGGTGTTAGACCATATTAGGGATAGTGCCTTTATCCTAATTGTTTGGGAAAACTGTCAAGGGAGACAAGAGCCATTTGTGTCTTGAAAGGATCGCTAGAAGTAACAGAGAACATATTGGAGGGGGACGGACAGTAAGGGGAGGTGAGCTGAAACTATCGTCGTCATCCCAGGCAGAGGTGGTGGCGTCTGTGATCAGGGTGGTGACAGAAAGCAGGCTGGAGATTTGAAGTAAAATAAATAGGACTTGGCGACAACTTGGATATATGGCACGACTCCTGGGTTTCTCTGCTGGCTCAAACCTCTCCAAATTAAGGCTTGTGCAGGCCTGATATATTTATTCTCCAAAGAAAAATCCCTTCCGATGACCCTTCCACTATTTATGGAGAACCTAGTATATATTATTCTGGCTGCTGGTGACAGAGTGGACAAGGCAAAGTCTCTCATGGAGCTTGTGACTCTTGGTGCCAGAAAGTCTGATTAAGGTAGAAACTAGTGCAAGCACAGTGAAAGCAGTTTAAACTAAGGGAGTTCAATTTTCCTTTTAGCAAATCAAAGCAAGTTTTTTGTTTGTTTGTTTGTTTGTTTTAGTGCTTTATAATTTTTAAAGCCCCTTACTACCTCACAGGGACCAGTGGGACAGGCAGGAAGGTGTAAATTGAGGAGCCGAGGAAGAAATCATTACTAGGGGTTTAGATTTTCCAAATCCAGGAGGAAGACACCTCTCCTTATTCGTTGTTTTATTTTTTTCCTTTATTTTTGCCTTGTTTTGCCCCCTCCTCCTTTTTAAAATGAGGAGACTGAAAAGCCAGTCTGCTGGGGAAACACATTCCCTTTCTAAAAAGCCAGTTGGAAAAATAACGCATTCAAGGTCTTCCTCTCGACACAGATTAAGTCCAAGAGGCAGAAGTACGCTTCTTTTGCCTTCATCATTAGCGAAAGTAACAGGACCAGATTCTTTCTTGGCCCAGGGAAGGCAGGCTAATTAGGAAGAGTCGGACTTTGCGATCTGTTGTGGAGGGAACAGTTTCAGGTATGTGTTTTGGAAGCTCATGCCAGTGCCCTGTGGGGGAACTTGGAAGCGAGGGAAATAAAGAGACTGGCCTGCGTTCACCTTAGCTTCCCCCCACCCCCATTTGAGAGTCTTAGGTACGTAATTTTGGTACTTTGTCTCTATGACATTATTTTAGTTCTCACATTTAGCTCGTCTTTAATGGGTCAGTGTTCTTTTGTTTCCATTAATAACAAACTTGATTTTTATGAGATTGTATTAGAAAGCTTGATCCCAGGGAGGTTCTCAGGATGCGATCATACTTCCTTTGACCCGCCGAAGCATTAGAGATCGGAGCACATCTTCCTTGCAACTCTCATTTCTCGGGTCTGAGGCACATCAGTTATGATGCCTCTTCTTTACCAGAAAGGAGATATTTTCCCTTGTATCCGCCATATTCCCAATTACCAAGCAAACACAAAACACCCGGATCTGGACCAAATTTCCAATGACATTATTTATCAAAATAAATTTATTAAAAGTATTCAAAGACCACTTCAAAGTTTAGCTGCCTTCAGGACAGTTTTTGGCACTCATAACAGATGCTGAACTTTCTACACAACAGTATTCATTCTATGACACCCCATTTAACAGTTAAAACACAGACCATTTCTGTTTTAGCGTTATATGAGACAACAGTACTGATGACCTGTAGTCATAAGAACTTCAATACGCTTGCACGTAGTAAACATTTTAATGTTACTTAGTACTAAGACAAACTAAAACTAAAACCACTGTGTGGTAATATAAGACTGATTTGGGGAAAGATGCACAGCCAGCTAGCTAAGGCCACATAATCCCAGGCCTACTGATAATGAAAATGCTTTTGGACCATAGTATTACATTATATCTTTTAGTCTCACAATCCTGCTTTACCAGTGGGAGACACACCACATTCGGACCACTCTCTCCCTGTGTTCTCTACAGTTAAGGAAGTCCTCCGGGCACTAGCTTCTCCCCGACGACCACCAGCTTCCTAACTGACTCCAGCTTCAAATCAACAGTTCTGAGTGATGTCTCCCGAACACCCAGGCTGAACTCGTCAGTCTTTGGGGCAGGCTGCAGCCTTCCCCCTTAGGAACAAAATGAAATGTCCTCCACTTTTGGGCTTCAGTTTCCATCTCATGTAGCATGGGGCTCTGAGGTGATCTGTGGCTTTTTACACAAGTCCTGGTAGAATTCTGACTCCAAGAAACGGGGATAAGAGTTGTTCTCCATCAAGCTGTATACCCTTTTCTGGGCAGTTGTAAAGCAGCCACTTGTAGCCTCTTGTATATTTTGGGCAATTAGAGTTTTGGTTTGAAAGTCTATATTTATCTGAAACAAAGTAAAAAAAAAAAAAAGGTGTCTTATTCCATATTCAGAGTTAGAGGTTTAAATCTATTTATTTAATATTTGAAAACAAAACTCTATAATGTGCGATCAGCTTCACAAGCCTAGTCATTGACTGAAATCTAAGATTAGAGAACAAAATTTTACCTCCCCCAACCCATCTCTTTTAATTTGACTTCAATTCTTTTGTTTCACTTTGGTGCTAAGAATGTTCATAATATGCTGAAAGTCAGCACTTTCGCCCGCTTACCTCTTTTGGAGCTTCTTTTTCTATGAAGTCAGTATATATTTTTCTTGCTTTCGAGGACAACTTTTGGGGTGACTTGGTTTTTTTGAAGTCTTCACAGGCCAGCCAGAATTCAATATTTTCTTCACAGAACTCAGATTTTAAGAAAGCCCTGAACGCAGCAAGACCATCTGGAGGAGAGGGAGGGGGAGAAAGAAGCATGCGGAATGTGAACTGAGTGACCAAATAATCCCTTGTATTTTTTCCTAGAACTCCCATTCCCTTACCTCTGCCCCATATTTTATTATTTCTAGACGATAGCAATTTCCTGGATTTCGCTCAAACTTGTAATCCTCAGAATTTAGCTTTTTAAAGACTAAGATGCCAGTAGGCCAAAGGCTTAAGTTGGCACACTGCTGTAAAAGACAAGAATACTTAAGTTGACTGTCAGTGAAAATTTTTATAGGGAGGCACTAAGTTCCCTGGGAACTAAGCCTCCTGAAAACACTGTATGCAGTGGAAAAGCTGACTGAATCTTAACAAAGAGCAATGGCCACTATCACTTTTTTAGGTTAATTTTCTTCCCCATCTGAACGAACCATGCACGTCCAGGGCTAAACCCTGGGAGATAAAGGAGTATGTCATAATGACTGTAAAGCTGAACTGCATCATGCACGCTGCTCTTCTCTTTTGTGGACACAACTTTTCCAGACTCTTGTGATGCTTGGAATGGATCAAATTCAGGAAGTGAACTTACATTTACTGGCTAGCAGCTCATCAAATGCTTCTGACCACAGCTGTGCTTCCTCAGGAGAAGGCCTGAAAGAGAAGTTCCGCATATTAGCTTATGTATGTCAGGGCTTTGGAGTTCTCCTTTTCATCAACAGCTAGCTAGTCATATAGGCATGAGCATGATTTTCAACTTACTTGATGAAGGTTTGCTGTTTGCTTTTCTTGCCAGTTTTGGGCTTCCCAGGAGAGGAAGAATGTTGCAAGAAGTAGCTCAAACGGGTCTTCCAATCTTTTAATCTAAAAAAAAAAAAAAAAATGTATATATTCACTGAGTGGAAACACTTGAAAATGCTCCTGCAGCTGTTGGTATTTTTACCAAAGTCACCCAGTAAATACAGACAAACCGAACAGACAAAGCAAGAACTCAAGTCGGTCTTACTCATGTAACATGTGAACCCTGTGCTTTTATGTATGGAACACAATTAATTTTATCCATTTATCTGTACTACTAGTTTTATAACTAAGGGAATAACTACCTATAATTACCAGGATATTTTAAAGAATTTAGTTTGCATAGTTCAGATGCTATCTCTGGCAGGCAAAAGGCAGCAGTTTTTCTGCAACGTTAATTACAGTCCCGAGGCATTTCACCCTTGATGAAGCTGACAGTGGAACTGCCTTGAGCCAGTCCATGCTCATCCCCCTTCTGTCCTAACAGTAGGAGGTTCTGGACCACACCAGAAGCTGTGCACAGCGAGGGGTGTGTGTGGCCGAGGCACCCACTCCCTGACTACAACACTCATTTTGAGATGATCAATTATAAAATTAAAAAAAAAAACAACAAAACAATGGTTTTAAAACGAATATATTCAGAACCAGCAAAAATACCTCCATCGTCGCAGCTGTGTAAGATGATCAGAACTTAAAATGCAGCGTACGAAGGATGGGGACGCCCTTCAGCCGCAGGATTCCCAGCTGTCATTTTAAATGCCGGGGGACACAAAGCCAACCGCAATTTCTAAGCGCATCTACCACCGCCTCTGTATCAAGAATTTTCTTTAGTTCCTAAACTCTGATAGTCCTCTCACGCAACAGATTTAACCTTACTTAGTAAATTAAGCGTTTCCACATTTTTTTTTCTGCTGCAGAGGCGCAGGCAACATAGTTTCCCATTGTTAAAACCGAGCTCCAATGCATAGCGTTCGAGCAAACCCACAGAGCTAGGTCTGCACTGCTGGCAGGGGAGAGAAGAAAGCCGTACTCACAGGGTCCGCTTCATTTTTTCCCGCTTCTCCTCGCTTTTGGAGCTGCTGCCTGAGCTCTTGTCCATGGAGCCACAGTCGTGCTGGACAGCCAGGAACATGGCACTTTGCATTATCGTCCTGCCTTTGGGGCTGATTGTGGCCGGGGCGCGCCGCAGCACTACTTATAGCAGGTAGCGGCGTGGGGCGGGGCCTCGCGATTCAGGTCCCGCCCCCAGAGGGCGCCTATTGGCCAGCTGCAGATGGCCCCGGGGGCGGGGTTAGCCTGGCCCGAGGTCGTCACGTCTCCGCCGAAGGGTATGAAAGGGAGGGCGCTGCTGACGTCTGCCGTCTCGGCTTTTTGCGCACTGGGGCAGAACGCTGCAGCGGGCTGGGGCCGACAGGGAGCAGACGAGGACCTTTCACTCTGAGCCCTCACGCTCACCGGGGGCCTTGGCCAAGGCGTGGCACCTGGGCGGGACCGCAGGGCCGTGCCTGCAGAGGTGGCCGAGGGCCGGGCGGGGACGCTCGCTCCCCCACACGTGCCTGCTCCTGACCCCCGAAGCAGGTGACGATTCCCTGCAGGCAAAGGCTGCTGGCTGAGAACCAGAGTGCAACTGCCTTATTTCAAATTAAGATTGTCCCCACCTTTTTTTTTGAGCGTGCACCTTGTCCCCACGCCTCATTTCTTGGTCTGTAAACTGAGGCCCTGGGGAGACCCTTACCGGTTTCTGCGCGACTCTATTTAATTTGGGGAAGGACGCTGTGAACAGGAGGCACAGTGACAGTCCACGGGCGGTGGCGTGGTCTCCTCTGCAGCTTGCCTGGGCATCGTGGGGCACTTTGTGGCATGAACGTTAGGGAAGGAACAGGAGAGAGTGACTGGGTGTGCGTTTTTGAGCGCGATGAGATAACGTGACTGGGTCTGTCTGTGGGGCTCAGGGCTGACTGACTCCTCAGGAGTCGTGGCTGCCTGTTTCCAGAACAGAAACCACAATGAGACAGGGGAACACCAAGACCTCGTAGCTGCGATGCGCCAACATCGTTCTAGTGCAAAAACACCAGGATGTAGGAGTTCCTCATGAGTCATTCTCAGTTGGCTTATAATTTATCGGAACACTTAATAACTGGCAAAAAGGGAGGGTAGGGGAAGTTAACAGTTGCTTAAATAAGTTTAACTTCTTAATTCTTCAAAAAATCATCTTTGCTTTAGAAAGCTTTAAATGATTCGATTGGTAAGGCAAAAGAGATAACCTCAAATATGAAACTCTTTGATTACAGAGAACGTTATTAGAACTGAACAGTGGAATATTTAAGTGGTTTTCCCATCAAGCATCCAAGGAGACAATAAGATTAACAAGATATTGACTAGGCTGCAGATATTCTCCCTACTTTGCATTACAACTGTTCCATTTGGAACCAGCTTAACATTTTCTTACGGTGAGCTGCCAGTAGTTGGAGCTCACAGGTCGACTTGGAGGGTAAAATCTACAATTATTGCTCTAAAGAAAAGCCATATGCTTTATTATGGAAAGGAAAATCATTTCGATTTTCTAAATAAATACTTTGAACATGTTTGCAAAATATAAGAATGTCACTTCTTCCAAGCATATGCTTTGTGCTTCATCTCTGAAAAAACATCGCTTAAAATTTCTCACATCTACTTACTCTTTCTAATGATTCAATATTTGTTAAATACGTGCAATATGCAAACATTTGCTTTTTCTTGCCAGTAAAAACCTCAATATATTTTTACTTAGAACATTAAATGGTAGAGCTCGCTCATAGTGGAAGGGCTAGGTGTTCTGACAAGTAGCAGGGACAGAGAGCTGGACAGGTGTCAGGACCCTAATTGGAGTCTCAGCTTAATCTACGTTAAATAAATACATGTTAAGTAAGTGTTGGGATAATCCGATCACAGCTCCTTGAGCTCCAGTTTCTCATTTGTGTGAACAATAATGTATCTTTCTTGCCAACCTCATTGTCTATTATGTGAATCTTATGTAAAAGGCCTCTGCAAATTCTGAAGTACTGTACAAACTTGTTTTTTTGCATATGTGTGAAGAAAGGAAATATTTGGAAGCATAGTTACTCAAGGTAGAAAATCATTAAAGGATTAACTCAGTTAGTTTATAAATGTGTAAGTACTGTTTACATAGCAAGATATAATGTCTCAGAGAATTGTAGAGTATCAAGCTCATAGATACTTACTAGATACTTAGTAAATACTCTCTGGATAGTAAGCAAATAAGGAAAATAAGTGAACTATTCGACATTTAAACTTTTTAGAGATCTCCAAGCAAGAAAACTTCAATCATCTTAATATATTCACAAAAGTGAATGTGTGTGTGTGTGTGTGTGTGTGTGTGTGTATCCATGTAAGCAACTGGTTTAAATACAGACTATTCTAGATGTTTCTGTAAGCATTTAATATAATGCTTTGCTTTTTTCATAAACCATATCCAATTGACAACTGGTATTATATGGCAGAAAAATATTTTTTTCTTGAAAATTAGGAGGTCGATTGACAAATCTGAATGTAGTTTATCATTTCTGTATTTATGGGAAATTTTAAGAGTTAAGCCAATACCCTCTATAGACTGAAAGCTTTTTGTCAAAAAATCGCCAAGTTATTATCTTTTTTAAAAGACAGGCAGATATATATTTAAAGCGAAAACTAGTGTTTCAAGACTTCCCTTTTTTTGTTGCTGTTGTTGTCGCAACTGGCTTTTAGGTAAATGGGATTGCTCAATATTAAAATCACACATATTTTCCATTCTGTGGTAGATGTTACACAGCAAACCACAGCTTGAGAGTGGCTTGGTAAACTAATCCTACATCCTCCATGTTGTATCTATCATGCCCCCTACTGGAGAGGCCCTGCACACATTAGTGGTTGAGGTTCTCAGCATGGTTCTTGAACTTTTTGTATTAAAAAAAAATAATAATAAATTACAGTAGAAAGCAAACAAAAAAATACAAGTTTCTGGTAATGCCAAAGGGAGAATATGAAAAGCAAAAGTCTCCTCTGCTGTACTTCTCCCTTCCCCTCTCCCTGCATGTGAACTCTTATTAATAAAAAAAAAAAATCAGTATTATTAGCGAAAAATATTTCATATTTATGCTTTCGAAATTTAGAAAACAAGATATATGCTCATAAAAACCCCACAAAAGGATCATTCTATATATTACTCCGTGCTTTGCTTATTGGGTAAAATATCTTAGTTCCTAAATTTATGAAAGCTGTAAACCTATTTACCTCATGAGGTCTTAAATGGGTAGTAAGTTTTAGAAAAAAGGAAAAAAAAAAAACTAGGAAATTAAATGCCATGTGGCAAAGGGTATGATGAGTAATTGGAAAAAATGAAAGCCGTAAGCACCCTACTTGTTGACCATATTTGAGGAAGTGTGACACCTGTCTTGTTTTTCTGTTTTTCTTCCTCCTCCTCCTCCTCCTCCTCCTCCTCCTCCTTCTTTTTTTTTTTTTTGAGGGAGTTCTTATTTAACTTTAGTCAATGAAATATTCTTCTAACAGAATGTATGTATACACATTTCTGTTCTCCACTCTTCACCCCTGATATAATCTGAGATTTAACATTATAATCAATGCCCTTTCTTAGAATGTAACGTGTATACCCAGAAGCTCATAAGAGAGAAAGTTAGTGTTTTTGTCAGGAATTAATCAGTGTTTCAACCTAACACTTGACATATATTTTAGAAGAGTTAATAATTTTACCAGTCCTGTGTTGGTAATTCCAGTGATAGTACTTCGTGGTTCCGTCTTAACTTCATCCATAGTATAGGAGATGTCACACTTCAAACCCAGGCAGGACCCACTTAAATTGAATAGTCCCGTCCTTACTAAAATATCTGAACTCTCTTTGGAAATGAACAGCAGGAGCATCACAATTTTTTTTTTTCCAAATTAAAACAAACAAACAAACACCTGTGTTGACATTCCTGTAGTTGAAGTGTGTAGTCGAAGTTGGGAGGCTGTGTCCCATGTATGCCCGGGGCTGCTCTCTCCTGTCACGGTGGATTACACAGACTCTCAGGGGAGAGAAGGGTTCGTAGATACTTTCTTATGTAATAGGTTGCCTGGAAGGCATCTTGCCTACAAAGTGAAGAGGTGAAGCTAGGCATTTCTTCCTTGGAATTTCTTCTGCCTGGGATTTTAGTTTCTGTGTACAGAATTTTGTCAAATCATTGCAGTACCCAACGTCCTATTAACTTTTTTTTTTGGAATATTGAGATATTGGTTTCATAATATACAAAATTTCAAAAGGGCTATATAATATCAATTACTGAGAATCTGTCTTTTTTTTTTTAAGTTTGAAGAGGGGCTGCTGCTAGTAAATAAGGAATCTTTTTGCACTGGTATTTCCAGTTTACTGACTGTTCCTTTGTAGAGAGTATTAATCCATTTTAGACATTGGTTTTCAAAGGTCTTTGATCTACAACTGCTTCATAAGAACCTAAAACTTTCTGGATGTTCTCTCCCAAGCACATTATTTAAAACACTCAAAAAATTCCTAAATCTTAACAAAATTGGAAAAAGGGTAATGCTTTTAAGGAGATACGAGTAGGCCTTGATAGTTGTCATGTGATAAACATTCAAGTCTTAAATGCTGAGCTAATAGCACTAGACTCCATAACATCCTTAGCTTCAAAAGTCAAAATCATTTGACATTTCTTTTTATAAATTATCCTTAGGAGGGTAGGATGGCTGAAGGGCTTACCTACCATTGGGACAATTCCTTTAGTTCCCAGTTCTCCATGCTACATCAGCTGTGACCTCAGGCAAATTGTTCAGCTTCCTTGTGCCTGGTCTTCATATCTTTAGGGTACAAGTAATCACAGCAGCTGCCCTTTGCAAGGAAATGGAAGGAAACCAGTGTGAAGAACGCCCTGAAGACGTGGTGATGGTAGTACTGTACATAGTGCAAGGGGCTGGCCTTGCAGAACCTCTTCTAGGGACTCTGTCCCATTTTTCTGGGGCTTTCCTAGCACCCATCATTTGGTGCTGCTCCTAGGATGCTCTGTCTCCTATTTAGGGGGAAGGGTTGAATCAAAAGAAGGCCCTGAGCATCTATCAGTTCAAGGAAGACCAGGACAAGCTCCGCCTGGCCTCTGTGGAGGACGCGGTGTGTTTGGGATGGGGCTGGACTAACGGAGGGCTCTTTAGTCCGTGGTCCTGGGAGGTTTGCAGCTGGTGCACACCAAGGGGCCCTGGCCTGTGCCATTGCTGCCTGGTCTTCCTCTGTTCTTGAGGGCTTGCTTATCCATCCAGTTCCTCGTGGTCCCCGTGGGTGCTTCCAGATGCCCCATGGGGAACCCTGGGGAGACAAGGTTATTTTTTTCAAAAATGTTTTTCAAAAATGTTTTGCAGTTCACATGCTAATTTTTTTCATATAATTTGGAAAGATTCTCTGTTATCTTTATAGGGCGACTTCTCTCAATATTGGATATTTGGTGAAAATTTATTTCTTTTTCTCAAAAGTGCAGTTTAGGAAGGACATATAGTTGCTTCCATTTCTTTGCCTGTTCCTTTCTAATTAATTGCATCCTCCCCCGGTCCACCCTCCCCGTTTTCTGATTCTTGCAAAGCTATCTCGTTTGGAGACTTTTAGTCTTTCAGTGCATGACTTCTTTTCTTTCCTTTGAGTAACAGGGTTCATTTGGTTTCATATTCTTTGAATATGAAAACTATGTTAAAATAAACCTAGCTAAGGCCAACAGAGTCATCTGGACTAGCTCAGCCTAGATCAGCTGTATTTACCCCAAAACATCTATCTGTGAGTTTCTTCAAAACTCCTCTGTATTCATCTTCATTAGAAGTCTCCATTTACTGATGCATTCGTTATGTAGTTCAAGGTTATATAGTCCGCGGTCACATAGTCCAAGGTCCCACCACCATCCACGTTGGAGCAGCAGGCTGATCTCTCATCTTCGGAGATGATCTGACTTCTGTAACCATTTAGGACTTGTTCTATGTGCAGCAGAATCTCATTTTATTCAAACCTTTCTTCCCCCTGATTAACAAGTTTGCTCACTCCTTCTGTCCAATTGTACACATTCCCAAAGATAAAACTTCATATCTGAGGCATCTTTTTCGTGCTGTCTAAAGCGGCTCTTCACTTTCCTGATACACGTTGAAGGATATTTTGCGTGTAGCTGCTTGGAATTGGATGTGTTTTGATGTATCTTCTGAAGATCGGATATTTCTTGCAATGCCAAGTTGCTCTAAATGTTTGAAATTTTCTTTACTAAGTCCTTTTCTGAAAGTTTTTTAAGTCCTAGAAAAGAATTGGAGGTTTCCAGCCCTTTATTAATGGCCTCCATTTTTTTTCTTCTTTTTTTTGATAGTTTGTTCTTGAGTCTGGCTTTTATAAAAGTTGATGCAAGGCTTTCAAATTCTTTTTGAATAAGGTTAAACTTGTCAATAATTTTGTATCTTTTCTCCAGAAGGGCACAAACTTCAGTGACTAGTTCTCTGTTTTGACCTGTATAAGGTAGACTTTTAATCATTAAAAACTTGACAACAACTATAAATAACAGCATCTCCCACAGCAATCCATGGGGATCTGGGTCTTTGAAGTGAGCATCATTCTGATCCCCAGATCTGATGGAGACAGCACTCAAAAGAAAACTAAAGAAAAATTTTATTTTATAAAGATGTCTACAACTTAAATATTTCAAATAGGTTACACCAGTCAACAGTTTAAAGTAGGCAGAAACACTATACACAATGCAAAGTAGAATTCTTCGCGCCCACAAGTGATAAAATAAGGTCCTTTTAATTTGTATTAGGCAGAAATTAAATCATATTATAATTTACAGAGAAGGTGGTGAATAAGACCCACCAGGCTTTGTTATGTGGGAGAATTCACACGTAGCTGTGTCGATGACCCGTGACCGCACGGAATGTGAGGGATCGCTGGCGTGCACACTGGGAATCTGAGGGCTAGGTTTAAGCTCACCATCCAACACTTGATTTTGGATATTAAACTCTCCTTTGCCACTTACGTTTTGAGCTGGTTACTGTATGCCTGTCTTATGCCTTCTTGCTTTCCCAAGATAAGAACCGCAATTACTCACCTTCGTTGCCACCTAGAACAGACTTTTCCATAAATCAAGTGCCAAGAAAATGCTTGTTAATGCAATCAAATCAAAGAAGCTGTGATATAGTGGGAAATGTGCTAGCTTTGCAGATAAGGCTTTGGTTTCATTCAGGACCAGGCTGCTAGTGATTAACTGCTTTTGTCAGGTTACTGCCTTCCCAACTCAGCTGTCACACCCCCTCTGGGGAGCCTCCTTGATGCCTGCTCTTCCCTACCTTCTGAAAAAAATGAAATACAAGTGAAATTTTCCAAAAGAACTCCCTGGGGAGCTACCACAACCCTGAGCATCCCCCAATCGAGACCTTTAGCATTCTTGCGTGTTTCCTCTGAGGACAGTGGTACCCGAGTTAGGGACCCTGTCCTCTTCGCTCTGGTCTGGCACATGGTAAATGCTAAACAAGTTTGTTACCTGAATAAAGGACTTAACTTTGCTGAGCTTAATTTTTTTCTATTTGAAATATGAGAAAAGTAATACTACATGACATCGGGGTTTCTAAGAATATTCCTTAGAAAAGAGTCCAGCCCTCTCCCCTTTCATAATAACAATAAGAGGTTTTGTTTATTGAGCACTTTGTGTATATCATCATGATCTCTTATCCTTAGTCCTCTACGAGATAGCTGCAGTTATTCCTGTTTTATAGATCTCTGGGGACAGAAGAAAATGCCCCAAATCTGATAGAGCTAGACTTTGAATTGCAAGTCTGTAATCTTTTACGATCGAATTGCTGTTTTTTTGTGGGTCGTCGTTAACAGGTCTTCTTGTGAATAGCCTGGCTGTGCAGTCATGTTTGCAAAACATTGATCTTGAAAGCTGAGCTGTGAAATTCACCTTCTATTGCATGGTATATAGTTGTTGAATAAAATAATGAATTAGTTAATGAAAAGCCAGGGGATGGTATTAGTAATTTATGTAATAAACCAAGAGACTATTCATACATGTGTGGCTGAAGAGTTTTTAAACACCCACAACTTCAGTTTACATGCCAAGCATGTATTCCCAGGGAAGTTAGACAGAATTTGATTCTCATTTAGTACATGAAAATATGTGAAATAAGGGAACTGGCTAGTCATCTAGAGATCTTATTAAAAGTGAAAATTCCTAGATTCCATCTTTAGGGCTTGTTCTTTTTATACTTTCCTCTTGTGAATGTGAAATAAAAAGCTTCGTAAATTATGGAGCACTGTATACGCAATGTATTACTAGGGATTTTTTTTTTTTACATGAAGGTTGGGGGAACTATCTTTTGAGATCTGTTGAAACTCAAGGAAGAGAACAGTTTAGAGACTCCGTTGCATTAGAAAAGGGCTCTCAGGAAGGAATCTTGTCTCCTCGGAGACAAGTCTGGTTGACCAAAATTTAACAAATAGATCCCATTGGTGTGTTTGGTCATTTGCGGGTTGAGACAGCCTCAGGTTACCTCGGGTGATAGCGGTGTATTGTCATGATGTGCCATCTGAAAGCCGAGCCAGGAAGCGGGGAGCAAGGCTGCAGAGTCTGGGATCGGCCGCGGCTCTGCTACCTGTCTGTCCTGCTCCTGACTCAGCATCTCTTCCTCTGCTCCCCTCCCTAGATTTTTCCTATTTTCATCATCAATTATTTCCTTCATCTGTCTTCGTTTCCACTTACTGCCTTTTGTCTTCAAGAAATACAAAACGGGCAACATATATTGAGGCTCACTGTGTGCCAAGCAGAATTTTATTTTGATCCTTACAGCAACCTTTTGAGGTAGGAAGAAGGTGTCCTTGTTGTCTGATCACTCATTATCCAAGTGTCCGTCTCATATGCACAGAGATGCAAAAGCTATAGAAATAGGAAAATATCCACTAATGAATTGAAAAGCAATATGTTTTCTAATCAAAATCCCCTCCCCACTTAGTATTGGTCTTGGTTACTAATAAATCACTAATATACAATGCAAACATAATGTAAAACCTAATGTAATAGGAAAATTTGCAAAAGATCCAGAATTTCAGGAAGTCAGTGTTAATAAGAAAAAGCCATTGATATAAGTGGGGGTCTGAGACGGTGACCAGTTAACAGCCAGAGAGGAGAACGTGGACAAGGTCTATTAATTTTGCTACTTGAGAATTGTTCAGCTGTTCTACTATTCTGAAATTTTGGAAATCTTTGGTATGTGTGCTGTTATATAATTGAGTGTAGGCATTAACATCAACCAGATTTTTATCTTTCTTGGGTCCCTCAGGCTTTAATGAAATAAGGATCAGGCTCCTGGAACATAATGCCAGTGACTTTTGACTGATATGTGCTCATGGGGTTAGAGAAACATGAATAACTGCTTGAAGTTCTTAAAAATTGAAGGTTATCTTAAGGTTTGTGAGTGATGGAGGCTGTGACAAATTATTCATAGGCCCAAATAGTCTCTTTAACTTTCACGTTAAAGTCTTCTTAATATCATATCTTCCTTTTATATAAGATATTACAATTCTGAAGTGTTTTTCACATGCATTATTTTTTCATGGTCACAAAGCTATATGAAGGAGAAAAGGGGAAATGGCATTAATCTATGTTTGAAGAGTAAGGGTCCTGAGATTAGTGTGATGTTGAGTCGGTTGGAAGTGGCAGCCCAGGAGTAGAATAACTTTCCAGACTCTTGGCTCCATGATTTCCTCACTCCCTGAAACAAAGAGGGAGACTGAGTAAGGAAGAAAGAAAAGAAGGAAGAAAGAGATCTAACACTGACTACTTACTAACCATGTGCTTAATATACCATTAAAGCAAGTTACTTTCCAATTATTTTGCATAATATATTTTTGGAACAGATGCTTTAAATTCATCTTTACATTTTCTGTATGAAAAAATATCAACACATTTCTATTTTATAAATGAAGAAATTCCAGAAAATCAGTGTAGGTTCGTGTGACTGGGAAATTCAATTGCTGAGTTAAATAGAATGGCCAAGTGTCCATAATCAGACAATTACTAAAATAATTAATAAACATGGAATTACCCAGGCTAATGACCCATTTTACCCAAGACAGCTTAAAAAATCCTATCTGATTTTCTCATCTTTTTCAACAATACATTTTATTGCAATTTTTTTCTTTAAAACTGATTTGTTAACTATGATAAATCAAATTGGTCAGTACAGTTTTTTATACTTTTCTCTTTGGGGAAAAAATAATACTTGGTCTTAATATTTTACTTAAAAAAAAATAGGTTGTAAACAAAATAAAGCAAGACAACACCAGCCAGAGGATGCTTAATATCGGAGCTGATCATACAGTAATTACTTCTCAAGCTCAAAGCAATGACATATTTTACTTGTAACCATAGGGGTGTGTGTGTGTGTGTGTGTGTGTGTGTGTGTGTGTGTGTGTGTGTGTGTGTGTTTCTGCGTGCTGACACGCATGTGGGGGGTGCTAAGGAAGAAAAAATGATAAAAAATTTTTGAGTTGCCTTTTATCGTTCTTTTCCTTTAAGTTTTTAGGAAGGTGATTTTTGCAGAAAGGCTGTACCGGTAATCACCGTAAGTGACCTGTGATTTTGTCAAAGGTGGTTATTTGAAATGGAAAAGGCATAAAGTTTGAACTGATGTTATCCCTGTTACACATTTTATATTTCAACCAAATTTATGGACTGAAAAATTTAGCTTACCAATCTTTGAGTAAGCTCCTGAAATAAATCGAAGCTTTTTATAGACACATGTCCTTGCTCTGAGTGCTTATCGGAATGGCATTTTTGTGGCATTTTTGTGACTCTTGGCACATCAAACTTTTCTGATTTTTCCTGACTGGTCATTTGAGGACATATTGAGAAAAGATTCAGGATGAAAAAGATAATGTCTCTGAAGGCAGTGGTACCTAATTCTACAGTTTAATAAAAAGCTATTGAAATACCATGCCTGACTTTACAACAGAAAAATATCTGTGACTTTCTAAGACCTGCTCAACAGGCCATTGGTCTCTCAGTTTTCTTGGGGTAGAAGTTCTTATTTTGTCAAGACAAATATATACAGTAAAAATTCCATTCCACTGCCTAGGACAAAATATAGCTCATGGGTACTAACATCTCATACTTAGTTATTTTATTAAAATATTTACTAGGTTTGGTAATATATTTTGATTTATTTAACTTTATGTAGCCAAATCCCCCTGCCAATCATATGCAAGTCACATAAAAGTACAGCACAAACAATTAGGTACAGTCCATGATACTTGGTAATGAATGGGTATGTTACTGACTTACTTACCGTACTATATTTTTATTGTTATTTTTGAGTGTACTCTTTCTACTTATAAAAACAAAGTTTATTGTGGAACATTATGCCCTGTTACATGCACAGCAGCCTCATACTCTTCCTCCTGATTGTACCATTTTCTCTTGACTTTAGACTCACGATGTTTTGTGCAGTTAATATACCGCACGAGTGTGTAGCCCAGGAGCAGTAAGCTTTATCACATAGTCTAGGTGTGCAGTAGACTAGACCATCTAGGTGTGTAAGTGCACTGTGATGTTCACACGACAGAATCACCTAAAACACATTTCTCAGAATGGACCCCCATCTTTAAGTAGTGCATGACCAATGGCCTGGTGGCACTGGGAATGCCTGGGGATTTGGGTGGAGTTAAGGAGAAACAACAGTGATGACTCTAAGGACTCACAGTGACATGGTCTTTGTTAAGTTCTGAAATTAGTGCTTAAACGATAAGAGCAGAGATGTCAGTTTAAAGAGCTGGTTCTCTACTGAGGTTGTGTTTGTCTCCAGGGAGTATTTGTCATTACCCGAGGACATTCTTGATTGATGTAACTGTCTCAGCTGTTCTTCCCACCCAAACCCCTCTTTCTACCCTATTGCACCCCACCCCAAGCTGGTCCTCTTTTTGTTTAGTCTTATAGTGAACTAACTATGTCAAAACTATGAAACAAAACATTGTCATGCATTGCAAAGGTGCATATAAGCGGGAAACATTGGAGAGGGGGCGTGTGTGTGTGTGCGTGCATGCACACACCCTACCGGTATTAGAAGACGGGGGCCATTGATGCTGCTAAACATCCTACAGTGCATAGAACAGCCTCCCTACAACAAACAAACATAAAAACAAAGAATTATCTGGTTCAAAATGTCACAGCCTTGAAGTTTCAAAGCCCTATATTAATAAGTTTTCTAGTTAGTGTTGATTAGAATAATATAGTTTATAACATTTCGGGAAAATATCTGGAAAAATAGAACAGTGTTTGGTAGTAATTAAGCACTATTCAGGTGAACTTTAATTAATTTATTAAAGAATATTTATTGACTGCCTATGTGAGCCAGACCATGCTCTAGGTATCCAACATGAGTTATGGGGCTGCTCAGTGACTCTCTCCTCGTTGAAGAGATAGACCCATCAGGCCATTAGATTGAATGTCATCAAACATTTAAATCATAAAATTAACTGCTTTGCCCCTTATTCTGAGTCTGTCCTTACCAAGCTCATCTGGAAACTAGCATCCCTGAGTTTCATCATTCTGGGACATTGGTGAGATAGTTTTTGGTCCTATGTGGCTGAGCGTCAGAGCAATGTACTGAGAGACGTGTAACACTGCGGGCCCTGAATGGGTGGCCATCTTACATCTTTCTAGTCTCCTGCTCTTTCTAAAGACACTTTAATTGAACTTCTAACAATAAATTATTTATTTTTAGAAGAAAATAGATTAAAACTATAAACTCGTTCTTAGTGCTTACAACATTCTTTTTCTGGATGATGTTAGCACAATTTTTTTGTTGACCGAGATTTGTATAGTCTATTGCAATTATGAACTCATTAATTTTTTTATAAAAAGAGCTTACTCAGCTCAGAATAATGCCTTTTAATTGAACTCCAGCAGCATTTATTATTGAACTTACTCTCACTCTGACTTTTGAGGCCATCCCAATCCATATGTATTTAAGTTACAGTCCAAGTAGAATGTAAACTCTAAGAGTGTGTAAACCAGGATCTGTAACTTCTTGGAAATATCTAGCCACTTTACATTGTCTGGGTACCACTGAGGTAGTTAGTGATGATGGCTCTTGTTTACCCAGCTCATACTAGGCACTGAGAGCTTTGTAGGAGTTAGCTTGTAAGCAATGACCGTGTTCAGATTTATGTGGTTTGGAGACCATATGAGTGAAACAACCCTGAGAACAGTTCAAGAACTATTCATACTACTTACTATAAGATGAATATGACTCTATAAGTCTTATTTTACAAACTGTGGCAGCCAATTTCATTTCCTCATCTCCAGATATCCCCCATGGATCCCAGGGTTACTTACGTGGTCCAGTGAGATTCCAAGTTTCTCTTTCGCCCAGACTGGGAGAGTATTCTGAATGCATCATGCTGAGATGCTATGGCAGATGTGGCCATCCTGGCAAAAGGTGGAGACTTTTCTCAAGTGTTAGCATGACTTAGTGATTCACTTCCAGGAATGGATAGAATGTGGCAGAAGAGATGGTCTTTCTCGTAAAAGACACTGACTGCCATGTTCTCCTTGCTTTCTCTCTCCCAGGTCACTCCCTTTAGGCCGGCTGCCACGTCATTAGAACACTTAAGCAACCCTGTGGTGAGGTCCATGTTGAGAAGTACTGAGGCCTCCTGCCAGCAGCCAGCAGGAAACTTTTGCCAACAGCCATGTGCATGCTCCATCTCCAAAGTGGCCCCTCCAGCCCAGTCGAGCCTTCAAATGACTGTGGCCCCAGCCAGCATCCTGACCGCACGAGACTCCACCGGCTAAGTTCCATGCGAATTCCTGATCACAGACACTGTAAGCCGATACTTTGTTGTTTTTAAAATGGCTTTGTTTTAGAGAAACTCACTACATGGCAACAGATAACACGAACTATTTGGAGAGAAAGTGTAGTTTTAGTTGGCTTGTGAAAGGCAAATAGGAGAATTTATGTTTATTTTTATTTTCATAAAAGAAGTTGGGAGAAGGCATTTTAAAACATAGCAGATGGTATATGTGAAATCACAGACAAGTCTTGGGATATTCAGGAATGATTTTCAAAAATCTAGTGAGGTCAGTGAGACTAGAGAATGCACCTGCTGCACAGTGGGGAGCTTCATGAATGAAGATAAAAGCTTGCGCAGTCTTTTGCAAAGCCAAAAAGTTCAGACTTTGCCTTTAAGGCCATGCAGAAGCATGATAGGTTTTTATCCAGGATTGGAGAACAATAAATCTCACACTGTATCCTGCCAGGTAGGTAATAAAGGTAATGAAAATGACACTTCTGTGGGTGTGAGAGGAGATGAGTTAGATCTGCCATTCCAGTAGGAGAGATATAGCTCAAGAAACTTCTGAAGTTAAATTAAGAGGATTTGAAGTCCAAGAGTCAAATTATACAGTTTAATTAAAATCAGTGTGTCAATTTATACAACATACCATAGGCATGCATTAATTTATTTCAATGAAAATATAAATTTTGTGCAGAAATTTGGGATGATGCAGAGCATCATATTTAAACAACATTGAATTCGACATTTGCATTAACACTCGATGATGCCAACCACAGGGATTTTCAGCACAGTCTCTGCAGTGCTGTTTGGTTTCGTGAGAGATTCTCTCACCTAGACTGTGAAAGTCAAGTAAGAAAGCTGGAACAAATTGTTCTTCTCTGAGATAACTAAAGTGTGGAGGAGAATGTTCATGATACATTTGGTTCATTCTCTGTCAGGAACATTGAGACTGTTCTGCTGAATATTTTGTGTGTATATTTGAGCTCCCAGGAGTCTACCTTTAGAAAAACCTTACAGAACAGAAACATGCTTTTCTTCATTTCAGGAGTTCCACATGGGACAAGGCGTAGGGATGGAGCAGGATGGCTGAGGCCCCTGAACCTGCACTCCTCCTCCCCAGACCCCACAAGGTCCTGGACTGTAAGAGCTCAACACATTCCCTCCTGCGGTGAGTGGGCCGGGGACGTGACCTGCTGTGGAAATCGTCCCTTGGCGATTTTAATGTGCCTTCTCTCACCTCCTTCTTTCTGGTTCCCTGCTCCATCCTGAAAAATTACTGTTCTAATACAAATAGTTAAGCACACCCCTTCTGTGCTGAAAAATGTATGCAGTCAACACCTTTAGGAATTTATGTCGTGAAAAGATGCTGAGCTGGAGGCCGTAGTCTTCTGTACCTCTGAACGGATGCTTCACAGATTTTCATTGGACCTTAGTGCTCTTTTGAACTGGGCTTCCATTTCTCTAGGGTGAGCACACGTATTTTTGGTTGTCCCAGGAGACCTGAGTGTGTTTCCACTGCCACTGAGGCAGTGCAGAGCTGAATGACTTGGATCCTGAGCATACTGACACGTTCCACTAAGTGAGGCACGTTAGTAATGAACTTACACGTTTGCGTTTGTAGACTTAGCCCAGTAGTCTTGGATGCCAGCTGGAGCTATGCTAACATTTTTCCTTGTTCCAGAGGTTGTGGTCGATAAGATTCTGCCTTCTCCAGGGTCCTTCTTGGTTGGCACTGAGTGCTGTTGCTTTTAATCCACATATCTAAGGTACTTTTACCTTATCACGTACATATTTTTTAAAGATGAAGAAACTGATTTCTGGTACTACGTGTATATCTGCCCTGAGGTGAACAAATGACATTTAAGTCTTTTCAATATGGTTGGCGGCGAAAAAGTAGATATAATTAATCAGTTCTTTTGTTTGTGTTTTATTTCCTATGGATGCATGTTGTCAGTGTCTCTTTTCTGTTCATAAATTTAAATACTAGTCTGTGATACACAGTTATTTTTCATGACCCTTATTTTTTTTCTATGCTTTCTATAAGGCAGTGAATGAGAGATCTCAAGAATACACTTCTCTAATTCAGCAAAGACTTTTCTTTAAATGACAATGCCCAAAGCTTACACAGAGATAAGTACCTTTGTAGCTAATGGATTGAAATATTTTGGAATTCAGAGAAGAGGGGAAGTTTGAAAGTGGTGGCTTAGTCAGGGAGGCTAGAATGACCCCAGAAATCTCAGTGTATAGTATTGACTATAAATTATCCAAAAGTTTTTTGTTTTTTCATTTTCATCATTGCTCTTTGACATTGTAATTACCAAGTTCAATTTAAAACATGATAAGCAAAAATATCTTAGTATAATGGACTAAATTACAAAGATACACAAAAGAAATATTGTCAAGCACCATCTCAAATTTGCAACTCTAAGGAAAAATGGAAAAGGAGGTTGTCTGGACAGAGGCTGCCTACTCTCAAAAGGGACTGTAGGTGTTTAAAGACGCAGCTCAAGGAAGATGATGGCCTCTCTATGGCCTATGGCTTCTAGTAGGGGCACAAAACTCTGGCAGTTATTCTGGAAGAGTTCAGACGTCCTCTGCCTGGTTCCAAGCTTTAGTGAGACCAGCTTGTGCAAACAAGCCCAGAAAGAGGAATGCATGCCAGAGATACTTCCAGTAAGGACCTTGACGAGGATGGAAGTGCGGACAATGGGGAAGTTCTGAGACCGGAAACAGGAAGCAACACTCCACGGTTCTGAATGCGGTTCTGTGCAGGGACCAAGATGGTTGGGCGGCGACAAGTTATTTGATAGTTCTGATTGTCTGCGCACTTAACGTTTGATAAACATACCCTGGAATCTTTGAGCCACTTCTCCTTTTTAATCTAAGTTTTTGGTAAGAGTTTATTCTGTATGTTAGATATTGTCAATAACAGAGAAAGAGTGACCATGGCAATATGTACTGTTCAATGCAACTAATGATGGGAGCGTTTGCAGGTAGAGGTTCTTACAATTGATTTTTATTTAGCAGTAGCTTTAAGTAATTGCTGAATGTGGCTCCTTCCACACATTAGAAAGTAAAGAAGGCAGCCAGCTCACTGTGGCTTTCACAGAAAAGTGTTGTTACTGAGGGTGAATGAGCAACTTCAAAACATAGGAAGGAAGAAGCGGAGATGGTGATTTCTTTTAGTAGGGCAATGGAAAAATTGCTAGATTATTTAAAAATCATAACAAAAAATCTTATCAATCTTTGCAATACATCATATAAGAAGAATTCCGAGTCATGGAAATGACAGTTCTTTGAACATATTCTCTCAAAATTCCACTGCCATCTCAAAAAGATGTAGGCCACTATCTCCTAAAAGTATAAAGGGCCATGAAGCTAAATATTGGTATTTAAAAACTGAAATGCCACTACAGACCCGGGAAGTAGTCTTTGTTAAAAGAACTGGCTCGTTACAGTGCTTGTAAACAGTGTTTACGCTCCGTGAACCGCATGGTTTCTCTGAGCCCTTTTCTGAAAATGATAGGTCCTGACATCACGTAGAGTATGTGTTATAAAAACATTGGGAACAATGAATCAAAACATTTAGACAGATAACATCTTGGAGACCATCTGATAGTGCTTGTGTTTAAGAATTACAGAGGGGAGGAAGAATGGGATGGGGTCATTCGTGTGTTCCCTCAGCGTCATAAATCTGTTGACAGTGGCCAAACGTATAAAGTCACATGAAGAGAGAGATAGGGTCTGAGCGAGGAAGAACAGAGGGTGTCCCTGACTGTCATTTCTGGTAAGAGCACTTGGAAATTGGCTCATCTGAATTCCAGACCATGTGGTAAGGAAAGTTTTGTGCCTGGTGATTTTATCAGGAGACAGAGAGGGGAAGAAGCCCTGATTAAATCTTCAGTGACACGTCCTTTGTAAGGTGCTCACAAAGATGTAGAACAGATACCTTTTACCAGTGGTGAAACTTTTAGGTTATTATAGATAATACATTAGTTACACCTCGATCACCTCAAATAATTTTTTTGGCATATTGGCGTATACTCTATAACCTTTCCTATCCTGGTGGTTGGCTGGGTGACTCACTTTCAGGCTACCATTTAAGCCACCTTGAAGGAGAGTTGCTCAGTGTGGGGGACAGGCTTTTGTGCCACAGAGAACTGGGTTTGAATCTCAGCGGTCACTTGCTAGGAGAGGAATTTTGGGCACATCACTTCGCTGCTCTAGGTCTCGGGCCTTGCACTGTCAGACGAAGATGACAGTAGGTCGGGTGGAGTCTGACAGAAAAACAGGCCCAAAGAAGATGCCAGTTTGCTGGCTTGAGCAGTGTGTGCGATGGAGTTGCTGTTAGCAGAGACACGGGTTTGCGGGGAGGGGATGAGGGTTTGCAGGGAGGGGATGAGGGTTTGCAGGTGGCCGGCCATGCTAGATACAGGGTGCCTTTCAGACATTCAAGTTTTTAGGGGCTTGCTGCAAAGGGGAGCAAAGGAGGAGGTCTATAGCTGGAAGAAAAAGTGGGGATCAAAATTCCTTAGTGTCACGGCTGAGCTGCTGTCAATGCCCACGCCAGGTAGTGTCACTTTGGGCAAGATACTTCACCTCTGAGTCCCAGTGTTCTCATCTGTAGAACAGGGCTCATGATATAGATACACATGAGTGCGCACGCGCGCACACACACACAGACACACATACTCTCTATCACACTTTTCTGATGATGAAATGAATTAATTTAGCATCGAGTCTTGCCTACTAAGGACTCAGTACATATTACCTAATATTAATTTTTAATTTGTGCATAACTCATACCATTTCCTATCTGTAGAATCAATAGCTGAGTAAAGATAAGAAGTGATTTAAATAGCTTTTAAAGGTATTTTGAACATGCCTTGTGTTAGGAAATAAGCTGATTTAAATGATCTTCAAAGTTCCTCTTTAATGAGACTAATATCTGTAGGAAGAAAGATGATTGGCCCTCTCTCTGTCTTCAGTGTCGAGAGCAGTTTGGTGTAATTTTCTGACAATTGTAATGGTGTCTGGCAGTGTGCCATAAGTGGCCAGTTTATGAGATTAAGCCCATGGTGAGGAATACTGTTTTGAAAATATCATTAAAGCATGTAATGTGAAAGTTGTTTTATAACTTTTTTTTTTTTTTTGCTGCAGTGTAAAGACACTTATCGTGCTCAAAGGAAACTGCTAAGAGTAGCTTATCTAACAAACCAATTAGGTTTAAAATGTTTGCTCCGTGAAGGAATCACTGCGTGCTGCTCCTTCAGTATTGTTCTGTTGCATGTAAATTATTGTGCCAGAAACTCTTATGTGCTGGAGTGCAGGGTTAAACCTGGTAATTTATTTCCTTGCACTTACAGAATTTAAAAGCTGGTGGGGTCGTGTTTAGCCCGAGCTCTGAGAATTCCTGGAAGTTCTAGGGCTGCCTCAGGGCAACTCATAGAGGCCAGTCGGGTGGGAGGAGAGGGGCCCGGAGTCCTCTGCTCATCTCTTCTCCAGCTTCAGTCCGTCGCCATTCCTCTACCTTAGATGTTCAGTTGCATGACAGACCCTGATGCTAAACCAGTTTAAAATTAACCATCTAGTTAGTCTAACTGTTCTTTCCCAGTCTCTTTAATTTTTCACTTATTTGCTCAATAAGCGTTAGACATCAGAGATTGTGCTGAAAGTTACAGTGGGTTATGAAACATAGTGATTGCACTCAAGAAACTTTTAATCTAGTATTATTTTATTCTGGTTTCAACTATTTTATGATTAGGGCTATTGGGATAATCTCTGCCAGGTGAAGCCTCTTCCAAAATTCCTGTGGTACTGAAGTTCAGGGGCAAACTCTTGGGTTGGCGGCGTGACATTCAGGATCGATGAATGCCGTGCACTCAGGAGGGCATGAACTCCTTCTTAACCTGCCCATCAGTGGTACTTAACTTTTATCGCATAGCAACATGCACACGTAAGACAATGCCAGGGGTTTACAAAAAGACTTTTGGCCATCAGGATGAAGAGAACTAAAATAAGCTTCCACAGATGAGCAATTTAAAAAAAATTAATCACAGCTCCACCCCTTCCCACGATTGATCAGAGCAGGCCATTGTGTCACCAGGCAGCCGGCTGAGAACTGGTGTCCCTTACAGCGCTCTCTTTACTGCAGTTGGCTGCTGAGTAAATGTTGGGAACCGAACTGAACAGGAGCAGAGGTCCTTCCTGTGCAGAGCAAGCTGTGTATAGAGAGGCCCAGACTCCAAGAATTGGGGATTGCTAACCCTTTCCATTGAGTTTGATTAGGGGGTGTGAATAGGGTTCCTTTATCCGCAGGCAGGGCTGACCTTACTGGTAGAATGACTGGGCCATGTGAATGATTTGATTTGAGGAGATTCTGCTAGAAACCATCTCTCCCCAAGTTCCCTCCTAGTTTTTAGAGTCATCAGTTAAATTCTTTTTCAAATGGTTTAAGCAGTTTGTTTGAAAACGTCCCTATTAAAACATGGATTCCTCAGTCCCATGTCCTCCTAGGGTGTAACTTATTTTATCATCATCCATTTGAATCTTATGGGTATTATTTAATTCATCAGATGGACTTCAGTTAATTTATAGGGACTTAAATATCTAGGACTGATTGAAAGAAAGGCAGAAATATGTTTCTGGGCACAAAGCTCTCTGCATGAAGGATTTATGATCCTGTAAAACACAGCCTTGTCCTTTCCGGAGGCTCACACATGGAATTTGAAGTATTAAAAAACTCCAAAACTCAAAACTAGTTCCTTCTTGGTTTTGTCCTTGGCCAGTTCTAACTTTTAGTCGTCTAATTCCCAGCAAGAGACTGGGAACTGCAATGGAAAGCTGTTTAGTAAAAGATGATAAATGCTTTCTTATACATGTATTTAGATATGATTTTTAGATATGGTCCTGAACTATACTGACATTGAAGGAAAAGAAAACAATAAACTTTTGTTCTAGGAGAATAGAGAAATTTCTTCCAAGACCAAAAAATACTCATTTATCTAAAATAATATCTGTAGAAAGACATATTTGCCATGACTTAATATTTTATTAGTTAACCACAGACAAAAATAATATATTTTAAAATCCGAAATGAAATACATGGATTAGGTTTTGGATTTGAAATTTTGAAGAGTTCTAAAATTTTACAATAAAAACTTCCATTAATTTATTTCTATTTTTAATATTTCAGAAGATATAACATATATAGGAATCTCTGGTATGCCCTAAAATCACTTTAGGTATTTCGAAACTTCGTGTTTATCTAATTTAATGAGATCTGATAAGTAGCTGGCTTGTACTCAGAGTGATATAATACCGAAGGCATTTTTCTTCAAGACTAGACATACAGTTGACTCATTAAGTAACGTCTGTTTACCATTGTGTTTGGCTCTTCTACTTAGAGACCTCAGTAGGTAAAAACAGATCAACTATTACATTTTGTGTTGAAACCCAAAGAACCCTGTACATCCATCTGCAAATGGACTGCGACAAGGCAAAGCATAACTATGACACACAGTTTAGATGACCTAAATGCTTCTAAAGGGGTCAGCTACTTTAAAAAAAATTAATTTCATTTCATTTATGTATTTATTTTTATTATGATGACATCGGTCAGTGAAATTCAGTAAATTTCAGGTGTACAGTTCAACAGCAAGGCACATGGATTGCATTGTGTTCATCGCCCAGAGTTAGATTTCTTTCTGTCACCACATTTTAAGGGGTCAGTTACTTTAATCACCATCTTGGATATTTTTCTCAAAAGTCTGTTATCAAAAGTTAAATTTCATAACATCGTGTGAACATTTTTGATAAACATGTAAAGTGAGCAACCTCCAATTTTTGTTACCAATAAAGTACAGATTACTTTTATTCAAAGTAATCTTACTTTTATCTTACTTTTATTCAGAGTCCCTCATAATCTGGCCTTTGCTTTCTCTTCCAGTATTATATCCTAGTAAAATTCAGCCCGCACCTTCTCCTCTAGTTGGACCGGTCCAGCCGACGTGACTCGTCTCTCCTTTCCCTATTACTCCACCCACTGACGGTACTACTGCTTCGGTCGCCTCTGCCCATTAATGTCCTGAGCATCCGTCCAGTCCCGTTGCGTCCTCCCCTCGTGCCCGATGTCCCCTTTGACTGTTCTGTTCCATAGAACATCTACTCTCTTTCCAAGTTCTTATGATCTTATCTGTCTGCCTCATTTGGCACCTAATGACAACAGGCAACATGGCCCGGGTGCTTACTCAGCACCAAGCATCGTGAGAAAAGTGTCTTCTCATTTAATCCTCAAACCTCATGGGAAAGGTACTATTTTTATCCCCATTATGCAGATGAGGGAACATCTCAGAGAATGTAAATGAATGCCAGTAGCCGAAACGTTGAAACCTGGATTCAAGTATACATTCTTACTTGATAAATGATATTACCTAAGTTAATACTTAACTTTTCATTCATTTTAATCCCCTTCTAGGTAAATTCTTTTGGCGTTCTGGAGTGTTGCAGTATATATTTGCAGCACCTCTGATACTGCCCCTCTCCTGTGCATGGTTTCTAGCATAATCCTTTGCATTTGGCTGAATCTCATTAGACACTTGTTGGCTAAAGAAAGAAAGACATATATTAATGTATGTTTACCATGGATTTATATTGTTTCCTTACAATTTTTTGGAAACTTTTGCACTTTTCTCTGTGATAAGCAATGTATTAAGATATGAGATATTCAGTCTACGAATGCCTTAGAAATGTTACCAAATTTTTTACCCAGAAACATTGAAACATTCTCAACTCTGGGGCACTTTATTGGTGTAGTCATATGGTAGACTTTGAATGTCTTCACAAGACAGACTTTGAACATCTACACTAAACCTTAGGCAAAATTCTGTTCAGTGCAAAGTGTGTTTATGTCATCATAGGCCAACGAATATTTGTTGAAAAAAAATATTTCCATGGACAATTAGGAATCAACACAAGGGGGAAAAAAAGGCCACATAGTGTGCAACGCCGTCAATATTTGTCTCAGTCTCTATGATGGTGGTTTTATCACTCTAGTGTTAGACTGGGAGGGGGACTGTCTATGAGCAAATCTGAAGGTGATAAGAAAGAAGAAAGGGACATTAAAGATGTCTATATACTATAGACATCGCTGCATTTTTTTATAAAAATAAAATATCTTAGTTTTTTTCTAGTAGAAAAAAAGAAAAAAACGAAGAGTTGAACAAATAAGACCTAAAACATAGTGTGCACTTCTGCCAAAGATACTGAAAATGGGGATAATGTCTGTATGTATAACTATTTTTCCTGTCCATTGCTAAAGAAAACTTTGACACCATGCTTACATCATCCCTTTAAAACCCCTCACTATTCATCATTGCTGTGGGAGCAAAACGTATATCTGAAAGTGAGAATGGATGTAGCTGTGATATCACTGATATATTTAATGCCACATCAGCATTCTATCACAATGAGTAACCTTATTTCCTCAGAGGCAGGGTAACTTCTTGAATTCAACAAATTAACTATCAACAAAGAACGTATAAACAATAGCACAATAGCATCGTCTTAGCAGATAATTCTTCTATACATTTCCGAATTGAAAGAAAGTATTAGGCTATTTAGGAGGACCAGTGAGTTTCTAAAAGCTCCCATAGTAAGATTATCCACGCATATACCAACTTGCTTAATTTCTTAATTTCAACTCAAGAGTTAAAGACTTCTAGGTGGTACGCATCATTGTCAGTAATTACAGAAGTGAAACCCAGCCCATCACCTGGCTGGATATGACTTACACTGATAAAACCACACTAGTGAAAGGAATCATATAGTTTAAGAACCCACCTGGAGGCCTCCTTTGCATTCACGGGTGTGGGTAGGCATTGAGTTTTTATTTCTGGGTCCTACCTTAGCCTCCTGCATTTCACCACCAGAGAGAGAGAGAGGAAATCATGAGTGATAGTTAGCCCTCTGCTAGGATGACTAGAGACTTCCTCCCTGAGGAACCTGGGGAAAACCCTTGCTTATTATAATACTGCTCTCTGACTTCCTTTGGAAAAACATTATGATAAAGCAAAAATTCAGAATTCACAACTAAAATGAAATCTGGCATGTGTACTTGTTCAAATGCTCTCTCCTCTTTTAAAAAATTTCTCCTTAGATATCTATTTAAACTGCTTTTTAAAAGGAGCCTCCACCGATATCCAATGAATTGCGTTTTTCTTTGCACTGAACAGGGAACAGAAATTGTGGACTATTATGATCAGCTACTTCTTTATTCACGTAGAAGAATGACTTCTCAGATTATCGATACTTTTTCGATTCTTTGAACTTAAATGGCATACAGAGGAATCAAACTCATGATTTTTGTAGTTACTCTTGGTTTAGACAATTATTCCAAGAGTTTTGGTAATTATAAAGATCAAAGTTGAAATTTGCCCTTCCCCGCCTGTGGAGTTCCATCCCAGGATAATTCAGCCAAAGGATGTGGCTTTTCAAGAGCTGGAATGGACAGGCAGATGTTTATGTTTTAGCTTTGGTGTGAGTGACTTTGCCATATTTGATAAGAAAGAAGTTAAAAGAATCTTGAGTTTTCTCCTCATTTGATACGGAAAACGAATGAAAAGTTTAAAAAAAAATTAAGAGAAAAACCTACCCAAACTGCCCTTCACTGAGTAAATGGCTCTTTTTCAAGATTTCAAAGCAGTTACCTATGGTCATCATCCTCAGATATCCCTGTATAAGGCTCGGTGGTATCTTACTTACTTAAAAGCTGGTGAAAGTCAGGTGACCCAGCAAGCAAGCTGTCAGGAAAGAGTTGTTTTTAGATTTCATCTGCTGGTTCATTCTACTTCATTCTAGACTATGCTCTCATTTCTCTACCTATGAGTTAGGTAACCAAGATCTTAGATCAACATCAGAGATTCCGAGTGTCTACCTTTCCTTCAGTTGAGGAAATCCTTGAGAAAAATGTTAAAGTGAGATAGAGTTTGTGAAAGAACGGTCATCAAAGTATCTATGGCATATGGTAGCAAAGTATTGATTCTTTTTTAGAGTTGACTTATTGTGGCAGAGCTGGCTGTAAAATATATTTCTATGAAGCAAACTAGTAGGATTTCCCTAATGACTTTTATTTTTAAATCAATGACATATATTCACTTATCATGTCCCGTGAAATGTGATGAGATAAATAAAATTCGAGCATCTGGTAATATGCTGGTGACACAGGAGCTGACGTGACCTTTGTTTACTAGAGAACCAGTGGAAGTTTTAACTTGAAGGGTATTGTAATTCCAGTTAGCATTTTATTCGGCCTTTGTAGTGCCGTCCAGTATCTCATTTCAACCACCAGTGGCTTCTCTGCCCTCCTTCCCCTCTCTCTTTGTTTCTCTTAAGTCTCGGAAATAGCCAAGCTCTCAAGCTTTTCTTCCTTGAGTGAAAGTAAAGTGACAAATAGGTCCAAAGCGAAATCAGACTTCACCAGTACGTTCCATGTTGGCCAGGTTAATGAGATTATAAATTAGAGTGTGATAGACTTTGTGTGATTGGAGAAGGTACTGAGAAACTCTCTGTTCAGAGATGCTATCTCACTCATTGTTCGGTCATAGTGTCTACCTCTGAGATGTGAGATTTATTTCTTTGGGTCTAGAGGGATCTACAATTTCTACAATTTCAAGAGTCTGTGATTGAAATGCAGTTACTTCTGGAGGAGTAATTTGTGTGTTATTTTACCAATATCAACAACTATGGCTTTGTGGCGATGAACTGAGAATTCTTTGAGATTAAGACATTCTAGGAAAGAAGGTAATTGGCTTGAGGGACTGTTCTCAAGATTCTTTTACAAATGTTGTAAAATGTAATTAAAGGTTTTTAATTAGTTTTTTCCCCCCAATGGATGGGAAGAAACATCCAGACGCACTTGTAGTTTTTTTCTTTTTTCAAAATGTTGCTTGATTTCTTTTGAAGGATTTACTTTTGCAAGAATGAAAGATGTGTGACAAAAAAATGAAGTGGAAATAGTCCAAATAATTTCAGCTAACTCACAGTTTAAGGAGGTCTTATCCACTGTATCATCTTTTAAATGCCATGCCACCAAATGAAATATTGAATTTGCTCTCCTTGGAGTGAACATCCTTATTAATTAGTGTCGATTTCTTCAGACAACTGACTCCTTCAATTTCATATCGGAGCGTACCGGGCCAAGAAGCTTAACTAATACTTTCTGTGTCTGTTATAATTCTTCGCATTTCTTTTACTGGTTTCCTTAGTCATTTCCTTCTTGGAAATGAAAGGCATTTGATAATCATAGGGATAACTTATCTGATCGCAGTCTGTCTGTCTCACAGGCTTAGGTAGGAGAAAGAAAAAGGTGCCTGTCATTTTGGGGATCCACAGATGGAAATTGTTGCTATACGTACATTAGGAAAACTGTTACCTGAAAGAGATTACTCACCTTGCAGAGTCTCTAAACTTACCTGAAGAGTCTGTTAGAGGACATCTAAAATTTAGTAATCCCTATAAAGTAGTTGTCACTGTCCTAGTTCTTGATTTACATAAATTGCCACCTCTACCAAAAGTTGATTTCGTGTAGCTTTACTGCCTAAAATTAGCTTTCTCGAAAGTAACTACGGTTTATTCTTACAATGAAATGGTTAAGTACGTGACAGTAGTCACTTTGCAGCTTTATTGCCACTTATAAAATGACTCATGATTAACAGTGGAATTTAAGTATCCAACTGAAAAGTCAATATGTGAAAATATGGTTAAAAAACAAGTTTTAAAAGGAAACTTGTGGTGGTAATGTTGATCCTTGTGGCCGTGCTTATGTTTCGACAGACTGTACACAAAAGTGATGTTTAAATCACTATAGTCTTTTTGGTATAACTTAAGAAAAAAGCATTTCGTTTTTGTAAAACCACACCACTTAGATTTAAAATAAAACCACTTTTTAAAAAGTTCCATTTCTCGTAGATTTTTAAAACACAAGTATTAGGTGTTTTAAAGCATCCTTATTCAAATGAAAAAATTATAAAGGTTTAGAAAAGTCTGTCAGTTGATATTGGTATCATTGTATTAATAGCCCAAGACATTGTATTATTTTATAATGCTCTTGATTTAAATACCAATTTCTGAATAATACAACACAGATGTCATTTTTATGACAATTCACAGTCTAGGAAGCTATGGTAAATTATGTTTACAGGTGTATATAATGTATCTTGATTCAATTCCAGAAAGCGTTTTAGGCTCCACTTTTAATTTGTCCTTGAGTCTAGGGTGAGATTACCTGCACTTGGAACTCAGCTTTAGCCCTTAACATCACTGTGACTTCAGACCAGCTAAACTGTAGCTAAGTGTTCTTATCTATAACATGGGTTAATAATAGTACCCATCTCATAGGCTTACTTTGAAGAATAAATGTATGAATTAGAATTACTAATTTATCTCAAGATCCTAACACTGTGCCATTCATATATTCATATACACACATATTTTTCTCTTAGTTTCTTTAAAAACATAAATTCCAGTTCCTAAGAGCCTACCGATGACGTGGAGTTAGGACTTACGTACATAAGCACCTTTGCTGTAAAGAGCTTCTATCCCATATGCCCATATATCATAACCTTTTGATATCTTTGCTTCTTGTTTTAAGATCTTTTAAAATAAATACTAAACTTCCTATTTATTCCAGATACTTCACTGAACATAGCAAAGAAGAATGGATATTTTCTTATATAATCATAGTGCCATTATAAATTAATATAAGTGTCACATGTTATTGACAGTGTCCCCAGTTATACTGTTTTGTTTTATACAGCTGCCTCCCTACCACCAAAAAAAAAAAAAAAAAGGGTCCAGTTAAATACCACTCACTGCATTTGGTTCTGAAGCTGCTTTTGATCTAGAACGTCACTCTCCCTGAAAAACTGCTTTTTTTTTCCTTTTTATTTTTCTTTCATGGTAACTGTTAAAATGTAACAGGATTGGAAAGGTTTTAACCTTTTCCCCTCATTTTACTCAATCACTCATTCATTTTTTAAAAAGAATTATTTGTTGAGCCCCTTCTGTGTGTGGGGCGTTGTACTTAAAGCTGGACATACATGAGAATAAGAGTGTCTTCCTTATGGTTTTTTGGAAATTACTTTGAAGGAAACATATTATTTTTCTAATGAAAATAAAAGTTCTGGGAATGTCATTTAAAAAATACATGTGCACATACGCACACATACCCACATGCGGTCCAGATTGAAGCAAACTTTACACAGAATGGAAATTAGGTTCTGTTTACTAAAACTGTCTCAGAGTTTATGGTTTGTAGCCATAACATTTCAGCTACAGGACTCCAGTGACATAATTTTCTAAGTTGCAACTTAAAAACAAAAGCCTGTGGTTAGGACTAAGAATGAGATTCCTCTAACTTAGGCATCTAGACTTGGCCTCTAGACCAAACAAACAGTATGCAGCAAGTGAGAACCATTCGGAAACAGACATCGTGCAAACAGTTCTGGTCCATGTGTGGAGAGTATCAGGAAGTGGGGAGATTTCCCTTTGCACCTGGAGCCTCACTGGACTTGAGAAGGAAACCGGATTGAGGAGCTCTGCCAGAAAAGACAAAGGGCCATGATTCGACTACAACCCTCATTGGAGCTCTCCTGCCACTCTGGCATCTAGATCTTTCCAGAGCTGTCTCAGGAATGGACAATCAGAAGCCTTCCCTGGGAAGAATTATAAAGCTGAAGCTGAGAAAATAAACCAGTCTCTGAGTTCCAAGGATGTTGAATGTAGGGCTTACGGTGTGTCGGCCCCATGTTCCCTGGCAGGGTTTCAGAGGGGAGGAAGCCGCTTCGCGAAGGGAAGGAGAACAAGGAAGCTGTCGTGTGGAAGAGCCATGGAGACCGTCCAGCGGTGTCTGAGTCGCCCGCAGCTCCGCCGTCACCGAGGCTCACCCAGACACCTTCCCTTCCCGTGTTCCCTGAGGAATGCGCCTGCCCCACGTTCTCTTAGCATAATTTCCCTTAAAAAGAAGTTCAGTCTGAGCTGGGTGTGTGTCCCCTACAATGTAGGATGAAACTTATTCTATTTTCACCTATTTCTCTCCAATTATTTGGATGTTAATTACAAATTAATATAAAAAATACTGGAAAAATAACAGTAGTGACTTAATGCTTCTCATATGCTAGGCATTGTTCTTTGCAGTTTACTCGTGCTCACTCCTTTAATCCTCACAATGATTGTGCGAAGCGGGTGTTGGTATTATCTCCATTTTACACATGGAGCACAGTGAAGTTAAGTGATCTGTCCGTGTTGATACGTGTGTGTTGGCACCGCACTCGACCCCAAATGTCTGGCTCTGCCGTGCCGTGACCACTGCGCTTCTCTGCCTCTGGCCGGCGCGCTTCCTGCCTCCCCATCCACCCTCTCACCCCGCTGTGACTGCAGAGCCATCCACAGTGCGTAAGTGAGCGAATGGAACAGCAGTGCCTGTTTCGAAAGCAGCAGCCCTATCTCCTAAGTTTATATGTGTGCGATCTCCATGGGACTTGCTTTCCTCCTCTGTAAGTATTAATTTTGTCACTCCTACACCCCCCAAAAAGTTTTGATACAATCTTTTCTGTCTGGGAGATTCAAAGATACATTAGTCACAAAAACTCCCTCTGAAAGCTGTGCCCATTTGTGTGTGGCTAGTCTCAGCTTTTAAGGGTAAGCTCATCATCTAGAAATTAAACTTGAGGAGAAGATAATGCTCTTAGACTGTCTGAGACTCGTCTGTTCCAGAAGAAGAATTTCCTGAATTGTTCAAAGGTATGTAAGCCTCTCACAAAGCGCATTGATCACCCACCCACACACATAAAGTTCTCTCTCAGTCCCCAAAGGACAATAGCTAGGAACTGTCACCATTCATGCATCACCAGAGATTTGCTGTGATGCCCCTGCCAGCATCCTGTAAAATCTGTATGATCTCGTCACATCCTGTGGCCTGGCCTTTTGTTGCCTGATGAATTCCGTCATTATCATGTAATGCTTCCCTATGCAAACGTTCTGTTTTTATTAGGTCATAATTTTAAGAATAGGTGATCCCCGAAGATTCGTTTCTGACACTTCTGTTCCTTGAGTAATAAAATGTTTAGGCTCCGGGTAGATGTTCTGACATTCACAAAGTCAGTGAGGATGTAATGGCTGAGAGGTTTTCTTCAGACGTGATCCTCAGGGAGGTGGTGGGGAGTAGTACGTGCCGTGTGAATAATTATATAAACTATTGAGCAAGGGGCCTGATTTTCCCAGGAACTTCCGTTTAAATATTTGTCAAAGTATGTGTGCCGTCTTGTTTCAAAATGTTGTGGTCATGGTATAGTGAACGCTTATGTGTATTCTTTAAGGAGTTGCTTTTTATTTGTAAAGACTGTGTGGAAATGCCTTCTGAGTTTCCTCTCTCAGGTAAGCCATATCAAGACTAGTTAAACAGAATTCACATACAAAAGAATCGACAATTACATGGCAATTATATGGCAACGTAATCGAAGAATTTTTGAATAAAAGAATTGCAAAGGAAGCTTTTGGGGGTGGCAAATATATATATATGTGTTCATTGTTCATTATCTTCATTGGGCCAATGGTTTCTCAGTTGCATAACTGTGTCAACACACTTATAAATATACTTAAGTGTAAATTTTGAACTTTAAATACCTGCAGTTCATTGTATGTCGACTATACCTCAATAAAGGTTTTCAGATAAAATGCTTACCAGTGAGTCCTGAAGGAGCAGCTGCAGGCCCTTCCCCTCTGCCATCCAGCCAGGAAGCCCTCTGTCTGTCACGTGCAGCCTTGTATCTGTCACAGGAAGAGCAGCACGTGACATACAACAGGAGCTTGCCCAGAGGGAGATGTTTTAGGGGCCGGCACGCATGAGACCTGAGGGAGGGAGAGATCCTCTTGTTCTCTGGGGAAACAGGTTGACGCTTTCAATGACCTGTCCAAGAGACCACAGCTAAGGACTGGCAAAACAAACAGACAAACAAAGCAAGCAGAGAAGGGGACAGTGAGCTACTGTGGAAGGCTAGGGGGCTTCCCCACGGGCCCCTGTGGGGAAGGCCCTTGCAGCTGGAAGAGGCAGGTGGCCAGGCATGGAAGCCGAAAGAACAAGAGGGCATGGGCAAGAAGACAGTGAAATAAAAAAACATACACAACTGCAGCGAGAAAACAGTTGGAAACCTTTGTTTTTATATGAAAGAATAATGAACTGAGTGAATTTCATTCCGCCGGTGTGTTCATATCTGACACAGGCCACTTTCTACCGAAGTTCTTGTTACTGAATGGCATACGCTTAGGGGTGTCTATATGGCACATATGAGCAGTTTCCTTTTACTTGTATAAACCAAGTTGCGATCCATTCTGTAATACTTGACTAAACATTTCATATAAAAGACTTAAATGTATCTTCCATGCGCATTTCTGTGACTATAAATGCATTTTTAAAAGGCCTGGAGGGGATCACATCAAACAGGTTACGTCTGAGGAAGGCAGTGAGATTGGATGGGGCCAAAGAACCGTATTCAACATTTCAACAGAGAATATCTCCTGTGTAACTGTATTTAAAAATAAGTTTCCAAGATGCAAAAGAAAGATACGGCGAGAAGAAGACTAAATATTTTAGAGACTTGAAGCATAGAAAGGGAACAATAGAAGTGACTATATTAAAAAATCTGTTATAAATGGAATTAGTTCATAAATGGCATTGCAAAATAAATATAATTTTTGTTGACCAAATCACAAAAATGCACAAAACATTTGAGAAAATTCTATACGTGTATAAAATACTACTTGACATAGTGGACAGTAAGCTTACAGAACTTGATTTTCACAGTGGTCATGCACAGGTTGAAAATACAAATGCGTTAAATCATTCAAATTTATAGATGAAAAACATATACTGGCTTGTAGAGGAAAATCTTGAGAATCGGGTCGTATTCCTAAATTTGGAGTTTTTATCAGAGGAGATAGTATTTTCAGAGGTAAAATGCTGAGCTATGTGATACCTGACATTTCCCGGCACGGGTTCCTCCAGGGTCCTCAGAGGTGACCTTCTCAGGCTTTTCCTTGAGCACTCGGTGTTCTGTCTGCCCTTCCCTAAGAGAAGAGGGGAGTCGGTCACACCCTTTGGAGACTCTGAACTTAGAGCTTTTGCCCTCCATGCTCAGTCGCTGACGGTCAGATCACTGGGAGGGAATCTGCCCTTCCCGTGACTCTAGCACCTTAACGTTATTTCCACAGCTCTTCAGTGTCTTTAAAGTTCTGATTTTTGGTATTTATCTGGCTTTTCCTAATTGTCGCAAGAGTTGCCTTGCCATGATCTACTACATCCTTCGTGGCATGGATGCCCTGCGTACTATGCTTAAAACCTCATTTTGATGTTGCATGTAGTTATCAGTGGGGCATCTGAAATGAAGTATTTCACAAAATGGTTTTGTTTGCCTGCCACTGGGAATGCAGGCACCTGGCTCTGGGTTCCGTTTCTTCAAAGAGGAGGTGGTATTGGCATCAGGTTTTCTCTAGGGCTGGGTCCAAGTTCTCTTCTGGGGCCCCACCTGCTCTCTGCCTCGCGCTCCCCATCACGCCTACGTTCACACCTGCCTGAGTCCACAGCCTCTGTTACCTGCCTGGATTCTGCAGACATTAGAGTTTGTGATCGTCTGTTGCAGCCCTGAGAAAGCAGCACCCATTCTGTCTTTGTCTTAGCATTTTTGTGTAGGTGACTGACATCTTGGAGCTTGTGGAATGTTCAAGTTATTTTCATGGCCCATCTCCATGTTTTATGTTTTAAAGATTATTCAAAGGGGCTCTGAGAACATATATTTTTTTTATTCACCAATTCTCTTCCCTTAACCTATAAATTCTTAGTTTAAACTTAGTGCTAGAAAAAATTCTTTAAAGAGTTGATATAGTTCCTTCTATGCTATAATGACATAGCAGCAGACTGTCTGTCTATCCGCCTGTCCATCTATCCGTCTGTCCATCCGTCCATCTATCCATCCATCCATTATGCGTTGGACCTTATGATGCGGGTATTTCTAGTCCTTTGCTTGGAAACTTTCTACTTCGTTATATCTTTGTAGCATTCTCTTTTAAATTCTCTCAGAAGTAGGAGGGATATAAGCTGACACATAAAAGTAATTTGTGTAAAAATTTTAAAATTACTTATTAATATAAATTTGAGTTGGCTTAATTAGCATGCAGAGCAACAACAAAGTATGCCTATCTTTAAATGCTGATCAGTGAAATAGTCTTAAGGTGTTTTTGGTTATGGTATTGAATTCTGCTCTTATATATGAATAATTTGTGATTCCTGAGGTAAATTTCCTTATAACAAAACAAATAGAGCCAACATTTATCATCTGTTTGTCTCTGTATGTATGATTTCCCTTTTTCTTTAGAATAACCTTGGGAAATAAAAAATATTTATAAGAAAATCAAATAGTATGCCTTTGAGTTCAGGGCACCACAGTTTGTTACATTAATTACCCTTTAAATGGAGCCATGATTATTCAATATTTATGCCTTTGTGGGTAGACAGAAACGGCTTCCTATCATCATTTGTTCAGAAACAGAAGACATCTGGTAGTGGATTGTGTTGAAATCATTTGGCTGAAAAAAAAAGGAAAGAAAAAAATCCATTTCACAGCCTGCCAGATGGTTGACTAAGAATGCCTTTACTGATTTGTGGGGAATTTTTCTTAAGTTCTGGGCTGTTTCTGAGAATAAAGCACTCAAATGAGCAGGGAGCCTCAGACAATCAATATAGCCACACTGCAATAGTGGGGCGGGCGTTACTGAACTGTTCAGTTCTCAACTCATTTGCTTTTTAGTGCACAGGGTTTCTGAGTACGGGGAGGATAAAGTACTTTGGATTTCAAATCCCAAGTCTTGATAGAGTATATTGTTGCTGAATTTAAAGCACCAAATGACTCACAGTTTTCACAAGTACCTGAAAGGGAACATGATCTGAGATTGAAAAACAGAGCACGATTATTCCTGATCAGACAAAGCCCCTTTCAGAAGCTTCTGAGATTGATAGCCGTCTCCATGTGCAATTTTGCCTGATGCTATCTTTTTATCCACTCTGGATTAATTGAAAGGGGAGAATCATTTTTACAAAGAATGAGCTGTTATTTCTCTTCATCTTGGCAAGAGCTGAAAAGAAGTACCTTCTTGTTAGTTTTGAAAGCTTTGAATCCAGGCGGTGTTTGCTGGGTTTCTACCTTCCTGGATCTCAGCTGTTCTGGAAGCTTTGACCCAGAAAGCCCAGACGGGTCCTGCCACCTTCCGTGTGACGCAAGGACAGTGTTGGGGGCCTGGAAGTCGGAGCCAGGGGTGTATCTTTGTCCTGACAGTTACTACTGTGTGCTCTGGGGAAATTACTTAGCCTAAATTTCAGTTTCGCTTAGGGTCGTTTCGAGGAGTAAATGAGAGCATTATGTTAAATATTCAGTAAATGGTAGCGAGAGTGACGATGACAGCAATCATCTGCTTTGGTGACAAGCACCCATCATTCCCGAGTTCAGACGGCCTGAGAGTACACGCAAGCTCTGGCGTGTTCGTGCCTGTGAACTTGAGTCTCAATTTTCCCATCTGTAAAGTAGCTTTCTCACCAGGTTGTGAAGATTGTGTGATACACACTCATTCACACACGCATAGAGTTTGTCTCTGACACTCAGTGCCTACAGCAGTCTCTGGCACACAGGAAGTGGTGAATAAATGTAAGCTGTTGTTAATATCATTAGCCATTCGGGGAGGCAGAGCTGTGGATGTGTGTCCTTGTCATTTGCCTTTGCCTTCTTATGTACCTGCAGAGTGGACCAGAGCCTGGAGTGCTGACGCCAGGCTGACCTTAGCCGATCAAACACTTTCCACCCTTGAGTATCTCCCATCTTCTAGTCTCTGTGGACAAATGACGAGGAGTTAGGATTCAGCTCTAGCCTCTAGGACTGAAGGGGGTGTATGGTTTTCTTGTCTGTGGACTGATGACAGTATACACAACTGAAGAATTCATCCAGGCATGGGCTTTTGATTTCACTTCGTCCTACTTTCATGAGCTTTGCCTTTTTTTTCTCTCTCTCTTTTCCAAGAATCTTTGCAGGCAGACCAATTCTAGTTATTGATGAAAATACTCACCTGTTTCAATTTATGCTGTTCATCAACACATTGATTATTTACTTGAAAATGGAAAATTTAGAGGTGGAGAAAATAGAGAGTTTGATTTGGACTTTTAAAAACAGTCTGTGTTATGCTGACCTCAGGTCCGATTTTTCAATAAATATGTAGATGGCTAAGAAAATGGAACTAAGTGCCGGTTGCCAGTCTGCGTGCGTTTCCCTGTCGTCTAGTTAAGAAGCTGCACACTGTGGGATTATGTTTCTGATAATAATAGCTACGTTTAGTTGAATGGAAAAGGCGCCTTTCATTGTTAAATAGTTAAGGCATTTATATATGCTGTCTTTTACTTTTTAATTTAATTTTTTTTAATTAAAAATTACATGCTGTCTTTTAAAAATCACATTTTAGCCGCGCCAGGATATCTGCTTAGGATTTAGGGGGTAGATTTCATGCCCCTTTTCTGACGTCTGTTGGAATGTAGGGTTTAGTTGCTTCCTGAGGGGCATCGGGAGAAATCCTCTATCATCAATCTATCTGTCACCATAAACCTACACAGAAGCAGGTGCCTTTCTTAACGTGTAATTTTGCCCGTATCCTCTTCAACTCTCCTCATTCTTTGGAGTGGTTTACTTCCATTTTTGACGGGGCTTACCTGCCTTAGAAAATATAAGGAATTGCATCTGAGATCTGAATTCTATTCCTAGGAGACATGTCAACTTTCTGAGTTCTGGTTTACTCATTTATAAAATGGAGATTGTTTGACTAATAGTCTCTTCAAGGAATGGCTATAAAGATCAAATACATTCATGCACATGAAAGACGATATAATATTATAGGAACATTGAGTGTTAGAATTAATGTTATATGGTACTTGAATTCAATGTTGTGAAACTTAAGTGAGAATAATTGCTATTTTATTCATTAGAATACCCCGAGTTTCTGCTTTAAAATGACACTATCAAATAACACACAGCAAGTATAAAATTTTGAAAATATAACAGTTGACTGATTTGTGGTAGAAAGTTTCTATGACTTCAGGTGTTTACACAGCTATGATTTAATCTCCCAAATAAGATTGAGTTTCTCAATCTATATTTAGCATTTCTTTTCTCCCTGGCAAGGATTTTAGAGGATTCACTAACTCTATTTTTAAAATAGGATATTAGTACTTCATCTTCTAAAATGCCTTCCAGGATAGGAATCTCTCCAGGTAGAGGAAGTGATTAACTTTAAATAATAGACTTATTCATTCTCTGCCAAGAATGTGGATTTTGGCTAAATGTATCCAAATTTGTATTAAAAGTTGTATTTTGATAGATCCCTTATCTGTTACTTCTAGCACATTGCTTTGTAAATACTTAGGGCGAGGGGAACTTGACTAAATTTATATCCAGGTGGTAAATTTCCTCTGCAAAATAGATTTCTCACTATAAACTTTAAAATTACATTTAATTAGAATTAAAAACTTAAAAATCATTGCACAGTAATTTCTCTAGACATTTAGGCTGGCAGAGTAAACCTTTCTTGCTTTAAAGACCAAAGAGCTCTCAGCTGGTTTTAGTATGATGTCAAGAAAATCAATTTTGTAAATTTAGCTTAGGTAGGCTGGTTAGCTTCATAATATTATAGAATTACATTTGTAGAACTGCCTGTCATAGCTTTCATTAGGAACCAGGTAAGAAATGGAGACAGATTGGCAAAATCCTTCCTCTTTGAGAAACTCAACATACCATATTGAAAGATGCCACAGTTTTCATCTTTGCACATGACAGGGTATTATTTTTCAGTGTGTGAATTATACCAGTTTCCATTAGAAGTTCAAATTTCCACTTGGAGCCTTTATAAGGCTCTTTAATAGACTTGAATCTAGGAAAATTTGGACCAGAGGTGAAATTAAGTTCTATATCATTTCATTCATTTATTTTATATAACTAAGATGATTTTATCCTATCCCTTTAAAGTGATATTAGCTAAACATGCAGAAAATCATTAAATATATAAATTGTATGCAATGTATAAATTGATGCAATCGATACGTGGGTTAAAGTGGGACCTCCATTCACATGGAATTAACTCAGGACAGCTCCGGAGCACTGTAACGGGACAGCATTTCATGCTGCACAGCAGAAAATGTCCAATGGACGATCCATTGTCAAGTGGATTATTAACCTGGGGGTTATGGTTTTCTCTACCAACATCAGAGATCCAGCCTTCAGGGGGAGCTGAATAAAGCCTTCTTTCCTTTGGCACAGCGCTCGTCTCCTTTGGCACCGAGGAAGAGAGCAAAGGTCTTGTTGAGCATGTGCACCAGGAAGCTGGCATTTCGCTGAGCTTGTTATTAGGGAGACAGTCCCTCTTCACCTGCACTGCCATGTGGTCGAACGCTTCGCTTGCAACTAGGTATAGCTGTGCATCTGGCTTCCAGTCCACCGTTTTCCAATGGTGTGACTTGAGAATTCACACGATCCCAGAAAGCCTCAGTTTCTTCAAGCACAAGATGGAAGTGAGAATATCTACTTTGGAAGGTCCTATAAGTGCTCTATGAGAAAATGAATGTTATAGACTTAATGTAGTGATTGGCAAATACTGAGTCATCGTTATGAGTAAAGATTATTAGGATATAATGATAGATTTCCTACTTGAACTTTCAGCATGTGAAAAATGAGACATTAAAAGAAACTAAAAGAATGACCCTGATGCGCAATGTTCGACAGCCTAAAATAGGACAAAGATAGTGAAGTATTCATGAAAGAAACAGAAGATGCTAAGAAAAAAAGAGAGAGAGAAATCCAGACCAGAAGAGAATGGAGACTGTTCTCTTGGCTGTACTAGTTAAAGTGTTTTACCAGTTCCTCTGTGAGAAAGGTGTGAAAGTTTATTCAGATTTTCATTTTTATCCACTGAACACTCATAAATGTTCTGCATATGATGGATACGATTTATTTGTTTAACACATTCTCATATACAGTAATATCTCTATACATATCCATATGTATCTTACTCACACTAGGGCTTATTCGTTCTTTGCATTCTCAAGTAAAGTCTTGGTTATCTCATAATGCCAACCCCCCCCCCCCCCCAAAAAAAAGAACCATTTGGTATGGTTGTGTATAGATAACTGGACTGAATGGATGGTGATGACCACCACAGCTAGAACTCCTGTGCTAAGAGTGACAAAGCAGACCAGCAGCACCAACAGCTTAAAGACCACCCACTTGGAGTCAGATATGCCTGAGTTTTGGTTCTCCGTTTTCCACTAAAGGAGTTAGATGATATTCTCACATTCTCCAAGATTTAATTTTCCTATCTCTTAAGCTGACTTTAATTGCCTACAGCAGTAGCAGTAAGGTTTAGCAGATGCAGTATTATCTAAAAAGTTTTTCCGAGGGAGGGGAGTCTGGCTGTGCTGTAGAATTATTAAGTGTTTGATATAAGAATAGGAAAAAGGAGACGCGGAGTGATTTCATTTGTAAAAGGAAAGAGATGAGATAATCAATGGGTATAATTTATGTTTATAAAAAGTATTTACAAAGATCTTAACACATCTGTGTATTTTTCTAATACATGTATTTCAGTTTGGGAAGTATTTTTTTGTACCATTGAAGACTTTTGAGATTAAAAATATATACATATATGAAGATAATAAGATTTTCGAATAAAGTATTGCCAAATTTTTATCTCATTTATATTTTAGGAAAAACTATAAAACATTCCTTACATATTACAAACCGGATTTATGTACAGGTACTTGCAAATGATTTTACCGACACCTGTAACAGAAGCACAGATATATCACTGTGTTTTCACGGTTCTTTGATTAATCATTAAGTTGTTGTAATGCTTGCTATTTTTATCAAGCCTTGCTGAGAGCAGCCACTGTTCACTTACCTTTGTATTTTGCCAACATTCCCTTTTGACGTAATATGATAGGGTTTATTTTTAGAAACTAAAGAGAGTTATTTTATTTTTTTAGCTAGTAGTCCACAAAAAATTATTACCTATACCCTTAGCTTGACACAAACAGCTTCAGAGATTGCTGTGTAACTGGGTGAACCCACGCGAGTTTTCTTTAGTCGGAATTGTGTCGTCTGTGGGCCTTGACCCTTTAAGAATTGTAGGCTAGCTCATTCTCAGCATCAACTCAAATAAGCAGGTGGTTAGCCAGCCTAACATGTGATTCCTGTGGCTGTTTTAAAGAATAAATAACTTTTGTATATCGTGATTTAATAGTTTCAATAGTTTTGTATCTCTGTTTTAATAGATTTAATAGTTTATTTCTGTTAACAGGAGCCAATTAAGTTTTGTTACCAGAATGTTGCATTTTTTGTTTCTCTTTTCTCTCTTCTCTTCTCTTCCCCTTTTTTTTTCTTTTTCTTTTTCTTTTTTTCCTTCAGAGTGTAAAACTTCTCCAGAGAGTGCGATATGGACATAATGAGTTGAAAATTTCGTGGAAGACTGATTTATGCTTAATATTAAAGTATAGGTTTCAAAGTCAATCCTTGCGGGGCTGGGCAGGTAGCATAAATGAGGTTGGTAGGCAGAGCAGAAACTAGAAGATTTCCAGAGCCGCTGGGGCTGTGGCGAGCTGCAAACTCTGCATGGGCCGGGAATGACTTCTGAGAGCTTCCTGAGGTGGTCCAGGTGCTTGCAGATGCCTAGTCTTACAGGGGAGATCATGGCGGAGTCGACAAGTGGAGAAGGTAATGTCTGAGACTGGGGACCGCTATTAGCAAAAGTAGAGAAAGAAACATAGCCTGGTGGGGGCGGGGGCTGGGCCATGGGGTAAGCCTGGCTTAGAGGGGTCCTGCTCGGCGCGGGGTGTTTTACCACCCTGGGGTGTTTGGTAATAACGTCTGTAGGCGTGTTTGCCTGTCACCACTGGAGGAGGACATCTCGTGCACAGACACGAGGGGTGCACTAAACCCCCTTCAGTGCCCTGGCCGTCCCCCCACTCCACTAGAGAATTACCTAGGCCAGTGGTGCCCAGGTAGAGAAGCCCTGCTCTAGATGAATGTGTGAGCTGGGGAATCGGGAAAGGTAAAGGTAGACGTTGTATTCTGCAATTCCCTGTTTAAATACTTTAGCATAGAAGGTGTTAGTTAATTTAATCTACACCCTAAGGGCCATTAGTTAGCATTTTAGAGATCTCAGTCAGGAGTAGTTAGTCAATACATGAAAGGGTCTAAGCAGAAACTCCAAGTCCTGAGGTCCAGGCAGGCAGAGAGCTTCACTATCTTTATTTCTAGTATCCGTTTCCTTATTAATTAGTATAATGGATGTTAAATATTATTTTTCAATCCATGAAATGAGGGCTATTCAGGTTAGACATTTTGCATGGGAATGTATAGACTGGCACAGAGATCCAGCAGGCCATGTGCTTTGGAAAGTCACCATAGGCTTAGGTTTGTGCACCTGACCTGTGTTCAGCTGTTCGGCAGAGGACGTTGTTGCCTGACTTGGACCAGAAGATTGGTTGAATCATGCAATCAGCATAGCGTAGAAAGTGCAGGAAATGGGGAGATGTTGCCCCAAGGGTACAAACTTCCAGGCACAAGACATATAAGTTCTCAGCGTTTAATGTACAGCATGGTGATTATAGTTATGCTGTATTTATATACTTGAAAGTTTGCTAAAAGAGTAGATCTTGAATTTTCTCACCACCAAAAGGAAATGGTAATTATGAGAAGATGGAGGGGTTAGCTAAGGCTGTGGTGGTCATATTCTGAGATATATAAGTGTATCAAATCAATATGTTATACACCTTATATGTCACGTTATATATCAATTAAATCTCAGTAAAGCTGGGTAAAAGAATGGTGTAGAAATCGGCTTCAGGTGAATTTTCCATACGGAACATTGCTGAAACGCCAGAGATGATCGTTGAGTTTACGGAATAGGTGATATGGCTATTGTGGGATCAAATGGCTATTTGCATAGGTAGCAGAGTCGACTCTGAGTCCTGCTTTCAAGTCGGTGTCATCTGAGTGACAAGGCTGTGGGCTTCTTCCTTTACCCATTGGCTGCTACTGGAAACCACCAAAAAGAATTAACAATGAGTCTAGATTAGTTTAGTGGAGTCGAGTTGTAGAGAACTTTGAAAGCGAGGCACACCCGTGTGTACGAGCCAGGGCCCCGCTGTGCTGGGCAGCTGGGAGCAGGAGATGGCTAATACTGACGTCCGAGATGAAGAAGAGGGACGCACTGGAGGCAAGAAAACCAGCGGGAAAGCTGCGAAAATAATAAGACTTGAGGCGAGCCAGGATTCTTGTGGATTTAGCAGTGAGAAGAGACAAAATCAGAAGGCACCCCGAAGACGCGAGCAACAACAATAGCTAAAATGTTGCGTTCCTTGATTTTTACTGTTCGTGCGTTATCTCACTTAAACCTGAGAACAGCACTACAAGCTAGATATGATTGTTGCCCCTGTCTTATATGTGAGAAAAGTCAAGCACAAGAACTTAGGTGACTTGCTTAGGGTGACGCTATTACTAAGTGATGAGCAGGGCCATTTGGAGACAAATGTTAGCACAGGTTTGCCTGGCGATTTCCAAAATGACTACGTGGCAGACGGAGCCAATTTGAATGGGGAAGGAGAAGAGTACGTGTGCGTCGGCCAGAATCAAGAGGACGGAGTGTAGTAGGCGTCGTTGGCTCATGGAGACGCTGTCCAGGAAATCTGTCAGGGCTGAGCAGTAAGACACCGAGCCAAAGTGATAATTCCATGAAGTTCAATTGTCCTGTTTTCCTGGATCGGTTTCTGTTTCTTGTGTAAATTTATTTAACTTTAAGTGCTTCAGTAATTCTAGATTGCAACTGCTGTGAGTTTTGCCTTCCTGTGTGGGCAACAGAGGAGTCAGGCCCGTTGCACTTTGAAGCCTTGTATCCAAAAGCCATTTAGTCATGATTCTCAAACATGCGTGTCTGATATATTCAGACTTACTAAGATGCAAGATTCATAAAAGCCAGGGTATGGATTTCTGTTGATTGTAATCCCAGATAATCGGGGTTAACTAGAACTACCAGCTTTTAGATTAGAGCCTTGTAGCTTGATTTTATACTTGTCCCCTCAGACTCAGAGGATGAGGCAGGGTCTTTCTTAAAATTTTGTGAAGAGTCTCTACAGTTCCTGGAAGAGGCTTAAAAGCATCTGAGGCACAATTAAGTAGGTTATATATGTTCTATATAGTTTATATCAAATTATAAAATAAATTATTTAATCTCTAGATCCCCCCAAAGTCACAACTAAAAAATAAGGTAAACTACCTCTTTCACCCTCAAGCCTAGACACTGAAAAGCCTGTGAATATTCTCAGAGATCCTTCCTGTCGTGTCTTAGAGACTCTGCTAGACAATTTACAAAAAGACATTTTCTTATATTTTCATGAACGATGCCATTCTGCTATTTATTTCCCTAGCAACTTACACTTCTTCAAAAGATTCGGTATATATATCTTATTCAAAGCTTATTTTTCTTGCTAGAGTAGAAGCTTCTCGAAGACAGGGAATTTGTGTAATCCAATGGGCCTACACTTAACTCTCTTCAATTTTCACACTAATAATTATTGCATTTCACATCTGTCAGGTTGCAGGATTGAACGATCATTCTCTCTAGGCAGCTGTGTTTTCCCATTTACGGAAAATAGAATGGGAGCAATAGAAAAAAATGTGTTTGAACATTTATTGAAGGCTTGTAATAGGCTGGTTGTTTTGTTAGAAATTTACAGATGTTATCGAGAATAATATAATCTTAACAGCAACTCTATGAAGTAACTTTTATCCAGTAATACTATTTTTTATTTGAAAAAACTTTACTTTTTAGGGCAATTTTAGGTTTACAGCAACACTGAGAGGAAAGTGCAGAGATTTCTCATATGCCCCGGCCCCACACATGCATAGCCTCCCCCACTATCTACATTCCTCGCCAGAGGATGCGTTTGTGACAATCAGTGAACCTGCTTTGACATGTCATTATCATCCAAAGTCCATCATTTCCCTTATGGTTCATGGTTGTTGGTGTACAATCTATGGGTTTGAACCAATGAATACGACAGGTACCCGCCATTATAGTATCATACAGAATAGTTTCACTGCTCCCCAAATCCTTTGTACTTTGCCCACCTACTTAGTTGGTCATCTTGCAGATTTTTCAACAGAGTTCTTGCTCTTGGGGAGCTTTTATATGATAGAGGTCTACAGAAAGTAAGCAAAACGATATGTTAGGGATTGACACGTGTTATGAGGAATAACGAGGTCAGGGGAGTAGAAGGAGGTGATGATAGTGTTACTCTTTACAGGGAGACCTGAGAACGTCTCCCTCAGGCATTCTGCAGAAAACAGCTGAGCTGCAAGCATAGGGCCTAGTGAGTGCAAATGCTTGGGGTGGAGGGAGAAGGGAATGATGAGTTCGTAGAAAGGCAAGGAGGCCTCAGGGTTTGGAGGCGAGGGAAGGTGATGGGGTTTTGGTGCTGGTGTTGAGGGAGCGGTTGGAGGCAGATTTGATCGGTGCGGTAGTGGGGAACTGGCGGGCTTAGTGGTCCAAAGAAAGGGTTTTGATTTTTTTCTTTGGGCACTATTAGAATCACTGGGTAGTTTTACAGAGGATATAATCTGACACATTTTCAAGTGAACACTCTGGCTTGTGTGTGCGCATGTGTTAGAGAAAGTAGTGGATGTGGAGAGGTAGACACTGGAGAGAAAGCCAGCTAATATCCATTGCAGTAGTCCTAGAGTGGCTCGGGGTAGGTCAAAGGAGTGAAAATGGTGGCCAGCGATAGGGCTCTGGGTCTATTTTAAAGGAAGAGAAGGCCAGGATGACTGATGGCTGGAGAGTAAGATGTGACAGAAAGAGCAGAGTTCAGGACAATTTCAAGGGCTGGAGCCTAAATTTTTTTGGCTTGTGGATTGCACTGAAAATGGTTGCCGCGGGCATTCAGAGGTGAATAAGAGATGGTGTTCTAACCTGGGGCGATCACGGAGGACTTTGGAAAAACAGGGTGAAATTCGAACTGGACCTTGAGGGAGAAACAGGATTTTTATGTAAAGTGAAGAGAGGGCAGAAATTTCAGGCAGGCGACATCTAAGGAAACAGTGCAGAAGTGGGAAGAGGCAACGCTCTGTCCTGTGACGAGGAAAATTGGGGAGGAATGGGTTCTGGAAGAATATCAAGAATTCATTTTTGGACATACCAGTTTCAAGATGTCTTATTAGACATCCTAAGTATTTACAATCTCTTAAGTGTTTTGTGCTCTCTTTATTTCTAAGAGTTCTTTGTCTGTCAAAAGCAGTAAACCAAGAACAGATAGAACTGTACTCAAAGTACTTCATAATCTTGTCTCTGCTTCCCTTGTTATGATTCACATGTAGATGATTTCACCACCAACTCCAGATCCTATTAGAAGGTTTTTTAAACAACATTTTTCTCTCTTACAGTGATTTAGTTGACAATAATTCTTTCATTCCACTTTGTACTTTTTAACTGCCTAGCTGTTTTTCCAGAATTGTCGCTAGCTCTGATATTTAAAAATCCTTGTTTAATATTTATGAAACAGTTAGAAATTCTTGTTTAATATTTACCATTATTTATTGTAGAGTTCTGTTTCACTATGGGTTCTATTAATGTGACTGATTTTTCCCCTAAAAGTGCATATTACTTTATTAAATACATGAGACAACTTTAACATCCTCTACTTCTTAATTAAGGAGCCTATTTCAGAGTGCCTTGCTTTGGGGTGAGTGATATAGACACGTGAATGAAAGTTCATTATTGATAAAGGATGCTTTTTCTAAAAGAATGACATCAAGAAATAGATAATAAAATTTTGTCTGCCCAAGGATGTGGATTCCTGCGAGCAGAAATTTACCATTGAAAATAAGACCAAGTTATGGCTTTTCCACTGCTAGCTATATGTTCTACAGACACTAATTAATGTGTCCAAAGTCTTAGTTTTATCCGCTGTAATAGAAAGGTAATATAATATAAATAGAACCAAATTTACAAGTTTGTCGTAAGAGTTAAAGGAGATAATCCACATGAAGTGATTGGCACAGCACCTGGCGCCTCGCAAATTCTTTACATTACAAATTATATTATTGCTATTATTATTATCATCTTCACCAATGGATAAAATACCATCTCCAATGTACTTTTACCATGTACTCCTTGTACACAATCGATGTGGTCTCTGGTGAATATAAAGATGGACAACATGGGTTACTGTGAGCTTATAAGCAGTTTCTGAGAGCTAAAGTAGAGAGTGTGAGTGAGAGGGAGACAGAGAGAGAGAGAGACAGACAGACAGAGACAAAGACAAAGACAGAGAGACAGAGAGACAGTGAGAGAAAGACAGATGTAGAGGAAGCAAGCACTAGAGCATGAGCGAGCCAGCGGATGCTGAGATTAGAGCGGCAGGGGAGAGTAAGAGTTTGAAGAGATAAGGACCGTACTAGGGTCTACGAGGAGTGACCGAGAGCTGGGCAGGATTTGGTCTGTGGTGTTATGGACAGGAGGCCCCTCAGATAGAAGGACGTTTCCATCTTTCAGAAAAAAACTGCAGTAATCCAAGCGAGCATGATGGGAATGAGAGCTAAGGCGTAGCGACTAAGATGCCAAAAGGAAGACAGCTTCTTGAGCCACCCAAAGTAGAATGGGCAAGACTTGATTACTAAAGGGTCTTGGGGAGAGAGAGGAAGGAGTCTTGGATGACTCTGGGATTCTGGCTAAGGGGATTGGGTAGCATCATTTATTTAGCAAATGTTTATATAGTAAATATGTCTTAAATTATTTGTCCAGCTCTCTGACAGTTTCTGGGGACATAAAGGTTGCTAACAGTGCCATGAAAGAGGAAGACAAGTGAACATACACATTTATTATCATTGATAAGTGATGCTGTTCATTCTTGTAAAGAATACAGGAGGGAAAGAAAGCAGAGATCAGTAATAAAGAGAAACAGTGCATTTGTGTATAGACACAAGGAAGATTCAGAGAGCTCCGGTTCTACTGAGAGGTAGTGAGGGTTGGGGGAGTGAGCATCAGCCTCATGATCAGAGAGACCTGGGCTTGAAATGTTGGTTTCTCTCATTCATTAGGTTTGTGAACTTCAGATAAGTAATAATTTCTTCCTCTGAAACATGGATTCAGATTACCCACTTTTCAGAGTGATCAAGGATGAGTGATGATAACGTAGTATGTATTTTAGCACCAAAACAAGCCAAAAAGGGTGCACCACAAACGGTGGTTCTGAACAGAGGTGGCGTTGCACAGTTCAGGTCTAGAGTTCAGGGAAGAGATTAGGCTGGGGCGTAGGTGACCCATGCTCCTGCCTTGGGTGACAGGTTACTCTAGACAAGTCTAGTGAGCAGGAGAGGCTTGGCGGTTTCTGATTTATCTTCCTGTTATCTGAACAGATTCAGTTCAGAATATGCAGATTATTTAGTCTCATTTATCTGAACAGTTTTCCTACCTTTGGAAAGATGGAGAATTGCCGAGAACAGTAACCACTTTAAAAACTGGGATTTTAAAAATTGGAATATGGGCAGGTTAGAGTACACCTATCAATAACTGTTGCATATTGCATAGAAAGAACTTTCTAACTTATGTATCTTCGGGATGTCATTTGAATGATGATGATAGCTTTTTTGAGATTTATCAAGAAAATCAGTTATTACTCAGACACACACAAGTCTCCTCAGTGTAAGAAGCTAATCTGCAAGCATGTGGCTGGACATAGTTTCAGTTTTGGCCATCAGTAAGCAAAATCGCATTTGATTTATGGGAAGAACATGAATTTCAGAGTCAGAAAGTTCTTCGATTTAGTTCTGGCTTTATTTCTTTGTTCCTTGAATGAGCTTAGTCACCTTTTTCATTTCTCTGAACCTGTTCTCTCAAGATTAAAATGTAGTTAATAATTTCTTTCCCCATTTATTGTGAGACTTAAATGAGGTAAGATGTGCAAAATGACCATTACAGTGCCTGTCACCTAGTAGCTTCCAAGATTTTCCTTTTTCTTTTCTTTGCCCCCTGAAAACAGAACTTCAGAATCTTTTTTCCTCTCTTCTCAAAGAATAAGCGTTAATGACACTTTCCCTAAAACTTTAAGCTAATAATAACGTTTATTTGTGGGAATTCTAGAAACAAACTGCCAAACTGAGACATAAAAGTTCAGCTAGCACATACACTCCAATTTTAGATTTAGTTGCTTGGGATATAACTCGCGTATGAATCACCATAGCTGGGGTGCTATCAAACAGTATTACAGCAGAAGAACAGACTGTATTTACCTTAACCATCTTTTATTATCCTGCTCACTAGTAGAGCCCTGTGATAAAGAATTCAGTTACAAGTGCTGCCAGAGACTCACATCCAAGTGTCTAATAATATAGCTGAATGCACTATTAATTAGAAGCCATGTGATGGGCTGTCAAGAAGTCAAATTATCCAGTAGATTTTCCCACCTCTTTCTGTAAACCATTCCTTTTAAAGTATGTTTCAAACTAAGTGTGTTTATAGGTCTGGCATATTCCTTGCTTGTATTGAAAACTTTCCTTTCCTTATGAAGAGTGGACGCTCTCTAACGAAGGGTGTTTATCATTGTAAGTGTGGCTTGTTTACAACCATAACACTTTCTGCGTGGGGTTTCTTTCTTCCCTTCTCTTTCCTTCCTTCTAGCACTTGACATCTGAGGATGCTGCTCCCTTTAGTTCGCACCATTATTTCTTCTGTTTCCCCTTGCGTATTTCATTTTGTTATTCTCTTACATCTTGAGTATTGCTTTCACTTGGTTTGATTCTCATTATTCTCTAAAGTCACATGCTCAGGCATCTGAATTCATCAGCTCACTTAATTCATGCAGCACCCTGCAGGGCAGTGGCTATTACCATCCTGCCACTGGATTTTGGTCCAAGTGCTTGAATCCCTCTGCTCAACCAAAGGCCCATGTAGCATCATCAGACCCAGCTCATTGGGTCCTACCACTCTCTTCCTCTATACATCAGGGCTAACCATGCATCCTATTAGGATTGTTTTGATGCTCAAATAAAATACATAGTAATGTTGTTCATGAACTGTGCAGACTTTATTCATTTCTGAAAATACATTTTTCTTTCTAAGGCATTTTGCCTACAAATTGTTAAAATCTGAAAATGCTACTGGTCAAATTCTTTTTGTAAACATACTTTTTAATACTTAGGTAAGTGGTCTAAGCACTAAGTGATTCGTTTCTCATTCTCAGCAAAATCACAGAGCAAGGGGACAGTTGGTAGAGTATTGGGTGGTGTCCTCAGAAAGTGACAAATGCTATTTCATGTGTGGCTGACAGATTAAAAAAATAATAAAAACAAAACAAAACAAAACACCCCAGAGGAGAATGATGCTGCTCGTTAAAGCAAAATAAAAGTATTCTCATGATTTCCTACTTTATTTTCTCTAAATTTGTTGGTGATACATTCTAGGTTCTTTCGGTACTTTCTTTGGCTTTTGGTGCTTCTGATGTTGTTTTTCACTATGTGTGTGTTTAAATGCCTGGCTCAATCCACACATTTGCTAGTTAAAGAGAAGATGCTTTTTCCTCATTTGCCTGGCTCAGACCATCACTATCTCTCGTTCGGACTTTCATGGTAGCTAGTAACACAGTCAAGGTTTATCGAACACAGTATCAGGATTGTGTATGCACTTAAGTATCCAAGAGGCCATGAGGTAGATGTCATTAATTATATTGTTATTTTACAGATTAAGAAAATAACAGTGTTCCGAGAGGTTAGCAGTTTCCTAAATTCTCCAGGCTGCTAACTGTTACAGCCAGGACGTGAACTTCAATCGGTTTGATTCCAGAGCCTCCCCCATCTTTTAGACCTTCCTCGTTGCCACAGGGTTTCTCTTCTTTAGCGCTCATTCCAACCCAACTGCGTTCTCCTTTCCTCTGAATAATCTCTTAATTATTCATCAGGAATAACATTAAACATCACCTCTTCTGCTCTTTCCACGTTTTGCTGGGTAGAATGCTTCTGCTGATTCCACAGCACTCTGTACGTCTGTCACCTTGGCCCCTATTATTTCGTATTTTAATTATCAGCTCACACATCCTTGAGAACAGAAACCATACCTACTTAATGTTTGCATGTATAATATCTGCACTTTGATTTTTATTGAAGGAATACTTCTATAAATACTGTTCGCTGAGGAATTTAACACTTTTATAGGGAGCCTATTCATTTTTCTACTGAACTGTATAATAAACAATTTTGAATACCTGCTTTTTAAAGAAAGCGCCCTCCTCCACTTTGGTTTTCTGTTAAGAGCATACGGAGATTTTAATAAGCAGTCTGTTTTCATGTTCCCTCTAGTTACTCTATTATCTTTGTTCTTTCAGCCTATTTTCTTAATGCCATTCCACCTGTGTGAATTCTATTTTCCCAAGTCTTGCGTTCTGCTCAGCAGCAGGTGAAGCTCAGCTCTAGATTTCACTCCTCACTTAAAACATGAATTCAGATGCCATTTTTCATTTTCTTTGCCCAGTGATGGGAATTTCATGTCCTAGAGATAGAGGAGATATTTTCAGCAGTGGGATCTTATGATTTCTTTCAAATCACACCTCATTATGTCTTTGAAGAAAGCCTCATGTATCTCTTTTATTCCAAAATTGGTAAAAAGCCCTTTGTAGTTGATGAAATGATAGTGTGACTGATGAATTATAAATAGGAAAGTATTCATCTATGCCAAGATGCTTGAATCTGAATTGTACAAATCTCTGTCACTATCTCCTTTTGAAGATAAGACTTTATTTTTATACAGAGACAATGAAGGCTTATCTTGTGCATCATCAGAGTTTGAAAATATTTGTCTAAAAATAGAAGAAAATCATAAATACATCTGGATTATGATATCAGAAATCTAAAAATATGTTTTTAATGAATTGATTTCAAAGTACTATGGATAAAATGAATATCTGTAAAAATGTGTTATTGTGGGCACATCTCGTAGCCATTTGATAAATATTATCAATTTTTAATTGTTATAATAAAATAAAATATTAATATAAAGTAGTCTAAGAACAATAAATAAGATTTAGGATATTATTAAGTTAAAATGATCTGAAAACCACTTTAATTGTCAGTAGCATGAAACATATTTCCATGTAGAATTCTCAAACAGATAGCACTTTAAATTTAAATTCTGTTTTTCAGTTAAAAAATTCAAAACTCCCTTAATCAGAGTTAAACACAAAATAAGTAGTTCATTATCTACTTCTTCATGGTAACGTCAATTTTTGGAGGAATTACTCTTCAGAACGAATCCAAGCTTGAGGAGAATGATGAACACATCAGGAACGAGAGGGAACAAGACACGCACTGCCCGTGGCTCACTCAGTCAGCTCATCCCACCTCGTTATTTTACAGGTGAGGAAGCTGAGGCTGACTGGCACCAAAGAAAGGTACAAGGACCTCAGATGAGCAAACTTGCACTAACCCTGTGGCTTTGTACCTCGGCCCAAAGCCTTTTGTTTCATGCCACCATGTGGCACCTTGTTTACCCAACGTGAAGTGAAGGTACTTAGAAAGCCGAGCAGAGGGACTGTATGTGGGAGGTATGATCAGTGTATAAGCACAACCGAATGTTCCAGATGTTCCCTATATTGAGTACGAGGGGAGGAGTAAGTAGTAAGGAATGCTGGCTTTTCTAATTTCATTTGTTAATTCTATCAGTGTTCGGCCAGTTGCATACCATTTGAATGAGAAGAGGAATTCTGAAGCTGCTAGACTGTGTGTATTATGTCCATGTGTGTGTAACCTTTCCTACCTGCCCATAATATACTCATTGGCTGATGGGGAAAGACGAGGAGACACTTTTAAACATGTGAAAAAAAAAGTTGTTTTCTGGTTTATTGTGGCTGGAGATCATCATCTAGTTCAGGTACATAGGACTTCAACCTGTAATCAAATACTAGCATTTTTAAGAAAAAGTAAATAAAATTCAATGAATTAGGTAAAATTGGAATATTGTGGTAACACCTTTTATTTAGAGTGCATTAATCAACCATGTACTTTTTAACAAAAATATTCTCTTGTACAGCTAATTTTCTTTCTCAGAAATGAATGAACCCCCAAATATTTATTCTGTTATAATAATCCTTTGTTTAATGAGAAGAATTTCAGTTAATATTCATTTTCATGTGATACAGCATAGTTTTCTAGGCATTTAAAAATAGTAATGATATTTCAATCAAATTTGAGACTTAAAAAACACTTTTCATATAAAACTAAGATCTTGAACAAAATTTTCCTAAAGTTAATTCTTTGGAAAAATGATATTAAATATTTTAGGTATTTTGTTCTTTATCAAAAGCATAGATATTTGTCCTTTTTATGGAGCATTTATCCTATTTTTGTGCTAAACAAGCTGAAGTAGACATGAGTTCTTTCTTCTGGAATCTTCTGGCAAATTCTAAGAAGTTGCTATGATAGGACAGATAAAAACAATCTTTAACTGGAAAAATAACTTTGCTATATCTTTGAAAAAACTTATCTTTGTAAGTTTTTCATTTATATCTCTCTGGTTTATTGATTATCAGGATCATGTTTAATTCACAGTGTGAGGAAAATAAGCTCAAAGTATAGGAACCAAATTTTCTACCCTTATAGCAATGAAAGTATAGAAATAAATGAAGAAATTCATACATTTTTAATAGCTTAGAATCTTCAGGAATTTTTCACCTGTAGGAGATATACGAAATATAGAAGTTCAGTTATGAACGTAATAGGAAAATTTCGCATGAAATATCTCTTAAGAACACATCATTTTGATACAGTTCGTGATGTAACAAAGCTGACTACACCATAGGTACCAAGTTTGTCTATTAACTAACATTATTAAGAGCAGGAGAGGATACAGTCACGCTAGAGACACAACTCACATGGCTACCACTTTTATAGGCTAATCAGCACACCATGACAACAAAATTTCAGTGATAAGAAAACACACATTAGTTGATGTGTACAGTCAGAACCTTGTAATATTGGTGTCATGGAGCAAGACCTTCCTTTTCCTTATGTGTTTGCTGGGCCACAGAGCATGCTAAAAGTCTGTTGTTCATGTGGTAAGAGGCATCGAGTCCATCCCTTTTGGGATCTGTTTCTCTTTGTGAACTAGAAATCAATTTATAGTTTGATTTTTCCTATGTCATTTCTACTCTGTTTCTCATTTCATGTGTTTTTTTTTTTTTTTTTAATTAAAAGAACAAAGCTAGTCTTTCAATATACCATCTTCAGTTTTAACTTCTGAGCAGCCGTCAGGAATTGCTGCTGGACTGCATAGTCTTCAGAAGTTTCTGGTACATTTCCGACTTCAGGAATCTGGGGTAGGAGTCTCTCTCCATGTGCATATACACAATTCTTTGAGCCTCTTCGAAACATGTTTGAGTGGGTTCTTGAATATTCCTGCAGATGTTTTCTCTTGTCGAGCTGTCAATGTTGATCTGAAAGGTGAAACCACATGTAGAGCATCAGTAATTAAAGATGAACGTATAACAGGACGGTTTAATTCCCCCTCCCACCCCATCCCCACTCTCCAGTGGAATAGGGTTATTTTGTTTGCAGTTTCATGGGTATCTCAAAGACATAGGAGATAAACTCTTTGCTTTTTAAAAAGTAAACATCCACCTCCACATCCGGATAAAAATACCATGAGGCCTAAGACCAGGGAAATCTCTGCAACCATTGCTTACTTAGTAGGTTGTAAGTGGTTTGTAAGCCAAGTCTACAAACAAGGAAGTTTATGCGATGGCATTCTTTTCTAAGGAAAAAAAAGGGAAGTGGGTGCTATTTTAAACTTTATCTTCCTTAATAGTCGCCAGTGTTGATTTAACCGAATATGCCCTGAAATGGGAAGAAGGTGAAGAGAAGTGGAGAAATGGAGGCGAGAAGTGGTGATTTCCATAAACCGAGTATGTTTCACACAAGAGTTTTGAGGAACCAACCACTTCGGCAGGACTGTCGTGAGCGATAGGAACCTCGTGCACCGTTCCCCACCCTTTTCCCCTTGAGGGAATTGTCATTCTTCATTCTCTCTCCCCCAGGAGGAGTCTTGGTGTTCTATTCACTCCTGACTCTGTTTCCTTGAGACGGTCCTAGGTGACTGGCAGTGGCAGCAGCGTGAATGCTCGCTGAACTCGCTGGTTTTAGCTCAGGTGAGCAGTGCGCTCTGGTGCGGTGGCAGACTTTGCCCAGCACCGGCAGGGAGGTCAGCATGCCTGTCGAAAGTATCTAGTTCCTTCTAAAAACACCAGTTCTTCTTGGAGGGGCTTCTTTGTTACTTTCCCAGGAATTAAAATAATTTGTTAAGGGTAGACTTCAGAGCCAGGGAGACCTCACTTTGAATCCTAACTCTCCGTGTGAAACTGTACAAGTTAGTTCACTTCTCAAATTCTCAGGTTTCTCACCTGTAAAACCAGGTTAACGATACAGACTTTACAGCACTATGGGAGATACTGGATGTAAAAGTCTGGTGCATAGGTGTGCTTGACAGGTATTAACACCCCAGTTTCCATTTGCTGTCACTGTCAGGTGGTTACCTCTCTAGGGGATTGTGGCTGGATGTAAATCTTATAAAGCTTCTTTGCTTTAGAAATTCTGCTCCTCTGTGAGGCAATTTTCTTATAGGTTTCACATGCCATCCAGAATTTGATATTCTCGTCGCTGTGTTCCATTTTTAAGTATGCCGAATAGACTACTGGACCATCTAAAAGAAACAGAAATTTGTTTATTTCGATTGGTCGAAATCATTTAAAAATCTGAAAAAAACATGTAATGCAATTTAAAAATCAAGTCTGAATCAAAGCTGTGAATATTACACAGTGACATACACGCACACCACATCACCCTTAGATGTGTACACCGAAAGTGTGTTTTTAAAAATTATATTCATTGGGGTGACATTGGTTAATAGCATCAGATAAGCTTCAAGTGTACAGTTCTATAATACATTGTCTGTATATTGCATCGTGTGCTCACCACTCAAAGTCCAGTCTCATTCTGTCACAATGTGTTTGACCCCCTTGACCCTCTTCAACCTCTGTCCCCTCTGGTAACCAGCATACTATTGTCTGTGTCTATGAATTTGTTTGTTTTGTTACTTTCTGTTTCCTATCCCGTACATAGGAGAAATCACATGGTTCTTGTCCCTTTCTGTCTGACTTATTTCCCTTAGTACGATACTATCAAGATCCATCTGTGTTGTCACAAATAGCAGTATTTCATTCTTATGGCTGAGTGGTATTCCATTGTATAGATGTACCACATTGAGGCATGTTTTGGTAATGCCCAACAGTGGTGTGGTCACCCCTTCATTCTTTTATTCTGAGTCACAGAGCAAATGCTCACTGGAGTGGCTGGTTCCAGGATGTTAAAGGTCACCAGGATCCAGAAATAGGAATTAACTTTGAGTCAGTAGATAGAGCTTTGCTCCTAAAACTGACATGAAAAATCTGAGACTGTAGGCCAACCTGATGGGCTGGCCAGAAAGGTGAGAGTTAGGTTTAGACTCTAAATAGGCAGGATAAGTTTGGAAGGGAAAAGCCAAGCCACATAGACATGATAGACTGATTAGACCGTACAGCCTGGGGTGTTTCTCAATATCCGATAAGAGCAGGAGAACATGGATAGATAAAAAATTCATGGTTTACAGTTCAAACAAGAAATGAAGGACTGAGCAAAGAGTAGAGTTCAGACGAGGTGTTGGAAGCTTCTCAAAACTCAGACAGTTACAACCATCAAATGCCACTCGATTCCAGAGATGCCAGCTCTGGTCTTACACTGCCTTTCTGGAGTGGGTAGATGGGGACAAACATGTGAGAGGAGCTTTTCCAGCTGAGGCGCTATTTCGTAGGTGCCGGAGTTTGAAGAAGACGGATAGGCAGGCTCTCACAAATCAATGCATTAATATAAATCTTTGAGAGGACCAAGCATTCCCCGGATTCAAGACGAACACTCTTGAGATGAATATTAAATTTCTTTTGTTGACGAAGTCTTTCGGCAGCTCTGAGAAAGTGAATTCCCAAATGATAAAACATAACTTTCAATTGATAGTAACAGAAATATGTGTGTAGGCACTTTGAATATATGACTAAGCCATGGATTTTGATGAATAATATCTTGGTCAGTATTACTAACTGTTACAAGAAATAATGATAATCAGATGGAATGACAATGGTGACTAAAATTATATCTTCTTAGATCTTCATGTAAGAGATTAGATTAAGTTTTCTAGCACTAGAAAGCCAGATTCCTTGACTCCTTGACTTCTACTGGCTCTTTCAGCAGTGATGAAGATAATAATTAAGATGTTTTGTATCCAAGAGAAAAGCTCAAATAGAGACAGATCTCATCTAAAGAGCCATTAGGATTGGGGATATCTGGCAGTCTGTAAGAAACGTGCCATTCTAGGAATATACACAATTAGAATATGGCTCATTATTATCGCACGAGCAAGTATATGCAGCCTTTATGACATCAGGCAGGAGATGGTTCACAGGATATCACTTGAAGTGAGAGGGGAGACAAGATGTGGGTGGATCATATATAAAAATGAAGGTAGGAAACATCAGAGGTTAGATATCCCTACCCAATGGGGGAATATTTTAACTTAGATTCCAATCAAGAAATTCATTTTCCCACCAAAGGAATTTTAAGATGTGCCTTGCCTCATCACAGGCACGGAAAGCTGAGGTCAGGGAATACAGATGTAGGAATTGGCACTCCCTTTAGAGAAATAGCTGGACGAACAGGCAAACCATTTCTGGCCTAATGAGTAAAGCTGGAAGCCAATTATTTGCAGCATGTATTGAAAGAAACAGAGTTCTAGTTAAGAAAAAAAAAAAAAGCAGTTTGACATACTTTGTATTCAGAGGGATTTTGACCGAGTATTTTATCAGGAACAGAAAATAAGGGCCCTTAAATAAATAAATGAGCCATGTAGCAGGAAAAACCGAGATACCAGATACAACCTACCGATCCTGGAATGAGAGTTAGCCACCAGGCTACTTGGACGAATTGAGTGGATGGGTGAGCGGGGCTAGGGAGATGATCTGGAAACATGATACAGTATTCTGGATTTGTGTTTAAGTTTACGTTTAGCTTAATTGTATAGGAAAATGTTTAGAAATGCTCATTCTAGAACCAGCCTGCACCCGCTTCTGCCTTCTCTAACTTCCCTCCTGATCATGCCGGTCAAATTGCTCAACATTTTTCAATAGACCCGAATCCTTGGCTAATGAAGCCATCCATGCTTCGCAACCTATGTTTTTATATAGATACTGGGTGTGTGTGGGGGGGTTGTAGGGTTCTCAGTTATTCCTTGCCTTTCTCATACGAGGATTAGACTTTCATGTCCCATTTACATCAGTTTTGCCGTTTATCGGACTTGCGTTTGCCCATGAAATATACACAAAGTGCCATGTATGGTGCACAGGGGTTTATGGACCCCCCAGGTGGTTTTGTCATTGCTCCTGCCCCTGCCATGGGAGGCACACGTTCTGGAGAGAGCTGCTTCTTTGGCCTGAAGTCAGAACGAAACCTGGAACAGAGCTGGAGCTGACCCCGGTCTTTGTGCCACAAAACTATGAAATGAACCTCCCTTGTTGCAAATTCCTGGGATGCCAATGTCACGTGACACTGCGTGTGACACAGTGAATGCCGACCTGGACCACGAACCTATCGGACATATCAGATATGATCCCAGTGTGTAGAGTAAGCGCTCATGTGATTGGCATATTTTACAGAATTTTGTCTGCGTTAGACTCGTGTGTAAGTCAGCCAAGTTAGCAGCAGAGATCATGTATGTTTAAAAGTGTTCCAGGAGTCTCAGTGATTAGTAAACCCAGAACTGAATTGCTCAGTCTAGAATTTCTAGTTGACTCACACAGCAAGTAAGTTATGAGGTTGGAAAAAACTCTTTTTCCAAATCAGGCAATGCTGCCCATTCTGAGGTTTTAAATGGCACTCCTTCCTGACCCTTACACCCAGGAGACCATGATTCTGCTTAAGCTGAGTGAATGGGGATGAACAATAGAATTTGTCATTAAATTGAGGAAATGGAAAAAGTAGTTTATGCTGTACACAGCGTAGCCTTTTTCCTTGAAGAATGAGAGTTGTGCCTTTGGGACTCTCTAGCATGAGCTTTTCAAACCAGTCACTGAAATCAGTGTTCTATGACACACGAGGTGATAACACGCCGGGATCGTGAGGCGGAAAGGAAAGGTGGCATTCCTCTGGTCTGAGTCAGAGCCGTGGCCCGTCGCTTCCAGGGTGGTTTTCTGCAGGGCGGTGAGGCTCACCACACGCGTTCGAATCCTAGAGCTGAGCTATGTATGACACATCTTCCAGCAGAAATGTGTCTACAACAATTTTACATTTATTGTGTTTTCCATCTGCATCGCTGAGGAGAATGAATTCCACAAATCTCCCAGCCTGCTTGAAAATTTAAAGTAAATCTTCTGCTGTATGGAAATTCTCTGGTTTGGCTTCTGTGATATTAATTATTTCTGATTCTCATCACTCTGCAGTTTAAGGCCATTCACGTGGCCTATAGGCCCTATGCTCTTGTTATGTTAACTTCTTTCATTCATTTTAAGACATAACCCCACTCATATCTCAGTTTCTGGAAACGTTCCTCTGAACCCTCCAGGTCCCTGTCAATTGACAAAGAGCACTGAGCGCACACTCGTTTCAATTACGTCTCACTCTGTATCACAGTTCGCCGTATTTATTGGTTTACTTTTATTACTCTCCCGCTGACCTGCGCACACTCTGAGAATTAGGACTGCATTTTATTCATTTTCAGGTCTCCAGTGCCTGTGCACAGCCTGGCGTGTGGCAGGCACTGAGTACATGAATGCTTGTCGGCCCACGCTTTCGGATCCCTCGTGCTCATGTATCGTAAGGTGACTCGCCACAGGTTTTGAAAAGTGAGGTGGGCCCCAGTTATTCAGCATCCAGGGATCACCGAAGTCCACAGGGTTAAACCAGGCATGCTGTGACTTTTTGCTTTTCTGAGAGCAACATGTACACACCCAAAAGTCCTAAATGAACAGTGATGTTTCTAAAAGGCCAGGTTTTGCTATATATGTTTTTTTCTCTGCAAGGTAAAGATGGACATGAGAAATAACAAAGAAAAAGGTGCTGAGTGGAAAAAGCTGAGGCATGGCGTGTGGGTAACATGAGGGTTGGTGGAGGGAGCCATGGCAACAGCAGCGGGTAGCGGAGGTTAGAGCAGATGCTAGTGCAGGCAGCTGCCAGTCCGCGCAGAGCGGCACAGAATCTCTCCTGGATGCAGGCGGCCTAGAGAGAGCTCTGCCTCTGGGCTCGGGATGCACGTGAGGGCACAACAGTGCCTCTCAGTAACTTCTAACGCCCACTTGGTGGCATGACCATGAAGAAGAAGCCCCGGCCGGCAGAGGCAGTGCGCCTGTGTGGCCAGTCCTTGTCACCTTCAGCTCTGAAATCCTGTGCTGTTCACCGCCAAGGCTGTGTACAGGTGACTGTGATCATTTAGCAGGGAGGAAAGTATAGAGTGCGTACAGGGATGATTTGGATCAAAATTAAAACACCGATGCAGAGTCTGTGTGATCCAGAACCCTCGGCCGTCTGGCATGGCTTCTCCGTATGTCTGCCCTGCGTCTGCAACGGGACAGACTGCACGGGCCACAGCGATATACAGCTCTGTGGAGTCACCACTGAGGAACTGAAACGGGCAGTGCGCACCCCGCGCTCCTCCTGCTGCCCGTCCGCAGGGTCGGCGGGCTCCCCAGATCTCCAGAACGGATCACGTTCTCCCTTTGAAAAATGCCAGCGCATCTGCTCAGGTCTCCGCGGATGATCTTGCCTCAGACTTTGCTGAGAATGGAGATTTAATGAGGTGGAGATTTTTCTCATCACCCTCCTCCAGATCAACCATCCTCCCTCCAGTGGTACCTGCCCTTCCCGACGTCCCTCCGGAGAGGGAAGTGTCCCTGTTCCCTGTTCCCTTTTGGGCCGAACAGTTCTCTGTTGGCTCCCACCTGACCCGGCTTTCTCCATTCCTTTTGCATTTTTCCGTTGGTCTTAAAATCGTCCCCACTCCCTGTGTGTCACCAGCTTCTCCCTGTCTCGTGGTTGCCACCATCGCGCTTGCCTTTCGTGATCATGTACAGTTTTAGTCACCCTCAGCTCACCCGACGCTTTTTCATGTCTCTTTCGAGGACTGTCCCTCTTCTCCAAATTTAGAAACATTTCGAGCGCCTGAGCTCCATCTCTGTGTCTCTGCTCCCTCTCCCTGAGCTGCCCCCCTGGGTGGTCTCCTAGCCTCGGCCTTTGATGAGGGTCTGTTCACTAACGACTCCAGGCTCGGTCTCCCCCACTGAGTCCAGTCTTATCTGGGTTTTTTGCAACAGCCTCCTCACCGGTCACTCTGCTTTTCTTCTTCAGGAGAGAGCCAGAGGGATCGTGTGAAAGCACGCCGACTCTCGTCACTCTGCAGTTTAAGGCCATTCACGTGGCCTACAAGACCTATGCTCTTGTCACGTTAACGTCTTTCAGTTACTTTAAGACATAACCCCACTCATATCTCAGGGCCTTTGCACGTGATGCTCCCCTCCTTGGGCCACTCTGTCCCCAGACCCCAGGACGCTGGCTGCTTCCCATCACTCAGCTCTTAGTTCAGCTTTTGTCTCTGCTCATAGTTTTTCTTCTATTCTCTAATCAAACAACCCAATTGCCCTCTTACACCTGCTTTTCTCCGTCACGTCTCCTGGCTTTACATTCTTCAAAGTGCAGCTTTCTGGAATGACCTCATTAGGTGATCTGCTTGGTTGTGTGCCCCCTCCCTCAGGAGCACATGAGCTGAGCATAGTGACCTTGTCTGCCTCTTTCACCCCAGTGTCCCAGTCAGCCAGACACACATGACACGACTGAGTGGATCATCCAAGGGAACTGCAGCTTTTTACCGAACAATTTTTTCGTTTATATTGAATACTTTTTACTCAGATATCAGCGGCCAATCTGTATTTTTATCTTTTGAGATTTGGCCAATAAATATGTGCATTATATTTTCTGGCATTATAGATTTTGATTTTGATTATTTTTTAGTATTGACCTTTCTGGTACGAAGAACACTTGGGTTTCAGGTGATTGCCAGTCTCCTTGTCATTTCAAATGTGTGTGTTTCTGTATTTTTTTTTTTTAAGTTCTACTAAGTTTAGTCATCAGCAATAGAGTTCTACTAGGTTTGGCCATCAGAAATACCCATGGGATTTTTTTTTCCCCATTTTTCATCTTGCTGAACGCCTACTGCTTTGATGATATTTTGGGGGAGCTGTGCTGTATTTTGGTTCTCCATCATTTCGGGAAAAATCTTTAGTAATTCTCATGCCTTTTTATGAAGAGATGACTAATAGCTCGGACATTTTTTTCTGATTCATTTAAAAACTTATTACTACTTTTATGTCTGTTTGAAAATAATTTAATTCTGTTGTAAAAACTTGGAGGACTTTCTATTGTCTGTCAACTTGGAAATTTTGCAGGGTACTTTCTACTTACTTTATTTTGGAGGCTTTTAAATGAGACCAATTTTTTTACATCAAATCCTGAGGAATCCTTTGTATTCCATTTCTTCCTTGAAAGAAGACTCATTCATCTTGGCTGTGCTTGCTTCTTCTCAAACAGATGCCTATCTTTAAAATACTGCCAGTCGGATCTCCTTATCATTTTGCCACAATCTGAGTCATTAAGACCCATCACCATCTCGCCTCGCCTCGCCCCTCAGCACGTACACACGAGGCCTGTGCGACGTGCCCCGCTGTGGCTCGTCTCCCTTCTCTACGGCTCTTCCCATACTGTCCGTAGTGCATGGATGTCTTATCCTTCCTTGATTGTAGATGCCTTCAGGAAAACATTGTGCCATCTTTTGGACACACTGCCTACCACTGCCTGCAGGACGGGGTTCCCTACTTCCTATACAGTATGAACTCAGGGGGTGTTTCCCTGTTCTTAGGTCCCCCTGCACCACGTATCAGCTAAAATGCAAAGATTTTTTTTTTCTCGTTTTGTTCTTAGCAGTTCTTTGGGCGACCTGCACAGCCCTCTGATTCTCAGCCTGGCCTGCCTGGCACTTCACATACACACGTTACTATGGTCACAAGCCGCACTTTAGGGAAGGTGTCCTGACAGGAGTTTGCAAGGAACTGTACGTAAAAAAAAGTGCGTGCGTAGCATGTTTTTCTTTCTATGTCTAGAGCATCCTTCTGCTTGTGCCATGTAACAATAGATCCTTCGAGGGAAAGGGATGACTTCCTAAAACCATCTTTACTCTAGCCGCTAACAAAAAAAAAAAGAAAAACAATACATAGCTACCTGCTAGTCAGTTTATTATGCAGTCTTTGGTGAAAATTTTTGTCAAAGGCTGTTATTTTTAAAAAGTGTGCTTGTGTCTTGTCTTCGGTGTTACTACAAATCGCTTCAATCACCATTTCTACCTTCCCTCGATGTGCCATAAATGGCCGGCTTCCCTGTTATTTTCTGGGAGAGTTTCAGTTTTTGAAAAATCTGTTTTTTTCTATTATTTTATGTATCACATGGACACATGGGTTTTTTTTTTTTTTTTTTTTTAAAGCACATGTCCCGGTACCCAAGAAGTGTTTAATAATTATCGAATATATATCGAGCAAGGATAAAGATTGTTTTTTTAAAAATCAGCTTGTTTGTCAATCTATTATTAAATAACATCTAGAATGCCTCTAGGTCACTGGCATACTTAATTTCTAACCAATGTCTTAACTTTGTCATGGTTCTGTTCTTAAATTCATGATTTTTTTTGGATCTTCCTTTCCCCTGAATTTAACTGTATTGTGATGATTGTTCCTTAATGGCTCCTAAACCAATTTCTGCTCATCTGTGGAGACCAAGCCTAATATGTGCCATTCCCGTGTGGCTTTCTGAACCGCATGTTCTTCGAAGCAGGCTTTTTATCTGTGTAGAAGGAGGCGTTTGCCCACCTCAGCTAGAGGGCACATTTTGCTCATATGCTTGGTTAATGCAAACACACTTTGTTCTCTGGCTCATTTAATGTTGGCATCCTTAGTTATCTTCCTGATTACACGGTCCACAAAATGATTTGTTTAGTTACCTTTTTATTCTGTGATTGTGGAGCTTTCACATGAGTTTCACAGTAATCTAATTTCCGGTAAGATTCTTACCCTGTTTTGCGGGTTTTCACGAAGAGCAGTGTGCTTCTTCCTGTCCTCATCTCTGTAGACTGCTTATTCTCAGGACACTAAATCTCTAAATTGCTAATTCTAACTAGGCTCCTTCTTGAGATCATTATCAAGTAATTAGCTGTATTCACTTTGTTTATGAGACCTCTAGGACTGGCACGGAAACTCTTACATAGTATGGCTCAGTGTGTTGATCTTTTCTTACCAATATTTGTCTTGTATTTATTCTCTGAACTTTTACTGAATGTCCATTTGTTACAGTGCATGTTTTAAGTCTCTGGGAGGGAGGGATAAAAGGTGAATGAAAGATGACCTAGCTCTTAGGGAATTCACAATCCAGTGAGAAAGCTTTGGAGGAAAACACCCGATACACAAAATAACTATAATTAGAATCAGAATAAATAATGATACTAACAAATAGAAGGAAGAGAAAAAATATTTCCAAGGGGTTTCATGGAAAAGGTGGAAGTCGGGTGTTACTTTTAAGGATGGGCAGAGTAGACAAAGGAGACAGAGAGGGCTTCGCACAAAGGTCAGGAGCGGGAGGTTCATGGATGCAGACAGTGGAGGGAGGTCACGTGGGCAGAAGGGCCAGCGTGGTCCGTGGCGGGGCAGAGCTGGAAGTAAACTTTAGGAAATATATTGGGTTAGGGAGTGGAGCCCGAATACCATGATGGAGGCTTTGGACTTCTTGGTAGACAGCAGAGAAAAAGGAATGATGGAGACATGAACTTTACTACTAATAAAAATAATCATCAGTTGTTGTGAGCCTAACCTGCACCAGGCACTGAGCTAGGGGGGTGTATATTTAACCTGCACAGTAATGCTGAGAAGATAAGTGATATTAGTCTCATTTTATAGATGTAGAATAAAACTCCAAGCGAGAGACTCATCTGGCAATGTTGCAAAGCTTGGATTACAAGGGATTGGGACCTGAATTCAAATTATTAGCAGATCAATTAATATATCTGACTAACATATACTCTTGCTTCTTTCTCCCATTCCAGTGCCCTAAAATTGCGCCCCCCCCTTAAAAAAATGTATTTCTAAACATTCACAGTCATGCTAGCAAACTAGATGACAGACTATGAAAAGTGAAAGACAGGAATGGTTGTGGCAAAGAAGTTTCCACATGCTTATCAGAAATGAGGGGTTTCAAATGCTTATCGGAAAGGCCTGCTCCAGAAGATGGGCACTCAGGTGGTGACCCACGGCAAGAGGTGTGGATGCCAGCACTCGGGAGGGGCCGCGAAGTACTTGCCAGAATGATTAAGGTGTTTCTGTAGGAGCATTGCTCTTGGCCGGGCATGACAGCTGTCACCACACCTGGAAGGGCCCTTGAGTCAAGGGAAGCAGGAGCATCCCAGGAACACAGCATCCCCAGGAGGTGCAGGAAGAATCCCATCCAGATTAACCACCCACACATCCCACTAATTAAACCGCCAGGTAGCACTAACCCCCCTTCCTCAGTCCACAGGTATAAATGGAAGACACACTCCCAGAGAGACAGCAGGGTGTCTCAAATGAAAAGACCTCTCCAGACAACAGTTAGCAAACATTTGGGAACAAACATGAACAATGATTAAAGGGAACAAATTCCATTAAAAAAAGATACCAAATTTAGCCAAAATGAATTTTCTTTGAGTATCCACTACATTTTGTTTTCTTACCTGATTTTTGGTATTTATCATTTTCTACGATTTCCCAATTGCCTACCCCAAAACACAGCTGATTGCTCATGTGAATGATACTTCTTCATATTTCTGGCACTGAGCCTGACTTTATTGCCCTCATATCCATTGCTGTTACCTTGTACTTATACATCTGAATATTGCCACTAATATGCAACTGTATAAAGTCCCACTGAAATGAGACACTGATCAAGTTAGTAACAAATGTTGAGGAGTTTTATAGCATTGAGACTCAAATTTATTCTTACTTTTGAAGGCACTAAGAAAAGCAAATTGTTAATATATTTTTTTAATTTAACTTTAGAAGGCTACGCTTAAACAGTGTATTTCAGGATGTGTTACTATTTAAGCATATTTTCCAAGGGATTTTACACATGTACTTGTGAAGAATAAATATTCACAGTGACTAATCTTGTTTTAATTAACACCAAGAAAATCATGGTCGTTGACACGACAAACTATTTTCAGGGTTTCCTTTTTTAAATGTGGCAGTTGCCATTTAGAATGCCGTGAGAAGCGCATGCACTCATCATCTGCTTTTTTCTTTTTTCCCTTAAAAGTGAGACAGACTAGTTATTTAAAGATGACATATACATCGTACTCACATTTTGTAGCCATCAACTTTTCAAAGGACTGGGCCCACTGTAACACCTCCTCCAAAGTAAGGCTTTAAAAAGAAACAAAAGGTGCTTATTGCACTAAAATATTCTTGGTTTTGCTGAACTAAGCGAAAATAGACTATCTTGAAAATAACACCAAAATATAATCACACTCCATTTGTGTTTGGTTTTGGTCAGAAGTTTATATCCCTGTGATATATTACATTATAATTTTACTTCCTAAAGGCTTAAAATTATAAACTTATAAAAGTAGTATAAACTTGAAAATATGGTAAAACACATTTTTAAAGAGTTAAAGAATTATATTCTTATTATCTCCTGATTCCCAAATTACTACTATCAATATTTTGATTTTCTTTTTCGTCTTTTTGCTCTGTGCATGTTTGTGTGTTTTAACCAAGAGGTAATCATACTCTGGATGTGTGTTTGTGTGTGTGTACTTTATGTGTATGAGTGGATGTGTGTTTATTATTATAATGACCTTCTCAGATGCCTTCACAGTTGTCTTAATAACCATTTACAGTGTTGTAATTTAGAGTTATAATTTATAATCACTGATACTCATTATCATTTATAGTGACTGTGGAGCATCTACAAAGGGGCATTCCGTGGTTTGCATAAGTATTCTCAATGAGTATTTTATTTCTCATTTTTCACCACAAAAACCAAATCTAGCCCTACTGTGATTAAAGCTCGCCTACACAGATAGGGTAATTCCTTAGGAGATTAGCAGAAGCGGATTCAAAGTGGGTCAGAAGAAGTACATTTTTAAGGTTCATGGAACAAATCTTCAAATCTCTTTTAAAAGGATTGTGTACTGCCACCACCAGCAATGTGTCTGCCCGTTTATCTACTGGAATTTTAACTGTAATTGGAATTCTAGCATTTACTCACAAAACCTATTTGCTTACATTCACATAATATGGTTACCACACATCTATTATGCATAGCTATTTTCTCAGTCTATTATTGACTATAATTTTTTATATGTTGAGGGTTTTAATTTTATTACTGTGAATAATACATTGTTACATTTTACCCAAACAGTATTTTAAAAGAGCATTTATCATTTAGAAAATATCTGTGAAAGATACTGGCTTCGAGGCTTCATTTCTGTTCATATTGTCAGGCTTTTGAGGTGAATTGGCAAGTGACGATGCCTGCCGATGTATGAATTATCGTGTCTTCCATCGTTTAAAATATATAATGTGTTCATCGCCATTCAGGTTATGATACATTCTTAAGTTTCCTGTATCCGATAACTGCATTTAATGAAAGACAGGTATAGATACAAGCAAGCACTGTCCATTGGCTGTATCTGGTGTACTTAGCCCGATAATTAGTGTTGAAGGAACAGCCATCAGCATTAGCAGGTACCTAACATAATACAGGAAGATTAGTAAAAGAGGTTAAAAAATAACCTAGAACATGGAAAAATATTGGGAGTCCTAAAAAAGGTCAAATAGCTTTTGTTTTCTAAAAATGTAGATGGCTCTTGTCATTTTTAGCAGGACTATTTGCATCAGTACCGAGGCTTAACAGCGTACTGCTGCGAGGCTTGCTTTCAGAAAAACATTTCCATGAAATGGTGTCTGACTCATTGTCCTTTTCTCTCATTAGAACTTGAAAAACGGTGACCTAAAATAACCTTTTCAATCAAGTGACACAAAAAGTTCCCGGCAAGGTGTAGTGCATGTCCGTCTCTTCCAACCATTGCTATTATTTAGGGGAGAATAAAATCTACAGCACGAGTGAAGACGCCATCACTGTCTTTGGTTGGCTTAAAAGTTGGTGTTGGTAATTGTTGGCAAGAGAATTCCTTTACACCTAAGATCCATGAGATTTATGGAGACATGATAATTGGAGTAATTATAGTTGGGGACAAGTTGTGAAATGAAATCTGTTTTTGGTTTAACCCCATTTGTGCTTGAATTTTTTTCTTAGTATCTCACAAGTTTCTCACTGTCCCCTGGCTCTCCAGCGGCTTTTATCAGAATTATTCTAAATACCTTCGTCCCCTCACACACCCAGATTCCTAATAGAAGTTCTGCACTTTTATGTCCCTCCCTGCCCCCCCCCCCCTTTCTTCTGGACAAATTGACAGCGAGTACCAAGCCGATCTGTGAACTTTCAGAGGCATCATGATGGAAAGAGTGATGAAAAGAGAGTTTGGAATTGGACGGTCCTGGCTTCTAATTCCAGTGCTGTTCTGAATCACTTTGGGTTTTTATTAAAGTCTCTAAGCCTCAGTTTTACAATCTGTAAAATGGGGATAATAATACCTATCGCACAAAGACCATGTCATGAAATCAAATTAGGTTGTAAATGTAAAGCACCTATCACGTGACAGTTGTCTAGCAGCTTGCCATGCACGTGAATTCTCTTTCCCTGGTCTTCCCTTCCCCTCGGTGAGTCCACAAGGCCAGTAGAAGGAAATGGGGGCCCTGCCAGCGTCGCCCTACAGGGGTCCTTAGCAGAAGAGAAGGAGCCATTCCCTAGTTAGTCCACGTCACTTTCCTCCTTGCACGTGCTCGTGCATGCAGCAGGCACAACCTGCCATTCAACATGCTGAGCTTTGGGTCTCACTGTCTCCTCTACCCACTTGTAAGCATTTGGGGGCATGTTGGTACTTGGCGCTGGGAGCTCTGACCACAGCAGGGTGGTGTGGCCAGAACCAAGGTCTCCACACACACCAGGTTAGGCACTCATGGATCAGCTAGCGGGGTCCTCGCCCCAGGAATTTTCTGAAGTGAGTGAATCCAATCTCTTGGCCTGCTACTCTTCTCAGAGACATTGTGCTTTCCATTTTGCTACAGTTACTGTCCCTACCCAGAGGGCTACAATGTCTAAGAGACTTAGGAGCTTGGCAAGCATCGGGTCACTCCCCTGGTCTCACCTCTTCCAACTGAGGTTCAGGGTTCCTGGCACATTGCAGATGGAGGATTTGAACATAAAAATATTTTGAATCGAAAAATCTCATTTTAACATAAATGATATAAAATTTTTTTAAACCTAAGAATATTTATTCATAATAGACTCTTTAAAAACATTTCACATGCCGAATTCTCAAGTGTAAACCATGAATAATGAAAAGGGAAGCTTCGTGGGACAGATGATTGCTCTTCTGGCGGAAATTACTCATGTGTAAATGCAAATTTTACTTTTTGAACAAAATATGCTAAGATAGCAGTTGAATGCACATTTTCTATTTATCATGTGATAAAGTGCTCTGTAATGGCCATAGACTTTAAATGCTACTTACTTTGAAGGGGGCCTCTTCGATTCATCTCTGCAGATCTTACAGATCCAACAATTCCGCCTGTTCATTTTTCTAAAGAAATACAGAATACGCTTAGTATAATTTAATCATTTAAAATAACTATGTTAGCATCAATTTTTAAAGAGCACACAAACTTATAAATCATGAAAAAAGAAGGATGAACTCTCGACATTAGTGAGACATAATTATTAGTGGACGTGGGGAGGAGAGAGGAGAATTAAAGGGCTCATAAACGTTTTATAGGAAGGTAGGTGCTTAGAGTTGGTGCCTTTAGCACCCATCTGTCCCACCTGTTTGTTAAATCATGGCATTTGAAAAATCCAGCTACCCAAAAAACAGTCGTTCCATTTAGGCCCACAACAGCGAATTTATTCATTGTTGGATAATTCTTATTTTTAGAAAGATCTCTTGATTTTGAATAAGAATTTGCCTTTGATAATTAGTCAGATAAAATATAAGTAGCCAAATGAAAACTAAGCCTCCTTCAGGTTGAATTCTGAGAAGGTGTTGCTTACGTAGTTCTCCCATTTCTAGGAGGTATACTTTTGACTTTAAAATTCACATAGAGTCTACTCGACCCAGGCTTTATATAACAATGCATGTCATTTTTAACACAGGACTTTGCAACGACTCAAAAACATGTTAAGAATAATGAAATCCACAGGTTATAATGAGAGTTGGAAATATTTTGCTACACATGTATTCACACTTACAAACAATGAATTATTGAGGATAAATAGTGAGTTTTTATCCTAGTCTTTATTGATTCATTTGAAGCATCTGTCAAACACTTGTTACGTGCCAAATGCTGGCTGCCAGTGATCTACATGGATCCTGTCTCTCCCCATTTTCACTAATAAGCAGTTAAAATTCATGTGATGGGACTTTGATACAGGAAGTAGGAGGGCCTGTGAGAATACACAGGAAGAGAACGCAACCAGACTCGGGGTGAGGAGAGAAGGCACCCCAGTAAAGTAACTGCCGAGTTGGAACCTACAGGATGGGCAGGAATGTGTGGAGTGCAGGGGAGAGAGAACTTAGGGCGAAGCTCAGGAGTCAAGAGGTGGTGTCTCAGTTACAAAAATGAAAGGGTTGCAGCCACCACGTGATTCTAGAGTGTGGCAGGAAGAGAGCTCAGAGAAAAGGCTTGAGTTCCGATCAGACCAATAATCACGTTCAAAATGTTTGTTGCTGCAAGAAGGGGGTGAGAGGTGTCGTGACGAGGGCCTGATGCAGAGTGTGTTAGGGCTCACACACTGTCCGTTTCATAGCAAGGACAGTCATTGAAGGTTTTAAAACATGGAAGAGACCTGTTAGCATTTGAGACTGGTTTTGTGAGTAGAACGGGTTGCAGCGTGTGGAGGATGGAGCTGGGGGGCCGGTTAGGAGGTGACTGTGGGAGTCCAGGAGAGGGATGTCACAGGCTCACATGGGAAGGTGGCAGTAGACAAGTAGACCCCTTCCGTCCCCTCTCTCTGTCTCTCTCATGAAAGCTGTGGACAGAATGGTATCATAGAGGCAGGACGATGCCATTTGACCGCACTGGTCTGTGCTCTGTGCATCGTTCATGTCATAAGGCCTATAATGTGAGTGACACACCTTAAGGCTGACAAAGAGTGGCCATGGACAGAGATTAAAGACGTAGAGGAAAGACTGAAAATCCATAGAATTCCAGGTTCCTAAGATACCTGTAGCGGGAGCTGGAATTAGACTGTGTGGGCTACGACACTGGAGAAGTGGAGGCACAGGAAATGAAGGCACAGGAAGTGGAGGCACAGGAAGTAGAGGGCACAGGAAGTGGAGGCACAGGAAGTGGAGGCACAGGAAGAGGTTGCTGTCACTGGAAGGGGTGGGGGAAGCATGGGTGCAGTTCTGTGCACATTTGCGGGTTTGGGCATAAGACCTGATGGGCGCTGTGGTTGCTGGACTTCATTTTCTGTATGGGTCTCTACTGTGAAGATGGTCAAGTGACAAGGTAGTTAAATATATCCACAGGAAGGAGCAAAATAGGAGTCTTTGGATTACAAATATAGAGTAAATCTTAAGTTTAAGCACAAGGGAGAGTTTATTATAAGGCTATGTTTGTGGGTGCAGTTAGATTCTGGATGGCCTTAAATGTTGGCCTCTATTCTGTTGGAAGTAATAATTCATCGAGGTCTTTGAAGAATAATGTGATGAAAAAAAGAGTCCTTTCCTGGAAAGATACAGCTGACTGTAGATGATTAGTGCTGACATAATCGAGGCCGAGGAAACTGCCCATGGACTGGCTGTCCACAACGGACCCTGTGTGGCATTGAGCCCCGGCTTCATTAAGATTCCTCAGCCCTGGGATTGCCTCCGAGATGCAGCCGGCCCGACCGCTCTCTGCTTATCTGCTAAGCGGGAGAATGGTCAACAAGTTCCTTTTTCATGCCTCCTCTGTCAGTATAACGACTCGTCCTCGTCTTCTACTACCTCCTGATGACCCGGACGGTCTGCACATCTCATTGTCTCCTCGCTGGATCTGCTAGACCTGTGTATGCACACGGTGATTTCTGTAACTAAAATCCCTGTCTGTCTGCAAATTACTGAATTTCCTTTTCCAACTTTAGTGGGATTGTGGGACTATGGCTGAGCCATCTTAGTATGCAACACCTGCTGGGGTCCAAAGTACAGCAGCGTCAGAGTAATCCCCAGGTGTGCCCGAGTTTAGGGAGTCCCGACAGCCCCTGAGAGGCAACAGAGTGTGTTAAAATAATTCTGGTCCCTGAAGCCAGACAGACATATGCCTGAGTTCAAGCTCTTAGCTCTGTTTTCTTGGGCATAGCAATTATACTTTCAGATTCTCAATTTCCTTTTCTCTAAAATGGAACTGTGCCCATCAGAAGAAGGCAGGCAGAAACTTTCTGTTCCAGTTAATCCGATCTTCCTTCAGCTTCTCGCACCACGTCACCCGGGAGGTATTTCCTAAGCGCTTTCGTGTGTGCAGGAAACACGGACCACCGGGCTGCATCCCTTCCTCTTTTTAAATTTCAACTCAGGCCTCATAGTTTCCCCAGATAACCTTATCCATTCTTCAACATGTCAGGCTCCTCCCTGCCATCCTTCTTTCCATTTTTGTTTGTGTTCCTGAGTTTCTGTTGTTCACACAACATATCGGTAGCTGGAGTCCCAGCTTTGCAATTAGCTGGATCTGCGATAGGGGTTCAGACACTTTCGGGTACATGTATCATATTGATACAGTGGGGCCGCAGGAAGGGTTTTGGGGTCAGAGGAGCTTGGGCATGCTTGAGAGCCGGAGGGGGAAGGGATGAGGTGACAGCCCAGCCAGGGTGCCCCCTTACACACAACTATGCAGGTCGCCCCCTCTGTAGAGAAGCTGGTCTGGAGCAGAGACGAGGCCGAGATCTATGCACACTCCCTTCGCCAGGCTGAGTCCCCAGGTGGGGGTTCATCCGTGGGGTCAGACTACCTTGTCAAACCCCAGCAAAGGCTCTGAACAGAGGAGCGGCAGCCCTGGGCTCAGCTATGTGACTTGTTCAGAGGCAGATCTCTGGCCCAAGCTGGTCGTTAGTTAAGTGACATTAGAAAATGAATGTAATATAAATATATACATATATATATAATGCAGAAATAATGTCATTTATATTTCTGATTTATTCTACTATAGATTCCCTGAAGTATTATGTTCAAATGCTATTTGATAACCATATATAAGTAGTTTATATGTTGTTTAGTATTCTAAGTCTAACATTCACAGATTTATTAAATGATGGGCTACCAATAGAATGACATAAAACAATAATTAATAAAAATTAGTGGTGGAATTATGTACAAGATGCATTATTCATAGAATAAACAGATTGCAAAGCAGCCTTATTTTACAAAGTTCTCTGGTTTTCTAGTCCAGTATGAAATGCTGTCTCAGTGGCTGTCTCAGTGGCTGGGGTTCAGCTCCGTGAACCCCATCCTCTAAGATTTCTGGAACTGAATATCCACTCGCATGCTGGCCTTCCTTTGATTACTACTAGATTCACTGTCACTATAGACCGCTATTTCACTGGGGTATCACAGAACACTCTCCATGTTCTTGTAATGCATTTTACATTGAAACCAAAAGACAAATTCACAAATATTTGCCCCAGTTTCCGGCAATAGAACAGATCGAGCCCCTGAGTTTACTGCCTCTTGCCACCAAAACATTGATAAAACTACAGTAAAGGAATGCATAAGGCTTTAATATGAAGGAAAAAAAGGAAATTATAAAAAGACAGAAAACAACAGAATATTTCAAGTTAGTTTTGGAAGATGAAAAGCAGATGAAGGAATAGAAATTAAAATTCTCATACTTCTAAAATGAGAAGCGAAAAGGCAGACTTTGGAATTTCATCTGGCAAAATAAAGAAAATATAATTCACAGTCTGAGAGCAAAGAATTTCCAGCATACCTGGTGGTTTAATAAGAAATGTCTGCTACCCTGCATTCAACAGTATTTGTCATTCCATATATATTCGCATCTATAGGTTAATAATACCAAAATAGAGTGGCAGAGCGAAGCACTTTTACATTTGCAATCGAGAACTTTTAAGAAATATTTTTGATAATTCCAAAAAGAGTAAATTCTAATTTTTTTAAATAAGTATAGTTTTTCAGGATGAGAATTTGATTGAAATATCCTATTAATAAACTCAATTTATTTTGTTTATAGTTAAATCCAATTAAGACCATCTTTAGTTAAATTATATCCTTGGAATTATAATATATGTGGTCATTTTCTAGAAAAAGTAAATATTAGCCTCAAATATATCATAGAACTATAATTCTACTTTGGCAAAAAGAGAGTTCCCTGTGAAAGAATTACCTGAACTGATATAATATAGAATTGATTTAAATTCGAGAAATCACTTAGCTTTAAATCAGCAGTAATCATTTTTTTCTAATGTTGGTAGTATGGCATGTGGAAAAATTCCATTGACCTAAAAATAAAAAATAACGGAAACAGACAAAAACAAAAAGATTATTGTGTGCTTCCTGGAAAATGCATATTTGGCAAAGATTTCTATAAATACCTTTTGCCTTACATCTGAAATAGTTTGTTTACTTTGTAAGTACTGAATTATGATTATCTCTTAGATTTATTAACTTCTCACCTAGAAGTTTATTAATTTTATGGATTTATATTATAAAAATTCAATACTTTTAACTTGTATTTTCCACTGTTTTTTAAAAACTATTTTTAATGTTTTTATGTTAACATCATGCATGAATTTTGTCTTTTTAATTTTTTTTTTCGGATTCCTCTGGGTAAAACTAGTGTGCATTTTTACAATCTAAGCATAGAGTATTTAGAACAAATTTAGGTCTTCATAACGTTTTCTCCCCCAATGTTTTCTCCTGATTATTTTAAAGAAAGTGTACGTATCATCTAGCATATCTAATTCTTACAGTGGTTATAAATGTGCTAGTGGTGAATTGAGTTGGATATGTTTTGTCAGAAATAGATTCAAGTTTCCTCTAACATTAAAATGAAATATTTCTCAAAGTAAACTGAAATGATTTTTCTTAAACTGAGCCATTTTACATATTTACATGTTTTTACTACCCTGATAGGCAATTGATGCCTTCTTTCCGTTCCTATGCAATATATATATTTAAGTGTGTTTCTCTATATTGTAAGGTAGCATGTCACATAAAATTTAGAAAAACCTAGAGCAATTTATACTTCCATGATGTTTGGTTTACTGTCACACACAAAGCTCTTGCCTTTTAAAACACAGTGCTGTGCGCAGTTGAGCTTAGGCATAACATTTAAGAATGAAGGCATCCTGTAAAATTATGATTAGCAATGCTTCCTATAAACCTCACAACTTGGAATCAGTATAGCTAATTAAATGATAGAACTAATTTTTTGGTAATGCATGATTTTTTTTTTAAATTCTGAAATATCTGATTTTATGATATATCTGTATCTTAACATATACACACCTGTACACACAGAAACCCCATAAAATGGAAGACTGTTCTTGCTCTAAAACTGTAATATTTCCTTTACTGCCCAGTTTAGAAGCTTCGTTTATGCACATAGGACTGTAAGGGTTTTTTTGGGTTTTTTTTAGGTATAGAAACCCTGGGCCAGACAAACATATGTGTTTACTCATTTATTTTCCTTAGAAGAAACCTGCTAACACTCCTAGCAGTCCTGCTGTTGAAGTAAACACCCACTAGTCATTTACACCAAGCTAATACTATTGTATCCATCAACCATTTTAAAGACCCTCATACTTACAAATATATCTTGAAGAACAGTCAACCATGCTCGATTTTATTTCCTCTCTGGATGATGCTTTTGAAATCAGGTTTCCAACTTTTGTGAGACACCCAGCTTTTTATTTCTCCTGGCATAAAAGAACTTTACTGTCTCTGTAATTACTTTCGATGGCACACTGGCCTCTGCCTGAATGCTCTGTTTTTATACACGTATCTATGCAAAGAGAAGTTTTGTTGAATATGGAAAGCAGAGCTGTGGGACTCCGGGGCTCTGCTGATAAAGAGGTTGTAACAGTATCAGCCCATCTGTTGTGATCAGATGAGGGGAAGCAGACGCTCCATGAACTCATCAGTGGAATCGTCAAACTTTGTTTTCTAAGATAATTCATTTTTCTAGTTTTAGAAATGTATAGCATAAAATAAAATTTCCTTTAAAAATAACAGAAAACCGAATACCAATGAGTAGGCTACCCCTGCCAACACTTCCTGTCAAATTATTGAAAATTATGAAAATCAGTCTGTCATTTTGCTAAGGAATAGTCAAGTTCCTAAGGACGTGTAACAGCTGAAGGGTCTACAGAGGTCTCCTTGCTCATCAAATCTTTCTAGTTCCTTCAATTGGTTCTCCAATTGGGGCCGCTTCTGGATTCCCTCTTGTTCTCCAGTTTGCTGATACACCTGTTAAACTCTGAATGCCAGGTGAGGACTAATGAATGCAGAGTATGGTGAGAGTTGTTAATGCTCGTGTCCTAGGTCTAGTCTAACCGTGTGTGTGTGTGTGTGTGTGTGTGTGTGAGAGAGAGAGAGAGAGAGAGAGAGGAGAGAGAGACAGAGACAGAGACAAAACAGAGACAGACAGACAGACAGACAGCAGTGGCAGATGAGGAATGCTACAATAAAACAGCAGAGAAGATCAGAATGTGGTTAATGGAGTGTTTTTTAAAGTGTTCGGGAGCTTAATGAGGTAGAAGATTATCTTGACTTCTGTGTCGTAATTTCGAGGATCATAAGTTTGGGACTGGAAAAGGCAGACAAACTCCATAAAGTCCGAAGCACATCAGACCATATGGGCGGTGAAGGGTGGGGGTCGGGTTAGTCATGGAGGGTCCAGGCTGTCTGCTGAATGAACTTGTTTCCACTGGTCCTAGTTGTCTAGTTCCTTCCCTACCTCAGGACCTCTGGGAGTTTCTTCAAGCTCTGTGCCTGGGACTTAGGATTATTTCCTCTTTCTCATCGTATGGGTGCAAGGAGCAGACAGGAAGATTCCAGAAGCACCGCTCTGCTTAACAGAGTGAATGTCAGTTTCACAGCCTGCTTAATGGAGTAAAACATGAGCACCTTCCTACGGAGTGAAAACTGGGTGTCACGGAGTAAAGACAGGTGGGCAGGTAGAAGGTGGTCCTGGACGAATTCCAGAACAAGGCGAGGCTGGTGTGGCAGCTGCCTCCGCATCTGTAGTAGGTAGACCACGTCCGATGAATGGGGTCGGAGGAACGCAACCCGTGGGCCGCGTCAGCGATGTGAGGGCAGGGCGGGGGGGGGCGGGAGGTGGGGCTCCCTGGGGCCGCTCGGCACTGCCCTCGCCTTGGCCAGGCTGTGGCTCTCGTTAGCTGTCGCCTGCCTGCCCCTGAACACTTCTACTCTGTTTCTATTTCAGCCAAACTAAGTCCAAAAGTCACACACATTTAAATGTGCAAAATGAAAGACTACTTGATACTGTACTTTCGTATGGTTAAAAATCCAAAATGAGCTTGCTCAAAATGAAGTGTTAGATATTGGTTGTTTTTGGTGATGGCAGTTTAAGAAATAAACCTATCGTTTATAGTGCATCCTGTTTATATTGTATAGTTACCGGTTGTTCATAGCACCTAACAAACTTATAAAAGCACTCTATCTACTTTAATATTTAATTAATATGTAGTACTTAAATATAATAATATAATATGTATTTGATATGCTTTAATATCATGGTATACTCATTTTAAACATATACATTGAATATATGATGAATATATTATACTTTTTAGGATATTCTCAAAGCAGAATAAACCACTCTTGAGTGCCTCAGTGAAAGGTATCCAGTCGGCAGTAGCTGTACCACTGTTTTCATCCCCACGTAGGAGAGATTTTCTAATGTGTCCACATGTGCAGTCGCCGGCTTTGGGACGCCGTGTGATGCTTGGTGCATGAGCCGCTGCTGGCGGGGAAGCACATGCAATACAGTTGCGTTTTCCGCCCACTTGCAGGAATACATTCCTTTTCGAACCTGACTTTAAAATGCTACTCAGCAGCTATTTGTAGCTATGCACATCTGTTAGTTAAGTAAACGCAGAACATGCTGTCACTTCCTTTAACCGAATTGAAAATTAAGGGGTTAGATAGTAAATTATGAAAACATGGACCATAGTGCTTAACACTTAAGTATAGTTTGAAAATGCTAGTTCCTGCTTAGTAACCTGCGAAGACAAAACAAAAAGAAAGATACAGGGGAACAGTCTGTCGAAGGTGATATTCGACGTGACTATGTCAGATGCCACCTCCTGAATCTTTAACAGAGGCTTGCAAGATAATTATTTTAGCTTTACATTTCTTCGATAAGGATTTAAAATTTTCTATTCAAGTCTTTATTTACAGAGATATAGAGCTTTTAACAAACATTTAAGAAACATTTGCATTTTATGCGTAGCTAGAATCTGGCTCAAGAAACTGCCAAATGGCTAGTATCTTCCTCCGAATCTTCCTTATGTCACCACGATTTGCAGCCTTGCCGCTTCTTCGAGAAGACGTGCATGATATGCATTTCATCAGGGCCCAGTTGCCCTTCGCAGCTCCTGAGATAGCATCTCAGCTTCCTGATTTACTCATGTTCCAGTGCGCTTTTTGTCAGGGTGGTTGATGTTTGCTTCCACTTTCCCTGAACTGGACCTGACCCTCTCAGCCTTTCCCTTCGGCCCCTTCTCTTGTCGCATCTCTTCAGAGCGACCTCTATCAGTCTTAACAGACTCCGTGTCCCTGTCTTAGCATGTGGCCTTGCCTTCTACAGCCCAGACACTAGACTCGCTCACCCCTAGGTCTTGTCCTTTCTGGCTTGCTGCTGACTAGAAACCATCTAACTCTGGCTTCTGGGTGGCCTTGTGTGAAGCAAAAACATAGTGGCAACATAAATTAGAACATCAGCCACTGCTTCCAGCCCAGAATGCACCTCAATAGCAATTAGAATTAGCTACCAATTAGTCTGCGTTTATTCAAATGACTTACTGTAAAGGTGTCTTTATTACAGTCATGGTTTGCCAGTCTGTCAGGTTCACTCACTGACTTCCAATCATTTTCCACTTGGCAGCAGCTCCGAGTCCTTCCTGGGCAATCAGTGATGCTTCCAGTTTGTAACTGGAAGGCAGCAAACAGCAGCCTCACTTGGCTTCCACTTTCTCCTGAGCACTTACTGGTCTCATTCTACCCTTGCCATTAGTTCCAGGAGATTTGTCGGAATCTTACTGTTTCCTCCAGTGTTTTTTTTAGACAGCATCATTATAGCTAGGAAAGCAATGTTCTTTTGCTGGAAAAAAAAAGGAGACAGCCCACAGTTGTTTAATTGGGAGAGGGTTGTGTCCATTAGCTTTTTCATAAATTCATGTTCATTTTTGGGACCATCTGAGAATGAGGTTGAGGGTACTGCCTTTTAAATAAGATTGCTTTGGCTGGGGCCTTCCAACCTGAAATAACTTTGCATCGTGGGTTCCTGGACCATGCAGGTAAATTTAAACTATAAACCCAGGAGAGCACGCACCTGGTGTTGTGCCAAATCCAACATGTTTCCTTGTCATCGGTCTTTATAGGTGACTGGTTTTTCCTGTTTACTCTTTCACAGAAGATGTGGCACTTTGAGGGTCCTTGACCCATCTTCCTCCCTGGTGAGGCCTAAGGTCTCTTTTTCCGGTAACTGGGATCAGCAAATGCTGAGCTCAGCCATATGTTAAATGCTGGTTTGCCACTCAGATTTAAGAGTCCCTCTGTTTACCCTTGGACACTTTCCTTATTTTTTTGCAAAGCTAACTATGCATTTAAATGAGGGGTATTTGTTATATTCTTTTTTTTTTTTTTTTTTAGCATTTTGAATAAATAGTAAGATCTTTCAAGGTATCTCTTACCTACCATAATCCATATTTTCTTTTATATGATACAATGTGATATATTCATTTTTTAAAGAAATCCAAATGCCATGAAATATCAAGGAAACTGGCACTTCAGAATTTCCTTGCTATAACAGGTGGAAAGCACCATTATTTGCTTCTGGAAGTGAGAAATGCCTCAAGCATACAGGGCCCATCGGCTTGGGGTTGTGAAGCTGAAAGCTGTGTGGTTTCTCATCCTCTAAACAATCCTCTGCCCTCATTCTTTGTATGAGAGCCCCTCACTTTCCACAGAGCATATGAATTTTCTGCCATAAAAGGGCAGAACAAACACACCTGTGCCATATTTCCTATTTCATTATATGTAAAATCACAGTGATGAAAATGGCTCTTTTTGCAGATTACTATTTAAAAACGTGTGGACAATCTTGTAGCCACTCCGCCCCCAGAACAATGATGAACGGTGACGAATAGCCCCATCTGCCCCCTTCATGGAGGTCTGTGTGTATCCAGGGATTCAGACCAGGCAGTGACTCAGAGGCAAAGGTAATTTAAGAAGAAATAGGACCTCTCATCAGCTGGTAGGTTGTACAAAGGAGGGTGGAGAAGTCAGGATTAACTTGCATGGCTGCTTCCTCCTTTTCTAAGGGGCCTCTGGCTTCTGTCAACATAACACTGAGACTGGCATAGTAGATGCTCAATAAATATTTGAATAATTAATAAATATATTCTTTTTCTAACAAAATTCATCCAAAATAAAAATTACCTTTAATGTTCTTTTAACCAATTTTCACTAATATAAAAATTGGAAAAGATTATATTGTATACATTTTCCCACATTGCAGACCTTACTTAGAGATAATTCTGTGTCTCTCCTGTAACCTTTTAATAACCTGCAATTTGTGTAACCGCTAATGAGATGTTAAGCTTTGTAAGTATAATTTACTCAAATAAGTGTTTTTATGAAGCATGCAAATTTGAACAATGGAGTTCTTGTGTTTCTACCAAACAAGGAACCAGAATAAAACAAAGCCAACCTTTGTCCTTAGGATCTGAAAATAACATAAGGTAACTATATTTAAAACCTTTGGAAGGACATGATATGCAACTGAGATTAGTTAAAACACATTTCATTTTTAGGAAAGGCAAAAAACTTAAGAAAAAATGCAATCCAAGAGCTTTAGAAATCTACTTTGATGTGCTTTTCTCCATAAAAAATTCATGTTTTTTTCCCCTGCAAGGTTGAATAGTTGGGGTTTGCTTTAACAACTTGAAAACCAATCCATCAAATAAATGTGTTTTTTTTTTCAGTTATAAAAAATGGATCCTTAAAATATCTTTACATCAAAGAAAAGCAATGTGGCCCAAAGAAAATTATATCTAAAGGAAGATGAAAAGTAATGCCGCCATAAAAGATATAATCCTGGGGTCCTGTCAGACGAACAGAGATTATCCGGATGCTATTTATAGAGGGACCCAAGGAAAGGGACGGCCAGAATGGGGTGTAGATGAGGGGCCAAAAGACAAGGGGAGTGACTTTAGCTTGAACAGGAAAAATTTCTAGCCAGTAATCACAAACATTCATTTTCTCCAAAAACATTTCAAATAATGAAGAAAATAATATTTATTAAAACCTGAAAAATTTTGAACTTTATTGAAAAAATTTCAAATACAGTAATTTAGGGAAAATGTCATATTTTTTCAGGTTAGTGAACATTTATCTCATGTTATTCCTTTTCTCCTCTGTTGGTAGGCAGAGGGTAAATAGCAGTGTGACATTTATATCAATTGATTATTTTCTTAATACCTTTGCTGAATGGCTTTTCAAAAGAGACTTTTATAGCGAGAGGTATTTCCGCATTTAAATCTCAGTTGTCTGTGTGGTAAGTTGAAGAGCTTGTATCAGAGGCTACTTCTCCAGCCCTATTTTAAACTATAATTTCCGTCATAGAAATTTAGCATTTAAAGGAACTTTGAAGATGATGTATTTCAAAGCTTTCATTTTATTGACCAAGATATGGCTCTCTTGTGCATTTCCCCACGTCACACTAAACCCCCAGGCCCCCTAGCCCATGAGTTCTGTGTACCTTTTACTGTAAGTTCTTACATTCCTTTAATGATTTACTTCTGATTGAAAATGAAAGGTATATCTGTACCTCAGAGTCTCCTTTTCATTGATGTAATAGCCCAAAGTTTTTAGGCACACGTGTTTTTGTGTCCACGCCCTTTTCTTTGTTTACCAGGAAGGTATGTGACACAGATGTCGCAGTGCACAATTCTGCTCCATTCTTGCTGCATTATGGCCACTGTGATTCATTAACTTCATACTGAGAACTGGTCTCTCCACTTGAGGGCTTTTAACATGGTTTCTGTTGAGTTGAATTAATGGAATGCAACGCTTCTAAATGTAACTTGTCTGTCTCAAAAGATTCAGTTCGGGCATCATCCTTTACAGAAACACAACATATGACGCCTACTACCAGAATATAATAAAATATCTGACAGGAAAATATAGGTTAAAGGATGATGGCTTATGTTGAAAATAATGATTTACTTTACAGAAGAATCCCATAAGGATTTCTTTATGGAATGCCTCTAGTTTAAATGTCTGAAAGTCAGTTGAGGCTCAATAGTTCAAGAACATAACTTAAAGCAAAATGTATTTGAATTTGATGACACATGAAAAACACCTCAACTTTTCTAAATAACTCTAACAACAGTTCCAAACAGTAGTTATTTTGGGTAATATCAGCAATCACATACCCAATGTATTTGTTATTATTTTACTGTTACTTTCTGCCAAGGCCCATGTTTTTTCGGTAGGATGAATGATACTATCTGTAGATTGGGAACGGATTTAAATTGCTAAATTACAATGCTTAGAAATACCCTAGAGGGTCAATCATGCCTGAGAAAAGAGGGTCAAACAGCTATTATGAAACAGTGGTAATTAAGGAATATTCCACTGAGGTCTGTTTTAAGTCAAGCCATGCTGCAGAGGGACCATGTGGCTTTATTTTTAGGTTACAGTTTATTAATTCAGGCTGCAGCCTCTGTTCGTGGCCTACAGATGTTTTATTGGTTCTAGATAATAAGAAATTATATGTCTGTCATCCTGAGGAGAAGAAACCAATTACTCAGCCGAGGAGTCTTTCTTCAGGGTCAAGCCCTATTGCTAGGTGGACCACGTGCAAGGTTACTTGACAAATAGTGAGCTTCACATTGTCCATACATAATTTCCCCCGGGCCAATGAGTGATGGATTAGTCAGGATTATGGAGGCCATACTTGGAATGGGGCTGTGAGGATGACTCCCTGGGTAGTTAATCCAGGGAATCAACTAGCTAACAGCTTGATCTCTGAGGGGTTGTGACAGGAGATCAAGAGATGCCAGTGGTGCACAAAATAAACCAAGGGACTGGCCAAAACAAAACAAAACAAAACAGAAACCCCACAGGGTTGGGGAAGGCAGCACAGTGTGCATCTTTAGAGGTGTTCAGAACTCATGAAGACAGGACACGGAGGCAAGTCCAGCTTCATGTGCATGTGGCATGTCCCACAGTTACACGGGGCCCAGAGCCTGGTTCAACACTCTGTTGTCACTGTCTTAAAATCCTTAATGGTTTTTAAATAAAGTGCCTTCAATGTTCTCAGTGAACTGAGGGCAGCACTAAGTCTCGCCCAATGACATGGTGAGGTGGAGGAGTCTCAGGGGAGAAGCACAGAGGTGTCCCCCAGGTGAGAGATCCAGAACAAGGGACGTCAGCGTTCCCTGGGCAGTTGCGATTGACCCAGTTAGGAGACCCGGTGAGTGAATAGAATTAGCCGAGTTACATTGCCTTTGACTCACCGGTGCTTGAGAAAATGTCACTTGACTTTCAGTGTTTCAGATTCCTTATCAGTACAAAGATTTTTCATACTAGCTTCCCTCTAATAACTAACAGTCTTAACATGATAGCATCTGTCAAATGCTCTGAGCTCCTAAGAGATAGGCTCTTTATCGAGCAGCACAGAAGTTTGTTCCGATCAACAGAAATAAGTGAATCTGGGGTCTGCTGCAGTCACCAAGGAGGATGTGGTTTGAAGTTTAGGAGTTTAAATGTTGTAGTTAGCGGTTCTTTGGGGAGATATCTTATATGTAATGGCCACTTCCCTGTCCCAAAAGCTCAAGTAAATTATCCAGTTATAGTTCCTTGTAAAGTTAAATAGGGGGTCAGACCTAAGACAGTAAGTCCCTCAGGTATCGTAGAGGGGACCTGCTTAATTTAGAGGGTTCGTAAAAATGATAGTCTGTGAGCTCTTGGGGACATTGCAAACAATTTAGGTCATCCTCTTAAGTTTCAGCTGACAAAGTTGAAAGAGAAAAGGATAATGAATGACTCAGCTCTCACACTGAAAGGCATGGAGCCGAGTTAGTGACCAGATCTATTAGCTTCTGGTTCAGGGTTTTCCCCTTATACCACGTGTGTCTTCTAGGCAGTCGGGTCTGTTATCAAGGTTCTGTTTGGTTCCATATTTACAGGTGTTCCAAGGTGATTATTATGGAGTGTTTATTAGTGAGAGTAATAATAAGAAGGACCACTCAAATAGGGCCTACAATGGGCACAATTAACTTGAACTTCATCTAATTCTTTCAACAACCATAAGAGGTAGATCTTATCATCTTCATGGACGTGGGGACTCAGTATCACATGGCTCTTAATTAGATGGAATTTAGGACTTTACCAGCCTTCTGGAAGGTTTTAGCAGCTGCTCACCTCTGAGCAGCCTCCATGTACTTGGCAGGAGCTCTCCCAGTCTGCCCTTCCTGGCCAAGCAAGATCTGGAGCGCGGACTACAAGGATATTTACCTTACGGCATTTAGTCTTTCGTTATTTGCATTAACTCATGATATTTAATTTTATTATTTTTTCCAGTTGATACACAGAGGACTCAGGGTGCTCTTCCTGGTCCAGTCACTCAGCTGGAGCACAAACTCCCTTTAACAAAGGGAACACGTGAGAGAAATGGGAGTGAATAAGGACTATGACGTGTCACTTTATGGAAATAGAATGGTGACGTGTGTACATTTGTCAGCCTTCAGGGAGGCATTGTCAAGCAAAGTGTTTTGATTATAAGAAAGGGCAATATTTGAAATCAGTTTAAGCAGAGCTGACTAGAAATTGAAGGAGACGCAGGGAAGTCAGATTTTTCTGGGCTGTGTTTGTCCAAGACGCTTAGAGTTAGGCTATAAGTCAGAACATGCATTTACCCCTCTGCTGGGTGCAGAGAGGAGGGGGCACAGTTAAGAGTATAATAGGTACCAGTCTGGGGAAGGGGTCGCAGGTGTGGTGTGCCCTCCTCCTGCAACTCTTTGTCACCCTGTCCAGAGGCAGAGGACGTGGCCCCTGGAAATGAACTCAAGGCCCTCTGTCAACGCTGTCATTCATATTAACCAGTCAGGCCACTAGACTTCATTTACCTAAACTCGTGTTGTATTTCCCCTAACATTCTTGGTTGGCCAAGGTTGCTATGAGTACAGTCAAGTGTAAAGAGGCCATGCAGGTTTCTGTTCAACAAGGCAAATGTGAGTTTCTCATCACTCCCCTGGGGCCACTTATCATGAGGCATTGGCTGTGGGAGCTTTGAAACTTTTCCATTCACCGCCCTGCATATCTTTTATTGTTTTGCCTTTTAAAATCAACGTGCTATTTTAGAAAAGAAAGAGGACAGGCTCAAGAAGCGTAACAAGGGCATCTGCTTTGCAGAAGTTTTGCATTAGTCCCTGTCTCTGCACACTGAGTTTTAAGTTATCACCTGAAGTAGGAAAATATGCAAATGTAAGACATGTGTATTGGTCATGCTTTTATCTTGAGACTCTCCTGCATATCTAAAGGATGGATGTTGGTGTGCAGATTTGATTCTGGTTTCCCCACGACACTGTGCTTGTGGATTCTAGAATGTGGCACGTCTCACAGGCGTGACGATTCTGTAATGTGGTTGTGTGGTACCTGGCACCCGGCACTGTGCCCCCAGCACCAGACCATCAAATAAATTTCATTGTGAATAATGACTGCACTTTACAGGTACTGAGTTTTCATCGTGATTTAGAGATATCAGAAGAGTAGAAAAGTCTGTTCTGATCCTGTAGGTACCCTTTGTTTGTGCCCTAAAAGTACTTCGTACTTGCTTCTGAATTGCTTGGCTTGTCTCAAGGTACTGCATTTGCATGTTCAAATGCCTGTTTTCTTCATTAGACTCTAAGCTCTTGAACAATAGGGCCCATGTTCGTCTTGTTCATTATTGGGCCCTCAGAACAAATTTGTGCATGACTCTCAGCGGGCCCCTGATCAGCCCTTGTTTAATTGAGCTGATACCTTTAATTTAATATGTTTTTCTGGGCTTAGTATGCCAGACACTGTGAAAGGCGCCTTGAACCCAGTTTCCCGTGTGTTGTCCTCACAGTAACCATTCAAGGTGGTTATTTTGATGTTTATATTCCAGATAAGGAATCTGAAACTCAGACGGGGTACGCGGCATGTTTAGGCTGTCCCGCTGAGCCATGTAATTTGGAACTGGATCGTGGTGACTGCAAAGTCCACACCTTATCTCCCACATCATACCGCTTTGTAATCAGAAGGGAGAATGATATGGAAAACACTCCAGATGCTGACGGAAAGTAGCAAAACGTAAAAGATGGGTTTGTAGGCACGTCGGCAAAGGGATGTTGGTAAAGAGGTGTATCCCCTTCAAATTTCTCACAGAGAAGTTCTTTTGATTAAGTACAAATTGCTCCTTAGACAAATAAACTAGATAAAGCATATTTGTTCAATGTTCCTGCCATTTTGAATGGCAGAAATTAAAAGTAATTATAGCTAAGGATGGCATAACCATTACTATTGGATTTAATTGACATTATTGACCAGTTTCTAATTCTGAGAATGGTAGTGGATGAGGTGGTACAATTTGTCTCTTATTTTCACAAGCTTACAGTATAACCTTGTGAGAATAAGAGGATAATCAAATTACTACATAACAAATGTATTCAATGTATATAACATATGTACAATAGAGAGAGGCTATCGAAAGAGTAAGATTATATCTGGTTGGCGATAGAAATATGTTATGGAAGGGGTAGCATTGGGATGGCTCTTGGAAAGTCGGTGGGATCCAGTGGTTTCATCTGAAGATGAACAAAGACATGGTCTCTGCCTTTAAGAATTGCTGAGACTTTGGCAGAAATGAGTACTGAGTGAGGAGATACAGATCAGAGAACAGTAGGCTAGAGAAAGAATGAAGAAATAAATGGTCTGCGGCCATGCTACCCTGAACAAACCAGATCCCGTCTGATCTTGGAAGCTAAGCAGGGTCAGGCCTGGTTAATACTTGGATGGGAGACCAACTAGGAAGACCAGGTGCTGTAGACGTAAAAAATAAATAAATAAATAAATAAGGGATTGTAAGCTGACAAGGTCTTGCAATCTGTGAGGTCAACCAAGGCTCACCTCACCTAAAAAAAAAAAAAAAAGAAAAATAATTGTGTGATGTAATACTGAAATGATAGTGTGGGACTTTGTGTCTTTCTAGGGAAGCAGTAGAGATTTCCAACACAGGTAGACGGCCGACCAGCAGTTGAGGGTTTTAGACAGTGTCGATCTACTCCTTAAAAGTCCATTCTAAAAAAAAGACGTAAAAGGGGTTTCGGAAGCTCGATTAATGTAAGCTCCAGTTCAGTGACTCAGTTTCCGTGGCCGCGAGAGGGTTTGAGTGTGGAATCCACAAGGCGCGGGAAGGGGAAACAGCCTTCCGGACAGCGGGGCGCACTGCTGCCCTGCGCATCCGAGCTGGCAGGGAAGAGTCAGGCAGCATTTGGGTCGGATTATGTTGAAATCACGTCAGAGGCTGAATAATTAAAACCACTTTAAAGGGAAGTTTGTTTTTCTCTCTCGCAATGCACATATGACTCTGGCGTAGAAACATTTTTCCAGTTAAATTTTGGTTCATTTCCCATTTAAGATTTGTCATGGTAAATGATCTTTTCTCAAACGGCAATATCTCGAATGTAAAATATAGAGGGTGCTGTCTAAACACTAGGTAATCAGTCCCTCTGTGGGTTCAACTAGCTGTTTCTTAGATAAGGATTGTAAAACGATGAAGTAGCACACATGATCAAATACTAGGAATGTGTCCATGGTGAAGATGACCAGAGATGCTTTGGGTAATAGAGGAGAATGGGATGGATGTTAAAGATGTCAATTAGCTATAATATGGCAACACCTTAAAATTTATTTTTATTTTTTATTTCAAGTATATAATACTTGGTTAGACATTTATATAGTTTATAAAACAATGCCCCTGATTACTCTGTCTGCCCTCTGGCTCTACACGTATCCATCACCTTACTGCTGACTGCATCCCCATCCCCACGATCCTCCATCAACTGCTGATTTGTACTTCTTTAACCCATCACTGCTTTCTCCCAGCCTCACCACCTCACCACTCTCCTCTGACCATCACCCGATTGTCCTCTATATTTGTGGGTCTATTTTTGATTCATTTGTTCTATCTGTTCCCTAGATTCCACATATTAGTGAAATTATATGCTATTTATCTTCCTCTGACTTATTTTGCTTAGTACTGTCACCTCTAGGCCCATCCATGTCATTTTTTATGGCCAAGTAATATTCCATTGTATATCTGAACCATAACCTCTTTATCCATTCATCTGTTGGTGGGTGTTTAGGTTGCTTCCATATCTTGGCTATTGTAAATTGTGCTGCTGTGGACATAGGGGTGCATAGATCTTTGTGAATTATTGTTTTGGTTTTCTTTGAGTAAATACACAGAAGTACAATTGCTGGCTCAAAAGGTAGGTCCATTATGAATTTTTTGAGGACCCTCCAGACTGTTTCCCATAGAAGCTGCACCAGTCTGTAATCCTAACAATCGTGTACGCGGGCTCCCTCCTCTCCACATCCTCGCCAGCACTTATTCTTTAATGTATTAATGACATCCATTCTGACAGGTGTGAAGGGATCTCTCATTGTGGTTTTAATTTGGATTTCTCTGATGATAGTGACCTTGAGCATCTTTTCATATATCTGTTGGCCGTCTGTATTTTCTCTTTGGAAAAATCTCTGTTCAGATCTTCTGTAATGGCAACAGCTTTTTTAAACAACCATAAGCTTCTCCATTAATCTTCTGTGTCTATAGCTCCATAAGCTGGCTACAAAAATACAAACAGTATAGAAATATATTTTTATTAAAAAAGATCAAGTTGTTGTTATTTTTAACAGCTTTATTGAGAACCAATTTGCATACTTTTTTAAAAAAGTAAAGTATGTTTCTTGTTTTTGAAAATCTGACAAACTAGAGAGAAGGTGAGGTTAAACTGTCCTTTCAGAGATGAGTGATAAAACTAAGGGTTAAACTCTGTCCGGAGACCACAGGTATAGAACTAAAAAGGGGCAAAAGCTATATAAATAGAGAGATGACAAAACGAAACAAGTAAATTGAACACCAGACATGTCATATTCATTTAGATGAAAATGTTTGATTGAATAATGAGATAATTCCTCCACATCTTCATTTTTTTTTTTTCCAGTGAAAAAGAGAAAGACTGTGTGACTATCAGTAATTTGTAGAAACTCATGTTGGAGGTCTCTCAAAAGTCATCCAAATTTAACCCCCTTGTATCATTACCAACTATGGAATTGAGGCACAGAGAAGTTACTCAATTTGCTCAAGTTCAGAATAGCCAGTTCGAGGGACAGCCAAGACTATAATTCTGTCTTCTGTCCCAGTAATATTATATGACATGACTCTGCCTCATATTCCGATACTTTTGAGGGTTAACTGATTATAATACATGCATTTGTTCTGAGCTTGTATCAGTTTATTTTCTGTCTTTTTAAACTATTTGTCATTGATAGCTAATATCTAAAGATTTAAGTAAAAATTTTAAAAGGTGGCCTTTCTTAATTCCAGATCACTCTTGTGAGCATTTTTATCTTTGTAATGGAAAAGTGAAGTCATATATCTACCTTCTTCTTTAAACGTGTCAGAATCCACAAATGGAAATGTGACTATGAAATTGGAAAATTCATTGTTAATCAAATTGAGAATTTCAGAATATGCCCATTAGCCACTAGGTGTCACCATAAGCCACTTTAATTAAAAGCAAGTTTGATAATTTTGTAGGAAAAGTCAATAGCAAAAGTTTTGCTGAAATGCAGCTCTGCGATTCTGGACCTAAGCCCTAGGTGGATACATTAATTAGGAATAGATTTAATGTAACTTTCTTTGCAGTCCATTAACTAAGAGTAACTGCAGCACTGAAGATTTTAGTGACCAAACTGTGTTTTTATCGATGTTTAATAATGGCAACATGCATCTCATCTTGGGATTCTATTGGTTTCTTGCCAATTCACAGAGAGGGAAGGTTAGGGGAGATTAAGATCTGCCCTGATTGGTTGTTTTCTGGGGGGAAGTGCCAAAAAGGAGGAATGTCGTCTCCGATGGTTCTGCAGGCCTGTACCGAAGGTCACATTACTTGGTCTGGCTGGCTGGGAGCTAGCTGGGTCCCCCGCCCTCTTGCACACCAGTGTGCAACGCTATACTTCACCTCTGTGTGAAAGTCTGCTTTTTTCAAGTGAAACATCCATTTGCTCCATGAACCTGCAGGTGTTAAGGCGTTTTCAGAATGGGTCTGTCACATCCATCATTGACTTCTTTGCTTTTTGAGTCACTTGTTTCAGAAAAGAAAACAAAGATAGAAAAAGGCATTTCAGTTCTCTTCATCTCTACCATACTCTTGGGTTGATGGTTGTCATTTTATTGATTTCCCCATATCGGAACCGCTTGTAGACTCCCCTGCATAATATGATAGAGTTCATTTCCCATTTTTAAAATGGAACTTAAAAATGTTCCAGCCGCCCTCGTAGTGAGGGCATGGACACAAGACATAGCACCCGCCAGTCAGACGTGCCTGCATGACAGTGAATCAGAATTTAGTCACAGGGGACAGGGGGGACTGCAGAGCCCTTCCGGTGGGAGTGGTGACGGAGTGGCAGTGCCGTGGCATCTGGGGACAGCTTATGACGCCTGGTGTTTGGAGTACAGGTGCCGTAACCAGCAGTGCGTGTGCCGGGGTACGGGGTGGCGATGGCTGATCTGTGGGACAGCTTTGCGGCAAGGTTTGGGATGGAGCTTCCAGCCTCTAGGCCTCCTAGAGATTGTGAGAGCTGCCCGGGAGCCTTCTGATACGTGCGTTTCTCTTATGCTCAGTGAGGTTTTTGTTTTGTCTTATTTTTTTGTACAGCAAAGAATTCTGACTTAAATACTTTCAGTTTCCAAAGCAGGAAAACATGGAAGCCTCCACTGTGATAAAGGAAGGCCCCGTGTACATCAAAAGCCTCCTAGAGCATACTGGTTAAGAGTACTGGGGTCTGGCAGACCTGAGTTCCAATCCCATCCTTGGCAATTATTTGCTAGATGATCTCAGGCATGAGTTGCTTAAACTTCTGTAAAATGGATTTTTAATTGTACAAGTAATACACAAAACTGTTCTACTTGCAAAACGTGAACAGTTATAGATAACTTCTTAACACCCATAGCCTGACCTTACCCTGAGGCAAACATTATCACCCTTTTCCTCACCTGTAAAATGGGTGTGACAAAAACTGTCCGACAGGCTGCAGTGAGGTTTCCTCACTCAGACAAGAGTCACAACGCTGCTGGCCTTGGGACGCCTTCTCTGACACTCAGACTAGGACATTCCTGTACCGTCTGCTCCCATGACACTCTACTTCATCATAGTAGTTTCATAGCTATAGTTTATTTCTTTACTTACAGTAGAATATTATTTACCCAGCACATTCAGGATTTGGTCTAAGATTGATAATAACATCCAGAGTTTGGAAAACGTAATCCCACAGAAAATAGAGCAAGAAGAAATAAGATGTCTTGGCAAGCAAGGACATCTTCCATGCCAGACACATATGTGTGTATTTTATATTTGTATAGAAATATATGTATTTCCATTCTCATTGTCATCAACAGTTGGGTGATTATGAGTTTCAGCCCCTTTACTCAAGTATTCAAGAAACCGAAATTTCTTACCTCTTCTGACTTGATTTTAAAACTTGTGATTGTTTTGGGATTTTCCACAGAACTGTGGTATCACGGTAGGGGGTATGAAAAGATAAACTGAGGCATATTAAAATTTTCAAGAATTTATTTCAGCAACATTGATTTGAATTGGGCAGCATCCCACCTAGTAGATAGAAGGGAGTTCCAATGAGCTATGAAACAGGATGGACTTTTATAGGCAGAAGGGGACAGACGCAAGGAAGTCACACCAAGAAAAAGTGGGCGGATTACTGCAGAGTCACTTTCCTTTAGTAGGTGGCAGGGGTCTGTCTGCCAGGCAGTTATCTCACTATAGCTGATCAGGTGATTCCTGCTTGACCAACATAAGATTCCATTTCTAAGAGGGCTGAGTCTGTAATTAAGTCTCAGTTTGGTGACAAGAGGCATGGAATAAGCTACTCCACTTTGGGCCTATTGTCTTGTTTTTAGCAGGAGAGACCACCTGGTCCTAGGTGGTCAAGCCACCTTGATGGCCTGGTCATCCCTGGACCTGTCTAGTCTCAGTCGTTGGTCCAGAGAAGTAGCTGCTAAATTCTCGTCATCCCTGGTGGCAAGGCACTTCCAGTCCAGCTCTCCCTATGTCCACGGCCAAGGGAGACGGGCATTGTGAGTCTGTCTGAGCTCAGCCGCCTGTGACCCAGGTGCCATGCTGGGTGTGGGCCGTCTCTGCCACAGGTGCCGCTTTTTCAGGCTGTACCCATCACATTCCCTCAACACCTGGATTCCCAAGAACCATCTGGAGATTTGGGAATGTCCTTCCCCGGCCACCAAGCCCTTGGTAGATGGGGCACTTTGTGCTCTTCATCCTCCCAGAAATGCTCTTCCATAAATGCACGAAGCTCCCCCGCCCTTCCCCCAGGTTCTGGTGTCCTCATGAACTTCTGATCCAAACCTCTCTACCCTTCATTTCCTATGCCTTTAATCCCATAATTTGAATTTTAGCATTCATTGCCAATTAATTTCATTTTTTTCTTATCTTTCTTTCTTTTTTTTTTCTGCTACCGTTTTTTTCCTCCTTTCCTTTGTTTCTATTATTATTCCTATTAAGTATCTCCTTCCATTAGAATGTTGGCCCAGTGAGGTTAGGACCTTCTCAGCGTCATTCTTTATTATGTCTCCAATACTTACTAATTCATGCCCAGTAGACTTTTTGAACAGAAGAATAAACAGAAGATAAATCATAACCTTGTCATTATAGTTCCCTTCAAACATGATTATTATTTTTCTGTTTTAGAAGAATTAACAGAGGTTTTTCTATTTAATTTTCATTTCTTCTAATTAACTTTTCCTAAATGCATCACTTTACAGTATATTAATTTCAGCTTTTAATCTAATGTTCGCTTCATTGAGTAACTTCATCGTTCACTGAATAACTGCTGTCCTTTGTGGTTGTCACTTCATTCTTTTTGTGATGTAAATATTTAATACATTTATTTTCCTTTTTAAAAAGCAATGAAGTTGTGATGTAATATATAGTATTCTCTTTTTTGTTGTCTAAATAGTCCTGTATTTTATTCTACAACTAGTCCTTGATTTTGTTGTTTTTACTTAAGAAATTTTTAAACATATTATAATCACCAACTATTTTTTTGTTTAAATATATGTTTTTAACATCAAGTCTTTATTGAATTTTGATTTATGAAATTTCTATTTTGTGGAACTTATTGAGGATATTTTTTGTGATCAACTTTTCTAATGTTTTTGTTGGTCCTCAAAAAAGTGCATTCCTTGTCTTTAGAAGGACTGCATACATGGTAAGAAAGATGATATCTTTATTCATCAAAATTCTTTTGAAGTGCACTGTATGTGTTTGGGAGAAATTCATGGTGAGGCTGTAGCAGTTGGGAGTGTGATTTTGAAGAAATAGAGTCAATGGCAAACACCTTTGTGCTGACGAACCCACCTCCACCCCACCTTGTTCTATCTTTGGGGTCGAAATGGCCTCAGAGGCTGATCCCGTAATGTGGGTTGGGCAGCTAGCCCCACTTTCTTCTCGATTAAATTTACCTGTGGAGGCCACTCATTTTGGAATGCTAACTTTTCTTCACATAGCTTTACTGTGTTCTGAGAGCTGTAGTTTCTGAACACATATGACCCTGTATGGGTAGGGAATTTGACTCTCATGGTAGAAATTTTTGGGAGGTCACAGTTTCTTTCTGACATTTCAGATAGTTTTCTCAAAACACCTATTTTCTGTATTAGTCTATGTGTGGAATTTATTCAATTGGCCTATCTTCACAGGTATCTCAGCAGTAAGTTTAATAGGGCTCCTAGTAATGAAATTTTAGTAATAGATGCTTTACACATTGTAAAAACTCTAACAGAAAAGGTTTTCTGAGACTTAACAACTTTAGTTCTCTGATGTATTTATTTCTAATGGGTGTCATTTTCTTATACTGTCATACAATAGCACTAAAATAGAGACATGATTTCTATATTAATTCTTACAAATAAGATAGAAATAAAGACAGAATTGTATTACATTATTATAATTCATAACACAACCATTTACATTACATCTATACATGCAAATGAAAATATCAGGCATTGACCCCCTCATGGTTTCGAGTCCTTTCTCGTTTGTAGATTTTACAGTTGTGCTGGGAGGGCAGGGGCTACATGCTGCAAAATGACAAAACAAGTTTAAGAAAAACAGGCTAGCATTCTGATGTATTGTGGAGAGCCTTGGCCTTTGTCTGGGGAACTTAGTTCAGGGTCTTGTCCCGTTTCTGTTTACAATCATTATGGCACCGAGCAAGTCATTGAACTTTGAAAGGAACGCTTACCTCTTTGAACTCCTATTTTCTACAGGTAATAGGAAGAAGAGGAAGATTACATTTTATTAATATAGCAAGTCCTACTGTAAGTGATCTTAACGCAGCTTTTCATTGACTCTTCGAAATAATTTTTTTATGGTAAATATTTTTATCTGCTTTTTTCAAATAATACACACAATTAAGTTGCCCAAATTTACAGTGTTTAGGAGGTAGGATGATTGGGATTTGGACCCTCAACTTGGTGCTCAGTCCAGGACAAAGCACTGTGTATATAAGCTCTTTGTTCAGTCTAAAACACTATGTATAACTCATCCGTACTACGGATGATGTTTTAACCAGTTCAACTTTGCACGTATACACGAGTCTGACACATTTTCTCCATCAAGACTGTAAGCAGCTAAAGTGGCAAAGAGCAGCGTTATTCGTTAGCTTGAGAAACACAATGAAAGCCGAGATCCCAGGCGTTTATTAAAACAGTATTGCTCAGCCTTGAGAGCTTTTTAAAATCCCATTAGGGTTGAAAATAATGGCAACTTGTCATGGTATCAACTTTCTTTGGAAACGTTTTTATTAGTTGAATGCGTTGGGTTGAGAACAGATGGCTCATTTTCATAGCCTAACTTTACAGCCTTGAGGAACTGGTGGTCTATGCCTGTCTCAATATCGTGAGGTAATCAGAATGTTTCAAAATTACCAAAGGAGAAACACATGCCAAAGTGATAAAAACAAAAAGAAAAAACAGTAATAACAACAAAAACCCCAAAAAAGAAGTATGTCGTAATCAAGCACGTCACACATCTCTGTCTCGGTGAGGGTGATGACTCTTCTGTGTGGACTTAGATGTCACTGAAAAGCATAGGCCATGATTAAAAATAGTCGCTGTGGTCAGACATGTGGCACCACAAAGAGGAAGAAATCTAATCTTGTTCCGCATGTATTTTTTCGAAAGATCCTAGTGCCCATTTGTTTACAGCAACAAGCTTGGCTACTAGCAACTTACGAAGGAATCAGTCATCTGATATCAATGCGAAATGTTAGTTATTTCAAGGCAAGTGAATATATAATCTTGAAAGACTTAGTTTTTAGATGATTCATTCATCAAATAATCAAATCTTATGTAAAAGTTCATTATCTGCATAGCGATTTAATATGTTATACATATTTCATCATATTATCTTGAGGAAGAAAGGGTAATAATTTTTATTATCCCTATGTCATAAAGGAGAGAATAAGGTCAGAGTGGTTAAGAGACTTGTCTCAGGTCACGTAGCTATTATTCAGTGGAGCCTAGCCTCGATTTAGTCATGTAATCACCAAGACTATAGTCTTGGAATAAAGTTAAAAACTATCAAGGAACATTATCCAGGTCCATTTTTTTTTTTTAACATACAGCCCGCATATTATTGAAATGAAAGTTATGTCAAGAACTTGTTGTCAGCAGATGATTTAGTATTTTGTAAAATCCTACAATTGTAAAGCTAGGTATATCCTAGGAATCCAATCTGGCTATCTCAATTTTATTTTGTGTTGTAATGATAATTTTTTTTTCTGTTAATTTATCAAAACCAAATTTTAACTGTTTATATTTATCCAAAAAATACTAAAACATAGTTTGTAACAAGTTTGGTCATATGATACTAAATCCCTGTTTTTAATTACTAGAAAATCACAGCATCATATATTGGGATAGTCACTATAATATCTTAAGAGAGAATATAACCTAAAGAAGTTCATCTAAAATTTGCTGCCTTATAGGGTTTATATTTCACTCTTCCCAGTTTGTGTTTAGTCTGCTTAATATACATCCTCTAGGAAAACAGTAATAACAGAATAGAATTTGTTAGAAGATGTTTGAAAGCTTGAGACTAAAATTTTTCTGTAGCTTTGACATGCAAATTAGATATCTTTCTATCATTCGTCCATCCATCCACCCATCCACCCATTTATATGTGTTAAATTTATTGTTAAACACTTCATAATTTGTTTTATAATAATCCCACATAACTTTCCTATTTTGAAATATTCTGAATATCGAAATACAATTTTGTGTGGAAATAAAACATTCGTTATGTAAATGCAATGTTACCAGTAACAGTTGTGTTTTATACTTGGGAGAATAGAGAAGCCTAAGACATCATTTTATGTAGTACAGACTATAACAATGTAAAGTTCAGAGATGATATACTAGTAAGAAACTGGAATACTTTTGTTAAAGGAGGACTTGAAGTGGGCTTTGAAAGCTAGATTTGGCTTTGCAGAAGAGAGGTATGGGATTTTAAAAATGGGAACAGAAAAAACAAATAACATGAGACTCCTAGAAGTAGAGAGTAGAATAATGGTTTCCAGGGGCTAGGGGTTGGGAAAATATAGAGATGTTGGTCAAAGAGTTCAAAGTTTCAGTTATGCAGAATGAATAACGTCCAGAGAGCTCATGGACAATACAATGACTGCCGTTAATAATACTGCATTGCATTACTGGAAAAGGACGGCTGAGCCGATGAGCATATTTTATAGTAACTATACGTGAAGTCATGAGTTACAGTGACTTCAGAGAAGGTGTGAGGATGGAAGTTTCAGTGTAGTGTGGGTTGACAAGTGAATAGGAAGTGAGTCAAGAGAATGCGGGGTGGAAGGAAAAATGAAAGGCAAGTTAGAGAGGAACTCAGGATAGTATTTTTTTTTTTCCAAAGAGGGGAGAGATGTGACCATTTCTATTTCCATATGGACACTTTCTGTTGGTGGCTGCTCTGTAGAGTGAGGACAGGGAAATTTACGGGGTGCTGGTATGCAGAAGAGTCATTGGATGGACAATAGAGGCTCCACCAATTATTACTCAACAGAATATTCATATAGTGTTATTGGCACATTCTGTGCCACCTTGAGAAGCTTTGTAGGTCACAGACTTGCTACCGACGTGTAATTCTGTACATGGCAAACTGCCATCTCTAACTCGTTTAATGGAAACAGAGGACAGGCCGGCAGCACTGTGTTACTGAAGTATTACTGCGGCACTGTATTGCTGACATATGGCTGTGGCATTGTTTTCCTGATGTATTACTGAAATATTCCTAAGTTACAGTCATATGCGCCAGTTTTCATCAGGTAGATAGCATGGGGCAGTTTATAAAACTCTCAGATCTCATGTCCTATCTACTTGTGGATTTTTGATTTTGTGTCTTTATTCCTTGGGTCTCCACGGATAAACCACTTCATCTTTTTGTGCTCGGGCTTCATAATCTACAAATAGGAAGGGTAAATTTGGCAACACTGGCTGCGACGGGCTGGCACGATGCTGTGGGGTTCCGTTTCCCTCCCGCAGAGTGGATGAGAGAGTACTTGGCCAGACAGAAAGCCAGTTATCATTTTCCTCATCTCATGATTTCCTATATGAGTGGAATCGACATTTAATAGGTCCTTTGTTCACTGAGTGATGTTCTTTCTATAGGGTCAGAAGCTCTCATAGAGTTTTGCAAATATTCTCCAGATTTAGCCTAGGGTATTATTTCGTCAACGATATTCCTTTTATGTTACAACTAAAAGCATGGATTTAGCTTTCGAGGCATTTGAGTAAAATTTTTTTTACCATAAGTTTTCCTGGAATACATTTGAACTGCTGTAATTAGATTTTTTTCTGTTATAATTATGTTATAAAGACTGGAATATGGTTTTATTTTAGTAACTGGGAAAGTAAAGTAATCCAGGCCAAGGAGATTCATGTTTGAAAGAGAAGCTAGTGCAAAGGCAACACTGTTCTCTCTAGAAACTTGATGAGAAAATACCCGGGGAGAGAAACAGAACCACAGGTGATAGAAGAAGACTCAGAACCACCAGAAGCAGGAAGACTGTGGAAGAAAGAACCTGAACTGTGACCACAGGAGGAGTCACGAAATCTCCCTTCGCATGGTTTCCAAGGAACTTGTCTTAGAGGAAATGAATTGTGTGGGGTCTTTCAATGTCTATTTATAGTCAGAAGAGAAATCTTCCCTGTTGCTCGTGACTCATGCGGAAAAGAGGGAAAATCAAGGAAAAGATGAGAAAGACCTTTGGAAGGGAGAATGGCTTTCACCTGGTATTTTTGTTTGTTTTAATACAAAGTGTCTGGCATGAGGTGGCGTGGCTGTCACAGAGGATGATGGGTGGGGTAGGGATGTAAAGGCTAAAAATGAAGTCGTCATTTTAAAGAAGAGCCTTAAGAATTTCGGGGACATGTTTCGAGACTCCAAGTTAACACCTTCCTAATCTTTTCACATCATAGTGCAAAACTTAAAGATAAAATTTGTCCATGTCACTGTGGTGAATGCTTGGCGACATCCCTCGTCAACCGTGATAAGCCAGCTCTGGAACTTGACCATACTCGAAGGTCAAGATGTTATTCACTTGAAATTTTGCAACAATAATAAACAAATTACCATGCTGTCTAGAGTAATGTTTATAACAGAGACTCCAGAGGCAATGATGGAGCATCTTCAATTAATAGGTCAGCTGGACATCCCCTACCTCCCAAAGTCATCCAGGGACCTAGGCTAGAAGGGTAACTGTGTCCTCCTCTGGGCCATTGTCATCATGTGCATACTTAAAACCGAGTGGGTACCTGTCTAGGTTCCAGCTGGCAAAAAGTGGAGCAAAGCGTGGAGGAAGGCCACCCAGTACCTTATACCCTGGGCATCAGTGGGACCAGCATTTCTTCTCAAGTTCATTTTAGAGAACTGAGCATGGCCACACCTGACTGGCCAGGATGAGGAGAGAACAGATTCTGCTGTTCTCTCCACCACGATTATCATTTTCCTTTCCATTTTAATGAGAAGCAGCTACAGTTTATAAACACTCATATATATTTTTTTTATTTTTACCCTACAAAGGCCAGGTTATTAATTAAACAACTAGAATTTCTCGGATATTGTCAAAGTAAAATTTATAAGCAGTTGTTATTGAAAACTCTGTGCTACATGTTTAGGAGATTAAAATAAATTAACAGATTTTTTCCTTCTGAAAACTCCCATAGAAGATAGAAACTCAGAAAAAAAAAAAACCCAGCTTAAGTTAACACTAGAAGGTGTACAAAGTGAGTTCCAAAGAGTTAACCCTCTGGGGAAGGATAGAGACAGAAAGTAACACAGTAATTCAGAAGAGGGTACGTGAACTTGGATCATCTGAGAAGGCTTTATTGGGAAGGATGATATGAGCTGGATTTTGAAGGAATGGTAAGATCTGGATGGCAAATAGAAGTTATTCTATGTAAGAGAAAAACGTTGCTTCGAAATGCCCAACACAATATTCTGGGACTAACATGGAATTTGGCTCATTAATAATGTTTATTATAGAAATACAAGCACATGGGTAAGGAATTATGAGGTTTATTGATGGGATATTTAGTTATCTTTTGGACTGGACTGGAATGTTCAAGTATTTAGATGACTAGCAGATGGGCCATTTGGGATGTGTTATAAATTCAAATGGCTTTTTATAAGGAAAAGATTGTGTAAACTGATTCAGACGGTCACTTCTTTTGGCAATATTTACTTCAAATAGTGGCAGGGACATAAGTTCATTATATATATTATCTATATCTATGTATATATGTATGTATGTATGTATGTATGTATGTATGTATGTATGTATGTATGTATCTATCTATCTATCTATCTATCTATCGAAAGGCCTCTTGAACATTTTGTCCACAGGAAAGAGCCTGTAATGACATTATCTGTAATGGATTGCTTGTGTCTCCCATACTTTGAACAGCTTGAAGCAGAAATGACTGGTTGTCATATAAATATATAGGTATAGATACATATATTACATTTGAGAAGTTGACAAACTTTACCATGAAGCCCTGACCAACAAGTTAAAAGGATGCTCCAAGTGCCTGGAACTGTGTGTCACAAAGCTCGTCACATGTCCCCTTTCTGGAGTTTCCCATGATCCTTCTCAGCAGCAGTTTGAACGCTCTTTCTAGATACACATCGCTGCTTCTCATTGATTTCCAAGTCCTGATCTCTTGCCTGTTTTCCAAATGAATGCCCTGAATTATTATCAATGGAGGTGGCCCCATCTCCCTGTCCATGACGACCCTCTGGTCAGCTCCTGTCTCTGCGAACTCCCTTACCTTAGAACAGGATCTGTTCTATTTCTTTTTAGCCTCACTCTAAAATAAGGAGTTTTCCTGCTATTCCTTTTCTTTCTTACTTTTTTTTTTACTCCTTTTTCTTTTCTTGGGAAGTCAAATAAGCCTTCTCCATTTGATGATTCACTTGGCACTGCAAGATTTTTTGTCAAAAGAGTAACCTTAGCATCTAGCCTTTTAAAAAGAGAATTCTGGTCTTTATTTTTACAGTTGATTATTATTAAGTGAACATCCTCTGCAAAGCAGCAATTTCATAATGGTGGAAATGTCTAGGGCGTGAGTCAGCAAATAACCAGGTTGTCATTCTAAGCCAGGAAGTCTGAAAAATTCATTTAACAGATAATACCCATTGTAACTCAGAGAATATTTTATGTTTTAAAAATATTTAAAACAATAATGCAGGATTCCAAGCAAGATAAAGTAGTTTCTCCGAATGATTAAGTGATAGAAAATGGATATCCCTTAGAGGTTTTTTGATGATGACAGAGAAAATCTATTATTTCTTTGAGTGAAACCATCATCTAAACTAACGATATTTATCATAATGTGGCAAAAGAACAATTGAATTTAAAGTAGAAAGTAATTCTGCCATTAGCTGAGTTGATTGTCTTTCCTTGCTGAAGCTTGGCTTATTGTCTATAAAATGGGAATAGTTACAGCTCTTCTGTCTTGTAGCTCTAGCTGGAATTGACAAAACGATATGTTAGTCATGAATACCGTGAGTGATCCTCATCTCCCCACCTTAGACTGACTTATGCACACACCACCTTCTAGATGAAACTGTAGTCATATTGACGGCAGAATACGTGCTCGGCTGATCACAGCACCTTGTCAAAATGCAGGGCCCTATTTGCAGGATAGCCCTAAAATATATTTGTTGTAAGTAATGAATGAACATTCCCTGTAAATTGTTTTGCCTTATTTCATTGTAATTGATTCTATTATATAATGTGCTAATATATAATGTGATACAATTCTGTTTTTGGAAGTAGATGGATTTTAAATCTTAAACAGATAAATGATGTAGTTGCATCAGGGGTCTCAGATAACTTTAGCAGTAATTTTTGAGGTGGAATAGCACTTCATATTGGACCCACTTGGAGCAAAGGGGCCAGAATTTTGGACCCTGCACTGATCACTCATTGACTACAGTCTTCTCCCAAAGAGGGACATAAACCTGGCAAGGTAGCTTCTGAGGCTTGGCTGCTACATTTGTCCATGTTCAAGTTCCCGGAGATACCCACTGGATTGTCTGGTCGAAAATATCCTCCCTTAATCCTCATCTGTAAGAGCAGCCCTATTTTCTCTTCAAGATCAAGGTCAATTACATCTGTCAGAATGATGACTCCTTTCTTTGCCTGCTGGTCTCTTGGTGGAGCCTAAAGTAAGCAATAGGTGCCTGCAATTTAAAGTTCCTTGTAACTCTGATTTTGTGCCTTGATGGAAGTATTTACCTTCTGAGAACAAGGTCACTGGGAGTGCTAGCAAATAGGGCCACCCCTATACTGACCCTTTGGTTTTCAGATCCACATATTCCGTATATTGGGGACACTGTATCATATAGTGGTCATTGATTAAAACTATATTCTTTATTCTGGAGGATGATGTATAATCCTTGAAGGGTATTATCTCAAAACGGTGCCTCAGCAGTGCCATAAAAAGACCGTTGCGTCACTCCAGCAGGTCGGCAGCTTCTGAGTAGTAGGGCATGTGATACAGCCCATGGATGCTGTGGCCATGTGTCCACTGCTATACTACCTTTGTTGTGAAGCAGGTCTCTTAGTCTGATGTGATTTCATATGGGATCCTGTATTGGCAGATCAAAAACTGTCTGACTAAGGCCTTACTAGCAGGAAAGGCAAACCAACCTCAGATATGTGTTGATTTAAGTCAAGATGAATCACTGCCTCTTTCAGGGTGGAAGGAATCCAATGTAATGAACTTGCCATCAAATGGTTGGCTGGACCATTTGAGATAGGGCATCAAATCATCTGCTCAGCATTGCCCTCTTTTTCTTGATGGTTGGACTTTGGCAAGGGTAGGTGATAGATCAGCCTTCTATGAGTGGATGTTCATTCTGTTGGCCCAATGCATATCCATCCCTGCCACCATGGCTATCCTGCTCATGAACCCATCACAGGCTGGCTGATGAGAGAGGCTAACGAGTCAGCTGGCACAGTCATTCTGTCTGCTTGGTCATTTACATCTTTTGTGTCTTTTGTGTGGTAAATGGTCTCTGCTGGGCATTACCATGCGATACAAAGACCTTCAAACCTTTGAGTCCTCTTAGAGGTCTACCCACATGCATCTTCCATAGACCTTCTTATTTTCATCTAGGTCCCAATCTACAAACCAAGCTAGTTTCCACTGTCTGCGAGTTAACATCTATCCTAGTCTCAAGTCACTTTTCTTTCCATAGGAAGTAGATGATGAGGTGCATTGTTGCCCCACACTCCGCCCACGGGAGGGCTTTTCCTCCGTGCTGTCTTTTAGGTCCATCCCTTAGCAGGACTGTAATGAGTATCAGTATGTTTTCAGCTTTCACCTACCTGCCATGTGCATAGAAACTTAGTTTTTTTTCCGCCTCCATCATTAGTCACAAGGGAGCCCTAAGCTGCCACAGGGCACAAGTAAGCTCATGTTGGATCCTGGATTGTTCATTTCCATCTCTCAGTGCACTGAGGTCTATGGCCTGGTGGTCTGATGGAACCCAGCTCATAATGAGCAGACCCCCCCCCCCCCCACCTCTCTTAAACCCCGTCACATGCCAGGAGCTCTGGGCTGGGCTGACTTCACATTTGTTCTGATTGTTTCGTTCCCCACTCTGTGCAGAGATTGTGCCTCTGCCCGACACTACCTGCAGCTGGGTAGCAAGTTGATCTTTCTCTGGGGTTGTATTAGAGACCATATCACTCCCTCCCAATACTCTGTTCTCAAGCTGAGCTGAATCAGTAATATCTTGACCTCTGCCTTATTCCATTTACTTCTCAAATCATCAGAACTTGGGTAGGAGGGGAGAAGAGCACCGTTCTTCTTTAAGAGCCCCGGGCAGGACCACCACACCTGCGTCAGTGTTCGCCAGCAGTGATGGAGGCACCCGCTGAAGCACCACGCCCCCTTCCGCTTCCTGCAGCTCGACGCGCGTGGACCGATGCCAGTTCCGTGTGCCGCGTCCCGTCAGCGCTCCCCTGCGGACGCCGGGTGGGGAGAGCGCTTCACCATCGCCAAAGCAATCCGCGGCTCCCGGGGGTCCTCGCGGGCTTACAGGACGTTCAGGGAATCTGTGCTTGTAGCGTTTGTCCCTTTTTCATGGCTCGCTCACTCAGACTTTGGAGCTGCATCAAGGGCCGTAAGAGTGGCAGGGACCCGCTGTCCTTAGAGGGGCCTGCTTCTGCCACTTCATCCACTGGCTTTAGGCCCGTTTACACATCACACAAACGCTCTTCTTTTTGGATAAATTATTTCAAAGTCATTCTTTGGTCTCAAGAAAATTGGCCCTGGTGAGTTCACTTCTTTGGTATGCGTTGAATTCACACTTCCTGTCTGAATTCCACCTTAACCACACACATGCTTTCCAGGGCCCCGCGCAGCATTTGCTTGGCAGCCTGACATTTACTTGGCAATTGGCCCATCTCAACCTCACAATATTTGTGTCCGTGCAAGATGAGCCCTAAATTGAGTCAGAGTGACTGAACGGAACATACATGTTGCATGGCCCGCTTGTTCTCAGTTAATGTTTTCATCCACTGCAAAATTTTCCACTACTTATTCTTTTCCTGCTTCTGAACCCCCGCCCCCACTTTTTTTGTGCTGTTTTTGGCATTTCCTATTCTAAATTGCATCCGAAATAAGCTTTTCACATATTGTTCTCATCGATAGCTCACATCCTCCTTTCCAGGCAGCTCTATCTCGAAGAACATCACAAGGCCAGAGCGATAACCTCGGCCAAATGTGGGAATTAAATAACACCGATTTGCGATGGAGAAGTTGCCCTGGTTTTTTCCAGGATGGCTCGCATGCTCTCTCTCTATATATGTATCTATATATCTATAGATATATAGATATATATACACACACCCCCCCCACACACATATATAGAGATAGATAGATAGATAGATAGATGTGCTACATATAATCTTTAGAGATGAAATAAGGAATTGTGTTTTTTTGAAGGAAACTAAATATATGTATATCTGTGTATATATCAATGTCTTCATTTTCATCAAGATAATATTCCCTAGTTACCCTAACAAATAATCCCCAAATCTCAGAGGCTTTTATTCTCCACATATACAAATGCCTGTGTAGGTTGAATGACTGTTTCTAATATGGTGATTTCTTTCTGTAGCTTTACAACATCAGGGTCCTTGGCTTCGAGTGGTGTGCCTAGCGAAGGGAGAGGCATCAGGGTTTCTTACTGCCGGCCTGAAGCTGCTGTGTGTCTATCCCTTTCTGCTCACCAAATGCAACTCAGTTTTGTGATTCTAATAATTCAAGGCAAAATATCAAATTGCAGTTCAAGGTGAAATACCAAATTGAAGTAAAAGAGCTGCTGGGAAGTAAATCCTCAGTAAATATTGACAGCACAGAAACATTCACAGAAGGTTCTAGGCCTGCCATTCACATTTAGGGCGGCTGGGAAACATAGCTTTCCTGTTCCCCAGACAGAGGACCTAAGACTGGCGAACGTCTGGGCAGTCTCTATCAGAACCTCCTGAAATGAAAGAGGAGAATAAATCATTATTTTAGCACAATAACACCAGCTAAAGGAAGTCAGTATTGATGTGCACAGAGTAATATTAGCAGCTAGGATGAGGGACTCATTCGATCCAGATTTTCTGGAGCCCGGTCACGCCAGCATTTGTAGCCACTTGTGAGTTCCAGAGCTTGCAATTAACCCAGTGGTGCAGTAGTTCCAAAAGTCACTTGATTCACTTTGAATTTAATCTACATTTTGTTGTGCGACTGTTATTTCTCCGAAGCCTTATCTTTCCTCCAGGATACAATTACTAGCCCCTCCTCTGAGCTCTCATGGCACATTGTTCCTGTCTGTTGAGCAGAGGCTGGGATAACCCCCCCCACATTCCATAGGAGCAGGAGGAGGAGCAGCAGGTGTCACTGGCTCCTTAGCCTTACAGCACCTCATACAGGAGCAGGAGTAGTTTTTTCTCAAGGCTTCATTTGCATCAGGCACTTCGGAAGGAAGTGGGGAGCACCCACCTGACTCTGTGACCACAGAGAGAGAGAACTTGCTAAGGGAGGATAAGCTTGCTGTGGGACCTGATTCCCCGGGGAAGATGCTAGCAGCATCTGTAGACTTTTGGAGACGCTGTACAACGTCTCCCATTTGGCGGGAGGGCCACCAGTCCCAGTGGGCTTTTTAGCTGGGACCTGGAGAGAGCCACTGTGGAGGTCTTTTATCAGACAAGCTTACTTGTCTGTCCTATATGCTTCTCTTACACTGTTTAGTCGGTTTTAGTTTTCACTCCTTACTTCGTGCTTCTTTCTGTACAAGATCACTGTGACCCTCCGAGGGACTGAGGGCTACATCTGATTCATCTCTGTTCCATGGCATGTTGCCTGGCTTACGGCACATGGTGGGTGTCTCTATTGGTGAACGTGCTCAGGAAGCAATAACCAAGACTGTAGGTGTATATAATCGAGCCTAGATTTCTGAAGATGAATTAAAAAGCCTCTGAGCAAGGAATATCTTGTGCTTCCCTTGACTTTGGCGCTTTTAACCACCCCCAAAGTTAGCATGACTTATAATCATTCTAGTCGAAATTATTCTGGGAGGCATACTACTTAATTCTTAATACGGGAACATGTTCTACTTATGACTTGTTCACAGTGGGTCATTTGTGAACACCAAATTAACTGACTGATTTACGAAAAAAAGCACTAAGCTAGGAATACAATCTGTTTTTATAGTTAATCCAAGCTGCGGGTTTCAGAGGCAGAATATAAAAGATGAGTGAAGAACGTGTCAGTTTCACTGATTTAAACCGAGCCCATCACATTCTTCGTGAGATTTAACTAGAATTCATTCTAGGTTTGACTAAAATAGTAACAGCGTTTCGGGGGAGATAGGAGACTATCTGAAACCTGCAATATTCTAGTGGTTTTTTTTTTTTCTATTAAGAAATAAAAGATAAAAATAACTTCATCTATTCTGAGGTATTAGGTAAGAAGCATCAAAATAAAGAAATGTGCCGAGAGTGGCTGGCTAACTTCGGGACTACAGTCCTCTGTTTTTAATCTGTCGGCAAGAACTGGACATGGGAACATCCCACCAGGCACACGGGCCCACCATCAAGTTCATGGCCGTCCGAAGCAAGAGGCGCAGTGCCCGCCCCGCTGCCCGGTTCGTCGTCGTCCCCCGTGCCGTCGATCTCCGTCCGCCGTGGCTTCTGTTTCTGTCCTGTGGCTGCTCTGCCCGTCGTTCGGCCTGAATCCCAGACTTCGGTTTTGCCCCCTGCGTGGTCGTAAAGGTTTTTCTCTGCCTTAGATCAGTGACTTGCTTCACATGCGTTGAGTCTCCTGGCCCTTGGTTTTCGTTGTCAGCCTGGAGATGGCTTGCGAGGCTCTGGTCTCACCTGTGATGAGAGCGAGCTTCGAGGGGGGACGTGTGGAATGCTCCATCTATAGGTTGATTAGGAACAAGCTTCATCTATTGAAAGCACCGCGGAATTTATTTCACATGTGGAACCTCTTAAAAGTGTGTGACTTGATCTTCTCCCTCCAGTGTCTGCCCCCATCTTCCATTTCCAAGTTGTTTAATGCACATTTGTAATTGGCGGGCCTCAAAGGGAATATGTCTAAAATCAGCCAGAAATTTTGAGGGCCCAGGCTAGACACCCCGAAGGTATCCTGCATTGCTCTTCACCACAGCAAATTCCTCATCAAGTATTGTCTGTTCATCCTTCCAATTGCCTTGATTGCTGTCCTGCATCAGGCCCTAATCTCTCTCTGTCTCTGTCTTTCTCTCTCTCTTTCTCTCTGTGAAAAAAGGAGAAAATCAGCCAGTAATATTCTAACAAGTAAAAATGCACATTAAATATAGGATAAAAGTAAATACTTTTCATGAACAAATCTAATGTCTATTATAATGTATTATTATTGGAATAACTTTATTATTTTTTGCTAAAAATTTGGAGTTAAAGAACTTTTTAGAAATCTTACATTTTTCACTTGAGAAGTAGGAGGTTGGTTTTTCTCTTGGGTGACATAAAAGAGTATCTACCTGGAATGTCCCTAAACTCTCTGAAGTTGTGCATGCTTAGCTAGACGGATCATAGGCATCTGGTTATGAGTTTGATAGGAGAAGGAGGAGGCTGTGAATATTTAATTCGGAAGTGTAATTGGCATGGCCAACAGAGTTTTATAAATTTTAAATAGTGTACCTACAACATACCATTTGTTTTTATTTAAATAAATTAGCATGCTAATCCCATGAGCTTGAATTCTTTTTCAATCATCAAGCCCACCACCATAGATCTTCCCTAACAGACAATACTCCATATTAAAACATGGTCCCCATGGGGTTTTAAATTTGGATATCTTGGATTTAGATTCAAATTCCTAGTCTAATCTATCATCAATTATGGGAGTTTTAAAGTAAAGTTATATAGACAACACAAAATTATAGCATAATCCTCTTTGGTTTAAAATTTTAATTTGAGAAAGTAAAATATTAAAACTGGCAGTTTGGGGCATTCAAGTTATAAAATAGATATAAAATAATATAGACATTTAAGATGCTCGGCCAATTCATTTTCCTCCTGCCCCCCACCCCACCCCACCCCACCCCAACTCCTTCCTCTTTCTTTTTGTCCTGTTTTCAAATTCCAGTTACAGGAGCTACTGAGAAGTACATCCCCAGTCAACTATTGACTGGATAGAAACATCCATAGAAGGTTCTTTATGTTGCCACTGACTTAACTTGTAAAAAAGTTTTTTAGGTCGGACATGGAGTGAGATACAAAATTTTGCCAATTAGATGATACATTTTTAGCTTTTAAGATACTGGTCTCCAACAAAAAGGATGGATGTGTATGTATGTATGTTTGTGTATGTATGTGTGTGTATATATATATTTGATGGTATTTTTTGTTCTATAGAGATTGATTTCATGCTGGTCTTGAACTTCTTCCTCTGTGTATAATAGCAGTTATTTATATCTGTGGTCATATAAACCATTGTTTATTCTATTTCTGCCCTCACATATTTCAGAATTTCTTATTATCAGCAATAAATCATCAAGGATTTCTGCTAATGTAATATAGCCTGTGTTTGTACACAGAAAGAAAGTTAAACTTTAATTTATCCCATGCAAGCTAAATGAGTTAATGTGTACTTTTTATTAGACATCATGGGGTATATCACTATTCTCATTCCTACCTACTTAGATTCCTAGTTTTCTATGACTAGGAAATATTAGAAATAATGTAATTATATTAGAAATAATGTAAAACATGTCCGAGAAAAGCATTTTTTAAATGAATGAGTTTTAAAGCATATTGCCAACTGCCTCTGCTTTAGTATTACAGTAGAGCACAGCCTGTGTTCTAAGAATCTCAGGTCAAGCAACTGGATCAGATTTCTTTAAATAATAGATTTTACCAGCACTAATCACATTCTTGGGAGTCATTTTATAAGAAAGTCACACCATAACAAACAATGCCAGTGAAAAGAAATTTTTCTGTTTAATTATTTTACAATATCTTGAATTTTGGCAGCCATGATGACTTTTTTTTTTGAAAATGAAGAGGTCTTTTAGATGTTTGTTTTGATCATCTATTCAAAAATTGGTGACTCTTTGATGCGGCATCTTATCAAGACAAAGACCAGAGCATTCATGTTTTGACCAGCTGTTCTTCTCACGGCACACAGTCTAAAGACCTGGAGTATTTCATGTGACAGCAGTACTAGGAATAGGAGCAGAGTGTCTGGTGTTTATTTGGATTCAGTTCACTTCCATTAGACATTGAAAATAACAACAGAGTGATGTAAAGTGTTAGCCTTAATGGAAGAGTTTTTCTTCCTGGGCTTCGGATAATTGGTTGGAGTTTCAAAACTAGAAGGAGGTAGGAAAAGGAATTTTAGATGGAGAATAACCAAAGGCCTGAAGATAGTGAAGACTGGAGCTAGCTTAAGAAGAGGCAATTCATCCAGCATGACATCGAGGTAGGAAGGATACCCAGAGGGGAGTAACGGGAGTTGTACCCCATAGCTCTTACTGGGAGAGTTTTGAATTTCTGAAGGGGAAATTTGAACTTCATTTTGTTTGTCATGGGAAATAACATGGCCGGATCTATGTTTTAGAAGGTGACGCTCCTGCCTATTCTAAGAGAATGAATTGGAGAGAAGAGGCTAGAAAGAGGGAAAACAAGTCACATGAGTTAGCAAGGGGTAATAAAAAAAAGAGCAAGTGACGTGCCAGCTGCACACATTGATTGTAGAAGGAAGATTACCAACCACTGTTTGGTGATGGAATGAGTAGGGGAGAGAAACACTTGATGGTTATGATGATGATCATGGCGGGGGTGGTGGTCATGGTGGTGGTGGTGTTGATGATGATAGAGATATGATGATGATGATGGTGATGATGATGAAACTGGACTCCCTTCCTAAGCCTTTGTTATCATATGACGTGATAAACCAAGGAATAAAACTTCAGGTAGAGCCAACTGGGATTCTGTTCCATGGAAACTCAAGAATAATACTTTAAAGTCTGATTTAGATATTACCCCATACCTTCACTGTGTGCCTGATAACTAGAAAGGCCTATACTGAGAATATCCATAGAACTCCATTATGATGTGTAGATGGCTGATTATCCAATTTGATATGAAATGCAGGTGCATAGGAAGACACAGCCGTACAGGCTCTGCGGGGGTATGCACCATCCTGATTATTTTTCTGCTCTCTGTAGGTGATTCCTGCAGAGTGATCTTAATTTCCTACTTAGGTGACACTTAGGACTGTTGCAGACTTGAGTGATTTAGGTCACGTGTTCTTGTCAGTAGGGGGCAGTATTACATAGTAGAAGGAATACAGAGTGTGTGGCCAGATTTCTGTGCACTTGATCCCTGGCAGTGTGACTGTCCCTAGGGTTCCCAATTATGTATTATATCATTTTCAGAATCACCTGGCCTTTCCTTTTAAAATGCAGATTTTTATACCCTATTCCTTTGAGACTACATTTTAGTCAGTCTGGCGCAGGGCCCTAAAATCTATGTTTTGTTTTGTTTTTTTTTTAACATTCTAGATAATTCTGATCGTTAGCTAAACTTGGGGACCAGTGATTTAACCTTCCTGAATCCCAGGCTTCACAGGATTGCTGTAAACAGTAAATGAGAAAATATATCTGGGTTTGATAAACTTTGAATTACCATAAACTATCAGTTACTAATTAAGTTACATCTTAAAACAACTTTTCCATTTCTTTTTAAACGACTTTTTCAATTTCTCATCAGTTTGAAGATTGACTATATGAGAGCATATTATATATTTTTTTGAGGTTATGCATTGTGATAGCAGAGAGAAAACTAATGAATTCTGTCCAATACATATACATAATAAACATAGGATTAATTAGATGATAGTTTTTGATGTTGAAGAAATGATAGAAGGCAAAAGACCCTTGATTAAATTTGTATTAAATCTGAGGAATAAGTGCCCATTTTAAAAAAGGTCAAGAAAGATTAAACAGAAACTGCTTCTCTATACTTTTAATACAAAATTTATATTTATTACTGACACTATAATAACTTAATTTACAAATATATTCTGACTTCCAAGTTTTAAGAGCAATAGCTTAAGTTAAATACATTATCCACTTCATCTCCTTCAAGCCAAAAGCAGTCAAACAAACAAAAGAACACCAAAAAGACTTTGTGTCAATAATAGCAATGGTAATTTCAATCCACATACTGTTCACATAGTCATCCAAGTTACAGAGTTCAAGCAGCTCAAGATAATCTCTATATAATAATATGCAGCACAAGTGTCAGTTGACCTTGAAGTTTACAGCATGCCTCGATCAGTTTCAGAGACTTTCTTCATCGTTCCCGTGTGACTGGAGTTACCCAGCCTTCTCAGTTCTGCATGATTTTCTGGTCCATAGCTCCACCGTATGTCATGACAGTACCACAGTGTCTCCTTCCTTCTACTGCCTCTCAGTTTTCATCTCATGCTTCTTCACCCCTGCGCCTGGATAACTTCCACATTAATCCTTTCTGAGTCATTTGTCCTTTCCCTGGACTGTCGAGTGGCCCCCAAAGGCCATGCTGCTCACCCAGGGAGCCATCCAGGCACATTCCTTCTGCACTTGATACCATCTTTGATTCCCTCAGCCAGGAAACGGTCACTTTAGACTATTAGCTTGAAGGTCATTCAGGAGATTTAAGTATATATTTGATTTGAGGAACCTGGGGTAGGAGTCCTTTTCCATGAGCGTGTAGATGGTCTTTTGGGCTTCATCGAAGCACGTGGAGGTTGGAGCTTTAATCTTCTTGGCTGTCGATTCTCGAGTGCAAAAGTCGATATTGATCTAAAAAGAAATCCTCATTAGTTAATATATCCCCAGTTCATTGCATATTTTATGATATTACAGTGTTTTTTGAAGCACCTCAAATAGTGGCTTTAAGCCCATATTTAAATCTGTTCAAATATCTCTTGAATGCCCATTCTAAACCAGTCCTATCCTAGGTGTAGAGGAGTTCAAAAGAAATATCAAACAAGTTTTTGCCGCAGGTTAGTTCATCATATAGTTGGGGGATGCAAAAGAGGCAGACATGAAAAATTCGAATATCCATACAAGGGGACACAAGAAAAGGAGGAGAGAGACTTTGTGCAGCTTTTTTTTTTTTTTTTTTTTTTTTGCTTGCAGCAAGAATATTTCTATCCTCATCCAAGATGAGGTAGCTAGTAAGAATTCCCTGACGTTCAATTCTGGCCAGTAACACCAGTGCTCCTCGCCACAATCCCATCATGTTAGCTGGTTTTGTAAAATCAGTCTTTCCTCCAATCTTGTCACAAATATAGAAAATAAGATTATCATTGCACCAAACTATATAAATATACCTAAATATGTAGCATCGAAATCACGATACTTAAAAAGGATTCCATCTTGTTAGTTATATTGAATGTTATTTCTGTATCTAATTTCCTTTACATGTAAAATGATGATAATGAACTTAATACTCACTTGTTTGGCAGCATCTGAATGCACAAAAGCTTTATATATTTTTTCTGCTTTCTTCTGCAAAAGATCAGACTCTGTTTTTCTATAATCTTCACAAGCCAGCCAGAACTCAATATTCTCCTCGCTGAACTCAGACTTCAGGAAACTTCCAAAAACATCTTGACCAGCTAAAAAGAAAGAGGGAGGGGTAAGATACTTATAGTAATTGCGCCGATAAAGGAATAACTTGAAGAAGAAATTGGCAAGAAAAACACTATTGCATTCTCTAGGTACAGAGCTGAGAGACGGCTGCTGTTGAAACAGCCATGCCCCGGTTTGTAGAGGTGGGAATGTCTCAGAGATTTCTTCTTGCATAGTCTTTCCAGGGCCACACAATCATGTAGCTGCCTAGTGGTGGCTCCAAACTTGCTTTGCTTCCATCTGCTAATTAAGTTAAAATTCGCTTCTACTGCTTACAAAACAATCTGTTTTTGTATATGGAGTATTTCAAGGAAGCACATTGATAAAGGGCATTGGCACCATGTTATTTATTAACAGATAAAATTTCCACATCCAGTGCATATTAGTCAGAAAATGTGAGGCCTATATATTACCTATTATATTTGCTAGTGTTACCGAGACTTTCAGATGGGACATTTCTATGCCGTTCATTTGTTTGGCTGAATCAGAAACTAAGTCATGAACGAGGTTGAACCACTTGGTCCCCAAGTCAGGCTCCTTAGGGGGTTTGCTGAGAGAAGAGACGAACTGCTCATATTTGCCTCTCATCAGGGTCCTAATCCCAACAGACCTGCACTGACCACGTGAGGACAAGGCAAGCTGATGACATTCTTTACCTGCTTTCATCAGAAATGCCCCCGTAAGACTCTGTTTTTAAAAATTGCTTTTATCTTATCTGTAATAAGATGTGTTTTGTTATATTTAATGCAATTACATACTATGTGTCTTAACTGCCTTCAGGGTAGCCAGACACTGTGTCTTTGTTTTGAATTCTTTGTGCTTTTAAAATGCTTACCACATAAAAGTGGGCCGAATGAATGAGTTATGAATGATAAAAAAATGAATCGAATGAATGAATTCTATTCCTTAGATCCAGTGGCACAATAACACATTCTTTAGGTAGCTTTCAGAATATCAGGTCAGCTCTTGAGGGATTTGGTTTATTTTACAAAACTTTAGATGTCAGAACCCCAGCCTAATTTTTAATTTTTCTCCTATAATGATCCACGGAAACACCTAATTCTCTTGGCGAAGTTGTCAGTGGAAGAATTGAGTGTAAAGTGAACATAACATGACAATGAGGCATAATATGGTGAAACTCTCAGCGACTACAGAAAAACTACAATACAGCTTCCCACACGCTCCCTTCTTCAGAGTACTGTATCTTAATGAGACTATCAGTGAAGCCTTGAGCTAAACCCAGACACATTCAGCAGTTTATTTATACGTACTTGGGTTGGAGAGAAGTTTTTCCAGAGAGTGAGACCACTGCAGTACTTCATCAGCAGAGAGTCTGCGGGGGATAAGATTTACATAAATTAGTAAAAAATATGTATTTTTCATAAGCACAGGTAAAATCTGAACGACTGCTGCATTTCTATAACTTCAAAAACTGAGACTGTAGTTTCAATGAATTTTATTAAAATTCATCTATAAGAAAATGAAATTTCACTTAGAATTACTATTGAGAAGAAATTTCATGTAGAATTGCTACATGACAATATTTGCCAATAAAATCTGGAAAAAAAAATCCAAGTACCTATACTCCAACACTATAATAAACAGCAAGTATGTACACACACACATGCTCTATTTAATTTACATTGGTAGTAAAGTGCTAATCTCCTTAGGCTTATTACATAAAAGCAATAAAGTCCCTTTTGTGCAGTATAAATCTCTTTCTAGAATACAGAGCAGATGCATAGGCCACTTTTATAATGATAGTTCCATGTTTTAGTGTACGTACATGTCCTTAGACTTGGAGGTCTTCATTCCGGATTCCAGATGGGGGATCACAGACCTCAGATACGCTTTCACGTCCATCCCACTGCAAAAGATGCAAAAGTGAACATTTATAGTTCCTCAGTAGAAAACATTTCATTCGTGAAAAGAAAAGAGCCTGAAATAAACTTCTCCCAGGAATAAGGCAATAATAAAAATTGTTGATATGATATGTTGCCATATTAAGATTAAGCCAATTTAAGTCTGGAAAAATTCCCACCTAATGCAATGCCCAATAGCGATTCATTTTTTCACATAGTTGAATACACTTGGAACTCTTAACAGGTAATGGCTCTGATCTAGCTAAACTAATCGCTCACGTTTTCTTCCAATCATTCTCCGTTTCTCTGGCATTACAGAAAAGTCAAAGTTCGCAAAGTGAGACACTGAAGAAACTTACAAAGTCTTTGGCCTCCTTTTCCGTGTTTTATCGTCTAGAAGCGAATGGTCAGTTCCTTTCAGGTCCTTTGGTGTCGCAGAGAAGAGCATGCCCGGCATCCTGTCTGAGCTTGGCGCGTGGATGGCTGCTGCTCGCATAGCCCTCCCCAGCGAATGTCTGCTTGTCAGCGTCTCCGCTGCTTTATATAGGGAAGGCAAACAGGCTCGTGCTGCTCAGCGAGTCTGTTTATCAAGTGATGTTGCCACAGACACTGAAGTTCCCCCTTTCTTGCTGGGCTGTGACGTGTATCTTAAAAAAAAAAAAAAAAGAAAAAGAAAAACGAACAGTGATGTTTCGTGGTTGAAACTTAACCAAATGAGAATAGGTCACTTTGATTATAAAGAAAGGAAGAGAATCAGACACTGAGACACGCGTGCGCACACACACACACGCGCACACACACACACGTCTGAAGCATTACTGGTGTCAGTCTTTGATTCTAGGGGATGCTTGTGTCTTTATGAAAATTGCATATTTCAGTAAAATGCCTCTTTTGGTATATTTGTTGTGTCACATAGAAACTGGACACTAGGGAGATATGTTCTCTCGATGCTTTGTTAGTACTTGGGTATAAAATGCATCTGATCACCATGTTTTAAAAAGTATATATATATTTTTTTCTTTCAGAAAGCACTGTAAAGTATACAAATCCTTTTTTTTTTTTTTTTTAAGTTTCATTAGTTTCATGGCAAGAAATTTCTTTGTGAGTGTTTTCCCAGATGTGTGCCAGACATTCTACTGGTGACATACATGATAATTTTAAGGGGTACCTGGATTTTAACATTTATTAGAAATATAACTAATCGATCAAACTTTGATTTTTTTTTGTATATTACTGCTCATGATAAGAATAAATAAAATTAAAGCAAAATGATAAACAAAAGTACAATTTGCACAAAAATATGGATACTATGCAAGCGTTTTGATACGAATTGCATAGTATCAGAGGAAAAACTGTTCATGGTAAAACAAGAGTGTATTTGGAGAGGCGAATAATGTGTACTTCTGGGCGATCAACTTCTGAATTTTGGCAGTATCTCTGAAGAGTTAAGTGTAGCTTTAATTAAGATTAAGGATTTTTTAAAATCCCAAGGAATTAGATGACTCATCACTGATCAGGGTGGAGGGGTTAGTGTAATATTAGCTGTTACAGAGTTTATATAGAGAGTGTGGTTTATTTATAGTGTCCAGTTTATCTTAAATCTCCTCTGGGTTTTGCCCCTGAAAAGACAAAACACATTTTACTTTGAAAGGCTTCTGACAGTAATAGGTAAAGCTGACAGAAAGAAGGAGAGTATTACTTTTCCTGTCTTGGTTCTATAATCAGGATAAAAAATATGTGAAGGAATCACACTTACAATAATTTAAAATTCACTTCCTACACAGCTGTGAACATGAATTATATTGTATGAAGCAAGCGTTATTTGATGTTCAGAAGATAACATCATGATGCATTAAGAAAGAGAACTAGTGGGTGGAGATAGCCCCTTTGTGATCAAAACACAAATGATGAGGCTCAAAGACTAATGACATAAAAGCATGTGTTTGTATATTTCCTGTGGTTCAGTCCCTACTTAACTTTTCAGTTAAACTCTTTAGCATCATTCATGCTTCTTTATCTAGCATTTATCTCCTCCTTCCTCTAGATGGTTGTAAGTTATGTTAAAGAAACATAATTTAATGTGTATTTTTATTTTTTTAACTAGCTCATTTTATTTTATATTTTTATTTGATTCATTTGTTTGTTTGTTTGTTTATTTATTTATGTGAGGCAACCCTTGGTTGACCTCACAGATTGCAAGGACCTGGTCAGCTTACAATCCCTCATTTTTTATTTTTTACGCCTACAGCTCCTGGTCTTCCTTGGTGGACTCCCATCCAAGTACAAACCAGGCCCGGCCCTGCTTAGCTTCCGAGATAAGATGGGATCAGGCGTGTTCAGGGTGGCGTGGCTGTAGACTTAATGTGTATTTTTAATGCCCCACTTGTGTTATTATTATCCATATATATTGACAGTTTCCAAAGTATGTTTACTACTTCCTTTGGTCATTAACAAGCGTTATAAGGACAATTGCAGCAGCAGCAAAAGTTATACAGCCACATAAGTTTGGGAAATGTTGAGTCAGAGTTGAATAAGATACTTAACTTGATCATTGCAGGTCTTCTGAGAGCCTTTACTATGTGAATGCACATTTTCTAGTGTCTAAGAGGTAGACTGTGCAGTGGTTTCCTAAGATTTTTGAGAATGGACCCTCATTAGGTAGGGAAAACAGTTTGCAAAAATAATGTTCCCTTGACACCACATTAGGAAACGCTGATCTGAGGCAGAGATAAATATTTGCCTCTTAATTTCTTTAAACCTCCAACCTTTTGCTACCTGAATATACACTTTCAAGCTCAGGCATTTGTAAGCAATTGCAACCTCATGCTTCTAAGTTAAAATGGAGAATTAAACTCCTTATAGAGAGGGTCCATCTGAAATCCCTGTATTGCAATTGGCTGTCGAAGCCACCTCAGTGGTACAAGAAAAAAGCCACTCTCTCAACAGCTGGCTGCTTGCACATGCCAAGCTGTGTGTGCCAGAGGTAGGCAAGTGTAGGAAGCTGTGTTCGCAAGGATTGATGAGTCCATGACGAGGCATTGAAAGTTCCTTATCAGCTGCACATAGTGTCTCCGTCTGGCTCCTCTTTGTGAAACTCAGTAAGAAAAGGCAAATGATCAGATAGTAAGTTGACTGAGTCAATGATCTGGGTTGAAATCGTAGAGGAGTTGATAAAAGCCAGTAAATAGAACAAATGGTGGCTCTCACGAAAGTATTCTTGTCGACATAGTTCCTTTGTGAAATTATGCTTAAGAAACTAGGTTGGAGCCTTAAGAAAAGGAATACTTCATGTGGGGTCTTGGTGTTATCTTTTTATATTAAAAAAAAAAACTTTTATTTTTAGAGCAGTTTTAGGTTTACAGCAAAATTGAGCGGAAAGTACAGAGAATTCCCATATATGCCCTCCACCCCCAGGGCCACCCCCATCAGCATCCCACATCAGTGTGGTGAATTCTTTTCGACCAATGATGAACGTGCACTGACACATCATCATCACCCAAGGTCCTTAGTTTACATTGCGGTTCACTCACCGTGCCCTACATCCTGAAGGTTTTCACAAGTGTGTAATGACATGTGTCCACCATTATAGCTTCATACAGAATAGTTTCCCTGCCTAAAATCCCAGTATTAGATTTTAAAATGTCTATGAGATTGGCTTAGTAAAACTCCTTCAGATTATGGTTATCCATTTGTTGGGGAAAATTTTAATCTTTGCTGGGTTGATTTTAGGTTTCGGTTCCATTCATTCCAACTAACTGAATCTCAGTAGGAAATGCTTTGCTGAATAAATTTTTCATCCTTGGTATTGATTCAACTGGTCTCTAGCCTTTATAATATCACTGAAATTTTGTTGGGACATTAAGAACTTTGGGGGAAAAGGACAATAATGAATACAAAATTGTATCATTTAAAAAAACTTATTGGTTTGCATTTTAAAATTCAGTTGATTGGGGGAACATTGGTAGATAACATTATGTAAATTTTAGGTACACAACTTCATGAATGACTTCTGACTACACCATTGCATGCTGACCACTCGAGGTCTAGTCTCCTTCTGTCACCATGGATTTGACCCCTTTACCCTTTTTGTCACCCCTTTCTCCACGCTTCCCCTCTGATAACCACCATTGTGTTATCTGTGTCTGTTTGTTCATTTGTTGCTTTCTGTTTTACATCCCACATATGAGTGAAATCAGATGGTTCTTGTCCTTTTCTGTCTGATTTATTTCACTAAGTATAACACTCCTAAGACCCATTTGTGTTGCCACAAATGACAGTAGTTCCTCTTCCTTCTGGGTGAGTAATATTGCATTCTATATATGCACCACATCTTATTAACCAATTATCCATGGAAGGGCACTTAGGTTGTTTCCATGTCTTGGCTATTGTGAATAATGCAGCAATAAATGTGGGGGTGCGTATGTCTTTATGAGTAAGCGTCCTGTAATTTTTGGGGTAGATGTCCAGAAGAGGGATTGCTGGATTATATGGAAGCTCTGTTTTTATTTATTTATTTTTTTGAGGAAACTCACTCCATAGTGTTTTCCATAGTGGCTGCACCAATTTACATCCTCACCAGCAGGGTATGAGGGTTCTTTTTTCTCCATATACTTGCCAGTACTTTCTATTTCTTGCCTTACTGATAACAACCATTCTAAGAAGTGCAGGGTGGTATTTCATTGTAGTTTTCATTTGCATTTTCTTTATAACTGAACGTTTTTTATATATCTGTTGGCCCTCTGAATGTCTTCCTTTGGAAAAGTGTCTATTCAGGTTCTCTGCCACAGGTATGTATCTTAAAAGTAAAAATACATCTATACATAAGAATCAATGACATGAACAGAAATTTTGGTCTGTTGAAACAAAATGCCTTCATTTAAGACATTTTTCTTGAAGTCTTAACAATGTATCAGACATAGGTACTGCAAATAGAAAGGTGAATGAATCTCTGTTTATAGTGTGGCTGGGCAGACAGATGTTTAAACAAGTAATCAAAAGGAGCAATTAACTCTGGAAGGGCGGGGCAGAAGAGCTGTGACCATTCACCAGAAAATGAACATGTATCTAGTCTCTGCCAGTTTCTGCATTTGACATCAACACCCCGTGGAAAGCACACAAGACTGCGGTAGAGGTGCTGGTCATCAACAAGTAGACACGTCTTCCATGCGTAAAGATCATGGAAGGATAGATTCTGTCTGTCACCAGGAAGCTCTGCAGCGTTTAAAGGGGGCTCTCAAAGAAGTTATCAAATTAGCATAACAGTTCACTTAAGACAAAAGTTCACTTCCTGGGTCTTTTTCAGCTCCTAAAGCCTCGAGGCTTATAGGCAGGCCTGCCTACAGTGTTTCTGCTACATTTCATAAAATTTATGTGAAAAGCTTCAACAAAGGTGCATTTGGAAGGATTTTTCTCTATGTCCAGGTAGAACTTTGATGGGGACATTGATGCCAACTCTAGGTTATTTGTGAATAAAAAGGTTAAATATTTTAGACTTGCTTCTAACTTTATTTTCTAAATGAAGAAATCAGCTGATAGCTTTTAGTAAAAAAAAGATATTCGCAACTTGGTAAAATTCATGATCTCAATAAATGCAAACTGAATGAGATAAGCATCTAGTTTCTTTTTCTCGTCCTGTTCTAATCTGCTGTTAGTCAACACCGAACACCTCCTTTCTATAATTTAAGCGATTATGAGAAAACGAACCTTCAGTGTACTGGGTTCATGGGATCCTGTAAACCTTATTCACCCTAGGTCTCATCTTACCGATAAACTTATCATGAATAGACCTCTCTTCCAAGTCATCCTTGAAAGTACTAAAGAAAACTTTGATTAATATTATTTCTGGTATACTTCCCCCATATTAGAATCACTTTCATTTATGATCACCTCATAACTATAATCATTTCAACAGTGGAGAGTAAGTCACGCTGGGCTCTACTTGACTATGTTTTGCAAATAAAACTTAGTAAGTACTGAAACAATTGTTTTATTCCCAAGTCTAAGAACGGAAAACCATGCCGTAAGTACATTGACGTATTATTTGCAGTTGGGGTGGAATGTTCTATTACCTAACACAAGACATAAATGCAAAAGGAAAGATACACAAAGGCCAGCATGGAGGGGCAATTTGCAAAGGAAAGTATATTTAAAGTATATTTTAATTATTAGGGAACAACTTCCATAAATGACTGTATTAAGTTTTCCCTGCTGTCTGAAAGTAGAGCGTTCCATGACACCTTTGGTAAGCCAAAAGGATATAAAGCGAAGAAACAATCACCTTAGCATGCATCTTGCTAACAGATGCACAAAATAAAGCAGGAGAAAGCACAGATGCCAAAGCTGGATGCTGTGGCTCTGAGCATCGTTACGGGAAAGGGGCCCGTCAGGGTCACTCTCGCTGCTGGGGCGCACGCTGCAAAACAAACGCCGAATGCTATTTTCACTTTTCTTTTCGGTAGGTTTTATTATTATTTGTACTTTAAATGAATAAATTTGTTGGCGTGATGAGTTAGTGAAGTTATATAGATTTCAAGTGTACAGTTCAATAATATGTCACATACACATTGTTTTGTGTGTTTGTCTTTTTTTATTCTCAGCGTGAACATCCTCTTCAGTTAGTGAAGACAGGTCCTCAAGTAGGCCTTTCATAAAGCCACCTTTTGGAACATGTGGCACTAGTCCAGTGACTCGCCTTTGTTTTTTACTAGACATTAGCGATAGTTAACAACAGTAACTTATGAGCTTTGTTTTTCCCGATTATGCGATTTTTCCTAGAAAAATCCATCAAGATTGCCTAATGTGCTTTGTTCTTTCCAAAGCCATGTCAGTTATCTCTTGCGATGACATCCTCTGCACTTTCTTCATGTCTTCTCTGATGTTTTCCTTTTGTGTTTATTTACATATTTATTTTTGATCAAGTATTGATGTCAGACCTTCTGGACATTTACTTTATAATAAGTTTCATATTCTCAAAATAAGTCGTAGTCTTCCTACTTGAGTTGGCATCTTTAAGTCGAGAGCTAGTGGCCACTCTCAGCATGATTGTACTGCTATTGTGGGTACAAGTTGTCTGTGGTGCCCCACTATTTCCTGTGCCTTTTTATGTATTATCCTAGTTTTATTTTTTAATTAAATGAACGGCTTTGAGTCCACCGAATCCCAGTAACATGTTAACGTTGCTGCCTTTCAAAGGGTTGTGGGTTCAAAACCAAGCCGTTAACTTTGGCCTGTTCCGGTTGCTTGGATCGGATCAGCTGACTTCTTGTCTGTTTCTTCTGCGTAGAGGTCAAAGATGGCCATCAATCCACCTGCAGTTCTGGCAATGGCATAGGGAGATTTCGCTCCTTTTGCAACTCCATGGTGATAAAAACTAGACCCTGAAAAATGAGGATTTAAATAGAATTTATCATAGGTAGAATGTGTTTCGTTTATATTTCTACATGGGAGCCCTTTGCCTTGACTTCTTCCTAAAACTCAATTAACTTGGTGATTCAACTGCTTCTAACGCAGAGCTGGTCCTGGCATTGCGTCTGTGCGTGCAGCGGGCCACACTTCTGCCTATCCCTTTCTCTATCAATCCCTATTTATCATGAGTCTCCTTTCCTCTCATTGTATTTCTGTAAACGAATAGGTTAAACACATGTACAAATGCACATCTAGATGTTCGTGATGTGGAAATATCACAGGCTATTTCTGCCAACCCCAATCTAATTTTCTTGCCATCTGCTTTTTAGATATTCTAGCTAGAGGTATTGATCACTCCCAATGCAGACCTTACCCAGCTCCAGGTTTCGAGCGAATCCGTAATGAGTCTGGAAAGAGCTAAGTTATTTTGGTTTGAATTAGGAGTGGTAGCAAGTTCTGTTGTAGATTCTGTTATTAAAGTTTTCATGGTTGCCAGTGTCAGTGACCCCGGGGTCACTGGGTAGTACTGGGTCATTTAGGCAAACAGGAAGGTAACTGGAGGTATGCTGGGGGTACCCGAGGTATTTAAAGATGATGCTGAGCAAACCCTTCAAAGGTCAGCTAAGCCTAAAAAGGGCCTCACAGTGTTTGTTAGTTATGACTTTGCATGAGACCACAGATAGCTGCACATTGAGGGAACATGGCCGCCACACTTCCCACGACAGCGGCCTCCCAAGGTGCGAATAGCCCCTCTTCTAGTCTCTCCTCATCTCTGCTTTCTTCTCCTGTGTATTTTGTCTTATTTTCACTTGGATTTATAGAAGCAGAAAACCAGGGCAGTATATTTGGTGGGGACTCAGATTTAGAACAAGCTCATAATCTCGTCTAACCTTTTGTCCCAGACGATACGGAAAGTCAGGAGCTATAATTTCAAACTTCTATATGCTGCTGTTATTTTGTGTGTGTGTGCGCGAAGAATAGGTAGCTTTTACTTTAAGAATTTACTTTTGGTCATTATGAGGTTTTAAATTCTGTTTTATCTGGATTTGGTATCTTGTTTATGACTCTTTGGCTTGTTCCCTTGTGAGTCTCATTTGACCGAACTTTGGTTGAGACAGTAGATTTTAACACACCCAAGACAGTGCAGAGAAATATTAAAAGCAGCCTGGTGTGTGAGTGGGAGTTTGTTCCGTTCTTCTAGCCTGGGCTTCTTTCCACACATTATTTTAAGCGAGGCCTCCCCCATGTGAAAGAATGAGTGGGCAATGCACACGGAGTGCGGGCACCAGCCACGCTTGCATCACATCGCAGCAGGAGGCTGGACGTGTGCCAGAAAGCAGGGCAGCTCGGTCTGGGTGGGCGGAGGGTCAGGCATGTGGCGGTGGGACCTGCGTCGTCCAGGGCGATCTCCACACCGGGCCTGTCCCTCTCCTGTCTCACCATCTCCTGGGGAACAGCTCTGATGACTGAGAAAAGAGAATCCTCTGCACAGTTTCGTAGTCACATCACGATTTACACAATCCTGTTCATTCACATCCTTGAAAACAAAGACCTTGCCGATAGTGGCATTTTATAATTCACCTTTTGCATCTTTAAATGAATCATTACTCCCCAGGTATAGAAAATTAAAAGCTTCTGGGGAGACCTAAAAAAATGATCAGTATTTTAGGATTTTCCCTCCTTTATACAGAATTTCCCCTCGATTTGGGATAGTTTTAAAGGCAGTGAAGTCATGCCAGGGAAAATGTCATCATTTCACTTCTCTTTTTGTGAGAAAAGTTGTTTTATGCCGTACATCACTTTAGAGCTAACTATAAAAGAGGTTTGAAATGTTGAGGGAGTTTTTTGTTTTATTTTCTTTTTTGCTTTTTTTTTTCCCTGGCAGAAACCATAGCCAACTACCAAATCAAACATCAGTCAATCCAGAGGAGGACCATCTGGGCAGCTGTGATATCTCTTGGTCTCCTTTACCTATCTTATAAATTTATAAATTCGCTTTTTTTTTTTTTTTTTTGCTGAAAACCTTGAATATTTGTACCCAGACATTCTCCCCTCTTCTCTCTTCTGTCTTTATTCTTCCCTAACTTTGTTGGCTTCTGCATGTGCCAATGGAATATGGCTACCCTATTTATCTAAACCATCTTCATGATAATAGTAGAAAGCACAGAGCAAGTTGATGGGTTGTGGAAAACTTAGGGTTTCTGGGTCTCTGTCTGCAGCCTCCACTAGAATCTAAAGTCTTCTAGTCAAACTCTACAAGCAAGGCAAATTTCTTTGAAACAAACTTTTTACATATGAATTCAAGAATGAGTTTATTGTGCTCAAATCTTCAGAACAACAGTTGGTGTGTATGAGGTACAAAGAAAAATAACTTGTTAAAAAAGAGCTTCAGGACTGAGGCTTACACTAATTTGCTCAACTAGTCAGTCAGTATATATCAAGTGCTTACCAGATGCTGGTCACTGGGCTAAGTATTAGGAAATATAGAAACACATCTTGTACTGGAGAGAGACAAATAAATGGGGTATTTCAAAACGTGTTAAATGTACAATGTAGAGTTGAGCCTAGGGTAGTTTAAAGGAATAAGGTGGCATCTAACCCAGCAGGATCATGATAAACATATTCATTCTGCACATTCAATAGATAAAACTTACTACGTGCCAGTTACTCGTCCACGCACTTTAAAAGAGGCAGGCCGAACTGGCATGATGTTTACCCTTTGCCATTGGCCTGAGCAGTCATGTTGCTACTGTGAGATTTCAAAGGATGAAAGCCAGAGGCTAAGGATGGCTGGGCAGAAACACAGAAGGGCCCGGGGCCCTGCCGCAATCACAGAGCCACAGCTGCAGCCGGGCCAGCGGGCCTCCACGTCACTTCTCTGTGAGAACAAGAAAGCGACCGCGCCGAATGGTCTCCGCTCATTCTGCTGTGCTTTCTATTTTATTATTTCAAAATACGCAGTCGGTATATTTTGCTATTGTTGTTTTAGTTTGTGTTTGTATTCCTCCTGACTAATCGGATGGTTTGCATTTTTGTCCTGGTATGCAGTTTATCCATTATTGTTTTAGATGATGCCCTTTACTGGCTATGAATGCTAATGCAATAAATATAATCTACTTTCCCTACTTTTCCCCTTTCCCTCTGCAATGTGGTATAATCCATATACATACGTGTGTGTGTGTGTGTAACGAGTTCGAGATCGCACAGCTCATGTGTGGTCACTAGCAGAGAAGGCCTGAGATCTTTCCTCACCCTGTGCTCAGGTCCTGTCTGTTCCCATTCTCTGGGAATCGCTACCTCGAGAAAGTGTCTGTCTTCACTTCGCGAGTGCTTTGCTTGGTGGCTCAAAACTCATCACACCCCCACGTCTCCGGAAGCCCGCCCATGCTTCCCGCCCATGCCAGTTCCTCCGGCAGGATTCTCCTCGTGGGGAGACGTCCTCGTCTCCCTCAGCCCCAGTTTCATGTTCTCTTTCCTTTTTGAAGGAAAACGCACGCACGCACACGCCTACCCTCTGAAAGAATTTGTTTTATTTTATTTTTTGGTCTCAGTGAACGAACATTTTACATCCAAGTTAAGGTTTTTCTGTTAATCTATAAAATTTTTAGGTTTTCGTATCTGGAAGCTCTGCCAACAAATTTCTTTTCAGGATTTGTGGTGAGTGGGACGCACAGACACACACTCCATTTTCCCCTTTGAGGTTCAGTCTTAATTGTCTAATACGACAGTATCCCATTTAGTGTATTTTTCATTTCAGATATTGTAGTTTCCGTATCTAGAAGTTTAATTTGTGCTTCTTCAAGTCTTCTGCAGCTTTACTTAACATGCTCAATATTCTAACATCTTGAACACAGAAGATGCACTTACAATAACTATTCTGACTTCCTTGTCTCCTAATTGCGTTCTCTGTGTCATTTCTGGAGAAGTTTCAAGGATGAATTTTCATCTTCATTTTGGGTTGTAGCATCCAAGATTCGTTACATGCCTGGCCATTTTTTGCTTAGATGCCAGAGTTAATGATTTTTCCTTTTTGGTAAATATGAATATTCTTGGATGTGGTTATTTACTTCCAGGTCAGGCTGTGTTAAGTGGGATCAAAGCGACATTTCTTTACAGGTCAATTTTCCCTGCTTCTCAGGCGAGGTTGGTTTACTGCTCTACCGTTTGACATCTAGGTCTTCCACTCTGGCTGCTGGGACCAATTCTGTCCCCGCGGGAGCTCTGGGCATTGTTCCCTCTGCTCCTTCTTTGTCGCTAGCAGTTTCATTACAGACGAGCGGTAATGAGTATTCGAGTGAATACAGAAGCAGAACCCTCTGTAAAATCTGGAGTCCTTTCTCTTATAGCTCGTTCTGGTTGCTGTCCCCGCCAATCCAGTGACCCTAGTTTTCATGTCCTTTTTCAGCATAGAAGGAATTGTTTCCCAGCCCTGACCCCTCCTTGCTGTGACAAATAAGTGTTGACAATACCTGACTCACATCAACATGTTATTCTTTACTCATACCCTCATTTGATTACTATTTTGACCTTCAGAGCGCTAGAATGCATTTATTGAGAAATATAATAATAGTCCTGATTATCACACAGCCTGGATTTGTATAGTTTTTAAAGTTGAAGTTAAAGATTTTGTTAAACTTTTAAAAGATTTTGTCTTTAGAGTGATGGCATTGGAGATTTAGAAGGAGAAATATAAACAAACAAATGGGCTGATGCTGGTCAAATGACTGGTCTGAAGTCAGTCCCTGCGTCACCGGCAGAGCCCGCGGCTGCTCTTGGGAGCATAACTCCCAACCACTTGTCCTAACCTCTAGACCACACTTCGATCATTCATAACCTTGAACACAGTTAAGGAAGTACCGCTTTCTCTGTGAGACTGCTTAGGTCAGATGGTAACCCTCATGTCTGGATGCGTCACAGGTGGACCTAGAAATTCATTCATATAATTAAGTACACCGGTTTCCCTTCTCATCATCGCAGGAAATAACATATTATATCTTTGATAGTTTCACCAATAACAGCAAGCTCGCCATAGTATAGTTATGTGGAAATGGAGATCGAGAGACTGATTTCATGTCGTGCCCCTTCAGAGTTGTGATCGACAAAGGGACGGACTCAGCAATGTCAGGCGACCTCAGACGGGCGGATTATGAGGCGGCTCCATGCCGTGCGTGCAACTCTCTGTGTCAACCTTTCATTTGTTACGTGCACCAGGGATTCCAAAGAAATAGTGCCCTGGGCGACAGTCAAAGCATCTTTCCCCCTTCAGACCTGGTATAGAAGTAATTTTTCACTGCTCATAAAGGTAATAATGATAGCTAATAATAAAGCGAGGGGACAGACATGTCAGATTATTGCATTCAGACTTTACAGTGATCCTGTAAGACACAAGTCATTATTCCCCTTTAAGAAATCAGACACCTAAGTTTCAAAGGGATTCACTTTTCTAATGAAATGTGTCAGCACTCGGAATAGCACTGAGGCCTGACTCCGAAGTTCCTGCTGCTTCCAGGGTTTAAGCTGCCTCTCAAAGTCGCTGCTTTGTATGACTGAAGTCACCAGACCCTGGAGGTGTTGCCTCTCGTAAGTGTAGGAGCCGGGTGCGCCCTGGAGGCTGTCTCAGCACCGCAGAGAGCCTTTCAGTCCAGCTCCAGTTTTCCATCCCCTGCTTAGTATCGAGGGCCACCCCTCGCTTCCTTTTGGCGTCTTTGTCACAGTCTGGTTTGGGGCTTGTCTCGCATGTGGGGATCCCACAGCTCATACTCAGCTTGCCTTCCAGTGGCTGGAAGCGACCCTCCCCCGCAAACCCCTACCAGGCAACTTTCTCAATTGCTTTCTTTTCCTGGGCAGTTCCCTTCACAGAAATTTTTGCCATGTATAAAGATCACAGTCTTTAAAAATGTGTCAAGACTTCTACACCTACTTTTCAATGGTTTCAGAAACTTTACTTCTTTTGGTTCAAATTTAGAATGGCACTGTGTCATCTCATGAGAATTTTTTAAGGTTAGGCTTGTGAGTTGTATACTTCATTGAACATCCCTGATGAAAAATCACTCTGTTTTGAGGGTTTCAAATTCATCGGTTACTTTGAGTGTATCTTGCAAATTTTAGTGTAGGGAGGGTTTTTTACAGAGTGTTTTTTTTTTTTAAGTTAATATTTCAAGATCACTTTGTAGGACAATATTCTATGCCAAAATGAAAACATGAAAAATCATTTCGATGGCAATAAGCTAGGTGTGAAGCATAATACCAACTTTATAACATGATTCCAAGGCAATTTATGTGAGCCCTACAGGCAGTGGGGCTTTCCGTTTGAAAAATACTAAAATTTAGTTCTGCGAAGTCTAGGGGCTTTCTGATGTTTAGCTGTAACACATCTGGACTGAAAAATTAAATCTCATTTCTTAAGCATCCTGTGTCAGTTTCTTTGCAGTGCAGGAAATAAGTTCGAAAAAAAAAAAAAAGATGAGAAAGATATATAATAGCTATGCAGGATGCCCTGTGTACCAACCAGTTCATAATAATGCAGCCATTTCCGGGAATCAGTGGTTGATTATTTTTCACGTGATATACTTAAAACAAAGTGATGGGAGGAAATCCACATTCAATCACATTCTCAGGCATCTTTCCTGATGCACTCACACATTCTTATATTTATCATAATGCTGACATGTCGAGACATGCATTGAATGTTACCTATGCTTTCTTGTCTTTCTCTTTTTATATATCATTCAAGAAACAATTCAAGATAATTCGGTTCACTTCTGACACATTATGCTTCTCTGAAAAAATCTCAAAATACCTTTACTAGAAGGGCACACTGGTTTAAAAATGAAACAACTGACTTACAGATCTTTAGAGCATCAGCTCCATTTCCCCACATAAATCAGTTCGTCTCTACTACAATATTATGAAATAGGTAGTGTTAGTCTCATATTTCACAGTGGAAAATCTAGTCTCAGAGGTTTTTTTTTAAACCTGCTTAAGGTCACAAATATAATAAATACATATGTCGAGAACTCGCTATGTGCTGTTTTATGTGTATTCATTAATCTTCCTAATAACTCCAGGGGGAAGGGATGATTTGATCTCCGATTGACAGATGAGGAACTGTACTTTTGGAAGGTCAAGTAAGAAGCCTCAGTGTACACAGTTAGCAAGCATTGGAGCTCGGATCCTTAGTCGGTGTCCCACGGCTGTCCTCTCTACCGCATCTTCTTTCCCTGGCAGAGTGACTCCTTCAGGACAGAGCAAGGATGCACACCCAGGGCCTCTGGCTTTGTTGTTGATGGGGGACACACTCTAAGACAAATTCATCAGTTTTATAAGCACATGCATTTCATTGGTGCAGAAGTTTCAACAAATTGGTGGTTGGAGTCAGCAATGATCCCACAACTGGAATTATCTTTTTGCATGATTTATAAGAGCAAGACTACAGAAACGTTGCCCCTGGGACAGAGCCTTGACTAAGAGGGACAGAGGATGTTTCCGTAGCTCAGCCATGAGTCTCTGGGATAGCCTCCTGTACTAAACGGTGCCCTGGAGAGTGACTGCAGGCTACTGTGCTCGTAAATAAGTGTTGAACATCTTTCAAATGAAATCCCTGCAAGGCACTTTCTTTAACTATTTAAAACATATGCCCTATGCCCTTGGAGGAGGCTTGGCTCTGAGTCAGCTATGAAAACCCTGCAAGAGAAGTAGAGGTGGGATATTCTTACCACCCTTGTCCTTCCTGTCCTATGAACTGTGATTAAATTCCCCCTGCAACCAGCTTCAAAGCTGCACGAATGAGAGCGTGAGTGTAGTCAGTCCAGTGCTCTGTCTTCAAAGGTCAGTCATCGCTCCCGTCCCACCCTCGAACTTTCCCCGGGACACCTGATAGGAGGGAAGTGTGTCAGCTGACGGTTTGTCAAGTTCCCTTTCAGGACGCTGGAGACCTACATGAATGGCCCAATGAATGGCTCCAAAACTTTGGAAAATGCCAGTGTGAAAGCTGACGACCACAATTAGTCATAGGCTGCACCCAGCCAGAGAGATCTTTGCTCTTTTACCTGCATCCGAATATACTTGAGTCGAAGTCTTGACTGAATGATCAAACAGCAACCCGCAAGCCAGGGCACACACAGCTTTTGAGAACAGAGCTGGGGCTACAGACAGGTAGCCTCGTGTGTGGGCAAGTCCTTGGGAGGCACGTCTTTTCAGCTGGGGAGGAAATGCTACTGAAAGCCTGAACCTTGAAAATTCAGATGGAAAAAATCCAATAAAAATCATAGATACATGTATGAATTAAGTAGAGGTTGATGTGTAAGGCCTCTGCTCTCTCTTTCTGAGTGATTCTTTCCAGCACTCTGCCCTGCGGGGTCTTCAGTGCATCTCCTGGGTGGTTCACGTAAAAACATTTACTCCCCATGTATTTTAAACAGTTACCATGATGATTAGAGCGTAGGCACTTTGGGGTAGGGTCATCACTCTTGAGTTGTGTTAGCCCCAAACAACGCTTACTCTGAACAGCCCCTAAAGTTGGGATGCTAGAAGCTCATCTTAAAAGGGCCTTTGCCTGGCTTTTCATTAGGAAAGTGAGTTCAAATTGAGATACTTGTTAAGTGGAGGCTGAATTCTCATCTGAGTTATACGTACCCTTTAAAAGCTGGCTGGGAGAATCGTAAAGCATGAGGGAAAGCCCCTTTGTGTGCAGTGCAGGTGGATCTCAGAGGATCCCCGCTCAGAGAGCTTGAGAGAAAACCACGCTTCCCCTGGCTTCCTCACCCACTGCCCTTTGGTCCTCGTAGCTGCTTTCCGCGGGCTCGGAGGAGGCTCCCAGGTTCTAAGGAACTTTAAGTAGGGCAGCGATGGGTTAGAATGTGTTTAGTTAGTCAATTCTTTTTTTCTTTTTGGTCAAAACCTTTAGTTACTAGGAAGCAATTTGAAGACTTCTGGGGAATATTGAGGGAGAAAGACCATAATTACTATGAAAGATAGGTCACAGTGTTATTTTAACTTCTCTAGTAAATGTTTAATGGTGGGAATATTACCGTCATCACCTATTCAGTTGAAGACATTTAATCGTTACACTGTTGAAAAATATGCAGAGTTGTTATTGTTGTTGTTGTTTACCCAATAAGGTACTGCATGCTGATTGTTGCTGTGAGCCTAAGACTGCTCCGGAAAATAGTCTATTATTTTTTTTTTTAAAAAAAAAGAAGAAAAAAGTAAAGTCAAAGTCCTAATTGCCTAAATTTAAATACTTCGTTTGTGATTCATGCCACAAATTCTCTGACTTTTTTTTCCACATTCATTGCTGGTTTACTTAAATAGCTACGGTTTATGTTCTCTGTTTATCTTTAGGTCCAGTCATTTAGCTGGTTTAGCATTTTCCCAGATTTCTCTCTCTCTCTCTCTCTTTTAAACAAAATCCTTTTATTAGTTATTGTATTGAAATGAAATAGGATGGGTTTGGTGACCTTTCAATGTATATTTCCATCTCATGCCATGACCTTATCTAACAGTGTGTGTGTGACTCACATGGCAGTGAAGAGAGTTCACACTTCAATACATGGTTAAATCCAAAAAGCAATGGGCGACACCTCACCTCTTATTTTCCTACATCTTTTCTGAAGTGAAGAGACACTTGCAGCAGCTCGAGGCAGCCAACGTCCTCTGGGTTTTAGATAGCAAGAGAAATCTTTGGCGCTTTGTTACCCACTGGTGTCTTTTCGCAACAGCCGTTTGTTCCCTGTTCTAATCTCTGTCACGATCATGAGAGGTAAAAAGCTGTGAAAACTCATGTTGGTGGCCATTGGGAAACATGGAGAATGGAAAGTCGCTTGTTTGTGAAGCCTGGCCAGGAAATAGACACAGCACGACTGCCAGAGGACGACGCAGAGAAGGCCATCTGGACACCTTCGCAAAAAGTGTTCTTCTTATTATTATTCTTTTACTTACGGTATAAACATACAACTACTAATTTTTTTAAAAACTTGCAACAAAACCCTTTCAGCAGCAATAAGCTAAAGAAAGTTTATGTTTAATTAAAAATTGGGTAATTTCTGTTTCTCAAGGGAGTGGATGAGGGAAGTATGCTTGCACAGAACGTTTGTCAATGTTTCCATCCACGGCAGAAGCTGTAGTGCTACCACTAACGGCGTGAGACGTGGGGGCATCAGCCTCTGCTCCATACGTGAGTAAGTGTTTCATGAAGACTGTGCCTGGAGACTGTGGATATCAGTATTTTGGAGGTTAATGAGAGTCTCTGTGACCTTGGTTAGATGCAGCCTGGCAGCCATAAAGTGCTAGATCGCTCTGAAGCCACCTTGAAATACTGAAAATTTTACATGTTTACCAGAGGGTAGTTCAAAGTTCCACTGGTGTGCTTGCTCCATGACCCAGGAACTCTGAGCTCTTCCAGCAATCCTCAGACATGTGTCCTTCCTCGGCTGGCCATCTGCCTCTCTATGACCCCGTTTTTGCCATGACCATTTCCGGTCATGACTTTGTCGCAGACCTCAAATACGGGTTTCAGTAGAACTTGCGTCCAGAAAGGCATCGCCTTCAGCTCACTCCATCTTCTGTGCCGTCCCATTTTACACTATCATATCCTATGCTGTGTGCGTGCATGTTTTCTGACATTAAAATAAACGAAAAGTTGCCATTTAGAAAGAGGAAATGATAGGGGTGAAATAGAGTTGATGGTCTTGGTGAAATATTCTTAAAAAGTAGGGAGAATCCCGTCAGTCATTTTAGCCCAATTTCCTGATACAGAGAATTTCCTCAGTGACGGAGAATTCTAATAACAAAGAGTCTGCTCGACCGAACTCTAGACGGCCTCCTGTAACGTCTCCTAGGTCCATCTGTGCACTTCCTTAAAAAGCCCAGTCTTACTATGACCCCGCTAAATCAGTTTAGCAAGAAACCCCCATCCACCATATCTGATCACTCTTGATATCTGCAGGGTTTCTCATCTTTTACCGCCCCCAGGTGATGTCTGATCACCTGGCCTGTCTTCACAAGGACTTGTTAGGTCATTTCAGCCAGAGTCCCCCTGAGCCCTGATGTTCCCTTTTAGTAAGTTTCCATCCACTGACTGCCTCCCTGCTTACGCTCACTCCTCAGTTGTAAGTTCCCCATCTGTGTTCAGAAGTGAGCCTGGGTCCATAGTGAGACCTCTGTTGCCGTCCTCCTGAACAGAGCCTCTTTTCACTGCCTTAAGTTCTGTCCAGCTCTGCTTTTCCGTGGACACTAGCTCGAGGTCTCATAGGAATGAAAGAAATATTTATGTCAAGAAAGAGTTTGTAGCATGAGAAATAGTACGTAAAGTTCCAAATGGCTACCTACCTTCCCTTCTAATAAAAATTACAAATTGTTAAGTTCTTGTAATCTTGTTATTTCCAATAAGTTCCATTATAATCCCAATATTGTTTTTACAAATATTAATCGTTCCCAAAGACTTCACATAGTTTGGTACAGATTCTCTCTCTCCCCACCCCCTACCTCCTCCTCCTCCTCCTCCTCCTCCTCCTCCTTCCTCCTCTTCTTCCTTCTCTCTCTTTCACCTTTGTACTATTCTTATGATGTCAGAAGTGGGAAAAAGTTATTTCCTTTTAGAAATGGAGAAAATGTCCAGGCTTCACCAGAAGTTAATGAGGTGGGGATTAAATGAGAGCCGTGGATTCCCAGGCCATAGCTCATAGGTGGTTCACATTTTTCATGGGTTCCTCATTAGAAATGTCTAGGAATAGTGAGGAAAAAAAATGGTAATAAAGTTATTGTTACTGGAAATTTTCAAATTGTCCATGGAGATGCTTCTTTTTAGGAAAGAATATTCTGTGAATCGCAGTTCCTTGCATGAACCCCTCTAAAAGGAAATAAAAAAAAAAAAAAGAGTTTAAAGGGGATGTCCAGAGAATAGTCTTCTGGGACTATAGTAAATTAACTCTTAGTCAACAGGGGAATTTCTCAAACCATCTTAACACTTAACCAGAACGGCACCTGTCAGCACTGTCTGCCTTTCAGGTCAGAAACATTTGCAAGTATAGCCTGAAATGTGAAGTGTCTACCACTCCCTCTTAAACAGCTACTTCATCCCTTCAAGAGAACTGAACCTAAATAGTGGGACTTTGCATGTTTGACTAATTACTCATTTCCTGCCAAGCCAAAACCTAACAGTTACATGAAGACAGTTACAAGGATGGGTAGCTAGTTGTGTATTATGAACCTGTTTCAAAGAATTCAAGCTCCTCTGAAATATTTCTATTTAAACAAAGGCCAAATGCAGACTTAATCTCTTAGAGTGTGTCTATACTCCAGGAAACTTCTTTTAAAACTACTATCGGAAATTTCCTTCTGCAACCAATTAGCTAAAATGACTCTATTAGTGTTAGTTATTTTTGCAGTTTATAGTTCCCATGACCAATCACAGTTGTGCAGATAAAATTTGAAAGGACATTGTTTGTTAGTGTTTCACCTAAAACGATAAGTAGACTGAAAATTGCCAACATTGTTTGGATTGATACATAACACGGAGTGGTATTTGAGGTATTTACCTGGTGTGTCAGACTTTAGGTAAAATCACAGAAAAATATTCCAGAGAGAATTTCTTGAATTCTTCTGGAATTCTGGAAAACAGCCGCCCTGTTAAAAGTTATAAAAGTCATAACCACCATACCGAGTCATTTTGGCATCTCATAAATTTTATTTTGAAATAAATCAATACGACATTTTCATAGAATAAATTATATTTTCATGACTTGATTGGATATCAAGTAGATACAAAATATTTGATTTGCTACCTAGTAGATACAAGAGTAGAAGAAAAAGGAAGAAATAAGGGTTAAGTCTCTCTCTTGCCAAAGATGAACATAGCTAGACATTGGTTAGAGCCATGAAAACAGATTTTTTTTTTTTCAGTGACTATATGATGGCAGGAGAAAGAGCTAAACTCCATTCAGGTTTGCAATTTGCACACAGGTACCTGGGCATTTGAAAGGGAGAATGGAGGGGTAAGGGAGGCAGAGAGCGAGTAGGGCCTTACGTAGAGTTAGGGAAGTAAAACGTTTATAAATGGTCGGCCAGGGCAAGTGATCAGTGTCTGCTCGCTGGCAGTTCTGGAAGCTAGGGTTCTTCCTCCCACAGAGACTGGGAGACAGAGACCCCATCCTTCCTGATGATGACATGTCAAAGGAACAGCTTTCAGATCCTTGAGAGAGACACTCCTAGGTTGTAGGAGGTACAAAGTCATCTCTGAGGGACAGAGGAAGGATTCTCAGTTGTAAACCGTTTTTAGTGGATGCGCTCAGAAAGGGAGGTCAGAAGCTTATCGTCAGATATTGTCGGAGCAGAAGGTAAATTCTCCACAGCCCTGGCCTTTTCTAGGCAGAAGCACAGCACCCCCGCCCCCCCCCCCTCTCACCTCTGACCTCTTATTCCCTCTTACTGTATCTGACAGTTTGAACTATAGGAAACAGAAACTATAACTGTAGGTATGTTGAGCAAAAATGGTTTTAATACAGGAAATTATGCGCTTACACAAATGTCAGAAATGATACAAGATCGAATTCAAGGCTGAGCTCCAGGGCTGACCCCAGACTGACCTCACTGGGCAGCTATCGCCTCTGAGGCCTTTAGGAGAGCTGCAGGTTCTAGAACAATTTCTGGTGCTGCGATGCAGGTGTTAGAACGCTGGAATCAGGAACTTGTCCCTGCTGCCTCCGAGCCTGCCTTCCGGCACGCAGGGCGCTAGAGAGCAGACTCCTGCGGCGACGAGCTGGGCGCTGCCCCTAGCCCTGCAGAAGCCGCACAGCGCCCCGCCTCCCGCCCCCTTGCCTGCCCGCAGGCATGCGGGGATGGTTTCGGCCTTGCGGTCCTTCCAACTCTTCTGACCGACAGGAACTAACTGTGCCTAGAAATCCAGATACGAAGGTGTCTCTGTGTCTTTCCATCTCCCGTCTTTCAAAGACGCGAGTCCATACTTGTTCCGCCAAAGTGCTAAACATTCCCGGGCTTCGGACATCATGCGTGCCATAGGCCAATCCCGTGCTTTTTGTGTGGTTCCCCGTCCAAAAGGGAGTCTCTGTCTCACGGGTGACATTGTTGGAGGAACTGTGCATATGGAGCTTTGGGAGCACATCGAATTCACGATAGCTGGGCTCAGTGAAGGGCCCCGGTGCTGCCTGGGAAACGGTGACTACGAGGTTGTTCACTGGGGAGGAGGCACAAGGTCCTCCGAGAGGGAGCAATGCATGGGAAAATGTGGGATTAAGAAAGTGTGGTGAGCTAAAGGCGGAACAAGTTGCTCAGTACAGCCCTGATGTAAGTAAGGGTGGTGGCTCTCACTCTAGAAAACTATGGTTGGAGACAGACCTTATCTCCAAGTAGGAAGCTCTGACTCCTGAAAGAATAACGTGGTTACACAAATGCCACGTGGCCTCTCTCCAGCTTTGCTTGTAGTAGTTCCTATAGCAACTAGGTCCAGGCCTGTGACACCCAAGACCTGCCTCCCTGACGAATACTTCCCCTCTAAGCTTCCAACTCTGTTTATGTCTTAAGCTTAAAAGAAACAGAATATCTTTTTTGCTGTTGATGTGCACGTTTAATTTTCTGATGCGTTTAACAGATGCTAGGAGCCGGCTTGCGTGCCAGGCACCATGCTCGGTGTGTGTGGGGGGGAAGCAGGTGCTCGTGTCTGCGCTGAGGCCTTTCTCGTGAGGAGAAGGATGTGCAGACACCATCTGGAGGACTAGTGTGCAGAACGCCCCTGGGGGACCAGAAGAGAGCTCTCCTAAGTCTCTTGGTGACATCAGCAGAGGCTTCTGGAAGAAGCAGCGCTTTACCTGAGAAGTAAAGGCTGATTTAACATGTGGGAGTGGAAGGATGTTCTAGGAGAAGACATGGCTTTTCATCATCTGTCCGCAGGGAGAGCACTGTGGATATTGGGGGAATATATGGGAAGGGCGATTTGGGATGGGGTAGCAGTGTGAGGATGCCATCAGAATATGACAAGGCAGACGCTGACCTCGAGAAGGGTCGGGGTGTGAAACTGTGCAGTGAAAGCTGCAAGGACTATGAGGATGCCCACAGGAGAGGCTTTCTGAAGTCCAGGGAAGGCAGCGAGGGCTTTGCTGGCGGCGGGGTGGGGATGGGGTGCTCAAGGCTTGGATTTGAAAAGAGCACAGGGACGAAGCCCCAGGTTTGCTGAGCGATGCGAGCTGCTGAGCAGAGGTAACATCAAGGTGCTCCAGCTGCCGGGAGGTGGGAACTTGAACCTGCCTTTAGCAGAGGCGCAACTCTGAGGGTAGCAGAAGTAGCGCTGGGCACAGAACTGGCTGTATTATTAAAAGCTGAAAATACCAGGGGGCATTTACGAGAGTGGGATAGAGAGCGTAGCAGTAAACGCTATCAGTTCAAGTACTGGTCCCGTCTGTAATTAGTTCTGTGATGCTGGACACGTCCCAGTCTGATGCTCTGCAGCTATAAAGAAAAGGCAGTAAGATTTCACGCCTGTAAGGCCACCTCCCGTTCTCAACTGCTACGCGTCTTTAAGACACGTGGAACATTTTAGTGGGTTTTGTTGTGGTGTTATTATTATTTGGCCTCAAGAAGACAGAATTAAGTTTGGGAAGCTGGGATTTACATCCAACATTTCAGTTGTGTGACGTGCCAGCTTCCCGACCTTGAGAAAATGATTTACTCTTCCTGTGCCTGAGAAGATATTTCGAATGAAATGGAGAGTGACACCTTGTAAGGTTGATGGAGGAGAAGAGATGGGGACCTGCTGACGGCGAAGAGAGGTTGGCAGCAACGTTCCTTTAAAATCTCTGTGCTCAACACAGGGTCTCAGGATGACCCCAGACTTAGGGAATAAGAACCTGCATCTTAATAGGACACCAGAGCGACTTCTGTGCCCATCACTGAATGCCGTGTCTCATCAGAACTGTCTTTAACCTGCTGACAGTGACGGAGGACCAGGAGCTCTGAGGGGTCCCAATGTCTCAGACTCACAACTGGATCTTATTCAATGAAACATTGTTCCTGATCAATGATAAATATAAAGATAATTTCAACCAACAGCTCTGCTTTTAGAAGAAACCAGGCGAGACGGAATACTGTTAACTTCACCCAGGGGTGTGTCGATGAGACTTGAACGATCAATGGCACCGAGAATTTTAGCTCAAAAAGAGAGAAAATCTGTTGAACGTTATATGGCAAATTCAACAATAAGAAAAATAATGACCATAGACCAAGCAAACAACTTGACCGTAAGCTTATGAGAGACCTTGACGCAGAACCACCCAGCTAAGCTACCACTGGAAAAATTTCGAGAAAATAAGTCTGTAGTTTTAAGCTGTTAAAAATAATAAATAAAACAAAACAGTATAATAAAATCTGTGCTGGACAGTGTAGAGAAATACATTCTAATGCAAATGGATAGTATAATAAAGTAATTTTTTTGTAGTCTGGGATCAAAGCATGCCAAAACGAGAAATTTACTTTTGAATTTTAAGAAGTATATGGAACCACATTCTAGAAAGATAGTGGCATCCGTAACGTCCACTGATATTTTCATGTAAAACATTTTAGATGATAAAAAGGTGATAGCCTATTTTTCTACTCTGGAAAGAAAAAATAAACTCTACAGCAGACAAATTTTATGAGCCCATTTCAGAATTGGAGAAGAGGATTTCTCGATGCCTTGTGAGTAAAGCCGGAAGACGACAAGTGCCAAGCGGACATTTCTTGGAATTGTCGTGAGCTCTGAATAGGAAATCCCAGGATATGTTTCTGTTCCAGGTTTCTGCATGTGCCGCCGTGAAGGGACCATCCCAGATCCTGCGCTCTGTAATGTGATCGCTTTTCTCGGGAATTCCTCCAGTCCCTGATACGTAGCTGGAGGAGTGTGGACCACCGGAGGTCATGTTTTATGTGTTGCTATGGAACTGTCTAAATGTTTTGAACAGAACAGTAGTACATGGCCAAACAGTGGTTGAACGCCATGAAATTATGGCCACTAGAAATCACTTTCACATCTCTGAAATGTAAGCTTCTGATTTAAAAAAAAAAAAAAAGGCATGTCTTTAATAAACAAATTATCCTTTATTGCACTAAATTAGATCCTAGATGGAGCTATGAAGACTTCAAAGGAGCTTTAGACGGTTGCGCATCCCGAAGACCATAACTAGCAAATGCGCAAGGTGATCAGGCAAGGCCAAGTGAGGGGCAAGCTGAATGCAGAAAGAGGTTGGTCGTCTCAGGGATCTCTATTATAACATTGCTGTAACAAATAGGGCCGCTTTAAGTCTCACCCCAGCCGTGTGGTTGGAAGTACACAAGATAACTCTGTTCCGGGCTCACAGAAGTGACCCAAACACAGTCCCCCTCTTCTGACTCCCTTGTTTTCAGCAGTGAGACCCCAACCGCTCAGCTACTCAGGCTTTGATGTTTTCTTTCTCTGATTCCAATAATTGTTTATGAAACTTCATTCAACTTTAAATCAGGAGTTACCCACTGTAAAATGTACCTACTTCCCCACTTCATTACAGGTAAGGTAAGGTTCATTTAAATAAGAAGTACAGCTCTCCGGTGCACTTTTTTGAATAACAGTTCTGTGAATGCTAATTTCTTCTGCAGATTATATCCACGCCAGTTTCCTCTCTGAATGAACGTTTTTCATATGTGAATTCAAAACACACCAAGCCTACGTCACAAGCTGCCCAGAGTGAACAGGAACTAAGTACAGCTGGGCCTCTGTGGCTTTCTTGTTTTCTTTCCTTTTTTCTCTTCTTGCTATTGAATGCTTTTATTTTTTTAATTAAAGAGGGGACAAAATGTTTCTCACAAGTTCTTTTGCCTGCACCAAGATATTCAAAATAAAAAGTTGAAGACTTTCAAAAGAGTGAAGTTTTACTTTGTGAAAAGGCAGGAAAATCCATTCCTCTCAATGTCTGGTTCAGTTTCACTAACAGTAGGAAGAATGCATTTCACGCCGCTTCTCTATTTTCTCATCCACCCTGCCTACCAGGAGAGGAAGGCACTTTCCCTCTTTTCTTTGTGGTTCTTTGTTAAAACAACATAAAAAAAAATGTTTAAAAAAATGTTTCCTATTAAATCAGTTTCTTATTTTTTAAGACATGCCACCACCTGGAAATTCTTATCTGGAATACTCCTTAGAAAGTATGGGAGATCTAGAACAAAGTATAAGACGTAGTGGAAGTTTAAAAATATCTGTCAAGTGAAACATTGCCTCAGTATTATTTCCAAACCTCGGACTACCCAATTTTCCTTTCTTCTTTTTGAGATCATTGATATTCAATGGAAGAAAGCCTTTTAAAGGTCTGACCTGCAAGGAAATTATGTTAAAAGATGTTGGTGGTGAAGCATGCTCAAAGAGAAGCCGTTATCAGTGAACACACTGACAACCAGCCGTGTTTGGCCACGTCTCTGTGGTCTTCCTGCCTGTACCCGGCTGAGTGAGACAGATCCTACTGAGGACAAAAATCTCCTGATGCTTGCTGTTCTAGGCTGTCGAATTTCTGAAGAAGGAAGTGGATTAGTCAACTATGTCATCCATGATCGCAGAAGTATGACACAGAGATAACTGATACTGTGTGTTTCATCAAATGACAGTGTGCCCGTTGCTATTTGATAATTTGGGGAGGTTTCGTGTTTTACTTATCCTTTTGGCACAACCTTGTTGTCTTCCTTTGGTCGATGACTTCAAAGTGGTTGCTCAAAATAAAAGAATAACAAAATGTATAATTAAAATTATTTTAAGTCTGTAAAGTAATAGATTCTGTACCAGGGTACTTGGGTGATTTTGCCACCCAAGGAATATTTGACAACTTCAGGAGACATATTTGATCATCATGACTGAGAGGGGGAGAGGCTAAAGGCGTCTGGCCAGAGGCCAGGTGTGCTGCAGTGCGTAGGATGGCCTCCCACAAGAAAATGTCCCAGGTATTGAAGTTGAGAAACCCTATATTATGCACATTGCTGTGAACAAAGACCTAATAGACATGCTATAATCCTGAGGATTTTTGTCCTTTTTAGATCACAAAATTGTTTTTTCCATATGCTTTTAGAATTTCATTACCGAGCAAATAAAACGATTAGTTATGTTATACCCAGTTTGAAACTGCAGGACATAATTATATTTTTTTGAGACATGAAAAGGAGATGCATTTCCTCTTCTATTTGTGTTTTAAGTTCCATTTACCTTCTCCAACGCATTCATAAACCTCCCAATAGAGGCCGTCTTCAAACTCGAGAGTAGGTCATATGCATTTTGCAAGGGGAACAAAAGTTCTATTTCACATTGAAGTTATAAGTATTGCAAACATTATTATAGCCCATATTATACTGAATTATTAAATTGTAACACCTCTGGACTTTTGTTATCTTGTTGAAGTATAAGAGTAGAGAGAGGTATATGATATCATTGCGCCAGTAAGCGTCACTGCGTTTCTAATTGTAATAAGCAACGGGTATCTTGAAAATTCTCTTCCTCTCATCTCTCCCACTGTGACAGGAAAAAGGAGATCTGGCAGAAAACTAGAAAGGATATGGATGCAGTTCACTCAGAGAAATCAAGTGATACTGCATTACTTAGCCATAGCTAACAGACTGTACTGGAGGAAAACTAATTTCAAAGAAATAAACTGATTAATATACCGTACCTCCATCCCTATTTGGAACTAGAAAATATATGGACATACATCTTTTACAAAGCTGAGGGTAAAAATGGCATCACATGTCAACAGACAGTGAGCTAAATCCCGGTGGCCGGTCCCTCTTTCACTGTGATTATTGACTCTCAGATCCTTTTCCAGGTAGGCTGACATCGTGGATTCCCTTCTGAACAGACTTAGGGAAAATGCCACCCCTGCCTCCAATTTCGTGTCTCCCTTGACGCCCAGGCCCTCACACAGCACCACTTGGACACAGGGACTCACATCTTTCCAAAGGCAGACCCTTCCGTTCCGTCCTTCCCATGGGAAACTCCTGAAACTAACAAAAACCCAGCGGTCTCACCAGGTACAAGCAAAAGTCCAGACACCGTTCCATTGCTAGTCTTTTCCATCCCTGGCCAATGCTGCTCACCCACTGACTCAGAAAAATGGCACACGGCGCTGCTCAGCCTATGTGTAAATTTCTAATCGAGAATATGCATTTGTTTGTTTGCTTTTTTATTTATTTCACCAATAATATTTTAAATTTTTTTCAATTATAGTTGACATGCAATATTCTTCTCCTTTTTGACGGGAATCTGTATCCAGAATATTTATTCTATGCATTTAGATTCATAATGTCAGCATAGATGTGATAGATAAATATTTTGTTTACATTTACATAACAGGAGCGCCATTATAGAGATTTAAGAAAAATAAATGACCTCTTCCAAAATACAATAGAAAAGTCTACTACTGGTGCAGAAAACTACTTAAGATATTTAGAAACAGTTTTCCCTAACTCGTTCATTTCAAACTCCCTGGCGTTCAGTTTTAACCAAGGCATGCTGTTAAATGGGGGCAAAAAAAAAAAAAAAAGGCTTTTTAATAAAAGGGAAATGGAGTAAAAAGTAAATATTACAGCACAGATGTTATTAGCCAAGACTAGTCAAAGAAGAATTTTGATTAGTCTAGAACTTTTGGAGAATCTAGACCAGCTGAGATCTTTACTTTTAATTGCACTGAAGAACTAAGGCATTTGAGGATGCTCTCACACGTGTATCTCCCGTCTGACCACTCTCCTAAATAGCGCGGCCATGCGCCCAGCTGCCCACCCACTGTCTTCACTACCCAGGAGTCTAACAGGGACCTCAGACTTCTGTGAGAGAGCCGAACCCTGTCTGTCTCTCTCCCACACTTCCCTGTCTAAGTTCATGGCAACACCCTTTTTTCTGTTCCTTAGGCCAAAACCCTTGGGGTTGGTCTTCATTCTTCTTGAAATTTCTCTGTCGTCCTGCATAAAACCCAGGAGCAGCCTTGCAGGTTTCATCTTCAAGATGTACCCAGCCCGGACTATATCTCACTACCTCCACGGACATGGCCCTTGGACCAGAGCATCATCTCTCGCCTGGATTATCGCAGTTGTCCCCTATCTGGTCTTCTTTGGGTCCCTAGACGAATTCCAAAGCAGGTTCTGTAAGTTAGGTTGCTAACCCACCCCGCCCCCCGCTCCAGTGATGTGCCATTTCTCTAAAGTAAATGTCAACATTCTTATAAGAGTCTGGAAGGCCCTTTGAAACATATCCCCTCATTCTTTTACCTGTTTGACCTGACTACGTGTCCTGCCAAAGCCTGCTTCATGGAAGTGTGACCCGTGCAGTCACACAGAGCCCTATGCTCAGGTGCCCTGTGCATGGTTCAAGGCTCTGCTCCAACTATCTCAAAATTCTGAATAATTCCGAGCAAGGAGCCCCGCACTTTCATGTTGCACGAGGCCACAAGTTACACAGCTGGTCCTGTCTTCTATTACTCATCTCCTCAGCCACTACCCTGAAGCCGACGCCTCACGCAGCATCCACACGAGCACAGTGGATGCTGTCTGTCCTCTCTCTGCGCCTTGGTACTTGCTGCTCCCTCTGCCTGCCGCTCTCTTCCCTGGAGAGTTGATGGGGCTCACACTTTATCTCCTTCAAGTCTTTTTCTAATGCTAATTTTTCAATGAGTCTTACTCTGACCACATCATTTATATTGCAAGCTGTCTTCCTATTCTCCTTACTCCAATGCATTTTTTCCTCATTTCTCTTATGACCTTCTTGCCTATTAAGATTTTTGTTAGTTATCAATTATCTGTATTTCCTCCTCTTGAATATAATAAGCTTCATGAAGGCAAGGATCTTTATCTGTTTTTCTCACTGCTGTATACTATGAGCCTGATACATAGTAGGCACTTAACTATATATTGCATGAATGGATAAGCCTTGAAAATTGATATCGGGGTCCAAGATACAACCTCTATAGTTAATTATATGTGATATGGGATAATAAGCTACATTTAGTTTTCATTAAAGAATGACTCATTTAATTCACAATTTTTTTGTCGTATCCATATGCTACTTGTTTTATTATAATTCAGAAAGTGACATATTAAGATCCTCTAAATTTCACCGACATTTGGGAAAATTTCAGTTTATATAAAAATATCCATCTTTAGGCCGATTTTGAAATAGGGAATATTTTGAGCATGGGGCATAGGTGACTTTGCAACAGAAATGTAAAAACCTAGTAAATTGGGATTCCTCAATTAAAACAAATAAAATACATACTCCTCCATTCCCCCTGTTCCCCATCCCCCCGCTGCCACCCCCCGCCCCCCATAACTAAGTTTAAGTACACAAATAACTCTTTGGCTTGTAAAACTGAAACCTGTTAGTGGAAATGGCTGCGTCTGGACAGAACTGGAGGCAGAAGTGAACGGCCAGACCTGACTTAGCTTTACTGAGTTTCACTTCCTTTGACTGCAGCTCTCAGCCCGTGGCCCCCTTGTCCCTTCACAGTCTGTGTGTGCCGCACATTGGGACTTCTTGTCCATCAGCAGGCACATCTTGTCCTGTCTTGAGCCCTTGTGCAGATGTGTGTCGGTACAGAGATGGCAAGCTGCCAGCAGGTCTCAGCCCTTCCTCTCTGGACATTTTTTATTTTTGTTTTTCCCATAAATTATGAATTTTGTCATTTGAATCTCTGCTATCTGTTGATGATCTTATTTCCCATTTTACTGAGCAAATAGAGGCAATTAGAGGAGAATTTCTACAGTTCCCACTACCATATCTACCAACCTCTGGCCTCCGTGCCCACATATTCTGCTTTCTCTCTTGTTCCCGTGGAGGAATTGTCTGAAGTCCAAGGCCAGTTCCTCCCTTTCTAGAAGGATATTGCTCCAGTACTTCGCTTCTTTCCGGAATTTTGACCCTGCTAGTGTGACCCTTCTCATCAGTGTGTAAATATGAATTGAGTCTTTGTCTTTTCCTTTTCAGCTACTGCTCCATTTTTTTTTTTTTGTCTTTTTATGGTAAATCTTCATACGAGAGTCAACTGTGGTATTTCCACTTCTCTAATCCCATTTTATCTTGAGTTACGCTTTTGCTTTCAGTATTTGCAGAAACTGCCTTTGTCCATACTACTTAAGACCTTCATAATAACCAAGATCTACACTCAATCCTTCCCCTTCTCTGCAGGTTCCTCGTCATGCCCTACTTAATTCTGGGGTGGCCCAAAGCTCAGTTGTCAAATCTCTCTGCTGTTTTTCTTAATTCCCAAGTGATCTCATTCATTCTTATGGTTTTAATACCATCCATATGCTGAAAACTCTCTAAATTTATGCCTCTTTCTGGATATCTTCCCTTTAACTTGAACGTTTAATCAATCTCTCCAAGTTAGGATGTCCATAGATCCCATCAGTCTTCCTTGCTCTTGCAAAATTCTTCTTGGTCTCCATGGACATATAAGAACTCTGTTTTTCTAGAGTTCAGGCCACAATCTTTAACGTCAATCTTGATGCCTTTCAGCTATAGTCTATAGTACATCCTGTTAGCTTTGTCTTCAAAATATTCAGAATCTGAGTCCTACTTATCACATCCAGTGCTGCTAACCTTATCTAAGACATCATTATTTTTTGCTTGGATTATTGCAGTAAACTCTTATCTAATCTCCCTTTTTTAAGTCTTCCATCTCATCTTTCATCTTTAGACTATTTTCCATATACCAGCCAGAGTGATCCTCTAAAAAAAAAAAAAGTTGGTTATTTACTCATCTGCTCAAAATCCTCCACCGACTTTCCGTTTTACTCAGAGCAGAGCCAAAGTCACCACAGTGTCCTACAAGACTCTAAGCAATCTGACCTCTATAATCTCTAACTTTGTCTTCTTCACCCACACTTCTTCCTTGACCATACCAGGTATATTTTTTTTGCAGAAATTGTTTCCCCCACTCAGAAGACTATTTCCTGGATGTCTGCATGATTTTCTTCCTTATTTCTTTTAGATTTCCCTTACACTTCTCAGTAAAATCTTCTCCGGCTACCATATGTATATTGTAATCCTTCAAATTACTTTATCTTCCTTGCCTGCTTTATTCCCAGTGACAATAATTACAGTCATCCACCATTCTACATTTTTACTTGTTACTTTTTAAAAATTGTTTGTCTCTTCACACTAGAATATAACTCACGCAGGGGCAGGTATGTTTGTATTTTTGTCCACTACTGTTTCTCTGGTATCTGGAACAGTGCTTGCCACCCACCAGGGACTCAGTAAATATTTAGTAAATAAGTAAATTTTGTATATTTTCATGATATACATATATAATTATAGTCTTTGTTAAGTAGATAGAGTTATAGATCTTATTTTAGGTCACCAAAAGTGAATTAGAACAAAGAAAGATGAATTATCTTTAGTATATTTTTTTAAGTGAGACTATTTTAGGATATATGTCAACTGTTTATTCAACCCTGCAGAGCGGTTTCCTACAACTCTCCTACCTAGCCTCATTCGTCTCTTTTCCTGTTTTATTTTTCTTTTTTGTTTGGCTTAGAAGGCATATTCTGTAACTACACCATGTGTCATCTTTACTAGTTATTTTTCTAACAGTTACTTTGAGCTTAAGAGTTTACATGGGCTGGTAGCAGTTCTTTGATGCTGGTCACTTACAGGGCCCATGCTGACTCTGCTCACACTCAGCAGGTGGAAAATGAACAGGACCTTAAGAAAAAGGGAGAAACTGCTCGATGTTACGTAACAACCTGCTTTTCCACAGTTGAATCATCCCCAAATGTGCAGATACTCCAATTTTCAGTTATATTAGTCTAGTTATCCTTTACTGAAACATGAAAGCAAAAAATCAAAAAACAAACAAACTTAGAAGAGTGCGTGAATGATCAATGTGTTTTTTATAATCACTTATGATATATCTGAGTTAGCATGTCTCTTTATTTTGTGTGTGTATATGTGGTGTGTGTGTATGTGTGTGTGTGTGCGCGCCTAGTTTTTAAATGCATGTGATACTGCTCAAGAGATGGGGATTGTCCTTGAGAAATCCCCAGTATTTCATCTTGGAAGCTGAGCATCTGGGTTCCCTACTGACTCTTTTGACTCTTGGCCAGAAGTAAATGGCATGGAACTCTTGTGAAAGTGACTAATGGTGAGAGACTTATAGTTCTTGGAATCTATGACACTTGACTTGGTATTTATGGATGACTTTCTTTAGGGTCCCTAGACTCCATTTAAGGTGTGCGAGGAATCCTGGATTCATTATGTTGTCATTCAGTGAGTTCCCCCCAAATGTTTGCTCTTGGACCTAGTCACTGAAAGGGTTAGTGAGCAGACCTCATGTCATCGTCTGAAAACTACGGAGAAAGACAATAGGTGGCCCCCTAGCAGGTTCTGTTTTCGTCTGAAAACTACGGAGAAAGACAATAGGTGGCCCCCTAGCAGGTTCTGTTTTCTGTGGAGACTATGTAGGTTGGTCACGTGGAGGTAAGTCAAATGACTTGGTCTCGATCTTTTTCTACCATGATTTTGTGATCTCATACTGATCACTACATGTATGAGTACTGTAGTCACGTGCTTTTTCTTCATGTGGTTTCCTTGCATTTGTTTGGTGTCTTAATCTCTTTGACTCTATATGTCTTCAGATTTGTTGATAACATTTTATTAATTTTTAGTTCAATATGAACTGGTTAGTGTGTAGTTACTATTGACATGTTACACATGCATTTGTGCATAACAAGTTGTTTATAAAGATAGAAATAGACACCAGAACCTTGTCCATTATGGCCAACCAGGCCCATAGGGATTCAACTGGTAGCTTCGTAAAATCAAGGGAAGTTACTGAGATTGACTGTATCTATACTATACACCCCTTGTAGTTTACTAAATATAACTTATACATACTCAATTAGTAATTTATTTTATTCAGAAGCTATTTTTTAGTTCCCATGATATTTTAGGAATTGTTCTAGATGCCAGAAGATTAGCAGAGAATAAAAGACAAGTTTCTACTGAGGTGGAACCGACATTCTAGTGGTAATGGTGGGTCAGACAATAAGCAAGATAAACAGGGAGTAGCATGCTCGGTCGTGATGTTTGAGCTGTGGGAGGAAAACAGTAGAGGACAATGTTGGAGAGTGGGTGTCAGGGAAAGCCTGACAGAGGGTACAGTGTTTGAGCAGAGACCTAAGAGAAGTCGGAATGCAAATTATGGAACTATCCCAAGGAAGGGCATCTGGACAGGAAGAAGCAGGTCCTAAGGCTCCATGGCAGGAGATGATGAAGTGATGGATGATGGTGAGAAGAATGGGAGAGGTAAAGTACTGTTGTTAGTAGGGCCAGATATTGCAGGACCCACCTAAGAGTCTGTGTTTTATGGGAATTCTAAGTGAGATGGGAGCCACTTATTTCCAAGGAAGAAAATTACAGGGTTTTATTTATAGTTTTAAAAGAATCTTCTGTGCTTTGGAAAATAGACTTATGGGAGAAAGGGGTGTAAAAATGGAAGCAGAGAGATGAGGTAGGAGAGTGTGGGAATCCAGGAGAAAGCTGAGGCCACTTGCTCTGGGATTAGGGCACTAGGAAAAGAGATGGTTGTAAGAAGTAGCCAGATTCACAATAAAACCCGGACATCAAGTGGGTGCAATTTGTTAAAAAAGCTGGTATGAGAGGAAGAGAGTTGTCAGGGATAATGGTAAGGCTTTTGGTTGAGCAACTAGTGAACAGTGGTGTCACTGATGTGGGGGAAAGTTTGGGGGAAGAAATAGTTTTGCGGATTGGGGTGGGAATCGAGGGTTCAGTTTGATGAATGTGAAATTTGCAAAGCCCATTAGGCATCCAAGAGGAGATAGTGAATAAGACGTGGGGGTCTGGATTTTAGGAGAGAGGTGAGAGATGCAGATATAAACTTGGGGGGCATCAGCCCACAGATGAGACTTTGCGGGAGCAGCTACAGAGTAGGTGCAGATAGAGAAGAGGGGGACCTCAGTACCCAGGGCTTTGGGAAGAAGGAGATGATCCAGCAAAGAAGGGGAGAGGCATGGGGAGAAAGTCTAGAGAGTGAGATATCTTGGAATGAAGCAAAGAAAGTAGATATTTTTATAAGGAGGAGGTCTATATGTGTTTAAAAAAAACAGCTGATATATCAAGAAAAAGAAGGAATAATAATTAACCATTGGAATTTGAAATATGAAGATCCTTAGATCAGTAGCAAGGTGTGATAAGATGTTCAAGTTTCTAAGTCGCAAAGATTAATTCTTGGCAGAAAACCTTTTTCTTCTTAACTAAATGTGAGGGTTTCTCGCCTTCATGTCATTGCTCAAAATTCAGATTTAAGAGAGTTCATTCATGGTCATACTTACAAACATTTTTTTTTCTATAGGATAGATAATGTAAGGCAAATTTTGAAACCCAAATCAGTTTACCTTTCGGTGGCCATGTCCCGAACGTGTTCTGTTTCAAGTTTCTTGTTAGGACCCCTTCCCATCACTGTTCCACCTATGTGCTCATTACGTGGGATGCTAATTTTTCAGAAGTCTTGAATTCTCTAGAAGGGACAGATTCATCTCAAAGTATGTCACTGCTCAGTATATTAGTGATCTAAATCCTATTTCCTAAGGGCAAGTTCATTTATCATCCTTTTCTGTCCCAGAACTTCAGTTGGCAGCTTGCCATAGAGTCAGTGGTTGGTTTTTCAGTGGGAAAAATGCAACATTACGAGTTCTTCACATGTTAAAGAAGAAAGCACCTTTGGAAAGGGCAAAAGGTCAATGCGTTGCTGTTAGGGGAAACCACTGTTTTTACCAGCACCTTCTCACTAGCTGCCTGGAACATAGAACAAAGAGGAATTGGGAAAAGGCTGTACTTTAGTCGGTGGTGGGCAGAACTTTGTGGATTTGGGGTTTATAGCTTATGATGTGTTTCTCTCTGGGAACTTTCAAGGCACCGAAGGCAAAACAAAACTATTCATTTCTTTTTTTGGCTGGAATTTTTGAGAAATGAGAACTCTTTTTAGTATGCGACAAAGCGCACGTGCGCACGCACACACACACGCATGCGCGCGCGCACACATACAATAGCTTCTGCCATGAGCACGTCCTACCAGAAGCACCGATGCCAGCAGCGTGCTGACCATTCTGATCAATCACCTCCGAGGGTGTTTGGAGCACTTATTCTGTACTTAGCGTAGTACGAAACACTCTATTAATTTTCTCAATTTTCTGAACAAGCCCACTAAATAGAGCTTACGTAAGACATTACACAAAAGAAAATTCCAGGACCAAGCATGCTTAAATAGTTTTATTAAAGGCACACGGGAGGTAAGTGATGGAGCTCAGACTCTGAGTCCGAAGCTTACTGTCTAATGCTGACCACCTGGGCTCCAGGTAGACACGTGCGCAGTGCACCAGTGCGTGGCCTGGTGAAAATGGTTCTGCACACACCATTATGGACCAGTGGCAGGAACAGGCAGTGGACTCTCACAAAGGCCAGAGGTGTATTTTCCACTGGGCCTTAACAGGTTAGGATGAGAGACTTCGGCATTCCTGGCTTTGGAGAAGCAAAGGCATAATGTAACACTGATGACTTTTGTGATTGTGTACAATATGTATCGGTGAACTGATAACCAGTTTTTGGAAACTTTCCCAAGTGGACTGTCACATCTCTGCAGTCAGTTCTCTATTCATACTCTGGAGTTGGGTACGTGTCGGTTGTGATGGCAGTTGGAGGTGGTGTTCACACCCAGAGCTTGCTTGAAAAGTCATGGGCACAGGGACACTTGGAGACACGCCTTGTGAAAACTCCCGAGCTATCTGGCTACTCAGTGGACCAAGAGCTGAAGTATGGAGAATGAGAGGCGAGGTACTGGGCAGCTCATCCTCGTCTTAACTCTGCACTTGTTTGCAAATACCTCTTTTGCCAGTATCGATTGCCCTTACACCATCAAAAAGAGAACATTGTCTGAGGGCCTGACATCAAGTTCAGAAAGATTAATTAATGTAGGAATGAATAAAGGGCATTGCAGGTCTAGATGACCGTAAAATCCAGTTCCAAGTTTAAGACAAGGGATTAAGACAAGAGAAAAAGATTTGGAGTCCTGGTTAAAAAAAAAAAAAAAAAAAATCAGCGAAGTATCTCAATTTGGAGAATGGATGGATAATGGGGAACAGGGGTAGATAATGGTAGGTAAGTAATGTGGTCCAATTCTAAACAAAGCTTTTCTGGTGCAGGAAGTGGCATATCTCTTTCAAGGCTAGAGTGACCCGAAGGGTGGGCTGCTGTGATTTTGTGAGTGAAGGCTCATTTACGTCTGGCTGAAAGCGGAGAACACGGCCTGAAGCGAGAGGAAGGTTATGAGTTCGAGTTCGTATGACAGGTCTCCTTTCCTGGATGGATTTTCCTGTTGGGGTTTGAGATGCAGCCCTGGCAATTCCTGGGCTTCATCCATGTGTGTTTTGCTCTATTTCCCAGATGTTTCCCAGGCTGCCTGTTGTCGAAGATGGTGGGCAAGACCCTGCCACACAAATGTCTCTCTTATACTGATTACAGCTTCTCAGGTGTCACTCGGTCTCTGAGCTGAGTGTTCTGACTAGTGCTTCCTCATGACTCTATAGTTCACAGGATTTTGGCCTCGCTTCCACTTTGCAGGATATACCCTAGGAAGGGACGAGCGATTGCAGCTCAGAAGCTGGTATTTCCCTTGAACTCCAACACCTCAACTGCTCGGCCATTTACGGGTTGCGTCATGCATCCTAACCAGATCTGGCGTTCATTATATTTTCAAGTATATGTGTCTTACTACCTCGACTCTATTGCGAGGTCAAGGAACATGAGTGTCTGTTTCGATATTTTATGCAATACCTTGCTAGTGCCCAGTCCAGCAGTTTCCCCATCCTTTTGTCCATAGTAAAGGTGACCACAGTCACCTGAGTTGACTGTTACAAATACACATCCCAGGGTTTCTCCCCAGATACTGAGATTGAGTAATTCCAGGCTAGAGTCCCAGAATATTCTTTTTTTTTACCTTTTTTTTTTTTAAACCAATTATCTCTGGAGATCACGATTATATTTTAAAAAACACTAGAGTCAGTAGTAGGAGCTCAAAAGACACATATCGAGTGATGATTGATGCCCAGGAAATGAGCAGAAGAAAGAGCAAAGCAAATCAGGAGGTGCGGCTGAGTTTTGTTTTCTGTAAGAACTACTGGCTCGCTTGGTTGGCATCCTGTTCAGTACTGCTCCTTCCCTGGTAAAGTTCAGAATGTCCCTAGTGCAAAGCCACCTGTTCACACAGCCACCACGCCGCTCCGTTCCAGTTCCTATTGTCCTGATTCATTCTTTCCGGTCTTAAATGTCACTTCCTCTGAGACCCTCCCTGACTTCTCTGAGCACTTTAAGTGGAATCTTTCCCCACTCAGCCCAGTTCTTCGGCAGCACCCGTCTCACTCGTAATGTTTTATAAATGCGGATGCGCACAGTCCACCCGCAGAGACATGTATGTGCGAGCGTACACGTGTGCACACGCGTGCGCACATACATCTACTTATTTATTGTCTGCCTGACTTCATCTAACTGCTAGTACACGCCCAGCGTCTGATGCCAACCCTGCCATCTTGTGTCATGTCAACATGAAATAAAGAAATCATATATAAATGAGAGAGCCATCCGGATGTCCATATGTTCATATGGGTAGGTTTTTAAAATTAACATTGATTATGAAAAGACAACGAAGGCTTTGGAAATGCATGTTGTTTTGTGGTTTATTTTGGTGCATGTTATTTATTTTGGTGTTTCTCTTGGTAAGGTAGATACTGTCATCCTAAACGTGCCGATGCCAGTTTCGAGATGCCCTAGGGAGTAAGCGGTGGTGTCCGCAGACCTGCTCGCCCCTTCCCTCGCCTGTGTTTCTTCTATAGCAAGCTATATACACAAGGTGGCCAAACCTGCTGTGAGAGAATTGTCTGTGTGTCTTTAGAATTGGAAAGGATGCCACGATTATTATTTCACAAACCGCACGTTCCTGGAACTATGTCTTGGGGAGATTCATTATGCATATCCTTTTTCTTGTTTATTTAAGACTCTTTCGGTGGGGCTGGCTGCAGGCTTCGCAGTGCAGTGCTTCTGTTGATCCTCATAGAGCAGCAGTCGAAGAAAGCTCTTTTTAGAGAGAAATAGCTTCCCTTCTCCTATAGACGCAGGATTCGATGGACAGAGCTTAATCTTTGGCTGGAAGCGTGTAACAGAGTGAGAGGATGTGCTCAGAGGGAGTCTTCATTTCCATCAGCTTGCCGGAGCTACGGAGCGCTTCTCGCTGACTGTCCCCTCAGGCTGCTGGCTAAGTCCACGCGCTTTCGGTGGTCTGGGTTTTCTTATGTTCGTCTTTGATGTGTATGCGAGCGAAACCGCCGATTCATTCTCCACAACCGACGGAATGTCACTCAGAATTATCAGCATCTGTCAACTTGTTTGTCACAACATCATTTTGTGTACAAAATGATCAGTTTTGAAACTTGCAGTGATTTTATAGGTCATTTACGAAGCTCTCTTGGAGATGTAAAGTTTCTAATTATGATAAAGTCTGTATATTTCTATGGCCTCGAATAAGAAATTCTTGATGAAAATAGTTAATGAAATACAACATCACCAAGATCTGTATTAATCTTTCCCTTTAGAGTTTTGTACATTTTATTTTTTGAAAAATATTTTGTTTGGCATAAACATGATGGGAATGGTTGGGGGGTTTTTCACAATCTTTAATATACTAAAGTAATTTACATTTAAAAAAAACGTTTGGAAATCAATACTACAAATTATGGTGTCACATTACCATGGGTTTTATTTCTCTTCAGATGGTTCAGTGTTAAAGAATGTTTAAGTCTAATAAGGTTATCAGACAAAGTCATGTGATTTTTCTATTTGTTTATTAAATTTATTGGAGTGACATTAATTAATAAGATTAAACAGATTTCGAGTGTACAATAATGTCATACACACATTGCATTGTGTGACTTAATATTGAATCTCAGAAGGATGATTCCGCTGCCTACCTGCTTTTTTTTTTTAAAGCAGATAAAAGTAAGAGGTAACCTCAGAGCCAGCTTATTAAGTTCAGTACCGGATCAGAGAAGGTGACAGATACTCACATTTACTCTTGGTGACCTAGGCTCTGTGATCATGCAAACATGAACTCGAGTGCATGGCCCCACTTGGTTTCTGGTAGGCGTGTGGAAACCATTCTAAAGCTACAAAATGGACTTTATCAGACTGAGTAGTTGAGGGAGAGCTCGGTCCTACTCGCATTCAAGTGACGAGGGGGGCTGGCCTGGCAGACGTGAGGTTATAAATGTCCATGCAGTGAATCAACATGAAGTGGCAGGTCACTCGGTTCTCTAGCTGTGACCGTTTCATAATTGGCAAGCTGGATCTTGGTCTTACTCCTGCCCAAAGAGGCAGTGCCCAAGGATGAAAACCGAACAAACTCATCTGATGCGGACCCTTCTTGGCTTAGCGTTTTGAGAGCATGTACGTGGGAAGTTGCATAGTGCCCAAGAGGCCACAGTGCCCGCCCCGAAACCAGGAAGCTGACTGTCAGCCTGGGCAGGCCCACTCAGTGCACGGAACTTCTGAAATGAATAATGCACCAGAGAGCAGTATTTATGTGGAGATAGATGGACTTTATTAGCTACATTTTTAAGCTCATGCCACATATTTGAATGCGACAAGGAATCACAGAGGGGAACTAGATGGAAAACGTGAACCCTGAAAAGCGGGCAACAATTTTTAACTTGAAAGCTAGAGAATTCCAGAAGAGCAAAGATGTTATAGTCAGTGATTATAATATATTCTATTTTTAATATGAAATGGCTGTAATCCACACTAATAGAAAGTTTTCTCATACCCTACTAAATAAATATTGAAGAAGATATTTAAAGAATATATTCGTTTGAAGAAATGCCAAGTTATTAGCCTACCAGGGGGCTCTTGCATCTCTCCCAGCATGCCCGGTCTCAACTCTGACTGCTGGTCTGTACCCTGGGCACGTGTCCAGGTTTAACACGTCCCTCCGCTGATGAAAAATATTCAGTGTCTCAACATTACCTGTGCGCGGAGGTCTGATCTCCTTGGCTTTGCGTTCACATTCTTGCTGGTCTGATTTCAACCTGCATTCTCAACTGTGGTTCCCATTCTCCTCCTCCCGGGACACCTCCGACAGGCAGACGAGTCCAGTCCCTGTTCCCGAACCTTCCCCAGTGCCCTCGGACTCCTGCGCTTTGGCTCCACGGCCCTTCCTCCCTGATACACCTCTGACTCTTCTGTTTTATCTGCACGCTCCTCTTTTCCAAAGCTCGCATCAAGTACAATTTCTGTCTGGATCGCTCTAACTTATAGTTACTGTTATCTAAACATACAGATATCTCTGATTATCAGCACCAGTCAGTTGGCGATATGCTAAGTGCTACCTTGTTTTGTTAGTTCTTTTCTTCATGTGGCTAAAGGTTCTTCCCAACCCTGACCCTCAATTGGACTATAGATTCCTTGAGGATCAAAAGTATATTTTACATATATATATATATATTTTAATCTCTATGGTATCTCTAAGAGCATATACCAAAAGTAGGTATTCAGAATGTAATTTCATCTAGAATCATGTTGGGGAGTTTAAATAAAAATTGCTGAATCATTTCTCCCCAACTGTCATCTGATTATACGTTTAGATCTGAGATTCTGAGAGAATCTGTGTGCTTAAGCCCAGCATCATTTGGCTTCATTATAAATATTGACAGAATCCTTATAATCGGTCGACAGAAACATGTCCTAAATAAATGTGGGTGACCTAGCAAGTTCCTTTGCCTTATCTTGTACAAGTTTTATATGCTGCATCAAAAAAAACAAGCGATTGCTGAAATGAGTAATACAGAGCTTCACTGGTTAGTCAATCTTCCTATTCCGGAAGTTGAGACTTCCACACAAGGCTCATTTACATCCGCACCCTGCAAAAGGAAGTTTTGGGCAAAGTGGTCTCTGTTCAGCATGCGTGTCCCACACAACCACATGGTCCTCGTAAAACCACCTAATATCCGTTCTCATACACCATGTCTCGCCAATGTGTTAATCATTACTGACAGCTGCATCTTTTTTTTTTTTTTCAGCTTCTGAGCTCGTTTTAGGGCAGTGTGAGATGTCGTGGGTAGTAAGCCAAGTGAAAGCCACTTTAAAGGGAATCAGCCCCAATATAACTTTTACATACCACCCAAAACAGTTGTCAGGTTACACATGCATTCCTACTTTAGACTTGGAGTTCTTTGAAGGAACTTCTTATCTATTCATCTTCTCCAGCACAGGGCCTGAAGGACAGCAGGTTTTCAATGAATGTTTATTGGCTGAATATTTAAAGAAAGAATAAAGGGATCAAGGAAGTGTGTCTGTGAAGTGGAGGGAATTAATTGTAGTACTACAACCAAGGAATAAATTGAAAACATTTACTAAGTTCCTATTGTGAGACATGAACTTCAAAGCGTGCGAAGGGAGATAGGCTAGAACTGCCTCATTAAGTCTCTCTTTTTACCCCATTGAAAATGAAGCCACAGAAAAAGAGAAAGGAGGAGAAGCATTGCCTGTTCCTCCCCTGATTCCTTTACTGAGTGCAGACCTTGTGTGGATGGTCTCAGATTGCCGAAGCTGTTTCCTTTATCTTTTCTTATAGGAGGCGCACGCTGATGGTTTATTCGGCCTTCTTAGTGTTAACGAAACAGAAAAATTTTACACCGATATTCAGATGTGTGTCAGTTCATGACAAAATATCTAGCAAAAGAGGGTCAGCGTTCTGCATTGCAGTGATTGTCTGAAATTGAACAGCAGCTGTAAGTGTTCAAGCCCATGGTGAAAATGCAGGCCGTCACTGTACACGGCTTGGAGGCCCACAGAACTACACAGTTACAGTTTGCACTACACACATGAGTGTTTAAGACTTCTTCATTAAGCTTTGACTGGGGGGGGGGGGCAGAGAGGGCGAGTAACACATTCACTAATTTTTAATTTAGCTATGCACCTTAGATATAACAAAAAAGACACTGGATATGGGATTTTTTTTTTAATACTAAATTTGCCACTGCTTAGCTGTGTTTATATCTTTAAACACTTTAGAGCTTATTCTCTGTTACATTCTCTGATTATTTACGTAATTATTCAGCAGAAGTAGGGTATAAGACAGGACAGAAACCAGTAGGGAGCGACGGGGCACTGGAAGAAGCCAACCTTAGAGGAGGCGAACTGACATTAACAGAGTCCTTACTTCCTAGCTACTGTTTTGGATTGTCTGTTTAAATCTTCACTAACACATCATGAGGTAGCTTCATTATTCCTAGTTTATAAGTGAAAAAGAAGGACTTAGAGTTCAAGAGTAACACTGTAGAACGTGTGTCCTCGTTTCTTTGATCCTAAACTTAAGATGCTTCCAAACTGTCTTGTTGATTTGGGGGTCCTTGTCCTTCCATAGAAGATTGAATTGGTGGTATAACTGCTTTACATCAACTCCGAATTGTAGAGTTAGCTTTAGAACGATGTGAAATTTTAAATGATATAACAAATATAAAGCACCTGGCTTGAAACCTAGTACACCATTCCTTCTGTCTTAAAAAAAAGCATTGCATTTGCATATTTGATGGGGTGAATTCACAATGGTAGACACTTAACAATTAAAAGCATTAATAGCTATAAAATATGAACTCTTTCTTTCAGAGAAGCAAATACCTGCATATCTATATGTGTGTATCCATAAGGATCTATGTATGTGCCTATCTATAGATGTATACCCTTTTGAGTTTTAAGAACTGAGCGGGGAACATAGCTTATTTCAGTCAAATAATATAGTTGCTCTTTCACAGTCATTGCTGGGAATCCACCTAGCTCTATGTGTATCAGCAGGAATCACCATAACAAAGAGAACCTAATGTAAATCATGGCGGAGCAGTTACTAAATGTATTTATAAAGGACAGTGTAACAAATCTGTTCGGTCTCCAAGGTGCCAACACAGCCTCAAATAATAAACTCTTCTGTTCTTGGAAACCAGGAAGATCTTCGGGAATCCTGGCGAGGGAAAACATCTCTGTCAGATGACACAGCCCGAGTGGTTGGCAAATACAATTCAATCTAATCTACTAGCCCCAAGCTTACCAGTTAGCCTGTTTTTGGACTCACGGAACATATATTTTGCTTTGCACTGGTAAGCATGTAGTCAACGTGAACCGATTATTAGTGATTAAGGAAAATATTTAGAAACAGAAACAAAGTTTTCTGTTTCATGTTAGCGAATAAGCTTGAATGGATGGTAGTTTCTGGGATGAAATTAGAAGAAAGGGGCCAAGTAGAGAAGAACATTATTTTAATTGGTTTGATGTTGAGTGTGAGATCCTGCTTCCTCATCAAGAGGGGCCGGAATCAGCCTTAGAGCCAAGCTACCTGCCTACCTGCGGATGTCAAGGAACCAGTGCTTATGATGACTTGGTCTATAGCAAAAGAAGGACTCTTAAGATTTAGAAGGGATAAACATCAAGAAATATTTTTTCCCCATAACTTTAAATAATATAAAATGAGATAGAATCACATTTGATACTTTATCTGTGAGCCTGTATGTGTATGTCTAGGAAGAAATGCATATGGTCTCATCGTTATATTTAATTTAGCCAGAAACTAAAATAAAGCTAGCTGTTTCTTTTTTTTTTTTAATCCATTGATACCCCATGATCAATATAAAAGTGCCACTCTCACTCTCCCCACGCCCCTTCACCCGCCCACCCATACACGCACACAGATTTCTGTCTCTCTTTTGGAAGTATTTATTTTAACCGAACTAAAGATCTAAAGTATTTTGTTATCTAAACAAGAGTATTTCTTTCCCACATGGCATGGGTATCACAAGGCTTTTGAACTAAGTTGTTTGATTTCTGTAATTCTTCACGTCACGAGCCTGATATCAGGACCAAGGCAGAGAACTTGAGAAGTTTAATGTGAACAGAGCCAAGGAGATAAAAGATGACAGAATTTCAAGTTGATCGTTAGATGCATTCTCCTACACACTTGTGTGGCAATGCTTGACTGCTGTCAGCAATGCCATTCACACTGTCCTCTCTGACATGCAAGACAAAGGTCCGATTACCTACGTTCAGATAAGGAGGCTGATCTGACCCAAGAGAGTACATGGGCGAATTCTGTTTAGAGCAAATGCTCTTCAAGTGGTTCTTTGTTGACTAACCATTAGGAAGGAGAGTCCTTCCCTCCGTCTCCTCCATTCTGATCATTCAAATAAACTGTGAGTGACATGCTGAAGGGGCTATGGAATGCCGTTTTTATTTTATCTTTTAATGTAAATTGTTTATTTATTTATTATTTTGAGGTTAATAAGATTTTTTTTAAAAAAAATATTTATTTTTATGGTGACATTGGTTAACGGAATCTGATGTTTCAGCTGTACATTTTAACAGTAAGGGAGATATATATATATATATCTCTATATATCTATATATACATAGATATATAGAGATATATATATATAGATAGATAGATAGATATATTTACACTATGTGTTCACCTCCCCTAGTTAGATTTCTTTTTATTACCACATATTTGACCCCCTTTACCCCATCTACCTCCCTGCTACCCCCTTCCTCCTCCCCTCTGGTAACCACTAATCTATTGTCCATGTCCACAAGTCTCTGTTTGTTTGTCCTGTTCATTTGTTGCTTTTAGGTTTATATCCCACATATAAGTGACATCATATGGTTTTCAACTTTTTCTATCTGACTTCATGATTATCTTGAAGTCTATCCATGTCGTTACAAATGACAGTATTTCATCTCTTCTTATGGCTGAATAATATGCCATTGTACATATGTATTATAGCTTCATTATCCAATCATCTATAATAGGACACTTTGGTTACTTGGCCATTGTAAATAATGCTGCTATGAATATTGATGTGCAGATACCTTTTCAGATACGAATTTCAAGTCTTTGGGATAAATACCCAGTAGAGGGATTGCTGGATCATATGGTAGATCATTCTTAGTTTTTTGAGGTACCTCCATACTGTTTTCCATAGTGGCTGTACCAATTTGCAGTCCCACTACCAGTGTTTGAGGGTTCCTTTTCTCCATATCCTCTCCAACACTTGTTATTACTTGTCCTATTGATAGCAACTGTTCTAACAGCTGTGAGATGGTATCTCATAGTGGTTTTTATTTGCATTTCCCTAATAGCTAGCGACGTTGAGCATCTTTTCATATATTTGTTGGCCATTTGTATATCCTCTAGGGAGAAGTGTCTGTTCAGGTCCTCTGCCCATGCTTTGATTAGATTGTTTTTTTTGTTGTTATCGAGTTGTATGAATTCTTTGTATATTTTGGATATTAGGCCCTTATCAGAGGTGTTGCTGGCAAATATATTTTCCCATTTGAATGGTTGTCTCTTTACCTTGTTGATGGTTGCTTTTGCTGAGCAGCAGCTTTTTACTTTGATGTAGTCCCATTCATTTATTTTTGTTTTTACTTCCCTTGTCTTTGAGGTCAAATTCATAAAATTCTCTTTAAGTCCAAAGTCCTCAAGTTTAGTTCCTATGTTTTCTTCTATGTGTTTTATTGTTTCAAGTTTTACATTTAGGTCCTTAATCCATTTTGAGTTAATTTTGGTGTGCGGCGATAGATATCAGTCTAGTTTCATTCTTTTGCAGGTGGCTTTCCAGTTTTCCCACACTATTTATTGAAGAGGTTTTCCTTTTTCCAATGTATATTTTCATTTTTTTTCTTTTAATAAAAAATGATTTGTTCATATAAATATGGGCTTAATTCTGGACTCTCGATTCTGTTCCACTAGTCCGTGTGTCTGTTTTTCTGCCAATACCATGCCGTTTTGATTATTGTTGCTTAATTTTTTATTTTTATTTTTGTCTTGATATCCAAGAGGGTCTGAGGCTGATGACTCCTCATCAGGAAGCCGCGATCCTTCTGTAGCTTCCGAAATGAGGAAGCACCTGCTGTGGGAAGCAGCTTCCCTTCCTTTTCCCTGTGGGCGTTCCCAGAGAGGTGCTTCTGGAATCCTTGCCTTGAAGAGACTCGAGCTATGCACTTCCCCAAATCAGCGTTTGTCAGGGAGCTTTATGTATGCATCATTTCTGGGCTTCAGGGGCGGGCTTGTGGACGTAAAGACTATTGCCAGATTAGAGATGGAAAAGGCAGCCCCGATGTGCTGAGCACATCCTTTGTGTCAAACACAGTGTTACCATCAGAGTGTCTAATTTAATTTTCAAACCAGGACTGAGGCTCAGAGAAATTAGGGAATTTGTCAGATTTCACAGCTGAAAGAAGCAGAACCGGGTTTTGAACCAGTTATCTTTCAGCTCCCAAAGCCCATGCTCTCTACTTTATTACTCGGAAAAGCAGGATGCAGACAGAGCCGAAAAACAAGGCTATTATAAACAATCATCTTTCCTGCTTAAAAATCAAGTAAGCAAACCAATCAATTTTGTTATGTTGTTTCTCTTTATAAAATAGCTTGCTAAGAAAGAGGTAAGAAGCAAGGCCTTCCCAACAGGGATGCTTCTGTCTCTTGCTTCTTGGAGACTTTCTTAAAGGATATTTGCAGAGGTCCGAGAGGTCTTGCAATGGCAGGTATTACAGATAATAGCTCTGCTACCTAGGGCTGTGAGGTGACTACAGAAGAACGCTTGAAGTGAGTACACACACACACACACACACACACACACACAGATATATATAAATCCCATGATTATATGATATATAAATTATTTAGTAACCTTTGGATTTAAAAAATATATCAAAAACTCTGTTTGTAAGTCTAAGATTACATTCTGGGTAATAACTTAAGAACTAAATTGATTTTGAGGATCATTTTAGAGCAGTTCTTCTCAAACTTCAGTTTTCCTAAGGATTACCTGTTAAAACACAAGTTCTTGGGACACCCCTAAGATTCTGATCCAGGTGGTCTGCAGTGGCATCTGAGATTTGCATGGCCGACAAATCCTCTCCTGTGTTGATGCTCAGCCCAGGGACCATACGAGGGAAGGCCTGGCTGAGAAATTGAGCAGAAGAGTAGAAGAATAGGGCTAAATTCTGAACATTTTGTTTTCAGTATTCAGGCTTTCTCAGCTACAGGCATGAGGCTAGAATTCATTCCTTTCCTTTGGTGATTTCTTGATTCAATTCAATGCAGGAAATATTTCTGAGCCATCTTTTCTTTTCCAAACGTGGTACTGTGCGCTCTGGATAAAATTTAATCTTAATGCCTTTAGAGAAATATACCAAAAGCTCTCACATTGTCCTAAGCTGGAGTTTAAAAAACAAGCAAACAAATAAATCTTAATCATAGCATTGTAGAGAAGGAAAAAAAAATTAGAGATAATCTAATACCACTTCATTTATGGATGAAGAAATTTCCTGGATAAGTAACTTGCCCAGATTCACACAGCTAATCCAATTGTGGACATGGCCTGGATTCTAAATTGTACATGATTTTTATAAATAAGTCAGAACCAAACTCAATGCTGGTTTTTGAAAAAATAAATCCTGAAAAATGTTGCTGAGATTTATATTTTTCTTTCCATTTCTACTTTTACCAGTTATTATGACTTCACTGTGAATTATCACGTTTGCTTCTGGCTATTCTAATTATTAGATCTCTGTTGCCTCTAACTTATCCTGTACCCAACAGACAGAGTAATCTAGAATCACTCTTTTTTCCCCTCTCATTTTCATTATAGATCCTCATTCTCTCCTGAATATCACTGCAGCTTTTCTGCCTAGTCTAAAATCTAGTCCCACTTTCCAATTTTCATTATTTCTCTTTCCGATCTCCAGCATAAACATTCAGCTCTGGACTGGTCATTCAAACCCATGGAACAAACCGAATGAATTCCTAATCTTCCCTCCCACAGATTCGCTGGTCTAGGATCTCCTTTCCATCCTTCCATCGTATAGGGACTCAGAACAGAGTTTCGCTTTGGAGCTGGACCCTAATAAGATACAGATCACAATGAAATCCTAGCTTTGGGCCTTGGACAAGTTACTTAACCTTTCAGACTTTGTTTTCCGCACGTAGGAAATGCAGCAATTGCAGCAACTCACTCATAGGTTTGTGGTGGAGATTAAAGAGACAATGCATGCACAGGGTTTTGCCTGGTACCTAGCGTATAGTGAACACAGTGAATGTCAACAATTATTTTTATTCAAACACTATTAATCATTCGTACTTATCTCACCTTGTTTAATTTCCTTTCTTCCTAATCCCTCTTAAATTTATAACTTCATTGATACCATTTATCTTTTAATTATTTATTTTCTTCTCTGTTAGAAAATATTTTTAAAGTTTTTAAGACTTTTTTTCCTCACTGGATGGTAAATAATCTGATGATCAGGTCAAGAATCCAACATTTCTGCGTTCACTGCCACCAACCTGGTCCAGGCCACCATCGTCTCTCCATCCCTCGCCATGGACCCCACAATGCCCTGGCCACAATAATCCTCCACCATAAACAGATAAATTCACTTCTCTGATCTTCAAATATGTGGAAGAATATTAAATATATTTATGTTATTGGAATTTACTCAATATATGGAATGACCTCTCCTGAATTTGAGGATGAGATAGTACTTTAAAAAATTTGTAATTTTTATTTTTGTTTGGAAACTCAAAACAAAAATCTTAATTAGAGGTGATTGTTGATATTTAGAATCAATAACATAAAGTCAAACTTTATCCTGATTTTTAAAGTCATTCAGAGAGATAAATAGTTAGGGCTAAGAATTTAGATGTTGAAACCGAAGTCTATTTTTTCTTCTAAATTTTGATTTTGTGTACTTTCTACATTTCTTCTTTTCCGTTCTCTTCTTTCTCCTACCTCCATTGCCTTCTTCTCTTCATTTTTCTCTTCGTTGTCCTCCTCCACCTCCTCTCTTCCTCCTACTCCATATACTTCTTATTTTATGTGTATATAAAAATCCTCATTCCTTCTCCATAGGAAAAAAATTCAGAGTAAATTAAATGCTTCTAGAAAGCTGAGATCAAACTGATGAATCTATTCATTGGTATAGGGTGGGATCACCCTGACTATGTAGAGGGAATTAACTTTCTGGGCAAAACCAAAACAAAATAGTTGATAATTCATCAGTAAAATTACCAAACATATATATCCAGTCTGTCTTAGGTCTTTCAGGAGATACCCAAAAATATGCAAAATGAATTTATATGCCAACTGGGAAAAAGATGTTTAAGTATTAGCAATAAATGATAGCATATGGCTATGATTATCCATTATGATATGTTAAAATTTAACTGTGATTGATATTAAGATAAGAAGAGATTGATTATGACTTTTGTTCAGATGACAGTTCTCTGTTGGATGGACCTATATGAACTTCAATAAGTCTGATTAGGCTGCACTGATCAACCTGCAGTTGCATATCTAAGAGTGATCCGTCAGTCTTTCCTCGCCTGCACGAGCTGGGGGTCCCCCTGCTGACTGAAAGCAGTAGGAACGCCTCCGGTTCTGTGCCCGGTCCCGCTAGCCCCATCTCCTCTATGGACCTAGGCAACACTTTTTAAAGTTTATAACTAGCAAATCCTGTGTCTTTCATCTTTTCCGGGCACTTTCACCAACAGGTATATTGAGTATTGATTTGGGAACAGATAGGAGCAACTATTATTCTAAATCAAATAGGAACATATCAAAATACTGCAAAGGGGTTAGGCCCTCATTTATAGGGACAAGCAGCTGTGAGCTTTCAGTAGATGGAATAAGCAGATATCCATGTGCTGGGATTTCAGGGATGCCAAGGAAAATATGTTACCTTTTATCTCTGTTCCGTTATGCCTTAAGTCGTATTGTTAAGACAAGTTTCCTGGACTTAAAACTTAGCCTTATTAAATTGCAAACTTTTGATGGGAATCCTAGCATTTTAAGTGTTACCTATCACATTTGCCCACTGGGTAAACTTTTTCATTTCTGATATATATATATGTGTGTAGATATATGGTCATTACAGTATAAATTAATACACACTCTTACTTGAGTGGAGTTAAGATAAAGGATGTTTTATACAATCCACAAAAGACGAAGGTTAATTTTACAAAAGACTTCCATGGTCAGGAAATGTATCTTTGAAAAACTCATGATGGCCTAGTACAGAATTTAAACTTATTTTTTGACGGAATGAAAGAAAAAAGATAATAGGAGCAGATCTCTAAAACTTATACAACCAACAGTGCTATTCTTCTTTAAAAAGAAATATTTATACTTTATCTCATTAAATAAGAATATATATTAACCTATACATATATGTATATACTTATATATGCACATGCATTAACTTTTTTAAAAGTAATATTTATACTTCATCTCATTTAACATTCAAAGATGTGTCACATAGAAAGTATTTCTCTAATCTTACTCTTTAAAGATGACCACTGTGAACTTTTTGCTATATGGAGTCCCATGTTTTTAAATTGTCTATATACATAACTATCTAGATTTTTAAAACAAAATAGAGATCACAATGCAATCGTGCGATGTAATACATTTTAGTCAATATACATGAACAGATAATATTCCATTGTACATTTTCCTAACCAATTATTTTCTCCAAAAAGCATCCCTAAATACAGGAATGTTAAGCAAAATTGAAAATAGAATTTGAATTTGTAATTAAATAATTATGGTGTTTTGCCCCCAATACTTTTTCATATATTGATGGGAAGGACAGAGATCTGGGAAGGAGATTCTGTGTGGGTTTTGGCATTCAGGGTATTTATCAGGGAATGCCCTTGGGAGAGGAAGGAGTGGAAGTGAGCAGGAAGAAGCTAACCTGTAATGCTGTCCCAACAGTAGCTTTAACTGACCCTGTGAAGAGCTTTGGCACTATGGTGGCCTTCCACGTTGTCCCAAGTTGAGGCAACAGGTTTTATACTCAACAGTTATTCTGGAAAAACCACATGAAATAAACCATACACAAAAAGCAGAATAGATCATGTACAACCCTTTCCCTGTTTTTAAATCATTTTTTTTAGAACCGTCTAGTAGCTATAAAAGGTGACCAGAGAGTGTGTACTTTTTTTTTTTTTTTAAATGATTGCTAACTCATGATTATATATATGTATCAGATCAATTTTAGGCCTTTCCATTCATTCTTATTGATACTCAAGTGGTTCCTCAAATTAGTCAGTGAGAGCTTCTCTGAAGGCTTCCTCTGCCTCTTTGCCATGACCTCAGATTATTTTGACATATTTTCCACTCAGACCTGGAGTCAGTCAGTTTCCAAAGGAGGGAAATAAACTTTAGAGACCAGAATCAGAGCGCAGAGGTAGTCATTGTTGCTGGTTTGTTTCTGCTTCTGGAACTTTTCAGTGGACAGGTATTTACGTAATACATGCTTTTAAAAGAGACAAGTAAACATGGGTGTCTAAGTCAGTTGAGGCTGCTAGATCGAATACCATAGACTGGGTGGCGTAAGCAGCCCCATTAATTTCCCGCAGTTCTGGAGGCTAGAAGTCCAAGGTCAAGGCCCAGGCAGATTCTGTGTCTGGTGAGGGCTCACTTCCTGGCTTAGCCACCATCTTGCTATGTGTCCTCACATGGAAGAGAAAGAGATCATTTCTCTTCTGTGTTTTCTTATGAGGGCCCCACTCCCATGCCCTAATCACACCCCAAACCTCCACCTCCAAATATCATCCCTTTGGGGAATACGGCTTCAACATGTGAATTTGGCAGTGGAGGGCGGGGAGGTCATTGGGGGTGGGTGGGTGTTCAGTTCGTAACAATGAGAATATGTATGTTTTAGAAAAGATAAAAAATATATCTCTAATGTTATTTCTATTTCAAATATACAATTATGGTGTATGCATTTATTTGGTTTTATGCTTTTCTTCGCATGTCATATTAAAAGTCTTGGTGACATGCACATAATTACTTCTTCGATGTTGTCTGTACCACATACGTGCAATAATTTAAAAATAACAAAACTGATGTAAGGCTATTGAATGCAGCTCGTGATTCATTTGTGGTGACTTTTATGCTTAGGCTCTGTCTCCCTAGTGATAGACAGTATAAATACTACCTTTCAAAGACACTTGAAATAATTTTTCTTTGTGTGTTTATGTCAACAATTAGTTATGCGAATATTTTCTTTTTCTTCAGATTTTATTTTTAGAAATTGCTTGGCTTTTTATTTCTGAAATAATTATATTTTTTGATAACCTAAGAGTATCAAAGTAAATATACAGACATCAGTTTCAAGTTCTCTTTCTTTCTCCATAGTAACCATTTTAAAATAAATTTCGGTTTACCTTTCTATTGTTTTAATACTTAAGTAAGTTTATATTTGTATGCCCTATTTGAAAGCATTTCTATAAATTTAAAAATTAGAAGGATTCTCAAATGTAGTCATGGTCTGGTCCTATAGTTAGACAACTGTATGAGATAGAAGATTGCTTCATTTTGCACTATTATAGACTCATAGAACAGGATGACTTCTAAGCAGAGCAAGCAAGTATGACAAATTTTAAAGGAAACATATGCAAAATATAATAAAACTAGAATATCAACTCATATTTGTATGGTATCTTTCAGTTTATAAAACAATTACTCCATAAATTTATTAATTTGGTTTTCACAATAACCTATGACTTTACCTCCATTTTACAAATCAGAAATTGAGGCTTGCCAAGTCCCATAGCTCATTACTGACAGAGGTAAGAGAAGAATTTAGGTCGTTTGTCTCAACACTACATTATGACACTGCCTCTCAGATGATTTGCAAATACACATGGAACTCCTGCGGTTTAAGCTACGGGTCTCCAACCCCTGGGGCTGTGGACCAGTACCGGTCCGTGCCCGTTAGGACCCAGGCCACACAGTCGGAGGTGAGTGGCAGGCAAAGGAGCGAAGCTTCACCTGTATCTGCAGCCGCTCCCCAGCTCCAGCATCGCCACCTCAGCTCCACCTCAGATCCTCAGGCATTAGATGCTCATGGAAGCCCTGGTCCGTGGAGCCAAAAAGGCTGGGGAGCACTGTTTTAAGCCATGTCTTTTGTAGTTGTCCTAAGTTATTTCACGTAAGTTTTAGAAGTAGGAAATCCTCTGCAAATGTCTGTAGTTTTGAAATGTTTACTTCCTAATGTTCCCTGATTTTATAAGACCACAGAACAAATCCCTCCCCAGCTAAGCCTGACAAGGTATTAAAGCAGTTAAAACTTGTTGTTGTTAAAAGGGCGATTCGTTCATTTTATGATGGCGTCCATCAGCCGTTATTTTCTTGTTATAAACCATGCTTGAGAATTATACTCAGTTTAGATGGCCATTTATGACATTCTGAAAGCCAGATGTTGAAGATCATTGGTGTTATAATATGATTGAGTCAATCTTTTAGTAATTTAATAATCAGGTCCTAATTTAGAAAAATATTAGTAATAATTTTCTCATAAAAAAAACTTTACCTGTGTTTAGTTAACAGACTCGCAAGGGAATCCGCAGTAGCCAGCAGTGCTTCTGACTGTTCTTAGCAACAAGAAACCAGGACAGAGCAGGGCCTGAAACAGGAGCCTCCTGCGTATTCTCATCTGCGCTGAGGGACGTTGGCGCTGGAGACGAATGAGCCTGGAGACGTGAACTGCTGACCGCCAAGGGCAGTGCACTCCGCACCGCAGCGGAGGTGAGTGTCAGTGGAGGCCGGGTCGCAGGCGGAGCCAGGTAGCCTAGCGTTTCCTAAAAGGGTACATAGCAAGTTATAAAAAGTGAATACAATTACTGGAGCTAATTTACGATACTCTTTATTGTCTCACTTTTTTCATTTTTTTATTCTGGTTATTTCAAGACAACTGACCAATACTTTAAGAAAAAAAAAAAAAACCTATTTTGAAGAACAAGGAGGCACTGTTGAAATTGGATTTTTTCCCCTCCATTCTTAATTTCTGAAAAATGCCCTTGAGAATTTAACCTTTTTTGGAAAGTAGAGTTACATACAGAGATAGAGAAAATCTCTGGGAATTTATATGCACTCCCCTGGGCTTTAATTGAAAACACTTTCTTGGATGAATTTTTTTTTAAGTTAATTAATTTTTTTTTTATGGTAACATTGGTTAATGAAATCCAATAAGTTTCCACTATATACTCTAACCATAAGGCATATATATATATTAACACTGGATGTTCACCTCCCACAGTTAGATTTCTGTCACCACATATTTGTGGATGAATTCTTAAAAATAGGGGGACAATTAATTACAGGATGGATTATTTCCTAAGGTAATTTTAATTCACTCATTCATCAGGGACCACAGAATTGCTATTTAGTAAGTGCCCTGGATTCTGACAGGCTTGTTGGGAATGAAAGTCGCACCCTGGGATGGCCATCTAGCAGGCTGACACGGTACATGACAGTGGTCAGATTGGTATTATTATAAGAATAGCCATAAAGTAATTCATGACATTAAAGCACTGAATGGATTTTAGAAAACTATGGGAAATTGGAAGATGTTATGTAGGTATATATGAAGCCTGGAGGAGTCTAGTATAGAACATTTTTGAGGTGATGATATTTGAGTTGAGCAGTGAACAAGTGAAAACCTCGGGTAGTTGGAGAAGAACAGAGAACTTTCCATAAAGGAAGGCTGAGTGAGCAGAGGCCAGGAGAAAATAAACCCACTGATGGGCTCAGGAGGTGAGTTTGACTAGGGCACAAGGAAGAGAAGTATGATAGGAGAAGCTGACATCAATTGTTGATGCACCAAGAAGGACATGGCTTCCTCTGTGTGGTGTTCTTGTTAGGAATGTTTAAACCGGATTTAATCGCCTGAAAAATTCAAATCATAGAACACTCTGAAAAGCGACTGGTCTGGACCTTTAGAAATTTCAGTGTCACGAATGACAAAAAGGTTGGGAAATTGTTCCAGAGTAAAGGAGACTAAAGAGGCACAACAGTGCGTGGTCCTGGAAAGTAATCTAGAGAGGAAAAGTCAATAAGAAAAAAAAACAAGCTACAAAGAGCAGTATTGGTATAATTGGGAAAATTTGAAAACAGGCTGTGTATGAGATGTTGGCACTGGATACATGTTACATTTTCTGAATGGGATAAGTGGATTGGTATATAAGAGAATGAGTTCATTCTTAGAAGATGTATCTGATGTATTTAGGGGTAAAGTGTTACAGTATCGGCAAGTGATTCTTAAATGGTCACACACACACACACAAACACACACACAAATATTACAAGAGAAACGGACACAGCTAAAGCTTAACATTGAAGAATCCAGACAAAGGGCATATGGAAATTTCTTTTACTGTATTTGCAACTTTTCTGTAGATTCCGAAATTTTCAAAATAACAAGGAAGAGGAAAATCAATTTTCTGTTAACATTTAGACATTCGCTTTTTTTTTTAACTTCTTTTATTTACTTGATATTCATTGAACACCTGTTAGTAAAGGATCCCTGGCTCTGTAAGTCTGAGTTTGTGGTGATCACTTTTGTGGAAATATTTGCTCTATGAACATTCATTAACGCAGAGCAATCTCATTGTATTCCTGAAAATGACTGCTGTACATAACCACAGGCCAATTTTTCCCTTGAGTCATAGCCTCATGAACACAGTGGTTTTCTCAAACGGTCCTATCCCTTCCCAGAATTATAAAACATTTCACTTTTATTTTTAAGTGTTCACAAAATAGTGTAGTTTAATTTGTGATAAAATAAATAATTCACCGCATATTTGTTACATATGTATCATTGCCTATAACTGGACCAGGTGTAGCGTTGGCTTGCAAGAGACTTAAACAGTCACTGACGTGTGACTGCCCATTTGACTCCAGGAAATGTCAGACCGTAAATAAGATAAAAATTTTCATCTGCCTCAGGGATGATGGGAAGGGTGGTTTGAATTTTCTAATAACAGTGAGATTTGGAGAAAGATACTTTGGTGAATTGCACGGAGGCCAAAGATTTGTTTTTTTTCCAAGGAATTATGGCTTCTAGAAACTGCCAGCGATGGGCAAGTTTCCTGAGAAGGAGTTGCACTGAGTGCCTTTCCCCTTTAACGAATCTATCAGGAGAGTTTTAGTTGTACAAGTTCTTAGGTAACCTGCTCTCTGAGTCATTGTTTCAGAGGCTTTCCACCTACTGATGTGATCAATGCCAGCTCAGACAGCTAGAGGTCTTTTTTTCCTAGAGGAGTTGTAGGCGTGATTCACCCTCTCACATCCTGTCCCCATTGTGACTTGAGGGTGCATTTTTAGGAGGACCTGTCAGGTCGGTGCTAGGCTATAACCATGAAATAAAACCAAGCAATTGTTGTACAATCTGAAAGCTTGGCAGTGAATGCGCCACATGCCAAATAATAATTCCACCATTTTGTATGCAGACCATCAATTTATTTTATCTGCTTTTCGTTTTCACGAAGGAGAGTTAAAATTCATCTCACCGTTCAACAGGATCCAAATAATACAGCCACAGAATCATAGTAAAATTGGCATTATTGCCCATTATAATCATGGTTTACTTTACAATATAAATTTGACAACCAAAGAGGATTGATCAGAAAGTGGACGCGGAGTTTATTTCTTTGAAGTGTTCAGAAACCCGATCTTCCCTAAAACAGCACACAGAACAACACTAAACAAAAACTCTAAGACAGAAAAACACAATTGTGAGGCAAGTTTTCATAGATAGCCCGGGATTTCAGAAGCTGGCTCACAGGGGTATCAAGTGTTCTTTCTATTGACCGTAGAGCATGGGGGGCCAGACTTGGCCATGTTATGGAGTGCCCCAGAGCTAGAACGGTCATTAGTGCATCAAGTGTGTTTGAGATGGAGTATCACACACCAAAGAAGAGAATAGGCATGGAAAATTAGGAGAGGCAAGCTCTAATGATTTAGAAAAATGATTTTAGTCTATACAATTTTATAATTATTAGAGAATTTAATTTCAGAAGGAAGATGCTGGGGACTTCAGGTTGAATAGTTAAAATCGATTATGTCCAACTCACTTTTCATCCTTGTTGAAAATTTATACTGAATGTCTTATATGCACATATTTAAAAAGAAAGTCTAAAAAGTCAACTAAGTCTCCATTTCAATGTTAGATATAGATGTTAGAAAAAGAACAGCAAGTTAAATCCAAGGAGTATGAAATGAAGAAAATGGTAAGAGAAAAAATTAATAGAAGAAACACACAAGGGATTAATAAAGTCAAAGTTGTTAAATTAAAAAGATTAGTAAAATTGCTAGACCTTTAGCAAACATATGTAATGGTGAAAGGTTTGAAACTTCTCCGTTTACATCAGGAGCAAGGCTAAAATGCTGTTATCAGTACTTTATTCCCTAGTGTTCTAGACGTCCCAAGCAACACAGTAAGAAAAAGGAAAAATATTAATGTTAGCAAAGTAGGAAATAAAACTGACATAACTTGCAGAAGATATATCATGTATACAGAAAATTCAAGAGATCTTAAACATAATTAATATGAATTAATAAGAGACTTTAACAACTTCGCTGACTAAAGCCAGTGTACAAAAAAATGGTTGCATTTATGTATGTATATAGATGAGTAACAGTTAAACATTAAAATTTAAAAACAAGGTACTAGTTAAAGAAATATTCAAAATATTCACATACCTAATTTGAAAATTAAATACCTAACATTCTAAATATGTATAAGAACTCTATGTAGAAAACTTAAAGTATCATTTAGAGAAATTAAATAAACTCTCAAAAATTAGTAGGTTTTAAGACTCAGTCTTGCAAAGATGGCAGTGAAAAAAATTCATTAATGCCGTTCAATTAGAATTCCAGCAGATTTTTTGTTGTTTTGGGGGTTTGGTTTGTTAGCTTGTATGTGTGTGTGTGTGTGTGTGTGTGTGTGTGTAAATTGAAATGCAGTTTTCATTTCAAAATTGGGAGTCAATTACCTTACAAGTCTCAAAATATTTTTCTAGAACGCTGATAAACTTACGGAGTCCAAGCACTGTTCCCACAGTACTCCGTGGATAAGGACGACTTCTTTGCATTCCCAGGTCTCTGTGCCCCTAGGCTGCGGGTGTCTCGCTCTACTACCACCGCGCACTCTGCCTCTGCGCCAATGACTCCTCGACTCATAATTCTCTTCCAATTAACCAAGAATCCAGGCATCTGTTGTCAAGTGGTTTGGGGTTAAATTTATTTAGGTATGTGGTGGAAAACTGTGCTTATGCATGCTATGAAACTATAAAGTTAAAGTTAATGCTTAATATTTTAACTGAAATTTGTGTCTTTGGAGACTAAGCACTTTCATTCCACTCTCTTCATTAGTTGCTGCAACAGGAGAAGCATTTTTTTTAAAAAAAAATATGGCTGCTTACCTATGTTCAAAAAGCGGACCAAGACCTTACTGCTTTTCCTGGTACCTGTCTTCTCCCTAGGCGTCATAGAGCAAAGCCCAAAGAAAAATTCCACAGGTAAGAACCTGACGATTAATTTTTGAAAAAAACGATTATTTTGTCTTCTCATTTGGCCTGGCGCTCTGTCTGACATGTTACTGACTTTAGAGATCGAGTACATGTCAACGGCAGGCATCTACATGCATCCCTACAGTGCCGTCACGGATAATTTGGTAAGATGTGCGGATTCAGTTAAAAGGCTCGTGTCGAAGTAATGCGTACACTGATGGAAATGACAGTAAAGGTAACAAATAAAAAGCGCGGTCATAGATCAAATTTACTGAGCACTTAATCACTGCGCTGAGCACTGTCCACACTGTGTCATTTTAACTGCCTGGGAACAGGGACGCATTTACAGAGCAGAAAATGCAGGCTGCGCGCAGGCCCAGAGTCCCAGAGACGCGGCGTGGCGTGGGGTGAGGCGAGGCGGGAGTGGGGTGCGGGCTGGAGAAGCTCGCCCTGGAAGGTGGAACCCCGCCGGGAAGACCGCGGGGGTGCTGCATCTGCTTCCCAGTGTTGTTGACTAAGCAAGCTACCTGCGACAGAGTTGGGGCCAGGGTCCTTGCCAGCGCCGCCAGACGTGAGCGCATTACTTTAGGAAGAGCGTGACAGCAGAGAGCTGCCGTGGCGACGTGGGAAAAGAAAAGCCTACGCATCCCCTCACGGGGCGTTGGAACGAAAGAAGCAGCCGTCAAAAATATGTGAAGAACAAGAACCCCAGCAACGCAGAGACCGCGGCGCGGCCTCACGCTCAGGTCTGGCGGGTGCGCACAAGGAGCTGCTGGAGATTTTTTTTTTCAAGGCTGGTTGAAAACATTTCTTTCCATCTCAGAGTGTATTAGAAGCCCTGGGAGAGCTTTTAAAAAACTCATAAGCGAACGCCACACCCCTGCCAGTTGTGAGCGAATGCATCTAAGTGCACAGAGCAGGGCTCAGAAATGCATATTTTGAAAAATTCTCTGGTGTGATTCTAACGCTCACCCTGGCTGAGTCATTCACCTAAGGTGGTGTTGAGCTATCTCTTCGCTGACAGAAGACTCAGGTGTGATACGCAAGTTGAATAAGATTATGGGGTGAGTTAGGAGTGTCGACTTCCTGGATTAGAACTAGTTTGTTCAGATTTTAAAAGTTCTCCAACTTTTAAAAGTGTCAGAATTAAGGAGGTCAGGCTTTTAGGGAAGTTCTCGTTTCTGTAGCATTCTTTAAAAGGGAGATTCTAGAAAAGAACAAAAGTGACCTCACATGGCCAAACGTTAAATTACATTTTGGTGAAAATAAGATTTATTTGAAAAAGATGAGCAGTGAGAAAAGAATTGTTTGGAGCCCAGAATTTCAAATTCAAGATATTGGGACATGTGGTTTGAAAAGAGTATGTGAATACAATGAGATGTATCTTTTTATCTGAAATTGCCTGAAAAAAAATGGTGATGAGTTATTTCTATACCCAAACCTCAAGTGTGCTAGAGGTATATATCACGTTAGAAAGTCATTTCACTTTTAAGACAGTTTTCTTGTTGGAATCTGGACTGACCACCTTAGACACAACTTCCGATTGAAATGCACAAGGATTATACTTTCTGGGTTGACACTGAAAAGTAGTCACACATTTGTATTATAATGAGGATTATTCATTAATTTATTCAACAAATGTGGATTCAGCATTTATTTTTATGCCAGCATTGCTCTGGGCTTTGGGATTGCAGTGGTCAACTAGACAGAAAAGATCACTGCCCTCACGGGTGTGTGTGGGGTATCCGTGGAGAGGAGACTGTCCCCAAACAATACTCATATCATGCCCAGGAATAACAACACACACAGTGGTAATAAACACCATTGAGGGAATAAACTTGGAGGCGTGATAGAATCTGACGGTGTGCTGGCATTTTTAGATTGGATAGATTGAGATGACGTTTGGATTGAGATGTGAAAGAGAAAAGTTAGCCGTATGACAACTAAAGGAAAGCAATCCAGGAAGGAATGGAAGAACTGAGCGTGTTTACAGGGAGACAACATGCCTCAGAACTACTGCCCCCCACAACACACGCACGCACAGGGAGAGCTGGGCCAAATGGATCAGGATGAGGCAGGCAGGAACCGGATCTCATCCTTTGTACTCCACTGGACGTCACTGGGAAGCCATGAAGGTTTTCCAGCGGTGTGACCTGGAGCAATTTGATTGCATTGGCAAAAGGACATGTAAGGTCTGTGGGAATATTGACTGGAGATAGGTAAGAGGAAAAACGAGATCAGCTAGGAAGCTTCCGCAGCCGGCCAGGTGAGGGAAGATGCAGGTGTGGGCTAAGGTGGTAGAAAGGGAGATGTAGAGAAGTGTTGACTCAAGGTATTTGAGGGAAGTACAGACTGGTCTTCGATGTGAGGGATGAGAGGAGGCTGTCACGAGGATGGCTCCGTGGTATTTGTCTTGAATTACTGGGCGGAAGGAGATGCCATTTATCACAATAGCTAATGCCGAAGAAGTTGAGACGAGTCAGAAAGCGAGAGTTTTCCGCTTTGTTCTTGTTAGCTTCGAGAGGCATGTGGCATACACGTTAAGTGTCAGCAGTCAGCTGGCCATAGAGTTTAGAACTCAGAAAAGAATTAAGAACTAGGCTGTACGTTTAGCAGTCATTATCTAATCACGTGGTGTGATTTAAAGAACACGGTGATGAATGAGATTGTCTAGCAAGAGGTTAGAAGAACAAAAGCAACCTGAACTGAACTTTGGGGATTCAAACTTTTTGAGGCCGGGGGGATGCAATGAAGTCATCCGAGGAGAGATAAAGTGAAAAGCAGAAGAGTGTGATGTCGCAGCAAGAAAGCCTAAGAGTTTCAAGGAACGGCCGACTATGCCAAATGCTCTTGAGTATAAAGTAAGGTAAGAACTGAAAAATGTCTGCAGAATTCGGCAACAGAGAAGTTTTTGAGACCTTGACAAGTGCAATTTCAGTGGGAGAAAGCCAGCCAGCCATAGGCTGAAGAGCGATGGTGCAACATTATTAGGAAGAGATGTCGAGTAGAAACTTTCAAGAATTTTGCTGTATTGGGGAACAAAGAAAAAGGTGGCAGCTTGACATTTGTGAATTTATATTTTTTCCCCAAATAGGAGGTATAAAGGAATGTTTTCATAGGCAACGGATAGGCATCTCAAAGAGAAAAATATCAATAGAGAATTGGTGATGTAGGAATGAGATCCTTGGCAAAGCAAAAGGGAATGGCAAACAGAATGCACTCAGAGTGGCCACTTTTTATGAGGACCAGCCAGAAAGACAGAGAAATGGTGTAAGTGTGGGTCACATCCATCTTTAGCTAATTCCACTTGACCACCTTTAAAAACCTTGTATTTTTGAGTTATAAAATCACATTCTTTGCCAAAACTCCTTGACGCTTTCTCAAATTTCGGAAACAAATATTCACCTACTCGAGGTCTTATTTTGAAATCCATGACAGAACCTAGCAGAGTAATCTGCCCATAATAAGGACTCAAGAAATATATGTTGAATTTCATTAGACTTTCAAAAGGACCTGCCCTAAGTAAACATAACTCAGAAAACTGCACGTATTTGTTTAATTTCAGGGAACCCAGGAAGGCCTAATCGCTGCAAATAATTTTCACTTATCAAATCTAGATTAAATATCTACTTGTTATGTACAAGCCACTGTGCTAGGTACAGGGAAGGCAAAGAACACTAGCTTATAGCCCAGCCCAGTGCAGAGTCGGGCGTGCAAATCACTATCGCCTATTTTGTTGTCTTTATTTATTTTTGATAAATGATTCTCATCTACCTTGTGTTTAGTGTATTCCTCTCTGCGTCTTCCTCCCTCTTACTTTTTCCTTATTATTCTTACCATCGTTCACCTTGGAAACATGAGCGGGTCTGAAGAAGAGTTGGGGGAGGCATCAGAGAGGAAGGGGGGCTCACTGAAATTCGGTCTTCTCCAAACGTCTCCTTACTCCCTCCTGTGTTCTGGGGCTCTGCGAAGCCCACCGGGTTTCTGTTTCGCTATGGTGTGGGGAGCGTGTGCACATGCACGCATGTGTAAGTGTGTGTTTGTCCACACACGAGCCCACACAGGTGTGCAGTGCAGGTACTTCCTTTCTTTGTCTTCTGCTTGGTGTCTGTATTTTATTCTGTATGCTGTTCCTTCCGTGGCAAGGACAGCCTTTCCATGCATTTCCTTTCAGTTCCTCCTTCCTGGCTACTTATTTGCAACAGAGAAGGCGCCAGCGAGGCTCCTGCTGGCCGCCCCTCGCCGGACCCCCGCTGTTCCAGCAGGGGGCGCTCTTTGCCCAGAAGCTGAGATGCATCTCAGGAGCTCTCAGCACCGAACACGCGGTCTGGGATCTGCTGTGGTCTCCTCCAGCTTTCTAGTCTGATTTTAATGGCCCTTTGGGACTCTTCTGTATGTGTTTTCATCTAGAGTTATGAACTTTTACTAGATTTTATTGACGATGAGGTGTTCTTCCTATTTTTCTCCTTGTTATTTTTGGATAGTTTTTAAGGAGAGGGACAGAGAATATTACGCCCTTGTTTTGTTTTCCCAGAATTCCCTCAAAAGACTTAAAAAGTAGTTGCAATGGAAGCGAAGGAGAGAAAGATCGAATGCTAAAAAATTCTGTTTTGGGTAGAAAATTAGAGTTTAAGATTCCAGAGGTGAAGTTGTAGATATGTTTATAGGAGCAAAGGTAGAGTGGAGACGAAAAATACTGGAGATAAAGAGGTTAGAAAACCGTCCAGCTGGGGTCTTGATTCAATCATGCATGTGAGAAAGGAAGGGTAGTCACAGTGATTGGGGTGGAAGAGAAGGCTGTGAGTTATATGACAAATTCTCAGAGAACTGTGTTCATTAGAAGCTACGGCGCGGCGAAGGAGTAAAGATGCAGACATTCTGAGCAGTGTTTAAGGGAGAAGCTGCATCCCATGACTGTTTCAGAGGAATAAGATATGGCAGAGGTGGTAGGCAAGGGCGGGCTTGGGAACGACGATGACTGCGTCCGTCAGCAAGGCCGGATGAAACAGGAGGGCGGCAGATTGCTGGGGCGGGTCTGTGTGAGAAGAGAGGACTTCTGCTTCCCCATTAGTCAAATGAGCATCCATAGCATCTGGGTTTATGCCTCTCTAGGCATTTTTCATGGTACCCAGAAACTCTGCTAAAATCTTTGGGAAATTTCTGATTTCACTAAAATTTCCGCAGTTGTATTTTTGCTGCTTCGTAAGTAGTGATGGAGTAGAATGAAAAACTGTTAAAAACTGTTAAGACTGTTTCTTTCTTGTAAGCGAACCGATTGATAGATTGTAAAAAAATATTAATTCTTTTGTCGTTGGAAATACCGAGCAAGGCTCTGATGGCATTTTTGCTTGAGAAAGTGATGCTTTAGGTGGGGTGGGTGGGAGGAAGGCAGCCATGAACCTTTCAACACTATTAAGCCAGAGGAATTTTGAGTCTCGGGGAGTAAACAAGAGATCATTTAAGGGACATGTCAAACCAGCAGGGAGAAGAGCCTTAAAGAACATGATGGAAGGCAGGGGACTTAGGGATGGAGATGGATACTGAAGAGCATTTCCACAGTGGAGAAGTGGTGACAAACACCTAGAAACAGTCATGTCCTCCACTGAACCGGCGGGATTTCTTTTCTGTTCCATGCTTCCCCATCTGTTACCGCCAAGTTTCCATGAAAGATTCTTTGTTGTTCTCTTTGTGTGATTTATCATTTGGGGAAAGAAAAAAAAGGTACCTTTTAAAAGTGCTTCTAACAGACAGCTCTTTTTATTAAACAAATATATATTGTGCGAGTTCAAGGTCAGTGACAAGGCCTTGGCCAGCTCCACAAACCTGACCTGTGGACCACAAGTTCATGGCAGAGCTCCTGTCCACAGGGCCCCCTGGGGCCACCCTGAGGGCATGTGAGGGGACATCCACGGCGACCTGGTCTCTTTAGGATTAAGATTCCCCAAAACAGGAGGAAAATAAAAGACTATTATCCATGCCCCAAGCCTGAGTCCAGGAAGCCAAAAAGCGCTCTTTGAGAGGAGGACTTTTCCAGTTTGGGGCATGGGAATAAAAATTGTCACATGTGGGCTGCCAGTGCCAGCCACACTGGTGTAATTGCAGTCATCTCTCGGTCTTTTTTCCAGAGGACTTGATTTATAGTCTGGACAAAAGTAGTGAAAGAGGAGAGAGGTGAATGGGTTTGTAATTTTATTAGAATTGAGTATCTTTCAAGTCTTTAAAAATAAAACCTAAGCTCTCTCTCTCTATATGTATATGTAGATATAGCTAAGAGATAGCTATATAGCTATATAGATATATACTTTTTCTTTGACTGGTTTATCTTGTGCAATAAGGATAAGACAATATTTAAAATCCAATAACTTAATTTGTGGATATGATAGAAATCACAATTAAAGGTGAATTTAGCTCAACTAAAGCAAGAATTCTCCAAATTTTTGGTTTTAGAGCCGCTTTACACTCTTAAACATGATTAAAGACACCAAAGAAATTTTGCTTGTATATTGATATGTATAATGGTGGAAATTAAAACAGAATCATAAAAAATATTAATTCATTTAAAAACCAAAAATCCCATTGCATAATAATGTATTTTAATAAAATAACTATATTTTTCAAAAAAATTTTAGTAAGAAGAATGAGAGAGTTTTCCATGTTTGCAAAGCTCTTTAGTACCTGGCCTAGTAAAGATTAGCGGGTTTAACATATGTGCTCCAGCATTTTACCTTTTGTGATATTTTGCTCTATTTGAAGTTATAATGAAAAAAATTAAGCTTTACACATACATGCATAGTCGAAAAAAAGAGGAGTAGTTTATTATCTTTTATAAGTAATGGTAAATAGTCTCCTTTGATATTATACTTAAACTCAGTGGGTAGTAGTTTCTTAATGATTAATTGCAATGTGGAATCTGAAACTATCAATAAATTTTCCTTACAGTAAAATCTATCATGTTATTTAAATGTAGTTTTTGCCCACACATGATTTTGTACCATGATGTACTGAGCATTTTGAAAATATGTTAAATAGATTTTCTAAGTGCTCATGAATTTCAATATACAATATCAAAAATTTTATTAATATCACTACCCTATTTATCAGAAACGCCTGTCAAGGTAACGGAAGCTTTCACTTGAACTTAAATTGTGTTATTGGCAATAAATACTGTCAGTTGTTTTCCTTAAGTGACAAGTTCACTTTGTTCATTTTTGAGAAAATGTCTGCCGAATATTCAAGACTGAATTATGATATTTATCTGCCATGTCTTCTTTTCGGGAAAAGTGATGTTTCATGAAAATAGTAGCTAGTTCAGCTCACAACGTAATCGCACAAGCGTTTTCTGCACAACAGCCTGCGTACTTCGGTGTGCGAGAACGCCTTATGTGTGCTCCCCATTTAAAAAAGACGAGGACTCCAGGGTCCAGATTTAATAACATTAGTAATTCCTGCTGCTTCATCAAGGACATTCTGAAGCGAAAGGTGACGTGTTGGCAGGGAAGACAGTGATGACTGTCACCCAGTCTGGTGCCAATGTCTTGGTTCATTCTAAAGTGCCAGCGGTTTTAGCCCGTCATTTTCTTTTCTTTTCTTTTTTCTTTCTTTTTTTTTTTTTTGCGCATTCAGTGCAAATGTCACCACAGTGAAAGTGGCAAATCATGTCTTCTTATTAAAATGCCTCTGACCTTGCTGAGCCCCTGAAAAAAAATTTGGAGACCCTCAGGGGTCTGCAGACATTTTGAGAACTGCTCAGCTAAATTATTTAATGATATGTTTCAACATAATTTAGCGCACGCTAGATTTTCAGTATTCATTTCTATTTATGAACTCCTTGAAAATTAATAACTTTTGTATTTTTAATCTCAATTAAATACGTAGTTCATTGGACAAAATTACATTTTGACAATTAAAAAGTATCCGTGAGCAACTGAATCGGTTGACTATTATCCCTTTCCTGCTGATTCATTTCTTTGGAGACTGTAATTTATGGAGCAGCAGACAGGAGATGACATGGCCTTCGCGTTCCATCCTGGTGAACGAGAGTGGGATCAGGAAAAAAAAGGCCATTAATTTCATATGCTATTTAAAATTATAGCTCAATATCTATCACATTTTCTTCCATGATGTCTGACCTCTTATTCTTTTTGAAACTGCTTTTAATTATTCATGGAAATTGTTAAACCTCATTATCCAGTAAGATAGATTATTTTCATGCTGTGAGTCTCTTATCTTTCATAAGTAGAAACTTTATTTATTTATTTTTTTCCCTAAAGAGTCACTTGTGTTTCTCTTGGATTTGCCACAGGGCACGATTCTCCTGGGGTGATTGTGGTGACCTCTCGGCTCCCTTTGTCCGCCTTGCCTTCTCTCCCGGGAACTCCATTTGCTAGTCCTTCCTCTTCGAAGCTGAGTTTTTTCTCCTCACTTGTATTTGCAGAGCAAACTCCAACCTTTTTTCTTCTTTTCTGCTTGTAGAAAATGAGCACATGGACCCTTATCTGTTTTTCAATACTCACTGAAAAATCAATATGGGAGCTATTAAATATTAAAAATATCAGTTCTATGATTCCATCTTCCAAATTTCGTCACACCATCAGGGCTCTGCCACTTTCTCTTTAAGATAAAGCCAGCAGGTCTTCTCTTCCTTCCCATCCATTGTAGATTTTCATGATCAACTCTTCAACTTATATTTAATTATCTTCCTTTTTTTTTCATCTACGATGTATTGAATTGTGTCCCCCACCACCAAATTCATATGTTGATGCCCTAACCCCCAATGTCATGATACTTGGTCATGGGGTCTTTGGAAGGTAATGAGGTTTAGACGAGGTCACAGGTGGGGCCCTCATGATGGGACCAGTGCCTTTGTAGGAAGAGATGCCAGAGAGCTTGCTTTCCCTCACTCTCAGCATGTGAGGGCACAGCAAGAAGGTAGCCATCTGCAGTTCAGGGACTGTCCTCATCAGAACCTGATCATGCTGGCACCTTGGCCTCAAACTTCCAGCCTCCAGAATTGTCAGAAAATAGACGTCTATTGGCTAAGCCACCCAGTGGCTGGTGTTTGATATGGCAGCCTGAGCCTACGACACCATCCATCCGGAAAAATTCCTTTTCCAGATGGATTCAATTGCTTACTTTTCCCGCGTCCATACTTGATTGAACTGTTGAGGAAATCTTGAAATTTCCCAATGAATGGTGACAGAATTTATTCTGTTCATTTTAGCACTGTCTGGTGGTACAGTTCTCCTCACAGTCAGCGATGCACTTTAGCCAGCATGTGTGTAATTTCTAACTTAATAAAATTACCAAAATGTGGATCTTAAAATAGAAAGGTTTCAAGAGATGTCTCTGTGGGGAGTGATTGGAGTCCAGCACACATGCAGCACAACTGGCGGCTGCAGTAGTACTTACTGTAAAGGAGCATCTGCTCCTGGGTCTATTAACCTATGGAAACCATCGGTCCCTGAGTGCGCACAGGACGGGGAGAGAGGCAGAGGGCCGGCTGGCAGCCTTAGGGGGGTCGGGGCCCAGGGCTGGCGGGACTACCCCTGGAAGCCCCTCCCTCCAAGACACTGATGTCCAACATCTGTTTGCTAATATTGCTTTATCGCTCTGCTAGGCCATGTCCAGTTCATTCGATTTAATGTGGATACTGAACGTGAACTCTTTAGGGTAGCCGAAGACATTTCCTAATGAATATAAGAACCCGAGAAAGGGAAATGATGACAATGGATGCACCCGTGCTCTTTGAACCACTAGACCAAATAAATTGGACATGATATAAAAGCTTCTTGTTTTTGCCAGAGACTTCGTCTGGCTCCTTAGAGAGGAATTCAGTCATTTTCATTTTGGTCAGTTCTTCATCAGCTGTTTGAATTATCTGATGAAACAGATCCAGTGAATATCCTGACGCCTGGAATTTTTGTGAATAACTTAGGATACTTGTCTATGTTGTAATAGAAGAATTTAGAATATTTAGATTAAGCATATTTTCCTTGCTAAAATGCATATCCTATGTTACATATAATGAAGTGATGGTATCTTTTGAAAGTTGTTTTCTTTTTCACTTTCAAATTTCAGTAGAATACTACCGATGACAGCTCATCAACGGTGAAGCATTATTACCCATTTCCACTAAGATCAGTCACCCTTCTTAAAGTAGGTAATCCTGTTTTAAAAGTAAAATATAATCATCTAGTTTTTAAATTTTATTCTAATTTAAATAATAACCATAATAATGAAAACTAGTTCTTATTATCAGCTGAAGTTCTAAGTGCTTTACCTATGATGATTGATCTAATTTTCACCAAACAAAACCAGAACAAAACAAAACACCTCGATGAGATAGATGCAATTAATATCTCTGCTTTATAGATAGGAAAACTGAGGTCTGGAGGAGTTTAGAACTCGCCCAGGACCGCAGAGCTGTTGGGCAGCAAAGCTGAGGTTCGAACCAACGCCCCAGGGTCTACCATTGTGGACTCCGCCTCTCCAAAATTCACAGTGCCAGTTAGGATCATTTAGTGTTGCTAATCAACTATGTGGTAATTTGCAGGAAAATTTGAAAAAGTATCCAATATCAGTACTAAAAAGAGCCATTAGCATTGAAATCCAGTGATATTTAACCCTGTTGATCACGCTCAGTGAATGTCGCGAATGTACATGCTCTTAGGGTTTTTGAGGCTGCAAGGGATGGTGATGTGTTTGGTTATGGCATATAATGGGGCTTTTGATTAAGAAAGAGCAGGGCAGAGCTGGAAGAGCTGTGGCCTCAGGCTCCACATTCAAGGTAGACCTGTGATTCTGCAGTCACGCCTTAGGGAGAGGCGGACCTTGGTTCAGCATTCATCATTGCTGGTAGTAACCTAGCTCTCTTGAGTTGCCTCCGGAAAAATGGCTTCACCATTTTCTCCTATTGAGTTTTTGCCTTTTTTTTTTTTTCTTTGCCCCAGTCCATCTCTGTTTCAAATGCATTTATTTCAACTGCTGGAAACTGACCCTAACTTGGCACGTTTCACATGCAAACTCCCCAAGAGAGAGTATTTGTTTTGGTTGAATTGTCACCACCCAGTACGAGGGCATTTCTTATGGACAGTCACCTATGGATGGCTGCCTTCCGGTACAACACCCACCCCTGCTCCAAACAGCCATGCCCAAGATTGACAGCAGATGAAATGCTGAGGCCGAGTTCCTCAGAAGAGAACTAAGGGCAGGTACACTTTGAGAATATTCTGTCCAAATCATATATCCATGTATTTTCCCTTAAATTATGTAAATACCAGTCAGTCTAAAACCTTTCCTCAATTAAGTTTGAGTCCACAAAGTTCTTATTTAAAATTAATAAAAGTAGTGTTTTCTCAAAACACAATTAAGATGAAAATTATTAGCTAAGTATTAGATTTGAAGCAATATCATAGAATATAAATTTAAATACACATACCCAACTTCCTAATCCTTACTCTTCTTTTCAGGCAGAAATTTAAGAATTGAGAGCAGATGTGTCTTTCATTGAGGAACTAGAAGGTTGATATGAAAGTAAATTCCTTTAAATAGCACTTCAGTTATTCCATTGGTATTGATTTCTCTTTATTTGGCTGTTAATAAAAAAAAAGCAATTACTGTGTGATTTCTAGGGCATATGTGCCTTTCAAACTTTAAGGATTATTGGCACTAGTAATAAGATATTAAACTAAAAGGATTTGGTCCTGTAGCTAGGTCTGTGTCCCCCTGTGTGTATGATTGCCGTGACTCGGTCATGGCTGCCCTGATGGATTACTCACCTGAGCCTCCCATGCTATTGGGAATTTTTTATCCCTTGTTCTCATGATGGTTTAATATGGCAAACCTCTGCCCCGATCCTCATAGAGTAAGGGAAATGATCTGTTGCAGAAAGGGAAGAAACTAAAATGGGAATAAAAATAAATTGTGGTGAGCTGAGCTTTCTCAGAAAACAGAGATACCCATGTCAGGATAGTTTTAACAATTTTGTTCCAATTTAATCTGTTGGCGAAATGACAAGTTTTCTTTGTTGGTTTATTTCCTCTTTGATCATTACTTAAGAGTTAAAATTCAAGCTCACTATGCCACTTTTTTGATTACAAAAAAATTTATTTAATACTCATCATTTAAACAAATGTCTCCAGCACATTGTAGTTTATGTAAATGCAAAACTCTGTTGTGTGGTCTTTTCCCCCTGAAGATCTCTGGGAATGTGTTGTGAATTGTCTATTACAGTCAAATCTGGTTGAACTTTGGTTCCAAACAGCTTAGAGAGTGCTCTGTGCTACTCATTAGTGGAAATGTTTTTAAGCCCATGGTGGCAGCTAAAGAAGAGGCTCATAAAATATTTATTAAAAAATAAAATACTGGATTAGAATGGGGGAGCTGGGCAGTAAATTGCACCACAGCCCTAGGTGAGTCACTTAACTCCTCAACCCTCAATTTCTTCACTGGCAAAAGGGTTATGCTAGTATTTGTCCTCAGAAGAGATTGTGAGTTTGAAACATTAATACCAGCTGTTTGATTTATGGTGTCATTTCTAGGTCATTTGAAAAACTATTTTTTTTTATTAGATAAACATGATTCCCTAAGAAAGAGAAACTCTATCAGCTAAATAGTGTGTTGCTGGGAAAGAAATAGTTCGATAATACAGTTAACATGTAGGTAATTCATCTTTAATTTCGCACAATGCCATATAATACGCACAGACAGAGGGCCTGATGGCACCCAGTGTATTGGGGGTTTGGTTTCAGGTGTCCTAAGGGTTTTGTGTAGTTTCCTCAGGGGGCCCAGTGTTGTGATGGGGGAAGGAGGCAAGTTGGCACAATTTGATGTTCCCCTCCTGTTTCCATACAAGAAGTTCACCTTTCTTTGTTACAAGTTTTTGGTGTGTCTCCAAATGACTTCCAAGTATTTTGCCAAAAACATGTTCAAAGATAATACATCATATTCAACATCCTCATTTGCAGATAAAATAGCTGATCTCCAAATCCATCTCTGAGTCATGCTAGTCTGTGATTTTAATTGACAAAGAAGTTATAAAAACAAAAACAAAACAAAACAAAAAACAACTGTTCGGATCTTAGCTGTGTTAGTCAACCTTGGCTGCACATTGGACTCACCTTGAGAAATTTGAAAATCTTGATGCCCAGGTGGATCCCCAAACCAATTATTTCATGTCTCCACAGGTAATTCCGACATGCAGCCAAAGCTGGAAACCAGTGGCTTGGCGGGAGGGAGAGGTGACTTTGACTTAAGTTGGTAGGGAATTGTTTATGGAGAAAGCAGGCTCTGAGTAAGACTTGACAGATGGGCTGAATTTTGATGGAAAAAAAAAATGGAAGCATTTTAGGTGATATAATAACATTTGTTTCAGAGAATAGAGAGAGGCAAAAGAACGAGAGAGAGGGAGAGGGGAGGAGAGAGAGTCAGAAGGGCAGCATGGCATTAAGAATCAGAAATAGCTTCATATGTCAAATTATGGTAAATTCTATCTTTTACTACCTGCGAAAATGCGTCCAAGTTACTTAATCTTTAAATCTTTGCTTCTTCGTTTTCAAAACAGAAAATAAAAGGGCCCACTGATGAGGTTTAGTAATGGCTCAAGGAGGGAATTCATACAAAATTCTTCACTTCTGTCACTATCCAGCCACAGAAAGCTCTCGATATTTGTTGACTGAGACCGTCACCATTATTACCGGCAGGTTTCGTCTCTCCCGTTAGGTAGTGCGAAGTTTCCATTCCATGTTATCCGATTCATAATTACAGATGTGCGATGCACTCTTGCTGAATAGATGAATGCGTATTTCTCTTGTGTTTACTCTGATACTTATCCGGATACTCTAAACCTCTAGGGAGCGTCTGAAAATGCATAGAAGTGTAGGGTATCATAACGAAGGCCGCCGAGGGCTGCTGGTGTGTGGTGCCCAAATCCCAGGAGTGCTGAACATACTGTAACGTGTGGGACACTGTGTACGGTGAACAGTGGTTTCTTCCTCAATGTCAAAAGGGTTGCCATTGAAAACACTGGCCGAAACACTGCTAAGTAGATGGTAGCTACTGTCTAATGCGACTATTGAAGTGGCTGAGGGATTTCGCAGCTGAGAACAAGCATGACATGGCCCTACTGACGGGGAAGGAACAGGTCTGAAGTAGTGTTGAAGTTTCCTTTAAAATGTAAATGACATGGTTCGATCAAACATTGGAAAAGACTGTTCTACAGATTTTAAAATAATCGGCTAATTATTTAGATTCGTAGCCCCTTGACAGTTGCATAAAGAGGCTGTCAACACATTTTCGATGCCCTCGAGATGGTGATCTGTCCTCAAGAAGTATTTTCCTAAAATAGTTTTGATTCTGTCCAAAATGCAATTATTTAATATATTTTAATATAACAAACTTGAATCGAATCAATCTTAGCTGCTCAACAAAATGAGATTTTTTTTTTTCAGTCTGACGCAAAGGATGATAAAGATACAGACATGGTTCCCACATCTATTAAAGGAACGATAACCACGAAGGATATTTACTTTTATATCTCAGTCCTTGTCCTTCCCTCAAAACATCAGAAATTACACCCGTTGAGAAAATGTCCGCTTATTATTTGTCATCGTGAACATAATGACCGACATAATGCTTAGTCAGTAGTTTTGAACAGGTGCATGAGTATAGTTTTTAAGTTTCTGCAACAAAATTTAAATAAATGATTATCAGTGGGATGTCATATGGAAATTAACCACAAGGTGGAACCAGAGGATTTAAAGTCAGTGCATTTAGCTTACCTATGACAAAAAATGAGGCGATTTTTTAAAAAATTATACTTATATGTATATGACTTAATAAAAACATGGATAAATTTTAAATTTCAAATATGTTCTGGGTACTAGTTTTCCTTAAATGTGAGAACACACTCACTAAGCATTAAAAACAAAACAAAACAAAACAAAAAATGGAACGAGTTGGAGATGGAGGGCCAAAGAAGGGACGTGAAAGAATATTCCACAGGCTGATGAAAATGTTACCTAGCTCCAAAGCATGCAAAATCCATATGTATATCTACAGATATGCACATACATACACATTCACTTATTATATATTCATGTATTATATAAATATTTCATACACATTTTATATTATATAATATACAATTATAATTTTGGATTATAAAACATGTTTAAAATTACATATATAATAAATACATAATTCCATCCCTCCATCTACCCACCTATCCAAGTAGGGCATTTTCTTCAAAGGAAGCAGGCTGGGGTCTTTGGTGCCTTCGTGTTTTTTTCTGGAATGACTCCCTGTGTCCAGTTTCTTTGTCCACTTCACTCAGAAACCTCTTCCCCTGGTGAAGTTCTTCCTGAAATCTCTCCCCGGTAAAACCTGTTACTTGCTTTATTGTTTCTGTTACATTGTTTTCTTAGGAAGGCATACTTCATTTTACTCTACTCTACTGTTCTTCACAGATGTTGTATTTTTTACATACTGAAGGCAAGATCCTCCACCAGCAAAAAGATTATTCCTCTCTTTAGTGAGATGCTCACTTTATTATGATGGTCTGGATTTGGACCTGCAATATCCCTGACGCATACCTGTAATTTAATATAATATCTTTACCTTTCAAGCACATTTATTTACTTTCCTATCTGCCATATTGTATGTAATGGTGACTCGTTTGAGAAAAGAGCCGTATCTTATTTGGTTTCGACTCCTACAGCCTGGCATTTAATAGGAACCTGAGAAATGCTTTGGGAATGAATGTCAGGCATTTTCTGTCAAGAGAACGCTATGAAAAATAAAAGCACATGACAGGAAATGTACTAAAAATCACGAAGCCAGATGTCAATATCTTCTGGCTAATATTGATATTAATCACGTTTAATCAATCACTGTGATCACAAATTTATAAATTCACCATTTTATTAATGTTATTATATGAAAATTATCATTAAGTTACTCTTCTTCCTATTTCTTGAGGTGCAAGGTGGAAGAAACTAATCTTAGTAGATAATGAAGATTAGCTAGAGAACCATTATCTTAGTCATTCTGCACTTCGATTTGCACTGCAAACTCTCCCACTTTCCCATTCACTGCACCTATAAACCAGACCAATTAAAGCTGGACTCAGCGTTGATCCTTCCATATGCTGACTGGCACGCTTTCATCAGTGAGCAGTTTAGATTTCTAATTTTTTTTAAACCCCCTGTTTACAAACCTTCTGCTTATTTTCAAATAATGCAGCAATGCTAAAATCCCGAGCCAATAAGACTTAATTTCCAAGAACCAAATGCTCATCTAAATAAAGATACAGTATCTTGGAAATATGTGGATTAATGAATGCCATTGTGAGTACTCTGGTTTCTTTGAAGGAAAGTGTTCAAAATAATTATGTTTGCATTTCGTATGTTCAATGGCAGTACCAGAACCATAACAAAGTATTTTAATTTCCATTTTAAAGGTGGAAAATGGAGTTTCTGCTACATATCAATACACTAAAGATACACACACACACACACACGTACACACACACACACAGTTCTCTATTTCCACTACTTAAGATCTTTGGTGACTTGAGATTAATCGTGAGAGTGAAGGTGGGTGAGGTTAAGTCCATCTGGGCCAGCACAGCGGTCCCCCAGGATGTCCCCTGGGGAAGCTGAGACGTGGCATGGAATCTACATTCTAGAGCTCTAACCCTGACTTTTTAAAAAAAGATTTTTATCTCGTTTTCTCTGATCTTTTTTTTTTAAAAGTAATCGTGAACTATTTGGCATAGAAAATCTAGAATAGACAGAAACCTTCTCCATCTTAAGGAGCCATCCTTGTCCTTCCCGCTTCTACAGACAAAACTCCTTTTTATTTCTCAGAACCTCTTATGTAAATTTTGTACACAATTTTTGTTTTAAATAGCAGAATCTTAAATCTATGCATGTAAACCTCCCCCCAGACATAAATAACTTCGGGCACCACATATTCCACAATTTCAATGTATTCTTTCCAGAAACAAACAAGCATGTTCTCCCCTTCTCACATCTCTTCCCAGTCCCATCTGGGAGCAGACACCCCTATTTTAGTTGTTTCTTCCCTGCTTGATGTAATCCTTTAGAATCTTTTTTTCTGTGCATGAGTCATGTGTCACTTGGATAAACTGTTTTCACAAACCTTCAATCCTACTGTTTTTTTTCTTTTATTAGCAAGATGTTTTAGTTATCTTACTCCTAGAACAGAGCACAAATTGGTGATTTATAAAGGTGTCCTCTCTTTCATTCCATACTATTGTTCTCTCTGCCTATACCATTGGCTGGTTTTCTGATTAATACAATGTTAGGCACCCAGGGGCCACTTATTGAATACTTGATTAATGAATGAATGCACCAATGGCCAAGTTGTTGAATTAAAGATTTTAAGAAGAGAGTGATTGCTACAAATACGTGTTTTGACTCCTTATTTTGCTTATGGAAGTCTCAAAGACAAGGGTTCCTTAATATATTTATTTCATATTTACTCAGTACCTAGCAGAGTTTCTTACCCACAGTATGCGTCTTCATGCTGTCTTTACAATTTCCGGTTCTGTAAATAGAAAGTCTGTGTTTGAATTATGGTTCTACCATTTATTAGCTCCATTAACCCTGCTGAAGTCTCAGTTTTCATTGTGAGGTGTAGAGAATAATACCCAGCTTATAGATTTCTTTTGATAGTTAAATGAGATAATGTAACAAAAGCACTTAGCCTAATTGTCCTTGTCATCTATTGCTACTTTATAAATGACCCCTAAAACTTAGTGACACAAAATGGAAACTCTTTTATTATGCTCATAAATTCAGATGGAGAACATTGAATTCTGAAGCTTCAGCTTGGAAGACTCAAATAGCTTGGGATGCATCAAAGGCTGGGGGTGGAATCATATGGAGAGTTCTGCATTTACGCACCTGATTGTAATGGCTTGGAGAGCAGGCTTCCCGGTGATTGGTTCCCCACCTGTAGCATCTTGATGTTACTGTGCTTCTTTCAGTGTGGTGACTGGTTCCAAGAAGGAGTGTGTCCTAAGAGGGATGTCTGGAGAGCAAGTGTCCCCAGAGAACCAGCTGGAAGATGCAGAGCCGTTCTGAACTAGGCTCAGATGTTACATGAAGTCACTTTCTTCATGTTCTTTTGGTTGCAGACTGTTCACTCAGTCCAACCTGGATTCCAAGGAAAGGGGAAATAGATTCCACCTAGGAACTGACAGGAGAGCTCACAGATGGGGGATATTACTGCTGTTACCTTTATTTAATGCAATCCATCTAGATAGTGCTTGGCATACACTAAGTGATCAAAAATATCTTGCCATTTTTGTAGAGGATGCTATTATACTATTATAACGTATACTTGTGAGTAATTTTGCATTTGTGGGATTAGCAATGGGCTCTGAATTTAGCGAGCAGCCTGAGTTCAGCACCTGGGACAGTGACTCATGGAATTGGCTCTCTATCATGATTTGGTTGAACGAATGTGAATGATTTGATGACTGAGCGGGTTCTGTCTCCTGATCATACTTTTGGGTTCTTGATCTTCATTGTTGTCTGACATTTTTTTCTGGAATGAGCCACATGTGTTTGGCTAGAACCTAAAGATTCATAATTCTCATAGACTGAGACAATGAATAGTACCCAGTTCTAGGCTGTGTGTCTGCCCTTCTCCTCATGGTACCCTTGTGAAGATGCAACGCCCCCTTGGGGCTGGGAAGGGCAGATGTCTTTGTTTAGACAAATTTGAATACATATGCATAGCAACTCCATCTTGGCCTCTGTTGCTGGTTCCTCAACTTTTAACTAGCAAGTCCCAGCACTCAGTCCTTACACTTGTTCTTTACCTAAACTCTCTCCCTTAGGGAGCTCATCTAGTGCCATGTCCTGAAAAATATCTATTTCCTATCTATCTGTCATCTATCATCTATCTAATCTACTAATCTATCCATCCATCCATCCATCCATCTATATATCATCTATTGATCACCTATCTGTCTATCATCTATCATATCTATCTATCTGTCTATCTACTATCATCTATCTATGTATCTTTCTATCATCTGTCTGTCCACCTACTTACCTACCTACATACCTACCTATATATCTATCATCTATCTATGTATATCTATCTTCTAAAACGTTCACATACACATAATTTCTGACCCAGGCCACCTACTTTGCATCTCCACTTGTCTGTCTGAGAGCGGTTTCAAGCTAAACATGCTTAGAACTGAATTTCTGTCATCTCATTGCCCTTCTGACCCACAAACCTGCCCCCGGAAACCTCCCTGAGTCTTCTCCGTCTGCTCAGTTGCCCAGGTTAACATCACATAGTTTCTGTCTTCTCTCTTTTTACTACCACCTAAGTTGCCATGGAAGATAATTCTCTTGGCTCTGCCTTTGAAATATATTGTCACATCCATGGCTATGGCGCTGATTCATTCCACCACCACATCCCTTCTGCATTATACCCTCGTAGCTTTCTCTGGTCTCAGCGCTCCTGCTTTTGCCTTCCCCTAAGTCTGTTTTCAACAAAGAAGTCAGAATATATATATATATATATATATATATATATATATATATATATATATTTATAAATGTGAACTAGTTTACGTTACTTCTTCATTCAAAACCCTCCTGTCTTAGTCAGTGTCTTCTTATCTTATTCAGGCAAAAGTCTAAGTTCTTATTATGACCTGAAAGACCCCACAAGTGCACAAACACACACACATCCCCCCGACCTTTCTAGTTTTCTCCCCCTGCTCTCTTCACCATATCTACACTGTCCTCCCAAGCAGGCTCCTACTTTAGGGCCTTTGCAATTGCTCTTCCCTTATCCTATATTTCTGTCTTTCCAGATAGCCACAAGGCTGGCTTGGTCATCGTCAGGCCATTGCGCAAATGCCATCTTTACAATGAGGCCTTCCAGACCATCCTATTTAAATCACAACCGCTCTAATCATCCTCATCATGTTTCTCTTCATTATTATTATTTTTTTCACAGCCCTATTCAGCATCAGGCATACAACTCATTCGCTAATTTCATTTATTGTCCATTCCTGTGCTGGAAACTGCTGTGAGGGCAGGAGTTTTTGTCTGCTCCATTTTCCTTGTTTTCTGTCAGCCTCAGCGTGGTTCCAGTCTAGACACTCAGGAAATATTTGTTGAATCAATGAATCAATTAATAATGTATAATATAGTCACGTGAAATAAACTTACAATAATTGCCATCTATAAGATATTTATAAAAAGTAAATACCCAAACAAACAATCGATACGTGTTTTTTTTATAAGATAGATTTTTCTGAGTACCCTAAGTTTATTTCATGTTGTTTTGCTTCCCAAAGAGCCTTGATGGACAGCAGGCCCTTTGTCAACTGCTTTGTGAGCATGAGTGCAGCTTCCTTGTGAATGACTTATACAGAAGAGTCATTTTAGGTCCTAGGACAACTGGCTCAACTTGTGTTTTCATTTAGCGAATACTGCTCTTAAAAATAAAAAATCTCCTATATTGTTTTGGGATATATAAACTCTTAAAATACTCTTTTGTAAGTTATTTTTAAATAAATACAGAAGAGTTTAGTGGTTTCAACTGCAAGACAAATGCAGACCAAGTCAGGTCAAAGTTCTAGTCAATATTATCAAATTGTAAATGTTCTAGTTTTACAAACATGGTTAATGTAAAAGTACATGGCCAAGTGCAAATCAATTCTCACACATAAAAATGAGATCAAGAATATAATTTAACAATCTTTCAAATCTAGGCTAGTAACAATTGTGAATTATGTGCATCATAAAATTTAGATGTATAACTTTGACCATGTGCTCAGTTTTTTTAAAGTTTATGTGAAAAACTGTACAAATACTGCTATTGTTTACTGAACTCTCCAACAAATAAGTTACTTTATCTCTGTGGATTTTCTTAACGGCCAGAGATGAGATGAAAAAAATAACATAGCTTTTACTACAAAGATGTTTTTTTTTTTTTTTTGCTATATTTAAAAGACATGTATTTGATTTATCACTCTTGCTTGACTTTTAGTTGTAAATTTTTTTATGTAATTTGAAAAGACTGACTTCATATATGAGCAGTTTGACATGATTGGTTAAAATAATTAGGAATATCAAGAATTGGGTAGTCATTTATAGACTGGTTTATTTATGATCACAATGCTTGCATTATCAAATTACATATGCATATATATTCATACACTGTAACTAACTTTCTATGCTGTTAAAAAAGTTCTTTACAGTGATGTATTCATCAGAACGAATGTAGGAAACAATTATCCTAGTTCAGAAGGGACTATGCCCTATTGGAGGTCACCCTTTGGGCAGATGATGGGCTCATAGCAGGAGACCTAATTTAGCCAGGCACCAATGAAATGTAAACTGGGATTCAGGTTGTGTAAAAATGCTCTGAGAAGGGATGGGGTGAGCGGGTCCCTAGGGGCCTCGCTGAGTGGGTGTTACTGTGAATGCTCCTGGGAGGTGACTCCCAACAAGCAAAGATGAAGCCAAGCCTTGGTTCTCCTGGGGGTGACAGTGGTCCCCAGTTCTGAGTAGCGACTGGCTGTGAATTCACTCAAGGCCAATGGCTTGTGTCTGGGACTAGAAGGGGATTACACATGAGGATTAAATGAGCAGCCATGTCTGCGTGTAGTAGCTGCTCAATTAGTTCCCTTCCCCTTTCCTCCAAATTCACTGTCAGTTTATTTATAGTACTCTATTCATATTTGTTCAGATTTAACGGTAATATACATTCACCCCATTCTTTCTTACTCTCTCTTTTTTATTGAGGTATAATTTATATACCATGAAATTCACATCGTAAGTGTGCAATTCAGCGATTTCAGTAAATTTGTAGAGTTGCGCAACCTTTATCAAAATCCAGTTTTAAAACATTTTCATTTCTCCCCAAAGTTCCCCTGTGCCTATTTACGGTTAATCCATTGCCACTCGGCAATATGCATTTAAGCACACATGCTACATCTTTCACAGTTAATTACATTTATCCTGTTTTTCAAAAGTTCCAGATATTAAAAACCTATTGGAAGAATAAATTATCATTAACCGAAGAGGCTGAAATCAGAGAGCATAGTGATTACACACTCTTTTAAAATATTTCCACGGTACTATAGCTCTAAGTGCCTAATGTCTGACTTTATCTGATGATATCGAACAGGTACCTTTAGCTCTCTGCTTGAGAGCGAACATCACGAGGTGCCCGTGGTGCCGTGGAGGAGGGGATCTACACGGTGACAGTGCCAGTGTGGGCTCCTGAGAAGACGTCGCGTCCGTGTGAAACGGAACGAAGTCGCATTTACCCCTCCTTTGTCATTCACCGACCGAGTGATATTGGGTAAGCTATGGGACGTCACTGAGCTTACTTTCTCATTGGCAAATGGGAGTAATATTTATTTATTTTTATTGATTCGTGAGGTGGTTACAATAATGAAGGAAATGGCCAGGACAGCACCTTGTAAAAAAAAAAAAATCCTACGCGTAGGTGAGTTTTACTACCTTGTGATTGATAAAGTTAGACCAGCTCTGTCTACAGTTAATTCATTTTACCAGAGCTCCAAAACCGAGTAGATGAATAAATAAGGCAAAGTGTTTTTCATCTGTGGTTTTATAGATTCTGTGGTTCATTAGGTACATGGGTTGAAAGTAATTAGTATCCATTTGAATTATATTTTTGCCTCACTTGGATGTCTGAAATCTTAATATTAGTAGTGCATGTTGAGACTTCATTGAATTTTTAATATAATTCTATCTTGAAGTCCCAGACATCTAATGTTTGACTCTTCCTGATGAAATTTGCCAAGAGCTTTCATCTTTCCACCCGAGAAAGAATTTTAAGTTGCTGGTGGCACAGAGCAGGGAGCCCCCTACACAACAATACTGTAGTTTCACTCTGTCAAGATTAAAAGCTCAATGCTATTCACATTGTCTCTGAGAGGAAAGAAATGGAAAAAGGGAATTTATAAAATTCTTCAAATCCCACTTCTCAAACATCTTTTCTGTCCGGTTTCTCTGCTCGTGAATGGAGTGCATTGTTCAGGAGGCATCTGGGCTCTCCTACACAGCTTTCTTCATCCTGTGCATGGCACAGAAGAGACTTATTCTTTGCAGGTACACGTTCTACAGCTTGAGTGGATTGAACATTGCAGGTTTTAAGTTCTATTTAAGTGTTACTTCCTGTTAGGGTGCTGTATTTGAAGGGTCAGTCGTCGTGGAGCTGTGTGCAAAGGATATGTCCATTCGAAAGAGCTGAATTTAAAAGTATGTGGAGAATTTTCAAATGATCACAATCATTGTCTCATTTTTTTTGACATTAAAACAAAATCAGGAATGAATAATTGATAATAAATAACTTAATCCATCGCTTTGATAGGAATAACTTTCATATTTTTCTTCTCCAGAGTTTCTTATTCTCTATTTGGGTAAATGTTTACTTGCATGTTTTCATCTTGACATTGGCTCAGTTTTATTGATTTACATTTTTTTTACTTTACAGGAACAATATAAATGGTTTTCCATCACATTCAAAAATCAAACCACTGTACCCTGGTTTTCACATCCCTGTGGGAGTGAACACTGGCCTCTCCCTCTGGGCTAATTTTCTAATCTCAACTTGAGCCATTCTTTTGAACTCTTAACTCTAACCTCAATCACTTTTTTTTTTTTTTTCGCTTGTCCTTTCTATTTCTATTTGAAAAGCCTTAGCACTAGTCCCCCAGTGCTGCAGGTTCGGTTTCCCAGGACACGGAGTCCGAGGTGGAAAGCGGGGTGCGGGGAGTTTATTAGGGAATGCTCACGGGAGCAGCACCGTGCGAGGGAGGGCAGAAGACCAGGCACAGAGAGAACGGCCTTGAGCACAGAGCAGCCTCGGGTGACTCTGCGGGACACTCTACTGTCTGTGGCATTCCAGACTGTCTTCTGGAACAATTCGCATGATCTCTTTAGGGATATTTTATATCTCTTGACATTCGACTCAGAGAGTCTGGTTAGAATATGTAGTTCTTCTCATATTGTCATTTAGCTTACATTGTTAGGGTTCATGAAGGCCGGGACATTTCCCACAAAGTCGCATACCATAAGTAACATGTGGCTTAACATATGCATTTAGAGATATAGTATTTTATTACTTATGTTCCTGTTTTGATTACTGTTTTTGATTTTCAACTTCCCTGTTTTAAAGCTTTCGAGGTAATAGTTATCACCCAGCACTGGGGTCAGCAAACATTTTCTTTAAAGGGTGAGATGTTAAATATTTTAGTCTGTGTGGACCAGATACTTTCTACTCAACTATGGCTTTGTAGTAGGAAAGCAGCCATACTCAAGAAAAGAAAATGGGCTTGACTGTGTTCCAATGAAACTTTTTTTTCACAGCTCTTAATTTGCTGATGCTTCCTCTAGCTCCATGTTTTTCATAGCTTACCAGTCTAGAGTGAGATAAGGAGCTTGTACCAGAATGTAAAACTACACTGTGCTTTCTTCATTGAGGAAGACGTGTTACGAAAAATGTATCCGTTGACTAATGACTGTATGGCTGGCTTATATCGTTGCAAACTCCTTATTTCACCAAAGACCTGGAATAGTTTTCTGTACAACACTTACAATTTAAAACTGTTATTGTATATATATTTCCATAATAACATGTCCAGTCTTCTTCAAACAATAGTAGAAATGAAAATTTAAGTGCGTGAAATTAAGAGATGATATTTTTTCTTCTGTCTTTATCTACATGTGATAGAATTTCCAGATTCTCAAAATCAGAGATATTGGTTGCTTTTCTGTACTGTATAATCTTTCTCACATTAAGCACTTAAGCTTAAAATGATGCTACACATCGGCCATTCAATTTTGAATATATGTCTCCAATTTTTTTAACCTATCAAATGACAACTTAAAATGAACTAAATGGTATACATGTCAAATCTGTCACCGTTTTAAATTTTTTGTTTTACCAATTGAGATTAGTGAACAATTTGTGGGATGTCATGACAATTCACTAGCACAAACAAATTACTTTATGATACATGTTGCATTTCTATTTATATTTTTTAAGAAGTTATCAGTATTCAAAATGCATGGAATTTCTCTTGTGAGTAATACAGCACTTTTCCCTTCTCCCACAAGTCACTCAGAATAGGTTGCAAGTCTCAGGTTCACATTTTAGAGATATGAAAGAAAGGATCTCAAAAGATAGAGTATGGGTTGGAAGAACCATATATTTATTTCTTCATTACACGTTTATTGGCCTGTTATTTGGTGTTCAGAATTTCTGTTTAAAACACATAAAGATAACAATTCCGTTTGATAGGGCTTCATAAATGTGCTTTATAATTTAGACTTAGGTTTTCATGGTTTTTATCAAGTTCGTCACATATAAGCAGGGCTATTTGATCATACTCTGTTTCCTGGCTTCAGCGTTTCAAGCCTCTCCTGGGTAGAAATGAAAGATTATGAGTGTGCTACATTTCTACAGCTCTTTCATTTATCCCCCAACCCTAGCTGGCTTTCATGTCCGCAATAAAAATTCTGATCCAGGTTGGATTTATAGGAACATTATTTTTTTTCAGATCAACCTACCGTGTGACTGAATTTTTCAATGGAACCTTATCAAGTTATTATACACCATTGCAACTGGGCGCCTTAAAATTAGATGGAAGAAACAGAATATGTTGCCACAGGATGTGCTGACTAGATAAAAAGCAGGTCTTACCTTGTTTCATACTTTTAGAGCATAGAAGCCACTTAAAAAGTTTGCAAGTCTTTAAAGCATTAGCTTCAGATATTTTACTAGTTATGAGGCAAGACAGATAAGTCATGATCTTTAGGCTCCAAGATGTCTACAGACTTCTGATCATAACTTGGAATCAGTCAGTGTTACCACTTTGAATTGATCAAAGTCACAACAACAGTGTTCTATTTAGTTCACCCAAAATAGATAAATGTGCAATGTGTGTAAGACAGTTTGGAACTGAAAATAGTTTACGGACTTCTTATGACTCTCTTGAAAGGCAGTATGCATGGTGATGAATATGTCTAGGTTGCTTGGAGTCAGATCTTAACTCAGCCAGTTACTGACTGAATGGCCTTGGGGAAACTTTCTTTATCTCTCTGTGCATTCATCTCTTCATCTATAGAATGAAGAAGAATACTAATTTCGTGGCTTCGTTATAAGGATTAAATATTTAATACATATGAAGTATATGGAACAATCCTTGGAATACAGGAGGCATATAATCAGTGTTGTTTCTTGTCAAGATTATCATTAGCATCATTCTCGAAGCCCACTTTGCTGTGAACCCTGGAGTCCAGGGTTCTAAATTAAAAACCAATGATGTAAAGTCATAAGCTCACTAAACTGAGTTTTAACTTAGAAAAAATAATTAAAATTTGTCAAAAAACTAATAATAGAAAATATTATAACTATTTTTATTCATTCTTACTTTAAAAATATGCTGTCTGAAAGAGGTTTTAAACTTTCTTCTATTAGGTCTTTATACTTCTTCCTTTCCACATTCATAAAATTTGTTAGCATTTTTATATCACTGACAGAAAAATGTGAGAAATAGACTATTTAATAGTTAGCAGTTGAATATAGTTAATTTTAATAGGAAAATAATTTAATTCTTAAGTATGCGGCATACAGTTTGGTCCACAATGGTAGATTTATTTGGAAAACCCAAAATGTTTCTTTTTCCTTCTATAATAACAGTGTTTTTTTATTCACTTATAGTTTCAATTAAAGTTGAAAATATTTGCATCATAAGATACACATAGCTAATTCATATAGATTGCTGAGAAGGTTTCTGTATGAAATTTCATTCTATGTAAGCTTTAGAATTTCATGTTTATTGGATTTAGATCATTAAATATGATGCACTTTGTTTTTAAAATGGTAAATTATACCCTTTATAGCAGTGTGTTTGTGTATGTGACTTCTGGTATTCAAATCATCTCCAAAAAACTTGTATAGAAACTTCTTTATAAGAATCCAACAAACCTAATTCTCAGATTTTGATTGTTGTAATTGAATATTTCATTCAGTCTTTCCATATATGTCCTAGGCAAGATGGCAGAGAGATTGCTAATAAGCCATGTTTGCTTTTGAGCAATACTGGAAAATATATGATGATATAGGAATGACAAAGTACATATTTTAATAGTGGATTATATATTTTAATATCATCTTTTCCTGACTGTTCTTGGTGATTCAAGTGTCAGTAAGGGTCTTATGTTCTCTGCCTCAAGCAGACAGTAGACATAAATATTTCTATTTTTAATTATAAGCATAAGATGATTTAAAGAGAAATACATTTAGTGTATTTTATAGTCTTATTTAAAAACATCAATGGCCCAAATGTGGAACTCAGAGCACAGGGTTTATACCTCAGTGAGAGAGAATTGGTGATGAGTCGAGATGACACAGAGTCTGGATTGTCAGCCAGACTCACTCTCATGAGGACTCTTCCTCAATAACAACCTTTGCTTCTAATTTTGAGAAGACATATAATGACGGGGCAGAGAGGAAACAGGGAGAAATCCAAGACCTTCAGCGCCGTGACTCAGGTCACGTCTTGCCAGTCAGGATGTGCTCTCGTTCAGGTGATATTTCAGCTTCTATGTGATATTTATGGCTACACAAATGACACTAAAGAGGGCTGTTTGGCTCTGACATATTGCCATTTTATTTCCAGATGATCGTATAGCTTATGTGACATTTTCCAGGGAGCTATGTGCTATAAACTTACAGATTCCGGGTTTGTTTAGTACGAACAATTCTAGATGAATCAAGTATATTCTGCTGACACATTTTTGTAAACGAGGACTCTCTTGGGAGAGGATACCTTCAGTTTGTGTGCCAGGAGAACTGTCATCAGCATGGTTGCAGGAGATGTGGCTAGACTAGCTTCTTTGTTTCTCGAAGTGACTTCCTTATCTCCCTCCTCCCAGCCCAAGGGGGACGATGGATCGCAGACATTCCCCGAAGCCCTTCTTGAGGGAGATGGGCTCAACCACAGGGCAGGAGAGAGACTGGAGTTCATGCAGTTTGGTGGTTGCTGGGTCTTTGCAAAAAGATTCGGTCTCTGTCATATCCTTTAAGCTGAGTCCAGGGAGAATGCATGACTCGGGAGATACCAGCTACGTTTGGAGCTATCTCAGAGCTGAATGTACCAGGACTTATGGGTGTCAGGGCACAGCTAAGCAAGATGGCAAGTGTCTTGAAATCTCAGAATTGTAGGTTATCAGTGGTTGAGAGAAATACCTTGTGGACCAGCCTGTGTCCTAGCAATATCATCGAGATTTGCATATCCGGGCCAGGCATGTTGAGGAAAGATTTGTAAATTTACTGTGTTTACAGGAAAAGTGTGGGAATAGATGACGCGAGAGGTAGAAGAGGGGAGAGGGAGAGAGGCAGAACAAGAGAGAAAGAGAGAGAGAACTTGATTGGATTCCGTTGTATATCGTAAAGGTCCATACTACCTTGAACTGGCAAGAAAAAATTCTTCTAGTGAAAAAAAAAATGCAAGCCAAATTCCATTCAGTTATAGACCAATAAACATTATTATTCTTGGAAAGACTTCATGACAGTAGAATTTCCAATGTGCTGTATTACCTTTGCTGAAGAGCAAATCAGTAAAAGAGGAAAATTGTTGAAGGAAACACCTCTGCTCTTACTGGTTGTGTTGCATGGATTGGGTTGCTTCATTTTACTGACTCTCGGTTTCTTTATTTGTCAAGTAAGTTCATCTCTGCCTATTCACGCCACTGCTGCAAAGAGCAAAGGAGATGTGAACGGGAGCACCTGGCCCTTGGTCTGGTGCAGGTTTGGAGAGGCGTGATCGGAGGAGGTACCACTGAGGTGATACCCCTGCTTCTCGTTTTGCAAATTATTTAGCTTCTGCCTCCACACTGAGGCCACTCTTCCATGACCTCTGAGATCTGGAGTCGCGACTTTTGTTCTTCTGCTTTGGAATCCGAGCACCGTGTGTGGCAACCAAGGTTTCAGCTGTTAGTAGATGTAGGGATTATTGTTGCCGACGACTGAAAAATATGTCGGGCGCCACGAGGTCCCTTTGTATTTGTGTAGTCACAGGTGTAATCAACCAATGACTCTTTACTCGTGCTGGTCTGAAATAAGCCTGGCATTTCTAGAAGCAGACCTTTAAAGCATCCATCTTTTTCTTTTGGACATTAGTATTTAATTATTTGCATTCATGAGGAGACTTTTGTTGTCTCTTCATAATTTGTATGTGAGAACAAGGCAAACACATTTGTGATATTTCATTTATTATTTATGTATTAATTTTATTTTATCATATCTGTGGGAGTACTGATGTTAAGGGCATGTGTACATTTTCAAGAGATTCTCCTCTCTTGAAAAGTCATAGATGACCCCTGCGAGCTGTTGGGGGCACTTGTTTTCTTAAAGCACAGTTACGTGCAGATACAAAAGAGGCAACATTTCCTCAGGATATAATTTTTTAAAGCACCAACCAAAAGTCAACGTTGTGTCTTCGTTTTCAAAAGAAGTCCGCTGAGGTTTGCCAATTCACTTGTGTCTGACTGTCGGAATGATAGGCATGAAACTGTTTAGAGACGGAAGGCCACCCCGCCATTGATCTTCTGGACATGGCACAATTAAGAAAGTCCACGACAAAAAAGAGAGAGGTGACCATGTAGATGAGTTTCTTATTCTTTGACTCCAAGTAAATCCAAAACGAAGCACATCTCTGCAAGTAGTTCTTTTTCTTTTTTTCTTCCCTGAATTTTAAAAGAGACTCTGAAGGAATGAGAGAAAGCTAAAAATATTCTAAACAGAACTTGAAAATTGATCATTGCAGCCAATATCAGTAATGATAAATTTATTAAGAGGGTTAGTTTTTCAAAATAACAAACTTGGAACTTCAAGATTTACATTAACATGCAAATTATTTGGAATTTATGATTGTAAAGAAGAAAAAGATGGTTGATAAAATAATGCCCTAGAGAAGCAGCCCTAAATTTGTGGAGCTTGGGATGTGTAGTGGAGAGGGTTGTAAATGATAGAAGTTTAAAGTACGTATGTTTTTCTTGAAATTCACTGATCTGACACTGAAAACATCAAAATGAAAATGAGACTTTTTGTTGTTGTTGTTAATCCTCAGTTCTGTCACTAACTCGCTCTTTCATCCTAGGCTCCCATTTTCTTCCCTGAACCTGTGTTTTTGGGTGACACAGAGGTATGGCATTGAGAGGTCTCCAATTTCCTTTGCTGTTCTGACATCTTCCGAGAGTGCGTCATCATTTTCTGCGGACTTGACCTCTGGGTTTTGCAACACTTGCTTACCCTCAGTGTATGACGATTTAATCTTTCATTTACCATGCTTTTGAGACCACACTCTCATGGCCTTGGCGACTGAAATGAGACCCATTTAGAATAACATAACAAAAAGGGCATTATTTCAATAGCAAATAAAAAATATATATCGTCACTTGGAACCTGGAATCCCAGTGCTCAGTGAGAAGCATGATGTCCCCTGTGCCATTAGAAATGTATTAGGAACCCAGTGACAAGTTTTGCTCTTTCTTACATGCTCATGACTTCCCTTGAAGTCAGCAGGAACTGAGTATGTGTAATAGGGTAGAATACAACCTTTGTAACAGGTGTCATTGCTGTCTGTAACCCACGTTCTTATCCCACTTGACAAAGAGTGTTTGTCAAGTCCAGTCTCAAGTCTGAGAAGCCAGTTGTAATGATTTGCTCTCGCGCCTGCGGGCTGAAGCTAACAGGAACAGACTCTGACATACGGGATGAATTCCCTGGCCCGGAGCCACTAATTACAGTGGCCGTGTCGGAAGAGCCTGAATTGCTTATAGGAAAATCTCCAAAGCTCTTAAAAAAGATGGAAGAGAACATTGTCATCTAAAGAAACAGTGGAAGTTTAAGTGAGGCACAATTACGTAGTGATTGTTTACTAGTTAAAGACATCCTAGGCATTGTATTATTATAGGCTGTGAATCAGTCATTTTGAGCAGGAATGATACTTTAACCTGACTTTATTACTCTTTTCTTTAGGAGTCAAGGGATGAGAGAAGGAATGTTTATTATGTTAATAACTGATTTAGAACTGGAATTAGAAATGAGAACGAAGTTAACATTCTGGGGAGGAAAGAACAAACTCACGCCCACACCCTTCTGGAATGTACCTGCATTTTCTGTGCGTACGAGATATAGCCTCTCTCTAACATTATTTCTTCAATTGGATTGCTGCAGTCACTTAACAAAAAGTTTTTAAGCCAGTCTACCAAAATCAAATTAGTCAGTATATCCGGATGGTATTTATCTGAGGGATTTAAAAGTATCCAAGGAGAAAACTGGGGTTGTATGAGATAAAATATATAATTTATATATAAAAAGCTTAATAGCACTTTAAATTTAATCATTAATTTAAATCAACAGAGACTATGTGTTCTCCACAGTGACCAGACTACAGATGTTTATAAACAGAAGCAAAAACAGAACCATGGATATTTTAACCAAATGACCAATTAGAAAATAATAGATTGTAATTTTTTACTCTTACATGGAAAATAATGCTAATTTAGGTTACATAAGTAAAGAAAACTCATCAGGGGTTCTCAGCGCCTGGTCCTTGGACTGGCACCAATCTGTGGTCTGTTAGGAACTGGGCCGCCCAGCAGGAAGCGAGCAGTGGGCCAGTGAGCGAAGCTTCATCTGTATTTGAAGCCACTCCCCAGCGCCAGCATCACCACCTCAGCTCCGCCTCAGCTCTTCAGACATCAGATTCTCATAGGAGCACCAGTCCCTGTCGTAAAGGCTAGGGACCTCTGCTTCATATAACCTACTTGGATTTCTAAAGACTATCTTTGGGATATAGTTATTCTCTGCTAACGAGACATGCCAACATTTGCACCAGTGGAAAGGTATCAGGTTAGTTTTATGTTTGCTAAAATGGTAAAACTACAGATTTTTTTTGAAGCAGTTAAATATTTAATAGGTATTGATGTCGGTAGTGAAAAATCATCTTAGATTCATCCTAAGGTATTAATTTACAGTGATGCAACAACCAAAAAAGCTATAAAATGGAAAGGGATTGGTATAGACTTTGAAGTTTAAAGGTCTTAAAAATCCAAACTGAATAGAAATCAAATCTAGATATATAAAATCATCAGTGGCAGGGATAAGGTAAGCGTTTTTTTATTTTTTTCCTACAAAAAATCTCGAAACGATAGAATAAATGTATGTATTTCAAAACCGTAGCAATGAAAAAGTGGAAACTTTTACTTGATAAATAAATAAGAGAATTTAAGGAATCTAAATGTTAATAGTTATAGAGAATATAATTTAATAAAAATAGGTTAAAGTTTTTTTCTTTTAATCGAGGAGTCACACATAAATTATTATAGAATCCGTGATTGGCTGTCATGGAGAGCAATATATCCTGCAGTATTACTTTTAGGGCCCTAGAATGTAAATAAATTTAAATTTCACAAGGGAGCTAAATATAACAATTCTTATTTGGATCATTTGAAGAAATTGTTGAAATAAATGGAGTTAAGTTCAGTAGAAGAAGTTTTTACAGTATACATAAGAAGAAATAATTTAAATAAATACTAAACAAAAATGATTTGTCTTAGTTAAGCACTGCAAAAAAATTCACTAGAAATATCATTTTTCACAATAGGCTAAATAACATCAATAAAATATTGTTAAAATTATTTATCCTACTTATTCATTCTATATTATATATAAAATTGGATATAACTATATGTATTATAGATGCATATAACTATATATTAATATATACTTTAGCTTTCAAAAACTTCATTGCTACAGGATCCATTCATATTTAAACACCTGCCTTTTGATTATTAATGATTCTTAGCTAGCATTAAAGTCACTCTGAGCTTTGATTATGGAATAAACATAAAAGCATTTTGTATCTTTCCAAGGAACCTGCAGATTTATGAGGGAAGAATAGACAGGCTAGTAAAATTAAAATTTGTATGTCTCTTAAGAAACCACTGTCCCATAAAGAATGGCCAGGCCAGTAAGCGTGAGCAGGACGTGAGCGCTGAGGCGTGATTTAGTGTCTGCAGTTGCTGTCTGTCTTTCCCTCCGGTTTTACAAGATGAATTACTGAGTAGCAACTTTGCTTATGTCATTACGATTACACCTCTGTCAACATGGTCCTGGAGGAATTATAAAAGATCTGGGGAAATGAGTTTGGTATTAGCAAGGCTGCCAGTTTTCCACATTAAAAAATATTGCTTTTTCCAGTATCTTAGTGTGTGTGTGTGTGTGTGTGTGTGTGTGTGTGTGTGTGTGTGTGTGTTTAGAGGGCAGGATGAAAAATCACCAATGTAGAATAGGTAGGTAAATATTCCATTAGAGATATCACATTACTTTTTTCATAGAGCCAAGTTTGAAAAGTTCTGGAGTGTCAGAGGGTGAATGGGTGAGATTTGTCAGAGCTGACACATCTTACAGCCTTAGAAACCAGACAGTCAGACTACAGAGTGAGAATATATGTTGAGAATAATATTTATATGACATGAAGAAACCACACCAATTTAGATTATTCCTCGAGGTCAAATAAGAATGACATATTAAAGCGCCAACGCACAATTCTAATGATTTCCTTGAAGGGCGTAATATCATTCCACGAGAAAGGAATTGTGAATAATAAGAGCCTGCATCAGGATTTTCAGAGTTAAAATGTAAGCAGGAAACAAAAGCATCTTAGCGGCTTCGCCGTGGAGATAAGAGTGATTCCTCATATTGTCTACATCCCAATTTAGAGTGTGCCTGGCACTCCCAGCTTCGTAAACTGGTCTGATAAAAAGAGAGGGAAGCTTCATGTACTTTTTTTTCCTTGATATGATTTCATTTTGTATGTAAACTAATTGTTTTTACTGTGATTATTTTTGATTGGGCCAAAAAAAAAAATTAAATGAATGGCATTTGAAGTGGTAGTATAGGAGCATAATAACCTGTTTGTTTCTAGTTCTGTAAGACTATTTTTAAATTGATATAAGTTGAGGTTTGTGGGGTTTTTTTGGCTCATGAGTAGGAAGGGAAAAGCAAATTAAGTCACCCTGATCCTGTGAAGCCAAGCAGAAAAGCATGGTTTTAATACTAAATTCCTGATTTTACAATGATCACATATTAAATAATTACAGTTTGGGGCATGATTCTTTTCAATAATCTTCAGAACACTGTGGTGCTTAGGTCTTTCTTTGAAGTTAAGAAAGCTCTGAATACAGTTCAGATGCCCGAACAAATACTGTAAAAATGTTAAATCAGATTAAACTGGTGGAAAAAGGTGAAGTAGTAATAGAGAATACTCATTTTGTTTTGAAAGGTGCAGAGGTGATCATATCAACATGGCTAACAGGCCATTGGTATTTTATTCATGATGTTCAGTTACATGAGGGATCGTGAGAAATCCCCAGCGGCCTGGCCACATTTTCTTCCTATTATTCTTATTTTAACACTTTGATTTTGTTTAAAAAATGCATGACGTGCCCACAGGGTGAACTATCTCATCCCAGGTGGTTTCTATCGAAATATCTGCAAGGTCAGCTTCTGCAGATAAAGAGGTCAATTTGTTTCATATAATGTGATGTTATTCCGGAAATAGCGCTGAGTTTTAGATTCAGGACTTGAGGTTTCAAATATTTGCTCTTTTTCCCCAAGAGTGCCGCCTCTCTCTGGAGCCACAACTGCTCTGGGTCCCCTGCTCGCCAACCATTTCTCTCAATCCTTCGTCCTCTTCCTAAAATGCCCCGCCCCGCGTGATGGGCCACCGCCGATGCCCTGGAATTGGGTTGTGTGGCGGGCTTTCTTCCCTAACGTGGGGATTCACGCACTTCATAGAGCGACGCTAAAGGCAGATCAGCGCCTGCACGCGGTGTCCTTCTTCTTTGTATAATTAGAAGAATTAAAAATCCAAAAGGAAAAACTTCAGAGAGAAAAACAAAACAGGAACAGCGGGCGCTTGTCTGAAAAGTCTTGCTTCCGGGATAAATATTTGCAATTTTGTTCTCTCTTTCCAGGCGTCGCCTGTCACTGGGGTAAGTATTCTACAGGAATGTTTGTTTGGATAAGGCCGTATCATTATTTATTTGCTTAGTTTCACTTCATGAAAATTTCAAGTGGCTTACAAGAAGTGAGCGCACAATTGTGGAGGCATGCAGGTGGAATTTGTGACAACTCTTCTCAGCAGAAATTCTGGACCTTTCTCTATCTTTTTTGTTTAATGTTACCGTTTTGGTAACTACTCAAAAAACAAACAAACGAACAAACCTAACTAGTAATTACTAAACTGTTAATGCCTGGATCAGTTCGTGTACAGCAATCAAATCGTTTCTCTCAATGTTTTAAATTCCTAAGCTAATTGAAAAATCTTGGTAGCTGTTGTACCCCTGCCCCACAGAGGGCGGGGTCACCTTGGCCATCCCACATTAGGTCTGGACGCTGAGACCGATGGCACCTGCACACACTGTGAGGGGGTGAAGAGATGTAGGACTCGTGAAAAGAGGCTTTCTGGGGAAAGCAGGGCAGACGCCCCAGGAGGTCTGAAAATGGCCGGAAAGTCGGGAGGGACAGACGGCCTCGGTTTCTCTTGCAGTCAGAGGGCAGGTGAGGTGAGGATTTCCAGGAGGGGCGGAGACTGGCATCGTCTGAACTTGCCACTGGTACTAAGGGAGGGGCACCCTGGGCTCTCTTATTGGTCGCCCGGATGACGGGCAAGAGGGGAAGTGGAAGAGACACGGTTTAAACGCTGTCGGTGGTCACGCATCAAATATGGAGTCGAATTCTTTATTACAACAGCGGTGACAATTACCTTTTTAATACCGACCCTTGCTTTTCTCATCTCCACCGGCATTGTCATCTGTCTATCTTTAGCATCTTCCTTTCTTCCTCTGTCCTTCTTACTTTCATGGAACTGGTCACAGTCTAACGTATGACTGTGTCTTTGTTTATTGTTTGCATCTTCTGGCTGCAGTTGTGAGCTCCTGAAGGCTAAGATTATGTCTGTCTGTCTTGTTTACTGCTGTATCCTCTGCAGGAAACACAATAGGTACACGATAGTTTTTTTTTTTTTTTAATGTCCATGAGCTTTACTAGACACCGTGAATGCAAGACTGCCTGTTTCTCTCATGATCGATGCCCGCAACCCAGAGAAATACTTCATACCTCAGTAAATGCTGGCAGAAAGAATTCATTTAATTACTTAAAATAGCGCTTTTGCAAGGTTCTCAGATCTTTAATTTTCAAGAAAGAGACTAAGTCCATTTTTCATAAAATCTTGACTCAAGTCCTGAAACAGAGCAAGAACAAGATTATTGAGTCTTGTTGCTTTGTTTGAAAGTGTGGGCAAAGCAGCAACTTTACTGAAGTAAGAGTTGGAAACTCATTTCTGATGGCAAAAAATGCTAAAATTTTGAACAATTTATGGGTATGGTAGACGTTTCTGTGTCTTCTCATCTACTTCTTTCCTCATGAGAGCACAAGAGTTGTCTTGGAACTAAACAATAGATTTTTGATTTATTAAATGTTCCGAGACTTAAGCTAGTTATTTTTAGTTCTTCTTAAACATTTAGTTTACGCTAATTTAGTAACTGTTATTACAAAGGCATTTGATATTCTGCAGCTGTGCAATTACATAGCTGCCAAGCTCTACGGATTGATTGCAATGCTGTCACTGTCTGAAATAGGTGGCTTGGCCCACACCCCTCCTGGTGTCCAAGCCGCAGTCGCGTTAGCTTTCAGCTGCTTGTCCTTTCCTGTGCTTTCCAGAAAAGTCTGTTGCTGAGCAACCAGGCCTTCCCTCTGAGGAAACAGGTCAGAGAAAAGGAAGAGATGAGGGGGTGATTAGATGTTCATCTGCCATCTCTGATAAAGCAGAAATCCTCTGAAAAGAAGTCGTTCTGAGTAGATACCTCCAACCACAGAGAAACAAACTCATCTCATTAGGGAAGGGGCTAATATCTGTACATAGAAGTGTTGTGCCCCCTCTCATCTGGGGGAGAGTCTTAGTGGCTTTAAATAGCATCTAAGGCATCGCATTTGATAAAGTTAGAGATTTTAGTGTGGTATGGCCATCGTCTCAAAGTCCGATCTCAGAAGCTTAGCAGGGTCAGGCCTGGTTAGTACTTGGATGGGAGACCACCTAGGAAGACCAGGTGCTGTAGGCGTAAAACATAAAAAAATAAGGGATTGTCAGCTGACAAGGTCCTTGCAGTCTGTGCGGTCAACCAAGGGTTACCCTATCTAGAAAAAAAAAAAAAAAGGATGTTTTATTTAATATAGTTGACATTAGTTATTTGGAGACATCCGAATATCATAACAAATTCTAGTCCTTTTTAATGGCATAACAATTTGTGGAAACGTCTTTCTTCTTTTGTGACTTAGGAATACTGATTGAGAGTATTTGTCAAGAAAAATTCCAAATGAAAAACTGCATTGCAGAATTTTGAATGGCTATAATTGAAAAATTTTAAAAATGAAAAAAATGCTCTTTTTAACACACGTTTTCTTTCGTGAGCTACACGATGTGGATGTGTGGCAGCTGTATATAATTGGGTAGATTTAAAATCTGAAAGATTTAAAAATTAAATTTGCAAGCATATGGTAAATAGGCATTTTGGTTAGGGATATTAGGTGGACAAAAGAACTTATGATTCTTTAAAAGTCCACTCTTCCCACTCTTCTTAAACTGGGCTTTCTTTTTGGAAATGCTTTCTCAGCTGATATCATTATACACGCTGAACAATCGTACAGCTGTTCTCCATACTATGTGACTGATGTGCTCCTTAAAAGGGACAACATGCCACTTATTTTTCAGTTAAGGACTTTTCAGTGCTGTCAGGAGGAGAGCTTCTCACTTTTAAAGCGTGGGTCAGTTTAGACGAGGTGGTGTTATCTCACGGGAAATTGCCAAGTGTCTATCCAGGGCACTGTGAGCGCTTCTGGATATGGGCCGATGGCTCCACCAGAGTCTAAGACCGGATCTGTGTACTTACCTATGTATCTGTTTACAATTCATTAAGTTATGATTCAGCTTTTACGAGAAATATGAATAAATTAATATGACAACCATTTACTGCCTTTCCCCTTGTTACTTCAGTGGAGATTTTATTGGCTTTGAGAATCGAAGACAACTGAACATATTTAAAACCCTTAGAACAATGTTGGGAGAGAATCAACCCTATTTTATCCATGATGAGCTCTCTATATGATAATCTTAAAATCAGCCTCTACTTGTCTTCTGTAAAATGGGGTTGAAACCTCCTGTTACATCTTTTATATTGTATTGTATTGAAGTGCTGTAGGAGATTTTATTATTGAAAGTATTTAAGATCTTAGTTAAGGTTAATTATGTTATAATTCAGAATAATATTGCTACATAATCAATAATCAATATTTCTAATCTACCTATATAAAAACATATTTATATTCATATTTATAAATATCATTTTTAGTTTAGTTCATGTAGTTGTCATTATTATGATTTTATTTAATATTGCTACATGATAAAGCAAGGAAATTTATATCATATACATAGATATTTATATTTTTCCAGGACTCTGCAGAATTACTTCAACAGATTGTAATTGCAAATTTGATTTAATATCTGTCTTTATATCTTTCAAACGGGAACATTTTTATCTACATTTTTCTTATTCTCACTTTTCGGTTCTTGTGCCGGCAGTTAAACTTGAATCAGAGAGCAGAGGCACTCCACCCACATCCAGCACCATTTAATGACCCCTGGCATTATCGCTCTTGCTCCCTTGACTAAAAATGTACAGAATTCACATTTTATGTGAGAAATAGCATTGCTCAAAACTTGCAAAATTTAAAAGTAATTTCCCATAGGGTATTTATTTGGGCTTAGCTTGGGAAAATGTGGCGAACCATGCTTATATTATTTAGGCACAAGGTATTTTAAAAAATAATAACACAAACATATAACTTTTGCAGCTTTACCTTACTTATGGAATCTCTTCCTTTATAAGATTTCTTCACAACTGCAACAGACCAGCAGTGTATCAAACCATTTGCATTTAAACGTGATAATCAGGAAAAAGAGATTCTTTACCATATGAAGCTCAGATAAAGAATAAATTGTATATGCAAATGTGCTGATTTAGATGCAGAGGATGAATTCTAACAGTGGGGCAACTATAGAAATTAAGGCTCACGCTTTTTCTGAGTGCCCAGTAATGTCGAATTACAATTGAACCCCTATAGAAATAAATGTGACTTCCAAATGGTTACCAAATGAATATATTATGCTCTGTGATGTTTCGCTGAATTCTAAACGAGTTCGGAATGATGACATACCACGAGGCGCTGAAGTGCTTCAGACAGGCTCAGGCAAACGCCTGTGGTTAAATAAAACTCTGCGGAATGTTCCTTATATAAAATGAGTTTTTCCTATTCAGAAGGAAAGTAGAGCAACTTATTTATTTATTTTTTCCTTATAAAGCCTCATCACAAGTAGGAGTTCGGTTTAATGAACTTGCTTTGGTTTTCAAAGAAACTCTTGCAGTTTGAAAGTTACTTTGTAATGTTTTCAAATTCTAACGTGCAGTCTTGCCTTTATGGTGTCTTGTAGAATTTATTCAGCTACATTCTCTGTATCCAGGATGAAAAGCAGTAGCGGTGAGTCCTGCGTAAGTGGACTAAAGGGCAGAATAGTTTATGCTACCAAAAGGCTCTCCAGTAAACTCGGGACTCAAGAAGTTCTGTTTAGTTAAATGTCTGTGTACGTTATGTGCTGTTGAGTTGGCTCCGACTCCTGGCAGCCCTGTGAATGAGTGATGGACACAGTGCTCCGTTCTCAGCAGCCCTGCTCAGGTCCTGTAGACTCAGCCTATGGCCTCCTTGATGGAGTCAATCCACTTCATGCTTGGTCTTTGTCTTTCCCTGCTGCCTTCTGTATTTCCCAGCACTCTTGTCTTTTACAAAGCATCCTGCCTTCTCAAGATGCGCCCGAGCAGGATGAATAGGACACCTTCTGCATCGTCCTTTAGTCTCTAGTGATGTTTCAGGCTTAAATTGCTCTGAGACCGCTTGTCCGTCCTCCCGGCAGTCCAAGGTCCCTGTGGGTCTCTGCTCCATCACCAAGTCTCACATGAGCCCGTTTCTTTCCCATCACTGTCCAGCCTGCGCATCCACACATAGCAACCAGGAGGCGAGGGCGTGCGCGGTCTCGGCCTCGGTCTCTGATGACACACCTGTGCTCTCGGCAATCTCTCCTGGTCCTCCATCGCTGCCCTTCTGACTCTCCGCCTTCTCCTCACGTCTTGGCTGCGGTCTCCATTTGAATTGATCAGTGAACCAGGGCAAGCAAAGCAAAATCTCCAACAATTGCAGTGTCTCTGTTGTCTGCGTTGAAGTTGGGGGTGAGAGGGAGTAGAATTTGCCATCTCAAAGTCGGGATATTGATGATTTTAAGCTGGTCGTTTTTAAGCAGTTCACTCTGTTACACTCTGCATCCCAGTCCTGACGGTGGCCCAGCAAACATTTGTTTATAAGCACTTGCCTCTGCATCTCCATGTGGACGACCTCACAGTTTTAGAGAATTGAAAACCTGGGCACCAATTGACCATCACATAGAGAAAACTGTCGAAGTATAGTACGCATGAATATGACATGTAACTGGATTGTAGTGATCCTTATATCAAAAGATTAGAAAGGGAAAATCTATTACATTCTTTATAACCATAATTGGTACAGTACTGATGTCATGTCCCTTCTATTTCTGGCCTTTTTTTCACCCTTCCTACTTGTCTAGGCATTGATACTTCTTTTTTTTTTTTTTTTCTGTGTTTCTCTCATATACATATACTCTTCTTGTCCTAATTCATATAAATTTTTTTTTCTTGAAAAATAATTATTCTGTTTTAGCAAAATCCTGGCCTATCATTAGTGTTCTTAGAACTAAAGAAAAACTGAAAGAAGTCAAATCAACAAACCCCCAGAGGGGGAAAAAATTAGCTTTCAGATTCAGTCATATCCAATAAATTGTCTTTGCTTGTTTCTATGACAAATGAATGCAGTATGGAAATTATTCACACTCCAGCAGCAACCTGGATGCAAACCCATTTGCAGAAGGCCTTGAATAAGAATATAATTCAGCATTCGTTCATTTTAAATGCAAATAGTGGAGTCTGAGTAGGACAGAGTGTGAGAGTGAAGGGTGTGTCTCCTGGCACTGCAGAGAGCTCCCATGGTGATCAGGGGGCTTGGCAACTTACTTATTTATAAACATAAATCTGAAAATAGAGTAACTCAAGCACAGGTTGCGATTTTACTCCTGTCAGTGCTGGCTGGAGAATGTACCCTGAAAAATCTTAGTTTTCAGGATTCTGACAAAAAGCATTAGAGAGAGAATAACAGAAAGCCACACCTTTTCAAAGGTGAAGATATAAAATATTTTCATCTTCCAGTCATTTGAGAGTCTTACAACTGACTATTTTTGGAATATTTTCTAAATTAGGGCAAGAAAAATAAATATTTTACGTGTGAAATTAAAAAAAATATATATCTAGTAAATTCTGATTTTTATTAATTTGTGTCTTGAGTGTTACAAGGATGATTCCCCGCTCGTCTTTCCCCGCAGGTGTGTTTCACTCCAGCACTTCTCTTGATTATCATACACTAAATAAGTCACGAAGATTAGGGAAGATGTTAAAATTCAGAGAAGAAAATTAATTGGAAATCAATCCTAAATCACATGGCAACATGCTAAAGGTAGCATGCACCCTCTCCTTGGCGTGTGTACCTCAGCGTAAAGTGTCACTGAGACTAGTTTGAGAAGTGTGGAGTTGAAACTCTTCTCTGGGCAAAGAAGTCCCTGCTGTGACAGCTGTGAGCGCTGTAGAGGCCAGACCCCAAGGCCGGAGAGCTCCGCAATTAGGATTAATTGGCTGGCCACCCTTCCGGCGGGAATTGTGGAAGGGTCTAATTAGCAGCAAGCTCCTCATTTCCCACCAGGGTTCCCTTTCACAGCCTCCCACACTTAGACTTTGGACTGGGTGAAAGTTTAGAGATGAGTTTTCGTTTGTTTTTGATTTTTCCCCAATGGTATAATTTTGATGAGGAACAATCAGGTAGAAGGTGCTCTCATTCTAAAATGCATATGTGGGTCCCACTGGGACCTCGTCTGGAGATGAGCTGAATGGATTCATGTCGGAGTTCAGTCCGCAGAAAGTGGTGGTGGTTTTCACCTACCCTTGTAGAGTATAGACCCAGGAAGTAGAGAGAGAGTGGCTAGTTGGCATTTTCAAAAACCTCGTTACAGAATTTTAGTCATACTTCGTCATAACTTTTTAATTCTGTGGCATACGCAGCATGAAAGGCTTAAAAAATCCAGGTGCTTGTAATCATGTCAATCGTACTTGTGACTAGTTTTATGGTTTGTGGTTGACTTATTTATAGTTTACAAAAAACAAACGGGCGCAGCCAACTTCAGTATGTCGTGTTTTCTGGTTTGGGACTGAACGTGACAAGAGTTTTCAGAACGTGCTCATGGTGTAGGAAGCTCCATCCACTGCTTGGTGAAGACTTTGATATACCCCTCTGTGAACCCGGTCCTTTCGCTTTAATAGAAAATATTATGGAACTTATTTAATTTTTTCTCTTCTGCCAAAGTATGCTTTCCACAGAGGCAGACATCCTATCTACCCCATTCATGTGTTCCTAGAAACATCACATACCTCATAGCAAGTATTCAATAAAGATTTCTGGAATAATGTGTTAACCTAAAAATAAAAGACCCAAGTCAGCAGCAACAAGCATTTATTTGAAGTCCAAAATAATAGCTATTTGGGAAGCACTGATTCAGGCAGAACCTCAAATAGTGCCCCAGTCAGGGGATGAAGGAAAGGGGGTTTCATGAGAAAGGGAAGGGGAATAATTACCTGAATTAAAGGAAGGAATTTCTACAGAGGCAAATAAGCTACGTTATTCTTTAGCTACACATGGTGGTGCTAATTCTAAGGAATGTCTTTAATTTTCAGTCTGGTAGTCAGAACACTTTCCTGTTAGCTCTGCAAACACTTGTTTGGGATGCAACGTTGCTCTGGCCCTGCCCAGTGGCTGTTCTGCCCGGTTTAGACATCCTAAGGGTTGGAGGAGTAAGGCACACACGGCGCTTCCTCTGGGATGGCAGCTCTGATCCCATTTTGAAGTGACTTAATTTACAGTGGGAATATTAATACCTCAAATTTGTAAAATGTCAGCAAGCAACAAAGAAAGGAGATATTTTAACCCCCTATTGGGTGGACTTCTACAATCTTGGCTTATCAGGTGTTGTTTGGGAGAAAAGTGAGAGAATTTCTAGGGGTGCTACGTGTCTCCACATTCAGTTTCAGATACAGAAATGAAGAGACCAATGAAGGCCAAAGGACAGGACTGCAGACTGTTCACTCAGAAATGGAGCTGATTGGGGACTGAGATTTCCTAAACACTCAATACCTTTTCATATCCAATCACCCTATTGGTTAGGATTTTAGGATCAGTTTAAACCTAACTTATTCCTCGGATTTCTTCTGAGACTCCCCCTGTTCCAAACAGGCAGACAGATACACTCCCGCACATACAGGCTCTTTCTTAAAACCTCCCTTCCATCCCATCTGACTCACATGCAGGCACTTCTGCATCGCCTTCCTGTAATAATTTCCCTATGATGAGATCAGCAAAAGTAGCAGTGTTTAACCCACTGAGAGAAGCGCCTACTTCTTCACTTTTATTAACCACAGTTACGAAGCAGCTCAACGTTTAATGATTTGCTGAATTAATTAATGACTGAAAGGATTGCCCTGATGACTGGATAAATAAATGGATGGATAGGAGAATGGATGGGTGGACTGATTAGAGCCATAACTGATTTTTCTCATTATTTTGTCAACTTATATTATTCTCACGTTCTAACAACAGGACAGACTAAAACCTCTACAGAAAGAAACTAATAGTAAAATAATAATTAAAATAAAATACTCACATAAAAAATATCTTACTGCAGGTAGTCTGGTGCACAGCCTTAGACATTTATATTACATAACAGCATATCAAGTTACTTAAGGCATTTCCCTGTTTTGGGGAGATTTTCATTAGGATTGAAGCAGAGATAGCATAAATGTAAACAAATGAGACAAAAAAAAAGAAAACAGTACTTTTAATGCATTGTTTTGACTATAGTTTTCCTTAAAACTTTGTGCCATAGTTTATCCAGTGCATACGTAAATTATATCTGTGTACCTGATGAATTAGTGGGTCGATAAGAAGCCGTCCTGGGCCACTCATAGTGAAAAGGTCTTATTTTTAAAATTTGTGTTGCACTGGAATTTAATAACCTCCCCGCCCGCACAAATGCATTTCAGCAGACGCGGAAGGATCGCTTTGCCGCCTGCTGCCCGGGGCCCTCAGGACAGTAGTCAGCACAGCAAACAAAGCTGACTCTCAAGCGAGCAGCCTCGTTCAGCCGCAGTATCGTATAACCACAACACGGAGCCACAAGCGTGTGACACAAGCGATCCTGTCAACGGTAAATTTAGGGTCTGGGGTGATGCCTTCTTTTTAGAAGACAGCAAACGGCAGATCTAGAGCAGCGAACTTTCTGTTGAGTCATCTTGCTTGTGACACTTATTTTAAGCAATCTGTCTAACTCAAAGTATTACCATCTTTAGAAAATATGCCCCACCCCAGGGCATTTCTCTTATTCGTTTGTAGGCAGCTTGTTGAAGAGCTTCCAAAGGGAAAAATTCCATCTCAGACAAAGTCATGTACTTTGACTTTTTTTTTTTTTTTTTTTAGAGAGAGTGTCTTCTGACAAAACATGACTGTTACCATTTTCTTACCTTCTGCTCAGGGAATGGCTTCCTGCAAGTTCAAACGCAGCTCTGTGTTGACAATCTACAGAGCGCGTAGATTGTCTGAGCATCTTCCCTGTGTTCTCTATGATAAGACTAGTTATTTCCTAGTCTTTGGGTGGTTGTTGGGAGACAGTTCTCCATGGGTCTCTCACATTTCTGCCCATTGTGAAAGCAGAGGCAGCGATGCTTTTGTTCTGGTCTAATTTTCAAGGTTGTCACATCGCAAACAGTCTTGGGAAATGGAGTCTTTGCAGAAGCAAAGTTAGGCTTTCTCTCTTGTAACACAAACCACTGATCTGCAGGTGTCCTCTGACCCTCTGTGCATCACCCTGTGAAAGGTGAGACTCCAGCATCCTGATCATCTGGCTACTGCTATTGATTGCTATGAGTAATAACGTGTTCTGTCTCAGGTTTAGGAGTCTCACGTCTTCTACTAGCATCAGTGGGACTGTGGTCATCTAAATTGTTCACTCAAGAATATGATAACATCTTGTATACCTCACAGTGAGAATGGTAGGGTGAGATATATTATTTCAAACATTGTGATGAAGAATTAACTAAGTAAAGCTTTGGTTTCAACACCTACTTGTAACTAAGGGTTATTCACTAACTCGTTACTGATGGCTGAGTTGTTTTATGGTAAGTTGAGAATAGTAGTAAGAAGAAACATTTCATTATAATACAGTATGTGCATTTATTCAGTGTTATAGTCAGGGTAAAATTATATTTGCATAATGTATCACATAGCTCTTGACAGCCACTACACTGTATGCTTTGACTAAAAGTTACTACTTTTCTAAACTTAATATTTTAATCTTGAGAGAAAGATGATCTTTAATTAAAAGAGTTTTATAGTTAAAATTTTTCACGTACTTTCTATCATAAAGTTCCTCAATTTTATATTTCATATCTTCAAGAAATTGTATTTTTCCCCACATGTTTCTGAAATAATCATGCTTAACACCAATCTATTTATTCACATTCAAATACAATCATTTAAAAACCAGTGTAGTTTCAAGTATGAAACATTATTTTAAATTCATGGAACATTATGTTGTTCGTAAGTGTAGTAGGATTCTCTTAAAATCTTTAAGAACTGTAACTTAAACAACGGTTTTAAGTTACTGAAATATAATTTTATAATATAGGCAGAAACGAAAGACTGACATGTGACGAAGACTTTACGTGGCCCAGAAATATTAAAATATTTACTATCTTGCACTATATAGAAAATGTTTACTCTAGAGGGATGAACCATTGTTTGATTTACTATTTACTGTTGATCAGGATCAGACTTAATGGAGGCAGATGACAACTTGTAAATTGATAACTTTCAAATGATTTTTGTCCATTGGAGAAGCAAAAGATGTGTGTCTGGTAGAAAAGATAAACCTAAAGAATATGACTGTAACTTTCTAAGACATTAGCCAGATTCCCATATAACTTTGTAATTATATTTTAGCATCTTCAGTTGGCTGTAAGTAGTTTAGTCTGTCTCTTTTTCCTTTGAAATAGCTGTACTAGCCTGCCGTTTCTCTTATTAATAAGAAATAAATACTTGCTGACAAGTATTTATTCTATATTTGCATTGGAATCATATTTTAATTCTTAGAACTTTAAGCTTTGACAATAAATGCGCCACTCCCTTTTCCCATTCAGCTCTTGGTCCTTTCAGCATTCTGAACCAACAGGGTATGGACACCTAAGCCTGGGTTTTCTGAGTTTGCTCATCTTAAAAGCCAGTCTAGATGTACTTTTAACAGAACTCCAATCAGAGTTTTCACTGAGTTATTCCACTATCCTCATTTTTTTTTTAACATACGGTTTGATGCTGCAATATTGAATCCTTGTAACTAGCGCTCATCTCCTGCCAATAGAGTTATATGTTTATCAAGAGACAGTGATGTTTTCCTTTTTTTCCCTTATGTACGTTTTACTTACTGTTGTTAATGCATACTTAATTAAATAGGACACCAATGAAATTAGCATAGGAAGAGAGAGTTGGGTCCATGACGGCCACGTTGAATGCTTTGCAAAGAACCAGCAAAGGCGAATGGCTAAGTGATTGCCATGTGGTGCAGAATGGGTGAAGTGTAGTAACTGCGGGGTGCCCTCGGCTGGGACCCGGCCTCTGCTTGAAAGCACCTGCTTCCGATGGCACCTGTATTGCATGGAAAGCCCCTCTGTGTCATGGGGAGGGCCAGACTGCTTCTAGCAAAAAGAGAATCCCATGACTCTATTGAATTATCGAACAATAAACAACATGGTCAAAGCAAATTTTTAGTAGATCAATTATCAATCGGACATTTACATCTTCCTTGAAATGCTCTTGGTTTTTACTAATAGAATTTGGGATGATCCCATAAAAGATTCATGCTCATATATTTAAACAAACACAACTTTGAATGATTGATTTTAAAGTTTATTATTTCCTACTAAATAATAGGAATTTCCTCTGTCTTTTTCATTCAAAAGAAGTAAGGAAAACCAGTCTTATAATTTTGAATTCATGATTATATGTCTTTGTGGTAAGCATGACATATTTAGGAAGTAGAAAAAAACAATGACTCAATGACACCATCCAGAAAAATATTTAATTTTTAAGGGCATGAAATGATACTTTAAAAATAAGACGTTTAAATTAAAATCTACATAAGATAAATGTAAGACTATTTAATGCACCTACATTATAAAACCTTTAATTTTTCTCTTATCAATTTTTAAAAAGAGCCAGATATTTATTAAATTTTATGTCATTATTTACAAAATCAACAGTTCAAATATTACAACTTATTTTCCTAAAAGCGCAAAATAAAATATCAGAATAAGGAAACCAGATTTTATTTGTAAGGAATTAAGTGCTTCAAAATTCTTATTTATAAAAATATGTCAATGAAATGATGTTTTATGTGAGATATTCAAGAATAATTAAACAATCGTCACCCAAGAAAAAAATGTGAATTGAACAAGATATTTTTCTCAGATATATGTATAGCTGACTTTAATCTAGATATGATGTAAGGCACAAATATTCAGCAGTTAAACAATAACCTGATTAAACTTTTTTTTTTCTCTGCTAGACTTCCAATCCTATTTCTATATTTTTAACAAAATAGGAGAAAAAAATAATTTGGTTTCTTAAAGAAATGAGTTCATTTTAAAATGTTATTTTTCTACCTTCTGTTATACTTGGAAACACATCAATATCTGTTCATTTATTATTAGAATTAATCATGCATGGGTATTTTACATTCAAATACACACTATAAATAGTAATCGTATAAAACATTAAGTTCCTCTTGAATGGCACAGCCAACGTAAATTGTTATCACTTAATATTCATTCCTGATGCTTCCCCCATTAAAATGCAATGGCAAATCTGACAAAACAATAAGAGGAACATAGAGCAAGCGACTCTTTATTCATCTACTGCTTTCACACATCCCACCTTTTTCACACAGTTGTGAAAAAAAAAACTTCGCTTGAAATTAATTGGCATCGCCATGAAATAAATTACAGGACTGTGTGATTGGGAAGCAAATGAGGTCCACATTCAACGGAATTGGGGGGTGAAACTGATGGGGGTTTTGTGGGTGAAGGCTGGAGACAGAACTTTGCACAGGACATAAATGCGTGAAGGCTAGTAACACTGAGACCAAATCGTCTGTTTTTGTTTTAAAGAGAATTTCCACTTCCCCCTCAACTTTTTTTTTTTTTTTTTTAGAATGGATCTTTTTAGCTTTCCGACAATGATTGATATCGATTGCTTATGTTAGAACATAACCCATTTGATTGGAAAGAGTACCTTATTAGCTTCCATTGAAACAAAATAAAAGTCAATATAATATAAATTTCCAGATCAGGTTAATGAAATTGAACTTTTCTTGAAATTCCAGGAAAGAAATCTAGACTATTCTCCAAAGTTATGGGCCAGAATTCTACTGTTATTTAAAATCCAAGATGATACTAATAATCTGATAATAATCCACGTTATTAGAAAGGATGCTGGAAAGGAAACAGAAAACATTTATCCCTGCTTCTTTGTATCAACATGTATTCTTGTCAGAAGTACTATGAATATATATATAGTTGCTACACCACACAAAATTAGAAAACTCTAGAGAAAAGTAAAACAATGAAGATGAGTAGACTAAATTCTATATATAGGTAGGCTAAAAAAAGAGAAGATTAAGAAAATAAAGTTTGATATTAGCTCATGTTTGCAGTGCCCTAAATGTTTTAGAGTTTTGCAATATAGTCTTAGAAAAAAAAAAATCTGTTGATTATATTTCGAGACCGAATTGGATCCTTTTTAGACAAGTATAAGAAATCTACATTTGTATAAACTTATAAGAATCAGTATTCATTATTAATGAATTGCTGTTTTTTGATATTCAAATAAATTCAAAAGAATTTTAGATGACTTCATGTCATAGCTCCACATTAGATTGTTAAAGTTAAGATTCTTTCAGGAATGTATCATTTAATTTTTTTAGGTCTGATCTAATGGAGGACAAACATAAATTTCTTTAAAAAATATTCTGTAGGAACTGTCAGAAAATGAAAAACACTGTACTTGCAAAAACTCTTATAATTTGAAGGTCACATATATGTCATTATCTTGTAATTCCTGCCTGCATAGCTTTATTTCTAATGTAAGCACTTCATTTCTTAAAGCCAATGCAAATATTTTTAGAAAATGGCATTGTGCAATCATTAAATATTTTACTGGGAATGTTGTTATTCTTATTTATTTTTTGCAAATTAATCCTTTTTACTTAAAAATCCCATCCATGAAGGCAGTCATCAATGATAAGTGATCAAATAAAGTAACATATGGAGGTGAAAGAGACATAGATATAACCATATCTGAAAGATATACATTTGATTTTACTAAAAATTCTCAGTACCAAGTATTCCAAAAACCTGAAATATACATATATATTTTAATTTCAGTTTTTTCCCCTCCTTTTAAGTCAGAAAACCTGTAATTATACTGGGGTTGGGAATGAGTTAAGGTGGGAGGAAAGTATTGCTGTTGAGGGTGATTGGTTGGTGTTTATTAGAGCTTATTCAACATTCACTTTTTCACCAAACTGCTTGGACACCTACTGTATTTTTGCCCACTACCGCTCATCTCCTGCTTTGCCGTGATGATTGTTTGACTTGTGGTTTCCAGTGCACCATTAGGGAAAACCTGAGAGGCTGCCGTTAAACAGGAAGTGTTACTCTCTGATAACAAGAAAAAAGTTGTGAACTGGCTGTAAAAGGACATCTGTGTGTTTGACCGTGGGTAGGATTTAGATTCCAAGCCTTAGCGGTGTCTTACCTGGGGAGGGGAACCCATTGTTGCTGACCGGGAGCCTTGAGAAAAGCCCTGTTCTCACCAGCTCTGCAGCTGACCAGCTGTGTGACCTAAGGGAATAGCTGAGTTCTCGTTTCTCTTTTCTCTTTTTTTTTTTTTCAATTCTAGAAGGAGGGATGTGATTTTAATTCCTAAGCATCTTTCTATTTTCCAAAGTCTTTTTCATCTCTGGGAATAATTTTTAAAATTTCGACTTAAATAGAGACTAAATTAAAGTTGGAACCTTCAGAATAAATGTTGAAAAATATGCATATATTATCCTCTGAGTGAACCAAAGATACAATGAATACTTCACAATCATTTTGTATTATGCTTTCCTTTAAAAAAAAAAATCAAGTGTACAGGGAATGTTCCATTTGCATGTGTTTAAATGTTTATTTTTGATGACGAAGAAGAGACATATTTTGTCTATCAAATGAATAATTTGTGGAAATATGAAATAAGTCATGTTATTTTTTCATGAGATATCAACAAGATATGAGATATCAACAAAGATAAATAAATCTGTGCAAATAATATGAAAAGATGGAAGAAAGATCTGTTGAATCTTTATAGCTTCTCATATTGGCATGAAATTATTCATATTTATCACAGGACATTTATATACAGAAAGAAACAGTTTGGGGAACATCTCAAAATAAATACATATCAAATTTGAGTTTTATAAACAAGTTTCAGTGGTGAATGAGTGAATAGATACTTAATTCCATATTTATTTGAGTAGATAATGTCGAAATAATTTTTGTTTATGGGAAAATCACTAGTGTGCAGGTCATAATATAAGAACTTATCCACGCTCTTAGTTTATTCTTTTTCTTTTGTGTTCTTATTAATCTAAGAAAATCAATCTTCCTCACCCTCAAAGTCCTTCCCATACATGGCTATGTGATACCGTTGAATTAAACCAAGTGATATATTTTTACCAAGTTCAAGCAACAGGTTTATTAGGCAGATTTTATATGTGTGTGTGTGCGCACGTATGCACTATATATATATAAATGATGAGCATACATGCTTTCAGTTTTTCTTTGTAATTAATCTGAGAGCCACAGCACTTTACACACTGCTACTTTATTATGTAGCAGATCCTAATTAAAAAGAGATAGTTGAATGCACTAAATGAAGGGTTGTGTTTGGTTCACAATTTCTCTTTTTACAGAAGTGAGGTTTTGGACAATGTGCATGGTATTTAAAATCATGTCTATGATGCTAAACAATTTCCCACTCAGCAACATGAGGACATATCGTTTCTTGAATTTATAATGTTATAAGAATGTCCACTTATGGTTTAAGAGTGTATTATATATCTAGAAACTCCTTTTGTGCTCCCCAACTGATTTTTAAGTACCTAATGAAATAAATAAACTCTGAACAAATAACTTAGAGATTCAGGCTTCATATATAAAATATTATTTTTCTGTTAGAGTAAAAAATGTTTTCTAAACCCTAAAAATCTTATATTGTTGCCTCAATATTTTTGCCTCAATGTATAATTATTGAGAGTTAATTAGTCCTATCACTTGTTTTCCCCCAAATTATGTTATTTTTAGTTGGTCATTTTTCTTCTTTACAAGAAAGGGAACCATTTTTTTTGATTTCCAACCTGTTTGCTGTTTACCAGTTTCTTGTAAATCTCTGACTTTAGAAATCGAGGAAAAGAATCTTTGGCCATGAGACAGTAGATTAACTTCTGAGCCTCATCAAAACATTTGAGAGTTGGTTCTGCGATATTCTTTGAGATGAGGTCTCTGGTGCTGAAGTCAATGTTAATCTGCGGAAATAAATTTGCATATCATTAGACTAGTTTAACCAAAGAGTACACAGTTTATACAGATGGTAGATTCACATATTATTTGAATTTTCTCTCTAAACACAAAGATAAACTGATGCAAAACAGCAGAAAGGTCGTGCATCATTTTCCGATGCATGACAGGCTCGATGTGTTTTTCCTAGTATGATAGGATTGGCATGGGCAAAGAACATAGGTAGAGCCTTACTTTGAGATTATAAAAAATAGCCAAGTGAAAAAGCAAACATAATATTTTGATTTTAAATTTTTTCCCTCCCTTCCTTCCTTCCTTCCTGCCTTCCTGCCTTCCTGCCTTCCTGCCTTCCTTCCTTCCTGCCTTCCTTCCTTTTTCTAGTACTTTGGCCTTAATATCTAAAATGTATTTTCCAAGGAGCAGAACAACAACTAGAATTTACTAGGACAGCTTCCACCAACCCATTCTCCATACCTTTCTGTGCTGTTTCCCGCAATATTGCTTTTCATTCTAATTTGTGTGTGTGTGTGTGTGTGTGTGTGTGTGTGTGTGTGTGTTTGCTTGCCAAATGGACCAAATAGCACCCCTCTACACAGACCCCATGCCTCCCGTGGATGGTACATACATATGTGTGCATGTTTGTGTGTGTGTGTGTGTGTGTGTACCCTGCCTCCTACCACCGCCACACATAAGGCTCCCCGGCAAGGTCTAATAGAGATCTATCCTGCTGAAACACCACCCACCCGCCAGTATGTAAAACTCCCCGAACCTTCTTGTGGAGAGACTTGTCCACCTCCACGCACATTTCAGGATATATTCAGAGAAGCAGAAAATTTCAAATCCAAGTTGTTTAACTTAAACTGAAAATATTCATGAAGCACAAAAGAGACTGGAATCTTAAAAGCTTACCAAGGCAGGTGCTGTATCTGTCTTATTCATCATTCTATTTGTCTGCACTTAGCAGACTAACGTGTGATCAGCAATCGATGAATATTTATTGACTCAAATTAAAATGTTTCTTGGCAAAATGGGGGAGATTGTAAAAATGCCAGAAGTTTGGGGTCTGGTAAAAAAAAATACTATAAATGACAATTTATGTTTATTGAATCGAAGTTAAAAGATAGACAGACAGACCTGCCGTCAAATCTCCCCTCAAGTGCCTACTTGCTATTTGTATGAGTGAAGCGGATTCTGTGATTTCCTTTAATCTTTGTTTCCATGGTATAAAAGAGAATAGAAATAGCATCTCTCTGAAAGAGTTTTAAGGACTAAACGAGATAAGTAATATCAAACTATTTTAAGACAATTAGTTTAGGAAGAAGAAAAATAAATAAGAAGAATCATTGAAAGACCATTATTTGCTTATGGATATTTTCTTTCTTAGGTCCTGCATCTACGTTCCAGATTGAATGGCCTGGCTCTCACGATGCCCTCAACATCTGGAATTAATTTCTACTTCTTTGTACAGGAAGATGGCGCATGGTCGTGAAAAGAAGGGGATGATTTTCAAACCTGTGATCTGCCACAGAGCACCTGGGTGACCTGAGGTGAGTGACTAATATTTTCGAGGTCTGCTTTCTCATCTTTAAGGAGGTAGTTCTCGACTGAGTTGTTGTAAGAGTTAAAGTGAGATGATCGCACACTCATTGATTCTACAAATATTTGAGTGTTCGTTATGTGCCAAATGCTTTCCATATTTGGGGAAAGACAATCAACAACTAAATAAATTATTCTAGATTTGAACTTGATGAATGAGAAAAAGCCAGTCCTCTAAGAATCTGGGGGAAAACATTTCAGGCAGAAAAACAAAACAAAACAAACAAAACAAAACAAACATAAATGTAGAGTTCCTGATTTTGGAAAGAATGTGTTATGTTCTGAACTGCCACTCTGCCTGGATAGGTGGAGTGTGTTGTGCGAGGAAGAAAGTCCTCGGGGTGAGGTTGGGGCAGGAGATGCAGCCAGATGGAGCTTCCGTGCTGTGCAAGGAGTTCCTGTTCTTCTGCTGGAAGCAACAGAGCCACCCTGGGGGCTTTGAGCAGGGAGGGGGCGTGATCACAGTTAGGACCCTGGTATGGTGCCCGCCTCACGAGTGAGTCGGTGCACAGGGGCTGCTATCGCGATCTTACAGTGGTTTTTAAAACTCTAGGGTCATCTGTTTTGTAAATCTGCTCTGTGTCGTGGGGATATGAGAGGAAATATCTCCTGTTTTCCTCCTTTAACAATGCTGTTCATTCTTTAACGGCATCATCTGCAATTTGTTTAACTTTATAGTCCCCATAATGGTAACTATAGCAACTCAGCTCATTGAGGCATTCTTTCCTAGGGTGAGCTTTCCCAGGGCACAGTGTTGCCTGATTATTATTTTAATCAGAATTGAACACACGCAATAACTCCACATTCCCTGTTTAAAAACCCCAAAGCCCTTGTTCCGGCATTCATGGTCTTGACAATGTGGTCTCGACTTACACATTTCTGTCTTCTGTGCCTGCCCTCAATTTCCACCAGGCTAGATGATTCCTCTCAAATTCCTTGTTTTTCCCCATCTATGACCATTTTTGCATACCACCCCAGTCTAGTGAAAGTCACTCCTTTTTACCTAAGTCATTCACAATCTTTTATGTCTTTAAGGGCACATTCAAATATCATCTACCTCGTAGAGTTTACTTGTGGATTATTTTTTCTTTTCTGACCTCTTAAAGGACTTTGTGTTACATTGACAATATTTGCATTTTGGTCATTTCTCACTATACCTTGCACAGTGTAAAGACTCAATAAATATATGTCATATAAAGACAGTGAAAAAAAATGTTTCTATATTTGTTAAAAATCATGTTTAAATTTTGATGAGAACTATTCCATTTCAACCTGACTCTGATGACGAATATTACTTACTGAAATATATGAAGCTTGCACTTCTGACTTATTCCTCTCATTTTTCTGATTTACCTGTTTTCCTACCAAGGAACCGCCAACATTAGCTATTGACAGCCAAGTGACAAGTGAAGACACTGTTCCTAGGAGATAATCAGTGGCCTTATGAAGATGTGATTTGGCAAGTCAGCTTAATGTCAGTGAGAAAACATCATACCCACATATTTTTGTAAATGCCATTATTTTTCTCCAAGTTGTTGAAGCTTGAAATGTAGGGATTATCTCCGATACCTCTTCTTTCTCTGACCTCTTATCATATAAATATATATATATACTATATTATACATATGTTTTTTCCTCTTGTTTTTTATTTTGTAATTTCTCAATGATCTTTTTCATTCTTACTTTTATCAGTCCGGTTTAGTCTTTTGTACCCTAATGTCATTCTTAAACCGTGGAATTTACCTCTTACCCAATATTTCTTCTTACAATGTCTTTCCCTCTGACACCATAGATATCATTATTATATAAATTTGACCGAAATATCACTTTCATCATATAAGTGTTCAGCCGAAAACCCATTTTTTTATATAATATAAAATTTAAACTTCTTAGCTTGGCATTTGACCTTCCTCATCTCTGACCTTCAATGTTTTGTCACAAAACTGTCTCCTCCTTGTCCTTAGTGACAATCATGAAACTGGGCTACTGTCACTTATTTCCCAGGACAAATCTTGCACCTAAAGCCTTCGTTTATGTGGTTTAATCTAAAATCCTTTCTTCCACCATTTTATTCTCTAAAGATGACTTACCCTCATGTCTTATGATTTAGCTTAAGTCAGATATCCTCCCAGAAGAATCAAGGATGACTACTGATGATCTATCCAGAATAAATAGAAGAATGTCATTACCTTTAATTGAGATGGAGAGACTCAGGTAGAAGAAAGTTTTGAGTAGGAAATTAGGACTCATATTTGAGTTTGTTAACTTTGAAAGAGCTTTTAAAGCCATGGGACCGGAAGAGATCCCGTGAGAGAAAGGGAAGCAGAAACAAAAGCAGACCACCTCTGTCATTTTAGTGTGTGTTGGGTTATGAGTCAGAACAGCAAAAGAAATTGTTGAAGAGCTGTCATTAGGAGAGGAGGACATCAGGCATTGGAAGCCACCTGAAAACAGTATTTCACCTACGAAAGAGTGATCGATTTTGTTAAATGCTCCTGAGAAGTCAATCTGAGTGAGCTTTGAGAATAGGTGACCCAAAGTGCCTGTCTTTTCTTCTTGACACCCCTGAAATTTCTATATCATGAAAAAAAAAGATGAAAACATTAAGCCTAATACATATTTTGACACGTAAATTCCTTTAATAGGATCACTGCTGGGAGCATGTCTGCAAACTGCATTCCTCACTTTGCACTCATCTCAAATTCGATTTACACAGAAGATACATAAACACATTTCTATCCCCCCCCCCAAAATAAGACAGAGGAGATGTCGAGCTTGGGGTATGCTGAAGGAAGAGTTCTATTTGGAGCTGACCCTCTGGGGAGGCAGACTCTCCACCAGCATGATCTTGAGAAACTCCTGAGCTACGAGAGTTATACAGAAGCTTAGACTTTGCTGACCACCTCAAACTGGTTAGTCCAGAGCATGGGCTAACTGAACGCTTTATCAGTTAATGAAACAAACAGAGTTATATTAATATTATTTACTGATATAGTCACTTGCATTTTGTGTGCATGGATGCTCTTTAGTTTCAAGGATTCTCAGAAATACCATATTTTAATTGCTTATTTTTCAAAAGTTCACGAGTTATCTTAGATATCTGTGATGACTGCACTGCCAGGCTCAGAAAACAAAACGTGGGATTGTGAGTCTCACGAAATGGCATCCGAGATGCCATCATGACTGTTTAGAGGCTCTTACATCCTCTCAGTTCTGAAAAGGCCTTGACACAGCTGACATTGACAACAACCCGATGCATTACAGTGACCGCCTCCTGAATGATGGTTGTGGTAGTTGTTTCAACACAACTTTATGCTACAGATCCAGGATATTCTAATACTCACATGATTTTGTTAAATGCAAATTATACATGCCATATTCCACTTTTCTATGGCAGCCATTTTTCATTCTTTTTGGCTCTTAACACGTCATTTTTGCAGGAAGAACACATTTTAAAGTGTCCCCTGTGGCTTTCCTGTGACCCTAAACTGTGCTTTATATATCTTTTACATAATTTGAATGAAAACTTTCCAATTGTGTTCTCACATTCAAATTAGATAGCCTTTCCTCATTTAGAATCGATAGTGTAGCAGGAGACTGTCATTATGCAAAGGGCATGTGCATGCATATGTAAAACACCCCGCTAAAATGGAGCAGGCAGCCTCTCAGCCCTCAATCACATCAGAGCTTAAAAACGACTGTTGGAATTAAAGCCACCTGTAATCACGTTTTCGATGACGTAATTCTATTTAATCACCACCAACACCTCTAGTCTTACTTCAGTTTTTGGCATCATTCAAGGCAAATGGATATCCTGAAACATATTCTCAAGGGTGACTATTAAAATTGAGAATTGGCAACTAGAAGGAAACCATCCATGCACTGAACCATATCCGTTTGCTGTTACTGGTTTTCGAGATGGAAATAAATGACACAAGTTGGGAGGTAGTACTAACATTAAATTGGGCAAGAGAAATAAAATAAATTATAATGTATACAGTAATAACATGTAAAACAGTAATGTATAAGGACTGCTAAAAAAAAAAAAAAACACGTGCATAAGCAAAAGCTATCTGAAGTCTCTGAACGGAAGTGGATGGACTGGGTTCCTTCACCAACCCAACGTGCTAATCCTAGATTCATTTAAGTGCCATAGGGACATGTGGACATTTGAAAAACACCCAAGTATTTTGTTTTTGAGTTGAAATGTAGCATTTGATTTTTTCTCAGAGGGCCAAAATGATACTGCAAATTATTAGAAGAAATATTTCTACCGCTTTTTTTTTTTACCCCTTCCAAATGCCATATTTGAATCTGGGCTTCATAGTTAAGAAGTTATGCAAAATAGAGAGACTATGAGAAATAAAGTTTTGATAGATAGACTCTGTGTGATGAGATAACTTTATACTTTTGCCTTTAGTGTGAATATCAAGGTTCCCAGGTTGCGTCAGGAACATTTAAAATACGTAGAAGATCTAGACAAAGGAATGTGAAGGCTAACGGCATGGCTGTAGATCCCTCCTCATGATCTGTGTATCTTAGTGACTGCAGAGCTCATCATTTTCTCTCTAAGGCTCAGTTCGCTTTTCACCTGTGCCGAGTGCGTGGCTGAGATGCCTTCCTGAGACAGTGAGCACGGAGAGCCAATGAGACAGATGTTGCTTATAGTTTCTTTGGCTCTTAACTTTTCTCCCCTCCGTCCCTTTTCTTCTTTTTCTTTCCTCTCTCTCTTTCTCCCCATCCCCCCACCCCTTTTAAAGATACATGTATTTTAAGATGAAATAAATACGACGCAGAAATCGTTGGGATCGTGGACGTACTGTCACTTCAGTGTGTACTGGGAGACACATAGCACGAGGCTGCTTCGTCACTGGACTCGCTTTCCAGGCCCTGGCTGGTCCTTTGCTTCACTCTCCTTTCCTTTCCTTTCCTCTCCTTCCCTCCCCCTAACTTGTCTCGTTCCCTCTATACTCAAATTTCTAGTCAAAATTTAGTCATGATTTTCAGCCGCATTTTCTGATTCCCTAGACTTGAATTTTTCTGCTATGTGCTATCATATCACCTGTATTTCCCAATGACAACACTCGTGAAAGCTTAATGCAGTGATTCTTTAACCGGCATCTTCCCACTCACATGGTTCACTTTCAAAGACTGTCTTTTTTTCTCAGCTGCTCTAGCATGGTACACTTATCAAGTCTTTAAAGGTTCCTTATCTTCAAATGTTCCTAGAAGTTAGTTAATGGTTGTTTTCAAGTTCGTTCAGTAGTACTTAGAGTGACTTGTTTGAGGAAAGAAAGGGATTAATTTTTTTTTTTTTTAAGGTGAGGCAACCCGTGGTTGACTTCACAGATTGCAAGGAACTTGTCAGCTTACAATCCCTTATTTTTTAAATTTTTTATGCCTACAGAACCTGGTCTTCCTAGGTGGTCTCCCATCCAAGTAATAACCAGGCTCGACCCTGCTTAGCTTCCGAGATCAGACGGGATTGGTCTTATTCAGGGTGGCATGGCTGTAGATGAGATTAAAATCTCTTAAAAACTGTTCTGCACTTAAAAACTACTCTAGACACATGGTCTCACTCATCATTCTAATCTGTCAGGTGTGGTTGTTAAATGCTTTTTTTAAGATGAAGTTTTAGATGAGGAAACTGAGCCTCAGAGAGAATAAATAGCTTACACAAGATTACGAGATTTGAACTGAGGTCTCAGCAGCTCCCTGCTTTACACCACACAAACCCTGTACTGGTGGAGAAGCCAGAGTGCAGATAACACTGTAAGGGAAAAGGGCATAAAGTCTAGTTGCAATTATCATCTTATGGAAGCCTGAAAGTTCGATTTTTATGTGCATAAAACTTAGAATGTAAAACTGAGAACCATTAAGTAATGTCAGTTTATAGAGAAGGATCATTTAGTAAGTTTAGTACAAATTGTAAATTGTCTAATTACATCAATTAAAATTAAGCCATGCTAGCAGTTTTATAGATGACGAAATAAAGACACAAAAAGTTGAAAAGAAAGTGAAGGGGATTTACTAGACATCTGAATTACATAACTTTTCCATTGTTCTTTAGGATTTTCTACCAAGAAAACTGGTTATAATTTTAATTCTATATAAGAGTCAGTTATGCAACTCTTAATTAATATAAAAATGGAGAATATATGTATATGAATCTCAATCTCCTATTAATTTTCTACTTAGGAAATTTAAAAAATGATATATTTTTTTATTTTTCCAACCTCCCTCTCAAGGTATCACTTTGTCTCATTAAATCTACTTACTAGATAAATCTAGAATATTCTGACGCTTTCTTGTGTCTACTGCTGCCTGTTCGAACTCACCCTCACGCTGTATCAAAACACTTACAATTTCTGGACAACAACAGGAAGCTTTGTACCTCTGTGCTATATTGCTGTGCTCTCAGTCTGAAATGTTCTTTTTTCATTTGCTCTTTTGAAATATATTACTTATTTTTCATGAAATACCTCTTCAAGTATGAGCCATTCTACAAATTCATCCCTTTCTCTCCAGATAGAGTTAATCATTCTTTCCTTCTGTGCTAGTAACAAACTTTAATTTTTAAAAAAATTATATTGTGTGTATTTGACTGGTTTTACCATCTCTCCTTCCTCTTACTATCTCTCTTTTCAATCTCCTCTTCCTCTATAACTTCATTGTGTGGACAGCCACTCTAAGAATCTGTTTAATAACTCAACATACTAACAATTAATTGTATTATATTTAACCTTTAACTAGCAGCTTGTAGAGAACTACCTTGAAGACTACAATTGATGTATAAGAGGCAAATGCCCATTAGTAATTTAAATTGGAAATAATAAATAGCAAATAATAGGGAAGACAATGACTATTTTTAATACTTATTTCTTTATTTTCAGTGAATTTCATCATAGCCATAATTTTAATTATATTTTATCTTGTCAAAATTATTAGATGCATAAATTATAAAAAGCTATAAAAGTTTATATCCTAAAATAACAACTACACTATTTAAATTATTACTATATAAATCTATTTTGGAAAATTGAGAAAACAAACGAAACTATTGTCAAAATTGATAATCTATATATTATAAATTTGAATTCAGCTATAATTAAAAGATTACATTTCTCTTTAGAAGATTTTTCATACATAATGTTTGAAAATGTTAACTTAGAACAATCACAATTAGATGGATTCATAAAGAAGGGGGAAAATCTGGCTTTCAAACCAATATCACAATTAATAGAATATCTTTAGAGTTGATTTCAAAGTCTTTTTAGGTAATGACACATTAATCAACTTGATAAATCTTAAATACTATCTTTAAAATTTTTAGCATTATTTGTTTATTTTCAGAGGGTAACTGGGAAGTGAATGTCGAAATAGATCCACATGAGTTAAAGTTTTCTTTTTTCCTTTTTTTTCGCCTACGAATTCCAGGCAATGGTTCAGTGGTTCGTATTTCTGGAATGTCATACTAGGTCGACATCTGCTGCAGTAATTAATGTCCATCAAAAATTTGAACTATCGATAAGGCAGATTTTATGTCCTAGATTTTCTGAAAGTGTGCATTTCATCTATTCTTTTCTTTGCCCCATAAATATAACAACCCTTCTCATATCATGAATCCTAATTTTAGATCAGAAAATACGGTAGTTGTCTGTCACTTCTGAGGGTATCAGTTTTGCGCCTCTGTAAGAAAGATAACTTGTACTAGTAGTTTACGTTTGGTACTAGTAGTTTAAGTAACTTCCTCTTTGCTACTTATGCATTAAAATTCTTTGCTTCTATTTAAGTCCAGTCAAAGCAGTTTTAAAATAGAAATTGTTTAAACTTTTACAGTTAAACATTAAAGAGGTATGTGGAGACAATCATGGTTTTAGTTCTGGAAATCAAATCTAATATAAATGAAATGTTACACACATATGATACTTTTTTAAGGCAGTTATTCTGGGTTTCTATCTATGTCTTTTTTTCTATTTTTCTGATCTTAGAAACAGCACAGGTGGTTCTTGATTCCTTGAGACAATGCCTCACACCTCTGGGTCATTTTTACCATAAAAAATATAAAAGTGAGCAAACTCTTATTTTGGAAAGAAAGACATTACATGCCATAGTGTGAATCTCCAAATTATTAAAAATAAAGAATTTGTGTTTTTGGTTGTAAGTGCCCCCCCACACACACACACAAGCTAGCACAAAATTAAAAAAAAATCATTCAAGAATCCCACATTGACTTCCATGGCTTAGAAAAGGAGAAACAAAAATTCACTTGAAATCCAAGAACACATCTTAAGTAAGGTTAACTTTAGAGCCATTTAATTTGAGATAGGAGATACAATTTCTCAAAAGCCTGCATCCTGTACTAAGAAAACAGAAATAGTATTGAACTATATTTGCTGAATTAGTGAAACACAGAGGATCGTCTTCAGGGATTTTTTCTGAAGTTGATGAACATTTTCTACTTGAATACATAGCAACAATTTGATTTCTCTTTAGATAGATTTAGTGTCTTTTAATTGGAAGCAGATTTGCTGAGAGAGGAATATTCATTATCCTGGAATATTTTACTCACCTCTTTAGGGGCATCAGCTTCAATGAATTCAGAATAAATCATCTTGGCTTTGGAAGCAATTTTTTCTGCATTTTCTGTTTTCTTGAAGTCTTCACAGGCAAGCCAGAACTCAACATTTTCTTCACTGAACTCCGATTTTAGAAATGTTCTAAAAGCATCCAGACCAGCTATAAAATATATGAGACAAATTTTGTACATCATGTAGCTCAGTAATATGACCAAATAAGTACATTGTATGGTGTGAGCATTTCCTGAGTATTCAGCGGTGAATATTTATCATCCTTCAACAGTTATATGTTTTAGTTTTTAACTTTAGAAACCTTATTTAGATCGATGATCATAAACATTAAATATTATATCTATATTTCCAGAAGTAGCTCCATTAACAGTGAAAACCTGTGCTTTTCCTTTCTAGATCTAAAAATGAGTTATATTTAGGGAAAAGTCTTAATGGCCATTGCTTCCTAGAAAACCCTATGGACTTTGCTTTTTAGACCCATTGCACTAAGTTAATGGTGTTACTAATTTAAAATAAGAATATCTTTTTCTATAAGTTGTTGAGAAAACACAATTTGATGTAAACAGGTTAGATTGTGCTAGCTTGGGCTTATTAAAGGAAAGGAGGAAGGACTGGTATTTATCAGTGTTGTGTGAATATATCAGCCATCCTAATCTCTATACTGAGAAAGTAGCTGGCAAGATATTTGGTCTGTATGCTTCTCCCCTTTATGTATTGATAGGCAACTTTAATTCAATAAGGCAAATAAATACGCTTTTCCCGGGTTACCTGTTCTAGCTTAGCTTATGCATGGTGTTTTCCTGCCTTCGGGTAGTCCCCTGAGCATGCATTACTCCAGAAACTTTAGACTAGGGGCTGTAAATGGGCCTATCTACCTCTAGGCTTGTTGACTTTGCCTTGACTAGCGTATGCATTTTTGTTATGTTTAATAACAACAGTTTAGAGCTTGCAGTCTGAGATTCTCATAGGTCCCACTTCTCTCCATTATCTTACTTTCAGCCAAATTTGCACAATTATTATTTCTTTCTCTCATAAATATTTGAGTTTGTGACTACCTGTTTAGACCCTTCTTTTCTCTACTTTTCTTATCAAAACAGGCCCTGACGTATTCTTTGGTATACCTAGAGCTCATTCGAGAAGGTAATTCTTGCTAAATCTTTTAGGACTGAGTATGGTTGAGAGTGTGCCAAGTAAGATACATGAGGAAGTTCATTTTTAGATTTGCATTGTTGACAGGGCACAGCCAGAACTGTAAATTCATGTTACCCTTTCACAGTTTGCAACCTTCGGACAGCAGTGTATCTGTTTATAAGTGAGACTGTCTCTCTTGGGGAGGAAAACGTGCATCAGCACTCTATCTTCTCAGAGGGATTTCTCTTCTAAAACGTTGGTGATTTTCTTCTCCGCTTCCCAGGAGGGCCCCTTTGCGCTTGCTCAGTGCAGCTCTTCCCTGACTTCACACTCAGAGAGTTGATCCTTTGCATCCCCAAGTAGGGGGGGTATGAGTTTATGAGAATTAGGGGAAAGGAAAATTAACTAGAGAAAAATAAAGTTCAAGAGAAAGGTTTATGGAAAAGGAGCTTAAGTCAGTTGTTTGTAGATGGGAAGCACAGATTTAGTCAGAGAAAATAGAAAATGATCATGGAACAAGACTGAAGTGTCTAAAAACACTAGATTAAAATAAATTTAGTGGTGTTTTCTTTCTTTCTTTTTTTAAAAATATGGTTGAAATAGCAAATCACTGCAAACGATTATTGGGTACTGACTGAAATTCTCTGTAGCAATATTGGAGCGTTAGATGTCATTAATATGTGAGCACTATAAAAAATTCAACTGGCTGCATGATTCTTGAATTTAAAAATACATCCAAGAAGTTTCTGTGACATAAATTTAGGTTGTGAGAATCCTTTCAGTAACACTCAATTAAAACTTTCTATGAGTTTGTTCCAAACAATGATGAATTTGAGGGTTCTAAGCAGAATTCATGATAAAATATATTTTATAGAGAGAATAAAGTATACTTTAATAATGTTAAAAGAATATTGTAGATTCATTAAGGCCTATGAAACTTTCTCCCCATGAGGATTGTCTAAATACAGATGGGAAGATAGAGACCAAAAACAATTATGATTTTTTTCCCATCCTGAGATTTCAATGAAGGATTTACCTGAACTAACCATTATCATCTTAGAACACAATGGAACAGAAGAAATAACTAAAACTGGAGCTAGTAAACTCTGTCTTGGACATGATATTTTATTGAGCTACTCTTCTATACATATAATTTGAATGTTCAAAAGATGGCAATTGACTTTGGAATAATATGCTAAATACAATTAAAATCCTAACAGCAGAGAGCACTTTCTGCTGTATGAAATGGCTATTGGTTAGATCCAGTGAGGCTCACCAAAGAAAAAGTCAGCAGTAGTTGGTGAAATCTACTCTAATGCCGTGCCCAGTGCATGCGAGGCACATCCTCCAGTCAACAAAACAATCAGATAATTCCGTGAGTCACTGAATTGTCAAGAGCATTAAAAAGCTCTTTCTCTGGAGTTATAAAATGTAGGAACTAAACAGCTGTTCAGATTAATCTACGACTTTTCCACACTATGTGGGCGTGAAATATAAACCCCCAGGAGATGTGCAGATGGAAGCATCTGTCTTCATCTTAAAGCCTTCGGTGCCTCTGTCTGATGGTGCTGTCATGGAGAAGTCAGTCCCCTGTGCTGGCAGAGAGACTTTCTGCTCTTAGCTAACCTGACCTGTCCCACTGGCGACTTAAGGGGAAAAAAACGCCACTCCAAACTTATAAAAATGCAATCCCATGTTCTTGATGTCTTTCGTATATCTCCTTAGTTGGATTTTAGGAGTAATGCAAATTATTTTATGTCTGTGCTTTAGGAATTAGTTATTTAAGAGTCATAAAATCAGAGTATAATTTTATCTAATCCAATAAAGCTTTATATATGCATGAACAATTAATTCAGCTTCATCATGTTTTAAACTGTTTTTATATTCTTGTATTTACTTATGGATTCAAAATAGGAATGCCATTTGATTAGTATAAACAGACGACATTGAGCATTTTCTATATATGTCTCTATAGGGTCATTTTCCCCCATATGAGGTAGAACTGCTGAGAAGCAGGATTATTTCTCACAGAAACAGAACTTCTAGACACCTTTATAAATGACTATTTCGTATTGAATTCTGCGATATTTTATTTATAATTGGCCAAAATTACCTTATTGAGTCATTATAGCAAATGTAAATACATATCGACACATGTCAACACATATCAATATACATATTAATATACATACATTTAAATATGGTTTTGTGTTTAATAAAAATGAAAATAACTCACTTGAAATAAATACCTAAAATTTTTATTTTGGCCTATAGAGCATGAAAAACAAATGATTTATTTAAATTTTCAACTTTTCAGCAGTTTGTATGTTTCTTTCAACTTGGAAAAATGTAGTTATTTATATGCATCAAATGATAATGAGTCTAAGGAAATGACACATTTCTCACTTGCTATTTGAAATTTTCTTTCTGTTTTAGTGGTTAGATTCATATAATCTTATTTTTGGCCTAACCTAATTCCATTTAGACTTTGGGTTTGTATGAATTTGTGCGACTATGGAGGATCTTAGATTGATTAAATATTGATCGAAGCCATACTATGTATCTATAACTATCAGGATTTAGCAATTCATGTTTAAGTATTGTATTTGCAAACCTATTAATTGGTTCTTACCTTGGCTGGTTAAAAGCGAGTCCATGTTCTCAGACCGCGCCACCGCTTCTGTTGTTGGTGACCTGTAGAAACAACATCTACCCTTGACAATAGCATTGTGATCTTTTTCTTCTGTAACTTATAGTCATATGCAAGTTATGTGTATTCGCTGAATCACGTCATTTAAATGAGCTTTGCAACATTAATCAAACTGCAAAAGGTTAACAAGAATTATATGTTTTCCCGCAGTGGGCAGCAAGGCAACACAAAGTAGGATATAATTTGACATCAGCAAATTATTTTTTAATGTAGCTAACAGTGTTAATAACACTTGCAAATTCTTGGGTTCTGGTAAAGGCGTGAGAGAGAGATCGCTCACAATTCTATGGAGCTTAGTGAATTTCTTCTCAACTATATCATCATAGCAATAGTGATGAATGAACTATTTTCTAAATTTCCACAATACGAAATTATCTGTTTCATAATTATGCATCTTAGAGTTTTTATTAAGGATTTCTAACATGTTTGAAATGTTTGAAAAAGTTTTTTTTTTAAATGTATTTTGAGACATACTTATCTCACTCTGAGGCAGCCTTTATTTTTCCTTAGACTGCTATCCTTCCAGATTTATTTAAATCTAGGAATCTGTCAGGATGAGGTAATATCTTTTCCAAAGCAGTCAAAAAATTTATAGACTTAAGTCTTCTGAAGAAGGTATAATTTGGGGGATGCGATGCAGAAATAACAAATCAAGTTTAAAATATAAACTTTTGCAATGCAAATATATCTTTTAATAAACAAAAATCCTGATGAAATAAGCCTTATCCATGGAAAGTACCTACCGCCCTGAAAGAACTAGCTTAGGTAATGTAGCCATGATGTGCAAATGACTCCATTGTGGAAAGGGATGTTCTAAGTGAAGGTCTCTATTAAAATGATTGATAATAAAAAGGAATCTCCTATCTAGTTATTCTGACAAAATTTTATATTTGCATATCGAGGTGACTAATCTTAAATGTGCCAGTGTGAAGCATCTCTACGCTTTTATGTTCTGTTACTTCCTGTAATTTGCCATAGTTTTTATTATTTGTATTAATATTGATCGTGATCTCTTCTGCTGTGACTATTGTAGTTATATTTTCAGATAATAATGGCTTTCTGCATAGAGGATACACTCAGTGGTGCTGTGTGACAGAAGATTCATTTCCTATCTCAAACTTTCTTCCCCAGTGGTGGGGTCTCCCTTGTGTGACTTGATCTTGGGGACACAAGATTCCTGTGAAAACATTTTAAAATGGTGGCTTTGTATTCAAATGAACATTTGAATCAATGTGGGTTGTTCAGTTTCCATCTTTTATAAATGGAGAATGAGACCCAACTATAGCTTTAATTTTGCATTAAAGGGCTTTGTGCACTGTATACCCTGTCGCTCTAATAAGCATATGTTATAAATCCTATGACTCAAATATCAGGAATCGTAAGAATTCTACAGGTAGTGCTAAAATTGTCATATAGTCATTTAAAATGCATATGTTTAAACGTGTCATCTCTATTTGCAGATTGAAATTTGGTGGCTTGAAGGCTATTCAAGTTAAAAGCTTCTGTAGGATATATATTCATGAATAGGGCAGAGGGATGTTTTCAGCCCAAACCTGGCCACACAGCACCCCGATTTTGAATGAGGAAAAATCATCAAAGAAAATGAGAAATAGTGTCTAGGCAACAGCATTCAAGGATAAACACGCACTCTGCCGTCGGCATGTAAGCCGTCTGATGCCAGAGGTAGTGTTATTTTCCAGCACCGAGAGCAGTGTGCCTGGTCCAAGAAATATTGATTGAATGTATAAACAAATAATGAGTGAATGGCCAATCCCTAAATAGTGGCAGGTATTAAAGCCGTCGATGAAAGTGGAGCGGTGGCTAGATGATGGTGATAAGGCTACTGGAACGTCTGGATGCATTTTATTAGTTTCCGAGGCTCTTCTGGGTGAGGGGACAGGATCAGCAGTCTGAGAGCATCACTGGGAAGCGGCAGACCAGAGACCTCCCGCTCAACCGTAAGGTATGTGAAATTGGAAGAGACGGGCAGTAGCCTTCTGGACGGCATCAAAGCAGGTTGCGTGCCTTTTGGGAGAGCCAGGTTTTTGCTTAAGCCAAAAGCAAAAGGAATACATGGTGAAGAATGCATTGGATAGAAAGGAGTCTTTTGGAATGGAAGTGTTTCATATAAATGGTAGCTATTCTTATTCTCTTCATTAATGCAGGAAAACAATAAAAGCAGAAGAAAGCAATGTCTGGGAGATGATATAGAACACAAGGACAAAAGAAAAATTCTAATATTTTGAATTAGGAATATACACTAACATTTCATAGATAGTCTACTGATGTACGGTGATGTATGTATTGATTATACATAATAGAACGAGTGATACTAGGATATCCTGGTGTATGTAAGGTCCACCAAATGCTGACATCATTCTAAAGGGAAGAACCGCCCTCCAACTCTGAAGCAATACCCCTGCCGGTGTGTGATGATGCCTGGAATGCCCTTAGATCATCCTTTTCTAACTGGTTTCAAGCTTGACCTGACAGCTTTGATTGTGACTACCTGATGTTGAAAAGGTTGGTAGTAATGAGTGTTTACTTTTTAGAAGTTAGGAAAAATGCAACGATTTTAAGGAATAATCTTAATTTGATGTTTAAATTTGGGGTTGATTGTATATTTACAAGTTGGTGGAAGAACAAATTATTTCAACATATGACTAAAGTAAAAGACAATATTTATAATAGCACTAAAATGTACAAACATATAATGAGTGTTTACAATTCATACTGCATTGTGCTAAGCATGTCATATATTTTAACTTCATTTAATCTTGAAAACAATAGAGATCTATTTAAATCTCATATTACCCATTAGTCAAGACGCTCAGAGATGCTGTAACTGATGCAATATCTCACGTATATTAATGGGCAATTAAAGTTTAAACAGTCATATCTGTTTGCAACCCAAGTTGTTTTTTGTTTTTTTTTGTTTTTTTTTAAGATTCTTTCTAGAATGAATGAGTCAAAACACATACGTTTGTACTTTGTTCATGCTTTGGAACATACACTATAAATACTTTGAGAATGCTTTTCTGTAATAGAGTTTTATTACACTTTACACAAATATTTCCTCTAAATAATAGTTAAATTATGGTGGTTGGCTGCTCAGTAGAAAGTTTTCAGAAGAAAGAGATTCTTAAATCATGTACATTATCAAATGAAAATGGGACATTTCTTATGTTAGATGTGAGTGAGCAATATGTTTTATGCAACTATTTAAATGTTAAGAAAGAAGTCCATTGAATTAAAATTAGAGAAAAAAGAGGGTGGATGATTTAAAGATGTACTGACTTGATTGAATTTCGCATGACGTGTGTTACTTTAAAAAGAGGACAATATGCGACTGCCATTTCCCTCTCTTTTCCTCTTTTATTTAGGTTTTAGTTGTAACTTTAACAGAGCTTTTGTCTGGGTCTTCTCATTGTGTCTTTCCTGTGTAATTACAATGCATAATCAGAGTAACTTTGTGTGTGTGTGTGTATGATTTGCCATGAAAATTCACTGTCTATCTGGAGCCAAAATCGACTTAGTATTTCATGGGGTTTTGGCTGTTTCCTTCATTAAGCAAGTGCCATCAAGGCCAGCAGTCCCCATATTTTGTGTCCGAAGAAGAGCCAGGCCAGATGGGAACTGCGTGAAAGCTACCAGTTATCTTGCTAATTGTGCCAGCTAGAACCAGTTGTATTGCATTAAAAAATGTGGAATCCAACAACTTATCTGTTCACACTCAATTAGCGGTGTGCTGGAGAATGGGAAATTCAAGCAAGGAGTCCATGTGCTCGGGGAAGTGACAGCTGCTTCCTTACTTGGCATTTAATATCCATTTTCAAATTTCTAAACAAACATTGCAATAATGAATACTTTCGCAAGGTTCATAAATATAAGTAAGCATCTCATGTCTCACGTTTAATAATTGTGAAGAGCTTCACATAAAGAGCTCAGTGGTATTTTTCCCACTTTACAACCTTTCTTTATCTTAGCAAGTATATAGAAATAAACAGCAAATGTAAGCCATGAGTAGTTGACGCATTTTAGAAATGAAGAAGAAATCAATAGAGAAAGGAGAAAAAAATAAATCAGGAAGAAAGACAACAATTAGCATATTTATCATAAACGAAGGAAACAAAATATCTAGACTAATGAAGACTCAAGTATTTCATTTGTACATCTTCTGAGATAAAAAGAGCTTTAAACAGCAACTCACTTCACTGGCATTTTTCGTTCCACTGTCTGACTGTCACAGATGATGCCGAATTTCTCTTTCTGACTGATCTTCAAGCTGAAGGTAATGTGACAGCAGGAACATTACAATTAGTATGCAAATACCTGTCCCCTGGGTTACAAATTGGCATTCTTTAAATCATGCTCCTCTCAGCTTTTTCCACTGGTCAAAACACTTAAACTTCTAAGTAACAAATAACCCTTTGAATAAATGTGATATTTCTCATAATCTGTGGCATAACTGAAATAAATTCCATTTGAAAGTTTGGTTTCTAAAGTTCATGTACATCTGTTTACAAGACAACTATTGGTCACATGAGGTTAAATCAACTCGGAAAAAATATATATAAAATTCAGTGTTTACCTTTAGGTCTTTCATCTGTCAAAGGTCAGTTTGTTTTTCTTTGTTCTTTGCATTTTGGAAAGTCTGAGAAAGACTACTTTTAACACACTTATCTTAAGCAACTATATGTTTAAGTATTTTTACAATTTTGGTCATGTGTGAAATGTGCTGGCACAGGGCATTATACTTTTTAGAAATTTATAAACTTATTACAGCTTAATAATGAATATTTCTCTATTTTAACCATGAATCTCATGGCATTTTTTGCCAATATTTCCTTATGAAATGCTGATGTTTAAGGTAATAATACTTGGATGTATTTAATGAAATACAGGCCATATCTTGGTATTTTTATTTGTATCTAAAGTTTTGTACATATAATCCTGTGCTTCAGCAAGCTTTTATCTTACTATAACAGAGTTCATTGGAAGTAAAATACTACGAGGATATATTTATGACCCTCAATGTAAATTAAACACTCCTGAAAGATTGATGATTTTCCCGATGGAAGAAAGGAGTCGGGAGACAGCAGAAAATCTGCTTCTCCCTGACCTTGCATCGAAGCTTCCTCATTTAGTTGATCTATAGAAATGCCAGAGGGTGCCTAGTACGCAAGTGGCCCTGGGCTAATGAGACTGATGGAAGTCGATGAGATGACCTAAAAAGCCAGTGTATCATTAAGAACGGATATCATCAATTAGCGCAATTCATTTTGTTAATTCAAGCACCATTAAGTAATGTTCTTATGATATGCAAAAACTGAATCATTAAATATATTTAGACTTTGTTTTGCTGAGGGAGCACAATGAAGTACTAACTTTATAATATTTGCTTGAACTTTTTGGAAAAATAAACCGTCAAAATGTAAAGACCCTCTGGATAAAAACCATGCCAAATATATAAGAAATATGAGCCAGGAGTAGGCTTATTTTACATTAAAACTTTGAAACAGAAACTGAAATTTCTATTTTGAGTTCAAGGTAGTTCCCAATATGCTCTTTCTCATACATCCTTCCATGACATGCAATTTTTATTTATTAAAAGTGCACTTCCTATTCCTTACATGTTTCTCTTTCGTTTTCAGGAAAACCTAAGAATTGGATTTTATTTATGAAAACAGAGGTTCACAATAAATGAGCAGGTGAGTACTCAAACTGTCTTTTAAGGCTGAATGATTATTGTTTTCAATGCATCTTGACAAAAGATTACCACGTATAGGTATTATTGAGACATCTGAATAGTACCAGCTCAGTCCCAGGGGATTCAGGATCCATCATCAGAGCTCATGCCTATTGTGATAGGCTAACTTATGGCCCCAACAATGTCCATGTCTTAATGTCTTCAACTTGTGAATATGTTGCCCAACACAGCAATGGTTTTTTGATTATCTGGATGGGCCCAGTAAATCACATGGTCCTTACCAGAAGGGGCAGGAGGGTCAAAGTCAGTAATCAGATGTGTGAGGACAGAAGCAACCAGCCTTGACAACACTGTGATTTTAGCCCAGTGAGACTGATTTTGGACTTCTGACCTCCTGCCTCTAAGATAAAAAATTGCTTTGTTCTAAACCACCAAGTTTGTGGTAGTTTGTCACTGCAGCAGTAGAAAACTAAGACATCTGAGGAACTCCACTTTTTGAATGCCTGCTTAGGAGAAGGTAGGGGTAGCATGAAAAAGGCATACATTTCGAGACCAATGTTATGAGTTCCTATGTAATGTGGACCCTTTCTGCTGAACAGTTAGCCTTGACCTCGTTGGGTCTCTTTGCTACTGAAATGGAGATAGTACCTCTCTCATAGATTATTGTGTGAGACTAAAGAAATATTTAAGTCAAAGCATCTTACACAGTGCTATTTATAGATGTTTGTTTTCACTTCCTTTCCCCTAAAATTTGACATTCACAGAACCATAGTTAAGATGTATTGTGGGACTCTTGTGGACCATGCTGCCATCATGTAATCAATGAGGATTTCTTATAAGGCTCTGAGATTTATCCTACAAATTTTTCGAGTGTTTATATTGTGTCAGAACTCTTGATAGATGATATAAGAATACAACACTTTAATCAGACAGTATGAAATCGTTAATTTTGGAAAATTAACGTGGCGAGGTTGTGTGTGGAATGAACTGAAAGAATGTGAGAATAAAGGCAGGCAGAAGAATTAGAAGTATAGTGTAGTGGTCCAAACACGAGATGAGAAGAGTTTGGACAAGGGTAATAGCAGAGAGATGGAAACACAGGCATTGGTGGCGAGGAGCCTGTGTAGAAGGGACAGGATAGAGAGGGTCAAATGGCAGGATTGTTACCTTACAGCCTGAAGAATGGTGTTCCTACTAGTGATCATGGTAGTAACAAAAGAAAGACAGGTTTAGGAAATTTAATAGGTAAAAGAAAGTTTAGAGATGCATAGCAATATTTACTAAGTCGTTTGATTAACTTTCCTGTCACACAGAGGTCACAGCATTTTGACAGCCTACTCAGAAACAGCATGGAGCTATTAAATCCATATCAAGCCTGTATATTAATTAGCCTAAGAAGACCACTGCTGGCTGCTCTTATTACTTAAATAGGTGGCAAATGTATAAGAATTTAATTCTGATTTGCATAATTTAAGTGAAAGTATACCATTTTATCTTGGTGCAAGATCTAGATGATGTTCATATTTTTTTTAAAAAAATATGTTGAATTGCTTATATGACATCCCAGTGAGGATGTCATAAAGGATTTGGGGGGGGGGAGGAGAAACAATAATAGTAAAAATAATCGATACTTAAAATATATCAGAAACGTCCTGAGCATTATCTTCCTGGTCATGACTCTATGAGAGGGAGAATGTTTTTATGCCCATTTTACATATGAAGAAACTAAGACTTAGAGAAGTTAAATAATTTGTTTAAGGTCGCAAAGCAGGGAAGGGATAGGAATGGGGTAAGGATGGATAGTGGGACTTGGAATTGGAGTAGAAGTAAGAGTTAAACCTGTGAACTTTAGTTGAACAGGGAATAGCACAGAAAAATAGAGCAAAAATTAGAACCAAAGTCGTAACTATTTACTTGTTCAAGAAATACCTAAACACATTAGTAACTTTGGTATATCGACATTGTCTGCATGCACTGGGGAAGAAGACAACACAAGAAGTCAGAGGAAGACTGCAGGTTTAGCATCATGTGGAATTCCCTTCAGGGACACTGTCCATAGCATTTTGCAAAAAAGAAAGGATGCTTGAGAGTGTCACATGACTAATAGGGGTTACAGAGAATGGGAGAGATAAAATCCTGTGGAATTTGCTGAAGTGGTCATTGGAAAAACAACCATAGTGTGATTAGATGAGAATGCCAGTTCACAGCAAAGTTGCCCTGATTGTCACTCCATATTATATTATATTCCTGTTCACATTATAACAGGAAAGAAAGGATTATTATTAATTATTATTTTTACCATTGTCTTTCTCAATGTATATAATGGGCTTATAAAAGTAATTATTTTGGGATGAAATGATTTAAAATTTAAAGTTTTTTTAATAAAAGATGAGAAAATTATATTTTTCAATTCTGCTTTCCCTCAAGTTACTGCCGTATGAGATGCAGTTGATAAAACAATGAACCCGAGTTTTGTATGGTTCATAAATTATTTCTCAAAGCATTCTAAAAAGAAGTTTAAAACGTTTTGAGCAATGGCACTGAAATGTGTCTAATCCCCCAAAGTGGCTGCTTAGAAATACAGTGCTCATTTCGATGTTTAGTTCTTGGTATGCTCATTGACAAATCAGTCACATTACTTGCTAGTCACATCTCATAATTGTATATCCTAAGTGCACTTTTTTTTTGGTGTTATCTTAAAATACCAAGTTACTGAGAATGAAAAAATATCTGCCTCAGTAAAAGCGAAATATTTAGAAGTTTAACAAGCTTTCTGATGCAAGCAAATATGTCTTTTCTTGTTTTAAAAGTTAAATAACCATTTTACATTTTAATAGATTTATATACCTAAATTAATTATAATTAAACTTGAATAGCATGATAGAAATGAGTAAAGCTAAAAATATTCATCCATATCAAAAGATCAATTCCTCTCTTTTTTTGTAAAGAATATTTAACTCCACATTATAATCTCATAGTATTCATAATATAATTAACTGATTCCTCATAGCTTTTCTTTATTTTACTGTAGCTGAGTATTTTAACCACATAGAGATAAATAACCACTTAACTGGCTTTTCTCCCCCATATTTCAAATTTCTGTGTTACCATATCATACAGACAACATCTATTTGACTTTTTCCTGAACTAATTTTCCTTTTCTTCTATATCTGGTAAAGAGCTTATTATTCAATGCAGAAATAAGTAAGGCAGGGTAGAAGTCATGGAAGATATTTATATAGGTAAGTAAAATAATTAAAAAATATATTTCAAGTGGAATCTATGCACATCTTTGGCTAAAAATATTTTGTGTACTTTTTGTGGCCTGACATGATATTCAAGACCATTTACTGCGGGCAGTGGGATTTTGACATATTGAGAAGACTGTTCCCTGTACAGTGTAGTTTTTAAAAATATATGATAGAGAGAAGGTGCTAAGGTTATTCTTATTTAATAACACTAATTCCTTTAAAAAATATGAAAAACACATCCAGGCTATATATGTCTAATTTGAAATTCTCTATTATATCCAAATACATTTTAAACATAGCATACAATATGCTTTACTACTTATAAGGCAATTCTTTATTTTGTTATATATTCCTGGAATCCACTATCTAAGCAATGATATAAATTAAAATTAATTTTGCTCTGTTATTTCAATCAGATCCAAATTCTAGCTAGGGATAAACTGTCATTAATGGAAAGAAAAAAGACAAACAAAATTTTCACCAAACCAATCACCAATCACCTTACATTCTCAAATCATGGCAAGGTGATTTTCTTGTCTTTTTTTTTTTTTTTTCATAACAAGATATTGCATAATAATTTTGCTTTCACATATATATGATATACGTTTAACCTTTAAACTTCTAAAATTAATTTTTTCAAAAATAGGGAAGGAAACTAAGACAATGAAAACCTATTCACTCTTTTTAGCAAGTGTTAGTGAAATACCTGGCAAAATTCTTAGCGATGTTCAAGCATTTGATTTTTTGACAGGCTCAACGAGGTTCTCCTAATTTGTGGATTATTGCTGGAAGAACTCTCCTTTCAGCATTATAAAGAAGGCAGGAAGTCATCAAATACGTGCGCTGCCGGGAATAGGACAGCGGCAATAGCTTCCATTGAATTTATCATTCTTTGACTACTCGAGCCCTTTAATCATCTGATCAGAGGTACGTAGGTTTGACTTATAGACTGGCTGCAGGAAACTCAGAGGTGTCATACATACATTAATTTTCAATCAATCGATTTTTAGACAGTGTATTTTATATAGAGAGATATTATATAAAGTTATTAACCTAGATACTATTGAGTATACTTTTCTGAACAACAAGAAAAGCCTTCATTGGTTTCCTCTTGCTTACCTAGTAAGTGCAGAATGCTTAGCATGACGGTATGTAAACTATTTCTCTAAAACACAGATTTTTTTTTTTTTTCTTCACACGAACTGACTTCCTGGTATTTATTCCTTGAAGGTACCTCTGCTCTCTAATTACATTAGTTCATGGAATTTGTTTTTCTATTTGAAATCCTTTATACATTTTTTGCCTTCTATGTACCTCCAAAGCATAGCTTAAAAGTTGTCTCTTCTTTAGAAGAACTCTCCTATCAATAACAAGCTTCAGTTGGTAGTGCCGCAAAGCTCCTCGTCCTCTGTGCCTACTGAAACGGTGTGTGTCTGGTATTATTTTCTTGTGCGAGGCAGAGAGTCTTGTCCATTTCACAGCACTTGGCATAGTACTTTGCACTATCCCAGTGAATATTTTTAAAAAATAAATAAATAAAATGAGATGAGTATGGTGGGAAACCAGTATGTACAACTAAGGGAATATAGGATGTATTAAAAATAAAACAATAAGGAGGACGTTAATAAAATAATTAATGATAGTGACTTCATTAATAAGCTCCTATTTTATGCCAGCCACTGTACGTAGCTTTACATAGAGCGTTTAATTTCATTCTTACTCCAATTCTAAGATTCTCATTGTATATCTGAGGAAACAAGCTAAAAATGTCAGTTCCTTCTGCCTAAAAGTCACTTAAGGTGATGAAACAAAGATTTGAATACAGGGCTGAGCCCAAAACCTATGTTCTTTCTTTGATATAATTTAAAATTTCCCATTATGTACATTCTTTGATATGAAGGTATTCATCATAAATTCGAAAGAATAAAAATGTCAAGTATTATAAAATTATATTTTTATAGGAGACTTACATCTCTGAGAGTAATACAATGAAGTGGTCTGTTCAGGATCATATTTTAATACTGTTATTTGTAGGTCCAGATGTAGTAACAAGTATTGAATCGAATGAGTGCATGAAATACAACTTTAAAATAATATCTTGTGCAAATTCTTTAGGCAAGATTTCAAGCTTTGTAAGGACATAATGGAATACAGGTTATGATTTATTTTAAAAGAAGTATAACCCTAGCGTCAACCCAACTTTGGTGGGAGAAGGGACAGGAACTGAAGAGAAGGGCGAGGGGTGGATATACGACACGCATTCTTTTGCACGTTTATCACTATAATTTCACATAATTTATGCTCTTTATTACAAGAGATCTCTTAGTAAGTTACTTCTTAAAAATACAGCCTAGATTAGCAAAGGGTATGCAGGCCCAGGGACAATGCTAAATATACAGGAAGTTTATCTTTTAATAACCACAATATATTTAGGGAGCTTTATGTTAAAGTAGTTTACTCTTCCCACAGGATTAATGATATATAAGTTTAAGTTATATTTTAAACCATACAATGTGTTTTATTTTACATTTTTAAGCTTTTTATTTTAACATAATTACATATATAATTTATGGGAAATTATACAAACAATATAGAGAGGTCCTATGTACACTTCCTCTGGGGTTGTGTCTTACATAATTAGATCGCTATGTCAAAACCAGCAAAGTGACATTGGCACACGTGTGTTTAGTTCTGTCATTTTATCACATGTGTAGGTTCCTATAATCCAGATAGAGAACTATTCCATCGCTTCCACAATCTCCCTCATGCTTTTTCTTTATGATCACCTCCTATGTTATCTCTAATCCCTGGAAACCACTGAGCTGTTTTCATCTCTTTAGTTTTGTCATTATGATGATGTCATGTAAATAAAATCATAATAGTATGTGGCCTTTTGAGATTGGCTATTTTCACTTAGCATAATGTCCTTAAGATCCAGCCAAGTCGTGTCTATGAATAGTCCTTTTTTTTTTTTTTTTTTTTTTTGCTTAGTAGTATTCTGTAGTACGAATGTACGTACCATTCTTTATTTAACCATTCACCAATTGGGAGGCATTTTGTTTGTTCAGTTTATTATAAGGAGCTTTTATGAACAATTGCTTGAAGATTTTTGTGTGAACATAAGTTTTCACTTATCTGGAATAAATGTGAGGTTTGCAATATAAATGCATACACACACATACATATATATATTTTAAAGAAACTGCCAAATATTTTCAGAGACTACTATTTTACATTCTCACCTAAGTGTATGTGAGATCCAATGTTTCTACATATTCTCCAGCTTTTAGTTTTGTCATCGTTTTTAATTTTATTTGTCCTGATGGATATGTAGTGATAACTCATCATAATCTTAATTTTAATTTCCTAATTGCTAGTGATGGTGAATATCTTTTTCATGTGCATATTTGCCATCTGCATATCCCCTTTGATGAAATACTTCTTTATGTGTGTTTTTGCTCATTTTCTGATTGGATCACTAGTTTTTTGTTTTTTTTTTTTAACTGATGAGTTCTAAGACTTCTTTATCTATAGGAGATATGAATATTTTGTCAGATTTGTAGCTTACAAAGAATATTTCCTAATGATAGTTCATCCTCTTACCAGGATCTTTCATAGAGCAAAAGTTTTTAATTTTAGTGAAGTTTGATGTATTATTATTGTTGTTTTTCTTTCATGGATGTGTTTTTGAACTCTGCCTCCATTCCTAGATCTCAAAAATTTTCTCCTGTTATGTTCTAAAAAAATAGAATTTTAAGTTTGACATTTAGACCTATGTTCTATTAAGAGTTTATTTTCATGTAAGATGAAAGTTTAGATCTAGGTTTGTCTCTTTCTTTCTTTCTTTCTTTCTTTCTTTCTTTCTTTCTTTCTTTCTTTCTTTCTTTCTTTCTTTCTTGCCTATGAATATACATTGATGATTTGGCTGATAGAATTTTAGGCTAAAAATCATTTCACTCTATAATTTTGATACTATGGCTCCATTGTCTGCTTCTTCAAATGTTGCTGATGACTAATCTACATAATTCTAATTTTTAAATATTTTTATTGCTGGCATTGTGAAATAGTTTATTGCTGTTTCTTAATGAGCTAGACACATAAAGTGGATTATTTTAATATGAAGCTTTATGTTCTTCACATCTGGGGAGATTTCTTTCATTATTTTTTCAATAATGTCTTGTCAATTCTGTTTTTTTTTTCCCCTGGACTATCAATTTATCAATTAGATTATGAACATCTTGAGATTTACTTCCATATTTGATCTTCTTTCTCCTATTGTGGGCCTTTCGTGTAAGATTCCACTTCATCTGCTCTGCTGCATGGTACTTTTTTTTTTTTACATCATATAAGGTTTTTAAATTTAAAAAAATTACTTTTTACTCAAGACCCTTCTTCAAATATTTTTCCTATTGTGTATATATACAATAGTTATTCCTTTAAAATAGTCTTTTGTGGGAGCGGAGATTAAACATGTTTTGAATTTATTTTTAAACAAAAAGTAGAAACTTTTAAATCCAAGTTAAAAATTCCATAAAATAGCAAATATTTTAACTATTATTTTTATTTTTCTCATATTATTATAATTTTTTAGCCTATGAATTTAATGACTTCATGGAATTTAATAATTAACCAATGAATTTAGTGCTTTCAGGTATTTATCAAGTACCTGTGCCTTAATTATTGTTACTTTTCTTATGCCACTTATTAGGTATTTAAGTATGTATAATTTTCTGAACAGTATATACTAACTTATAGAAGAATGAAATCGGGGCAGTATCTTATACCACATACATAAATCAAGTATAAGTGAATTAAAGACTTAAACCTAAAACCTAAAACTATAAAACTACTAGAAGAAATAGAGAAAAGCTTCTTGATACTGGGGAAAAAAAATTTTTGGTTTCACACCAAAAGCACAGGCAGCAACAGCAAAACAAATTGACAAATGGGATTTCATCAAACTAACAAGGTTCCACATATCAATGAAAACAACAAAATTAAAAATCAATTTATAGAAAAGAAGAAAATACTTGCAAGTTCATATGTTTGAAGGGGTTACTATTAAAAATATTTAAGAAATTATAAAACTCAATAGTAAAAAAGAGGAACATGATTAAAAATATGGGCAAAAGACCTAAATAGACATTACTAAAAAGAAGAAATAAAAATGGCCACAGATACATGGAAAGGTGCTCAGCATCACTTATCACCAGGGAAGCACAAATCAAAACCACCGTGAGCTGTTACCTCTCAGGTTTTAGGATAGCTGTTAAAAAAAAAAAAAAAAAAAGGGTAGCATGTGTTGATGAGGACGTGAAGAAAAGGGAACCCTTGTACACTGTTGATAGAAATGTAAATTGGTACAGTCATTATGAAAATCAGTATGGAGTTTCCTCAAGAAATTAAAAATAGAACTATCATATGATCTGGATATATATTCAAAAGGTAAGAGATCTTGATTTTAAGGAGATATCTCCCTGCTCCCATGTTCAGACAACATAATTCACGATAATCAAGATATGGAGATAACCTAAGCGTCTGTCAATGGGTGAATAAAACAAGAAAACGTGATATTTGGAATATTATTCATCCATGTCCTTTCATGACTCGATAGCACGTTTCTTTTTAGTCCTAAATTGTATTCTGTTGTTTGATTGCACCCCTGTTTGTCCATTCACCTGCTGGAAGACATCACGGTTACCTCTAAGTTTGGGCAACTATGAGAAAAGCAGATATCAACATCCATGTGTAGGTTTTTGTGTGGTTCTAACATTTTAGCTCCTTTGAGTAAATACCAAGGAGTCAAACTGTATGGGAAGAGCATGCTCAGTTTTGTAAGAAACAACCACACTGTCTCCCACATGGCTGTGCCATTTTGCATTTCCACCAGCAACGAATAAGAGTTCTCGTTGCTCCACATCCTCACCAGCATTTGGTGTTGGCAGTGTTTTGGATTTTGGCCATTCTAGCATTCATAACACCACACTGGTGTGTTTTAATTCGAATTTCCTTGGCAACATATGATGTAGAGCATCTTTTCCTATGCTTATTTACCATCTGTGCATCTTTTTTGGTGAGGTGTTGATTAAGATCTTCATCCTATTTATCAGTCAGGTTCTTTGTTTTCTTATTATTGTTTTTGAGAATTCTTTGTATATTTTGTGTAATAGTCCTTAATCAGATGTTTTTCATGCAAATACGTTCTCCCAGTTTGTAACTTGTCTTCTTATTCTCTTGGGAAATAATACTTTACAGCTGAATAAATCTTACTTTCCCAGGCTAATTTTAGAAACATCAGTTTCTTATTATTTTGATTGAGCTTCTGAATGATTACTTGTAACTGAGACATTTGTTGGCATGGGATAGACTTGTGAGTTTACCTTTGATGAAATTCAACACAACTTATTTTTCAACATTAATGTTAGAATAGATGAGTGGCATTTAACAAATATAGATAAAGCTAATATAACTTTTTCTGTGGGTGGAGATTTTTAAATGTTAAATAAATATAAATATAAATATAAATATATATATCCCTCTGAGAATACTTTTGTTTTTTTGTGTGGTTTGGTTTTTTATGTGCAACATAATCATTATTTCTACTTTTCCAATGTAAAATTCACATGAGGTGAAATACTATTCCAAAGGGCACAGCAAATCATGTTTTTGAATCTTAGTTCAATTTCACAACCAGTGCAACATGAAATCTCTGTTAAGTGCAACTACTAATGCCTTATCCTTCTTCAAAATAGATCTTTCAGAGAGAAACTTAAACAAGGGGAAAATTATACCAAATTGAAGTGAAAACTCTTCTAGTGGGAAAATTATTTAGGTAGAAGAATTGTAGAATTATTCTCATAGAATTTGTCATCATTCTAAGGACTTTACCAACTTCATTTTAACAAAAATATAACTATATATATGGTTGGTCAGAAGGCTATTGATCTTTTAATATTGAAGAAACTTATGTTAATCTCTTGATATTATGAGTAAGGAAAAATATACAGGTGTCTGTGGAAATGGTTAATATCTATCACATGTGTATCGTTTCTGTATTAAGCTACATATTTACTTATATTTATTTTATTGTGGTATTTCTTGGGAATAAATAACACAATATGATAGAAACATTTACATGAGACAAAAATAGTTTTTAATAATTGTTTTATCCCTATAAGCTACTTTTTTTTTAAAAAAAAGTAGCATAAAGCTATGAATCTCTCTAGTAAACAATTTGGTTAATAATCTCTGGTCTGTGCATTTTTGTGGCTGGGTATTTTGGACTCTTTTCTAGTCTAAATATGTGTTCTATGTGCATCACCTCAATAACTAGTTGTATAATCTTCAACAAATTTATCTATATCACCTTAAGGTTGATGAATTTCAAATCTTCATCTGCAGCTCAGACCCTTCTCCTGAGCGCCTCATCCTTTTTTCTCTACTTAAAATTTCCACAGACATATAAGCATGTGCATGCTTTTTATCTTTGCCTTCTATGTAAATGACTCCTTCTGTAATTTCTTTTTCAGTCGATTTTTCTGTCATCTGCTCAGTAACCTGGGCAGAAAATCTAGGAGTCATTTTTGACTCTTCCCTCTGTCTTACCACATCCAACATCGTTTCTTAATACCTCTTGATTTGCTCACTTCACTTTCTCTCTGCCTCCCCTGGTCTAGTACAGCTTTGGCCCGATGGTTCTGCACTGCCCCTTAACTGTTCACATGGCATCTTCTCTTGTCTTTCTAAAGGCCACAGTTCATAATACAACAGGATTCATCTTTCTGCAAAGTAAATGTGAGACTGTGTCGTTGCCTGGCCGGATGTCATGCAAACGAATGCACTTTCCTTCACAGCCAACCTTTATGCAAAGGCAGAAAGAGGCAGCTGCCTCTATCAGGTAAAATGAGGAGTAACTTGAAGTTTCTGCATCTTGAACTTCTCTCTCTGCAGCACCATCATTTTATCTGAAATTTCCATTATCCTCATTTGTTGTGTTAGTAAATTGAAGTCCTGTTTTAAAATGCGGCACTTGTTTTTTTAAAATAAACTATTCGTTTTGGACTAGAGTTTTACAGAGAAGCTGGAAAGATAATACACAGTTCATATAGACTTCCTCACCTATTCTGCCTTCCCATACATTGTCGTGCACGTTTATCAAAACTAAGAAACCAACTAACCTCCAAAATTCATTCAGATTTCATCTGGTTTTCTACTGATGGCCTTTTGCCATTCCAGGATCCAATACAGAATTGCACAGTCATTTATTGATAACTTAGTTTAAAACAATGTATTAGATTAACTAGTTAATCACTCTTTATTCTCTGAAGCAATAGGAGTTTAGGTCTGGAAGAGTGAATGAGGACAGAACAATTTTGAGGGAGTATGTTGGAGCATTTGAGTGGTGAGCTCCAGGGTGGGATTTTAGGCTGTAAGGGATATAACACTGCCGGGAGACCCTCTGAAACCAGCGATTGCCGTTAGGGTGCCTGATTTAGGAGACGCAAAATGGAAAAGGGAATGAATACAGGAGGAAAATTAATCGTCGCAAACAAACATTTTAATAACAAGTTTGTTTGAGAATATTATTATTGATTGTGTAGATAATGATTGAATGATTATGATTCCAAACCCAAAATGGGAAGATATTTGGGGAAAACATTAAAAGTATATATACTATTAACCAGAATGGCAAATCTACAAATTTCTTCTTAAGAGATTTTTTTGCGTGGCCTTTGAAGGGGGTATTGGTTTAGGAATGGCTAAAGGTATTCTGAAGTCTGGGATAACTAGTTTCATTACTGTCTTGCCATGATAGGGTTTTCTTCAGTTGATACAAAACTTATGATTGGCCTTAGGTCTTTGAAGTCATGTTTTTATATTTAAATAAGTTGTTTCAGGTTCCAAAGGGAGCACATATAACTTTCAGGCTAAGTCAACCACATAGGAACCTGAGGAGAATGTCAGTGTGGTTTGTAACTTCCCCGGAAGCATCAGCTGCATTCCCCTGCAAGGGGCAGGATATTGGATTAGCTGTCCACTAATAATTTCCTGGGAACATATTGTGTGGTTACAGGGACATTATAAGAAAAATCTGCGTTAAATTTCTTTTTTTAAAAACGAGACATTACAAATAATTTGCTTGCTATAATCTGCACATGTGGGTAAAGGCTTTGTGTTTTGGTTATTTTTAAAGTCAAATTTTCCATTCTGAGGTAATATAACGTGCAACTCAAAATGAAGGATTCGTTCAAGTATTGAATATGAAAAACATATTCAAAAAGCATATTATTTTCAGATCAGGCTCTTCTTGTTATTATATCAGTGTGTGTAGGCAAGGTTAATGAGAAGATAGTTTGATTTATGCTAACTGTAGAGACATATAGCACAATTTTTAAATTTATCATGTTTATATTATATATGAATATGCAAATAATTCATAAAACAGCAGTAATAATGCATAGAAATAAAATCAGTAAGAATCTGTTTCTTTTCATAAAGTGTCATAACCTTCTTAGTTATATATATATTTAGTGTTCATACCTAACGTTATAACTAGAAAACAGTAAAGGTCAGGATGATTTTTTAGAGTGAATTTCATCAATATGCTTGGTGATTAGAAAAGCCTAAAATTATAAATAAAACTTTCCACTGGTTCCAATGAAAATATAGCCCTAATGTCAAGTCATTATAAGTTTATTAGGCACTTGGCATAATAACACTTACTATAATTTAGATCATTTTATATTCTTAAGAAGGGGGAAAGTAATTAAATTGGTGGTTTTATTAGTTGATGGACAGTTTTAAAGAGTTTATTTTGTTTTAGAAAATCAAGGTATACTTTCTTCTAAATAAGTGCTTAGTAGAAAAATGGATTTAATAAAAATCTGTATCTAACAAAATAAAATAGGTTTGTTATAATTAGTGAACTTGATTTTATTAATGAACTTCAACAAAGTTGTTTGTAATGATGTAAAGTGTTAGTTTAGAATTTAAATATTAGATTTTTCATCATTATATAAAACTTCAATTAATATTTCATTAGATGAATTAAAGACAGAAATTCATGATAATAGTATCTGTTATAGAGTCTATTCTTTGAAAATATGCTAATTGCAGGCTTTATAAATGACATGGAGATTAAAATCTTTGTAAGTCCTTAAGCATTGTACTTAACCTTTATGATGTTTTTGCTAGCCAAATTTAAAAGCATGCAAATGATTTATTTGAAATCTGCCAAGATGAAAAAAGAATTTTTAAATATTTTTAGTCAATTAGCTAATTTTAAATTTACTTTGTTTTTTTTTTCTTATACAATTTCCTGTTCTAATTTTCTGAAACTGATACTATAACAGTAGGAAATTAAATTCACAATGTAGTAAATCAAAAATATCATGCTCTGATAAAGTTTTTCGTCCACTGTTTGTAGCCGTGTTTTAGGTCGCAAATATTTTTCTTACCAGAAAAGCCGAAAGGGCTTATTACAACACACCCTCATACACACTTCCCTTTACATTTTTTTATGGTTTAAGAATGCGCATTTACAACGTTTCTACTATAAGCTGACCTTTGATTCTCCTCCTACCATGCAAACATTGAAATGAGAGAGTTTGTGTGCAAAATTCTTGCAAAATGTGTATTGCTATTTTGTATATATGCATTTTAATTTGAATACATAAATTATGTTGTGTGACAAATTTATTCTGTTTCTTGATGTGCTTCATCCGGCATCGTTCTTTCAAAAAGATTCATCTATGTCTGTCTCCTTTGCTTCTTATTTCTGGAATATTCTTCATTGTATCTGTTCACCCTATTTTTCCTACAATCAAACTCTTCTACTCTTGCAGAAACCACAGATATAGTTCAATTGAACATCCTTGACAGCTCCCTTTATTGCCATTTTTTTTTTTAGATGAAACTGAGGCACAGAGAGTTGAGTAATCTTACCAAGATGGCGCGGCCGGAATTAGGATTCTGCAGCAGCCTCTGACCCCTGGCAGTGCACTGCTCTGGGTCACCGGCCTCACAGCAGTGTACTCAAAACTCCTGTGCGCTATGTCCCAAGTGACTAGGCGAGCATCAACGCTGATCTCAGTACACAGCTTAAGCAATGATAATTCAGTGACCGAGTCAGGAATCTAAGCTCTATTAAACTTTATAATAAAGCATGTAGTGTGTAACAAAGAGCTAAAACCGCTGTTTTATATAGCTGTGGCCAAAATTGAAGTGGAAAGGGAACCGCTAATTATTAACTGTCTACCGTGTGGCAGGCATGTTCTGTGCGTAAGTAAATTTATCCACTTACGTGCCCTATGAAGTAGCCTAAAATGACACCCTTCTCATAAATCAGAAAAGTAGCCCGAATTCTCACAATTTATAACTGCCAAAGTCAGAAGCTTACTCACTACTGGTCAGCTCCCAGAGCCCACACTTATCTTAGTAAACCACAAGGTCTCATTGTAATTAATCCATTCTTAAAAAATAAAAATCAAAAAATGAGGCAAGTGCGCTTGACTGACTCCCCAGGTGTTTCTCTCATCTCGGCAAATCGCACGTGCACTGTGACATTCTTTCCAAACGGCAAATTCTATTTGCTCGTCTTTTTCCTAATTTTAAATAACATACAGGTGGGAGTAAAAATACAAATGCATGTTTTATATTTGAAATCGAGATTCCTTTTCTTCTCGAAAACACACATGTTGAAGCTGAATTGATAAAAAATGTCAGAAACCAGTCTTCGTATTGAACAGCTGGTTGCAGCCTGAGGCGTTTGGGACCCTGCCCTCCTCTGTGTCTCTGGGGTACAGGTGGGCACGGCAACTCTGTGAAAGCATTGTTTCTGTCTTCCACTGACCACTGAGTGAAGGTGACCTGCAGGTCTTTATGGCGATTATGCCCAGGAAGTATTAGGGGTCTGTATTAGTTCTTGGAAAGAACATTTTCAAAATCTTTTTTTTTCAAAGAGTTATTGAACGAAATTTTCTTATTCTTTCAATAGATTATTTAGTGAATCGACATCAGTTTAAGTACTAGAAAGTATCCTGAATGGTAAACCCCAGCAATAAAGACAGAACTAACAAGCCAAAATCGGGAAGTAGTTTATGTTGGGCAGAGGAGTGTCGCTTCCATAAGATTTACTTTTCTCCTCCTATTTCTGCTAGAAGATGGATCTTGGGAGAGGACAGTGTTGTGGAAGGGACAGACCAGAGAGTTGAACTCAGCACAGAAATTTTCACAGAATTTGCTGTTCTGGAAAGGTCGATATGTATGTGGCCCAAGGAGGGGGGTCCTTAGAGGCAGGCTGACAGGTGAGGTGTGGGGTGTCCCTCCAATCTAACCGTGTAGGAGACTGCTTTACCTCTTCCTCACACAGTGTCCATTCGGCTCAGAGTAATTAGCAGAAGTAATTAATAGTGTTACTTCGAGAATGCCTGGGTTGCTTGATTTATTTTCAAATCACATGGAAAACTGTAGTGTCCCCTTAACCAATCTAAAGGAATACTTGACATTTTTAAGTTTAATGGCTATGTTTATTTAGATAATGCAAAAATTTAAGTGTCTAGAAATAATAAAACTTCGATCTCTTTTAAGGCTAATATATGGTGGATACATTAATATTTATCGATATTTATAATTTGATAAAAATTAGAAACAAGAAAAAAGCTATCAGCACTTGATGTCATAAATTTTAGAGCATGATACAAACTACTAATAAATTGTATGTACTTATGGATGAGTGTGGTAGATATTTTAGAAAATGTGCAAATATGGTGACAACATTTCTTGAATTTGGAATGGACATGCTGAATACAAAATTCTTACTAAACTGCAAATAAAAATGTATAAACTACTTTGAAAGAATGCAATATTTTTAGGGTGGCCCAAACATGCTGTTTTTAAAATTATTTTTAAAATAAATAGTTGAAGAATAACGAAAATACTAATTTAAATATTTAAGACTTTAATCATTGTAAAAGTAGCACTTTTATCTGCTCAAGTCCTGCCTAAGTTATTTAAACTTATATTTGCATACGGAAATAGAAAGAGTAATTTTATATCTAATATTCTTTTGTGTGCTGTATACAACATCTTACATTTTCTTTATATAATTCATTATTTTAGAGTATGGTAATCAGCCATCTACTAGCTGTGTACCCTTGAGTTAGGTCTTGTTATTACTTGTTCTGGTTGCTCTTCTAAAAAGATAGAAGAAAGAGATGAGATAGTTTTTTACATCACTTATAACTCTAAAATTCCATGGATTCTATGATCCTATGTCTTCTCTCTTTTTTCCCCTCCCTGTGGAGTCTGATATTCTTGGCGCATCTTACTCTTTTTATAGATTTGAATCAAAGACTACTTGGCAGAGTGTCAGCTCACTGACAATATATGGCAATATATTATTTTGTGCAAATGGGACCAAATGAATAGCTAGTAAAAGTTTTTCTTCTTATGATTCTAAACCTGCTAAATTTGATGAATAAGTTCTAATATTTGGCATTTTTATCTTTAAATGTCATCATTTTAATCTTGAGCAAGTTTATTTATATAACAAACTTTTAATGTCTTTATACTCACACAAATGAAATGCAGGAGAAATCACTTTCCTTCTTGCTCTCTTGATTTCTTCTTTGTTGACAAGATGAATGAGATAATCTGTGCTTCTTTTGGATGAATTTTTTTTCCAAGTGGTAGCTTTTCTATGTTGACATATTCCCTATCATATATATGTATATATATATATATTTTTTTCTACACAATTTTCATATAACTGCATTATTTCTGAGGTCAAGATTAGTATCTAAACACCATTGAACCCATTCCATACTCGAGGTATTTAGATTTCAGTTAGTTTTAATTTGAAGGGTTTGGGTGGTATTTCCACCAAGTGTGTTATAAATGAAGTTCAGCAATAAGCCGGGCTCTCTGAGTCTCTTTTTTAATGACCTGGTACCTCTACGTGTCGGGGGCCTGCAATCTTCATATTGTGAAGTCACTTACCTTGTGCTACGTAAATTATTTTTCAGTCAAAGGTATGTAAATCTTTACTTTGCAGCTGTACCCAACTGCGGAAAGGGTTTAATTTGAGAGAGAAAAACAAAAACAAAAAAACAAGCCATTTTCCCCTCTTCTTCTGAAAGGAGCATTTGCATGGCTTTCATGGGGTCTGAATGTTTGCATAGGAAATCTCTTATTTTACATCTGCGTGGTTCATAACCTTTAGTGTCAATGATTCAAAACTTATCTGAAGGACGTTTAAAATGCTTAAAAGCTACTGCTATTTTTATATTTTCAGCTAATTGGGAAATGATTTTTAATGCATAAGCACACTCTTTATCCAGTCAAGTAGACTTGAAGGGAAATTATCACACGATAGTATTTTTTTTTTTTTAAAAGAATGGGCCTCAAATTGGAGAGATAACCTTGAAGGGGTAAACTAGGAGACAATTACTTCATCTGCCCAGATCATCTGAATCACTCTTGCATCAATAAAATTCTCAGCTCTTTCAGGAAGATTATCTTTAATGCCCATTCTACTCAAAAATTTAGAGGTACTAACGATTAATTTACAAAATATGGTTTATTGTCCTGCCGTAACACTGACATATCACAAAGTGAAATAGTTTGTCATGCTCTTGACATTTTGGGGTTCCAGTTCAAATAACTCTTTTTCCTCTTTCATACACCCTCAAATTAAGTAATATAATTCAAGTATTATATAGCATGGGAAAATATATTCACATTTCTTTATTTGGTAGTTCACTTGGCCTTTTACTTTGCTAACTGTATCTCACGTGTGTAGCGCTTGAAATGTGATGTATCTATAGAAGTATTGGCTTTGCCCCGACAATCCTTAAAGTTGTGTTATTAATGTTTCCTTATGTTTCAGCCTCTGCATACTTAGCACAGCCCTCCTGTCCCCTAGGATCCTACATAAAGTGACCGAGCAGAGACGAGCTCCGTGAGAAGAAAACAGCTCACGCAGAAATGCCGATTAAATTCTCAGAATGAAGAAGTCAAAAGGGATGAGCTGATGCCACGTGATGACGTAGGTCGTTGTGACAGGCTAGCGTTGCCTAGCAACAGTAGGCCATTCCATTAAGCAGAACACACCACAGTGCAACACAACACAACACAACACAACAAGAGAAAACGGGGGACCGGGGGGCTCCGTGCCTGGAACTAGGAAACGTGTCCTCCATAGAATATCTCCTTCTTCTTAAATTTTCTCTAATGGTTTTATTTCATTTAAGCATATATATTAAAAGTAATGATTTTCTTTTAGGTCTGGTTGAAGATAATGGTTTAAGTCTGAAAAAACTCTTACATTCGAGTACAGGTAGTCCTGTCTGAGTAAATAGATTTTAGACTGATTTTCCAAGCCAGTTCGATGACAGAACTTAGCCCCCAAATACAGTGTTTTATAGATAATTGATGAATTCTGAGAGAAAGTAACGTTGCTGCTTTTTAAAGAAATTTTATTGTAAAATACTTGTGTATAGATGATGTTGAGTGAAAAATAGTGCTGTATTTTGGCTGCCGAAGTCCAAGTCCATATTCATCTACTTACTACATATATCATTGGGCAAATTATTTTTTTGCAAAACTTTGTTTTTCTATCTCCAATATATAGAAAACAGCATTGAGCTCTTCAGCTTATAGGGAAGATTAAATGAGACAATCCACCTGGGTATTTATCAAAGTGACTGCTTCATTACTAGCTATTACAACAGAGGGATCAGCATTGCAATAATTCAGTTGAACATAAAAATCAAATGCAACTTACAGTATTAGTTTTAATCATTAGTAGAAAAAAACACTGTACTTGAGAGCAAACATAAGTGACGTGGTTGAGAAAAAAGCAGGTACGGCATGTTATCAAGTCAGGTCCTTTCACATTTGTGAGGGAGAAGAGAGTTTCCAGGGAGAAGAAACTAGACCTTGGTAACCTCACACCTTCCGGGCAGACCTTGGTAAAATTTTGAAATAGAGATGGTGAATCGTTAGAACTAGGTTAGAAAGAAGAGCCATTTGCGTGACAGAATTATGCTTATTTTCTACAGATGCAGTATTCTGAAAATGTGATTTACAGAGTTTATAAGAAAGGCAGCCAAGGAAGGAAGAACTAAAGATACGGATTGAGGTTTCAGCCGAAGCGTCGTTTAGTCAGGGCTATGGGTGTTGTGAGAGAAATTTTAAGGATGAATGTGGTAATATATATGAAACACTCTCTGTTCCTTGGAAGAAAAGTTCTATAAAAACATAACATATTGCTGATTCTCGGAATGAATGGTGAAGGTTGAAAGATTTTCAGGTATAAGGAAAGGGCACATTCACAAGCCAGTGAGAAGCAAAGGATATTGAAAATGGAAGGTCAGAATCAAAGAAAGAAAAAAAAATTAAGCCTCTTTATAAGACCACACACACACACACACACACACACACACACACACGTGCAGTTTTAAACAGGACTATCTTCATGTTGAGTTATTCTGTAAAATGATAGATTATTTTTAAAGAATTTTTGTATTTCTAAGATAACCACACTCAGAATTGAATAATTTAAGTGTATGAAGTTAAAACGAATACAGTAGTCAAGAAGAGCAAAGAGTAAACCTGGAATAAATGTATAAGGAAACAATGTTATAAAATGAAAAGCAAAATAGAAACAAGTAGAAGTAAGTATTTGAATTTTTTTCTTTTTTTTTTTTTTTGCCAAAAAAAATGTTAGGGAAATGTTTCGAAGCATGGAATTTTTAAAAGAACTCCGCAAAACAGGTTTGCATGGAGTGGATTGAGAGAGTAATAACTTGCAAGGGGATTTATGGCCACTTTTAGATACACAAAACGAGTTGGAGGAAATACAAGGAAATTAGAGTGTGCCTCCCAGAGTGTGTCATGTGGAGCTGTTGATTACATCTCCAATCTCATAATTGATGCCGAGGTAGCTCTCAGGTAACTTGGCCAACAGAATGCCCTTGAAACCAATAAAGTGTTCACAGTACAAGCACTATAGAATTAAAATGTGTTAACATTGAATGGCTATACTTCCTTCATGGTCTAAATCACGATATAGCATTGATGCTCTGATTAATTAGGCAGCCATAGTATGTTTCTACTGAAGAGTATTATCAATTGGAAATTCATAGTTAGTTGGAATCAGGGTTCTAATAGTGAATGTCTTATGACTTGAGGAAGCGTTTTTGAAAAACAGATTTAGTAAATGATCACAGGGAACGATTCAGTACTGTAGTATTATCATAAATTGAAATCTTGTGTTCTGTTATGTGTCTGATAGATACTTGGAAAGATAGTAATGGATTTTTCATTTGCAATACCATGACCATGGAAATCACATGAAAGATATAATTTAATGTCCTGGATTTTAGAATGTTATCAGATTCTTTTATTATACCAACCCATCACCAAAAGAAAAACCTCTGGCTATCTCTTTAGAGTTTTTCTGGTACTCGTAGAGAGGATGTCATTTTGAGTTTGTAGACTCCTTCTTCCTCCCCGCCCCCCCCCCCCCCCCGCTCTTTTTTTCATTTTTTCTAACCCCTCTCCCATTCAGTTACCAAATCCTTTCGGTTCTACTTTCAAGATGTATCTACCACCCTGTTTTCACTCGCTCACCTCTGTCAGCTCACGCTACAGCTGACCATTCCCTGGAGTGCTGTTGTTGTCTCTGCACTGTCTCTCTGCCTTGACCCCCGTGGTGTGTCCTCAGTTGGGCCACAGGGCAGTGTGTGTGTGTGTGTGTGTGTGTGTGTGTGTGTGTGTGGAGAGGAAACCTTTCAAAATGTAAGTCAGATGATATCACTCCTCCACTCAGCCTTCCCATGGCTTCCATCTCGCTCAGAGTTAACACCGTGTCCTAGCGCGAGCTGAAAGTCACGGCAGAACTCACCCCCTTTTTCCTCTGACCCTGTCTCCTTTCGCTCATTCTACCTTAGCCGCACGCGCCATCTACCTGCCGCCCTTCTTCCTTTCTAGGCACCCGTCCTCCTCAGTTTCTTTACTCTTGCTGTTCCTCCCTTCTGGATATTTCTTCCCTAGTCGCTTCCACCACTTACTACCTCGCCTGATTTGCTCAAATATCAACAGAGGGCCTCCCTGACCGCGACATGCAGCATGGCTAACACACCACAGCCTGTCTCCCATCGAAGTATCTTTAACTCCCTTCCCTGCATTATTTTATCTACACCTGTAATAACACTTATCACCACTTGGCATATAATACCATTTATTTTATTTTTTTTCTGTTTATTTTCTCCTTCTCATTACTTGAATGGAAAACTCCAGGTAAACTGGGATTTTCATCTGTATTGTTTACTTTTGAATCACAGCACCTAAAACAGTTTATACCATGTAGAGATATTTTTAAAATTTTTGTTGAATGCGTAAATGAAAGAAGTTGTACCCAGAAGCTCGCTGGGGTAGCTGCACTTTAATAAAATGCATCGTTGTCTTGAAGTTATAAAACATTGGTGAGAAGTTCTGGTTAAGTCTGGGGCGTAGCATTTAGTGGGAGAGAAAGGTTAGGGAAAAGAATGAAAAGAGACAGTGAAAAGCTCAGGAAAGTGCACAAAAGATAGGAAACTAAGATCTGATATGCTTGAAAATGTGACACTTCTTTTTTTTTTTAGAGTTAAGAATACCATGTATTTGCTCAGTTTAACTAATCCTCTGACTAATTAGAAAATGAAATTCCCCAAATTAGAAACTTGTTCTAAAACCAGACACTTAAATTCTTTTTAAATAACATCACAATTGACTTTCTCTTTAATTCGTAATCTTAATGAGGGTAAAAATTAAACAGTTATTTAGGCCATTTCTAACTCTTATTTGTGGACATGTATTGAGAATGTTTATGTCCTTACATAACTTAACCAAAACTATAGCTAAGAATTAGCTTCTAAATAAACTGTAACATTCAAACTAGAGCCATTAAAAAATTTTTATCTTCATTTTAAGTTAACTGAAACTTATAAATGAAACTTGTCTACTTATTTTTGCCAATAGATGTCAGTGGTTGACTATATTAGTGAAATGATGGCAGATGTACTTGTTTTATACCACTGTGGGAAGGCTAACCTTTAAAAGAATGTATCATTCCTTAAACGGTCCTTTTTATTATTTCACCTTGAGAAGTAATATACATTTATGACGTGATAGAATTGACAGTAGGAAATGCTAATAGATTCCATAATCGATTGCAGCTATTGAAATATTTAAGAGCTATAGGCCCTAGAAGCAAAATTAAAATTTTTTCAAATGCCTACTTACTTTGTATAGATTTATATATATTCTTCCAACAAGCAATTTTCAATGTATAAGAGAAATTGTTCACATATAGTGTTTTATTCACATTTATGTCTACTATGAAGATTTTTATTGTCATTCCAAGCAACTTCTTTAAAAAAAAATCCAGAAACACTGTCCAAGCCAGTTTGAAAATTAAGTTTTATTTCTTAATTATAAATAGTTGTATGGTAATTGATTACTCATCATTTTATATCTTCCAAACAGGTTGTGAACATTGAATTCAACATGAAATATTCTTGTTTTAAGTCTTAAACACTTATAATACAGTTGTTTTTCCATTTCCTTTCTACTATTTGATATATTCTTTCCTCAATGTCTATTTCCTTAAATATATCTCTGGAGTTAGATATGATGTTAGAAATAATACAGTGTATGGTATATTTACCTGGGTTAATAATTATTGAAAACCTGCTAACGGTTTTTCAGAAATTTCAAGAATGCTAATCCATGCTTCTCTGCTTTGGTCAATGGCAGATGTTCAGATCCCTGAGGTATTTCAAAAATTTTCTTAATCATGATTTTTTTTTCTGCTGGAAAACTGTCATTACTACATTAAAAAATATCGTGGCACTATTTTAATAAGGATTTTATTAAACAGAACTAAAACATGTGCCATCATTCAATGGTAATTCAAGACAAAGTCACCGAGCTTCTATGATATACCAGAAAGTTAACACGTTTTCTTTCTTACCTATGGTTACTTGTTGCCATGTAGAGACATTCTTTGCTGTTTTTCTTATGTTTAAAATATCGTGTGTGTGTGTGTGTGTGTGTGTGTGTGTGTTAAATGAATACATTGAGTGAAAGAAAATACAAGCCATGAAATGGGACAAAATATTTGCAATACGTAATCTGAAAAAGAACACGTGTGTGCAGAACATATCAGGAACTCTTATAAAGCAAGAAAAACACATTCACCCCAATTGAAAATTGTGGGCAGAAGAGTTAAGTAAGCACACTTCATAACAGAGGATATCCAAATGGCTAATAACCATGTAAAAATATGGTCTTAGGTATGCATCATCAGAAAAGTAAAATTAAAACCACTGTACACACACTATAATATCTAAAATTTTTTTAAAATTGGCAATTCCAACTTTAGGCAAGGCTGTAAAGTAACAGGATTCTTTGCAGAGCTCTAATGAGAGTGTAAGTCACAAACATTTTGGAAAAGGTTTAGAAGTACGTCTTAAAGGTGACATATGTAAAACCTATGATCTGGTAATTCCAAGAGAGATCCATACACGTGTGTACCAAAAGACACATATCAGAACGACATTTGCAGTGGGTTGTTTTTTGTTTTTTGTTTTGGCAACAACCTCACACCAGGATCAGCCAACAGTAAAGAGGATAAATTAATTGTGAAATATGCAATACCTGCAGCAATAATAATAATAAAAAAGAATGAATTTGGCTACCTACAACAATATGGATTCATATCATAAACACTGAGTGAAAAAAACTTGGCACAAAAGAATATGTACAATTTAATTCCATTTATTTAAAGTTCAAAAGTAGTCAAACATAATCTTCAAAGCACAATAAAACTCAGTGCAATAAAATGAGGTATGTCTATATATAGTTTATATATACATGTTATATAATTTACATTTAAATATAAGCTTTATGTGTACCACACATATATATGTACACACATATATAGAAGTAAGGCAAATTATTAGGGAAAATAGAAGTGAGGATTATTAGGAAAACTCATACTTTATTTTAAAATTACATTTTCTTGTTCTCTAGTTTTATATGATGTTTCTCTTAAGGTTTCTTACACAATAAAGGAAAAACAAATGTTGATAAACATAAATCTTTCTCTTACATTTAGCCACAGTCCTTGGGCAATGTCTCAAAACTTAATAAACTTGAATTTCGTCATAAGAAAAGTGAAGGCAATTTAATGGTCAAGACCATGCCATAGAAAATACATTTCTTGGAGCTCTCTGAAATTTGAGTTGGAGAGCTTTTCTCTGGTGAAAGGCAGTGGAGAGACCAAATAAAAGAGACAGCCAATGAAGGCAGAAACTATAAATAATACATGGTTTTAAATTACTGCTTTTGTGTGGGTCACTGTCTATAAGAAAACAGTGCAGTGGAGATTTCACTGGACTTAGAAGACATAAGTTAAAATCTCAGCTTTGTCATTTCCAGCTGGATGAGGTTGAAGAGTACAGTCATTTCTGGACCTTGGTTTACCCATTGGAAAAGTTGGGAATTAGGATAGAAGAGTCAGATAGATGGTCCCTTGTGGTTCCAAAGTCGTACTGTACATTTCAACATATTCAAATATCACCGATTTAAAATAAATTAGAAAATGTCTTCCATATTCTATCGTGTTCTAGTTGCTGCTAAAAGTATAAAACAGAGAGCAACAAAAATTTCTCACTAAAACACTCTGATCTGCTCACAAAAAAACCTCATCGTCTAGAGAGGCAGAATGTAAGAAATCTAGCAAGAAATAGAATTTAAAACAAAGCTTGAATTTGTATCATTCCAGCTTTTCTTTGACTTGCATGGACTTACATCAAAATTGCAGCTCTAGCATTTAATTCCCGTGTAAACCTGGGCACGCCGGGTTTACCTTGGCATGATTTAGTGAAATTGAAAGATCTGTAATGTAAGCAAAACCCCTAACCCCATTTCTGTACATTGTAAGTGTTCAAAATGACAAGTTCCCTTCCGTAGATTAGACACTGTTTTGTATTTGTGAGCACAGTTGGGGAGATGAATGCTTGGGTTTCTAACAGAATCTTATTTCATTTCTTTCTGCATCATAATATAAATGACAATTTATTGGACCCATTTTCCTTCTGTCTTTCCTTCCTGACCTACCTTCTTGAGGCTAGCATTGGTATTTTCCTGAACTCTATCTTCAAATCATATAGAATTAACAAGTGGGTGAGTGAATGAAGACTTATATAAGGTATTTATTGCCATAGGGGTTTGCAAGGACATTGCTTTGATGATATTAATTCATTTATGACATTACAGGTAGTTATTTTAGAAGTTTAACCAAGCTCTGTTTTATTTTTATGTAGTACTTGGTTTCATTTTGGGTACAATGAAAGATTTAACAGTAAGTCAGTAAAATTACTTTTTTCAAGAATTTTCTAATATATGGGGAATAAGAAAAGTTTAAATGATTACAATATAAGGCAGAAAATGGTATATTCTATAAACAAGACACTGGATTTCAGAGGAAGGATCTCATGGTCTCAGGAAAAGCATCATTTTCAAATGACATTTGAGATAGGTCTTAAAACTTGGGGAGAAATTGACTCAAAGGTCACAAGAGACATTCTAGGAATGTTGAATCCTATGAGCAACTGCATGAGACTTTAACAATTTAGAGAAATCCTGAGCATAGTGATTGGGAAAGCAATAGAAAGCAAAAGGTTGTCCAATTGTAAAACTCTTCAAATGCAAGCTTACAATTGTACATTTTCTTTGAACAATAGAAAAATTTAAAAGGCTTTTGAATGGGGTTATGATGTAATTAAAATTGTGTTTCATAAAGAAAATGTGGCAGCTGTACATAAAATGTATCAGGAATGGGATAGACATGGTGGAAAATAAATGCAAATGTCTGTTACAGTAGCCGGTGGGGGAATCAAATTGGGGTCATGGGTTTAGAAATAAAGTAATTAGTAGATACAGAAATACAATGCAGATGGCTTAGCATGTCATTAGCAAGAAAAGAAGGAGAGGTATAGATGAGTCTGATGTTTCAAACTTTTATGGCCGAGAAAAATAATATGTTATTAAACAAGAACATGAGGGGAGACCAAATCCAATATGGATGATTAATTGAATTTTAAAATAAGAAGTAGCAATGCACCTTTCTTGGGGACGCTAAGGAAGGAGAAGTGCATCAATAGACATAGAAAGACTTTAGAAAGGAATATAATAATACTTTAAGTTAATTTAGAAACTATCTTAGTGACTAATTGTCCAGGGCATGAGAACAACATTAGTCCTTGACATAATTACAAAATTGGCAGATGATTCCTTCCTTCCTTCCTTCCTTCCTTCCTTCCTTCCTTCCTTCCTTCCTTCCTTCCTTCCTTCCTTCCTTCCTTCCCTCCCTCCCTCCCTCCCTCCCTCCTTCCCTCCCTCCCTCCCTCCCTCCCTTTCCTTCCCTCCTTCCTTCTTTCCTTCCTTCCTTCTTTTTCTTTCTTTCAATTGTTTTGTCTTGCAATCTCCTCACTGTCTTCTCTCCGACAAGGCGGTTACTATGGGCTTTTTCCTGGACAGGCCCGGAGAAGTTGCCTCTGTTCTCAGTTAGCCTTCTGTTTTCTCTCCCAGGTGCTGATGAACACCTGTGGTCTTTCTGTCTCGGCTTCCCAGGGTCAGCATCTCAATATTTCAAGGTGAAATCAGGTAACCACATGAGCCAACTTGTATTAATATGAATAGAAGATTGGGGGAGTGCTTTCTTATCTCCCTCCATGAAAGAGTTTGATTTAGCCCGAGACATTTGGATGCCGTTATTGTGCCTTTATTGTTGATTTCTCAGAGACTGTGGGGCGGTAGCTCTAGAACTGGTGAAATGCAGAAACAGGAAGGAAGACCGGGGAGGGGGGCTGTATTTGGAGCACCTCAACTCTCAAATTACGACTATGTGTCTCTCGTCTCTCTAGTTAACCAAATGGTAGGCTGTTCTGCTTTCATTAGGAAATTGAACCCACTGAACTCACTCATTCTGTAAGTTTGGCATTACATGAATCTAATAAAAATGTTGAACCACATTTTTTAGAGAACGCAATACAGTGCCTTTCTCGTACAATATTATGGAGGTTTTACGCCAGCTGCCTTATAAAGTAAAGTAGTGTAACATACCCAGACAACTTGCCTTCTAAAGTTATGTGATTTGAATGAAAAAAAAAAAGTGTAATTTGTGAATCATAGAGTGCTATAAAATGTATAGCATTACTGTTTGTGATTAAACACATTTAGAACGTAGTTTTCCATGAAGACTCTGGCATGATTTTCCTGCATGGCTTTCAGTATGTTCTATTTCAGTCTCACTCTTTGTTTACTGGTGACTACTGAGGATATAACTGAATAATATAAATTCCCAAATCTCATCCTGTAGACTTGGTATATAATGAGATATTTGCATTATCATAAAACAAAAGTATAGGAAAAAAAAAAAGACCCCAAATTCCATCTGGTATACTTTACAGCTACCATCTAACTGAAAATCCCAAATACAGATGCTAATTGGACTTTTAATGAATTATTAAAATAAAAGTAATGAATATTCAGATATGTTGCAAACAATAGCTCAGTAAACTATTGTTGAGAGAATTTCTGAATCCTAAATGGATAATAATGGAAAAGCTTAAAAATATGTCAAAACATTTTAAGGTTCTTTTTATTTTAGTACTAACTCTAAAAAAGTTAATAAGTTTTATATTTCTCATGTGTATGTGAGAGGAGATTATTCTGGGGTGACTCTCTAGTCAAAAAATGAATGCCATAAGTTAAGTGTGATTGATTATGCTCTCTCGGGTTTTGCATACTCCTACCATTTTATAGACTTTTATAGCCAAAGAGATATTTATCTTCTCATGTGGTTTCTCTAGACAACGTGGTTAATATTCTAGAAACCAAACAAGGTGAGTGTAGTGACAGCTACAGGTTAGGGTAAGGTGAGTGAGGTACTCTCAAGTATAAAATTTAAGAGTGCACCAAAAACTATCTCAGTAATAAAGATTAATAATGCAATATTTTAAAATAAAAATTAATGCAGAAGTCAATGGTGAACAAAATATCAAATTTAAAATAAAGACAGAGTCAATATTACTGTTTCTAACTTTTGTCTCAGGCTCTAACCTGATGGGTACCACATTGATATACAGATATTTTTGGGTCTCTAAAGCTATAAATTTCTAAATTATCTCCTCTGAATTGGGTCCATAGGTCAATAATTGGAGCTCACATTTATTATCAGAACTGACAAATATTTTAATGTATTTTTCAATTATCTATTTTATTTTTTGAAACTTCTATAAATATTTATAATGTTATCTTGATGAGTCTTGTACATGGGCTATTGAACAATTTAATTTAATTCATATACAATTTTATTCATTTCTCAACCTGCACCCCACAACCTAGCATGGAAGCAGTCAGGAGATCTTAAATTGAATAACACAGTTTGGCAAGCCTCTTTAATCTTTGGCACAAACTGGAAGGCACTGAGAGATGCCCGTGGTGTAAGCCTGCCGGCCCTCTGTGGATTGGCCACACTGTGTTCCCATGCCATGGGCTCTGGGCCTCTTCATCATTCTGGGAGACTTGCTTGTCCAGACTCCATCTCTCTGGCTGTACTTATGAGCCTTTGAGGATCTCCTGCCTCAAATGTTGTCAGCATTTCGAACAGAATCTTCTCTGTCCTCAGCACAAATTTGGTATCTCTGGGATTTCTTTCTGTTCTTGCAGAATCTTTGCATCTTTTTGGCAGCCTTCAAACTCACTCTTTTTATCTCTCTTCTTTTAGAACTTCTAAGTTAATCATTCCAGAGATGAAAGATCTTTACAAAGGTAAGAAACTCTGTTGACTTCAAGCAGTTTTGGCTTGAAGAATGAAAAAGTGCTTTCCTTGGGGAGGAAAAAATGTGGGTAGAATAAACAAACTACCCCACTGCACCTATCCAATAGTATTGAAATGTATATTAGATTAGATCGATCCTAACATGCTTAATAGATATTGGTTATACTTAGCACTTCTTTCTTCATATATGAATAAACGTGCTTCTTTACATAAATTAATATCTTTTTTACACATGGACAGAACTTTTAAGATAGAAATTTCACTGAATAAAAATGCAATTCCAAGTTTTTAAAAAGATTGTTGCTTCATTATCTGAAAGCATATGAAATACTGTGGGCAAAGTTTTTCCTTTTCACTAAGGAATCTACTGAGTTCACCACAATTTTGGCCCAGGAAGAAATGACACAGGACATGGCACTCTATGTACACACAGTGTCAACACAATTATTTACTATGCTATGTGTGTATTTAGAGCTTTGCTGTATTCTTGCTGCTCTCTAGTAGACTGATTTCCTTGAGTACTTACTAAGAAAATGGATAATTTGTCTTTATAACCTCAATCTCCTGCATAATTCCAACTTAGAGATGTTTTTAATATATATTTGTTGAATGAATTAAAAGGATTCAATTAATTCTATATGATTTCATTGATAAAATATATATGCCCATATATGAGCTACATAAAATATATAACTTTTAGAAATTGTACAAAACACTATATGCTTATATATTTGTATATTACATATTTTACAATATATATTTCATATAGTTTTATATATTTTATGAAGTAATATAGTAGTATAAAATGATAAGCATTATATAAAATATATGCCATTGTCTATTATGGTATAGTTAGATATCAAATTATAAAATTTAATTTCCCTTTGCATTACTTTGCTACTTATTTTCCAAGAAATATTAAGAAGCAAAAAATGTAAGACTTTCATACCACATGATAAATAAAAAATGACCTTTCATTATACTAACTGTATTAGGGATCTCTAGAGAAACAGGATAGATAGGTAGGTAGGTAGATAGATAGACAGATGATAGATAGATAGATAGATAGATAGATAGATAGATAGATAGAGAGATAGAGAGAGAGAGAGAGAGAGAGAGAGAGAGAGAGATGTAGATAGAGACAGAGATAGAGATAAAAAGATTTTTTAAAAGGAATTGTCTCAGGTCACTCTGTGTTGATGTGTTCTGCTACTTAAGGCAGAAAATATTCAAATCACTACCTTCAGGATTTGATGCCTTTTTTTTTTTTTTTTTTAAATCACCAGGAACATTCTTTGTTCTTCCAGAAGCTATCAACTGAACAGTGCCAGGAATTAATTTTCAACACCCTCATTAATTCCTGATGTTAGTAACAAGAAGTTACAGTTACTAATGACAAGACAGGAGGGTAGGGGGCTATTCAGTGCTTTCTCATCACCTATTTTTAGAACTGCATTGTGAACTCTTTAACAATAAGTACTTTTATACTACATCTGGTAAAGTGCTTGGCTCATAATAATTTCACAATAAATTCTTGTGCAAATGATACCTGGACAAATCAACAATTTTTCTTTAGCATCCTACATAGATTTTTAAAGAAATATCACTGGTTTACAGGAATTGAACTTTGCTCTTTTTGTGGAATTGTACCAAGATTTTACTGAAAAGATTTTTTAAGAGAATAGAGAAATCGTAAGATTTCTTGTTTCAGGCATCTACGATGATATGCTACATCTAATTTTTTTTCCCCACTATGACTTGTATGTAGAGCAAAATGACAATAGAGATGATCTACTTCCTTTGTTTCCTTGTAAGATCACATAAACAAAGTAGAATAAATGTCAAGGGAAACAATAGCAATGCATAACCTCTGGTTATATTTTTCAAATGAAAAAAGTCTCCCAGCGTGTCCTCTGGCTTGGTATAGCACTAACCTTTAAAATGTTCTTTTCCTTTGCTTTGACATTCTCTACCCCATCAAAAAATAACTTTGAGTTGATGACATGTGATGTCTACTGGATGATTGGAGAATGGTGACAATGCCATCGACTGATTTATCTTCAGTTTTATAAGTAGCAGCATTTATTTTCAGGTGACAGATAAGACATATATTTACCATGAGCTTTTAAAAGTTAATTATAAAGAGATCATAACTGAAAATGGTCGATAACCCAAACACTTTTGATGAGTTATAGACTTTCATATTATTTCTTATCATCTCGTATCAAATTTTTCCATATAAATGGGATAGTTCTCAACCTTAAATCTTAATTGATGAGATTGGATGGTAAAGAAAGGATAAAAAGAAAAATTACCTATAAAATATTTCATAGTATGATTTGTTTTACTTAAAATTGTTGTGGAATGAAAAAGCATTTACCAACTACAATTGAATATGTGTGAGGCAAATCATTCTTATTTTTTAGACTTATTTCATTAAAAAATATTATTTTGTAAGTTCCATCAATTGGCATCATCTTCATCATATTATTATTATTAGTGCAAACATACAAGAGAGCAGGTTATTTCTCATTTCCAGTTAGGTTCCTCTTTTCAGCCATCAAACTTAGAATTCTTTTTTTTTTTTTTTCCTCCAGTTTATGGAGATATAGCTGACATATAACATTGTATAAGTTAAAGGTATACAATGTGATGACTTGATATATGGTTATATTGCAAAATGATCACCGCAATAAGATTAGTTTCCACATCTATTACCTCACAGAGTTACCATTGTATGTGTGTGTCCAAGAAGAAAATATTAGAACTTTAGTTTATGGCTATTTTTATTTGAAATGAAAATTTACACAAGGGTTTATTATAAAAATAATACAGATTGAGGCTGGCGGCCTTACTTCGGGTAAGGTAAAATTAAAAATTATATTGCTTATTGTTTTTACTCTTTAATTTCAACAAAATAAACAAGTTGCTTAAAAAATTCCTGCCACGAAACCTCAGATTAAAGATAACTGCTGGAACTGTCATCTGAGCTTCTCGTTTGGCATATATTGGGTTGGTCAGTAAAAGCTAAAGCATTCTAACCTAATTATACTCTTGCGTGGTACTTGACATTTATTTTTAAAAATAATCACATTTTATTAGGCCTCGGTAAATACATTTTTTTTCCGCAGTGAGTAAAAAAGAAACTCATACCAACGAAAGAGCATTTTTAAGACAGATATTTGGAAATATTTTGTCGCAAATATTTCACCCATAAAAGCTTTCATTGCTCTTCACATAAAAAAGATTTAAAAACCACTTTCTAACCAGTTCATAAGAAGAGCTGGCTCAAGGAATACAGAAATGTAACATAAAGTTCAATTTCAAGAAAATCTTAGCCTAATTATACATGGATTGATAAATATGTGCATGATTATTAATGCAGCCAATGGAACATTTCTTCTATTTGTATTTAAGCATTTCCAAGGTATTTTATTTAGCTAAAATGATAATGTCAACTCTTAAACCCAAGTACCAAAATATACTCTGCTTAGAAAAAAACCTTGGTATGCTATAAAAATATTGAAGCATTTTCAGTAAGAATGTTTTCATACACTAAGTACACTCAGCCAATACATGATTTATTGAAGTATTTGAGTCTTTTTTGAAGAGTTATGTTTTGTGTATATTTTTAAATGTATGCAATTTATTAGCTCAATAGTATGTGATAGTAATGTGAAATGAATACATATATTGAGGGACATGCTCAATTCACTCTTTCTTTTTTCTGATCAGAATGAGTGTTCAGAAAATTCTGGAGACTACCTGAAACAACCTCATAAAGAGATTCTTAGTTATACACATCTGGGAATGCATTTTTTTTCTTCCTTTTTTTGCAGCGTATTCTGGAATTCATCCACCATCAAGCCTCTGGTTTTATTCTCCTCTGTTCTTTAAAAATCACTTTCATTCTGTTCTACTTTCTTACTAGATTATTCTTTCCATGCTTGTCAGGAATGCCTCATTATCACGAACTTTCAAAAGTATTTTTATACTCTTTTGTCTCCTTCTCTAGTTGAAGATTCACATCTCTTCAGGAAGCTTGAAACTGGCGAGTCCCTCAGGCAGTGGGACAAACAAAGAGCTCACCTGCAGGTCACCAGAACAGGCCTCCCTCTATCCATTCCCAGGGAGGGTCAAGTTGAAGTGCTTTTTCTTCTCTTAAACTTCTCCAGTTGATTTTCTCCCCACATCAGGTAATCTCTGCATTAATGAATGACACTAATTCACAGAGATGACTCAAACCCGATGCTCTTAGATAGCTACTTCAAACACTAGGGGTATGCTAGAATCTCTCGCTCCAGAGAAAAGAGGAAGCAGATACCTCATGTTCTGAGAGGGTTGCTTGCAGCTCGACTCTTAAACACTTTGTATTTTAAAAATAAATATTGCAAATAGATTTTACCGAGAAGAGCCTTATGTTTACATTTGGTCATTTTATTTATGGTTTCAAAGATTTATATAGAAGAAGTATGCATTGAGAAAATGGTAATAAATTAAAAGTAATTCAGTTAAGTAAATACCTTTACACATACACACAGATCTAAATGAAATAATTAAAAAAGAAGAAGAAGAAATAATAGGAGAGGATTCCTCCTCCTCTTGTTTTTCTCTCCTCCCATGTGACAATACTATTTAGCATAAATGAAAAACAGAGCTACAAAAATTGGAGGACAGCTTCTGCCAGTAAATATGCGACATACAGGGGAGGTTAGCAGCCTCACCAGTGCAGAGCGACTGAGATGGTTGGGACACCCAACCACAGCCCTTACAACTCACCAACCACAGGGACAGAAAAACACGGTCGAAGTCCTGGAACGCAAGTTGAAAGCCGCTCCATGAATTACGCTGAATACCTTTCTTCACTGGGGGTTCTCCACCTGGGCTTTCCTTTTAAAGAGCTGGCTAGACCTCGGCCATATCTTATCCAGGCTGAAAAACTGGATGAAAATAAAAACGAGGCCATATCATCTGGCTGCTTCACTCTTACGGCATTAAACTTTGTTTTGTAATTTAAAAACCATCCACGTTTTCATGGAGTGTTTTTGTATTTGTATGATTGACTGCTATCATGTGCACACAGTGTTCTATTAGCATATTTCCATAAACATTCATTGCAAAATTTATTTCTATGTAGAATACCTCACAGCCATCAAAATTCCAGAAAAGTGTGTTGCAGTCACCTTGTAAGTCAGCAGATAACGGCCACTGCCGGAGGTAAGATTTCGACACAGGGAGACCAGAGGTCTGATCTCATAAAGCAATCTCCCTCTTCCTGTCTTTTCCATTCCACTCCTAAGCTTAAAAAACTATGTTTAGGTTGTTGGCAGTTTATTACATCCAGAAGGAAATTTGACATACTTTTTAGAGGTGGAAAAATCTGAAAGTACAGAAAGCTCAAAATAGCACTTACCTTTAAGATAAGTGAAACATATTCAAATTTAAAGCAGAGTTACCCTTTTGATTAGTAGCTCACGATGTATAAAACATGCAGTATGCTTAGAGAAGGCGCAACTCGAAAAGTGACTGCAGCTAGAGGAAGCGCGGTGTGAAATTATAACTTGGTTTTAAATGTCTTTTAATGCCAATTTAACCATTTGAAGAAAAACAAATGATGATATTTTCCTATAAAGTTAGCTAAATCAATTAGAAAGTTTTTTTTTCTTCATAGCGCAGATCAGAATTTAAATAAAATTACTTTAAATCAGTGTGCCGATCTGCATAAAGGCCAGGGGAATAAACTAGAACTTTTACTTATTGTTTTCTTATCATAATCCCTTATGTCATCAAATTAAATAAATGCAGATATAAAATTCTTTTCTAATTTGTTCTAAGTTTTTAGAACATTATTAGTGGATGAGAAAGGCAGGTTAGAATAGAGAGGAAAAAGGGTTGTATTTAGTTATGTGCTGATTTCTTTCCATTTATTTTCTAGCCTAAGAAATTGTGGCAAGAAATCATTTTCCTTCGGAGCACTGTCTCAGACTAAATGGGGACAGAAGGGACTCAGCTGAGGTAAGGGAGACTTGGGTAGATAAACAGCGACTCATGATGCAGAAGTCAGTTTTAAGACTAATCACAAACAAATCCCAGGACCGTGGAAAGAAAGGAAGCATAGAGCTATGCGTGGACGTTAAGGCGGCTGAGCTATGCCCAGGTCCAGGGTCTCCTCCTGTTAAATTTATCCATTGGCTACGCATTGTTGAATATCTATGTGCACATGCACCTGTGATGTGATGTAGGTGTTCTAAGGGTTAAGGAAGCCTTGTGAGGCCGAAGGATATTTAAGAGCCACCAAGTCCCCTGCAAAGTAGAACTGCCCATGGTATCACAAGATCCTTCATTGGTCATGTTCAGCCACGTGATGGATAAAGCTTCTTGTCTAGAGATCGGCATTCTCCTGCTTTGTAAATATTGTTGGTCTTAGTTTACATTATAAAATAGATTATATTCTTTTTGTTTGTTTGTTTAAGAACATGCATTTAATTTCAATTTGAACTAGTTAACCAGATTTTGTTCTTTAGGGGGAAAAATTGGCTATATGTACAATTCAAATAAACAGCATTTGAGTTCAAATTGATGTAAGTTCTGCAGAGAGTGTCTGATGACTGGAAAGTATTGTTATTGTTGAAGGTGGGAAGATGCTTAAGGAGAACCTCGGAGGATTAGTGGGAATGTATGAAGAGAGTGACGTAAGGGAGGGTTCTGGATGAGAAGAAATGCCGTGGAAACTGCTGGAAGCCAGTTCTCTCAGAAGGAGCCCTTGGTGAGGGTGAGCATCACTTTCTAATGTAAGCTTTTCTAAGTGCTGTCTCAGGTCGACAGCATGAGAGATGTGTGCCTCTTAGCAAGATGATGTGGGATTTATGTCTGTCCTCCAGTGACGAGACATGCTGCCCTTCGCGAAGTGGTCTCTGATGAGTGAATATGCCCAGGGCTGGGGTTACTCAACTACTGGCTCCCTTCAGTTATTTCCTTAACAAATAATTTACTTTTATATATGATTATTCTGCTTTATAGTTCAAGTTCTGGCTATTTAGGATTTTCTTTAAGCTGATATTTACCTTTCGTGTTGATGTATCTATGAAAAAATAAAGTCGAGTGATTTGTATTTTATAACTAGCATTCATATTTTTGGGATACAGGCAAAGATTCAATGTTATATCCAGTTACAGCCTTCATATTAGAAGGGATACTTAGTACAATGAAAATGAAGCAAGCAAATATAGTTCAAGGTGAGTAGAGACCGTAGGTGAAGATCAATAGGTGCACGTGGGCCAAATAAAGAGCACGCTAAGGGCATTTGGTAGGTTAGGTGCTACTGCCTATGTTTAAATATGGCTCGGGAGACTTTTTCGAAGGATGGTAACCCCGCGAGTGCTTCAGGAGCTGGCGTATTTATAGACGAGACTAGATAGAGGACAGCTAGGTTAGACGCAAGTACGGCAGCGTGGGAGAGATTAGTAGGGTGAGCACTGAGGGAGCAGGAGAGGAGTGGAGAGGCTGGACTCCAGAGCTGTCTAGGAGACAGCTGCCGAGTGTTGGTGGTACTTGGAGATGAAGACTGAGAAGGCGCGATAAATTATGCCACGTTACTTGAACGGACCACTGAGTATTATAAAATCTAATTAAAATGCGGGACATCTTCATGGCAAGCCAAGTTCAAAAATATAATTTAAAAAGTGTGTGCGAATTATTAAGAATGTGCGCACATGTCGGCAGACTATACATTAAAAAAAAAGAAAAATTCATTTGAATGTTAAGGATGATACCTTCAAGAACTTTTTATTGCATCCTCATGTTCTTTCAATACGGTAATAGTTGCCAGTTATCACACACTTTCTGCCAATGTTAAATCACTTGAATTCACGTCGAAGTTTATTTACTTGAATTGTAAATGTAATCAAGTAAGGTAAATAAAAAGAAAGTAAATAAATGCAATATATCATGTTTACAAATATAAAAAATAAGCCAGCTCTTTGACAGCACTAATAAGATAAATATTATTTTATGTGAAACATAATTAAATTGTGTTACTTATTTGAGTATCTTCTTGTCATCCCGGACAAGGAAATTAAACCCTCAGGGCCATAATATCTTGGTGTGTAAAATGGAGATCAGGAGCTGTATATCTCAAAGTCTTAGAAAGGAATAAATGAGATAATATGTACAGAGTACCAAGCCAAATGCATAGAAAATGTCAGTTGTCCAACATAGGTTAGTAACATTTTCCCTGCCCTCTCCTGAGATAACCCTTCATTGAGTAAAAGCTATTTGTAGGACAGGCCTTACAGATAACACAGAGGACCACGAAGCTTCATATCTGTTCTGGGAATTTATGAAGAAAGCTTCTCTTAAGGCTTATGACAGAAAGGTGGAGGTATAGTCATCAAGCCATATCATTTGGTCGATATTTATATGAATCTGGTGCTGGAGTATATTCTCAGATCCCTCTGGGAAAGGTTCCTTTCTCATGATCACCATTTCACTGTGTGAGTTTCTCATGAGACTTATCAATGTATATGAACTAAGAAATGGTTTGTGTAGTAGATACGCCACTCAGGCACAAGCTAAAAGATGCAAGAAATATCCTAGACTTTGTAAAGCTCATCTTTTCCTGTGCATTCCCTGGGATCCTTCAGACAAAATATGAGGGGGGCGTAGCCTTTTGGCTATTGACCATTTTTCCTCATAGGTCACCCCTGGGATCTCTGTTGACCAGGTAGCATTTGCCCTTCAAACCAGAAGGTATTTTGCTACTTTGAGAACCTGAAATTTTAGCAAGGATGCCCGTGCACTCAGCTACCTGTGGCACAGGGTCATTTTACGCTGGTTTCGTCAGTCTCTCTGCAGCCTCGTGGGAGTAGGGGTGACGGGAGTGGAGGAAAAAGGGGCCTGTGCACATATGTGGCATTGTAACTTGAAAGGAGGAAACGCTCTTTCCCCTGCTTCCGGCCAAGATGGCCTTCCTCCGTACCGACACATTTCCCTTTTATAGCAGTGAGCATAGGGAAGGAAAAGGCAGAAACATCATCCAGGCTGGCCAGCTCTGTGCACCCCCCAAAACCTGCCTGCTGAGCCCAAGTTTGTCGAGAGTGGGGTTTTTTTTTTTTTTAAACCACATCTCAACTCTCTTAGTGCAATATCTAGAACATCGTGTTGCTAATATAAATATCTCCTTTTTGAGAAGAAAAATTCCACCATTAAAAACAATTGTTAAAATGTTATCATCTATAATTAAGTCCTTAAAAATCTCCCATGGCACTTTTTTTTGAAATAAGATATTCTATTTATGAAATATATATATATATATATATATATATATATATATATATATATATATAAGCAGGAAACCATTCCAGTCAATGCTAGTTTTGTATGCATGGCGAGGTCATCTGACAGGAAAACTAGAAAAGGAGACATATATTTAACAGAGATTTTTATGTTCAAGTGTAAATCTCAGGATTGCAACTGTAAAATTTCATCACCATATAACTGTTTAAAGGTGATCGAAACAGAGAAATTCCATTTTTTAGAGCTTTCTTTTCATAACTATAAAAAGGGGGAAAAATAACTTATTATAAAAGTTGGTTCTTGGGCTTTTGATCAAAATTTCAGTGAGCATTTTACAGGGTACATTAATTAGCTAATGTTGTGATATTGTTGCATACAAATATATACCTTAATGTCAGATACCACCAAGCATTTATTTTTATCATTCACATATCTGCGGTTTGGCTAGGGTGGCTCTACTTTGGACTTTGGGTGAGTTTGGATCTGATGAACTTGTCTTCTCATTCCCCTGGGACCAGCAGCCCTCTGAGAAGAAACCCCCAGCACAGGCCAAATTCTGCCACAGGTTAAAGCCTCCTCTCCCTTCAGGGCCACTGGGATTCCACTGATCAAGGTAAGTCACCTGTGGAGCCTGGAGATAATGGAGTGGTGGGATGTTTACCTCCCATAGACGATGGGGAGGAATGGGGGCCAGGAAGAATTATAAGCAGACAGTGTGAATTCATAAAAGGTTTGTCTAAAACACTTTTGTTGAAAGTTAAGATGACTCTGTGCCAAAGAAACGTGAACTTTTAACAAAAGTGTTATGAAAGGTAAGAACAATTTTATTTCAAAATGATTATACTAAATATTTAGTTTGCTGCATAAATTTTAAATGGACATATGTAAACTGTTTTAAAAGTCCAAAAATTAATACAAAGCATTTGACAATTTTCTCAACACGTTTATACTGCTGTGATAGCAAGCCTCCAAAATCCAGCGAATTATACAACATGTATTTAATCCCCAGGTGAATAGTCCAGACAGGTTGTCTTAGGTCAGCAGTAGCACTGCCTTCCCCACAATTATTCAGGGACTTAAGCTAAAGGTGGCTCTGCCATCTTCAAGGTCATCATGGTTTTCTCCATCAAGGTTAGTTAGAGACCCAGGAATGCACGCATTACTTGTACTGATGTTTTAACAGCCTAGGAAGCCGGTGCCAGGGACACAGCCTAGCTGTGCACCTGGGAGAAAGCAGACATTAGTGAACATTTGGCAATCCCTGCAAAACTCATTACAAGTCATCATAGTCAAGTTAAAAAAGTTGGCTCCTCTAATTGGGAATCTGATAGAATTTTTAGCATGCGTGGCTTTATAATTGGGTATACATAGTATTTGTTAAATATCAAATAAGATATACTGATATCAAAGGGGGAAAGAAAAACACTGTCAATAAATTTCTTTGACAATGAGCACCAAAAACTTGAGAGAGGGAAATAGGAAAGCAGTAAGCACAGGTTCAGTAAGGAAATCTGTAGTTTTTACTGTTTCAAGCCTATCACCTTGAATATGACAAATGAGGATGCAGTTTGTTGAATGGAATAGACTTCAGTAATAAGAACAAAGTGAAATACATAAGCCTTCATGCATTTTTAAAGTAAAATAAGAGAGAGAGTTTGACTTGATGGAGTTTCAAACGCTTAAGATTACTACGACTGAAAATATTTTAGCATGAAAAGAGCCTTAAATCATTAGGCGACCCTTTTATCCTTTTATTTCTTTACCTTGCCTTTCTTTCTTTCCTTTTTTTTTTTTGTCTCCTTTGTTCTTTCTGTTTTTAATGAATACCAAGGCAGTTTATCCAAGGAAATTGCAGAAATCCTCCTTAATTACTCACCTCTCAAGTATGACTGATTACATGGCCTTTTCTTTCACACAATCTGGGAAGTTTTTACTGTCTGTTTTGTGTCGGTTTATAACTTGGTGCAATTGGTATTTAGTAATGAGAGCTTTTGAACATCACCCCAGTTTTAAACGAATTGAAGTAAATAAGTTTTTATGTTTAAAATATACTTTGAAATTTGTGCCCAGCTCTTAACTGATCTAAATAAAATGGTATATTTTCAAAACGGCTGTAACTTATGTCAAACTAACTATTCAAAGTAGCAGTGCTCAAATTTCCAATATCAGCGAACAACAGACACCTTTTTTTAATCAAGTTGTTTTAATTTCATTGTTAAATAATGAGGTTTATAATGATTTCTCCCCAAATGTACTCATTCTAAAATATTCAGCGTTAGGTATGCTTTTTCTCCTCTATTTTAAAATATTGCCTCATGTAAATTCTTTCAGAAATGGAAAAGCCACCTAAAGTTGCAAAAAGAGCAAAATGAGTCATGCTTTATGTAGAAAGATTGCAAATTTATCTTAAGCTTTAAATCAGATATGAGGTTGATATATACATTTAATTACACCAGTATTTTTGGTCATATATCTTCTATAATTACCTCTGAATTAGCTTTCAGTGCATTAAGTAGTAATTGAGCAAGAAAAATTTGAAAGCAACAAATACACTGGTGTATTTAAATATACTCAAACAGGATAATTTTCAAGATTACTATTTTCAGACAATCTTTGCTTTTCTAAATATTTCATATTTCATGCGTGTTTTACTTAGAGGGGTGGAAAGAGTCATTATCTAAAAAATATGAAGAGGTTATCCAAAAGTATAGCTTATTCCTAGAAGATATTGGCATTCCCCAAGAATTGTATAGCCATGATGGAATTAAGGACACAGTAATTTTTTGGTTACCACCCCCCTTGTGCTGAAGGAGTCATATTGAATTTCTCTTTAATTGAATTGTGTGTTTCTTCTTCCTCAAACCATCAGGCAACTCTTATTGACTGAATCGTCCCAGCTCGTGTTTCTGTATAGAAATACTGTGTGATGTGTTCATGTATTCCCACACATGACTGACTGGTAATGACCTCAGTGAGTCATGCGTACAGCGGGCCCAGACATACTCTCCAAGACTGCACAATATTTATTTTAAAGAATGCCATTCTTTAGCCATTTTCTATTCCACTTTGTACATATGTATTACATTCTGTTGAAGGCATTCATCTGTTTCCTCATTACACATACTTGCCTCAAAGATAAACACATGCACACACACACGCACAAATTTGTCTTAGTCTTCCACATGTCTCTATTAGCAAAACTCTTCTTAAACTTCATCAATGCTCATCTGTAAAGTGAAACTAATACTGTATACCACAGGACTAATGTGAGGATTAAAGAATTCATGTGTATGGTGTTCTTTTACACACATATTTCCAGAGAATCTTGCTGATGGTACAAACACTTATTGTTATATGTATTCTAAAAGGTCGCTGAGCATATCTTACCTAAGAGGCAATAAAGCTTTTGCCAGACATTGTTATAGCATTTAACAGTTTTTAAATGATTAATCGTTCATGGCAGCACCATCAGATATGGACTAGTATCGTCTCCACTTAACAGAAAAGGCACAGGAAGTTTAAGTAACTTGTTTAAGGACACACCAAGGAAGCGAAGTGGCTAAGTAAATGTTCCCTTGTAACTACCAGCATTACTTATGTTTCATCATAAAATGAACTAGACTTTTCCTCTACCACTTACGTGTGTATCCATTCGACAAATATTTAGCAAGTGCTTGCCCTGTGTCATCCACTGGTCTCGTCAGGAATTAGGAGCGCCAGGGCGAAGCAACAGGGTAGGCTGCGATCTTCCATGCAGCTCTCCTCGAGTAGATGATATTCGTGCAAGGATCTGAAGGGGGCGGTGAAATGAGCAATGACGGCACCCTGGGGAATAGCATCCAGGCAGAGGAGCTTCCTGACGTGGAAGCAGGTGGACAGGCGTATGCCTGGGGTCAGCTCCAATGCCGACTGGACTAAAGCCAGAGATGCGCTAGAGGCCGGATCACGCTTGCAAACCATTGTATGGGGAGCACACAAGGGCAGGGACGGAGCCGAACCCCAGACGCTAAGCACCGGCACGTTGTTCAGCATCTGGGAAGATCATGAAGGGAATAGGCTTGACTTCTTGCATCCCTTACTTTTATATTTCAGAAAGAGAGGACTTATGTCAATCCTTTTGTTGTTCCTTATTCCTGAGGACTCATACTGGAGGATTTTATCTAGCAACCACTATACTGAGAGGCCTTATTTCGTCTAATTCGCAATTATGTCTATCAACATTAAAAAAATTCTTAAACTGTTGAAAATACACCTTCGACCACAGGAGTCTACCAGTTCCAGTTAGACAGACACTGATAGCCCACTTTATTTTTCTCATGATTCATATATCTTACTTTAATCTTTTGTGACTTCCATGAGATTTATTTAAACTTCTTTAAGGTTCAACTTGAAAACCACAATTAATTTGGAAAACAAAATTCGAAATAGCCAACAGAGTTGGGGTAATTTTCTCTAAAAAGTATCTTTGCACACAGTAGGCATTTTTCCAGATGCCCCTCACCGCTCATCCCACTGCTGTCTTTGGTGGCCTCCCGTCCACACTGAGGTGGTTCAAGATGGAGCTGCTTGTTTACGTCTCTGAAATCATCATGCCCATAGAGTCAGGGTACCTTGTAGCTTAGATCTCTGATCCTGTGCAAACTATTAGTCTTCAAGGTCAAGGATGACTTGTTTGGAAATGGTTTTTAAAAGAAGATTAAAAAGTATATGTGTTTCCTAACAACTGCATCCGTGCCAACTGTTCAAGAACACAGTTTAGTTGCCCTTTTTGTTGTTTGGGTTACATACTTGTTACAGAAATACTGTCATAAAGGAGCTATCATTACTAAAATTTAAAATAAAAATGCACCTGAAAAAGAGCCGGGATGTACTTGGATTAGGATATATTGCACAAAGATGCTATTTGGTATAATTTTTCTGGGCTTGCCCTTGCAAATTCTATTTTGACAGAGGACTTGAGTCATCATTTACCCCAGAACCACCCCCCTCAAAATGAACATTGCATCTCTCTGAAAATACAAGTTGATGTAGAAAGGGGTGACAGAATCAATGAATCGCTGCCCCAATATATATTTGCTCCTTCAGCAGAGATCATTAACCTAATGGATTATGTTTGGTAGTAGATGCATTTTTGGGTCTGTGTACTAAAAGAACATACGGGACCTTCCTGTTTTAATGGTCACTTAACCTTCACTGTGTAAAGGGCTTAAGTGAATTGAAACATTTGTGTTACAATCTGCATGGTCTATCTCAGACACGAAGTAGCTAGAAGTTGCAATGGCCTTCTGATACAGATAGCAACTGTCAAAAAACAAGACAACGGGCCCAAAATGAGGTCACTCATGCTGGGTGCTACATCGCCCACCGAGACTTAGCTACAGTTCCAGCTCTCCCAGTCAGGCAGGAATCGCCTGGTCGGCACGCGTCAGGTGACCCGCCAGGTGTACACCACCATCCTCTATAAGGAAAGTAACCTTGCGATAACCAGCCCACTTTTTTACTCAGTTTAAGTTTCTTGTTTCTGCCTGGGAAAGTCCGTTTGGCACAGCTCCTCGGGGCTGCTTTCTTTTTGTTAGATTGGATGCCGACTTATTTTAATTGATTTTTGCTCGAACTCTTAAAAATTTTAGTTTATCTTTTAACACAGCCGTTGTTAGCCAGCATGATAGTATTAGACACTCCTTTATCTTAGATCTGGGGCATTTTTATTTTTGGAGAAATGAAAAACAGCAAAAGTTTGTCCTGCAAGTTCTATCATGTTCTTCTCATTTATCCACCATCTTCCTGTCCTTGTTACTCCAATCTTAGAAGAAAGTTACAATAAAGGGATTTATAGTTTTATATATATTATATATAAGATATATATAAGACTTTTTATGCTGCTTTTTAAAGTATTTATAGTTTTAAAAAACACCATAATAGTTTATTTTTTTTAACAAATAAATGAATCATTGATATTAGCATTTTATGTAGGACACATATTATTATTTTGGAGAAAACAGGTAATTCCTTAATTCAAGACACGTTTGTGGAACACTTATTTCATGCAAGACATTTTTCTGATTTTAGAGTTGCAAAGACAAGAAGAAGATCCTTCATCTCCCTGAGCAGGCAGATGAATGAAGAAAATCTGCAGGTAAATAGTTATTATATACAGCGATAACTTCTATGGTAGAAGGAAGTGTATAGAACAGACTGATATTCCTGTTGCAGTTCATTCTTGCTCAGAGCGAATTGAGAAGCTTGTGCTGAATTGTCTATGATACAGAGGGAGTCAGCAGCGATGGTGAACCGTGCGAGGGGGTGATGGGGGCTGGAGAACTGAGGGGTGCTGGGTGTGACCTGCGAGCAGAGGCCACCACAGTCCTATTTCATATGCACACGCGATACCGTTGGGCCGCTTCTGAGCCCTGTTCCAGAAATGTGGCCGCGGATGGACAACCGCGCCTGGACAACCGCGCCTGGGACCGTGGGCGTGGAGGAAGCGTGACAGAAGGCCGAGCCGAGGAGGCGTGTTCCAGCGGGCCAGCCAGGCCTCGGCCAGCACAGCGGGCTTTAGAAGGGTGCTGGTCCCAGATCCAGCGGTTTGTAAGAGTCTACCCCAGTCTGGAGGCAGGAGGAGGGAGAGGGTTCGGGTCCGGGCAGCGAGTGCACCAAACCATGTCGACGATGACGGCGCCCGCGAGGCCAGGCCGGCCCAGAGGGGCTCCGCAGGTGCGCACAGCGTGTCCTTCGCAAGGAAGTGCCCCACGCTTTGCCCTAATTCACAGGCTTTTCGCTTTGGGGTTTTTATTTGCACTCAGACAAATGCATGCTCAGTGACACAGAGCTCAAAGGGCAAGGAAGCAGGTCACAGTCAGCCCAGATGACTGCAAACAGCAGCGTCGAAATCGTTGCCCGGTTCCGCCAAGAGGAAGTTCGGCTGGCACGTCCACCGGAAGCCTGGAGTTCTGGAAACTGAACTTGCGCAAAGTCTCTGTGGTTTGGCCAGGATTGTGATTTGAGCCTGTTTGACTCAAAGGGGTTGTTAGTTTCTCATTAATAGTGGGATTTTAATAGGAAAAAATAGGAAAATTGAGCAAAGGAAAGTGAGGCATAATGATTTTCAATCATTTCCTCATTTGATTTAGCATTGCCATTTTCAAGGGAAATGAACCCATTAATCAACTAAAGATGTTTATTTTTTTAAATAGACTTTCCAATCACACAAGACTAGGTAATGTTTTCTGAGTGTGTCATGTGCTTTTGTAACTCCATACTTCTATTCCATTCTTGGCCTCTCCTGCCTTACTTATATCTACCTTTTGGAAAGTCACTCACCCTCCAGTGTTCAGCTGAGGTGGCCCTGATCTGTTGTGCCGTCCCTGCGATAGCTTCTCAAGGGGAATTAAATGCATCGCCATATATTGCTAATGAATTCGTCATGCTACTTGGCTGTTTTTCTTCCTGTTACTGGACTTAGATCTCTGCATGTCTCTTTTCTAACCTAGCTGGAGCAACTTTAATAATAGCTTACATTAAACTGAACCTTATTGGATACATCATTTCATTGTTTCATTAAATCCTTAAAAGACTCCTATAAGGGAAATACAATTATTAGCCATTTTTTTTCCTCATAAAAGACTTTCTCAAGATCAGTCTAGCAAGTTGCTGAGTGGGTTTCAAAACCCAAGAAATTAGATTACAGACAGTCTCTTAGCCACTGAGCTCTAAATGACAGATTTTATATAAAAGAAAACTTTATCTCTACATAAGGACAGAAAAACAAAAGGCCACATTTTTAGGTGTAAAGCAGTCAAAGAGAATAATTCATTTATGCCAAAATGTAATCATGCACTTCCTCTTAAGTTATCAGTATGTGGCAGCCTGGTTAACTTGCCATCTGTATAAATGACATCGAGACTCAGAACACGTTTTATGGTAATTTTTCTCCTTTACTTGCATTTTGTCACTTTCCTTCAAATTAGGTCACAAACATACTTTAAAAAACGGTCTTGAGTCGAGAGATGGAACTTTCTAAAAAGTTAATTTCTTATTCTGGAAACTTACATTGACTCCTAGACATTTTCCTTTAAGGAAAGATCTCAATATCTATCATCTAACACCTTAAATCTGGGATTTTTCTTCACATTATCAAATTTTGAAAAGAGGGAAGTTTATCTTCAGTTATTTTTAATTGCATTACTTTATGTTTTTTTAAAAATGTATGCATTGAACAAATACAGTGTTTTACTGGATTTATGTTGTTTCTGAGGAATGAATTTATTATTTTATTCATGTTTAATGTGAGCTCCCCAAAGATATCAGACTCAAAAATGCTAGGTATTTTACAAGACCATTAAAGTGAATAGGAATGTTAGTACTAAAAATTAGATGAGTTTAAAGGCTGAAAAATCTGTTTAATTCTGTAGCAGAAGCGTCCGCTTTCATTTGAAAGAGGGAAATGGTTCTCTGCACGTAGGAGCTGCTTGCCAAATGATGATGCTGCCTTGGTCATTGCTCGATGTTCTACTTCCTGCTTTGGTTTATCTTGGTGTTGGGTGAATGTTTTCTTCCATGACCTTAGATCGTCATGTTTACAGTTATGCATAGCAATCATCTTTAAGAAATACATGTGCAGAAATGGATTCCATTAATGCACAAATTTTCTCTTTTTAAACGTTTGCTACTGTAGTTGGGGTTGTAATATAAATAACAGTAGCAAGCAAAGCCTCTATGCCTCCACTTCCAATTAGTGTAACTGAAGAAAAATATATTTTATATACATATTTTATATATTTATATTTATATATCTTACATAATAGAAATATATATACTTTATATAGTGTAAATATAAATACTTTGCATAAGTACTTTATGTATTATAATTTACATACTTTGTATAATATATATTTAAAATGATATTTTTCATAAAGTAAGTGTATAAATATATGTGTAAGATGAATTGCAGAATTTCTCTAATTTTTAATATTTTTATTATTGATCTTCCATGTGAGAAAAAAATGAAAAGCTACTGATGGTGAGAATATACTTAGAATATTTTGAGCTAATTTTTTTTTTTAATCCATAGGAAAATGCTTTTATGTTCATCTCCAAATTAGTTATTTTATTGTTTATTATTCTCGGTGTTGCAGATCAACTCCTTTTCAGAAGAGAAAATTGTATATATAAAGATATACTGAGGATATTGATTGAAATGAAGATAAAAAAAAGAGGATGTCATAGAAAGCAGGTCTGTATCAGGTACGTATACTGTTAGTTCCTGAATTCCAATACTAAGATATGTCTGTATGTTTAAATGTAATGTTGATCAAGACACAAGTAGAAAGTGTTTTTGTAGGAGGAGGTAAATGAGTACAATGTTTTGTCAGTAGTAAGTACTGCTTATAGGAAAGAAATAAGTGACAAGTTAGAGAAAAGCAGATTACTAATGTATTATTGAGTGTTGCAATAAGCAATTCGAGACGTGAAATGATAATTGCAGAGCTTGTATTTCAAGTCACATTGATACATTATCTGTGGTATTTCAAGTATAGAATCTATTATGTCTTCAAAATAATTAAAAATGCTCTGTGACACCAGTAAGTGTTATTCTGTTACCTAACTTAAAAATTTCACCGTGTATTACTAAAAGCTCTATTCTTTTATCATCATGGAGGATATTATATTTTTATTTTGAAACAAAATATATCGTGTTATATGTAAAACTTTGGTTCCTTTTGAATGTGTTCTTCACTTTTTCTTTCACCACACAAAATTGACTGACAATGTCCTGTGAAACACAATCGCTCCATGAAGATGTGTCCAAATGGCAATTCTGAATCACTGCAGCTCATGTTCATTCTTTCTAGACTCCATGCACAAGAAAAGGTCATGCTTTCTCTCTAGAATTGACAGTCTTCCCTCAAGTCCACTCCGCTCACAGATGCTGATCGCATGAAACATGAAACTAATCCTGGAAAGATCCTCTTTATTTTCTTGATGCCCCTTCTGTTTACAATTTTCTGAATGCAGTTGATATAATATGTTGGACTTAACCTAATGCTTTTTCCTTGTATAATGGATAGTTAATAGACACACACACACACACACACACACACACACACACACACACTCACACTCACATACCCGAATCCCTTTTATCCAGGCAGTTTGCATTGGAGATTCATCTAAGTAATTTCTTCCTGTGTTTGTTTACAGAATTGTTAGTAAATGATATGTGTTAACGTCTCTCTGTTCACTTTATAGCAAAATTGTAAGGTACAAAGTCATAGCCCATGATGTTTCTTTTTTTTTTATTTTACATTTTTGTTGCAAATGTATGTCATCCTTAACACTAAGCCCAGGGACCTATCTTCTATTAGAATGGGCCACCAAAAATTTGAGAGACGAACAGAAGTAACACATAGGAATGGAAAAAGAAGGAATTAAATAAAATTCAAGAGTGGGCGCAACAAAGTATTAACTTTCAGTATGAGAAAAACAAGTTTACAAAGCCTAGATAAATTTGAGATGCTTCGCGAAGGTACGTACTGTATCCCAGAAGCACTTAGGGATCCATGCACACAAATTCTTCTGATGACACTTGAATCAAGCCAGCTTGCCCCTCACAACTGCAACGCAGTCATACATTACCCCAACATATTTTTATTTCTTTATCTTGGATGATTTAAACCATTAAAACGAGTATCAAAATGTCAACTCAGATAAAGGGCATTTCTAATTCTTTCTAAAAGCACGTATAGCTCTCAATTTGCAGATAATCGGCATTTGAAATGTGGACTATTTCTTTTCCTTTCATTTTTTTAAATTCTTTCTATTTGCTTGGTTACTCTTCTCCATCCTTTTGCCTTACAGCCACCTACACCTCTCCTCAATTCAGGCACCCACGTTAATATGCTTATTGTATTTATTATTTTCACTTTTTTCAATTGATATTATGTCTGTAGACATCGAATATATAAAGTAAGATCATATGACACAATTTCATCTCCTTTTTAAATGCAATCAATACATTTCTAAGATTATTTATGTTCCTAGATTTATCTTTCATGCGTTGCTTCCACCTGCCCCACTGTATTCCACAAGGCATGTCCACCCATCTCTTCTCCCTGTGTCTATAAACAATCCTCCAATGAACATCTACTTATTTGTCCTTTAAGCTTTTTGTGACATTTTCCCTGGGATATGTAATTAGGAGCAGATTGTGTATATTCCATTTAACTGAGTGATTCAAGACTGCTCTCCAGCATGGTCTAACTAGTATGGCTTTCTACAGTAGAGACTGAGGATTCGAGGGTTTGTACCTGTCCGACGCTTGGCACTTGGCATTAGACACCTCTGAAATAGGAGACAAGTGCCATGTCATTAATGCCTTAATTTGCATTTCTCCAACAACTGTGATTTTGGAGCACCTCACCTGCAATGTGTCAACTTGTTTGGTTTTCTCTAGTGTTAAGAGTCTGACATATCCTTTGTGTATTTTTGTTTTGCGATCGCAAGATTTTTTCTTATTGTTTATTTTTATTTTTATTTTTTTATTTGTATACTTTTTGGTCCTTGGGTTATGTTGTGAAAGTTTTACTTAAGAACTTCTTGATCATAAGAATTTTCCAACATTTCTTCCACTGAAGATTAATTTGGCATTGAAGACTTTAATCCACCTAGATCTTCCATTTTTGTGTGTGTATGTGTGGTCTTAGGTAGGAATTTAGTTATATATTTGTTCATATAGTAAGCTTGTCTTGCCTTTTCCTGTTGCTTTGTGCTATACTTTATGCATAGAGTGTCTATCTATCTATATATATCTGTCCGTAAGCTCTCCATCTAAATCTATGGGCCCATTTGTCTTTTATTTGCACCACTGGCTTTCGAAGCAGTCAGAGCAGGCTCTATTATGCTGCAGTAATAAACAACTGAAATCCTGAGAGAAGTAGGGCAGCAGAGGCTGATTTCTCACTGGTGCTCCCTCTGTCACCCCGCGGGGCTGCAAGGAGCTCGGGTCACCTTAGTTTCCCGGGACCGCTGGTTTTCGAGCGTCCTGCAGCTTGTGCCTTGCCATTCACAGGCCAGAGGGAGGGAGGGATGGACGAGAAGCTGTCATACCAATGGTCAAATAAATGCTCTCATCTAGAAGTGAAATACCTAACTTTGGTTTATAATTTATCATCCAAAACAAGGGTGCAGAAGATAATGTTCTTCCATGTGATCACAACATGGAAACCAGACATGTTAAGTGAGCAGCATTGATGGCTGCTGTAACTTAGTACTAATTTCTGAATATCAAATTCTCTCATTTCCATGACTTTGCTATACCTCCTCTTCCTTCTCTACTCGCCAAACAAAGGGCTACCAAGCCCAGTTTTTTGTTTGTTTGTTTTTTAAACCTCATATTAGGATCAATTAGTATCCCCAGATATCCAAATTGCTCTTCAATTTGGTTTCTCTGTTTAGAGCGCTACCTCTAATCCTCTCGGCCTCCAATTCTCATCCATCACTTTCATTACTACTAGTGTCATTGTTCTAGGTTTAATACTGATATTTTCATAGCTGGCTCAGAGTTTATCGCTTTCTCTCATTACTGGGCGTGGCACCCAAGGCCTTTCCCCAGCCTGTTGTGCTCTCTTTGAAATTATTCTCCAGCCACGTTGTGATCTTTGTACCCACCCAAATGCACGAGACCGTCTTATACCTCTGTGTCTATGTTCAGTAGCTTTTTCTCCCTCTCATTTATCTTTCTCTCGTTTGTGACCTACCGAATATTAGGATTCTCTTCAGACTTTAATACCTTAATAGTATATTTTAAATCAGACCCATCACTATGCCTTTTGCTCTTATCAGCCTATAAATCTACGCAAACCCAAAGCAAGTAGCTTGTAGCAGCATGTGCCGTGGGATTCACCTTTCTGTTACCTCTGTCTATGTGTGGTTAGCAGTCTACAAATACTTTACCAAATCCATACGTGCATGAAAGAATAAGCAGGTAAAACATATTAGTGAATCTTATTTCTGAATTCCTATAAGGTTCAGTTCTGAGGCCTCCGAACCTCTGGGACTTTACCAGAGTTATTTTGATTCTCGAGCCCCTCTGAAGTGGTAGGGCATGTTGAGAGGTTTGTCCACCTGGACGAGGCTGCCATGATTGATAAGTCGCCTTGTTTAGAAGAAAAGCTTTAGCACGGAGTTGGTGGAGAAGTTCTATGGCTCTCAAAGCAACGGTTAAGGAGACATTCTGAGGTGGGTGACAAGTGTCAGCGGCTCTTTCTGTAAATCCCTTGGAAGATGACATACAGACACTTCAGACATTGTATATCTAGTCTAAATGCACATGAAAAATATTGGGATATATGTTTTACACACACGCACACACACACATTATATTTCACATAATGTAGTTCAAAAGTAAACACTCCCAAGGTACGTTTCCTATAAGCTTAATTAGATGACCCTGAAGCCAGGTGTTCTAGCAGGACAATAGATAGTTTGCATTTAGGAAAATGCATGATAAACAAACTGTTAAATATAGCTTTTTCCAAAGGATGCAAGATTCCAAGGAGCCCTTCATTTGCACATTGCTTAGCAACATAATTATAACATTTCTAAAATTTAGAAACTGAGGATGCAGAAATATAACCCTCCAGTTGTTTCCATGTCCTGTTGTGAGGTATGAAGACAACTTTCTCTTATTTGCAATAAGCAACTTAAAAAAAATATATATTCTAGGCAACCCATTTGTTTGTAGTTTTGTTAAAGAGTATATTTAAAAATAGTTTTGACAGTTTCCTGCACTCTGGTTTTGCTATTAGATTTGCTTTGACCCTGTGGTGAGAGGAACTGCTAAAATCTGGGAAGAAAGAATTAGGATTTAAAGTGAGTTTGATGTATCTGAGAAATGGTTAGTAGTAACACATTGTATTACCTGCATTCTACAATGTAGTGCTTGATCTGACTGCTAAAAACAGAACAAAGGAAATTCATTTAAATTTGAGCAAGAGTAATTTGGATCAGACTTAAGAAAAGTTTTCCTGGTTCAAAGAGAAGTTAGACATGAAAGTAGATTCTTGATGAAAGCTATGTTTTCCCATTCACTGAAAGTCATTAAATAAACACAAACCATGATTTGGACCACAAAATTAAGATATAGATAGTGGAATACATCAGTGGCCCAACTCCAAGTGACTGTTTCTCTTTTGCCTGCTTTACACATCTATGTTTTTCTCCATTATATACATAAAAGAATTAACTTTAGGCAAGTATATGAATGCATATTACATCTACATCAATGATATTTTAAGAAAATCACAGTGGTTGGTGTTTACTGTACACTATAAGTCTTCAATGAAGCAGTTTAAGTCATATCTCCACCTGACCTACAGGATAGTGACACACCAAATAATCAGCCTTCTTTCTCATGGAGTTTGAAAGTAAAATACAGAATCTATTGTTTTAGGGGCAGCAATTAACACATAATCAGCAGTCTCTTGTTGGTGACACTCTCAAGAATTTGGCCTTGTCCTAGGAGAGGTCTGCCCTTTGCAACTAGAAAGCCTGCCTGGTTTGTTATGCATTGAGATGCGAGGGGTAAGGGGATGGGATGAATCCAAATGACCCCTCTTGCATGGCCTGAGAACCTGGGAGGTCAGCGATGTCATTTATGAATGAGAAGAACTGATGTAGACACAGACTGGAGAAGGCGGTGTTCAGCACTGAGCTTTTGGGCGTGATAAATTCGAGCTGTCCGCTAGGCATGCAAGTGAGAGTCTTGCACAGTCTTCGGATATATTCACAGCAAAATCCTGCTCCGCAAAAGATGAATAGGTATCACTTCCACAATTAATCTTAACTGCATTATAACTACACGAAGATATCTCTCATCTTAATAGTCATTATTTCCAGCACCTGGGCTGGCACGTAGACGGTCCTAAATCATGACTTGCTGAGAAGTGAATGCTCAGAAATCGGGAGCAATGCTATTCTTCACTTAAGAAGATAATGCACACACACATTATTTGACATGATAGTCAGCACAGTGTGGCGGGACGTTGTAGCATGCCTAGATTTATATCCTAGTTTTTCTGTTCACTAGGCAAGCGAACTTAGGAAGTTATGAAACACACAATTTTAATATAAAAATTAAAATAGTCCATTAGTTTCCATTTACAAGAAGGTGATGTGAGAAGCTCCAAGGACTAACAATTCAACATAACTAAGAAAGCTGGCGAGAACTATAAAAAGCAAGCAAGCAATCAAACAAACAAACAAACAAACAACAAAAACAAGCTCCATCAAACCTTATAATGTCAAGCTAGGGAAAATTTTACAATAAATTTTAAAAGACCTAAATAAAGAGAAAGGCATTTGGTGTTTATGGACCAGAAGACTTAAGATAACAACATTTCTAAAATTAAACTGCAGATTCAAAACAACCCGTATCAATATCCCAGCTGACTTTGCCTACGATTATAATATGTGTTGACACGAATGTGGAGAAACTGAGATCCTCATACACTGAGTGAGCATGTAAAGTGATGTAGCTGCTTTGGTCTGGAACCATGTGAAAGTGTGAAACATAATGACCATATGAACTATTAGTTCTACCCCTATGTATATAACCAAGGAGAACGAAAACATATGTTCATTCAAAAATTTGCACACAAATGTTCATAGAAGCACTATTCATAAGAACCAAAAAACGGAAACAACCCAAATTTCCATCACCTGATAAATGAACAAATAAAATGTGGCATATCCTATAATGCGATATTATTTGACAATAAAAGGAATGAAATGCTGATACATGCTACAACATGAACGATCATTGAAAAACATGTTAAGTACAAGAAGCCAGGTACAAGTGTTTGTCACTGTCCGTAAGAGTGATGGCCTCGAGACAGTACCGGCATCTGCTTTCCTTCCAACCACAAATTCCTGTACAATTTACTTTCATTAAGTTCCGAGAGATATAATTCCATCTTAACAAAAGTGCCACTGTACAAACTGCCACACTGGAATTCATATACTTTTCTCAGAAATAATATAAATGAAGCTATCACATTCTAATCAGGTGTTTGATCAAACTCTATCCTGAAGATGACTAGTTGAGCAGAATTAGGTAGGTCTGAGAATAAGTGATGATATGATTTTCAAAAAGGATAAAACGCATCTTTACGAGGTAACTTAAATAAATACACTTAAACTTTAGTAAGCATACAACTTGTTGACACAAGCATGAATAATGGCTCTCCTTTATTAATGTCTTTAAATGTGCAACATGAAATTGTGGATTTAAAAAAAATCTCTGAGCTTAACCTTGGAATTCCTAAGAATATTAATGAACTTCAGTAAAAAAAAATAAAAGATCACAAATTAATTCTTATGTGTATAAAATCTACAGCTTAATTATTTAATTTCAAGATATTTTTAGACTTTAAGTAAATGAAAGGAGACTCTTTTATCATTCAATATATCGACAAGAATTTTGGTGCCTAACTCTGTGCCCAGAGTGCATGAAGGGATACAAAGCTAGAAAGGATAACGTATGTCTTTGAATTTCTTACATTGTTTTCATGGAGATAAATTAGATACACATGGGAGAATCAGACAGTGGCAAACAGGTAAACAGTACAGGTTAATATGTACACAGACAGCAATGTAATAAAAGTTTTAAGAAAGGATTCGTTGAAAGAAAGTCAGAATGCTTCCTACAAAAGAGATACAGCTCTTTCGTAGACCAGATGAGATTTGAAGAGGTGAAAAGGATGGAAGAACTCATTTTTTGAATGAAATGAAGAATCAATGATTTGGATAAGGAAGTGGCGAATTTAGTCTTTTCCTCCTGAGGGTCTGAAATCTGAGAAGCAGCATGTCCATGTTAGGGGCAGGTCTATATTTCTGAGAGGGTAACTGAGTTTGAACTTATATATAACAAGTCTTGGGGAACCGAGATGGAAGTAAAATGGCTGTGAATACTGCGGAAAATTCCTAAACTAATTCATAGCATGTATTTGCTTTTTAAATTCTTTTGATAGGCTTACATACACTAACTCTAATTATAATCTGTGGGCAGATAACAGAAGGTCTTGGTTCCTTTTATTGAAGATAAGTTCACTAGTTTTCTGTAACATCGCAATGATTTTGGTGTTGCTTATTCACTCTTGGCTTTTGCCTTTAAAGCACTTTACATAATATAATTTTACTACAGCACAAATTAATGGTTAAAAGTCCTTCCCAACAAGTATCTAAAATGTACGGGGCCACAGCACCATTCGGAACGAGCAGGACTTATGTGACCATCAAGTTTCATTTCTTTTAATATTCTGATTCTCCCCAAATAATGTCTACTCCCTAGTTGAATTGCCTTGGTTGTTTTCTTGAGCTTTTTGAACTAGTAAACTATTAAACGCATTTCCTACTTCTTTCTAATTTCCATGCTGAGGTTTCTAGGTACTTTTATATCCCCATCTTTGGGGTTGTCGTTAACAATTACCTTAAACTAATGTTGTTAATGATTTGTTCTCTTTTCTGCTTTTCAGAGTGGCAGCAGGCTAGTTAATCTTCAGTGGAATATGCAAATAGAATTTCTGGATTTGGGATGCAAATGCAAGAGGTAAGTGTAAAATTAACGTCACTAACAAAAATCGATGCCAGCAGAAGCTTTCGAGTTTAGCGTGTTGAATCTGTATCAGTTGCATTTAAGGAATATTATTGAATTCAGACATTTACTTATTTACTCATTTGTTTATTATTTATTTTTAGGGCTTCAATCTTTACCTTGAGTCTGGGTCTCTACCAAGACTCAGTAGTTCCAAAGACCCTTGAAAGATACTTCCAGTAGTGATACAAATAAATCTCCGAGGTGTGCATTTTTACTGCCAGATGCTGAGAGAAGTGAGGAGCATGTCACAAATGAAAAAGAATCTTGGATTAATATTTGTCCAACTTTCAAGGAAAATGGTCCTTTTTAAGACATTAGGTGCAGCTATTCAAATTAATATTAATGCAACCTTTTTTTGCAAATCAAAATATATTTATTAATGAATTTGCTCCCATAGTAACTCAAAGGAAAGAAAGAACCATTCAGTGCAATGCTAACTATAGTATTGTTTCAAGTCTGAAATTGTCAGAATATTTTAACAGTTAATTTCACAGATAATAAGCCCTTAAATAGTGGTTATTGTATCACTGAACTGTAATTACATGTAAAATTTAAGCTTTCTTTGACTTTCCAGAGATAAAAATGGGTATGGCATGACTCTCTGATGACCTAAGAGCAAATGTAGTTTGCAAAACCATTTTTAATTGACTCTGTACCTGGCTATAGATTGGAATTCTCTGGGAAGCAAATTCTGATATGGAGATTATTATGTAGGATATTTATTACAGTGTAATAATTTCCAGCACAGAGCCTAGAAAATGACCCACCACTTAGTAGATACCTTTTAATTTTCGTTAAAGCAACAAAGATAACGATAATCTGAGCTGAAAATGTCTCTATCTCCCCAATTGTTTGTCTGACATAGAAATGAAAGAGAAGAATAAAATAAGTAAAATGAATTACCATAGTGTGAAGAATGAAAAAATTACATAAACCAATCCGCTATCTTGATAACTAGTTAAAGATAGGAACAGGATAGTTGCATTTCGAGAGAGAATCCAGACATGGAACAGAAGGCGCATAGCATGCGTCTGTCTCGGTCAGTAACTGGAAGTGTGCAGCTCGCCGTTCCTTTGGCGGCTGAGAGGCGCTTTGCACAGATGTGGTGACGGATCATTACGGTGATGGAAAGGGGGGCGAGGGCAAAATTGTCCCCTGAACCAGTTTCCTCTGGTATCTTCCTCCTCGAGCAGTGGTTTTGATTAATCACGGTTGCCTCTCACTATCCGCTCAGCAGTTTTCCAGGTCATTTCCCCCCAAAGTTTGTGATAGTGACACATCGATATGGTATCTTCAACTCCTAAGCCATTTGATCAGGATGCCTTATTTGCATTTAGGACGGGAGTAAAGACATTCCATTCAGATGGTAGCTGCTGTAAGGATGATGATGATGATGATGATGATGATGATGATGATGATGATGATGGTAACTAACCAGGTCTCTCAATGGTACATTTCCAAATTTGAGAGTTTTCTCCTTACTTATAAGACCGAATTATAGCAGTCATAATTATGCTCGGTGAATGTTCCAGGATGCCATCGATGTTTTAAGGTTTACAGAGAACTCTGTTCCTGGAATTTGAAGTTGTGGTTCTGACCTTTTGCTCAGTCTGGATTAGTCACTGGACTTTCATTTCTATCAGCTTGAGAGTTAAGGTTGACCGTTTTGGGAGGGACTTTATTAGACAATGAATATGACAAAGACTTAAAAGCAGGTTTGCGTAAGGAAAACTAAATAAAATAGAGTATATTTGTAGGGAAACAGAGAGGTGGACCAATACAAGAGTAAGACACAAAGAAACGAATAGGGTTTCTAACGGTTTTGCCGTTTGGGCTGCAGTCCTTTGGGAAGCTCAGCTCAGCTACAGGTTTCAATGAGATATTCAAGTATGTTATTTAGAAAAGCAAATGACTCTTTTTCTTTGGCCTCAAAAGTAGAATTAGAAGATTAATGTGGGAATAATGTCGTGCATGTATTATAGTAGTGCACTCTTTATCTTAAAAAAAAAAAAAAAAGGTCGAAAATAAACTTTTCACCAATTCAGCCCTAATGAAGAGGCCAGTGCTGCCTGTTAAAAAGCTCAGACGAGAAGCAGAAGTGGAACGAGCTCGCTTCCCGGACCTCACAGACTGTGGGAGAGTCTGGAAAACATCGCGATACACTTCACTCTTCACTCCAGACTAAGTCCCAGAAGTCACATGTATGTTACGTTGAAATAAAGCCCAAAGAAGGAGACGTTTGCCCCATCCACCCCAGGGACTCTGGGAGAGACTCCCGTGCAGAATGACGCACTGCAAGGCTGGGGACCGCATCGGGGAGAAAGCATGGTGTGGAAGGCGTGCGGGGTTGGCTTGCCCAGGATCTCCTGTACCCCAGGTGACAGAAACTGTGTCGAGGTCGGCGATGCTGCCAAGCTCGGGAGAGATATGACGGTGACCTTATTAAAGCAAAAGGAGTCTTACGTCGGTTGTTGCTGGGACAGCCCATGGTCAAGAACTAACTCGGAGTCACCCTGGACCTTGGGTGAACGCACAGAGCCAGCCTGAGTGGGGAGGACTGAGCTCCTCAGTTTGATGCTCCCAAGAGATGGCGCATCCTGCGGCCTCGGCCAGCAGGGGAAGCACGGAGCCGGTGGACGTGGAAGACCGGTTCCCCCGGGGCCAGCGAGGACGCGGAGCCGTGCTGGCTGACACGCCTTTGTCACTTTGAAGCTAGAAGATATTCCCCAGCCTGTGAATCTACCTGAAGGAATTTTTTTTTTTTTTTAAGTTTGAATTGGAAAGGATCAGATATCGTTATTTGACAGGTATAATTTTTTTTTTCCTTTTGCTTCCTGGCACGGTGGGGGTTTTGAGGAACCCCATATTTGTGCATCTGCACGACGATGATGAGTGAAGTCAGAAGAGGGGCTGTGCCCTGGGGTGACGGACGATGCAAGCAGAACGGCTTATTTCTTACATGATGCTTCTCTCATGGGCCAGCATGGGTGCTTCTTTGTGGTGGTCGCTCAGACACACCGACGCAGCCAGCATCGCAGGCGTGCTGGTGGCCTGCCCCTGGCACGAGAGAGGGTCGCACGCGGGCTCGTAACTGCCTCTGCTCTGATGTGACATTCAGGGGTTCCTCCTCGCCGTTCAGAACTAGTCACGTCGAGGCAGGAAGCACGACCCTCTCATGCACTCGGAAGGGAGGAGAGTCAGAATGTCTCCGGCCAGAGCCCATGCCTACCTGGTGACGAGCGCCCCTGTCATCAGAGAGCGAAGTAATCCCGTCGCTCCTGTCCATTTAAGAAACGGAGGTGGAAGAAAGTCACAGACGAGTGGGCTTTATCAAGGGCATTTGTACGAAGGCAAGTGCCCCTCAGCGCTGAGGGGAGAGTGCTGAGTTTAATTATTCTGCTGAATGAAAGGAGAGAATTCCAAAGGTGACAAAGTCTTGAGGGAGAGAAGCTGAGTGTTACGCTTGTGTGACTAAATGGCTTCTACGAGGAGAGGCACCTGTTTAGAACCGTTAGCGCCGCTGTGAGCTAATCCCCAGCGGGACCCCAAATTTCCATGAAGTCTGACATGACACAAAATGCTTTCTACGAAGGTTTGTTTTTATTTGTTTGATTGTTTTGAGAAAAATTAAAGAGATGGTATTGAACATCTCTGTGTGGCAGAGGAGAGCGAGAGAGAGAAACCGTAAACTGCATTGAGAATTGAATAGTTACAAGGACATAGAGCCAGTCTAGGTCCTAGGGATTTTCACTTATCGAAGCGCATGTTGAATTGCCTGTGGAATATGGGATGGCCTACCAGAAGATTTTTATTTCAAGTTTACTAAGGCCTGAGTAACTAACTAACTGCACCCGGGATCTGGATAATATTTCAATATAGTCAACAATAATGTATTACCTCTTTGCGCTAGCTTGAAGTTCAGGCCTGTTACCTGAGACCAAAATAAATGTGAATAAGACACTTTATAGAGGAAATGCACAGATTTTCTATATTCGTAACAAAGGAAGCACGAGAATTGTATGAGAGAAAAATATAAAGTACGTTTAACACACTTACGTTTTCTGGACTAATTTTGCTCCATAACCAAGGAAACGATACTTGTTATTTATGAGCTACCTGTACTTGGGATGAGAGGAAGCTGGATCATTTTTAGTTCCAAGTACCTTTTATTTTATTTTTTGACATAAGCCTTTAAATTCACAATACTCCAAAATGCTAAGAAAAAGTGATTATCAGCCTAGAAAAGTATGCTCTATAAGAAGAGAATAATATTCTTTAGCTGCATTCTTTCACACATGGAGGATTTCAATTCTTTTTTTTTTTAATTTCATGAAACTTAAAAGTCTTTTTTCTTTTTAAGGACATCAAGTATATAATCTAATTTTCTAGATAACTCACATACATTTATTTTTAAAAAATATGTTTGTAAGAAGAAGTCAATGTGGCTATTTTGAAAATGTTCGTTGAAGACTATAATCCCTTTAGTTAGCCTTCCAGCATGTGGAAAGGCCAGACAGTCAGCCTTTGAGATGCTCCTCGGCCCGCATCTCCTCCTTGGTCCTCATGATAAAGGCACAGATCCACTTGTGGCCGCTGCGTGTCACAGCCAACTGCCTACGGTGGTTTATCTATTTACTCAAAGTATGTCGTCTCTCCTTTTCCCTGAAAGCGCAGCGTGGAGGGCGATAGCCCCTACGCCTTATGTCAGCTCAGTGCACTCAGGCTTCACGCTTGAGAAAGTGAAGCTTGTAATGTCTAAATAAGTATTCTAAGTGGGCAATTTCAGTAAATTGAATGGCAGTCAATGAACCTTTCTACTACTCCCTTCCCTTCATCTGTTACCATTATTTCTATGTGGGAGGTTTAGCTCAGGGCAGAAGTTGCCGTAGAGCTCATGAATGACAGAATGTTAAGCTATGTTCCTCCTACAGCTCTGAACTGTTCCAGGGACCACAGTCCTCTAAGAATTTAACAGTGAAAGAAATGTTTCACCATGTGCAGCCTCAGTAGAGAGATTCAGACTTTTAAAACTTTGCAAAAAAGTGGCATGCAGATGTTGCTTTATAAAAATTTGATCAAGTGTTAAATCAAACATTACACTAAATTGTTTTAAAGCAAAGTTGTTTTAGTGTTATGATGTTACTTTGGATGTGTAGGATACACAATCATGCTAAAATTTATAGATTTGAATGAAAAATACATAGACTTAAAAGCGTTACGAAGCTAATTACTGGTTTTTATTCTCAGCTCAGTGTGTCCTTACTGTATTTTTAATTTAAGCAATGGATGGTCTTAATTTTTCTAATTGTTTATCAAATACTTTATACCACTAAGTTATTTCACTGTGACAATTTTAATAAATGCATATAGTGTTTTTTGGGGGAGATTTATAAGAAACAACACAAATTCCTAAAAATTGAAAGAGACCAATTATCCTTAAATGGGACATAAACAAATTTCATAAGCCTTTAAGAAAGGTCACTTTATATTTTTCAGTACAATTGTTTTGTCTGTCTATTTTTTTTTTATTAGTTCTGGAAAATCTAAGACCAGTGCTATAGCTTTGCAATCTCAAATCCAGGATGAACATTAAATTCAAAGTATTAAGGTACTTAAGTAAGGGGACTGACATTTCATATATTTCTGTAGTTGTCTCAGAACATCTTGAAAAATTTTATATTTCTATCGTATCTATAGACATAGTTGGATTAAATCCAATGTGGCCTGGTTTTATTTCCAATGACAAAATAAGAAAACGTTATTACATATCTCTTTTTAAAGTTTCTTCCCAATATCAATATACAATATGTATAAAGCCACTTCTGATTTATTGCTCCTTATTGTTCATTAGTCCCTTGGTTCTGCTCTGTCACCTGCTATGACCTTTTTTTTTTTTCTGAGAATATGAAAAAAGAAACAAAAAGTAATGCCTTTCCTAATTTATTTGTTGCTGTGGTTTAAGAAAAAAAAAAATTGCTTTTCTTCTATTTGCTGTGGGCCAGGTAAAAGTTCATTTCTTCTTGTGCTTACCCAATACTTCCAGTTGGGGAGACACCAGACTGTTAGCAACTGGAGCATGGGAACGTCCTTCTCTACGAGGTGCAGTAGAGGCGGCGTGAAGAACGCACCATTCAACGAGCTCCAAACGAAGCAGAGAAAGTCCACGTCCCCCGAGGGAAAGCCCCGACCTTCATGTGGGGCAAGGCTATGTAAAGCTGGTAATGTCGCTTCAGATCTTTACAATTCATTTCCATGATTTAAATTTTTTTTTTCACAGATTGCTCTTAGGACCGTTTAAAAATCACATTGAGAGAAACTAGATACTACTTACTGGCTGTTTATTAAATTTGGCACTTTGAGGCACTTTTACTCAAAAATAGGATATTTTCTATTTTTTAAAGATAATATTTTCTTTTCCATCGGTGTTGCCCTGTAGTTGTTTGGGGTCAGAAATCATTACCGTCTGATACAAAAACTGGGATCATTCTTTCCATTTCAGGCAGTATGGTAGAAAGAATTCAGGAGATATCTTTTCTAATATTCAGTTTTCTATCACTTAAGATTGTCATTAAATCTCTCTAAAGGCAGATTTATTCATTTGGAAAACGAGGAGTGGGCTAGACCATCTCTGGGGAACTCCATTTGTGACATTATATTTCTTACGAGTAAGAATTGTTTCACTTATAGACACTTTGATTCTTATTAATAATAAAAAGTTACAAATCTTTATTAAATGCCATACTCAGCAATAAATCTATACTTCTCACCTGAGGTTGTCTAATCCCCCTCCAATATGAATCATAAAATAATAGGAATTACATGATATATTTATGAGGACGGATATAAGCTAATAATGTAACTCTGGACAATAGCTTAAAATGAAATCCAGATAATTTGTTTAAAAAATTTTTTCTTCTATAAATGATAAGAATGGTAACTTTTTCTGTAAAATTTATTTACTTAGTATAAACTATTAACTTTTAATAAAAGTACATACTGTACTTTAAAATAAAGTGTAATGATGGCAAGTTTAGATTTTTACAGTAAGTAATTTAACCTGAGTTTTAAAATTCTTATAAAATATAACTTAAATTGAAGAGTAGATGAGAAAAAGTATAATTCTCAACATTTATTTTCTTCCTTTTGTTTCTTTACTGTGGCATTTGAACCCCAAAAAACTTATTCATCTAAAGCCCTTTCCACTTCTACCTCAGCCACCCAATTCCTGCCACTGAATGAAAATACTTAGGACTAAATGAGAACGATAATTTTAAAGAAACAAATTAACTTAAAAATATAGATTATTTACTTAACAGCATGATTGTGGTGAGGGAATTTAAAGAAAGAAAAACTCTGGAATTAGTACAGTAAAACAAAACGGTTAAATAAATTCTAAATTAAATTGGGCTTATACAACTTGAAAATACCACATATTTACATAATTTTACTTGATTTTTCTAAACTCATTTTATCATCATTAATTTAAACTCCATTTTAATATAGAGTACATATTTCAGCATTTAATTTATGAGAATTATTTGTAATTGATTTTAAATGCTGAGGGTTTGATGGCTGAAGAGGTTTTAGGCTTAGACTGTGACCCTTGATGTATTTATGGATACACAATGGATATTTAAAATGATGGTGTCTTATGTCTCTAGGAAGTGTGGAAACTCTTTGCCTTTCACACGTTATTTCAATCCACATGCACATTTAAAAGCATCTAGATTTTTCCTGATGCATAATAAACACTATACATCTAAGTTTTAAAATTTATAAACAAACACTTTTCTCGTTTTAGCAGAAGGAACCAGTTTCCCACTGTTTAATCCTATAGGTTCAATTCTTCCCTCTTAAAAGCCCTTCCAAGGACCTGTGGGGGAATGTGACATCGGTCAGACTGTCAGACAATTTGCCCTTTTATCTCATAGCAGTTCTTGCAATGCATGTGCTGACCAGGATCAGCTTCTCAGCTTGAATAATGGCCACCATTTTAATCGTCTCCCATTTAGACCTTCAATTCTCTGCTTGATTTGCTGATCTAATTATGTTATGTCTATATTCGTTTTGGGTTGGAAGGGTTTTAGTGTGTTTCCTGTTGCTAGGATCAGAGGATGACTGCTGAGCGAGACAGGTTCCGGAGAGGAGGCAGCGTCCTCAGCATCCGTACAAAGTGACGTAACTGGCACTGTTATAGTTGAACGCGTATTCGTAGTCCTCCACGGATGTAACTCGTAGAGACGACCCAGCAGAGCATCTCCTCCTTGTTGCTATCTTAGATGAACCTTTGAGTGTTCGTTCTAAAATTCAAAGAGTGAACTTCTGGGTGATGTACTGTGTGACAGTGAGTTCATTATCACGCCCCCTTTGCTATGGAATGAATGACTTCCTTGGTCTAAGGCGCTGTTATTTAGTATCCCACACCAGTAACTCTGTTAGGACTTGGGTAGCATTGTTGAGGCTAGAAAGAAAAACACCATTGCGGAGTAAGTTTCAGTTGTAGTGAGGATGGGCCATCGCCCCCTTTGTGATAGAGGAGGTCAGTGTGTATAACATGCCACCAATGGGTTCTCTGCTGTCGAAAGTTCAAATGGGAAAGAGAAACACTTGATGATAAGTATCTCATAAGGGGAGGTGATCTCAGGAAGCACAAGTGGAAAAGTGGAGATTGTGAGTGAAGGACAGGTAGAAAGCCAGTAACGGCATGTGCTATAAGGTGGATTACGGCATGGGGATCTGGTCCGTACCACTGGGAGCGTTCTGAGAAACGTGCATCACATTGTCCAATCTGAGCACGGGGAGGCTGGGGCGTTTGTGCTTTGTGCCCCTTTCTCTTTTGTTTGAAGATAGCCCCAGGAGGTAAATTCTTGAATGAAGTGGGATAGTCCCCTGCAGTTTTCAGAAAGAGCCCTAGACAGCTAAGGGGAAGGCAGGAACTTAACGTGAGGCGTGTCATTAAGCCAGGAGTCATAGCAGCAGAAAATTAAAAGGGGGGATGAACTGTGAGGAACATCAACAACGTCTGTCTGTTCCGTGTATTTATTGAAATGAGGCTGCCGCTGCTCAAAGCTTTTTGCAAATCTTCATTCGAAATTGCCCGTAGCCTGTACACCCCTTGGCACAGGCTGTCTCAAGGCGCCAGAAAACGTTTCACACGCACAGCCGGGAGGGATGGGTCTCACTATACCAGAGTAAAGAACGGACAGTGGCTATTGAAAAACCTCTTTACTTGTGTGAAGTTTTCCCCACAAAGGCTATTCTTAAGTCCCTCTGCGTAAAGTGACCAAATGACTGAGATGAACTTTTTTTTTTTTTTTTTTTGGAGGGGGGTGTTAAAAATAGTTAAGTCACTTTTACTCTGGTATGCAATCGTTTTTGTTCCTCTGGAAGTGTTTAAGTTGAACATTTTGCACATAAAGGGACGCATCTGCCTATCTCTTTAGCCATGTATTTCACTTGTGAATTGGGCCTTCAGGATGCAGATTGAATCTAAAAATTAGGAGCCCTAAAATGTTGACGGAGAAAAGTGGGACAAAGGGCTCAGCTATTCTTCGTCAAGCTTTTGCTTACTCTATGATTTTCTGCAGTTAGAATGTGGTATGCCTGGGTGTAGATGTCTTGGAATTTGTTATATGTGGGATTCTTTCAGCTTCCTAGGTCTGTGATTTAGCGGCTGTCATTAACTTTGAGAAATTTTCAGTCATTTTTTTTCTTCAAATATTTCTTCTGTTCCTTTCTTATTTTCTGCTCCTGGTATTTCCATTACAGTTTTGGGGTACGCACTGTCACCCCCTCCCTCCCTTCCCATTTGAGAATTTGCATGTAACTAAGTCAGCCCTCCAAACACACAGATTCTCAAATGTGAATCAAAATTACTCTTTTTGATCCACAGTGGGTTGAATCTGCAGATGTAAAAACCCAGGATACAAAGACTTACTATATATTTGTTGAAAAAGAATCTACAAGTAAGCGGACCTGGACAGTTCAAATCCACGCTGTTCAATGCTCAACTGTAGTTTTAAATGTTCCTACTGATATTGGCTCCAGTCGCGAGCTTCCGCTTTTGGGCTCCTGCTCCGAGTGAGCTGTGATTCTCTGTGTCCACCTGTCCGTCTCGTTGTCAGGGCAGCACTCTGCCCTGCGACCTCATTTCTGTCTGTTCCAAGAAGACTCGTCAGTTTTCAGTTTGTTCAGCCTTTTTCTAGTTGTGAGAATGGAAGTGATGACTTCCAAGCTCTTCACCTGCCATGCTAGGAACCAGAAGTCCTGCTTATAAAATATTTTATGAAGTTATTGAATCTTCATTGTTTTCTCATTCACCAGTGATGGTTCTGGAGAACACAAGACTGAAATAATATGTGACTCAAATAATCTCAGAAAATAAATAAATAAAAATAAAAAAGAGAGAGAATTGCTGAGAACTAAAAGATGAAAGAAAAAGAGATAAAGTAAAAATAGCTAACATCCTCATTATTCTATTTCACTTGTTAGGTTCTATTTTCAGGATGATAAGCTTACGATAAGACATCTAAAATCTTCATCCAATTTGCCAAGTACACCCAGAAATTTAGTGCTCTTGAGAACTTTGTTGAAAAGTTATTTCCCATAATAGAACAATAGATACTCTTCTGCCCATTAAATAAAGGCAGTCCACATTTTTTGTATAGTAATGCCATGTGCTCTACTTAACTACACAATTACTCTCATAAAAATAATCTTACAGCTCATGGTACTTTTTCAGATTTCTGATATTTTTTCTTGGTAATAATAATGAGTAAGTAAATAAATAAAATTGTTTTGATTGAGCAAAATAAGAAAAAATATGTAAGTTTTGATTTTCCATTTTCTTTTTGCAAAATGCGAAAACAGTTGTTATAAATGTTATCATGCTTGGCTCTAGGATTTTTTCACCTACATCATCTGACATCTGCTTCTGCTGAATCCTCCCTTGCATCTGTAAATATGATCACTGCTTTTGAAATTGAAAGAGGATAGTAAAATCAACCAGAGAATTGGTATACAGCCTTCCACTGGGGAGAAGCTAATAGCTATATTTGAGAAGTTCTTATACAGAAAAAAAAAAAATACACCATAGGAGATGATTTATATAACTATAAACTAGATTTAAAAAATCTACCATAATGAAAAGAAACATGTGTAAGGGTATTTGAATGAGAGAAAGTAAATTTTATTCACCCCTGGTTGTTTGGGGAGTTTTCTGAAGCAATTGAAAAGATCCTGTGAGCAGTTTACCCTTTTTTGTAACGTGTGTTTTATGCCATAGCACTGCTATTCACGTCCTTAAAACACACCCTGACTCTGTCCTGTGGAAAACGCTGCTCACTGCGTTTGCTGTGTTCCACACTGGGACCATTTTTTTTTTCTCCTCTATGTGTCAGTCCCTTGAGGACCAGGCACAGACTCCACTATTTCTGTATATCATATCTTTTCACCTCCGTCTGACAACTGAGTTTTGTCCCACACATATCCTGCCAAAGGGGAAGGTCAATAAAGTTATGGAATCGCGATTCTATTTTACATTGTACTTCTACAATGTAAAACATCGACCTACTTGTTTTTCCAACTGAGTTTTTTATTTATCACATTTTATTTTTTGCTTGGATGGAATTTAGATCTCTATAAATGAAGTTAACAAAATAGTCTCAAAATAATAATTACTTTAACCTGTAAAAAGGAACATATGCTGTTTGATACCACTATCAATTTCTTGAGCTAAAGAGAAATAATCTAGAATGAAATATAATTAACTCATTATACTATCTAATAGAGTGATTAGTATACATTATTTTGATAGGGCCAGAGTTTTTTTTATAAACTAAATTTCTTAACAATTGGTCAAAGACAGTTTGTATAATATTTGAAGAATTTGTAGCCTTTACTACTGAAGAAAATTAGAACCCAAAGATGATATCTGTCTGTCCATTTACTGTTTTTGTGGCCTTCAGGGGATTATCAAACATAATAAAATGCATCTTTTTGAAATGTATTTAGGCAATTTATGTTTTCAGTTGTTAAGAAGACAATCTGATGACTTTTTCCAAATAGTATACGATGTACAAAAAGACATTTAAAATGAAAGAAAAAGATGTAACAGTGCTCACTGCTTTGTATTAAACAGAATCCACTCCATGGTTCCTGGAAACATTCTGCTGTGATGGATGTGAACGTGTACTCTTGAGACTCAGGAAGATGAGGAGGTGAGTACATGCTGCTCTTATGACCCAGGTCCTTTCCTTACATTCTTGATTCTTCCTCTGTGCATGGCCCCCCGATCCATTTTCTCTGCTCTAAAATGTACATTTCTTTCAGAGTTCTTGTGAGGATCAAGAATATGTACATAAATTACCTAGTCTAATTATCGGTAGGTACATAATAGATGCTCAAGTGGCAGTGTTACTACTATCATTATTGTTATATTTGCCGTACTTATTTGGCACTTAATTTTTCATTGTCTTAATTTTAGCAAGTCACTATCATCTAATACAATTAATATTGCTTTAAAATATAATTTTTAGAGTTTTATTTGAATGTCAATCATCTAATAATATAAGATCTTCATTCTTAAAACTTTATTTTTATTCAAAGATTCTTTTGTAAGATACCAAGTTGTAATAATTCATCGCTATCAGGAGAGTAGAATCAACACTTTTTCTATCAAATGTATTGGCTCAGAGATCAAGTACAACTTACAGATTTAAATCTAGAATGACAAAATAACAAAACATTTCCCACTATTATTTTGTTACTTATAAAGTTGGCCAAGATTTTAATGTGACAGAATTTTAACTTTGTGCCTCAGCAAAATCCTATACTCAATATTTACTTGAATAAGTGGAAAGAAACAAGGTTTTTATGTTGTTTCAGGTTACTTGAAAATTTGATAGACACATGCTAGATTTATAGAAAAACAAGTGGTATTAAAATGCATATGGAGATCAAATATTGAACATTTACTTTATCACCTTGTTTGTGCATGTTGATGTTAATTTGTGATATGATTTAGAGTATTGTATACCCAACAAAATCAATCAGAAAAATTGCATTTACAGTATGCATTCAAACTAGAAGAAAAAGTTTTCCTTATTCTATGATTTATTTGTAAGAAATAATACAAAATGCTACTGAGAAATATAAAAAGAAAACTTTAATCAATGGGTTTTTGTGAAGAGTAAAATTGTGAAGACAAGATTTTTTAATAAGTGTGTTATAGATTTAAATCACTTCTTACTAATATGCTCTGGAGTCAAACAGCTATTCCCCTCCTCAGATATCCACTTCTTTATTTAATGGGTGTTTGAAAGTTAAGAGGTGTGATGTCATAGCCTCTTTTTATCCAGCCTCACAAACTTCATTCTCCTCAATTTTAAATTTCTATAAATTATACTAATATCTACCAAATACCCAAGCCATCAGCCAAGACGTAGTCTGTATCTGTCTTGCGTTCTTCATGGTGCCTTCTGTGGAGTCACTGAGTCTTATCATACCTGATTCAGAATCGTTCTCCAACCCACTTGTTTCTTTCTGTCTCTGCTGCCAATACATCTAACCAGTTCACCATCGTTTTTTTCCTGTATTACCCTACGGAATTTTAATGATCTCTGCCTCTTGTCTTATTTTTCTCTAATTTATTTTTCTTAATGCCAGCCTTAATGATCTCTCTGGGAAGGAAAATCGATCATGTCATTCTCTTAGTTCATACACTTAATTTTTTTTTTTCAGTGTGAGAATAGAATTCAGACTTCTTAATATGGCTTATAATTCCAGAAATATCTGGCCCTTGCCTACATCTTTGTCACCACCACTTAGCATTGTCATCTATACACTCTAGTTTTAATTATACCGGAATTTTCCATTGCTTGAAGGAAATACTTTTTCCTGCATCCTGGGCTTTGCAATAGTTTCATAACTTTGCTGGATAGAATTCATATGTCATAGAAACCATCCATTTAAAGTGTACAATTTAGTAGCTTTTAGTGTATTCACAGAATTGTATCGTCATCAACGCAATCAATTTAAGAATATTTTCATCACTCTGAGAAGAAACCCCGTACTCATTAGCCGTCATTCCTCCCTCCCCTCCCGACCGCGCTCCCTACAACCCTCGCAACCGCTAATCTAGCCGCCGTCTGTTCCTACCAGCCATTGCGAACGTGTCATATAGGGAATTAAACAATTATGATTTGTGTGTCCTTCCATTTAACATGATGGTTTCAAGGGTCACCTACGTTGTATCGTGAATACGTACTTCATGTCTTTTTATGCCAAACAATATTTCATTGTACAGATATTATAGCGTTTTATTTATCTATTTATCAGTGGATAGACTTTTGGGTGGTTTCCACTTTTTAGCTATTATGAATAGTGCCACTATGAAAATTCATGCATGCGTGTGGACATATGCGTTCAGTCGTCTCGTATGGGTCATTTCCACTGGAACTGCTGGGTCATACGGCTACTCTGTGTGTCACCGTTCAGGAAACTGCTGAGCTCTTTCCCGAAGCTGCCGGGCCACTTTATGTTTCTGTCAGCTGTGATTACACGTTTCAACTTCTCCACGTCTTCGCCAACACTTACAATTTTATTGCCTTTGCAGTGGTTTCTTCTTTCTTCTTCTTTCTTCTTTCTTCTTCTCTTTCTCTTTCTTCTTTTCCTTCTCCTGCTCCTCCTCCTCCTCCTCTCCTTCCTCTTCTTCCTCCTCCTCCTCCCTCCTTCCTCCTTCCCTCCCTCCTTCCTTCCTTCTTTCTTCTTCTTTCTTCTTTCCTGGAATACAATCTCCTGCTCTGCCAGCCTCTTTTTTTTTTTCCCTTTTACAGAGGGCGACAATTCATCCTTCGATTTTTAGTTTAAATGTTACTTCCTTCGGAATTTGTTCCCAACATCTTCAAATGTTAGGTGTCTTTATATTACTCATTGGCACGACACCATGTATTTATCAAAATATATTATAATTAGTAGTGTAACCGTAACCCTAGTCACACTCTAGTTCTATGAAGCAGTATGGCTTTTTATTTTTTATTTTTTTCCTGCTGAATCGAGGGCCTGGAACAATACCTAATACCTGATAAATGCCAGAATAGTTACCAAATGACCAATGGAATGATAATCTGATTCGAAGACCTTTTACCTTTCCCAGACTCAGCAGCCGTAGAGTCCTTTTCCGATGTGTCCCTGCGCTTCTTTCATGCCACATCATCCACAGAGCTCCCCTCTCAACGCCCATCCTCAGCTCCTGCTTCCCATGTCACATCTGTCAAGGGCCCAGCCATTCTCAGAGTAAAGAAGCACTTTCTGATGTATGCGCTTTGGTTGTCAGACATGCCTCACGTGTCTGAAATGCCATCTTTCCAACTCTCCTATCTATAGAATGCTGTTCATTATCCAAGATATGTCTCAATGCCACCTTGCTTTTGAAATGGTCTTGAATGTTTTTCATCCCTCTGGTCTTTAAGCAATGACGGCGTCATGTCTGCACTGTAATTCGCCAGGGTGTTTGAGACAAATGTAAACGTGTCACTTGGGACAAGCATCTTATAGAGGATTTTCACGGCAATGTGGCAGGGGATTAGTTGTGAAGACTGCAGTAAAGAGAGATCCATAGGGCAGGCACTGGGAACCTAGAAGAAGGCAGCAGCAGAGAAACACAGCTCCCCGCTGACCGTCTTCCTCTCGTTAGGGTCGGCGTTTCCCACTTTCACCTTGGTTTTAAAATATTGAATCTTCTATGGCAGACACAGAATGTAATCGTTCTGAATGCATGTGGTAATCAATAAAAACAGAAAATGATAGAAAATAGTCCATAGATAAAAGAAGGCAGAAACAAGACATAAATTGTCACTTTCTCATTCTGAAGGCAGGTGTATTCCGACCTTTATTACATATGTGAGCCAATACTTGAGCGTGCTGCGTGAATTTTAGTAATGACAGAAACTTCTAAGAGCACATTGGCTGTGTTTTATTCATTCTTTGTTTAGTCATTCTTCTCATATTTTATGGCTGAAATAACTTCCTCTTAGATTAAAAATAAATCATTCTTCTTTGATTAAAAGAGTATTAAATCTTTATTTTGTCAGCAGTTTATGCTTATTAGCATATTTGAAATGAAAGGAAGTCATGTGCTCCTTCCTTTGATATTGTAAAACGTAATTAGATTATTTGCTAAGAAATTACTTTTCAGAATTAACTCTCTTCGTGGTTATTATTTTCCCCTTTGGCAGGACTCAACTGATTTTAATGCGCTTCCAATACTTCTGGCAACAATATAAAAATTCCATGGTGGGATGAGTCCATGTTTGCATGAGTAGAACTTTAGAAATTATAGGGACAAATGCATAAATTTCTGAAAATTGAAATTCTAAGAAAAAAAATCTCCCTCTTAAGTTATCTTTTTTATTCATATAGTGCTACAATTCCCGTATGGTATGAAAGGAAGTGGATTTCTATTAGTTTTCTAAACTGCAAGGTGATGCCATGTGTATTGGGACAGTGACAGAGTGATATTGGTGTGTCATAGTAAAGTCGGATCAGGCCAGCTGCTGTGTGCTGGGTCATCTTAATCCTTCCCAGCTGGTACTCGCCCTCCTGGGGAAAGGCGGGTGTAATGTATAAATTTTATCCTTATAAAAACCTCAAATATATATGGACTTTTTTGGTGGCTGTTAAAATAAATCTCCACTGTGACTTCCACACCAAGCCCACTTGACCTGACCAACTCTTGCCTGTTTTTGTCTCTCAGACATATGAGATCCCTTGAGGAAGGACCAATATCGTAACTGTGAAAGAGAAAGGAATCCCTTTTTACTCTTAAATTCATGGACTCTTTTTGGGGTAGAGTAACCAAGCTCGACCCTAAGCCTGCCCAACCCATGCCTAGCCCGGCTCTGAGATGGTGGCAGCCATCCGGGTTGTCCCCGAGGGGACCGTGCTGCAGAAGTCTTCAGGCCCTTGTATGGATATAAGTGTAAACTTGGCTTTAATGGGACAAGCGTTGCAAAGCTGAGAGCACCAAGGTCTCCTCTCCAAAGCTGGAATCAGTCTAAAATTATGGTCTTCTGAATGTCTTCCGTGCATTAACAGCTGGGTTCCAGGTAGCCATGACTATAGAAATAAAGCATCTTCCCGTACATCTTCCTCTCTTGTGCCCCTTTCACTCTCTGAGTCTTCACCGTAATTCAGAATGCATTATGCGAGCATGTAAAAGGTTTTGTGGGTTTGGATGGGAATCAGAAGCAAATCTTAGTGTTATTTACCTTCTCACTTCGATACTTTTTTTGACTGCCAAGCAAAGGTGTGGGTGACATTTGAAGTACGATGAACTGATTTGGAAGAAGCTTTTTTTTTTTTTTTTTTTTTTTTTGCATAACTCTAGAAGCTTTTAAAAGTATGAGTGGGCTTTGCGCAGCAGGTGGTGAATGGCAGCTGTTTGGGCAGAATACGAATGAGAATATCAGACACCTCCATATTATAAAAATTTCAAAAACAAAATATGTTGAGTCTGATGTATGACAATGCATATGGAATTACCTATTACTTTTTAAAAGTTCTCATTATATTTTGTAGTTTTAAATTAATACAAGACTGAAAAATTTAGATAAAATCAACAGTTTAAATTTAAAATTCTAATAAGGCTTTTCATCAATGGCATAATCGTGGTTTTAAATGTTTCAAATTTTATACTTCTTGTTTGTCGTTTTTATTAGGAAAGTCATGGAGAAGGGATATTGTAACTGGAAAAGGTCTAAATTTGAGTTTGGATCTGACTTCTAATCCCCTTTCAACCACTATCACCTTTAAGTAGTTAAAACATGGGTGAATATTTATAATAGGTGTTAGTGTAAAGTCTTGAAAAAGTCAATTTTTGCTTTTTAGCTCAGACATTGATTCATTCATTGAAACTCATTGAGACCCCATTTTGGATGCAAACATTAATGGACCATAATTAGAGTCTTTACTGAGCCTTTCTATAAGGAAGATGATAGGATGTAAAGTAAAAACACAAACAAACAAAGAAAAAACATGAAAAAAACTATAAATAGGTATAGAGGATATCTGCATCAAATTGTGATCAATGCATTTTTAGAATTTAGAGCATTTCCAACAGTTAAAGTGTGAAAAGGAGATCACCGTACTTATCTTGAGAAATGTCTAATATTGCTGCAGAAGAAAGGAGAGAGCCCCATAGAATGGCATGAGCCAGCATCGGGAGGACAGACAGCACTGAGAACGTACAGAGCATGGCACAGTGTTCAGCTCGCAATCAGGGAGTAGCGTTGAGATAAGGCTGGAAAAGAAGGACGGTCCCATCAGTACATTGCCAAAGCAACGTCAACGGTCGTCGAGAAGGCCACAAAATAAAAATAATATTTTCGATGATAAAATAAAAGCGCTTCCCTGTACTACGTAGTGTGAGCCTCGAACGTAGTGGATGTTAAAGCAGTATTAATTGGACGAATATCTTATCTCATTTAATTACCCCAAACAATTCAATGAGATAGGAATAATTATTTTCATTTTACAGATGAGAAAACGTATGACTAAAAACCAATTAGCAAGCTGGGTAAATTCATACAATGAAGTTTTAGAACAGAGATTTAAAGTCAACTTCGTTCTCTTCTAGTTTCAAAGCTCATAACCGTGACACATTCCTGTGAACTTCAGAAAGGAGATTCAGGTGCCGTAATACCTACTGGCTCAAACTCTACTTGTCACTAAAGAACTAGAATGCAAAGCAGAGAAGCCAATTGAGAGAAACGATATACCTTAGTCAGTGCTGGATCTGTTACGAGGATGATTTAATGCGGCGTTGATAATTCACGAATCTGAGGCTGCCTCCCCACTTGAGAGTTAAACTAAACTCTGGGGCAGGGACAGAGAGCTGGATAGGCAATTAGAACAGTCATAATTGTTACAAGAAATTTTCACACTGTCTTCATTAAGTGAATTTGTGTAGATATAAAAGTTTGAGTCACTATTCTGTAAAGATTTCTCCTTATCTCGTCTGTTCCGTCTATTCTTTACTAATTTGTTAGACTCCATCTGGTCTAGGTATATTTAAATCCATTAATTTATTTTAACTCATGACTTTCAAAAGACAATAAAGGATAAATTGAGATGAATACAACCCACAATTAAAAAAAAAAACTAGATACTGCTAAACAGTTAAATATGTTAACATATGAGTATATACCATATATAAGATATACAAATGAGATATCTCGTAAACAATTGTGCAAGCATTGTGATAAATGCATCTGGGAACACGCCCCTCTCCTCAGCCTGGATGTAGTTCATTTTAACTCAGTTACTAAGAACTCAGTACAATGTGACCATCATTCTGCTGACATAGTTCAGATATATTCTGTGTTAAATAGAAGTATGCATATTCCATATTAAATGGGCTGCTCAACCACCTGTATGACTGGGAAAATCTTTTCTTAGACCTAAACACTCAGCTTACAAATGACACACTGAAATACAAACCTATATACCTTTTTTTGACCCCCCTACATTCACTACCTCTTCAAAAAAGTACTTCAGCAATTAGTTTTTTTTTTTTTTTTCTAAACAAACGTATTCTATATATTCATGTGTTTGAACCGCAGTTGATTGCAGGTAACTGAAACCATGGAAAGCAAAACTGTAGATGAGAAAAGACTAAGGCCGTGTGCCCCCTAGAGAGCAAGACAGAATGTCACTCACGGGATGGGAAATGAGTGTTCAAAAAGACAAGGAAAAACATAGGCGTTTACAGGAATGGCACTTCCTTCCTATGTTCATGTCTCTCTCCTCGTTTTCAGAGGTCATAGAATTATTTAAAGTGTTAATCATTCTAACGTGCATGAGAGAGTTGTTCAGACGTTCAAATACGTAGTGTCATGCAAGCTGCTTATAAAGTAGTTTTTACTACGCATTAATCTTTAAATCACAATTTCAGTGGATGTTTCTAGAAATGTCAACCGCTTTTTGGTTTAGATTCACTCCATATCACCAATAGTTGCTAGAGTAATTGACATTTTACTCTCCTGCTTCAAGCTAATGACAGATGGCTTTGTATGTCTATGTATGATGTGAGAAGCGTGTTGCCAGTGTTTCTATCCAAATCAAGTCATAGTCAGGTTTCGTTGGACTTCTGAAAAAAGATGTGTGTCTATTCTTTATTTGCAGTGTTTTTTATTTCCATCCCTAATTGCATCCTGACTCAAGATGCGTGCTTCCTAGAACATTAAATATGGTGGCAGGCACATAGAAATTACGATTTCAATATAGCACTAGTCTCTTTTGTAGGTATATCAGAACTGGTGATAAAACAATAACAAAATGATTAGGTTAGTCAATACTTCAGGCTGACATCTGTCTCAAGAACTCTAAATATGAATATTGATGTCAGGATCAAATACAAGGTTGTATTTTAATTTCCTGTACTCCTCGAATTACGAAACCATAATCAAATATGAGTCTAATGCCTGTTGAAATTAAGGTTAAAATGATGTCTATAAAATGTCATTTGATATTCATTACTAGCACTAATCATTGCCTAACATTTAAAAAGATGGAGAAAGATACTTGATCTGATGAAGTAACTAAAAATTAAGTCTGTTCTTAAATAGGATATACGGCAATATATTTAAATAAGAGAGATTCTATAAATAAGAGCATTAAAATGCCTTTTGTTAATAATAATCTTTTGCATTTGCAAAATGTGCTTTCTTTAAGAGTCTTAAAGTGCTTTTAAAAATATCTTTGTACCGCTTCACGGTAACTCTGTGAAAAATGAAACAGATCTCCTCTCTTAAAAACATCATTGCAAAAAGAATTTTCTCTGTGGGAATAAATGACCAACCATTGAATAAATAGCCTCCCAAAATCTATTGCTACTTTGTCTGCCTCAAAATGTGCAGTTAGATCAATGCTCACATTGAACTTGGCGCTCGTCTGTAATTATCTGATGTATTTGATCAAACTGGGGTATCGTGTTTTAAAAAGGAGTGGTCGATCATGTTTAATTTATCATCAATCCAAGTATTCCCAGCACTTCTTATACGTTTATGACATATAATGGTGGTGAAATAAATAATAACTTGAAATAATATCAGATGATGACTATATAAATGCTGTAAAAGGTGTACACATAAAGCGTTTGGAGGTTTAAAGAAAATGTGTTAGCGCTTGCATTGCTGCATAGCCATCTACCACGAATTTCACCCTGGTTGAGAATCTGGGTAGGACTCCTCCGAGTGCTCTGCTCAGGGTCTCACCAGGCCGAGATCAGTGGTGTGTTTAGAAAAGAGATCTGTTTCATTTTTCACAGAGTTCTTTATCAGGAAATGCAGAAAATTGTTAGCTATTCTTATTTGAAGGGAACAGTGTAGCAATCAGTTGAGCAATTGAGAGAGACTATAATTCTATGATGCTCTTATTAAAATAATTTAATTTTAAGATAAATAGAACAACAGATGTCTGCCACACTATTGTGAATAACAATGCAATTTTGAGCCTGTTAAAATAAATAAACATGGGACATAGCCAACTAAAGAGATGTGTGTTGGTTGCCGCGATTAAAAAAAAATAGTGGTATAAGTTTGATGAGATACAAAGAGATAATCAGCATAAATATAAAACTGACATGATTTATAGTACTTGATTAGTAGAACCGCAGAGAGAACTGTGTTCGTGGTTGACAAACGTAGCATTGACACGCATTTTCTAAAGCCAGTGAACATACAGAGGAGGTGATATAGGGATTACTAATTCTTAGGATTTGTTATCCTATAGGATTGTCCCTTCGTGTCTGCCAGAATGAGAGTATATTAGTGGACATCATCGAAATAAGTTTGTTGTAATTGTTGAGCCATTTCCTGTAATAATTGCTTTTTTAGCCCTGAGGTTGGTTTAAAGGCTTAAATTATGAATATTTCATATTATATATTTTTTCTTTTTCCATGTGCATACCTCATACAAATTAACTTTCTTATAGTCTCACACTGACCTTTACCTTATTGAAAGAAATTAAATTGTAAAATGAAGCAGCTTAGGAAAACCTTTTTCAGAAAATGCCTCTTCTATATCGTTGAGGTTTGAGAAGCCTTTAGCATTTCAAGTCATCAAGCCTATTACAGAATGAAATAGAAACCTAGGCAATTGATAAAAAATTAAAATGTTAAAATATTTTGCTCAGGATGAAAATGAAATAACACTGTTTACAATGTCGGCCTACAGGAGAAGAAAGAGGGCCTGCAACAATTAGCTCTTAATATTTTCAGGATTTGCGGGTGCTTTTCATACCACTGGCATACTTGACATTTCCTTCAGGCTGCTTGAAACTGTTTGAGACAAAGACATTTGATTCTGTAAATATCTGAAAAGTCCTAATTTTTACTTCCAAAAACATATTCTCATATAAAGAAACAAAAAAATCTTAATACCTAAAAACGAAAAGATAATTCTTTGTGTGTGGTTACAAATAACAGACTATTTCTATTTTATTTGAGAGTTTTTCTTAGGGTAGTTTTTAAATCTCTGGTGATTTTTGAAGAAAACAAAACTGCAGGTTGTGCCTCCTAAAATTCTCTGCGACCTTATGAAGCCTGGTGGCACCGATGTCTTATACTAATGAAGGAGAAAAATACGGATTTTCCATGCACCATTTATTTTAAATTCACATAGTATCTTATTTTTAAAACTCTGAAATCGTTTTACATGGGCTTTACTTCCTTTATCTAAACATCCTGATTCAATTTTCATATTAAAGTGTTTGTGAATGTGATGTCATGCATGGAATTAAAAAGAGAAGATCAGTATTTACTTTCGTGCCCAGGATTAATTTTTTGGTGTAAGCCAGGTTTAAAAGGAACATACTTTTAAAGAGAAATTTTATAGATTTTAGGATAATCCTAGTAAATTGCTCCTTAGTTTAGGAAGATGAAGTCTGAGAAATAAAATAACTAAGTCTGTAAAATCACACGAGCCTCAATTGATTTTTCAGGAATTTTCATTTTAAAAGAAGTTTAAATAAATAAATTGAAAGAAAAAAAGAAGTGGAAGGAAGAGTAATAACATACGAAGTTGTAAAATTGTCAAGCTGGTTGACTTCAGTGGTTGTAAAACAAAACTTTCAATTCCATGCCCTGCGACTTGGTTATATACAGCATCTTAATATATGTTCAAAAGTCTTTCTTACTTTAGGAACTTTTCACAGGGATTAATTCCCTGGTCCCCAGAAGCCACTGCCCTACACGCCACCTTAGCCCATCCCCTGCCATTTCTGTCAAACTTTACGTTTCCTCTGGATGATTGTTTTGGTATGATTTTTAATGCTTCTTAATTTTATGTAGTATAATTAAAAAGGATGTATTCATCAAAAACTTGTAAATTTATCATCATGGTGTTACATTTGATATCTGAACCCTTTTTTTTTTTGTTATTACATTGAAGTCAAATCTGGTCTGAATCATCACTTAGGCTTTGAAGAAACTTGAGCAAAATAACCCATTTCATATCTCTACCAAAGAGAAAAATTAACCTCTGTGATGGAGACTTACAATTTAAATTTCCACGTTTTATAATATTAGTTTTAACCAGTATTAGTCATTACAGCATATTTTATACATGAATTAGAATCTTGGAAGCAAGTAGATTTGGCATATATAAAGTATTAAAGAGATGCAATGAGACTTTTATGAAACAAAAGAATAAATCAGCAGCTCCAATTAAGACTTATAAAAATTAATCAACTGAGTATCTAAAAATTAAGGAAGCTGCTGTTTAAAAATGAATTTAAGAGATTAACTCATTTAATATATGGCACATATCCTCAGTATAAAATCTAAAGACAGAACTATCTAAACCTAATATTGTAATATCAAGTATTTATTGAATTAAGTAAGAAATTTTATTATAAAACATATCTTTAAGTATCTTGGTACTTCCAAAAATCTAGACGTCTAGAACCGTGTACATATATATGTGTACGTATATGACTAAAATTTTTATACTGTTGCGAATTATGATTCTTAAATTCAGATACTGTGCCAATAATTTACAATAATTTATTGTAGAACTATTTTTCAATGAAGTTAAATAATTTACTTCATTTGTTATACAAATAAAATTCTCTGAATTCTCATTACTCAAAGCATTACCATTCAGTTAAATGGTATTGTCTTTATCATTTTATATACACAATTAAATTAAATATGGTTGTCTCTAAAATATAGTTTTTTAACTATATTTTTCAACAATTACATATGTATGTGTGTATTCACTACACATATTTATAATATCAGCAAAAAAATTTAAAGGAAAGAATTGAGTTTCATGTTGAATTCTGATTAAGATATGATTTCTGGTCATGCAAACAAGATGACTTTTTTGACAGAATGGTGCTTTTGATACACTCACCTGATATTGTGTTTGACTAGGAGAGAATTCTAATACTTAGTAGGCCCTAATAAATTATTGTTATGTGGTAGATAATTCTACCTTTAGAGATGTATTTTCTGACTCAGGCAGAAAAGGAGGCCCCCTATCTATTCCTTTTCTAAAGACATCAGAGAGTCTGTATGAAAAATAAAATAATAAAGATTAAATAATGCCTTTTCCTTTTTTAGGCAGATGCTGATGGTTGCTAGAATAAACACAATCAATAATATTTACAGTATTCAGGGATTAAAAATGGTTCTTTTCACATGAGTTTTAAAAGCTCAACATGTAGTATTTTATTGATTTCTCTCCAATTATCTATTTATAATTCTAAATTTCTAATAAAAATTGTCAGCAAAGTATAAACATTGTTTTATTTTTCATCTCAAATATTTACCCAAGGATTTGGGTAAATACATGTACTCAGTAGACTGAAGAATAATTATAATTATTATTTAACTATTAAAGATCCAACTATTGACACATCTATATATGTGTATCATAATACTCCAAAACATTTTTTACCTAAAATTCTTGGCAAAATAGCCACTTCGAAAAAAAAATAGAAGAGAAGGAAATATGCCCTAAATTGGCTAGCAGAAAATATATTAAAGGACTCCTTTGCAAGGTTACCATTTTCTTGATGATTTTCTGACTTTTTTAGAGAATATTTATTATATTTTACAATAGATAGACTTAAGAATAACATAGATAAATACAATTTTGTGGGTTAAATCTTGATCTTTCAATGAATTTACTTCATAGTTTCAAATCTAATTTGTCTGATTTTTTGGCTGATATTCATTTATCAATGACTATTGACATCTATTTTTCATTTTTCTTTCAAAAACTTCTAACGCCTCTATATGAAGGGACATTGTGTGAATAGAGTCTGAATGCATTTCTTAAATTTTTATAGCTTTCCTTTAGAAGAATTTTCAAGATTATAATGTTCTAATATTTTTCATTTAGCTAAAATGTCATTATTTATTTTTCTCTGAAGTGCAAAATTATATAAAAGATTTGGTGAGAGCAGTAGCTGTACCGATATTTATTCAAGAAAATCTCATTATTCTCAAATGACATTTGCTTTAATTGTAACCTAGACATTCTTAGGAAATTTTATATATACTTACAAAAAGGGAATAATTTTCATAATCTTGCCCATGCAGTAAAGTTAATTAATCAATACTTGGCACTTTGCAAATACTTTTAAGTTCAGTTATTTTAAGAATACCTTAAATGTTTTATTCCAATATTAAAATGAAAAATTGAAGTTCACAATATTTAAATTACTTTCCTAACATACTGCTCTTGATAAGTGACAGAGCCAGGATTCAAATAAAAATACTCCACATTTGAAAGCCTTGAGTGAAATACTACGCTGCCTTCCTCATAATGCTTCCTCTTCCTTCCATATGATTCCAGAGTCATATATGTTGAACTTCTGTTATTTGCACAGTATGGTAGTCTTGGTATTGCCTTCTGTCTGTGGGCTTCAAGACATCTTCAATTATCTAATTCAATCTAACTATCTTTGAAGACTTTCTATTTTTATGCATATGACTGGCTGAAAAACTGTAAACTGTTTCCTGTCCTTTCTTTTCTTCTATGTATTTGTAAGCTTTCTTACAAAATTGTTCCATACTCTTAGACCAATATCCCATATGAATTTTTAGTCTAAAATGTTCCTTCATTAATCATACTTCATTAATCATAATCAGACAAATTAATCAGCGTCTCTTTTCCTTGCCGAGGCATCAATCGAGAGGTGCTTTGGAGAATATCAGGTGATCTCCTTAGAATCAATGCATGTAGAGAACATGAAGAAGATTAAATTTTAGCAATATTGAGTCCTTATCTTAAAAAAAAAATAAGGTAGGATAAGGATGTTTAGAAGTTAAATACATTTCTGGGAATCAGACATCTGTGTTGGGTGCCCAGACCTCGAGGTGTTGAAGTCACGACTTTCATTACATATTTCTTCAGTCTTTCAGCTGCTGTTCAGCACAGTCTGCACATTTTTATTTGGATTCTTTCACTTCTCCAGTTGTTCATTGTGTTTCCCGTACTTGGCCGCGCTCTCTCCTATACGGAGTCAAGCTCCTTGAAGTCAGACATTGACTTCATTCAAGAAATCCTGGTACGTTTTTGAAGGGTCCTATTGAATATGTCATAAATTAAACAAAATCAGACACTTCTAAAAAGTATTACAAATGCAAAAGCTATGTAGTTGTCCTAAAATAATGCTGTAAAAATCAGCCCATGATTTTTTCTGATGAGGTTAGAAAAGCTTATATTATCCCGTCTGCATATAAAGCAGTCAAACTCTCTCAAAAGAGTCTGCCACAGAAAAAGAAAATATTAATCAGCCAAAGAAAAACTAAAAATCACTGTCTTAGTTGATATTTGAAATGCAGGATACCTTGTTTTCTTATTCATAACAATGTAAGAAATTGATTTAGCTTTAAGATCAGTGGTAAAATGCCTCAAATGATACTTTCTATTCCAATATCTTTCTAAAAGAAGAAAAATGTGTCTATGTCAAATTTGATAACAGAAAGGGTAATCGGTAATCAGCGAGAGCATTTAGTAGTTAAATAAATATGAACTGCATGGATGGAGAAAGTTAAAATGTTTATTAGTATAGGTGATCTATAGTTTTTATATTTTACATTTCAACTAAAATATCATTTGCCAAAGCCAAATTAATGGCATCTTTAAATACAGACATTTATAGATCGTGCAAATACACATCGAATTAAATATTTCCCTAAAGTAGAGATATATATACTTATTAGCGTACTATTATTTGAATAATATGAATTTAATGGTTCAATGAGATTTGAAATAAGAAAATGATCAATGGGAGAATGATTTCTGAATATGAGCCAATGTGACACATGCCAGCGTCTAGGGCCTTGGATAGCTCGGTCCTTCATTTCCTCTTATTTCTAATTTTTACCCCAATTCTAAGAAGTCCAAAATTGAAGGCTAATTGCTCCTGGGATAAACCTTGTCTGGCCATCATTCAAATGCATTAGGATCCCCACTATTTCAGCATCACGTTCTCTTCACAGGTGAGGAGATGATCCATTTAGTCTCAACCTGGAGCATCACCTGGTCACATTTCTGGGACCAGCAGAGGTGTGCTCCATAGAAGTAAGTCCATGCTCCTTCAGGAGTGAGCAGGAATGTGGACCCCATTTCTGGTTACCAACCTAGGTTATGTTTAACCTGGATGTTCTGGAGAGATGGGTGCGTCTTCTCTTAAAGTGCCTGTTGCCAGCTTAGAACTAGAAGTGACACATTACTCCTCCTGAGCTAGGAATCGTAACCCAAGAACAGATAATCATCCTCTTCCACACTCTCTGAGGCTGCGATAGTCTCCATCATTAGGAAAATGTTGTTGAATAGATATCTGAGCATTAGTTGTTTACATCTGGAAAAGAAGTCCAAACTAGATATTTGGTTAAACTGTTGCCCATTTTTCAAAAGCTTAACTTTAACTTTACATTGTTATAAAACATTGTTATTACTTCTTTACTGCCCTTTAATTAAGTAACACATTTTTCTGATTACAAACGCAATGAAGTCAAATGGAATGCTTCTGAGAACATATTGGCAGATACATTGTTAGAATAAAAGTTTTGATTTACATTCTTAAAAATCCTTTCTCACGGTAGATTTTATTTTAAAAGATGTACGCATTTGTTAACATAAATGCTACTGTCTTTGAAGCAGATGTACAAGCTTGCCACCAAAATGAGCAAAATTCATTTTCTTTATAACCAAATGGCAACATCCGATTTCACATCTTGGAATTCATTATAGGTAAACGAACGTGATCGTCTCCTCAGATTGGTTGGTCTCTGAGGTCTTGCTTCTATCAAGCCTAAATAGATGTCGGATTTCAGAAAACGTGTGTAACTGTCTTGTTCCATCAGCTGATACACTCTGCTCTGTGCAGCGTCAAAACTTTGGAGGGTGGGCTGGGTCATGCTCTTAGCAATGAGTTCCTTGGTATGAAAATCGAGGTTAACCTGGATAGTGATTAAAAAATAAAAAGGTATAATTATGGCCAACCTACAGAAGTAAACATCTGTGAGACACAGGCGGTCCAGGGTTGCAGGTAGCAGGCGGCACAGTGCACCTGGGCACGTGGCTGCTGTTCCTGTCCTGTGTCTGGGCGTCCACGCTCTGCTCCGGGCTGGTGCTCTGTGTGGCTCTTCTCTGCCTGTGTCCTGGTCCTTCCCGCTCTCAGCTACTTTACAACAGTGGAATATTGCAGTGGTAACTATCACAGGGATCATTAGGTTCGACTCATTTTCAAAGTGGAAACTAAACTTCATAGAAATTAGGTAATTTTTAGTGACAGCGAACACTAAAGTTTGGGGCATATTTGGGATTTCAATGTGGGGCTTTTGTTTTATCACAGTGCTTTTTTATTTTTTATTGTATATTAAGATGCTCCCCTAGAACCAAATGCATGCAGAAAAGGAATATCTTTTAAAGATATAAAATCCTTTAATGCTTTTTATCAAAGCACTGCTGATATATTTGGTTCTGATGGAGGTGAGTTCCCAGGTAGGGCCTTTCCTTGTTTTTTGTCTGTGCAGTGGGTTGGCCTTGAGGAAAACAGAATAATACATGGAAACAGAAAACAAATTGAAACATATGGAAATGAGGAAAGCAATAACCATTTCTTGGGGAATGATATCCATATAGACAATGTTACCTCATGGACAGTATGAATTTGCAGTCAAACGGAGCTCTTAGCAGTGATAGACTACCAGTTCTAGCATTTCCGTGAAGAAACACTATCTATCGAACACAGAATGTGAAACATAGAAACTCTGTTTATTCATATTTGAGGATAGTCAGGTAATATTGGCTGGTTTTATAGCCATTTTAGCAATTGTATCACACAATTATCTCACACTGAGCTTGCAGTCAAAGAAAATCGGAATTGTGTTTTCATTTGAGCCATTGCCAAATTATGTTTCCCTCATCTCTCTATTATGAAAAAAATTTTTTAGTCTATTTTAAGGTGGAGAAATAATCATTTCAGGACAAATAAAACTTCGTATATTGTTGATGAGCTAATATGAAAATGGTACATGGTATAAACTTGTTGATTTCTTTTGCTTTTATCACTTACCGAAATCTTTCGTTTCTATGAGAGGTTGCTTATGTTAAGATGATAATTGTGTTCACTCTCGGTCTAGAATAAAAATAACTCTGAGGAGTGACTTCTGTTATACTTTCCTTTTCCATGGCAATGTCTTACAATGCATTCTGTTTGTATGGACAAATCTGTAAACACCCATCATGCTTCAACAAAACCGTACCTTTCTGGTGAGATGTACGGGGCTACCCATCTTTCAAATGTTTTTCAGACAGTTGTAAAATTTCACAATTATCTTTACCTCTTGTGGCGCATCACTCTGGATAAATTTTTCATATATCGCTTTTGCTTTCTGGATAATTTGTTGAGGATTTTTGCTTTTCTTGAAGTCTTCGCAGGCTATCCAAAATTCAATGTTTTCCTCACTGAATTCAGTTTTAAGAAATCTGGTAAAAGTCTCCAATCCAGCTACCAAGAAAAGAAACGATATATTTTAACTATAAAATATTAATGCTGAGAAAGTGTACTGCTTAATAGTAAAGTATAACGAATTATTAACAGAACAGCTGTGTCTTCTCTAGAATGCTGTATAGCGGCCCACATCTTGCACAATATACGAGGGACTTCATAGAAATTAGCTGTTATCTTCATAGCTGTGAAAGGAAGTGGGATTTCTGTTGAAACAAGGCAGGTATACGTAACTCTGAAGAAAAAGGACCCCTACTTTGGACCTTTTTCTGGGTCTCTTTCAGCCGTGCCTCTACCTGGTGTGTGTGTGTGTGTGTGTGTGTGTGTGTGTGTGTGTGTGTGTGTGTGTGTGTAGGGGGGAGGAGGTTATTCTATAGAGATAAGAAGCCATTCTACCTGGAACTCCCCCTGCCACACACACCTTTGCTTCTAGAAAATGCTCTGGTTCTCAGGCTACTGGAATTCCCTGTTCACAAGCTCTGTTTCCAGGGTTTGTCTGCTCAACTCGTTTTCACTTATATTCATTTCTCATATTCACTGCCCTTGAGAACTATTTCTCGTGGTCAGTGGTTATTTCTAATATAAAATGTTTAACACAGAATGAAGTAAGAAGAATAAATCTCTGTTGGTACGATTATGATAATATCTAAGGGATTTCACATTTATAACATGTTTAGAGGTTTCGAGGCCAGAGTGCCGTCTATACCCCTCACCACATTTACTGTTTACAGGGCTGCCTGGTATGTGTTCTCAATTCATGTCCATAGATGAGTGAATTGGATTTTAGTTACATACAGTTGCTCCAGGTCTCGCTTTTGAAACCAACAAAAAGTTGTAGACATGTATCTTTCTCAGGAAGGCAGGACTTTGTGTGTTAAGCAGAGTAACAGCCCTCCAAAGATGCCCATGACCTAATCCCCAGAACTTGTGAAGATGTCACCTTACAGGAAGGAAAAAAAAGAGCCTTGCTGACGTGATTGTGGTTAATGACCTTGAGAAGGAGAGAGTCCTGGGCTATCCAGGTGGACCCAGTCTAATCACACACATCCTTTAAAGGGGAGGAGGAAGGCAGAAGTGGGCCACAGAGATGTAACACAAAAGGGGCTTTTGCTGACCTTGTAGAGGGAAGAAGGTGGCCACGAACCTAGGGATGTGTGAGGTCTAGAAGGTGGGAATGGCCCTCAGCTTAGAACCAGCCAGAGAATGGAGATGTTGGTCCACAGCTTCGAAGAACTGAATTCCGCCAAGAACTCAAATAAATATGTAAAGGTTTTCTCTTAGACCCTGTGGGAAGGGCACCAGCTTGCTAACACCTTCATTTTCCCCATGACACCTATACTGTACTTCTGGCCTATAGGACAGTAAGATAATCAATTTGTGTTGTCACTAAATTTGTCATAAATTGTTACAGCAGGAATAGCAAACTAATACAATCCTCGAATTATGCTTTACATATCACCATTCATTCTCCTTGTCCTGTTCATCATGAAGCATTGCATATATTACATTTTGAGCAATCTTTTGAACAAATTAGAGACCCAGGAGTTTAATGTTTAAGATAGCAGTAGTCAGAAATGAAGTGACCCTCTGCAGACATTCCCTGAGTATCAGAGCATGAAGTGACTCCAACCACCACCGTGACAAAAGTGTTTTCACTGGGGTAAAGGGAGATTCTGCCATTTCTCTTCCTCAGTAAATCGACCCTGAGTCCCTGATATTAATGGTTAAATGTGAAGAAACTAAGAAGGAGGCAAAGGTCAGGCTCAGCAGGAATTCGAGAAGGCGTCGTGACAGTGGCAGCCACTCAGAGCGTGTCTACTGTCATTAGGTGCTGGCGAGATAATTCCTGGTCAAACACGACCGTCTTAAGGAGGCCTTAGAGCTAAGCGGTTCCTGAATGAGTCAACAAATTCTAATCTCTGAGAAAAAGGAAGTATGATCAGTGCGAGTGATATTTAACCACTCATTTTTTAATTTATCTAGCTCATTGTTGGATTTTCAAGATTCACTTGCCATGCTGAGTAGTCGTGTGGTTGTTCTAAGAATGTAGCAGGGAAATATGAATGGGCAATATTTCTTTGGAGGATTTTCCCCAAATACCTGAGAATGTATATACTTCAAAGTTAATGATCTATCTGTGTTTCTAGTAGATTTAAACCAAAATAGCTGCCCACGTGAGCGGCGGGGCGTCCGGCATGCTGGTTGTACCAGGGCTGCCAGCGCTCGTGGGATGGTTGGTTTATAGTGTGTTCCTGTTCGACTTTTCTTTCTCACAATTCTTTTCACCCACCAGACCTCCGGACCTGAATTTGACCAAGCAGACGGAGTCGCTATAATAATGATTGAGTCACTATAATGATTCGAGATTACATTCCCTTAATTTGACTACAGGCTGGCAACAACTTGAACCTGTCTTCCTTTTCTATTTACGTGACCGGAAAGGTGGCTTTGCTGCATGGTCTCTGGTTTTATTTTTGGTCTCTCCCCGCCCGCTTTTCTTCTTCGTCTTCTAGACTGCTTTTGGAAGGAAACAAAAGACTAAGGCAAAAGAAACCTTTCAACCCCTAATTCGAAACTGAAGTAGAATTTGAAATGTGCACAATATTTAGGCTTGTAAAAGCAAACCCATAACAGAAACAGCAATCTGGAGACCAGCTGGCTCGACCCAAACTTCAGGCATTTCTGTTTTTGAGCCCCAGCCTCGGGCCAGGACTTAAAAAAAAAAAACACTGAGAACTTTCCTCTTGACAAATTTTCAGTGTAATTAAAAACCACTGCTTGGCACCTGTACGTCCTTCCTCTTTCAAATTTCTAAAATACTTGTCCTTTTCATCCTTGTAATAGCTTCTACTCTTACTGACTTCAATTCTAATATATATATATATATATATATATATATTAGATACACATTAGATACACATACATATGCACATCTACATATATATGTATATACACACATATGTATATATATTATTTATTTATTTATATGTATGTATTCTCTCAATGATCTCTAATAATTGTCTTCAGAACCGATAGCTTCTTTATATTTTTAAATAGAATTCTGAAATTTCTTATTTGCTTGGTAGCTGCTGTAAAAGAGATTTCTGAAAAGGATTTCACGGCTAGAAATTAGGGAACACATTGGAAGCAAAACAACAAAACGATGGTGAGAACATTTTTGGGCGACCCTAATTTACATATATAAAAAAGGAGTTACGTGGGAACGAGCGCTCTGCTGACATTGGACAGTACACTGTCGGGTGTCCTCACTCTGCTGATGACACGGGCCCTGCCTCCTCCCCGTCTGCAGTCAGAGGCACTTTAGCTCCTGCTTGTTCCTCTGTCACTATTTAAAGGGAAACTGAAGCCAAGTTAGCAAAATACAATGCCTGCTGTCTTACAATGGGAGAACAGTCTGTCCCGGTCTGTTCAAGCTGCGTTGGAAAGAAGAAAATAAAGTTATATTTTTCGGGGTTTATGAACAAAGTTACTTTGACCCCAGTGAAGGGAAAACTTTATTTCAATTTATTCTCCTCATATATCATGTATAAACACATGTTAAAATACCAAATTATCCCTAAAGTGAGTTAATTACTAATTGTTACAATTTTAGGAGGATACAGCTATTACTTTTCTGATTAATAAATCTCAATTATAATAAAATGTTATATACCGACACTTAAAAGGGATTGTCCCTATGCCAGACAACTGAAAATTTTCCTTACTTGTTCAAAATAACTTACTCCATCTATGTTTAAAAATTTTATGAAATGCCTAGTGTCAACCTGAAGACTGTATTACATACTAAAAATGCAGTACTAATTACAGTAGTGAGTTCTGAGTGTTTCGAGGTCTTGGCGCATCATTAGATGCCTTTTATCAACGCAGTTTCATTTAATTTTCACAGCAGTCCTATGGAGTATTAAGTTCTGTTATACTCATTTGTACAGATGAAAAAAAAATGAGGTTTAAAGAGTTAAACTGTCTTAAATCTTACAGTTGAGAAAAGATAGCCCTGGGGTTTGAACCCAAGTTTTTTGTGTCTAAAATCATAAAAACTTTACCACTAAACTGCCATCAAATAGCAAAGTCCCCGCTATTGGGGAATGTGGTGTGAAGAGGCAGGGGCTAAGGAAGGACTGTTACTCTGTGTGGGGCAGAGGAGGAAGTTCGACTCACATGGAATTCAAATAGAAGCCTTCCAGAAAATAACATGAATGTTCCTTAAAATATAATTCTTCACTAGGTCCCAAAGCATGGATACAAACTGTGTGCTGGCCGTCATTCTCTGGAATATCATGCAATAATAGCCCTTTGTCACCATGGTTTGTTGTGAGCTTGGTACAGACATTCAAAACAAAATCACGACACTAGTATCAGGAAAAGTTCTGTCTGCTAAAAATACTCCCAATGAGTTAATTAGAGTGGATTTTGTTGGCATAATATGAATACAATAGGGAAGTAGAAATACTGATTCCAGAAGGGAATTAATGATGAATGGGAAAGTGGTTCACTTGTTTAAAAGTTGAAGTAAATGACTTTTAAAAAAGTAATATACAGTGTTGTGCACGGTTATCCCAGCTCATTAGTTACTTCCTGTTTCTCTTCACGCTGGGCAGCTGCACTAAGTCATGTCACAGTGGCACCATTTCTCACGCATGGCAGTCACTTGCTAAACTGTCTTTTAGAAGGCAGCAGTGGTGAATGCAGCTGCCAGAACGATGCTCGCTAGAACCTGAGATTAGAATTCACACTGGAAGAAGTTGGCTCAATGTGTCATACAAATATGAAGTGCTTGCAATCGCATGTTTCTAAATTGAAACTCTGGCATCTGTTGGGGTATTTTTCTGATGCCAAGAAACCAAATGAAACAAAAGTCCTGTAACTCCGAAGTTGGAAACCCACGTACAGTATCATATCCTAAATTCTAGCTTGAGTTGTTTCTACTTTAACATTTGGCTTCATGGCTCTTGACTTGCCACAGAATATTATGGTTAATTTTGCAATAATGATTTATTTGTGCTACTCATTTATAATTTAAGCTGAATTTTACTTATTTTTACCCTTTAGATAGAGTAAGGAATTGGGTGTTTATTATGGGTCAGCTTGATTCAGTAATTTAACTTTACAGAAAACTGGAATCCTTTATCTTGCAGAAAATTGTAACTGAAAATTGAGAAGAGCAACTTGAAAAAGCACTAGGTAAAAAGTGTGAGGGTAAAGTATTCATTTCCTTCCCCCAAAGAAAAGTATACAGTTCCTTTCAGCCTTTACTCGAAGTCAGTAATGAGGATTTCTCACAGTACCGTCAGTTCACATTTTTAAATCAAAGAGGTGCAACGACTTATATACTCTATTTTTGTTTTACTTATTTTGGATTATTCTCAGCATTAAGCTTAGTGGAACCACAATTCAGGATGCAAAAAGTCCAAGCAAATGGTTATTAATAAAAATGGTTACAAATAGTATACGTAACAAGACTACAAGAAAGGGCGCATGGGAAAACAAAGTTATGTAGCACTCAGAAAACGTTCTCACTGATAGAGACGCCCGTCACAGGGGACATCACCCCCTTCACATCTCCGGTTATCAGCTGTGTGAAGCAGTTAGAATCGTTCTGTCTATCCTCAGATGCAATCCCACCTTCTAGGCGTGTGCCTCTAGAACACTGAAAGACTTCCGATAAATTTCCCAGCAACTAGAGAAGTTCAGATGCTAACCTGGTATCTTCTCGCAAATCTTGCTTCCCACCTCTATTTCTCATCTATAAAAGCTATGATCTTCCTTTTAATAAAATCTGGGTATCTCTCGCTTATCCTTCTTCTTCATCTTCTATGTCATCATCATTTCACTTTGCAAGATGAGTACACATTCGATCATCCACCATGATCATCAATTTCTTTCCCAAACAGCCCTTCCCTTGAGGTTAACTTTTATATTTGTAACAGCCTTGTAGGTAGATGATATTGCATGCAGAGAATTCTCTCTCTAGCCATCAGAGTTAGCTTTCTGAAAAATCTTCCAAAGTTTGTGCCCAACTTAATTTTCCAGTGTGTCTGCCTACTACTTTTTGCCTCGGGGAAAGTGAACTGCTTGCTTTTCAAGGTTGAATCAAAATCTCTTATTCTTCTAGCCCTTTCATACCTTTTTCTCTGCTCAGGAATTACCTTCCCTTCTGCCTGTTAAAAACTTGCACCTACTGACAGAATCCCTTTTAATGATTTTTCTTAAACCTACAAGATACATTACAAATTTTACAGTATTTTTAAAGTACTTAGTTTTCAGAAGTATATATTATTCACAAAATTATTGTACTTTCTAAGATGTCTTACACAGAACCTTATACATATTTATATAAACACACATGTATGTGTGAGTATGATATACATGTACATAATTTTATTGATATTACTTGATTTGCTAACTTTATGTGGATAGCATTTACTTTCATAAAGCCAATTAGTGAAAACACTAATGACTAAATTTGAAATTGGTATTATGAATGATAGTTACATTCTAGTGTTGGTTTTTATTTATGCTTTTTAAAAATTAACGGCATTTAGAAATTATTAATTGATATATATGTAATTGAATTATAGCTTTTTATGATTCATTTTGCAACTTCAGGCAGATTTGTCAATAAACAGGAATGGCAGAAAAAATATTCTAATATCTGCATAGAAACAAATAAGGAACAGCAATGAAACTATTGAGGGATTTCACTGTGTTAAAATTTACTAAATAACATGTTCCAGCTCATTTAAAAAATTTTCACTTTAGAATAGATTTAGATTTTAGAAAAGTTATGAAGAAAGTACAGTTTCTATATATCCTCTATCCAGTTCTCGCCTATTCTTAAATAATGGCACATTTTAATTATTTAAAGTCCATACTTTGTTCAAATTTCCTTGAATTTTACCTTCAATGTTTTTTAAAAAAAAATTTAAAAGAGTGAAATTACATTTCAATAATAAAATGTGAATAAAGTAGTGGAAATACCAAACCACTTCTTGAATTCTTCGGTTTCTACAGGATACAGCAAAACCAGGCCCTTTCTATTTTAGTATCATCTGTCTATCGTCTGTCATCCTAAGCTACCCTTTTTCAAATATTGTTTCTCAATAAATAATTATTATTTTTTTAGTTCCCTGAATGCATTGCATTGGTTGATGCCTCACGCCCGTGTTGGCTCTCTGCTTGGATGGCCTCTTTTTCTCCTTGCCCAGCGAGTGAATTTTGATCAATCCCCTAAAATCTAGAGTGAGGACCTTCTTCTCTGTAGCTGTATTTCTAAAGATGCTAATAATCAGTCCCCAGTGATTTTAATATTAGCCATTTTTGTCAAATTGAATACTCAAATTTCTATTCTGTTTTGTTTGATTAATCACTTCATTGCTCATTCAACTAAATTTAATACAATTTTCATTTCAAATTTAATACGATTTTCACGTATGTCTCATGACATAGAGAATTTGAGAAACATTTAACCAAAGGAAAATTCTTTAAAATTTGTAGATAGAGCAAGTTTTTTTTGGATGTGTGTGTGTGTGTGTGTGTGTGTGTATGCACACAAGTATAATTTTTTTTCCTATATATAGTCAATTCAGTAGAAATGAAGTGTAACCACGACATATTTCTAGCTGATTTTTTAAGCTTTATGATTTAATATTACAGTAAGCTTTGCAATTAAAATAATTAGATTTTTTAAGGATTGATTAAGAGAATCCTAGCCACATTTTTTTTGTGAATTCAATACAATTTAATTAGCACTTTGATCTCAAGCGCTGATTATAACATTCAAGTAGGTCAATGCTGATATTCCGTTATTTGTGTCACCCCCTCCTGATTCAAATTTATGCTATTTTATAGCTCTTTAATATTTCCACCAGTAGAGAAAAGAGAGGGCAGTGGATTCTTCTTTTTTTTCCTGTTTCGTTTTGACCAAAACCAGCACAATTACAGACTGCCAGGGGAGGGTTTTCTGTAAGACTAATTACCCTTGCTAAATCATTCTTTCTCAATGGGTTGTGGGAGCATGATGACATTATTATGTACTGATTGATTAAAGAAATAAATTCATCTTATATATTTACTTCCATTGAAATCAAACCCTGTAAATGATGTTTCCAGTTGGGAGTAAACTGGAAAACAGAAAAAAATAAATAAATTTTAAATTATTGATAATTATTTTTCATAATAGCAGTAACTTTTTACATTTGTGCAAATGGTTATTGGTTTCTTATTCATCATTTAATTTAACCCTGATAGGAATCTGTGTCCACTGGAGCTAAAGACCTCATTATCTCCCATTTACAGTAGAAGAAGCTGAAAGTCAGATCAGGAAACTGAACAATTATGTTGTAGAACAGACACACAATTCAAATCTGAAAGGAACCCGGACTAAATCTTTCCTAGTAACAAATTTGGTTATATTACTTGAACACTTAACATTTACCAGGTGATATGCTGCATTTGGGGGTCCACAGCTGTAAACACATCTGCTTCCTTATAATAAAGCCAAGTTGTAAAAAATGTGAATTCCATTCCCCCTTTCCTCTTGCTCTGACTGGTAAAGAAACTGAAGGTCTGGGATGTGTCAAAACATTGGAAATAATAGGTTTTAAGAAGGCAAATTTGGGAGGCATGAATAATGGAGGGAAGTTTTACACAAGTTGCTCTAATTAGCCTTAAGAACTAATAAATACTTGAACCAAAACAGAGGTGGCTGAATTAGTGAGGATGGGACAGAGTTGACATATATTTAGCAAGAATTTTAACAGTAGGTAAGAAATAATTAGACATTGAAAACTAAGAGAGAGTGGATGAGGAAAGCTATTTATATGATTCTTCTCGAAAATAGGGAGCGATTGAATATTAAGATGAAATAAGGAGAAAGGAGTAACAAGTTATATTTCCTCCACTTAAGTTTTCTTATTAGCACCCTGAATTTCCATTGATTAATTACGTCCTTGCCTACATTTAAGCCTTGATGTCTCTATCTATATTTTTCTTCTCTGAGTCAATATTATAATTCAGAAGCAGAATCCATTTTCTTTAGATTAGGAAAAGTTTTCAGGGATGATCTACAGAAACAGGATACTTGTGTCAGTAAATTCAGGGGAACATGAACTGGCCACCAAAACCCAATAGAGGGATAGACCGTGAAGGAGGATAAAAAATACGGAAAATGAGGACAGACAAGAAATGTTGGCGTTTCATCAGGTAAAGGATAGAGTTTGAGGCTGAATTGCAGGCACTTCCCTCCCAGCTGCCACAGCAATAGGAACCCTGTCTTCCAGGAGACACCTCAGAATGTGAGCCCCGATTAGCAATGCCGTAAACAGTACTTAGAGCAGTCAGTCTGGCTTGGTTCGTCTTGGCATGTCCTGGGGAATTACTGGGAAGATTTTTGTTTTGATAAATGAGAAAGAATAGGAAAATGTTGGGATGCGAACGACAGCTTTGGACTGGAGGAAGTGTGGCTGTTTGGTGATGATACATGGTTGCTTCTTAAGCAGAGTCTACCTCAGTCAGAGTGGAAAACAGAGAACACTGTGCTTGCCCAGCCCAGCCCCGCGCTTACTTAGTTCAACTTTTCAGTTTCGCTATCTGAAAGAAATCATGGACTGAATAAAGACCAAAAAAGCTCACGAATCTGCTACCTCATGTAAGTTGACCCTAAAGCCTGCGCTCTAACATGCTTCATCATAGTGTAGGACCCTCAGACAAGCCTCCGTATTTGTCTCTACCTTCTACCTCATCTACAAAGTTCCACTTTAAAATACCCACCGGATTCTCAACTTTTCTACTAAGTTCTGCTTTAAAAATAGATGATTGGTCTGAAGAGTAAAACATTTATAATATTAAAACAACAACAACAACAACAACAACAATGTATTTCCTTAGGGTTTTTTGAATGTCTATCAAAAGAATGACCTTTAGCTCACTTAACAGCAAAAATAACACGGATTATGTGGGATTTAATAAAGCCAAAGGTCTCATTTAAAAAATCAAGAAATATTAAAAACTTAAAACTATTAAGTACAGCATAAAGAAATGATGTTTCCACTACAATAAGTAATTCTTAATAAAATGAGACTATTTAAAAAATATATTTTCCATTAGTTACAGATTCTATTATTTCGTTATTCTGTTGACCGGAAACTCAGATTGCAGTAAACTACCAATCAGCCTAAATTTTTAAAGACAGCCTCTGTTGTACGTTTACATGCATACTTTGTACAATTTTACATCAAGGAATAAAATGTTTGGGAAAAATGCCACCAACCTTTATGGGAAAGCAGTTTGTCAAATGATTCACCCCATATCACTGCTTCTTCAGGGGAGACTCTGTTTAAGAAATAAACGTTTTATAAGGGAGCATGCAGAAAGTCTGTTTATGGATCTGCTCTAACATATGCCATAACACTGCTCTTTTCCCAAATTTCACAGTTTCTCTTTTAATTATTACATAATGAAAGTTCTTTTTACATCGGAAACTTCAAAAACTGGCCAACTTTCTTTTCAAATTGGCCTTTGATTATTTTCTAATAAAAAATTAATCTTGTGTTAGGTTAAAACAAAGGAAAAAAAATCAAGTGAATTATCTTTCTTAATTCAGCGAATAAAACTAAGCTGACGATATCTTTCAAACTTTTTTTAAAACTGCAATTTCCTTGAAGCTCTTACCACAATATGCAGATTTTTTTTTTTTAAAACAGATACAGGAAGTGTGACTAATGATGTTTTAAAGGGATAGAAACTATAAACAGTTTTAATACCGCAAATATTTTAGCAATGGTGATAATTTAGTGAGTTGAATATATTTGCCGTAGGTCTTTTACTGATCATATCTCAAATTTGGAAGAATGTGTATTGTACAATTATTTAAGGCAATCCCGTTTCCTGTCTGAATTAAAGAAATGGCTAAACATTACAAAAATTTCTCTTTGTGCTTTACTTGCTATTATACCTACGGCATTTTTTTTTTAAACTACTGTATGACAATTTTACATTGTGAAGACTCAATGAATATTTTATTAGTTTAATAAGGAGTAAAATATATCATTTAAAATTGACAGGTCTATAATTTTAAAAGAGCACCTTTAAATTTTTATAAGATTATCCAGTTCAAGCCATTAAAATGGTTAAATTTTATGGAATATTCTTATTTTTTTGAAATGAGACCTCTAACCTTCCTTATATTGCAGTGTAATTTCCAATAAAATGAAATCCCTAATTTCCTCTTTCTTAAATCTTTAAGGATAGAGTCAGCAAAATCTCCCGTAAGTATTTAAAAGTTATTCACCTTGTTTCTTTGGCCAAGTGCCCATATCTACCCGTCTGGGTCTCCTCATGGAACTCGGGTTTCTGCAGGAGAAGACTTAGCCGGTTTCTTTTTTCCTTAGTTCTGCAATGAGAAGGTGTTAGCTGCAGGAAAATGTGGGTGACACTTAGCATCTCTCCTTTGACGGTCCGTTTGTAACTGGCAATCTCTTAAACACCCCTTTTCACCCACCTTTCACCCCGATGCACTCACAATGGTTTTCTAAAAGAATTTCATTAAAATAGTGTGTCCATGGAAGAATTACGAGAGCATATGTGAAATATATTTGGTTTTTCCTCAGTGACTGCAAAGTATTTAAGATTCTATTTTGATAACTGTTGTTATTAGTTCTGTGTGGTTAAAATTGTTGCACTTTTTAAAGAACGAACGCACTTTAGGTTTAACAATTATTTATTCCTAATAAATAGACTTAAAAATTTAAGAGCACAATCTATATTTTCAACCAGATATTTTAAAAACAAGGACTGATAAATATGCATCAAGGATGTTTTTAAAAGTATAAGTAAGATTTTAATAATTACAATTTTACCTGATTTTGGCTCCTTTGCTTGTTTCTTCTTTTGCCAAACCATGCATTAGCCTGAAAAAAGTTTTTTCTTTTGATTCACACATATTTAATGGAGAAAAGAAAATCAATGATACTTCCATCTTCTCTCTCTAAAAAGAAGAGATGTCTAATTTATTACATCCTTCACTTGTTAATGCTATCCCGTGGTTATACATGGTAGAACAAAAAGTTATCTCAACTCTGTCAGCAATGCTTAAAATTAAAAACAAAACAAAACAAAACAAAACAAAAGGTTCTGAGAGCTGTGTTTCTGCCTCTGTAGAGCCAGAAAAGTGTAGAACTGAGGAACTAAAGTACAACTCAGTCCTGAGTTGTTTAGGGAAATGATAATACAAATTTGCACAATGACTCTTGGTCTCTGAGATAAAGACTAGTATTACCACAGTCAACTTCTCCTTTACTCTGTGCAATCAGAATGGTGCGTTAATAGACTCAAATGACGCTGTCATTTCCTCCAGGGACTTCTCGAAAAGTTCTTCAATGCGCATGGCGATGTGCTATGGCAAAGTGCTACTTAGAAGTGTTTAGGAGATGTTCTCCCTTGTCCTTAAAAAAGTACATTTATTTAGGTTCCATTGAATTAAGAAAATTAACATTTAATTGGCATTGTGCCCTATAATGCTATTTGTGTTTGCTTAACATAAAGTATCGAAATGATGATAGAGATCATAGTATTTCGTAGTTGAAAGGGAGAGTAAAAAACATTTAATCCAATAATGTTTAATTACAGGTTCATTTATGAAATTTTACCAGTCCATGTTCAAAATAAGAAAGAAAAAAGATCTGTAATTTGCCTATTTTATTGTTAAAATGTTTTTTTTTAATTAAATATTTCAACAAGTGAGGCAGTTTGCATGTTAGCTCATTTTAAGTCCTTATGAAAAAAAGAAATGGCAGCTCTAAGTTGGTTTGGCTTCTTCCACTTTTGAACTGCTTCATGATACCCACAAATCTAAGAGATGCTGAATAAGTCCATAACTCATTTTACGGAAAAAGGAACCAAGGGTTATAAATATAAGTGCTTTATTCTTCTAAAGTCCCAGAGGTCAGTGGAAAAGATGATCTGGAATTACAGATCACCGGTTGTAGATACTTTAGTTCCTCTAAAATTGTACATTATAAAAAGCAAGTTAACAAATCTAAAAGAAAGCTCATTTTATTTCCAGTCTTTTCAAGTTATTGATTTTAAGAAAAAAGTCGTCAGGGGTCACAGCTAGAGGCTCAAAAACATTTGCAGAATTGAAATGAAAGGATATTTAGTATGTATTTATAATACACCCTTCCGATTCTATAATTTTTATTTTGAGTGTATTTTTATATTCACCTTGGCTGGAAATTGACTTAAAAATGTTATCCATGAGAGCCTTTTATGGCAAGTTCAGCTAAAAACAGATGCTGGCAATACCGATCACATTTCCACCATGAGGTCCCCTAACTTTCGTTAGCATTCGCCGTATTTATGTCAATTCCTAAGGATGAATGAGGACAAAGGGAATGTCACAGGCACGTGGACGTCATCCAGTTCCTAAGGCCGTATTTGAATTCCTATGCCCAGCGGAGTGAGCGACATAAACTTACCAAACTTTTCCATAGGGTGTGTTGAAATTGTTCGGGTAGCACTAAGATGTGCCGTGCACATGCTGGAGGAACTGTAGAGAGAGACCGTGCAGTGTGGTCACAGACAGGTAAACTGCAGAAGAGCAAGACAGTCGGGAGCCCGGCGTGTTTAGGCCCCGTGCACGCAGACGGAGGAAAGCAGGAGAGGAGGAAGAGAGCGGTCGCTGCGTTGTGACTTCGGTTAATCACCATTTTTTGGGGCACAGTTGTCTTGCAAATAGAGATGTCTAACTGGAAAGGATGGTCTGACACTTACTCATATGCGCACCATTTCCAGTTCTCTTCACTCTTTTGAGCGGATCTGAGTTTCCATCTGGTACCATTTTTCCTTTCACTTAAGGACGTTTAGCAATTCCCTGTCATGCTGGAGGGACGGTAATGCGGGGCGTCCTCCAGGGTCCCCCGTGCAATGCACCGTGTGTCTGAGACAGCAGCCGAGGCCTAGCCCGGCTCTGCGTCCCCACGTCTGGACACAGTGCTGCGGCCCCTGCGGCAGGACCCCGGGCTCCGCAGCACGTGCAAGGCCAGGCACCTCCGCGGGGTTCGCGGGGTCATTTGCTGGGGGTGCGGGGTGGGGGGGGGGGCGCGTGCTGTCCCAGAAGCTGTGTTTGATAAGATGCGAGCCTTCCTGACCCCCAAGAATGGAAAGGGGGTGCGAGCCTTTGCAAGGTTTGGGGGCGCCTTCTTATGCTGCCTCGCAAATCGAAGGCGCATTTGGGACCGGGGTGGGGGGGGGGTGGGAGGTGTGTGTGTGGGGGGGTGGGAGGTGCCGGGGTAGCCGACACCTTTGAGAAGCCAAGGCGCCAGGGAGGCGGCGTGGAGCTCGGGGCCTCCCCCAGCAGGGCCGCCGGTTGAGTTCGCCGTGTCTGTGGCTCTGGAAGACACAGGTGGGCCACAGTGGCAGGGACGGCAGGAGGAGAGAGGACCCCTGGGAGTTTAGCCTCGGCTCTGGAGGGGTCAAAACCCTGGCGTACCCCCACGGAGCCACGGCCCGGTGTTCCTCCACACAGGAAGGAAGGAGAGCACCCTGGCCTGTGACAGTCGCCAGGGAGCCCCGGCCCTTACCCCTTTGCGCTGACGCTTGGCTGCTCCGAAGGGACCAGTCCTGTGGCGTGGACGATGGGAAGCCGGGCGGCAGAGGACTTATGAGTAGGCCCTCATGGGGTCACGATCTGTGGAAGGGCATTTCTCCCCAGGGGCAGAGAACAGGGAACCCTGAGGGCGTCAGTAACCAGAAGTAAAGACAGGAGTAGAGCATTTGCAGCCCAAGGCCCCTTGCGGATGACCTTCGGGAAGGCCTGGGGGTCAGAACACTCATATTTCAGTTTTAACACCGCTGGCAACATGCTGACAGTGAGCATGCCACTGAATTTTCCTCGTTCTTGGTTCTCAACGGTGGGTTGAAATTCATCTGTACCTTTGATTCTATGAATTTACAAAAGCAAGTTTTTCAATCCCTTTGGATATGAAGTTTTATATTTGCCAGCGATATAAAAAATTAAACTATATTGCAATAAAAAAGGAAATAGAAGTAGTTTTGGGCAGTATATAAAACTTGAAATTCTCACTTTGGCAAATGGCCGGACGTGGTAATCTCGCTGACAGCAGCATTTTCCGGTTGGGTCTTTGATGATCTGACCAGTGCTGTTTTAATGACAAAGAAAAACATACTGACCTCCCTTAAACTGTTCGGATAATTTTGTAAAACGATATAACTGCCATTCTTTATTTTTTTTTGGGGGGGTGGTTATTGTTGGACAAATTAAATCTTCGGGTGGAGCATAAGTTGTCCATAATATATCCCTTACATGCTTGGATTCAAAGAGGAGAATTACTACACGACCAATGAGTCTTTTCCGCTGCCATTTTCTTTGGCTCATTCGTGCTTGCTTAATCACTTTTGTGGGAGGCCTTGCTGCTGTTCGTCTGATATTCTAATGCCAGTAATTTGTACTTTTAGTGGGAAGGAGGGCCCTCTGAAGATTGAACTGGTGCGGTCTGTGCCTAATTTCATGCAGATCGATAATTATAGCCCTTGTTTCTCTTTGTTCATCTTCCTGCAGTGAAACCATCCAAACCCCTTAGGAAAATCCATTTATCCAATTTATCCGATACATGTTCAAGATGTGTCTCCCTTACCAGCTAATTGATTGTATGAAATATACTCTATATTTACATATACACCTTTATCTGCGTATTTTTTCTCTTGGGATTCCTGACCGCCAGGATTAGCTCTTCCTCAGAGCAGGCACCCCATTCCCTTTGGCCACACGCGGTCAGTCTGGAAGGTCAGACTGGAGACTCTAGCATGATTGGGAAGGGGGAAATGGGGCCTCTTTTTAGCATATTAACACTGCAGAGTTAGCGCTAAGCGGTAGGCAGCCTCAGTCACTGCGACCGGTGTCTGTTTTGGAGTTGTATCATTTCAGGGTTGGACTGGGGAAAGACCACGTTTTTTCCTTCCCTCACATTTGACATTCCTAAAACCTTCAGCACTCTTCCAGTGTGGGATGGGACTAGCTGCCTGAGGCTGGAAGCCGAGAAAAAGGACAAGTCAGATCCTGGGGGAAAGCTGGAGGAGTTAAGAGATTTAGGGTTTCCTGAAGGGAGTTGAGGGGAGGAGAGAGAGAGGAAAAGAGAGAGGAAGATGAGGGGCAAGGGGAGAGAAAATAGCGGATGGTGAGTAGAGAGAATATGCGACGCAGCGAGCTCTCGCGCTCTCTAGTGGACTTACGTCGCGATGCCTGGGACGCGCTCTGCGCTAGACGCAGCGCGCTCTAGAGAAGAGCGAAGAGAATGAATACCCTGGGTCCTGTTTCATGCCAGTTGAGTAGATAACCTGATAGGCAAATATTTATACCTGTGGCCTAGATGTACATTCTTTTATTAAATACAAATAGAGATCAGGAAGGGGAAGTTGCATCTGTTGAGCGCCAACAATATGGCGATCATTTCACAGATATTTTCACGTTTAATCTTCACAGGACATTGAAAGGAAGCGCTGTGATCAGCCCCTGTGCGCCGTGAGGCGGGGCGCACGAGAGGCCCTAAGTCGGTGCCTAAGTAAGGAGGTGAGGATACCCGCACCCGCTCCCTGGCTCAGCTAATTGCTGGAATTCGAACTCTTTAAAAAATATCCTTTTTGGTAGATAAACTTAAAGTTATTAAAAAAAATTTTTTTTTTTATGTTATAAAAGTGTTATTTTCCTAAAGGCAACAATTTTAATTTTCTTTTTTTTCCCCACATCCCACTCCATTCAGATCTATTTCATTTGTACCAATGAAATTACCAGTATGATTTTGCCAGGCTAGCATGTTTAAATGCAAGTTAAATGGCTTGGAATTAGAAGATATGCATGAACATTTCCTGGGGTATTTTCAAATTGCATAAACTTTCGGCTCTTTATGGATTTGTGAGAAGGTGTCTTAGTTGCCAAGCTCTGCTCTGTTCTTATTAGGAAAACAAAATCTCTTCTTTCTTACCTTCTCACATTAAAAAAAAAAAAAAATGCTCTTCTTAAAGACTTCTTAAACACAGCTTCCATCCTCCCTTTCCAAGGCTTTGTGAAAAATGATGAATGATCAGGAAAATGCCCAGGGAATCTTATATGTAATGAAAAGGGGCAACATTGTTCAGTTGCCTCTCCCTACTCGCACCAGATGCAGGGCCTGCCTGTGACCGCCAGCTTCTGTCGGTCACCACTCCTGACAAACTGACAGTGATGCCCAAATAACCTGTCTAGTTCTGGAAGTCCACCTTTATGTCCTAGTTTTGGTGACTTCGACCCTTCACAACAGAGTTCTTTTACATCAGAAAGAAATTGAAGCCTTTTTCAAAACAGCCTTGGAGATTGTCATTAACATTCACATGGCTTCATACCCAGTATCTTCAGGAATGATACCTGACTTTACCAAACCCCGCAACTTACAATCCTTTAAAAACTAAACTTCCCAGTATCTTTCCAACTAATACTCACTTTTGTCAATACCCAAGGAGGCATTTTTCGTCTCTCTTTCTAACACCTTTGTGTTGACATTCAGTGAATCAATCCTTTCGGTGCGATGAGGTGACTTTTCCCATCTCACCCCAGAACAACGCGGGTCCCAAGTTATAATTTACTTTAATCACGATCAGGTACATAATTTTTGGAGCCCAGCGCTAAATAAAAGGAAGTGCTTCTTGTTCAAAAATCACTACAAATTTCAAGATGGCAACATCAGAGCCTTAAACCAAGCACAGGGACTTTCTGAGCATTGAGCCCTGTGTGACTACAGAAGTCACGTGCCAGAAAGACAACCCGGGCTCTGCAATCCCAGCTTCTTGACTTCTGCTGAGTTCTTTTCCATAAATAGTCTGTATTCCAAATTTCTGTAAGTGATCATACATATTTTTTAAGTGGTAGATATATTAACTCAGTCTACAAATGAAGATTAAGTTGATAAAAAAAACATGATTCTAATATAATTTCCTTATATTTTTACGGCATCCCTGAAACATACCCCACATAGTAGATTAACTAACCCTCAGAACTGATAGTATAGAAAACTAAAATGAGCACTGTGATCTATCAAACTTATTTTGAGCTTTAATACTTTTAAAAAATGACTGGGTGCTGAATGCCTTCAGGAAAATTATTTTTTTCTTGTCATTATACTAGCACCTCTCTCTGTCTAGGAATCTCTACAAAAAGAACATGCCTTTTTCTTATACTTCAGGCTGGCCACATAGATATTATTTTCTGTCAGAGCATCCCTGACACCTGCAACGAGGATGACGAGTCTTGATCTAGCTTCGTCCTTCTCTTCCGGTGTGTCCCATTGTATGTTTTTCATATGCGAAGATGCATCTGGGTCATTTGAATGGTTTATCCCAAACTAGAGTTTCTCGGTATGTGACCAAATGTTATTACATAATTAATATATTTAGTCTAAAGCAAAACAGAAAATTCAAGGATAAAAAATGAAAAAACTTACCCGTATTTTTTTCAACTTTGAATTATTAAGTTTTAATGTTGAAGTGTGTGTGTGTGTATGTATGTATGTATGTATATATGTACATATGTATATTGTTGTAAGATTTTTTCTGTTAACAATATATACCAGAAACATCTTTCTAGGGTAACAGACATGGTCTTATATTCTTTTTAACATTTGCGTCGCGGTCTGTCACGCGGTCGCAAGGAGTTCACACAGCCCACTCTGGTCGCTGGAAGCAACAGCCTTAGTCAATTCTCTTTTCCAGGCCTCTGTTTCTCAGTCTTTCTGACCAAAGTGCTATTATGTCTGCTATTATGTCATCTTTCAGCTCCAGCATTGCCTTTCAACCATCATTTAGTTTATAAGAAAGTGGTAGTATTGTTTTTTAACTTAATTTTCTTTTTTTGCCTATAATTCCATTTCTTTCTCTTGGTTCTTGGGCATTTGATTGATAAGTCTTTATTAAATTTCTACTTATAAGACACTGTTCTCTGTCCTTGGTATATATCAGTGGGAAAAAAATGTAAGAGATACCAACAAAACCCTTTCTTACTTTAGAGTCGAGAAATAGAAGTAAGCACATAAGTAATTTTAGATAGTGAAAACTATTGTTAAATTCAGTCAGATAATTGAGAGTATGTTATCATAAATAGGCAGGAAATGCCTTTGTGAAGCAGTGATATGAGAAGAAACAGCCATGCACACAGGTGTAGAGACCACCCATGCAGAGGGAGCAGCAGGTGCAAAGGCCCAGTGAGCACGATGAGTCATCAGCTGGCAGGTATAGCGAGAAAGCAGTGTGACATTTTAGCAGTAAGCGAAAAAAATCTTAGGAAAGAAGCTCATGCTATGAATCAAGATGGAGAGGTGGATGTGGATGACCAGGTAGATAATACTGACCTTTGGGGCTAAGGCTGAGAAATTGGGAAACTAGGATATGGGGCAAAAAGGGTTTTTTGTTGGTTTGTTTGGCTTGTCTTATGTGATCATTTGTAACAAATATATTACTTTCTGACCTCATAATTGTAGAGAAAGCTTTGGGGAAAGTGGATGTTAGTAATATGTGTTTGTGACTATCGGGTTGGCTGCATGTAGGAAATACGAAGGTATTAAGAAATTCAGTCAGAAGCGACGGAGACAGGGATTCGGAAACCGGTCAGTTCGTAAGCAGGAATGAAAGAGCTTAGAGAGAGTGAAAAAAACGTGGGGAATTGTAAGATTGGAAGAAGAAATTGCTTCTTAACCCTGACAAGTAAAAGATAATATTGAGAAATTCCTTGAACAACAAAGGTTGATTAAAACTCGGTCATGCAGCAAGAAATGCAATCAAGGGTTTGGCTGTCACATCCATTGTTAAAGCCTCTTGATGGATTAAGGTGATAGGACGTATATCCATCTGACTGGACAAAATGGTTCAAGAAAAAAGTCTAAGGTGTGACTTTCCCACTAAACCCAGGAAGCTCCGGGTACCTATAGTTAAGTCAAGAGAGAGAGGCACATTTAAAAATTAACTCTGGGTGTAGCTCAGGGCTACGTGGGACTGGCTGGAATCAAAGAGATTTGAGGCTAGCTTTTAGAGGAGTTATGCCACCAGAGGAACCATGAGTCTGGGCTAAAATTTCATGTGACGATTTGAAACTTAATTCTTGGGTCTCCAACTTCCTACAGGCAAGAGGAGGCAGGTTGGATAAACCAATCAGCTCCTCAGGACGTCAGAGTTCTCGGTGTCCACTTCAGATGTGCCAGGATAATGGCAGAGAGAAGACATCTTTGGGGGCAGAGGTAAGAATCAAAGAGGCCAAAGACCAGCGCTTCCTGGGCGTGGAATCAGGGCGGGTTGGGGCACCTTTCCCATGACCGGTGTTGGGTCTTCTCACAGCTTTTGTGCTGGGATTTCAGAACTGCTGTGCACGTTCCTCCCTTCCCATTTGTGAAGGGGGCGGGGATACTTTGATTGCCCTGTTTTTGTTCAATCACTGTAGGTTTTGGAGGTGGGGCAAAGAGTTTTCCGATGTATCTCTGGGTCTAAAGAGGGTCATATGTCAATCAGCTCATGACTTTGACGTTTGGGTCCTGACTTCATGCGACTTTGCAGTGCTCTCCTCTTGGGAGAGGGTGTATTTGCCTTGGAAGTAAAAATGAGCCACGTCGATGAGCAGAGAGTGGAGTGTCTGGTGGGAATGCTGTCCACTAAATATTTGTGTCTCTCCGCATAGTAGGCTTCAAGTAAGATTGCATTTCCCATGGCATTGTGGCTAGGTGCAGTTCTATAACCAACGGCTAATGAGCTGTGGGAAGAAGTCACATGTATGTCATTCTAGGGCTGAGCATTTAATTGATGGTACAACAAACTTCAGAGCTCTCTGCATCCTCCAGACTCAGTCGTAAATATGGTGCACCTTCAGCTCAGTAGCAACAGGAAGCTTCTAAAAGGAAAGGTCATAAACAAACTAACATAGTCTAAATTGGGCCTAATGGAATTACGAAGTTAGACATAGGGAAAGAGATTGGGAACAAGAAGAAAACCACAGAAAATTAAAAAAAAAAATTCACTTGAGAGTGAGGTAGGCAGTGGTCAGGCAATATTCTCAGATGCTGGGACTCGTCATGATGAGGTGGCTCTATGGGTATGGGACCGTAGGTGACTGTGACGAACCGAGTCCCACTTTGTGCCTCTCAACAGACATGTCGCGGAAGCTAAAACTACGCCGTTTTAGGTCTCCGTCACCGATTTGGGAGTTACTTGCCGCCACAATATAACCTTTCCATCCTGAGTGGCACAATAAGGAAGTCTCAGTCACTCTCCCAAACACGTCCTATGGGGAAAGATGTCAGTAGATACACTCCCTCCACATTCGATATTTAAAATGGAATTTTGATATTTAAAAATAAATTAGTTTTTATGAGCAATTATTGTTATCATCCTGTTAAAAGTTCTACCATGCAACAGATCTTAAATATTATTCTATTTAAATGAAGGGGAAGTTGATGGTTCTGGAATTTACATAGTAACTGCATGTTGATGTGATTTTATTTATAATATTAAGAAAGATTAGCTTAAATATTCCATTTAACTGCAATGTAAGTGGAAGCGCTGAAAGTAAAAATTATATGTTTTGAATGAGTTTACCTATGAATTAAGTCTGCTACTTATAGGAAATATTTCAGCAATTTCTCAAAAATTGCATGAATATTCATTATAAATTTACTTTTACTAAAATTTTTAAATGTGCCAACACTTTTATGATGATATAATTGTGAGGAGGGACCAACATAACATCATTTTATTTGTCATCAGAGAAAATCCATGTTTGTCTCATCAAGAAGTTTCATAAACTACATAAAGAAAAGATCATGGTGGTCGAGTTAGAATAAAGCATTTTCGCCAAGAAGAGCATCTTCCTTGGTTAAAGCTTTACAAAGATTATGTTTCAGTGATTTGATCTTTTAATAAGTGTAGGATATTTTTAAACTATAACATTTATTTATATTGCAACTTAGAAGCAACGTGGTTGCTCTATATGTATGTACCTTGGTTTAAATACATGTGTAGCATTCAATAATCTGTAATAGCTTCTTGATTTATATTATTTAGAAGTTGTATATTGTTTGTCTATCTGCATCCTTTAGAATGTGAGCTATATTAGAGCATGGATATTGTCTATCTCATTTATCATTCAGTCCTTAGGGTCTAGAATGGTACTGGCTGATGGTAGAAGCTCAGTATATTTTTAATAAATTAGCAATGATGACTTATAGGACTGGCTGTGTCCAACCAGAGAATAGGGAAAACGGTTTAGACAACTAAGGTGGACACCAGTAAGAATATGGAGAGCAAGAAAGAGAAGGTTTGGGACACAATTCTCTCATTTCCATTTTGGGATCTCAACTGAGGAACAGGATGCTGGAAGGATCCAAACAGGGTTGGGGAAATCTAAAATTAATAGTTTGTGAGCAATTTTTAATCGTTCCTTTCTTTTCTTCCATCCATCCATCTATCCATCCATCTTTTTCTTTTCTTTTTCTCTCTCTTTTTTCTTTTTCTTTCTTTTTTTTTTCTTTTTTCTTTTTTTTCTTTTTGCAAGAGTCTCAGAAAATGTTCATATTTGGCATGGTGCTGAGCTCTAATGGCATGGGTTTAGTAGGGTAGCAATTGCTGAGGAAGGTGATTGGGTCCAAGGACGACTTTACAGAATCCTGTACCCCATTAGATGGTGTGGCGAAACCATCTGAGAATTCCTCGCAGAATACTCACAAGTACCGAGGCCAGTAATGGAATGGAAAAGTCTGGAGTTGGGATGAGGGAGCTGTGGATGAGAACTTTCAGAACCAGGGACAGTGAGAAGGCTTGCGATTATCATAGGGAAGTCTCAGGATTACAACAAAACATCCAACCTTGACCAAGAATAACTGAGCAGACACTAGTAGAGGCTACTCAGGGAGCAGGTGGACGTCTGCGTACTAACAGTCCTGAGGGTAAAAGCTGATGTTAGCACTTTGCTTAACTCTCCATGCTCTGGTTTCTATTTCTAATAATCTTTTTTCCCCTTACCAATTAAACATATCATACGAAGAATTTAGAGCCTCATATAATAATATTTTTTGTTGTTTTCATTGGGACGATTGGTCTAGTATGTAGTTGCCATGGTGATGGGAATGTAAGAGAAGGTGGCTTTTTCATGATGTCTGACTGTGAAGGAAGACTGTGTCGTACTTGCTGAAGGGGAAATTGTGTGGGTGAATGTCAGAACGCAAGGAATGAAGAAGTGCATTTATTAGTAGGCAGAGAACTGGGCGACGCAGTCCAATTCTTAAAGAACAAACATGCTTCGCCATCTGACGGCATTGCTTATGGACAAAGACTTTTAGGATTTTGGGGGAAAGTTAAGTTTCCCTACGATTTTAGTGATACATGGAAAGAAAAAGAAATGATCAGCCCAGCGACACAAAGCGTGTTAACGGTGGCATTTACAGTAGGAGAGGGAGGCCGCTCAAACTGTAGCTTCTGACATTATCCAACATTGATTTAGAGAGTTTTTACAAACGTTCTACTCTACAGGTTGACAGGAATGCCAGAGGTCAAGATTCACTCGGCACAGTGATATATCATAAGGGCCAGAAAATGGCAGACTCTTGAACTTTGAAGAAGTAAAAATATGAAAGGAGCTTAGAATAATCTTTGTGATTCTTACAGAGAGAATGTACCGTTGGTCAAGAAAGTCAAGGTTTTTCTTGTAATTATGCAAATGTAGGTATTTCCAAAAGTAAACTTCTGGAAAAAAAGCCAATATATATTATGCTTAAAAATACTATTCACAGTTTTAGAGAGGAGGATGAGGAAAGAACTTAAAATAATGAGAGGTGAAGATGGATTGCCATCATAACTCCATACAGTACCTAGGGCCAAAAGCCTCTCCTCACGAAGACGTATCACGTTGTGTATTATATTAGTTGACAATAAAAAATGGGTCAATAGTGATTTTCAGACATGTCTGAGTAGTTCACATATATATTTGTGTGTCAGAGAATCTGGACAGAGAATTAAAGGAAAGAATTTAAAATGGGAGAAAAACTTTAATGTACATTTTGACAAAGAAGAATGTATTTTTAAAAGTGGGAAACAGACCCTAAGAGATGAATATGCAAACACTGGGTTGAGAACTTTTTACCAAAAACCCGGATAACATATTATACATTCACTGCTCCTAATTTTATTTTGCAATAGTTGAAGAGCAGTTTCCAGAGAAAGCACTGATAATTTAGGTAACAAATCCCCTGTGATTAGCGTATAGATTTAAAAAGGGGGATAGTGGTAAATGTGAGGGTATGAGGTGTACCCCAGTTTTGGAAAGAAATCGTGCTGTTCGTTTAGTGAGAATCATCCCCATCCTTGATATCCGATCACCCTTAACGTGCGATCAAATTCTTTGCCCCGTGCCCCGCTCACTCTAGCCTGCCTTCAACAAGGATCTTGTCAAATCAGTTTAGCAAGAATCCCCCTGCTCTTACTGACTCGTCTTGGTCACCTTCTACTCACTGACCCCGCCCCCCCCATTCTGCCCACTAGCTATAAATTCCTACTTGTCCTCTACTGCAATAGTATTGACACCCACTGCTGTAGTCCTGAATAACCTCTGCCTTATCCTTGCAGCAAATGCCAGAATAGTTTTTTTCTTTTAATGTTATACACAACTCTTCTATCATCTAATACCTTTTTGCTAAATTAAAGAAGACAAATGCTGGGATAAGTTGATCAGTTGATGAATAGGCAACTTTCAAGTTGTATTTTCCATGTGGGAAAACTATGGGGAGGGGTGCGTTTGACCGGAGAGAGATATTCCATGATATACAGGGATGAGCTCTATAAAAGACGTTTCAAATTGGAGGATAAGGGTCAAAATCCTGGAAGGGAACACCTAGCAGTAATATTAGACAAATGTATGCATTCTGCTGAAATAAATGTAGATGGAGCCAGTGGTTGTGGGTGGCAATAAGGAAGCGTGGTGACACTTCGGGCCTCTTGTGGAATGCTCCCTCTACAAATAGTTAAATTCAGAAGAGAAGGGCTAACCTAGCAGCATTTCAGTCATGACGAATAAAGTCGTGCCATAAAGGTTTTCAAGGCATAGATACAGCCTTCCGAGTTGGATTCAGTGTCTGAATTTGAGTTGATCATTCATCACGTGGTATGATCGTATCTCCCAAATGGATTCAGACACCATGCTCATTTAAAATAAATTTAATAAAGCATTTAAGAGTTTTCCCCAGTTAATCATATCATAACTTGCCCTTTGAAGCTGAGAATTACATAACATATTTTAAGTATCGTATCGGTTTTCACTGCTTTCTTGCTCATGAAAATTCAGTCATCTAACTCAAATCCCTCTAGTGCACATGTCCTGTTGCTGAATAACTTTATGATATGTACTGTGATCCATCATGTATGGAGATCACCAGCATAATATATTTCCGTGAACTTTAATCTCTTGAAACGTTATGATGGCAGTGAGTATTTGTGACTTCTGTTGTTCCATATAACTTCCGGGAGGCAGGCACTCTGAGTAACAGATTGTTTATAACAGAGCAAAAATAAATTTACTTTTAAAAAGAAAACAATATCAGAGAAGAAGCTTTCAACATAAACTTAAAACTCTTTAGCTTTACTGCCTAGGCCATTTGTGATTTACTGTCCCCTCTTCCCGGCTCACCTTCTGCCCCCTCCCTCCCCCACTCATTGCTTCCCTAAACTGCCCTCAGCAAACTGTGGTTCCTCGTTGCCTGTCTCTCTCTGTGCTCAAGCCCAAATGGATGCTGCCCTCTGCCTAAAACACGCTATCTTCAAATGCGTACGAATGGCGCATGTATGGGATTGGCCCCAATGGAGATGAACTATGCGGGTTTCTTTCCTTTAATGAGAATAGTCGTCGACCCGTCTCATAGAATAAGCAGCCACGAAAGATCACGTTACAATTATGGATGGTGGCTTTTTTGGATTATCGTACCCTTTGTCATTAGAGAAGATAGCATCACTATTATGGGGGCGAGCACCAATTGTTTTAGAAGGATGAATCAGTCAGACTCGCAATAGGGTCATTGGTTTTGCAAAGAGCAGACACCCTGACTAACAATGACTTAGCATCACTGAGGCCTTCTTGTCTCTCATATAACGACTGTATAGGATAAATGAACTGAAATACATGATCGTGGTCCAGACAAAGGATGCTGTCTTTACTGAGGCTGATGCTTGCAAATGCTCTGTTCCTAAAGAATGTTGTAGGATGTTCTCACTAAGCGTGGCATGGAGGATTCAGTCCTTGTCCCCTGTGATGGGCCGTATGTGGAGACAGGGCCTTTAAAGGGGTGATTGGGTTAAATCAGGATTTATGGGTGGGCCCTAATCCAAGTTGACTGATCTGTTTATAAGAAGAGATTAAGATACCAAGTAATGACAGGAGGGAGACAGGAGGCCATCCACTAGCTAAGCAGAGGAGCCTCAGAGGGCACCAGCCCTACTGACGCCTTGATCTTGGACTTCCAGCCTCCAGAACTGTGAGGCAAAAACTGTGTTTTGTTACAGCCACGCTGTCTGCGGCACTTTGTCATTGCAGTCCTAGCTGACCGACACACTTCCGTACCGCAGACCTAACGCGCTAGAGCATCACGCAGCCTTTAGTTTCCTTTGTCGTGTGTCCAGCTCACCTCCACAGAAGTGACCTGGACCGTACCGACTTCTCTCCAGAGACGTGAAACCCTACGAGGCATCCAAAGCCCACACTGCAGGGAGTGACCGCCGCTGGAGTATGGGACTTGTCACAGTAACCAGCACGTGCAGGCCGAGTGAACACACTCCCAGGATGGGCTGGAGCTGCGCTGCTTCATGTGGTCAGGCTGTTCGGGAAGACAGTTTGCAAGGTCCCAGTTGACACCTTGGGGCAAATTCCAGAGGCCAGGAGTCGCACGCTCCTCTCCAGCATTGACCCCGAGGCCTGGCATAAAGCAGGCCGACACACAGTACACTTTAAATAAACATTTTACAGGTTATAATCTAAATATGGAACAGACTATTATAGTCTCTTTTCTATATCGACTCTAATGCTTACACTTATAATTTTGCATAAAATCCAGTTTGAACTGGTTATTACGGTTATCATCTATAGAAATGTTTAAACCAGTTTGAAGATAGAAGAAATTGCAGTGCTTTGAGCTGATACAAAAAAAAAAAAAAACGATTTGCTTTTGTTGGAAAAGAACTGTACCTGAGAGTGAAGTAAGAAGAAACGGGGAAGGATTTTGGAAAGCATAAAGAAATTTACTTCTCAGCGGAGGGTCACTGGCTCCTGGTAGGTGCCGCAGACCTTTCGAGGGACCTTTCTCAGGCCTTTCCACTGCAGGGCCTCAGCCTGGCTTCTCAGATCCCGCCGAACTCCTGTTCCTCATTCTTGTCTTATTGTAGAATATACAGCCCTGAGCCTCATGCTGTGTCCCTGTCCTATTAAAATGGCCTCCAGAGATAAGGCACAATCTTCCTTTTTTCCCTATTGTTCTATAAATAAGCCAAAGGTGACCTCAGGGTGTTGGTCCCCTTGTTTTTTTATTTCTGGCAGACCTAGCCTGCCAGTGCCAAACTTGAAATTATGCATGTAATTATTTAAAAATATCCCAAGTAAGCAGAATTTTTAGCCCTGTCGAGCCTGCCCCTTTTATATACCCTGAAAAAAACCTCATACCCCTCCCCCATCTGCTAGCAATAGACAAGCTAGTCCAGATCATGAAGACCCCAAGGAGCTGCTGCTCTGCTTCTGAGGACACCTGACTCGGAGACTGACCACCATATTGCTAAATGACCTCCCCTAGACTTGCCAGCCACCTCTATGACTCCCTTTCCTGAGGGAGACCCTGGGCCACCTACCCTTCTGGGTGATGGCCCCTCACTGTCCCCTGCTGGGAGAGAAAGTATCTTTCATGCATCTCTGTCTAAGCAGCGCCCAGTGAGCCCTGTTGTGTGATAACCACCTCTCCTGGTTTTTTCCCCTTGGTCTGCTCCCAAATCCCTTAAAATCCCTGTACCTATTCCATTTAACTTTTTAATTTAATTTAATTATTTAATTTAATTTTATTTTTGGCAATCTTATTTAAGGCGTTTGTTGCAATTAGGCAATATTTGGTAGGTACCGTTCATACCAAATATTGCCTAATTGCAACAATTGAGCGTTGGTGTCAAATTAGGTAACTCTGAACAGCCTTTTGCCAAATGAGCTATCCATGTTTCCAGAGCCCTAGTCTTCCCCTGTCTGGATAATCGGGCCAGGTTTGGATTTCTCAGGTACAGTCGGAGCCCATGGCCACAGGTGCCTGGTTCCATGTGGCTTCGCCTGACCGAGACTTGTATATTCTGCAACCAGATGAGTGAGGTTCTGAGACCATCATGAGGGCTAAGGCTAGAGTGGAATTGCCCATCGATCAAATGAAGCCAAAATTCTTCATTAGTAAGACATTTTTTGATGGATGTTAGTGGGAGCTAAAAGGAGGAATGACGGGGGAGTGAGAGCCGAATGTCACAGATGGCTTCTTGCTAACAAATGCACCTGGCTAAAGAAATTGTGTGTGTGTGTTTAAATTTTTAAAAGCTTAAAATGTATGTACGTGTGCAAGTTCTCAGTTTCTAGTGTTTTGTAACTCTTCCAGTCTTGATCCCTGACAAGTTTTCAAGGTAGTCACCTGAGATTACACTTCTGTTCTTACCGCCATGCTCACGTCTTTCTCCTTCACAGTTCTCCCTCGAAGCTCGTCTTTTGTAAAATGCATCCCAACCCTTTTCCTCATGAATCTCCTTTTATGCACAGTGGGTCGCAGGACTCAGGGGACATTTACATTGAGAAGCATCCACTTCTCCAGGCCCAGAACATACCCAACCAGTTTACGTCTTTCCCCATAAGAAGATAACATTGATTAGAAATGGCATTTGTTATGGTCAAATTTATGATGCACTGCAGAAAATCACTCAAACATAAATGTGTCTATTAAAAAAAATAGTAGAATGGTTCTTATGAATGGAGCAGTTGGCTGTGGAATTTCTTCTCTGACTATAGAAAGGGAAAAACTTCATGAGGAGTGTATAAATGGAATCTCGCAGTTCTCGGCAAGGGCTGGAAGGAACTAGTTGAAGAAAGGAATCAAAACCATAGATGAATAAATGTAAAATGGTGTTTTGAAAAAACATGAGTAGCTCAGGTCACCTGGAGCGAACAGCCTCGCATGGTGCGGCTGGAGACGGGCCTGGAGGTGTGACTTAGGCGGCAAAGGGTGAGGGTGGGGGTGGGTAATGACCCGAATCATCCGATTGTTTGTTACGCACAAAGAAGTACAAATGGCAGATACTGCTTGCAAAAAAACTGGGTCATTTAAAAAAGAATTTTATGTATTTCAGCCATTTATATGTGTTAGAAGTTATAGTTTTCACACTGTTTATTTAAAAAAAAAAAAAACCTTTCTAGTGCCCAGCATAGTGCACAGCTTAATGAATATTTACTGCGGGACTGAAATGTCTCCCACGGCACTTCGAAACTTAAGGTCCTTGGGTAATAGCTTCCCAGTCACTTTGCACACTCTGTTTTGCTAAGGATCCCCTCTGTGGAGTGTATGCTGGTCTATTTACACATGGAGACGCAACCTGCTTCTCCTCGTGACTCTAAACGGTGGAACTCTGATCAATGGGTGGATTCGCAAAGAGGCTCATTTTGCACAGAACCTTCTGATGAATGAAACGGGCCACGAAACAGTTATGAGCAGTGATACAATACCGAGTCTCTCATGATTGGTTTTCACAGAAAGGCTAACAGAGCCTTGCTCAGAAATATCAGGAAGTTTATATAGATGGTTCTGGGGTTTTCCGAATATGATTTCTCTGGAGTATTTTGACTGTTCTATGCACAGAACGCTTAGAAAAAGAACTTAATTTGATCGGTCTCTGTTTTGCAGTCTCCTCCCATGATATTGCGCTAAACTCAAAATCTGTTCTCTGAGCCTGAGGAGGAAATTGTTCCTTGAGATGATTGTTAATTGCCAGAGACAAGAAGTAATCACCAAATTTCTAAACATATGCATTATTCTTCATTGTAATTTCAGAGATTAAAAAGTCCTATCAAACATTTATTGCCCATACCATGCACTTTCTTCCTCAAGAACTATCTCTCTCTTTATGGAAATAAGAACATCCACTTCTTTGTGTGAATTTATCGGTAGTGAGAAAAATGCAATGGGAAGTTGTTTCATTACGTCTGGGTAACCCCCGCTCTGTTTGCAGAGCTGGCGTCTCATGATCTGGAATGAAGAAGACTCTTTAAGAAGCGAGAGGCCCGTGACAGCGGCCGAAATGCGGTTGGGAGAAGCAGGCGCTGACCGGACCAGAGGAAGAACGCACCTGCTGCTGCTCGACGCTTGCCCTGCAGGTGAGTCTCACTGGCTCCTGTGTTAGGCTTTGCCAAGAAGCCTGGCTCTAGCGTAGACCTCACGGGCTCCTTCTTTGCCACATTCACCCAGAAACAGACATGGAGGGGTAGGGTCAGAAGGGGTGGGAGCCAAACTTTGTGCCTGCCTGGAAGATTGTAGACTCTGAATGGCTTAAGCAAAGAATACCGAAGTACTCGTGCAAGCGGTAGACATCCTTCCGACATCTGCAACTTTCGTGAAAGGCATCCACGGTAAGGACGTGATTCTGCACTTCTCTTTATTTTGCTCATTTCCTGAATGCCAGCTATTTAAGCCGCTTTAGGTTTCGCGAGATCGGAATTACATGCCTTTTATCCGCATTGGTCAGTTTATCTTTAGGAAACTGATGTTTCCTCAAGGTCCTAGCAAATATGTGCTGGGCCGTTTGCAAGGGCGTGTCACTGAGAGCAAAACCTACCACCAGTCAGCGTCACCCCATCGTAGTTTGTCCTCGAGGGTCTGAATCTGCACGCTGCCCGCGCTCGTGGCAATAGCGATGTGCTATTTTCTTATATAACAAGAACAAAATGCTACTCAGTACAACAGTGTACAGGCCTACTTAGTTTGTCGCCTCTTCTGCAAAATTCCCCGAAACACTGCATATTTCCAAGCCTAAGTTCTGGTCGATTGCACATATTAATGGAAAATAATTATACATAACTCTGCCAGATAAACCATTATTTCCAATTCCCTTTGAATCATTTAAACAAAATAGAATGGATTTTTCTTGATCGTTTAATTATTGAGTGTAATTATTTAAAAGTTTGTAAGATGACTTCTTGTGTTCGTTTAAGAATAGACCATTAATCAAAAAATTAGATCTTTAACATTGGGTATATTTTAAGATTATAATAAATAGATGACTGGACTAAAAAAACACACACACACAGATTCGGTTATAAGCATATTATTTTCAAAACCCCTTGCAAAAATTTATTAGCTAAAAAGGCAGGACCTTTGCTTTATTAACTGCTTCATGTGCAGCAGCTGGAAGACCATCTGATACTTAATAGGAATTCAGTAAATAGTTGTTGAATGAAGAAATGAACTTGAATTTAATTGAAAGCTTAAACCTGTGTTTAACAGAATCCAGACTTTTTAATATGAAACAAAGAAGTGGAGCTAGAGAAGTATTTGTACACTGGCTTTGCTTTTGATTTAAGTATAGAAGGGTAGAATACGTCATGCATGTATTTTCTGCATTATCTTTGCCAGTCATGTGACGTGTTCAAAGGGCATAGGAGAGACAGCCTAACTGGGCTGCTCCTGGCCCTCATGACACTGTCCTGCCAACAAGGAGGTACTTGAAGGAGGCACCCCCTCATGAGGTACCCCCCCCAAACATCACAGAACAGCACAATGCGACATGCTGAACTATTTAATGAATTACAATCCCTATATAAAAAATGCAACAGCAGATGTTTCTCTCGTTGAGGAGAGTGTCAAGACCGTTTCTGAACCAGAGGAGGCGAACTGGCCGGCCGCCTGCAGTCAGGAGCGCAGACTGGTTTCGTCCGCAGCATGGTGTAAAAGCGCGCGTCGATATTCACATGCTAAAGATTGTAGATTCAAAACGTCTGTATCGCTTCTCTTGGAAACTGATTTCAGGAAGCCTGGCATCATTGGTCAGCCTTTATTTGGGGATGCCGAAAGGCTGTCACTGTTAGGTGTAGGTGTGCATTCGCACCAAATGAGACTTCTGTACAATGCCGTTATGTTCCTTGCAAGCATCCGAGTTGGTTACTCTAGCGGTTACCTCCGCGAAGTGTCTCTGTGTTCTCGTTCCTTTGACCTTTCTGTCTGTTGCAAAGGAAACACACCTCCGTCCGCTATTTCGGGACAACTAGAGTGATGAACTTTTTGGGCAGGTAGGTTCTTAGAAGCAGAGTGGGCATCGCGCACCTGTGTTTTCTCAATATGTGCAAGGAGGCGGCAGCAGCCTGACCGAGACCAGCATTAATTAACATCTTCAGTTTTAGCAGTTTATCATTGAATTAATTTATAGAACATTTACTATCAAAAGGAAAATAATATTTCTTTATACTGGGTTTTGAGGAATGATTCTTTATTCTGGTTATATTAGCTTCCTCCCCAAACTCATTCGGACCTCACTAGCATTCCAGATTTTATCATCCCTTTATTCTACCTATTATTTATATATGTCTATTCCAGTATTTTAAAAAAAATCTTTATTTCATCTCAGTTTAGTTTTGGAAACCTTTGTTGAAATGGAATCATTTGTAAAAACCCATTTATAAAATAAATGTGCCAACCCATCATCATTCTCTACTATATATAACAACTAGATGTTTTGTTTTTTGAGGGGGAGCGGGGAGAGGGAGCTTATCTTATTTCCAGTAATGTACACAGATGGAGAAAGAGAAACCTAGGACACAGTTCTTTATAAGAGGGAGGTGTGCTGGAATTTAGGGTATTACTACTTCATATCTCAAAGAAACACTAGTGATAAAGTAATATACCTTTTTACCTATGTCAGTGATAATTTACAGTTTGGGGAATTCATTCAGAGAAAGTCCTTCAAGTTCAGTGAGCTGATGTGACAGTTTCTCTGTTTCTCATCCTTACCCCACTTATGTTACCATTGAAAGTAACAAGTGCGTGAGGACATTCTAGTGGCATTCACTTTTTTAACGAGTGTAGTCAATCAAACTTACAATCACCGTCCTGGTTGTTGAACCATAAAATTAAGACCATTTCCTCTCGAGGGGCTCACAATCCACGGGCTCTGTAGACAACTGAACTGCGAGGTTAATATTTCGTCCTGTCAGTAGTGGAATAGATGTTAAGGAAACATGAAGAAAGTGCGTGTACTTGCCCTCAAGGCATGCAAAGAAATCCTGTTCAAGCTGAGTCTATCGCAGGATGCGTTCACCATGACTTGGAGTATTTGGGAGGGGGTCAGACGTTGCATATGCTGAAGGATACATCATGCATCGGGTAATGAAAGTTTCAAGTGTGTTTTGACATTTGAAATTCATCGTTTTGAGGCTGCTACTTCTGAGGAAGTCTCTAGCTTAGGTGACTGGAAGTGTCTTCTGAATTTTTGAATCTGAAGAAATGGATTTGAATGTATAGAGTGAAGAATCGCTTCTGGAAATGACGGGGGAGAGAGCGATGTCCGTTTCCATGCGTGGCGGAGTCAGCAGTGACAGGGGAAGCATTCTAGGGCCAGTGCCAACAGTGCCAGTGACAGGTGCCCGTGTGCAGTGATGGCAGCAGGTAGTGGTGCCAACCAAGGATTTTGACTGATTCTGGCTGCATAGTTTCCCTTTCTTGGGGCCCTAAATTCCCAGCTCTCCCAGAAATCCTGTAAACTACTTAAAATCCAATAAATATATATTTTTTCTTGCTTATATCAGCCAGGGCTTGTGTTTGTTGCTTGTAATGCGGTACCTAGATTAATCTGTGCCAATATGTGACAATATTGATAATAGATGCCAAACACTGTGTTAGCTACTGAAGAAGAACAAAGGAAGAGTCATGATCATAAAAAATTAACTGCATCCAAAGATTTCCTCAAGGAGAATTTGTCAGTCCGAGTTTCTTTATTCTCAGTCAGTATAAGGAAACTAATTTTTTGTCCACAATGTATAAGATCTGGAGAGAAAAACTTTCTGCTTAAACACATCAAGGGATTTTAATGGAATTTGGGGGATGGAGGTTTTCTGAAGAGACAGAGAGGAAAGTCCACATATCACTTAACAAGTAGTAGCATTGTAGACTTTTAGAGTGGAAGCGACTCATGAGAGGCCACTTAATCCAAACTCCTACTTGATCCATGGAGCTTAAAATAGTTTCAGGCCCAAATTGTAGGCTCGTAATTGCAGCGTTGAGGCCCATACTGTCTTTCTTTCTCCTTTTGTTTTGTTTAAAATCAGCACAGACTTTCCTCAATATAACACAATTGCGGAACTACGCTAGGCTGGTCTGTCACTTAGCGAAGCCTGGGGGGGAGGGGACAGTGCTTCACTGGGCAGGCATCTGAGCCTGGGGCAGCGACTTCAATAGCTAAGCTGTGCTTCTGTGTGTCATTGCTGCATTTCACGTATCTGAGGTATTGATCACTGTTAAGTGTCATGCACTTTCAGTGGAATCACAGTAAAAGAGAGTTGGAGTTGACCTTTCCTCTTCATGTCACAGTGACATAATAAACTGAATCAAGATTGCCTTAAGTGGTCACCACATTTATGATAGTTGAAGTTTGCAGGACAGAGAGATTTATTTGCATCGGCAAGGGAGAAAGGAATCTCTTCTCTTCTTCAAATTTTCTACATTACATGTGGGTGATTTTAGCAAAAAAAATCTCTGGTTTTGATCCATATGCTGGTTCCCTAGTGTTTGGGGGTGAAATTCTAAAGATTTCAAGCATTACATGCACACTTTTGGAAAAAAAAGGTGAATTCATTGGTGGCAATATTTTGTTTCATTTTTAAGAATAAACTTGTTGAACAAGGCAGTTACCCTCAGTTGATAACTACATACCTGGGTAACGTGTCTCCCTTGGAAAGCTCAGAGTTTTTGCTCTTCTAGACATTAGTTCTAGACAGTCTTTCGCATTCCAGTGAATACCGGAGGAATAAGCTCTGTGGCTGTGTTTTTAAACTAATAAAGCCACAGTTGCTTGACTGGGAGCTTATTATTGTGCCGGATTTTCTGCCAGGCTCTTTTTATATCGATTGCCTACTTTAAATGATTGCTAGCTAGTCCAGGCACTTATTTTTCAAATGAGTCAGGTTTAGTCACTTTCCTTCATCCTTTCTACTAGCTGTCTCATTCTTCTCTGTCCCTTGCTTTTATCATTGGGAATTTAGAGATAAACTGTGAGCAAGAATGCCATTTCACAAAATGAAATCAACCAAGTCACTCGCATGTCTGGCACCTGAGCATGTGATTTCGAGTTTCCAGGTCAGGGTGACTCCGCATGGCGGGAGGGGTTGGGCAGGGTGGCCAGCACGGGGCTAATGTCCCTGGATGAAGCACAGTATATATCTGCAAGGGATTCCCAGCTCGCCTGAGACGACCAGCCGAACAAGTCACTTTAACTCTCTATTTGGAGAGGCTTCTCTGAAAAACAATATAGATCAAGTAAATGATGTCCAATGTACCTTCTCCCTCTGACATTTATAAGGCTATGACCTCCTAAAGGACACCTCGCCCTAACCTCTGTCCCGTAGTCCAGTTGCATTGATCCAAGAGCCCACTTGGTGCGTTGACCTGAGAACCACATAGGCATCTCAAGTTGGAGCATGATCTGAATTACACTGAACCTCTTTCCAACCTATGGTTCCTGAATTGAACTTTGATAGAACTTCTCGCCTTATACAATACGCAAGAATAGGGAATTTCCTGTGACTTCATCTCCCTTACTTGGGACATCAAGTTCATTACCAGACCTTCTCAAATCAGTCCCAAAATCTCCCCCACATCTATTCCATTCACTTTGCCCTCTCACTTTTTCTACCCCAATTCAGGGACTACTGCCCTCTCCAGCTCCCATGTTTAGCGCCGTGGCCTGCCGGGTGCACCCAGCTTTTCCTCTTCCATGCCTTTCCACCTGTCCCCACAACGTCCCAAAGAGCAAGTCTCTCCCTCACATCTATCCAGTCCTTATCACTCTCTCAGTCAACACCCGGCTTACCTCCCAGGCCACAGCATACCGATTTATGTGATTTTATCAGTCTCTCTACACCACTCAGCATGTTTTTTGTTTGTTTGTTCTGTGCCTAAGACTTCTTACCCATCTCTCGCTTCATCACCAAAGTGATTTCTACACATCCTTCAAGGTTCAGCTTAGAAACAGCCTCTTCTAGGAAGACTTAACAGGTCGTGTTTAAGCGCTTTCTCTGAATTTTCACAGAACCCCATGAATGTCTCCACTGTTGTCCTTATCACAGCTGCATTTGTTTATTGACTAAACTGCTTCATTCTTGGCTTTCAAAGTTTTCAGAGACCAAGGATTGCACCTTTCATCCCTGTCTTATTAACATATGGTGATTGCTCAATAAAAATACAATGTTTTACATGAAAATACCATGGATACTGCCAAGATCCTAAAGGAGGAAGGGACAAGTTAATTAGTATCCAGAAATCTGAGTCTAAAACCTACTTATAAAAAGTCTACAGTAACATGGGCTTCAGCTCATTTCTCCCACTGATTATACCTCTCAACTCCGCAGAGCATAAAAACAGTTAACTGAGGGCTTGAAAACATTAACAAGAGCAGGTGAATTTTAGAGGGAAAATTTAAAAAGAAATTTTTTTTCTTTTTCTCAACATCATTTTCCAAAAGTAGGTCTCAGTCAGGAAGGCACGCCCTGCCAGATGAAACACACTGACATAAATTATTCTGTCCTTCGGGCTCAAGGAAACAGGAAATGTAGCCCCTCTAGGTTGGCAAGTGAGGAGAGGATGGTAGAGGGAGAGAACCAGTTATGGAGGCCCCCTAACTCTGTGTGTGAACCCTCACAAGTTCCAGACTAACCTCTGAGCTGCACATGCTTGCATCAGACTCAAGCCAGTGTAGAAAGGCTTAAAGAAGAAACCCGAGAATGAAAGTAACCCAGGCAAAAGGCAACACAAAACTCACAGTGTAAGACTCACAGGATTGACTGCCTCCTGAAACAAAAACCTCAATATTTTGCAGAGATTTATGGCAGAACCTAGAGTATACACAATATTACACTTGCACAAAGGGAAAATCAAAATTACTCCGTATTAAAGGAACCAGGGAAGTGTGATTTATTCTCAAAAAAGGCAATAAAAAGATGTCAGCTGCAAGAAATTCTAGACATTGAAATTATCAGATAAAGAAAAGACTTTGAAGCAAATCTCGTAATTATGCATCATGAAATAAACAAAAAGTTATTTGCAGTAAATGAAAAGATAAAAAAAATAAGACTATAAAAGGCTGTTTTCTCTTAAGTCCCAAATTTATTAGTGTATGTTTGTTCATTCTGTTCTTTTATTATGCTATTAATCTTGTGTTGTGTTTGGAATTATTTCTGTTTTACATTCAGAATTTATCTGCATGTTCTCATTTAGTTTATCCTCTTTGCAGAGATTTGGCTAAATTATTGTTCTTTCCTAAAACACCGTTGTTTGTTTAGTTGTGTTAATCTTATCTATCGATTTTTCTCTGGTTGCTATTGTTTGTGTTACTGACCTCTGCTCTTACAGTTATTATTTTCCTCCACTCGTGTCCCTTGGGTTTGCTCTCTTGATCTTTCGCCAACTTTTAAAATTAGATATTTTGATATTTTTTTCAGAACGTGTCTCGTTTCTGTCTAAATGTACGTAAACGTCTTTATTTTTCAGCAGTACTTTTTTAGCTGTTCCCTATATTTTTGAGATGTAGTGTTTTCATTTCCATTTGGTTCTAAGTATTTTTAATTAATCTTTATAATTGTATTCATACAACAAATGACATACAATTACTAGCAGTCTACACACATATGCATAGAAATATGTTTCTATTTTAGCTTTACACACTTTATATATAATTTGAATATAGACTCATTTAATGATTTCAATTTTTTTCCTATTGTCATCAGCAAACGTATCTTCTAAGTTGTTGATTTTACCAAATTTGTTGAGATTTCCTTTTAGATATTACATTGTTGAGAAACAACATTAAACTGAGTCAGTTTTAAAGATCTTAATGACTGTTTTTAATGATGTAGGAATGGGGCAGCATGCCTTTCTTTTCTTTTTCAATTTGTTAAGCTCAAAAATATCAGGACTTTTCCCTGAATACAATGCTCACATCTTCTTATATTTTATTCTCTTCTTTCTTCACCCAGCTCTGTTGCCATTATTTACAATCTAATTCTAATTATAATAAATAAACATTTTGTTGGTTTTTTGCTTTACTTTATAAACAATCTACATGAAAATAAACTACATTAAACTATTTACTAACATTTGTACTATATCTCATAGAATTCGCCTTGAGTTATCCATTTTCTTGCTGGAGTTGTTTACCTGAGAATAAATTTGCAGATAGTCTTTTGTGGAATGGAAGTCTCTAGAACTTCTATTTTCAAGATGACATAGTCAATATCCACATATGATTATTGAGAAAAAGTTCTAGAGACTGAATCCCTAGAGAACATGCTCTTTCACCTTTCAATTTAAATAATTTGCTTAAGTATGAATACTAACACTTTGAGACTTTAAAGAGAGTATTTTTCCACCTAGTATTGGACTGTTTGGTGACAATTTAATTCTGGTTGTTTGTAGAATCTATAATTTTTTTCTTAGGAATCTTTTAAGAATTTTCGTTTTATACTTAATTATATAAAATTTGTATTTTAAAGTGATCTTGAGATAATGCTATTTGGGGGCTTTTTTTCTTAGTCATTAGTTTTTCAATACTTTTTCTCCCTCTCTACTTTTCTGTATCCAGAAATTCGACTATAAGGATATAGCTGAATTTGATAAGCCTGAAATTGATAAACCTGCTACTATGCTCCTCATATGTTAATTTTTCTTTTGCATTGCTAGTTACTTTTATCCATTTTATTTTATTTTGAGGAATCTCTTAAGATGCCTTTCTGTTACATACATTCTGCTCTACCTCTAAGCTACTAACTTTTTAAAATTCAAACATCATCGATTCCATAGATGTTTCTATTTGTTTCTGCTTACGATAGCCATTATTTGCCTTTAATGCTTCTAGAGTGTTTTAGACCTATTTATTATAATTTTCTTCTCTAAGGAATATTAATTCTGTTTTGTGTAGTATTTGTAGTCTTTTTTACACATTTTCGTTACACAGATTTTTACATTTTTTTCACACGCGTACTCCATTTTGGCTCTCATAGATAGTTGCAGAGAGGAGGGAAACAAAATAGCGCCTATTCTTGGAATTTAAGGAAAATATGCTTCAGGGAAAAGAGACCTCTACCACCAATTGAACATAACTGCCTCACCTTATAGGCGACCTTGACCTTCAAGACATTCTCCAGGCTTCATGCTTGCGCATCGCTCTTTTCCAGAAGCTTGTACTTCTCAAATTATAATCTTTTAGCTCAGCTGGTCAGGTGATGGGGTGGGAAAAGTTTTTTGTCTAATCTTTCCAGAATATTTTATTAGTTCTTATTCTAGACAGCTTGGTCTCTGATCCCAGACAGATCTGTTCTCACTCCAGTAGCCATTTTGTGGACAGTGACCCACCCAAGGGCAATCTGGAAGTGAGGAAATGGCGAACATGGTTCCCCACAGCCTAAACTCCGCACAAGAACCCACACTCTCCTCCGTTCCTGACTCCACTGACCCTCTCCCTTCCCCCCTCGCATTCACCTCAGGTCATAGCTTTTCTGTCTCCCTACGGTTCTCCCATTTTCACATTAGTTTCACATGTCCACGAGACGATCTGATTTTCACAACCGAAAGAGGGAAGGTAGCCATACATTTACTCTTTTCAGGAATTAGTACTCTTTTCGGGCAAGCCGTAGAAACACATCTTACACAGAATATGTTTATAAACTTTGAAAACTGCATTTTCATGAAGACCAAACATTGCCTGATAAGGAGTCTTAGCAATGGATTTATTAAGCATTATAACTGAGAAGAATGGGATTGTTCAATTTATTCAATGATATTTATAACCATATAAATAAAACACTTAAGTTCTGCATTTTTATATATATATATATATTTTAAATTAATTTCTCCTTGTTTTATGTTCAGATCTAAAAAGAATAGTATATTTTAGGTAAAACCATCATTTATTTTAGGTACAAAGCAAACTGCGGGAGGTGGTTTAGCAAACTTTTCAACCCAGTGGCTCCATGACAATACTGACAGCTTTTGCAATTAGTTTAGGCTCTTTGTTTCTTGAGGCGACTGTGAAACCTATTGCCGTGGATTCGCTTCCCAATGAAATTGGTACACATCATAAAAATCGTAGCTGAGTTAATTGGTGCATTGGCTGACAGATGCAGAAAGGAGGCCAAGCCCTGAGCCATCCCGCTATCGCTAAAACCGCTGTGCTCTAACGGTGTTGGCTGAGACCATTGAGAAGGCCGCGCTGCCCCAAGGCTGAGCCAAGGCACAAATTGAGGACTTTGGTATCTAGGGATGTCAGACTGACACTTCCCATAAGCATCAAACACAGATTACGAAAAAGTAAAAAGATGTACTCTATGTAAGGATATTTTATAAATACCAAGTGATGCTATTATCTTGCTCAGAAATAAGTAGCGAGGAAACTTTCTGGTAACTAGGTAGATAAAAAGTTATAGATAGTACAAAACCTATCCATTTCTAAGTTTCAAGATTTCTTTAAAACATTCACTAGAGCCTAATATTGTAAAGTCTGTGAAATTTGGCTCTTTTTCTCCCCTCATTTTACCCCAAAGACCTTCCCATCTACTCAGTGAAAATAAATTTTGAACTCATGTTCAAAAGTTATCTATTTTGAGTATTCTTGTAATACAAAGATTTCTGGTGTGTCTATTTAGAAAGCACTTTCAAGGGACAACAGATGCATTAGAAAAATGTTTCTTAAACCTGGACAGTCCCTTTTAGAAAGGCATAGATAGAACCTGTAAATAGTGACACCCACTGTCACTCATTTCCAGTCACCTACAGGCAAGAAAAGAAATACTTCTTCATACGTACTCAGGATAGTAAACATTTAAAACTCGAAAATACCTTAGAATTAAATAGATTATTCTAAGTAACTTGGAACCCTTGAATTTTTCAAACAGGCATTTCTGAGAGACGATATATTTCTCAATTCCTGGGCATCAGCCAATGAATATACACAGGTATTTAAAATAGTATTCTATTAGCTGTACATGGAAGACAACAGTAAATCAATAGGCTTAAATGAATTCTAATGCTACATCTAAGCTCCCGTGGAATAAATAACACATACACCTGTAGGTTTGTGGGGACACTGGAGTTTCCTGCTTTCCTGGGAGAGTTCAGTTTGTCACAGTAGTAACTGGAGGTGGATTTACAGTGAAACTTAATGAAGCTTAAGCGTCAACAGCCTTCACCCGTCAGTGCCTTTAGGCGGGACCCGAGAGGTGCTTGCACGGTCCTATGTGTGTTAAATTTTTCAGAAGAAAGGCATTTTTGTTGCTTTCGGTCGGCATCACTGTGTATTCGCACTCCGGCTTCTCTGCCATGCTACCCCTCGTGCTGGGTAATACTGGAGCATCTCATGTCTCTGTGGGGTCTGCCTGAGGGGAAGTCGATTTGGGGAGACATTTAAGTTCACTGTTACCTTTTTTCCGATCTACACAAATATTTGCATTTATTCTTAATTTTATTTTTGATAATATTGTTTTTTTTTTTTTTTTATTAAAGAAGATCCCCAAATCACCCCATGCTTTGGATCCCCAAATCCTGGATCCAATCGCAATAGAAACCTTCACAGTAACACTGGGGACAGTGCTCCTCATGGTTTTTATTGTGACCTGGTTTTATTTCCAGTCTTTGCGAACTGTTTCTCTTCCGCCAGTAGTGAATTGTATTTCACCTGGGTGACGCAGGTTTTTCTACACTGACTGTTGACCCGTTTTAATATTTTGCACTGGAAGCACAGGATGTGCTTTCTAAAAGAGAAAATCTCGTCATGTGGATTACAAGTCTCAGGTTTCCGTCTCCCTCACGTGAAGCCCAGAGTTCTTACTATAACCTGCGAGATGGCGGGGGTCTTATCCCTCCTCCGCTCAACCCCTCCCCGCACCCCGACCACACCGTCTCTGCCCTGGTCACAGAGGGCTGCCCCCACCCCATGGTAATCGCCTCCTGCAGAAAGCACGCTCTCAGCTGTGACCCTGATGTGCAAACCGCAGTTTTCCGAAGTCTTTCTAATCCATTCAGATAGGATGGACGACAGGCATGTGATTCCGTGGGAATTTCTGCTTACAGTAACGTGGACTTGGAGGGGACAATGGCCCATTGACAGATTCTGTTGAAACGCCGGTGTGAATAGTGATGCAGAGGTAGGTCTGATGTTCCCACTATGTGTTAAAAAAAATTAGGGCGAGATAGAAACCGCAGAGAAGGCCGAAACACAGGTGCCGAATGGAGCAGAGATGAAGCACCCTGTGCCCCCCATCAGCTCGTGCAGGCCCTCCGTGGCGGGCGCCGGCCCATCTTGGATTCTTTAGACACCTCTGCATACTTCTCACACATCCCCCACGTCTTGGTTGGACCTAAGCGGGTTTCTTCTACTCATAATAAATGACCCCCCACAAAATCGAAATGGGCCGAGTTCCCATCACACGTGAGGTGCTCCTCTGCACGATCCCGCAGTCCTCCCTCGGCCTGCGCCAGGCTCCCTCCTCCCCAGGCCTCCACTCCCGACCCCAACTGCGCCTTCCCAATCACCCTCGGAGCTCTGAGCTTGTCATTTGGAACTTCCACCCTGGGAAGCCCGCGCCGACCGCTCCAGCGTGAGTTAAACATCTACCACGCACACCCCCCGCCTTTTTTTTTTCTTGTTTCTTGTTTCAAATAGACAATGAGAAATTTGAGGGCACAGTAACATTTGCAACATCCACACAGTGCTTGGCCCATAGTAGATAGATCATCATTAATGTTTATTCGGGAAGGAAAGGAGAGAGAGGGCGTAAAGGAAGGAGCAGAGAAAAGAAAGAAGCTCCAAATAGGTTCTTTCTCATGCACTAACTGCCCCACTCTCAACCATGGAAGGTAATACATAAGTGTTAGTGGACTTAATATGCCTGTTCTTGATGAATATGGTAGCTCAGTACAATAATCATTTAACTGTTATTCCTTAATTCAGAGAGACAACTATTTTAGCTTATTACAGTCCACCCCCTTTCTTTTGCCATCAAGGCTTACCTATAACTTCTTAACCAATGGACAGAGGTTTTAATGAAGTAATCGATACAGCAATCTGTTATTCTAATACCGATTTCTAACCCACTTACAGTAGATAAATTTGCCTAACAACTTGATTTTTAACCTGCTAGTCAGGACTGTGTAACAGTGGTCTGTAAGTCACTCCAAACGAGAGGACGATTTTCCTGCCAAGGTCTCCTGGCTGCGTTACTTTCGATTAGTTGTCTCTGTCTCCGGCTCTCAGGAGGCCTCATGGTAACCTAAGAAAGGAAATCTCAGTCTGAGAAGAATTTGCCAGATCACTTTCTTTTCAGATTGCTTTTAATAATCACATTTGTCTGTAAAACCCCAAAATATATACTTTAAGTTAAAACAGGAAAAAAAAAAAAGAAGACAAAAGTCATGAGCTATAAACATCTTTTACATACGTGGTAATGAGTGAACTCTACTTTTGGTAATTCAAAATTTCTAGAACTGCATCTTTTTTCCTAATTGCATTGTTCATATCTCTCCCATTAAAAAAAACATAAAAGTTACTAATTTTCCATTATCCTCAAATATGTAAAGTATACTGCACAGATGGAGTTTGGATTCTTCTTTGCCAGAGAAGCTTCATTAAGCATCGAACACAAAGGAAATGGCACGGCGACGAATCCATTCTTCAGTTTCGCTTCTTGGCAAAAAAAAACAAGAACCGACATTTTATTTTTAGAGAAAGTCTCCTTAACTAACAATTCGTTCTAAAATTCTTGTCAAGTTTTATAACACAATGCATCCTAAGGTCAAGCTCATGTTTAGAAATTATGTGCTTGGGCAAAAACATAGTAGTTCTGTCATCCTTATATTTCCATAACTTTGTGGGCTGTCTGGCTTTCTATGGGTGTTTACTGAAGGTGAAAGAAATTAGCTAAGTGAAAACAGAGGCCAAGTAATTGTCTATGTACCGAGTTCATTACAGCGTTTATAGTAATGAACACTATAATGCTATACTCGTCCTTGAAAAACCAGATGTGGAAGTAATTTATTAACTAAGTGTATATAAAATAATACTGTTTATATAATTTCTTATAATGTGTGGCTATATACTTGCATAAGTAACATTAAATGTGGGGGCATGCATGTTATTAAGATGTTCTAGAGAAAATAAATTACCCTATAATTGCGGATTTCTAGCTATGTTACTTGGCATATGTTTTTGGCATCTTTAAGCATACTGATAACTAGCATGGCTGTCTGCATCTTGGAACAAAGCTCTAAAAATAGTTGACATTTTGCTGTTTCTATAGTAACAAAGAAAATGGCTCCGTACTCTAGCAATGCTCCCACAGAGCTTAATGTTCTCTCTAGACTGCCTGTGAGCTATACTGCTATGTTCTTGTAGTGAAAAATACCATCACTCTTCTCTTCATGGCTTCGGTGTGTCTTATGACAATCTGACTGCTAGTGTAACAGTCTGAGCGCTCACCTGACATGGTTAAGACAAACATTCCAGTTATCTTTCAAGAAACTGAGTTTTACCTCAAAAGTACTAAAACCAGACCAGGCTCTCGCATGAAGTGATTTTAACTGTACTAGAAGGCTCCAGATCATCCTCTCCATCTGCCTCAATGTCTAATCTTTTACCAAAGCTGAAATAATTTTTCACATCTTTTGGCGAACTCATCACCGTTCCCTATTTGGGGATCTCCTAATGAATCCCATAATTGAAGGGGGCATATCTCTTTGTAATTTTACCCCAATTACAGTACAGCTTTTACTCCAATGCATTATAAACTTTATCGAAGTTGGGGGAGGGTTGTTTTCTAAGGAATCCTCAGTATGTGGATAGAGTAGGTACCTAGTAAATGCTTTGTTGGATGGATAAGAACATACTTAATATAGGAGTGGGAAAATTAATTTTCAATATGTCATTTATACTTTTTAAGGCTAAGTTCTAAGATATATCTTTCCATCTCCTGTAACTCAGTTGGGTAGTACACCAGTTGGTGAATGTGTAAGGTAGAATAATAGAACCCGAGAGATGTCCAAGTGACAATTCCAGGACTCTCTGAATATGGCAAAGGGGGAATTAAAAGGGGAATTAAAGCATCAGATAGAATTGAAATTGATACTCAGAGGACCTTCAGTTGAGGACATTATCTTGGATTATCCTGTTGGGCCTTGGTATAGACTGAAATGTTTGTGTCTGCTCCAAATTCATATGTCGAATCCTAACGCCCAAAGTGATTCTGTTGAAGGTGGGGTCTTGGGGAAGTGATGAGGTGATGAGGGCTCTGATACGGATTGGTGGAGCTCCCTCGCCCCATTCACCACGCGACATTACGGCGAAGAGCCCCCGACCAATCTGTGGTGTTTCGTTACAGCAACCCGAACAGACTAAGACAGGCTGAGTATAATCATAAGAGCCCTTAACAGTGGAAAGGGAGACACAATAGAATTGGGGAGGGGGTGGCAGCATGAGGGGCACTTGGCCAGACGGAGCTGACTTTGAATTTGGAGGAAGGAGACCAGGAGCCAAGAAAAGCAGGTGTCCTCGGAGCTGGAAATGGCAAGGAAGCACACCGCCTCCTATCGTTTCTAGAAGGACTGCAGCCATGCTGACACCTGCTTTGTAGCCCAGTGAGACCATTTCCAACTTCTGAGCCACAGAATTGTAAGGTAATAAATCAATGCTGTTTTAGCCATTAAGTTGGTGGTGAAATGTTAATTTTATAGTAGCAAATGGAAGCAGTGGGGGCCAAAATTTTGTTTTTCAGTAATAAGCAATTGACTTAGAAATAGGACTAAGATGACTTTATTGGGATAATCTGATTAATCAAGAGATAATATAATAACGTAAGAAGAGGAAACACACTGCTTTCAGAAAAGTCAGTCTCTGGCATGAAACAAAATGGAAGTAAAATTTCCATTGTTCCATATTTAAGAAATTCTTTTTATTTATTGCACATTTTCATTGGGAAAACCCCTAAGTAGAATAATTTTTACTACTAGATTTGAATGGAAAATAGATTAAACTGAGAAGGAAACACTAAACAAGGAACCAAATCACCTGCCTCATTCGTTGTTAGCATGTGATTCAAAGTATTTTTGTCCTTTTGATACAATCTTAATTTGATGGATTGTTTCTGTGTGAGAATGTACCACAATCCAGCAACTTCACTCCTCTGATTTAAAAAATCTATAACTTTACTGTTCACCTCTTAATAACATTTTATAAATATGTATGCATGGTAGATACACGATGTTTAATCTTTTAAAATTTAAATGTATTATAATTCTCATCTTCCTCTCATCAAGACTAGAATAATGACTCTATTTCTATAATAGCATGTGTTCCACATTATTAAAAATTGTAAAAATTAGAGATTACATCAAAGTTCTAGAGCCAACTAAATCTTCAGCACAGTTACACTTTTTGAGATCTGTGAATGATTTCTCACTCTGGAAAGTGCGATGTTGGTGTGCATTTACCACCATCTATTGAATATCTACTCTAGGCAACCTATATGGATCAAAGTTTCTAAGAGATAATATTCAATTTCCATGGCTTCAATTTCACAAAATGAGGAATGGTGTGACATCAGTTTATCATTTTGCCCAAATCTTACTCTAGCCAAACCTGTGGCACTTAAGTTATATTTACTTAGAATTTTCCCATCCAGATTTATTTGCTTGAAACATTTATTAAATATCTGATTCTAAGTATTTTTTGATACTACACCTTTGACTGATAGGTGAGAACATGTAAGATGCTATTGTAATGGTCCAGGTGAGTGAGATAGTGGCCTGATTTAGGGGGCCAGGAGATTGAATTCAATGGCCAGGACACTGGTTCAGTGCTTGAGCGATGACATCCGAACACAAACTCTAAACTGGTAAGATCGGGTGAACTTCCCTGGTAAACAGTACTCTGCAGATTGTTACACATCAGTGTGGCAGGGGAGTGACGTTGGCTGACTTGATGGGGGTCTTAGATTTTAAGACCCCCTCAGACCTCACCCTACGCTTCTCTTCTTTGGCTGGTCCTTATTTGTGTCCTTTTCTGCTATAAGAAAACTGTAATCCGAAGTATAGTGGTTCTTGAGTGTGATGTCGTGGAAGCCAAGGGAGTTTAATAAATGAAAAACAAATTAAAAATTCAGAGTAGTTTTTGAAAGAGAGAGATAACGGATTACAGGTGCAGTTCTTACTAACAATTAGGAAAAAAATTTCTGACTTCGTAGATTACCTATCTGTTTTTTAGAACTAACAAGATTTGACTAAATGCTAAATATTTGATGAAAGTGAGAATTCCATCTGGAAAGTCACAAATCTAGGTATCTAAAATGAAATGTTTGATTCAGCTTGTATAAATAAAACACCTAGAAAGTTTTTCTTTTTTTCTTTTTTTTTTTTTTTTTAAGTATCTGAACTTCAGCATATATTATGATTTATGTGATAACTGGGATAAATGGATGGCTGGCCATACTATTTTTTACTCTTTATCCAGATGTTTTGTCTACATTTATACAGACCGCAAGAGTCCATTTCCAAATAAAAGATGAGAATTCTATTTGTCTAGATAAATAGGCAAGGATTAGGCAATAGTAAGTTAATCTTTGCAATTTAATTTTGTTAGCTCTGAATTTAGAAATGTTTATGCATCTTTCACTGCTACTAATATAAGCATTGTTTGTGACTTTTGTAAGATTTTTAAATTATTTATCTTATCCTCTACCTGATATATCCTTCAAGGATTCTAGCAAAAAAAAAAAAAATGCTTTTACTGATCTCAAATGTTAGCATAATTTATTTGTAGATTCTCTTAAGAAAATTAACCTCCAGACAATAATCCAAACTTGTTCTCTTGAACAGACACACCATTTTATTTTTACTTGAGTTAATAGGGTTTGCACTATCTTCTCACCACACCCTTTGTAGACGTTTTGAGTAGAAACAAAAACCAAACGTTCATAGACAGATACAAGCTCAAAAAAGAGGGGGAGAGACCGAGACCTGGTGGTTGTGGAGACTTTGCTCTCTCTGTTCCTCCTGACGATCCCCTGTAATTACTACCCAGGCCTCATCTTTATTTAAGGACCCACTTGGCATAATCTTATTCTTCTTGAAAGATGAATAAAGGTCCTTTCTGACTCTTGATAAATTTATTTTCCCATGGTAAGGAAATACTGAGTTTCTGAGAATGAAATGTAGATTCCACCCTATCGAACCCAAAATTCTGCTATCCGGAGAGCTCTTTTGAGGATTAAAATGGTCCCCTCACCAGAGTGAGCTTGCCAGGGAAATCCCTGTCACAGATGCCCCCTCTGTACATCTTTCCCCGGTGACACTGTCTTTTTCCATAATTCATTCCCAGGCGTAGTTTCAATTTATAAAGTCAAGGTTGCGCCCTGCCCTCAAAGCGCTGATATTCGGCTAGCGTCATTTGTCATTTCTGATTATGGCCAGCTAATCTTCCCTCGGCTTCTTACTTTCTACACTCAGGCCGAGCGCCGTGTTCAGCTCTAGGCACTGTTTCGGGTCCAGGGCCTTCTCAGATGCCTTCCTGCTGCCACCACTCGCATGCCTGGTCACCAGACCAAATCCCGGCCTAGCTTCCTCCTCCGTCATTTGGCATCAGTGCGTTCTCTGCTGACCAAGTCCGCGGAGAACCCCCAACGAACCCATTTCTGTAGAGGACAAGGTATTAAAAAAAAATATTCAAAATTTTACTAAGAAAAATCACAACATATTATCACTTCATATTATTAAAATTGAAGATATTTTGAAATCATTTATGTACTTTATTAATTATAGTAATTAATAAACCCATTGTGAAATTTTTTAAAAAATCACAATCTTAATGAGCATATAGGTTTGAGAAAATACAGGATAGCCCTTTAAACAGAGGTAAATTACAATTTGTCTTCTCCTATAGGGATCAGATAATTTAACCAGTGGGTATTCAGTGGCATATTGCATAGGAATTCGTCACAGATGTAGCAGCACTAAAAAGAATAAAGATTGTCGCAGCAGATATGTCAATGGAAAATTTAACTTCATTTTTAGTCACAACAGCTAAATTAAGAATATATCAGTAGGATTTAATGTTTTTTGTTTGTTTGTTTGTTTCTTAGTGAAGTAAGAATTATGCTAATTATTTCAATTAAATACATTCCATAGTAGCTTTATTTCTGTTTCACTTGACCTGATACTATCTTGATCTTGGTATTTTCCCTCCCAGCTGTTATCACACCAAAAGCTAGCAATTCCTGCTCAAGTATTGGACAGGCAGGGCTGACTTTAGCACCTTTCTAAAGTCCATAATGCACAGGTATAAATATTCTTATGTCCGATTTTAACCTAACGGCTCTGAACCTTCTCCTCCAGTGTGATGGGTTGTAGAAGGTGTTATTACTTTAATGCCTTATGTCCTAGTGAATGTATTTGGGAAGATAGTTTAATGAGTGATCAGTGTAAGAACTAAACCTCTGTCTTACCTTCAGTTAACTCCTAGTCAAGTGATGGTTGTAAATATAATTAAAGGAGTATAAGATGATAATAATAGAAAATATAACAGCTATCTTATTAGCAGACTAGGGTCATTGCTATAACATAAACACAGCGCTTTTATGGCATATAACATAATTGAATTTTATTTATCATTCCCGTAGTAGTACAGTTCCTAGTTAGACAAGCTGCCTGGACAAGTGGCCTTTTCTCCCTCAAGTTTATCTTTGTCAAGCAGCGCATTAGGTACCTTCCATCTTTGACGTGTCAAAGAACCTTGGAGCCTTTTGCTTTCAGCCCTTGACAGGGAAAGAAAGAATTGAAAGATCGCTTTCTCTCTCTTTTTTTTTTTTTTGGGGGGGGGGTAGGTGTGGGGGTGAGGACAGTGGTTATTCAGCCCGGAAGGAAGCCTATTGCTTCCATCTTTATTGCATTGCTAAGAACACAATCTCATCACTCCAACAAGCAAAACTTTGAACTATAGTCTGGGGAAAATAGTAAGACATTTAATATCCAGCTAGTCTCTGCCACTATAGGCCAGTTTGGTCACCAAACATACGTTTCACTCCTCCTCCATATGTGGAACATATCACCTTCTTCCTGAGCGAGGCAACCCTGGAGTCCCAACCCATCATGCCATTCAACTACTAGTCCACACTCTCCAGGATGTGAGAAGTTGTTTCTGTCCGATGTAGATGACCTTGTAATATGAACTGAAAAATTTCATGGGCTTAAATATTATATGCATCTCCACACCCAATATACCATGATAAAATGAGGACATGATAATGACAATAAAATTTGCCCAGGAAGGACAGAATGGAAGACCCAGAGCAGTCACTGCTTCATGGAAGTTGCTAGAATCTGATAGGCATGAGTTATGGAAGCTCCCTAACCTGGGGTGAGGAAAGGAACCTTCAGACTCAAATTTTGTTCTCTAAGAATACTCCCTAAAGCAATATTTTCCTTTCTCTGCTTTTTTAGAAAGTACTTTTTTGTCGATTATTCTCCATGGCTAAAGTTAATGGGGATGATTAGGCCTGTGTCCTCTTTGGGGAAACTGAATTGTTTGTGGCACCTGCTTCTTGTCAGAGGCTCATCAAACACCCTTGGGCTATTTCCTTAGAGGGTCGAAGACTCAGCCAACAGTCAAAGACTATTTTTAGGCTTGCTGTTTCTTTGGCAATACAATTTCCTCAAAAACTGAGGAAGCTTTTTATCTGTTTGCTTCCAGACAGTTCCAGGTGGCAATAAACACCAATTTGTACCAAAGATTATTTCCTAAGCTTGACTTTTTCTTTTATTATCTCTGCCTACTTCCTCTCTGATCAATGACAGCCACCTTGAGGCTTCAGAGACTCAGGATCTTGAGTAATAGTCTTAATCTGATTTTTTTTTTCCTGCAAAAATGAGTCACTTAGTTTAATTTAAAAGCTTCTTGGACTTTTGTTGCTCAAGGTTTTTCTTTTCCTTTTTTTTTTTTTCCACTCCCCACCCACCATCTTATCTCTTACTATTTATAGTTTAGCTTTTCCAAACCTATAATGCCCTCAATTAGTGGACTTTTCCTGTTCCGTTTGATTTCTTCCTGAAAATCAGCTACTTCTTTCATGGTTAGCTCTTTCTTGCAAAGACTTATAAAAAAAGAGCTCTTAAAAGTCTGTGGTCTCACTACTTTCAGATGTTACCTTAGAAGCTCAGTAAATACGTGGTCTTCATTTCAAGTTATTGTAGGTAAATTTTTACCAAATGTTTGCCACAAAATAATATGGCTCACTGGCCTTCAAGCTTGCTTTTTTTTTTTTTTTTTTAAATCAGTTCCTTTGCCTCTTGCTGCCTAACCATTAAACTGATAACACATGACAGATTTTGTTTTTGTTTGAAAATAATGCCATTTTGCTGAGCAGGGGCTTCTGTGTTAGGACAGGCTATCACTGCAAAGAACCGCCTTTAAATGTCAATAGTGTAAACCAACAAATGTTTATTTCTCTTTAACACAAGAGCCTAACATTCGTTTTACTGGGAAGGTTTTTCTCCAAGTTGGTGAATTAATCTCGGTGGCTTCGAAGCTGTCTTTGTCACTCTCTAAAGCTTCAGCATGCGTCGATTGCCTCTCGCTTGGCCAATAGGAAAGAGAGGAAGAGAGAGTGAAAAACCCTGCTTTTGATTTTTAGTGCTCCAGGCCCGTAGTTGATATTCATGGCTTCTACTAATGTTTCGTGGCTTATGAGAGGAAGAGAGCAGTCAAACATAACTCCAATATCTTCGGACTGCAGGTCGGTGAACTGAGGCACCATTTAATGAAGTGGGAAGCACTGGCTGAGATCAGTGTGTTTGGAGAGGAAGGATCCAGGTGTCCAAGTTGCATGTGTGAATTGTGTGATCCTTAAAAGACATCCCAGTGGAGATGTTAGTTAGATCTTTAGACATAGAAGTATGGATTTTAGGGGTGATGTCAGTGTTGGTGATAAATGTCTAGTGCTCTTCTAGGTCAGATAAGTTGAGGGCCACTAGTAAACCACTGAATTTGGTTAAATGAAGGCCATTGGTCACCCCGGCAGGAGGAGTGACTTTGGAATGGGGTGAGGGAGAGAGAGAAAATCTGGCTCTAATTCATTTTTAGAGCAAATAGAACAGAGACGTGGGGCATTAGCTGCGACCAGGAAGAAATGCGCTAAATTAAGGAGGGCAGAATGGCAGCGAGTTTGCAAATGATCCAGTAGAGAGGAAATGGAAGAGATGAGAGGAAAAGGAATAATTCCAGAACAAAATGAGGTCGAGGAGAGAGGGGGTGGAATTTCTGTCCACTCAAGGAGAGTTGGCCTTAGAAAGAGTCCATCATTTTTTAAGAGAGAAAAGTTAGCTTGGCGGATTCGTTGTGGGAAGATAAAGACGTTCTTTCCTGAGTCCTTCAATTTTTTTTCCTAAGAAAAAGAAATGTAGGGTGAAGAACGGGCATTTGATATGAAAGGAAAAGGAAACTGTATGTTCCTCTAAGAAGAGTACTCTGATTTTGGTACTGACCCCAGGATATTTTGTCTTCAGCAGAAGCACAAGGTCAATGGAATGTCACGAAAGTGCCCGCCTGGTGCAGTGGGTGGACCTTAGTTGGCTGCTCACCCCTGGGGGCCTGGGGTGCTTAGCTCTGGGCACTGGCCTGAGCAAAGGCATAATTTTTTGTCAGGTTTGGCTAACTTCAGAGCACAACCTGCTGTAGCGCGATCTTGAACTTTATAGGCAAAGTTAAAGCAGAGTGCTGCTTTTCAAGTTCAAGGCAGCTGATTCTCACAAACCCTGAAGAGAAATGTTTCTCAGACTGGTTTTGGTGAAAGAGCTTTTTTTTTTTTTTTTTTTTTTTTTGGTCGTTTTAAACCACAAATCCATCTTAGACTGAATAACTTTTGTAAAATATAATACAAACTGATTATGTAAAATAGAATGAAAATTCATACAAAATAAAAGACTCGCTCTTTAATCATTCTATTCAACAGATACAAAATACTCCAACAAATCTAATTAGGACAACCATAAAAGAGTGAACAGGAATCACACATCCGAAGGCATCATTCATTGAAAATATTTGTAAACGCGATTAATATAGAGAGTCATTCCTGTCGCCATAGCTTTGTTGTTTCTGATTTGTGAACCACTGAAACTTACATGGGAAATAGGGATTCCCTCTATTAAACACCTCAAGTCACATTGATATGCTAATCTCTGCATCTCACTGTTTAATGATTTTATAGTGACAGGTAAACTTCTTCCTGTTGCCCGTGCGCGCATCTAATACAGGTCGAGTGATCGCTACTGACCTGAGATCTGGATGACTAAGCCCGTTCTACGCTAGGCTCTGTCTTCCCTTTTCCTTTTTGCTTTCAGCTCCTTAGTGCAGAAACCGTAAGTCTCAAGTATGTTAATAGGAATGGAAGAAAAGATTTTAAAGCAATTTCAGCAAGCTCGGGTATTCATTCTAAATTTTATTCAAGAAGAAGTGAGCGATGCCATCCTTTCAAAATTCGTCTTCAATCCTTGACCGGTAGCCAGTTCGACAATGCATCCCGTGAAGTTATCGTGATATTTAAATGATCTTCTAGTGAAAGAGATAGATTCTGGATCCATTAATTTTCTGTTCGTGTACGTTCCTTTGGTAGAAAATTCAATTCAAAATACGCTATCGGATTTTTAAGATGTTCTGTGATAGCTTTTCACATATTTGCAAAATCAAAATGGTCACTTGGCTCATGGATAATTGTTTTTCAAGGAATTTGGCTTTATTGATCAACAGAAACTCTGTTCTTTCGAGCTCCTAATTTGCATTTACTCTTTGTAATTGATGCTTTTGGTGCCCCATCCAGATATCCTTTATCAGATTTCCTTGCTCTGAGCATCTGCTGCAACAGCTCCTAGTTGCACTCTCTGTGCCATTACGCTCCAGAGCGCCCCTCTGGGTCAAGCAAAATCGAAACATGAACCACACCCACAACTTTGTCTGGCTACCTCTCCTGTCTGAGTCTGCTTTCCTCATTCCTGTACCAGAGAACGTGCTCCCCATCCATTCCTGGAGCAAGATTTCACATCTCAAGTTCTGCTTATAAGGAATCTATCCAAGACCTGATGACAAGGACTGCCATTATTCTGTATTTTAAAACTTTGCCAGTAGTCAGCAAAGTCCAATCACTTAGAGAGAAGATATTGTGCAAAATTACATTTTCTCCCAGAAATGCTTATTGCACATTGGCACAATTAAAATTCTGCTCGGAAATTTCTCCCAGTGGGATTTATATTCATATGTATCATAGTCTGAAAACATCCTGGAGAGGACTGATTTGATATTTCATTCCCCCACGCTTCTTTCTCCCAGAAATGACCGAATTTCTGCCATGGTCTTTGGCAACACGAGGTACCAAATTATAGGAACGTAATTTTGCCTGAGGAACTGCTTTTGGGATAAGAGTTGATTTATTTCTTATTTGGAGAGTGTGGGACTGATCCTAAATGAAATTTGCATATGTTATCATCTTTAAATGCTCTTTAAAAGTGAGGTACATTAGAGATTTTACATAAAATTCATTCAAGTTGTGGGGCCGTAAAAATTTCAAAATGAATCTCATTCTAGTAAGAGAGCCTAATAAGTTCACATGAACATTGAGAGCCTTCTGGCTGAGGCTGAACAAAGTATGAAATTTAAGAGGATAATTCTGGCTTTCATTCGTCTGGACATTTAGCTCATGTGGGAAAGAGAGTTTGATTTAGCTAATTATTACAGACTCCAACTTATGAAGAGTTTTGACTTGTGCATTTTCTTTTTTCTACCACCAGGACAGAGTAAAGGCCTGAGAGAGGCTGTGAGTATTAGAGAACATGGAATCTGAGGGTGAGGGTAAGCTAACATGTAAATTTTGACGATCACTATAAAGGTGATATTTTATTATTGTAATAGTCTAATCTTGCTATTGATCTCACTACAGAATTTAGGCAACATTATATTGGACTACATGGATTATTAAAATTTGAGGTAAATAATAAAATAGAGTACTTTGGAGTTTTGCCATTACTTATTAAAAAAATTTTATTCTGACTCATTTCGTAGGCTTCTAGTAGAAAATCTGATCTGCCCCTCAGTAGTTCCAGAAGAAACCCCAAAGAAAACGTGGGCGGCCTTGGAGGAGCTCGTTGTAATATTGGTGCAGGTCTTCACAGGGGGACTGTTTGTCTTCTTCTCCCAGGGGAGTGTAGACCGCAGCTCTGGACGGGAAGGTCCGGTGGGTTAGGAGAACCCAAATCTAACTCCCGTTATCTGTGACCATTCTAGTAAATTATTATTATTATTTTTTTGCAAAGTTTGGGGGTAATGTTCTTACATCGCATTCGATAACTGGCAAGCCCCATGTCAGGGCCTGTCCTAGAGATATGTCGACCAATCTGCACAAATCTGAGAAAAGTCACGTCCTCAGAATTATGTCATATACGCTAATCTAGGCGTTTTCATTATAAAAAGTTATTCTGTGTCCCATTTAAAAACATATATATATTTTCTTTTTGCTCAATTGTGTCAGAGCTCAGGCAGAGAAAAGGGATGTTATTTATTGAGGGGTTCCCTAAAGATTTCAACAATGTAATTTAATTAAAGAAGAAAAACATGGAATTATAAATTTCTCCAAGTAGGAAACACAGGTAAAATCCGGTTTTTATTTTTAATACCTCAAAATTATATAGTCAATTCTGCAGCAGCTAAAACTTTTCAATATCATGCATATACGTCATGAAAAGCTGCTTTTGTAAATTGCGCATTGCAAAACCACTGAGCTCCATACTGCTTTATCTGAATGTTTAGGTTCTCCAATGTTAAAACGTCTTAGGTTTAAACCTTCATTGTGATGATAAAAGGGAAAAATAGTATATAATCATATGATAAAAAAGTATGCAATTGTTGATCACAAAAAATAAAAAAAGGTGTTTTCCTCCAAAAAAAGCTATTATTAATTTATAGAGAAGTAGCTGAGAGCCATGTGCCGCAGAATAAGTGGCAGTTTGGGATAAACCACTATTTGCATAGTTTTATATGGATCCATGTGCAGGGAGCCAGGCTCATGTGAAAGCGCCTCAGTTGGACAAATCTAGTTCTTTTTATATAAAATACAGCAAAGCTGATCAATTTATTTTGCTGAAGTTCTGTGATGAGGGCCTTCGGGTATATATTGTTGTTTGCAAAAAGAGGAAGCGTGTAGGCAGTGACTAAATGTCAGAAACTAACGTGGGGGCGTGGGGCATCTCTGAGGAAGTCGTTGAAAGATGCATGGACGCTCGATGCCGCGTAGTAGGATGGACGGCGGGAGGGCGGGGCCGGCTGCGGTCACGCAGGGCCTCATGCTCGGCAGGTCCCTGTCCTGTTCCCGGTTTGAAATTCTTCATTTTGGAACAAGGGGTCCCTCATCCCATTGGGTCCTGAGCCTTGCGAATCGCGTAGCTGGGCCCGTGGGTGAGAGTGCTGGGTGGTGGGTGGGGCGGTTCCCAGTCACGGTGCCATCGCCGTGCTAGAGAGAGCGTAGGACATTTCACGATCAGATTGTGGCTTTGCCACTTGCTGTGTGATAATTTTAGACGGATCATTTTACTCCTAGAATCCTTAGTTTTTTTTTATGTGTCAAATTTGAATAAGCTGCTGATGCATTTCATTGAATACTTATGTATACACATATGCACTTATATATTGTATGGAAACACACATATTAATTTTAGTAGCTGATAGAAGATTTTTTCTGAAGGTGGCTTCTAAAGCAGTGTGAGATAGCTTTGTACGCTCCTTGGGGTTGGCATCTGTGACCCTTAAAGGCATGGGTTCGAACAGGACAATGGAATAAAAGGATGACTTAATCTGACAATAGAAAATAATGAGAAGTTAGCGAGTAGGGGAGAGAGAAGGAGAGAATTAGAGTGGGAGATTTGTCAGAAAAGGCGGAAAGGGGAAACAAAGGCCAAGCGACAAAATGGGAGACTGGCTTTTGCGGAGAATTGTGAGCTCTGAGGGATTCCCAGTTTGGGCAGGGGTACGAGACCTTCCAGAACAAAAGTGTCTGTTGTTGGGGAGGGTTTCGTTATCTTGATGGGAGGCATCACATATTGCCAGCCTCCACTAAACTTGTCATAGACGTGTATCCCAGAGTAAAGTGATTGAATTCCACAAGTGGATTGGCATGCATTTAAAGGGAGAGAGGGTAAGTGTTTATTATACAAGGATGTAAATCTGGGACAGCCAGATGGAAGACACACAGGGTGAGGTGTGGGGAAAGGCCTCGGAGCCGCCATGCCCTCTCCAGCCACACGAACCTCTCAGCAGTTCATGTCTTCCCTGCTAGAACCTTTTACTTTCTCACAGAAATTTACTGGTTTTGTGGACTTTTATTCAGCATTCATGAATCAGGCTGCATTCACAAATCAGGCAGCATTCACTCTACCAAAGAGAAAGGAACTCCAAAGAGCTATGCAAGTGAGAAGTCATTTATAGACAAAAATGAGGAGGAACAAGGGCGTGGTACTGGGCACTTGCCGACTGGGTAGAGCAGGTCATGGAGAAAGGGCAGTCTTGGAGCCGGGCCAGCTTCCTTGTGCCCAGCAGGCAAGCTCGAATCTTGACCCAGGTGCTCCTCTTCTGGGAGAGCTGAGCATAGACAGGTGGTTAAGTGTCAGCATGGTAACGTGGAGCTTAGCACGAGCAGCTCCATCTTGGACATAATTTGGTTACTTTCACATCACTAACCGCAAGGCTCTCCGAACCCCGGCCCTTTGGGTTTCTATGGAGGTTTCATTACGTAGGATGACTGATTAAACCGTTGGCCACTGATGACTCATTCAGGCCCCAACTCCTCTCCCCTTTCCAGATCAGGCAGGGGTGGAACAGGGCTGAAACTTCCACCCCTCAAATTGTAGGGTTTGTTCCCTTGGCAACCAGCCTTCATCTTTAGGGACTTTCCAAAATAAACTCAGGTATGATTGAAAGGAGCTTATTATGAAAAACAAAAGATACTTTCATCTCTCTTATGACTAGGGAAATTCCAAGGATTTTAGGAGCCCTCTGTCAGGAACTGGGATAAAGACCAAGTACATATTTATTGCTATAAATCATGATATCTCAGACTCCGGCAAGTTGGATTGCCAAGAAAGATCTTAAATTTCTCAGAAAGAATCTGTCAGTGTATTTTTATGTAAAAAGCCATAACCAATCTGCAAACAATTTTGGCTCAGGTTTACCTATTATGTATCTTCTTTTAGACAAGTGCTTCTTGACTCTGGCTGCAATTTAAAATCACCCAGGGAGCTTATAAAAATACCAACATCCAAGACTGCCACTGAACGATTAACCCAAATCTACAGTGGTGAAGTCTGAGAACTAGTGTCTTTAGAAAGACCACCCTTTCCTGAAAAATGGATTAAACTGACAGATTTCAGCATCATGGCTTTGAATATTGATCTAATATCAAATCCCTTTTTCCTCTATTCTTTGCATATGAATTTCTCTCTCTCTCTCTCTCTCTCTCTCTCTCTCTCTCTCTCTCTCTCAACTTCTGTGTGTTTGGTGATAATTGTGATAATTATTAACTTAGGTTATAGCTCCCGCAGACCTTAGCAATTCTAACCTATTTCTCCATGACTAATTATTGAGTCTTTATACCTGCCGGTTTTATCCTACCTTCCTCTAGCTAATTGGAATCATTGTGGCTCTATTGCTGGTATTTTTCTAGTTTGATACCTGCTGATTCTATGGAAAACAAGCTCTTTGAATGTAATGCTGTCTGGGAAATCATCATTAAATAATTTATCTGGACCTCTCTCTGGTTCTATTTACTCTATGCTCCTCGAACACCAAAAATAATGTGGAGGAAAAGTACCACAGCCATTATTCTAAAAGTATGTTTGGGAAATTAGGGGAGAAATAGTTTTCTGCTTCTAACTCATAACATGCATCCAAATCAGCTTTCAAATCACCTGCCAATGCTCATTAAGCCAAAACTATATTTGAAAGAGTTGGTTGAGCGGAAATGTGTGTGAAAGTGCCAAGTGCATTCTTTTTTAATACTGTTTAGGATATTTACACAGTAACTGTGTTTAGGAGCTGTCTCTTATTTATTTATTTTAATAGTGTTGGTTCTAAAAGTTTTGAACCAACACTTAACCACTTTCCTCTTACCTTTTGATTTTTAGAAGAGGTTTTTAGCATCCTGGCCTTCCATTATGTGCATAGTTCGGATGTGACTACTGAATTAAATGAGAATAGCTTTCTTTGGTGGCACTGTAACTCTGGAGGAGGAATTTGGGATCGTGGTGGGAAGGGAGTCCCTCTGTCACCTAAAAGTGGAAAGGAGCTGACGGTTCGTTAAGAGGAGTTTTGTTGGATACAGACTATGACTCTGCCAAAACTCAGACCATTTTGCCTTCACTCACAGCAATGCAGGCACAGACATCTTAAAGTACTTATGGGAACTGACAAGTCCTCACTCTTAATTCAATGTAAACAGTTGATAAGATTGAGTTAATACTGAGATGCAATCTGTTTGGATGGTTTCCCACCTGCTGAGGAATCAAAAGGCCGTAAGGAGTGGAAGGAAACAAGAAGTTTGTTTGGCATCTCCATGTGTCCTTCTATTCATCGTCATTGCCGCCCCAGATAAATCTGATTTATTCAGTTTGAAATCTGCATTTCAGCACTATTTATATTGGGGAAATATAATTTGCATGTCACCATCTGCGAAGAAAGATTATTAAACAATAAAGGATTAAGAGATAAACAGCAAAGCCTTGTAGCAATACGTCGAGTCCAAAATTTAAGTGCTCAGAATCTAAAAGATTCGTTTAAGGGCTTTTTGAATTGTTTCAGCATGCTGACTCTGTTCTTGGAATAGAAGTATGAAAATATGCAAACATACTTTGTTGTTAGATTACCAACTCTAGGCATTTAGCTTATTTTTTCCTTAATGTGGTTGTATTTTAAGTTTTAAGTTATTCTATGCTGATTTGGTTTCCTGCCTCATTTTGATAATGCAAATATTCCTAAATTCAATACGTTTTATATTGGGCGATTTACAACCACTATCACACATGAAAAATTGTATCTGTGTTTTATATTTATCCTCAAGACCAGTACTTTCTCTCTGGCTAATATTTAAAGTTGAAACAATGAATATCAAGTTCATTAGATTTGTTTATTTTTAAATTTCTGTTTTTAAAGCTAATAGTTTGCTCTCCTATACATCACTTTTCCCTTTTAGGAAAGCCATTTATAAAAGAAAAACAAATGTTTTTATGTTTCAGACATATATTAGGATTTCACAGACAATCTTCTATCGTTGGTATTTTATCACTCATCCTGTTGCTGTTACTATTCTATTATTCCAAAATTACCTACCTTAGGCAAACTTTTTGAGGTAAGATTTCCAAGGGCAAGCAGAGTGAAGCATTTTAGAGGTACAAAAAGTCAACTTATCACCATAGTCTATGAAAAGAGAAATATTGGCTCTAAACAAGATATAATTCCATATTTTGTGACTGACTCAGTAAAAGTCATTCCCTATAATGGAAATTGATAAAAAAATAAAAAAAAACCAACATGAAACGAATAAGATAAAAATAACAACAGTGAAAAGCAACTTGATAAATGTTATGCTTTTACAGAGAAAGTGTTTACCAGTTCTTAAAAATGAGCCAAAATGTAGCTGATGGGAGTTAACTGGTGATTGCAAAATGTCAAAATCATATTGATGTGTTTGGAGTTATGTTAGAATCTAAAAAAAAAAAAAAGAAAAAAGAAGAAGTAAAAGAAAAAAGAAAAAGAATGAGAAACTACCTCTTTTGTTCTTTAAGAGGGGTGTAGGGGTGTAACTGTTTTTACTAATCATCATTCCACAATGTAGAAATACCTTAGAAATAGGGAAGACTAATTCATCAAATTAATATTCCTTTATACTCATATCGTACAACATAAATTCCATTTATTCTGATTCTATGGCTAAGACATTTTCTGATTTGATCTCCTGATTGTATAATTATTAAATAAGAGAGAGGTGCTCAGTATTTGTGAAGATGTTCTCTCTTTCTCTCTCTCTCTTTCTAAGAAGGTCATTTCTCTTTGTATAGTATTGTTTATAAATTTTCCAATTGTGAGTTTGGTTAGTGCAAATGGATCATCTATGGATACAATTGAGACGTCCTCTACTCTCATGCCAGGAGGTTACAAGTGAAATAAAAGCCAGGTGTTTTCAATCCCTAAAGAGTATAAATAACTCCAATGTCACCTCCCAATCTTTTTCTCACAGATATTTATGTGCGGTTTATTAGGGATGTAAATGTGTGTTTGCAGAATGATGATATTATCAAGAAACTATCTACTAGGGAGAAAAACATTAAAAGTAGATGTCTCATAGTACTGAAGTACCAATATACAACGTGGGAAGAAAGTCACAAAAAGAAGGAGAAAGATGTGAAAGAAAATGTAAAGCAGAAGTCACTGAGGGTGGTGATGGGAATGGGCGAGGTCAGTTTGCCTTTCTTAAGTTAGGCTTGACTGGCATTCTGGGACTGCAGAGCAAGTTCGTCCAAGAGCAGGGAGGAGAACATATAAAGCGTGTGTCTAATTTCCACTCTAAAGGATGTTTGTCAAGAGATTCAGGCTCAGAGCCATCAGAGCTTGAAGGATGTGGTCAGGGAAGGGAGTGATCGATGCGGACTGACCTAGAAGGGTGTAGTTTTTACTGGAAGAGGAACTAGATTTTTTTCCAAGTAGATTATTATAGAACTTTTCCTTAAAACATGGGATACATTTTTCAAACCAAGAAAAAGTATAGTAGGCCAAACTATAAAAAATGTCAGCTTTCCTGGAGAAAGAAAAGACTGCAAAGTTGATTCTTTATGTGACTATACTTCATAATTAGTCTTACCAATTACTTGTCTCATGTCCTCTATCCCAGGGCGACAAGCAAAATGTACTAGTGGGACATCTTGTACTGAGTCCTAAATCAATTTACTTTCAGGAGGTATATGAAATGCCTTAATAGTAAGGCATTCTTGATACTTTTTATGGTATATGTTCTTAAACATCAAGGAAGGCAAATGGTTCAGTTAAAAAATGAGAGCTAGTTTTACATTCCATACTGATAATATTGTGCTGAAAAACAAAATAGTCAACTCTTTTATGCTTACATCATTGCGCAAAACACCAGACTTACCAAAACACTTTTATGTTGTAGTGTTTAATACTACTTTCAGAGAAAATAATATCCATAATAATACCATCAAGGCACCTTCACGAACATGGATATTAAATAATGGATTATGTATAGGTTATTGCTATTAGGATATTGATAGGAATTATACGTGAGTGAATGATTGAATAAATGGAATAAGATTGAAACAGAAGCACATCATGTGAATACTATATGGCGAATAAGGGGCTGGATTGCTAACTATGTTTTGAGGAAATATAAAAAGAAGATAAGTTCAGGATGTAAGGATACACGTGTGTGTTTGAACTGTGATTAAGAAACGTAGTATCGAGGGATGTGCTTAGCTTAGGATGACGTAACTGGTGCTTCAGCATGCGCTGGCTGACGTATGATTGTTTTTTGCATTGTAAACACCTGCCGAAGCTGGGTTTATTGAGTGGCTGGAAAGAAGATACGTGCCAATGTCACCCCATTTCCTTCAAAGCAGGATTCTTGCCTATCACCTCAAGTTAATTTGGAAAGAGAGTTTAAACACAAATCTATCCTTATCAATGGTTAACTTAATCACGTGAATCTCTGATAGCCAAGATGTTTCTATATAATATAATTAAATATGTGGCTCTTTAAATGTTTACTGTTACTAATCAAGTTAAATCATGTACTAGATTTGTTAAATTCAAGTAGCCTTTAAAAATATTAACCAATAAGCCACTTTGCCAGATAAAATCTTCCATGGAAATACAATATCTAGAATGAGAAAACGTGAAAGCGATCTGATTGAAGTGTTCCATAGACTACAAATGACAATAACTCATCAGTCCCCAATACCAATATTAGGTGAGCTCCTCGTCTCCTAGCCATCTGTTACCTGTCGTTTTAAAATCATTGGCCAGAATTCAGTGACAATATGACCTGCAAATCTGATCATAATAGTGTCTAGTGAACTAGTCACATTTTAGAAATTATTGAACTTGTCTCCAGTAGCCACGCAAGATGGGATGATGTAGGGGAAATGAAGCTGCTTATCCTTCCTTTTTTGGGTGGTCGTTCTCAAGTGTTTTGTTCCGCTGAATTGCTGACGGTTCTTAAGTGGACTCCGGAGTTCTCTCAGGGCTGTTTTTGTTTGTGAATAGCTGTCTAGTCATTGACATTTGTAGGGGAACGGAGGCGGGGCCTCCCTCTTCGCCATCTTGGTGACATCACTCTCTGTGTTTATTCTTATGCAATAGCGAGTACCTGGACTATTGTAGTGCAATTGTATAATTAAATGACATTTCATGTTTTCTTTTTACCTTTCGTGCATAGCCCTATATGGTCTAGGCATTAGTGAATGCACAATTTGTGGATATGACCTTTTGTTATACTCTGGTACTCTGAAATGTCTTAAGAGGCAATTAAAATTGCCATTCAATCGACTATAGCATTTAAAAGAGTTTACTGATCCTTAATGTGATCAAGAGCCTAACAGTTTCACTCACTGCATATGGAGAGAGCCTATTAAGCTAGTAGGTTTGTCGTTGTTGTTGTTGTTGTTGTTGTTGTTTAGTGCATAGAAAATTAGGTGATTGTTGGAGTTAGACTGCAATAACCTTTCAAGCCACCAGTGTGCTGTTTATGTAATGAAGCAGTAATTTACAAAATGGTGAACCAAATCATTAATTTACTAAATGATATTCAATGACTCAGTAGAATAAACATAGTTTTCCAGAGATCCTAACTAATTTCCGGGGTATAGTTTATGTATTAATAGACTAATTTTTTACACAATTTTAAAAAGGTTGTCATTGCATGCCCGCATTTATTGATCTTCATTTAAAAATCCCTATAATGCAATAATATTAAAGAGAAGTCATATGTTTAAACTTTAAAACTGCTTGATTGTCATTTCCGTTATGCAGGTTCATATTAATCTACTAATTTTGCTATTGGATAAGCTGAGACAAAGAGGCTAAGTTACTTTCCCAGGTTTCCATAATGAATTGGTAGCAAAATGGGAATTACTTCTCTAGAGTCCCTAGTCCATTACTTTGCTCACTGAATCACTTTACATTTCTGCTCTGTTTGAGGACTGTTTTATATTAATTAAGGAGCCTGACAATAAACAGTCATTTACTCATTTTTGCTTTTTATTATGAAAAAATGTTGTTAAATTGAATGTGAAAAAAAAGAGAAGTCTTTGTGTTGGCATTCACATTAGCCCAAAACAGCTGAACTGGATGTTTGTCAAACTTGGCAAGGACTGAAGTCTGACAGAGAACGAACTCATGCCAAGTTCTACTTGAAATTAAATGTTCTGCCAAAGTTATAAACTACTGAAAATTGGGACTTCACATTAATTTGCCATTTCAATATACTCTACTGATGTCTCATAAAAATTCTTCTCCTAATAAGTAATGTTGATGTCATGATAAAACTTACATGGCAGGGTAAGTGGTAGGCTTCCCCAAGAAAGTCATTCGAACACCCATTAGATATTCCATTTATAGGTTTTGGGTCTTTTAAAATAATTATTTTTTTTCTCCTATGCAGCTTTTTTCTTTCCATGCATATTTTGATCCTATTTCCAAATTTAAGTCTAGTTTTACTAGTACTCATAGTTTTATGAGTGAACTGCGTATAAAACTGCCCTAGAAACATCTAGGTATTTCTCTTTCGAGTAACTTCCTGTGTGGATTTATGGCGTATCCCTCATTGTCCACTACAGGAAGATGAATGCATGTTGTACACCTGACTGCTTTCTTCTCCTTTTCTTCTTTTCACTAGTGGAGGGAGCATGCGTTTACCTGGAACTCCTCCCTTAAAAATGGAAGAGGGCTGATTGAATATATGCAATGAACTTTAAAACCAGAATGTACTCCTTTTATATTTTTGGAAATATTAAAGGTCTAATGGGCGAGGACATGTTAAAATAGTGTTTTCCTAATACTAATCAAGTGCCTGGTGATTCGGTTCTCTGGCTAATGCTGCTGGTTCCCTAATGAACTGAAGCTGGCTGTCCACTATGCTCCCAGCCCCCAGGCTCTAACCCTTGTTCTGAAGCAGGTGCTTGGTCATCATCCCTGGTCATGGCTTTCCCTCAGCCCTCACACTCCAACCCTCCTATTTCTGTTCCTAAATGCTTCTTGATCCCTCCCCTTCCTCTCTACCTCTACTGCTGCTTTCGTAAGCAGAATCTCACCATGGGGATCCCAAGAAGAGATGGTCTTCTTACCTTTGGACACTCTTCTCTCCAGTCCAATGTTTTCATGTATCCAGAGTAATTTTTTAAATAGGAAAAAGTCCGATGATCTCTCTCTCTCTCTTGATTAAAGTCCTCCCATAGTCCCTTGCTGCCTTCCTGATAAAATCTAAACATCTCAGTTTCCTTTGAATGTAACTCCTCCCTGTTGTCATTTATGACTCTGGAACTTATATTGATCCCGATTTCAAGTATACCTCTAGCGAGTACTAGCTCACCATTACTTTTGCATCTTTTTTGTACACTTCCATCATCAAAATAAAATACTTGACAAATATTTTGAAAACTTGAATAGTTCATAATTTTGTTGTACAAAACATTTTAGCTTCTTTGTTCAATAATTGCAAAACACTTTAATTTATGGCTTTATAAACATAATTATGAATAATCTATTTCATTTCTAAATTGCCTATTTATTGCCTAACTTCAATATTTGTTTACTAACAAAGTACATCAAGTATATTTTGTCATGCAGGCATCATAAAAGAACAAAGAAAAGTCATTGCATTTTCCTCATAAAGTTTCATTAAAATTTCATCATAAAAGTAAAAAAAAAAAAAAAAAAACTCTAAAAATCTAATTCACCAATACACAACCTTCCACTATCTGGCTGTGGCTTCCACTGCAGATTAATATCCTATATTAAACTTCACCTTGTAGCACCCTGTAGCTCTCGTAGGTCATACACTACGTTTCAGTGAAACTCTAAGCTGTCGCCATGTTGTAACAGTCCACCTTTAAATCAGCCTTCTCTCCGTAGTATCGGAATAATTCAAGCACACCTTTCAAGACTGAACAAGGATGTTCAGTCCACCCCAGATGTTAGTAAACGCTTTTCACCCTGTGGAAATTGCCATCACTGCACTCAACACACTGTAAAAGAGTGGCACACACTTTGCCAGTCTGTCTCACCCGACTGTGGGGTCTTAGGGGACAAGGACCAGGGCCTTCAGCTTTGCAACCTCATACTCCCATAGTGCTTGGCACCCAGCAGGTAGTCAGTGTGAATTTGCTGAACAAACAAATGAACAAACCCATCTTTTCCTTCTTTCTGTGTGCTTCCTCAGTTCAAGGTTCCCTCAATTGTCCTTACCAGACTCAAAACAAAACTTCACAGGTTTCTAGGTGACAGCTTGTGAAGTAAAATCATTAGGAAAAATGAGCAGTACCATAGGTAATAATTACTTTAAAGTAAATCGTTTGGTGGGCTCCATTCCAAGAACTTTACAAACATTATCCCACGTAATCATGATGCAGTCCCATAAAAGAGGTACCGGGAATAATAACAATTTTCAAAGTGACAAAGCAAAGCAGAGCTTCAAAGTTTAAGTAGCTTATCTGACCAGATCCTACAGTTAATAAGCAAAGGCTATATTTTATTCTAAGCTATTTGATTACAAAGGCTGTTCTCCCAAGAGCCACACTATACTTTATCCTAAAATCTCCTGGTATCATCTTGCTATCATTATAACTATTGGTGTCAACACAAATTAGTCGGAAAAAAATCACTAAAAAACATTGACGATAAACCTTTACAATAATACAGATAACTTTTATTTATATATTTTATAATTGTTTATTTACAGAGGGCTTGGAGAAGGGATAGTGTTTAAAACCAACCCCCTGATTTGACTGATTTTGATTTGTCTGTTGTTTTGCTTTTTATTCATCCGTTTGATAAATTTAGGTTATATTTGTAATTCCGGGTCCACTCCTCTCCCCATTTCATCTTTAAATGTTAAGCTCTCGAAACTCTGACAGCATTAGAATGGGATCGGTTGCAGTTTTACCATCCTCTCTATTTTGGTCTTTTTGGGGTTTCAGCAGCCCTTCCTTCCTCTCACGATGGTTTGAAAGATTATTTTTCAGCCAGTTATATCACCGCGGTGTACAATAAAAAAAATGTTAGAGGCACTCTCATGGCAAAAGGATCTTTTTTTTTTCCTTCCTTTTTGACATTAGCAGCTGAGACTATTACCAAGAAACGTTGAGAGAAAAGGGAAAGATAACAATGATAAACACTCACATGGGGAATGGGGGAGGCACACGGCCAGTCTTCTTCATTTTTGCTGACTCAGGAGGCCCCTCAGGTGAAAATGGCTAGACCGTACCAAGGGCCCGGGTGGAGTGGAGATGGGTAAGGAGGGGGGAGTCTTCCTTCCCATTGTGAAAATTGGCGAAGGATATTTACAGAGATTCTCTTCTAGCTGCCAGATACCCTGTTCTGATATTCCCGTGTAGGGAGTAATCATATAATTTAGGTAAGTATTTTTTTTATATGAATTGTCTGCCATATGGTCAGGGCAGAGTTGCCAGATATATCAAATAAAAATATAGGACAGCAAGTTCAATTTGAATGTTAGATAACAGATATACTGTTTTTAAAAGTATAAATATGCCCCATGCAATATTCTATGTCCCATGCAACACATACCGAAAATGTGTTATTTATCTGAAATTTAAATTGAACTGGAGGTCCTATTTTTTATCTAGCAACCTTAGTCCAGGAGCTCCTTCACTTTATTTATGCAGAATTACCATCTGTTTCTGTGAGGATACACAGTATGTAAGGAGAGGGGGAAAATATAGAAGGAATTTGAAATCTGTTTAGATTCTCACACATCAATTTTGGGACCTGAATGAAATTGTGAGAGAGAGCATTTTACTGCTAGGTTTTTATTTATTCACAAATTGAAAGATATCAATAGAGTTTACATTTTCCATAGTTCCCTATGAAGGTTCGTCCTGATATGTATAAGGTCTTGACAGATAGTATAAAGTAAATCCCTGGTTCTATTAGATATACACAATTTAGCACACTTACTGAGCCTTCACTGTAAAAGTGCTAACCAGGTATCCCAGACTAGCTACCCCGAAAGTGACTTGTGAAGTTTACCTATTGTCTAGCCAATAATATGAAATTAAACATAAAACACTAAACTACAAAATAATAATAAAGATGCTCAAAAGGTTTATTTCGTCATATTTGGAAGTATAAAATTATTTAAAATTTGTTCAAAGTAAGGAATTTTGGTCTCTTCACTTTGCTCGTGTTCTAGGTATATGCTTTGCGATCATATACTGTGAAATAACCAACCAACTACTTATTAAGTAGTCCGCATGCGTAAGTTGAAATCACTGAGGACAAATTTTAAGTCATACTCGTTCATAATTAAAGTAAGTGCTTAGTTTTAACTAACTGAAACTACATTTCCCAGAATTCCCTTCCCTGTAGGCATTGGGCACAAGCTATTTTGTGCAAGATCTGGAAGGTGGATCTTACGCTCTGAAGATTGGTACAGGTCACCAGGCACTGCAGAATTCGTTTACCTTGTTGCTGATCTACTAGCTCACGTTCATAGAGGGGGCGGCACAGGACCCTCTGTTTCTTCATCTCCCATCACAGCTCTTACAGCTTCTTCAAGTTTTGGACTAAGTGCAGTGCAACAATATGGCAAAGGGTGTTTCCTTCTCCTGCAGCCATCATGGCCTCACTGTTGTAGGGACACAGGGTCCACTTGGTTTCTGTGAGTCCCAGTAGCCACCCTTCATGGTTCCCATTTGTGCCTGCAAGTCCTAGCTTCTACTTTTTTCCCCAACTGCTGATTTGGCTGTTGGGAAATAAGCATATATAGGTCTATGTGTTCCTGATGGTGTCTGGTCTAACCCCGATAATACCAGCATCAACATCAGCATTCTGGATCTCTGCTAGAACTCTGACTGACACAATCCTTATAAGATTATTGGGGAAAATTCAGACAAGCTTTGCTGTGACAATTTCCATCGTAAACCTTCTTCTCCATACCCCTTCTTTGTTCTGCATTTTCCCCCCTAGCTTCCTAAACTTTCTGGTGCTCCACATTCTATGTTACAGCAGGACAATCAGTAACAAATTGTCACTTATTTTTGGTTAGAACTGGACTAAAAATAAGTATTCTACTCTAATTTTACTGTTTATAGTTGGTTTGTTAAAGGGTTTATTTTAACTCTGCTCTTATTTTCTGCCTCTGAGTGTCTTCTGAGATTCTAAAATTAATTTATCTTGGAGTTTTATAAAGAAAATGAAAGCATAATTTGGAGAATAATATAAGCCCCAGAGAGAATAATTCTATAATTTTTACTCATCAGCCAGTGTATCTTCACCAAGCTACAAATAATAGGGGGGCAATCCAGGAAGTAAAAATTATTCATCTTCCAGGTAATGTTTTTTTTTTTTTTCCAGGAAGACACCAGGAAGAAATTTTCTTCTTTCATTCTTTCTCTCCTTATTCATTCTGGCTGTAGAACTAAAGAGAAAGCCTCTCCTTCACCTTGTACCAGATGCTGCCGGGTCGCAGTATTATTTACGACCTGATTCTTGCCCTTGTCTAGCAGGCAGCAACGCCATAGCAGAAACCTACAAACTGCTGACTTCCTTACTGAGGTGACTTTCATGTGTCTAAATCTGATTTTATTTCCTCCACCAGCAGGAGATTCTTTTCCCTCTAAAATTCCGCTAAAGCTAATAACATCAGAGTCTTCGTTACTGTCGAAACATTCCTTGTCCTTTTATAGAAGACAGTTTAATATATTTGAACTGTTCACTTTTTTCCCCCCAAATTTCCCCCCCACATACATACTTCATATACTTCCACCTCAGCAGAGCTCTTGGGTGGCCATTCTCGTGGCAAAGTTTGTCACACCTACAGAAAGCCATAAAAAGGGAATGCTTTTATTAGCTTTGAGTCTCAAGAACTTAGATGTGTCAATGGAAAAATGAAACAAAAAGTGAGATGTTTTACTCCCCCATGATGTCTTGTAAATGCATATATCTCTTGAATTTGGACTCAGAGGAGAGAGGAGGGGAAAAGTCAATATGGACCACACTGGACAATTTCTGGCAGGGCGGCTGGAAGCCCCATGCATGTTAGAGGAGCCACACTGCCAGCCAGAAGCCATCACCAGGGAGTTGATAACTGGCAGGGAAAAGCAGGCGGTGTAAACTGTCAAAAGGAAAAGTACACGGAACTAAAAAATTGACTCTATCTGTTATGAAAATTTACCTGTCATTTATCAAGCCCGAATAGTATAGAAGCCTATACTCGTAGAAACTTAGAAAGTAAAAAGAATATGCAATACATATAATTGCTATCGTTTAATGAATAAGATTATTGGGGAAAATTCAGACAAGCTTTGCTGTCAGACAGGTGTTGAGTGCTATATGTGAATTGCCATTAGCGAGTTGGTTATACGTCTTCATTTTTATAAGTGATGGAACCGAATTCACAGAGCTGATGTGATTTGCCTAAAGTGACATAGGTCACAGTTGGCAGACTTAAGGTTCTACTAAGGTTCATATGAATTCAGAACACATTCTATGTCTAATATCATTGCCATTCAAAAACCAGTTCCCCTGATGGGAACATTTATTGAATCAAAAAGAGTAGATTATTTTCCTTGGATTTGTTCAATAAGCATTTGTTGACCGCCATCTTCATCTTAGACATTGGGCCATCATGTGTACTTATAAAAGAGTAAAATGGATATAATAATTGTTCTAAAATTATAATTTTCAGAAAGTCATGATGCTTCTTATTAAAAATATAAATGAAAACTCAATTAGAGCTACACTTTATGGCCTATAGTCTCCTGTTCTCGAAGAGAAATTAAATTGTTTACAGAAAAATACATAGTAAAAAGTATACTATATATAATAATATCCTACCAGACATATAAAAACCCATGTAAAATCACAAAAGGTATGTGAGATTTAGGCACAGGACCGATCACAATACTACACACAGGTAACTAAGCTGGCTCTAGATATTTTAACAATCAGTAGATACAGAGAAATAATCAAACCATCACACTATTTATTTAGTGAAAAATCTTACCATAACCCAATTTTCTTTAGAAAAATTAGGAAATAAATTTCTAGTGGGTAATTTAGGTCCAATTTGCTTTAAAATATAAAATGTGGACTCATATTAATAATAAATTCTGCCATCATTTTTTTCTAATAACAAGTCTAGACTCTAGAGGTCAACTCATACACTTATTTTTTTTTAGATGTTTCCATGTAGTTATATTTCTGAAGCACTGAATTGATGTGTTTAACTCAGTTCTTCTCAGAATTAATCATGTCTATCTCATTTTTTGTAGTTGAAAGTAAATAATTTGTTTAATTTTATGCTGGATTTATTTTTTTAAATGTTTACAATTTGTATTTATATGCTTATTGGTGAAAAAAATATTAACTAGAAGTACTTTACAATAGTTTTTAGAATTTGGATTTATTTATATTAGTTGAATCCATTTAAAGTAGCTAAGGATTAAAGATGTCATAAAAGAAATATAAAAATATTAGAGAAGAACTAAAAAGAAATAGCTTGTTGAGGGCATAATCTAAGAATAGAATTATTTAATCTACTTTTATTCAATATTAACAAATCTTTTGGATTTTTTAAAACTTAAAACACTGAAAGTATTAAGAGAGCTCAATGCTGAAAATATGTTAAGTAAGATTCCTCTGCAATTAACAGAATTCTTTGTCGTTTCTTCAGAGTTGAAATAATACCTCACATACCTATTTAAACCCATGTCAAGATGTTAGCAGAGTGAACTGTTTTTCCAATAATCAGAATGCCATGGAAATAGTCAACAGGGACATTAGGCTCCTGAGAACTATGCCCAGGGCTGATTCCTGGGAGTGTTCAGCTTCGAGAAAAACAGTAAATTATAAAAGTTATCTCAGCACCTCTTTGCCTTCCGCCCGAGCTAGTTGCAGGAGCAGTTGCAGGCTGACTGCCGGACGCCGTTAACCCCGAGGTGATCCGGAGCCAGCGAGCGAGGCAGGGCGGTTCTGCTCTCGGTTCTTGTCTGGAATGGGAAATTACTCCACAGATCTGCTGAGCCACTTTCGATAAACCACTGACCGAATCATCCACGGCGGTTGGGAGGAATCGCTAATCAATTCACGATAATGTTCTCTAAAAACACTGAGCGCCTAAACTGTACACAGAGTTGATTTTTACAATAGTATTTTGCACAATAGTATTTTTACTCTCGATTTTTTGGGACCAGCCATGATATAACCGCGCGCATTGTTGGTGTCCCACAAGTTCATGGTTGTGAATCCCAACTAGGCCTTCGATGCTGTTCTGGACTCTTTCATTTCCTTATTTGAAATACCAAACTCTGTCAGAAACATTGCTGCCCCTGCTCTACCGGGGCGCCAGGGGCTTCTTAGTCTGCCTTTTCTGTGTCCCGGCACAGTCCCCAGTCACCGCCAGACCTCATCCTCCTTGCGCATGAGAATGGGGGTGCTCACCCCCGCCACAACTCACAGGAAAATTCCCAACCGATCGTGTTGTATAGTTTCACCTTGTGCCTTACCCGCGCGTCCCCGCAGAAGATGGCCCCTTCCGGAATGTCGGGCGGAGGGCAGTCCACAGGCCGCGAACTAGCACCTTCTGTGTGGGTTCCACTTGCGAGTCACTGAGTCCCTTGCCTTCCTGTGCTAGGACATGTCATTTCAGTAGCTCCCGGTCTCCATATACCGTCCTCCGAAGCCCAGGATACCTCTCCTTTCCTCCAGCCTCAACTTTATCTATTGTTTGTGAGCAAAATAAACCCACAAAAACAAGAGCAAACAATAAAACAAAACAAAATGTGCAAAAAAAAACGAGCATTGTCAGCATGCATTCAAAGCTTTCTGGCCTGTGGCTTTTGAGTGTTTAAATCTGCTTTAGGCCGGAGAAGGGGAAAGTAGCCAATGAAATACCCGTGAGAGAAGAGTGAATAAGAGATTTGTAACTCATCTGATAATTCTGTCATAGGCAAAATATAAACTATGAAAATCTCTCAAAACTGTTTTATTACATCTGTTTTGCTGGTGCTCTAAACACAGGCTACCAATGCCTGCTCTGCCTCCTCAGAAATCTACCCCATTAATTTCACGTCCTCTTCTGAGCATGCAGTATTTTTTATCCTCACTGGCTCTTCTGCATCAGAACACATCGAAGGAACTCGAGCATTTATATCAGAAAACAACAACAACAGAGCAACAATGACAAATTGTCCATGGCTCGTATGTTTAGCTATTATATGTTTTCTCAATTTAAAGACCCAAATATTTTGGCAGAGCTTTCCACACTGACCGCTTCTGTTTTTACTTCTTAAAAAAAAACCCTGAAGTTTGGCATATGCCCTGCTTATTTCGCTGAGCAGGCTCCAATCAAGATAATCGATCACATTCAGTTGCTACATCTAATCATATGCTGATGATCCGCTGCTTTTTGAATCAGGCAATCTTATTTAAACTCTCCCTTCTTTGCCTCCCATATCATGTTCTTGTTCCTCCAAGTCGTCTGAGTATCGGGCGTTCGCCTCCTCTGGCCCATTCCTTCAGAACCTACCTTCTTTAGAGTTTCCTCCCAACTCTCTTCCTCTTCTGCTTCACTCCCTTTGGTGCTTGTCTTAGTTTTATCCGAGCTGCTATAAGAAAAGTACCATAAGCTGCGTGGTTTACGAACAGCAAACATCTATTCCTCATAATTCTGGAGACTGGGAAGCCTGGGATCATGGTGCCAGCAAGCAGACCTGCTTCCTAGATGGTCATCTCTTCCCCCGGGGCCTCTTTGATAAGGGCCCTCCGCCCATTCATGAAAGCCTCACCCTCAGGCCTTAGTCAGCACCCCGAAACTCCGCCTTGTCATGGCATCACCTTGGGGATTAGGATTTCAACATATGAATTTTGGGGGAACACAGACATTTAGTCTGTACCAGTGCCCTCTTGCAATTCCAGGATTTCATATTTCATGACATCATATTTATAGCTAAATGCTACCTTTTTTTTTTTTTTTCTTTGAGCACTCGATCCATATAACCACTTTTCTATGGAGTTTTCTTCATGGAAGGCCTAGAAATAACGGGGATACAGCTTCATTTAAGCACAAGCAGGCTTTATATATTAGCTTTTGATATCCACTTATTCTCGCTCTAGTTTTTAAACTATCTGAAGTCCTAGGATAATTCACTGGTGTCTCCACTCACCAGTAGGAGAAGAGATGCAGCCGTTCACAGGAAGCAGCAGCAGCCGTCCTGAACATGTCCCATTAAGTATATCCATGCCATTTACAATGACGCTTGTATCGAGTTATCGAATTTGAAGTCCTAATGTGGAGATGACCTGATAGAGCCTTGGAAACTTTTTTAATGAAATACTTTCCAAAAAAAGAGAAAGAACTTGACCTGATCCGATTATGCTTCGAATTCCAGTATGGACCATCTGAAGAGAGAGAGAACTACACATTGAACTGGAAAAAAAAAAAAACAAAAAAACAAAAAGACAAAAAAACCCTGCCTCGATTTCTACCAGGCATACTGAAAATGCTATTTATAATTTTCTTGGTTTTAATTAATCTACTTTTATCTAATGAAAAAAAAATGATTGAGTTGATTGCTTTTCACACTGTCCAGGAAAGGACCACCCAGAAATAAAATTGACACTGGAGTCAGACTGTAATCCCTGAGTGGCTGTGGGTGGCGGGAGCAATCTGGTGTCTCTCTGGTAATTTCTGTGCCCAGACGACGTGACTTTCATTGGGAGGCTTTCTAAGGTGTCGATCACCCTGAATTCCCACTTAAGAAGCAGAGGCTGAGGGGGTGGAAAAAACCCACCACCACAACAAAAAGCATTAACTCCACCCGGCAGGAAACTCTTTGGTTGGTTTGCATGTGTTTCTTGATGCCATAGTTTTCAAACCAGGACATGCTCAGAAAATCCCTGGTGAACTTCCTGGTTTCCATGGCAGTTGTACTGAAAACAAACAGATAGAGAATGCCACTCAAAAAAATCTGTGTTTTTTTTTTTTTTTAAAAAAGAGCCCTTCAGGGTTTTTGACAATGCTTGTCCTTCAGCATTTCTTTGGCAAGTATTTTGTTCAACATATTTTTATACTGCTATGCCTGGGACATATGTTTTCTCTTGAAATCTTGCAAACATCATGCAGCCGGATGGCAGGGACCCATATATGTCACTTCTCATCGACTGGTGGTCTCTCTTAGCTTTATCCCATCCATTTCTCTGTGTTTTTTATATGAGTTAGTTGTAGCTGGCATTATTTATTCAGTTGCTTAAGACAGACAGTTGGGATTGTCTACGACGCATCACTCACTTCACTCATCGAATCAACTACCGAATCTTATCCTAAGATTTGTGTCACTCCCGTGTTTTTAATGCGCCGTTCCTCCTCTGCCACTTCTCAAGTTCCCTTCACCATTATCTCTCATTGTGGACCACATGGGTTTTATCCAGCCACCCCCATTCTTGTGCGTTTGGGTACTCCACTCTCCGCACACATAGTGGAGTGAGACTGTCATTCTCTTGATTAATAGGTCCACCCACCCCCATTATCTCAAGATACAATCCAAAGATTTTTCAATGGGCTTTCAAATAAGACCTTTACGTGATATAATGACTTCACTAGTAGAATGAAGCTCCTTTGTGAGAACTTAAGAGATTTCCAAGTGGTATATCGGCACTAATGGTTTTAAAGGGATTCGTTTCCTGACCTTCAAATTCCGTATGTGTTCTTTCTTAACTTCATGTAAATTTTCCTTTGTCACCTTCCACATTATAATTTCTCTTTCCTTACTTTATGGGGAAAAAAACCCGCATATAATTCACTCATGCTGAATCTTATTATGGCACTTTCTTCAGCTGAACAAAATGCTTTAGGGCAGCTAAAAATGAAAGATTTATTTTCCCAGCGGTCTCGCTGCCTCGCCCTGTCTTAACCATATTGCCATTATACATGAAGCATGACTTTAGAAACGGGTTGTCTGGGCAGTTGTTTGGATGCTGCGAACCCGCACGTGCTTGCAGAGTGTGTGGGCAGGGAGAGTGACAGTCATTTTCTTTTAAGGATCCCACATCTTCCATCCATCGACTTTCAAAAAAGGCAGAGATTTTAGGGGAGAGTTTGATGAGGCAAATCAAAAGGAGTGTTTGCTTCAAAAAATTAAATTAAAAAAAAAAAAACAACAAAACTTTTTCTCCGATCTGTCATATATATGCAACTTATTTGGGATATTTTCATGCCCCTAAGATGTGCATTATTTGGAAAGGAAAGCACTATTACATAGATTAGAAGAAGCACATGCTACTGTCATTGATACATTGTAAAGCAATTGGGCTGTTTTCAGGGACTGCAAGAATTTTCATGTTATAGTGGAGAAGATCGACAAATAAAGATGTCGTGTGGCTCTTTCACAATCCGGTGTGCATCTTACAAGTGATTAATACCCTTCATTGTGTGATCCAGCTTGGGTAAGGTCAGGAACTAGCTTTTCGAGAAATCCCTTCCCAGAATGTTTTAAGGCGGGAGTGGCCAAAAGAGGGGCCCGTGCACGATTTTGAAAGATGAAACAAAGCAAACGCTATCGAAAGGCTGTCAGTCAGATAAGGTGACAGGAAGACCCCTGGAACCCCAGATTGTCTTCTCTTACCTCTTCTTTGCATCTCCACTGCTGGCTCTGCTGATTCTACTGGCCACCAGCGGCCCGGCCCACCAGCAGGTACCCGGGGTCGGCAGCCCGCAGGTGGCTCCTGCGCCCGGACAGCCGCTGCCCGAGCTGGCCGTCTCCATGGACCTCTCAATGGCTTGTCCCCTCACAGTCTCGTTTAGGTGGTCAGACATCTCAGGTTCTTGGATTTTCCATTCAAGTCCATCTCAAAATGTGTAAGATGTGCGTAGCTTTTCTAAATTATTTTAGGATGTACCTTGAATGTAGAGGTTTGAAAACAACTGACATACTCTTTATTTATTTTTGTCAGACATATCTTTGGTTATCCATTCCTAATTCCATCTCTATTCCAGCCATACTAAACTTCTCGTGATCCAAAATTGCTGTGTATTTTTTTTTCTGCCCTAAGCTTCCCAATTTCTCCCTGCCTGCTCCCTGTTCCCAAATACAAAGCCGTGCCTTACCTCTCACATGCAGTTTTTATTTTTCATTTTAGAGTAAAAATATCATCCTGGGCAGTATCGGTGACAGATCAAGTGTCTCTCCTAATGGCTTCTCCAAATCCTGTGCTTATTGTAGCCACTGTACTTGTCCACTTACTTGACAGTAGCAATAGGTCATCCATTAAGCTTCCGATACAGTTTCTGTAAAAAAACTGAAGGTACTCACTAAACGTTACTTGAGAAAACATCTGATTAAAAATAAATGAATCAGTTAATGCATCAACAAATGCTATGACAATATTTAACAGAAATAATAGCCTAGGAATTAAAAACCAGAGAATATAGCTGTATCTCTTAACTAAATCACTTAGGTATGTGTATATATATACTTAAATTATGTCTAAAATGCTACTTGCATTCAAGTCTAGAAAAATGCTATTTTATTTTTAGAAGTTTAATTAACTAATATTTATTTTCTCTTTTTTTGCAAAGTTATTAAGACTGGAAGTAATGTTAAATGAATAATGCTATTTTGGTTGTAGGTAAGGTAATTTTGAAATGATCTGCTATGCATAATGGACAAATCTCTCTATATAATGCTATGTTTTATAAAATATATGGCTTGATTTTATAAACTCAAATAGTTTTGTTCAGAAAAGATTAGAATTGGCTTCTTGTGGGAGTGGTATCATCTACATAATGGTATTTGTGATTTGCGTTAATAAACAACGATGGTATTTAATAGGCTACTTTCACTGGTCCTACTGTGATTTCTTACTAGAAAACAATATCAAATTATATTTTATAACAAACAAAACAGAAAAATAAGAGAGTTATAGAAATGAACTATATAGGGCAATTATATATAGGTTCTGAATTCAATTACAATCAACGCTCAGCCAGTGATATTTGAAAGAATAGCAAGGTAGATTTATAGAATAACAATAAAGTTTTTATGAATATAATGAAATAATCAAAATCTTTTCTATAAGTAAAGTAACACTTAATTTCATCTTAGCAAAATTATATTTAGGACTCTATTGTTATACAATTATAAATACTTAGGACTCAGTGCTCATAAGATTACACATTAGTGATATCAGATAAATCAATTTATAGAGTCATACTGATATCGCCAGTACCCTACAATTACTTAAAATTGAATTTTCAAGATTATATTTGATGTATATGCCAAATTTGAAAAGGATGCGCCCTCCCCCAGTCTCTAAGGGAAGTGGCTTGAGTTGGAAGGCGTGTGCTTCCCAAAGGGCCAGACCCTTACAGAGATTCTCTCCTACCATTTCTTCCTGCCCCCTGCTGGACATAACAAGTTCTTCCAAACTGGGCAAACTTTATGTTTTTGTAAGTTCAGGCTTGGTGCCAGTCAACATTAAGTACCTTCATTTGCTTTGCAATACCTACTTTAAGGAAAAATCCCTCCAAAAATGATTTTTTTGAGGGGAGGAATCTATAAACTGACAATCCAATTCTAAAATGTGCGTGAAAATGCAAAAAAAAAAAAAAAAAAACCAAAAAAACAAAAACAAAAAAGAACAAAAAACAAGAATAGCCAAAACAATTCTTCAAAGAAGAACACATTTGGAAAACTTTTACCACCTGACTTCAACTCATTTTAAAAGTGCAATAATCAAGATAGTGTCGTATTGGTGTAAAGACAGACATAGATATCAATGGAAAAAAAGAGAGCATCCAGGAGCAGATGCACACACACTACATAGTTGTCCACCAAAATATAAAATAACATGAGGGAGGAACCTCATTTGTCCTGCTCGCTGCTGTATCTCTTGCTTAAAGTAATGCTTGGTGTACATGAAAATTCAGTAAATATTCGATGACTAAAGGAAATCATTATGAGGGTTACCTCTGAGTCTAGCATCACTCAAAAAAAAAAAAAAAATGGGAAGGGCTGCCTGACTAAAATATACAGTTATTGTATCAACATAACAAGGCACTCTAGCAGGCAAGTTAATTCTTGAAACACTTCCATATGACCACACAGGTGGAAAGAGAATAGAGTTTGTCCTGTGCGTTATAATTTAAAGCTGAGAGAATTCTTTATGAGATGAGGTGGTGTGAGTTTAGAAAACTGATAGAGTCTCTAGACCAATTACAAAAGGGTTTCAGTGAGGCACATGCTTAGTTGATAAGATAAATTAAGAAAGATGGGTACAAAAGGTTAAACTGTTTAGGCAGAAATTGTCCCAGAGATGCAGGTTCCAACAGGTCTTTGAACATGATGCCACAGAGATGAGAAATTGAAAAGGGTGAAAAGCACTGCCCTGAAGGAAATAGAATAAATAAATGTGTACAATGAAGAACAGCAAGTCGGGAGAAATATTCTGAATCCTTTGTTTATTCTGCTATTTTTCATTCATCGTTGACATGGGGTTCTGTAATAACATATCCACACATGTGTTTTATAATGGTTCGGGTCATATAGATGCATGCACGCCTGCATGTTTTAGTTTACTAGCTTGTAAATTATTAAAAAATGTTTGTATCTATATCGATAAATGGAATGGCCTTTAATTTTGATTCTTATTGTGTCTTTTACTAGTTTTGATCTTGAGTAAAGCAGAGTGAGTTAGGTAATATTTCAGTTTTGGGAGTGTTTACATACTGTAGGAGCAATCTGTTTTGTGAAAGTTTTATAGATGTAAACTAACTGAAAGCCATCTGTGCCTGGTGTCTCCTTTGTGGGGACACTTTTAATCAGCACTATATTTGCATAGGATCCTAATAATAGCTTTTATGCCTTTGTGTATCTGTAGCTATGACCTGTGTAGATCTTGATCAAGGTTATATGTACCTTTCCTTTCTCTTTTAAATAGCCAGAGAGAAGAGGTATTATTCAGTATATCGCAATGAAATTCAGGTTGCATCAAAAGAGGGGGCAGATAAGGTCAGCTTGGATGTGTGCTAAATCATTACTTCCTTTGGAACAAGTCCCCTCTTCCAGTAATTTAAATATAATTTTTCACAAAATTGCCAGGTGTTATTAGCATGTGATGCCAGGCACATTCCAGCACAGTCATTTGCACTTAAAGCTTGGTATCGAGTCTGGTGTGTTGATATCATTAAACACGTTAATGATTTTAACATGTTTCTGAATTTTCATTGTTATTTGTACTCTGACCCGAGGATTACTTAGAGATGTGTGGTCTCTTTCTCAAACTTTTGATGACTTCTAGCTGTCTTTTTATTGATTTCTGCTCTTTTCCATTTTGATCTTATAATTTCAATTATTTGAAAACTTTCAAATTTTGCATTATGTCACATATATCGGTCATATACTGCTTTGTAACAAATTACCCAAAAATTTAGTAGCTAAAATAAGATTTATTAACTCACAGTTTCTGTGGGTCAAGAATCTGGGTGTGGTCTACCTGAGTCCTCTGGCTTTGAATCTCTTCCAAGTTTTTAGTTATTTTAAAGCCAAACTGTGAGATCTTGTGCAAAACTTTTAAAATTTCTGAATCTGACTTGGATCATCTTTAATATTATCAATCAAATATTATCAAAATATAAATTTTATTAATCCAACTTGACACTTTCTACATGATTATCCTTATGTTAACCTTACGGCATTGCAATTAAATAAAATATCAAAGTTACCCCTCACTGAGTAGAAATTACAACATGGCTAAAAACATAAGCTTACTGTGAAATGAAAATGAATGACATGTAGACATTAATAAATGTTAGATTCATCTTCTGACTTCTTCATAGATATGTCTATGATGCTGAAGAACTTTTAAAGTTCCCTTTGTTCAGAAAATCCCAATGCTTTCATTTCAACATCGACTTAGCTTTCTGTCTTCTGAATTTGCACCCTTTCTACCATCTGCAGTTATCCATAGAACTTGATTATAGTTGGAAAAACAATTACTCCCTAGCAGCCAGTATGTTCATTTATATTTTACCAATAACATATTAAAATTTTATACTAAATTTTAGTAAATTGTTTAGATGCATAAAATTTGTTCAATGAAAACTTAGGCCAGATTTCTGCCTCCATCATTTATTAAATATATTACCTCAAGAAATCTGTTTACTTACTCTTCTGAGCAACTTTTTATTCAGTGTTAAAATAGTGATGGTGAGGATGATGACGAGAATGAAAAATAACCATACTTGTTTCAGAGGGGTCCTGTGAGAATTACTCGAATTAATATACTTGAAAAGGGCTCTGCAATCTGATGAGAGGGATACATATATTATTATTAGTGAACAAAGGGAAATTTATGGCTAGTATATCTATAGCATTTTAACATTTTAGACATACTTATGTAAAGAGAAATACCATAATTTAGATGGTATTTACATTATTTTCAGTTCTTCCGTCATAAGAGATTTATGAAATTCTGAAGCATCTCTGCATAGAAATACAGCCGACCCTACGCAGTCAAAATTCTGCAGGTGGCGTAACCCTACTTTAGCTGGCCTTTCGCATCTGCCGATTCAGTGAGCTGTGCATCGGCAACGGTATTTTCCATCTGCGGCTGGAAATCCGCAGTTGTGAATGTGGAAATATTATTTTCGATCTGAGGTTGGTCGAATCTGCGGATGCGGAATCCTTGGATAGGAAGCGCCCACGGCATTCGGACGCTGCCTGTTAAGTGGGTCCACGCAGTTCAACCCCATGTTGTTCCAAAGCCAACTGTGCTGCTTGCTGGTGGTCACCAAACGTACTGAAGCAGCCAAGGTAACCTCATATTTAGGCCAAGACACCTGTGCTTCTCTTACACGTTAGCTCTTTGTGTTGTATCAGTTACCTGTCGTCTTGTTAAAATTAACGGTCATGTTTTGTTATTTTTACTGCCGTTTATTAAAATGACCTCAACTTTGATATAACTGAAAATAAGTGAAGCAACACATATAATTCTCTCCAGAACATGCCCTAGCTCCTCAGAGCTGAGTTCATTTTCTGAGACTATTTCTTCTGCTAGAAATTTCTTTCTCTTTTCTCCCCTAATTAATTCCTGTGTCGCTTTTACAAATTAATTCATATTTTACCTTCTCTTGAGAGTTTCTGTAATAATTCTGAATTACCATGATGTTTCTGTCTTTTAAAATCTGTGGCTTTTTGGGGGGTATTTTTCTGTGATATTTCTCGTACTGCTGCTATATTGCTATGTAAGTCGAATTGGTTTTTCGTATCTCTTATCTCTAAGTAAACTAAAATACTGAATTGTTCACAGGTGTGTGTGTGTGAGCGAGAGAGAGAGACTATGTAAATATATAGTACTTGCACTTAATGAATAGAATTTGTCGAAAGATAGAAGACTAAGGATTTTTCTTCTCTTGAGTCATTAGGACACAATCTGAAGCTTTAGCCATATCAAGTTTTCATTTTCTTGTGTGGAAAAAAAAAAAAAGCCTCAGACAAGAAAAAGTGGGAAAGATGTGCCTTAGTTAGTCATATGTTGGCCTTTCAGCCGAGAGCATTCATTTATACTTAGGCTGTAAAAGTAAGCAGGAATTGCCATCATTTACCAGTGATGCACACTGCCTGGATTTACATATGTCTCCAGACGGGTGAGAAAGTTGTGAAAATTTGTCAGCAAGTAGCACTGTAGCTTTTGAATTTCGTAGAGTAATTTCTCACACTGTCACTTGATGCTTTAGTTCTATGAAGCCTTAAAAAAAAATGTGCGAAAGAGACCAGTCTTGGAATGCATTTTTTCGTGGCAAAATACTGGATGATTTGTTGTTTGCTGGGGGCGGAATATAAAACAAGCTCCGGGCATTTCAGGACCAGTAATTGACTAAGAGGAACCATTTGTTTTGAAACAGTAATTCAGTTATTTATTTGGAAGAGTGAATTAATTATTAGCTATTAATATATGGCATATAGGACGTGGGTATGAAACGTTATTCATTAATTGATATCACAATTGGATAATATTTTACTGCTTTTTCATCTGTAGCTTTGTTTTCTATACTACCGTCACAGTTCAGATCTAAGCCTTTTTCACATGCCCGCCTGTCATTATCTGATAACTGGCCTCACCTGCTACTTCTGGTCTTTCACTCCTACAATCTACTCCCCACATTGCTCCGGAATGATCATCTAAAAACTGAAACCTGATCATTTTATTCCCTCGATAAATACTTTGAATAGGGTCCTTAACCTAGAGAATGAATTTGGAACTCATTCTAATGACATTCAGAATATTCTTTGCAACATAAGCCTTCCTCCTCCTGGATTTCCTTCCTCTGTAAGCTCCGTGATAAGCCCCGTGATAAGCCCTGGCCATCTCCTGAGCAGGCGAGATGGCTTCTCATCCCTGCACCTCTGGGAAGCCTCTTTTTCGGCCTGCCGAGCCTCTCTGCCCCACTACTAAGTGAGTACATATTTACATATAGTTCAGTATTTAGTCAAGAACCACATCGTCTCAAGCCTTTTTTAATCCATTAGTGTTTCCACGTGGAAATGACTGCTTATTACCACATTGTGGCCTCATCGTTCCGGGTACATATTTTTATTCACTTGATAGTGAGATGCACTGTATTTATCTACGGACTTGTCTGTTAACCTGCTCTGAACGAGGGGCCCTTTCAGAACAGGAAATATATATTGTCTACATCGCTAACTTATAACATGCATTGCTCAGTTTATGTTATAAACTACAAAGGAAAAAAAAAAGTATAAAATAACTTAAAAAAATAAATAGCAGAACTGTAGCTCTCAGTGGCGGGAATGAAATTCAGATCTAGATATGCTTCGATCCAAAACTCAGAGTCTTTGAAATGCCGACATTTAAAAGTTTAGAACCTCAACGTACTAACAGTTTTGACAGGGAAGAAAGAAATGTGCGCTCAGAAAGTGACATAGGGATCTTTATTTTTCTACCTCTGTTCCCCCCTCATTATTCTAGTGCTTAGTGAGCGTACCCCTTTACAGTGTCCCAGCCACACAACACCGGCTGCAAGGACTCTGCTCCTTCGAGAACATTCCTGCGAGATGCCAGGGGAGATGAAGTTTCACAGCCCGTCCACACCTGGGAAACTGCAAGATCTGGAAGAGGACAATAGCTGGAGATAATACATACACTCTACAAAAGGACTTTTATCTCCTCTTTTGCCGTCAAACTTGCAAGAGTCAGACTGTAAAGCCATGTTCATCTGCCTGCTGGCTGTGCTGGCCTCGCGGTGAGGACCCATGAGAAGTCCCTCCTAAGTCTTATCTCCTCTTAATGCTTTATCACTGTGGTCCATTGTTTCCAAGACAGCTTCTCCAGTTACTCCAGTGTTCTTTTGCTGTGTGACTTCTTCCCTTCTCCTGACAGGAGCTGCCTTCTCTTCCTCTCCCCTTGTGGCTGGGTTTGGTCGACACAGGGAAGTGGGGGTGGCAGTGTGTTGATCTGAGAGCTAGGTCTTAAGTGGTCTTGAGGTGCCCAGGTTGGGTCGACCATGTACGAAGGTGATCGAGTTGGCTGGAAGAGGGAGGCCACGTGGCAGAGAGTCAGGGACCCCAACGGCCGGTACAAACTGCTAGACACGTGTCCAGGTTATCGGGAACTTCGAGCCCGGCACAACTGTCCGCTGGATGTCTCACAGAGAGAGCCCGAGTGAAGCAAACAAACAAGAATCCCAGCCAAATATGAAATCACAATAAACAGTAAACTGACATTTTAAGCTGCAGAATTTGGATCGCTTATCACTCAGCAGAAGGTAGCCGGAACAGCTAGCTTCCCTTCAGCACCTAACGTGAATCAGTGATTCTACACATAATAGATCAATGGGAGATTATGACAAGTGTTGTCTTAATAATTTTTAAAACGTTGTTTTCTCTCCTCGCTTTCCTGCTCTGCCTTCAGACAACCAAGCCCTTTCTCTCTCTGTTTTTGATTGTTAGAGCATGAAAAACTATTTTACTTTTCAGCACGCAGATATTTGCTGCCCATGGGATGAAAAATATCTTCGGAAGTGCTGTGGATGCCGAGGAGGGGTCGATGTGGCCCCCTGAGCCCAACGACCCGGCTGTAGAACAGGACCGTGCTTGCCCGAGCATGGACTTCTCGGGTCACTTTTCTCTTCATTTTAACTCAAAACACTTTGATCCTAGAAACCCGAGACTTGATGGCCAAATAGTTAGAAGCTCTGCGCCATTTCCTGCCACCTGATTTCTCTCTGCTTTCTTCATTCTGTCTCTAGAAACACGGAGATCGTCTTTCGCTGGAGACTGACAGTGCCGAGCCTCAAAGGGTAAGTCAGTCCTTTGGTCCCCACGCCAACCAAAGCTCCATGGCACCAGGAATCAGGCCCACTGGAGTGGGGGAGGAAGAGGGATGAGGACGACATTCGTTACATTTTCACATATATTTATCAAAGCTCGACAGCTGAAAACACTGAGTCTGCACAGTGACTTTCATAGATGGTACCAGCTAGCCGTTTTTAAGTTTGAGAATCAATACAGATGGTTTGTTCTCCAGCGTCGTAAAAAGTCTGGGTGGTGCAGCAGCATCTCCGGCCGAGCCCACGTGGGGCAGAGGGATTCCAGCCATGGAACAGGTACATCAGGACTTCCAGCTCTGTTCCCTGAGTATTCGTGTTCGGGAGCACATAGCTTTAGTGGATGCTACTGCATGTCCCCTCAGAACCAAAGTACTCATTCTGCAGCCACAACAGTGTTAGCTGTAGCTGGGTGATAGCTTTAGGCGGCTTATGTCTCTCTGTGGCATTGCTTTTGGCCACAAGAAGCTGCCTCTCCCAAGATCACACCCCTTCTCCAAGGGCAGCTATAAGAGATACATGGTCCATACTGAAGGCCAAAGCCAGGTGCCATTTCTTCCACTCAGTACAACTCTCAAGGGTCATCCCAACCTTAGAGCTCTCGCCATAAAGGATTTCAACCTTTCTATCTGCCCAGATTGATGCCTTTTATCCAATTTGGAAACATTTCAGCCACTGCTTCTTTGAATATTTTCCCACCTATCAATTCTTCCCCTCTGGAGATCCATCATATTAGAAATGGTCTGGACTTCAAGTATATGAAATAGTTAAACATTTTATTTTCTTATACTTCTGCATACTGCCCTGTGTATACATATTTTTTCAAATCCTTTTCCAGTTAAATAAGTTCTCCTTGCTTGTGTTTAACATCCCATTCATCGCTATTTTAATTAAATAATATTTTCATTTCTTCAAACTATCTGGTCAGTTTTGATAATAACCTGAAAAAATAACACCCTTTATTTTTAAACATATCTAACACGCCTTCATATATGTTGTATCTGATGATCACATTGTTTTCAGAACAGAGTTTCTAGGTATGTCTTTAATTATTTTCCCTGACTCTGCGCCATGTTTAGTGGTTTCTTTAATGATTTTTAATTGTAAACCTTTGGTCCCTGAAATAGTATCGGGGGAAGTCTTTGAGGATTTCCTTTGACTGTGCCAGGTGCCTGAGAAACTGTAGCTTGGGACCTCTCTAAAGTTTTCTCTTTCAGTGTCGATGGGTCACAGGCACAGGGTGATTTCCGGCTCCCACTCAGAGCCATTGGAAGCTGGCGGGAGGCAGTACTCAGAGGACACGCATGTTCCTTTGCTTCTCTCCTAGAGTCAGGGGTGGACAGCAAGTTTCCTTCATCATGTTTCTGTGGGGATTGAAGGTGACTCTCATCTGCCATCGAATGACCTGGGGTCCTGATTGATGAGTCGGGGCCCTGGATTTGTGTGTTGGCCGCCAAACCCGGCTCCACCCCTGCCCTTGTGTCCTGTCCCAAAGAACCTAAGGTGCAGGTCATCTTAATGCATTCGGCATGTCCGTTTATTGTGTCTCTTCCATCCTAGATTAGTGGCCTCTTGAGACTAAGGGCCGAGTCTTTTTCACTTTATGTTTTATGAAATACATTATGGCATACATTTAATCAATGTTTACTGAATTAAAGTTATTTATATTTTGATGTAGACTCAGTCTTCAGTGGAAATCTCTTTAACTTTCACCGGGGCAGATTTCGTTATCCCTTTTGGCTTCTATAATGCTGTGGGCATTCTTCTACTACTGCATCTCAGATATTTCAATATATTTTTTTAACACGTGCTTCCTCCACTGGATTATAGTATTTCTGAGGGAAGGAGATGTGCCAATTTTACACTTTTATCTCCCTTAGCACAGTGTTTGATGCACCAGAAGAAGTTTCAAGCTTATCTTTTAAATATTCATGCATTTGAAAAAGAAGGCAGAAATAAAAGGGAGCTAAAAAAAAAAGTGATCAAAGAGAGAAGCAGAGTAATAGTTTACTCATCTGTCCCACGTGCGTTTCTTCATGGAATGCTTTGTGACTGACTTACGTACAGGCTCCCTTTGAAGAGCTTTAAATCTTTGCACACTCCAATTCTGTGCCTTGGCCTGGTCAACAAGATCAATATTTCACTTACTTATCACTCGTTATTCTACTTAGAAGAGCCAAGGCCTTATTTGTAAGCCAGCCAAAGGGCCTGCACTCCAATTATGTAATAATTAAAATTTTCTGGCTTCAGAAGTTCCTCCATTTCAAAATGAAAATCAATGAATGTTACATGTTTAAATGAGCAAGTGATGAGATCGAAGGCAATTGCAATTCCTAAAACACTCTTTGGAGGAAAGAAGCCTACTTCTTGGGAACATTCATATCATGACTGGAAAGGCATAGTTCTGTTGTGTGTGGGCTGTATTATAATCGAGGTTTGTTTGTTACAGCACCTTACTTAATGCAACCGGTGATTAATTTTAAAAACTAAAATGTTATGCCTCCGCTACAATGTCTCCTGTTTAGAGATTAATTTCTGCATGCTCAAACGGTAATAATAAAAATGAAATGCACTGTAATAGATGAGATAAAATGATGAAATGAACAGTAAATGTGTATTCAAGTAGAGTTTATATCCTTTTGTAACCTCTAAATTTTACTTTTTGAAATATTGATTTTATTGATGTAATTATGCCTAGAAGACTGATTTGTCTAAAAGTCTATGAAATATGACAATTAATATTTTATCAAAATGAATCCATGTCCCCTGGCTCCTGAATAGAACCCAAGAATAATGTTAGTCTTGAGGCTAATACTCTCGATTTATGATTGATGCTTTTTTGAGAAAAATAAAATAAATCTTGCTAGGTTTGTATACTTCCTTTAGATTAAATTATACACAATGCATGTCAGTTTGACAGAGCGATTCTTTGTAAAGGTAATTAACACAGGAATTTGTTAAATAAGCACTATATTTTAATCGCTGTTATGTTGCTGTTTACTTTTTAGTCTGGAGATGAAACACTCAGACGTTCGATAACGAACATGTGTGACTGCCATCCGTTCTCAGGTGAGCTCAGTTAATAACTTTTTTTCCTGAGGATTGTTTCAGGATAGATGGATGAGTATTTTGAAAACCTTTCTCACTTTTCCTCTTGCCATTTATGATCACTCGGTGTCCACGTTAAGTTCTGTTACGTGCTCAAAGATGCCGTGTATTAATACAAGCCTCAGCAAAAACAGGGCTACGATGAGTTTACTTGCGTAAAACTAATGTGGATGTGTATTTTTTCCTGTGTTAGCCAGGTCCACGCTTGCATGGACCTGGCTAACACAGGAAAAAATAGTATCCAACATTTTGGCAAGTGTTCTGTTACCGACGCCTAAATGACAAGCCACAATTACGCCATTCTTATTTTTGAAGTCAGTGACCTATTTGCACGTCATTGACGGGGGCACCAGAAGCATAATGGTGCCTTTCACTAGAGAAATGTTGCATTTTTAAAGTTGTTCCTCGAGCCAGCATTCACTTTTATTTGGTTGAATGAAAATTATATTTTTATGAATGTTTCTTTCAATATTAAGTAATTACAATAGTTAAAGAGTGTAGCACCTTGTAAACACATTAACAGATCCTATGTTAGATAACAAAATTTTATTTTCCATTATGCGGAACTACATGAGAAACTGGCATCATCACTGACCCTTGACCTCATATTAAATTAATGTCTAGAGAAGAAAAATTGATTTCTAATCACTTCTTATTCTGAAGTCTTTCATTTTCTTTATTAATGTATTTACTGAGTTGTTAGTACAAAAGAGAATTATATATATGTTTAAATTTAGTATACAATTGTATTTTATTTATATATACACACGCATATATCACATATTGGTAAGCAATCAAAATGGTTATAATGATTTAATTGTTCTTAAAATTCATGCATTTGAATTTTAAAGTAGGCTCTGAAAATAATCACTATTTAACATAATGTCTAGTAGAGAATGGCAGAATAGAAGGCAGCCTGCTAATCAGATAGATTATTTTAAACAGTGGCAACATGAACAATTTCTTCTGGAAGTTCAACCTATAAAGTTTTAAAAAGTCTTAATTTATGTGACACTGTCTAATAACAAGAGTGAACTTATATCGACATGCTGCGTATTTAAGGTTACATGCTATAAAACCATTTCTGAAATGATGACATTATTTTATGGAAGGATCAAGGGTGGCCGATAAGTGCCATCCCAAAGGATCTTTTCTCGAATCCATATAGGAAGAAAGAAAATTGGTTTTACCAGCAACATTATTGATATTGACTCTTCTTAAATATTAGTACAGTCATCAATTAATTTATAATTTATTTAAAAAGCATGTTCTTAGTGGCAGTCATGTCAGGCACCTTACTACATGCACATCCTAGTACCATGTCATGCTTTAGTAAACATTATGTTAATTACATCTTCTAGCTCATAAAAATATGACTGAGTGCCTGCGATCTTAAATTTAAACACAAAAGAGGCCAGTTGACTTCATGTGCATATCTTTTGGATATGGGAGGAAGGAGTCCCCAGAGACCACCCACGCAGACGTGAGGGCAAGGTGCGCACCCCACACAGACAGTGGCCCGGCCAGGAGTCCATGTTTTTCTCTTATCAACGTTGTAGTAGTGATGAAACAGCGTTGAAGGACATAATGTTACTCGAGGACTTGTTGTAATACCTTTGACTCTATAATGTAAATTATCTTTTTTTTTAATTACAAAGAAAGATAAGAAAAAACCCATTTTAAAAAATGTTGTTTTTAAAACACTCTCTCTCTATATATATATACAGACACTGATCTGTCATCTATCCATTATCTATCTATCCATTTATTTATCATCTAATTTTGAAACATTCACAAAGTATCAAGAATGAAAAGGGGAATTTCCTAGTTTCCTAGTCTCTATTCCAAAAGGCAACCAAGTTATTTTCATCCCTTCAGAGATGTAAGCATTTTTAAGGATGCTCTCTTTGTGATATTGTGTAGGTTTCAGGAGTGTAGAAAAAGTGGGGTCTGAAATATTGTCACGTAGTCCATTTATTTAATATATATATATATATATATATATATATATATATATATATATATATATATATATAAAGGATATTTAGAGTTTATTTCCTGTGGACATGAAAATAGAAATAGTAAAAGTTCTCTTCAAGTTGGTAAGTGCATTCACCAATATATATGCATCATCCAACTTTTAGGCAAATTACTTCTCTCTTTCAAATATGTTTCAGAGGAAGCCAAGGAGACGAGCAAATAAAAAATGGTAATTTTGCCGGTGGCAATTGCTATAAACTTATCACACACACACGCACACGCACACACACACACCTTTCTGTAACTTTTGTGTGAACATAAATAAGAATTCAATGGGAAAACACAAACACATATTTACATATATACAAGTTGAGTTTTCTAATTAAGTAAATGGTTATTTTTAGATGACAAATTAATGAACATCCACTATTATGTTTTCTGGCATTGTCGTAAGTGTTCAGAGGTCACCCAGTAAAAGTTGAGATAATGGGACATGTAAATGTGAAGCAGCAGACAGGTAATTAGTCCCTGCAGGAAAAGTCAGAGGCTGAACTTAAGGAGTTTTAGATAATGTATTTATTTTTCTCATGAAGTCTGCATGTATATAGTTAAGTGTAAAGCCTTTAAAAATGGTATTTTGTTTAGTTAAGAAAAAATAACTTACTAAGGGATGTATATTACTATTCCTAGTCATTATTCTATTTATTTGACTGTTACATCTTAAAACTATTTTATCACACAAACATCAAAGTAGAATCAAGTATATGATGACAAAATTATTCTAAAAGTCAAATATATAAATTGAGTATCTCCCTAGATTTTTTTATTTTCCCCTCCTTTTAAATACTGATGATAATGAGTGTAATCAAAGAAATGATCAGAATATATTTAAATAAAAATGCTTTTTATAAATGATGTGAGCAATTACAAACATTCTATATTTCATAAAAGATATCAGTGATTCTTATTTATGAGGCATTGATATGTTTCTACAGACTATATGAGGATTTTCCAATTTTTTTAAAATTTCAACATCATCCACAGTAGTATATAATCCACCAACCCTCCAAAAATACTAAAAATAATTTAATTATTCTTAGATATGGTATAACTATATTATTTTGAGTATTTTTGTATTTTAGGCTACTATTAAATTTTAGGCTACTATTAAATTACATATAATTTATTCAATTGTAGAAATAAATTATTAATACTATACAAATTAAATAAAATATAAATTATATAAAACAATATTTTTCCATTTAATAACAATGATGCAATTAAATCTTTACATAATAAAATAATAATATCAGTTTTTGCTTGACATTTTGTATCATTTTTAACTTTAAGCCCAAAGATATATTGAAAGGCAAAATAAAATTCGATTATGTTTTATTGTATCAAAGACTGATTTTATTCTCTTATATTTGCTATTACATTTTTATTTAAAAAAATCAAATCACTGTTAATGTTTTGTGTTCTAACTGAGAAGATGAGCAGTTTGTTATGATATTTAAAAGGCCAAATTGCTTTTTTATCATCACTATATTTTTGCTTACTTAGTCTTAGAAAATAGTGAATTTTTTAAAAAATTAAATTTAAATCGATGCAAGTATCTCAAGGTTATCTGGAGGAGAATTTACCGAATTATTATTTTATTTTCTTCAATGTATTATATTTCAGTAATAGTGTCTTATGTTTATAATTTTTTATGAATCATTCATTATGATGAACAAGAATTTTGAGAATAAATAAAAATTTAAAAGATTTTAAAAATCTTTATCTTATAATCAGAGAAGTAAAAATATCATAAGCATATATCTTAATACATTTTTTTATAATCAGGCAAACCTATGTAAGCAACGTCTGGGGCAAGAAACAGAATCTATTAAGAACACAAACACTTCTCATATTTCCTTCCATTTAGTTTTTCTAATGTTAAATCAACTTCGCCCTCCTGGGATAAACACGAGTTAGTAATGGTGTATTTTCTGTAAGCTGCTGGATCATTGTCCGTAACTGGTGCTTAAAATCGTTGCATCTTGTGTTCATGAGTGAGGGTGGCTTTAATATTTTCTTTTCTCATAGATTTTTGTTCAACTCCAGGGCTACAGTTTTATAGTCCTGTATACTGAGTTGGGGGACGGAGTTCCTCATTCTGTTCTCTGGAAGTGTTCGTATAAGATTATGATTTTATTTCTTAAAGCATTATTCTAATTTGCTAGTGAAACGTCTGACCTAGCTACTTTCTTGTTTCCGCATTGTACCGTAGATAATTTAAAACGTATACAAAAGCAATGTGTATACAAACAGGTGTGGGCTACCAACCTTCAGGTGACAACGATTGACATGTAGTGGTTCAGAAACAACCTGGATCAGATCACCTGAAGGGCTTGTTAAATCACAGGCTAATGGGCGCCAGGTGTCAAGTTTTCGATTTAATACATATGGGCTGGAGTCACGCGTTCACCCTTGCTTGTAACAAGACCCTCAGAGCTGCTGGGCTGCTGGAGTGCGAGCCACATTTTGAGAGCCACAGGAAAAGAAAGGTTAGTCTAGAGAACTGTGCATTCCCCACCTTCTATTATTCTCGAGCCATGACCAGTCTTGCTGTCTGTAGACTCCTACCTCGTCATCTTCACCAAATTAATTTGAAATGAACCTGAGAACTTATTTTACTTGTAAATATGGCAGTATCTGAAACCTAAAGACAATCGTTTTCTATTGTTTTATGCCAGTACATAGAAATGAAACTGATTTTTGCATGTCCATCTTATATCATGTGGCTTCACTGAATTATTTCTAGAAGGCTTTTTTTTGCTTTTTGTTGTTTGGTGATTTTGTCAATTACTTGGGGGTGTTCTACAAAGATCATCATGCACACCTGCAAAGAGAGAGTTGAATTTTTTTCTTTGCAGTCTATATGCTGTTTGTCTTTTTTTCTTGCCTATTATAGTAGCTGGAACCTTAATTATTATTATTATTTGGTTTGGTTGCTTTTCTTATAGGTGTTCTCAATCAGGTTAAGGTAGTTCCTCTCTATTCCTTACTTTCTGAAAGTTTATTCGTTTTTATCATGGTTGAGTGTTGAAATTTCTCAAATGTTTTTCTTGGTTAGCATGTTGGGATGTGGATAAGTTTGATTTCCAACTGTTAAAGTCAACCTTGCATAGTGCTGTTGTTTGGGCTACCATCTTTGGTTTTGGTATTAGGATAATACTGGCCTCATAAAATGAGTTGGGATAAACTCTGAAAACTAACCTTTAGATTATCAAAGCCATATTAATCAAGGACTGAGAGCAATGTAAACAACATTTAGGACAAACCTATCATTGAGTGTTGGGATTAACATGAGGTTAGATACTGGCAATGTGATTATTATAAAAAAAAACAAAAAACAAAAAAACCCTTTTTTTTTTTTTTTTTTTAATAAGCTTGGGCTGGGAGTGAGTGAGATTTTATAACTCTAGGCAAACCTATACTGGAGGAAAAGAGCCAATGACTATGGAGACAGGGAAGGAACAGAAACTAAACAGAGGAGCTTGGGAGTAGAAAGTGGGAAAAAAACTGGTACAAAGATGCATGTGGTCTTTGTTGGTGTGTGGAGCTGGCTCACACTGGCTCTGGAGAGCCCCTTGTAAAAATTTCAGCAAGTTTGCAACACAGTCCATTCCACATTGGTAGCTTAAAATTGGCCAGAGTAGGAGTCTTCACATCATGGAAATCAGAAAATGGTGCAGATCAGGATGTGCACTCCCTTCATTGCCAGAGTACCTGTTTTAATGCTCACAACACACCACTGATTAGGAGACTCAGCTCATGGAAACATGATAAAATGAGACAAAGATGTTTAACATGAATTTGGTAGTTATTCCTTTCTTTACAATGGCAGTTGTAAACAAGCCTCTAAAATTTCATCTTTAAAAGCTACATACCAGTGTGTATATGTGAAATATATAGAGCCAACATAAGTGTTGGGGAGGGAATATCTATGTTAATATTACTGAAATTGATACATGTGGTTTGGGATTACATTTCATTCATCTATCTATCTAATCTATTTATCTATATAAATATATATGCAGATAAAATGAAAAAGAATGTCCCCTAAAAACCTGTGTTAGATGGTGCAAAAAATGGCTCTGATGACTGATGCCAATACTGCAAGTCAAGAGCCTGAATAATATTGTTTACTGCAAATTGGAAAAGGAAGACCAATGTTGCAGTTTTAAATAAAAATGTTTTGTGTAATATGTTATGTAAGACAATTATATAACTATATTAATACATCTATATCCATACCTGTACATATATTCGAACTGACCAGGAGACTTTTTTTTTTTTCAATCTTCAGATTTGGAAAATAAAGTTTCACGTTATTTTTTAGTTTCCTTCTATAATTAGGAATGCATGCTGCATTTTGCAAGCAGGATCAAGAATAAATTGTATTTTTACACTTGATAATTTTTTTTCGTGAAATGGAAATCATAGATCTTTGCCATTTTAAAGCCTGAAGTTAGAGTCTCAAACTTCCTATAAATATTAATGTGATGATTGATGGTAAACATAAATGTCATTGAAAAATTATTCATTTTGTTTACAACGATTTGAAACCTTGGCCGTTTGATAGAATATTTGGAAAAAGTAAAACGTGAAAGCTAGAAAGCTACTGGTCGAGTTGACATTTCTGTTTGTACTTTCTAATCCCAGAAGAACAGAAATACATAAATGGATTATTTCTGCTAAGCATGTCTACATACATACATATACACATATATTTATATATATGTATGGCTGTAGAAATTGTCTGCATGTAGCATTTGCTAGATATTGACTTAACAAGACATATTTTCTGCAAATTGTTTCAATCGCAAAGCATTTAAAATAAAATTCCGTTTTGGGTAAGCTTGATTCAATCTATATCGATAATATCAAACCTGTGGGGCGACGTAATGAACTCATCTAGCCAGTAGTTATAGTGTTTTCTAAATGAGTGCCGTCAATTTCTTTCCATCAATGAAGTGACCTGAGCTGAGTTTGACATCATTCTCTGTGTTTTCTCCTGAATATTGTAAACTGCCATTTAAAAGAGACTGAGATATAATCAATCAGAGCTAAAAGGCTGTTTCTTCAGCCTCCAGCTCTCTTGTCCTCCAGGTAATGCGCAAATGCTCAGCTGGCAAAAGGTGGGTGTTTTATCATTAACAATGCTCTTTAGTATTTCAGCCACTCTAGCAATGATTTAAAAATGACACTTGTGCTACAATATCTTTTTTCAGCTAACGCTTTAAAAATAATATGCCACTGCAGGAGCACGTTGAGTCGTAGGAAGTAGAAGGGTAATTTATTAATGAATTTTCTTATACAGTTAGCAATTTATATGGATCAACAGAATTCCTCACCCATCTGCAATGGATTTTGCTTGCTTAGGATCCCTAGTAGGGGGGCTCAAAGGTGGTTGCACCCCCGAAATTTTTTCCCATACCTGCTAATTAACTGAACTGATCAAAATCTGAAAAATTTCTGCTGTCTCTCCTTAACTCTAAATAACCATCTTCTCATTTTCTTCATATCTTTACCTTGTCAAACTAGTTCTTCTAGTTTGACGCTTCTTGAGAATAACCCAGACTCAATCCCAGGGAGGAAAATAGTGCTAAGAAGACTCTCTTAACCAAATTATGTAAGAATGCAAAATACTGAAGCTAAAATCTACAGGCTAATCCAGTGCTCCACAAACCAACCAAAAATCTTTACACATGGTGACCCAACACCACCAAAACAAAGGTCCCGGAACCACCCCAGGACCTCCACACCTGCTGCAGCCTCCCAGTCCTGTGGCCTCTGTGACCTCATTGCCCAGAGGTCACTCTTAAGAGCTTGCTGGCTTAAAGTATGTGTTCCTGGAGAAGGGAACTTGTAGCCTTCCTTGCTGGCCTCAGAGTGAACCAGGGCTCCTGTGTTGTTGTGTCTTTTCTTATTCTCATTCAGTTTTCTACCTTCCTCATTGTTCAAACCGAGAGTTCGAATGTATGAACCATCTCACACCTGCCGTCATCTCCTTCATCCTGATGGCTATACCAACACTGGAAAACTAATGCAGTATCAGACACACAAAAGTATTTACACACGCATAACTCGAGGGAAAACAACTCTGTTTACCTGTAACCTAAGAAATAGTACATCACTCTTAATATTCTTTTTGAAATTTTCATCAGTCTCTTTCCACCTGGAAATAAACACTTCCTGAATTTTATTTTTTAAGTCATTTTAGCACATGCATTTATATGCTGTTATTATTTGATTTTACCTCTTTCGAAACTCATGTCAGTGGAAACATGGCATATTGTTCTAAATTCCCTCATTTCCCCAAGATTATGTGTAGGGAGCTTAGCAAAGCAAACGTGTAGAAGTGTGTTATTTCATTTTTGTTACCATATGATATTTCATATAGTCCTATGGATCACAATTTTCACCATTCTAGTGTTGATAGACTTGTGGGATTTTTCCATGTTTCTAGGCTTTTCGTTGTTGTACCTAATATAACCAGTGCTGCTCTGAGCATTCTTACCCTTTCTCAGTACACACGGTCAGGAGTTTGTCCAGAGCTTATCTGGGCATCAGGTGTATTATCGTGTTTCCTAAGTAGCTGTGCAAATTCACGTACCGCCAGCAGTGTATAGGGATATTGTTAGCCACTTAAGTTAGGCCAATGTGGGGGCTGTAACCTGCTATTTTATTATGGCTATAATTTGCATTTGACTGATTAATAATACATTTTAATATCCTTTCAGAAGCTTATTAGCTATTTAGCTTGCTCCATTATGAAATGGCTAATCACATCTATTGCCCATTTTACCTTCTTTTTCTTCCTGGGTTAGATAAAAAAAAAAAATAGTTTGCTTAATAAACCAAGTAGGCTATGTGAATATTTACATGTGTATATATCCACACATCTACATATATATTCTTTCCATTTGTGGCTGTTTTTTCTTTCCACTTTTAGGGTGTCATTTGTGGAATAAAATTTCTTATTTGTAATGTAATCAGAGTTTTAAATCGTGGTTAATCCTAGAGTATATTTTTACATATGATTTAATTAATGGATCCAATTTGATTTTTTTTTTCTGTGTGAAAAATCATGTAAACATGCAGCTAATTGTTTCCACATCATTTTCTGAGTAGTCAGTCTTTACCCAGTTGCATGTGAAGGACACTCAAGATTTCAAACACGCTCTAAACTTTCTCTTGGTTCTCTGTTCAGTTTCCAGCTCATTCCTGCACCAACTTCTCCACTGTCTTATGCAGCAGGGTTTTATAACAGCCTTGGGATGGGGTAGGGCAGCTGCCCCACTTGTTATTTAAAATCATCTTGGCTCTTATTTATAGCCCATTTACTTACAAGTAACATTAAAATTAGATTGTCAATTTACACACACACACACACATTCACACACTGAAATCATGTCTGTTATATGGCATATTCTAGGGAGATCTGAAATTCTGAGTTCTACCCATGAGCTTGTGATTCTCTTGACTTTTATTTAGTGATAATTATGTACTCAAAGAAATTTGCATAAATAAAACATAAATTCCTATGCATTTTTTACCCCAGTGGTGACATCTTATATAACTATAGTTTAATATCAAACTTTCACTCAGTATTTCTTCAAATATATGTGTATATATATATTTTAACTCTTGTATTCTTTCTGAGACTCTGATAATACATAGATTAGGTTTTTTCTTATTGTCCCACAGATGACTGAATTCATTTTTTAATTTTGTTTTCTGTTTTTTCATATTGGGTAATTTCTATCTGTCATCGAGTTCACTAATTTTTTCCTCTGTCATCTCTATATTTGAGCCTATATAGTGAGGTTTTTTTTTTAATTCAGTTATTTTCAGTTCTAAGATTTCCCTTTGATTAGCTTTCTTATCTTCTGTTGTAACAATCTTCTCAAGTAATTCCATCTGAGTTATATTGGTATCTTTGATTGTGTTTTCTCATTCAAGTTGTTCAGATTCTTAGTATGATGAGTTTTTATTTGTTTGTTTTTATCATGTTCTGTCCATTTGGGGTATTAAGTTGTGAGATTCATAATAGTATTAATTTTTAGCTGACAGTCATTAAGTGTAGAATGTTGAAGAGGGAGAATTTTAACTCTGCCCTTCTAGGTTCTTCTGGCTGGTCAGAGATCGAATTGTCATGAGACAGATTTAACAGGAGAAAATCAATTCAGTTTGTATGTATATTTATGGATTTCATAAGAACAAGTGGCTCAAAAACAAGGTGGGTCGTTGAGGCTTATGTCCATGTTGAACTAAGGAGAAGTGGATAATGGTTTGGGACTCATAGGGGAGGGAGGCAATTCACACGAAGATGGAAAAGCAAGTGTTTGCTAAACAAGTGTTTGCTGGGCCATGTGAAGACATCAGGGCCACAGAAGGGACTCTGATCTCTGGGACTCACCTGAGTTTTCCCTGCCCAGCTGGTCCAGGTTACGCTGTCCTGATATATGGCGATAGCCCCCTTCCTAGGATGGGCCCTCTATCTGAATTCTTTTAGGCGATGAGGCAGAAGGTTGCAGATTCTTCCTGAGTCTTTTGTTTTTTTGAAAACGAAATCATCATGCCAGAGAGTACATTTCAGTGTGGCAAATTTTGCTTTCCTGCAAACACAAAGATCTGGATGTTCTGCAGGATTCTGGCTAGGGACTGATGATGTTCAGTTCACTTCTGGGCCTAACTCGGCGCACTCGACGGGAATGACGTGCTGCCTGTCCCCAAGGCGGACTGGATGCATGGCTCCCGAAGTGAGGTGTTGTACAGCCTGAATATCCAGTTATTCACTCCGAAATGTGATATGATATGGCCTGCACATCCAGTTTTTTATCTCAGTGAAAGTTCCTAGACCTTGCTTATGCTTTACTTGGTCGATGACTTCCATGAATAAATGTGGTTGCAATAATAAAGCGGTGAGGCATTGAAGCAGTTACCTTCAAATACATGAAACAGGAGTAATCTGTCAATTGGTGGCCATACAGGAGCTTCACTTAATTCTTTTTCTGCCTCAACTCATTCTTATCTGGAACACAACAATATTCTCACTTATAATTTGGGCAGCCATAACCTCTGGTTGTAATAAAAAGGCAGAAAACTAGTTATATTAAAAACATATAGACATACATACCTCTAAATTCATTTAATTATTTTATGTAGTAAATTAAGATGATAAAAATGATTGAGTACCTGACATATTTTGTGCATCAGATATTCATTATATCTAACTCGTAACAACGAAACAAAAAGTTAACAAGGAGGACTGGTATTGTCTATTTTAATTGAAGAAACTGATGCTCAGGAAGTCGAAGTAATTTGTCTTAAGCCATGCAATTAGCAGTTGATAGACTCCAAGTATGTCTCACTTCAAGACAATACAATAATTCCACTGAAGTACTTTTCTGATTTTTTTAAGGAAGAATTTTCTTAATTAAAGTGTTACCAATTTTTAAGGAAGTGAATAAATTCCACAAAACCATTTTGTAATAACACACTTGAATTTTCAAAAGAACAAAGCCTGGATTAAATGTTCCCAATGATTGTGGAACTTTGATTTTATTTTTTTAAAAAAATAAAAAAAAATGAGCAAAATATAATTTCTATATGGAAAATATAGATGCCTACTCAGAAAAATGAACTTACATTTTAGGTTGTCTTGATGTAAACACTTCATAAGAAATCAGATCACCTGCCATTGAGAATTAGATGCATTCATCATTTTAAAAAAGTTAAATCATTCATATTCTGGAGGTAGCATTATTCTATTACTGTTCTATTGTTCTATTAAATTATTGTAAACATATTCCTAGTTTATAATTATTTAATCACCAATACAGCAGGTATTTGAAGAGCTACTTTGCCAAATTTACTTTGTATTTTTAATTAACTTTTTTTGCCTCTCTAATTAAATTTACTCTTGTTATTAATGATTGTTTAGCACTGGTAGAGAACTAGCTTTGTTGGCAAGACCAAATAATATTTTCATCAGAAATGATCAGGTTGAACACGAAAGAAAGATCAATTACTTTAAATATTATGAATAGGCTAAAAATCTTGGGGATGTTTTAAAAAGTGATGTTTTTGTTATAAAGATCTTGAAAAGAAGCTATAAATATTGCCCCATGTCAGTTTAATTGCATGTTTTTTTGTGAGATTATATGCCTAAAATTTAAGAGGTTTAACGTGATATTTGATAAAAGGTGGATTATATAAATACAGGTACTTGTTCATTGTCAAAGGTAAATCAACAATAGAACTTACAGTTTTAAAAAATATTAAGGTATACTTACTAATTACTGAAAACAAATTCATGTAATTTTTCATTTCGTTTTCTTTAATCCAGTATTTTTCACCCTTTTCTTCACATTTCCCCCCCTTTTTTTTTTTTTGGTAAAATTTTTAATATTTCTCAGGATTAAATTCATTTTTGTCGACAACATTTTCTACCTACTGTCATACCTGATAACCTCTATTCTGGGATTTGGGCCTTTTAGTGTTTGTTTACCAGCTCAATTACTGGAAAAATGACCTCAATCCAGAGTTATTCGAATTTCTCTACATTCATTGCCGGTAAGATTTAATCGAGTAATTTTCCTAAAGTCTGATTTACTTCCTTTTCAGCCCAGTTTCCATATGTATCTCAACGATTCGAGACTCAACCCAAATTCCCAGATTATTTCTCTTCCTGTAGGTACCATTTATATAACCCTAGTTTTCATTTAATTCTATGAATCTATAAAGCTTTTGTTATTCTAAATAGTTATAGTGGAAAGATTAACATTTACTCTCATGTACTTTGGTTAAAATTATAGTCTTTTTCTCTTTGTTCCTAATAAAAATGACCCATATACCACTTATTCCCAGTGATTGAGGTAGTGACTAGAGACCGTTGTTCAGTGAGCTCTAAATTTCGAGGGCTTTGTGGACCTAATCACATCTAAATAAATATAGTATCACAGAATATGTTTTTAGAGACCTACATGTCTAGGGACCATTGTGTAACACTATCTATCCTCCCTCCCGTCCCCATATAGAAGACATTGTGTTGTTTCTTTTTCTGTCCAGTTCTAAACATTCGTACCACAGGAAAGATGCATTGCATTTTTTGAGAGCCTAGGGTATTAGATCAGCAGAGGACGACAGTGAAGGCTGCACTGCGCAGCCCTGTCCTGTCCTTATCTGGAATCGCCACTGCTTCCTTACGTGCTCATCTCATAGTGAGCATGCAGTACGTGTTCCTGAGCGTGAGTGCCCACCCGCTGGTCCCGTCGCTGGTGGCCGTGGCTCCCCATCAGTGGCGCAGTCCGGCTCCTCATCTGGAGTCCGCTGCTCCTCTGTCCAGGTGCCGCTCGTCTCCTGCAGGGCGGCTCCCTCCGCTGTTCCTTTCTGGGTTGATAAGTGTTTTGTCTCATTATGACAGGGCTCTAGGGATATTTTGTCCTGATATCCCCAGGCAAACATCTATCACACCTGCAGCATGTTTGCCAAAGTGGAACCAGTGCTCATCACGCCACCATTTGTACTGCCGCCATCGCACATTGGCGACACGCGCACAGTGTTGGAAAACGATCTGAATCCTGAAGCACTGAGCATTCTGTGAGACTGCCAGTTGCTGTGTCAAACCTCCAAATATAGTTCTGTCTGGGAGTCGTGCAGGGTGCTTCTTGTTAACCTAAAAATAAATTAAAAAAAAAAAATCTAAAATAAGAGACAACGAGCTTTTATTTGGGATCAAAAAGAATTGTAATTTGGGAAGCCCAGATTCAGGCAGAAACCCAAAAAGTGTCCTGATTATAGGATGGAGGCAAGGATTGTTTTATGAGAAGAAGAAGGGAGGTGATTACATGAACAGGAGAAAGACATTTCTATTGGTGCCAATCATTTTCTTCAACTATACAAATTCAGAGTATGCCTTTGTCGCTATTGGTAAGTCAGTTATACAAAGTATTAATAATATCAAGGCTTTCTTGCTAGTTCTGGACTATCATTTCTCATTCTTATATTTGTTTCATTTTGGAAAGACCACTTATTAAGAGATCTACCGTCCTAAACAATTTTTCAGTGTATAATACATAATCGTTGATCACAGGTGTGATGTTGTACAGCAGATCTTTAGAGCTTATTCATCTTGCTTACCTGTCAATTGGTGACTCTATTTTTCCTCCCAGTCAACCCCCGGCACCCACCATTCTACTCTTTGATCCTAGGAATTTGAATATTTAAGGTACCACATGTAAGTGCAATCATGCAGCGCTGTTTATCTGTAATTGGCTTATTTCACTTAGCACAATGTCCTCAAGGTTCATTCATGCTGTCCCGTGCTGCAGAATTTCTTTTTAAATGCTGAATGGTATTCCATTGTACTCATAGGCTGCATTTTCTTCATTCTTCTGTTGATGGTCATTCAGGTCATTCCCCCTGGCTATGGTGGACAGTGCTACAGTAAACGGGAGAGCTAATATCTTTTTGAAATACTGCTTTTATTTCTTTTGGCTGTGTGCCCAGGAGTGGGATTGCGAGATTATATGGTAGCTTTAATTTTGGGGGGCAGCCTCCGTACCGTTTTCCGTGGTGGCCGTACCAATTTACATCCCCACCAACAGTACACAAGGGTCCCCTTTTACACTGTCACTGGCACTTACTTTCTCTCTTTTTTGTGTCTTTTCAATTTTTTTCTCTGCTACCATCTTCTCTTTTAAGACCCCTCCCCAGTACTAGTAGCAATAGATTGGGGAATGTTTCAGTCTCTTCCTCTGTGACTTGGATCCCCTACGAATACACTTAGCCAGTCTGCTCAGAGGCTAAACCTCATTCCTTCATCTCCCATTCACGGGACTCATCTGTCATAATTAGCCTCAGAGTTTGGCCACTTCATAAAAAGTATGACTCGTTATCCTGGTATCAACTCCTCCATTTATTTTTCCATCTACTACTTTGACTTGATAAAAAGTGTCCGCGTGATTAATATTTGTCCACATAGAAGATAAGACTTTTCGCTGGACCAGTCTGTGTTAACACAAATGACTGGATTATCATGTGAGACTCACGGAAAGCAAATTGAACTTTCCAACTGCTCAACCCCAAAACTTAAGTGTCGTTTTTGAGTTTGCTCATTTTCTCTGACAGCGCTAGCATCAAAGCATATCTTAAACAGAATCTGAACAGAGTCTGATATCTTATCATATCTACTATTAGCATGCCAATCCAAGCCACCATGATTTTTATTGCAATAGCATCCTAATTTATCGCTCCACTATTCCTTGCCCACTTACAGTCTATTTTGAACACAGCAGCCAAGGCTAAAAGCGAAAGTTCTTACTCTGACCCTTCTGGCCTTCTGTGATTTGGTTTCCCATTTCTGCCCGTCCCTTTTGGTGACTTGTTTCCTCTCTGTTGCAGCCTCATTGACGTCTTTGCAATGAAAAACAAACAAACAAACAGAAACCCTCGAAAATGCCCACATCACGCTAAGCTCAGCTCCTTGTGCTTGTTCATCCCTCTTCTGCAAAGGTCTTGCCTCTGATGTACATTGGACTCTTTTCTTCTCTACTTTCATGTTCCTGTTTATTTCCTTCCCTGTTGGAAAATCTCATCTGAAAGAAGAGCCTCTTCCTCCCCTCCACTCCCGCTGCTTTATTGTTCTCCGTAACACACATCACCATCTGGCCCTTTGGTAGATCCCGATTCATTTGTTTATTCCCTACATCACCTCACCAAAACACAAAATCTCTGAGGCCAGAACTTTTGTTTCGCTTCTGATACTCTGTCGCTGATACTAGGCACTGGAACAAATATTAATACAGCACATATTTGTTGAATAAATGAATGAATGCTTGCATGAATACATGGATGAATGAACGAATAAATAAATGATTTTTAGAAGTAGATTCAGAGTAATATTCTCATACATTTTTTTCCACATAATTAGCTGAAAGACAACTAGTGTAAGCCTGACTATCTTACTTGAGTATCTTTTCAAACGTAAACACAGATAATGAATCATTTCGAACTGCTCTTTATATAGCATTTAATGTTATGCTAGTATTTATTTTAGAAGTTTGTTGTGCCTGTCAATCTAGACAAACTTCTAAAAAAATACTGTCTACTATATATATCATAAATAGTATACATATATACACCAAACTTTTAGTGAGTAACATAGATTCTTCTCTATTTTTCAACTTAAGCTTTTCTCAAAAAATGGTTTTCTTTTTTTTCAGAAGTACCTATACAAAGTATAATTCATGAGCATAAAAATTATTTCTTAAAAAATGGCAGGGCAAACCATTAAAAAATGGACCAACAAATGTGCCAGTATTAAAATCGAAGTCTCCTGTATGTCAAGTGTCAATTAATTAATAAGAGAAAAAAAATGCAAGTCACACCCTGGGAGAAGATATTTTTAAATTTTACATAATGCTGCACCAGTGTTTATGATAGCGGGCAAAATCAAAGCAACCTGTTTCTGAGTAGGAAAGTGGATAAACTGGGGCTTATATAACACCACTGTTAAAAATGTAATTTAACAAGATGTAAAAAAGTGTATAAATCTCAAAATAACATTAGCTAAAAAAAAAAAACTTACAAAAGTACGTGCATGTATGATATCACTTATGTAGTTTAAAATACAGAACAACAGTAGATATTATATAAGCTTGTGTAGGAATGAAACATAATAGAATAGTTATCTCTAGAGAGAGAAAAATAAGGAATATAAAATGGAGCTTTAAAAGCATGTTTTTTTTTATATATAGAAAGAACCAACTAACAAATTTTAATAAATTTTATTGTTCTAGATGAGTATATGGTTGTCTATGTCTCTTTCCCCTCCTCCAACTTAGAAACAATCTCAATCTTACCAAAAAGTACATTTTAAATAACTTTTCTAAACCATTTGAAAATAATGCTGCATCTACCATGAATTCTTCGGGATTTCACCCAAACACTTATCTTCAATACAGCCATCAGAATAAGAAAGTTAACATCAATACATTAATACTATCTAATACTTAGGCTCCACTGAAGTTTTAATAATTCCTAATATGATTTTTCCATTCAAAAGAATCCAGTCTAGAATCTCAAATTGTGTTGGTTTTTTAGTTTTCTTCAATTTAGATCATTTCTGAAGCTTCATTTTCATTCCCTTGACATTTTTGTTGATTACAGGACAGCTATTTTATAGTGCGTTGGGGAAATATAATTAAAACCTAAATCTCCTCCCAGCCAAGAAAACCACTACAAAGCTAGAAGAGAGAAAGAGCGAGCTTTGTTAGTGAGTAAACATGAAACCAGAATGCGACGTGCATCACGTGTAATGCACTAAGAGTTTGCGAGGACTAGAAGAAATCTCACCCTTTGGCGTAGTCATGGATACAGCCTGTTACTGACATGCCCCCAAGATAAACAATTAGTCCTCAGCTCAACAGCACCATGTGACACGTGCTTGTGTTACATACCGTTGAGTCAGCTCCAACTACTGGTGACCCTATGAATGAGTGACATACACAGTGTCCTGTCCTCGGGAGCCCTGCTCGGCTGCTGTAGATCTATGTCCATGGCTTCTTTTATGAGTCAGTCCATCTCATATCATAGTTCTTCCTAAATTCACTTGGTAGTGGGATGACCATCTGTTCCTGCTAATAGATTTTATCCGAAAGAAAATAAACTTCTCTCTTTTTAGGACAGGTAGTGATTTTGCAGCTCGAAGCACAGCTGGCCCAGAGGTCGGGCAGCTACTCTCCCATAGACGATGAGAGATGGGGTGCTATCTGCGTTGACGATTACATTTCCAAGCGATACTCCCCAGGTCCTTGAGAAAGATATCCCTGCTTTGTAAACTGACAAGAGGCTTATTTAGCTTTTGAAAAGATTTTCATCTCAAAGAGAGAAAGAACTTAGAATGACAAGTTTTCTCAAGTAAATGCTCTAAGAAAAGGGAGGTAGGGAAAATTTCTTGACTTATTTTCATAAAAGAGAATATTTTTTTCCTTTTAGATTTATATTTACCATCCTCTCTTTTGTTACTATGAAACAGAAACGCTGCAAATTTCTGATAACTTAGTTGCTGTTTTCATCTTTCTCTGGGTGAGCTGCAGCCCTCTAAATAGCCAGCAAGTCCCTGGTCAAATACAAAACAAAGCAATTGTCAGAATTAGGATGAAATAATAAAATTGCTATTTTTTAAAAAAGTACATTATTTGCCTTGGAGGAATACCTTTGAATATATCATATCAATGATGAAAGTTTAAATCAGATTTATGATTAGCGATGCAATAAAAATTTCGAGATCCATTAATTTTCCAAATCGATGTGCTGTCTTTATTCCTTGCATTTTCAAATGACCCAATAAGCATTATTGTTTGTTCCTTATACAGTTTTATCTAACCCAAGTCTAAGGAGTAGCTTTAGAGTCTGACCATCTAAATTTTTAACTGAGAGCTTTTCTTGCAAGGCACAGTAAATTTCTCCTGAGTTTTAGTTCGTGACATAAGCACCATCACATTTATATGACAATTTAAGCTCTTTAGAAATTGTTCTGTCCTCAGAAATATTTTCCGCAGGTGTGACTGGGCTTTGGTAAGTTCACTCTGTTTTTCCTTCACTTCTAGAGTGGGACCTTCACTCTTCTGATTTGTTTCTAATCACTAGGTTTGAGTCTTTCTGGGAGCACAGTTGAGCTGTGTCGTCCTCTGTAATGTCTCCACTCTAGCTGAGCTTGAACTTCAACTTTTCTCGCTTCTGGGTGGCCTTGGAAATCTGCTCAGATATTTTGGTTACTACCCTGTGGCTTCCTCCTCTTGTAAACTGCCACCAAATCCCATCTCTTATTAGTCCTTGAGCCTTCAGCCATGGCAGTCTTGCTCTCTGCTCTGTTCTAAACCCCTGGGGAGTACTTTGAAAAATGCCTTTAGGAATAAATCTTGAGTGAAATGGATATTACTTCCTGTCTTGCCCTACACTCAAGAATCACGGCCGTGTGTTGGCTTCTTTGCAGGGCTGTGAACAGTCGTTTCATATAATTTGTCTTGCTGTTAGTGTTGTTATTCATGAAGATGCAGGTCCTATACTGACTTTATATCATAACCAGAACTGGAAAAATAAAAATTCTTTCTGTTATACATACAGACTTCTATGACTTTTTCATCATATTCAAGACTTGGATATTTCTCAACAGATTTTTGTTGTTTTAAGCAATTGTCAGAATTACGACAAAATAATACAATTTTTAGAATTACACCTTATACAGTTTTTAACCTGTGACACAGGATGAAAAATTAAATGACAGAAATAATGTCCCAGAAACAGGTTTGTGTAACTTTTAATAACAGCAGACTAGCATTTACCAGCTGTACTGAATTTGGTTATAGAAGTAGCAAAGGGACTAAAAATTAAAAAAAAAAAAAATCTTGCATTTTAAACATTTCCTAAATAGGAAAGGTGATACCCATAATGTTAAATTTCTGTTATCGAAACATCTCACATGAACCTTAAGTCATAATTACATTATGTCTTTAAAACACATCCACTTAAATGTTGCATTAACACTGGAGATGTGGTTATGATTTAAAATTTTCATTGGCATTCTCTAATGTTAGCGTAAATTATAATGTCATAAAAATACCCTTGGGGCTCTAGAGGGGACTGAGAAGTAGCCTGTCGATAACATTCCATTTAGGAAGTAAGGGGTTCTTCGTGTTTAGCCTTTCCGTTTGTATCTGCCATTCCTGGAGGAAATCTGTTCAATTTTTTAAGAGCTCTGTGTATTCAAAATCCTGACCCGAATCTGATTTCCCTCTATGATTCAGCTGGTAGTGCTTATTTTAACTGGTGGTGTCACGGAAAGTTGATATGTACTTCTTGACCTTAACAGTTCTTAAAGGATTTAGAAAATGCCTACTGTAGCCACTACCTCCTTGCCTGCCTGAGAGGGCGGAGCCATGCCCTTCAGTCACTGCTCATGTCCTGGGTTTATGTGATAGTATCGTGGTGGCCTGTCTCCTTTGAACATGACCCCTGTTTTTCATTGTTTTTAATTTTATACCCAAATGTGGTTTGGGTAGTACAGAGAACTTTAGGACATTGCTTAGCCTTGTTTGTAGACTCCTTTACTAATGCAACCTGATGTAATGTGGAGTAGGTATTGGCACTATTTACTCACATTGTGCTTTCTTTAACTAGACAATTCAACAATTTTACATTTACTGCTGCTACATTTGAAGACCAAATGCTTTTCACACATTTCTATGTTTTAATCTAGTTATTTTTGGTTCACTAGTCCAGCTCCTGATTGCGTTTTAAGTCCTAATTCTGTTATTAACGTATTCATCACCCCCTCTTAACTTCTGCCAACTTCTCCTTGATTGCCAACATTTCTCCAGTAATGTTTTTTAAAACATCATCAGTAAACTATTACATAATGTGTATTCAAAAAATAACCAATGGTATCCCACCAGATTTTTATTACTTAATATTATTAATGTTATTAGTTAATGGTGTGATAAGAGCTACTGTCGATTTGGCCTCCACTCTATGTCAAGCATAGTGTTTGCCCACACCTTATTCATGCATGTTCAACAAAAAGCTTTAGCAAGCGATTGCTTATGCCCTGTTGCAGCAACTCTACAAAATGTGTTATTGAATTTTATATATGACTTTCTTGTAAGGTACAGAATCTCAGCTGATGGGAGCCAGAATTTGAATCCAGTCTGCATTCTTTAAAGCTCATGTATGTGCCATGATATAGAATTGCTTCCCACTAATCAAACACTTTTGATTCTGATTCCTATCACCAAGGCTAGTAGACTTCCAAACTTCTGTGGGCAACCAGAATTCCAGGAGACACGTCAAAAGCTACTGATCAATGCAGCATTCCTCCACAGACTACTAAATCATTCTTCCTTATTGTGTTTGGCATGCAACACTAGCCTGCAAGATGGTTCATTAAAAACAAATTATATGTTTTTATTTTTTTTTAATCCAAGTGATAAATGTATGAGCAGTCAGCTAATCATACCCCTTTCCTTATGGGTTCTGAAGCCAACTGAATTAGACATGGGTATGAAATAGAGTCCAAAATACCTGCCTTGTAATCGGTAAAAGTATATTGGAGGATGCAGTGTGAATCACAAACTACACATTACCTCCAGTGTTCCTTGTCCCGTACATTGTCTGACAGACTTCTTACTCTTTATGTCTCCACCTAAATAGCACTTTTTAAGGAAAACTTTCTTGTTACTGCCTGATACCTTTTGTGGAGACACAGGTTCTAATTCCATCAAAGGAAGAATTGTGAATTAATTGTGAATTGTTAATTCATACGAATTAACCAGCCATCAAAACGAAACTATGCCAAGCTTGGTGTTAGGCTTTTGGAAGCAGTGTTGTTTAATATGGGTGCCCATGAGTATTTTGATAGTACATAGCGAATTCTATATTTTCGGAGGCTACTACTTCGATTTCTTTAACAAACGCTATGTAGCATTACCATGTGCCAGGAATTATTTTTATTTTAACGTAATAGCTCATAACCACCCCATGCAGTAGGCACCACTGAATCTAGCCATGCATAGGTGTGTGTGCATCTTACAGGTGAGGGATCCGAGGTGTGTCTCCTCACACGGGGTCAAGTGTCTCCTCCCAACTTGCAGGTGGTCAAGCCGAAATCCAAGCACACTATCTCTGGCTCCAGACTCTGGGCTTCTACCACTGTAATTGGCAGCTTTCTATAATCCGGAAACAAAAGTTCCTGTAGTTTTATTTATGTGGAATCTAGCATTACACAAAAATCGCAAATAATAGAAAACCTTCTACAAATAGTTATTTTTCTTTACTAATAATTAAGGTCCCAGATTAATAAAACACATGCATTATAGTATAACTTACAGCTGTTAAAACTGCTCCTGTGAAATGCTGCTGGTGAAACTATGGGAAGTTTATATTTAAAACGTGAAAGTGAGAAGTTGTTTCTGTATGCGTTTAGTAGTGAACATGTAAAAATTCAATTTAATCAGAAAATACTTATAGGATAATAGGACAACTTTAAATTCTAAAGGGAAAAAAAAAGTTCAAGGACTTACCAATGAATACACCAAGTTAAAATAATAAAATTATGGTCTGGAAAAAAAAGTAAAATCCGGTCTCTGTGGGCGAACGTTCCGACATGCTCATGACGCCTTGGCGTGTGCACTGAGTGATGTCATGTTCTTACAGCACAGGGTTCCCAAGCCGAGTCACAGGAAAAGCTGTGACTGACTTTAAGCCCAAGAGTCACAGCACAGTCTGATTTTCCTCTATAAAAGCGTCTCAAAGTACAGGATGGATGTGGCATAAATGAATTTAAATAACACCACCTAACGATGCAGTTCCTGAAAAAATGAAGTATTTATCACTTAGGTCAGTTACACATTTTCAGGCCAAACTAACAGTCAGTAGAACACATCCTGCATGAATGGAAAAGCTATATTACTGAACTACAAAAATATTTTTATAACGATGTTTATTTATCCTTGTCTTTTTCTGTTATTTGAATGAAAATGTGTTTGGTCAGTTTTGGCAAAGAGAATTGTTCTAAATTATTCATCTCTGATTCTTTCAGAGTTCATTTAGAGAAAAAATATGTATGTGTATATTTGTATATGTGTATGTACCACAGACACACACACACACACATACAAATTAGGTAAAGCTTAAGGTCAATATATTTTCTCTTCCCCTTTGTAACTGCTTTCCCACATAATCCAGACATCTGCACCTTCAGCAGATTAGTTAGAAAGTTGGGTAGTTGAATTCATGCATGTTCGAGCAGTAATTATGGTTTAATGCCCATTTCTTCTAAAGAGTACTGGGGTTTTCGCATGGAAATTAAATACTTCAATGCAAAACAAAAAGTTAGGGCCGGTCAAACTTGAATGTACACAAAAGTATCTGGGAAATGCTTTAAAATATGGAGTCCATAACACCTTCAGGTAGTTTCACTCAATAAGCCTGAGATGAGGATGAAGGAAATGTGTGCCTTCAGGTGACCCTAACGCGTGCGGCCCCCGTGGCTTCCCTGTGAGAATGATGCTGATAAAAGGGTGAGCATTTCTGGTACCACGGGGAGCGGGGTGCAGATATTTTTGACAGTTTTTATTCAAGCATCATTGCGAACAAACTGATACATGAGAATACCTTTGGGTGTTAATATTTAATAATGAATTGAACCTTCACTTAATTTTAGATAATGTGGGAGAGGAGCAGTGTGCAATTGGTGACGTTTCTCTGTGATGTAGCATTGGATTTTACATGCACACAAAATAGGTGGCAGATCGGGACTCTCTACTACTTCCCTCGTGTGTGCTTTGAATTACTGTACTTTTACTCACCTCCTAACTTGCTAAAACTCAAATTCTACAAATTATTTGTGCATTGCAACCACGGAGTTTATTTTCCTGTAACAGTTTTCCATAACGATCAAGAATTAAAAGAGAATGTTATAAAATACACACATGTAGATTTTAAAATATCTAGTAACAAATATTTGTTCCCATTGTTTTTTTTTTTTTCCCCAATGATCATTTCACCGCACACGTCGAGGTGTGCCTTCTCAAGGGGTCACCCTGATAGGATCACCGCCCTTTCCCAAATCCCAATCTTCTGCATGTTGTCGAATCACTTACAAGGTGAATTTCGTATGCCCCTGCTTTGCACATAAATGAAAATGCAAAGTTCAGAGCTCTGCTTAGAGGTGAGTGAAAAATAATAGACTTCGTCTGCTCTACATTTCAAACGGAGCACTATCTTCTGACATATTCTGAAAGCTTAATGTCTCGTATTTTACTTCAAAAATAGACTTTTTGTTTGTATCTTTAAAAACACACACCAAATATTTTACATAAATCTTTCACACCAATACCCCCCCCACCCACACACACACACACACACACACACACACACACACACACCTTAATTTAAAAAGTACTCTAAAGAATATAGACTTAGGCTAGTTTTATCACCCATCCATTTCCCCTTTGAGGATCTAGTGGTCTTGAATATGAATGTCACAGAAAGTAAGCTGTGGATTTGCCCAATTGATGCTTTGCTTCGTAAATGTTCTTCGTAAGCTACATGTATGAGATGATGCTTCAAGAGACATTTCTCAAGTAACTTTGGCACACAATAATTTGTTATTTGTTAGGAACAATTTCAGTTTCCCTCAGAGTGGCATCCTTCAAATGCACTTTTTAAGGAAAGAGCCTCTACTGTTTCTCTGGAATGTACTATATAGTTTAAGTAAAATTCATGCTTTTTTAAAAAGTTGGATTAAATGTATGAGTTAAGGTTATTAAGTCTCATAAAAGTGATCCAGGCTCTTCACAGAAAGACACATACTATGTGTCTCAATAAGTCTTGATATTTTAATGCCCCTCCATTAAAAAAAAATCATATGAATTAGGCTTTTTATTATTTTAATAATTCAAACCTTAAGCATAATAGATTTTGGGTTAGGGCAAATTGAGGCATAATTTTTAGTTAGGCCATTTTCCTATTTTATATTTAAATATATCCTACAATCCAATAGTCATATTCTTGAGACATAATTTAAATAGAAACTATCAATATTTTTAAGCTTACAAATTTGTCTGAACTAAAGAAAGCTGTTTTGCAATGCTTATTAATTTTAAATTAATTTTAATTATTTTAATATTTAGAAAATAGTATGAAATATAGTCATTCCAATATAAATCAATGTCTCTCAGATTGCTGTAGTAGTCACATTTTATATTTAAAGTAAAATAATGAATTGCATGTGAGTGGCAAATGACTGTGATACTTAAAACTCAGTTGAAATCGCTGTCAGACATCTAATTCTACACCATTTTCCATGTCCTTCTCTAAAAACTGTGAGTACGATGATATTTTCTAAGATAGAGGAGGCCAATTTTTTGGTAAAGTGTAAATGACTTAAAATAATTACCATTAAATAGGAAAATACATTATGTCTCAAATTTTGAGAGTGATACCTAACATAGACTTTTGAAATGTAATCTAGAATTTACCAAAGAAAATGTTTGCATTTGAAGTTTGCTGAAATAAAGTTTTATATGGATGAAATAGAATATAAAATAAAACTTCAAATGCTATTTCCAATATACGTGACACTACATAGTAAATCCAAGGACTGAATAAAATAGACTTATGCATCAGCAGATGCAATATTTGCCCTGGAGGGAAATTGGCAGTTCTTCTAGAAAGGCTAAAAATGCACACAAGTAAGCCTTCTCTATACATATTCATCCTGCTAGGTTGACCTAGAATATTATGTAAAGTTTCTTGTCAAATTATTCATGAAATATGGATATTCCTGCATTTTGGTTAGAAATTCAATCTTAGAAGATATCAACAAAGTGGCCAACTTTATTAAAGAGAAAGTCTAAGATGTGGAGAAATAAAGTGTTATAAATATTTAATATTTCATAATTATAAAAAGTCTTATTAGATAAATATGTGTTTTTCAGAGATTTCTTTTCAATATCTAGATTTTAACTTGAGATGTAATTAAAAAGAAAATTTTAAATAGTCATCCTGGGCCGTGCTCCTAATTTAGTTATCTGCTGGCCCAAGTTCACACTGAAGTCCAAGAGATAAAAAGGAAAAACTTCTCCTTTGAGGTTAATGTTTTCAACATGAAAGGAAATGGCACATTGGAAAATATATCCAAAAATGGTTACTATAGCTTCAGATCCGTTTACTACAGTCTATAGAAACTGGACAACATGTTATTACGAAACACACAGGAACCATTGATTCTCAAATGAATTGAATTTTCAAGATGCATTCTTCTAAAAAAAAAAAACATTAAAGATATTCAAAGCATTCTGAGAAAACTATGTTGTCAAAGAGTTATAAATAAATTCTGCTCAATAGGAAGGAAACAGAGGTATCCCAAGTGGCGATGGGTCTTAATAACTGACACACACCACTCAGCATGTGCCAATCCCTGTTCTAAGTGTATTAAATGTAGATGTTGAAACTAAGAAATGAGAAGCCATCATTAGTGCCATTTCCGTGATACAGATAGTACAGCGAAGGGTGTCTGGCCCCACAGTCCATGCTTCAGTGTTATGATACACCGCTTCTAATGACGAGAAGGAAATGGGACGCTGTCATCGGTGGTAGCAACGCTTACATCGTGACTCGGAGGAGAAGTGAACTAGGCGCCATGAGTTTAGCTCCATACATCAAGGAGTTCACAGACTCGGCTTCAGACTGCTGTCCCCTGTTTCTCTTCAACTAGGTCAAACAAGATTTGAGTTTCTAGCCTAAGATAGAGCTGCATCTGTGGGTGTTGCATAACTTTTATTTTTAATTATCATTTTGATTCAGGCGGCTTCAGACGCCAGCGGAGGAGAAGCAGAGTTGTGGGAGGAGAAGGAGAAAGGAAGGAAAATGCCCTCTTACATGCGCGTGACGTGTTCAATTGTTTTTCGAAGACACTGACTTTTAGTATCGTCGATGTTAAAATTTGATGAGGATTGTGGTGCTTCTGCTAAAAAAAAAAAAAAAAAAGTGGCTAGGAAGCCAAGTCTTCTTTATCAACAGAGTACAACATGGAGCAGAAATGCAAAGTGGGGTGGGAGGGGGCTGGACGGCCCGGTGGCCATTATGATGTGAATTCATTCAGCAGACGATTACTGAAGACCCTTGCGTGCCGAGTCCCCAACTTCATGGCACTCCTAGTGTCATGGCGAAGCTACAGGTTGCATAATTGGAAACTTGAATTTAAAAATGGAAAAGCCCTGTAGGTCGTAGATATGAATGGTTCTCTTAGAGCATGTGGTGAAACCAGGGAGGGTGTCCCTCAAGTGACACTTGCACGGTATCTGTGGAATTCAGCACTGAGTAGGAGGAGCATGCGTCCATGGAGCGCATCCATGGAGGGGTCAGAGTACACGAAGCACTCTGGGGTTTGGTGGAAAAGGCGAGGCTTTGAAACACGGCTCCTCTGCCCCGGGTCACAGGACGCAGGGCGCATTGTAGATGAGACGAGATGAGGCTGGGAAGGTCCAACCCTGCAGAGCTGGTAGACTTCCTTACAAGTTTTACATATTTTCTGGAAACAATGAGAAGTCATGGAAATCATTGCAAGAACGTGTGGATGGAGGAACATGTTTTGGTTTTGAATTGTAAGGCGGTTCGGGCTTTCCTGCGGTAAGAAGGGGCGTGGATGGACCTGCAAGCAGAAGTCAGGTGATTAATTCAGCCGTTTACGTGGAGGTAATGGGGACAGGGGCGGAGAGGTTGGTATGACACTAAGATGGAGAGTTGGCTGTCTCGGAGCCCGGCTTGTGTGGCAGGATAAATACTGCTGCTATGCGCCGAGGCAGAGAACAGTGGAATAAGACAGGCTCCTCTGTTTGTTTTAAATAACTTTTTATAGACGCGTGTGGGTTTATTGTGAACATGTTGAATCTTGAGTGAATATGTTGAATCATTTCTGAGGAGATAAGTAAGCAGTTGGATATAAGAGTCCGAAAATATAGGTGTGCATGCATGTCATCGGCTTATGGCTAAGGAGTTGAAGCCATGTGCGTAGATGGCATCACTGGGAAGTGGTCGTGAAGACAGGGAGGGACTGTGGTTTCTGCCTTGAGGTTATGTGATATTTAATATGTGGTTGAGATAAACCAGCAAATGAGACTGAAAAGTTATGATCGGAGATGTAAGGTGAAAATGGTTTCCTAGAAGCTAAGACGAATCTTTCAAACGGGGTCGTACTAAACATTGTCATTCTTATAACCATATGTAATACTGAGGGTTAAGAAAGGTGAGGGCTGCTCCATGACCGCTGACAGGCATTGCAATAATTATTTGGAATGATTAATGGTGAATTAGGTCTAATTCGAAAATGCCAAAGGGTAGGAGGGGGAAACATGGAGGTTCCTTTTATGAGTTTGCTTATGACAGAGAAAGAATAGGGCAATAGCTGAAAGGTGATAAACATTTGAGGGAGAGTTTTCTTGAAAATTGGGGAAAACTATCTCATGCTGAAGGTCTAGTGAATCTACTTTGACATTCTCGCAGATGAGATAAACTACAAAACATTCCTAATTAGAAAAGATAAACACCTAAATGCATATTTTCTATATCAAATGAAATGAATATATAAACATACACATTATATACATTTTACATATAATATATACATACACATACATAGCTATACGTGTGCGTGTGCGTGTACATGAGTGTGTGTGTGCGCGTGTGTGTGTGTGTGTTTATGCCATTATCTTAGAAGGAAATAAGGAAAGTCCCCTTGGAGGGCAGAGCAGGTTTACCCAGACTGGCTCTACCAGAGACACCGTGAAGGCATTGTCATGAAGTCAATAAAACGGGAAACATGAAACCCTGCCAGTAACAGTAGAAATTGTTATAATTATTTTGCAAAAAGTTCTCTTCATAAAGTTGATGATACACAGACCCTGTAATCCAGTATTTTTACTCCTAGAATTTTGTTCTGGGAGATGTGGGTAAGAGTGTACCTGGAAGCATCATTTGTAATAGCACACAAAACAAACAAAATAATCCTGCAACCAACTTGTATAGATAAATTATGGTTTCTACATACAAACTGTTATGTATGCATTTATAATAATACAAATGCAATGCAATATTAATGTTATGTAGCCATGAAGATGGCTGAACTATAGCTACTTAATTAAAAATGTTGAATTTAATAAACATAAAGTTAAGCGAAAAGAAGCCAGTTACAGAGGAATATAGTACGGTTTGATAAATGATAAATAATAAACATCATGTAGACCTAAACAAGTTTTATTTATATATTTACATAATATATAAATATATACTCATATTTAAAACTACAAAGTAATGCAAATAATTTAGAAATAGGGTAGATGCTGCTTTTGGTGAGGTCAGAGATTAATTTGATCAAGAAGAGGCCCTCAAGGCTTCAAAAGTAATATTCTATTTCTTACAGTATAGTGTTTTCATATATTCTTTTCTGGGAAAAAATTGAAGCTTCCTTTTATGAAATTGTTTAAATCATGTCTGTTGATTAAATACCATGGAAACAGTATTGGAGACATTCTTATACTGAAAAAAAATATGCTTTTTATGAACATCAATGTGACTTTGATTTCTATAGGATTAAGCTACATATAGAAATGATCATAACTGAGTTTTCCGTATGTCGCAACTTCAGTGAATTGAGATTTTTATTTTGCAGGGAAGCCATTCATGTGGTTTCACCTGCCAAAATGTAAAGCCTATATTCTGACCAGAGGTTATACATCAACATACACACCACGCGCGCGCGCGCGCGCGCACACACACACACACACACACACACACACAAACATTCCTCCAACTACCGTAAGACATCACACTTAATCATGTTTTACTTTGAACAAACCATCTTCCATTTCTTTCCTGCTACTTGAAACATGACAATGTCTTGAAAGATCCTTGCACTCCTTCCTTTGGATAAAAGCCAAGCTTATGCTTTTGCTTATAAGCAGAGAGCAGTAAATAATTCTTAAAATGAAATACTTTAAAAAGAAATGAAGTCATTATCAATCTGCTGAATAAAGAAGCAATTCATATTATCCTGGGCAACAAAGGTCTTTAGAAACAATGAGTAACAAGCCAAATTGCCACTGAAGTCATTAGCAAACACATTACAATGTTTACTCAGGCTTACTTAACAAAATATAATAACAAAATATACATAAAGTAGATTTATGTGTAATGAGGGATTACAGCTTACGTATAGTATGACTTTGAGCCCCAAATCCTTTGTGCCCTCTGTGAGCTTTAGAGGTGAGCCCGATAGTTGCTATTTCTAAATTCCACACTCTTATGCCAGTTTTTTACCATTGTGCATTTGCAAAAAGCACACTGCAGGAGAATGCCTACCTTCAATCAATGGCTGAGAAAACACACACATATTTTCCTGTCCTGATGAGCCGGGTGAAATAATAGAAATGGAATGTCTTATTATTCTATTATTTCTTATATTCATTAAATAGTTTCTCTATGATTGAAATTGTACTAATGATTTACATGGACTAACTCACTTAATCCCTTCTTAATAAATATTTTCATCGTAACCACAATTTTATAATTGAGACAGCAGAGGCTAAGAAGGTTTAAGTGACTTGGAGAGTCTAAACAGTTACCATGTCATGAGGCAGAGCTATGAACCCAGTTCTCCAACTTCGGGACTCACGCCCTTAATCAGCCCGCCGTCCTTATCATCCAGGTCTTCCTCCCGCCTGCCCCAATGTCACCTTCAGTGACCACTCAACCCGAATGTAGCTGCCGAGTTGCTTTCAACGACAAAACCTATATTCTTCATCTCACTCTTACTGTAATCACCTTGCTCGCTTGCTTAATTGTCTATTATCCATCTCTACTTCTCTGTGGCAGGCAAGACTATCACATTCAGCGCTGTTTTTGCAACGCCAGGATAATAGTTCAAGTGCGGAGCAAGTGCTCTGCAAGTACCTGTTGAACAAATGAATGAACCACTTGATGCCACAAATAACACCGATTAGCTTCAGATCCCATATGACCAGCCGCCTGCTTATTTACACCTAATAATTTCAGATATCTTCAGTGTGACACGTGTGTAGCTGAACTCGTTTCTGTCATCCCAGTAAATAAGACTTGTATTTTTATTTTTCAAGTTTTAATTCTTGTCTTTTTCTTTGATACGTTTCAGTCTTAACACACTTTTAAAGTAATAATTTATGTAGATTCCGTCTTCTAGATATCTCACGGCCCTTCCACAGCTCTCCATTCATTGCAATATCTATAGCGAAGGCTGCCATTGCCTTTTGCTTAACTTTCATGAACAACTTTTTATGTCCTTTCTTTCCTTCTGGTGTAGCTTTCCTGAAATCTAGCTGTTCTCCACACCGCACATTGAAAGAGGTTTGTTTAGCCCAATAAACACAGAATTCTTGAATTCACAATAGCTGTAGGATCTGCACTGTTCATGGAGAGAAATCCAGATTATTTTGACATGGCTCATGAAAATTTCAATACGTAAATTCTAATTTTTCATCCTGTCTAGCCATCTTTTAGAATTCCTCATCTTTTACTTAATAAACATATATAGTAATGGCTGAGAGCACAGATTATGATGCAACTTTCCTAGGTTTTAAATAAGGATTCGTCCACTGAGCTGGGTGATGTGGACAAATAGAGCTTGATATCCATATAGTTTTGCAGTTTTAACTTCGCAGCCCTAGAATTACCGCTTCCGGTGAGCCTTTGCTTACCTCTCAGTAGAATTTTGGATGTTTCTTCCCAGGGGTCTCATAACATCTCTGTAAACTACTTTAGCTGTAAGTACCTGTCACAACGTTTTATCATTGCTTATTTCTTGTTTTTGTGCCTCCAAAATGTAAGCTTTTTAAATGTGAAGCCTGCATCACCCATGAGTATAAAGAGTTCTAGCACAATTCCTTATACCAAGACTATACTCAATCAAAAATCTGTTAAACCCAATCCAAGAGAGTTCACATAAAAGGCCAATTGCCGAAAGAGAGAATTCCACAAAGCAGCGGATCTTTTGACATCGGCCCTCATTCTCATTGGATGTTACAAGGATTTACTAGGGGTGAGGATGAGGCATTCCAGGGTTCAGTTCCAACAGAAGCGACAATGAGTACAAATCTCCAGTGGCAAATGAAAACACTGGAAATGCTTGATTTGGCTTTTTCCATAAACATGTGACCCTCTGACACCAATTTTGGCGCAGGAACTCAGAGGTTCAAATGATTGTAATATTTTCTCATGTGGGAATATCATTTGCAAACAAAATTCTTCCTGAATCTTGGTATGACCGAAGGACACTATAAGGGTATGAAGCATCTACTTCTGCTTTTGTGCCCAGCTTCTTTCTTATTGTTTAAAAAGTAAATACAGAAATTAATACACTCTTCCTCTGTAATATTTTGTCTGTCTCTGTGTATGTATGAGAGAGAGAGAGAGAGAGAGAGAGGGAACCATCTGTTTCTACAGTTTTTAGTGCATAAGAAATGATGCAAGAAATTAACCATTACTGTGTGTCATGTATCTAGTCAACAAGACAATGTGCCATGCCGTGGGAAGTGATTTTCAAGCAGAATGGCAATCCTTTGTTAAACAGGGCAATGCTAGTTTTGTTGAATTAGTTTGAGTCCGGTGACCTCATTGTATTATGTGATCAATGAAGAAGATATCACTATTTTCAAAGTAAAAACCTTTATTGTTTGGTTAGTAAGTATTGGGCTTATACTATACACATTTATTCAAGATTGAATTTAGACTTTATAAAATCCCATCGATGTAGATGTTATTAAATCCATTTTATTGATTAACAGACTAATATGACCCTTTATTAAGGTTATCCCCCCCCACCTCCTCTCTCTTTCCCCTTTTTAAAGAAAAAAATACCATTTATTAATAACCAACTAAATCCTCCATTCTGATAGCTAATATTAATCTTGACCCACTTTGCTTCTAGTTTTTACTACAGGTTTTCATCAATTCAAACATCACACTGCCAACCAAAAATTCACTGACTAAAGCTAAATACAATCCTAAATACAAGATTAGAGCTGTGGAAAAACATGATGTTTTCTAGGGTCTCATGTCGTATAGCCTGGATGGGAAGATGGACATTACATAAATAAGTAAATATAAGAACACCTAATGACAAATTGAATATAACATATAAGGAAAATGAAGCCAGTTACTCGAGATAATGGGGTTGGAATTAATATTAAGTCCAGGACAAGCTCTTCTGAGTTGCATTTAAGGAAAAGACTCCTGCTTAAACCTCATTTTTGTCTCGTACTACTTAGATTTTAGTGTCATGGAGTATTCTCAATTTTTTTCAAGCACCTTCTAATTATTAAACTTTAGGATGGGCATTCTTGATATGGTTTGTATCCAAAGTTCCTTTATTTTAAAGTTTGTGTATTCAACTGCTTGAGATGATTTTTGTCTTTCTCAGGAAAATACAAAAAGTCATTGCAGTATTTAAAAATTATTCTCTCCAGCCAAAGCATAAGTGCGATTTATTGTTGTTGGAGAACGCTAAGGCTGACTTGGAGACATATTAAAAGTAGAACTCCTGCTACTCTTTCTTGTTTCTTCTTTAGTGACTTCCCATTTCCATTGTAAATAAATAACACCAATAATTTTTAGACAGTATTATATTAAAGGCAGCAAACAAATATAAACGGTGACTTTGCAAGATACAGTCTTCATTCAGTGCCTCTGTTAATTCAGTAGTTTACTTCCCAGAATGTTTTGAATATTGTGCAAATCTAGTAGTCTAACTTTTAGCAGTAGAATCAATTTAAATATAAAATGCCACTTTAACCCATAAACCATTTTCGTTAATGATTTCTAAATAACAGATTAACAGGCAAACACTTAATTACTGTCTCCTTTTTTTAATCAGGCAAGCGATTCTAATACAAATTGACAAGGCATTTATTTAGGAAGCTACTTACTTTAAACCATCACTGACAGTTCAAAAGATTTTCTTTCAAGCTTATGGAATATACATTAGAGATGAAACAGTAAACAGTATATTTGGAAAGTGGGGCGAGGGGGAATCCTGGTTTTCATTACTTTTCATTTTCAAATTTTAAAAGTTCCATCATAGATGGTAGAAATCTGAGGAAAGGAGATGCATGAATTACTGAAAAATGCTATGAGTCGTGGCAGAAGAATCTGCTGAAGGAAAACCAACTTCCTGATGGTTTTTGAAAAGTGAGTCACTTCAGCAACTGACCACAACTAGTGATCTAACCGCTAGCCTTTTCTTCTCTGAAAACTGGACTATTGGCGTGTTGACATCTGAACTTGAACTCAAGGCAAAATTCACAACATAAAATCCGACAGAAATTGTTGCAAAAAAATTAGTATGTCAGTGTTAGATTTTAATGTTACGAGACTGTCATTTGAACCTGATGATAGTGCCCTGTTGGCCCGTGGTTTTTATTCCTATTAGTAAGCCTCATGAGATGTGCAATTGTAATTGAAATAAGATATACCAGTTACATAAGTGGAATTATTATAGGCATCGGGCTAAGTATTTGGCTTTAATCATTTTATTGAAAGAGGTAGTCAGACTTGACTGACTATAACATGTTTAAAGTGTCTATAAATACATAAGTTTCTGTAGAACAAAAAATAATGTCCACATTCTGAGTATTTAGTACATTCCAGCCTTGGTGCTAAGAGGTTTCCAGATGTTATTTAAAAGAACAGCTACTTAACAAGCATAGTAGACTTTGGCCATGATTATGGTTCCCTATCATCTCTTGAACATTCTTCCAGGTTCTGAATAAGTCCTCCCTTTATGAGGTGTGCCTCCCCAGGGAGAAGTCAGAATTCATTAGCCCAGCCTCTCTTGCCACTAGGGATGGACTGTGTCTTACGCTTCTCTAAGCAGATACACCACCATGAGCCTTTGCTCAGATGGGGCTGCATGGGAAGAGGATGGCCATGAGATCTATTTTGGGAGCGTGCATGCTAGAGGCTCTCGTAGAGGACGGTGGTGGAGCCTGAGTCTTTCCCAAGCCTCATTAGTGCCAGTGATTTTTGCTCATGGTACTACAGATCTCAAAGTGTAGGTGCATCTTGTTTCTAGATACATAGCTTCTGGGTTTTTTTGTTTTTGTTTTTGTTTTGTTTTGTTTTGTTTTGTTTTTCCCCTAAAGGGTTTGCGAGGTGCCTAATATTCTTTAATAAATTATTTACTTTCTATACTGTTCATAGTGGACGCTTTTTTTGCAACTGAGAATGCTGACCGACGTACTGAAGTTGCACAAATTCTGTAGCTATTATTCATTTCTTTTCCTCAATATTTCAAGCTAGGTTTGTCAGACTCTAAAATGCATGCATTCGTGCATGTGCATGTGAGTGTGAGTGTGTGTGTGTGTGTCTGTGTTTGTGTGTGTGCATGTGTGCGTGTGTGTCTTGCCTTAGCAATCATCCCATAGAAATAAACCAATTGTTCACTGTCTTCAGCAACGTGATATGTTTAATAAGGCTTCTTTGGGAAGTTACTAAGACACTTTGGGAACATTTCTGTGATAGTAGGACATATTAGATTCAACGGCTTTTTTTCCACAAACTATTTTTATTCTAGGACTGCCCTTCCATATGCAGTGCTTTTAATACGTTTATATCTATGACTGTGTAAATATAGACATACACATAGATTTCAGAAAACTTTTTTCCTCTTTTCAATTTTTATATGAAATAAATATGGCTCTTTTGTAAGGTTGTTTCTAGTCATGCGCACATATTTTTAAAAGCTATATGTGTTAAAATTCCATTTGGGTATGATAAAATGACAGTTCTGTAAGGATTTTAGTTTTTGGAAACCATAAGTGAACAAGAAACTCCTACAGAATTTCCACAAGGACTTTTATCTATTATTTCTTCTCAAAGCTTTTAAAAATTTTCTAGAGTAGCTGCATTCATAATTTTTGAAAACTCTAATAATCACAGAATACATATTGAACAGTATCGTTATAGACATTTTTGTTACACATGTATATTTGAATCATGGATTTAATCATTTCTGTCAACTCAGGTCTAAGTAGAATGCTAACAGTATTTAAACAAAAAAAATATTTCAACCAACTCACAAATGATTTTAATTACCTTGTATGACAGATTGTGTCTGCATTTCTAGGTAATTATTTATTTTTACTTTTATCATTAAATAAATTCATAGTTCTCTGAAATACATGATTTTTTTTCAATGTGTAGCTTAATAAATACCAAGCATATACTGACCAGGTAAATGTTTGTATAGAAAAATAGTTCAAGAACATCAGATAATAATTTTTTAATTGGAAAAATATTCATCCTAAACAGTAAGTTGAATAAGAACATATTGTATTTTTTTCAAATATAATTTTAGTAAATCTAAAAGGCACCAAAGGCGTTTCTCTTACAGTGTTTTTTGAATTCTAGCATTTTCTTTTGATTCTTTGGGTTTGTATCTATCTGTCTGCTTACATTACTCGTCTGTTCCTGCAAACCATCTGCTTTCTCTACTAGTGCACTTATAATATTAATAATAATCAGGATTACTTTAAATTCTGTGTCTTCTCTTAGCTTCTGGACCCTCTGCCCACCCGTGTTTCTCCCATTTCTTGATTTCTACATATCAGTGTGTCTACAGATCAGTCCTATTTCTTCTCTTTTCCGGCTACGCCCATTTTTTAGGGAACGTCATCAAGGTCTAAAACTCTGACAAAGCAGATGACATTTAAATCTAATTTTCTATTCCTGAATTCACCAAATTCCAGACCCATGCAGACAACTGCCTACTCAGACTCTTCTGCACTCAGTAGACATCCCAAACTGTGCATCGGCTCAACCCCTTTCTCATTCTTAGCGATACTGGAAATGGCACATCTGTTCTCTCAGACTGCAGATGATGTCCTTGACTTGTTCCCTTCTTTGATATCACTCATCAAGTCTATCAATAAATTCTTTTACCTTGACTTTCAAAGTATCGCCCCAGTCTAAGAGCTTTTCACTGCTATAATTCTTCTTGGCAATACCCTATCTTAAGCCAGCATTGTCTCACACCTGAAAACAGCTTCCCCTCTGGCTTCATGAGTTCTCCCTTATCCCCAAGAGGTTGTTCTCCAGTCGGCAGCCAAAGCAGTTCTGGTAACAAATAAGTTTACTTCACTGCTGTGAACCACCAAAGGCTGCCTTGGTATCACAATAAATTAGAAATTTTAAAATAGCTGATAAATAACACAAACACTACAAAATCCAAGAAATCATCATACCTTTTATTATTTAACTGGCACTCCTTTATATTATTTTTTTTGGCTACATTTTTTTTTTGTTTGTGTACTGTTCAATACTTCCCATATGGCAATGCTTTTCTAAAGAGAGAATGAAAGCATAATTTAGTATTTTCTCTAGTATAGTTGATCAAAATTTGTTTTTCTTTATTGATGAATTAGAAAAGTTTCTTTGACTTTAAAACAGGTATCATAAACGTCATATGAATTTTTAGGATTACCGTCAAATTTTTAGGAACTTTTATAAAGTTCTCATGTATTAGCTTTAAAATCTCAGAACAGTTTAATTTTTCTTGTAGAGTAATTATAAAATCGCATTGAAATGACAACAGTAATTAATCAGTTTGTCATAGATGTGGACTCACTATGGAGTATATTATTAGTTTTATGTTATCTTTGTTAATATCAGTATTTCATGTTAAATAGCAGGAAATTAAATTTTTTTCCCACATTCTAGTCAAATTATTCTCTCCTCTTCATAAATTAGATTATCAAACAATTTAAGTTTCTATTCATTACTTCTTTTCAAAATTTCTCTTTCAATGAATGAGTACTTTGGTAAGAAATGATTTTTTTCCTGTTAAATTTTGCTTAATATCAAAATAACTTCAATTGATTTCACTATTCACTCTCCTCAGAGTCCTTAAATTTTACCTTTTCTTTCAGTTATTTTATGATTTTTTTTCAGTGCAACAGAAAATACTGTGTATACACATCAAATCAAAGTCTGCAACTTCTTATTTGCTTTGGCAAAATGTTTCAGAACATCATTCAGCTACATTTAAAGCATGCTCAACTTTAAAATTCTTTCTTCAATTTATTTGTGTTTGAGTTTGTAAAATGTGTCGCCGAGCTCGATCGTCATGCTTGTCACGTTTTTGGAATCTGGCAGTGGGACTGAGTCGGTGTTCAGTGGTATGTGTACTTCGCGGTTACTTCAGCGTACAGTCAACTTACTGGTAGCTGTTCCGGTGCGGAACTGAACTTGCAGGAATCTACCTGCTGCATTGACATAAATGGCATCTCGAATGATGGTAAAGGAAAAGGTTTCATTACTGTCTCCTGGCATGAGGAAATGGATGAAAGGACAAATTGGCGTGACAGAAGGCAACAGCCTTAACTGCGATGAAAGTGTTTTCCTTTTGATCGGGAGAGAACAGTGTCAGGGTCCCGCCTGGAATCTCAGGAACGGCCGGTTCAAGTGAAGAACTCTGACACTTGTGTTTCAGGAGCTGTGAGGGGAACCCCAGGGTAGAGGCCAGTGGAACTGGAGGAGAGGGAAGGCCTGGGGGTGGGTGTGGAGGGAGAGCTGGAAGAGGTAGGATCTGGTGGCCCCTGCCAAGGACTATGCACGTGGGAGAAGACACGGATGACCATACTTCCTGTTGTATGCTGTATTATGCCTTTCATGTACAGCCTGGAAAACGAGATCTAGGTGGGCACCACTCTGTACCTCTGGAAGGCCAGATGCTGGCCCTGTCATGATGACACTGCCTTCTCTGTGGCTCTCTTGAGGGGCGGCGACTCTCCTGTCTCACTCACGAGTCCACAGCCTGCTGGGCTTAGGGTGATGCTGGGGTCTCTCTTGCTTTTCATGGCCATGGTCAGACATGGCAACTCTTCTTCCCTTAAAATATATGGCGCGGGAGCTCGTGCCGTGACATTGTGCCACTCACTTATCCTTGTCACAGCATCTCTGCAGACACCTGCGTCAGCCCCCTTCTATCCTGACTTTAAACTTGGCTCATCGTTTTCTCCAGCTATAACCCTCTTTCTGAATGATGTCTATATCCAGGATAATTTCTGTAATGTCCTAGTCACATTGAGAGTAGTGATGAGAGAATTTTACTGCAGTCACAGGCAATAAGAGGTGAATCGTCTCTGGGGGATTTTAAAACAATAAAGCTGAGTAAATTTGGTCACTTAAGATTTTTACCACGTGGCAGCATTTCCAAACGAGGTCAGTGATGTGGGCTACATGTTAATCAACTGTAGTTCCTATTGGTTTAAAAAATATTTCCATTTAGTTTCAAATTAGCATAGTCTCATTAATTTCCTTTGCTAAACATTTTAATCCATATGGGAGTTAATTAGAACTACCAGTCCTATGGAGTCGGCGCCCACACGTGTGGGCTCGGCAGCATGTGTTCATTCAAGAGCAAGTTCATAATGGCCCGGAAGTGGGGGGCTTGTTTTCCCATGCTACATTTACCAGTTGTTAACATGGTCGGCGTTTGTACTTGAAAGCTCAATGAAAAGAAAAAAGATTAAGCAAATGTTTTTTCTTTTTTGCCTCTTCATTCTCTTTTTGGTTTATATGATGATTAGAATAATTTGATTACACAGAGAAAGGAGAGTGTAAGGAACTCCCTGACCGGGAGTTCTGTATGCTGGACACGCCACTGCCTGGCCTTGTCTCCTTAGCTGCCGTCACTCAAAATTCATTCACCCATCGTAGCTCAGCAGCCAATGCGTGGCATGGCCTGGACATTTTTATTGCCAAAGGTATCTGCCTTCATAATTGTACTTTCAAGTATTTGCATCCTAACAAAACCTTGTATCTTTCTCAAACGTTCCTGCTGGTATCATAGTTTTCCATCCACTCGAATATGTACGATCCATCAAACATACCATGGCTCTTTCGCCTTCTTTTAAAATGCCCTTATCTATGTCCGATTCAGTTTCAGCATTCCATCACTCCCTTTTAAACAGACTCACCTCTTTCTCTTTCTCTTTCTTCCCATTAAAATTAAATGCTGGTTCAATTCAGTTCTCTACCTACTTTATGCATCATCTCGGGCATGTAACTTGCTGGAGAAATGTATGAGGATGCCCACAATTCTGACTTGAATTAATGATGACCGGTCTCACTACACACTCCTGGGTCATTTACCCTCCCATGCTGCTAAGTGAGTCCTACCTTCTCTTTCCACCAATCTTCAAAATCCACTCCCTAATCCTTTGAGTTACCCACCTTCCCTCTTAACTCACTGAGAAAATTGTTGCTGTGATATTCCATAAGTGAGCATCTTAGCACCATAAGTGAGCATCTTAGCATCTCTCTTCTTGCATCTTCCATCCTAAACTTTGCATCCCCTTCCGTTAGCGCAGGTGATCTGTTTGTATTCCCAGCAAGGTCAGTTCCTCTACTTGGGCATCAGATCCTACACCCTCCCACTTGTCTTGGAAATTGACTCAACAATCCTCCTATCTCTGTCCTCTGTCATAAGTTGTCCTCTCTACTGAATTGTGCACATCACCATCACATGTGATGAAATACCATTTTAGTTTCTATATGTTCTCCTTTGAACTTTTGCTTCCTTTCAACTACATGCCATTACTCTGCCACAATACAGATGGGTATTGTGTCCCTACGTGAGAATTGTTTACCCATTCTCTTTTATGGAAAATTTGAGGGGTTTTCCCCCCAAAGATAGGTTTTACTAAGACTTTTTTTCTTCTTAATTTCTCTTAAGGATTCACAGTAGAACCTAACCTCTATGTGAGATGCAGTTCTCCTGGATTTTACCTAGATCCTTATCACAACCTTTCTGATCATTGTCACTGCCCTCATTTTTTGGAAGACAAAACTGAGACCCAAAGTTGTATAACTAGTTCAAGATGACAGAGATAAGGGGGGGGGGAGCTAGAATTAAAAACAGGTAAATCTTGCTCCAAAATCTTTACGTTGCTCAAAAACCATTTTTGAAACAATTATGAAAATCTGCAATAAATATAAACTTCTCGGTGGGTACAATATAGTTTAAAGTCTGTTAATAAAGCATTTTCAATGAAATGAAGTCCATCCTAATTAGCAGGTATATTTTTAAAAATAGGCTGTATCAGGTGCTGGTTCAGTTTTATATTTACATACCCAGTACAGAATGATTCAATAAAAGATTTGCCTGAATGAATCAAAGACATTTTCAATGTTGGCCTTTTTCTCAATAACATAAAAGCTTATTGTTACAAATAAAAGTAAAAGCCATGTTGTTTCAGTTTACGCAATGGATTCGCCTATCTTTTGACTTTTGGCCTCGTGTTAATTTGCTTGTCATTATCATGATCAGCTAAACCACTGCAAATAATGTGTTTTATTTTGCTTATTCTTTTGAAGGCCTTTATAATTGATTAGTTTATGGAATATCCTGCATATTGAAATAAATTTTACCCTGAAATTGCTATTTGATTAATTAATCATGTTAGAGTAGATATTTTAAAATTTCATTTTATCTTTACATGGGCATTGCCCATCATTTTAATTCCCTAGTTGTGCATATAAAAATATTTAGCATGTCATTCATTTATATCAATTTGTGATAAATAAAGGTTGAGTTCTGAAGTATATTCTTTTTCTACTTTTCAGATTATATAAATATGTGAAATTAGCTTCCTCCACTTGAGTTTTACCTTGAAATCTATGTCAGAAATTCACTTCCTACTTTACCTACCCATTTCCATTTCTCCTTGTGAAATTCTCTGTGGCATTGAGAGCACTTTATTATAGATGTACAACAAGGCAGTGCACATGCACTCTTCTTGAAATTTCTGGTTTTACTTTCAGAGAGAGAGCAACATTATAACAAGCAATTTAAAGAGCCATGAAAAAGTAAGGAAAACAAGTTTATGTCAAAGGAATAAATGGTAGCGATTGAAAATGAGCCACCTGTTTCTCATTAAGCAAACAAGTGATGTGGCATATAATTCAGTGGCTGAAAAATGTATTTTGCATCCCAGGATCTCTTTTAATACTAGAATTTTATGCTGTCGAAAATGATGGCGAGAGAACAATGTACCGTAACAGCTTCTCACAGGATCTTCAGTGTAGTGCAGAGGGTTACTCGAACACAAGTCACTTTTCAGGTGAATGCAGACAATGCTTCTATTTTAATCATAGAGTTATTAAAGAAATCAGTAGTAGCTGCACCTGATAGAGGTCACGTCTTTAACACCTGCCGGAGCAGTGCTTATCAGACTTTAGCATGCCTCAGAATCACAAGAAAACCTTGCTAATGCAGAGATTGTTGGCCTCGTTACCAGATTTCTGATTCAGTGCATTTCGAGTGGGGCCCTATAATGTGCATGTTTAGCATGTTCCCAGGGGCCAATGATGCTGTTGGCCCAGGGGTCACAGTCTGGGAACCACTGTTCTAGAGAATCACTGGGAAATATGGAAAACAAGGGCAGTTAAAAGAGTTTTTAAAAACTACTATGACAATTAAGTGTATGAACATACATACCCATGCACACATACCCATTAATCATTTCATGCAATTAGAAAACTTGATTAGCTATATTATTATTACTTCCATCCAGAAATTCATTGTTTTACAACTTTTAATCTTGTTAAAATTCAATTTTTTATTAAGATTTTTATTCGTTGTGTCAATTATACACTTTATTCCAGTGAATGCTATGTTTGTATTATATAAAAATCATTTAGAAATAATTCATATTTACTACCAAAGAATTTTGGAGATGATGTGTAGTTTTAATCTGTCTTAAACATACATCATCAATACCAGTACAGATGCATTCCAATGTATGATGAGGTTATGTGTGGTTAAACCCTTTGGAAATTGCAAATATCCAAAGTCAAAATTTAAGACACCTAACCTATGGAACATCATAGCTTAGCCTAGCCTACCTTAAACATGCTCAGAATGCTTTCATTAGCTCACAGTGGGGCAAAATCATCTCATGCAGAAGTTATTTTGGAATAATGTGTTGAATTTCTCATGTAGTTCATTATGAGTATAACTTTGACACAATTGTAAAGTTGAAAACTTAAGTCAAATCATTGTGAGTTGGGGACTTTCTTTTCATCCATCTCCTTCTGTATTTATGATTCAGTGCTTAATTTTACAGATTTGTAACTATTTATTCCCAGACTTCTTTTTGAATCCATTGCCTTAGACTCTTGTCTTTTATGTGTGTTTCATGGTCCCACTGTATTTTTTTGTGGGCATAGCAATTGGGATTAAATTAAGTATTTAGATCTGGATGAACATTTTTTTTTTCTTCACTCATTAATAAAATTATTAGAATCATTCTCTATAAATCCACTTTAACATCTTCTTGGTCGTTCTGTCAGCGTATCATAATAAGCCAAAACCCAGAAATCAGTTTATCTTGATATTCACAGCTGTGTTTAGATATTGGAGTTTTAGAAAGTATCTTGCACATGTTATTTATAATTAACCAGTCTCTCTTGAATGATCCTGTAACATTTTGATAATTTTTCAAGTTATGTCTCTTGCCTTCCCAAAATAGAATTGAATTAAAATAGCACTAAGTCCAACCTGCCCACAAACTAAATCCGTTCTAATTCCTTGGAACCTCTGCAGCCGTATGCAGGGACATGGGTTGCCAAACTATGGCCCATAGTCTGTTTCTGTATGGCCCATGTGTCAGTTTGCCAGAGCTACCATTGCATATCACAAACTGAGTCACTTAAAACAAACAAAATTCATTGTCTTCTGGAGGCTGGAAACCTGAGATCAGGTGTTGGCAGGATCCTGCTCCCCCGAAACCTGTGAAGTAGCCTCTCCTTGCCTCTTCCCAGCTTCGCGTGGTTGGCCAGCACCGTCTGGCTGTTCTCGGCTTGCAGATGCATAGCTCTGATCTCCGTCTCCATCTTCATGTCCTCTTCCACAAAGGACACCAGTCATATTGGAGGAGGGTCACCACTACTCCAGGATGACTTGGTTTTAACTTAGTTACATCTGCAATGACCCTATTTCCAAATGAGGTCACAGTCTGAAGTCCTCGTCATTGGGACTTCGATGTAACTTATTTGGGGGGTAGACAGTGGGAGACACAAGTCAAGTCCTAACAGCTGGCGAAGTAAGAATGGTTTCTCTGTATAATACCAAATGTATTTTGCACTGAATTCCATTGGCTTAATGCTCACTATATTTCAAGAATTAATCATCAGTAGCCTGTATTCTCGTTTTTAACGCTGTCTTTGATGCTACTGGGGCCGTATACGAACAGATCCCACAATTACCCATGATTATGCTCTCTATGCAGTGTGCCTTTGTTCCTGTGTTTCAGTCTACCTGGAACGTCATCTCTTCATCTCCACTTTTCAGAATCCTATCCACAGTTAGTACCTTCTGTATTCTGCAGGCTCATTCAGCTAGCTGATTCCAGTTGCCTCTCGCATGAAATAGTCACATCCTACACATGACAAGCATTTTTTTATTTGCATGGTTAATTTATATACTTAATTTTACATTGTTATTACCAGAACATGCATGATTAAACATACACCTTTGTATTCTAAAAGTGCCAAGAACAATACATTTCATATGACAATTTTTAAATAAATATTGTATTGATACGTCATTGAATGATACAGGCAAAATACTGCATTGAAATATCAAAATAATCCTTTCATTTCACTATATCACTTAGCATAGGTACATACTGGATAGTATATGTAAAACTAGTACTAGAGCAAAGACTCAGAAATTAGAATATTGTTTGTTTATAGACCAACAAAAGTCTGTTAGAAAAATTGGTGACAGCATTTATTTAACCTTATTGCATGTTTCTCATACACATATTTATGTTTATATATTGTAATTTGCTAATAAATGACGATGTCTTCTGTGATGCTGGATTCGCCTTATTTAAGGGGCTAATTGCACAATGCTTTTTTAAAATATTATTTTTCTTGAGAGATAAAGTTCTATGTAAATATGAAACTATAATTGTAAAAGGGATACTTCTAAAATTGGGTTCAAATTCTACTATGGCAGAATCACAGATTCAGTTAATAATCAATTCCATAACTGAAAAGATCTTTTATAATCTCCTTTTGAAAATATAATCAATTAGTAATTGATTCTTTTAGTGCAGTTATGACACCAGCTAAAGAGAATTTAAGATCAAATATATAACACTGCTGTTGCAACTTAACAATTTAATTTCCTGAAACATTTGTGTATTCTTCCTCACTATACATCCAACTTCACCTAAACTATTTCCTATTAATTCTAAAGTAGCTAAAATTAACTCCCTAACATGCCTCTGAGGGAGTCATTTACATTTCACAAGCATAGAAATCAGTTTTCATGATGTTTCTATACCATGACAGCAAGATTAGTTCAAAAATGAAAAATTCAGACAATCAACCAGCTGTTTCCTATACAAAATGCCAAACATCTGGTTCTCCTGACTTTTTTTCCCCCTTACTGATTGAAACAGCAGGGTTGATTGTGTTGTGCAAATATAGCCCCGAAGCAGGAAGATTAGGGAGTGAAAAATCTTGACTTTATTGTAGACTTTTCTAAAATCCCAGATTCAGAGATTTTTTAGGCTATAGTGTCAGCTATTTGCACAAACTGCCTGCTATTGTTTTCATAGTTGACTTAGAAAGATGTTTATAAAAGAACTCTGGAAACTGCAAGATAATTTTAATTACCACAGTTATTAGCATTTCTGTTCCCCAGTTGCCTTCAGAGCATGCTTTTCCCAAGTCCAGACAAATGGACTTGACTGTTTAGATCTTTGTTGCAGTCCCATTTCAATATATAAACCAGTGTTGTTCCTGACGAGATGGTCATTTAGATAAATATCTGTACATTAGGGTGGATGGTATAAGGCCCCATATCATTCTCCTACGTAAATGTGGAATGTAATCCGAGGCCATCAGGTCAACTGAGTTGTGGTTATTCACGTTTGAGATAGTAGCTGCATTCACCACCTGCTGTGCATGGCTTAGAAAGCTTCCTTTACCACTCAAATAGGTTGGGAACCATTATAATGATAATTGGAATATTCATAACAAAAGTCAATGGACTGTCAGCTATCAAAGTTGTAGTGGGATGATCGAGTGGGGGAAAAAAAGGAGAAAAGTCAATATTTTTCTATTTTTTCTATTCTAATTTCCTTTTTTTTTTTTTTTTTTTTTTGCTAATGAGGATGGAGATTTTGGGATGGAAACGTAAAAAAAAAAAAGCTGAATTTCAAATAAGAAAGGAAGGGAGTAAGGAAGGACAGGAAGGAAAGAAGAAAGAGAAAGAAGAAATTTAATTACAGATGCCTTTTCAGTGCTTTTCAAACTTTAGGATAAATTTCTTCTAGCTTTCCAGGGAAGGCAGCCATTGTTCTCAGGGGAGCTAATTATACTAAGAAGCTCGCCTTCCTGGTGGGCTCTAATAAGCATAGTTCATTGCAGAGCTTTACCAGTGTGTGTCAGAGACCCGCAACTGTGTGGGGCTGATGCTAGGGGCGTGCGACACGAAGCTCAGTAATGTAGCTGCAGTAAACACACACACCATTACTAGGGAACTGTACCGAGTTCCCCGGTACAGAGGCCTCGGGAACGAGAAGTTATGGTTTCATTAAGGCTGAACTGTAGGGGTCAAGAGCTAATGAAGGGGCTAAAGGGCTAATGATCCCACCTACAATAAACACTATTTACCATGTAGTCTTGAGCAGACTTGTGTGTTAGCAGGAGTCGCGTGGAGGGGATTGTGTGAGCCATCTGCTCACTGTGCTCCTTGCCATTTTTTCTACTTGCTTAGTTCCTATAAACAGTGACCTAAAGGCAATGGGACAACAAACAGTGGTGGGCTGGGAGGGAGTTACAAAGAAGTAAAGTAGATACAACATATAATCAACTTGGCCTGTAATTTTTACAGTTAGAGCTTTACAAAAGTGTGCTCATTTAATTAAGCCATTAATTTCTTAAATGTTCACCTGTTCAGTTTATTTCTCAAAAAATGTGACCCCTAGATCATGAATTCGGTTTTCATAGTATATAACTTTGAATGGACCTAAAACAATACATGAAGGCAAGTCTCTTCAATGAAACAATGGCTACAAGTTGACATGCTCAATTTAGCAACCTACAATTTTGCTAGAAATTCTGAACTCTTTGTATTGAGAACTCATAGTCTGATCATCTTAGTTTTGAGGACAAAATAAATACAAAGAAAAAAATATTGTTTTTCTGGTGTCACAATAATGAAAACTGCAAGAAGAATTTCTGAAAACCTTTTTTTGTTGTTGTTGTTGTAGTGACTGAGGCTTCCTTCTTTCTTTCCTTAATCCCTCCTGATTATTGTAAAAATAAGGCTGTTTGCCTCTTTATAATGTAATGTTTTAGAAAATAAAGTTCTTTTTTTCTTACTCTGACAAGAAGCAATAGAACTAGAACTATCCAAAGTTTATAACCAACATAACTCATGTCAAAGTTATTTCTCTGAAAATGCCTTTCAGAGAACAGATTTGGCTCTGCTTAGCTGTAGATGGGTAGAAAATTGGAACCTTAGCTGCACAGAAGCATCCGTGCTCTGTGGGAGAATTCTGTGAAATATTCCACTGGCAATTCCATGAGTGTGCTTCACGATGACCTCATGGAAACGGCCCGGCTCTCAACACTTCCCTGTTGCTTCAATTGAACAAAGTGGTCCAGATGTAACAAATGGCACAGCAGTTTTCTTTTCTGGCGTCCAATTCAAATCCATTTTATCTCACTTGGGAGGAGACTACGACTTAGTCTTAGGATTTATGGCATGAAAGCAGATGCACCAGAGTCCATGGAACTGACAACGGAAATATCCCCACTCTGTTTATAGACTAAAACTAACTCTTTTTAAAAGGAAACTCTGTTTTTTTTTTAAATGGAATCCAATAAAATGAAATATTCTGTTATAAAAGCAATAGTCAAAAGAATAAGAATAAATACATAAAAGTTACTCTCTTAAGGAAATGAAAACAAATCCTTAATAGAATATAGAAAAAAAGAAACACACTTGTGTAAAACCAGCCAAGCAATAGACACATTCTGGTCCTCTGATATTGAAATTCTATCAAAATCATAGTTGTGGATGCCGACGTACACTGTAGAGAACAAAACATAATATACAATATCATGAGGATTTATACTACAAAACTTGATGAGTGTTTTCAGAAAAGTCTGATTAAATACATAGCTTTGAAGCTGACATTTATTAGAATAGTAGTTATAGTCACATAGTTCTGTCATAATTGATCTTCATCTTTTAGAAATTTTGTAAAACATAGAAGCATACATCTAACTTTAAGTAATAATGAGCTGTTTCGGTGGTTTTGATTTTTAACCAAATCAAGATTCAGTGGGTATATTGGAAAGTGAATTGAACTGGGCATCCCAGAAACTTAAATTCTAAATGATGACCTATATTTCCAGCACCATAACTTTGATCATTTCCTTATTTACACAAATTGTATTAGTAGTCTTTGGTAATGTATACAGAATGTATAAAAACCTAACAAGACAGATTCACATTTTGTTTGGAAAAAAAAATATATATATATACACACACACACACATATACGTAGAATGGTAATATATATATATATATATAGACCAGAAAGTCATATATTATCATTATATGTATATGTATATATATTATCATTATATATATATATATGTACATGTAGATATACATGTAATGGCTATATATATATATATATATAGAGAGAGAGAGAGAGAGAGAGACCAGAAAGTCAGAGATGAGAGAATACAGGGCAAAATTTTTCCTTTCCCTATGATTTTGCAGACCTTATTTGATATTTGCTGGAAAGTCCCACTTGAACTCAAATTTAAAGCTAACTAATAGAGAAATAGCTACTCAAACCTTTTCCCAAGATATTGCCAAGAGCCTTTTTGTTACGGTTGATATGTACTCTGCTTTGCTGAAACCAGTGGGCCAGAATGGCTAAAATTTTGTGGCTTCCACTCCTGGAATCTTGGTTCCCTGTCCTCAGAGTAGCCTTATGCCCTAACACCCTAGGAAAACCACTTCCCTGCTTAAGGGCTTCTCATGCTGTCTTCTCTGCTGCATATGAGCTAATGATGAGAAACAAACCGATTCTGTTTCTGCCGATCTTCTGGTTTGGTTCAGCAGACATGTTATGAGGAGGAAGAAGAATAGAAAGAGGCAGTGGGGTAGGAGAGAAAGCAGTACGTCACTACCTTTGTGAAAAATGTAAGACGTCTCATTGACATCCTTAAATATTGTGTTTATTAAACCTTAGGATGTAGGTAGATCAAAATATAAATCTCTATATTTATAGATTTAGTTTGCCTTTAGTTAGCTAGTTGGTACCATTTTGCCACCCGAGGTTCAATTTAATTGTACTGCGTGAGTGAGGTTATTCGTGCTGTTTATAATATATTATTTGACTTTGGTTTTCTCGTCTCTGAAATGGAGCTAAATACTGGCTACCCCACAGTATGAGTATTAAAGACGAAGATGGAAAGAACGCTCCGAGCACCAGGGCTGGTTCATGACTGACATGGTCCTTCCCCGCTGTGCGTCTCATTTTAATACACACGTGAACTTTCGAGTTCTCTCCTTTTCATGATCAGAGCTGAGAGAGATCGTTATTGCTTCCAATGCTGATTCCTCTGCACAGGCTGTGAGTACACCCGGGGGCAGAGCCGCAGGGGCTGGACACGCAGAGCGAGTGCAGAGTGATACGTCGTGCGCCTGAGGCACTGAGCTTCCGGGGTCGCTGATCCCTGCAGTGTAACCTAGTCCATTCCGTTATGTTCCCTGGGGGCTTTTAGAACTTCTTGGAAGTAAAACACTATTAATTTGTTACTTAATATAACCTAGCAAAGACCGAATATCCATCATGTTCCAGACATTGTTATAAGCCCTTTACATGTATTATTTACCTCTGCTAAAAAAAGTTCCTCTTTTGCCCAACATCTAATTGGGAACCAATTTGCTATGAACAAATTCAATAAAAACTTAAAGAACCAATTACTTCTTCATATTTTTAAACACTAAATCCATTGGAGGACAATATGACAGGAAAGGGTTTGTGTTAATTTTGGGTTATCCTTTCTGTTTTAGTTGGAAGTCACTGTGTACGTTTTGATGAGTGTTTTTAGATAGTCTGGCAGAGAGTCGAAGCTGTTTTCATCTTTGGTCTTTGGGTTGCAGTTTGGCCTTAGAGTTCATTAATACCCTGTTGTATTTCAGAGACTTATGAGAGCTAAAGCAGAATAGCCCTTCTCATTGTCCCAGAAGAAGAACACCATAAAGGAATAATGGTAGTTATTAAGAAGCCCATCTTAGGAGGTAGGCAGATCATGGCTACTGGATAACCCGCCAGCCTCTTTCTTGAAAAGGATTTATGTAGTGGTTGAACTTAAGTTTGACTGTGCAGACCAGTGGATCAAAAGGATTAAAATCTGGGGAATACCGTACCCATTTGTGTGAAGAAAGGCGCTTTCTCACCTCCATTCTATATCGGCCTATTTCGTGCCAGGGTCATGAAGAACACCTTTCAGCCACATGTCACTAGAGGGTGGCATTGCTTCACTGAGTGACTGTGCCCATACTTGCCGCATGCTCCCTTTGGCCCGCAGCTGATAGAAAGATAGACTGGCCATGCTCTCGGTTCCATCTCAGAGGGTCATGCTGGGGAAAACAGACTCAGATTTAAAGACAAAGGTGTGAAAATCAAGAAGCTAATCTTACATCTCCTTCCATGTGCCACATTCCATCTCATTTCCTATCAATTTTTAACATGGCTTCGTGTATGTGCGTCACTTGCTTTTGTTTTTATCGAGGGCCCAAAGTCAGATATGAAAATATGCTAGCTTGGAAATAAAAGTAAAATTAAATATTTATTAACTAACAAGAAGAAATAAGTAAGGAATAAATCAAGCTCACATACAAGGAAGATGAGTTGTAAAGGAATTAGTAAAATATGAACAAAGAATTCATATCTAATTCTAAGCGTTCAAAAGTCACTTTTTTAAGTACTTACAAATGTAAATTGGAGATGCTTTCCGTAGCACTTCACTGTTTATTTATTTATTGTCATATATCAATGCACTTTTCATTTTGAAAACCAGAGAGACTTCCATGGTTCTTAAAATCAAATCAATTGAACATTGTCTTAATATTTAAATTTGGAAACCATGAAAAATGCCAATAACTTTGTCAATTAATTTAAAATTGGTTTTAAGTATATGTGGTTAAATGTTTTAAATCTCCAAATATACATAATGAAACAAATTCCTTAGTTTAAGGCTCATTACTTATGGCAACAAATTGAAGGTCATTACAACTCTTTCTTTTTATGGATGTTTTTAAGCAAATTAATAATATACTGATCTTAATAATAAAGGATGTTAAGAAGAGAAAATATGTGTTCATTTTAATATGATCTTTTTATCTTTGTATGCTGTCAAAGCATTATTTTTGACATTTTGGTTACTGATTGTTATTCATTATATCATCGATTTGATTAGCAGGTTAAAGTAATAGCCACATATTTAATGGAATAAAGAAAACAAAACTTTTAATGGTAAAGATTTAAAATGTACAATTATTTAATATTAGCTTGATATAATTTTTAAACAATAATGATGAACGTAATATGTTTATAAAAATATGAACTGTCCGCTTAAGGGGATATAATGCTATGAAGAGGGTCTAGAATACCATTATTTAGCTCATGAGGCGACGTAAGCTAACTCATGTAAAATCACTAGCTATCAGGACTGCCAACACTTTCACACATTTTCGTGGTCAAATTTCTTCATATGACAGGTACATAATTTCATAAATAAAATGCTATAAACATTTCTCTGTCATAAAGTTTACTTGCCACTATTTTTAGTATACAGTGTAGCATGTGACAGTGACTTAGATATGGATATTAAATGTGTACATCACTAAAACAGTGATGCTTTTAAGATATTTAAGATGCAAATATCAGCCGACATATGTTTTGTCTTTCGTTGGCATTCCTCCCTTTTCTAGAGCACTTTTAGGTCTAAGAATAATCTATAATCTAACACTATTGTTGTTAAGCTGAGTGGAGTTTATTTACAAACTAATTCAGAGGGAGTGTTCTATTGTCAAATTTCATTCAGAAAATCTCTGTTCTTTAAACTGTTAGTTTTGATAGTCATTTATCCATTTTCATAAGACATATCTCTATCCAGTGAAATCATTTATTTTTCTTTTATAATTAACCTAACATAATTACCAAGGATTAACCGAATTTCCTTCATAAATCACTGTTTGGTATTAACCACATACTTACTACTGTGTTTGACTTTGGGGATGATGGTCACTGACTCCAAGTGGCAGACGTTTCCATACAGAAACAGCTTGAAGTACACAGACAACTACACTAAGAGGGCTGGTGTCACAGCCGTCACGGGGTAAGTCAGTGGGATGCGCAACGATAAGCATGATAGTGTTTGAGAGGAAGAAAAGGAGGAAGTTCACGCGTACATGGTGCGATCAAGCAGAAAGTGGGCAGATCGGGAGGCAAAGCACTCCTCGTCTAGGACTTCCATAGATATGAGCATCGAAACGATTGTGATTAGGTTCAGAGAGCAGATTGGCACTTTCCTGTCTTTTGGTGTGGGGGTGGGGAGAAGACGGGGGAACGAGACGGTCAATAGAGAGGCTCCGTTTATTCCACATATAGGAAAGGCTTTCTCGCAAATGAATCCAGCTCATCCTTAATAATACACGGAGAGAGGATGCATGCTCTTTTAAAAACTGTTAGGACAATTTTGCTGAGTTAAAGGGCACAATTTGAAAAGGACATGGAACTAAATGATGAGTTAATGGGCCTTCATGATGGCATATGGCACACGCAGTGAATGCAGGCCTTGTTGGTATGTGATAGCAGAGGACCACGGCTAAGAGTTTCAATTGTCAGAGCCCCATAGGAAAAACAGACGTTTCGTTGATTTCGTAATCTGAGCCTGTCACACATTTGGAACAGCTATAGCTAGTGGCTTTTTATTCATGTTCTTTCTCCGGCATCCAAATAGGGCATTTTTTCACTTATATAGCAAAGCACATAGATGGAATTAAGAAAAATAACGTGAGTTGATCTGCTTGTTCTTGTAACCAAAAGATTTATTATAACTGTGAATTCTAAAGTAGTAAATGTTGGAAAGATGTTCAATTAAATATTAGTTGTCTATGTAAAGTTAGAAATAAAAAGATTTAATATTTTATGACATAAAATTTCAAATCATTGTTTACAGTAACGACAGTTTTTCACATTTTACAATAGAAATATTTAGTAACTTATATTCTACTACAAGCTCAGGATATATGCAACTATATATACTTTAAATATAATGTAGTTGGAGTATCAGTGTAATAACATATATAGATATATAATAGATATAGACATAGAAAATTACCTAAGTCCTGTGTAAATCTAAGTTTTACTGTTATCTATATGAATCATTGGAGACTAAATATAATACGTGGCAAAAAAAGTGACACTTGTGTAAAGGCAGTAAGGGTGAGAGATCAGAAAGGGAGGAAATCATGTGTTGGAAGAGTACGCTCGAGAATGAAGACTTGGGAGGGAGATAAGTTTTGGGTGGGTCGACAGAAAAGGAAAAAGTATTTATTAGGACGGAGAATGTTATTCATTCCATAGTTGTTGTTTGGAGGCAAAATATATAAAGAATACTAGAACTGTATATACACACACACACATACTCACATATATACATGCGTGTATTTGTACATATTCACATGCATTTGTAAATATACACAGATATATGTATACACATATATGTCGAGAGAGGGAGAGAGCACTCTTCCTGCCTTCAGAGTGCTTGTACTTAGAATTTGAACGTGGGGACAGTGTTGGTAAAGGAGCAGAGACAAGTCCTTAAATAAATATAATAATAAGGACGGAGTCTATTCCTACCTCCTGTAATCTCCATAGAATCTTGTCTTTTTTTCATCAATACCAATCTTGTGGTAGTACACTTTGAGAGAGAAGTAAATTATTATTATTATTTTTTGATTTAAAAGGTTGTTGCAGCTATTCTGTGTGCTTCAAATGTCTGGGTTATTCAGTGATGGACTCTGGAGGTCAAGATGCCTATTCTCCAGGGACGAGACAGCTGGATGTATGTGAATTTCTTATGGCCACATTCAATTCTATTATACTGTCAGTACCTTAATTTGCAAAGAAATTTAGGGATTGTCTCTGGTGCACAAAAGAGGAAGCTTATTCATTCATTCAGTGAACATTTCTTAAGATGCTGTATACAGTTGTTATACTATACTGGATACAACCAATCTGGATTTCGACATGGTATTCGACAGCCTCTTTAGGGTATAGACAGGTCGATAATGAAGTTAGGTGCTTTTCTAAGGGAATTGCTATTCTCCAAATGTGTGTTTTGTTGTGTGAGTGTGTGTCATTCTAGTAAGGGATCTCTACCAGCAAGTTGCTAACTTGCTTAGCAATTATTCATTTTTTTTAAATAATGGCTTTAAGGAAAAACAAGACTGAGAGACTAATCAAATTATTTGGAGAGCTGACACACATTTCAGAAGACCAAGTTAAGATTTGAAGTGATCTCCTGGGCTTGATTCGTATTAACATGAAAATTAGTAAGTAAAAGCACAGCATTTAGGCTTTTAAAAACAATAAAAAAAATATCAACATGGGAAGTACAAATTAGGGGCTTAAGAATTTCAGGAGTACGTGAATTTTAAATAGAGCACAAATGGGAACTTTTTGAATTTGGAGAAAGACCTGATGTTGATGACTCTCTGACTGGTTTGTGTCATGCCATAATTTGTAGAAAGTTTATGATCTTCAGCTTTCTCTGAGATTCCCTTTCAAAGGTTATTAAATGAGACCTTCATCCAAGGCCCGTTTTTATAAGTTCTCCTTGAATGAGATCTCAGCTTATATTTGTTTAATTTTCTATTTTCTATATTTTTAAGCTCTTAAGGCTCTGGTGATATTTCTCTGTGTCTGGGATTTTGTGTTTTTTATTAAAGATTTTCTTATAAGAAATGTTTTATATATTCCTTTTACTGAGTACACACCAGCTCACTTTTGTTTTATTTATTTGTACATTCTAGCTTTCATTTTTAAATAAAGTTTAGGGTATGGCAGATGAAAAACAGAAGTTATGAGAAAGTTCAAAGTCAAAACAGGAAGGTGACTATTTTTCATAGGATATGTCTCTAAAGAACCTTCATTTACTCTTAAGATTTAAAAAAAAATATTTGATAAATTCTTTTATTTTAAAGTCATTTATTCTGTAAAAAAAAGATACGGAGTTTCTGGTGGTGTCTGCTAGGCACTGTGTAAATAGGAAATGTTAGCTCTATGTTAGAACAATTCAAATTGAGAGATGCGGGGCTAACCATCACAAAACGTTAGAAAGACTTTGACATTTTAACTGATGAAAAGTCAACGTAATTTAATGGCAGTGTGATTGGTGTGCCAGAGTGATTGTTGTCCACCTAAGTAAATGTTCAGTGTTTATCACAAACAAGTGATCTGTACATTTCCACATGTGCATGTCTAGCATCGCCTGGTGCGTTGGGTGGTAAATTGGGACCTGTGCTTTGAACAACAGGTGGACAAATGTCTATTCATCCCACTTTGCACTGGCACTCTTCCAGTTAAGTTATACAGTGTCTCTCCCACCTAGAAATTTATAGACTAGGGTCATACCAAAGAGTGAAGAGAGAAGCATTTAGCACCTACGAAGTAGAGATTGACTCAGTGTAAGGGGGGAAATACCACTTATACTATTTATTTAACTGTGTTAAATAAATGAGATGCCCCATGAGTCATACAAATCATAGTTCACATCACGATTATCCATGTAGAATGTTTATTAGTGATGACATAGCAGACAGTTAATACATACAGCAGTTGAGGGATGAATTAAATCATCTGTAAATCTGTTTTTATTCCAGTGTTCTTTTGGGAAAAAAAATATAAAGAAATAATGTGCAGTAGGATTGAGGAAAGGGAAGTCGATAAGAAACAGAAAGGCATTACAGAGCCAGCTGGACTTCCATTTGACCTAAGGAGGTGGGAAGGCCAGAGAGAGAAGCAATGGCCACTAAAAGTGATTTCAAAACTCATTCCAGTATTTACTGCAAACAGATTGATAATTATGTTCCGATAAAACAGACAGCATGATTAAATAAATTCTCGTGTAATCTGATATGTTTTTAATTTGACTTAGCTTTCTAATATGTCTATCTACATGATTTTTTCCTAATTACATGGTTTTGCTTTTTTGAAAAAAAAATCCAATAACCTATTATCTTCCCTGTTTCTCAGTATAAATTAGAATGAGAGTTCACATGCATAAAATAATAATGTCAGATGGGCCTATTTGGTCAAAAATCAGGTACAGGGAGATAATGGAACATAATGAAGCTGCCTCTGTCACTTAACTAGCCAATTTAAGTTTCTAAAAAAGTCAGTGCCTGGGCCAGTCTTAGACCATTTCAGTACAACAGTATATTATGTCAAACAATAGTATAACATAGAAAACGAGTATGTATATATTCATAATATAAGTCCCATTTCTCCAATTTCCTTTGCTTTCTGTCCTACTTCTTTGACAGTCTAATCATGGGACTATATGATAATGCAGAAGGACAGTTAGACAAGCCTGTCCCCAAACATGTGCACATTTAAAAGTGCATGGTTCAGTCTAGCAAAAGCTAATAATTAGCACCTCGATGGGGAAATTATTTGACAATTTCGAATAAGTGTCTAATCTGAAGAGAGGGTGGGAAGTCTTATATTTATGAGTATTTAATGAAGTCCATTAAGGTTTAATAATATGTGAAGAAGAAATAAGATGTATATGTTGGCTTTATTTAAAATTTCTCTAGTGTGCTGTGCTCTGGATAATAAGATAGATGAGGCTGGGAGATATGTGTTCTTGTTGCCAGGGAAATTGCTTCACTTAAAAGATGTATTGGCATTTCCTACTTTTCCCCCCTTTATTCCAACTTTCACAATAAAATATAATTGAATTTTAGACCCTGAAGCAGAGTAAAAGTTTTGTGTTGTGGGCTTGTCATTTATACTTAGATTTTATCATATTTAAAAGAGTAAAACCTCTATCAGACAAAAAAAAAATAAACAAAAACTACAGGAGAAAAATATACCTGTCTTAAAAAAATGTCTCAAAAGAGGTATTTGATTTGTAAAAATTTCCAATAAGTGTTCATTACACAGTTTTAGAGCTTGCAAAAGGTCTGCTTTCAAAAACGAGTAATATAGGAATGCATTAGCATCATATTATTAGGAGTTTAGAAAAATATAGTTTTCAGTTATTTTAAGAAAACGATTTGGTGAGAACTAACGATTTAAATTTTAATCCCTTTATTACCAACAATAAAGAAAAAAATTGGGAACACTAGAAATCTATAAACATTGGAACATTAGACACTATGAACAAAAAAATAAGATTTTCTATATGCAAACACTGAGGCTTGAGGAACAGTATGCATTGACATTCGGCTTGTGCAAGGCAGTGATTTAGTCTCGGGGATGGAGTGACAAGTGAGATTGCCAGCAGGTGCAGTTCCACATTTCCCTCAGTACCAGACGCCTGTAACTGCCTGCTTATGTCTCCAGTAATGTGCCTACTAGATATTTCAAACACCACGTATATGAAACACAATTCTTGATTTGCCCCAAAGGGAGCACTGGAATCCGCAGTTACTCCAGACCAGACATTGACTGCTTATTACTTATTTGCTGCTTTTCTCTATTCCCGTACAGTCCATCCGTGAGTACTGTGGACCTTCTTTCCAAAATCTATCTCAAATTCATCTTCTTCTCAGTTTCTGCTGCCAGCATCTTAATCCTCAAAACTGGCATCTGTAGCTTTGAGCAAGATGGTCGCCTCCTTGTCAGCTTCTGTCTGCCACGTTTGTCCCACTGTAATTCCTGCTCCCTGGGGCACACTGAATGACCTTTGCAAAACATGAGTCTGGCTTCGTCGCTTTGCTGCCCAGACCCGTCTGTCGTTCACCCCTGGCTCGTCGCGGTGATTCCGCACTGAACCGCTCGGCTTCCTAGACCTGCTGTGCCGCTCCGTCCCGCGGCTCTGCTTGGGTCCTGCTTCATCTGCAGGACAGAGTGACTTCCTCACGTGGCTTTACTTGGCTGCTCCATCTGCACCCTTAACGTTTTAGTTTAAATATCATTTCTTCAAGCAGCAAAGAGACTGTCTCTCAGTACTGTCAGGCCCACCTCTCTGCAGCCCAGTCACATGGCATTCTAGTGAACATTTTGTTTTTCTTTTCACAGTAAAATTATTTGCTTTTTTTTTTTTCTCTTTTCCCTGACTAGATTATAAGTCCATGGAGAGCATAAATGGCAGCTTCTACTCTGCTTTATTTTCTGCACAACAACCTGTACTTGTCATAATGTAGGTGCTCAATAAATGCTTGTTGAATGAATGCCTACGTATGACAAACCCTAAAGGATAGGGAAGAGGTGTTTTTTTTTTGGTTTTTTTTTTTTTTACTTTTTTGTTTCTTTGTTTCTATTTGGTTTCTTTCTACAAATATACATCGATTAGGAATTGTACTTGATTATTTCAGTTGTGACTGAACAATAAGAAAGGAGAGAGCATGCTTGTGCCAACGAAGGTTACTGTCTAGTGGATGGGGACAGACTAAATAAGATAAATAAACAACAACAAAAAAGAAAAAAACCCATACTAAAATAGTTATTGTTATGTGTTGTGGAGAAAATCAAGGGGAGATAGAAGATAGAGAGTATTTCTGTGATGTAGCAATTTTTTAAGTGACCTGTGAAAGCTTTAGAAGGGTGTATTTGAGCAAAGGCTTGAAATGTGATATAGGCCTTTATATGTGGATGTAAAAACCATACCGCCTTGAAAATACTCTGAAATGGTTCAAGTAATTTGTTCTTCTGTAAGTCAAAACACGAACCAATATTAGTATAGAAACATCTAGCAGAATACCAGTACTAAAGAGAGTAGTAATTTGTTATATAAACATGTAAACAGGCGACAGTTTTAACACATGATGTGCCAGTTCAGCCTTACAGACTGTAATTTCTCCTTTCCTGCTAAAAGACCAAAGTTATAATATAGCTGTCTTAGGTTTCAGTTTTAGTCCAAACCCAGATGCAGATGCAAATTCCTTTCAGACCTAACTTTTCAATAAACCAGAATTGCTTTTGATCACGTTTTTAAAAGAAAAAATCTTTTCACTCCAGTTTTAGACAGTTTTATATGCTGGTGTCTATGTAAAATACTTTATACCATTTAATCACTGGATAGATTGCAAAGGTTATGAAGCAAACCTCTGAGGCCAGTGAGGTTTTCAAGCCAGCCGTTCTGCAGAGAACTCTCTTATGAGAAACATAATTGTTTTGAGCTTTCATTGAACTTTGACTTACTGTCAGGATTCGGTTATGAACTAAATTGTATGAGCTCATTATAGATTACATTTCACCATTAAGACGGCATTTCATTCAGACTTGGCATCATTAGGATCAGTCTCTTAATATAAGCTGTAGTATCTAAAGGCATGAAATAGGAATGGATTCCGGTCCTTTCCCGTTGGATTTATTTCTTAATAATCTGATATTATCTGGGTTAGCTCATCTATACAAATAACGTGGCTTAGATGTATTCAACTAGGAGTTGCCAGTATTTGGGTAAGCGATTGCAAACAAATACCTGTTTTTTTGCCTGAGACACTAATGAGCATGTTCTTTTGCTGTTGTTGGTTCCCAAACCTCCTTTAAACACAGCTATTTATTTTGAAGAATTCCCCACTATGTGAATATCCATGTAACCCTAAAGTAGGAACTGGACGCTCTCATTCCCAGTCTTAGTGCATCTGAGCCCAGGAAAGCAAACTAAGGTTCACCAACCAAGTAAATTCAGTCAGAGGTGCCATGTAGAAGCTGGAGATAAGGCACAGAGAAGGTGCTGCACAGAATCCCACCTGCAGGGGGTGTAACTTTCAGACACATCTAGTTTTAAAAGGCTAAAGTGTCTCAGTGAGAGACTGTGGCTCGTGGGGGTGTCCGCGAAGTCTCATCGGAAAGCACTCCTGAAATGTCCTTGATTCTGATGGGGCAGCCTCCACCTCTGACCTCAAGCAGTGCTTCTAATGTTATTTATAGAGTAGAAGATTGGACTGAATTGATTCTTCAGATCGTGTCTTTTAAAAACACTTCATAAGCCTTCCAGGTTGCCTTTCTCGTACACTCTCTGTCAGGAGACAACTTCACAAATGCACATCTGCATTTTTAAGCACATTTATCTGGGCCGAGGGCCACGAGGCACTTAAAGTTTACCTGTCATACAGCTGCGTCCCACAAGTGCAAGGAGAAGTTAAAATAAACTGGCGATAAACTACAGCCATGTCAGAGAAATTTATCATTTTCTAGCAGTCTCCTTGCCTAAGCTGATAAATGGCATTGTTTTTGCATTGCGGGGCCTTTTTAACGTGATAAACTTTTTGAAAGAAACCCAATTCCATGATAAAGAGATTTGGGCAGAAATGAGGAGAGGTCGCCTAGTTAGAGCGCTGAGCTGCTGCGGCGTTTGATGAATGGGAAGCAGCTCGGCGTGGCAGGGTGCCAGGGCGTGGACAGGTAAATGCGCTTGGCTGAAGGGAAGTGCAGCTGACCTGACATGGGAAGCTGTGTGAGCTCGTGTGGCAAGCAGACCCCGTGACACCTTCACAAAGCTGTGGGTGAGTGCGCTTCACACTCGTAAGGAACAATAAAACGGATCGCGTCAGTGATCCACTGATGCCACTTGGGCTAGATTCCTTGGACAACCCATCAGTAGATGCCGAAGTAATAGAAGAGAGTAAAATTAACACCTTCCCATCTATCTTACTGTCAACCTGAAGGTTTTCCTAGAGTTCTCTGGATTAATCTGATCCACTGGAAAGTGGTCTTGAGGGATTGGCACTGTTGAAGCAAACAGTAGTGCCTGCGAAGGAATCAGCGAGAGGCAGTTGTTCAGAGTCTTGCCCATGCAGCTGCCGCTTCGGTGGGCCACGTGCGATCGGCACTTCGCGGTCACCGTCCTCTCAGTTGTCTGTTCGTTGCCTGTTCCAAAGTGTGGCGTCTGTAAGTCCAGGGATCGTTTCTTCTACAGTTAGCTACGTTCTTGATTCCTGAGGAACTTAGTAGATCTTTAATGAAGGAAAGCAGCAGGGGAGCTATCAGATTGTTGAGGGGGAAACTTCTCAAATTCAGTCGTGGAGCAGAGCGTTGACCTTACCAAACTAAAATGTGCGGTCTTCGTAGTAGTTATAACATCTTATTTTACTAATCTCTGCTTAAGTTTAATTTTTAAAGTAGTAAGTTTAAATAATATTATCAGTAATACCTATTTGGTAATGACCATTGCCAGTTGAGACAGAATTTGTTTTACTACGTTCTTAGAGTCTAACTACTTCCCATCTGTATTTTAGTTTTTTTTTTTTTAAGCCCAACTCCCTCAAAGAGATCTTTTCTTTCCCCCACTCGAAATCAAGGGTTATATTATATTTTATCTCAGCAGCCTATATTCTTCATACATAACACCTTTCTGGTTACGCAGATGTAAGTGCGTTTGTGCTTCCAAGTAGACGTCTACAGGCAGACTCAAAGTTGCTTTTGCTCACACCTTCAGTTATATGCATGCAAAGAAATACTTGTTGAAGGCATGAGTAAAGTAATGTTTGTTTTAAAATTAGGCGCACTAATATTCCTTGATTTTCCCTGGCATGATCGTAATCCTTCCATATCCTCATGTGTATTTGTATTTACATATGAATTTGAATATTTAACTTGTCCATTCTTCTAATCGTTTTCCACAGTCTATAGTCTAACACAAGATTGAGTTAAAGAATGTTTGACCCTCTAACGGTTTTGTAGAAAAAGCAGTTGTAAATACCAAATTCAGCCTGCAGTGCGCAGAGCTCCTTATGATCAGGTTTTGGCCTGCAAGTTAACCAGCAGCTCTCCCTTCCATTTCTAGTTTTGCCGTAGTGCTGCCGAGGCGGTTAAGGGTCCATGCTTTAGGAATCCACTCTGCTCTGTGTTCACGGCCGAGCCTTCTGTGCCCTCTTTCTCCAGTTAATTGGTAACATCGTTCTTTGTAATACTCTAATATACACAGTTATAGATAATAGTTATTGCATGTGTTACATATGTTTGTTTTAGCCATCTTGATTAGAGAGTTAAGTATTGCACATCTTATCACGAATATCTGGGCCTATCATAGGCTCTCAATACGTGGTGTCTTACTTTTTAGCCAAAGTTTAGTACACTAGTGAATAACTATGTGAGCCCAGTTCAGGAAAATATAAAATGATTTCAGTCCAGTATTTTTAAAGAGCGATATCAACTTTACATGAAAATATATTGTCTGCAGTTTATATGATTTGGCTTTATTTTGAAAAATAATTTACAAACTGAAGAAATTCTGTATCGACGAATACAGAGTTTAGCATATTTACATGTCGTGTCTTACCACACATCGTTGCTAGCATTGTAGCTCCATAGACACATGATATCAAAGCACAGATGTCCTATTTAACCACCTCTGAGCTTTTAAGGAATTAGACAATCATATTCTGGAAGATTTCCATAGCTTGATCTTGATAATTTAACTACATAACCCAGTATTACACGCTCAGTCAACCCTTTTAAAGTTTTGTGCTGTTGCATGAATCACATTTTGAATTTAAAGGGACCTTTCCTCACCTTCCTAGTGTTCTGATAGCTGCGTGACTTCAGCGGAAACCAGGAGTTGGATACCGTCGCCTGATTTAAAATCCATGGAGATTGCTAGGAACAGTTTTGTGTTCTTTTCAAAGGCCTGGCCAGTGGTCTGCGATATAAGATTAATCGAGTTGCTCCCTGCCACCATTTGATTATATGCCCAGCACCCATACAGCTGACAAAGTGAAAATGCCCTAGACTGGATTTTTAAAATCTTCTGGTGTGTTTCTTCCAAAGACACATGGAAGTAGAAAGTTTCTTATGTTCTTGAAGACAGCATACAGAATTCTCTTTCATAAAGTCATCGTGATGGTTTACATTACTTACTCCAAAAAGTTACTTAGCAAATGTCTTTCGTTAATGGTTCTTTTGCCTTGTGTCATCCTTCTTAATAAGAGTCCTTGTAGAGAATGACAGCTTTGTATTGACAGGGTGTGCTTGGTTGACAATTAGCAACTGACTAGTTGGCAGGAATAGTTTGCTATCTCAATTGCCCAGAAACAGCGGTGAAGAATAAAATTATGTTGTTTTGATTGTATTTGCCTGATCTACTCTCAAGAGATTCCTTTGAAGAGAAAGTTTTCTGTTGTCCAGAGCAGTTTAATAAGATTGGGATGATTTGTTGCTTAAAGCTAGTAACAACACCATCTTCCTAGAAACATATTTTTTTATTTTTTTCTATGCGTTTTTGTTTATTTCCTTTTTAGTAAGTTGTAGGATTTCTCAGACATTTCTAATGTTCCCCAATCAGAAAGCCTGTGGTTTTTCCATTGGAGCCGTTGCTGCCATCTGGCTTCCGCCAGCCAAATGTACATGTCCCCAGGCTGAAAGCTGCAAAGCAAAGAGCAACAACAAAAACAAAACAAAAAAAATCTTTGTGCTTTCATCTGCTTAATTCTTTGGGTTATTATGTTCAGGTTTTATATAAGGGATTAACCCAGTAGGGTTGAAACACTAGTTCCTAACTATTTTCTGTTCCGTTGCTTTGAATCTTGTATTTATTATATCCTCCTTGCTTCCTTCCTTAGTTTGTCATTGTTCTTTTTCTAACTTCTCACTATTTATTTTTAACCTTTCATATTTCCCAATGTAAAGTATGTGGGTATAAAACTTTATGGTTAGCAACATAGCTTCACTCTACAAGTTTGTTTAAGTGCTAGGTATTTAACAATTTTCTTTATGGTTTTTCTTTGGCAAATAAGTTATTTAGAAACATTTTTAAATTTATAATTTTTCATCTTTATAATTTTATTATTAATTTCTAATTTATTATGATCTTATAATACGTGATCTTTAAAATTCTATTTTTTAAAATTAAATCTATTTAATTTCTTATTAACTTCTAGCTCTGTATCACCTACAGAGGATATCCATAAAATTGAAGTATTTGCTTTATGACCCTATGTGACAATTTTTGTAAATATTTTATTTCAAAACTAATTTTACTTGTTTAATGTGTATAACATGGTGTATCCTTAAGAATTACAAAGCAGTGGCCCCCATTACATTTCATTTTTTGATGAAAAAAATTTTCTCTGTTAGATTCATACAGGGTTCCTGTGTATCCATTCATTAGGTTTCTTTTGAATTTTTTGATATTCAAACATCGTCTACCTTTGTGCGTTTTTTGAGTGTTCTTGGTGTTTGAAAGATTTGTGCTAAAATATCATACTGATCATGTTTTGTCATTTTTCTCAAGTAGGTCACTTATATTTTTCTTCACATACTCTTGATGCATACATGTTGACAATTGCTAATTTATTTGATGAAATAGATATTGCTTTGTTATGATCTTCTTTATTCTTAAAGATGTTTACTGGAATAAAATCCACTTACCTGCTATTAATTTAACCTTACTAATTTCTAAGATCAGAAATGTTTTATATTCAGTCAGGAGTTTTGTCATATTTGTGATACATGACAAAGTTCTCCATATATTTTCTGGGATAGTTCATGCTACGTTAGAAATTTTAAGTGTAATCAAGCTATTACAAGCCAATTTTGAGTATCATGAGAAATCTTCAAAGCAATAAATAGTTTTGTCCTCATATAATAAACAATTAAAATATCATTCTCAGAGGTTAAATCTCTGTCGGATGCTTATTTACCTGATATTTCAAGGGCTGTGCAATCTCATTAAGTAAAATCCAATTATCTGTTTGGAAGAGAAACAAATATTTCTTATCTGTCTGCCAAAAATGTTATTGATCAGAAGATTACCTGTGGCAAATAGCATGTCCAAGGTCAGAGAGATAGTTTCTGATACTCAGAAGGTTAACCCAAGATTCTCTGTATCATAGATATCCACAGTCTTATCTAGCTGATACTATTTTCTTAAATTTTGACATTAAATTAAAAAAATTCAATACCTAAGTCACTTTTCTCCTGCTTCGGGGTCTATAGTCACTTTTTCTATAAACAAAAGATAACTAAGCAAGCAAAACATTTTTGTGTTTATATGATTGGTTACATTATAGATTTTTCAATTCCAATACTAAATGATATAATTTTTTTCACCACTCAGTATTAAACAAAAAATTACCTTTCTCAAAAAAAATATGCATTCTTTCTCTTCCATAATAACAATGGTATAAACTGTTTTTGTTTGAATAAATTCATTGAATAATAAATGTTGCCTGTGATTAATCTATGCCATCATTTTATTAAGTGTCTTCTAAAGCTCAAGAACACTATATTTATTCAAGTCCTTTGCCCATTTCTGAGTTGGATTGTTTTTTATTATTGAGTTTTGGGAGTTCTCTATATATTCTGGACATTAGTGTTTTATCGAATATGTGATTTGAAAATATTTTCTCCCATTTTGTGGATTCCCTTTCTACTTTGTTTTTAGTGTTCTTCGATGCACAAATGTTTTAAATTTTGATGAAGTCCAGTTTGTCTATTTTTTTTACTTTGTTACTTGTGCCTTTGGTGTCATAGCAAAGAAATCATTGCCAAATCTAATGTAATGAAACTTTTCCCCTATTTTTTCTTTAAGAGTTTTATAGTTTTAGGTCTTACATAGGTCTTTAATCCAGTTCGTGTGTACTTTTTGTATATAGTACAGGGTAAAGGTCCAACCTCCTCCTTTTGCATGTGGATATCTTTTTTTTCCAGCATTTTTCGTTGAAGAGTTTCTTCCATGTTTTTAACTTTTCTCATTTTATTTGTATTTTTTTTCCTTCCTGATTACCATCTTCTCTGATTTAAATATTTTATGCAATAATCATTTTCTGTCCTCCTTTCTCATATCATTTATATTTCTCTTTAAAAAATTTTTAGAAGGTTGCCCTAGGGTTTGAAATACATATATATCAACTAATAATAGTTCACTTTCAAATAAACTATTTTTCTTCAAGTGTAGTGCAGGTATCCTTTACAGTATACAGTTTTCCCAGTATCCTGCTCCCAGACCTTTTGATGTTGCAGTCATTCATTTAACTTATCTATGTGCTATAAATCACCCAATTCATTGTCTCTATAAATAGTTGTCTTTTTGATAATAACAATTCTGAAATTTTTTTTTAAACATTTCTTGCAGGGTAGATCTGCTGACCATGAATTCCTTCAATGTCTTCTTTTTTCATTAGATTAAAAATAGGGAATTGAAATGAGAGCTTCCCTCTGATAGAAATACTCATACCAATGCCCACTCTTCTTTCATAAAATATTATTTGTGTGATTAATTGTACAATCGCATAAGGTAATAATAATGAATTTCAATTACAAAAAAAAATTCTGGAAATCGCTAACAAATACCTGTGGAGAAATATTGACCTATTAATTCATAATATTATCTCAAATAAAGATTGCAGTGTGAGAAGCACAGAGCACTGAAAGTCCTGTACAGCATCAAATAAAAGAAGAAGAAAAAATTCGTTCCTAGCAGAGAGACGGAACCTCTTTTTGTACCTGTTCTTAATATTTATATTTAGGATGAGCAGAATGTAAAATAAAATACCATTAGCAGTGAATAAGTGTATGTTTAAAACTAGAAGATAAAGGAATGAAATTAGTTCAGAAGAAAAAGGAAGTTGAGTAAATTAACATAGCTACAGTAACATAAAATAGAGTTAAAATTCTGTAAGCCAAGGAGGGCCTGCAAGAGGAGAAAGAATGCTAAATGCACTCAAAGGAAAAGTGAATTTTCTTCAGAAGAACTTATGAATGGTATGAAAATAGTTAAGTAAGACAACAGATATTTTATTCCTGTTTCATCTCAACCCAGAGAAAAAGTAAATGAATACAAAAATTAAGATAAAACTGTGGAAAAAGAGTCAAACTTTTAAAAATTTCAATAATAAGATGGAAACAGAAAATTAAAAATACTTTTTAAAGAAATCAGTCAAGTTAAAGTATATACTTGCTGAAAAAAATAGTGTAAAATCTTTTTATTATCAATGCATAGTCCATATATTTAGTGATTTTGGATTTTCATTTGTGTTCAAATTTAATGAAGTTTTTGTCTTAATAAAGCAAATAGAAAATAAAAAGGGAGAACTGTAAAAAAATGCTTAAAATGATTTGTAAGAAAAAATATGTTCAGAAAATGGTGACAAATATGTTTTTAAACAATGAAGGAAGTCATTTATAACTAGCTGCTTCGTTCCGGGGCATTCCACTTTGGTTCTTGTGTGCTCAGTGATTACTCGGAAGGAATTTAGCTGAATGTGGCTGCAATGAAAAACTGAATGATTCTTAAAGGAATAACTCTTCCATGACAAACGTGTGACAAATAATTATTCCCATACCCCTTCCCCAGTATATTATGAACCTCTAAACTTCAGCTTGATTTCTCCACTAGTCCATCCATGGGTGAATAAAGAGCCAGATTGTACCATTTCTTCCTGGCCTTATTGCTAGCGAGAGGGTGTGGGATGAGACATTCCAGAAACAATCAAAGGCTGTTGATCCTTTTATTGCTATTTTATGACCTCTTACTTGAGTGATCGGTGAGGTTATTCCTTCTGTTGTAATATGTAGTCATTGTTCAAGAAATTAGAGTTTATGTACTGTTAGTGATAGGTGAGTCCAGTAAGGGACCAGAACAAGGCTTTTGAATGCAAGGCATCTCTAGCTCCAAAAGCTTTTGCCCATCAGTGCATCTGCCATTAGGTTATTTATTCTTTTATGCAGCAGTTTTCTGTTCCTTATTTCTCAATTTGACAATCCCTTTGTGCTGTTTTGAAGCACACAGTTCAATAGTAAATGATAAAATATGCTTTCAGTATTCTTAATAAAAGCTGTCCTCTAATGGCTGGGATTTGTGAGAAGTATCTGTTAGAAATCACGGAAAAGAGTATACGAATGTCAATTTCTGACATGCTTTTCCATTCCCGGCTACCTACACCAACTTTACTGATACTAGCAAATACTCATCTAGATTATTCAAAACTTTCTATTACTCTCACACCAAAAATAGCCTATATGCCTCAATTATACCAACTATTTTTTTCTTTTATAAATGTGCCTACTGCTTACAATGCTGTTTTTATTGGGCAATTTTTATATTTCTTAAACAAGTAGAGAAAAGTAATTTTTAAAATAAGATACTACTGCAATTATAAAATCCCTATGCGCTATTATTGTGTAGGTGTAAAAGGTCAGTTGAAAGATTCTTTGTCTTTTTGCCCACTCTCAATCAATGTTTTCATTCCCAGCAAAGATAATTGTTTCCTGAGCTTGATGCCTCTTAGCTCACCCCAAATTCTCTTCCTCTAATGGCCACTTATTCTTCTCTTCTAAAAAATTTATCATAGGTATCATATTAAGTTTCTTCTCACAGAGTCTCATTTTCCCAGGGGTACTCTTACTCTTTGATTACCTCTGTATTGTTTTTCTTTTGCCTGGCTACATTAGTTTGTTTTCTGCAATAGTGTAATTGCCATCTTCCATTTTCACGAGCTTAACTTCTCATATCACGGTGTCTTACGATTAAAAACTTTTCATAAACAGCATCATCTAAAATGTGTCATTTTATGTCTTCTTTGACTCAGTATTCTGTTTGAGACTAATCTGCAGACACACCCTGTGTGTTCTACTAGGGCATTCATTTTAATTAATATAAAATATCCCGTAATGGATGCATCCTGCTATTGATAAACATCTGGGTCATTTGTAGTTTGCCCTTGTTTTAAATAATGCTGCCAGGAACCTTGAGTGCCTGCCTTGTGCAGTTTTGTGACACACATATCTAAGAGCAAAGCTGCTGTGTTCGTTATAGCGCAGGCATTTGTTCAACTCTAGTAGGTAGTGTCAAAACGTTTCCCAAAATGGCGATGACCATTTATATTCCCACCAACAGTGCGTGTAAGTTCCCGTTGCTGTATATTCTCACCAACACTTAGTGTTGCCATTCTTTTTGTTGTTGTTGTTAAACTATATCACATATTGGGAAAACTGAAAATCTCAAATACCAGTATGGATACTGACAGTATGAGGAGTTGGGCTCCTAGTTAAAATCCTAAGTGTGGTTCTTCAGGCCTGACCACAGACAATTCCAGAGGCTTTAAGTGGGAGAAAGCTGCCCTCCTCACGCCGGACTGGGCACAGCCCATGCCACGCTGTTTCTGTGAGGGCCGTGGTCCAAGGTTACCCCTGCCCACAGCTGTGGGAGTTTGACATTCTCTTTCCTTGGCTTCTTTCAAAGAAATTCTACCAGGATCAGCTACTTACCTTTGAAATGGATTATTTCATTTCACTAAGACATACACTTTGAGTCATCATTCATAAAAGCATATTATCTTTAAGTCTTACATATAAACATGTACCAAATTAAGTTTCATTACTGATACTATCGTTATTCATTATAAGGTTAATTTAATTGGAGAAATAATTCTAAAGCATCCAAGAGACATCAATTAACCTCTCTCTATCCTAAGTCAATAATTACCTTTTAAAAAGTCCTAGATAAGAAGTTTTTTTCTGTAATTTTTTTCCTACAAAATAAAAGTATCTTCAAAATCACTATGTGAATCACTTTTCAGATGTAAAATCCTCATATATTTCATAAGTAAGGGTACTAACAGGTATGAAATTCGAAAATTATTTGGAATTTGGTGCTCAGAAGGTAACTGAATGCCATTTGTGCTAGACTCTGAATTGGCTTGGGCACATTCATATGGATTCATGGAGAAGAATTAAAGTCTTAAAGGTAAACACACTGTCGTTTATAACCAGAAATATACCTTCTTCGAATCTGATACTTGCTGACATTATCTCACATGAATGTACTGAAGTCACATAAATCTTTTCGTTATTTATTTTGAACTATTGGATTCTAGAGTACTGCTTCAGAGTTCATTTTTTTGAACCTTAATTTCTTTTTCATCAGAATGTCATTCCCTAGGAAAATATATGCATGAATTGCCCTATAGAATTTTTCTCAGAAGTTGAATGTTAAGTACATATTTTCAAACTAATAAAGCTGCTACTAAGAGAAGGTTGTTTTTTCATTAGAAAAAAAAAATAAAATTGGTTTGTCTAAAAGTCAAGGTTTAAGGAAAGTCTTAATATTGTATAATAGCTTTAATTTGAGAAAATGTAAAAAAAAAAAAAAACAAGAACAAAAAGAACTTTATACCTGTAAATGTGGTAGAATGGTGTATGACCAAAAGACTCAACCCAGTAAGTCTGATAATGTTTTTAACTGGTGGAGGGGAATATTTAAGTGTGAGATTCCATTTTTGATACTCGAATGCTGATAACTTAACGCCCAGTACTCCCTTACCTTCATGCTCTGTATCCGGGGGAACAGGGAAGAAGACTTGTCACTTTTACCTTCTGTGCCAGTAGGAAGGGCAAGCCATGCGACTTTGCTGCACAACAATGTTTCACAGTGGGTTTCTTACTGTATCAGGCAATGTTTACTTTTTGATTGCAATATCTTCCAGTGAATTTTAGGTGAGGGAACTTCTCAAGTGAAGCTTACGATAGTTTAGTTCTACAAAATTAGTGTGAATTCAAGACATTTGTAGTTAATGAACTTAATAGCAAACGTACAAAAATGGTGAGTGCTTTCTAAAATATACTCTCTATGGTAGATCATGTATTAAAAATGGCCACCTTGAAACCAAACTATACATTTCAATTAAATGTTACAATTTTTAAAAGTCTTCCATAAGCGGCCTAAAACAAAAGGATCGTGTAACAGGTGAGTAGCAAAAACCTAGGCACAGATCACTAACAGGGCCTTTGCTAGTACTCAGGAGGTAAGAAGTTAATATTAACTCATCCTGAGGAGATTTTTTTTTTAGGGTGCTGGCAATCTGGAAGTTAACTATTTTTCTTCAAATGTTGGGCTGCCTGTCCATTTAAAATATCTCAGTGAATATAGGCTTCTCATTCCTCAAATTTATAGTACATGGTATTGGTAATAAGTAGTGTGCAAAATTTTAAGGAGTTTCGATGGTGTTTTCTTTTTGGATTCAGAGAATATCTGGGAGAAAGCATCACTGTGTAACGATTTTTAGCTCTTCAGTTGTTATTTTGGATAATTATGTTCATCAATTTTAGAATTCTGTGACAAAGTATAATTTGCAATGGCTTGACAACTGTCCTCAATTGATTTCCTATGAAACAGAATCTCAGACAGGGATTGGTATGCAGGCGCTGTATTGCAGAGCGCTTCCAGGATGCACATTGTGTAGATCGAAAGGCTTATGATGAGGCCGAGGGCGATGTTAGGTAGCAGTGCAGTCACAGGAAAGAAAGGCCTCAGCCAATCAGGAGGGAAATCCAGAGCCGGATGAACCACCAGCGTTGTCCCAAGTTTGACAATGTAGGCCGATCCTTAGACTCTTCATCAGCAGTCAGCGGATGTGAGCTACCGCCAAGAATGAGGCATGACACAATGCAAGGTGGTTTCTTGCAGTGGAGACCAACCTCCTGGGGGATACGCGGGTATGAGACGTCAGTGCCCAACATTCTCAGCAGCTGGGAGAACGAACGCTTTAGTTTCAAGAGGCAGAGGTGATGGGGGATTCCCTAGGTACTACATTCCACCCCTTGGGTTACTTGGTTCATGTGACTCATATAACTTCTGGAGACAATTACTTGAGGATTTTAGAGAGCCTCTTTCCCTGGGGTGGGGAGTTCTTACAAGAACATAATTATTGGGACAAAAGATAGCCAACTGCTAGCATCGCAGCCATGGCCCCAACCGATACTCATCACTTTTCTCCTTCACAATAGGGTCTTGATTCATGAATCGAGTAGCATCCAATCTAACAGAGTGAAAGGAGATCTGAGGAGCCGTAGGCAGTAGTGGGCGGGAACGAGGAGATTATGTTAGCAAAAGTGATTGGTTGTGACAAGGTCACTAGCATTTAGCGGGTGGTGGAGGTCTAACAGGAACATTTTTTCACTAGAGCTGATCAGGTGATTCCAGATTGAGTGGTTTAAAATTTCATTTCTGGAAGAGTGAAACAAAAATCTTGGTTTGGTGATGTGGGGTTTAGAATACACGAGTTCATTTTGGGCCTGTGTTTTGTTTTTAACACTAAATATTGATTCATTTTGTCTTTTTCTTTTTTTTTGGATCTATTTATTGAAATAAATGTTTTAACATTTCTCACCGTGATGATGGTTTTGGCTTTTCCACCTTATTTTCTGTCGGTTTTGTGTTACACATAATTTGATGTTGTAATAGCACACATATTTCTAGTGTTTCTGTCTTAGTGATGATATTACTTTTTTATCATTATGTAATAATGCTTTATTAATCCTTTGTTAAACTTTTCTAATTTTGAGAGTTATCATTCTTTGATTGTTAACTCAATTACTTAGATGAGTTAATTTTACTTTCACTCAGTTCCATGTAGGCAGGTTAACTCTTTGGCTGCATGATATTTATGATAACGTATTTGTGGTTTTAGAGAACTCATCCACTGTTGGATTTGTTATTTAAACTAGTATGGAAATATCTATGTGTAATTAAAAATGTCACAAATTTAATGTATGTTTGTGTTCTTAGGGCTTTTAAAAACTATATTTCTATTGCTGTTGTAAAATTTTTATAAGATATAGTTATGAATACAGAGATACTCTACTATATTTTCCTGAAATCTTTCTAGAAATACAAATTTACTTAATGATTGATATAGTAAATAGATATATTTAATTGCTAAATAAGAAAAAAGTCATACTCTCAGACTAGAATTGCCAGTCACATGTTCAGTCAATACTTTTGCCTGTTATGGTGAGACAGCCTTGCATAGTCTTTGTCCAACATTCACATTTAGTTCAAGATTTTCATTGTTACACTGTTTTCAAGCACTGAGCCGTTAAATAAAAGAGACAGAATGAAGGGGTTTTCAAATCAAGTGAAAAATGTTAGGAACATGTCTGTCAGCATAAGATAAGATTTTTACAAGAATAGAACAAACACAATATAAAGAAAGTTGATTTTTTAACAGATGAACATAATGAAATTATATCCCCACGACCTCTATTATTTCTGTGTCGCTGTCAACACAGGTGACTTGACAAGCATAACATTGGGGCACAGTGCTGTGGGAGCCACCACTCTGTCTTCATGAGTTTATTCGTGAACAAATGTATCTATACTTACAAATATAAGGTCACTTATTTTTCTCTCAAATAACTTCTAATGAGCTAAAAAATTAGTCTTATTATTTTTACCCAGATTAATATTAGTATATATGCTTGGAGACAATGGTCAAATTCTCTTTACTTTCTCATAATAAAATTATTTATAGTATGGCCATAACTAAGAGAAGAAAGTATTGCATTATATTTGATATTCCATTTCATCTAATCAATCTCTATCCTTAAGAAAAAAACTTAGTGCCTCATCTATTGACATTTCCATACCTTTTCTAAATTTTTATATCTCATATAACAGTATTTCAGGTTATTGTGATCTTTTATTTAACCATAGTAGCTCAAATTTTATGGTAGCAAGTGCAGGCAGTAGTTAACTAATTCTTATTTTTAAATGAGCCCTCAATTATCACAAAGTAAGTTTCTAAAAGAAAATGACATTGAATATAGTTCTTTGCACATGGACACGTATATTCTTTGACTAAATATGTCCAAATTGGTAAATATATTTATTAATAATAGTCATGTCCATTTTATCTTATTGTGGAAGTTGAGTCAGTTTCTTAAGAAACCCCATTATAAGTTTGGGTGTTTTTACGCAGCATCATTGGCATGACAATATATACAATTACTTTAGATCATGACTTCAGCAAGGGGAAGCATGAGCAAAATACTACTTGGCTGATTAATTATATGAGTGAAATTGGTGAGAAAGAAACATTTTCAAACACCAATAACAATGAAAGTTTCTGTCACTCCATGTCTTCGTTAGCATTTCGGTTTGTCATTACGGCATAAAATTTTTTAAGCTGGACTTAAATATTGATATTTGAAAAATTAAAAAGCTTATTAATATTTGAAGAGGACTAGAGAAGTCATGGTACCTTCCCAAAATGTCAAAAAAAAAAAAAAAAAAGAAAGAAAAAAGATCCAGTGAAGACAGACAGACACATACACACACACAAATCTGTTCATTTCTTGTGTTTTTTTTTTTTTCTTTCTCCTTGTTCTCTTTAAGGTTAGCTGCATTGAATGTTCTAAGGAAGTGTCCGTTAGCCATCAGAGAGAGGTCTAGATTCATGCGCAGGAGGGCGAAGCAGACGTTTAGCTGTGAAAGATAAAAACAGTGGAATACAAAAAGGGCTGGAGAGTGGAAGACAGGGCAAGTGTCTTGGATCATGTTCCAAATGGTTTTAAAAGGAAGTATCAGGCTTTGTAGCAAGCATTGTGATCGCTAACCAAGAAACTCTACACGCCTAAAGAGAAACTTTAAATAAGATAACAAATATATGCTGAACTCCAGAAAACAGGAAAAATAGGAACAACAAACAAATCCGTCCCTATCCTGTTCATCCTTCACCAAAGGCAGCAAAAGAATAAATGCCGATGCTCTCCGTGCACACACATGTGGGATTAATTACACATGCTTTATACTACGTAGCTCATAAATAATCAAAACTATGTTGCAAAAAATATAGTTTATTATGAGTTTTCCCCAAGGTTTTGAGGAAATGTAGCCAGGCGCAGCTGGAGGGCCATGCATCTTGCCCATGTAGATAATCATTTTCTTCACTGTGCTGCTATTGATTTGTCTGAATTTGCTTCTGAGCCCTAATAGTCTAAGTCCATGCTGTTCTGATTACTCTGATTTCTTTTTTTTTTTTTAGTAGTGGTTTTGTTTTATCAAAACTAGTTACAAGGATTGTATTAATGGACTTATCTGTTAGAGTTGTCTTTACAAAATATCGACTAGCTTTACATGGCTCTGGATATTTTCCACTGAACAAGTTTTTCTTCTATGTTTATTAATTCTCCTGTTCTCTCTTCTGCCATAGCGTGACCTCTTTGGACTTGGAACATTCTCATTAGCACAGTAATCTACTATAGAATACTCACTCTAGTGTTATCCTCTTAAATAATCCTCAGTTCATCTCCTATTACCCTCTAGCTAGTTTCTCTTTTTTCTACTGCCCTTACAAGTAAATAATTCCAATGAGTATTGTATACTCATAGTCTGCATTTTCTCACTCATCAGTGTCTGTTCAAATCATTCTAGTTTGGCTGGTACCCTTCCACTCAAGTCACCACTAGGTCATGTTGCCAAATGCAGCACCCTTTAATTTCGTCCTTACCATAAAGTCTTAAGAGCATTTAACAGATTGTACTTTTTTTCTTACTTAAAGTCTTTTTATGTTTTGTTTGTTTTGTTTGCGATGCTACCCTTTCCTAATTTGTTCTGTTTCTTTTAGTGTCTCTTCCACTGCTCTGTAATAAATGATGGACTAGTTGTCTTCTCATTTCTATCCTTTCTCTTACTCTACATCCTGGATGATCTTGTCCAGTCTCAGAGCTTACAGTTACAGCAGCTACCTGATGACGAGTTCTGCACATGCGTCTTCGATCCTCACCTCTCCCCAGAGCTCTGCATTTTATTCATTGGCCTATCGGACATCTTCGATTTCATGTTAAAGGGCAGTCAACTGCAACATGGCTAAAACAAAATATTCAAAAATATTCCTCAAGCCTGCTTCTAAATCCTGGTATTCCCCTAGGTGGTCTGTTTTTAGCAAATAATGCTATTTGCTCAAGTCAAAATACAAAATACTCAGTGTTAAAAGGATTTTTTCCAGTTAATCCAGAATATTTTATATATAAATATTTATATAATATATAATATTCATATTTATATGTATACAATATTTATATATTATAAATATATAATTATATATCTATATAATATATAATATATAAATATATAAAATATATATAAATAGTAATAACATTAATATTTCTATAAATAAATATATAAATATATAAATACATATTTTTATATATATATAAATATATATATTCATCCATCCACCCACCCACCCATCCATCCATATCCACAACATTTTTTTTTTTTAAGTCCAATAGTTATAGTCACAGAGTAAATATGTTTTTGGTTACTATACTAATGGTCTTTGCTGTTTAGCAAGTTATACTCATCTACATATTAATTGCAAAATCTTCCTTGAGATAATTTAACCTTTATATGGACTAATTGTCAGAGTTTTTATAAAAGAGTACAAACAAATTAGAATTTCTTTGCATTTATTTTTGAGACTTTTAAAAAAATCTTGTTTATGCATTTAAAACTTGTTTTTGTCTTATTCAGTCACATCTGGTATGTCATCCTTGTTGATGTATTATACATTGATATGTTTCTCATTTTTCCTATTGCATTAACTATATGTGAGATTTTCTGTATTTTTTTTTTTTTGGAGTTATAGTATTGCACACAAGGCATTTAATTTCTTCTAAGCATCCCGATCTGCCTTTTAAAAACAAACGTAGCATTTTCCTGAAATTATGTAATTTCTACTTTATTATTTTCTCGTTTAATTATCACATTTTTATGTGTTTTCATGGCATTCTCTTATCAAGGCCTTTCCTGTTATCTCCCTTACTCAACACAGAATCCCATTCTAATGCAATTTTTCAGTATCTTCAGACTCAAGTTCATGACTCAGTGCTACCTCACAAAATTCTAATTAAGACAAAGGATGGACTCAATGCCAGCTTCTTTCATTCTCGGTTAGACAACTAATCACTGCAGCTTGACATTTTCAGATATAATTCTACATAATTAAGTAATACATTTTTTTAGTTTATAGAAACATAGACTTATTAGAACTGAGACGTACTGTTACAAGCAAAGTGATGAATTAGAGTGCATTTCCACTGTTGTATTAAACAAGTTTTAATTGGTATTCAGGCAGTAGAAAGCAATTGAAATTCTGAGAGTGCTTTGCTTTTAATAATGAACAGTAAAGCCACAGGCAGTGCTTAAAAAACACACATAAATGATAGGAAAATTTAACAGCTTGGTGTGCCAAACACAATCCCTTGGACTGATGATCTGAGGTAGTTGCTGTGAATGGAATCGGCCCTCATTAAATGCTGTAGGTAGAGCACCTGCATTTATAAAGCGCTATGAAGATGCTGCTACAAATGATAACTCAAATAAAATCAATTGTTTCCAAATGAAAAAACAAAACAGTAAAATAAGCATGCTTACTATGTTGATTGATACTTCTACTATTAAAAATATCACTTCAAATGAATGGTCATCAATTATAATAATTCTTCAGAATGAATATGTATATGCACAAATTATATTCTAGGCCATTTCATTCCAGGACTTTAAAAAAGTTTGCCCTAATGTCCTAACATTTTAGTCAATTATACACACAGTGTGGAATGGCACATTATTGCATAAATTATTATTTGACATCAGAACTAATTACATGTAAATCCAACATCAGACAAAACAACCAAAATACAAATAAAAATGAACAAACAAAACAAAACAAAAACAAAAAAATGTTATAGGAAAGTCTCCAAAAAAGGAAAGAAAGGAACAAAAAGTCGCACTTAAAAATGAATAACAAATATTAAAACATTTCTGTTATATGAGAAGCTGCACTTAGTATAATTTATGGTAATACATACAGTCTAATCAAATGTCTTGAAATTGTCCCATTTATTACAGTGAAGTTATTTAACCATTTTGAAATTCTCAAACTTTCTAGAAAGTAGTAACCATCCTAGTAGTGTAATTATTTTAGAAGTTGTAGTGTAATTATTTTAGAAGATGTCCCCTTTGAGCAAGAATATTCCAGACAGGCAAACCTGTTTTTCTTTTCTGACACTACTTCCTACTTCTTACTTTCAGGTTCCGCCCACTCTCCTTCACCCCTTACTCAGATCTGCCAAACTTGTCCTGCCTCCCTTTTGACTTCTGGTTTGTACTTGCTTCTAACTAGTACCCAAAATTATCCACATTCTTCTAAAATATTAGTCTACATCTCCAGAGGATGTAATTGTATAACAATCTCTAAATTGTTGTGGGTTTATAAATTTTATAGAAATCTCTCATTTTGCATGTGAGCACCATGTAGAGGTCTGTGGGAAAACCCTGCCAAAAAGCGTGAAACTCCTCCCCCACACTGGCCCTCACTGGCTTTTACAGCATTCCACAGTGTCTTTTCCTGCTGGGTAAATGCTCTAGTCCTGTTTTCATCTGCAGAAAAATGCGCCACTCCATATTTTGGGTTATTTACCATGCAGCTTTAGGTCTCTGATGAATTTAAGAAAGTCGTTTTCAGTTTTCAAGGTTTTTTCTTGTTAAAATAAGGGAGCGGTGCCCTTTTTCTCTTGCTATATCTCCAAGCCAGAAATAATTTTTTTTTAAAGCATCATTCTTTAGACTATGAGAGCATAAAATGTGCTCATCACTGCATCTGAAACATAGCAAGGGCTCAATAATTAAAAATTGCTTTGTCATTTACTTAATTTGGAAGTATTTGATCTATTTAAAGCTATTGTGTATAGAGTGGTAATATTATAAATTGGATTTTCCCACCACAATATTCTGACAAATATCCTTCAGCAGGATGTTAATTGGTAATTGTGGTGAGGAGGATGGAACAGAAGTAGAGTGTCTTATCATTAAATAACTTGAGAAAAAAAATGGTTAAACAAATTAAATGGGTTTATTTAATGGAATTATTCTCAGAGCTGTTATGCATTATATAGAAAATACTAAGCATTAAATGTATAATAAAACAATTAGAAAATACTAATGATTTTGAGAAGTACCACCCCCTGTAGAAATGTTCATATAGATGATCTTCCTAAGATTTTGACTAGTTTTTCTTAAGAAATAAAAAAAAAATTGTACATTGTGTAATAGCAATATACAATTTTCATGCAGAAGAATCTAATGATTATAATTGGAGAAGACTTCGTAATATATATTTGTATTTGCTATACAATATTCTACGCTTTACCTTTGGCCTCAGATATCTCTTTTGAAAATCACTTTCATTCTGTTTCCACATTGGGATAAGACTTACAGAGTCTATTCTATTCTCTTACACAGTTGTACTTGAGCAGGAGTGGATGCTATATCATGCTAGCCTAACTTACAGCCTCTTCTCGGCCTTGTAGCAAACCATCCTCATTATTGAGATAAACCACCATTGCACTTACACATTCGAAGTACACAATGGGTACTCTTTGTCACTCTATAAATCAGGTTCATGACATAGCTTATGTCTCTGGGGGATGTGTTGAACACACTGATTCTAACAATTCAATCAGTCTGAACCCTGTCCTGAATCCGAGTTGTCTTTTCGCTCTCTTGATGTTTTCTGAGTCGAATGCAAATAGAAGGAGAACAATCAGTATCATTTATTCCTTAATTAGAAGTGTCACCTCACGTCAACTGAGGGTGATAGTGTCATGTAGTGTTATAGTTCCCTCAGCTTAAGACCCTGAAAGAAAAAATATCTAATAAAGGAAAGCGAAGGTATTTCTAGTGCATACAGTTCTGGAAATTAATAGTAAATCATAGCATGAGTTTTATCGACTTGAAGCACTAGTCAATCACAGAAATGAAGGTTCAAATGGAGCTGCAATTTAATATTAATAACCGCATTGCCATTGAATATCATTACTAGTAAGAACACATGCAAACTTCAGTACGTTTTCGTTAATGTTATTCAATATCGCTCCTTGTTAAAATTATGGAAAGGCACTTAAAAATGTTTCTTCTAATACAATTTTTTTTTTTCCCAGAGAAGTCATATTAATTAGTGCACTCAATTTGAGAGCTCCTCAGTTTTAGTAAATGTTTTATAAGGAGCAACATCAGTAGGATGGCTCTTGGATGGAAATGGATGTAGAGTTCTAAACTTGATGATGAATTTTAGTAAAACAACTGTATGGAATGTAATTCTAATTTTTGCTTAGTCGTATAAACTTTGGAAAGATAAATGACATAATCGAGTCTCAGTTTTCCTCGTTAGTTAAGAGAATTATGTGGATACCTGATTAAGAAATTTAATAAGTATTTGTTAACCGATTTATCCCGGAGTCTATTTATTCTGTTCTGAACCATCATTTTGTTTTTCAATCATTGTTAACTTTATTAATATTCCAACTCATCTACTTTCTTTCCTTCCTTTAAGCTAAGTTCTCCCTTTTGAATCCATTCTCTGTGAATAATGTCACTTTTCTTCTTATATTTGCAGGTTGCATTTTTATGATCTAGCCACATAAAACCATATTTGTCACATCCACCTCAGCATCTGCCACTCATCAATAGGGACATTTCTGGAGTCACTGCAAATAGCTTGGAGAGTACTCAGTACTGCTGAGAAAGCCTCCCCAGATGTCCTGTGTTTGAATGCCTTCTCTTAAAGTTCCAGGAGCCTTATTCTGTCTTATATCCATTTCTCAAACCTCCTTTTAATTTGCCCATTCTTCAGTTGTGTTATTTTTTATTTTTATTTTTTGGGGGGTGGGGCGAATTTCCCATGTTTCTCTTCTTGTTCTCACACTACTTGTTCCTAGGGGGCATTTTTATCCACACCTGTGCTTTGGAAAACCAGTTGCCAGCAGGTATAAGTAGAACTATCCTGCAGGCTCTAGAACACATGACCCACTTCATACCTGACATGTTCACATAGCTTTTAGTCGAGTTTTTAAAAATCAAAATTTCCAAATTCTTCTTTGACAGTGTTAGTATCTTCTCACTGTGATTGACCAAGTCTTCCAAGATGGAAATCTTCAAATGATTTCTACTTTCGCTCTTTTTCCTCATATCTTAACGATTTGTAGCTGCAGAAATAAAGCAAAGACTTTTTATCAATTCTTGGGTAATATGTTTACGGTCAGGCTGATTTCTCATGCTTCCTGGTAGGGAGGAATCTGCAATACGTTTGTTGTGAATATAAGTAAGCAGAAAACGAAATGTTATCTTTTCAAGATCTTTCCCCACTTCATTAATGACTCCCAATTACGCTGGTCAGAAACCTGTGAGCGGTGCGTGAAGCGCCCCCTGTCACACCCTCCGTGTCCAGTCCGTCTTAGATGAGTGACCCTGCAGGTCCACCCCCGTATGTCGGATGCCCCACTGCTGTCGCGTTCTTCCGAGACAAAGACAGCGTTGCCACGTCCCTGCAGCCCTGCAGAGCAAGCGCCTTCTGTGACTCTCTGGACGCCTCTTCTTTCCCCGGCCCGAGGCCCGAGGCCCGGGGAGCCGGGAGGTACAGGTGTGGCTCATTACCACGCACTAAGGCTGAAATGCTCCTCAGCCACTCGTCCTCGCCTTTAGAGTGAAAAACACACCACAGCAAACTTCTGCAAGCACTGCGTGATTGGGCCACTAAGCAATGCGGGGACTTCTTTTATTCGTCTTTTCCCTTTGCTATACACACTCATCATATTTCAGGTCCTGAAAGTACCCTTCCCCCTTCCCGCCCCCCAAAAGATCTTTGCGTTCATCACTGTTCCTTCAATCTTTACTTGCAAACCAGTTTAAGTCACTAAATTTCTTTTTCTTTTTTTCTTTTCTTTTTTCTTTTCTTTTCTTTTCTTTTCTTTTCTCTTTTCTCTTTTCTTTTTCTTTCTACCTATCTATCATCTTTCTATTATCTATCTATGTATGTGTGTGTAAAATGTATATAAAATGCATATAAAATATAAATATGTATTTACTCAGGGGTTTCTTTTATTGCATTTATAATTACTTTGTCTCTTTCTCCCATTTGTTTACATGTATATGTATATACGTATATTTATGTATATATATTCACTGAAAGTTTTCACCGCATTTATTGTCTCTTTCCTATTCTTTTGAAATTCCTTGAGTGTCTTGCTCATCTGTCTCCCAGTGGTGTTTGGCACCATCTCCAGAATGTATTACAGACTAAATTAATGTGAATGTTATAAAACAGAAGCAGTAGTTAATAATCTCTTAAAAATAATTTTACACAAATTTGCTGGTTCCCCTAGGAAGGATGAAGAATTGGGTGGGGGTGGGGGGCAGTGTCTACTTTATTGTTCTTAACCATAGTTGCTGGAGCCTCTAAAGGGTGGTGATCATGTTTAAATTTTAGCCTTGAGGACCTGGAGAAATGGGACACTCTACTCTCTGGTATGATGTTCAAAGGATTTGTCTTTTTAATACCGTCTTTATGTCCACTTTTATTTCAGAAGGACTTCGGGCATGACATATTATGTGTTTTTACAGTTTTAAAGTGATCTTAATGCTGTAAAATTTAATTTTACCTTCCTTAAAATTGCAACTTGATGTTATACAGTAGAAATCTCTTTCAAGTGGTTAGGAATATTTACCCATTGCTACTGATAATCCTGTCGAAAATGTAAGGAATGAAAGATCTGTGTTCAGATTTCACATCAAGAACATTTAGTGAGCTTATCTTCACTCTGCTAGCATGCATTTTAAGTTGGATTCTGGATAATTTTAATTGAAGACGTTTATAATCTGAGAGTGTTATAGATATGTCAAGCTTTTTTCAGCTATTCTCTCTTTTTTACTTTTAACGATAAACACTAAGCAACCTTCCTTAAAGCAACACTGTGTTAATTGAAATCATTTCTAGTTTACTATCTATTCCATAAGATAACGAACTTGTAATCAGAGCATTTTAGTACAGCAGTGTCTTAAAACTATCTTATTTAATGTCTGATGTTAGGCTAAAGGGCCATAGCCAATTGTGGTCAACTAGTCATGATTGAGATTCAGTAATGAAGAATGGAAAGAAGGCCATTTACCTAAGACAGTAATTAAAATGAGTTTATAGAGTTTAATCAAAGTAGACCATTATCTTTCTAAATGTCCAGGGAAGTCAAATCAAGATTAAAAATAAGTAAATGTGTGAGGTATGCTAAATAAATAGAAGACTGCATTTTTTGATTTAAAAAAATCATATGTAATATCACCATAAAAAGTAATTACCATGGGAAGCATAGTCATGTGGTGGTGCTACATTTGCTTATATTTTTAAACAATATTTCTTTTGATATTGCTTTAGAGTTCAACATATAGTCAAAATCAAACCATCTTAATGATAAAGAATTCTAATTCTTTATAATAACATGTTTAATTGTTGCTGGTGGTATACACGTATGTGTTTTTCTGAATGTGTGTATGCGTGATTGAGAGATTTTAAAATTCTATTACCGTATTATTATTCATCATCTTAACTACATGTGATATTTTTAAAACACTGAATCATCTCTATAGCAAGATATTTGTCAACACTTAAAATGTCAAAAAACTGTCAAAAGATCTAAAATATTCAAAAAGTAATTTCTAAAATCTATCTCATCAATGTTAATATATATAAAATATATACTGCATATCAGGTAACTCTGGGGGAGCTAACACATTTTTTAAAAAAGCATCACATGGGCTTTTAGCCTTTCTTTGTTAAAAATATTCTACAATAAAAATGAAGAAAAAAATGTGCAAACTAAAAAAGGATAACAATATAGAGACAAAGAGAAATGAAAATTAGTAGTAAATTACATGATTAAAATTGAATTAATTAGCAAAGTGGAAAGGGGTGGACAGCAGTAAGAATCAGTAGATTTAATAATTTATCAAACAGGGCAAACATTACCATGAATTTATATGTAGAACAATGGTCAATATACTCAAAGAAAAGCTAAGATTTTCTCTATCAACTCTTCAAACACTCAGCATTTGTTTTCAACATTAGCTATATCAGGGTATACTTTTAAATAATTTTTCCATGGAATATATATGTATATACACACATACGTATAAGTGTGTGTACACACACACACACACACACACACACACAAGTATATATTTTTTTCATTTATTTTAAGTAGATTTGTAGTCATTCTATTTTATCTTATTAAAAATTGAATAACTTTTTGTAAAACATTATTTTACTTATGTGCAGCCCACTGTGGAAAAGGCACCCATCAATTCTCACTGTCCTAAGTGAGTCTTGTACTTACTACTCTTTAATCGCCAAATTTTTCTAACTTATAAATGTGAGTAATCCAAAGCCTCTCTGTGTGCCAAAATTAACAGTCCTTTTAAAAGGTTCTAGATTAGACTCATAATAAATTATATTGAGTAAATAAATGAATTTGTAAAGCTAGATAAATAAAGAAAGATTTATGTAAAAGAAATAAAACCTTCTTTTTTGTCTAAATAGAATGTTTTAAAGCACACGGAATGTAATGTGTGGGTTGGGTTTGTGCAGATTGATTGTGTTATGGCCTTTTTGCCAGTCCGAATCGACCATGGCACACCTTATTTGCAAACTATTTTATGATAATAATGTGGAACTTCCTGAATAAATATCATTTTTCTCTCTGATTCAAGCTCATCACCTATTGTTTCTTTTTGCCTAGAGGAAAATGTAAAATTTTTAAAAGGGAAAATTTGTCGAGGGCGCATTTTGCATGGCCTTCATCCAGTTCTTCCATCTGGGATTAATACCCAAATACCTATCCAAACACATACTATAGCCATTCTTTCTTTCTCAGAACATTCATGCTTAGGTCAGTTTTGTTCACTGGAACTTCAAAACGAGTGTCTTGTTTGTTGTATGGAGGATAGAGCTTAAAAAAAAAAAAATAGAAAGAAGTAAAGCCTCTGTTGACTTTTTCTCCTATCACATAGAGTAACACACCAAAGAAGTTTTTAATCCATTTTCAGTTGATTTTGTATATGGTGTGAGGCAGGGGTCTAATTACATTCTTCTGCATGTGATTATCCAGTTTCCCCAACACCATTGATTGAAGATACTACCCTTTCCTTGCTCTGTGTATTTGGCAACCTCATCAAAAACCATTTAACTGTAATTGTATGGATTTCAGTCTGTTCTATTCCACTGCTCTAGATGTATAATTTTATGCCAGTATCATTCTGTTTTCATTACTGTAGCTGCGTAGTAAGTTTTGAAATCAGGGAGTGTGATGCCTCTGGCTTTGTTCTTCCTGCATAAGATTACTGTGGCTGTTTGGAGTCTATTGGAGTAATTTGTAAATTTTAGGCTTTTTTTTCCCCTGTTTCCATAAAGAATACCATTAAGATTTTGATAGAGATCGCGTTGAATATGTCGACCACTTTGGATGGTGAGGACATTCTAACAATAGTGATTGTTATAACCCATGAACATAAAATGACTTTCCATTCACTATGTCTTTAACTTCTCTCATCAGTGACTCCTTTCCCAGGGACCCCATGATATTACTACTCAGACTTAAATAAAAAATAATAATAATAATAAATCCTCATGACATGAGAAGAACTAAGTGCTGGTTCTTTGCTCACCCATTTTTGTCAGTCGAAGATATTATTCTGTCTTTATCCTTATTAGTTCTGCTTTCCAGGGGTAAATTGAATGGTTGAGGCCTGAAGTCTGCTGTAATTTTAGAGTACAAAAGTCAGAATGTGTTCAGAATTTCAACTTTCTACTTCAGGGCAAATCATTAATCGTTGCTTTTACAACATTAGAGGTCTTGTCCATAATTTTAATTATTTATACTAAATAAGCACTGATTCCCCTAAATTCATAAAATATGCCATTGTCTCTACCGAATGACCATGGGGAGAAGTTTCATATTAAAACCTGCCATTTTGGAATCGTTATGACAAATTTCTGTTGATTTTAATATGCTATATAATGTCCTTCGTGTTTAAATATGCTAATAATAGTTCAATAATAGTCTATTCCTGTGCTGTATAGATATTGTCACAATTCATGTTGATAATGCCATTGGTTTGGTTTCTTATTCTCTGCTCTAAAAGCAGATGTAGTAACATCTGGTGCCATTTTATGTATACTACATGCAGTTTTTGAGAATAACTCATTTATTTATTCAAGTTTACATATCACAGTGTTTGTTTACTTCTTCCCAAGTATTAAGATAATGAAGTATAATTTGATTTTTTTTTTTTGCCTAATATTTTTCTTACCATTTATTCACTGGTTACAAAAAAAAGAAAGAAAAGAAAGAGAAGGAATATGATTTCTCATAGAAGTTAGCCTTCCTCAAGCATCAGTTCATGCAGCTGAGTTGGAATGCGGATGTACAACATGCAATTGTCCTACATCTGCTCCTCCAACAACACCCTCTGCGTATCTTGGTATTTCTTTGCAGGTTTCTTCTGCTTTCCTAATGAGAACCGAACAGCTATTTTTGCCTTTACTCCTGTGTACTAGTGGAGGGCCAGACCTGTGACTTAGCTGTCATCAGCCAAATTACTTGCTCAAGATTACTATTCAGACATTGGCTAAGTGAAGAGACAGCAGTGCGCGTGAGACGCATCGTCCTGGTGCGGGTAGACGCGGAGGGTGTGCGGTTTCGGGGTGGGGCTGGCAGGTGGCAGTTCTCAACGGAAGCGGGGGAGCCTGGTTTCCGCATTCCAAGTAGCATCAGAACACCTGCCAGGTTAATTTTGAATTGCAATTCTTAAAGTCATTTCTGGAAGCTCAGCCTACAGCTTGGCAAAAATTTGTCTAAATTTTTGACTCATACAGACAGAACAAAACAAAAACCCAAACTCTTTGTGCTTAAGCCAACAAAAGTCCATTATTTTACTTACAAGTACGAACCCTAACTGATCTAAAGTGACTCATCTAGATGTTCTAAGAGAAGACATTGGACATGTGCTAAAACCAATCAACATATTTAGTGCCCTTGGTCACAGGGGGTGTTCATTACAGGCATTTGGGGTCAGGAGAGACAATGAGACGCAATTCTCAGCATTTTGTTTCAATAACTGAGACCCGAGGTTTTTGCCGCCTCTGGGTTAGCCCGTGCAAATCAGAGTTAAACCAGCAGTATTGTCAGCCTGAGAGTTATGTCTGCTTGCGAATGAAACAAAGGATGGGATTAATAATGTAAGATAACACCTTAATAAAATCATTTGACCTATCTAATCTACTTTTTTCTTAAATCAGACCTATCCCTGGAGTGTTCACTTACTAAAAACAGTGCATTTGCACTTTGTTTCAACAATTCTGCTCTGATATCTGCCATTTTCAAAAACATTTCTTAATATCACCTGTAAGAACCAGTGCTACAAAGATGAATATAAAGAATCCTTGCTTTTCAGCGGTAGGAAGGGCAGATTTTCAAAAGAACTATATAATGCCTGTAAGAGCAAAGTTATTTGCAAAAGTCTTTGGGGGAAAATAGAGCTATTGTGGAAAACCTATAGCAACTGGAAAGATTAATTATTGGGGAGCATAATTAATCACTCTGGAATGAATTGTCAAAAATTAATAGAATAACTAAGTTGAAAAGTTCAGAAAAAATGTTCTAAAAAGCCTCAAAGTAGACTACAGAATTTGCAGAAATAGAAATTATGTAAGGAAAAAAAAAAAATTGGTAATGTAACCTGAATCTGCCTAAGCCCTCCTCACTACCTGTTATGACTGGTGTATCATGAGCTTTGGAGTGCCTACTGATAATTTTCCTGAAATCCTTTTGGTATTGGTTGTTCATTGGTTGTTCATGTTTTATAATTAGGCACAGAAGTTCAGAATCATAATGCACAGAAGTAAATGTTTTGTCGGTTTATGAACAAGACTAGTAAATCTTGAACATTGTTCCCTGAGATCTAAAAAAAAAAAAAAAGATAGTGTTTTTATTAAGGTAAAACAAAATATCAGATGTACTTTGAAGATATAGCTTCTTTAAAAATGCAATCATTTAATCACATTGATCATCACAAAAGATTTCACTATAGTCTTTCCACTAGCAGATGAAGTTTTTTCTTTATTAAAAGATTGAAGTGGCTTCTTGAAATTTTTTTATTAGAATAGAATCTATTAAGAAGTATGTCACTTCTCAGACTGTCTTTGTAATAAGCGATGTTCAAGATACTCTTTTAAGAAAGAATCTTCTCAGAACAAATAGAGATTTTTTTTTTAAAAGAAAAAGGTGTTAGTGATAGTGACCATGAGAGTAAAAGATAATGAAAAGAGACAGGGGTGGGTGGACTGATATTCATCTGTGCCCTTAAAAGAGGAGGTGTGATTTTTTTGTTGTTGTTGTTAAAGAACAAAGTACACAGTAAGAAACTATTAAATTACACTTTTATAATATGAAATGAAGTTCAGTATGAGTTTAAGTGAAAATGCTGAAATGTGAATAAGCTATATTCTTGATAATATTGAAGCAACAGAGGACAAAACGTGGAAACTAGAGAGAGAGAATATATAGATTAATAAGAGAACGTATGTCCTGAGAACTTTACTCAAGATACAAATCAAGCAAAATCGTGAAATGGCTATGGGGGTGAGTAGAACTGTAACATTAGGGATGAGGACAGGATGATTCAGAGGCATCATTTAGCGATACTTTTCATTAGGATATGAATGGTATTGAGGAAATGCACATTCAGAAGGAAGCAAAGTACTTTTCGGAAAGCTTCAAATCAACCAAAAATTTAGTATAGGAGGAAAAAAAAAACAATAAAAAATTTGAATTTATAAAGTTCTTTTTTCTGAGGGAAGAAATATTGATGCCCTTCTCTTTTCAAAGAATAGAAGATAAAGTGCTTCCTTATTTTTAGAGGTAAATTAGGATTTTTCAAGTATTTAAATCCCGTAACTCATTAGTATCTCATACTCTGAGCAACCAGCCTTGAATTGTCCAAAGTGAGTCATTTACACCATATTCAGGGAGATAAATTAAGTTTTACCTTTAAACATTAGAGATACTGAGAACACATCCGTATAATCAAATAGATAATTCTTGTTGGTCACTTACTAAGTTCTAACATATGTATATATTCTTAACACATTAAATCCTCATGATAGTGTTATGAGATAGCTTTTATGGTCACCATTAAATGACACACAGGTAGGTTAATCACCTTCCCTCAATCACAGCACATGACAGCCCTGCTCTGAACCAGATCGCGATCTCAGGGCCTTTAGATGTCACTCTGCTCCTTCAGATTTGGTTAAATATAGTCATTCAAGACAGGAGCAGAAGCATATGGATTTTCCTGGCTCACATCCCTTTTCAAATTGGAAAGGAAAATATTTTTTAGGACGCTCTTAACAGAGTCCAACAAAAAAGGCTTGCCCACCCCGACGCCAGTCACCAGCAAACGTAAAGGGAACTATTATTATAAATGACTGTATCAGCACTAATTCACCTGAGAATCGCTTACTGGGTCTTGGCACAATGTCACAGTATAAGACAAAACCTTCGTGCACCAGCTCGGACTCCCTCATCCACCTCTTTCTTTCTCTGGGTCTGTGTTCTGTTCTCGTCACTTCTGCACGTCCAGGTTATGGTGAAATGTGGGGTCTGGCTTCCAGCGCGACAGCTGAGGAGGCAAAACAGACATCTCCGTCAGGCGACCTTTAATCAGTGGCGGTGAGGAGAGAACCAGACAGGCAGACACTCTTTCTTCTGCCTTCTTGGAACCATTCTGAGATGGTTTCCTCGTCCCAGCCGGTCCTCACATGGCACCCATATACTGGCTTAATCACCGGTTACAGCTCTTCATAGCTTCCCGCTGAAGCCATCACCCCTGGCGCTGTGTGGAAAAGCTTTCACCTTCGACCTTTCACTCACCTCACTTCCTTTCCTGTCCTCATGCTTACCTCGCTAATGAGCACCTCTCTAATCATCACACATTTTAACCTTTGTCTCAGACCCTGCCTCTAGCGGACTGGGGTGAATGCAATGCCCAATGTGTCATTAGAATTCGGGTTTTCTCACAAAGGAAGGGGAGGTGTTCGTTCGACAGGCCCACACAAGGCCCACTCCACTGCTTAAAGCGAGCAAGCGGCATAGCCACCTCAGACTTTGGTTTTTCACACTCCAAATTTGGGTTTCTAAACATCAAGCTGAATTGTATCAACGTAAGCACACACGTAATCATTGAACTTTCTTTTAAGAAATTCCAGGTGGAACAGCAAGACCAGGTATTAAGTTTCCTCTGGCTTTTCTCTATGTTCAAAGGGGGGGGGGGGGAAAAAGAAAAGAAAAGAGAGATTCTAGGAATCAATGCCCATGAGAGTTTACCTGCCAATCTTGGTGATTCTTCCCAGTCTGAGAGTTTGACGGACACTTGTCATTCCCTCCTTCGTAGATGTAATTAATGTTCCCTGCTGCACAACAATCTCCTGGGATGGAAATCATTTTGATGGTGGCGCTTTATTGCTCCAGTTCACCAGGTGTGCCCTCACAAGAGAGCAGGAAATTAAATTATATAAAAAGCATGCACCTAAATTTATAGTCTGAAACAATATTATCCATCAGCCTACTCATATGCAATACCAATTAGACAGAGATGCTGACAGTGAGGGCATTTTTCCTCTAACTTCTATTTCAATTTTTTTTTCCTGTGATTGTATGTCATTCTCTATTTCAACTCCAGTTAATAGTTTCAGACCTATAAAAACACCTTAAGTATTTTTAATTTTTACCATCCCTGTGACTGTCAGCACTTTGCTAGTGAGATAAAGAGTAAAATATATATTTTTTTAAAAAGCAGAATTAAAATCTTCATAGGTAATCATCTAGAAATGTATGCCTCTTACTTCCCTCCCTCCTTCCTCGCTTCCCTCTCTCTTTCCTCCTGCCTTCCTCCTTCCTTCTTTTCGCGTTCTTTTGTTCTTTCCATATCCTTTTTCCACCATGTCTTTTCAGTGTCTTGATCGCTTATTAAATAGGGTACTGTCTCTCAGCATGTATCCCTACTCCTAAATTCTGGAAGGACGTCAACCCTTTATTGAACCTGACTATGAAGCTAACTACCAGACAGAGAGGCATTAATTCAAGAACCAAACCAAACCAAATATCAAAACATCATTAAGAGCAACCGATTTAAGCTGAGAGGGAAAAAAAAAATGCTATGACAGTTATTTTTTAAAACAGAATTGATTACATATTAATTTTCATTAAAATTGCAGCAGTGAGATTAAAACAAATATTTCAAAGGAATATACATGTCCTTTTAATTGAGCATCCATATTTCATTTTGGCTTAGTTATTTCAAATTCATCTTGTGATGTGACATGAAGTCTGTTGCATGTTTATAAACATAAACTGATTAACTAATTAGGAACTCCAGAATGCCAGAGGGCGTTGCCATCGACTGTACACAGTTGCTTAGAATCCAGGAGGCAAAGAAAGAGCCAGTGGGTTGAGAACATGATCCAGAATGACCTCAAGGAGGTGGTAGCAGATTGTCTGCTTCGTACCTCAGAAGTCTCCTATCGCTTAGAATAAATGGAATTCTTTAGAAGCACGATTAAAATAACTATTCATAAAATTTCTTCCACAGTCAAGGCTTTTTTCAGAATAAATTATAAAGCATTCATTATTAGGAATAAATAACATGACCCAAGCATGTCTCTAAATATCTGATTATCGATATATATACATGCACATACAGTTATATGTGTACATATACATTCACACATGCAAGTGTATCTGAATTATACATATATATATATATCCATCTGTGTATATATACGTGACGTTGGCAGTATAAAAGTCATTTAATGTTTATCCTTTTCCTATTGAAGTTATGGTTTTGAATTGTTTATAGTGGGGAAAAATGTTCTCAATTTAGATGTGAAATCCATGTTATTTTTCCTTGAAAAACTTAAGTGACATGTGTTCTTAGTTTTTTGTTTTTGTTTTTGTTTTTTTTTTTTTGATATTCTGTAGTTCAAATGCATCATCGTAAACTATTTAACATAGCACTGGGCTTCAGAAGCTATTACTGTACAAACAAAACTGGCAAAATTCTGCTGCTTGTTGAAAAGATAGCTATGCATTTTTAAAGTATTATAAATATGGATAAGTGTGATAATTTTATAATATTGCCAGTTAACTTTAAAAAACATGAGGTGTCATTTTCTCTTCAGCTTTTCATAATTCCTTCTCCTATTCAGCTTCAGGATATATTTAAAAAAAATCCGTGGAGATCAAGGAATAGAAAAATATGATTATATAATTTACATAATATATAAGACATATAAGATGTAAAATGGTTGTAATTTACATATATATGTTATTTGAAAATTGGGTCTTTATGTAATTTACAGTCTAGTGGTGTGGTGGTCATTAATTGTGTAATTCCATGATAATGTAGATCTTTGGCCTTTATAAGTGCTATTAAGTAAGTGATCACTAGTCTGAATTAACGTGTAGAAACAGATGGCTTTTCGAGGCTGTCAAGGTGCAGCTGAGATCTGAGAACTGAGGAAGACTTGGTGAGGCAAGGAGAGAAGTAAATGTTGTCTCTTATTAAAGGGACATCCTTAAGGCCTTGAGAGAATTTGGAATATTTGAGGAACCGAAGGGCATGCAGAGTGGCTGAAATGCTGAGACGAGAAGAGAAAGAGAGAGGCGCTGGGGTTCAGACTCTGCGGAGCATTCAAGGCACTTGTGTATGTGTTTGTCTTTCTACTCGCAATGAGGGGTAATGTGAGACGTCGCATGGTGGGCATGAGAGAAGGGCTGGGTGAAGTTACAACTTCATTTTGTCTGTAGTGGAAAATGGGCTAGACGCAAATCGGAGTAAGTTGCCATTGAAGCAAGTGTCGATGCTAGGCTGAACTAAAATTATGGCAATAGAAGGCAAAAAGGAGAAGGTAAACTTGAGTTTTACTTGGGGTGTAGTGGTGGGTTTCCCTGTGGATTAGATGTGGGGCTTGATCGAGAAGTAGATACTGGCATCATTTATCCGCGAAAATTGGTCACTTTATCTTCCCCATGTTTTTTTTTCCCCTCCATAATGCTCTCTAGTTCAAAAGTGAAGTTGAATTGAATTCAGTGATCTAATGTGTCACTGCCTGCCTAGAGGCAACTGAGCATCAGAGGGGGAAAAATCATATACCTATGCTGCCTCTTTTGATTTTAAAGCTATGGTTATATAATGCAATGAGTACTCAGTACAGATCAGCCATGAATTTCCCGTTCGATGTAATATCTGAGCATGCTGTTATGTACGTTGCCTCCCAGAATTCAACTCACCTTGAAAACCACAGCTTAAGATACCATCTTCAAATGGATTGCAAAAGAGGGTGCACAAAAGTGAGATGCACGCGTCTCCCAACCTCCCAATTCTCTCTCGTGCGTCTGTAAAGCTTTTCTCTCCCCTCCGATTTTAATAAGTGGGAGAAGCGAAGTGTCTCTGATCTATAAAATATTAGCCTCTCTGGTCATCCAGTTGTACCCTTCTTCTCCTTCCTTATGGTTGACATTTTTGCATTTATTTGTTACTCTTCCACATCACAAACGTTTTTCCTCGTTTTCAATCACGTGTATTTGTAATTTAGTAATTTTCATCTTTAAAACAGTCTTCCTTTAACTCCGCCTTTTCTTTCAGCTGCTATTTCCCTATTCTTTTCCCTAACAAAACATTTCAAAAGATTTTTCTATACTCGTTGCCTTCACTTTATTTTCCAATTACTCTTTTACCTCGCATTACGATCTAGTGCTGAAAAGGGTAATTGTCTAAATGGCCGATGACCCATATCGTCAAACCCAAGGTCCACTTCTCTGTCTTCATTTCACTCAATATGTCTGCAATTTGTAACACAGTTTATCACAGTCTCTCTTTAGGAGACATTTGCATCTCTTTACAACTGTGAGAGGCTGTTTTGTGCCCTTTCCAAAAGATATGCGCGTCCTCACGACAGAACTCGTGATTATGTTCAAACACATGGCAAAAATGACTTTAATAACAAGAGTAGGGTAAGGACCTTGTGATGGGAGGTGATTCTGGATTATCTGAGCCAGACCAATGTAATCGTCAAAGAAGTTCTTGTAGCTGATATTCAGGAGAGTCTAACAACAGAGATGGAGTCAGAACGGAGCAGGGCATGAATCAGTGATGTGGAAAGCTAGGAAAGACGAGGAAGCAGATTATTCACAAGAAAGCAACCCCGGGGACTTAGTTTAGACCTCCACCCTTCAGAAATCTGAGAGAATAAATGCGTGACTCTAAGCCATTACATTTGTAGTAACCTGTGACACCACCAATAGGAAACTAAAGCAGTTATTATGACCCCCAATATTTTTCTTTTTCTTATCACATGGGTCAGTTTTTCAGGTCTCCTGTGCCAAGTCCTGTCTCTTCCCCCTGAAATAAATTTTGAGGCACCCCAAGGTTTGGTTTTGAGGTTTCACCTATCCATCATCTCTCCTTACTGCATAGTGTTTCAGTGGCTCTAAGTACATGCTATGCTGATGACTCCCCATCCCAAACTCTCACTTGACCTTTAGACTCATCTCAGACAGCTTACATAAAAGTTCTGTTTTATGTTTAGCAGACACATCAAACTCCAGATGGCCAAATAGTCACTCAGTCTTCCTTCTGTCTGTAAATGGCATTACCATATTTCCAGATACTCAAGATGATTCTCTAGTTGTTATCTTATATTTCATCTAAAATCAAGTATTTCACCAAATTAGATCCCAAATCTGCCCACATTCTCCAACTCTTCCACCACTATTTTAGTGCAAAGTACAAAAACTCTGAGCTTGGTTGTTAAATTGCTTCTACTTTTCCATTTTTCCTTTATTTTCCTCTATAATCCAGTTGTCACATGGCAGCAAAGGGATTTTTAAAAAGTAAACAGAATGATTGTACTCTTAGATAGAATATTCCCCAATTGCTTCCCATTTATTTTATAGTTAAATCTTTTCTCTATGGCCTATAAGACCCTACAAAGCTTTGCTCCACATGCTAAGGTTAGAAAATTGTGGTAGAAGATACTGGAAATGGAGGCATGATATGAGAGGCTCTTGATGTCTTCACTGTGGTCGAAAGTTTAAGTTTCTGTAAAAGAACTTAACAGAACTGACATTGTCAGGTTTGCCTCATTGAATAACTCCAACACTCAGGAGAAGAATTACTGAAATGAGAAAATATTGAGATATAAATTACCACAGAGCTTGCTGGGGAGCAGTGGGACCAGCAAGTGGGAGCCACTCTCGTCTGGTGATATTGCTAGTCAAAGTTATATGATTCTCTTATTTGTGCACCTATAAAGTTAGAGTTTGAAATAACCTCAGTGATAACTAAGTGGTACATTTATAGATCCCGGGAGGTTAGGAGACGGTCCTGAAGTCATGCACCTAACAGTGATGACAGGTATAATTTTGTAATTATATATACACGTGCATAATATTATGTGTGTGCATAATTGTCGAGCTTATTAGCGTATATAAGACTCTCTGACATAGACGATTTTTCACATCCCGAGATAATAGCAAAGTAGTTTTTATTTTCTCCATTATTAGAAGAGGTGAATAAAGACAAGGGTCACTTGTCTAAGTGACATTGAGCAAATAGCAGAATTAAAACTAGAATTTAGGTTCTAAGATTATTATTGTTGCTCATTTTCTACAATATTGCATGAAAAATTCATTGCGCCACCAGACTCTGAATATTGAATGTGATTGAATATCGAATGTAATTTCTTCTCAGTCTCCTTATCAGCCTAAGAAGGAGCCCCAAACATCTCAAGATAGACCCCCTAAGAATAGCAAGGAAAGAACTAAGCTCATTAACTTACATTTTACTGATGTGGAAGCGTATTTGGCATTACAATTAAACTCAAATGTAACGGCTTCATTTAACATTTCTTCTTCAAGCAGGAAATGTAAATGTCTATTAACGATATCATAAAAGAGAACAATCGCTTTTATGTTTAATAAAGTGCTATCTATAAGCTTTTATTTATATAGTATTATGCTTTCCATTTTAAGCTCTAAGATATAAAATAATTCTCATTTATGTTAGTATTCCTCAGATAGTCTTTCAGAGAGTCATCCTAGGGAGACCGGAGTTAGTCCTCAAATCATGAATACCGAGCAGATTCGCTGTAGCAATGCTCAGATCAGCTCTTACCACTCGGCTGGCAGCAAAATCCTTGATTCGCATTGTGGGTTTTTAGGAAAGCTTGTTTCTGCCTCCTAAGGAAAAAACTGCTCATTGTTCGTTTATTCAAGAAATATCTATGTAGGAGCAGCGAATCAAAGCGAGCTGGAGCATAGACGCTCTCAAAACCTTCCTCCACCACCACTTTCTAGATGTGTAAACCCCAGACGAGGTGGTTAACCTCTCTCCGATGCAGACTTTCCATCTGGAACTCTCCTCATGGGAGAGTTGGAGTAAATGAACAGATTTTATAACACATCTAACATGGAAGTACGATTTTGCGAAGCCCTGAGAAAATATGTTAATTTCGTTACCTTTCATAAAAGATAAACCCGACATGGTAGAGGCCTGGCCCTTCTCCCTTTTTTTTTCACAATCCAAGCCTCTTTTTCTCCTACCTGTCCCTGGTCCTTGAACCTTGACAGAAAGAAAAACTGCAAGGCTTAGAAACACGGCTCTCAAAGGAACCGTTCTGGGAATTGTACCAATAGTCCCAAGCAAGGGGCGCGCAGCGGGGGCATCTTTCCGCTCTGCCATTTTTAATGTGTTGGCTTCAAGTCACCGTATTTGTTACCTGGTTGATTCAAGATGACTGCTTCAGTTTCAGGCATCCTCACTGCGTTCAGAGGAGTCAGAGGGACGAAAGGGGAGGATCACAGTTTGCATGCCGTTTTTCATCAGGAAAACAACATTTTTTCTAGAGCACTACTCAGAGGTTTATGTCTGGACTTGGTCCAGAATCGGTCACGCCTTTGTAAACAAGTCCAGGGGCTTGATGGGCTTAGCTTTCGCAGTGGTTCTCGACTGTGGCAAGGCGTCAGGGGCACCTGGAGAGCTTTAAAAATGCCGGATCCTGGGGTCGCTTGTTTAGGTCTCGAGCTAAGCTTATTGCTGCCTCCAACAAAATAAGGGTCTTGTTCCAGGATCACCTTTTTTTGAAGATGGTGTTGCTTGCAATTGTGTGGTGTGGGAATTGTATAATAACTTGCAAATCCCTGCTGTCAGTAAGGAGAAAGGGGTAAAGAATACTGTGCAGGCCATCAAACGTGCTGCCTCCAGCGGCTAATACAAACCCTGGCACGTAGAACCCGATTAATCAGGTGGCTGGACGAGATCCCAGAAATGGACAGGGACCAATTCCTACAGCCGTTGCTTAATGAATTTGGCTGGGGAATGTATAATCTTAAAACAGATTTTTTTTTTTTTTTTTTTTACATAAGGGCATACCTGTTTACCACCTTATTCAAAATAGATTTTTAATAAACATTTCTACCACTTGAGAAATTTTAGATTCGTTACATTATTATTATTATTATTATTATTATTATTATTATTATTATTTTAAGTCAATGCAGGGATTATGTTTACTCACGTGTGAATGGGGAGGCAAGTACTTATCCACAGCCTGAGAAGAAGGGCCGGTCACAGGAGGCAGAAAGTGGGCCTAGGGAAAGCACTGTGCAGAGCCAGCACTGAGGGAACGGGCCGAGGACAGGGAGCCTGCGGGGTGACGTTGAGGGGGTCACAGCGCAGAGCAGCCCCGGAGGAAGGCGGAGGAGACCTTCTGCCTGCTGCTGGCAGGCTGCCATGGTGGGTTTATCCAGCAACCGCAGGATCAGCGGGGAGTTCATGGTACAGCAGTTTTGGGGAGTTAGTTGAGGACCAAGAGAGTGGTCATGTGAACGAGAATTAAGTGAGGACGTAGAAGAACTAGGGCTAAGCGTTCTTTTAAGCCTGTGATAGATACAGGAAAAGATAGCGAGGGGTAATATAGCGCGGCAGCTTGCAGAGAATGTGAATCGGGTAATTTTTATTCTGCTTTTTAAAGATAGGAGGAACCTGAGATTCTTCGATGATGAGAATCGCAAAAAGAGGGGAACAGGGTGTACAAACAGAAACGCCCGGAACAGAAGACAATACTGTGTAAAGGGTAAGGGTCCCGAAGGAAGGAAGGCGGACGCCCACGGGCGCAGACAAGAAAGGGGGCGAGATCACAGTCCTGCTTTCCAGGGTGGCCCTTGGTCGGCATCAGGGAACGTGGGTTTCAGGACTCTCTCTCAGTCCCAGAACTGATGAGAGCGGCTCCTTGCGCCTGAATCTTTGCGCACCCCAATGCTGGTGCAGACAGCCTCCCTGGGAGACAGCACTGGGGCGTCCCGTGCGACTCCATTCTTGGAAGCTCGTGCCCTGTTCGTCACTCCTTTGCGGTAAATAAGAATCCTGCCTACGATTGTCTTCTGGGTCTCGCCAGCCCTTCCAGTGAATCCTTGAAACGCAGGGAGGTTCAGGACCTTCCCTTATGACATTTTCACTGCAGAAAGATGAAGTCACAACAGGAATACAGACTGGGTTGGTTCGCCTTCCACACCAGGCATTAAGCAACACTGCTGCTCACCCCCAGGGTGCCAAAATTTAGTCCCATCGCCAAGCTAGCTGAAAAAACTGGCGAGGCAAACCGAGACTTGTGCGGACAGCAAGCCATGAGCCCTGCTGGTTCTGGGTCTGGTATTCAAGAGGGGAAGAGAAGGGATGTTGGACTAGAAATAGGACTTTCTGTACCAGGGTTCATTCCATCCGCTCAGAGAGCGGGTTTGGAAGGAAGATGGAACTTAATGTGGGTTGTGTGGAGCGTGTGCTGTCAGGACACGTGTGTGATGATTTCGAGGGTGTAACTACAGATATAGATATGAAACGGGGTGTGTATTGGAGATTATATATTAATTGGACTATATATTTGGAAATCTGGTTGCTATTTTGTACAAAGATAGATGATAAGCAAAAGAGATCAAGATGCTTTAGGAGGCACCATGACTATTGAGGACGACGACTGAGTAAGCAGATGTGTTATTCTCTGGCCTGTTCGCAGCTCTGCACCAAGTCATTTTAACCAATTCTACCTGCTTGAGCAGTATCTGGCCTGTTCCTTTCATTTACTCCACCATTCTCCAAGCTCACCCCCCACCTGAGGTTTCGCTCTTGCTGTTCACCAGGTTTAAGCCTCCCGGCTGACCCCAGCCCCATATCCTCATGGCTCAATTTCTTCTCCCCACTAGGTCTTCGCTCAAGTCAGTCACGTGACCGCCCCATTTAGAATTGCAGCCCCCGGTCCCCTTGCTTGTTTTCCCCCCTCCGCAGCATTCATTGCCTCTCGCCGTACTATATTTTGGTATTAATTTGCATCTAATTTTATTTTTGTTTGATGTGCACTGTATTATTTTATTCATGACTTCATTCACTGTAATCACCCATGCTTAGAGTCCAATGGTAACTTCAAGTCACCTGTCTGATGAATGGATTAATATGTTTGGCTTTATGTAAGGGTGTTACGTAAAAATTTCCTGGAGTCCCATCCTAAGAACTGTATCCCTGAAGGAAGTTCCAGAGACTGTCCTGAATCTGACCCACCCATCCAAACAGGGCCAATTTGCATCAGACGTGCCGGAACCATTTCAGGAGCCCACGCCAGTGACCCTGCAGGTTTCTCTGCAGCTCAGCGAACACCCAACAGCTCTTTCCTCCTGTGCAGGAGTCTGATTCTGTTCAAAAGAGAAGGCGCTAATAAGACATACTGCATATGTATGGTGATAAAAGCCGATTATACTCATAGAGGAATATATTTGTCAGGGTATGTCGCTCTAGGGTCTGAACAAATGTGTGATAAAGGAGCAAATTTAACACATGTGCAATGTCTCTAATTCCTTGTGTTAGGAAAATTGGATTTAATGCGGAATGCTCAAATTGTGACAAGGTTAGTCCCTGGTGACTTTTCAGCCTTTATCGTATTAATTATCAGCATTTGAGTTTAATTCACAGAAAAGCATTTGCAAGGATAGGGCTTCACCATCAATCCATTTGGTATGATTTGAAAAAAATTATTTCTAAAAAATACATCACAGTATGAGGCAAACATTTGTGTTCTCGTCTTATTTTAGTTCACTAATACTTTAAAATAAATTGTTATATTCACTTCAATTTAGTGATTATTTTCAAATTTCATGGCTTTTTTGAAATTAATTTCTTACTAGGTATTAGAAAAGTTTTCACTTTATTATCTATTTTGTGTGTATGTGATTTATTTGGATACTGACTTAATTCCTATACCTGATTTATTACCAATTTCAGATAATTTGCTATAAGTTAATGTAATAGTGTTCATCATGATACAATCGTATACATAGTATCTTTTTTGAGCACTGTTACTTTCTAGTACTTTAAAATATATCTCATTCTCAAAACAAGCTGCAAATTCGTTATCACTCATTCTGTTTTAGAGGTAAGGGAACTAAAACTTGCAGAAGCTAAATGACTTAACAAGCATATAATTTATAAATCAATTCTGTCTCCAAAGTCTACGTTATATCTTCCCTCTAGTTTCTTGCCATTGAGAAAGGGACATCGAGGTGATGATTTGTGTTCATTTGTTACGGCAGTTAGAGTTTTATTTCGTAAATTAAATATTTTTGCATAATTGAAGGATTATTTTCTGCCCCATATCTCTAGGTCATTAAAATGAACAAATTAGTCAAAGTTAGTTTGCCATATAAGATGATATTAACTGCATTAATATTGTGTATAGCATGTTCACATTCTGTGTGTTTGGGCATGCATACCATCATTCCCACTTTTGGGGTGTAAGTTTATTAATGATGGAGTTGTTAGTGGAGGTGGAAGTATATATTAGGGGTAGCGCAAATGATGGTTGAAATTATTGTCTTTGCTCAAATTTAGTTTTTCTTAAATGCTGCTTCGCTCAAGCAGGTCGCAATGAGCTAGGTTGGAGTTTCTGATGCCCTGATTTGGTGATGGAGCCCAAGCTAGCATTGGTGTTCATGTTTTTTCTCTGGAAAGCTATGTATTTCATGGGACAGTATATGTGCAGTATGCTTTAGTGGTATTTAAATCTTCACTACATGAGAAATTCAGAATTGTTACTGGCATTACTCTTCATGTGAAATTTTTCTATCACTTGTAGTTGGAAGCAGTAATTATAACCTTGAAATGCAGTTGGTAACCTAGGATTTTTTTTTTTTTTTGAACTTATATTCTCTAAACAGCTGCCTGGAAGGGCTTCCAAATTTAAATGCAACACTGTCGATGATGATACAACCTTCGTATCTAAGTTTCACACTCGGGGAAGTGCTCCCTGGATAATAGGCAACTATGACGTTGATTTTAGAAAAGGAAGGAATGATGCAGGCAGAGATATTTTAAAACAGTTAATGCCAGGAAATGAAGATGATTTTATACAATCAAAAATGTATCACACTTGGAACAGTTTAATTAGAAACTTATATTAGATCATTTGAATTCCCCAAAGCAGATAAGATTACATCCAAAGCAAAGACATATGACAAGTTGGCATTTTCATTCTTCTGCTTAAAGCAAGAAAAATTTCAGCCGAGATTGCTGACCTTAACATAAACCTCAATATCGGATACAATTCAAATACTGTCATTTCTTGAAGATTTTCAATTATTTTCAGGTGAGGAGAGGTTAAAAGTTTTCTTCTTGGTGCTCTGTCCCCAAATAGCTCTTACTCTTCCTCCCCTGAAAAAAATAACTGGAAAGAAAATATAACTTAAAGAAAAAAAAAGTAGTTGAGAGGAGAATAAAAGATATAAAGAGAAAAAGTATGGGAGGGACAGGGCAGCAGGAACAGGTGGATGGGTAGACGCAGGAGGAGCTGTAGCTTGTAGGTAGAGGCAGGTGAAGGTAAGTGAGAAAAGAGAGATGGGGAAAAACGTTAAGGGAGAAGAAAGGGAAAAGCATTGCAGAGGGAAAGAGTTTTTAAAAGCAAGTTGTTGGGATTTGGGATTGAAAATGATTTTTAAATACTTAAGGGAATCAAATATTCAATAGCATTCCTGTAATTGGGTTGGATGAATAATAGTTGGTGCTAAATCAGTTAAAATTATGTGTGTTCTTATCGTTGAAACCTACAGGCAACGAGATATAGTAAAATATAAACTGACTTTGTAAAGGACATTCTCATTTTAAAAAATATTTTTCCATGTTCCATTATCAGTGCTTGGTTTTCTCCCCCTTTGGCTTTCTTATTCCTTAATGGAATTGTTTAATTAGCTTGGAGACATTAAAAAGTATTCAATACTCAGGTTGTATCTGAGAGGAATGGTTAAATAATTAGGATATTTAAAAAAAAAAAACAACTAGTTTTGTCTTTATGCCTGAAACAGATCTTATTTTATTCAGATAGAAAAGTAGGGTTAACACACCAAAATTAACTCAAAATGGATTAAGGACCCACATATTAGACCTGAAACAATAAAATGCACAGAAGAAAACATAGGAGCTAAACTCAAGGACCTTTGGCTTAAAGAAGATTTTGTGAATTTAACCTCAAAGGCAAGGGAAGTAAGAGCAAAAATAAATAAATGGGACTACATCAAATTAAAAAGCTCTGCTCAACAAAAGAAACTGTGAACAAGGTAATGGGAAAATATATTTTCCAGCAACACCTCTAATAAGAGCCTGACATCCAAAATATACAAAGAACTCATGTGAATCAATAACAATAAAAAATAAACAATCCACTCAGAAAATGGGCAGAGGACCTGAACAGACACTCCTCACTAGAGGACATACACATGGGTTACAAACATATGAAAAGATGCTCAGCATCGCTAGCTGTTAGGGCAATGCAAATCAAAACCACAATGAGAAACCGTCTCACACCTGTTACAATGGCCATAATCAACAGGACAAGTAACAACAAATGTTGGAGAAGATGTGGAGAAATAGGAACCCTCAGACGCTGCTGATGAGACTGCAAATTGGTACAGCCATTATGGAAAGCAGTATGGAGGTTCCTCAAACAACTAAGAATTGACCTACCATATGATCCAGCAATCTCTCTACTGGGCATTTACCCCAAAGCCTTGAAAACCCATATCCGAAAAGATATATGCATACCATTGTTCATAGCAGCATTATTCACAGTGGTCAGCACATGGAAACAACCAAAATGTCCTACGATAGATGATTAGATAAAGAAGCTGTGGTACATATACAAAATGAAATATTACTCAGCCATAAGAAGAGATGAAATATTGCCATTTGCAACAACATGGATGGACTTTGAAATAATCATACATGAAAGAAGCCAGACAGAAAAGGTTGAAAATCACATGATATCACATATTTGGGATATAAACCTAAAAGCAACAAATGAACAGAACAAACAGAGACTCATGGACATGAGAAAAGTAGGATTAATGCTGCATTCTTTTAATTTTCTTTGCTTGATTGTTTCACTGTTTCCCAAGGGCTATTTATACATTTTGCCTACTGCAGCTGTTTATTCTTAATTTAAACAACTGTTAATAAATGTTTTATGAAGAGAAAACCTGTATGCCTTTACATCGAGTTGTAGGTGTGACAACAAATCGTTTTTATCCTGTCACTGAAATATGCATGACTGAGATAGTTACAGCTGAGTGTTCCTAATCTATAAGAACTGCCTGTAATCATGGAAAATCCGCAAGGGCCGCGCTGAGAAAATTATGTGCTTGATTTTCACCAGGGGCCTTTGAACTATGCCTGGTCTTCTTCCCCGGTGGGCTACTTTGAGTTATAAACAGTGTTCCTCTTTGCTTAAACTAAAAACAGGCCTAAAATAACTGTGCCATCAACCTCTCTTTGGCCCACCGGGTACTTAAATGTTCTTCAGAGATGATGAAAGAGAAGCTTTTTTTCCCAAAAGTAAATAGTAGGAGGCCCTCTCTTATCGATTAGGCTGTATGAGAGATTCTAGGGACAATAAACAAGAACCCACATAAAAAAGGAACCAAGAGATGTCCTCATACCCACAGACCAACAAAGACCAATTGAGAGAAGTATAGTACACGAGTTGTTCATTGCTGTTCTTTCCCATAACACGTTGTCCAGGGCTACCTTTGATCTGACCATTTCTGCTCCTCATCCTGATGAAATAGGGGAAGGGACAGGCTTGAGCTCCCCCTGGAGCTTAGGCTTTGTGTAATCATTGCTCTTTAATCGTTTTTTTGATACCATTGTTACTATCAACTTATTTTACTGGGCAAGCAAGGTCTTTCTACATAATTAATGCAAAGGAGATCTCTACCTCTGGATTTTTAGCCACAACGAAGATACCCACTGAGAATAAATAAAGTAACATTCTGAGATGATAGCTACATATATCTCACCTTTAATGTAGATAGAGAAGAAGTATATGCATGCAGTCTTCCATTTATTAAATCATTTATGCAAGAAAGTTTTATTGAATACTTTCTCTACATATGATGTGTTTGGGGGATACCATGGGGAAAAAAAAAAAAAAGAATGTCCATCCATCCTTATAGAACTTAGTCTGCTGGACTACAGAGCCATGAATGAAAATAAAAACATGAAAAATCGCAGCAGTGAGAAGCGTGAGAATGCAGAAGTACATGATGCTGAGTCTTTAAACCAGAAGATCAAACTTTTTCAAAGGGACAAAGGAAATAAGAACACTTGAGTTTTGAAATATTAGGTGAAATAGGAAGATAATAGGATTATAAAGGAAGAGACAGAAAGTGTGAAAAATAAAATAAGAACATAGTAAAAAATTCAACTGTACATGTTTTTATCACATATATTATTAAGTTCATTTTACTATTATATAAAACATACTTAAAAATATAAAACGTCTAATTTTAACACATCTACTCCCCAGTCTGATGTGAATAATCAGTAATGAACCAACTTTGAGAAGAATGTTGCTATAAACTAAAGATGTACTTGCTTTGGAATGACTCTGATTCTTATAAAACTTTGATTTTTTATTGAATATGAAGAAATAAATGGAATATAGTTTAATGTTTTTCTTTGTTTCTGAATTTTTCTCTCAAACAATAATATTATTTACTCATATTTAATCTGAAAATCAAAAATTATTAATGATTTAAAAGTCCATCAGTATAGTAAGATTAGGACGAGATCAATAAAATGCATTGAATTAGAAGTGTTTCTGTTTGAGATATTTTGATAATTTGTCTCTGTCAGGTAAGCTTGTTGGTTATATTATTAGCAAAGGTACATGTTATAAAATAGTTATTTTGCATAAATAAACTTTTCAATAAGTTCCAAAGCACCAAGTAAAAAAAATTAATTTGTGCTATATGAGATATTATTGTATTTTATTATGATTTATAATTTACAAAGTGCATTTAAAAATAGTATCTCATTTGTTTCCTATGCAAGCATGGTAAAAGAGGTATGATTATTCATATTTATGAATGAATGAATGAATGAGGAAAGTGAGAATTAGAGGGATTAAGTTATGTAGCTGAGCTAATAATAGAAAGTGGAGCTGGACCTTGAATTTAGACTTAATTCTCTATCCAAGGCTTTCTACATTGTGATGTCATCGGCTAATTCCATTGTTCTCCAATGGCCATCTGCCTCTGACTATAGTTGTTTTCTGGAGGCCTCCAGGTGGAGTGTTCTTGCAGTCTGGAGAGTTCTTACATTACTTTCACCATGAAAAATAGGTTCAAAGTTGAACATCCTGTAATTTGACAGCAGAGGTAGCAATGAGTAGGCCGGTATAAAGTCTTTTACATCTGGATTCAAGGTTAGTTTTCCAGTGGAAACCTCCATTTTCAAAATGGCAGGCAGCATTAGGAGCATTGAGCTTTGTCATCATTAAGGATTCTGGGGTCATTGAGAGAAACAAACTTGAGCTGAAAATCATGCTAGGGGTTTGGGGAGGGTGAGGAGAGAGAGAGAGCGAAGGGAGAGTGTGAGTGTGAGTGAGTGAGAATGTGTTGTGTGTGTGTGTGTGTGTGTGTGTGTGTGTGTGTGTGTGTATGGAAGAAGAGGGTGGTACTATTATAATTCTCTTATTTTCCTGTTTCACCTAATTTTTCAAAACTTGAGCCAATACCCATTGCATGGAGTTATTTATGCCAGGAATTTGTGGTTCATCATAAGGGACTCATTGTCTCTCTTTCCCTTTATGTAATCATTAAGACTAATTCTTATTTTATTGAGTGAATGAAGTATTAAACACAGTAAGCCAGAGGCCCCAGATTCTTAAAATGTGTGAGAGTAAATTGCCAAGAGTAGGTACAGTATATAATTATTCAATTTGAAATAAGTTTACTCTGATTATAAAAAAAATGGTACTAAAATAGTTAACAAAGTGCGTAATATATTCTTACTTTAAATGTTCTGCAAAATTGATTATATAAATTGAAAATATTTTATTTTTGTTCATAAACTTCATATCCTTTTACTCCACTTGATTTCTTTCTGATATGCAATCAACTTTAGCAAATAGAGTTGCTCAATACAAGAATAAAGTAGCAGTTCTCTGAAGTCAGTTGGAACTATGTTAAATATCTAAGAACCAAACTTAGAGCCTTGCAGTTTCATTTTTCACATTTTCCAATTTTAATAAAATATCTGGAGATATATTTGCTAGATTTACATTGTTTTTGTATTTTTATGCACGCTATAATTGGTTTGTTGGATGTTACTCAGAAAATACTTAGCGACATCTTTTATATGTGCAGTACAATATCCCATAGTGTGTAGAAACTTCAAGAAATATTTAAAAAGCTAAGAAGGGACAATTTTACTTATTTCTAAATATACCGCTATTTAAATGACTAAAGAAATAGCAGGTCTATCCCATCCGACCCCACCCATTCCATTCAGTCCTTTTTTTCTATTTCATAGATATTTACTGAATAGCTCTTGGAGATAATAGATTCTGTGCCAGAGTTTTTCTTTGTGAAGATCTAGGTTCAAAGTCAGTGCACTTAGTGTCCTTTTTACCTTGGGCCCCCAAATCCAAGAGATTTATTTGTGTTGTGCCAGGAGCCCTCAAAGAACATACAAGGGCTCTTTTCTTGTAAACTCCCTGATGAATGACAAATACTGATGGGAATTTATCAGCACAGTGTTAAGTCGCTTGTTGAAGTCCCTGGCTTAAAAGCAGTCCTCTTGTTCTTTATCAATCTTCTCTACTTTAGTTTTCCTGATATATCAAAGATTCTTCAAAGGTAGGAAAAATACCTTGAGAAACCTTTAGCCCTTCCTTTATTCCTGGAAACCACAAAGATTTTTAAGCCATTTAAATTTATCATGAGTTTTTAAGCACTCAAAAAAAAAAAAAAAAAACCTCAGTTTAGTCTTTGACATGTTTACTCAGGGTAAAGCTTTTAGGCTAAACTTGAAACTTGTTTTTTAAATTGATTTTTATTTTTCTCTTATGTGGGAAACATGATGTGACTATTTTCCTTCTATTCACACACCCAATGAGCATTAATTGATAACATCAAACATGACATTAAACGTTTTTTACATTATGCTAAATATTTGACTGGATTTACTTAAAAGAAAAAGTCAACGTAACATATATGTTCACTTTCTTCTTGGAACCCAAATATTTAGCTTTTATGAATTTATTTGATTTCAAGAAACTACTAGTTTATGTACTTTTGCACATTTCAAGCTAAATGTTTCAGTCTATCAATTAATATACATTTTTATTTTATCTACTTAGAGTAGAGTAATATGTTAGCCATTAGGATGTGACTTTGCAATCTACAAAGGCGAATATATGTGAATTAGAGAGAGAGCGAGATGGGCCGGTGGAGATAGGGAGAGAGAAGGAGGGGGTAGATTAGATAAACAAGAGGAGAGAAAAATCAGATGAGGAAGCGTCTGGTTAGAAATGACAAATAATAATACAGTTAATGAAAAAACTGAAAAGTGATGGTTATGCATGGCTTTTCATAGCCACATTTTATTTTTTTTCCCCTCTCTTATGAATACATTTATCTATAGAAAGGCTATACCCAAATCACTAAGTGGGTGTTAAAAGAGTTCATTCTTGAAGTGTTTCTTGTAGGTAAAGATATTAAAAACTGAAATGCTTGACTTTTTTTTTTTTTTTTTTTTTTTTTTTTACCAAATCATGCAGAAGCCTTAGGGTAAGCTGTTAGACCAGTGTTTCTTGGTGAATGATCAGCTAATAACAGATGTCAAAATTATGTGAGGTTCCCTCTTTTTTAAAGGTTCTTTTTTCTCTGTTAAGAAATAATATATGTTAATTATAAACATTAAAATATTGCAGAGTTAAGCTCTTCCATAATCCACTTTCCAGAGAATGAATGAATGAATGAATTGATGTGAGATGTTATATAGTGAATAAGTTTAGCTTGACCAGTGAAAGGTCTAGCCTTTACCCTGTGCTCCTGGGAGGTAATCTCTAAACCCTTGGAAAGTCATGCTGAATGGGAATGTCTCCTGATTGACTTTAAGCTTCATATAAAATGTATCATCCCATATTTATTCTTGTGGAGGCTTTGTTCTCAAAATTCTACTTTTGAGAATTATCTCATTTACTGTAAGCAATCTATTTTCCCCAAACCAAGGTGGAGTCGTCTTCTTTTCTTGTTCTTAACCAGGTCATAATCAAGAAACAAGCTCCAAATGTCTCCTGTTAATTCTTCGAATTTAACAATATATAAAAAAAAATTAAATTCACCAAAGTGGCTGTTTTTTCTTGTAAGCACAATCTTAATATTTAAATAAATTAAAATATTATTAGAGATATCAGGAATTTATTTTAAAAAGCATTTTGATGGTAAAAACATGGAAATCATCCATTCACTGAACTAAATCATACATTTAAAGCAGTATGCTCATGGGCTAAAGTATGTAATAAAGAGAACTTTTAAATTTTAGAACCATAACAATACTTTTTTGCTAAGTTACAGAAATAAATCTGAGTGCCACAAAGAAACTCTGACCGTATCCTGTAAAATTCAAGAGCATTTACTGCTAATAGTGTCTCTTTTGTACTAGTTAGCTTTATGAGTGGAGTTTGAAGTGAAAAAACAATAAAGTTTGACTATTTTGTCAATTTATAAAAGAGGAGACTAATTCCTTCTAATGGTTTAAGGCGTTCTTCTCCGATACCTAGTCCATTGTCCCGCAGACCATCCTGAAGCAACTAATCCTCAAGTTTTTAAGTAGCAAGTTAGCAATTTCTTGTCTTAAACTTTTGCTTCATCATTCTGTAGTCAGGCGTGGTGCTGGGAGGTAGAGCCATAAGCTCTAGGTCTTACGCAGCATATAGCGGATTAAAATTGTGTACTCAACTTCGAACTCTGGATCGACGCTTTCTTGGTTATTTTACCTTGCGGAAATAAGCTTGAGCTTTATTTATTTTCATTTACTAAGTACTTCTGTTTTTGCAGCATTTTGGAAACTTGGAATTATTTAATTACCTGTAATGGTTTCTTTATTGCATGTCTTTCCAACTAGACCCCAAACCTCGTGACTTGGGAGTCTGAATCTGTTTTCTTTATCAATAAATGTCCCACACCTAGCACATGATCAGGCAAAGAATAAGTGTTCAGTAAAATATGTTGACTGCCAAACTGACTAAATTGTGAAAAGGCTTACAGCCGAACAGTGTGGTGAGAATCGAACAGTGTAGTGCTTGTGAAAGCATTTGGTAAAACATACATGATTTAATTTTGCGTCTCATACAGAATGAGACATCATAAGTGATGATTTCTTTAGGGTAATATTCAATCCAATAAGGAGTAGACTGTGTGAAGCCTGGGACTCTCAACAAGCTTTTTTTCTTTCTTTTCTTTTCTCTTTTTTTTTTTTTTTTTTTTTGATTTCTTAGTGACTTTTCAAACCATATTTTTAATATCTAAGAAGATAGAAAATTTAGTGGATAATCAGAGACTTTTGCTTGGATATGCCGCTCTCATTTTTTCTCTGCACATTCCTACTCCATTAGTGACTTCCAAAGTGGAAGAATTTGTCATTCTGATATTTGCTATGGAATGCTAATTCCCCCAGAACTTTGGTAAACTATGTTTACAAGGCTGGCATTAGCTCACATTTTAGCATCTTGACAATTCTAGTATTTCAAAATTGTTTAGCTGATTTTGATGAGAGGCCAAAATTGTTAACTTCAACTACCTACTTCACATAAGAACATCTTATCTTTAGTTGCTTTTTATAGAATTCCTGCAAACTTAGATTCCAGTTTCCATTGTATTATCTGTGGGGCCTCTTGATGATAATTACTATTCTGCTGCAAATTAAAGGACAGTTTCGATCAAAGTAATTATAATTTGGGGCACAGCCCTATGATAGAACAGTTCAGAGGATAATTACTTACTATGTATGTAGCAGAGGTTTACAAAGTTGATTAAGAAATTATCAATCTGCTTTCCAACCATAAATAAAACTATTGCAATGATAATTATTGATATTGTGTTCCTTAAATAACTGATAGCTTATAAATTGCATAGCAAAGCACTGATATGCAAGTAAAATGGGATTTTTTATGTTAAGAGAATATAACAGAATTTGCAAATCTAAATATTTACAGAAGACACAGTCATATAGTAGATGTTGTGCAGCTTTAAAAAAAAATCCTGTTTACTCTGAAATTCAATATAAACTTGTTTTTGTGGTCTTAATATACTTTTGTCACACCTTTCAGTGCTTCTAAAGCACTTAGGAAGGTGAGCTTTTCCGGTATTGAAAGTACTTACTTTGACCATAAAAGCATGAATCACGGTATTCCTGCTGTCCGGCATCTTTACTTCTTGATCCTACGTTCCACTCTCTCACTGACCAAAGTCATTTTGTAGAATCAGTTTTATGTTCTGCTGAACAGGCCAGTGCTTATTTGTTTCAGGCAACATTCTATTGGATTGATATTTAAATGCAGTGCAGTGAATGGGAAACTTGTTGGTTTGTGGTCTCGCCTTTGATTGTGGTTCACCATTGTGTTATAAATCCATAATTCTAATTCTGACCTGCTCAAAGGAGTCAGTTAAACAAATAAGTTTCAGAAGACTTCTTACTGATTAGTCCGGAAAAATGAATGGGGTATTAATTTTAATAAAATAAAATGAAAGATTAGGTCTCTCTGTCTAATTAAGTTGATTATTGTTTACACGTTTGCATTTGCTAGCATTTTATTCCTTCTTTGAGGTATCTGACTTCATTCCTATAACTATAATCTATAAAAGCATTTAATTACTTTTTGAGTCAAAATTTTTAATGCTCTCCCAACACTGCATTTAAAAAGAAACACAGTATTAGTAGAGTATAATGTAAAGTCGAGCCTATAGCATTTATTAGAGTATTTCTGGATGATACTACTACTAGTAATATATAATTTTATCATAAACTTTATGGATTAGAGTTTTGCACATTTTTCTCCTAGTAACCATAAACATGGAAGGAAATTATGTAACAAACGTATACAAGAGCTGATCGGCAGGGAAAAGCATCCTAGAAAAGAAACCTATTAAACTGCAGGAAATGATCTCTCTAGGGAAGTTGCACCAGGCTTACTGCTTAAGCCATCTAAAACTGGACCAGAAACAGAGAGCACTAGCAACTGCTCCAGGGGGAGCAATCCTGCCTCCCTAACAAAGGAAAGCAGATGATGTAAGGATCACCCTTCCTCCTGCTGTAAACATCTTTTACTTGACTCTCAGAGAGTTCCTTCTTCTGCATTGGTGGCTTCAGTACAACAAACACATGGGTCGTTCTCTCTCTCTCTCTCTCTCTCTCTCTCTCTCTCTCTCTCTCTCTCTCTCCCTCCCTCCTTTGGACATCTTGACAATCTAGGTTTAGGAAAGTGTACATAGCACTGATAATTGTAAAATGTATGAAAACATGACTTATTTTTTCCTATTGTGTTTAATCTTGCAACAAAATGAAAGGGAATTTAAATTTACTTTTGAAGATACCATATATAGAAATATAAATGAAACAGCTCAGATTTTTTGTTCATTTAACAACATATCAGCGATAAGATGAAAAGTAACCAAATATTCTATTTACTATAAAATGATAGAGGCCATGGGAGAATGATTAGTTTCTAGTTCACACAACTTATGGTTAATGGTGCTGTTCACTGAGAAGGGAAACACTGGAAGATAGACAATTTTGAAAAGGAAAATTATGGATTTGGTCGTGAGCATGAATTTTAGATATTTTGAGATATTCAAATTAATAATCTTCTTATGAAATCATTCTCTTACCAGTGGCTCCAGGTTATATGCTAATGTTACTGGCATTATGTCTCATTTTTAATCAAATTATTTTTTTATCATTGTAACACCTTTTATTAGCCACAGAATCTAAGAAAAAATATATGCTTAACTTATTTTAAAGTTGTAAAAGTTTACTTGATATTTACATCAATGGAAAGATGTCAAATACTAGAAAATAATCTTCATATGAAATTAACATTTAACAGTATAGATGAGGCATTTCAAATTTGAGCTTAAAGATTTAAATATAGTTCTATAATATATTAATTTCAGCTCATGATTTCCTGTTTCCAAGAAAAAATAATCAATTATATGATACAATATGGCATTTTGCATTTATAATATGCAAATGTGTTTCTATTTTTATAAACAAACACTGAAATTATCAATATTAAGCAATGTCCATTTCATTTATTACTATAACATCTATCATTATTAGAATATTTACAACTGCATATGGCATATAATATCACTTTGTGACTGACCGGAATTTTGAAAAACATATTACAAATGATATTATTCATATGATAATATACAAATGATAGACAAATGAATCTTCTATTTCAATAGGTGAGCTCCCAACCCAGATTGGTTTTGAATTATATTTGGAATCTGAAATAGAGTTCACTGTTTGGATTGACTTGAAGACATGGCTAGAATTTTAGTTGAAGAGAACCACTTGTTCTATGTTTTGGGAGAAATTTAGAGGTTAAAATAATTTCAAGCTCAAAACATACTGAGAACTTTTCCAAAGCTCACCTAAAGCTTTGGTTTAAGTGTGTCAAACTAAAATCCATTGGGAAATAACAAGGATAACGAACAGAAACCTTGAAAACACTCTAGATCCATGTTACTAACTTTCGGAATGCCTAGATGATTCAGACGCTGAGAGATTCTCTAAGAGGATTATTATTTACCATTTCCCACTAAATACATAAATTGATCTTCATGGTCTTGGGCTCAAATGCCAAAACTCAGAGAAAAAAATCCAGAACCACAATGCACCTGTTGCCAGACCACTTAGAAGAAGTATATATGAAGTCTTTTGTATCATTATAGTCTTTGCACATTATCTCGGCCAGTAGAAGTTAATACACTAAGACTCACTGAGTAAAGCAAACGTTAGTCTATGCTGTGTCTGTTCTTTCAACAGTATTTATTGAACAGCTACTAGGGAGAAGATGCCGTATGCTTTGAGGCACATAGAGATAAATCAGGTGGACATCCTGTCCTCTATGAGCTCACATAGAATGTAGACAAGTGAAGTGTAATGTACCATCAAAGACAAAACCGAAGTGTAAGATAAAAACTTGAACTGGGTCACGCATATAGACTAGATCAGAAGGCGAAGGCAGTTCAGAGGAAGGAGGCGTCACGTTCAGAGATGAAACAGGAAATGTCTTAACGGAGCACATGGGATTTGCTTTGGGTTCCCAAGAACACGTGGTATTTGCATATGACAAAAAAAAGTAACAGGGTTTCTAGGAAAAGGATGAACGAAGTCCTTAGCTGGAGAAGGGCAGGATAAGGATGGAGCAGTTCAGTGTCGCCTCCCTGGACGCACTGTGACCTTGTAACTGTGGAAACTAAGTCCTGGAAGGGAAAACGGAGCCAGCAGTCAATATTCAGTTTTCAACATATAACGTAATGGTTAAGCACGAATAAGACAGACCCGATTTAACTCCTGGCTCTTGAACTTACTGCTGCCACAGAGTTTCCTCCTCTGTAAAGTAAGGGTGATAAGAATGTCTGCTTTGTGATTTTGGCATTATGAATAAATGCAAAAAAATACATAGCAGGTCCCAAGCATATGGTAAACATTAATACATATTCTAGATAAACATTTTAATAATTCAATAAGGAGTTTCTAAAGCGGTAATGGCAAGATCAAAGCTATACTTCTGAGTGAATAAGGCGGCTTTGGAATAAATCTTTGAGATGATTAAAAGTAGAATACCAGGAGAAGAAACTGGAGACAGAGAGATCAGTGATAAGATTATTTGTTTCTACGCAAGACACTGAGCTAGACTAGTAATATGAGAAATAAATCGTAAGTGGCAGGTACAAAATATTTAACTACATTATTAACCACCTCATAGGATTTAACTTTCGGCGTTGGACTTGTGATTACTGGGAGCCAGGTGTGGCAGCATTTTATGTGCATTAATTCCTGAATGATTTTTCATGAAGGAAAAATGCTAAAGGATAGCTTCTCTATGAAAGGATGTATGTGATTTTGAATACTGTTTAGATTTATCCATTAAATATTTAACTTGGAGCTACTTAAAAGGCAGATTAAAAGATCATCAGTACATAAAGAACTATGACATTGAGTCATCAAAGTACAAAGAGAATAGGGACTTAGAAATTTTCCCCAAATTTATCCTGCAGGAAACTCTGAGTCACAGTTCCCTCCAGGCTAAGTGACTCAGAATAATTAGTTAGTTTATCCAAATCGCTGAGTTTTTTTGTAATAGATAGTGTTTGGAAGGCAACATGGTGTAATTGGAAATAAAGTATCCATGATTTTATTGAGGCTTATACTGAAGGGTCCCTCACTCACACTGGCCTCTTTCTACGTCTTGTAACTAACTGTACTTGTAATTTTGGATTATTTTTCTTAGCTCTTAATAGGGCATAATGTTCAGGAACCCACAAGATCTGATTTATTCCTCGGAATAATCCATGAGTTCTTAATTTTTATTTATTGTACAGGTTTCAAATGGGTCAAAAGTCACTTAAAGTGGTAGGCAGCCCTTTGTGTCCACGGCATTTGTCTGTTGAAGGGGTTTATAGATTTTATCTGGTTTTCCCAAGAGGTCTGAAAACAACAAAAGAACTTGAAGAAAAAAACAACATCCAGAATTAGACATCAAGAGAGAGGTGGACATGAGGAGAAACAGGACAACGACATTAGAGAAAGTCATATTTAAAGGACCTTTAGGTAATTCTGATGTGAATCCAGGTTGAGAACCACTGATCTAGCTATTATTTGTCATTCTTGCACTGTGTTGGGATAGTGAAAAGGAAAGAGACGAAATTTGCAGTCAGAAAATCTCACTTGGAATCCGATGACAGTTTGGGCAAGATATTGAAACCCTCTGAGCTTTAATTTCTATATTAGAAAAGTCAATGCACTAATACATATGCGCCCTATTGTTTGGAGTAGGTAAAAATAATAAGTGAGGAGGGATTCGTGAGAATGAGAAATGGTAGTCGATAGGTAGGAGATCATGGTGGCATGAATTATTGCTGGAGTCAGGCTATTAAATGACGAGACTGAGGAAGCAAATTTGAGGAGAGAAGTCAATGATTAGAGATGGTCTTAGAGAGGAATGTCTGAAGCCCAGATCATTGAGTGGGTCAGATATCTCTGATGACCAGATCTAGGGCACTGCCATAGTAGCAGATGACTGAACATACACACGGGGGAGTGTGGGAGGACAGGAGCCGTGAGCCTAATTTGGTTAAGGAATTGGAAAGATTTTTCCTAGAGGTAATTGAAATTGCCAAGAAATTGCCAAAAAAATGAAGACGGGTGATCTCAGATTCCATATAAAGAGAGGTAGTCATATTTATGATTTCTATGCTAAGTATTTTTTTTTTTTAGCATTCCCAGTTTTAGAATTTTAATAATAACCCATAAAATAAATCAGTGACCAATACCGGTTCATTATTTCACTGTCGTCTTCTCCTCAGACATGAGGTAAATGATTAAGATGTTGTTTTAACCTCATCATTAATCAATTAGGCTAATTTTTAGTATTATTATTGAATAAAGGGAAGATGATTTGGGGATTGATTGTCTGTTGGTGCAGATGTCAGAGTCTATGTAACACTTTCTCTGAGACTGTTGAAACTAAAATTCAACATAATACCAGAATTGCCTCCAACTGCTTAGCTACTTAGCTAGTAAAAAAAAAAACAAAAAACAAAAAACAAACAAAAAAAAACAATAACACTACCACCAACAAAAATCTTGCTGGGTCAGGAATTTGCAAATTGTAGGAAGATCCTTATTATGTCCTCATTTCTTAGGCCTCTTTTACTGCTTGGAATTTCATAAAAGAAACACACAAAGTGGAATTCTCTCAGGTTTCCAAAGCTGCTTCCTGACAAGGCAGGTTTTTAAGGTCTTTCTAACCCTGCGTATTACAGAAATGTTTGTGCATCTACTGACTGCTAAGACCCTGTCCCTCCTCCAACCAATCGACTGCCTAAGCAGCTAAGCCAAGGCACACAGCTTCTGTTGCTTAAGCCATCTTTAACTTCAGGGGAGAATTTGCCAATTATTTCTTTACTGGTGTTCTCACACTCCCACAATCATCCCCACGCTGAGCCATGCAAAATGTTTCTAAAAATAATAGTACCTGTTGGATTTTATACTGGTTACATTCTCTGGAAGCCACATATCAACTTTTTTTGCTGCTGTGCCATTTAGAACATTTTAATTCTTTAACTGTCCAAGTCTTCCTGATATACGTACTCACCTCAGCCAAGAAACTGCCCCAGTGGGAAAACGCTTGTGTATTGAACTCTGCCCCATTCGACAAGTAATAAACGAGATCTTTAAAGGGGAATGACCAATGTTTTCTTGCTGAACATGGTGCAGATAAATAAAGCTTTAAATGGTCTCAGTCAAGTTTCCAATTTTTTAAGGTGACTGCAAAACTGCAGCATTTTTCTCTTATAAAAATTGCATACCTTTTTGAAAACATAGCTAAGTAAGGAATTTTTGGTTAGTGATTCATTGTCAATTGCGTCTTTGCTTATGCTCTTTGATAAGTGTAACAAAATCTCATTTTCATAAAGCAATTTACTGAATTTTATGTAAAATAAGTTTTTATTATACATCATGTTTAGTATTTTTCCAGTACACTGGATACATTACCTCGATTTATTTAATCTCAGATATACTAAATGACCATGTATTAGTGTTTCTACTTTGTATCGATATGGAGATTGAGATTCAGGAAGGCTAAATGACTTGACTAATTCACGTGGCACCTCTTGGGCTGAAATCAAGTTATTTTTTGACATTTGGTCATTTGTTCTTCGCACGTCATATCTCGTAATGCTGAAAATTCTAAGTCATCCCTGTAGTATTTGCCATAGGTTTACATATTCCTGAATTTTATTATATACTAATTGTCCAAGCAAATCAAAACTTTAAATGTGCAGATATTGCTCTTTATTTAAATAAACTCTGACATGAAATTTGGCAAATTAAAGAATATTTTTTAAGTGTGACTCAATTATTCTGAATAACTATGATATTGATGAGAAAGAACACCATACATGACTTCTGAAAGTAATTTTACCCATCATGGTGAATATGTTATTTTTTAAATCCTTCTCTTTTTGGTAAACAAAACTGAAACCATTGCATGCATATTACATTGTAGTTTTTATATTCTGTGGCATGAAAGAGGATTGCATTTTTTAATATTTATCTATTCCTTGTTTCTAAGAAAAGTATTTATTTCTAACCTATTCTTTTAACATCTTTGTGTTCCTTTATTCACCCTGCCTCTAGAAATTTAAATAGCCTCTATACTTGGCCCTTGTATATTCTGTCATTTCAAATATTTATTCTTTCAAAGTTATTTATTTTTGAGATATGTCGTTCTAGGAATCGAGGATGGATAATTTAAAGAAACAAAGTAGGCAAGAGCTACTTTATATAGCGTCAAGAAAGGCCTCTCTGTAGCTGATATTTAGTAGATATTTAAATGAAGGAAGAGAGTATCATGTAACAATATGAGCTTTAAATGCTCTCAGTGAAGTTTCCAATTTCTGCATTTTATGCAGACAGAAATGTAAGTAGAAAGGCCCTGATGTAGGAGAATGCATGGGCTTTGACGACTTCTCCAGGAAGTCATTATGGCTTTAACAGCTTCATCAAGGCGGAATATGGTTAGAACAGTCAAGTTCTCTAGGTTCTTCAGGAGTCAGCAGATATAACAAACGTTCCAGTTTAATAAGGACTTTGAGTTTTATTCTAAGTGTGATTAGAAGCCATTGGGAGGAACATAATAAACTAATATACAATTTAGAACTATGTGAGTACTATATTGTGTCTCTAATACCAATGAGATATCCAAGTGGACAGGCCAAGGTGTCAGTCGGACTTACTAATCTGAAAGTTCGATGGCACTTCTAAGCATTGTGTGATGCGTAGGTCTTGGGAAAGGGAGTGGGTGGAGTCAGAGAGCCCTCAGAAGGATTGGGGCCTGGCATACAACTTTTGGAGGTTGAAGGAGGGTAAAGAAAGAACATAAAGGTAGAAAAGCAGACAGTGGAGCAGAAAAACACATGGTTTTCTGGAAGTCAAGTGGGGAAAATTGTTCAAGAAATAAAAAGAAATCAATATGTTTATGGCCTGATGGAAAATTTCAACTGGAAAGTAAAAAAAAAAAAAAACAAAAAAGGTTCTCTGAGTGCCCTAGTTTCCTTTGACAGTGTAAGAGATTTTTTAGGTGAGGAAAGGCGGAGTATGGAGTCGAGAGATTTTAGATTTAGAATGGGATCATTAAGAAATTCTCTCCTGATGGCTTCTTATTTCTCAGTTAAATAAGCAAGTTCATCGGCCGAGAGAGAGGATGATGGATCAGAGAAGGGAGAAGGCGCAAAATGGTGAAAGAACAAGATAAATTCCTTGCTAAATTCTCTCTGAAGTGATTTTAAATTTCTAAAATCAAGTCACTACTTCATCTAGTCTCAGCTTCTCTGACGTCGTCTACGGCCACAGTCTACTTCCTTCTCTCACTCTGTATTGCCACATCAAGTCTAACAGCCACTACAGAAGGACACAGCATTCAGGCAGATTCCATCCATGGGAAGTCGCGTCCAGCTTCTGAAATGTACGAATGTAGTTCACCCACATTAGTAGGTCACAGACGGATAACATGAAACACTCCGTAAACATCGTCCTTGGCCGAATGTAACTTATACTTCAGGTTAAAACCATAGTAAATATAAGTAGTCAAACAGTCTTTTAACATAACTTATAACATAATGAACATAAAGCAACTAACAATATAATAATATAATAATTTCACCATGATGAGACAAAAAATTACCCTTAAAGTCAAGAACGATGCAGAGATACACTGCTATTCCTATTGTTCTTTATTATAATTGATCTGGAATTAATAATCTATGTAACTAGGTTACACTAACAGCAAAAAAAATAACAAGCAGCAATATTAACAGATATATAGTAAAAGAATCAACAATATTATGGTGCAGCTGAATAAACTTGTAGAATAAGTACTATTTCACTTAAACCTAATAGCCATATGAGGGAGGTATTGTATTTTTCAGAGTCCAGTAGATGAGATAACTAAAAATTAGGGCAATGAACTTGCTAAACATGACATAAGGATTGATTAGCCAAGTGTGATTTGATTTGAACGTCGATATTCGGAATCCCTTTTGGGAATACTCAACGTGCAAACGTGCTGGGAGATGAAACAATGCTAAGATTGAGTCTGTTGTCTTGGTTGGAAGTGTATGTGGGTGTAAGTCAAGTGTTCAGAAGCCACGCCAACTCAATTCACACTTGGAGTAATGATACAAATTTTCCTAGCTATTTGCTCTGCTGTATTATGCAGACCATGGAAGAGGGAGCCCTGTTCCAAGTTTATTGGGTTTTTTTAGTCCTCTTGGTATCCCCAATAAATCATCTCATACTTTCCATCTAAATCAAAGATATAGCTTTTGTTCCACATAGGCAAAATAAGACAGGGAAAGCAGAGTAAGATTTTGAGACAGATGAAAATATTGTTCATTGAAATAGAAGTTTTAAAAGATGAATGTAAAAGAAGAATAATATGTATGTAGAAACTTGTGAGACAGGAAAAAAAAAAAACTCAAGCAGCAGTGTTTTCACAAAAGCTAAATATAACCTAGAAGTAAGAATTAAGGAACAGATGTCAACATTTTATATATTTTATATATATTTTTTTCTGAAATAATAGTCCATGAATATCACAGGAATTGTTTTAAATGAATCATAAAATATTTCTTTAATTCCATACTTATTTAATTTGTTTAACTTTCTATTTCAACAGAGTTTAGAGATGTTATTTTTTAGGATCAAATTTATAATAATTCTTATTAACTGATAAATCTCTGCATAATTAAGACATGCCTAGAAGCATTATGGGAAAGTGGCTAAGAGCCTGGATGTGAACACGGGGTGTTGGGGTTTGATTTCTGCCTCCGCCATTTAATAGTCGCATGACGAGCCTTGTGATAGCTGCTTGACTGACCAGTGCCTCATTTTTCCCATCTTAAATTGGAATAATAACAATGTCCCCCTCTTAAGACTTCTACCCTGGTCTATGGTAAGGTGAAGATTGTACCAATATAACATAAATGTGTAGAGAACACCCTGGGTATCTTTGTTCTTTTTAAAAAGAAATTCCTGCATAAAAAACACAATATTATTTAAGAAGAAAATAATATCAATGGTAATCTTGCTGCACTGTTACAATAGATTGATACACTCTGAACTCATATTCCAGACATTCAAAATCAGAGAATAATGGCCACATATAAAAAAGCATTACATGCATCAGAAATCTGACAGTCCTCCACAGCATCATTGTGTGGTGGCATAATTGGTGACATTGAGAAAAACATATGTGACTGACTCAGGGACACCTCGCCTGATTAAGAGTTGAACTATTCTTCAAAGCACATTTAATGTTTTCCTAGAAGAGGATCCCCAATTTTTTTTTTCAGAGGAAATGGCTTAAGCTCATTCTTGGGTGAAAGGAAAATATTATTCCCGGGCCTTGAAAGAAATTCAGTTATGATTTGTTCTGTAAAGGGATATTTAATTAAAAAAAAACAATCGATAAAAATGAGAATTTATTCCCCAATTTAATCCTTTTATAAAGGGTGATTTTATGTACTCTATATTCAAACGAAAAATGTATTCTTTTGAATTGTCTTATTAAATAGGAAATTTGGCACTATTTTGATTCAGTGTTTCTGAGTACTCAGAAAATGGGTAATTTATTTTCTGTTTTTCATGATTATTTTATACACGTGTAGGACATTAGCTAAGAAGTAAAGCGAAGCAAAACATGGAAAAATAGCAGGCTTTGTATTTTTCCTAAGACAACTTCTATTTAACCCTATCGCGAATCATCGCAGTGTTCTATTTAAATGAACTAAAATGCAAAGATTTCTTTAACCCATCATTTCTTTAACCCATCATTTTGTACGTAGTTTAGACAACATTCTTCTTCAGAAAAGTTTTCGATCATGTACTGTGTGTAGAAAAGCCCAGTGGCTCTACAGTTCGGTAGACACAGACCTTGGGAAACTGGAATCTCTCCTTGGGGAGCCTGTGGCATCCACTGCACGTGTAGCTAAACCATCAGTGCTGTGTGGCTTTTAAACAGTTATCCAATCATTTTCAAGTCGTTGGGTCAGAATACCGTTAAACAGCAATGCCGCTTTCTGATTTCCGCTGATAGGCCTGTGGATTGCACTCACCTGAAAACCTCAATTATCGTGGAAAGAAATCACTTTCCGGTCCTATAGATGCTCCGTGTCACGTGCAGTATCGTGAAGCGGATGTGTGTGTTTTCACTCCGTGCACTCACAACCTCAGCTATGTGGCGTTATGTCTTAGGGCAAGTGAACGCTCCTGATGTTCAGTTCCTCCTTAAACAATATTGGAGACTGTAATGTGACAGGGACATTATTTTGTGGACTAGAGATAATACGAAGGCACTGTACATCTTTTCTGAAAATAGTGAAGTATCAACAAACATTAGGTTTTATTATTATAGGGCTTCTAATATGACAGAATAGATATTGGCACTTGTACCTGCTAGTAATAGTTATTTCACAAGGCTTAGATGAGGCTTAGATAAGACAGTCATGGAAAGTTGCACAGGATAAAGCTTGACTTGCATTGTAAATAGTGCATATGTGCTTGCTAAATTAACCACTTTAGCAAAAAATAGTGGCTAACAATTACCAGGTATACAACTGGTGGAGGTTTTCTCCATTCTTTTCCTGTGGTTGGCATGTTCTGAGAGAATGGCCACCTGTGACAGTAATTCATATTGTTTTACGCATGTGCATACACAAACAGGAAAAAGGAAAATATGAAACCGTTTATGTCATTGTCTTTGGGGCTAAAATTGCAAGAATATATTTTATTTTACCTTTGATTGGTTTGGTTTATATCAATGACAAATATTCTTTTTTTGTTCTTGTTGTTATTAGGGTATAAAAGCCACAAAAACGTGAAATAGTAATAAGACCAAGTAATGTGCCTAGATTATATGTTTCTCATTTTTTTACAGAAGTTCCTGAGTTACTTATGGTTTAGTGATTCTGTATTTAAATGGTATAAAACACATTTAATTGCAATGGGAATGTTTTGGTAGGTTTAAAAAATTGTAGTTGATATAACTCTTGTTTTTTGGATAAGGGCATAAGTTTTGTGAGATTTACCTTGAATTCAAGGTCAAATAGAATTTTCATTTGCTTTTAATAAATTTGCATTTATATATTACTGTACCATAAGAATAATATAATTGCCACAAAGTATAAATCTAAATTTAATGCTTAGGTGAGTAATGAAATCATTCTTAATGGCAGTAATAATACTTTTCATTTGTACAGATTTTACAATTATCAAATTGTTTACCCAAGCATTAATTTGTCCAAATCTTACAACAGCTTTGACTAAAGCAGAGAAAACTAAAGAAATGCCCAAGTGCTAAGATACTAGTAAATCATTCATACAGACCAGAACATAAGTTTATGGATTTATTCTTTAGTGACCTTTTTTTTTTTTGTATCAAAGAATATACTATATCTGAAACCATTTCTGTCATTGATTTCAGGTGTGTTATTTTATACTTTTACATTTTAATTATCCATATCCATGTGCTTTGAAAACATAACTTGCTTTAAAAATAAATAACTGCTATTAGAAATTCTTATATAGTATTCACTTTTAAAACACTTCAGTCTTCTTGTTACGTGGCCAACATAGTTCAAATACTATCAGGTGAATGTGAACACCACAGTTAGATATTAAACAGCATTCATTCTTCCAACAGTGTTAGAAACACTTCTGAAAAACCAGACTTTGACCTAAATGTGTTATATGAAACTATAAAAGAATTCCCTTCATACCCAAAAAGTGTTTCATTTTTTAAAAAACTTCATCCTGTCTCTGGAGACATATAAACTCGTTCCCCTCAAGCCTAGAAGCATATTGTGGTTTAAGAAACTTGTAAAAGAACTTCATTGGTTACCTAGATGAAGCAATTCCTTTATTGTGCCAAAAAGCAAGCATTCTTACTGAACATTAAGGACAAGATTCTATTCAAAGCAACTCTTTAATTTCTGGAATGTTTTCGTCCAGTCTTGCATGCTAGGCACTTTATTTCTTTATAATAGTTACCACAATGAGCGCCATCAAGTCTTAGGGCCCCTTCTGCATATAAAGCAATGCTGTAAAGCTATGCATGATAAAACCCAAAATTTAAGTCAGATTGAACATATATTCTCAACATGATGTTGGTTTCTTTTCTGCAATTCTAATATTATAGCCGTGATATGTGTCTTCAGTAATTTACACCATTCATCAAATTCTATAAGGTAGAGTGAACCAGTAGCATTGATATTATAACGTAAATGTTTGGGTATTATGTACTGTTAGAAAATTGTCTCTTAATATATGGCGTCCCAAAAATATTTACCTTGTCAATATCATGTGAAGACAAGTTAAATATGAAATAGATTCAGATAGAGAGTGTGGGTTTCATTAGCTTACTGCTGGTCTGTAGCACATGACAAATGAATTTGTATTAATTTCTGCTTCCTCTCTCCCTCTTTTCTCCCCTCCTCACCCCACCTCTCCTCTTTTCTCCAAGAAAAGTTATTAGTGTCTTAACAAAGCTTTAGTGTAGAAAATATTCCATAGGAAATCATGGCAACACGTAACTATAGGAAGGCGCAATGTTCAAGACGCCATATATTAATAAAATTCATATCAAAGGAAAAATACTGGAAAAAACTTGTGAACTTTTATAAGCTGCAAAGAAAACTCTTCTGGTGTTTTTTTGGTTGCTATTTCTTGAGAATCACTCTAAACATATCAGTTCAAGGGTGCATGAGAATGAAAGGAAAGGTAATGAAAGAAAATTAATTGAACATTTATAGACCTCAATAAGGGATTTATTTTCAGAAGGGTCAATTGGCTGAGTTAATTTGCTCAGCCCTAGCAATAATGTGCTAGTGATTTAAGATTCTGTGTCTTTTACCTCCCGGAAAATGTGTGTCAAGCCTAAATAAAATTCGTTCCCTTAAAATATTCTACCTTCTTTCATTCCTACCAAATGACACTTTTATGTTCCATGAAGGTATTTTTTGGAAGTCTAAACAAGCATGTTAGAAAGTATCATTTTTAAATATATATCTTAAGATTTTATAAAACACAAAATTGATATAAATCATATTAGGATCTTAAACAAAGTGAAAATGGTTCTCTTTTGTGTTTAAATATTCTGTTAGCACCTCAGGTACTTTTGCATGAGAACGAAAAAAGTGAAATTGACTGGAAGAAATCAAAGTGAAACGGCCTACTCTGTATTCATTGTCTAAACTCTGCTGTGCATATTTTGCAACTTTCCAATTAGTTCTCTTCTAAAGACAGAAGAGTTTTGGTCTCAGAACAATTGAGAGTTCTTTCTAGAAGCTAAATTCTTACAAACTGATTAAATTAGTATGCCATTAAGAATCATTGTGATAAGAATTGTTTCAAATATGTCCTCAGACTTCAGGTGCCTATTTCGTGATATGAAAGTTCTGCAAAGTCAAGTTAAAGGCAGTGTCAAGTCATCGTCACTCATTTGTTAATTATTAATGTAGGAAATACAGTTTGAAAATGAATTTCATTTTAGTGAATAATACATTACTTGGAAAACATATTCACTTACTCGGAATAAATGACACCTCCCCATGCCGCCCACTCCCCAGACCCCAGCAATCACCATTCTACTTGTCATTTCTGTGAATTTGGCTTTTTTTTTTTTTTTTTTTTAGCTGCCCCATGTAAGCAGTAGCATGCAATATTTGCTTTTCTTTGTCTGACTTATTTCATTTAGCAGAATGCAAGTTTCATTCATGTTGTCGGAAGGGCAATCATGTCTTGGTTATTGAGAACGATGCTCAAATAAACACGGGAGTACAGATATATCTTTGAGATTTTTATTCCATTTCTCTAGGTATATACCAAGAAGTATAATTGCTGGATCACATGGTAGCTCTACTTTTAATTTTTTGAGGAGACTCTATACTGGCTTCCATAGTGGCTACACCAATTTACATTCCCACAAACAGGAGTTCTCTTTTCCCTTTTCTTCACATCCTCACCAACACTTAGAATCTCTTGCTTTTTGATACTAGTCATTCTAACAGGTGCGAAGTGATATCTCTTTGTGGATTCAATTGTCATTTTCTAAACAAAAGCTACAGTATTTTAAAGGTATATTTCCTAAATTCCAAGTTACCTTGGGCAACCTTTTTGTCAATATTTCTGCTAGTAAGCAACATAAGTCATCTTTTAGCCAGTTACTAATAGAAATTTCCTCACTTTTCCAACCTTTTCTCTCGAACAGTCTCAAAGCCAGGTACCAGTTTCTGTGTTATTTATCTATTTTTATACAACAGATCAGTCCAAGACGTAATGGCTTAAAATGACACCTGAATATCTTGACATATAAAGTCTCCAGTTGCTAGAGACCAAGAATAGATGCTATTGTCCTAATTTGGAAGTCAGATGATGTCACTTATAGAAAATAATAAAAAAGGAAATATTCACAAAAAGGATTTTGTTGGAGGTATATTTTGGTCACGAGTGAGGATATTTATAGCATGTTATATCATCTGAACCCAAGGAAGATGTCACTGGAATGATGAGCTGTTCAGTCAGTTTTCAGGCTGAGGATGTGTAGTGATCATGCGTTTAGACTGTGGGCACACAGCAGTTGGTTAGAGAATGGAACAGAATATTCGATGCTAAAATTCCATGACTCATATTTTAAAAAGACCTTTAAACACTGGGCCACAGCTTCTGAAACAGCAATATCTGGTGATTATTACCTTGAATTGCTGTTCACAGAGTATAGCAGCTCTTCTTCTGGTAAAAGAGTTAAATTGCTAACTTTCTTTGTAGGGCTCTGGGTGTTAAAACTTCTTAAATGCTGAAAAACTTCTTAAACACTGAAGTTGCTAAAGAATACAGTGATCCTCAAAAGAGGTCAGAGCATGTAGATTTTCCTAACCATATTGGACTACAGAAAAAAATTCACATACATTTTTTTAACATCTCCTGGGACCAGCGCTTCACAGAAGGCAGTGTTAAAAACAGTCCTGCAAAAACGGCATTTAAATCTCTCATTGTCATGAATGTGAAACTTAATTCCAATAACGGCAACTATCTCATTTCTGACCAAATCTTATTATTCTCATTTGTGCTTTTGAAGGATGATAAAGATGAGAAACTCAAAAATGAGTACATTTTAATATTCTCTTTTATATGAATATTCCAAAAAGTGCCTTCTGGGGTTTCATATGAGATTTTAAAAAATAACACCTTTTTTGGAGTGGGTATTATAATACATATCAAAAACATTCAGTTAAATTAATTGAGATATATGTGTTTTGTGTATTATCGATCATGTAGTCTATATCATATATAGTTTATTATGTGGTATATAATATTTGTGCTAATTTCCTGCCACTCCCTCATTTTGATAGATTCTGAATTTTATCATCTGTCCAGTTTCAAGTGTTGACTCACCAAAAACGCTACCAGAATGAACTGTTGAACAAGAAAAGTCAAATTTACAATCAGCCGCACTAAAGAGGGCCACTGTCCTTAGAGGTGCTTAGGAAGGGAGAGGTCACATGCAGCATTTACGTGGTCTTGGCATTTACGTGGTGGCTCTTTCCGTGGAGAGGTGCTGATTAGGCTTATGCAGAATTGGTTAGGAATGCACAAAACCGCAAGGCCAGGTGTGCACACAGGTGATTGAAAAGCAGGCCTAGCTGAGGGAGCTTTTGCTCTGAGAAGAAACGTTCACCCTGATGATTACAAGCCGAGTGGTCTTTTAGGATCCATAGCTTTTCAGAAAGTGCCGGAAATACACACTAATGTTATCTACGATCTCACTTCCAAGCCAGCAGCTTCCTGGACTAGTGAAGTCACGTGAATCCAGGAAGTACATCTCTGGCTATCCATGGTTCTAGTGCCCCTCGGTCACACTTGACTTAGAATTCTACGGCCAACTTTATTAAATCGTGTGTTTAGTAGAAGGCATGCATTAGTTTCATATTCCTCTCATTTTTTTTTTTTTAAATTACATAACAGACTTTCATTTAACATCGCAATGCAGTATGGCAAGAACCTTTTTTTCACAGTTCATCGAATTAAAGATGGAGCCTGTGGAATATGAGCTGTATCAGGAATAGGACATGAGGACTAGAATTGAAGAAAGGGCTAGTGTTTGGTTTGTCATCTGACTTTGGCGAACCATGAGTTGAATAAAGCTCTGAAAAAGCATTTTAAGAACCCGCTTTTTAAATAATGGTGTTAAATGATAAAAACATTGTGTTTTTTATCCTTGTCATTTATCATGTTCCATAACGCAATATAGTTCTGGTTTGTTAAACATTAATTAAAATCACAAATTTAATTCTTGCTGGTATTGATGATGTTTTAGTTGGTGAATTATTCATGATAACTAATAATAGTTTAGTTGCTTGGTTCCTCTCTGTTTATTATTCATGTGGGATCGTTTAAAACTTGATCTTTCCCACATTAAAATCCACATCTACCCTTTCTAACACTGTGCAACCCTTCTTGTTTGAGAGGCCTATTGGATGACTCTCTATATAATCATAGCAGTTTCTTGAGCACCATGCACTGTATAATTCTGAGTTTAAGGTAATCTATACTAACACCGATATGGCCCCTCTCGTTTGAACAATAACATAACAAACTTGATTGCAAAAAGCCAGAACTAGCAATATAGCCAAAAAGAAAGAGTTGAAAGTCATCATGTGTGAGAAAGGTGTTGAATTTACCAAACCGTCATCAGGCAACCTATTAAAAAATGCAAAGATTAAACTAATGCAAACTCACTGCTGGGTGGTTGAGCCTTAGGAGTAATTAATTCCCAAGGGATGAGTTCAGAAGAGGCAGATGGAGTCTGAGCTCAGGTGTTTTAAGGTGTATATTTACTGTCTGATCAGGCCTTATGTTTTGTTTAGTCTGTAGAAAATTTGCTGCCATCTTTATTGCTTGGCTTAAGCTCTCGAGCAGAATCAGCGCCATCATCTGGTAGAATTTGGAATTATGCCGCCCATTCTAGCCTCAAAGATCAGAACCATTATTCCTTGTTTTATTCCTTCATTTAGGCATTTACAGAATTCTCACAATGGCTTATGCTGTACGTAATCTTTTTTCTTCTTCTTCTTCTGAGAACATGAATTATAATAATACAGACATTCTCCTATTTTCAGGGAGCTACAGCCTGAAGATTATTCTATGTTCTTCAGTCATCAGCGGTCACCTTTTGCTACACCACTGTGAGGCTCTTTAATTTCGAATAAGTCTCCTATTTGTGCATTGAGGGCAAATTTAGCTAATCGTTAAGGGTGCCTCACTCGTCCCCTCCCTAACCCTGTCCTGTGTCCCTCTTATTTGGTTTTTATCTCAGACTCGCAGGTGGGAGTTCTGACACCTGGTCCCGCCCTGGCCAGTGCCCTTAGTCATTGGTACTCACTTGGTGTCCAGTCACTGGCTCGAGTGGTGCCATAAATTCAAGCTCTACCAGAACCACAGTGCAGAGTCAGCTTTGCCCAGATTTTTATTTTGGTACCAAGTCTAAGTTCTCTACTTTCTGGGCACCTTGGACCACCTTAAATAAAGCCAACCTGAATAAATCACTCTCCTGAACTATTCCCTTTACTGAGTTGGCCTCTCCCGGTTTCTAATGCTTCCATCCCACAGGCTTCGTGGTAGCCCAGACCTGTCATCCTTCTACCCAAGCCTACCCTGACTACGGCCAACTAAATAGGGTTGAAAACAGGACAAGAAGTGGCCATAGGGCTTAGGATGTTAAAAAAAAAAGGCTACAATGCATTTTTTTCCTCATTAGACCCGATGACATAATTTACTCGCCTAAGTATTAATTAGTGTTTCTTTGTTAATTAGCAAAATACTTTTAACAATTCTGTGATATCTTTCCCCAAATTGTTTCTGAATCTCTCTATATATTTGTCGATGAAACAATTACGGAAAACTCAATGGACATTTGAAGGGAATGATATACTAGAAACTGTTAATATAAAAGTTTTCTTCTCTTAAAGGTAATTCTGTTTTGATATGTTATCAAATTGTATCTGGAAGTGGAACCCTATTCATCTTAATTTATTTACCTCTTACCCTCCATTCTATTCAAAGCAAGATCATTCTCATTTTTGCCCTGAATAGGCTGTGCTCATTTGTCCTTTTGTTCCTCTTTTGTTTAGTTTACTTGGCCACTTCCCTTCTGACTGACTGGCCAGGTCACTCAAAGTCATACAACTATTTTCCAGCAAATCTCCTGGGTCCAGAACTTAGGCACTGTTAGGGAAATGCAGAATGGAAGTATTCATTTCTCTTCCAACATGGATTTTCCTTGCTTGTGAATAATAAAATCTGAACACTCAAGTACCTTTTTTCTGTAATACCTTCCTTAATCCTCAATCACATAGATCTTTCCATTTGCTAGAATTCTATAGCTTGTAAGCATATCCCGGAGGATTAGTAAAACTTAAATATACATTGCTTTGTTCTCTCTTTACTTTTGGATATTTCTGGGAATAAATATCTAAAAATCAATATGTGGAACAGGGAATAAAAGAAAAAAAAAAAAGTAGTTCATCTTCCCTAAAGCATATATCTCAATGTAAACAGCACATACTTCGTAAAAAGTTCTTCACTGAATCAGTGATTGATCAAGGGCTTACTGATTAAGGCAACAGTTTAAGCTGCTTATTCCTGACACGTAAGCACCAGGCATGGTAATGAGTATTGCGCTATACACAAAGGGTCTCCATCACCCTGCGACCGCCTCTCGGCGAGTAAGGCAGTTCTCATCCAGCCACCCTGGGCATTACTTGGCTATTCATTTTGCATACCACCTCCACAGGGCATTCCATATGATTTCTTGAGTAGAAAAGTCAATATTTCTGGAATAAAAATTCACCATGTAATTCAAAAATGTGTTTTCACAATCTTCGGGGACATGCCATGCATTTTTCACATGCATAAAACACATTAAAATCATTTGGAAGTTACACATAGAAATGACAAATTGCATCGTTGGGCTGGATAACTTTAGGCTGAAAGCTAAATATAATTACAAAGCACTGGAGACATCGGGCTATCGTAAAGGGAACAGAAAACGATGACATTTTTTCTTTTATCAAGGAATACTGGTATGCAGTAATAAAGCGAAATATTGGTTTATTTAATTAAAAATTATACGTTTTTATGAAAGTGAAGTCCCATTTACTCTCTGCAAAGCTAACTGCACCCCTGCGCTATAATGAATTACCGATGCAGCGTAAAAAAAAAAATCTCAGCCTAGTAAAATGATCCCGACACTAACGCATTAGGTATATTTTCAAGAAGGGAAATGCTATAGGTGACAATATGTATCAACTGGCTGTCCTGAAGTCCGGGAGAGCAGGTCACGGTGTCTGTTGTTACATAAGCCCAAGTTCACGAGAAGGCAGGGTTTTGCACTATTTCTTTTAGAGAGAGTTGGGCATCTGAGAATGACTTGCATGTTTTCTTTCCTCCAACTGTTTATACTGTAATTTTCCTCCAACAAAATGATTTACAGAGCAATACTTGACTTAGTCTTATAAAAAGCGCGCGTCCAGAGGGCCTTTTCCTCCCTCTTCCTCCTCAGCTGTCGTGTGTGATGTCTTGGATGACAGAACGGTGGTGGCAACTTGGACTTGCATTCCTTTTGCATTTGTTTTCTGTCTAATCCTAGACTAGGTGACAATGCCCTTCGTTTGCATAAGAGCAAACCATTTTTCTCTACTTCGTGTTGACGATTTCTTGACTTGGTCATGATTCTCCGTCTGAATCTCATATCTGCAGCCTCTACTCAGTAAGTGAGCGTTGGTTGGCAAGCATCAGTTATCTGTGGTGAGCTAGGAGAGAGAGACCTGGGAGCTGATAGTGCATCTGGCTATGATGTTGTTGTGTTTCCTTTAAGACAGTGGCCCCCAGCCTTTTTGTCACTAGGAGCCAGTGCTCCTATGAGCATCTACTGCGTGATGATCTGAGGCGGAGCTGAGGCGGTGTTGCTAGTGCTGGGGAGCGGCTGCAGATACAGGTGAAGCTTCATCCCCTCACCTGCCGCTCACCTCCTGCTGTGCGGCCAGGTTCCTAACAGGCCGTGAACCAGTCCCGATCTGCAGCCAGGAGGTTGGGGACCCCTACTTTAAGAGATGGAGCAAAACTAGTTTTTAAAAGCATTTACCTGTAGTCTTGGAATTTTAGAATGTAGGAAAATTACTTAGTTGTGCTCATTCAAACTTCAAGTTGTGGTACCCTAACTCCAGACACATGGGGGGGGGAGCCCTAAAATCTGAATTATTTTGCCGGTATATAAAACGATTATGATACAGTTAGTCAAAGATATGCTTTAATACATTCTAAACGTTTTCTAAAATTTCCTAAAAAAAGACTTTTGGTCTAGATATTTTACTGATCCAGAAAGTAACTACTTCATGGGAATAGATTTAGGAAAAAGAAAAACAAGTAAATAAAAAAGAAAAAAATCCTCCTTGTTTTCATGAGTACTGTCTGTGACTGTAGTTTACTGTTGCCAGGAAACACATACTTAAACTTGGTATATTTATGAGAAAAAAAATTATGGCTTTGCAGGAATAAAAGGTCAAGTAAAAAGATTTGCACATGACCTCATATATAGGTTTGGCTAATTAATTGTGCTCAGCATTAGATATATTTCGAAGCATCATTTATAAGGATGTGCTTTGCATTGCAATCATTGCAATCTACCATTTCCAACATTTCAACAATTTTACTTGATAATTTATCTAGTTTGTTATTGTTATTTTCCTGTTTGTTTATAGCATCAGTACCTACAGAGAGCCCTTCACAGCATGTGCGCTCTCTGTGAGGCACACTTGAAAGCTAGACTGTTATTTAAAAAAAAAAAAAAGAAGAATCACATGTTATCCTCTTGAAAGATAAATAATGATAGCACTTCTTAAAATCACTCTACAGAATATGGAAATAAAGTCTGTAAAGTGAATATATTCAGGAGTCAGACCTAAGAAAAGCGTACATTATGAAGTCCTGCCTTTGGGAAACAGAATAAATATCATATGAGCATATAGCAACAGATGAAATTATATCAACATTAGAATTCTCTAGTGAGATTAAGAAATAAAACAGTTCCAGTTTATCAAATGATATTACATTCAAAGAGACATGTTGTTTAAGTGATAAAAGATTTACATGGCAGTCTTTGAACAAGAAATTATGCTAAGTGAAAATAAAATGATTCAGAAACACTTTTGTAATATTTTGTATTGATTTATATTCTTTATATCTTTTTGTCTTCTGAGTTATATCATTCATTCACCTATCAATATTTCATAATGAAATTAAAGATAAATTGTGCTATGTGTATATATACATATGTATATTTAGTGATAAATGACATGACTCAAAACCAATATCCTCAGTACAATAAATAACTGCTGCTATTTTTAAGGCTAAAATATGTAGTAGGAAAAAAATCATTGCTATTTCTTGCTTAGAATTCTGCAAATCAAGTAATCAGTAATAAACTTCTACTTTATATATGGATATGTCTTGGACCTGTAAGTGTGATCAATGTTATTGGCTCTTAGAGAAAAAAAAATGGAAACGAATTTATAGTTTTAGCATCAGTAATTTTTTAAAAATTAGGTCCTCAATTTATTTTATTAAAAAAAAAATTGTTTCCATAGAAAAAGAAATGAGTGTTCCTCCCAATGCAGAGACATTGTCCACAACATTTCTGATGGTGAATAGTATCTTCCAAAGGTAAGGCTTTCACTTATTTGTAAAGAAACTCATTTCATTGTTGAATGGATCAAACAGGAAAACATAGATTTCATATCTTTAGCAAATTTGCTCTCCTGTTATTTCCCTGTCTTCATTTTTGCTATGATTTCTGAAGTTAAAAAAAAAAAAAAAAAAAAAAAAAACGAAAAAAAAGGTAGGATTTTTTTCCTCCACTTTTTCTAACTGAGCTTTCGAGGATATCTAAGTGGCTTTTCTCGGGCTGGTCTTCTCTCCCTGCAGTGGCCTTGGAGTTGCCACCCAGCTGCTGGCATTGGACCTGCTGGGTTGTAAACCAGGCTCCTTCATTGGATAACTCATTGACCTTCGACAGGTTGCTTTGCCGCTTGAAACCTCAGTTTTTCATTTTTAAAACGAGAATAAATGACAACACTTGACATCCTAGGAAGGTTGTTTGGACTAAATGATGGTGAAAGAACTACAACAATCTGTGGCACAGGATATCGATTTAATGAGTGTTAGATTCTAGGGTCAAATAATTGGAATTGAGTTCATGTTTCTTTTAATAATATCTATAAAAATATTTTTGATAACTTGCTGAAAAAAATGCAATATTATAATATCCAATTCCTCATTCTATCATCTATCTTTATTCAAGGGTCAAATTCATCTGATTATTTTAGTACTGTATCAAAATAAAACGAATTAAGTTTTTTATCTGTCTTTAGCTAATAGTTCTTAATGATACTTCCTGACTGTGGTTTTTTTCTTAAGTGCCTCCAAATAATCTAATGATATGAGGATTTAGCATCAAGCATATAGTTTCTAGAACTTGTTTCACATACTGCTCTATAAAATTGGAACAAATATACATAATCCCAAACTTCTGCCAGTCTTACATCTCAGAAGTATGTACTGATTAATGTTATTTTAAATTCAGATGAATCAGTATTTTGCATTATCAAAGAATGACTAGATTTAAATACTATTATATTGGCTTATTATTATTATAATATTATGGGAAAAGTATTTTATAACTAAATATAAATTCATGAGACAAGTTCAGTGAAATTCCACTTTTAAAATGTAAGAATTTCAAAATCAATTGTCAGTTAGAACCTATAATTTTTAAATAATCTCAAAATTTATCAACATTCTTTTATTCTACTAATTACCTCAAATTCGAGGTTCTCTATTATTTGCTTGATTGTATTATTATCTTTAGAATTGTCCAGAGATAAAGATTAACCCCTTGTACTGCATTAACATTTTCTAGTCAAGGGCTGATTGTAGTATTATGCAAAACAGAATTTACCAAAAATAGTTGAAAGACAGAGGGCACTAAATAATTTATCCCAAATCACTACAGATGTGGGAAGCTTTCTTTGAAATGCCAAATGCATGGTTTTGAATGCCCTATTAATATATATTTAGGGGGTTGATGAGCTATATTATAATATAAATTGTGAATTGTTTGATGTGTTTTTCAACTTCAGTTCCAATTAAAATGTAGTCAGCTCTTGATTATTCATTGTAATGGGGGCATGAATAGTAGAGATAAACAAAATCCATAGATTTTTCTACATTTTTATAAGGCAATAGTGTTGATTTTTTTACATGCAGCCTTTTTTGCCCTCCACATTCTCTCTTACCTTCTGTATATCCTTAACAAACAAGTAATGTCATAAAGTAAAATCTATGACAGGCAGAAGTTAGCCTACATCTTATATTTGATAAACAGGCACCTAAATTTTTAAGATCTTATCTGAAATACCTATGTCTTTGCAAAGACATGGAGATTTGAACTGTTAAATTAATATGTTTCAATTATGGTTCCATTCTACATTTGTGATAAGTAATAATATGGACTTATTAACTAGTCAGAAAAATCATCACGCTTATTCAAGATACATGCATGATGCACATGTAGATTTATTTTTCATACAGAGTAATAGATTTGGGTATGTCTGGGTCTGTGCCCCAAAACATTTCTTCTTTCTATTGTTTTGGTACGTCGATCACCTAGAGAGCAAGCCTGAACCCTAATTCTAGGATGAACTCTGAAGTAAGGCTAATAGTTTTAAAGAAAATAAGGTAAATATAAAGATGTCTTTATATCTTCTTTCCTCCAGAGCAGGACAACTACTGAGAGTAAGAAATAGCCATAAGCTAAGGTTTTAATCCAGATATTTTTCAAGTGTTGATTTCAAAGATTTGGTAAGTTATTTTAATCGCTGAGTGACTAAGCAAGCATTAGGAGGCCAGCATTCAGGAATGTGCTAGAACATGTGCTCAGAACCTCAGCGTTTCTGAGAACTGACTCCTGTTATTTCAAGATTTTTGTGAGCAGCATTGCAGCTTAAAAGAGACTATGGTAGGAATATTTCCAGTATTTGCAAAGGTTGCAAATCTGTGTTTTGTTCGTTTGCTTCCTGTTGAGTATTCACTGCTAATACACACCTGTCAGCATTTGCCGCCTTCTATTTTGATCGGAGGTGAGAAGGAAAATAACAGTATTGTCCATAATAATATAAAGACTCAAGTCTTTTGTAAATACAGCCTTATACGTTCCAAATGATCTTTAAATGACTTACCAAAAGTTATGCTTCTTGACGCCGTCACAGTTGAAATAACTAGATCTATTCTTCGTTTCTCAGATCATGTACTTCTGCCTAAAAAAATAGGACCCTTGTCTTATTTTCCTTTTCTCAAGATGCTAGCTCATAAACTCTGTTTAGTCAAGATTTGTGTCTATTGTATACGTAAACTCATCGTGATATCCTCAGCACCTAACCCAGTTCCCAGCCTATGATAGCCATTTAAACATATTTAATAAATTACTTAATGAATACATAATAAGCCTGATGACCGGGTGCTCTGGGTCCTAGTCAAAATCTCATCGGCCTCTACCAACCAACACCTATTAAACAGATTCATAACTTGAACACTAAGAGGTCTAAGGTCTGTAATTAAAATCATCTGGATGATACTTGAAGTCGTTCCCCTGTGATGCTGTGTGAATGGACGTCTGCTTTTTCTCTGTGTTCAGGGTGTCATCCCCAGCCTCCCTGCTGGTCCTATAGCCTTTCATGTTTTTCTAGGAGCCGGTTCTGTTGCTATCGTCAAGCATGTCTTAGATTGACTATTGACCATACATCCCCAAAGACGAAAAATTTAAAAGAAAAATAAGAAAAAAGCCTTTCTAGTTTGTTCATTACTAACAAACGAGAATAAACTCATTAAAAGGAGTATCCAGCCCTTTTTCTAGTGATGAGATATGTCTTTATTTTTCATTAGAAAAAGTAGTTGAGCATCCAAAACTAACTTTTTGTCACCCCGTCGAGCATTCACCAGCTTCTTTGCCTGTTTGCAGAGCAGCGAAGTGGGCTCTGTGAGAGGGATGTCAAGCCGGAACCTCAGTTATTACTTCAGGGTCACGCAGCCTCGCCCTCATCCCCAGCCCTTTTCAGTTAAATGGTCACATATTTCTGATCTGGATGATACTGGAGAAGTATCAAGTTTCTCATGGATTATGCCAAACTGAAGAAAGCAGGTGGGAGGCAGCGTGGAAGAATTTCAGGGTCAGTATAGCAGAAGTAGTAAAGAAGTGACCATAAATTTCTAGTTTGACGTTGTCCCGCTCATGTAGTTTTACTTTTGTTGCTTGTGCTTTTGGTGTGACATCCAAGAAATCATTGACAAGACCAATGTCGAGAAGCTGTTCTTCTCCCTTTTTCTTTTTTTCTTGGAGGTTTATAGTTTCAGGTCTTACATTTACGTCTTTAATCTGTTTTGAGTTAAGTTTTGTGTACGGTGTCAAGCAGGGTCAAGTTTCATTCTTTTGCATGTGGATATCCAGTTTTCCCAACCCCATGGGCTGAAGAGACTATTCCTCATTGTGTATTCTTGGCACATGTGCCGAAGATCAGTTAACCACATATGTGTAGGTTTAAGTTTATTCTGTTCCATTGGTTTATAATGTCTGTTTTATGCCAATACCGTACTGTTTTAATTACTGTAGCTTTATAGTATACTTTTTTAATGGAATGGCAGCCTACAGGGTTAGGGGAAACAAACATTGGCAAAGATGTGGATAAACTGGAACCTTTATACAATGTCGGTGGGAATTTAAAATACTGTAGCCGAAAGTGGAAAAGAGTTTGGAGATTCCTCAAAAAAAATTAAAAATAGATTACATGATTTCACAATCCCACTTCTGGGTATATATCCAAAAGAATTGAAATCTGAATCTCAAAGACATTTGCATCCATTGTAGTAGTATTCACAAGAGTCAAGTTATAGGAAAAACCCAAATGTTCATCGATAGCTAATAGATAAAAAGTTGTGTCAGAATACAATGGAATATTATTCACCTTAAAAAAGTAGGAAATCCTGAAGTTCACAACAACCTCAGGGCATCATGCCAAGTGAGACAAGCCAGTCACAGAAGGATGGCTAGATACTACATGGTTCCACTTACATGGGATGGCTACCATAGCCTAACTCATTGAAGCAGGAAACAGAACAGTGGTTACCAGGGGTGGTGGGCAGGGAAAATGGGCAAATGTCGTTGACCTGGTGTAAACTTTCAGTTATGCAGGATGAGTTGATTCTAGAGATCTACACAGCATCATTCCTCTGGTCGGCAGTGCTGCAATGTGCACTTACGCATTTGGTAAGAGGGTAGATCTCCTGTTAAGTCTCTTTATCACACACACACACACACACACACACACACACACACACATACACACATGGGACACAGGAAACTTTGTCTCTTTGATTATGGTCATGGTTTCATGAATATACATACTTGTCCAAACACATTAAATCGTATACATTCAATATATAGTTTTTTTTTGTTTTTTGTTTTTGTTTGTTTGTTTTTTGCATATCAAAACTAAATAAAAGTAAAAGTCTCCTGAGGCGAATTAAAGAAGTGATTGTAAGGAGACGGGACATCAGCAAAGGGTAAAAAGAACATTGTATGTGTCTAAAAGCTAGAAAATAATCCTATTAATTTTGATTCCAAAGTGTAAAAATTAAAAAAAATATTCGCCATTTTTATTTTGAAAAGGCCCTTCACACCTGCCATGGCTTTTTAAAAAAGGACAACTATATGAAAGAACCAAATAAGAGAAATCAATCAATTAATTAATTAATTAAGAACACCAGCCTTGCCAACAGGTATTGGAGAGCGTACGCTGACTCTGCACCCTGACCTAACAGAGCGCAAAGGCTGCTTCCACATTGAAAAATATCCCTGAGCAAAGAAAGGGAAGTCTGAAGCGATCTGGACAGACCCATCGCAGCTGTGCCGGCATATGGCGAGCTGATGAATCCATGTATCACCAGTAAAACGAACCACGCGGGAACATTATCCGCATACACCGTGTGTCTTAAAAGTATGTCTCTCTTTTCAGTGTTATTTGACAATGGCTTCATCAAAAAATACTTCGGTAAATTTTTAAAAACTTCAATTTCCACAGATTTTCAGGGACGCTTGTTATTTACCAGATGAGGGTATTCAGATAAGCGGACTGTGGATGTAGGTCCTCTCTCTTTTATAGGACTTTGCATACCTTAGGGACTGATGTCTCATGGAGGTCTTAGGTGTGTGGCGTATGTAAATTTAGCTGCAGACATTTAAAGTATCGTGTTGCTCTTTGTTATGACAATAGGATGAGATATGAGATGATTCCTCCCCATCCCCATTTTTTGTTCTGTTTTGTTTTGCAGCAGAAACCTGATATATTTGATACCGAGGCGGATTACCCTGCATTTGGGGATTAATGCATTCTCAGTGCGGGTAGTAATGCCTCGGGGCGAGGAGGACCATAACTAGCGTTTGGGGAACAAAATATCTTAGATATTAAATGCTTTTGTGAACCAAAAGGTCACAGTAGATAAACAGATATATAGTACAACTGCAGTGTTAAAAGCCCATGCAAGTTAGAAGAGCGGTTAGTAAGTATATATTTAAACAGTCTCTGTCATGTGTGATAATAAAAAGATGAGGGTGGGTTAACTCTGGGTTAGCGGATCCCTGTTCCACATGAGGACTGTCCATGGGACAAAGCCAGCAGGGGGCGCAGTGCGGCCGCGCAGCAAGGAGAGCAGGTGAGCATGTGGCAGGTACTCACCTGGAGTTAGCAGTGTGGCAGACAAGCATTTAGAGAGTGAACCACACAGATCAAGCGACCTATGCCAAAATATAGGCCACTCAGGTCGATGTGAATTTCAGATCAACAATGTAAAATTTGGCACATACTAAACATTATTCATTATCTTAAATTCAAATTCAACTTTTCACCCTGTGTTTTTATTTGGTAATTCTGGCAACTCTTTTCTGTCAAAGAGCCAGTTATTAATTGGGAAAAGATGAAAATAAATCAGTGATCCTAAAATCTTAGTTATCTGTCTAAAATTTCATCATCCCTAAAAAGGCTTCTCTTTATTTTCAAGAGTTAAGTAACTTCTCTCCACTCAAAAAGGCTGAGATGCTAGTCCATTTCATTTTCCCCACAGTCTTTGTACCGTCTCCATCCCTGAGCCCATGATCAATCTACCTCTGCTGCCATGGAAACCCCTTTCGTATAAAATTACGCACACACAAAAATATATACATACAGACATACTGAAACATTTATAACATTTAATGCAATGAATAGGTAAACCTTTTGTTTTCCATGATTACATGCAGCTGCGGTGCCTGTGGTAAACATACCACCCTAGTTTGGTAAGGACATAATTTGTCTTTTTCCCAAGTAGCCAGTGGACAGCGCTCTGTTGTGGTCGACGGCACTCATCAGTCAGGTGGTATTTGATGCGTCTTTATCCTTAGCTCACAACCCTGTCCAAAATTCTTTAACCTATTCGTGATTTTCTCAATACCGTTGTTAATGCAAAAGGAAAGTCGTTTGAGTAGACTCTTCAAGAACGAGTATGAACTAAGTTGCAAAATACTTAACAGGCCAGAGAGGCTTCGATAAAACATCACTTCTTACTGAAAAACTTTTTCTGCGACATTATGGTAGTGGCACATTAAAAAAAAAAGAGAGAGAGATTAAAAAATATATATTGTATTTTCATTAGTCTTCTATGACTCTTTTACTCACTGCAAATATCATAAATTGACAGATTTCACAAAAATGTTTTCCAGAAACATGCACTTTAACATGAAAATGAGATCTCTGAGTGGGAGTCCTGTCAGAAAGCTACAGTTCTGAGTAGGTATACCCGTGAATCAGAAGAAAATTAGTGCTTTCGATGTTGCGAACAATGTGGAGGGTGTATTCAGAAAATTTAATTAAACAATTTTCTATATTTTACAAATTATATATACAGGTTCAGTGTAAGCAGGACTCATTAAGCCTCTGCCTATGTATTAAATAAATGGGCGAGAACTCTCCTAGGTCATGATGCTTTTATATAAAAATTTTGTATAAAGTGCGAGGAAGCCAGGATCAGCAAATTAGGAAAAATCATTTGTTGGTTTAGATTTGAAGCTTCTCTCGTATCTCTGGGCAATTACACCATATTAACATTTAGTTGCCTATCAGAGCTGCAGTAAACTGACTTCCAAGGACACATTGAATTTTACAGTTCTTAGAGACTTAAGAGTATATCAATTGGAAAGTGACAAAAAATAAAATAATTACATGGGCTGTCCAGAACCTGTGGTGGAGAGTTGTGGTTCCATTCATAACATAATTTAATATTTTGATAAATAGATAAACAACAGAATTTATATGTTGGCTAAGTTTTCACTAAAAAGATACACAAATTTGGGGAAAAAAAACTTAATTACACATTTGAAGATAATTAATATAAATCAATCCCTATTTGAAAGGGTTTCTAAATCAACCTATACAGATTTTAGCAAAACATTAATACATAATTTTCCATCTGATCTTAGAAAACTGCATAAAGTGTAGAAAAAGCACAATTTTCTTTTTTGTCTATTTCGAGTGGGCCATATAAAAGGCATTTATTTTCCAATAGTGAAAACTAACTAGAAGCAAATTCTAGTGCTATTTCGCAAAGCCAATTAAAAAGTCAGACTTCTCTTTTTTGTGATCAGATTGATATTCTAACACCTTGTATTCCCCTAATTCCACCTCTCCTTATCCTTAACTGAGCACATATAATTGGTACTAATAATATATATTATATCTTCTTGGGATACGTATTATATGAGATAAGGCACTGCGTTTTCTCTGGTGAGCAGCCCTTGGTTATGGAAAGTCTGTGGGGGAGGGAGGGATTTTGCACTGACCTCCCCTTGCCCTAGGCGAGATGATCGTTTCCTCAGGTTATACTGAGAACCTGGTTGGGTTCCTGAAAACACGAAGGTGTGGGTGAAGGCGTGGGCGTCTCCGATGCTACAGCCTGTAGGAATGTCTCACCCTTACACTGGTCCACACTCAAGCTCCTGCAATTCCTTAAAGTTGCCATTTATGAGTTTCCACTAGTTTTTGGCTCCAGCAGCTTTTGTCCTGGGTAACCACATCTTGGCTATGACTCCGGATGCATTTTAGTCCTTGTTTTGGGGTGTAATTTGGAGGTGACAGTTTGCTGTTCAACCTTAGTTTTTTGACAAATGAAGAAAAATTTTGGTATTTAGCTTATTCAGATTTTTCTTGTTTAAAGGTTGGGAGAGTCTCTTCCCAAGCACTTTGCATATTGAAGCTGAAGCCACAAGTCCAAATATCATTAGTTTTAGTTTCTAATGGTTTTTCTCTATTGTCAACAGATTTAATGATCAGTGCATATTCTTCAGGTAAACAAGAATTAAACACAAAATTAAGTCCTCTTATACCCAGAAAAAAGCTGAACTTGCCTTTTTCTTTGAAGATATCCTGTCTATTCTTTCTGCCAACATTTTAAAATACATTGTCTTTCATTTCACACCTCTGAATCAGCCATCCTAGGCTTATCTTTTTCCATTTCTAGAAACAACGATAAAACAAAAAAGTGTGACAAGTTTTGCCATTACAGACAATGTGAGAAAGCACAGGCTCAGGAACTCCTCTGTAGGCACTTCATGTCGAAACTCACGACTCTGGGTTCTTCTTTGCCACCATGTGCCAATAATGAGATGGAAGGAAGCACTAGATTTTGAAGAGAATTGACTGAAATGATTAAATAGATGGGCAGTCAAGTCTGTGGGGAAAGATGAAAAGACTTAAATTCTTTTTTTTGAAAGTGAACATTTATAAGTGGGATCTGAAGTTACAAAGCCTTAAAACAGGATACTAAATGAAAGGGTAGTGCTTTGATTCCTACCTATTTCAAGGAGAATAGAGATCTCGATTTTTAGATATTTCTATATATTATACACTTTCTCTAAAGTAGAAAATGAGACCTAATCTATTTATATCATCTGAGGAATTATGGTTGTATGAAATGTGTTAAACTCTCTTCCATCACAAATTCACTAAACTCTCCTCTCTTCAAGTCATGTTCTTCAAAAACAATGTCATGACCTTAACTAGATTTCTTCTAGTGGGAAAGGAGCACATTTGATGGGAAATGACAGGAAGTTTATCTAGCTAGTGATAATTCTCATGGCAAATTAATACATTGACCTTCTCATGAACAACTTAGCATTCTGTGAATTTGGTTAGCGTATGCCTTGCTGTTAGGGCCTAATAAACTCTTCAGTCATGGGCAGAAACAAAGACTGAGGTAATAATTGTCTAAGAAACTTAAGGACAATAACGTATGTCACCAAAGGAAATCTGAGTATATAGATAATCTAGGATTTTCAAATATAAGCTATATTATTCACTATCACCTTACATTAGTTATTGGATACCTATGAGGAGACACACTGACCTTGGTTTGTTAGCCCAATATGCAGCACAACTACCTTAGTGAAATGCAATTAGCTAAATGGATTATTAATATAACATTGCTGTGGGCACTAATTAAGATGAAAATTAATTTTATGACCTGGCATAAGAAAACATCTCATCGCATAAAATTATCATCGCTATAGAAAACTTTTTCTTTAGAAGCCCATATCTTTAAAAGGATGGGAATAAACCACCTTATAAAAATTGTTTCTCACAGTCATCTAGTTACTCATGAATATACATTGTTTTATGGAACTTTGTATGACAATGTCAGGGTTAAAGTTGTAAAGTAAATATTTAGAATTCAACCTCTTTAAGTGGAGAGCTAGCTGAATTATATAGTACAATAAAGCACCGAACTATTATTATTTGCAGTTAAGTTTTAAAAGAAAAACTGCATGTGTAAGAGTTCTACACAGATTCTTTAAAACTGTCCATTTCTAAGTGAATATAAAGTAAGCTAATATGGAAGAAACGCTTCGATTATAGAGAATGAGGTCACTTATTAAATATTAGGTGAATTCTCCCTCTGAGTTGTATAATAGAGAAACAAAAACAGTCATACATGAAAAACCTGTGCTTATTTTATACTGAGAGTACAGAGGTCCCTTCCTTCCACGGGACTGTAATCCACAAATCATTTCTTTCACCGCAAAGTGATCAGTGACGAAATAGAGTCATGAACGTGATGATAATTAATACAGGGCAAATGCTACATCTTCAAAGGTTATACTAAGTATTTGTCAGATGTTAGGCAAGATGTATGAATTATCAGATTCATTGCTATTGTTTTAACTCAGCCACACATACCAGACATTGCTCCTCTGCTTGTTTTGCAAATTCTACACATAGGATTTTTAATTCCTCTTTTGGGGAGCCAGAAGTACTGTGTATCATTTTCATGTCCAAGTGCATTTCCACATTCAAGATCACCAGCATACATTCCATTTAATGTGACAGAGATATAATGTGACAGAACTATTTAATGTGGTATAACAAAAGCATAATTAATATGGAATAAGAAACAGGATATCACTATTTAATCTGCCATATATCATGGCTTTATGAATGTGGGCAAGTTATTGAAACTCCCTGAAACTCTTATTACTGAAGTTTACAGTAAGGCTTAGAATACATGCTCATTGGCTATTATATGAAAGAGCTTTAGAAACATTAAATGTGCTTGAAATGTACAACATGAATTAAAACTTGGAATAATTTTATGTGAACATTGCTCTTACTAAACAAATGAAGTTTTTTTCTTGTGCTGCAATTCATCAGAAATAGTCCTTAAATGCTTTAAAATGCATTTGAAAAAAACTTTTCTTTAATAGGACTCTATTATTTAAATTTGAAATTTCTTCCTATAAGAATGCTTGAGTAATTTAAATGGGTTTCCTTTCATATACTGTGACAGGTTGAAAATTGCTGTATTGATCCGTAGGCGTTTTATATCTTCTATAAGCTATTAGATTAGGCAGTGCGTACATATAAATCTTGAGAGTATTTTAAAGAGGAACGCAGAAACCTCTTTTGTATGTTTACTACTAGGATTGTGTAGTTGATTAATTAGGTCTTCAGTATATGAGCTTATTTTATTTATATGCTCCGTTCTTGAAATAGTAGCTATGGTGAATTTTTTTCTCTTATGCAGATCAAATCATGTGTATAAAACAGTGGTGCAGAGAGGAAAAGCAACAATATTCCAGCTCAATGGTTTTCAATTAATCAGCCCAGGAGGAGGTGGTATGAATAGGAAATTCATAGGTTCAAAGAATATCTGATGAGTTTTGACAGAAGACCTATTATCTACTAAATATTTTTAGCACCTAACTCAGATACCATGAAAGCAATTACTTATCATCTAAATCAAATATCATGGACTTTATTAACAATAAGTAGAGTAAATTTCTGCGATACGTTAACATTTCATAATGTTTTTGCTATATGATTTATGACACAGGTGACAACACAACTTCAGTACAGTTTTTCATCATAGATGGTGAACTCTAAGGTCCAATAGCACTATGGGTTCAATAGTAATTTTACTCAACTTAAGTTTTATTAAACGTAATGTCATATGCTACGACCCACCATTACATTTTTAATTGTACTCTTAGCCAGTTGAGAAATTGCAAACATTTCCTAGAACCCAGTGCACAAAACCAAGCCACAGAATAACTCTTTATCGGTCACACATGGTAAGATGTCTCTCGAGCATCTTATAACAAAGTTATCAAAAGTATAGAAACCCTAAAGCTAAAATAGAGAGTTTAAATATGTTTTACCCTACCAATGAACAAGTCTTGATAAATACCTAATAGTGGCAAGAACTTGGTGGGAATACATTTGTGTTTCCTGAGAACTAACTCTCTGATAAAGGACCTATAACAGATTTGTTTGTATTTTTCATTTTTAAAGAAATGCACATATGCATGCATTTTGAAGATAAGTTTATTCATCCTAAAAAGATTGGTATACAGCCCAAGATGAGGTGGAGTGAGGTTTTCTGTTTCTGGGAAGGCTCAGGCTCAGTTTTGTGGAGAGGAGAAGCTTTGCTCAGCATCGGTGTGCTCTAGAAAATTCCACAGCACCCTTTTTCTTCTGAGGGTTTCAGATATACAGAAAAAAGATAGTAGCATTTTGACCTCTTAAAAGATGACTGTATTAGGTATAATTTTTATCACTCATCACTGGTTGTGCCCAATTGTTTCACTCGTAATTCTACCAATCAATCAAATGAATCCTAAGTCCAAACCAATGCTTATATCATAACAACCAAATGCTATGAATTTAGTTAGATTTTAACTAATTTTATCAGTAGTCTGGTAATTCTCTTATGCATATTGAACATGGGGAAACTGGTCTTAGATTATCTGGGTATTTTGATCTCCTCAAGTAAAAATTTCAGCATAAATTGTGGTAAAAATGATGTAAAATTATACCTGAAAATGACCATAAACTCGTAATTTAAACTGATTCCTTAAGAAAGGATGACGGAGATTTTGGAGTCAAGATTCCAAAGTTTGATTCTAGCTTGGCCGTTTCTTAATGTGTCCTTGGATAAGTGAAAATATGTAGCTTCATTTTCCTGATATAAAATGAGTAGGTATAATAATACAGCTGCAAAGGGTTGTTATGATAACCTATATAACACATTTTGCTTAGTGTTTAGCACACAGAAAATGTCAAGCAAATATTTTTTCTATTCCATAATTTTCTCTCTTAAAACCCTAAAAAGCCCTCTCTTATAGTCGACAGAGAATGTTGTATATGAAAACGATCACATAGCCCTAAAATCTCAGTAATCAAAGTAACTTGAAATGAATTAATTGCCTCATACATGCAAAGTTTCCATATAAAGATGAAATATTCATCAGAATTTTGAAATAAGAAATGCATTCCCCTTATAAACGAACACTGACCATATACTTAGTGGTCCACATTTCTAGCAAGCTAAGAACTTATGTTACACAAATAACTTTAATGTGACTTAAGTGCCTTTTGACATTTGAATGTTTGGAGGCTCATACTATAGTTGATTGTCCCTAACCTTTCACCTTATGATTGGTTTGTACTAGAGGATATTTTCAGAAAAATTTTGGCAGACATATGTGGATGCCGTCAGAAATTTAGTTGTCCTGGGTCCCTGAATGACTACATAGAGGAGGCAGTGCTCTGTTTTGTTCAATCCCTCAGTATTATTAGATGAGTTAGAAACTAACCACAATTGGGTTAAGCCACTAATATGTTATAGCTCACTTATTATAGCAACTAGCTGTACCCTAACACATACAATCCTAAAAAACAGGAGAACAAACAAGACGAATATATGAGCATATATGTAAAAGGATATCATCATTGTAGCTGGTTGGTGGCAAAGGGCTGGACATAAGATCATATCCTCTGATAATTACATAATATCAATGTCATGGAATAGTGTGTTAAACATAATGAGATAAAAGATCTAGAGGATAGACATGCTATATTTTAATTAAAAATAGAATATGTGCATGTAGATGTTGGTGCATGTTTATATGAGTAAGGTGAATTATTAATAAAGACTACTGCAGGGCATCGAGGGGGGATAATTGACTTGATACACTGAATATTTTATTAAAAATTATAACAAAAAAAAAACGAATTTTCAGTGGCTCATCAATATTTGTGTTCTTTCGTTCTCTTATTTAGTTTCATGGGACTTCATTTTTCTGCAGCAGATTCTTTTATAGGTGTATAGCCTTGGGAATGACAGCCAGGGGGAAAAACAAGTAATGTGGACATGTTCTGTTTCTATTCATGTGTGTATTGGCTGCAGGTAGTTTTTCTAGGATTTATATTTGGCAGAATTACAAATTTTCTGATTAAATGTTTAAACCCACGTTATCATAAGATCGGAACCCAAATTATATAGTTTAAATTTCTGTCAGTGAAGAAACAATACATCTGGATATTGGTGGCTTTTCTTATATTAAAGAAAAATAATTAAATGATAATAATATCTTCTCTTCATTGCATAAACTGCATGTACCAGTAAAATTGTAATTTTATAGTTAGCTGAACATATATAATATACAATAAACCATGTTATGAATAATAGAATTCTAAATTAATACTTTTATTTATGCCTTGTAGCAATGAGAAGTACATTTATTTCCATAAAATAAGTCAGCCATTAAAAAAATAAGGCTATATTTAACTACTTTACAATATATATTTGTACATTTTAACAGATAGTAAAACAATGTTTTGATTTAAAATGTGCAAGTGGTATCTTCTCTCTTCAAATGCAAATCTTGCCTTTTTCTTTTATTGGCTTACATATGTATTTGTTTCCATATTACTATATCTACATAAAGTAGAAATTTGAGATAGGGTCACTTTTTCATAGGAGCTGTTAAACTCTTAAGGTGTTTAGTTTGAATCTGGATTTTTCAAGAAAGCACATGCAATTTGAATATTCTATATTCATACACTCTTTTTTGTTTTGTCTGCCTTTACCTTAGAAAGATTTGCTTTTTTTTATGGAGACTGGATTTGTCTTGGAGGATGCGAGGTAGAGACTCCAGAAATGGCCTAATATTGTTGTCCAGAGAATCAGAAGATGGGCCGTTATTATCTCATATCACTAGTACTGTGTTCAAACTTAATAATTAGAATATCTGTTAGGTAGGACACATCATTGTGGTGCGTGTGTGTGTGTGTATTTAAACAATCGCAGGAGCCTGCAGCAGATGAAAAGCAGGAATTTCATTCCTTTTTTTTTCTCCTTACGTACTAAGTTGAAAGCCAGAATAGTAATAGAGAACAAACACAAACAAACCGATGTTTCAGTGTTATTTAAAACATATGTACCTCTTGTCTCTTAAATGCCATTGAGGTTGTAATTTCATAAGAGATAAATACAAATTTAGCACACATTTTGTCTGCCAAACTTAAAATGATTTTAGAGAAACCTAAAATTCAGAAGAAACTGAAAAGCCCTACTGGAAAGAAAACAAAAAAAAACTCACTGCAGAGAAGGTTGTTTGGACTTATAAGGAAGACTCACCAACTGAGTTTACACACTGGAAAGAAGTAATGACTCAGGAAGCAACATTAACCTGTACTTGAACCCATCCTTCTGCACACACATACACAACCTCAGAGGGTTCCTCTTATAACATCCAGTGAGCTACCGGGGCAGCAATTAGTTTGGGAAATGCAAAAACTCAAAAATGTGGGAGAGAAAGTATTTTCTTAAAAACAAGAAGAAGCTAAGCCATGATGATGTGAAGGCTGGGAAATTAGGCCCATATGGTTCATGAATAGAACCTAGAGCACATGGTAGAGGTATAGACCTCCTATGAGAATGGAAACCCTGGTGGTCTGTGGTCTGGAGTGGACCACAGAGGGAGAATGTTCACTAGCTTACATCGGGTCCTGTGTGCCTGCAGAGAAAGAGTAGCATTGCCAAGGTCAACGCTGACAATGGCAACTTGAGCGAGAACAGCATACGGCAAGGGTACGGTAATTTTATGAGACCCCAGTCCCCAGTTCTCATCGATCCTCCAAGACTCTCAGAAAAAGAAGATGGAGAGAGGGCTGAGATCCTGCATAGACTTAGGCTGACCAGATCATTTACTGTCTGGTCTGGCACACGAGCAGGGTGAAAGACGGCACTAATGACTGCATCGGGAAGCTGGACCTCTTCTGAGCACACCGTGGTGTTTAGGTCGCAGTGATGGAGAGGAGGGTCTTTTGGTCCAGCAGACTTGGTTCTGAGTTGTTAGAGTGACTACTCAACATAATGAGGCTATGGCATGTTAGAAAGTAAATATGACTAGGGAATCGAAGTTCTTTATAGTAATGACAACATGGGACATAATAAATGACTAGTAAATACTTAAAGTCTAGGAATACACCAAGCTCTCTAGAAATTATTTGTTCTATGAAGATTTACACTGTTTTCCTTTTTTAAATTTTATTATTCTTTAAAGCAAAGGGTCTTGCCTAGTGGCAGTTACGAAGGCCGGTATCAAGCCTAGGTTGTGGGAGGTGAGTGTTAACAGATGTTCAGTACCTGTAACCTCAGGTATTTTTATTTCCTTTTTTAAAATGGGCTGTTATAGCCAAACTGCCTTTTTTTTTTTTTAATCACTGAGTATGTTGGAGTGATCTAATCATTCAGCTGTGTTAAGAAAAAATGGAAATTGCTGTTTTAAGATGAAACCAATTGAGACTTTAGAGTGTTTAAAAACTGGAATAATGCCAAGTAGCTCAATTATTAAATGTTTTTATTAATTAAAATTAATTATCTTTTATTAAGTTCAGGTGGAGATATAAACACAAAACAGCAGATTAATAGCGGTGAAAATGGGTATCACTATTAAGAATCTTATCAGTTGTGATCCTAAAACACAAAACAGACATGGCTTTATGACAAAACATTAGGTTTTCTCAGCCATGAAACTAACACTTTACCAATGAAACTACAAAATTATCTGTAGTGGAAAATAAAAATCATTGAAACCACTAGTTCTGATTATTTAGAGAATGTACCAGCTAATGAATGGCTGTTTTGACTGAAGGTAAATTATGGTTTCTAGTGCATCATATTAGTTTGAGAAAGCAAGCAATATATTTTATATTTTTAAGAGAAACATCTCTAAATGTCAAATCAAGTATTGCGAATGTATTTTCTTTTCTAAATTTCTAAAGGCCTTTTGTTTCAAAACCAGATTTTCTCTTAAGTCAAACAATAATTTATGGCTTACTTCTATTTAATTAGCTTAGAACTTGATTGTCTCCATTGAAATGAAAGGAAACAAGCTATTAATTATAGGCTTAGACCCAAACTGATGGGAACATCAATACTTTTACTGCAGTTTTCTCAATAAATCCCAGATCATAAAGCCTTACATATGCATTCTGCAGGTAGGACAAGTTTTATGTCCATTAACATCGAGACAACACATTGATTGGCTGCTATGACATTATTAAAATGAACTGATGAGACAGCTCCAGGAGAAAAAAAAAATGTTCCAATAAAGTTGGTGTTCCACTACATCAATTCAGCCTTTCTTAAATTAGTACATATAATTTTTGAGCCATTGCTATTTATATTAAAGCAACATATTTTGACTTTAAAACTTCAATATTACAAATTACAATACAGACATTGAATTACTTCCATATGGGCGTTGAAAACTTAGCAATCAACATCTCTACAATTTATTTTATCAGCCGTAGATGATTGCCAATAAAATTGTAATAATTTATTTTAGAATGTGTTTATTGTGAGATTAATCAGTACCAGAAACTCTTCTTTGGTACACAAGAGAGAGAAATAATTGCTAGACACCAGATGCCCAAGCGGCAAATTCGACATGTGACATGAGAGATGCACTGTTGACTCCTAGTGTTGGAGAGAAGTCAAGAGTTCATAGGTGTGTACACAAGTCAGCAGGTACATTGGCTGGTGGTAGCTTTGAAACATGCTCATCTGAGGGCTTCTGTTTTCTTGATTAATTACAAGAAAAGTTCATACTTGATAGTTTATTAGTCAAGTAATGCTTGAAGTTCCTGGTTTTGAATTTAACATGGATTCAGTCAATACAGTTATGTGATTTTGCCCCACCAAATACTTCAGCATGGCTACAGACACAGAATGAGCAGTTTCATTTAGCAAGATTTGGTCTCCCAGATAAATATGAAAAAGAAAAATGGGAAAGAGAATTGATTGTATGTTCAGGGGTGTAAGTAGAATGATAGGCCATAAGATCAAATTTGGGTATAGAGAGATAGGAAGATATGAAAGTACTGAGTAATAGTAGGTAAGATAGAATCCATGCAGTATTTTGGGGGGACTGGACTAGTAATTGTCGGAATGGTGATATAAAGGAGTGAGCTGGAGAGAAAGGTGTGAATTGTTTTAGAGTAGAACATTGTAACTTAACATTATAGAAAAGTTGCAAATGACATTACTAATAACAGTTTCGTGGGTCATGGCTACCATTTTGGAATGGGATAGAATAGAAAATTTATTACATTGGACACAGCGAAAGTGTTCCCACACATTTTTCACATATGTGTGCCTGTGAGAGTGTTCATATCGACATGCATATCCTGGTCCTGATGTCATCTTATGTGGGGTGTAGTAACAAAATTAAAAGCATTTCTAGGTATAACAATGAAATATCAGATGTAGGTTGGAGGAGACAAAAGGAAGAGAGATACCTGATTAGTAGAAAAATGATCAACCCATTATTTTTTATTTCAGACTTCTAATCATGGTCAGTAAGACTATGCAATGTTTATTTTATTATTTTAAAGCAAAAACATTTATTCTTATTTTTTTCTATTGTGTCTTTACTATAATTTGACATCTGTACTTATTATCTCTATTTTTGCGGGGCATGTGAACCTGTCATTTATTCGTTTTCTAATATCATAGTTTAGATGCTTTTTAAAATTTCCAGCTTGTTTTCTAGTATAAAGATTTGAGACTGTAATACTCAGAAATACAACCTTTATTAAATATATATTGATCAAACCATGTTATGAGTTATTTTTTAATTTCCATAATATTTTCTTTGATACATGAATTACCTAGAACTCTATGGTGATGTTTGATTAATAATTTTTATTTATTGTCATTGCATAGTGTTCTGAGAATATTTTTTTGTGTGTGATAACAAGTATCTGATATTTGGAGACAAGCTTTATGCCTTTGTACATTTTCTATGCACTTAAGACTATAGATTCTGCAATTTTTAAATTCAAGAATCTATATGTCTATCAATACTTTTCCAAATGACCTATTGATAAATTATATGGAAGTCTCCTACTATTCTGTTATATTACTTATTTTTCCTTTAGTGCTCTCAATTTTTACTTAATATAATTCAAAGCTACCTTATTAGATGCATTCCAGGAAGGCTTAAAATTTCTCCTGATAAATTGTAATATAATTTAATCTTATTTCTAAAACCATTCTTCTACGTTATAGTTTATAACTTCTGATGAATATAGCTCTCCTAGCTTTGTTTGGATATTATTTGCCTAATATATCTTTTTTACTTTAAAAGTTTTCTTTATTTTTATAATTTATGAACTCACTTATTATGTTGCTGAAAATATAATGGAAAAAAACATTCTGATAATTTTTGTTTGATATTGGCCTTTTCCTCACAGAAAGCCAGCTTTTAGTGTTTTATCATTGCACATTGCTACTGGCTCTAATTTCTCCTCAATATATTAGATTTTGGGGGATGAAGGTGGTACTTGTTGAATTTTTAAATGGTTATTTACATTATTTTTAACGAATTCTTATTGTATCATGATCTAAATATGTCACTATGATATCAGTATAAGTATATAAAAGCTCAAAAATATACTTTCTTCAGTATCTTCTCTCTTTAAAGTGCATGTGGGCATTCCAAATATTTTATCCCATCATATTGCCAAGTAGAGAAATATCTCCTTTTCTGCCTCTCACTGTGGGAGCTAAGAAAAGGTATTTGCACCTCCATTGTCTCATCTTTAAAGTGATACAATTATGAAAACAATACTTACCTCAGAGGGATGTCACAGTTATTAACGAGTTGTTACATGCAAACTGCTTATTGTAAGAGAGTACCCATGCCCTGCCCTGTGTGTGTTTCATCCAAACTCAAAGATACCGTGGAGGTGGTGGCCTTGTCTGTGGTCTTGGGACACATGCTCGATAGCTGTAGTTATTTCTGTGTCTAGTGATGCTGCACACATCTGCATGGTTGTCAGTGTTTGGGAAGGCATAGCTCCTCTCCAGGCCATGACTTGGAACATACTTGTAGCTGTTCTTCAAGAAAGTGCATGCCTTTCCTCAGCCTCCACTCTTGTTCCCTGAGGTGCAGCACAGGTGTGTGTGTTGGGGGGGTCCTATTGGCAGACTCTTTTGACTTTGGCTGGTCCAGAACAATTTTCAGTTCAGCGACTAAAACAGGCCACCCTGCTGTTCTAACAAACTTTTTTATGTTGCTAACAGGTTTTTACTGTTAAATACTTCCTCACATCCCGAGTACCTGAGGGGTTTTCATTTAAGTTCTTCATGTTTATTCATGCACTGGCTCTAGTAAGCATAAGCTCCTCTTCTTTATCCTCTCAATGATTCGCTTTATATTTAACCTAAAGGATGGATGCTCTGTGATTTTATGGGATTGATAGAATTAAACTACCTCCCACGAAGCCCCACAGGTATAAGAGATAAAAGATACACGTAGAGAATATATCTCAAGAGGATATGTTGTTATGTCCTATGGAAATTAAGAGAGATAACCAGACTAACTGGGATTAAAATGGCAACTGCCATTGTGATAGATAAGTACCAAAAATGCATTGCCAGAAAAAAATACAAAGACGATGAAAGAAGCATATTGATATAATAAAAAGAAACGATGAAATTCTAAGCACATTGGCAAAATTAAATATCACCCAGTATGTAGAAATTCTCTTTACAGCAGCATTTTTTAAAAATATGCTAACATGCATATTGCACATAGTGGTACACTTAAACAATAATTACACTTAATTTCACTACATTGATATTAGTCATTCAACTCTGGAGAAATAGAAGAGATTTCAAGAATATAAAAATCTCAATTCAAATAAGCTTTAAGTGTCAACTCAGTGCATACCTATAGTATTGGCAATTATAAACATGTAGAATAGTGTATTTACTTTATGTGGATTTGCTTTCTACATATCTAACTCAGACTACTTACATGTTGTGTTCATAGGCATCTCTGGACCTTGGTTTCTCATATGAACGATGGGCCTAAATCAAGCAGTCGTAAGTGTCTGAATTTACTACGAATTACGAAGCAATGCCCAAGAGGTCTAGCTTCATAAATGTAATTAAGCATTTCCAATACTTTATAATATACATTTTGGGAAACGATGTTGCCCCATGAATATTTTCACATTTCTGCACAACCGGGCTTATTGTTCAAAATAAATGATTAGATAATTAGAGAGCAAACATGCCATGGAAGCAAGAAATAGTGAATTGCTCCAGAGAGCTCGAAAGTATTATCTTCCCTACCCTAAACTACCTAGCGACATTCCTTCTCCAGAGGATTTATTTATATTTCAGAGCCAAGGTCTCTTTCTTTCTGATAAGAAGGAGGGACAGATGTAACAGTTTTTCTCAATACGCATTGAATATTATAATTTTGGAATTCCTCTCCGTGGTGCGACCTCAGTGCACGTTCAGGGTAACATTGGGCTTTATCATTATCACCCCATAACGATTGGGGTTCAAGGAACTGGCAGTGAGATGTTCTGTGAGTGCTAATCTGTTTTGTTTTGTTTTGTTTTGTTTTTGTCTAGAGACATATACTCTCTCAGGATAAATATAGATATAAAAAAGTTAGCAAGATAAGTAAAAATTATCTCTTTAGTGACCTTTCTTAGCTGAAAATGCATTTAGTTTCTACAGAAAATTCTTGAGCATCTGTACGTGCCAGGCATTGTGCTAAGTTTTTTCACATCACTATCTTCATTAATCTGATGTCTTAATTTTAGTGCACGTGCTCTAAAATTCATTGTCATAATTTAAATAATGCAGTAAAATTTATACTAATTTACACCACTGAAGAATAAATTTTGGAGATCGTAAGGATGCTTATCACAAAAAACTTATGTTTAAAATGTATTATTTATACCTGTCTGTACCCACTTCTAAATCCTCTGCCTTCCACTAACACACCGGAGGTTTTGTTCTCGCTTTTTATCTACAACAAAACCTAAACTCCATTAGCATGCCAGAAACATCTTAGCTAAGAAATGCCATGGGCTCATAGACTACACCGCCAGCATAGGAAAGAGTCGGCAGGTCCGTGAAAAACAGACCTGTTAATATTCAGACTAGTGGACTTCACTAAAAATTTAATTTTGAATGCATTATTAGGTTGAAGCCCTAACAATATTCACATAACCATATTTGTGTTATTTGAAAATTTCAGTGGGGCTTGTTTTCCATAAGTTAAGAATGCTTTAGTTACTAGAAATAAACATTTTTATGAAAAAATAATTTAAGACATGATCTCCCCAGCTCTCTAAATTCGAAGAGTTTGGCTGAGCTAAGCTATTGATGATTTGATGTCTAGAGCAAATACATTTGCTAGTTTGACCCTCCTCTATTTTAAGAAAAAAACATAAATCACAAGCAATGAAAATATCGTTCAGTGCCCAATGGCAGTCAGTAGAAAGAATACAAATTAAATATAAAATTCTTAGGCATTAATTTTTTCCTGATCATTTATCATATTGAAAATAAAAAAGCGAGGAATTTAAGATCACACACAAAAAGAAGCCTACATATCCATAACCCTCTCCATTGTAACAGTAGTTTATAACCTAGGTGCAGTGTGCTATCCACTTGTAAAAGCAACCATAAATCATAAAATATATTTTCATATAAAATTAGATAATTTACAATCAATAATAGAACAATCCATTTCTCTAGATAATTTACATTCACCATCTTTATAAAATAAAAGTTCAGAAAAATTATCCTTGTCAAAGTTTTTTTTTTTTCTTCCACCCTGGTGACTTGCTAACAACTAACATTGTTATTTTCCTTCATCTAATTTAATAAGGGACATTAATCATCCATTAGTTGGTTCTTTAGCTTAATGTTATTTGCTCTAGTCCACAAATAAGACAGCTATGGCTTGAAGTTGTTAGCATTGGAATTCTATTAGGGTATAGCATTTATCTTGTCCCTTCATATTAGTTCAGTTAATTGCATTTGATTTTTTATTATTCTATTTAATGAAAAATATACACTGTTATATGTAGGGCCAGCCCTAGGCAAAATAGTTAAGCAAATTAATGTGCATCTTCAGTTTCTCCCTGTTCATTGCTTTTCTCTAATATTTAGGAAGAATCTCACATAAAAGTTAATAAATGAAATGATTAATTAGAATGTCAGCTTTCAAGCATCATTGCAAGTCAACAGTCTGCCAGTTTGGGAGAGCTGAACCTTCCCTAAGACTGTTGTCTGTACAATGATGGAACACAAATGTATAATAACCTAAATGAACTAAATTTGTTAATCTGATTCAAGACGAAATCTAATGCACAATATCAATATATGAGAAGGGAAAGTTAATGGAAGAAATCAGTGGTTTCTATCATAAATCAGGTAGCCAAGCAGATTGCATGAGAGAATGAGTTCCCCATTAGTGACAATAAGGTAGAAAATGAACCATGAACAGCCTTTCTAGGAGAGCGTTAAGTCAATTTTGTGTTGTCACAAAGAAAAGAATTTTCGAAGGCTAAAAATAATGCAAATGTAGGAACTATGGGGGTAATCAAGGATCAAGGCAGCTTTTACCAGAGATTTTCAACGGATGGACAGACAGACAGAGAATCTCTATATAGTATCTCTTTTATACGGGCACTAATTCTATTCACAAGAGCTTCAACCTCGTGATCTAACTGGAGGAAGTAAAGCATCCCAAAGACCCTATGTCCAAGTACTGTGGTGTTGGGTCTTAGGCTTCAAGATATACATTTTAGGGGCCATGGACACTCAGTCCACAGCCCCCAGAAAACTGAATTCTGAGTACTGCATGAATTACAGAGGGTAGAAAACAAAGGCCAGGATCTGCACACAGTGGGGAGTCTAAGAGTAGGTGCCCACATAAGAAAAAAAAATTAACTTCTTTGCCTTGTTTTGCTGTTTAAGATATTGCTTCATGATAGCTTATTTATACTAAAGGACACCAGAGATCGGATTTTCCTGTTTTACAGTAAAGATGGCTAACTGGACTGTCTGCAGGACTCCCCGTTATCTCTGGCTTTCTGTTACTAGATGTATGGAATCATATTTGAGCTACATTTTTCTTTTAGAGAATATTTCGATATACCAGCTACTCTCTAGCAGTCCATCTTAATGGATTTCCTAGTCTCCTAGGGAAACCACAAAATTGTCAAGTCCACATTTGTTTCCTTTTTGACAATATTATCTTCAAACGCACTTCACTTTCCCCCTTGGAAATGTATTTCTGTGTGCTGAGCTGTCTGTCAGTCTCTTTTCTCAGATTAAAAAGCTGGTGGGAATTCTTTCACTCTGAGTTTGTTTCTTTATATTGACTATTGTTTTATTTGTTGCTTTCTACTGAGTAAAGTTTGTGATTCTCAAAATGTGAGGGATAGAAATGCATTTCGATGCCGTCTTAATTTGTTGTAAGAGCAGTTTTCGCTCTTCAGACTGCAATGAAATTTAGCCGTTGAGTGTCATGTAATTTTATGCAGTAGATTTTGCAGTTCATCTGGTTACTGATTGCTTTTCTAGTCGACACGACGCATATACTTTTATGTGTGTGTTAACAATTAAATATTACTATTATTTACATGTATCATAGAATTCATCTTAAAAAATTAGTTATGTTGATTTTTATTTTGGGTAGGATTTTATTATTTTAAAAATTTAGTTCATTTTAGCGTAGTACATTGTAGTGTTCAAATTAGAATAAGTAAATGAAAATTAAGGTAGAGGGTAAATTTTAATTTTATTTTTATTTGACTATTTTCAGAGCCACCTTGCATTTTCTGGTGCTGTTTTTCTCAACCTTTTTTCCCCTCTGTGGCTAAAAGAAGCAATGTTTTCAGACACATTTTTTCTCATCACACCCCCCAGCCCTGCTCAGCAATGCCGTTTATGTTGTATGTGTATCGTGCCTTTTAGCAGACCACAGACCTCTGTAATGCCAAAGATTTTTACGCCATTCCCAAACCAGTTATCACTTGCTTGTGTTTGATACTAACCCTGTTGCAAAACATTCCTGAGACAAAAGGAGCCTAGTATTTATCCTAGAATTGTCCCTACAAAAGCCCTTTCGGGATTTTGACTTTTTATGTGTCAGACCTTTCCGCTAATTTTCTTCCTTGCAAACTGTCATGTTCTTACAGTTCTCATAAGGAAAGTTTCCCATGACAACCAAATATTCACAGTAAAAAAAAAAAAAATTAACCCTATTCCACAATAAGCCAAAGATGTCAAATTTTAAAAAAATAATCAACTGAAGATACAATATAACTGAAAGTCACAGTTGATACATATGCTTAATATAGACACCTGTGAATAAAGAAGCACAGACAGAAACATGAACACAGATATGCTGCTTCATAATTTTAGAAAATTTGGATTATATTATTTATAAATATATTTTATCCTATTTTGTATGTCCTTTACAAATCTTTCTGTTAATGTCAAATTTTTCATGTATGAATTTGTAATAGTAATTTGTAAGGCTAGTAATGCTTACTCTGTAATATAGGTTTCTAGTCATATTTCCCAAATTCATTTGTAAAATTTGACAGCGTGGAGAAGTGTGGGTTTCCTTTCACTTAAATATAATTAAGATAATCAATCTATTTCTCTGGAACTACTTGTTATTCATTATTATATTTTTGCTCTTCCAGTTCTAAATCTGGTAATTATTTATCTATATTCTCATGGCCTAATTTTGCATCTTTGAATATTTAAGGTAGCCGAAAATTATTTGGGTTTCAGATGTGGTGACGGGAGTGTCTAATTCTGTGGTCTGTGGTTTTGGGGACAATGATGGCAGGATAAGCGGGACAAAATTCCTTCTGCTATCCTGCAGGATTCCACTATTTTCAAAATTGTCTAGGGCCAGTTAACCTGACAAAAGTCTATTTATCAAGACTTATTCTACTGCACATCTCTTTGTGTGCATTCATTCATAAAGCTATTCATTTATTTGCTATTTATTTATTCATCAAATAGTTATCAACTACCTGTTGTGACTATCAAGTGCCATATGTCGCGGAAGTACAAGCTGAGTTAAATGTGGTGCCGTCAGTGTATAGACCTTAGGTAGGGGTTAGAGATGAGAACAGATAATAATACAATCTTATACTGATTTTTTAATTATTCTATACAGTACATAGGCTAAGGAGTATTAAAATCCATAATTCATACATTTTATATAGAAATTTCAATTATGCCTTTTTATGATAATAAAACATTACTTAAATATTTATAGGGCGATATTTTCTATATGTTCAGGGATGTTAAAGAACCTATTAATTGTGATTGTCAAAATATCAATACGCGTCTTTGAGGTTGTTTTAGATTATTTCCTACCTGTAGAAATGTCCTTTAAGTATTATCTGATCTCAATATTATGTGCACATGTCCTTAAATCTACTGTCATGAGAATTGGATTGAAGTCAATTCATTATTCAGAAAACCAGTCTATTTAATTTTAGTCATATTTCTTCCAGTTTTCAGATACTCTTTATTTTGTTTTGCTAAGAATTCATAATATTACATCTTGTTACCCGTAAGAGTTATTTAATTTTGAAAAAAAAGACTTTTTTTTTTAAACAGGAATTTATTTGGGCATATGCATTTATGAAACAGGCCATATCTATATTCACTCTGCGCAAAAACTTACATTTTGGTAATCAAACTATAAATAAATAAAAAGTAAAATCAAACCACATGTTAACTCAAGGATAAATACAACTCACTCACTTTCCATTTCCAGTGTCGCTTTTCTCTGCCATATTTGAGTGCCAAAATATACCATTTAGACCAAACCTTAAACCAGGTACAACAGTTGGCAGCTAGGAAAAGTTTATTATTAAAATAATAGTGGAAAGTCCTTCTGGTTTACTAATGCACTATGTGTTACAAAGTAGAAATTACTGTAATTTTTCTTATTACTTCAACTCTCATTTCCAGAAAGAGAAAACAAAAGTATTTGTGCAGATATTCAGCTGCCGTAATAGTGGGGAAGGGCTGTATGGTACCTCACAGAAAGAGAGATTTTTCTGACCTTTGCTCTGTATGAGTCGTCCTCATCTCCTGGCTCATCACCTCTCTGTGCTTTTACACTTCTGATGACGAAAGTCTCCCTGAGTTTTGCAGAGGATTGCATGGCGGGAGAAAGAAAAAGTAAATGCTTCCCTTGATTCCATGGAGATAAAATGCCATTCAGACAATCTTACAGGGCACTTTGCGTCATATTTATTGCTGCATACACTCAGACAATCTGGAAAGATTGCAGAAGAAGCTGATAACAGGAGTATAACAGGGCGGGTCGTCTTACAGGTTATTTTATTTAACAAAGGGAGTTGAAAGGTGTCGGGGATAATAGGAGAAAAAGCCTGGTATGAGGGAACAAGGAAGACAGGGAAGAAAAGAGAAGGGAAGAGGAGGAAAGAGAACAGAGAGAAGGGGAAGAGAATGAAGTGGGGATTTAGAATGCTTCCGGAAGTTCTTCCAAGCCTGTGACCCAGAGCCATTATCCCAGACATGCACCTTCCCCTTGTAGAAGCAAGGAAGTATGTGTGTTGAGCAAAGAGGCAAATAAAGGCTTTTAGAACCGTGTCTCGGATGTATCTCTGTAGATACTTTAATGACATTAATAACTTTTGATGAGACACAGTAAAAGACACGACGGCTGGAATTGCATCATTAAATGCTTGGCGGGTTCAAAGGCCAGTCCCGTGATTGCGGGGCATCAACTCAGCAGCAGCACAGGAAGACCATCTCCACCGTGCTGAAACATTCATTTCGATTAGCGTCATTAAAATAATAATGAATGTGTCAAGGACGTCGGTGGTTGTAACGTTGTCCCTCTAACGGTCACTTCTGGATTTTAGCGAGTTCGGCCTGTCCGCAGCTTTTGATGAAATCGGCCACTGTCTTCCTCGTGGAAGGCTCTTCTTTTGGTTTCTGTGACAGTTCTCACCGCCTCTAGTTTCCTTTCCTGGATCCAGTTCCTCTTCACGCCACCATGTGTTAGAGCAGCCAGAACGCTTCCTCGGTTCTAGGTTCTTTCTAAGCAGAGCGACAAAACGATTTCATCTTATCCCTTCTATTTCGATAGAGGATATGCTGGCAATACCCATGAATAGCCAGGTAATGATCGCTGTAAGAGTTATTAAAAGGATAAGGATTTTCTTCACTGGACTTTTCCACAACTAAGTATAAGTTAAATAAAAAAAATTCTAAAGTACTATAAAATGTCAAAAAAATGTCCATTCATTCCTTATGTAAAAAGGTAAAGGTATTTTTCTCTTGCATATCGACAATATGAGTTAACTCCCCTGTCCTACGAGCTCTTCCCAAATTTCCAGGTTCTCTGTTCTATTTTATTCATCCATACGATAATTTTGAATTCAGCAGTCCATTTATTCTCTTACAAGCCTGCTTCTTAAGTAATGTTTCTTAAGATATTAAGTCGTTGGAATATTTCGGCATCACTCCGTAACTATTATCCATACCTCACACTCCACATATTAAATAAATCAACGTGATGCCACTGTACATTCGCAACTAGACCAGGGCAGTGGAGTGACCAGGTATCCCCCTGATGTCAGAGTTGTCTATAAATCAGGAAACCTACTTTGCTTATTGTTTTTAATGTTTTAAAAATCACTCATGAATTAGCTAAAATAATTTTATTATTCGAATGGAAATTTCTTGCGTTGTACCAAAGAATTCATAACAAGGCGATACTTTATAGCTACTAAGCCACTACCACAAGGTATATATTTTTAAAAAATTAAAAGTAGAATCATGTTTAGTAACAGTAGAACCCTAACCAAATAGGAGCAATGCGTGAAATGAATCAATATCACAAAGGGGGGGAGGAAAAGGGATGTGTTATTTTTAATTCTCAAAGGTGTATGCATTTCACTTTCTCACTGAGAGTGTTTCATCAGGGATACGTATGTCTTACAAGAAAACGTTAAATAGAAAATATATATATATATATTTTAACATCTTACATATTATATATATATGTAAGATGTTAAAATATATATATATATATATATATATATATATATATATATATATATATAAAAATAAAATAACGACTCAGGCTAGAAGACTCCACGGGAAGTGAAGAAAGATGGTCACGCAATGGGAGTATTTAAATCGGAACAGCTGAGAGGACGCAGGAGGGTGTTCTAATTTTTCTATCGTGCCGTTGGCTAAATTGCAGAGTGACACAGATTTATTTGGAATGTCTTAAACTATAAAGTTGGGCAACCTTTGTTAAACTCTGGAGAGGGCAGTATTTTATTTTGAGCCTAACAAATTAAAGATCAGCCTGGGCCATCTGGGTCTGTAATAAGAACAAATAGCAAAAGCATGGTTAGCAAATATCATTGCTTGGTTAAAGGGAGGTTGCAAACATAGCTGTCTATAGATGCTGTAATTTACAGGCTTTTTGTATTTCCTTTGACAATAAATTTAATTTATTCTTTTGTCCCTTTATTTTGGAAAAAAATTTTTCTCACTTTGTCAGTATATTCCTAAGGAATACAGAATAGTTAGAGGTGTGTCTACAGAACTCTGGGATCTGAGGCATTTTAAGCAACGCAAAATCTCGTGTTTGCTATATATAATTTTCTCTCTCAGATTTATTTAACAAATAAAAGTTATTTAAGTGAATTATACATTTGATATTTCTAGTTCATTCATTGTCTATTAGATGAGCTTGGAAAGATTGAAAAAAAAATGATTACAGGTGTTTTCACAAGATAACACTAACCACATGAAATATTCCTAGAAAGAATGCATCTCTTTTAAATTGCACCACAGAGTCACATTTTCGTTTTACTGTCTCTTTTTACACGAGCAGTATTTTATTTTATTTTATTTTATTTTATTTTTTTATTTTTATTTTTAGGTCAAATATTTCTTTCTCACTGGCAATTCAAAGTGATATGTAAGTGTAAAGAGGAAAATGAGATGGAAAGGAAATCCTTTCTGACAATAGTTCATTGGTGATGAGTAGCTTGCTCTTCATGAGAAACTGCCTCTGCATTCCTGGTCTTGCGTTTGTTTCTCACGTCCATCGTTCTACATGGCTAAGAGGGTCCTGGGACAACTTGCTGGGTGAAAAATGGTCTTTCACCAGTGGGGTAATTTCTAGGCTGGAAGAGAAGCAGTTAGATCTTGGATAACGATGAAGTCTCTAGACACGCACTGTCTAATACAGTAGTTGATAGCCACACTTGAACTGTGGCTGCTCTGAGTTGAGATGTACTGTAAGTATAAGATGCACAGCAGGTTTTGAAGACTTAGTGTGAGAAAAATAATGTATAATATCACATTAATAAATTTATAATGTCAATAACATGCTGAAATAATAGTCTAGATATAGTGGGTTAAACAAAATATTGTTAAAGTAAAAAAAATATTTTATATTTTTCATTTTTTATCTAAGCATTACTGCTACTAATTTACTATTTGAAGTAAAAAATATTTTAAAGCAATAATAAATTGATTTTAAAAGTACTATCCTAGTGATTGGTTGCAGTAGATGAACGCTGAACAAAAAGATGATTTAATCATAGGAATTTTAAAAAGTTGGACACATGTTTCTTTAGGCAAGATGAACATTATTTACAGAAATCATGTAAGATGTTAATCATTTAAATGATAATTATTTAAGATCTCTCATTTTGGAAATTTCTCATCAGCCTTGTACTTACTTCTCTCCATCAATATTTTGTATATTTTTTTAATTAAGCCTACCCTTCTTTATCAGGAGCTGAGAGGATGTTTACACCCTAAAAACATTCTTATCCTAAACTTCCTCTTTTACAGCCCCAATTCCTTCCCTCACTGAACCTTATTCCTAAAAAATACATGCATCCTGTCCTTTATAGAAATATTACAATAAGCTCTAATGAATTAGTTCCAGTTATTGTCCTAATCTGCTTCTCTGTTCTCAAATGGAAATGATTTGGTCTCTGCCTTCTGGTAACTCACTCATCTATATCATTGATCATAACTTCTCTGCATTTTTGACATAATTGCACATAGACCTTAAAAAATATTCTCTCTTTCTCTATGGATTACCTAACAATATAGCTATGATTGAAAAAAAAAAAAAAAAACCTCTACTAAAACGACTGAAGCTGTGACATTATACAGCAGAAATGGAAGGAGAAATTGTAGAAGGCTGGCACCCATGTCCGATGTTATCGTGAGGGGACCAGATTCCTTCTGTCTTCACAGTCCTTCGTGTGCAGCAGGTGGCTTTCGTGGTTATGGTTCTGTCACATGGTTGCTCCGCCTTGGCCATCGCCATGCCAGGAAGCTATAAATATCCTTTCTCTGTGAGGTTTTACCTTTTACTCTCTCAAAAGGCAGAAAGCCCCAGGGACATCTGCATATATCTGCAGAATTGGGTCACATGGTTGCCCTCAACCAAAAGGAAAGTTCCTTTGTTAGACTTCCCTTTTTTTTTTTTAATTCAAGAAAGCGAAGGATGCAGAGGTCTAGTGATGGACCCCACAGTGCCACCCACAGCATTTAGCTACATGCGGACTCATAATGCATCTTCGGAGCTATGTTGCCATCTTCTGTCTCAGTGATTTTCCTCTAGGGCTGGTACCACTTCTTTAATGGCATTTGGAAATGGGTGGAGGTGTTTCTGATTGTTAAAGACTGAGTATTGCTACCAACAGGTGGATCATTAATACCAGGGAGGTTAAAAATCCTGCATCGTGTGGGACAGTGTCAAATGTCAAACAATGAAATTCCCATCAAAACTGGTGGTGGTATCTATTTTGCTAAAAAAAAAAAAAAGTCAACTTAGTATTCCTTTTGTTATCAAATCCTAATTATTTGTACCAAAGTAAAAATTTCCCCTGCAGCTCCTGCACTATTATATCAATAAATAATTTACTTCTCATTTCATTATAAAAAAGTTTTTTTTTAATGAATCTTTGCACTTAATGCATGTGCTGAAACATAGGAATAGACTGTCATGCCAGAATGACCTAGAAATACAGAAAGATCACTCTGTTTGTACCTTTTGTATCTAGTTCTATCAAATACCAGATGGTCTGGAAAGGTAAGATAATGGTAATGAGTCTCAGGGTATTGCATGGCAATTACCAAGGCCAAAATGCCATTGTTTGGCTCATCAGAACAGTTTAATTTATAAAGAAGTTCATTTCTCAGAAAAGGAGAAGGAAGGAAAATATCACTAATAAAATATTTTCTTTCATTTTTTTTAACCGTTAGACTTCCCAAATATGAGTTCACACCATTTGGGGTTCCCTGGGGTGCAACAGGTCTGGGTTTTCCCAACTGTGCGCACCCCTGAGGAAGGTCTGGTCTTTGTCCTGCTCCTGGGATACAGCCTTTCAGCCTTCGATTCCTGCCTATTAATAGTATCTTTGCTTACCAGAGGCCAGAGGTTATGCCAGAGACTTTAAGCTAACTGTGATTGATAGAGGGGTTCTAAGACCATGCTAGATAGTTTACGCTAGCAATGTGATCTGGGGTTGGCACCTGGGTTCACATAGTATCAGCTTGACATTAGGAAAGCTATAGCCTGAAAATCAGTCACATGGCTAGACAGCTATGCCTCTGTGACTGACCCTGAATATACCTCTGGATACCAAGGCCCGGTGAGCATCCCTTGGCTGATGGTGCTCTGTCATGTTGTCACGCATGATTGCTAGAAGAATTAAGCACTCTTTGTATGATTCTACTGGGATTCCACTGGGAGAGGACAAGCGGACACTTGTGCCTGGTCTCTCTCTGGCACTAAACTATATACTTTTTTCCATCCTGATTTTAGTTCTTTCACTGCAATAGATTATAACCATAAGTATAACAGCTTTTCTGAATTCTGTCAATCTTTCTTTGATTCAGTTTATTGAATCTGAGAGTGGTCTTGGGGACACCTGACAACATTTGTCTTAGTATTGTCTCTTTCTTGCTACCAGCGAAGAAGATGGTTTATTTGTTTTTTTTTCTTTTTCTGGGTTGTTTATTGTTTATCATAAGAACATGCTAAAATTATATTTTTACAATGCTCTCTATATTTTAAGATTGTTTGTATGCAAATGCCATACAGTAAAGAGTATGATAATTAGTGACCAAAAAAAAAGTGTCAACAGATTCCAATGGTATTCTATTTTTCACCATCGAAAGCAAGATACTAGCTGCGAGTTTTTTTATGTAGATGCTATTTATCTTCTTAAGGAAGAACCCTTGTACTCCTAAACTGAAGATTATTTAACTGTTTTGCTATAGTATTCTATAGGGAATGGCCTTGGTCCATTAATATTTCTGCTTAAACTGATTTTTTCGAAGTTTAATGTTCAGTGTGTGTTTTTTTTTTAATTTTAAAAAATTAACTTTGTTGGGATAACATTGGTTAATAAAATTATACAGGTTTCAGGTGTACATTCAATAATACATATATGCAATAGTGTACTATTCAGTGTGTTTCTTGAGTTTGGATTGCATGAAATTGTTCAACCAATCCTCTAGTACTTTCTTACCCTATGTGAACCAAGTGTGTCCTGTTAGCTAAAGACTCTTAACTCACTCAGATAGCTATTAGTGTCGTTATCTAGACTATTACACCAAATTTTCAGTAATTCTATAAGAATTATCAAGGTTCACACACACAGATAAGTGATGAAGTTGAGCTTAGAACTAAGATCTGTGTGTGTGTGTGTGTGTGTGTGTGTGTGTGTGTGTTACAACTTTTGTTATTAAGGATTCACATCCCAGAAGATAAGGTGAAGAAACTCTAAGTGGCTGTGTCTTTGGCTGGACCATTCTCAGATTTGGGGTCAAACATTATTCTGATGAATTTGTGATGATGATTTGGGATGAGATTTATATTTAAGTTGGTTGACTTTGAGTAAAGCAAATTGCTCTACATAATGTGGATGGGCCTCGTCCAATCATTTGAAGGCCTGAACAGAACAAAAGACCGAGCCACCCAGAGCACGGGGGAGTTCTGCAGCAGATGGTCTTTTCACATGAGCCGCATTGGCTCTTTCTTAGGGCTCCAGCCTGCTGGTTCACTCTTCATAAAATTTCCAGAAATTATTTGTTGGTTTGTTGATTATCTTGTTCACTCATTTTTACTAGTTAAAATATAAAATAAAAATGAGGACATATAATGCATTTTAAAAAATTAGGGACGTAAAATTACCATACACTATTTACTTTGCTCTATCTAAGTTTGCTTTTACAAGATACACAAGAAATTACTGCTCTAAGCATTTGTTTATTAAAATACGTATTTTAACATTACGTTAACACCACAAACCTCTTTGTAAGAACAACTTTTAAAACAATTAGGTATTACTTAATAAGTGATAAAGAAAGGAAATATAGTGTTAACAATCTTTATGCCAAGCAATTTCAAACCATAACTTAACAGTATTTTGAGAAAAAGATAATCAAAGCTTTTTTAAAACAATTTTTTGATGACGTTAAATGTAACATTTTAATTTTATATTGTCTCTTTGATTTGCTAGCAAAATGCCACTGTGCAAATTTTTTTAAATCCAAATTTATTGAGATGAAAATTCACATCATTTGGCAATTCATTTAATAGAAATAATAATTCTAATGCATTTAATTAAACAGTTTTAATTTTACATAAAAATTATATCTTGTCCTCCAATGGCTCAGTTGAATTTTACATCATAATTAGATTTTATAAGTTATTTGTAGTCATGAGATTTAAATTCACAGATTTTTGACGTTAATATTTTATTCATGTTGTTCAATTACATTTTTTGACTCGTAGTATCCTTCTGACACTCAATAAATGAGAATAAATATTATACAGAATATTCGATGAACTGTCCACAATACAATTTTATTAAACATTTGTTTTATAATGTAAATCTTTCTAATTTTGTAATAAAATTTTGCAATGACTGTAAAGAAATTTCCAACAATATTGTAAGTTAGCAATTTCTAATCAATTAGAATCCACTTTTTATAAATATTTTTAGAAATGAGATTAATTGTCTATATTTATGACAATGACCCAAAATATATAGATTAAGTTGAATATGCATATATTACCTGCAATATGTGTTTAGTCTATAAATAAGTTAACTATCTTTTATTGTCTCATTTGTACATATACAACTTTGTTTTTTCTTCTTTTTCACTTTTATATTACCCCAAAGGAAGAGGAAGAGAAAAATGAGAACATTTGTTGAACTATGTACCAGGGCTTCTGTTAGTCACAAAAGTAAGTTAATTTGCTCAAGTTCACAGAGCCGATAATTACTGTAATTATCGAGATTCATAGGGGTGTGAACTAAGCTCTTTTTCTGTAATAATAATTATTTTTTATGACATCAGGTCACTAGCAACTTTGTTAAATCCAAACTGTAGTATTTGATAACCCTTTGAAAATAATCACAGACTAATTTACATTTATTTCTTATAACTCATGTATGTAGCTCAGTAATTTTATGAGATTTTCTAGTCACTGTCTCAGAAATAGTTTAAAAATGCTAATTTGTCACTTATTCTTGTATCCGCTTTTTCACAACTTAGACAATTTCTTACAACTGTCCATTCACATATCATCCCTCCTTCAAGTTCTAGTTTAGAATCAACTATTGTATTACCATTTCCTTAAATGCGTTATCCATTGTTGGTTTCGTATTTGTGAACTTCGCTTGGTATTTTAAATTGCATTTTGCTTTAATATTTACTATTCGATATCAGCATTATTAATCTGAAGGTTTTATAAATTTTCTCTCATAGCTTATTTGGTAGTATCTATTAATTACCAATAATATATAAAAGAACAAACATGTATGAATAATAATAGTTAAGGTAACTTGTTTTTAGGTGAAACATTTATAGATTAGTTTAAATATTCGGGCATTTTAAATAATTTTAAAAATTACAAATTACAAATATTTGAAATGGAATATAATCATATTCTAAATTTATTAGTGTGTATTGCACTACTACTATCAGAAATAAAAATAGTTAAGACCTCTCTTCTGATATATAGAATTATTGTATATACAATATATTATGTATTATATATGAATACGATTATATACATTGTTAAATATAATACTATCGACACATTAGGATTAAATATTAAACAAATTATGTGCTTTATTTTACTAAAATAAATTATTCTCATAGAAAAAGAGGTAGTGGTGCAATGATAATTACAAAAGTTATGCTGCTAAACTATAAAGACATTAGAATAGTATACATTTGCGATATGCCCTGGTCAACAATTCAAACAGAAAATAGAGCCTCATTTCAGAGGGCGCAGACAGCACATGGAACTTTCGCCAGCCATGCAGGATAGAGCAGTCAGCCTTCTTCATAATTCATTTTTCGACGAACCTCTTATACGTATGTTGTGTTTTGCAGCTCAGATAAAATTTGAGTGAGGTCATAATTTTAGCTTTGAATAGTAGATTGTTTTCCTTTTGAAGACATAATTTTCTTCCTGCAGATTTAACTGAAATAAAAGCAACTTGGTAATTATAGAAAGACTTACATATCTCATTTGATTATATGTTACACATACATATGTGTTTATATAGATACATATTAATTATATGAAATCTTTGCCATGTCCTTTACATACTCAGAAGACTAGCCTTGTTTTATATTTTAGGACTTCTATGGTTTTTCTAACTTGTAAAACCATCTGCATTCAGTTTCTCCTTTTACTTATTCTTTCTAAACAGAACAGTCAACATTAAACAACTCTGTCTATTGCTTTTTTGGAATGTATTTGCTATAGTATATAATATGAAGCCAAGGGTAACAATGGTGTTAGAAAATGTGGACAATACTAGAGTAATTTTACTGGGGTGAGAATTAGGCAAGTTAGGCTACTTACAATTATATTTACTAAGAAAATTCTTGCATTATAGCAAATTATAGTTCTTTATATAAGAACTATATTCAATTCTTTTTATTCAGTTTTTTATATAAGTTCTTCTAACCTGAGAGCCTGAAATTATCTTAAATTGCCCAGAATTTAATACAGAATCTAACCCAGAGGAAATAATTTTTTGACTAAACAAATTAATGATATACTTTTTTCAGTATCAAATTATTACAAAAGGACTCACCTGAACCTCTAAGAATAAGGCAGGCTGACAGCAGATTCAGGCCCTGGCGCAGAAGTGGGCATTTGATCAAGACTTGGCCTGTTGGTCTACTTTAAACCCAGGGGACAGTGATCAGCTCAGAGGTGGACAATACAGAGACATGGGAATAACTTTGCAAAAAATATGTGTGTGTGTGTGTATGTATGTATGTATGTATGTATAAATAAATAAATGTATATATATATAAATATATAACACACACTCTGAAATCATGACAATAATAATTTACTTTTGTGTGTTCTTGAATTATATTTTAAAATATAAATCATCTTATAGTTAGCAGTTAGTCATTTGTAATGAGTATTATCATTCTGATTGCAGTTTTTTTCTTCAAAATGAGTAATACTGTATTAAAATAGAGAACTCATAAGAGAGGAACAAATCCCCTTATAGTAGATATTTCATATGTAAGACAGAGTTTGCATCCATTTAGATCTCCCCAAGGGGAATCCTATTTCCTTGATTCCATAGCCCAATAGAGAAGATGCTGAGACCTTTACTGTAGGGCTTGGTCAAGTAGAGAGAGAGAGTTGTGGGAAAGAGAGTTTTCACAGAATGTTTAATATATAATTTAAAACCAGTAAAAACAATGTTAAATACTAAATTTGAATGCCCACGTTCTTTGTATGAGTAGCACTGTTCATATACATATTTTATTGAAGAACGAAAAATAAGATTTTACATGCAAGTATATTTAGAGTGGTATTATTTATGGTATTAGAAAATTGAAAACTACTAATATCCAATATTAAGAAAATAGTTAGCTAAATAATGGTATATTTATATTTATTATTGAGACATGAAAAATAGTATTAGGGAAAACGAATAGGCAAGCCAAAAATAGGAAGATTGTATTAGCAAAGTATATAACAAAGGACTCATGCTGAAACCCTGTAACTACTTTGTCAGTAAGTAAAAAACAGATGTCTGGAAGAATGGGCAAGATAATTACTAAAAAGGAAATCTAAATGGCAAATAGACATATGAAAGTTACTTGACTTTATTAGTAATCAGATAAATTGAAAAATATAAAGTATATGGATACCCTTACTGGTGTGACTAGAATTTTAAGATTGACAAGTTAACACGTGAGATATTAGATCTGAAATTTTATACATTGCTTGTGGGAGTGAACATTGATACAACTTTTTCAGAAAATAATAAGCTTCACTAACATTAAAATCACAATAATGTCAATTTCATATCTAATAAAAATGTATGCATATGTACATGCATACACTGTACATAAGATATGTACAATAATGTGCATAACCACATTATTAAAAAGAGCTACAAACTGGGAAAAATATATAACAGGCACATAGATAAATGGTATTAATTTACACAGGTGCCATGCAATATGTTCTTGAAAGTAAATGAACTGTAGCTAAGTACAATAACCTGGATTAAATAGAATCGTAATGCAAAGTGAAAGTATTTAGGGTGTATATTTAAGTGACTAAACCTTAAAATAAAAAGGCAAAAACATAGTCAATGTAAATTAAAATAGCGGTTAACTTCAGTGAAGAGGGAATTTTGCTGAGAAGAGACAGGTACAGAACTGTACAGCACCAACAGTGTTTTTTGTCTGTATTAGGGTTTTATGGGTGTTCACATTATAAAAAATTAAAAGCATTATTTTATATGCTTCTATATTTGTGTTATATTTCACAACAAAAATAACTAGGTAAAATTTTAATATATATTTGAAAATTAATGTGCATTAAATATATTACTCTATTTACTTACCTCCATTTACTTTCTGCTTATTTGCTGTGGAATGTTGTCTTGTTGCTCATGTTCATTAGGAATAAAACTCATAAAAAACAAACCAAAATTGTAAGGATTTCTAAGTCAGGCAGCTTGAGTGCTTACTCACTTTTTAAATATTTCCTTCCAATATTTTTGGTAAAACATGCCCAGGGATTGTGGAAGGCATTCTCTCGTTGCTAAAATATTATAGAAGGAGTTGTCTATACACCTTAAACCTGAAGATATTTCCACTTAATGTGGTGCATTTTCAGGGTAAGAGGTGCCACCAGCCTCATTCGCATTGCCTGCCAACTCACCCCGAATGAGAATGAGCTGCTCTGGGGCTACGGGGTCCCAGCAACTGCTCAGCAGAGCATGGCCTGGGGGAGGTAGAGCAACAGCCAAGCCTTCGCCCTGTGCTTTGGGGACTGTCAAAACCAGGAGAGACTTGGGAGAGGTCTCCTGGGAACCTTTAAGAAGGGGTTGTTTATCCTTAGGAAAGAAGCATAAGACATCCAAGGGTCCTTTCTCTGCCTCCGGATGTCGTGTGTGGCTATGATGTTGTGCAACTGTTTTGAAACCATAAGAGGGAATTGTCCTTGAATGTACACCTGTCAGTGACAAGAGCATCGTATCAAGTGGTTTAACCTTCGCCAAGTCTGTTCAGTTATCTTACTCTTTAGACCTATATATTCTGTTACAACATTACTATATTCTCTTTATTGTGTCTTTTAAGGTGCCAGTTTGTTAATCTGACATACTGATTTATGTTTAAGCTCTTCTGCAAGAAAAACAGAGCTATGTTCATTTATTTTATTTACTCTTTTGTAAAACATGTATTTATTGAGTGCCACATGCCAAGAACTCTTCTAGAAAGAAAGAAAACAGAAGATAAAATGTACATGGATGCCAGTTACTGACTCAAGGTGACACAATATAACACATTTTATATGCAAGTTATGAAAGTATAAAAATTATTAAATGACTTAATCTGTCATTTAGAATACTGGTATTTCATATAAGAGCACCATGGCAATAAAGGGACATTTATACTTCCAATATATATTAATTTCTCTTTCTTTTGAGTCAAATGAAAATTACTAAGCAGAGCACTATATACAGAGAATCCAGCTGTAATTCAGTATAGGAAGTCCAATAAGGGCCCAGCAGATTTTGAAATGTAAGTTGAAGTAGTAGAGCCATCTGAAACGTCTTAATGAAAATCAGAGCACAGTATTTTAAAGTTCACTGAACTGAAAATCGGAACAGCTGAGTTTTGTCCCTCACTTACTAGATAGGAGACTTTATTTCATCAAGTTGCTTAATATCACAATGACTCAATTTTATATCATGAAATATATATTGCATTGTGTTTGGAAAAGCAAATAAGAATACAGAATAAGGAATTTTTTGATAAATTTCTCCAATCATGTGTGTATAAGATATCAAGAAAAGTATCAAGAGGATAAAAGAACTGGCTGATTTAGTGTTAGCTATACATGAATAAATAAGAAAAATGGTAAATACGTTCATCTATGATGGTGACAATTTCCAGGCCTCATTAAAATCGCTTATGTCTTTTGAGGGAAGAAAGAATTCCATCTGTGCTGCAGTTTTCCATTGTCTGTGATTCGCGCACCCACTAACCAAGCCAAGGGTACGCCTCTGCCGTTGCTGGTCGTGTGGTTGATGAAACACGTTCCTTCCTCCGTCTATTGAGGTGCATGTGTGAGAATGTATGCACAGTAATATAATTCATTTCGCTGGAACTACGTTCATGTACACATTCCCAAGCTATCGCTTTTTCATTTGTTTTTGATATTATTTTTTCTCACATACATTTATGCCAAGCATAATAAAATAAACAAAAAATATATTTCAAATGAGATCAGTAGTGGAGTTAGAGGGGGAATACGATATAATGACAGTGACAAAGGGTAAAATAGAGGGGAAAAAACCCAAGTCAGGAATAAGGAATCCAAATGAAATTACCAAGAGCTTAAAACAACAGACTAGGGAAAGGGAGGGCAAGAAACTGTTGACTTAGCCTAATTATTTCAGTAAAGTGAATTTGTTCAGGCTTGGGGCTAATTTTTAAAGGCCTGGAGTGCATTTGCTTTCTTGGTGGTCCACGTTTTTTATACTTTTTTTTGAATGTATGCATCCCATGCAGACACACATCTGTAAATATATAAACTCTTAACCTTAAATTTCTTTCAGTGCATTTATAGTCAGGAAAATCGCACTTTCTGCATTATTTCATCTAGTCTTAAATGTTTATTTTAAATAATGCTAAGCATTGTAGAGACACATTCAATTAAGTTTTTGAATTATATAAAATCAATTATTATGTGATTTATAATTCAGTTTGCATATCTGTAAATAAATCTGACAGATTTTGAGCCCCCGTAGTATGTCAAAATGTACTTGGAGCTTATGCAGAATAAAACCTAAACCAGTAATGATTATCGCTAGGGTAAAGGGAAGAAAAAAATGTATGAATAGTTGATCATGGGAATGGAAGGAAATGAGACACCAATGACATTTAAAATTAAGTTGATCTCAATGAAGATTTTTGTCATTAGCACAATCAACAAAAGTATGATGATACATACTGACACGGAAATTATGAGTATGAATTTAGAAATGGTGACTGTTGGATGAATGTGTAAAATGCATAGAAACACAGACAAAAATATAAGGCTTCCAGCAAAATATATATTTGGAGATCATTTGGTTCATAAATGTTGGCTTCACCATTCTCTCTCACTTTGTTTTGTGCATTAATGTTAGATGACAGAAAAGATAACGGGAAATAGGTGTAATGAAATTGAAGACATTAAAATCTAAAATGGTATGTCAGGATTTTCTGTGAATTTATTCTAAAATATTCTCTCTAGGTTTAATTTCCATGGATTAAACATGTTGACTGGACGATCTATATACAGGTTTTCATTTCCTCTTGTTTACTCTAATGAGTCGCCAGGGCATCCTGGGTTATTAGTTTTCCCAGCTATTAGAGACTTGATTACTTCCTTTTTCATTTATTTTATATCCCTTCTTAGTCCTACTGGAATAGGGCTTTCTAAATAATCTCCCATTTACATGGTGCCTCTTCCCTCTGGATTTAATTATTTTTAGATTGGTCAGAGATGTGTTTAGCAAACAATGTGTTATCTGAATTTTTTTTAAATTTACTTTTTGGTTTGGATTTTTCTGTTTTGCCATCAATATGTTTCAACTACAGAATCACATAGGTTTGGTCTCATGGTAATTTACAGAATTACTTTATGAGTATATGGCTAATGCTGCTATTTAGACAGCTTAGAATAAGTACGATAGTATCTTGAATATCTTTGTCATCTACCTATTCCTATTTCCCATATTTATAAACTGATTTTAAGGAGTTTTTTTTAGCATTCAACTATCCTTTAGTTGTTAAAGATACCTGCGTATGCATACATATGTCATATCCATACCCGCTTCAAATATTAACAAAGGTGTGGATTTTAATATTTAATATAAAGAGTCTATAAAGACGATAGAACTAGAAATAAAAGATCTATCATGGCAGAGATATGGTAGAATTAGAAATAAATGTAATTTGCAACTTTTAGATGTGGAAAGAGATTGACTATTCAAGTCAACTGTTAAAATAATCAGTTTAAGCAAATTCTATTTATTTATTTGTTTTATTTTTCATATTTGTCTAAGAACTTATTAAAGAAAAATTGCATCATCTAATGATTACTAATGTGCAAATAAAGGAATTATATTAAATTTAACTTTCAAGGAAAATAAAATATATGTCATGTAATGGCTCAACACACAAGGAGTTTAATTCTGACTCACATAAAGTAAAAATATCTGTCCTTCTAATTGGCAGGAAATGTAATAATTTACAGTTTTTTTCATCTTATGGATCTTGAATATGTTGTTGTAATGGTTTCTGCGATAGTTAATTTTATGTCTACTTGAATGGGCCATGGGGTGCCCAGATTAAACGCTGTTTCTGGTGCTGCTAGGATGTGTTTCAGGAGGAGATTAGCAACTGAGATGGAGGACTCAGAAAAGTTGATGGGCTCACCCAATGTGTTTGGGCATCATCTAGTCTGTTGAAAGCCTAAATGAAACAAAAGGTGGACAAGCAAGGAATTCATCCCATTTTTCTCCCTCATTGTTTGAGCTGGGGCGTCCCTAGTCACCTGCCGGCAGAACGGGACTTACCTTCTCACCTTCCCTGGTTTTCTTGAGTCTTTAGACTTAGGTTGAACTAAATCACCATCTTTCCTGCATCTCCAAACTGAGGGGACAGACGACGGTACTTTCTGGCCTCCATAATAAATATTTACATATCAATATAGAGAATATTTTCATATAAACAATATTAATAGCATCAATATTAATAGCATCGATATGCATACTTTGGTTCAGTTTTTCTGGAGAACTGTAACACTGTTCTACTCTTTTATTAGTCAACAGGACAGGGAAAGGACGTGGCTCGGGGCGCGTGCTGGGTGGGGGAGGTTATGTCCAGACAGAACTGGTTTCGGTTCACATGGCTTCCGCTTGCCGCTCATTCTCGGGGGCGTGGTCACTTGGCCACAACTCGTTGTGATGAGGCTGGAAAACGAGGTCCAGCTGCCTGTCCGTGCAGAAGGGAAAATGGGCTTGGCTGATCTCTGCCGCATAGAATTTAGTATTTAAGTAGTATATATGATTTTCAGCATCTTTAGAGTCTTTATTTAATTAAAAATATCAAAACGACAACTTTCAAATCTATGCTTGTACATTCTTGTAATTTAAAAATTAATGTGAATTAATTAGTTAGAACATAGAACTGGTATCACGCTCCCTTTTTACTGGCATAAGAAACATGATGTTAAAACACTCGTTCAGAGCAAATCGAACTCAGCGAATGCTTTTATTACAAACTACATTTTTGGTTTCTTCTTTCTTTAATTTTTTTTTTTTAGTGTTATATATTTTTATTTGGTTTCACGAATATTGCAGTAATGGCCTAAGTTATAAAAACACAATTTATACTTTGTTATATAATGGCACTTAACCATGAATATATTTCTATTTTTTAATTAATCGATATTGCTACTTTTGTTCAGAGAACTGTGACCAATTAAGTTGATCATGGAGAAGTGTCACGAGTCTTCAGTCATGAAGGCAGCTGAAATCTGAAGTGTTTATCATAATATGTAGTTTCAACCTCAGGCTATTCAAGCCAACGTGAAAGAAGAAACAGATAAAGGCAGGGAACTGATATTATAACACTGAGCTATATTAGCTTCGATATTGATGAGATGCCAGGGAGTATGGGCATAGTCCCAGAGACTCAGAGAATGCTCCTTTATTGTTCGATCCTGTACTGGAGGAGTTCTGAGACTCACAGAGGGAGAGTTCTGTCAATCTTCTAGCAATTTCCATTATTGCAGTGGTTGAAGAGCCTTGCTCTAGTGGTAGCGGAGATAAAATAATGAGGTATTCTTTCTCAGTGCAATCTAATAATCACAAACACCCCAGTGTACGTCTCACTCAAAACTAGTAACTACTTCTGTTAATGCTGCCTCCACATGTGCCGAGTAACATGATTCTTCACACTCCATGGGGAAAATAAGTTTCTACCCAAATGCAGCTCGTGTTCTCTTCTTATATGATGTGTGGAAGAATTAGAGGAAAAAGAAAGAAATGTCTACGTGTTTAAATAAATAAATACATAAATATAGTTGTATATATGATATATATGTGTATATACATTTATATATGTATACTGCACACACATACACACACGTATGTGCATGCGCGTGCACACACACACACACACACACACACAATCACAGTTCGTAATGAGTTGACCAGTAAATATTTGATGCACGCCTTCTCTGAGCTAGAAAACATGAACCTTAGTAAAGCTCATCGTCTTGGGAGCTCATATTCTAATGAGGGTAATGATCAATAAAGTCCAGATATCATGAAATGTCTTAAAGAAACTAACAGGATATAGTAGGACTATGTGAGGAGGTGGGGTCTGTGCAGGTGAGCTGGATGCCGAGGGCGTCTCCCTGATTTGGTGACCTCCACAGGCCATAAGAGCTGACTTGACTTTGCTGGTCTCTGGAAAAGATTGATTGACTTACATATTAATACGGCTAACTCGAGCTAACTAGATGATGCCTGTGGGAGATGTAGAAATTAGTGTACTCATAATGTCCCCCCCATCCTGTTACCTCCATCGTTGTCCCTCACTTTCTCTGCTTCCCACCACACGATCTCCGTGCCTTATGCCCTGATATTCTCTCTGTTGTCGACTCACTGTTATTTCTGGGCCCCCCTGGTTCTTTCACATGCATTTCTATTCTTAGCATCTTCTCTCTCTTCCGCGTAATGATAAACTTTCATGGAAAGATCATTTTGCAGAGAAAATCAACAGCAGGAGACATTAGGTTTCTCAAAATATGGAAATGTACCATGGCTAGGTCCTGGCTGTCAAGCTGTTAGGTCTTTGAAGAAAAAAAAAAAAAAAAGACAAGATTTTGGTGTATAAAATATTGTTCTATCTAATTTTGGTCCTTTGCATTTTCGTGTAAATTTTAGAGTCTTATCAAAATCTGCCAACAACCCAAGGAAATTTTGAGTGACTTTATATTGAATTTGCCAATCGATTCTAAGAAAATTAACATGTTGTAACACAGTCTTTCAATACCTGAACATGGGATGTTTTGGTCATTATGTCTTTAATTTCTCTCAGATGCTCTGAAGTTTCCAGCATAGAAATCGTGCACATATTTTATTACATCCTTGAGTATTTTCTATATTTTGATGCCATTTTAAATGGATTTTTTAAATTTCTCAGTTGTTTATTTTATATAGGAATAAAACTGACTGCATATTTTTAAAACTTGCTAAACATTTAAATAGTTTTTTTGAGTCCCTAAAATTATCTATGAACAGAATCAAGCTGTGCAAATAATGACAGTTTTAACTTTTTAAAAAATTAATGTGAATTTTGTTTTTTGAATTATCAAAATGGGTGGGACCTCCATTACAGTGTAGTATAGAGTGGTAAAGCTGGTCATTTCTATCTTGGGCCAAATCTTTGTTGAGGAAAATCAGTCTTTCACTATTTAGTTTTTCACAGATGCCTTCATTCATTTAGAAGTTCCCTTTTATGCATAGTTTGCTGAGAGTTTTTTTTTTTAATCATAAATAGATGATGAATGTTCAAAGTGACATTGATGCATCTATTAAAAGTATCACTTATGGTTTCTCCCTTTCCCATAAAAATAGTAAATTAACAAAGATTTGTTTTTGAATAAAAAGAAAACTTTATATTCCATAGAAAACTCCTTTTCTCATGGTAGGCTTTTTTTTTCTATTTATTCAAAGATTCTTTTTACTATGATATTGCGATGCTTCTGGACAACTATGTTCATGAGTGATGTTAGTAGATAGATTTATTTTTCTTTTTATGACACTCTTTACTATTGGAAGTAGGTACATCTCAGCCTCATTAAACAAGTTGAGAAAGGTCCCTCTTTATTTCTGAATTAATTTTGTACAGAATTGGTGTTTCTTCCATAAACATGATAGAATAAATTATTGACTTTACATGCATATGGAAGTATGTTTTAGGGAATGTTTTTAGTTATAATACACATTTTCTCAGTAGACATAGGACTGACCAGATTTTTCTTTTTTTTAGTATCAGTTTTGGTAATATTTCCTCTTTTCAGTTATTTGCCAGTTTTTTCCAAGCTTACAAATGGGTTGTCATTGTCTTGTTCACAGTATCATCTTATTATCCTTTCAGTGCCTTTGAAATCTCCACAAATGACCTTCATTCATTCCTGATATTAAAAATTCCATTCTATTTTCTTTTGACTTTCAGGTTTTTTTTTTTTTCCTTAGAGAAGTCAATTATCAATTGAGCATTTCTACGTTGACCATCATATGCCTTGATCACTGTCTAATTTTAAGATTTATGTTTGCCTTTTTGTAGTTGTTGTTACTATAAATTTACCAGGTATAGTTCTTATTTGTTCTGTTTGAGGTTCACCGTGCTTTTCGAATCTGTAGTTAAAGAACCTTCATAACTTTTGAACATATCTTGGCTATTCTATTTTAAAATGTTATTCTGTCACATTGTCTACGTCTGATTTCTTTGATTCCAACTAAATTTTCTCCATGAATCCTACCTCTTTCTGCTTTGTCTTGCTCTTCTTTGCTCATGCTGGATTTTTTTTCCAGACCTATTTTTCAGGCTTGGTTAAAAACACTATTGAATTTTTAATTTTATGTTTTTATTTATAGAACTTTTAAAATTAAATTGTACACTTTTAAAATTTCTATGTTTTTATCATAAATTTTGGTCCAAATTTCCTAGGTCAGCATTTTTAAATTTGGGATGCCAGAATGATTTTATGTGGACAACAATTCATATTTTTATAACTATACATTTTAGTTATTTAAATCATTTAGCTAACTGTTCTTGCTTTCATTCAAATCTCATCAACATTTTAGTCATTATAATTTAAATTCACAAGTAGATTCTTAATGAAAGAGAAAATATCGAGCAAAAAACTTGTTAAACCAGTTTATTTCTTATATAGTTTTAATAAGTTAGGGTAACCTAGCTTATATATCAATTGCTTTTATGCTGGATGATTATGGCAGAGTTTTCTTGGTTTCAATCAACTGAAATTTATCTATAAAAAAGAATAGCCAAGTTTTCTCCTTTTCTGCTCTAATAAGCAGACTGTTCTATCGTAATCATTTCAAGGAAATATCTATCTTCTGGAGATTTTTTCATGGTTAGGCAGCTAGCCTTCCTGGATACTTATTCCTGAATAACTTGTCTGCCATCCATAGGTATAGAAGAATTTAATTTCCCAGTCATTTCAGAGATGTTATTTAATAGCTACACTCTTAAACTTATCTGCAGTGGTCTGATTTATTCCTTTCACATATCATATGGTCAAAATTACTGGTGATGAAGTTGCTCTCCATAATTAGGGGAAGTGTTACCCAGTTATTGGAATGAGAAACTTACCTACCACTACGATCAGGGTGAATGAAATCACTGTCACAAAAGAAGAGCATTGCTAATTCAAGGTCTAGCTTAATGAACACATTAATAACATTAGAAATATAACACTATTCTAATATAGAAGGCACACTTCTAAATTTCTGCAAATTAAACCTGAGGGAGAGTAACTGACCCTCTGCATCACCAAATTGGTAGGATAAAAAGTGAGAATAGAAATGGAGTGTCGTTAGAATTAAACAAGATGAAAAATGAGAGATAAATGTGTTGCTTTTAAGCATAGAAAATGATATTTAAGAGAGGAATAACCTAGAAATAGCCATATAAAATAATACATACCAGTTGTGTTTTGCATTAAAGGAGTGACTTGACCGTCAACAATACTAATGTAATCTAAACTGAAATAACGTAAAAAGAGTAGGTAGTGAAACCAATCTAGTTCTGTTGCATTAATTTAGAAATACCAACAAACTGTGCTAAATGTTGGAATTCTTATTTTAGGGAATTCATAGATGAATCATTATTTTCATAGGAATTGCATTTAGATGAAAAGAAAGCCAGAAAATGAATCATATCCTATAAGGAATTTTAAAAGGAAGTATAGATTTTTGCCAAAATAAAAGTTAAGCGTTTGAAGGTCTGCCATGCGGAATAGGGGTTTAAGCTTCTTAGAATGAAGACGATACTGACAAGGTTGTCTAAAAATGGAATTAAATTTCTGCCACTAGAGTTGTTCAAGAAGCTCAAGCAACTTTAGAAAGAATTTTAAAGAAGACATTCAGCTATCTGATGAGATGTTCAGATAAAAACCTCGATAACCGTTAAGATTCCTTCCATTCAAAAGATTCTCTGACTTTGTGAAAACAAACTAGGACATGAACTGATGTCTTTACAAACTCTACATCTTGTCTTTTTGTACCAATGTTCAGTGGCATTTGTATTTATCATACCCTTCATGTTTGGCATATTTCTTATGTGATGGTTGATGTTTTATGAGTGTCTAACTTATGACTCATTATTGTTTATAGTCTAAATTGACCTTACCTTCATGGTTTTTTTTTTTTTTTTTTAATGGTCTGAAATTTCTCCAAGCTGTAAAAACATCTGGAGGCATCATTTTAGGTTTCCACTTGTACTAGTTCCCTAGGGGTGTCATACAAATGGTCACAAACCTATGGCTTAAAACAGCAGATATTTATGTTGTCACAGTTTTGGAGGCTAGAAGTCTGAAATCAAGGTGTCATGAGAACCACACTCGCTCAGAAAACTCTGCAAGAGTCACGTGACTTGCCTCTTCCAGCTTCTGGTGGCCCCAGGCACGCCTTTGCTGGTGACATCATCACCACGGTCTCTGCCTTTGTCTTCACATAGCATTCTTTTCCCTGTGTGAGTCCGTGTGACCTCAATCTCTCATGAGGACATTCTCATTGCATTTAGGATTCATATTAAACCATTACAATTTTATTTCAGTTCTTACCTTAATTACATCTGCCAAAGCCCTGTTTCTGAATAAGGTCACATTCCCAGGTTCTATGGGAAAGAATTTTGGCGGAGTGCTATTCAACCCTTAAACACTATTCAACTTTTATTCCTGTACTGACACAAAGAAAAACCTACGCTTTATATCTTAGTGGAGGCTTCAATTTTGTTGGCCCTGTCGTGTGATGGATATTAAACATCTTTACTGAAGAAACAATATATGGCTTGCAACTCCTTTTCAAGAAGTAGAAGTGGAGTTTTTGCACTATTTCAACATAGTTGTTAGTCAATATTATTGAAATAACTATATATAGTGCCAGATGGCTACTAGAGTAATTGGAGGGATCACTTTGTAAATTATATAAATGCCGAACCACCTGAAACCAATATAAAATAATATTAAATTTCAACTCTAATTGAAAAATTCAGAAAAAAAAAACAGTGTTAAGTTTTTTCAGTGATTTGCTTACAATAACATGAGGAATTTAAAAAAATATTTTGTAAAAATTTAGCAAAACAGCCATGATGTATGTGCATTTAAAGGTAAACCATGTAAAGCCTGAGAAAATAATCTTTATAACTCACTTAATAGTTCCTTTGTAAGTAATGTTTCCACAGTCTGTTACAAGAATACTGATTTTCTTTCCATTCTAGATGATCTAATTTTAGCTTATCGATCCCAGAAGCTAAAAAATAATGTCGCTGAATTTCACATCGAGTGTGTAGATATATGATATCAGGACAGTTGCAGAAAGAAGGTGATTTAAATAAATGATAAACAAATCAAATTATTTTAAGATTTGTCCTTTACTTATGTTGCTAATGGCATGTATCATGAGCAACTTAGATTATTTTTGTTTTAATTTAAGAAGAGAAATATTGATGTCACCATAGTTAATTCTCAGAAGCCATATGTCACATGTTTAAATAGTCGCTGAAGACTAATCTATTATTTTTATCCTTAATTATTTTGTCCACACTTTATAGAACACTAAGCAATTGCATTTTAGAGCTCTATTTCTCTAAAAATTATCCATATGGTAGAACCTTTATATATTATTTATTGTATCCCAAATATCTCTGGGGATTTCAAACTTTAGTTTTCTGTTCTTTCAACAGAAAATATTATAGTAATTGTAAAAATAACATCTTACAAAATCAATTTAGAAAATATGTAATATTTTTAACAAGAAACAAATAAAGCAACACTCACTGTGCGTTCAGAATAAATGGAACACCAGCGGACCAACTTTGTGCAGATTGTGCTCAGGGCTAGTGGGTTCGGTCAGCGGCAGGAAGGGGTGAGGGCGTCGCCGTGGGCATTACCTGGAGATGACTGGCTGGTGATCCCTTCTGAGCACAGTGAGGCTCATCTCCTCTTCCAACTGGGGACATGCCTCCCAAACTTGAGTATCTTAGTTCATACTGAGATATAGCTCTTTCCATATATAGCCTTCTTTTCCTGTTGTTTCAATAGGTAGAAGACAAAGATTGAGGGCTAGTTCCCTTGACCTCACCCCCACCTTGACCCATTCCCCATAGCTTTGCATAATATGTTAAGATAATTACTGACAAAATTTTGGCCTAAAATCAGGACCAAATAACTTTTGTCTGTTTAGGAAATCAATGATCTGTAGATATTTTAGTGATAGTAATATCAAGTGCTAGTGAGAAAGCTTGGGACTGCAAATTCAATCTTTGATTTATGTAGTTTAAACTTACATAAGACTAAAACATTCTTTTATCTGTTTTTAATATCTCTTATATATCTCTTGAGAAATGAAAAATGGCAACACGTTACCTGCCTTTTAATTACTTCTCGCAACACTGATGAAGCATGATACTTTTAAAACTCTTGCTTAACGTTAGCTTGTAGATTAAGATCATTAAATATTGCATCGTGAGATTTGAGCACTATTATTTCCTGCCCCCGGCCTGTCAGGTTAAAGCTTTTCTTAATGAGCACCTAATAACCTTCCGGCCGCCTGTCCTCCTCCAGGACCTAATGAGACAGGAGTGAGTTAGAATATTAATAGGCATAGCCCTAAGACATAATGCAATTTTGAAATGTTTATTTCTGCTTAATACCTGAGTTTGGGAGCATCAGGTGACAGTTCCTTCTCAGAATAGATCTACCGAGTAGTCAGGTCACTTGCAAGGCTTATCCTTATCTAGGGTCGCATGGGTAACTGCTCTGTATGTAGCCTTTTGACAATATCTTGTTTCTTAAAACAAAAGAAACATTATTCTTTGGTCAAGAAGATGCTATAGATGGAAATTGCTGATGGGTAAAATAGCTTGTGACTGCTATTTCTTGGAAAGAATGAAAATTTCATGCAGATGCTTTGGAAAGAAGCTAAGCATCATAGATTTTTGAGTAATCTTGAGGTTTGTTATAGCCATGAAATTAGTTTGGAGTATAACAAAAGCACATTATTTTGTTAATGACAGGTATTTAGAAAAGCAGGTAGACCATGAACTGATGTTAAAAACGATATGAAATAATCTGGAAAAGAAATCTGAAGGTTGCATTTGCAAATTGTCTGAACCAGTAATCAAGTGCAGTAGAGCTTTTATATTTCATGGAATTATGATGGATGAAAAATTAACAGATTACCTGGAAAGAAGATGCTTTGCTAAGATAATACATACATTATACTACAGAAGGGAATTGGAATTTTCTTCTGAATTTTTTTCAAAAGGATTTGAAATTTATTAATTAAAAAATAATCTCAGAAACTGAGTTTAGCTGTTACCACATTAAAAAAAATGTTTTCAGATAAAATCTATTTAGAAAATTCTGTGACACTTAAAGTTATATAAATTTCTTAATTAATTAAAGTTTGAACTAATTATACAAATGATGAGGGGTTTCCAAACTCATTAGTTATAAAAAGCAACTCATAAACATATAATAATAAACATAAAATAATAAATTATATATAACATTTGAAGAAAAAAAAAACTGTGCTGGAAAATGTTAACATTCTCTAAATTCTTCAAAGACTATACTATGTATCTAAATAGCATAGCGGAGTCTGACTGAAACAGGCAAATAGACTTACCACACTAGAGGCAGCAATGCATTGTAAGTCTTTCTCTTGCTCTTCTTCCCTATGATCATTATCCTTGTCCTGGCTCATGCCTGATCTCAGTGTCTAAATGTATATTGTTATTATGTTATTGCACATTTGCTTCTAAGGGCAAACATGCACTGAGAGCTCAATTCCAATGCAGAGATGTTTTATTATACACAGCACAGTAGAATTCTAAACACAGATAAAAAAAATACTCAAATTTTGATATGCAATTAAATGGTTGTTAAAACACTGTTTTTCTAATATTTCTACTGCTTTCTTTTGTTGATTTATTTTGTAATTTGAAGCTTCCAATCACTCTTAAATGCAGATTATAAGCAAAGTTATTCAATATATAGCTTTACATATATGTAGGAAAATCAAAGCATTATATAATATTAAAGTAGGAAATAAGTAAATATAAATAGATTAGAAAAAGAGGTTGGGGTCCAAAGATAATTACCTGACAGAGCCATCAATATAGGGCTATTGTTTTACCATTGAAATAAATAGATACTGAGTTTTAGTAAATATGCTGGAAAAAAATTGATAATCATCCCAGTAACCTAAAGTCAAATTTAAGTTCTTATGACTATTTATGCAGTTTAAAACTATGCAGTCATTAGAGTTGCTTTTGATGACAGGTGAAGCATAAGAATAGGTCAGGTGCATTAAGGATAATTATCCTGTAGAGTCATTACATAGTGATTAAAATAAAATGGGGTAAAGATTTACAGCGTCCTAAGTCCTTTCTCCTTCACATGTTTTTTTTTTTTTAATTGTTGTTTACTTTTAAGTCGTATTACACAATTTTAGAGATTTATTTTCCTACTGGGTAAAGTGTTATTTACATTGGTTTTATTTTATTTTTTTTCACAAAGTATATCTGACATCTGACATAATCAAATCTTTATTGTTGATGAATTTGTTGAGTTAGGGCACATTCTTTTTTCTTCTACCTATATAACACACATTGTAATTTGTTTTTCTCATCAGGATATTATTTTTCAATTTGCTTTCAACTCACAAAATGTATTCAAAATCTTGATTTATTCTGTGTTCAGCTATGTTGGCTCATATTAAAGGGTGTTATACAGCATAATGAATTGTGACACTTAAAAAAACAGAGAGAAAGAGAGAGAGAGACAGACAGAGAGACAGACAGAGAGAAAGCCATATCACATTTTTAAACATGCCAGCCAGCCAGCACTAGTCAAAAAGGGCTTAACATTTTCCTGACCCTGGGTAATTTGACCATAAATTTCTTTGACTCTCAGCCTCACAGCAGTACTGTCCATTATGCTTTTTTATTGGTCGCTATCTCCTGAATCCACAAATGCAGCCGCTTTTCCATCTTTTCCATAGCTTTATCAAACTCTATAGAAGTTATGTTAGCACTCCTGGGACAGCCTCATAGAACGATCAGCCAGCTTCCTCCTCCTTTTCCCTGGACGTGCAGCATTATTGATTCATTAACATCGAACTCAGCCAGCAGCACTACACCCCGGGCCTGAAGGAAACCTGCCTAACCCTCGTTATTATTTTCTCCTGAAGGTTCATCAAAGCTTTCTTACTCTTGAGAACACAGACGACACTTCAGCACTTATATTGAGGGGCATTTTAAACATAGGCATCGTAAACAAACAAACAAACAAGCAAAAAACAAAAAAGCAAGAAAAAAATGCGAGAAACTTGGCACTGACTGCAAATAGGACTCTTTACAGTATGAAGCTGAAACATTAAGACAAGAGTGTCAACTTCTTTGACTTCACCTGGGACGGTGTGTATCATGTGACAAATGTTTTTCCACTCTGCCCTTGACCACAAATGACCACACAGGCCCATGAGTATTTGTTTTGACGTGACACATTTTAGTGAGCAGGTGAATTCATGAATAATAAACCTCTACTATCATTCGATTATACTGGAATCCTGGACCAAAGGATGCTGTTTAAAAAGTGAGTCGAGCAGATTTCTTTTCCACTATCAACGATAGGAATTCATGCCTAATTTTATAAAAGACATTTTTTATGTTCTTTATCTTTATTCAAATTAATACAAATATTGTCTAAACGAAATAGTCCAGGAATCATAAGGTACATAGCCCCTTCAGTCTCTCTTCACCTGGTATTATTTTTTTTGAGATTCATTATGTTCTGACATTTATTAATTATTTTTTTAATTGCCGGGTATTTTTCCATTGTGTGCTTATATCTCAGTTTGTTTATTTTTCAGGTGAATGACATTGCATCATTCCCAATTTGGGGCAATTATGAATAAAGTTTCTATAAACTTTCATGTACAAGTTTTTCATAAACATAAGTTTCATTTCACTTGGCAAACATATAAATGTGAGAGTGTTAGATGTTTTAGTAAAGGTATGTTTAATATACCTAGGATAAATCCCACTTGGTCATGGTGTAAAATTCTTTATATGGGATTCAGTTGCTACTATCTTGTTGATGGGTTTTGCGTCTATGTACATGACAGATACTGGTTTATATTTTTTCTGTAACATTTTTGTCTGATTTTGGTATCAGTGTAATGTTGGCCTCATGGAATGAGTTAGGAAGTCCTTCTTATTCTGTCCTTTGTAAAAGATACTAAAGAATTGGTATAATTTCCTCAAATATTTGGTGTGATTCGCCAGTGAACGTATCTGGGCCTGGTGCTTTCTGTTGTCAAAGGTTATTACTTATTAATTCCGTTTCTTTAACAGAATTAGGTCTATTTATACACACCATTTTTTCTTACGTGAGTTTTGGCAGATGATGTCTTTGAAGTAGTTGGTTCATTTCATCTAGGTTATCAAACTTAAGGGCATAGAGTTCTGGAAATTTACGCTATCTGAATGTGCAATCTAGGATTAAGATTAGGATGATATGAACATTTTTGTTTATTGTTTGCGGTTCCCTCATTTACAGTCCTGTTACAACCCTCTAAGCCTTTCTGCTAATAGCTAATACCCTTAAACCTCACACACACACACACACACACACACACACACACACACACACACAGTCAATATCACTGGTGTCTTTCATTGGAACAATGGAGCAGCCATTGGCGATGCTAAATTTATTTGAGGTTGTAGCAACTTCTAGCCTGCTAAGGATGCTCTTATTGAAAAAAAAAAATCTCTTGTCTTGATTTCTGTGCTACTCTTAAGTTGTCATCTTGCCTGCTTGACTGTTTCTCTCTTTCTTCCTTGCTGATTTATTCTCCTTCATTCAGCCATTTATTATTGGAATCACTCCTTCAACTAAGATGGATAAACTATATCTTCTCACACTGTACTCTATCCCTAAGTAATTGTATCCATTCATGAAAATGCAATTATCACCTGTATTCAAATGTGTCATTACTTTATATCCCTAACTCTTACTTTTCCACTGAGTAGCTTCCATTTACCTAATATCCTAATTAATATTTTATGTATGTCCAAGGAACCTCAATTATCCCCTTTCTTTTACACCTTAACTGGTACATTTTTATTTTATATATTTCAGTAAGTGAGCAAATTTGACCCCCCTTTTTTTATTTTTTTGCTAACCACGGAATTAGCAATAAACTATATGACCAGTTCTCTCACTCACAATAATTTATCACTAGATTCTCTGTATTTTTTCTTTCTAAACATTTCCAGGATCCAATGGACTTGTGTGTCTCTCTCTCTCTCACCTCTCTCTCTCTCTCTCTCTCTCTCTGTCTTTCTCTCTGTCACCAGTTCAAACTAATGACACCTTCCACCAAGACTTTTACAGTATCCCCCCAACTGCCCACCTGCCTTCACCTTGCCACCTACTCTTGATGCTGCAAACACAGGGAACTTTTCTTCCTCTTGCAAAATCTATATCTGATGCTATAAACTGTCCTGAACCTTTTTCAAAACATTCTCATTGTTCTTAAGATAAATACGAACCTCTCTAACATGTCTTACAGATTCCCCATAGAAATGTCGGTTTAACATTGCAGGGTGCTTTTAATCTTATATTCTAGCCATCCTGAACGTTTCCAGTTGTCTACTGTGGACATTTGCATGTGCGTTTCTTTCATCTTGATGCACAATTAAGTCTCTCCTTCATTTGGATTGCTCAGACATATTTTGGTGCAAAACACGTTTCTCAGAAAAACCTTTTCTAATCTGTCTGATGATAACAAATCACCAGTTTATCCTGTCTTATAAAACATTTTCAGTTTCTCGTGTGGCATTTATCTGGATTACAACTTCATGTGTTTATTTTAAAATAATTTTACCAAAGTGTGTCTTCTCCCGTAGACTATAAGCACCTATAAATTGTGACCATAGGCGTTACATTGGTATAATGACTGGCGTTCAGTGACTATTCCCAATCATTCCTACACTTATTGTAAAATAATTTACTATACCCTGTCATGGTTACAGATGCATGGGGCCTAAGGGTATGAGTCTGAAGGAAAGCATGCACACGATCATTATTCTATGTGCTGTTGATAAAACTGACGGACCAAACATCCTTATCCTCAGGAAGCTACATGCCAGTGGAATGAAGTCAGTGAGTAACGAGCACATGACTATTAAGTATCGGTCTTAAGAAGAAAAATAAAGCCTGACAGCACATCGTATGACTGGGCTTCTATTTTAAGTAAGTTGATCAAAATGGGACCACTTGGAGAAGGTGGAAATCAAGACGAGAACGGAAAGAAATAAGGAAGCAGGTCACGTGAAGATCTGAGAATGGGAGCTTGTGGTTGGAGGGAAGAACAGGGGCAGATGCCACGATCCTGAAGTGGCCAAATTCATGACAGCGCCCCAAGTTACATTTGAGCTTTGGAAAAACATTTTAAGTACAAGTATGTCCCAGTATTTCATGGAGCATAACCGCATGGAGCATAACTACGCTGAAGATGACGCCATTGCTCTTTGAAGTCCACCTGTCACGGGGCATTCTGTACCTTTACTTCCACACTCTGGCAATGCTGAATCGAGGCAGAGTGGCATCTGTCTCTGCGGTCAGCACGGTGAGGCTGAGACGGAGTGAGAAGAGAGCGGGGGCCAAACTAGAGGACGTTAGAGCAGGAGGACGTTTTCAGCTAGTGAGCGATGAATCCTTATTTTAATCCTAAATTGCCAGCATCCAAAATCCATTTTGATCACTTAGTGAATATTTTATAAAGAGAGAAGGGTAATAATTCAGGAAGCATAATAGCATGTGATGTTTTTCATTGTGAGAATATAAAAAATACAATCATTCGTCACATCGTAAGACAGTCTTTTAAAAATAATACTTTTATAAGCTTGGTAGTTTAACACTATTATATTTATTTGAAGTTGTACACATCTGGTTCTTTTCCTTGTCTAATTATCAAGCTTTTTATTCAGAGTAGCTAAGTAATATTTTCCCTTCAGTTTTTATTTGGACAAATAATAATGATAATAGTTATCAATGAACTCATTGCCTCTTTTCTCATTTTAAGACAGATGACTAATTTCTTTCACCACTGTCTTAAAATTTTATATTTTATTTTCTATTCCAACAGTTCTAGAATTTAAGAATACTAAAGGAATCTGTCCTCTAGTCACACCTAATGACAGGCGATGAACTAGTTATCACCAGTTCTTCCTTGTTTCTCAAGAAGACATACAGAGGGAAGAAAAAAAAACGATTCCTTTTCTGGTGACGGTGAATGCTCTCTGTTAATTCTACAGTTGGAACCTATGTTCAGTTGGATGTCATTTTAAAACAACGTTGGCTTAATTCACTCTAAGATATTTCCACAAATCTGGCAAGTAATAGGAACACAGATGTGACAGAGGTGGACCGTCCTTTACAGAAGCTTCCAGTGCGATGCAGGCACCACAATAAGATGCCGGGTTATTTTTACGTCGTTATAGCACAGCTCAGAAAAATAATACAAATCATACTATTTCCTGGGAGAAAGTGGGGAGGAATATTTTGGTCAGTTAACTAAAAAGACAACATGAATTTCAGAAAAAAATGATTAGACTGGAATATTGTGTATCCTTTTAAATGATTTAACATAATTTTTCTATCTGGATTTAAAAGATATCTCAACACTGTTTAATCTGTATTCTGTATACATATGAATATTCTTCATAAAATCCCATCGAATATTATTTTAGGACTTTAAAAATTATAATTCTAGTATGTGGGGTGTTTGCTAAAATATGAAAATGTTCTCCGGCTTTGAGGGGCCAGGGAGAAAAAATTCTGCTTTCAGAGGGTGTGAATGACATGTTTGACATGTTAAATCTGCCAGCCTTTTGGTAAAACAGCCAGTTGTGCCAAGTTGGCTAAATCTCCAGGAAATGACAGTTTGCATTGTAAATAAACCGGATGCCTGACACACAGGATGCAGAACCCTGTCGCTGAGTGTATTGCGCATAAAGCGAACTCTCTTATGGTAATAGTTATCCCATTTATTGGACACTGCATATTTAAAGCTATTCATCTATGTTATTATCTGGTAATTTATTTCTTCATTTTGCAGTAAACCACTTAGGCAACACAATCGTAAAAACAATAACAAAACAGAACTCTGTGTTTAATGAACAAATCAAGTGCTGAATTTTCTATTTTAAAGAAAGGTTGATGATGAGTGGGGAGCAGTATAAATTGTGGATTTTGGGCAGCATTACTGTGGAGTTGCGGTTGCAGTAACATCACTGATGGCACTAACGGCCAATGATTTGAATCTGCAGCAAAGCACCTAAATCTTCAGTAATTTTAATTTTAAGAAGACTTTCCAGTAAAGGCTGAGTTAACATACACACACACACACACACACACACACATATTTTTTTACTTGTATTGTTTTGAGGGAAGGGCATCTGCATGCATTATCTGGAGTTCTGCAGAGGATATTTATCTATTTATTTATTTTTTTTGCATCAGCGTGGACACACGGATGTGTATTCTATACATTCAGTTCTACTTCAGTACTACTTTACTTATTTTGTGTGCTCAGATCACTTTAGCTTTGGCCACTGGTGGTTCTTTCACTTGGCTCCTGTGTCCCATAATGATATAACCCATCATTATGGTTTCTCTTTTTATTTATTTGTTTCTTTTGTTTGTTTATATTTTTAGGCTCCCGGAATTTCTGTCCACTACCAGATGCTTCAGGCTTCTCTCATATGTTTTCCGCTCCAGTCCCGGAATCAGCTACTTCTCCAAGGTACCATGTTTGGTTTCATTTTTAGAGAATACTTTATAAATGGGGTGTGGCGTGTACCCCATTGCTACTGGAGTGTTGTCTCTTCTAGGGCCATAAACTGATAGGGCAAGGAAATGCATGAATGTAAACTAGACCGTGATTATACACATATCTATGCACGTTCTACAGGTAACCCTCTGTGTCCATGTTGAGCCAGAAATAAGTTGATACCGATCTCTCTGATTTTAATGCATCACCATGTGATCATTGTAGTCCTTTCACCTTTCGTAATTTTCCATTCCAAAAGCAAAACAAATTGGCTCTCAACAGTATGCATGTGCGCGCATGCGTGAGTGCGTATGTGTGTGTGATCTCTCATTTTCTCATCATTTTCTGTTTTTTTTTCTCAGATTAATCAGGTTATTTCTTTATCCTGTTGTGATTCAGCTCAGACATAAACTTTTCAGGAAACTCTCTGATCTCTCAGGATTGATTAACTCATTCTTCTAAGTGTTTTCTTATTCTTTAAATATCCTCATGATTGCTCTAGCACCAATTATATTATATCGTAATTTCTTTTAAATTGCAATTTTTCTCCAGTGGATTGTGAGTTTCTTAAGAATGGTGGCTCTTTATTATTTGTTATTATATTCTTGAACTCTGTCATATGTTAAGCCCAAGTAAAAAACTTGGTTGTATGAATGTTTGGATGAATGAATAGAAGCAAAACATAGTACAGTCTATTTATTTTCTAGTACTTTTTCTTATGTAGGGGAATTCGTACATGTATAACTTTAACACTGATATTATTGGCTAGAGAATCACAAAAGATCACAGAAATCAAAGGTTGCATTAAATGAAATTATTTTCTTCTCACAATAAACCAGAACATATATATGTTGATATATATTTTTTATATTCAGAATAATTGAATACACGTGTGTGTGTGTGTGTGTAATATATATCATATTATATATCCTTATTTTGATATCACCAGTACTTTTAGGGTTACAGATAGAGGGATGATGCTATTTATATTTTTTTGGACTGAAGAGGTAGACTATAGTATGAGTTTCAGGTTTATGATGATCTTGCCATCGTCATGGTCTGCTTGAAAGTAAGAGTTTGGGAAGACATCTACTTTCTCTCCATCGTCTTTATGGCATGAGAAGCCTTGAATACTTCTCCAAATGTTGGCAGGCCCACCTCTCCAAATACAAGTTAGCGAGTAACCTACTGCTGATGTTGAATTAGAACAGGAGTGTGTTTTAAAGGAGACGACCAGGCGTCTAGCCGCCATCAGATACTAGCAGACTTTTGTCACAGTGCCTAACTCAGAGGTTCACGAGGATGAAGTGAGGTGACCTGTGAGGGACTCAGCACACTGCCTAAACTCTGGCCGCCGCTGCTCATTTTACTCATCACTTGACAAGTATTAAATGACCATCGTGCATAAGTTGACTTAAAGTTGGGTTTGGGTGTAGAATATGCAAACAGTGTTTGACCATTTTTCTTTTCCTAAAAAAAAATCACTGGACTCAGAATACCCTAAAGAATGCTTACACAAATTTCTGAGGGCACCACTGCAAAATCACTGGGGACAGTGGCTATCCACATTTGCAGAAACCGCTTTGGTAATTCTTGTAAACTTTAAACGATATTGAATTTTTAACGTTAAGTTAAATTTTGTCTATTAGGAAAGGCAAATATATGTATGGCTTACTTTATAATAAACATTCAAATAATGACTAATATTTATTGATTGTCTCCTATGTACTAGGCATGATTTTAATTTCTTTTACATTTTTTTCTCATTTAATCCACATAATTACATTTAGTGCCTACCATTATATTATGCTAAAACTTCATATTGATTTTCCAATATAATATACATTTAGACTCATTTCTTCCTGCAAGGGTAAGAAAATTTGTTTGAATCTCATTTTTGAAATATATATTAAGCTTGTGATAAAATCGAACAATCATGTTTGAATAATTGCTTTCAGACCACTAAAACCTTCTATAATTATTGGTAATCTGATATTACTATTAAGAAAAATAAATGAAGAATGCCCTTTCAAGAATTATTCATATGAACAATGCATAGGCAAAGTTTTAAAAAATATATAGGCATTTGGTAACATTTTTTAGCGACATTTTCTAACTTGTTAAACCTAAGTGTGTGTGTGTGTGTGTGTGTGTGTGTGTGTGTGTGTAATATCATTAGGGTGTTTTATGTGCAAAGTGCATTTTTCATGCCTACAAACTGACTGAAACTCTTCTAGATATTGTGATATTGTAATAATCACATATATAGGAACATTTTATATACCTCTTTCATTAACGGTTTTTGTAAGGAACCAACAGAAATCCATTCCAGCTAATTTAAGCAAAACATACATCTACTAGAAGGATTCATAGAGACCCAGGCAAAGAAACAACTGCCAGCCCGCAGAGTTTGACTGACTTATCGCAGATCATAGCTTAGGCCCCTTGCCTGGGAAGAAGGAACCCTCAGGGAGGCCACAATGAGAAAGAGAAAGCTTTGCAAAAAGAAATAGAGGAAAACCCTTTCCAGACCAGGGACAAGTAAATGCTAGTGTTCCCGACATGAAACGTTCATTATTAGTCCCCTCATTTATTTATAGTATTATTACATCATATAATCATGTATCATAATATAATTTGGTACATTTTCCATATAGACGACCTTTCGATAAAGGTGAAACACGTTAGTATACAAATGCTCATTCACACTCATTTCAGGGACACTCGAAGGTCGTTTCCAGGGAGCTCCGTGTGGGATAAGTGGGTGCAAAGGGCACAGGTGCATAGGCTGCCGGTGATGCACCAAGCGTCACGTGGGGAGAACACAGAACGACGATTTAGTTACACACCATCCAGGCCAGTGCCTGGATTTGTGACTTTAGGCAGTTTAATCTCTTTTTGCCTCATTTTTCTCATCTAGAAAGGGAAGAGTGATATTGGCAGTGCTGTAATGATATGATGAGGAAAATAAAAAAAATTGATATACAGTACATGCTCAAATACTTGATATCATAGAGTGAATTTAAATATTCTTAACATAAATGGTCTCTCTACATAATAAGTGGCAAGAAATAAGATAATTGCTCTCTTTACATTCGGCATTGACTACTTCCGGTGCTCTCCACCTGGCTTCCCTCCCATCTTTTTCAACATCACTGTGGTACCTTCAAGGGACACTCAGTTTCAAAGACGCACAGTTTAAAAACCATAGACTTCCCCTTTTGTTAATTTACAAGTGAGGTAACTGGGCCAGAGAAAGGCTACGTACGTTGGTCCTATTTAAATAGCTGGTTATTGGTAAAAAATAAACAAAAGCTGCTACTTATCACACAAATTCTGCCCCATACTTCATAGATTTCATATTTTATTTTTGTCTTTATAAGATAGAAATCTGAAAGGAGCATTCTGTAGCATCATATTGCAAAGGCCGGGTTTGGGCTTTTAATAAATCTTTTCCCTTGGAGAATGATTTGAACTCTACAGAACTTAGTTTCTTTTATAATTGCTTTCACTGTTTAAATAGCTATTTGATGATTGGTACAAAGAGCATTGGTGAGTTTCCTAAGCATTGAAAGCAATTTCTTACGTAGATTATGTTTCAATGATCATTCCATGCTTTGGATTTCGATCAAAAGCAAAATTTTACTTTGAGCTTTTGCAAAGGAGCTTGTTGAAATTGCAAATCTTTTCCTAAGGGGAGAGAGAGAAATATTTAAGGAATTTTATAACCAATGACATTCTAAGCATTTAAAACAATTACAGAAATACACTCATATTATGAACATTCGTAAGTAATTTGATAAATTATTGATGAACAGAGGGCAATGCTCTTATAAATTATTTATAATTGTATCTTAAATTTGAGACACTGAAATTCTTGAGATGTACAAAAATCCTTCTCTTCGTGTGTGTCTATGTGTGTGCATTGTATCATAAGATCTTTCACCCTTCAAATTAGACCTTAACACTTCCTGAGGCCACTTATTCTGCTATACCCAGAGAATAACTATTTGCATCAGATGTCAATGCCTGTAAAACCTAAAATAATGGCAAGTCTTTTCTTAAATTGACCTTCTTTTGATCCAGGCGGCCAGGGGTGCAGTGATAAAGTAGGTAGACTGGTTGCCATTAATTTTGTAAAGTGTTAAAGAAACACTTTGATTAAAACTACCAAGGCAGAAAATTTGCTTTACAAGATACTTCAAATGTAATATGTAGCTCTTGGCAGTGGTTACAAATATGTAAACTTATATATATATTCCTACCTATAGAAGTAAACAGCATTTGGGTTGGCTTGGGTTCGTATAACGATGGTCAGCTCTTCCCTGCGTTCGAGTTTAATCCTGGAATGCTGGGGCACATGAGGGAGATGCTCATATTAGTGACATAGTGACTGATGGTCATTGCATGTCTGGTGACCGAAGGCCTGGAAACCATTTCTGATCACTCATATATTTTACTTATTTCACTTCTAGTTGAGAAATAGAACCCAGCGTATTATTTTTTTTTTGAACTTGACATTGAAGAGTTTTTGCAGCACCTGGAAGCACAGTTTCTTCATGGGCTGTCACCAGCTAGTTACATTTGAACAGATCGTGTAGGACTTTTAAAGAGCAATTAAAATGACGTGGCAGGTGATTACGGCTCAGTGCTCCCCCTGTTTATAGGAATCAGTGCAGTACTTCAGAAACAAAACAACAAAACAAACTCGCGGACATGCCCAATTACTCTCGTAAAGGATGTGTAGAAAGTCAATGCCATTTCATTTAATTTTACCCGAACCATTTTAAACCCACTTTGAAATCCAAATAATAAATTATTACTAACATAAATCTGTTTTGAAGTTGTAACCACTATGCTAGTTGTTTTTAGTCAGAATTTCTGGCCTGCTGATACTTTGTAGAGAAATCATACTGACCAACAAAATATTTTACATATTCTACAAATTTTGAGAAAGAATATAGACCCAGGAAATAATGTACATGCATTGGGCATGATCTCAATGTCACACCTTTATATGTATACTTCACATTTTTGTTTCATTTTACATATAATTCTCAAACATAAACAAGATAATATTCTCTACAGGCTTAAATTTAGCAGTTTTTTTTCCCTAATGAAACTATTTGATTATTATCTATAAATTATTTAATGCTCTTGTGTTCATTGGTTCCTCCCAGAAATGAGTATTTCTTTACACATAATTGCATTGCAAATGATTTGGTTTTACAGGTTTCAGTGTTTGGGAAATACCTATAAAAAGTTTTACTGTAATCAACATTAGAAAAAATGTACCTTCTTCAGCATTGCTGGTCAAATAGTACCAACCACTTGCCTGGGTTTTTTTTACTTAAACTTATTTTGGTGTTCTTGTATTTTTTTTTTCTGCAGTAGACTTTTTGAATTACCTGCTAGCTGGAAGACAAGGTGAATGCATGTCTTATACTGCCAGCTATGATTGTATCTTTGTACTGTTTTCTCTACTAGGAGATAATTTTTTTCATTATATGTTAGAGTGTATGTTTCATTATTCTTTTTTTTTAAGGAAGTAGAAAATTTCTTTTTCTTATCTTTTTCTTATGCAGAAACTATTGCATTATCAATGCAAAATGACAGAGAAGAGATATAATTTCCTGATCCTCACCCTACTGAGAAACAAAGAGAATTCTTTGACTTTTTATCAGCGGAAGTTTCAAATGTAAATTTACCAGTAGATTTCGGAGAGATTTGGCATTTGATTTTTTGCCTTTTTATCTCAGTATTTTGTGAAAACATTACTAGTCTTCCATATATGCAGTAATTACTCCTTGTTTTGTGTTTGTGGGTAAAGCATCCCACACAAATGGCAATAATCACAACTCACTGAGGTATAATTTGCATAAGCAGAAGTTTAAGTAAATAAAACTAAGTTTCTCTATTCTTAAATACCTTGCTGTTTCATCAAGTAGTTCAGTGACTAGGGCACACTTTTTCTAAACTTCAAGACATTAAATGATTTAATAATACTTTTGTTTACCTTGTTTAGTCATCTAAAATTAAATAAAATTAGAGCACAATCTCACTATATAATGGAAATAGGTTCCCACCAACTCCTCATTTTCATTTGAAAAAAAAAATTATGCAGGCCTGGTGTTATTTTCTAGATCGTTTTATTTTCTAGATCGTTTTAGCCTGGCTTGAATGGCCTGGCTCAGAGTCTTCCAGCTTTCGCTTAGGATGTTGAAAGCTGGAAAGAACATCTCTTCCAACTTTACAAAAACAAAGAGACAGATAAATTGCAGAATTGCAACTTTTCTTAGGCCCATTGGGCAGATGACACTTGCCTGGAGAGCGGGGATACAGGCACCCGCTTACCAGGGTAGAAAGCAGATGTCACACAGTAGCTGCAAAACAAGATTTAGCTAAAATCGCTGACTAATTGCCAAGCTAAATGTGAGCTAGCGTGAGAGTATAGAACCTGGCACTCAGGCACAGGGGTGGTCAGCTAATACTTTCACCTTCTCATCTCCACTGACCTCACAGTCCTCAGGAGAAAGATTGGCGTGGGGTAAGGATTGTGGAGGTCCAGTTCTGAGCTGGCTACAAAGGGAATGGGCCAAAGTCCCACCCCTCACCATCTCCACTAATGTCTATAGAAACAAAAGTCTTAGGAATTCAGGGAATGGCAGCAAAACCTGTCACCTTGGGCCTAGGTAAAGACACACTCCAGCTGGAGGAAAGGGTGAGGTTTGGGGAGGAAAATGCAGCGAAACCTTTATACCCACAGGAGAGGGGCGCAAAGGCATCCTCAGCCCCCTGGAGGAGGGTGGAATCACTGAACCCTCACTCACCGCATTGTCAGGGACACAGTGCCCAGCTAAGAGCGTACATAAGAACAGCAGAGAAGAAGCAGATCCTCTTCCCCCCTTAAATCCGAAGACTGACAGGTGTCAAGTAAGAGCAGCTGCCTCTGCTGCCCTGCACGCCCTGTGGACAGCCCTGTGGACAGCGTGAGCCTGTACTTCCTCTAGCATTACCTCGTTCTTTCACTGCAGGCGGTAAATCTGCCCACACTTTGCCCCAGAGGGAAATATTCTTTTGTTGTTTTGGTCAGAAATCGAACCTACTTTCGGTCCTAAAGGGAGTCGCTCCTCCTCTCTTTTAAGACTATTTGAGCAAAGACATTCTTGAAAAATTATTAAGAACAAAAGGTGCGCCTCTTACAACAAGTGCAGGGCCACGAGAAACCCATAATGAATCGTTTCTCAACACCTTTGTGTTAGAGCTTGTTCTGCTAACAACTTTTTGATCCATCTGGATGAATGAAGCAGTAGTTGCTATTTTTATTGTTGAGGTGTATTCTGTCATATTAGTATGCCACAATGTGTATATTCATTTACCTGCTAATGGACACTTATGTGTTTGCTTTTGGATATGATCTCTTAAAAAAATAGCTTCTATGAGCATTCCTGTACAAACCTTTATAGACACTTGTTTTTACTATACCTCAGTAAGTATGCAGGAGTGGCAATGCTGGCTCACGTGACAGATGTATACTTGACCTTGTAGGAAACTCCCATTGTGTTTCTTCAGAGATGGCACCGTTTTCACCAGCACTGCATAAAATTTTTAGTGGATCGCATGCTTTTTAACACTTGGCAATGTCAGAGGTTTGAATTTAGCTGTTAGAGTGCTTATGAAATGGTATCTGATTGTGATTTTAATTGACAAATCACGCTGACTGATTTTTCTTGTGCTTATTTGCCATTTGTGTATCTTTTATGGTGCTTTCTTGTGTGTGTGTGTGTGTGTGTGTGATCTCCTGTACTTTTAATATTGAGTGGATTGATTATTCCTTTGTAAGAGCTCTTTATGTATGTTGTAGACATTTTCTTACAGACGTATTTTGCCATGAATATTCCTAAGAGCTGCTTTTCAAACGTGGTATTCTTTTTGAAGAAGTCTGGCTTATCAGTATTTTAGTTCATACTTAGTGCTTTCTGAGTCCTCTCTACAAATTTTTTTCCCTTTCTAAATGTTTACTTCCAGGAGTTTTAATTTAAGCTTTTACACTTAGATCTACAACATACATTTAAAACTAAATATTATACAGATGGTCCTCGACTTATGATGGTTCAGCTCGCAATGGTTCGACTTAGATTTTCGACTTCACAATTGTGCAAAAATGATACCATTCAATAGAAACCAAACTTCCAGCTTTTTTTTTTTTTTTAATTTTATGTTTTTCTCACCATAGCTTTGTTCGCGGCTGCATCATCAAACACGTGAGGAGTGCGCTATGCTATTTAGGACAGTGCCAACAGCTCTAGGGGATAGGTATTTTTCTGCTCCTACACGCTTATGGAACCACGTCCATATACTTTCAGCTTCAAATTTCGATCTTTTCCCGGGCTCACACGTTGCTGTGAGATGCGCTCTCATGATGCTGGACAGCTCCCGCTGCGGCTCCCAGTCGGCCCCGCGGCCACCACAGTAAATGCCCCCGCTCTCCAGCGCTCTGGGGAGCCAGTGATTTTGGATAGCGTTTTTCATGTTTCTGCATCACGTCGTGTTTACAGAACGCCCATCTATGTCTCCTGTTTCTGGTATGAAGAATAGGAAGGCAGTGACTCTTGAAATGAGACCAAGATAATGGTCCAAACTGTAGGCTAATGTAGGTGTTCTGAGCAAGGTCAAGGTGGGCGAGGCCAGGCGGTGGTGGTTGGTAGGTTAGGTATATTCAGCGCGTTTTTGACTTAATGATACTTTCTGTTTATGATGGTTGTATCAGACGTAACTCTATCATAAGTCCGGGAGCATCTGTCATGTAAGAATGGGTTCAGCATTCTTTTTTTTTTTTTTTTCTCTTCATTCAGATATCAAGTAAAATTGGAATCAGTTGTTAAAAGACTATCTCATTTCCATCTTGAATCATTTTGGTGCATCTTCTAAACAATCAATTGACTGTCTACGCCTGAGTCAATTTTTGGACTCTATTATTTTCTGTTGATTTATATGTCTAACTCTATCTCCAAACCATATTATATTACTTACTATGGTTTTATATTGTTATAAAGTCAAAAAGCATATTGTTCAACTTTATTTTTATTTTTAAATAAATTGTTTCAGTGATACTGAGTTCTTTACATTTCCATTAAATTATGGAATCAGTGTCTCAATTTTTACAAAAAAAGAAAAAAGAAAAAGAAAACAATGCAGAATCGCCTACTGGTGTTTTTATTAGAATCCTTTTAAATCTATAGATTGGTTTAGGGACTATGGCATCTCTGATTCTTTTTATTTGTGGTCTATTTTCTCCTTCTATGACATCTTTTTCCTCGTTCCTCTTAGTAGTTTTTAGACACTTCCGAGTATAGATGGTGCAAATATCTTATTCGTTTTCTTTCTAAGCTGTTTTCCACTTTTTGTACTAATTTTTATTTTGGTTATATATATACACATATAAATATAAATATAAATATAAATATAAATATAAATATAAATATAAATATATATTAACCATCTTCCAGTGCGTAATTCAGTAACATTAAATGCATTCACTTTGTTGTATTGCCACCACCACCATCCATTTCCAGAACATTTTTATTAACCCAAATGAAACTCTGCCCCCATTAGCAATGATTCCTCATTTCCTCCTCAGCTCAGCCCCTGGTAAGCACCATTCTCCTCTCTGTCGCTATGCGTCGTCTATTCTAGGTAACGCGTGCAAGTGGAATCACACAGTGTTTTAATATTTGTCCATCTGTGTCTGATCATTTCACTTAGCATGATGTGGTCAAGGTTCATCCATGTCGTAGCGTGTATTAGAATTTCCTTTTAAGCTTGAATAATATTCTGTTTTGTGCATGTAGCACCTTTTGTAAATCCATTCATCTATTAATGGGGATTTTGGCTGCATTCACCTTCTGGCTAATGGGAACAATGCTGTGAACACTGGTGTAAAAGTGTGCGATCCTGACCTCCTTTTAAATTCTTGTGTGTATACACCTAGAAGTGGAATTCCTGTGTCACATGATAATTCTGTTCAATATTTCGTGGACCCGCCATATATTTTTTCCACAGCAGCTGCACCATTTTATGTTCCCATCAGCATTACGCGAGAATTTCGGTTCCCACGCACCCTCGCCAGCACTGTTTGTTTATGTATCGTTTGATAGTAAGGGTTCTGATGCGTGCGAAGTGGAATCTTGTCGTGGCTTTGATCTGCATTTCCCTGATTTGCATCAAGATGTTGTCATCTTTTATTTGTTTATTGGCCATTTGTATATCATCTTTGGAGAAATATTCCTATCTTTTGCTCATTTTTAAATTGGGTTATTTGTCTTTTTTTGTTGGTCAGTTGTATGAGTTCTTTTTCAATATATTCTGAATAATAACCCCTTATTGGATATGTAATTATCATTTCACTCTTTTGATGTTATAATCAGTGTTTTAAAATTTCTATTGTTAATGGCAGTTTTAAAATTTCTTTTTCAAATGTTTATGAATACCATCTTATGCTGCTTTTTGTCCCTGTCTAAAAACAGTTACTTTATATGTGCTGTTCAGATTTATAGTTTTTTAGAGTGGAAGGACTCATCCTTTATCTTTATTCCTTATTACCAGAAGCAAAAGCTATAGTCTAATCTTTAAATTAAAATTGTTATCATTCTTTCTGCCTTACTTTACAATATATCTGAATTTAGAACTTGGGCCAAAATATCTATTTCTATCTCTACAGTCTAGTCTCAGCACAATCACCTCTGAGACCAGGGAAGAATCTTGGCTCTCCCATGGGTTTATAGTGACTTAATTGGTTAAGGAAAACTTCAGTGCCATTCACATTTCAAATGTTATCTCTGTTTGGATGCCTGGAAGCAGAAGTAGATGGCCTTGAAGATAATAAACTTCAAGTTCAGAGCCCCTCCCTTGAATAGACTCCTTTGATTGCTGGAAGTTACTGTGAGTTGTGGACTGTTCTAGGAGAGGAAATGAAGATAGATTGCAAGCAAGAAGCATTTCTATGTAAGCAGTTCTGATAAATTGCCTAGAGCAATTTCACAAGAAATGGACCTTGAACTCCAGCGCTCCAGTAATTATTTATTATCCCTTTTCTTATTCTAAACAAATATTTACTTTCGTACCTAAATTTGCATTTATAATTTTATATTCTTTTTCTTAAAGAAGAATTTTATAAGCTTTAGTCTCCTCAAAATCATGATTTGCCTCTGCATGTAAAGCATTTTAAACCCTGGAGTGATACCCAGTCGTGAAACCTGATATGATGCGAAGAAGTATGTTTTTCTTTATTGAATGTGAGAGAAGGATAATTCAGATGAGGGAGGTAAGATAGAAGACTTGACATCATGTTTCAACAAGAGACATTCTCCCGGATGGTGTGCATTTAGTATTTATAAAATTTGAGTATATCAAAGATAGCTCCTCTTGAACAGCCTTGTTTATTTATTCTTGCAAAATCCTTGGGTACCTTCAGTGTGTTTACCCCTGTTTGAGGACTGCTATCATAGGAACCATGTTTAGTGATTAACAATCCTTTTAATATGATTATTTGAATGGTGTATCCATTGACTGCTGCTGTGATACACCTGTATACAATCTAAATATTGCTTTTCGTTTTTTAATCTAGAATCTAATTTGTATCCAATGGTTTTGAATAATTTTTCACGCACTTAAACATTTTACTCTCCTTTTTGTTCCCCAGTGGATATCTATTACTTTGTCTTTATACCTATTTATATCTCCTTTATTTCTCAAAGAAAAATACTTAGCATGAAATAAATGGCAAATTACTCAGAATACATTGAAGATAAACATGATTTGTTACTCAATCTATCCATTACTGTGTGACAGAATGAATAAATTCCCTGTCTTTATTTCTTCACTAGGAAGTTATCTGCATTACTTTGAGATAGCCACATTCACTAATTTGTATGCGTATTATTGTTTGTTTACTATTAGCTGAACACTCTATGAATGGGTAAAGATACTAAGGAAAAAAGCTACCTGTTATCAGGTTTTTTTACTTTTTAATTTTTTCCCCTATGTGGTACATCAATATGATTTAAAAAATATAAATAACACCTCAAGATCATGCAGTTGCCAGCCCCATTCTTTCTTGTCTGAGTTCTTATTCTAAAGACACAATAACTTTCAACTCTTTTGCGTTTGTATAGATTACTTGTTTTGGAGTATTGATCTTTAGATATTTTCTCACCAATTACTCTGAGTCTTGTGTCTTACACCTTTCCTCTGTTGCACACACTAGTTTTAGCGATTCTGCTAAACCAGTGTAAATTAATTTATTTGTGTTTCTTCCTCCAAAAGATTTTACTAACGGTCAGTAGTAGTTATCCATTACCCTTTACCTTTGATTCTGTGGTTTTGTATCTCTTTCCAATATTTATAGTCCCATTTTATTTTAGTTTCAGTAGAGTATTCATGCAGTGTTTGTGTTGACACATGATTTTTAATCGAGGACTTCTTAACTACACAGAGCCACTCAGTTCGCTCTGTTGTATGTATATAAAAGCATTGAGTGCAGACGCTGACATGAAAAGACCTTTGATTAATGCAAGTCCCCCTTGTTACTTTCCCCTGGGCTCACCAGGGATGCAGGTACCCTGTCAGGTTTGGCGAGCACCCAGGAATGGGCTCTGCGTTTGTGGATGGGGTCCTTTCTTGACATGAGCAACTTAATGAGTTGGCATAAAGCATAGACCATTTTCTCTGGGCGAGGCGAGTACAGGAAGATATACACAGTTGATTTTTACTTTGTTTTATATCATCTCTGATAAAGCCCTTATGTCATTTTCAGATAAATGCTTTCAAATATAGTATCGTTTTCGGACTGAAATCATAATATCCAATAAACTTTCTAACCAAATTGTTTATGTGCAGGACATAAATATATAATATTTCTATAATACGATAATAACATGTTAACAAGAGCCTAACATATTGACATTTGGAATTTTGTGAAAAGCCGCATAAATATGATGGCTCTAAAGTATACTTAAAACTCACAAAACTTTCACAATTGTAAATTCCAGTGCTGTATGTTTATTTTTTCCTGAGTAACAAGGAATGCATTTTTATAAATGTATAATACATAAAAAGAATTAGGATTTCATCCTCAAATTTCCACAGAGACATGAATTGCTACACATTTTATTTCTCCATTTGTTCAAAGAGCGACCCAATTAAAATTATTTATTACAGTATTTCAGAAATAATAAAACTAATATGATCCATCAAATAGCAGTCTTTGAAGAGTTATTTAAATTCTTCATGATACTCAGAGCTGAAACTTTGAGCTTGAAACTTTTGTCTTATAATCTAATTTCTATGAACAGAATATAGAAGCTAGAAAAAAAAATGGGCTAAGATGTGAAAATCTTCGGAGGTAAGAGAAATAATCTTTATACAATGATGACCTCTAAGGAAGGATAGGGAATAGGACTGTTACCAGTTTTTAGCGGTTTGAAGTTATGCATTGTGTCATACATTTTAATTTTGAGTCAGGCACAGTTTCTAGGTCATAGGTTTTATCAGGCGTCCATAATTCAAAGGATTTCAAGAGGTGAGTCCATCGAATTTGTATGTGAAAAATATTATGCATGGTGGAGTTTCTATGTTTTTTAAAAATTTTAACAAACTCCATATAGTAAAATCCTTAATAACAGCTGCAAGCAGCATGCTTAAAATGATCACCTTGGTGTCTCCATACCACCGACTGACGTTATTATAAATAGTAGTCGATGACAGAAATTATCTTACTTTGTATTAAAAAAAAAAAAAGAACTATTTAAAAAAAAAAACAGAAATATTTTCACCTTTTGCAAAATGCTTACTTATTTGATTTTGCATGCAGGCATATATATATACACACACACACACACACACACATATATGTATGTGTGTGTGTATATATATATATGTATATGTATATACATATGTATAACATTTAGATTATAAAAGTTAAAGAAATACCTAAGCAAAAACAAGTAATATGGCGGAGTTTGAGAGGGACCTTTCACATTGTCACAAAGTACAATTAAAGCCCTCCAAAGAGCAAAAGTAAAGAAAAACATCCCATTCTGAAAATAAACTCTTAAGAAGCCATTGGGACACTCCTTGGCTTTCCTTAGAAGGGAAAGATAATTCAATTATCATGCATCTATCTGCCAGGACCAACCTGTGTCTCCAGTTTCTAAAAGAAAAAGACTCAGGGAGAAACAGAGTGGGGTGTTTACTTGGCTTCCAGACTTCACAGAGCTCATGCTGAAAAGTTACCCCCTTGTCCCATGTGAGAGAACAAAGAGGGCACTCAACAAGTGGGAAGGACCCCAATAGTAGGGACTGGGAACATCTGCAGGGAGGAGGGGGTGCTTCATCCGTCCCCCAGTAGTTGCTGAGCTGCGGAATCCGTGAGCTCACCACTGCGTCGCCAGCAGACTAGAGCAGAGTGCTGGGGGTGGGGGCAGGGAGAGTTCTTGGAAGGACTTGACATGGGTTCCCTAGAGCTTATCCGTCAAGCCATATGTCAGGTTCGGGTTTCGTTGTGGATATGACTTCTCAGAATTCACTGGCATATTCCGAGGCAGACGGGCTTGAAAGGAACATGGTAGAGGTTGTCTGGGGAGAATAATGGACACCATGTCAGTTATTCCATTTTTCTCCAAGTCTCAGAACATGAGATGGGCAGGACCATCATACCCTGTGTCCCAATGAGAAGCAAGTTGGAAGTCAGAGAAGGGGCAGGGGCCACGGGGCCGCCTTGGATGCACCATGACCATGTGCTGGGGTGCTGAGGACAGGGAAGACTTGGGTTCATAGATTTCTGGTAGGGCCACGGAGCAGTTATCATGCCTCTCTCCAAGGGTCTTCTGTGGTGAAAAGACTGAGAAAGGCTGAGCACCACTCCAAGCAAAAAGTAAGTACCATTCACACAAGGCTTCTCCATCAGTGGACATTTTCACTGACAGACAGGGCTCAACCACAGCTGCGTGAGGCCAAGGACATTTTTGTCTCCTGAGTAGTAACTGATTTCTAATTTCTATTCTGAGATCTTGAGAATCTTGAACCTCCAGTCGATATTGGAAGTACTAAGAGAGAAGTGGAGTCAGAATGGAAGTGTTTCAGATCTGAATCTATCCATACATCCTCCGTAAGCCCAAGAGCCGACTTTGCAGTATTTCTGGTGGTATGGAAGATGAGAGATTCATGATTAAACTATAGCAGTGCTCCCCTCGGCCTCGGGGGGCATGTTGCAAGACCACCAGGGGTTGCCTGAAACCACAGATATTATTTAACCTTATCTAGTATTTTTTTCATGTACATAATACCTATGATCAAGTTTAATTTGTAAATTAGGCACAGTAAGGGATTTACAATAACTAATAATAAAACGGACCGATTGTAACAATATACAGTGTTATGTGAATGTGGTCTCTCTCTCTCTCTCTCCCCCGCTCCCTTACCCTCCTTCTCCCTCTCCAGGAATTATTATGCTCCCGAATCTCTTACCTGCAGTAAATGACTTGCTGTCAGTCATTTCAGGGGGTCCCTTGCTAAAGTCTTTGTGTAGGCTCAGGCTCAGTTCTGTCCTTTGGAATAGGCTTCCTGTTCATGTCTTATACCCACACATTTGACGCCTTGTCCATCCCAACTAAGCTCTTCTCTCGCACTAGGAGTGTAACTTTTGCATGTTACACGTGTGCGATTTTTATCTGACCACTCAGTCTCTACGTCGGGACTTTTCCCTTGTTGTAAGTCGAACATTTGTGGCATGAAAAGACTTGATGTAAAATAGATTCGGGAACAAGAAGGCTCAGCTTTATTCAAATGTGTTGGTATTTGCAGAGAAGACAAACTCTGTATACTTCTTGGTTGTGTGTGTTAATTGCACGTGACGATATTGTATGCTATCTACATCAGGACCAAGAATAGACATTGTCCAATGACAACACAGCCAACAAAACCAACGAAATGCCCCAAGCTGAATGTTTGAATCTTTGTTGTCATATTATCTGTTTTAGTGACACTTCCTGTCATCCTTACTGATGGAATGTTTACTAGGTGAATGGATTTCTTGTATTCGCCTCTAAATGATTTATCCTTAAGGATGTGGTATATTGATCTGTTGTCGCGTCTTCCATAGGTTAAACTCTAAGAGCTAGGAATATATTGAGTCTGTGATATGCACTGTTCATGGAGACTTTTTTTTTACAGGACATATTTGTCTAAAAACCTGAATTAGCAGCAGTTTGGCATCTTGCAAAAACACCCTTGCCCAATCCTAATTTGGAAAAATATATATATATATACACATGTAAATATGAAAATATATTTAGTAGTCCTAAATATGTTTAATAGCTTATTTACTCACAAACCCTTAGAATAATGTAAATTCAGCTTTAGACTTTTCTTGAAGATTATTTTTTTATTTCATTTTCTATAATTTTAACAGCTTTAATGACAAAGTACATATGCCACAGTCTGCAGATAGTTAAAGGGTATAACTTGATTAGTTTATATAGACACACACACACACACACACACACACACACACACACACACACATATACCGAAACTGTTACCACAAACAAGATAATGTATTGTTTACCCCCAAAAGTTTCCTGTTGCCTTTTGCAATCTCTGTTGCCACTTGCCACCAACACTTTTCCTGACCTCCTTCCCTCAGTATAGCTTAGTTTGCATTTTCTACAATTGGGTATAAATGGAACATATGGTATATGTAGTTTTTGTCTGGTTTTACACAGAATATTTGTTCTGACATTCATTCATTCTTTGTTACAATAGTTCATCCATTTATATTAATTGAATTATTCTATGAACTCTTGTTCTGTATAACAGTTCATTTTGCCACTCATCAACTGTTGAAAAAAGAGCCCTTTTTGGGGCTATTACAGATTAAACTGCTATAGCCTTAAGGTGCAGTCTTTCACTTGCTTTCATTCATTTTGATAAATATATAGAACAGAGTGCCTGGCTCATTTGGTATGGCTATATTTACATACACGCGCAACTGCCAAACTGTTTGCAACGATGACTCCAAGACTCTCATTTCCCCCAAATCAATGCCAACATATGGTAATGCCAGACTTCTAAGTTGCAACCATTCTAATACATGTGTAATTATATGTCTTTGTCTATTAAGTTACTTCCCCATAATGAGGATATTTGCATTTTGTATAGCTTTTTTTTTTTTTAGCATAGTGTTTATACAAATATTTTTATTCTTTGGTTTTCTGATTGCTGAGTTTTAAGAGTTCTTTACATATTCTGGATAAAATTCTCTATCAGATATATGATTTGCAAATATCTTCTGGTTTGTGGTTCGTTGTTTTTTAAATAAAATAGACTATTTTTTTAAGAGCAGTTTTAACTTCACAGCAAAATTGAGCAGAAGGTGGAACCACGTCCCACAAACCCCCTGCTCCCACATATGCCTACCGTATTATCAATCTTCCCCACCAGAGTGATGCCTATGGTACGAGGAATGAACCTACATTGATACATCATTGTCACCCGAAGTCTATAGTTTACACTAAGGCTCACTCTTGGTGTTGTATATCCAGTTGTAGTTTGTACAAATGCATAATGACATATATTCATCATTATAGTATCATACTTAGTAATTTTCCTGTCTTAATAATCATCATATTCTACCTATTTTTTCCTCTTTTTCCCCTAACCCTAGCAACCACTGATCTTTATACTGTCTTCATAGTTTTGTTCCCCCCTCAAAAAATATATCTATATCTATATTTATATCTATATATAAAATGTATACATTCTGTAATTAAAATCATATAGCATGTAGCTTTTTCATTTTGGCAAATATGCATTTAGGACAAATGTATTTAAGTTTGCTCCAAATCTTTTCAAGGGTTGACAGTTCATTTCTTCTTAGCGCTGCACAATAGCCCATTGTCTGGATGTGCCAGGTTTATCCAGCTGCTAATGGACATCTTGGCTGCTTCTGCGTTTTGGCAAATTATGAACAGAGTTGCTACAAACCTCCATGTGCAAGTTTCTGCCTGGACATAAGTTTTCAAATTCTTTGGTTAAATATTGAGGAGCGCGGTTGCTGGATCATATGGTAAAAGCATGTTTCGTTTCGGGAGGCACTCTCAGACTGTCTTCCAAAGTGGCTGCGCCATTGTATTCCCACCAGCGATGAACAAGATTTTCTCTTGCTTCCCATCCTGGCCAGCATCGGATGTTTGTCAGTGTTTCAGGGTTCCAGGTTTGGGCCATTCCTCTAGGAGTGTCATGGCATTGCATTGTTTGAATTTACATTTCCTCGATGACATGTGTGGAGCATCTTTTCATCTGATTATTTGGCATCTACATATCTTCTTTGGTAAAGTGTCAGTTAAGGTTTTTATGCCCATTATTTAATTGAAACGTTCGTTTCCTTTTTTGAGTTTTAAGAGTTCTCTATACATTTTGGGTAACAGTTCTTTATCAGAATGTCTTTTGCAGATATTTTCTTCCAGTGTGGCTAGCCTTTTCCTTCCAAAGAAAGAATCTTTCACATAGAAGAATCTTTAATATTAATGAAGTTAAGCTTGTCGATTTTTTCTTTCATGAATCATGTCTTGGTATTGTATTTTAAATGTCATCACCAAACCCAAGGTCATCTGGAATTTCGCCTATGTTATCTTTAAGAAATTTTATAGTTTCAAGTTGTACATAAGTCTGTAATCCATTTTGGGTAATTTTTTGAAAGGTATAAAGTTCTTTGTTGGTTTGTCTTTTTATTATCTTAGCAAGGTCTTTCAAAGAGTAGACACTCTTATTCTATGAATTTAGATTTGTTAGGTTTTTTTCTTTTATGGATTGTGCTAGTGCCGTGATATATAAAACAAAATTTAGGGGTTACGGGATCGAAAGTATTTCTACTATGTTTTATCTTGGTAGTTTTGTGGTTCCAGGTATTACATTTAGGGCCATAATTGATTTCGAGTGATTATTTTGTACATAGTACATGGATAAAAGTTCTCTTTCCTTTTTGCATATGGGTTTCCAATATTTACTATATGTTGAAAAGACATACATGTTCAGATTTTAACTTTAAAGTAAAATACAACTTTTTTATTTGAACAGCAAAAACAAAACTTCCAATACAGAATTGAGTTTTATGGTATCATTCTCGGAAATGTTTTGTAGAGAAGATTTAACACAGTGTTATAAATGCTTTACTGATAGCTTGACCTAAACATGAGAGGGTGGGGTGCGGAGGAGGGAAAGTTTGCATTACTTAAGTGATTGAGAGGGCTCCATGGGGGAAGGACTGTGTATGGTCAACTCTGAGGAATGAGTAGGAATTTATCAATTGAAATAAGTGTGCAATACTTGGCATTTCAAAGAAAAAAAAGGAAAACACTTGACAAACAGCATTTGTATAACCATATATAAAACTGCCCAAACTATTATTTTTAGGGCTAGCAAGAAACATTTTGTAAATGAAATCTAGAGTTTGTAGGGGTCTTGGTACAAAACAAAATGAAAGCCAAGGAAAAGTTTCTTAGATGTTAGGGACTTAGGATATTATTCCATGGCTCCATGAAGGTCATAAAAATGAGAATGAATGCCATCTTTTAGAAGGCTTTCTTTTTTTGTGACACTCAATATTCTTTGTTCTTTTAAATTTTAAACTAATGTAAATCACTTTTAAAACTCAGTTTCTAGATGGCATAAATGTCAAGAAATAAGACACTTATTCTATCCTAAAATACATATTGCTCTAAATTTCATAAATTTCTTATATTTAGAGAGTTTTGTAAAATCTAGATAATTATAGATTGGCTATTTTCATGAGCTCTGAAAAAAACTAACATTATTTGTTTCAATCATCATTTTGTCATTATGAAATTGACAACTAGATATAAACTCTTACAAATCAACCACACCGTTTCCTTTAGCAAGACTGGCATGTAACCTGAATTCTGACTTTGAAATCAGACTGACTTTGTAACTATGATGTACATTTCCTATTCACCCTTGGCACTTCTAAATTTGCGGTATCGGAAAATATTGTTGCACAATAGAAAAGGCATTTGGAATTTAGAGTCAGAAAATTTTATCTTGATATAACCTACCATTAACTTCTTTAATAACTTCAAACTTCTTACTTAACCTCTTCTGGTTTCCATGCTCTGATATCCGAAATTTTGTACTTAGATAAACTCCAAGGTGATTCCAGAACAAAATCCTTCAGTCTGTGTAAATGAAGGTATTTTTTCTTAGCAGTTGGAATCTCTCTTAAAAGCCATAAGCATGCTAAAATTTGACAATAATGTCAAATAAACATATGAAAAGATAGTGTTAGAGGCTCAGATAAATGTCAGAAAATTGACCCACTGTTTAATTAGGTTACAGACATTTTGCTACAATAAAAAATAACATTTTAGTCAATGGTGTGAATCATTTTGGATTTTATTAAGAAAGGTGACACTTTGATTATGATTCCTTCTCTTTTAAAATGACTCTTCATTCACCGACCAAAAGCTAACTATCCTAGATATGATATACACTTTGAAAAATTCATTAATATCCCTATTCTGCTACACCGTTCATTAAGAATGACCTATTCTTTTAAAAAATTTATTTATTAACATCAGTTTCCAGTGTACAGTCCATTGGTTAGACATCTATAATGTTCATAAAATGATCCCCCCAATTACTCTCTCCCTGCCCTGGCCCTCCACCGAGCCGATGTATTACTGCTGACTGCGTTCCCTCTGCCATGCTCCCCATCCCCGTGACCATCTATCAACTACTGATTTGTTCTTCTTTAACAGTTCACCCCATCCTCCCAGGCTCTCAACCCCCTCCTATCTGTCCATCACCAAATTGTCCACTGTATTTGTAAGTGTTTTTGATCAATTTGTTCTTTTTTTGTTCCTTAGATTCCGCATATAAATGAAATCATATGGTATTTATTTTTCTATGTCTGTCCTTTATTTAGATCTCTTATGGTGTAGTTATGGCAGGACATTTCATCAGACTACAACAATTACTGCTTTGCAATTGTCAGTGGATTCTGATAATTGCTTTATTATGAATCCTGTTTCCACTTTGCAAGCACAATACCCTTGTGCTGATAACTGCAACTGAAAAACAAATTACAGGGAAATAAAAATATTTATTATTTAATATTTTGTGATTTTTTTCAATTTAGTTTTCTAATAATGTTCAGATTCTTTTAAAAGAATATTTTCCCTAATCGATACATCTCTACAGGTTGCAATTTTCTAAACAAAATCTTCTGTAATGCAAATTTTATGAACCGTATTAGAGTAGAAATGGAAAGTTTTAAGGTAGATCCAGCTTGGCGGCACTCCTGAGAATATGCACTGTTTACAGCCACCTCTTTCGCCAGGTTATCCCTGTATAATTGCAAATATCAACCTGGGCTGGGACTCAGGTCACAGGGGATTTTACGGTCATAAAAGCAGCGATTCTAGGAGAGCCAGTAAAGTCATGTTTCAGTGTTTACCAAGAAAGAAAAATCCATCTCATCTCTGTCATCAACCTGAAAATTCTTAGGCTGTCGCATAAGAAATTGTATCATTTGGCAATTGTAGAAGGTATAAATGTATCCAGTTTCTTCTCTACATTTTGTTTACCATATTTTTCTAACAAAAATATAAAATGGTAAGGATGTAAATATGCAAAACTCTTAAACTTATAAGCTTCAGTCAATTAAAAAGTAGTAAAATGTACCCAGAGATAATGTAGATATCTCTCTAAGATTTCTTACATTTATATAGAGTGAATGTTTTCATAAAGTTATAAAAAATAAAATAAATACCTATAATTTAGGTATTCAAGGTATTTGCTTTATCATCTAAATAACAAATACAAAGAAACTGTCTTACTGAATACTTAAAATAAAACTTTGAGAGTAAGCACTAACTAGTATTTTGTGCAGGTAATAGGGTTTTCATATATACCTCTCAATATCCTTTACTTAAAAATAGTTATCAAATAAGTGAATATTGAAGTATACAAATCACGCAATGCATGGAATCTCAGAAATGGATTTAGAAACAGTGTGTTGCAATATTTAACTTGTATAAAGATTTTCTAAACTTCCCAAGATGTCCGAGAACGTGAAATCATATGCACTTGAAGAATTATCAAATATAAACTTAAAAACACTCTTTGACCTATCTAAAGATAACTCTTACAAAGTAGTTTTTCTGTCACCCCAGAAGGATCTTTTTATTTTTCCTAAATCTTGCCCAAATAGTGCAATTACCAAACAGAGTTATTAGGTTCCTGGTATTCTCTGTCTCTGAAATTAAACTTTCCTTGTCTCTAATAAATGCTTTATAGAATCTTGCCTTATTATTTTTTTAACATAAAAGGACAATTTGGAGTAAAGCTACTGCTTATATAGAAAATGAGTACTTAAAATCTCTGGCTATTTTTTTGATACTATTTCTGTGCAATGAAAGAAATGAATTTTTATGATTGCTAACACGAATAGTCAATATGATATATAATCTTCCTCCCAATGTATACATATTAAGCTATAAATATTCCTAACAGCTTAATTTAGTAGTTTGAAGGTAAAAAATACTTTATATCTTTCAGAATAATGTTTTTATTTTAAATTTATGTTGATATGCAAAATACATAATAAAAAATGAGCGGAATATTTTTTTATCATTCTTCAGAAACTAGTGATTTTTTATTCTGTACCACAGCAATTTAAATATTCTATGTTTTTATTTTATATGATGCTTTTATAGAAACAGTACTTAGCTTCCCCCCCCCCCAACCTACAAAGCTGTTTATATCTTGTGGAATTTGAGTTCTACTATAGTATTGAAAGTGTATGATATAATAAAGGAGATTGTCAAATTTTCTATTAAAATCTTGCTCTCTTCGTGGCAAGATGGAGACTCTAAATAATACTGAAATCATTTTTTTAATTGTATACATATATTTGTTGTTACTTAGAACAATGGCAATATGCTATTTATAGGACACCCAGTATTTTGTTCCTTCAGCCCCAAAGGATGTGACACTACACGCTGAATGTGATCGCATGGTCATCTTTTGTTTTTTTCCTTGACTTTTGCTGGGAGCAATAAATGTGGTCTAAGTGGTTTTTTTTAGAGTCAAATGGCACAGTTTGTGAAAACATAGTGGGAGAAAGTGGTGAACTTGTCCTTAAATCTTTGATCTCATCTATTGTGGTAATGAGACATTTTGTTTTTAACTCTTTAACCAGTGTTTAATCTCTGATGATGTAGCTCATGTGACAATGGATTGTCATATGAGTTGAATGAATTTAACTCAGAGTTAAGGCTCAATAGACATTTTTTTTTTAACTCACTGATTAATATTAAGAACTGTCCAAAAATTAGAAAAGGTAGAAAGCTGCAAAGAGTAAATATTGCTCTTTCAGGATGAATATTCAGAATAAATTATTTTAAAAATGTTTAATCACCTTTGAAAAAGTGAAAGGCTTGTAATTTTTCAAATACTTCAGAACTTAATAAACTCTAAACAATGTGATTATTTGAAAAATAATAAAGAACTTAACATTCAAAGAATTTGAAAACTTTATGTTCATTAATTTTCTCTATCAGTTTATTTAACTCCATACTATTTATTTTTAATGAGCTCTGCAATGGTTCACTTCATATATGAATTCATCATTAGTCTCTGCTAATGACATTTTCATCAAAAGATTAGTTTTTACAAAATCAAATTATAGATTAATTAATACACATCAACAACGACAACAAAAACAACAAGAAACTCAAAGCAGTTGTTATTAGATGTGATTTTTGAGCCATTATTTACAAAGTGGTGATACTTTATGTAAGAAAGCCTTCTGTTCCTAGAATACTTTACCTTATATTTAAAAAAATAAATTAGGTGCAAATTAAGAACTAATTTTTTCTTTGGGGTTTAGAGAAATATAATTATTGAAAGACTGTGAAAGAGAAGTTGGGATGTGCCGTCAGGTTGGTTCCTGATGGATATCAGAGCTTGGCAGAATCTCAGGAGAGCCTTGGACCAACAGGTGTCCTTTGTGAGTCTCTTGTTCACAAACTTCTTTTATCCTTCAGACTGGCTGCCAGGTTGATCAGTCTAAACCACAATCTGAGCTTTGATTTGATTGATTGACTCTAACTGCTGAATTTACTCTGTTGTCCTTGAATCCATAACAATACAGGTATTTTTTCCCCTTTAAGGACATGAAATAATCAGACTGAGAGTATTTTAGTTGAATACTTAGTCTTGATAAAGACATTAGATGTTTTTTCCCTCAGTAAGCTGCTTATTTTTTTTGCTTCTCACTTAGATTTTGCTTTTATTGTCTACTTGAACAAAGTTATGTTCTCATTTCATTCTGGATTGTCTAGAAAATTCTTAATACCAAATTTTTATTTAACATAGTTTGTTGGTGAGTTTCATATTATAAATAATAATAATTTTAAAATACCAGAGTTATAGTCATTAACTAGTACAATCTCCCTTTAATAATCTAGTTCCTTACCAAAATCCAAATGGTTGAAATGACTGGACTATGGCCATCTCTAAGGTATATAAAATTAATAAAATAAAAATGACAAAATTATATTATGAGTGCATATGCTAATATAAAATAGATACATATGTAAAATGTGTGTGTGTTCATATATGTCACCTTTACAAATAATTCACTTATTTCAAATACTATAAAAACAAAGCTCGCTTAATTTTAAGTATAAACTGATGTGAGCTACCTAATGTGTTTGCACTACCCAAAATACTGTGTTTCATATAATAAGCTGTCTCCATAGTAAAAGTACAGAAGCTACTATACAGTATTATAAAATAGTATAGAAATAGTATAAATGCACTTTAATATATTATCATGCTAAATAGCCTCCTCTAAATAAATTCTTTATAAAAAGATCTCATATACAACAAAAAAGGATCACAAATTCAAACAGATATTTAAAGTTTCCATCAGAAGTACATAAAATCTAGCCTGTTAAATTAAAAAAAAAATAATAAATATTAGGAATTCTCAAGTTATAAGACCCATGAGGTTAAGATTTGGCAACATCAGAATGTTTACCTGGAGGCACCAGACAAACCCATTTGGTATAATCTTTTAAGATATAATCCATCTCATAGGTACAACCTGCCTCCAGTATTAAATGCCGATGGAGTCCTTTTTCTAGTTACCGGGGAACTAGCATTAGATTAGAGTGTGCACCCTGCACGTCCCACACTTTTGTCCAGCACCCTGGACACATATTTAACTGGTGCCGTTTTTCATGATTTGGATTTAATTGTGGCTTTACTCTGAAGTCAGAAAACTTTTCATCCAATCACTTGTCACCCTCTGGAAAATATAATAGTCAAGACAATACTCTTATTTAAAAACGTAAATGGAGATTTTTCTAGAGAATCTATAGAAGCACAGGGTCCATAGCAGTTGATTGGTAGCCTCAGGTTCTTAGAACAAGCAGATGAAGGAGAAATCGTCTCAGAACCATTGGAGCATGCGCATTTGCCATACCTGAATGAATACCACAGGTGAGGCATCTGACTACAACGAGTAGACTTGGGAAGCCGTGGAACTCGTGTCATTGGCAGAACTGGGATCGCTGCTCCACAGTGTTTTTATGCATTTGATAATTTTTTTTATAGATCTATTTTAGAATTCTTGGTTTTTTTTTTGCTATTGTCTGTGGTGTAGAGTCGTGATTGCTGCAATACCGTATGGTCCCAACGGGTGATTCGCAAAACGACATAAAGATTAAAGGAAGGTAAAAATCATTCTGATCTATATGCAAAAACAAATCTAGATCTCCACAGCTGAAATTTCCATGAACTTTGAAAATGAAGGTGGGGACAAACTCTCATATTCTCTCTTACAGTGTTGATTAATAAGCACAAAAAGTTCAAAAACATTGAAAAGACGCATTGGTCTGTAGGCACAGAAACATCGCCACCAGAACCAGACTTAAACCTGTTCAATTGATAAACTCACCTTAGTGAATTCAGTTTTGCGAACAATTAATTTCAGCCTCTCACTTCTGAAAGCCAGCCTATCAAAGACAGACTCACTCCAGAAAAACACGACTCCGAGTGACATTTAATCAATGACAATCTCATCAGGGTAAACACTTTTCTACAGATGATATCAATACACTTAACACCTCGGAAAGTCCATCAGTCCATGAATTCAATGCTTCCTAAATACCTTATATAGGATGAATGGACTTATTTTCTCAAAGAGATAGTGCCTGACCACCATATATCTCTCTTACTATCATTGGTAATGTTTTTATTTGTTCGTTTTTTTGTTTTTTTGTTTTTTGTTTTGTTTTGTTTTTACTAGTAGTAGGTGTTGACTGATGTTTAATCATCCTTTGATAATATTTATTCGATGATACTTGTGCCAGGATATATTCTTATATTTGGTGAAGAAAATCTTTTCTCATGATATATATATTTTTAAATTTTCTATTCTTTGAAAGTATACTTCAGAAAATCATCAGTTACAATTCTAACAGAAAGTTTTACCTGCTTAATTTTCAGGAGCATCAGTCTTCACATGCTATTTTGTTCTTCTAAACAAAACCAAAAATATAGTACTATTTAGAATATAGTTATAAAGTCCCTAATATATTTTTATATAATTTTTCATAAGATTTATGCCTCATCGAATTTATATTTAATTGTTTTATCTTTTCAGTGGTAACTGGATTATTTAGTTTGTGCCTATTCATTTACACTTTTGTTCATCTATATTTTGGTAGAAATTGTAAACATTTTCTAGATTTCCAAACTTGCTGCCAAAGAATTATAGGTAAATTGCTTCTAAACTTTTTAGTTCATCTAAACTGTGGTTATGACACATTTCTCATCTACATTTTGTCATCTTTTTAAATATTACTCTTTCATAACTCATGTGATTAGTTATTTTATAATTCTATCAAAAAACCAGTATGGAGAATGTTTATACTTTTTGCCTCTCATTGTTTTTTACTTTGTTAATTTTGAATTTTTAGCTTTATTAGTCCCTTTTTTCTGTTCTTTTGGTTTGTTGATTGCTCTACTTTTCATATTAATATGTTTCTTTATTTTTGGTTTTCCTCTTTAATTTCATAGACGTTTAGGGCTATATTTCCTCTTAATATAATTTTGTTACTTTCTCTGAATTTTAATGTAGAAAGATTCTGTTCTCTTGATTTATTTCTAGATAATTACACATGTTCTTTTTAGTTTCTCTTTTATCCAAGAATTGTCCAGGAATATATATTTCAAATGTGCAAAATTAAAATATATTAGTATACATATTTTTATTACTTTTTCTAACATTTATAGAATTACAGTAAGAGAATGTGCATACGTGCTTATATATTTTCTCAATACATTTATTTCAATCTGACAGATAATTGATATGTTCCTAAGAGTATTTATCTAATTGTGTAGTATTTAACATTAATGTAATTTTACTTGTAAAGAATCTATAACAGGGCCTGGAGCAAAAACGTGTTTGTTTTGTATTACTGTTGTTTAATATTTTTAAAAAATAATTTTTATTTCTTTTATTATTTATAGTCTCCATCCATTTATAGGAATATATACATTGATATAATTTTTTATTATATACTGTTTCATAAATCCAATTTTTAAGTTAATGTATTTATGTGTGTATACATATACATGCATATCATAGATGTAAGTACACACGTACACAGTGTATCTATGGCACACGTGCATATATTATGTACATATGTATAATGCTGAGAAATGAGATTAGATAATACTTTAATATTTTAATATATTTTTTGCTATTCTATAATTTCTAACTGAGCATTTATTGAATTTATAGCCAAGAGACTGCTTATATCCCCAGCATGTTAGAAAAATAATAATAGAGTGGATCCAAGTTTATTTTTAAATTATATAGTTTGGGATTATAGGTTAGGAGAGGAATAACAATAAACTCCAATAAGACAGAAACACAAAAGGGGGATAAACCTTTACTTCTGTAAATGAGCTTATAAATACGAACTTAACTTTAATGTATTTGTACACATTTGCTTGCTTGAAGGCAAAGAAAAATTTTAGTATCTTTTGAATGCAAGTTATCCAATAGAAAAATTTAAAAGGAAGTCTAAACAAAATTGTACTGCTTGCTCTTAACAGTAAATCGAAATTATCATAAAAAAATGTAATGCTCACAGCAATTTTCTTTCTTGAAAGATAAATTACATTTGTATATGAATTATGGCTGATAGCAGACATCTATCATATTCACGAGAAATTTCTCAAATTTATTTTTAGAATTTTATACATGGAAGAGCATGGAAATGCTAAGAGTAGTAGTTAAGAATTGAGGTTCTGGAGTTTCCGCGTGGACTGCATTCAGTTTCCAGCTCTGTGACTTAGACGTTTAATTGTCTCACACAACTTGCTTAACCAATCTGTGCCTTAAGGATCCTTGTTCTACCTGCTTGGGAGGCTGTAAAGAACTAGTGGCAAAAGCACCTTTTTTATTTCAAGAGAAAAGTTTTCCTTATGGAAGAGTATGAAATAATATATGTAAATACTCCCGCATTCCAAGGGTAGAGCGTGAACCTTGCTGCTCTTGCTTTCGAGTCTAGACGGGACTTCATGTCTCCTTTGGGAAAGGGAAGGCGGAAGTCGACATCACAGAACCCTGTGCCTGAGTGACGAAGGTCAACATCATCCTCATGGCGTATAGATACCGTGAACCTCTGCTATGATAGCACGAGAAGGGCGTTGTACTTCTAGAGGATTCTTTCAAAAAACTGATAACTCAAGTTTAATCAGGAGAAAATTGTAGACATGATGGGAAGACATGCTATAGGATACTTGGCAACTATTTAAGACTCTCCGTGTCATGGAAAACAAGGGTCACCCCTGAGATACGGATTTTCTTACCTTGGTCCCCTCTGCAGCCCCACCCTGGGTTCCCCACAGTAGCAGGAATCTATGGGCATTCCAGTACTGGCTCATCACCGTTGCAAAAACACTACATAAAGAAAGGGACCAGAGTAATCGTGTAAAGCCCATCACAAAGGTGCTGGGCCTTCTGGAGCAATCGAGGGATGGTGTGCGAGCCAGGTAATGGGAAAAGATAGCAAGATTCTATACGATTTGCTTCTGTGGTCACTGCTTCCACTGCTCAGTTGAATCGTTGACCCAGAAGAAATAGGAGGTATTGGCCAAAAATCATTAACGTAAAACAACGTTTCCAAGATTTTATTTATTTATTTTGTCTCCAAATACTGTTCTCCTCTTCTTTATTCTTATTTCATTTTTAATTGTTTATTTTTATTGCTTTTTACATCCAGCAGTTGCGAGACATTTTTTTTTTCCCCAAGGGCAAATAAAAATATAAAGTTTAAAATGGTGAACCTCATTCTAATCTTGGAGGAGAAATTTTAGCGCCGTGTTAGATAATTTCTATGGTGTTGGTACTCACTACCTGAATCCATATGTATTGATTCCAAAGGAATCTGTATTTCAAAGGAAAATCAAGGGGAATCATTTAGAGATAGAAACGATTTATAGAAATTTTAGCTGAATAAATATTCCACCAAAACGTTTAGGAACATGAGAAGAAAGCTACTTTTATAGTTATATATTGTTACCAAATCTAAACCTGTTTAATTTCAACAGAGTCCATGTTATTTAATTACGTGCAAGCACTTCTATCTTTTCACAGGGGTAATCATAAGCCTAAATCTCTTACTCGTTTTCATTCTTAGCTTTTATAGATTTTCCGTATTTATGTGACACTAAACAATAGTTTTTTTTCTCCCTTTGGCCTGTTTTAAAATTTATGGGATGGAAATATTTTATAAATTATTCTCCGACATTCTACTCTAATTCAGTATGGTGATACTGAGATTCAGCCATTTGGTGAGTGTGGCTTTAATTCTTTTGTTTTCACCAGGTATCAAAGTCTATTTTTATTAAAATAACACAATTTATCCCTTCTACTATTTATGAATATTTGGGTTGTTTCATACATTTCCTACTGTGGGCCGTCTATGAGAAACACCCACTGCATAGATTCCAGGGCACATGTGCCTGTTTTTCCTGGAAATAATGCAATTGGGGGAAATAGACTATGCCCATTTGCTAGAAAAAGCTAACTGTGCAAAGTGGTGGTAATCTATCAATGAAATTGTTCCACGATTCTACTACTGGGTGTTTTGCTGCTTTATTTTCGTTAATCAGCATTTTCATAGTCCTTACTGAGTTTGAGCATCCATCCATTTGCGTTCGGTCATTCTTGACCGCATTATGTAGCATGCCTATCCATGTTTCTCTCTCATTGATTTCTCTGTGGAATCGTTAGTTGTTTTTTTAAGGACTCTTAATTGTTTATTATATATTTTGGATACTAAACAATTTTTAGTTTTATATGTTATTAAAATGTGATGTGTTATAAAAATATACTTTTACTATATTTTCACTCACATTATGGTACCTTTTGATGAACAAAAGTTCTTATTGTAACAGCTTAATTCACTTATCTTTACTATATAATTTGTGCTTTTCACGCCTTAAGATTTTTTTTCTACATTAAAGATATTCTTGTCTATTATCATTCAAAGGCTTTATACTTATACTCCTGCTTTATATGTTTGTCTCTAATATCTTTGTTAACTGATTATATAGACTGTGAAGTAGAAATCCATTTTCATTATAACTCAATATGGATCACTCAGTTTTTGAATAACTTTTATGGATTATTTTTATTTCCCAGCTGATTAGAAATGTCCCCTATGATATATCAAATCACTGTATATGAGTTTATTGTTGCTCCTGTTGCTTTGAGTTTTTCTAGCCTGTGTTGTTAGCTTCCTTTTCTATTCCAGCCTAATGTCACACTGCTGTAACTCGGGTTTGGTAAGAGATACTACTTTTGTCACTCAAAATAGAAATGCAAAGGGTTTCTAGTATCTAATTTTGCAGCTGTGGAGGAGACATAGCTCCCAGCCTTTTACAGGTTGGGCACATTTGCCCTGCAATGTGGCAGAGACCCCAGATCCAGCCATTCGAGAAAATTCTAACTCTTAGGTGCTAAAAGCCAATGAATTTGGGAGTTTCCAGAGTGTAGGGTTCACACCTGTTTGTTTGTTTGTTTGTTTGTTTGTTTGTTTTTTACCCCCTGTTAGACGTTACCATTTGGACCCTAGCACTTTTTCTTCTTTATTTTCGTGAATGGGCATTTTTGCATATCTGAAGTAAATAGAAGGAGAGAGTTTCAACATATGCTCAATTCATCTTCCTTAAAGTAAAAAAAAAAAAAAAAAAAAAAACCAGAAAACAAAAAACATTGCAAACTAACCTTGCATCTTAGTATATATATGTATATGATTAAAATTTGATTATACTTATAGAATAAATTCAAATACAATTTTAAAATGTTTTAGAGTTGATGCATAGTTATATTACATCCGCAGTAATAAGTCGATATTTTCTCTGAATATATTTTCTTCAAATATAGTTGAACCCTGTGAAAATATTATTTTTGCTTTACAGTCACATATTATTTTTATTAAAAATAGTACTATCCAGCTTCCTCATTCACTTTATTAGCCTTGCTTTTTCAATTTCTTCCATCAATATTTATTGAACATGAGGTCTAAATGTCTTTAGATTGTATCAAAATATTACAATTCTCACAAAAGACAGATTTCTAGCTCCTGAATACAATCACAGACTATAATAAGGGCAGTGAAAAGATGTTGAAAATTTACTTTATTTCAAGGTGACATCATGAAGAATAATATAAAGCACCTTAAACTACTTTAAGGGGAATGATATATATTTAGATACATATTTTTTTTTCAAATGTGGGACATTTTTAGTCTTCTTACTTTGTAATCACCATTCCCAAAATAATTGGAAAGAACACTGATGTTTTGTTCAATCTTTTGCCACAGATTTAAAAAGAGACATTATTTGCTTAAGATTGTTATTTTCTCAGAAGGAGCAAAATGGTTTCAATCATTTAAATCCAATTATGTGTATTTTACATCTAATTCATCCTTCAAATAAAATCAGTAAATTAGAGTTATTATTATACCCAGATAGAGATTTCTCAGCTTGCAAAGGAAGGTAATTCCATCACCCAGGGTAAGAAATATCAAGCACCACTTTCAGGTAATAGATCCGGTATTCTTCAGATTGATTTGGCACCAGCTTGACCTTACATTTATACCCAAGCCATTTAAAATGAAAATCTCATTTCTTTTGGAAAGACATGTGAATTGAGTGTGTGCTGAACGTTAAAAGAGAATGTCGTAAAGACTAAAAAATACTGTTTTTGGGAAATAGTATGATAGTGTGTAATATATATTTTTGCTAACTTGTTACTGAAATAATGGGACACTTTTATTGATAGCTCATCTATATGTACTATTTAAATTTAAAATGATTAACCTATTAAAAATTCAATAATAGAAATCATGGTTATTATGGCACCCAGAGAATTACAAATTGTTCTCTATAACTCATAACGCATACTTATTTTGGGTGGGGACAATTAATATTTGAAGCTGTAATGTTACTTAAATGAACTTTGAACATTATTATTATTTTCACTCATGTAGTAACACATTATTAATCTGAAAGTTAGTTATGCAATAGTTTTCATTATCAAAGACAGAATAAAAAAGCTACCAAGGAAATTGGTGAAAAATAACCTGTAAGTTTTCTACACAGCAGTCACGAAGTGGTTAAATGAGTCTTTTCTCCTTGCTCTCAAAAGCACTGATGAAGGAGAGTATTTTTTTTTTTTTTTTTTTTTGTCAGTAGGCAATTTTTATCCCAGGAAGAAATAGAGATCTTTTAGAGTCAAGAAAGCTACAAACAAAAGAGATGATATTTTAGGCAGTAATCTATCTGAAAGATTTGTATGTTTTGTACAAAACCAATAAAATCTCTCAAGTCCCTTTCTGTAATTCAAGGATAGTGTTGGAGGATGTAAGTTGTTTATGAAAGTTATAGATCACCCGAAGTCCATATGTCACATTGATTCTGTTGCCATAAGGGAATATCCCTATTATTATTTTCATTAAAAGTCACAAATCTCTGACTGTTTGATGATGATCCTAGGACCGTGCTAAATGCATCATCTTCCACAGCACTGTCATATCAACCTCACACCACCGTGTAGCAGAAAACACAATTGCCTTCATTTTCTAAGGCAGCAAAATGAGCATCTGAAACATCAAATTATTTTTCCAAGTCATATGGCTAGTAAATGTTACACAAAGACATCACGGCCAGCCTGACTCCAGAGCCTGGCCTTTTTCCATGGTAGAAGCAGAATTTCAAGAGCGATCGAAACAGAGTGGTTGAATTTCTTAGACATGCAACATGTCAACTTTGTTTTTTATGCTCGTTACAGAAAGGCAGTTATGAAGGAGGTCTGTATCAGTCTGATGTAGACTACATACAACACGAGGGTGAACAGAATGGCCTGCAGTTGTCTCCAAATGCAAAGGCAACACAAGCAGAGCTAAAAACGCAGGACAACACCAAACTAAAAAGCTGCTGCACAGCAAAGAAAATCACCAACAGGAAGGCCACCTATCGAATGGTGGGAAATAATTGCCCTCAACAATTGGCTACCATTTCTTCCATTCACAAATTCCTTGGAGAATATATAATTTGTGTACAATATGAGTACATACACACATTAGGTATCTATTTAATTGTAAAGAAAGCAAAGCATATTCATTTGAATTACCAGAAAACAAAGGTAGACCTGAGTCAAATGGTTAATAAGTTTTCGAAACAGGCGACCTGTAGTTACGCGTATTTAATATTCTTAAAAAGTGCAGATTTATTCAAAATTGAACTCTGCTCCTTTTCAAATAACTTATTTAAGTCAAATATTAAGGTTCGAAACATTCTGAGGAAATGCCTCAGTCCAACCTGAAGTACTGTGAATTATTTGATAGCGAAACTCTTAATAAACTCTGTTCTGACCCAATGGTCAGGAGTTAATTGGTATTCAAATCTCCCTTACTTGCTCATCTACCAAGAAAAATAATCATCATTTTGCTCCTCCTCTCAAGTAGGAAACATGATGTTTAATGCTTATTCCAATTAATAATTCTCCACATCTTTAGTTTTTGTTCATTTCCAGAGAAAATGTAATTGTTCTTTGCTGCAAATGCAGTAGGACTAGAATTTGTCACTGTGACTTTATGCCAGTTCATTAAGTCTGCTTAATCTTCAACTTTAACCTTTTTATTTTTCTTCAGGCTTAGTTAATATCTATTATTTTGCTTTGGTAATATAGGTAAAACTAAAAGTATCCTAACAGCATGTGAAGAAATTATTAAATTGAAAAATGGATGACATGAAGTTAATTTAATAGGGAATAAAATAATTCTGCTTTCTGTCTCCAAACCTGACAGATGTCTTCAGGGAAGGAAACTTCATACAAATCTTTTTATAAACACCTGTTTTAATGTCTTTTGGGGAACCAGAGATGAAGTCGTAGGGTCATGTGATAGGTACATTTTTAAATGAAACCAAACGAAACAGTGCTGAGCTAGTTTGTCAGAGTTATTTGCCATTTATCACTTCCACCATCACTTTATGAGTTATAGATGTGCCATATGCTCGCCAACACTTGACGTGGCCCGTCTTTAATTTTAGCCATTTTTATGGATATGTAGTGGCATTTCGTGGTATTTTAAATATATATTTCTTAAATGGCCAGTGGTATTCAGCAGCTTTTCTTAAATTTATTTGCTAGTAAAATTTTTAAGTGCCTATCCAATTTTTTTTTTAATTGGGTTCCAAGTTAGTTGTAAGAGTTCTTTACATGTTCTAGACACACATATTTTATGGTATACAAGTCTTGCAAGTACTTTCTATCAGTCTGTAGCTTACATATTTATTTTCATAACAATGACTTCATAATATTTTTTTTTAATACCTACAGCACCTGATATTCCCAGCCAGTTTTCCATCCAAATACTTACCAGGCCCAACCCTGCTTAGCTTCTGAGATCAGATGATGTTGAGCATGTTCAGAGTGGCATGGCCATAGACCATAATATATTTTTAAATCTATTTCTTTTTTTTAATTTTGATTGAATCCAATGTGCTGATGGTTCTGTGGTTTTCAAGTCAGATTTTAAAATATTTGCAAAACCCTTTTCCTCCTATGATTTCTTCTAGAAGTTTTATAGGTTTACATTAAAGTCTATGATAAATGTAAGTTTTGTACATGATATGAAGGATTTATTTATATGTAGGATAGCTATATATAATATACAAAAATAATTGGATAGCAATATATATATTCTCTCTCTCTCTCTTCACACACATATATATATATATATATATATATTTGTTGAAAAGATTGTTATTTCTCAATGTATCTGGTATATTTTGAAAATGAATTGACCCTAATATACATAGATTTATTTATTGATCTTCTGTTCTTTTTACCTATAGTGCAACTTCATGGGAATGTACACTGTTTTATTGCTGTAGCTTTATAATAAATGTTTAACTCAGGTAGTATTCTAGGAGTAATTTTCCTCCATCAGCAAGATAATGCCCTTTTGTTTACTCTTCTCCTGTAACTTGAACTACACAGCTTTCCAGGGTGGCTAGTGGGACCACGCCCTATTTTCTGGCCCAGGTGAGAATGAGGTTCACCTTGCTCCTTTTGGGTGGTTCTTGACCATCCTGAGTAGTTTCCTCCAACACCTACCCTGATCTGTAGCTGAAGAACTGAGTAGAAAACTCTGCAGGTCTGTCTTGGGAACACAAGCCACCTTACCTCCCCCCACCCCGCTGTGTCTCTTCCGCTCAGGAAGGGCTGCCAAGTTCCTCCCGCCTCCATGTGGCTGGGAGACTTTCTCTAGACTGAAAATAGGGATATTGCTGGGCTCCCTCAATGGTTTCCCGTCTCAGGCATCACCGTTCTGAGCAGCCTCATGTTCAATGGCCGAAAACTGCTCTCTCATTTTTGTCTGGATAGTTAATTCTTTCCAACTATAGTGCTAATTCTGATCTCCTTTATTTAATCTTGTCTAGAGGTAGAATTCAATGTATTTCATTTTTAATTTTTTTTTTCCTGCAAATCCTGAGTTTTCTATAATGTGAAGATTTTGGTTTGCAAATTAAAGAAAGGAAGAACTCTCATTTTAAAAAGGGATGTAAATGTATATAATGAAAACATTATATTATATGTAATATATATGTAAAATAGGCATCAGAATAATCCAGGAGGAAATGTTACTTTTTTGCAATAAAATAAAAGACATACTATTTGCAAAGAAATCATTAGTTTTTAAAATAAATTTCTTTTATTTTACATATGTTGGTTCTGTATACTCCAGTTTCTACATATGTACATGAAAATGTCACTAAACAACCTTTTGAAAACAACACTTGATGAAATTAATCTTTAACCTTAATGGATAATATTATTTATGTCACCAAATGATTTTTTTTAAACATAATTTGGATGCTTCATATCAATATTGACTAATTTGTAGTCTTTCTAAATTTTTAAGTTTGGCTTTTTATAATTTTTGGTTCGTTCCCTGCCAAATTTCGGAAAATTCAATCAAAGAAAACGCATCGTGTTTTAATTTTGCCTTTTTAAGTAGTATGGATTCTGAAGAATTAATGAATGACTTTTCACTGTGCATTTTTTTATAGTATGTTTCCCTTCAGGTATGTTTATATTCATAAAAATACCTTATTATAATTTTTGAATGTGGAATTTTTAGCATTTGCTATATATTCAGATGAATTATCCCTTTGAGTATGCTCTCAGGCAACTACTTGAATAATAAGGATGGTGTATACCCTTCCTTTGCTCAGAATCTTGCAGGAGAAGAAAATAACCTGTCGAAATTAGATTCTCTGTATTCTCATGGAAAAAGCTCAGATTTCCATCCATTCTCACTGGAGATGATCTGTTTTCGTTTGTTTGTTTGTTTGTTTGTTTTACCTAACTTGTCAAGTGTCCTAGTAGTTAAGGTTGCAGGCCCTGTAGTCTTACGGTTTGTGTACCAAACACCAATTTTGACAGTTATAACCTACACATAACCTCGGATAAGCAATTCAGCTTTTCTGTGCCTCCCTTACCCCTCCCATGTAATGGGAGAAAATAATGGTATCTAGTACATGGGTTGTTATGAAGATGACAAACTGAAACCTTGGTAAAGGGCTACGACGATTCACTGCTGTGACAGAACCTTGATAAGGGCTGTGGTGATTATTCCTTAGTGGGGGGCTGAGTCTTTTCAGAGGCTGCTGGCGTTCCTTGACTGGGACCTTTTTCTCCGTCTTCAAAGCCAGCAGTTTAGCATCTCTTTGACTCCGCTGTCATTGCTGCATCTGTTTCTCTGACCACAGCGAGGAGAATCCTGATTTTAAGGCCCTTGTCCACCTGGATAATCTAGGATAATCTCACCAGGTCAAAGTATTAATCAGATATGCAAAGTTTCTCCTGCTGTTTCAGAGCGCATGATCCTGAGTTCCAGGGGTTAAGATGTGGCCATTCTAGGAGGAGCCTTTATTCTGCTTGCCAATTTAGTCTGTTCTTTTATTCTTTCATGTGAATTTAAGGAGCAGTTTTAAGTTCTACACATGCACAAAAAAGGTTTTATTAGTGTTACATTTCAAGTATTTGGAGAGAGTTCCAAAATACGGAATCAGACAATCCTGAGTTAGGAGGTAGTTGATGTTTCTGGGCTTTTTTCTAAACACTGGGTGACAGTCCGGGGAGAACCACGGATGGCTGCTTCAATTATCCGTCAGTATTTAGTCAGAGGAATGTGGCAAAAGCCAGGAGGATGTGGTTATGGGCCACACAGTGTCCCCCCATGGTGGACATGCTGAAATCCTAAGCAGCAGCACCTCAAAATCTGACCGTATGTGAAGGTAAGGGCTTCTCAGGAGTAATAAAGTTAAAACATGGTCTTTAGGACGTGCCCTACTCTGACTGGTGATCACATTAGAAGTGGGACTCTGGGCACAGAGGGGACATGATGTGGGGACACAGCGAAAGGCAAGGGGAGAGGTGTCAGGAGAAACTAAACCCGCCAACACCGTGACCTTGGACTTCCAGCCTCTACAACTGTGAGAAAACACATTTCTATCGCTTATGCCACCCGGTCTTTGGTTTTTTGTTTAGGCATCCTAGTAAACAGATGCGAAGTAAAATAAATTATGTTATTTTATTTTGTTTTGTAGTTCCCATGTGGCCTTCCCCAGCCAGCCACAATTACAGGGTCCCCCTGACCCAGCTCTGACAGAGAAGTGGCTGGCTTCTAATATGCTCTGTCGCTTATTTATTTTGTTCATTATATACCCCACCTGAAATTAGCATGTGAGATCCCGTAGATTGTGATATTTTTGTTTTACTGTTACATTCTCACATCTGAGAGATGTGAGTTACTTTCATAATCAAATAGATAAGAAAAAATGCAAGAATATCACGTTTTCTGATCATCTGGAGAGTGAAACTTAAAGCCTTTCACTGAATCAGACCATCAAATAATGACAACTATTAAAGATGTATGATAAAACCAATTTGTGACTGAAATAAGAACTCTCCTAGATTGCTACGGGGAATGAAATTTGTTGCAACTACTTTGTAGACCAAATTGGCAGTATTAGTATAATTGAATATACAAATACTGTAAGATTGAGCAATTCTATGACAGGTATTTTCTTTAAAGAAACTCTCATTGTGGTTAAATGAGAAAGGAAAAGGAGTTTACAAGTAAAAATTGCCTAAGAAATGATTCAAAAATCGGTATATATAATATTTTTCACAATGAAACAGTAATAAGGGTATGGTAGATCTATTTGAAACAGCAAAAAGTTTCTTTGAACAGACTCGTGAGTGGAGAAAAAAAGTTGTGGAATGACATGCAAGTATACCATTAATATAAAAAAGTAGACACTTATAAACTAATAATGTTTATAGATACATATAAATATACATATAAATTATATGTAATAATTCATATATATTATGTTATATATATTTATTATATATCAATTATGAAAGTGAGAACATAAACAGGCACACAACATTTATCAGGGAATATAGAGTACTTCAAATATATCAGGAATGCTTTACATGTTTTATTCAAATGCTCCAAAACCATTATGGTAAGTTGGGCATTTACTGGAGTTCCAGATTCCTGCTCTACACTTACTTATCCACAACTACTTTGTGTCCTGGCGAGCTGACATTTGCTTGTCCTATCAGTGGACTTTTTTGCCATCCCTTACCTTCTCTTCGAGTTTGGCTACCCTAAATCATTAGCAAGAGGTTCGCTTGCCTGCTCTGCCGCTGATGCCTCTTCCAGAAGCATCTTCTCAGAACTCACCGGAGGAGGTATTTACGGTATTTCGTACAATGTAAATTAGACCAAGTGAAGATAATAATTAGATTCAATTGTGCTTACTCTGTTTCCTGTCATACTGAAGCGATTAGACCTTTGTAGCAGTGGGATTTTTTTTTTTTTTTGACAACTCGATTATGACGTTGTTGGAAGCAACACCTTGTGGTGTTAAGATGTCATATTCTAAGGTAGTTTCATCTGAATCAAAGACTAATCAATGGTGCTCTTTCTCACAGACAAAATAAATGTATTTAAAACAAGTTGTAGAAATAGAAATTGATCACTCTTGTTTTTTTTTTAACCTAATATTTAATTAGCAGTTTTTTTCTATATCTTTCAAATAATCCACATACAAATTTTATTTCATTTCCCTATGACTGACTTTCACCTCTTCTGATTCAGACTTTATATCACCAGGGTATATAGCCGATGTTTAATTAAATTGTAAATTTAATTCGCTCATTTCTCACAGGGTAAAAAGGGCAAAAGGGGCATTACATGAGTGAACTGTGTCATTGGTTATAAATTTCAAGAGGAAACAAACAGATGATCTGATACATGAGCTGAGCATAGGCACGTTGTGCCCTTAAGCGGTCAGAGCATCAGCTGAAAGAGCAAAAATAGGGCCCCCAGGCCTGGATGCAGGTAACGTGGAGACCTCCAAGACCCAGCTGTGCAAAGTGCTCCACTCCAAGTACCTGTGTCTCCTGTGAACTTCTGCTCTGTTCTTTTACCCTTGACCTAGGCATGGTAATTGCTGCTATGGTTACTCGTAGCAACATCTTTTTTTTTTTTCTTTTTCTTTTTTGCTCTTTCAGCCATCCATTAATTGGGTAATTAATCATCTGTAGTATAACTATCTCTCTTTCAAATAACTAGCATTGATTTTTCTTTCTTGTTAGACCCCAATAAATACACTTGTGGGTCCACGGTAAACTACATTATTTTTATAGTATAAGTCGTGGAATTGTCCAAATAATAATTCAAAAATTGTTCAGTGATTACAGTTCTTTTTAATGGACTACACTGCACCTTAAGCCATGTCTTACAAGTGTGCTTACAATGGCATAATTGTCTAAGAGTCTGAAGGAAACATTAAATATTGATGCCTTGAATCAGTCAGCAAGTATTGCAGATCCCAGATTTCATGACACAATTCCCACTGGAATTAAAAGCACATTAAAAGGTTTTTCTAATGTGTTGGCTTTTTCAGACTGCATAGAGTTTTATTAAGTTTCTATGTCAGAATTTAAAAATACATTGAAATGTCATGATTTTCATATGTCAACACCTTGAGTTATAAGTCTGTAAAATATATATTTCATGAGAAATTTGCATTGTTACTCCAGAAGTCACTCATCATATTAATGTACTCATACCATATGTAGCACAATTAGAAACCACTTTGTATGAAATCGCTGACTTGAAAATCACATCTGTTGGCTTAAAATTGAATATAATGTAAAATATACATCTGTTTATGCCTGGGATGTGACCAGAAGTTTCTAATTAAGAATCTTTACTGAATATATAAAGCTCATGCAGCAAAACCATTTAGAATATAGTAAATTACTCAAATTGGTAGGAACTGTGCTTATATTTATCACAAAAGTCAACTACATAGCTGTGGACTAAACTATAAACTGACATATCTGGATTAGTAACCTAAAATCTATGTTCCTTAATGTCTTTGTATTTCTGAAATAAATGGAGTATAAAACATGTGAGTTGCAGTTTTCTAAAATTTGGGGCCTAAGCTATCTCACTGATGATTTTGAATTAAATCCTTTAGAAAAATATTATTGCAATAACAGCAACTTTACTTATATCATTTTAACCCTGTCTTACTAAGAATTATTAATTAGAAGAAGATGTGAAAATTTATCATTTGTTTTGGTTCTACTACAGTGATCAAATAGTTCTTGTTTATTAATCCATTGTATTATTTTAAGTATTATCACAATGTCAAATTATATTCCTGGGGTAAACCTACTTGTTTATAAAATAGTAAAATTATTTTAATATACTTTCTGGATCCATTTATTCATATACTAGATAATAGTTCTTCTATGCATAAGATTGGATGATAGTTACTTTTTGATGCAGTATATACCTGCTTATGTAGAAATGCATCAGGGAGTTTTATATTGTTTAAAAACTGTCTTGATCTTAAATATCCAAATTGGTAAATAAGTATATATCTTTCAAATGATTCTTAGGTAAAGTTAATATAGAAGAAATATACCTACATAAATACCAGAATTCAATATATGATTCTAGGACAATGATATATTGATGAAACCTTGTTTATTAAAAATTAATAGAATGTCATAATTAATTTCAGATGGTTTTTAATTAAACATAGTTTACATACATACAGTAAAATTTATACTTTTTAAATGTATAGTTTGTTGCTTTTGATGATTTACCCTATCACCTAACCACCAGCGAAATCAATATACAGAATATTTTTATCGTCCCATAAGGCTTTCTTATTCGCTTAGCCATCAGTACACTGACTACTTGCCTTAGGAAAACATTGACTTTTCTCTCTATATAGATTATTTTTACCTTTTCAAGATCTTCATATAAACATTAGAAATGTTTATGTATACAATATATATACTCTATTCTGTGTGACTTTCTTTCACCACAGTGCTTTTAAGTTATACGCATATTTCACGTATCAATGGTTTGTTCTATTTTATTGCCAAGAATATTACATTGTAGAGACACCTCAATTTGTTTATCCATTCATCTGTTGATAGCTGTTTAGATTTTTCTCAGTGTTTTCCTTGTACGAATGACGTTTCAATGAACATTTATGCAGACATTTGATGGATTTATATTTTCATTGGGTTAATAACCATGAGTGGAATAATTGGGTCACATGGTATGCCAGTGATCAGTGTATTGTCTCCTAGCTCTAAAGTCACCATCCATCACTTGCTCTGTAAAGCTGAAACTGGACCATGTAAAAATGATCTTCTGCTTCCTGGAATGAACTTAAGCTTTGTCAGTAGAAAACACTGGGTAGGCATGAAGGGGGATGAGTTTTCCTTTCTGGTTCAGGAGCGCCCTATCAGGTTCCCACAGCACAGACATTTTCTCCAGGACCAGGTCCTTTCAGCGGGGGAAGTTTCTAGAGCACCTGCATTCTCTCGTGCAGTCAGTTTCTCCATCATCTTCCTCATGCAGGTGGCAGCTCTCACACCCAGTGTCCACAGTGCACTGTGGTCGGCATTACCTAGGGACAACCAGCTTCCCCGTAACCAAATCCCTCAGGTGGTTTCCTGGTACCTCCAGTGCACAGCTTCTCCTGGACCTGAGAGGGCATATTTTCAGTAAGGAATCAAAGCCTCCTCTCCGCCCCACATTGAGTCATAGCCACTCCCTCTCCAGTAAGTTCTAGACTGCAGCCTAGGGTGGGGAGAGGGTAGGTGTGTTTAGGCCTTTTATCTCAGGCTTTTTGGTCATGCCTGCTCTTTAAATGAATGATTTCTGTATTCTTTGGACTTCTCTTTATTCTTAATAATCCCTCTCTCATTGTTCCCGCCTTTTTTGAGAGCAAATATTTGTTCTGTCACTATGAAATTTTCCCTGTTTAAATTACTTTATGACTTATTTCTCCTGCTCATACTATGTAAAATATGACACTTTTGTTTTTGATATTTCTTCCCTCTCCACTTTTCCCACTACTGGGTTGAAAGTTATATAGAACAATTTTGATTTTGATTTTATTGTTCCCGAGTGATATCCTACTATTATCTAGTATTTACTTTTGTTCTTTTACTTACATTATTTTCTATTACTTAGACATGATGATGACTTTAATTTTTTTTTCTTTCAAGGGTTACATTCTTGACTACTATCACTTCATATATTTTATCTAGTTCTATAGTTCACAATGCAAGGGTTTATTGATTACGAGTTACTATGTCATGGCCAGAAGCAGAACTCTTGACACCATAATTTTGAATGTCTACAAACAGATGTTTACATTTTTAAAAAATTGCTCCAAGCCATATCAGTGAGTATGGGTGCCCGGGAAATTATTAGAGACAAGAAAAGATTGACAACATTCAAAGAAGCTATAGCAATTATATTAATTATTTGGGTTTTAGAAATTGATATTTTAAGCATGCATTCTTAGTATAATGGCTTAGATATATATATTATATTTTATATATTATATATATAAGCCATTATATGTATATGTATGTATATATATGTGTGTGCATATATATGTGTGTATATATATTTGTGTGTATGTATATATATGTATGTGCGTGTATATATGTGTATGTGTATACACACACACATACAAACATATATATATATAGTGTTTGAAAATATCAGGGGAGAGTGTTTGTGTAGCCATGTAATGCTATTTATTATTTTCATTTAAAACAAAAAAAAGTTCTCATTCGTTTTTTCACACATAACTTGTCATTTTAAGCCAGAAATCTCTGCATCCATTCCTACTGAGTTATAGTCTTCTATTTCCAGTTACTTACGTAGCTTGTTTACCCATTTGTCCTCTAGATGCACCCAAAATGCCAGCACAAACTCACTATATTTCTTTTCAAAATCCGCCCTTTAGAGTTGAGCTTAAGAATGACACCTCCCCGTCTTTGCCATTATTCCCTTACCAATCACAGGGTCACACACGTTGCACCATCTTTGCATTTTTCATATCACCCACGACCTTCCTGCCACCACCGGTTTAATTCAGATTCTCATTATGACTCCCACTGCACTGCTGGCCTCTCACCGTTCTTCCGAAGTTGCCCGGATGATATTTCCAGGTGCAAATGCAATCATGTGCCTTTCCTTCCCAAGGAGTTCTTGGGATAACAGTGAACTTGACGAATCAATTCAAAATTGGAAAACTGATCTCTTCTCAGCTCCTATTACTCTGCTACATTATTATGTGCTTTCTTCCAACCATACTGTTTTTTTTTTTTAATCTCAAAATGTGTTATAATTTCTGCAGCCTCTAGGTTATTACAAGCACAGTTCCTCTGGAGCTATAGCCCTTTGAACCTCTTTGCTGTTATTAAACTTTGCTCCTGCGGACCTCACTTAACGATGCATCAATCCCCAAAAGCCCTTGCTATCCACCTCCTTTTTGAGATTTTATGTCTATTTTAAAGAGCTAATATCACCTAGCGATGGATCTATTGAAGTACTTATCAAAGTAGATTTATTCCAGTTTTCCATTTAAATGTTTCCCCCTTTTGATCATCTTTCAAGAAGAACCAATTTTAATAGACTTTGAAATACTGGCATTTAACAAAATATATTCCACACAGCACTGTATTTTAAAAATGCTCTTTTGATGAATAATCTAAAAAGGCTTGAAGACATAATGGCATAAAACAACATATCAAATGCATAGTAATATTTTCATCCTATGCACTAAAATAACTAGAAGTTTGTTTAATGTGCTTAATCCATGCCCTCTGCTATATTTAGTCACTATTAAACAGTTAGACTTCAAAAATAACCCTCTATAGAAAAGATAAATAGGACAGTGGATGAATCCCATAGGACACCGAGTCACCATAAAATAGATTAAATGGGAGACAAACTTTCAAAGAACATAGAAGGTGAAGGACACTACTAAGTTGTGTAAAGAAAAAATAACATTTTCGTTTATTCCTCACAATATGTTCCTTGGAGACAAAAAAAAAAAATTGAAGCTTGATCTTTGTATTAGGGAGAAATAGAAACTGCATGCTCAGGGGAATATAGCTAAAAATAAATAAATCGGTTATGTTTATTTTAAAACACATTCTATATCCTTCTGGTGGCTTTTTGATTCCCACCATGATATTAAAAATGGTAGTTTATAACTTTTCAGCACTTGATCTTAAATTATAGCTCATGAGTATTAGAATAGAAAAAAAAAAGTTTTGCATGCTATAGCTTGGAACTATGTATAAATAAATATTAAAATCGGAAAAGCAAATATTTGTTTTTATATTTTGTTTCAATTCACTAATCTTTCTTATATGCCCCACATACTGAATAATAGGGAAAGAAAGTAATTTTAGACCAACCATTTTAAAGCTAGTGGAGACAGATATAATAAATTTAAACAATTCATGTACTCATTAGGTTGTAGGTAGCTGTGAAGACAAACATCTCCCTTAACTGAGACACAAACAAGGTGAGGTCTTCCTTCCTTCTTATGGATATAAGGTCAGAAGTTAAGCAGCTACTGTGGCGTGGTGGCGCCATGACCCTCAGGGACCTTGTACCTCTTTGCTCGTCCACTTTGCCGGGCACAGGCAAAACAAATTGTATTTAAATTCTTTTTAGACAAACACGTTCTTTTCCTGTGAGTCCTTACCTCCTCCACATTACCGTATGTCAGGGTGATACTATAGCAAGAAACAATTACATGACCATTGTTAGGATACGTTTTTTCTCTTAACAATCATTTTAAGATGAAATAATATTGGCATTATCCAAATTATTGGTGATAACTTTATTACCTAAATTACGTAACATAAAAACAAATGTATGGCAGAACGTACAATACATATTCAAGAAAATAAATTTATACATCAAGCCAAATTTAAAATGATATCATCAGCAAATGAAGTCATGTCTGTATGATAGGAGACAAACAATTAGATGAATTTGGGGTTTGTTTTTATCTAATTGATAGCCATAGCATATGCTGTTTCATTTTCACACAAAAATGTGAATTATCCAAACCAAAATGTACATTTTTTTTCATCCATCATGTCAGTAGTGAAGATCACATGGGTGTGGTTCTAAAAATGGAAATTTCAATGTCCACCGAATAAAGTTGTCAGATTTTATAGGTGCATATAGTCAATATTTTTAAAAAGTGGCTAGAGGAAAAAAGTTGCAATAGCATTCTTGTATTTTAGCAAATATTTACTTAGAAAACAGTGTGTTTTCATAATTTAGGGTATCACCTTCATACTATTTGTTGAGATCATATGCTTTTATCAATATTACATCTTAAAGTTTCACCTTGATTGCTAAATGTTGGCATCTCATTTTTAATGTTTTATACATATATATAGTTATCTCTCTTTTCAAGTTTTATGTTCCATAAATAATGAGTAGAAAGGCTGTTTGTCATCTAGAGTTTAATTTCACTATTGTAAGGTGATCTACTTCTAGTTAACACTGAAGTCAGTTTTGATTTGCCATTCTCATTCTACTATTTATATGATTGAACTTAACAGTATAAAATGTCCCAGTCTCTTGGGATGTTACATGTATTTGTTATGCACTAGGCAATATACATCAACTCACCTCCTACCTCTATCATGACACACAAATCACTGTACTTTGGTCAAAGTCTCCTACGAGGTCCATTTTTCATGTTAAATGGACATATCAGGCCAGCCACCTCCAAGGACCAGCACCTTTACAAATGGTTCACATCTTCCTCCTTATTTGAAACGTTCTCTATACTTAGCACCTAGAATTGAAAACTCCCCTCTTGGTGCCAGAAGCTTCAGTTCCTCCAGGATCTAAGTGTGTTTTTCTTTTATTCTGGGCCTTAGATTCCCTGTGCACTCTTCCTCTCAGAGGAAGAAGCCCTTTTCAGCTGTAATCAATAGTTACTATATCAGAGCCCTGTTGGCGTGGAGATAACATGCGAGGGAGAGCTGGTCTGTAATCTCCTGCTGAAATCTAAGTCTTCTAGTGAGCTCGAGTCCCAGGATCGTGACCTTTCTAAGTATTGCTCTTTATGGCGCTTCCTTGGCTGCAGTATTTCTAATCTGTTTCCTTGAGTCTCTGAGCCCTGTAAACTATGTCCCCAACCACCTCCCCGGGAAGTCAGGAGCAGGCTGAGATAACATTTAGGAACTGTGCCCTGCCAACTTTCTTATTGCTGGAATAAAGGAGAAGGCGCTGGCTATATTTCTCGGTGATCTCTTCTCTGTCCTCTGCCAGGGACATAAAGTGACCCTTGCAATCCTTACTAAAAAAAAAAAAAAGTGTTGCAAATATATGACAGGCCCTTGAGGCTGGGCTGTGCAGTTTCTCACTCACACTAGTTGATAGCCTGCAGCAACTCGTCAAAATTACCATGTGCACATTCTTCCCATTTTGAGGCCCCCATGTCCACTGTTGTCTGAGAGAAATCTCGATGGCTGTGTGTCCCTAGATGTGTCCTTCCGTGTAGAAGTTGGAGCAGCAGTGTGCCGCACAACCCTCATTCATATGAGCCCAAGAAAAATCATCGATTCCCATTTTGTCCAGCTTCCTCTTGTCCTAAGGATGGGAGCGGAGACTTCTAAGTTCTTCAGCTGCTGGATTGAAAACAAACAGTGCGGCTTTTGATGGTTACTAGAACACTTCGGTCCCTGCAGCTTACTTTTTCCTCAATACACTTTCCTCTTGTGTCTTGAAGTGAATGAATCCTTCTCTTTTAAGTATCAACCTTAAATGTCATGACAACATGGAGATCCACTGTTTAATTCTATCTAAAATAACCCTCTCCCTCTCATCTTTATCTGTTACAACATTCTGTGACACCTGTCAGAATCTTGAACAAATTTTTTAGAATTCTATCTTATCCAGTACAATAAATATTGTTGAGGGGAAGAAATATGCCCACATTTTGTTCACCCTTATATTTTCGATATTTGGTAAAAATTATTACTCAATGTTTTAACAAATAAATATATTTATTGTTGATACAAATATATGTTTAATAGAATAAATAATTCACATTAAAATATGTGTTTGTTAAAATAAACGAGACCAGTCTACATGTTCAGATAACTTTTAGATGTCTTCCACTGACATTACGCCTATTTTTATGAAAATATTCAAGAAACATTGATAAAATACTTGAAAGTGTGATCAACATTTTGTCTGAAAATCAAACTTTTAAAAATATTGTTTGTAATCCTCTTATGATATTTATTGTGATCCCACTATACCTACATTTATTTCTTAAAAAAATAGACTTTTCTCATTTAAGACAATACAGTTGTCTCATCACTGTCTTCTTTTTAATTCTCAGTCTTAATATTACCTTTTGCTATAAGAAGTCTTCATTTATTACATTTATTTCCTGGCTTTCACTTTCATTTTTACCAGATCACAGCAATAGGTTATTATTATTAAAAATCCTATATAGTACAACTTGGTTAAGCATCTGTCTAACTTTGAGATTTGCCCATAAATAGGCTCAATGTAACATTAAGTAGCTTTATATCATGACAAACAAAAGAAAAACTTTTATATAATTATTGCTCCAGCAGAGCCGCAAGCCAACTCACAATGTCATGTCAATAGAGTAATAAATAAATTTAGATTTGTTCTAAGATGGTGAAATTTAGGATCACTTGGTTTTGCAGCATAATCTAGCTTTATCAGACTGATACAACAGGATTCCAAATGAAAAATTATAATTACTATTATGTTTTACATTTCTAAATTAACCTTGCATTTTACATGTGACATACAAGTAATTTTCTTCAATCGTGTGATTGCTGATGGATTGGTGGTTTTTGTCAGAATGCACTCAACAATCTTCAAATCATTTCTTGTGTTTGAATGTCATCGCCATAAACCGTAGATAGCCTTAACCATGAGAAGGCCTCATGGTTACGAATTGTGATAATAACATCTTCAGAAATTTACAGCAGTTTCACTGGGGCCTCGTGGAATGTGGAGGATGTAGCCATCTGAATGGTGTTAAGTATACTCTTTCCTAGAAATTTTCCTTTTACACATTTTTAACTTTTTTTTCCCCTATAGATCTGTGTTACCTTTTAAAATGAAATTGACAAGGCAGGATTAAGCCTATTACGGTTATTTGAGGGATAACATTTTTTTGAACAAAATTATGAAAAGGACTTATTTTGAAAACATGGTGATTGTCCTTTTAAAATAATCCTGTGAAGTAATATTTCCCAAATTTATACGGACTTTTATACAGACACACACATTTGCTGAGGGGGGAAAAACCAACAATATAAAGTCATTTGGTTTAAAAGCTTCTTTGGTTGATATCCATTATGTCTATATTTTCAGACAGAAATGTGAAAACTAAATGACTTAGGATGTTTGATTTGCTTAATATTAACTCCGAATGAATGTTTCCAAATAGCCTTGAGCCAATTATATTTTCCATGTAATGGCCTAATAATAAATGAAATGCTTTTTACACAGCACTTAACATTTACTAACAAGTCTTTCTAAATACGTATGCTGTGTTCCACGTCTTGGCGCTGTGATTGAATTACTGTGGTTCTTTTTTTTCTTCTACCCACTCGCCTACTCTTCCTTCCCTCCCTCCCTTCCTTTCTTTTTTCCTTCTTTTTTTTTTTTTTGTTTTATTTTTCTTTCTTTTGGTTTCAATTCAGATATTTTCTTGCATACCCTGCGGCATTAGAATAATCTTAGTGATTACAATGTGTTACAGTCAGTAGCACTGGATTAATAATATTTCTTTAAACAGATCTATTTGCAATAGGCTAAAAATAGAAGTTTCATACAAAGCAGAAACTGTGCTGAAAATTAATAACTATCAGACTTTAGCGTGCAACTTTATCTTTCAAAGAACTAACGCATTTTATCAGGTGTACTGGAACAGTCTGTCATTCAGTGAGGATGAAGAACAGAGGTCATTACATGTGTCTAGGGTGAACTCCAATTATGCAGCTATGTATTTGGCTAAAATTTACCTTAATGTTAATAGTTACCTTTGAATAGTCTTTAGTAGAACCCCTCACTGTTTTAGGCACTAGAATAACTTAATCTTTTGAATATTTTTATAGCATTGCTTTCTTGGCTATATTTTTAGTATTCTTAATTTTATGCCATCAAATTCTTAGTGTTATTCTGGAATCGCCTTATCTCTAGAATATACATCAATATATCTTTCTCTATATATCTATATCTAGCTGTCTCCTCCCTTTCTCTACAACCCTAGTCTACATTATGATGAAAGTCAGAATCAAATAATACAACAATGGAATGGAGTTCCAATGGTACTTAGAAAATAGTCTCTCAGTAATGGCCTGTGGGTGTGAGGCTATCAAACATTGTAATCATGATTAATTGCTAGCCAACTAGCAAAGGGAGTCCCAGATGCATTTAAATACAGATTTCAGCTCAGCAGATAAACAAATTGAAAGCTCTTTTCTTTTTTATTAGCATATCTATTAAAAAACTTCTAAGCCTGTCTAAGAGCTTTAGGTACCTCCTCCAGGAGTACAAAAACAAGTGATAATCCCATTAATAGAACGTTTGTATATTTTAAGATCTTTATCTTGCTAAATGAACTCTGCTATTTGCCCCTTCTGTTAAGGAAAGTAGTGTTATAAAGAGAAGGGGATTACAAAAATAAATTTTTAATTATTTATTTCTCTGAGCCCTAAACTCAAATAGAAAAACATGTTCCTTCTCAATAAATAGAATGCTCACGAATTGGACTCATAAAAATAACGTGATTTCTTCTCCATCATTTGTCCATCCCACACCGGACCCTCTAAGGATAAGTGGATAAGGCTTCCTTCCGAACTAACACAGAAGTCTCACATGTCGGTTTGAGTGTAGGGAAAGGAAATGACTATCAAATCATCAAAAAGACTGTCCAAATAAAGAAGAAGAATACTTTAACACAGTCTGGATCATCTACAAGGACAGTGTAGATGATTCAGATGCTATGAGTTTGAGCTCAGTATACTTTGGATGTGGTCAAATTAATATTCCTGCTAGTTTGTTCTTTGGATGGTAGACTGTCTGGCTTGAGCTTTTTGCTGCCCTGTGGACATGGTCCTGAGTTTTTCTGCCTAATATAATAAAATTGTGCACCAGGAGTCACCTCCACCAGTGCTTCCGTATCTAATACTATTTATTGATAAACCTCGACTGAACATTCATCCTGATTTCTGTTTTTTTGTATCCTAACCTGAATTCAGTACTATCATGCTTTTTCAATTCCAAGAATATAAACACATTATAAAGTTCAAGTAGAAGTGTTAACAACAAAAAAGTTAAGTTTTAGGAATATTAATTAATGTGTAAAATTATTGATTTAAAATTTTTTAAAGGTATAGTTGAAAACAATTTAACTTATTTTTTATAATTGAATCCTTATCAGTAGAAGATTGGTTAAAATGTTTATACATTTTCTGGATAATGTGTTCCCCAATCAGATATTAATAAAATATGCACATAGGCATGGATGTACCAAAGACATTTGAAAACCTTTGAAACAGCTTGCAGGAAAAAGGTGATTTTAGCTGTTTGTTATATAATAATTCAAATTTATCTGAAAAAAGTAGGTCTTATAATTTAATACCATGCTACCAGGTCTGACCTTTGTCTTTCTCTAATATAGTTTTATAAGTTACAATGAGAGAAAAAGCAAACATGAGGGTTTTTGTAAAATTTTTATTGGCAGCCAGCTGAACGCCTGAGCATCAAATGAAAAAGAAAGACTTTTGACCAGAATTCATCACTCTTTGTTATCTCAGTTATAAGGTCAGGGTTCATGTCGCCTTTCCCTAGAGAAACAGAGGAAGTGCATCAAATGTCTGGGAAGGGACAGAGCAAGACCAGGGGCGAGACCATTTCCCTTTTGCAGAAGTGCTGTCCCTTGGAAAGGAAGCTTTGTCCCTGGCCTCTTTATAAATGCTCTGGTGGCGCTTATCGTTGACTTAATAGAATCCTTATCTAAGAATGCCTTTGAGTGTCAAAGTCCAGAAAACCAAGGGAAGTGTGAGAAACCGATTTAGCCTGAGAGAAACTTAAGGTGAAGGTGAAACATAAATCTGAAATGAATCCTTTGGCTATTACAGACATTGTTAGGACAATTTTCAACATTTGAGTAGTCTGAGGATTAGATAACAGTTTTGCCTTATTTGAAAATTTAAAAGAATATGAAAACTAATTTTCAGCAAATAAAGTGACCTCCTATGCTAATTTATTAGAATGACATTGGTTAATAAAAACATACAGTTTCAAGTGTACAATTTGCTAATACATCATATGTATATTGCATTGTGTATTCACCACCTCAAATTAAATTTCTTCCAATATTTGACCCCTTTTACCCTTCTCTATCCCCTTCCCCTCCCTCTCTCTGGTAACTATTAAACCTCTGTCCATGTCCATGAGTTTCTGTTTGTCATGTTTGTTTGTTGCTTTCAGTTTTATATCCCACATACAAATGAAATCATATGGTTTTCAACTTTTTCCATCTGACCTATTTTGTTGAGCATGATAATCTCAAGTTCAGTTTCAAAGAGTGTTTCTATTTCTTTTCAGCTCCTAAGGAGCTTTAAATATCTGAAAAAAAAAATCAAATTCGCAAATAAGAACTAAAAAAAAAAAATACATTCGAGAAGAGAGAGTGACCACTAAAATGATCCTTTTTCCCTATCCCAATGAAGGTGAAAGTCTTCATAAGTCAACTTTTATTCCTGCACTCTGTACACATCTCAGTTTTCACCACACTTTTGAAAAAGTTGACAAGACACATGTTTTAACCCTCCTGCCACAATGTATCATAAACTGTAAGACATCAAAAATGTTCATTTTCACAAACAGGAAGTATAAGGATGAACATGTTGTCTGTAGCTTTTGTAAATATTTGATGCCCTTTCCTACAAATAGTGTAGTTATGGTCAGCGAGAGTACTCAGCATTCAGATCAAATAAGACATGATCTAGCAAAATGGGCTCGAGAGCAGTAAAAGCATCCAAACACAATTTAAGGAAGTTTGTGGCAGCTTACAAAACTTTTAGAGATGTAGCTTTCCTTCCCTAATCATATATTTTCCTCTTACCCTCCTTCACGCTGATTTCTGCCAAAGCAGTTCTGACACTTCATTGATTCATGCTCTTGCCTCACCTCTTAATCTCTTCCTTGCACTTGGTACCGCTGAACCATTTAAAAGTATGTATTAATCTCCATTATACTGCATCTTTTTATATTTCTCTTTTCTGACTCCATTAAATGAAAAATAAATACCGAAGAAAGAGGTTTCTCTAATTAGATTTTATTTCAAATAAATGAGAAGCTCACGAGCTGATGGGGTGTTGCTTTATTTTCTTTTATGTCTTCTGTGGTGTCGGAAGGTACTTTATTCACCTCTCTAAACCAGGGCATGTTATTTGGATGCTCAATCCTAGCCCCACCCCTAGAATCCTCTACTTGCCTATTCATTCGAGAAGTCTTCGTTGAGTTACTGGTCCTCAGTGAGGTTTCTTTGATGCTCTGGGAACAACACATCAGCTTTCATTTAGAGAGATTATCCCATCAGAAATTCCTGTTTGAATGACTGAAACTTTTTCTTTTCTTTCCCCTCCATTTTTTGTCTTAGTGTTGACAATCTGCATTTTGTTAACATGTACAATTTCATTCTTAAGATACCTTTAAATTCCCAACCTACCTTCTTTGGAGACTAAAGTGTATCATTTATCCTATTACTTGTCGCCTGCTTAAAAATCTTTCTAGGAGCTGCATACCTGCCTGAATAGAGCTACTCGTTGGCCTTTGTTCGGGTGCCTCCTCATTTCCTATTAAGACAGTCTAGACTCCATCTCCATGAGCCTTTCTTTATGGTTGCCAATAGTCTAAGGATCTATGTAAGGTATAGTCTATGTGTACCTCCTCTGTGAGTCCTATAATGTGCTGACTCTCAGTCTGAATCTGGAAAGTATACATATTACCTGTTGCTTCCAGCGTTTAAACAGGAGTTTAATTAGTTTTAAGTGTCTCTGTCTTTCGAAGATACTGATTTAAGTAAAATCAAATCCACTGGCCTTCCTTTTAATTCTGAGGAATAATAGCATTTCACTAATAAACCTAACAGCTGTTTACTTTTAAATTGTAATATTTCTTCAAAATACATTCATTAAACTGTGTAATTGAGATTGAGAATATATATTATAATTTTAGGCCCTAAGGGAATGCTCTCAAATGAAGTAAACCACTGTTAATTATATTATTATCTTATCTGCCTCTGTTGTATCGGGATCAAAAATTAGCTGAATATTTGCTGAAGTCAAGTAAAACCCAGCACATGTGACATGTGTTTGTAGTTTTTCTTCTTCACTACTAATTGTTAGGGGTTTGTCTGGATAAAACAAGCAAAAAACAAACAGATTTTGTTATATTTTATTTGGATATGGATTTGCATTTCTAAATAAAACATTTCTTGCACTTGAATATTAATTGTATGTATCCTTTAAAAAATAATAAAAATGATCTCCAAGATGCAGGCTGCAAATTCAACCTTCTCAATTTTAACTCGTAATACTGTTAGCAAAAACATCACCATGACTACCACTGTGCATTGTGGAAGTATTCTGCTCTGGACGCTGATATTTTTGTCTAAACATGCCATCTCTGTAATGTCCCATACATCCTGTTATTGAGATACCTCATGAAGTGAGATTTTGATGGAATATAATTACAGCCACAGAAATAATACCTTATGTAGGTGAGCTTTTCAGTTCTCTTTCAAAAGAAGAACAGTTTACTTTGGGGGTCAATCTATAGGTTTCAGAGTATTTTTAAATTAAGTTTTGAAAAAGATAAATATGTAAATGAGAGAAAATCTAATTATACCTATATCTATCTATCTATTTATATATATCCATTTTTGTTTTAAGACTTGGGGGAGAAAAAGAGCTACATGTGAGACGGTTTTTAGGATCTATGAATATTACCATTTCCACATATCCAGGGGTTTATTTTATTAAGAGTTTGCATCATTATATTGAAATATAATGATATTGCACTTATCTCTATTCTCTTCAAAAGTATTTGTTAAACCATATACCAAGGTTTACCTCACACTTTTTTTTTTTTAATGGTGACATTGGTTAATGAAATCCAGTAAGTTTCAGGTTTACGATTCAACATTGAGGCATATATTTCATTCATATATATATGTGTATATATATACATATATGTGTGTGTGTGTGTGTGTGTGTGTATAGAACTTTAAGATAAAGTTCCATGATTTTCTAAGTCAAAAGATAGGAAGAAGTAGTACTAGGATTTGAATCTAGTTTGAGTCTAATCCGTCACTCTGTCTCATTAACTTCCAAATACTCTTTCGAGTATCTGACCAATAGCTCTATTTGAGAAACACATCTCCTTTTTTCCTCATTTCTCCATGAAATATTGAATTATATTCAGAAATTTCTACAACTACCTGGATAACCAAAAATGATTATAAGCATGAGATAATGCAGTCATTTTGTTTTTAAAATCATTTTTACATAAATAAGTGCATAAATATAATGGGTATTAAAATGCACTTTGATTTCACAGAATTTTTTTAGAGAAAGTTCCAGTTAAATAATAAAAGATAAAATGTTAGCAGCAAGTTAATGCAGTTATACCTCAGAGGTTGACCTTTTTGATAATGTGTGCTTAAGCAATATAATGTCATTTTATTCACAGAAGCACTCATTTCCTATACTTTCCAAAGTTTTAATCTGCATATGTTTTAAACTTTATATGCCTCTGTCTTCATCTCTGTGGGTAAACATAAAAAACTGGAATACTAAAACATATATGATGCTCTAGAGTTTAATGTATAAACTATTCTTGCCCTTAACTTACATAATACACTGAGCTTTAGGAGTCATTTAGATAATGGTATAAGTTGCTCTGTCAGATACTCTCCTCAGTAATTTTTGGAAGGGTGACGGGAAAAGGCTAGAAGATCATAACTGCCTGCAGCAAGCGGAAGAAGCACCACTACCTGGGGAATAGGCATTTTCAGAGGGAAAAAGGTTCCTATTTCATGAACTTTTATAGACCTGACATTTGCTTAGTAAGAGAGATACAGATCGATGCTATTAGAAGACTTTCATGCATCTGGGAAAATCAGTTAAAGACAGTGCACCCCCATCTTTGCAAACACTACATAATGCCTTTTAGGTGTTGATGGAGCTCTATATAAACTGAACATGAAAATGAATAGGCATATTCCCTTCTTGACAAAAGAGGCTAATGGAAACTACTCAGCTAAAACTTTTCACATTAAGTTGAAATTATACCTCTAAATCTTGGAGATAGTGAAAGCCAGGCATACCACTTCCATGTTAAGATGCTGCAAAAATATGGGCCAAAGCAAAGATTTATAAGATGTCATTGAAAGCATCTGCACTAACAATAAAGAAGACAGCAGGATGGTGAAATGATGGTTGAGATTTAAAATAAATCACATGACACCATAATAATTTCATGGCACTTAGATCTCCCTTACCACACTGCATCTGGCATCCCATAAAGTTCTGTTCTAAGGGAATTATCGTTCTTCATAGGTATAACAGTTCGGTGTTTAGAGTTTGAAGTCATAAAGAAATATGAAGAAGAAAGCTCACTAGAAAAAAAGGAAAGATTCAGTGAATTATATGCACTTTTAAGTTTTAGAGAAGATTGATATTTTGTGAGCATAGTCTTTAAAAAGAAAAAAAGAATAAACAATGTGAGGAAAATGATTTTTTTTTTGCTATGAAAAACTAAGATTTGTATAAAACAAGAATTCCCAAAAGTAAATAGGTAACTATTACTGATCAAAGCTTGTTTGCTTTAAATTGTCATGGAATTTTCTTTCAATTATAATAATTATTTGTGTCCCTCACTCTAAGAAAGGAAATTACAACTAACCATGATGACGAAAATTCCTTCCTCTGCACATAGAAAGGTTTCTAGCTATCGATCTCCTTATTCTGGCCTAGGAGTCTTTATTGTTCATCACTATCAGCCGGTTCAAAAGTTCATGGGAAGAGGAGACAGCGACCATCTCTCATCTGTCTATATGCTGTGCCCTTACTTCTTTCTGTCTTGTAAATATATTTCATTATAACGTTATAGGAAACTGTGAGTTTAGCTTGAAATATGTTAAGTTACGTGGTTTTGATGGGGAAGCCGTTTTAGGAGCGTTCGGGCTGCTGAAATATAGCATAGAAATGATACCACATGGGGGCAGCTAAGGCGGAGGACCGAGATAAGAAAGTAAGATTTCTGTAATGAAATAGAGTTCATGCTGCTTCTCAAAAGATAAAGAGACTCTAAAAGTTTTACCAGTAAAAATAAGTCAGCCTAAAGAGAGAAAAGAATGCGTTGCCAGTTAAGATCTAATATGTGGGTAATGGCATTATTAGGAACTTATTTTATTCGTATTTAATTTACTTATTATTGGTGATTATCAAACTAAAGACATATGCACCTGGGATACTTGGAGACTCCAGATGTCTTTAGTAGAATAATTTCCTCAAGTAGGTATCACTCTTTTCCAAATGTATTTGTTGCACAACCAAAGAGCCTAGTATGATGAACCGTTATGAAAACTCTTCTTATACTTAACAGTCAGCCCTTTTGTTACCCCCCCAACACACACACACACACAAACACACACGTGCGCACACACACACACATCTAACCTATCACTAATCTTACCACAGTGCACTTTCCTGGGGAGTGAGGAAACCTCTAGAATTCCATGTTATGAGATAATTTGAAATATTAATGTGATGAGGAGAAAGCGAACAACCTTAATGAATGAATAGTCCATCTTCCGCCAACGTGGATACACTGTCATTCAGCAAATTTAAGGGTGATAGACATTTTTAGCTGATGGCTTATAACAATTTTGTGATTATAAATCAATGTAGAGCTTTGGCTTATTACTTAAAAGTAGTTAAAGGAATTGAGTGACACTACTAAAAGCCTATTATCCTTTATTGGTCTGAACAAATTTTCTCTATACCCACATAAAAATAGAAAATCACAAATAAAATTGATTCTGCTACTTTTATTACTTAGCCAATAAGTGAAAGTCATGAACAAATAAATGACTAATAAATATACCCATTCCATTCCATCAGTGGTCAAATTTTAATAGTAGTTTCCTTTTTCATGATAACTACTTACCAACTAATATTTTAATATATTTATTTTGATCAGTTATGCACCACTAGTAATTTCAATGAATCTTTAAACCTCAAGGAGAAAAAAAAAATTAACATTTGTTGCTCTGTGGAAGCATGAACAATTATTGAGCATTTACTATTCGCCAGATATGGTTGTTGGTGTCAGGATTGCAGAGTTGAACAATCACAAATGGTCTGTCCTCAGTTGTAACTTTTAGATTTAGCAGGTGGCAGTGCAGGGTTAGAACTCAGGCAGTCTACCTGGATACTAGCATGTAGCTACTGGGCTACACCGGGTATCCCTGTGTGCCCAGCATGCACTGCTGCATCCCTGATCCTTGCTGATGAGAAATAAAGAATACAAAGTCAGCAGAGTCCTGGCGATCACATAACTTAATTGACAAAGAAAAACTTATACAGAAAGACTGCACTACATCTTTAAATGCTGTGAAGAGACTTATCCTTAGATTATCCAAGTTATTTATTTATGTTTTTGGCAATTTTAAAAGATTATCTGTACAAATCTAGAATAACACTGATGAAAACATTTGTGGTTTAGAGCATAGTTTACATAGGAGAATTAGTTTGTGTCAATAAAAAAGAGAGTGCCTATCAATTTATATTTTGGACATAAATATTCAGGGACCGATAATTCCTTTAACCAAGTTTTGGTTAAACGGAGCTGACCTTGTGGTGCCGTGGGCTCATTCTGAACAGGTGATGATTACAATGCTTAGCACTTCCGGGGAATGGAAGCATAGTGACTGTAATCATTCTAAAAATTACTTCATAAGTGTCATACTGTTAATTATAGTTCAAACAATTAGCATCTGGTTGAAGTTATAGGTATAGCTTTGAGGAATTAGTATTACAGGAAATGCATTTAAAGAACCTTTAATCACAAACATAGATTGTTCTCTGCCTGGCATTGGGTACCCTTGTACTTAAGTAAGTCACACCTGGTGTTTACTAAAAGTGTCAACAATGTGTAAGGAACAATGAATGCTGTATTTTCTTCAGTGGACAAGGAAAACAGTGCCATTTTGCATATTAGACTTTATGGTTTCTATAAGAAGCTAAAAATTTGGGGACTTTCAATGAGGTTTTAAGTTTCAGTAACTTTGCAGGTGTTACTCGGTTGTAATAGTTTGGTCTGATTTTATAATCAATATGTAAATGAGATGGGAAGTTACCAAGGAACATCAAAGGATATTCTTTTTTTTTTTTTTAATAGACTGAGCAAAAAGTGTTTATAAGGACACTTTGTGTAAACCGTTTCATCTATGTTAAGGAGACATTTCATGGGTTATTCTGAAAGTACTGGGATTATCTTTGAATTTTGATATAGAAATTAATGTTTTAAAAAAAGCAGTGGAGAGTAGGTCTATGAAATTATATATAACAAAGCATTTAAAATCACTGGAAAGGATATATTTTTTTTTCTGGAGTTATGTTGGGACAATAGGCTAACATTTGTGAACAAATATAGACAGATTAGAATGTAAAAGCAGACATTTAATTATAAAAATCAGGAATGAAATATAGGTGATTTTTTGAAAAGATGACTTTTTAAAATTAAAAATGATACTAAATTTGGACGCCATAACAAATGAAAGTGAATCTCGGATGACAGATAGGGCCCCTATCTCCCAACGTCTGTCAATAGGCAACAGTCAGAAAACACTGATGCCCTAAGCATGACAACCACGCTCCCCGCCAGACTCCTTCCGGGAGCTTCCCCAGTGTTTAAAATCCCCTTGAGTTTAACCTCTCCCCCCATCACAATAGTTTCACCCCTATTGCAAGAACCTTGAATAAAGTCTCCCCTGTTTGTTTAACTCCTTCCAATGGAACTTTTCTCTGACGTGGGATGTAAGCTAAAATGAGAACCTCTAAAGCATGTGCAATTAGAGCCCCACATAAAGTAACACTGTTGGAAATGGTCACCTGCCATGATATATTATTTATACCATATTTTATGTAAGGTGCTAAGTAACATCATTACCATAAAATTCTAGAGTATCTTTTCAGATGAAATTTCGATTTTAACTTTAATTTTCTGGCTTATTTGTACATATGGCTATGAACCATATTATTGAAATCTGATAATTAGGTTCTTAATGATTTATATCATGTAGTTCTAAATGCATACAAGTAGACAGTTTTAGAGACAGCAACATTTTAAAATCATAGCATTGGTGTAATTGATTTTTATTTATTATAATTCTTTTAATATGTAATATATTTATTATGTCTAGTTTAAATATTTATTATAATTAATAGTGCAGTAAATACTGTTGAGAATATATGCATATAGCCTTGTATTTCAACACATTGAAAGTTAACATGGAATAAAATGGTCTCACATTTTAAAAATGTACATATATGTGTGTCTGTGTGTATATATATATGTATATATGTGTGTATGTGTATATATATACAGCTTAGAAGATATTAATGATATCTATGTGTGTGTGTGCGTGTGTGTGTGTGTGTGTGTATAAATATATAGCTTAGAAGATATTAAAGATATCTATGTTTCAGCCAATGCAATTTTATCTAATTACATTCCTGGAAGTATTTTCCTATTGATTCTGGCAATAAAGCCAACAGCTAAGAGGACACAATGATCAAATTAGAGATAATGATAATAATGATAACTCCCACTGAAGTATTTAAGAATTATCTTGTGCTGTTAATTCTAAAACATTACACACTATTTCCACAGAGTCATGCACGTTTGCAAGTCTGTTAAGGAATGGCTTTGTTTCTTTGGTGAAAGTACATTAGAGATTGGCATATAAACATATAAACTGCTTTGGTGTAAGATTCAATAATTTTTCCATGATGTAAGTGAAAGAATATTGGTCATAAAGCAGAAATACTCTCATGGGGAAAACAGAAAGCCAGAAACCGTTCCAAAGTGTCTGCAAGAAATATATTAATCCTTAATTCCTCTAAATTGTATATATTGGGTGATACGATGTCATGCAAATAATACAAATCAAACTTTTCTTGCCAGAACTTTTCAGTAGATAAGAAGGGACATATGCAGAATGTTTAGATATGCTAATTTTACTGAATGTAAAGCTGCAATTTGGTTAGAGAAAGGGGCTCACGAGGAAAGAACCCTAGAACCACCCAGTCATGTGCATGCTAGCTAATTCGAGAAAAATATAGAATTAGTAAAACCTAGTGTGCTAATTGATTTATTTGGGGGAAATACACTTGAATAAGGTTGGATTTGGGGGATCATTACTATGCTTATATTTTTAAATAGATGGAAAATATATTTAGAAAGCGACTTACTGATTAATATTTGAGCTGAGGGTGGAGACTAGAGAACATAGCACCCGCGATATGCTGATAAATGTTTAATTATACATTCAGTGTTCACATTGTTAATACTTTCTCCAAAATATGCATTATAATATTGAGTACTTCCTTATATTATTTTGTTTTAATTATTTAAAAATTATTTTAACTTTTAGTTTAAAACTATAAAGAAACATGAAACAAAATAGTTCAGAATTATAATCATGACCAAGAGCATAATCCTTTATGTAATCATATACAAAATCATTTCTGTACTTCTCCTTTATTCATTGAAACTTTTTGGTACCTGATACATCCATATAAGGCCCTGTATGGTATCTGTTAACTTCAAAAAAACACTGAGGACTTCCCATGAGCCCAGCGAGTAGCTGCTGGAGGCTGCCTTGTGACCAAAGCACCTTTGAGGATTTTGTTTTCTTCTGGGGATGTAGTAAGGGAACTGGAGTTTATCAAGCAAATTAAGCAAAGCTCATCTTTATAAATACACAAATCAGGAGATACTTAAAAAATATCCTGTGAGGCCATTTATTGTTTTGTTCTTTGTTGTTTCTTTGTTCTATTTTCCTAGCAGCATATAAGATAAATTTCCTTTTATTCTGTACATAAACAGTAGTTTTGTAATATTCACCAATTACTACACTGGGAATAATTAGTAAAAACTATTACCTTTCTAATTAATTATTGCAAATAATGTTACAGTATGTTGTAAAGGTGGTTATAAGCCCTTGCATACATTTAAATTTTGCAAATGCTCTATAAAGGACATGTTTTTATCTCATTTATATCTTCTAAAATATGTAAAGTATTTTACAACAGTTTAATGACATTAAAATGCTAATTAATGACACTTAACAAAAATTAAAGGCGTTCATATGATGGGCTCAAAATGGTAGGAAAATAGCTAATTTATTGGAGCATTACCACTCTAATTTAAAATTGTACCCCATATTCTTGAACAAATTATTTATAAACATAAGTTGGAAAGAGTTAAGCTATGATGACTGAAATAAAAACTGCTAGATTTTATATTTGGTAAGAATGAACAATTTAGAAAAACATAGGATAGAAAAGTATCATTATCCTGTTAGTCACACACCCAAAATGAGCTTTTTCCTGGTGCTTCTAATATTTAGTTTCCATTTTGTTTTGATAAAATATTATAGACTTGAAAGAGAATTTTTTACAATGTGACAACAAAATCACAAATAGAATTTAAAATATATTTGCCATCTGTCATTTTTCTTTTGGTCTTCTATGTTTAATTTAAATGACTACTGAGTCAGCAGTTTTTCCTCTTAAAATGATGTTCATTTCTAAATATTAAACTTTTCAATAAAAGCATGAAAGATGAATCTGAAAGTGAAATTAAATACCCATAATATTGTATATTTGTCAACAACAGTTATTTATCACTTACCAGGCATTTATGGTATTGAGGATGCAAGTGTGTGATAATATAGATGATTGACTTGGAATAAGAAGAAATGGCTTAAACTGTTTATGAATTACATGACTTTGAGTAAAGAACTTAATTCTTCTGTGATTTGGGTTCATCACATATAAAACAAGATAAATATTAGTTAAATTTGAATGTAGTTATGTTAGCTAATGATATACTATGAGGAAAAGCGATTTGGACATTGTAAATAGCTACGCAAAGTAAAACATTGTACCTGAACATTTCAGGAGAATATATGCATTTATAAAATAAGGGGTATTAGGTTGTAATTAAAGAATCTCTACTGATTTTTTTTTTTAAGCATTAAGAATTTATTTTCCGAAAGGGGTTTTAGGTTCGCAGGATAATTGAGAAGAAGGCACAGAGATGTTCTAAATATCACCTGCCCCCCACACCTGCGTAGACAGTCTCCCCTTTATCTCTATCCGTCACCAGAGTGTCACCTTTGTTACAACTGATGAACCTACACTGACACATCATCATCACCCAAAGTCCATAGTTTACCTTAAGGTTCATTCTTGGTATAGGTTTGGACATGTATCTATTAAGGTATCATCTTATTCCAAGTCAATCATCTATATTATCTATTAAGGATAGTTTCACTGTCCTAAAAATGCCCAGTGCTGCAAATTCATTATCTCCCACCCCTAGCCTATGGCTACCACCAATCTTTTCACTGTCGCTATAATTTTTTTTCTTCTCAAAAATGTCATATAGTTGTAATCATACAGTACGTAGCCTTTTCAGACTGGCTTCTTTCGCTTAGCAATAGCCATTTAAGATTTCTCCATTTCTTTTCATGGCTTGATTGCTAGTTCATTTTATGTGCTGAATAATATCCCAATATTTAGATGTACCACAGTTTATTCATTCACCTACTGAAGCATATCTTAGTCATTCCCAAGTTCTAGCAGTTATGTACGAATAAAGCCACTATAAACATCCACGTACAGGTTTTTGTACGAACAAAGTTTTCAGGTACTTTGAAAATATACAAAGATGCATGATTTTTGGAGTGTATGGTAAGAGTACATTTACTTTTGTGAGAAACCACTAAACTCTTTTCTAACGTGTCTGCACCCTTTTGCATTCTCACCAGTAATGAATGAGTGTTCCCGTGCTTCCATATTTTTGTTAGCACTTGACGTGGCCAGCGTTCTGGATTTCGCCCATTCTTACCGGTGTGTAATGGCTTCTCATTGTTTTAACTGGCATTTTTCTGATGACTGTGATGCGGGCATCTTTTTATACGCTCTGTGCCATCTGTACATCTTCTTTAGCGGTGTGTGTGTTCAAGTCTGTGGACTAGTTTTCAATCAAGTGTTTATATTCTTATGTTGAGTTTTAACAGTGTATGTGGCAGAATCGTCCTGTATCAGGTATTTTCTCCCGCTCTGTAGCTTGTCCTCTCATTCATTCTCTTGTCACTGTCTTTCACAAAACGGTAGTATTGAATTTAATGAATTTCAGCTTATCAACTACTTTTCATGGACTATGCCTTTGGTGTTATATCTAAGAAATCATCATCATAGTCAAAGTTATCTAGGTTTTCTCCTGTGTTTTCTTCTAGGTGTTTTATAGTTTTGCATTTTACATTTAGGTTGTGATTCATTTTGAGTTAATTTTTGTAATTTGTAAAGAGTATAAGTCTGTTTCTACATTCCTTCTTTTTTTTTTTTTTTTTTTGGTATGTGCGTGCCCAATTGTTCCGGCACCATTTGTAGAAAAGACTGTCTTTACTCTATTGTGTTACCTTTTCTCCTTTGTTAAAAATCTCCAGTAAATAATCAGAAGCCTTTGAAATGCCTGCCCTTCCAGAACTACCTTCTCGTGTCTTCCAGGACAGAATGACACTCCGTCTGTGCCCTCTCTTTTCATTCGTGGCTGCTCCTTTTCAATCTTCTGGCTCTCTCTCCAGAATATGAGCAATTTTTATTATTATGTTATCTAAGGCTTTCTTCTTGATTTCTACGAAGCAATCTAGATTTAAATCCTTTTAATTAACCTATCCACAGGCAACATTTGATCTATGTTCTCCCAGTCTCCTCTCTTGAGTTAAAGAAATGTTTAGAAACAGCATCATGGATATCTTCACTTGAATATTTGCAAACATCTCAAATTCAGGATGTCTAAGATATACACATCATTATACCTTCCAAGCCTTTTCTTCTTTAGTTCCGTATATCTCATAAAACAGCAACAATCAACACTCATTTTCTCAACCCAGAGATCTAAGGATCATATTTTTTTGTCCCCAACTCATCAATCCTGTCATGTTCCTCTTTGTATAAATCTCTCTCCAGCCCTACTGACACTGTCTGAGTTCATAACATGGTCATCTGTTTTCTGGATTATTGTGATGTGTCCTAACTGGATAATCCAAATCCATTGTTTTTCACTTCAGATCTAGTCTTCAAACTGCACCCTGAGTTATAGTTTTAAAATAATTGTCTGATTATGTCATTTCCCTTTATCAAGCTCCTCAGAAGCTCTTCATTCTCTTTGGCTAAAGTAAAAAGTTTTTATTATTGCTTGCAATGCCCTGTATGATCTGTTCTTTGCTCGCTATTCCGTTTTTATCTCCCATCAAGTAGAAAACTGCCTTACACATTTATGATCGATTATGAAATAAATGCATGTTCCCAGCTAGCAAGAGTTCAGTAATTTTATTTGAAGGAATTTTGTTCATTCCTGGAATGAATACTTTTTAAATCTTAGTCATTGAAAGTAAGTTCAGCAAAGATAGCTAAGGAGTGACTTCATTTTTAAAACGTCACCTCAGCAAGACATTTCTCTGAGATGGAATATAAATAAGTTAGCCTACCTATGACAAATGTTTTTTTTTAAAGATATTCATCACTATAATGTGTCCTTGTTTTGAAGAATACTCTATCTAGCTTCAAACTCCTTACTTCAACCACATTTAGAAAAAAGCTCAAAACATCATCTAAAATCTTCAAACCTCTTACCACAACCACATTTAGAAAAAGCTCAAAACATGGTCTAAAATGCAACTTAATAATGGGGAGAAGGGAATTGGTTGATACATACTTGGAAATTTGTTTTAGTAGGACAGTGTTTTACATATTCAGTATCGATTTAGAAGTAAATGCCTATTTCTATAACAAGATAATGCAGAAACATTTTCCTTGCGGGGAGGGGGGACCCTTAGGTTCTTAGCATAGCATCTGCCTTAATAAATTCCAATACATATGTAGTGACTATCTAACTTCTTGATTATTTACTTATTTTCTTTTGTGGAAAATAGTTCTAATATTCTTTTACCTAAAATATTTAAACTCCTATATAATACATTTTGTTTGCCACACACAGTACTACGTAAAGTAGGACATGTATACCAATAACTAAAAAATAAATAAATAAAAGAGTCATGCCAAAGAGAGATAAATCATAATTTCCCATAGGAAACTAAAATCATTTTATCATGGGCGATGCATGGTTTCAGGAGAATATTTCTTAGGTATCATTGCGAGTATATCTTTTGAAGATATTATTTGTTCTGCGGAGCAGAAAATATGTAACTGATTTTTCTTATGCATGGAAACAGGCCTGTCTAAATGATGAGTTGTCCAGCCTCCCTTCGAGTTAGAGGAGGTCAATGAAATGCATGTGAAGTTTTGGCTTGGCTGCCACTGGAGACCTTATTATTAGGAGCCAGACATTGCAAGAGCCCTTTCACCCTGTCTCCGTTTCTATCAGCGGCGGCTTCATATTCAGACGTGTTGGAAAGAACACTAGCAGGTCTCTGGCATAAAGAAATGATTTTTAGATGAAAACCGCTTGCTAAGGAAGGAGAGGAGGAGGAAAGCAGTCTTCCAACTGGCGGAGCTGCTGCCGTCCACTCAATTCATTTTATGTTAAAAGGAAAAATAGAAAAATCTCCTTCCTCTTTTGAATCATTGTCATTTCTCATTTCTGATTTTGGCAACCAAAACATGTCGTACGTGTGGTTATTTCAGAAACGCTTGATTTCTTTAGAATCTTTGTGTGAAAACACATGTCTTTGCATATTTTGACTAAATAAAGTATGTGATCTCAAAGGTTAAGCAATGAAGGGGTCTTTGCTAAGATTTCTAAGACACAATGAAATTTTCATTTTTTTCTGATCTAGAAAAGTCTTTTCAAATTAGTTTTTAAAAATAAGCCATCTCTTTTCTTAACCACACATTTTTTTTTTCAAATGCCTGTGCTACTTAATAGTTTTGAATGCCCATGGCAAAAGTAAATGGTGGAATTCTAATTTCAAATTCATTTTTGAGAGTTTCATTCATTTCTTTCTCATTGTTATAAAGTATACCATTTATTAGTACTTCATAGTTTATCCTCATTCCAAAATATCTCAGGTTTGATTCTCTTCACATATTATATTGAATAATTAGAATACAAGGTATATAATAAAGGCAAAAAATATTTACAATACACCAAGCACTATGTGAAGTACCTATTATATATTAAGTCCTACAGTTCCAATAATAATCCTTTCAGGTAGAAGCTAGCTGCACAAGGTGCCCACAGTGACATAAATAAACTGAGGAACAGAGATTAAATGAGATGCCCAAGATCACACAAGTAGTTATTAGCAGAGCTAGAATTTAAGTGTGCACTTAGGCCTTAGAGTCTATACTCAATGACTTCTCTCTCGTTACCTTTTTTCCTTCCTCTCTCCATGTCAGGCCACTCTATGGGGCTGCTTCTCCAACAGGTCCGAGATTATAACATAGGTAACTAGCAACCCATGGCTCTTGGTTTCGGTAATAGGAATATTGCCAAATAGCTAGTAGAAAGTAAAGGCTAATTCATGCCAACAACAGCAGCTACTCTTCAATCACTAGTAACATCGGCCAGTTTACAAGTTAGTAGAAATAAATACATCACTAAAAATGTTCCCTACAAGGTAAAATATAATGCGTTGAGACAGTATGTAGCGATCGCTCTAATACTGTAGGAAAAAAAGAAAAAAAAGTGTTTTTTTTTTTCAGTCCCATTCATTAGCTTTTTGTTTTCGTTATTTTTTTTTAAATGATCAGATGGGAAAAGAAGCCACCTTAAGGAAGGCAGTGGCAGCAATAAAGAGCATCATAGGCTTGTAGACCAAAACAAAACAGACTGCATATCATCGATCATAATTACAATTATATTACTAGATTTTCCATGTCATATATAGTATAGATACAGATGATTTGTAAAATCTCATTTATTTTTCTTCTCAGAAGAAATGCCTACCTTAAAATCTGTGCAAAACTTTGTTCTCAAATATGTTTTCAAACTACTCCATATGTCAAAATTATAAACGTTGGTTACAAACACTACCATTATATATACACACATAACAGTTCTTGGCTCCCAGTTCTCAGAACCTTTGGACTTTCCTAAGTGTTGAGAGTGATAAAGTTTTATTTTGCTAAGTTAAAGTGGCGACTTTTGGAGGAGGCTGGTTGTTGGTGGAGCCAAATTTGCTATCAGATTGTTAGAACTTTCAGTCCCACCGGCAACCTCCTGGCAGGGAACAGGAGGAGAGGACAGCGGTGAGTGATTGGGTCAATGATCAGTGACCAATAATTGAATTATTCATTATGTAATGAAACCTCTGTAAAAACTCAAAAGGATGCGGTTCAGAGAACTCTTGTTTGGTGGACATGTGGAGATCTTGGAATAGTGGTGCCTTGCAGAGGACATGGATGCTCTGAACCCTTTCTCCATACCTTGTTCTATGCAACTCTTACATCTGGCTGTTCCTGAATTATATTCTTTTATAATCATCTAGTAATTTAGTAAGTAAGAAGGCTAAGGAAGGAAATACTCTGCAGTAAAATTAAAGAAAATATGGCAACATAATGTTAGTTAGCCACCTACGACTCTTGATAGGTGGCTCTTTCGAGAATCATTAGGTGAAAGACATACTATCTAAGCTTTGTTATGCTTAAGAGAGGAAAACATATTTATAATCATTCTTTCCCATTTTAAGAACTGTAGTGAGAATTCTATATAGTTAATGATGAAAACTCTTCAGAAATGATTTCTATTTAAAAAAATGTGTACACAAAATATTTAGGAACACAATATTTTATTTATGTAATACTAATTTAAGCTCACTTGGATATCATTTGAAATCTTGTTTATAAAAGATAAACAAATGGGAAATTAATAAAGTGTTAGTTCAGGACATGCTGAGTAAGAAGGTGAACTTTCCCTATTAACTTTAGCAATTTTTTAAAAAATAAAAAACATTTAGTTCTATAATTTCATATATTACAGAGAAATACTTTTCTCCTAAAGTAGCATGTGTCAGATTATGTTTCTCAAATAAATTTATAACAAATATTCGCAATCATGGAATACGATTACCGTTACAAAGGAGACTGTGATATGTATATTAATTTTCACAATGTAACTCCACAGTTAATCCCATCAAAAGATTATTAGTAAATATGTATTATTTGTCTCTCATGTTTGGGTACAGTGAGAGAAAATCCAGAAAAGTAGAAATAAACTTCCTTTCCCAAATAGTTTAGCATGCTTTGGGGTAGAAAAGTTTAATATATGTACATATAAAGTTATAGGTAAAATACAAGCAGAATACTTGTCCCAAATGACAAATTATAGAATCATCTGTCTTGCCGGCTTGGTAATGTAAGGCATTAATTCATATAACATGACTCATCATTTTAAATGTCTTTTCTTAACCAAAGGCTTAAGGAAAAATTAACAATTACATAGAATCTGCCAGTTTTAAGGAAAATTAAGTGGATAAGATCTTAGTAGTGAGTGATTTGTCTTCAAACACTATTAATCTAAGGTCTAATCTAAGGTCTAGCTGGAAACCAAACTCTCAGACTTTGTTCTTTTGGGTGGGACATTGTTTACCTTAGAACCAGAGATCAAGATTAGTCTCCAAATTACCAATTTTTAGTCTTCAGATATTATTTTGCTGTGCGTGTGTGTGTGTGTATACCTATATATATAATATGATATATATTATATATTATATTATATATTTTTATATAGCTATATATATAGTGTTCTCTATATATGTGTATATATACACATATATATATACATATATAGAGAGAGAGAGAGAGAGAAAGAGGGAGGGACGGAGGGAGGGAAGGAGGCAAGCGAGAGAGAGAGAATTTCTCTACTATATTTTGAAGTTGGTGAACAGTCACAAAAAGTACATGACCTATGGTGTGTTAGACAAGGACAACAGTGGAGTCATGAGCTGGTGTTTTGAGGGAAAAGAAAACCTTTCTAGGTATACTTATTACATAACTGTTTACCAACATGCAGTTTATTTATGCATAAATTGGCTTTTTGGGGTAATCAGGGGTATCTGTAAAACCAGAATTCTGGAAAATATTTTTAAATATAATATATTAAGGCCAAGCATTATTTTTTTTTACTACACATTCCAGACCATTATTATTTTAAGCCATCACATGCACATATAAATACAACTTACTCCAGATAAGTTTTTTTGTGATGTTTTTGATCACAGAATGTAATCTCAGTTACATAGATTTTTATTATCCCATATGAAAATCAGTATAACACATTTTTTTAAAGAACTGTAATATTCTATACCTGTCTCTCTAGATATTTTTTTTTATCATAGATCAATTTTCAGAAAATATGTAATGGCATTGTTCATTTCTGTTACAGTGGAATTTGGAATTTCAATATAAATCATACCAGGGAAGATTTTTACCATTTTGAATGTCACTAACAACTCTATTTTAGGATTTCATAAAGTATTAAATGAAAATGAGGTTCTAAAATGGCCTGAAAACCATCGCAGAATATGAGCAATAAGAAAAAGAAACATGAATTACATGGATTAGCGCAGGATCAAATAATAGTTGTAAGGGAAGGGGGCGGCCGTCTTTCATCTCCTGACTGGTCTGTTTCCTAGGAAACAAAGACCGAATGATTGCCAGATGACCTTATGCCTGTGGATTTAAATTGATGAAATTATATAAGACTATAATCTATGCAGAACAAGAAAGGTAATTGTTAGGATGGCTTTATTAGGTAAAATGGAAAAGTTTAAAATACTTATTTACTTTCCAAGAGTTTTTTTTAAATAAATTATTATTAAAATCTTTTGTCTATATTATTAAAGTCTCTATCCTATCAAATCACAAGACCGTAATAAAACCAGTCAACCAGTGTGCTGATTAAACACCTTTGTTCACACATATCTGTATGAGAAGCTATTCACTGATTCAACTCTGGCTGCTACCAGTAGAGCTAAGCTTGATTCCAACAGACATCCAGATGGTATCTGTAGGATATCATTTTTACTAGCAGCAAAGAGTTTATTAAATGGTTTCTGTCTGCTGGACTTCCAGCAAAACTAATCCTGCATAAGCAACCACAGAGTGCCTTCACAGATTTTGACAAATACATCTCTCTCATAACTTTTACAGCATGTAAGAGCCTGGTGATGTATTACCTGTGATCATTATAATAACCCTCTGTGAAAATACCAAGTAGTCACTATAAGGATAAAAGCATTGCCTCTTCTCGAGAAAATAACCTTGGACTTCTCAGACACATTCTTGTAGCATTTTAAAGAACATGTCTTTTCATATAGATGATTCTATTTACAAGTTTGTTGCTACAAAAATAGTTAATAGTTCTAACTTCCTGTTTCCTTTTTGAGCTCTACGTGTTCTGTCATATCTAAATAAAGCATTGTGAGTAAATTATGAAGAAATAATTTAATAGATGAATTTAGTAGTGAAGAAAATATATTAATAGATGATGGAAGACCTTATATCTATAAATAGAATCACTAGAAATGGTTATAAATATATTTAAAATAATGAGAGTAATAATACTCTGGTTTTTAATGTCTTATAACAACTACCGTGGAATACAGAATGCATTTACTCATTCACAAATAGTTATAAGGAAGACACTGCTCTAGATTCTGCGAAAGATATGTCTATGTCTGTCTATCTATCATGTATGTATGTATGTATGTATGTACGTATGTACGTATCTATCCTATCTATCTATCTATCTATCTATCTATCTATCTATCTACCTACCTACCTACCTACCTACCTACCTACCTACCTATCTATCTGCTATTTCTACACACACCCAGAGTATGACAATAGATATGTGGGAGATTGCACACCAAGCAATTCTCAAATGATCTAAACACACCAACTGGAAAGACCAGAATTTAGTTCAATCTCACATTAACTACTCAGAGACCCCACAGGTAAGAGCTCAGTCCCACAAGAATGCCCCCCCACTTCAGATGCGAAAGCCATATAATGGATCCCTAGGTTACCCATACTTTAGTCCAACTTGACTATAAATTGGAAGTTCTCAAGACTCCTCAAGTTCAATGATTTGATAGGACATCTCACAGCACCCAAAGAAACTATTTACTTGTTTTTACAGTTTTATTATAAAAAGATATTATAAAGAATACAAATGAACAGGCAGATTAAGGGGTTTTAGGGTGAGGTCCAGAAGGGTCCCGAGTATAGGAGTTTCTGTTGCCTTGGAGCCAGAGTATGTTTCCTTCCTGGCAGAAGGATGTATTTATTCACCAAACTGGAAGCTCATGAGCTCCTGTATAAACACTCCTATGGAATATAAACTAACCCCTTCCTAGTCATCAGTGGGTAGGGCTGAAAGTTCAAACCCTAAGCACTTGGTGTTTCTGGGCTCTACCCCACTGTAAGGGTAATTAGGAGCCCTACTGCACGTCACCTCTTAGCATAAACTCAGGTGTGATCAAGGGGGCTCCTTACAAGTTACAAAAGATGCTCTTATCAATCTAGGACGTTCTAAGGGTTTTAGGAGCTCTGTGCCAGGAACCAGGGGGAGGGGCGAATGATTCTCACTACACCACAGGCACTTCATATCCCCCCGAGCTATCACTCACTGTCAACGTTACTTCCCCTTGATGATCTGGCTAAGGTAGTGTTTGTCATGTTTTTCCACTGTAAATTTCCTCATCCTTCTTCCTTTGCATACTGTGCACTTTGGAGAGAAGTCACTTTGCGCAGCCCATGCCCAAGAAGTAGGAGTTTTGCTTCCTCTCCTTAAGAGCAGAGTATCTGCTTAGTTATTTGAAATTCTTCTGCTTGGAATACTTGTTTGCATTTCCTCACTTATTGATTATTCAGCATTTATGTCAAGATGGGCATCCTTTCAGTTGGCTTCTATGTCCCACTGGCACACCCCTGTCCCTGCCAGATGCTCTGAGCCAATCTCGTACAATTTTTAGCGCCATTATATACACACTAATGGCACTAAAAACATAATAACTTTGTTATATATATAATATACACACATATATATATACACACACATATATATGTAGTTATATATTTATATAAGTAAATATAAATATATATCTTTTAAATTTCAAATTTAAATTGTTTATTGCTGGTACATCGGGAGGAGATTACCTCTTGTTTATTAGCCTTGGATCCTGCGACTTTGCAATGTTCTCTCGTTATTTCATGGACTTCGTGTGTCGGTTTTTAGGATTTTATATATACAGTCATGTCATCTGAGAATATGAGAGTTTTACTTCTTTCTTTTCAATGCGTGTACCCTTTCTTTCCTTGTTCTGTTGAAGTAGTGGGGGCTTCTAGTAAGATATTGACTAGGGGTGATAGATGGGCATTCTTGACTCGTTCCCAATTTTAAACTGAAAGCACATAGTTTCTTAAGATGAAGTGTGACATTAGTTCTAGTTTTTGTTGTAGACACTCTTTACTAGTTTGAAAAATTTCTCTAACCCTAGTTAGCTAATGATTTTAATTTTTTAAATTACGAATAGATGTTGGATTTTGTTAAATGCTTTCTGACATCAGTCGACATGAATATATAATTTTTCTTCTGTATCCTGTTGATGTAGTTTACATTATTTTGTTTTCAAATTTCCAACCAGCGTTGCATACCGAGAATAAATCTCAGTTGGTCGTGGTAGATAATTTTTCATATGCATTGTGAATTCTGTGTTCTAATACTGTAATGACTTCTGCATCTGTGTTTATGAAAAATAGCTATCAGTAGTTTTTCTTTATTGCAATGTCTTTATATAATTTTAGTATTAGGATAATGATATCTTCATTGAATGAGTTAGAAATTTTTCCCTCTGCTTTATATTCTAGAAGAGACTGTAGGAAACTGAAATCATTTATTTCTTAAATATTTGATAGAATTCATCAGTGAAACCATCTGAGTCTCTATTTGAACAGTTGTTTTTCGGAAAGGTTAAATTTTGTTGATTCAGTTCCTTGCATAGATAAAGGCATATTTAGATATCCATTTCTCTTTGTGTGAGTTTTGCACAAATTTTTGCATCTCCCTAATTGATCCAATTTCTTATTAATTTAATGCCCATGGATTCATAGTTGTGACCTCTCTTTAACTCATGATAGCGGTAGTTTGTGTCTTCTCTCTTTCCTCTTGTTTAGTTTAATTAGAGCTTTATCAATTTTAGTGATCTTTCAGTTTCATTGATTTTCTCTATTTTTTTTCTGTTTTCATTTCCATTGATTTCTGCTCTGTTATTATTTCTTATAGTCTGCTTGCTTCAGGCCTAAAATGGATCCCCCCTCCTATTTCTTTCTTTCTTTCTTTCTTTCTTTCTTTCTTTCTTTCTTTCTTTCTTTCTTTCTTTCTTTCTTTCTTTACCTCCTCTGGTTTTATAAAGCAAAGCTTAGGTTATTGATTTAAGACCTTCCCTCTTTTCTGTTATAAATATTTAATGTCATAGATTTTCCTTCTAGTACTACTTTTTCTGTACCCCTCAAGTTTTGCGTGTTGTTCCAGTTTTACTTAGTTCAAAATATGATTTTTACATGGCCCTTAAGAATTCTTTATTGACACATGTGTTATTTAAAATTGTGATGTTTAATATCCAGCTATCTTTTTCTTATTGATTCGCAGTTTCATTTCATCGTAGTTTGGCAAAACACTTGATATGATTTGTCAATAAGAAACAAATCAGGACTTAGGTATGGAGACATTTAACTTGAAATAATTATTGTAAGAGAGGAAAAAGGAAGCATTATATTAGGGACAGTGGAATAATTTCAATATAAAGAATGTTCAGACTGAGACCTCTGAGTTTCAAAGGCTAAGCGAAAAAGTCTCCTAAAAGGAGCCTATAAACAAGGCTGGAAAGAAACTTGTGTGGGGAAATGGGATGAATTTAGAGTGGAGAGATCAAACAGAAGATAAGAGATGTTTTATCCTGAGATCAGACTATAGTTGGAATCATTAAAGGCGGTGTTGGGTTGTCTGTTGGCTCAAGCAATTTTTTCTAGTTGATCAGTGGGGACAAAGGGTCCAGCTAATTATTTATGAGGCAAAGACAAAACTTTGGAGGGTCTTTTTCTGGCTTTGTCATAGGTAAACAAGCGGACATCCATGGGTCTTAACTGGGTCATATAAAGAAGGGTATTTCTTTATAGCCATTTTTTGTAACAAAGGAGGATAAGTTGTGAGAGATGGGAAAATTTATTAATCATCTCTGTTTTCTAGTGGCAGAATGCTCAGAGAAAATTCAGCATTATCAACTTCTAGTCTTTTAAATTGTTCAAGTGTGTTTTATGGCCCCCAATTCAGTCTGTCTTCAAGAATGTTCCATGTAAGCTCGAGAAGAATGTGCTTTCGCTTGTTGGATGAAGCATTCTGTAAATTTCTATCTGATCAACTTGACTGATAGTGCTGTCCAAGTCAATTAAAACTCTACTGCTTGATCCATCAATTACGCAAAGAGGAGTTTCTAATGATAATAGATTTATCTATTTCTCTTTTCCATCTTCTTCTTGGAGGATTCACTTCTTGGTTATCATGCAATGCCCTCTTTATCCTTGATAATTTTCCATATTCTGAAATTGGCTTTGTATTAATTTAACATAACTATCCCATAACTCTTTTGATTTACATCATGGTATATCTTTCTCTAGCTCTTTACTTACGATTTGTCTCTGTCTTTTTATTTAAATTAGTTTATTATAGATAATATATAGTTGTCTTTTTAAATTCTTTATACCCATTACTGTCCTTTTAATTAATGTATGTAGACCATTACCATTTGAGGAGATTATGAGTATATTTGAATTAACATCTACCATGTTTGTAACTGTTTTCTATTTATCAGAATTATTCTTCATTTATTTTTTCTCTCTTTTTGGATTTGAGCGAACATTTTATTTTACTCCATTTTATCTCATGATATATATTGTATATCTTTTTTTAAAAAAAAAGTTCAGTGATTACCTTTGAGTTTGAAATCTACATCTAAGTCTGCCCTCCAATAATACCTTACCACTTTATGTGTAGTGTAGATACTTTGTAGCAGAATATTTACAAAACCTTCTTACTATTTCTTGCAACATTGTTGTTATTCATTTCACTTATCTATACACTACAATTACTCAATAGATTGTTACTATTGTCACTTTAAACAGTTAAAATTTATATCAAAAATAAAGAAAAAATGATTTTTTTTTTACCTTATTCCTTCTTCAATACTTCCTTTATGTGGATCCATATTTTGGACTCATATTATTTTTCTTCTTCCTGAAGAATTTTTTTCAACATTTTTTGCAGGGCAAATTTGCCGATGATGTCTCTCAGTTTTGTATGTCTTAGAGAGATTCTTTGTTTTTTTTTTTTTTCCTTCACTTTCGAAGGATAATTTCTCTGCATATAGAATTCGAGATCTGCAAATTGGTAATATTTTGCCATTATATTTTCTGACTCTTTACCCAGAATTAGCCAAACAAAGTTCTAAGTCTGCTCAGAACTTTTCAAAGCAAAAGCCAATTCAAGGGATTCCCTAAATCACACTTAGATTTGATAATTTGCTATACGGATTCAGAGAACTTTCTGAAACCTATTATTCTCATGGATATATTCATTACAGAGAAATAATACAAACTGGAATCAGTCAAAGGAATAGATGCATAGGGAAGAATCTAGGAAGGGACCAAGATGGAACATCTGGTCACTCTCCATCCGAGAGTCACGGGCAACAGGACTTTCCTCCTGGCATACTCAGTGACGATGTACTCATCCAAGCTTTGAGGTCCAGAGTGTTTATTGAATTTTCATTTCATAGTCATGATCGATTGATTTGTTTGCCATGTGGTCGAACTCAGTCTTCAGCTTTCCCCCTACCTAGAGGTTGAGATAATATTACATGGTTGAGGAGTCCACTATGAGTCGCCTTCTTAATGCAAATTATTGCACAATCCAAGGGGCCCACCATAAATAACAAAGACACTCCTATCAGGAGGGAAATGTCAAGGGGTTAGAGGTTACTTACCCAGACCTGGGACATAGGCTCGACCCTTTTTTGGTTAAGGCTAAATTCCTTAAACAACAAAGGCCATAGACTCTTAATTTTGATTATTGATAAATATATTGGGTATATGAATAATTTATACATCCATTTAGATTTCTAGCTAATTAGTAATCAGTTTCAACTTATAAGTCCCATTTTCTCAGGTGTAGCTCCAAATAGTGGACTAGTGGAAAAGCAGAAGGTGGCTCTCTCATTGGGTAGCAGATAACGCAATCGTGCTGTGAATCGTGGACTTATGTAGATGACTAAACCTGAGGGCAAGTTTCTAGAGGAAAGGCTGCAGCAAAAAAAAGTCTCTCTAAATCTGCATAATCATTTATCTCAGTTCCCTTGTCAACTAGCAAACCACTCATGTTCAGTTTTCTAAGAGACTTCTTTGTGAAGCTAGAGGGTCAACAAGAGATTTCAGAGCCCTGACGATGATGGAGAGACAAAGGTGGGCATTAAGCTCTGCCACCTTGAAATGTACTAGATGAGAACCACGTGTCTTCAAATTAGATACTGCAATAGCCGTATCTGGCATCTCAGTATTCTGTTGGTCTGTGTTCTCCAACGAAACAGCATCAATGATATATAATAACTATAAAAAAATTTATTGTAAGAAATTGTTTTATGTGATTATGGAGGCTAAGAAGTCTCAACATGCATAGTTGATAAGTTGGAGACTAAGAAGAGCTGATGGTGTAGTTTTAGCTTGAATCCAGAGTCCTGACATTCAGAAGAACTGATAGTATAAGTTTCAGTCTGAGTCCAAAGGCAGGAGGAGACCGACATCCCAGATCGAAGACAAGCAGAGAGAATTATCAATTACTTAACCTTGTTTCCCATTCAGACCTTCAGTGGTTGGTGTAAGACCCATTTACATTGTGGGGGGACAATCTGATTACTTAATCTGCTGAATCAAATGTTAATCTAACCTAGAAACATCCTCATGGACATATCCATAAATAATGTTTAACTAAATATCTGGATACTCAGTGGCCCAGTCAAGTTGACATGTACAAACCATCAAAAAACCATATCTTAGAAACAAGGTGTATGTTCTGTGACTAAGAGCGAAACTCAAGCATAACTCTGCTAACAAAGATGAACACCATTAAGTCTTGACAGGTTCAAGGTGACCTGCAAGTAATTTGACTACTTGCTAGAAAAAGATAAATTTTAGAACCATGTGACATAACTGAAAATATCTACAATGATAATCTACAGGAGCCAGTATACAGTAAAAATATAGTGTAAAAATGGGTAAATGTGACCTTAGAGGGGAAATGGTCAATGATAGACACAGACTCAGATATCATCAGTGTATTGGAATTAGTAAACCATACAAAGTAATTTTGATTAATGTGTTAAAATAGAGAAAAAAAATTATGTAAGATAGAGGTAAAAAATATAAAATTTTTACATTAATTCGAACCTATAAGGAGAGGGAATGGGCACTGTATATCTGAAGGTCCTTATCAGCAGTTAATTGGGTGGACATTATAACATGCAGAAGACAACGGAATGTGGACTTTGAGACACTGGAGACAGAAGGCAGAGTGCAAGAGGAAAAGAATGGGGGGCGGGGAAGGATTGCTCTCTAACAGACACGCAGTTCTTGGTCAAACATCTAATGTATGAGAAATTTTAGTCCCACTGAGGATGGAGAGAAATGATTAGACGTGGTGTTCGAATTAATGAGCATTTCCAAATCGAAGAGACTCAGCAAACTAAATAAATGCCTCCAGACGTGTGAAAGTAACTACCAGAACTGCTTAGGCAACCCACAAAACTGTAAGAAATAATAAAGCATTGCTGTTTGAGCCATTGGGTGTAAGATAATTAGTTACCCAGCATGCTGCCATTAAAAAAACAAACAAAAACAAACAAACAGAAAATCAACTAAAATATGTGGTGTTGGCACCAGGTAGTCAGCTGAAAAGGTGGTGAGAAGACTCTTAATAGAGGGTTAGAAGCTCAAAGAGCTGATGAATTTGTTTAGAGGCAGAACAAAATCTGTCATTTGAAAGATGGAGGGTATTTTAATGAAGCTGTGAATGTGATGACGATTATTTCAGGGCAGAATGATGCAAATGTCACCTGGCTTTTTTCTTTACTTGAATATGGTAAAATATGGAAAGATGGATATAAACAAAAGAAGACACTGCTTAGTTAACAAGCAGAATTAAGAGAATATATTGAGAAACCAAGAACATGATCTGTTGAAAAATAAAGCTGTCTACTGTCCAGGCGTTTCAGCTAGCAAAACGGTCAGGTATAAAGTGACCTCAAGGTGAAGATGAAATTAAGGATATGATTGCAAGCCTTTCTTTAATATCTCAGAAAGATTTAAGATAATAGGACCCACTCAGCTAGACAGAAGTGATTCTAAGAATCTTTAGGGCATTTCACAGCAATCTCACACTCTACCCGGACCAGCCAGAGGTCTGTGTTGAGAAAAATCATGGATGTGGCATCAAGGGTCACAGAGTGAATCAGAATCAAATTTCTAAGAAAGACACAAATTTTATTAAGAGAGTTGAATCAGATTTAACAAAAAGGGCCCCGATTTTCTATAGACAAGAAGCAGTCTTAGTGAGATTTTCAACTGTAAACCTGACCCATTTTTTTTTTTATTGTACAAGAAAGATATTAAAGGTAGAGTCCACAGCTGAGAAAAAATATGGAACCACATTCTGATAACATATTGGACCTCATGGAGGGTGGTCCCTGCACCCAGAATTGAAGAATTGGTGGCATGTGATTGACTGGATTTCAGAATAGTTATCGCTCAGTAGGTGTTATGAGCTTCCAGTTCTTCCTATAAAGGAAATAGATATGGTAAAATTAGGGTCATATAAATTGTCTTTCTTATCACAAGACCAGGAGTCAAGACAAGCATAACCAGGCCTTATTCAGCATGCAGGCCAAATGCAAATCACAGGATCCTGGACTGGAGCAGATACCGTAATATGTTGACTCTCTTTTGGTTCTCAGTTTAGGGATCATGCTTGTGTGAGCCCAGAGAATTAGAGGAGGCCTTCAGGCAAGAAAGAGTGGGGAGTGAATTGGAGGATTAACTGAGATACATAGTGTTAAACAGGATTTCTTTTGTATTTCACTAAGTTAGAAAAAACTATCTCAAATTGTCTCAAATTGTAAACATTTTCTTTATTATTGTAATGAATGATGCAGACATGGTTGCTGATAGTACAAATATTTCTTCTACATAGTTTATCTGGGAGTTTATGTACAGGTGCTAGCAAAGAATTTTTATCTATTCTTGTCTGAAGAATAGTTTTTCTTTACATTAAGGTTGGTGTTCTTGACAGGGTAGAACTGGGGTGGGGGGGTGGTTATGGGACAGTAAGGGACATCTCCTAAACTAAATTACTTCAGTCAACCTGGCAATAAATTGGGCAACAGATGTTATAGCCTCATATCCTACATTTCTGTACATTCTTATATCCTGCATTTGATTATTTACAAAGACATTTTCTTAGTTTGGTATTTTTCATTCAAAACAATAAAGCTATCATTATGTATGTATGTGTCCATATTTTACAGATTTGAAAACAGCGAGATTGAGAGTTTACTTGACTTGCCCAAGTTCATAGTGCTTGCAAATAAATATTTGGAGGTAATAAAAAACCCAGGTTTTATGAATTGAGGTCTGAGGCTGTGTGGATTAAGTCACTCTACAAGGTATAAAACTCAGTTTGATCAATTCTAATTTAAATCCTTCCAAACTGTGACAATTGTAGAGAAGGAAAAAGCTCTTAAGACAATAAACCATTTTGAAATGTATATAGTACAACATGCTACTATTTATTACTTTGAAGAAGGTAATGATTATATCAGGTAAGTCTAAGGAAAACATAAAGAAAAGCAAAATGTTGCCTTCATAATAGTTATGATATATATACATTTATATGATTTCAGATTTTCCACTTTCCTGTGGAGTTAGTTATGAAAGCATTATGGTGTACTATAAAAGACGACTTTTTGATTTCTTCTTTTGATACCTGTGGTCACATTGTACCTACATCCCTACCGCTATTCTGAAAACACACATCTTCCGAGGCAGTTAGTAGATCATCCACTACATAGAAATTATTTTATTTGTGCCAGCAGATGAATTGACACGTACCTAATCTACTCTCAGCTACATGAAACCTCTCACTTTCTTCAACATGCACTTTATATCAAGCCGGCTGTAGCCATCTCTTCTACATTACCATTGAGTAAGCACAGTGGTGGACCTTGCTATAAAAATGACAGCAGTAGTCTGACCTATGCCGAAATTGTTCTTAGTCCATAGATTCAGTCAGTGAACTTGAAACAGTTTGAGTTGGATGTCTTGTTTCTGTTGACAAGCTTTTCAGCTTGATGTCTCAGATACATACTATTTACCAGTTTACCATTATTGAGATGACTGTCTCGAAGGAGCAAAAAGTAACGATTCAACTCCAGATATAAATTTGAAAACGTCTTTCAATAAAATAAATTTCGTGTTGCTTAGTGATAGACGTCACCTAAAGTGAACCAAGAAAAAATGCTCAATCATAAATAGCTATTTCATTTTATAATAGGATTCTTATAGAAATTCTTTAAGCTTGAAGCAAGAAGCAACAACAACAAAAAATGTTACAAGTAAAAAAATTAAAGATATGATCTAAATCCTTAGGAAAGCATGCATTCATCAAGTGAGTTTCAAATCTGGAGATTTAAACCCTTTTTTTGGTTTGTTTTGTTTTTATTCCTTGATATGTTTAAATATCATCAGCTTTCTGTGTGCACATTTATAGATCAACATCCATGATTAAATAACATGCTGTCTGTACCACGTGGTTTAGAACTTTATGGAAATCTTAATTGTTATTATCATGGTTTCCATGTCTTCTCTCTCAACCCGATAAAACAGTTCACGTGTGATTGATCTTTCTCCTATTTCTTCGATCCTTCGTAGTGAATTTTTTTTATTACATTTTTATTTTTTTACTGATTGAATGAATGAATTGCTTTTCAAAAGTCAATATGTTATTCAATTTGGAGGGGGATGAAGTTCTTGAATTGCTGGGGAGAAAGGCTGTGTTTGATAAAATGGAATGAAATTTGCAGAAAACTATGGTAAAAACTGATGTAGGCTGTTGAATTCAATTCAACGTATCAATTAGAAATCATTATGTATAGAAAAATATAATTTTTTCTTATGTTTCTCTCTAAAATAACGTAAGGGCATATATTTCATGTCTTGTCACTGGGCAAGGACTTAGGTTTAAAACAGTCCTGTTCTAGTTTACAAGAAAGGAAATTAAAGACTAGTGTAATTAAACCATTGGCCCAAACTCACAGCTTATTAGCAGAAACTGGAGTAAAACTAACTATTGACTACTTTTATATGCATTTTTAACTATTGCAAAGTGTCTCCTTTAGGGAGATTTATGAAAATTATGTAACATAGTTTTGTTGGGATTGGATTTGTTCGCTTTTACTCAGATCGGGAGTTTCTCAACTCGGTCTCTAAATCTTCTATGTAGTTATTTAATTTATTCTGCCTACATTTAATGAAGATTAATGAAAATGGACTTTGGCCAGAGCATAAATTTCTGTAAGAAAGGAAATATAGTGCATGTGGGTGGCGTGATATGCGTGTATTCCTTAAATCTGTTCATAAAGCTAATGTTAACACTAAAACATAATGGCCAAAAATTTTAAATAGCATTCCATTATACGTTGCAGCTTCAATGAACTGTACCTTAATACTACTAAATTTCACCACTAAATAAAATGAAAGATGACATGACTAGATTTCTTTCCGTACTTCCGTTGGATTATGCATTCTCTCCCAAGCCCATGCTTCATAAAACTCTCATTTTTTAAAAAAAATCCCATTCAACTAAATTCTTTAAATCTCAGTTTTTCTTGAACACCAAACAAATATTCTAAAAACAAAACAAAACTTTGCAGATCTTGCTCCTTTTAGATAAGGTTGCTCTCTACTGTTCTTTGTTGTAAGGGAAACGCTGACGACACCCTTGGAATGAGACATTTGCGTTCATTCTCATTATAATATGAAACTGTGAAGTAAATTAAATTGTTTCTTAACCTGAGACCACATGTAACATGAATCCCTGTTGTTATGTGTCCTTTTCAATGTCCCCTTATCTGCAGTGTCTTGTGCTTCTCGCCAAACCAACCTGGTCACTCAACCATTTTAGACAAGCCGTCCTATTACGCCCTATGAAATACAGTTTCCTTTACTCTAAAATGTTTTTACCAAACCTAAATCATCCCAGATTTTTGCTTTTTAAACAGTTTAAGTCACACCTTGTCATAAACTTAAGTGAGAACTTATTAATCTCTCACATTTACCTAAATCCCTTGCATGCTGAAGGCATCACTATTCCACCTGCTTGTACAAAAGATGTGTCAATTACCTATGCTGGACAAAGCATCCTGTACATTGTCCCCAATACTGCCACCCCTCATTCCCTTCGATAGTTCCTCAGTTTCTCATTAATTTTGTAATCCACTGACATTAGGTCTTCCCCCCTCATTTCTGAAGTATTTTTGGCTCATGGCTCCTTTTTACTTTCTCTGATGCCAATCTGTCTGGAATCTGCGGTTTCAGTATGCCTCTCGGGGTCCTCTCACTGGCCTTGTTTAACACTCTATCACCTCGGTCTTCCTACCAGTATCTGCGTACCCAGCATTTCCCACTCTCAGTATAGATGCTCTTCCCATGCTCCTGTTTAAGACCTTGTGTTCACTCGTGCAACAATTCCTACCTCATGTGGCCCATGCAAAGACAAGGCTTCTGGAATTCCCCCTTATTTCCATTACATTTTGTTAATAAATCATTTCCATCAGTGCAATTATATGCTAGTTTTTCTCTGATCTTAAAACCAACCAACAAACTAATAGGCAACTAACCAATGCCATATATATATATTTTTAGTTCTCTTTTTCAAAAGCAATAAAAAAGGACAAATTTTTTTCTGTATCCTTTCTCTAATTCTCCTCTTTTTGTATTTTAATCTTTCTCCAAATCAAGGTTTCATATCCTTCACCATCTAATGTGATTGTTCTTATAACATTTAATAATTGTTTCTGCTTTATTAATTCCAATGATCAGTTATCAATTTTTGTTTTAGCAAACTTATAATCCCTCCTCCCTGATACTTTTTCTCTTAATTGCTTTCCTTCAGTGATGCCTAAAAAAAAAACCAAAAAAACAGCACACACACACACACACACACGCACACGCACACGCACACACGCGCACACACACACACGCACACACACACACAAAAACAAAAACAAAAAACAGGAAGTACAATGACGACATGGTTTGTCGTAGCCATTTTCTCCTATTCTCATCCTTCCTCATTTCAGAAATATTTTCATTATCTGTAAAGTGGCAAAACCTTCTTCCTTGTGACCAGATAGTCTCCTCTGACTTCTTTATCTAACTAAACTACAACATATCTTTTAAGTTCCAGCTTTAATGTTGGTTTTTCGGAGAAAAATTTCATGACTCCCTAGGAACTATCAATCTGATTATTGTCTAATGGCATAATACTTTTTCCCTTGAAAAAAATGGAAAAATATTTGCATTATAATTCAGTACTTTTAGTAGTGATTTGACCTAAATCTTTCATTCCCCATTCTATATTCCACAGAGGCACAGATGATAAGGCATTGTATTTAGCTCAACATACAACCCTATGTGGGATATACTAGATATTTGATAAGGGACTGAATCAAAATGGACACAAACCATCAGCGTTCAAGTTCTGCTTTTCTGTGAGACCTTTATAAGTTAGCTTAAATATTAATAAAACAGACATTTTAATAATAGCCTTCTGAATAAATAAAATCCAGTAAATAATGATATGTAACATATGTACACATGAGCATAAACATATATACATTCATTAGTATTCTATCAAGTGATATAAAATAAAAGAGAAACATCCAAACCTGAGAAGTTGATCGTATTTAATTGCACCTTGTATTCACTTTGCTAAAGAGAAAATATCTCCAGGCAATGTAAGAGTGAAACAACCAAGGATACTGTCGATTCTTTGGTTGTTAAGAATTGGAAGAGTAGAAGTAATCCACTTTTTATTGTGCTAGAATGCATACAGACGTAAGTAGTAAATCATTCTATTGATAGGAAAAGCCTTAAAAGAGTTGTCATGATTTTCACATTAGTTATACTATTATAGCTTACCAATGGATCATAAGACATCAGAAAATGAGAAAATGAAGTATCATATATGTCATAAAACCAATGCAAATTAATTAATTATGTCTTTATTGCTCATGGAGAATGTAACTTCTAGAAAGGTGGAAATATGAATGTGAATTCACTTACAAAAGTGTTTTTGCTTGAAGTAATAATGGTTCTTTCCCAAATATATGTGTACAATACAGCATGTGATGTAGAGGCAGAATAACATTCTTACTACGTGTCCAAAATTTGGACTCATAATGCCATCACTTAATAACTGTGTGACCTTGGTTAAATCAATCTAACCTCTTCTCTTCTAGATTCCTTACCTATAAAATGTAGATAATAAAATAACCTGCTTCATATGGTTCATTAACTCACTTAATGAGCTAACCAGTGAAAAGAACTTGATACAACTCCTAACACATAACAATTACTTAAATGTTAGCTATTACTATTATCATTATCCAGTAGTGTATACAATAAAATACTTATGATCTTCAATTAATCAGATTTCATGTAGTACCATTGGCTTGATATTTCCCTCAATTGTTATAAATAGGCAATGAAAAAAGAAGAAAGAATATTTTTAGGAATGGGCCCATACTGTTTCAATTGCTGAATAAAAACTTATAGATCTCATAAGCTGACAGAGAGTAAACTTAGATGACCTTGGTTATGGTTAGGACATTTTAGATATAACACCAAAGACATGATCCATGAAAGAATCGATAAGATGGACTTTGTTAAAATTAAATTTTTTACTATGTCAAGAGAATTAGAAGACAAGTCACAGACTGGAAGAAATATTTGCAAAAGATACATCTGATAAAGGACTTTTTTCTAAAATATATGAAGAACTCATAAAACTCAACAATAAGAATTTGAACAACCTGATTTACAAATTGGCCAGAGACCTTAACAGACACCTCACTAAAGAAAACGCATAGGTGGACAAAAAGATGCTCCACATCATATGTTGACAGGAAAATGTAAACTAATATAACAAGATATTACTACACACGTTAGGAAGAACCAAATGTGGAACTCTGACAACACCAAATTCTGGCAATGATGTAGAACAACAGGAATTCCTATGCATCATTGGTAGGAATGCAAAATGGCACAGCCAAATTGGGAGACAGTTTGGCCATTTCTTACAAAACTATACATACTCTTACCATATGATATAGCAGCTGTGCTCCTTGTTGTTTATTCAAAGGAGATGAAAACAGTTCACACGAAACCTGCATGCAGATGCTTATAGAAGCTTTTTTCATCACTGCCAGGAAATGGAAGCAGCCAAGATGTCCTTCAGGAGGTGAATGGATGTATAAGCTGTGATCCATACAGAGCAAGGCATATTATTTAAGCATTACAAAGAAATGAACTGTCAAGCATAAAAGCACATGGAGGAAATCTAAATGCCAAGTTTTAAGTGAAAGAAGCCAGTCTGAAAGGCTACGTACTACATGATTCCAACTATAGAACATTCTGGAGGGCAAAATATGGACACAGTCAAAACATTATTGGTTGTGGAATTAGAATAAATATGCAGAGAAGAGAGAATTTTTAGGGCACTGAAAATACCCTGCGTGATATCGCAATGGTGGATAAACATCCAAATTCATAAAATATTAAGTACCGAGAATGAGCCATAATGCAAACTATGGAGTTTGCGTGATTATGGTGTGCCAGTGTAGATTCATCAATTGAGCAAATGTATCCTCCAGTGGGGGATCCTGACTATGCAGAAGGCTACATGTGTGTGAGGCATATATGAAATCTCTGTATCTTCACTTCAGTTTTTCTGAGAACCTAAAACTGTTCTAAAAATTAAAGTCTTCATTAAAAAAAGCAGAACTTATGGATGGATTTTAGTTTCCTAATCCATGGTGAGCTTATTAAATTGTGCACTTCAAATCTTTGCTTTAAAAAAGATGTCAACTACGAACTCACAGTTAATGAAACCAGGAGATATGTTGCAGATCTATTTTTTTCTCTTTACATCTAAATTCTAGAAATGGACTATATCTTTTAACTAGAAATCTACTAGTTTATAAATAATTCTCTTATGCTAAAAGAGTGAACTATTTTGAAAGTGAGAAATTGAGTTCCTCAGCATTATTTTACCAAGGTTCTTTTGAAGAAAAACAACCATAACTACCCAACCCACAACAACAAAAAGTAAAAACAATGTTAGAATTAAAGAGAAATCAGAAAGGCAAGTAACAAAACTAATTTAGGTGTCTACTAAAGTAGAAAACCACAGAATGATCTTACATTGATTGGGTCTCTATATTTCATTTTCTTCAGTAAAGAATCAGATCCTCAGGTTTATAAATAAATCTAGAATTGGTCAAATTTGTGTTGAGTGATTGACTTATAACAGATTTCTCAACACAGTGGTGCATAGCAGAAACCCAATATATTATTTTGTCATGGTAAATTTTCTGGGGGAGGTAATGGGCACATTCCAGTGAAATGATAAGAGGCATGAAATTAAAGCAAGAGTGTGTTAGTAAAATGAATAAATGGTATCAAACTCAAAGGACATACTGAGCATCTATAGTAGAGAGATAGAGAAGATTGCATCCAAAGTATGATCTCTCTTAATGGAAATCATTAAGTATACCTTATTATTTTTTCTTTTGTTAGAAACTGCACAAAAATAACCACTTTTCTTTGAAATAGTTTTTGAAACTATAATTGACTTGGTTTACATGTTATTAAACAAATGTCTGTTATAGAGATTGTGGTAGGCACAGTAATACCAGCCTATCCCCCAAAACTATTCCACTTCGTAATTCCCAAATATGCTATTTTACACGTCAAGGGAAAATTAAAGTTGACGATGAAATTAAGATTTCTATTCCTCTGACCTTAAAATAGGAGGATTATTCTGGATTATCCATGTGGACTCAGTGTAACCATAAAAATCCTTAAAAATATTAAGTAGCCCAAACTTCCAAAGATCAGAAAGTAATAATAATATTCAATTTTTCAAATAAAAAAAGGTTCAAACCATAAATGTTAATATTGAAATTAAATGTCTAAAGTTATTCACCTCATGCACAAAGCAATGTATTTTCTAAATTTAAAAACATTTATGGTTTAAGGAGTTAATTAGCATGAGTTTTAGAGTTAAACTTCCTGAATTCAAGACTTTGATCCACCAAAGTCACTAGCTTTAAACTTCAGGTTAGTCAATCTCTATATGCATCTATCTCCTCTTTGATAGACAAAGCATTATAATAACGTCACTGCCTCATGGGCTTGTTGTGAGAATTATGTAAGACAGCGATGCTTTTTGTTTCCCAGTAGGTGCTCATTAAAGCTGTACTTGATAACAGTCATAGTAAGGGATTTTCTGAGAATAAAAACAGCGTGCCATCTATAATTGTTTTAGCTTACAGGTCCCTCTTTTTTCCATGAGGATGACACTCTGTTTTTGTATTTCTGACTTACATGTATATTTTTAACATAAAATGCGTCATTTATCGGAGGAGAGCTACTTTAGATCTCAGACACCTTTCTTAACTTCATGGTTGGAGGCAGAATTTAGCTAGTTTGGGAGTTCATCAGAACTGGAGCTTGGCGAAGTCTTCAAGACAGACCCCTCCCCCACACACCCTGCTTAGCTGCTGTTTGTCTACTCCTGCCATTGGCTACTGTGCCTGACCTTTTTCTTCTTGCCTGCATGGGGCCTCAAGGTCAAGCCGAGGTGAGATGCTTAGACTCTTGTCTTTCCTGTCCAGGTCACATGCACAGCCCTGTCTGTGTTTTGAGCCTCTAGACTCCTAGGTCAGAGACTTCCAGCTCCTCTGTGGTCCTGTTTCTCAGATTGCCCTTTCAAATTTTTGCTGGACTCTTGCATGTCCCAGTCATTAATTGCAGCCACTAGGGTGGTGTGCGAGGATTGTAGCTGCTCCTTTCTTCTAGCCAGTCCTCTAGGAGTGCGGGCACTCCTTGAAGGTTCGGTCCCACACCACCGCAGTAAAGCAGATATTGCAGTCAAGTGAGTCACATGAATATTTGGGTTTCCCAGTGCATATAAAAGTTATGTTTACATTATGCTTTAGTCTACTAAATGCGCCACGGCATTATGTCTACAAAATAATGCACATGCTTTAGTGAAAAATACCTTATTGCTAAAAAATGGTAACCATCACTTGAGCCTCTAGCACATTATAATCTTTTTGCTGGTGGAGGGTCTTGCCTCGACGTTGATGAAAACACAGTATGTGCTAAGCACAATAGAACGTATCTGCTAAGCACAATAGGACGAGGTATGCCTGTAGGATTTCCCCATGGAGCAAGTGCCCCGTAAGGTCAAATTATGAGAACTTTCTGTGGCATGGTGCTTTCCAGAGGGATACAAGACAGTCCAAAAAGACTGGGGGTAGGGCTTTGGTGGAACCACAAGCCTGCCTCAATACTGCTAGGCGTCACAGCTACTGTGGTTGCAAGATCACTCGTATTTATGGATACTGTGGAGCTGGGGAGAGAGGAAATTGGAGCAGGGTATGTTAAAGTACCATAAAACCCCACCGTGTAGCAGCTCAGCACTTTCTCTAGAACAAACAATCCTCAGACTGCAAGTGTGGTTAATTTCCATAGTTCCGAATAAGTTGATATTGATGATTTCATCAGTATTTTTTTGTTGCTTTTATAGAAGAGCAGATTTTCAGAGGGCTTCACTCAACTGTTCTAGAAGTTCTGCCCCCTAGATTGTATTTTTACAAACAAACAAGCACATAAACTGAAACACGCCTTATCTATTCTATATCTTTTTATTCACATTTATGCATGTACACCCTTGGTGGTTTATCAGATTTCCAAGAGTAAAAACTGTAGGATAAAAAATTGATATAGGCTATATTTGATACTAGATCATTTAAAACATTAAATTTTTGTGAGATAACTATATACATATTGGCATAATTCTTTAAAAGTTTAATTACCTAACAAATCAATTTAATGCTTAGGAAACGATACATCCACATGCAAGATGATACAACAAAATCCAAGGCAGTAGTGAATGTATATCTGTTGGGTGAGGAAAGGGAAATGGTATTTAATCTCCTCTGCTTTTGGGTTACTTTTATAGATAAATAAGTCACAGAAACACTATGTTTGTATTCAATTCCTCAAATACATAAAACTTTCACTATTTTGTTTTTCTGGAGTCTTCCAACTTTTCGATAGTCTCAAAATATCGCTTATCTCCACTATCTCTACCTCGTTTGTTTTATTCATAGCATGTTCACAGTCTGAATTCATAAATCATTTTTTTTTGTTATGTAAAGAATTAGATTGCAAAGTTTTTGAAGACAGTTTATCTCTTTCCCATGGCTGCCTGCTCATTGCTGGAAATGTGTCACATAACAGTGGTTTATGAAATTTTGTGAATAATGTAGTGAGTGAATAAATGACTCCTAATTAAACCATATTTTAATATTTAACACTTAGTAATATTTAAAATGTATCAAACAGTGATTTGAATTTACAAGGTACAGTTTGACAAGCATTTTGTGTCAATGGGAATTGACTACAGCATGTGTTCTCATGGTTTATAACAGAAAATTGCTTTAACAAGCACTAAATACTTAATTCTCCATAGTGTGTTTAAGCAATATCATTGAACATAGAATTAAAAAATATATTTTAACGTCGGTCGAATTTTATCAGTTGTTTCTGACTTATGGGTAGAAATTGAAGAATCACAAGGCATTTAATACTCACCTGAAAATATAATAACAACTAACAACATTTACTGAATATATTGATAATATAAAATTAATGAACATTATTTTTTTTCTCATGAGTAATAAGCTAATCTTCAGTGTTGATAATATGACCATATATGAGGTGAATTGCAACAATTTCATCTCTGGTTTAAATGTATTGTTTCATCAACAGTGAGTGATTCTTCAGAATATTCTCCACAAATTACAAATTTAATCTCCTAAGAATTTTCTTCAAAATGCACACGTGTTTCAATAATATTTCAAAACTTATTGAAATCTCGAGATGTTTGCCTATAAGTAAAATTAATACTCCTAATCACTATTATAAAATTCAACTGAAAAGAAGTTCCATTTTATGTCATCACATCTAACTGACAAATAGTAATTTCCTTTTCTGACATACTGTTTACTTTAGGAGTTCATTGTTCAGAGAATTATGTTTTGTAAAATTAGTACCGTAGTTTGCAAAAATCAGTAAATAACAGTGTGCAGTAAAATGAAATGCGATAAGTTTGCAATTCTTGCAGTCTGCTTTATAACTTACTACGTTAAACAGCCTAAAATGGTTAGGTAAAGCATTTGTCTCTGCATGTAGTCATTATACTTGGCTCTTCATATTAGGGATCATTTTAACATCTCTCAATTCTCCTTTCCCGTTTTCTATAATAACCACCTCGTCTTGTTCTCTCTCTTCTTTTTAACTATTTTAAACAAAGACTGAGTATTTTATTTCAAGTTTGTGTACCTTCTAGTTCCCAGGACATTACACATACAACTTTTTATAAATGGTTGTTGAATGAAGGTATAGAAATATAAACACTTTCATATAATTAGTTATGTGACATATAAACCCTAATTTGTCCTCAATTGCCTTTTAATCATACTGGTGTATCCCTGTTGAATTTAATAAGCTTGAGCTTATATAAATTAAGCTAAATATTTCTTAGCTTAGACAAGGCTCATGGGATTCTCTTAGAGATTTTTCAGTTGCAAATAACAGTACCACATAAAAATTGTTTTTAAACATTCAAATATGTGGCACTTAAGAGGGAATCTGGAGTTAAGTGTTCTAGGGTTGGGTGAGACAATTTAAGGAGCTACTGGCTCCTGTGTAATTTCTTAACATTTTCACTGTTTTCAGCGGTCACTGGATGACCAGGAAAGGGCAGTCTGCTCCGCACCATCAGAATTTAGGGCCCAGGCAAGAGAGTTCAGCGAGAGAAAAGAATGATTTTGATTTATTCTTCCAAAAAGAGAGTGAAGTCTTTCCTTAAAACTCATTAGCAAAATTCTCCATCTATGTTATTGGTCAGAACTGGTTCAAATGTCTGACTCTATTATAATCACTGGTAAAGGAATACAGAATCTTTAAAAACTGCTTTAAAATAATCATTGCTCATTTCCTAGTGTGTATTTTTGTCAAAAGAAAATTGCAATTTCCTAAAGTAAAGAAAAGGCATGTCTGGTGGATGCACAGCTAACCGTTTTGCCGCAGCATGGAACCCATCTCCAAGACTGAAATTCCTGTGTTCTTACTTCAGCTTTAAGTTTACATTTGCTTACATATTCAAGTTAGCAAACAACAAATGAAAACAAAACTAACAAAAACCCAGCCAACTAGCCAAACAAACATAATTTTCCACGAGTTTCTTTTCTATTCTTGTTTCGTCTTTTTTCATTGAGTTAAAACACAAAAATATACACACAATACTGCCTCATGCCAATTGCATGTGATGAATGCATTGTCTTTGTTTCTTCTCACTTAAAGATGCTATAGTTGGTATACACTTCTGTCATAGTCTTCCTCATGTTGCTTTGTGATGTATTCAAATTGGTACTTCACTGAAATAGTATTTTTTTAAATGGCAGGTGTATTTTTGTATTCTTGGAGCCTAAGGTAATATTTATAGGACATAAATATTTATCAAATGGATAGATGAGCAGAGGAATGATGGAATAGAGGATGGGTGAATGAATAAATGGTCTTGTCATATTCTTTTTTTTTTTCAGGCTCAATCATTGCTACCTGTCGGTGAAGTCTTTTAATATCATGGTTTCGATCTTAATCACCAACTAGCTACACACTCAGTTGGTGTTCTATTCATGGCTACAGGCTCCCCACAATCAGTTTAGTTTGCTCACTGGACAGATTTTTTTATTTTTGAGTCTTATCTATCCTAATGAAAATTGAGCTTTAGATTGCAATGTATAAATCCCCAAACTGCTATGGTTTTGTATGTTTAAAAAAAAAAATTATAATGGCTTTTTAATTTTGTTTTTATATTACATCACTCTAGCTAAAATGAAACTAATTCCCAGAATTTTTTTTTTTTATGGTTCCAAGTTAGGGTTGATCAAAAGAGAAATTTGCATAACATTTGTTAAACAGAAGTGAATTGGCAGTCACTTTTACATTGTGAGATGTCTGTAGGTATTTTTCTTTTATTTTATATTAGCTTCAGATATACAGTGCAATGGTTAGGCATTTTATAATTTATGAAGTGATCTCTGTGATTACTCTAGTACCCACTGGCACCGCACACAACCATTACAGTAATTAACTGTATACCCTATGCCATACTCTAAATCCCTGTGACTGTTTCGTAGCTACTAATTTGTACTTCTCCATCCCTTCACTTTTTTTCCGAGCCTCCAAACTCCTCTCCCCTCTGGCAATCACCAGTTTATTCTCTGTATCTGTGAGTCTTTTTTCTTTAGTTTGTTCATTTCTTTTGTTCCTCAGATTCCACATATAAGTAAAATCATATTGTATTTATCTTTCTTTGTCTGACTTATTTCACTCAGCATCATACCCTCTAGGCCCATCCATGTCATTACAAATGGTAAAGTTTTAATTTTTAATGGCTACATAATATGCCATTATATATATGTACCATAACTTCCAATCACCTGTTGAGGGGCCCTTAGGCTGCTTCCATATCTTGACTATTGTAAATAGCTCTGCTGTGAAATTAGGGGTGTGCAGATCTATAAGAACTAGTGTTCTGGTTTTCTTTGGGTTAAATACCCAGAAGTACAATTGTTGGCTCAAAAGGTAGTTATGTTTTTATTTATTTATTTATTTCTGAGGTGCCTCCAAACTGTTTTATATAGTGACTGCACCGATTTGCAATCCCCCCAACAGTGTATGAGGGTTCTCTTTTCCCCACATCTTAGCCAGCATTTGTTGTTTTTTCATTTATTGATGATAGACAATCTGACAAGTGTGAGGTGATATCTCATTGTGGCTTTAATTTGCATTTCTCTGATGATTTGTGACCTTGAACATCTTTTCATTTGTCTATTGGCCATTTGCATTTCCTCTTTGGAGAAATACTCAAGTCTTCTGCCCATTTTTAAATTGGAGTGTTTGTTTTCTGTTGTTGAGTTACATAAGTTCTTTATAAATTTTTGGATATTAACCTGTCAGATGTATCATAGGCAAATATCTTCTCCCATTCCAGAAGTTGTGTTTTCATTTCATTGGTGGATTCCTTTGCTGTACAAAATCTTTTTAGTTTGGTGTAGTCCCATTTGCTTATTTTTTTTTCCTTTCATTTCCCTTGTCTGAGGAGATATATCAAAAACAAAACAAAACAAAACCTAATTGCAGTGTCGGAGAGTTCACCACCTATATTTTCTTCTAGAAGTTTTATGGTTTTGGATCTTACATTCAAGTCTTTAATTCATTTTGAGTTTATTCTTGTAATGGTATAAGAAGGCGGTCTAATTTCATTTTTTGCATGTATCTGCCCAGTCATCCCAGCACCATTTGATGAAGAAACTGTCTTTACCTCATTGTATATTCTTGCCTCCTTTGTTATAGATTAAATGACCAAATAGGGATGGATTTATTTCTGAATTTTTTATTCTGTTCTATTGATCTGTGTGTTTGTTTTTATGTCAGTACTATGCTGTTTTGATTAGTGTAGAGTTGTAGTATAGTTTGATATCAGGTAGTGTGATACCTTCAACTATTAGGGGTTTTTCACGGTTTCATGTAAATTTTAGGATTATTTGCTCTAGTTCTTTGAAAAGTACCATCGATATTTTGATAGAGATTGCATTATATCTATAGATTGCTTTGGGTAGTATGGCCGTTTTGAAGATGTTGATTCTTCCTACCCATGAGCATGGTATATGCTCTCATTTGTTTGTATCTTCGATTTCTTTTTTCAATGACTTATAATTTTCCAAGAACAAGTCTTTTACCTTGTTAGTTAATTTATTTTTGATGTAATTACAAATGGCATTGTTTTCTCAAATTAGCTTTCTAATACTTCATCATTGGTGTATAAAAATGCAACCGACTTCTCGATATTAATTTTGTTTTTTCTTTATTTAATTTATCAGTTCTACCTTTTTTTTTTTGGTGGAATCTTTAGGTTTCTCTATATATAGTATCATGTCATCTGGAAATGATAGGTTTCACTCCTTCTTCTCCTATTTGGATGCCTTTTACTACTCTTTCTTGTCTGGTTGCTATAGCTAGAACTTCCAATATTGTGTTAAATAGAAGTGGTCTAAGTGGGCATCCTTGTCTTATTCCTGATCTTAAGAAAAACGCTTTTAGCCTTTCACCATTGAGTATGATGTTAGCTGTAGGTTGTTATATATGGCCTTTAGTATGTTGAGGTAATTTTCCTATATTTCCACTTTGCTGATAGTTTTTATCATAAATGAATTCTGGATTATGTTGAACATTTTTTTTTGCATCCATTGATATGATCATATGATTTTTATCTTTCAATTTGTTAATGTGCATCATATTGATTGTAAATATTAAACCAAACTTGCATCCCAAGAATAAATTTAACTTGATCATAGTGTATAATATTTTTAATGTATTTTGTCAATATTTTGTTGAGGATTTCTGCATCAATGTTTATCAGGGATATTGGCCTATAGTTTTTTGTTTTTTTGTTTGTTTGTTTTGTTTTGTTTTGTTTTTACTATTGGTATGTTTTATGTTGTCCCTGAAATCTCTTCAACTTTTTTTATTTTTTATTTTTGTTATGATTGGATGTTTTCTGTTGCCTTGTCTTGCAATTCGCCGATTCAGTCCTCCACTTCATGCAATCTACTGTTGACTCCTCCTAGTGTATTCTTCATTTCAGTTATTGTATTCTTCATTTCTCACTGGTTCTTTTTTATGGTTTCTGTTATTTTTTATGATTACCTTCTCTTTACTGAAGTCCCCTAAGATCATTTATTCGTTCCCTAAGTTCATTGAGCATCCTTATAACCAGTGTTTTGAACTGTTACCCCCAACACCTGGCCTGGGGAGGTTTAGCAAAAGTACCAGAGCCCCTCAAGGCCTGGGGTTGCCTGCTAGCTGCTGGGTGACTCTGCAGCTGGAAGAGCCTTTGGGTGGCATGTGAGTCGGGTGGGGCAGGGACCCAGGGGGTCACCAGGGTAGAGTGGACGAATTTCACCTGGCCAGTGCAGACTCAGGTTTCACGCCAGTGCTGACCTGCGGCTTCCTGTAACAGCCTGAGATCACAGCAAGGCCAGCTGCCGCCCTTCTCAGGCCCTCAGACCCCTGTGACCAGCGTAAGAGCTACTGCAGCTCAGGCTGGTACCACTGGCTCGGCACCAAAAGCCTCCCCAACCCGTGGGCCCCACGAGGCTGAGGGCTGCTTTCTGTCAATAAACCTGAGGCCCATAAAAGGCGCAGAGCGGAGCGGCTGCCCTCCCACAGGCCGTGTGCAGTGTGTGGCTCAGTGGGCGGGGCCTCAGGGAGTCGGGCGGAGCGGCCAATCCCATCAGCCAGTGCGGCTTCGTGCGTGGCCACGTGGGGGGCGGGGTCAGCACGAGCAAGATGGCGCGGCGTCCGCAGGCTGTCCCTGGCGGGGGCCCCACAAAGGACCCATTGCCGCCGTCCCTGCAGCCCTCTTTCTGGCACCACGGAGCTTCATCTTTCCCCACATGTCTCTTGTGCTTTCCCGGCTGCAGACCTTCCGCGGAGCCAAGGGTGACTGCGAGGGAGCGAGTCTGTGCGCGGGTCTTTAATGGGGCGTCTGCGTTTTCAGGTTTGTTCCGTCTCACGTGGATGGCGAGCGTCCCTAGTGGTTTTTATAGTCAGATTTTGTGAGGACGTCTTTTTGGGAGTGGAACCCTGGGCTGGGGAGCCCCTGAGTGGGGCTGAAGGAATGAGGGGCCTCTGCAGCCACGCTCGCCCTCCAGGTGCCCCACCAACAGGTGCGGAGGGCCCAGCCCACCTCATGACTTCCCCCTCTTAATGGTCTCCATGTGGCTTTTACTTCATATCCTCATTTGTGTGTGTGTGGTACCATCAGCTAGGCTTCAGGTGTTTCTCCAAGTTGTCTCTTTTATAATTTGGTTGTAGTTTTAATGCGGTACTGGAAGGAGATGAACCTAGCTTTTGCCTGGCCCACTGTCTTGACCCAGTGGCTGTGCACATTTTCCATTGTATGTCGTGTTGCTGATCAGCTGTCTTATGTCGTGTCATGCAGTAACCAGTCCCTTCATTCTTCCCACTCTCATCTTCCTTTTTCAGCTTTCCCAAATGTTGGCCCAGATGCAATTAGAGCTCTATACTGAAAAGGTTTACTTTATCCTGCAGATCGCCTACATCATCAAAGTTGTTTATGAGAGATGGGCGTAGGGTCCAGTTTTTCATTGTGGGATTTATTTTATTCTTGTGGGTTCCAGCTTGTTCTTGCTTTCCCCCATTTCTTGCCCATCATCATTTCTCAAGTGCCAGCCCTAATGACTTCATGCACAATATTAGATGCAGAAGAAACACATGCTACTTAGTTTATACGATTGTGTGCTGTTTAATACCTACAACAAATTCTTTAATACATATCACATGTAGTAATTCTACTTCCTAATCAAACCCCAGATGCAGTTAAACAACAGGTGTTATAGATCAGAAATGGGAGTGATTAAGCTTTTTTCTGGTTTCATTCTGAGTCATTCTTTTTTTCTTCAAATGAAAAAAATCAAAAACCAAACCTTCTGTAAACCTCAAAAGAGCTGCTTAGAGAGACTCAGAGCTGTCATGTCACGCTCCAACACTGAGCAGAATGACAGGCAGCTTTCGAAGCAAAATATTTTAGCATAGAAGTGTAGCAGCTTTTCTTGGATAATAAGCAAATGCAGCTTTCATTGTCTTCCTGTACTTACTTCATATGGGTACTATTTCAAATAATAATAGACAGTATCAATTCTTCGTCTTTTTTGTTCTACCATAAGCTTCTTAAAATGAGTCTGTGTATCTGTGTCTTTATCATCAATCCTGAGCACATGGTAGGTTCTCAGAAATATAAGTTGAATAAATGAATGCTTTAGTGGAGCACATTGAAGAAAAATACAACTTCACAAATGTTGCCATTGCATGGGTCTGACTAGTAATGAGTTTAGAAGCAGAGTGATTGAAGGCAAAAAATTGTTCAAAAGAACAGTGAATCCAGTATAAAAAGTAAGTGGTAAGAGACATGAATAATTCAGAACACACCAGAGAATCCCATATGAAGATGAGAAAAGAGAAAGAGACAGAGACAGACAGGGAGAGGGAGTAGACGGAGAATCTTATGCTATCACTCCCTTCTCTGTGGAAACTTTTAAATACACACATTTCATTTCTATCTCTCATTTCTTTCATTTAAGTTTTTTTGGTGAAGAAACTGGGTCACTTGTGTTATGAGATTTCTCATTGTCTGGCTATTCCAGGTTATATCCCCATGGTTTCTTTTAAGACATTTTTTGGTAGTAGTATTTATTTTAAATTGGTACTCTGATCCAGAGCTCTCCTGGACAATGTTTTCAGTAGCTACAAATGACCATTTGAATCTAAATTTTGGTTATTAATATTAGATATAATTAAAACTTTAGTTTCTCAGTTGCACTAGCTGTATTCAACTACTCAATATCCTCATGTAGCTGTTGGTTTCCATAAAGGACGGTGTGGATATAGACTATGTCCATCATTATTTCTTGGACATCATTAATATAAAGGCTTGATATGTTTCATATTGATTTCCTGTATTTAGTGAAATGACTTGCTAGTTTATATTGCAAACTTTCATTGGAGAAGATGGTACATGACATTTGTATGTTTACTTTTTTGTGATATTATCAGCCATTGGTAATTATTGCTTAAGTCAATTCAGTCATTAGGATTTGAAAAATGGAAATTATTATATGGACTTGCTCTGTAACGACAACCTTCTGTTTATCTTTACGTTTTGGTTACTCTGAGGTACAGCTAATTGAGAGAGAAAACGATACAACTTTTATTATTTCCTTACTATTTTCAAAACAATGTTTTAGAGTTCTTAGCATTCCTTAAGACAATCAATTAAATACTTTTTGCATTATTATGAAAACAATGATTTAAACAAATGCAGTATCTTTGAAGTATAGTTATTATCTTTATTGGGTGTTTCAAATTTTTCATCTTTGGCTGGTAAGAGTCTACAAGTTGGTTCTTAGTTTTTTGTATAATACAAGAGCCTTTAATAGTTTTCTTGTATGGCAGAATATTCTAGAAGCATGTCATTATGTAGACTTCCTGCCTCAGACCTTACACGATTTTTTTCCGTCTATAAATCCTGGCTCCTTTAAATAGAGTTTTTTTTTGTTTTGTTTTGATTTGTTTTTTGTTTGTGTTTTGCAGATGACAGTCATAGTAACTTTTTCTGTTGACCTCGTAAAAAAATTTTCTAGGGTAAAATGAGTATATACAAGCCCATCTATTTCATTGCAAATTGAGGGGTCTAAAAATAGAGACAGAAGATATATTCAACTCTTTTAATGTCATAACATTTGGTACATTGGGGAAAACTGGAATTGCAAAGGTCAAGGAGGACTGTAGCTTTATCTATAGCGTTGAATTTTTCAGAGAGACAAAGTGATTAAACATCTGTTTAAATGAATAGACATCTAATGTTCAATACTTCATTAAATTTTCTATTTATAAAACTAATTTTTATAATCAGCTTAATTTGAGGTTTATCAATAGTCAAAATATATCTCTACACAGATAACCTTGCGAAATATTAATGAAACATATAATAAGATTTTCCAGGTTTTTAAAATTGGAAGACAAACTAAAAAGAATTAATAAACTTGCTATACAGAGACATAGATAGGTTATAGGCTTCTGATATCTGACAAGATTCAGAAAGGTTTTTGCTGTGGGAGCCAGAATAAATTTCTTTCATTCAAATGATAATAATAATGAGATCCATTTAACAGAGTTGAGATTAGCTAACATAACAAATATAAAACACTTAGCATAATAACACTTTCATATAGTAAGGGCAAAACAAATTATTAGTGTTGATATCGATACCAAGAAATATTAAGGGGCCATTAATGTTTATTGCCTATACTATGAAAAATTCCCTGTGACTTAAAAATGACCAAATAAAAAGGATACATTGAATATACTTTTGATGAAATGGAGTGATCTTTAAACTTTATAAAATATATGCAAATTTTTCACATTAGTTTTAATCCAGAATATTTATGTTTGGGGAAAGGACAGAAAAATAGGAGGTGTGATGATTCCAGTGACCACCTTAATATACTTCACAGTCTGGCTTGTCACACAGAGTTTGCCTTCATACAGTATTCTATTATGAGAAAATTCACTGAAGTTAATGTATTCTCCTTCACGTCAGGTGAAATCACTGTCAGCATTATCCTGGGAGCACAGATCATCGTTATCTTTTTTATAGTTCTGTATTGCTAAATGAAACAGATTTTTCTTCATTTTCATGTCAGAGAAATGGACACAACTCATATAGTAGAAAATATCTTGGATGAGTAGCTTTACACACTGAAACTATACAATTAGTATTTGACATTTTTATATATCTTTTTGTTGTCTAGGAAATCTAAATAGAAATGAAAGTTGAAAGGGACTTTGATACTCGGCAATTATCCTTTAAGTACCTGAGGACAAATCACAAAAAGCGATTTACTGGAAATTGAATGTAACTCCAACACTAGTTGTCAGGTGGACAGACAGTGATACTGAACAGGTCAGTTTTAAACAGGCAGGGAAAGAAGAGTAGAGTTTAGTAATTGCTTAATGGCCTCGGTACTGAGGTGTAGAGCTCAATTCATTAAGTCTCATGAAGACAAAATGTTTTGATGGACACTATAGCAATCATCCAATCTCAAGATATGAGGTGCTTAATCTCTTGTATCATCAGTTTTAGATGCTAAAAGAATGTATAACATTGTGCTGAGAGCTCTTCAATGAGGTGATCTAATGTGTAATGGACATTAAAAGCATATGCACATTATCACCAAATGGTCTTACTCCTTAAATTCTGACATAGTTTTTGAAAGTAGTGGTTCCTAACTTTTTAAGCTATAGTTGAAGACCCAGAAATACAAAGTTTAGAGAAATCCTACTTCTTCAGTAGGCAAACTGTGGCAACGAGTTACTTGTAATTTAAAATGGACCGTTTTCTCCAGCGTCGTCACACTCAATATCTGTAATGGAGCCTGTTCTTCTAATCCACTGTTTATTTTGGGAAAAGAGATACCAGCATTTGCAAGAGTTTAGTTATTAGAGTCTTGAGCTGTTAACAAGGAGAATACAGGTTGAATAGAGGATAGCAAACTTTGGGACATAGGTAATAATGGGACAACCGTGGCTGAGGTGAGGTGACGTTGTGGTTCACTCAGTTGGAGTCTTTACTTATATTTGGTTTTCTGGCTCTGTTTCTAGACAATACATTATAGTCCTTTAACACTTTTATGGACTACATTATGTCCTCCCAGTATTTATATGTTGAAGCCCTAAGCCACTGTATCTTTGAATGTGACTCTGGTTGGAAGTAGAATGAATAGATAAAAAATGAGGTCCTGTGGTTGACACGCGCACACACACACACACACAGAAGAGCATATGAGGACACTGGAGGAAGACAGCCATCTCTAGGTCAAGGAGGAGCTCTTAGAAGAAACCAACCCTGTTAACATCTTGTTTTCAGAATTATAGGAAAATAAATGTCTATTGTTTAAGCCATGAAGCTTGTAGTACTTTGTTATGGCAGGCCTAGCAAACTAATACAAACTCTGATTCCTTTCTCCCATGGTTATCTCTCCAAATCAAGAATCTTATTCTCTAGCCTCTGACATTCTTCAATCTCAAGAGCCTCAAACTTTTTTTTTTTTTTAATTCTGATCCGGTAAATCATAATCTGGATTTTCCTGGAGGGGGTCTTCTTCTATCCCCATTATACTCCAAAACAAACTATTTTAACCTTCTCTCTAGCAGATAACTTAATTTTTTTTTTTTCTGGTGTATCTTTTATGTTTTTCTTAACAGCAATAACATCAACACAAAATCAGATTATTGGGTGCCCCTGATGGGAGTAGTGGTTCTAGTAGTTCCAAAGACAAGAAAAACTGAATGGATTGTGCTAGAAGCAAAAAGATCACTGTGCCAAAGACACCATTTTTACTCTCTGCTGCTTAGAGAGACTCTAGAGCTCACATTTTCTAAATGACACAATTCCATCTGCCTTAAATTTAAATTTCAATCCGTAAACTTGGACACAAATAAGAAACACTTTTATAAAGGGTGTTATTTACCTAATCATGCATAATATTGGCATAGAGTTTCTAACATAATCAAATCACATATATCTACTTACTCATGGAGGGTTTCTTGACTTTTGACAAATATTTAAATAGAATTTTGGAATAACACAATTTAATCATTCTTATATATATTGTTTGAAGATAATCTTTACTTGTGTGACTGGTAAACTGGGGTGGTCATGCCCTCTGCTTGGATTGCTAAAGGACTTGCTTTTCGTCTGGTTTAGAGCATCTCCACCCTTCTATGTTCTTGTTTCTACTGATCCTTCCAGTTATTCTGTGTTCTTTCTCGTATCTGCCATATTTTGGGGACATATGTGTTTACATTATTTTGGTTTGTATATTGCATTTGAAATTGCTCAAATGTCACTTTAAGTATGATCTTATTGGGAAATTTCATCCTGTTCTACAAATTCTATAAAATGTTTTTCATATTTAGCATAACACTAACACTTTGTGTTTAAATCTGTAGTTTCTTTTCTTTTCCTATTTTTGTTCCTTAGGTCCTGACCATGGGTACTGGTTATTGTTTATATGGAAACAAATTATAATCCCCTCTTGGAGGATGAATTCATCACTGTAAAATATAACTGCCATGATATTTAAGTTATATTTTAATGCTTCATCATCTAAAGTCTTGACTCTGTTATTTTCAAGTGAATCTGTGAATAATATAAGATCTAAAATCACTTATATTTTAGCTGTGCATTTATATTGCTCTCTTTCTAACATGAAACCATGAAGGAAGGATAAGAATTATGCTTCATGAATCTTTTATTTTCCCCAAGTCCCTAAATAATAATAAATATAGAGGACATCTCTTCTTTCTCTTTTCATCCAATTTTTGTAGAATGATTGGCAATTTTTCTTTTGGAAATTCCTCCTGTCTAACTCTCAGAGTTTTCTATCTCTAGTTAATTGTTCCTTAGTCCTGGCCAATCAGATAATTTTGTGCTCCCTCGACACGGGGCTGACTCAGCATTGGTTACCCGGTACAACCCAGGCCAGTGAAATTTATTACCGTGCATATAACCTTTTCTGAAGGGAGCATCAGCCTTGATTTTTGCAGTTCTGTGAACCAGTGAATTCTCTGTTTTGATTCATTTTAGTTGTTTTTCTGCAATTTGAAAGAATAAGAACCTTGTATAACAAGATCTATAGATTTACATAATATATCTTCTCTAACTTCTAACATTTTAATATATGACAATATTTATAGTGAGACACTACAAGCTTTTCTCCCAACACAAGAGTCTTTGAAAAGTCTTTACCCTTCTTTCAACATGTTGATAGAAAACTTGTACCGAAAAGCGAGACAAAGACTGGTTGTGCATTAAAATTTTATAATGGACTTTGCTACGAAAAAGACTCACACAAGTTGATTTCATGTTCTTAGTAATTAAAAAAATATAAACAAAAGCATCTATATGTATCAGTCTGTATCCATAGTTTAAAATCTGAATGTGAACAGAATGAACGTGTTATGCTAATTTTGAATGACATTTCAGTAGAAATTATGTTAGAGAAATAGAGAGAGCATTTTAGAGCAAACTCGTATATTCATAAATGTCATCAATTAACCTGCTATATGGTAAAATGTTATTTGTTGATGTTCAAGGGAAATTCATTTAGGTTGCCTTGCATCTGATGTTCTCTCTTTCTTTGTAGTGGAAATTGTGTAAAACAAAACAAAACAAAAACAACTTTTGTGGTAAGTCATATAAAATAACCACGTAGAGTAACAAATTTGTTTTATTCACCTGTCCTTTATTTAAATAAGAAAATCTCAATAGCAGTGAATGTATATTTCCCCCACATGGTCTATACTTTTTAACTGAACTGAGGAATTTATGTGACTTAGGTATTTTTGAAAGGGTTTATTTTTTGAAAGAATTCTGGGAGACTGAGTCGAGCTAATTTGTGTTTGCATACTTAAATCATGTTTGAATTTTTTGTGTCTTAGCTAAAAATAGGTAAGGAAAAACAAGTAAGTAACTTGGAGGGATGGCAGACAAGTATTTTTCTCCCATTTTATAAGAAAATATAATCTTCAAACATACCAAAAATATTATAATGCATATGCATCTAAACTCTGGATGCCAAAGCACATTCAAAAATACTAATGAATCCTTTGTGCACATACATAATCTTGTTTTTTCCAATCAGAGAAAAGTACCTTAATTCTTAGGGAAGATTTGTACTGTATTTGACTGAATATAAAATATAATATAAACTGATGCTCTATTAGAAAGATGGGTCAAGTGAGAGAAAAGTCAGAGATTTGTGATTTTTAACAGTGCATATAAAGCCAAGAGGCTTACAGATTGGTCCTTTCAAAGATGTGATTATTACTTTCGGAAGGTCTAAATCAAAGGTATTAGCTCAGTCAATAATAGATGTCATATATGAAAGATTATGACATTTTCAGACTTATGAACTGAGGGACTTTCTGACTTATTTTTCAATTTTCTGGCTTTTATCTTCTAAGGAGTATAGTACCTGTGGTCAGTAAGTAATTAACCTTAAAGTATAGGTAGTCTCAGTTGAGAAAGTAAAAACTGACTTTTACTGTCTTAAAAGTCCCAATCACCATTCCAAATACCAGAGTCTTTTTTTCCCCTTTTTTTTAAATTTATGATTTCACTCCAAATGAACAAACTTAAAAATTTGCTTACTAAAATACTCATTCAGATTCTATTTGGGGGGGAAAAAAAGTACATCTAATAAAACATGCTCTCTACATAAATGTAATTGGAAAAAAAAATTGCTTCTGACAAAATAGAGGTGTTTTTTTTTAAACTTAGTGTTACATAAAAGGAATCTGTAGAAAAGGAATATTCGGACACTAATGGAAATTATAGGAAAAATTGGTAGAAATAAATTATGAAAATAATTTATGCAACTATTGGCAAGCTTTGTTTTAGAGTTTTAGAAATTGAGGTAAGAAAACATCAACATAAGGGAAGATGTCTAAAAGAGTGGAGGGGACTTTTATCACTTTTAGAATTAGGCTCTTTAAAACTGATTAAAACTACAAATCCTCTTCTATAGGAAAAAACGTGTGCACCTGCCATTTACTTGGGGGCACCCCACTTATTTTAATTTCAGTATTTTTAGTCTAAGGGATATGTAGTTTTAATAGTAAAGGAAATTTGTGTTTCAGGCTCTGTTTTTTTTTTTGTAAAGATAAGTCAGCAACTACTTCATGTTATCTGATACTATCTCTCATCTCGATTATTTCAAATATGCTTTTTAATCCGATTGTGTTTTGCATATCTATCATCTCTTATCCTACTATGTAGGTTTGGGAGATAAGTCATTTTTATTTTTCCATTATATTTTGCTTATTCTAATTCATTCAACTATATTTCGAATAAAACTTTGTCAAAAGATTTTTTTTTTCCAGGTTGGTGAGGAAATATCAGAACTAATTTTTCAAATAATAATTTTAATAAAATTGGAGCAATATTTCCTAGTGAAATTCCCTCCATCTATGCTAAACTAAATTATTTTCTCTATCAGTTACACATTTGGACCTGATTTAGGGGCTGTCTAAGATGGAAACCTGAAGGCAGAGATTGACAGGAAATGTCATTTATGTTTTTTTAAATTTACATGACCAGTAGAGTGAGGTCAGTGCATGTATGGATGTGGATGTAATTAAGCAGTGAGAAGTGAACACGTGAACGAATTAGGTCGATCTCTACAGCAGGAATTGTATGGAAGGACACACATTTTGCTATCTCCATCACTTTTTTCTGCTTTTTCTCAGAATTTTTCTCAACTGTGTTTTGAAATTGGGAAGACAGTAATTTAAAAATGTAAGCAGTGTGCAAGGCTATATAAGTAGAACTCATAGAAAACATTTCAATTAGTAATTTATGAAAGAATACTGAATCCCACTAGTAGTTAAGAAATAGCCAAAAGGCTAAAATGGCGTTTTGATTATTAGAAAGGAAAAAAAAAACAATGTGATAACTTCTTGTGGTGGTAAGGATATGCAAAAATGGACACACGTGGTTAAGGGGAAAGTGAAGTATTATGACTTTATTTCAAAAACAATTGACCATAGCTTTTAAAATTAAAAAAAACTGAAGCAGATATAATGTAGACAGTTTGATCCAACACAATTACTTTTGAGGCATTAATACATATTGAAGTAGAAAACAGTGGAGCTAGATGTACATAAAGGGAAGATACATGCAATATTGGTTGTATTACTAAACCTGAAAACGACTTGTGCGTATGCCATTAGAGAACTGGATAAATTAACTAAAAATTCAAGAACATGAAATAGTAAGATATAACATGAATTAAGTTTACTTGTTTATATCTTAAAAAATCCTTTGATTATTAGAGAACATGAAAAATAAGTTACAAAAAAGTGCATGTGATATAATCTAGTTGGTGTAGCAAAATCAAGGCTAGTAACTCATGGTTGGGGTAATCATTCGTGTAAATACATTTGGCTGTGGAGGAGTATTACACCAATGGAGTGATTCTTACGACTGATTACAACCGATTTCAGAAGAGAAGGTGGGATTATCAGTCTTTACAAAATATATTCTTGCATTATTTTCCTAGTGTTAATGGATATAAATGCCTCTTGTACTTTGAATAATATAATTTTAAAAATAACAGCAAAACTGTTGACAGTCCCAGTGAGTGGACCTTTACCAGAGGCCACATGGTATTAAAGGAATGGGGAAAGAAGTTTAGGAAACCATTTAATGTCATGTAAATGAGTTTTAGATTTTTTTTTTATAAGCTCCTGGGAACATACTGGAGTATTTAACTGGAGAAATAAAGTAATTCATGCAATTTTTGATCACTCTGAATATATATGGATATATCGGAATGGGAAAATAGACAGCAGTGAGACCAGGTGGGAATCAAGAACAGTTGTTCGTATACATGGGGTGACCAAGACCATGATTTTCAGTAATATTTAGTGCCATCTATCAATCACAGTTATTTACTTTGCCAAATTGTGAATAGTTTTATAATTTCTCCAAAATCTGCTTTTAATAACAGAACAATAAATGGCATATTGATATAAGTTTTATTCAAGTCTCGTAATCAACTAATTCCTGAATTTTCATAATATATTGGGTAGGGACAATCATCATCATTTTATAAAATGCTCAAAAGAAAATTTAAAACCCAATTATATTTGTCTTTTAAGTTTGGCCATACCATTCTATGGTAATTCTGTGAAGGAAGATAAACTCAAGCTTATGAAAAAGAAAGAAAGGAACTGAGCCATTTAATCTTCTTATATTGATAATTGCAGGCTATGATAATTCTTTACACTGTGTGCACCTAGTACTTTCACATGACTAGGCTTAGATGTCCTTAAGTATTTCAGTAAAAATGAAGTTTATATTGTAATAGCTGTCTGTTTTGTGACCAAGATTGCACTTTTATTTTACCTTTCAATGCACATTACATATTCTCCTTGGTATTTAGATTATCAGATGGTTATTTTAACACGATACACATTTGGAATATTCATGTATCCATTTTTCGTACCTTACGTCTAGATTATGTTCAGAGTCCAATGCTTTAACAGCAGAAGCTAGAAAAGATTTTCCATTCATGGATTTTAATGAGCAAGAATGAAAAAAAAATCAAAGTTCTTTTAAGGATTAGGAAAAGGATTCAGTGTGTATGGTATTAGAAAAATCTTACTGATTTGCATATAAAATATAGGACTTAGTTTGGTATTAAAAACTATATTTTATAAAGAATAATAGAAAATGTGTCCATGCTTATTAATGCAAAAATAGAGAGAGAACATCTGGTAGAGAGAGTAATTATATCTGTATTCATTCACATTTTAATATCTGTATTAAAGAACTCTGTTTATTCTAGTAATGCATTTTATTCTTCAGAAACATTTTTTAGTGACAGGAATAATGAAGCAAGAAAATAAGTACATTTTAGAATGTGAATTTCATCTCTATACTTTAAGGATTTGAAGGGCGCCTTTGTGATTTATCACAGATGTTATGGAGAAACACGAATCTTACGTTTATGCCTTTCCATGTCTCATTTTCATCTAGAAGAGTGCAAATATCTACCTAATGTTGCAATCTTATTCAAGACCTCTTTCAATGAAAACTTGCATAAGTCTTGAAGTATTTATCTTTCACGTATGTGGAAACCATGAAGCAGAGTGAACATCTCTACTCTTTGTGACAGGATTATGTTGACTTAAACGTTGTTGCTGTCCTTCAATAAGATGTCAACACACTGAATGAAGCTAGTATCAGTGTACTTTCATAATTCTTCCCCTGACTCAGTAATATGTAGACCAGAACACAAGTCCAACATCTGCCAGTCCTACCTGGCTTCACAGATCCACGCGACTATATCCCCACGTAATGCAGGATATCTACATCCATAAGATGTATATTCTCAAACTTGATACTCTTTCACTTATTGATAAGTGTTCTGTCTGAGGGAAAGTGTTCTATGTATTTATGAGTGAGCTATTTTGCAAAACTTTATGTACTGAAGAGGGTTTCATTTGTAATAACTGAAAGGATGAGTCAATTTCAGAATTAAACATGAGAATGAATGAGACTTAGTTTATTTAAATGTAAAATATTGAGAAATATCTGCTGGTCTGTTTGAATTTTCTGACATTCTTGTACTATATTTTTGTGTATATTCACATTAAATGAACAGTGTGGACTAGATTCATATAGAAATTCCTGCATGTCAAATAAGTAAAATACTTGAAAATTGTGTTGCTTTATCTGTATTATTTTAACAAATAACTTAGAAAAAGTAGTATTTCTCATTTTGGAAACTGATTTACACTATACATTTAATAACCTCTATGTAGAATGGGAAGATTTTTTTCTCATTTTTCTATAGAAACCCAACATATATTTAATTTGTCTAATATGTGCTAAGTATAGCTTTATAGAAGGACTAAACAACCACAAATAAAATGATTCATGATTTTTAGGAAAAATATAATTTACATATTATTTTAGTTATAGTACATTTTAACCTAAGATTTGACTACCAAAATATACTTTATTATCTCTTGCTTAAAAAAAAAAAATCCAGTGAATTAGGTGCAACCAAATAATATACGATAATTATAAGCCTCCCAGATTGTATGGTAAGTCCATCATATTACCTGTGGAATTTGACCATGTGTATATTTCTTCCTCAATCACAATTGAAGGGTAAGTTGAACACCCAGGCTGTATAAATGCCAAGTGGCTGATACTAAGTTTCCCTCGATTCTAATATAGCATATTGGGATTTAAACAATAGATAGATGATAAATAGATAGATAGATAGATAGATAGATAGATAGCTAGCTAGCTAGCTAGCTAGCTAGCTAGCTAGCTAGATAGATAGATAGATGGATGGATGCTAGAGAAATGCTGGAGAGATAGATTGAGAAAGAGAGAGAGAAATGATAGATGATAGGCAATAGATGAGAAATCATTGATGATAGACGATAGATGATGATTGAGAGATGAGAGAGAATGATAGAGATAGAGAGTGAGAGAGACAATATATGATAGATATAGACGAAACAGTAAGTAGAAAAGTTAGTTTTGTTCATAAAATATGTATAGCTACCTGCATTATACTTTCTGTTACGATGGCAGTTTCACAGAGATGCAGTCCGCAGTTTTTAATTACTATAACTCTTTGAAATGAGTTTTCAGATACCTTCGCAACTCAAGTAACTACTGTTACGTACAGCCATATTCATTCAACAGATATTAACTGCGTGTTTATGAAGCGTTCTGGTAGGTTTTGAGAGAATAGTGATGATGGCATCTTTCATTCGAAATCTTGTATTCTCACTTTTGCATGTGGTGCTTGGATTAGACATTCTATGGACAGAAAATAGTGGTCAACTGTAGAGCATCACCCCAAGCTGTTCCTGCTTACGTTTTAAAATAAAAACCATGTGTAATTATGAAAGTTAAAGAATGCCTAAAAGAAACATTACATTCCTGAATGCCATTGTTAAGGACAAAGAAAAAAGTTTCATCAAGTGTGTGACAAATTTATTTTTAAAGAGCCTCATAGGAATTATCTGTGAATCAAATAACCGACGCTATCTCATTATTCTAAAACCTCTCTTGTCGAGTCTGCTCATTTGTTCTCCTCAGTGTATTTTCTGTTAGCTCCCTGTTGTAAAAATCTCCTACTGATTATTTGCCTTCAGAGTGAAATATTGAACTGGAAACATTCTCCCAGTCTACTCTTGCCCTAAATTGCTGCTGACAGTTTTGTACCTGGCATACATAATTGCCCTAATCTCTTTCTAGACCTCCTAAGTGTCCTACTGGACTAAACCGAAGTTAAAATATCTTGATCTCAGATGCCGCTGTGCTTCCTCACACGTTGACATTGACACCATTGGTGCCTGGTATAATGTATCTAATAACCTTTCAATTCCCTCAAATATATTTGGCAGTTTTATTTCTGTGACAGATTGGTACTATGTTGAAAATTTTTATTACTATCTAACTAGAAATAATAATACAGATCCTGATACATGTTATGATTTTTATTTCTTATACCCTAGTAGCATTTACATTCTCATAATAATTTTAGATAATGGAAGAATTCCACATTAAACTGATATTTTCCATCTTTGTATATTTAATAGCTATTTACAGATGAGTAGCTTTGCTGGTGTTTGGAGTTGCTTTTTGTTTTCAAATGCTTTTAATGTGATAGAATGAGATATTTAATTGTTTTATGTTTTATTGTCATTTCTAATAGTTTTCTAAAAATACAAGCAATACACTTCTAAATATTATAAAAATGTAACATGGTCTCATTTATAAAACAACATTCGATTAATAAGAGTTTTTAAAATCAAAATGCATATGTTAACTCATCATAACCAGAAACACTTATAATAGAAAAGAATGATGACTATTAGTAGTCTGGTACTTGAAGAGAGGAAGAAATTAAAGTGTTTGGCAGAAGAAAGCCATTGCGAAGCTGTTAAGCTTTGTTTGGTGTGAATTTCCAGGTGGCTCCCCAACTTACCAGATCCATTACTTGCTCACCACCAGTTTTCGTGCTATGATTCACAAAGCACAGTATTTTTAAATATATATTTTAATGATTATAACAAAATCAAAAAAGTTATAACATTTGTGACGTGTCAAATTTATATCAGTCTCCATTAATTAAATTTTATTAGTACACACACACACTCCTTTCTGAAGGTATTATCTGTGGCTATGTTTGTGGTACAGGGGTAAAGTCGTATAGTTAAGAGAGAGAATGTATGGCGCACAGAGTCTGAATTATTTAGTACTTCTACTTTTACTTAAAAAGTTCGTTGACTCCTGGATTGAAATACAAAGAGAACTCTTCCTCTCATGCAATTCTTTTGGCTTGAAAAAAGAAAAATAGAATCAACCTTGACCAAGCTATTGTGAGATTTATTTTAGAATGTTACAGGGATTATTCGTAAGATAGAAGAAAAGAATGGGGCTATGTTATAAAAAGTTACCAGGGTATCAATTTAGCTATTTCAGCACCTTAGTTTTCTAATTTCCTGTTCATCAACTTCGTTTCATTTATTTTGTTTCAAAAATTCTTTTGTTTTTTCAGTCAACATAGGTTTTTTTTTTTTTCCCATATATAGACACGTATTCCACACCTCACAGATACATACGTTTCTTATATTCAATCTCCGAAAAGCTTTTGTATTTCTGGAAAAGCCACTCAAATCTAGATTGATCCTTTCTTTGCCCCAATTCAGAATTCCAGGGACTATTACTGGGATTGGGCCACATTTTGTCAAGTTTTTTTTTCTATAGACTAAATAAGCATACATAAGTAAGGTAGTCCTGTTGTGGACTCAGGACTGGCCTTAACTTTCTCCACGGCCACATCACCATCACCGAGTATACAGAGTGCTGCAGTTACCCAGGTTCCTGGGGCGTAGTACACAGTTTAGTATATTAATCTAACAAAAGTGATCTTAGAAACAATATATAAATAAAATATGATAAATGGATCTATTTACTAGAGATACTTTGGACCCTTTAGTGAAATCAAACAGGCAAGATTATGAAACACCAAGTTCACTTGGTTATTTAGAAAGAAAAATACAGATAACTAAAAACATCAATGGCAGGAATAGAAATGGTGTATAATGTCGTTAGTTTCTTACATTGTGCCAAGTATTTCTTTTGCATTATCTCATCTAACAAGTACCATACATGATAGGTGTAACCTAGAAGTAACCGTTTTACACACAAGAATTTTAGGATATATAGTCAATAACTTAACCAAGGTTGTACGACTCTAAATCGTAGAGTCGTGTATCAAATCTAAGAGCCCAACTTTACTAATCTGTTTGCCAGATTAAAACTTGAAACATTAAAATTCATCAAGTACATAAATATTTTAATTATTTAATTAATATAGGCTTCCAAAGTATATACGTGATAATTGTTAATATCTACTTTTTCAAACTAGAAAATTTCTAGTGAAACTAATTTGAGACGAGACTTTAAATTCAATATGCCATGATGTAAATTATGAGTAGGTCTGTGAAAACAGACTAATGATTTTAATTTGACTATTTTTCCCCTCTCTTAATCTAATTTAATTAAAAATGAATGGGCAGTATTGCAAATTTCTGAATAGTATTGATATCTAATGTTGATAATAGCCAAATTTATTCCTAAAATTATGTTTTTTTAAAGCTTAGCAAACAACATTATATATTAACAAAACATAAAATTTTAAATTAGGCATCTAGTTTGCAAACCACATATTTTCAGTCTTAATTTTTGTATGATCGCGAGTAGGTTTTTTTCACTATTTGAATCAAACTCAGCCCCTCCTCATATTTACATGAGCTTGAATGATTTCTTTCAATAAAAATTGCAGAGTTCTTTCAGTTTCATTCCAGTGGGTTTAATACTTCCCTTAGCAAACTCCACCTCAATAATAGTTTACAGTTTGTCTTATTTTGACAGAAAGATGCATAGTTTTGTAAAGAAATCAGCTGCCTCTCGGGGTAGCATATTTATAAAGGAAGTATATGTCAAAAGATATTTCTAATTTAACAGGAATGATGCTTCTCAGTTATAAGTATAATAAATGTATTTAAAAGTTTTATGTAGTATGATTCAATGTTGTTATTTTAAATATCTGATGATTTTCTTATAAAATAGCAAGCAAGAGAAGAAATATTTCCTTGGGCTGTTTTACATATTCACATTAATGCTACATTTATTTTCATGGAATATTATATGAATGAAAACTTCATTTACAATTCCTTGTGCCAATCATACAAGTATTTATTAGACCTCAGTGTATCTATGGATACTATCTTTTATAAAACTGTCTTTATATTTCGAACCATATTAATCAAAAGGAGTTCTCAGAACACACAAAATTGATGACCAACTGTGTGGTTATATATGTTGTGTTCATACATCTTGTCTGATGCCTAATGTCTTTTCTAATTTGTTTCAGGCAAAAAAGGCTGAGCAAAGGCTGGAGCCACAGCAGGTGATACAGAGCGATGGCTTTCCGATTTTTCCGTGTACAGCTCACAGTAAGAAATATATTTTATTTTATGATCTCCTGTCCATACCATTTTAAATATGTATACATATATAAACTAAGAACAAAGTTTTAAGAGATGTTATTACATGCGATTCAATCTCATTGCAACTATATTCTATTATGCATTTTCTATCCTGTTCTTTTTCACTTTCTAATGCTGGTTGAAGCCCACTAAAGAGGTTCCACAAAACCCGGTTTGAAAAGCCCTATTCCAGAAACAACGATCTAGAAGTCTACATATTGGAGTATCACAGCTTCCAATATACATTTTTATTTTTTTATTTTTTCAGTTTATCTTCTAATTTTCTGGTTCACCTTTTAAAAACATAAAGAACAAAAAGCTGACTACTTGCCTGAAAGACCATCATCCATATAGTTGTCCAGACCATTGTGACCATGGCATTTGAAAAGCAATTTATTTAACCATTAGAGACTTGACCCAGCCTCCCCGAAATGTTATAAAAAATTCTATGAGGCTCCGAGATAAAGGCTGGTGACATTCTTCAGCTGTAGAATTTTTGGCACAGCTCATCTATAAAGCAGTCAAAACTCAAGAGAAAACCTGCTTCTCCCATTCACCTTTGAGGAATTCAAATTTCAATAAGAAGTGATATTTCACAGCCCAAAATGAGGGGGAGCGTAGTGAGAAGTGTATTGCTAATTACTAGACCTGTTGCTTAAGTTTTCACTCCCACTGTGACACTGTTTTCAATCTCAGTGATGCATGAGGAAGAAAGACTTTTGTAGTACTATCAAAAAGTAACGAGTTCTGTGCCGTAGAATATAGGCAACTGAATTTAATATTTTCTCAGCTTTCGCTTTCATTGTTCCTACATAATATCCCACAGTTTACTAATTAAACTAGGACTTTTGGGAAAATAAGTAATTACTAAACTATTTCCGATTCAGTCATTGAATAACAAACACATAGATGCAAAAATGGTCTAATGAACGAAACAGATAATTCTCACAAGTTAAACTTTAAAATCATTGACATGTGCATATTAAATTGAGTAAATTTTCCTAAGTCAGTACTCACATAAAATATGTACATTTGCAAAATTTAATGAGTAAAGCTGTAAAGTGTATATATGTGCAGGAAGAAATATAGTATATACAGCGGATGCCTGTCTGTGGTTTCAAGCACCCACTGGTGCTCCTGGAATGGTCCCCTAAGGATAAGAGGGGACTACTGTTGTTTTCACTTCAGAAACTTTGATGTTCTGTTGTTAGATGCATACATATTATAATTGTTAATGTCTTATTGGATAATGACACCTTTTATCATCATGCAGTGTCTTTTCTGAAACAATATACCTGTTTCAGTTTTCTTTTCGTTAGTGTATGGTATATCTTCATCTCTTTAATCTATGTGAGTACATTTAAAGCTGATTTATTTTAGATAACATATCGTTGAGCATCTTTTTTTTTAAATCTGTAGTGACAACCTATCTTTTAATTGATATACTTAGATTATTCACATTTAAAATGATTATTGTTATAATCAGACCAATAATTAACATTTTGAAACTTTTTACTCTTAATTGCTTATGTTCTTCTTATTTTCGCCTTTTTCAAATCTGTGTGTTTTAGGTGAGCATTTTATATGGTCCCAGCTTTTCTCTTCGCTTAGCTTACCAGTCATACTTCTTTTTAAAAATTTGTAATGATCGACCTAGATTTTATGATGTGTATATTTAGGTTGTCGAAGTTCACATTCACACGATACTATATATCATTACACATGCAGTAGAATATCTTGTAACAAAGTGTTCCCAAATTTCTCCTTCCTATTCCTGATAAAATTTCTGCCATTCATTACATATCTCCGTTTTCTAGAATCACCCAACATGTTGTTGCTATTATTGTTTTTAACTGTTATTGTTAAATGAATTGAAAACAAAACAAAAATATTTGTACCTTCATTTATTCCTTCTTTTATGCTGTGTGTTTCTACATGAATATTCTAGTTTCTGACCTATCTTGTTTCTGACCTATCTTATTTTTCTTTAGCTAAATAACCTTTTAAAAACATTTCTTGTATGGCAGGTCTACTGATGACAAAATTTCTTAGCTTTTGTTTGTCTAAGAAAGTCTTTATTTTCACTTCCATTTTAAAGGATAATTTTGCTGGATATAGAATTCAAGGTTGGCATTTTATCCAAATATTAAATATTTTATACCATTCTGTTTATATTTATATGGTTCCAGACAAGAAGTATGCTGTATTCTTATCTTTATTCTTTTCTTATAAGGTGCTCCTCTATCTTTATCTGCATAGAACATATTTCGCTTTCCCTACTTAGTAATCCCTATACTGCTGTTTCTAGCCAGATTGTATCAACTATACAGAAAACAAAAACTTCTCTCTCATTTGTAAATAAATAATCTAGTTACCTCATCTTTCAGAAATATGTTTAAAGGCTCAGATTTAATAAGATTCCTAAAAATACATGCAAGTCAATTCTGCCTGTGGCTTTTGCAAGTATGGGTGTTCCTTCTGTATAGCCGACCTATGGTTTAGTTTGTCTTGACGCAATTTTTTTTTTTTAATTTTCTGATTTTTTTTTTTTTGGTATGGGTATATATTATTTCCAAAGTTGTTTTTAAATGATGTGCATGTTGTTATGATTTTCCCAGACTCCTCACAGTTTAGTTTATGTATGTGAGCTTGAATACAGCACATGCTTCCCAGACGTCTGACGTAAATCCCAGGTCTTCTGATCACTGTACTCACATCCAAATGAGCTGAATTCAGAAAGAAACAGCTGTTATATATTACTTTTCAATATAAATTTTTCTCTATTACTAAGAAGTTCCTGTTTTATATCTGGTATTTATACCCTGTGTGGCCATTTGGATTATATTTTTCTAATCCCCATAAATCAGCTGTTTTTATTGCCATTGTGACACTTTTTCCCTGAACATTGTCCTTATGAAGAATAAGCGTAAGGTACACTGACTGGCTGTGGTTTTAATTATACTTTTTTTCCCCCATTTAGTCTCTGCCATTGAAGGACAGACACACCGACTTATCAACCCTAAATTAATTAAAAATGGTCCCGTGGCAGGGAGGGCAGCATAGTTGAACACATTAGTCTCTGGAGCTTGATTCCATTTTACTGTATGTCACGCCCATTGTAAGGCAGGTATCTGGAGGAACACTTAATCAGTGCCACAGAAAAGACCCCACACCAGAGTACCAGAGAGCAGAATTTTATAGCCAAAAAGGAAAGAAGTCACTAAATACTCCTTACCAAGGACTCTAATTTTCAATATCATTGTTCTTGACCTAGAGAGCCTGTGCTAAAAATCTATGAAAAGCTTTGCTCTAAGACAACCAGAGAAGGATAATGCCTTTCAAGTAATTTCCAAGTGAAAAGAAGAAAGCAGTAAGCAGGGTGGATGGCAGATTAGAGACCGTGGGAGGATTTGTGCAAAGGAAAAGCCTTTTTGCTCAAATGAAGAGAAAGGAGGGGACCGCACTACAGACAGACATGCCTTGGTGTAGGCAGATCTGTTTGGACTCAGCTTATTTTCCCCATCACTGAGAAGGGGCAGCTGTCCCATCAATCATAGTCAGATCATTTTTTCTCCGTTAAATAGACAACTTGTCAGGTGGGTAACTAAATGTATGTTGTGCTCTAACGATGTCACTTAGGAACAGAGTCAACACTCTGAGTGTGCTTGCACAGCACATTTCATCACGAAGATGGCAGCGCTTCCAAATAAAGCTCCGAGGGCCATTTCCCAGCAGCCCCTTGGTGAAGTCAGTGTCTGTTGAACTTGAGCAGAATGGAGAACACTACTTCACAAATAAGTCAGTCTGACAAATAGTTTGGCTAGTAGCATATTTATTCACACCAAACACGTAAGAGAAGACACTCTGCATTGTTTAGAGGATCAGAATTACATCCATACTTTAAAAACGTACAGCTAAGCTATTAAACAAGAAAGTTATATCTTAAAAGCAAATGGATTTTCAAATTAGTATTGAGCGCAAACTGTCACACTGCTAACACATTTCCAGGAAGAGATGTATGTTAAAGTAAATTTCTTTGCCTAGAAATGTCTTCAGAAATGGCAATTCGATTTATAACTAAATTTGAAAGAGCATTTACAACCTTTCTTGAGTTAACAGATGGTATCCTATAATATTTGGGCATTTTTTAAAATATATGAAACTGTAAATATTTTAAAGACTTCTTGATTTCTGTAGGGAAAATGACATTTTGTATTGACTACATTACCCAGATCTATTTGCCTTTGGGAAAGATATGTGCAACAAGGTTAAAATCTCTGACGGAAACTACGTGGTGTATTTGAGACATTTTTTAAAGTTTCAAAAATGATGGATTGAAAGACCTACTGTGCCAGTTAATTGAACAATAATAATGACCTAAGGTACTCAGTAACTAGGTGCTCCATCAACTGGCATAGCAAATCGAATCTGACATATTATTCAAAATTGTTATCTTAGCATCTAAGCAACAGATTTGATTTTGACGGATAAGATCGAGTATAACATAAGGGGCATCTTTAGATCTCTTGATCTTGAAATCAAATCTCTCTCTCCCCCATTCTCTCCAGAGAGAGCAACAGAAAAGGCAGGATTCTTTTTTTTTAAGAACATCATTAGTACACATGCTCTACAAGTATTATAGTGTTTGTCTTGCCTGTTTATCGTCCCTCGGCTACTGCTAGGGTGATGTGAAATCCAGCGTCGCCCCGGTGGTGTGGGGGAGGACAGTGGTGGTGCGTGTTGTTCCTCGGTTCTTCCCTGCTGACCAGCGCGGCAAAGTACTGGTCGGGGGGATTTAGAAAAAGTAAGATTTCTTGAAAGTGTATTTTAGGAAACTGGCCCCACTAAGGAAGGTTGCACCCCTGTGCAATTTGGGAGGTGAAGAGATAAGACAGCATGCACTCCAAGGGAGGAGCGGGTTTTCCGCAAGGGGAGCTGTTACAACCCAGAAGTGGGAAGGTCTTTATGTTTGGGCAGTGATGGGCGGTGATGGTCCTAGATGGTCCAATCTGTATGTGAGATTGCCTTGACTGACAGCTGCTATATAACACTTAGCCTTGTGTGCATGTGCTTACCCAGAATTCAGTCTGTTACAATTAGATTCATGAATTCCAGGCATGGCATAGTATAGTGATAACATGAGCATTAGATTGTGGGCAGATTAGGGTAGTACTTTCTGAGTAGTCCTCTGGCTGATTAAACAAGCAATGGATTATGACCCTCCTGTCCTTGGTCTCTGGGGATGCAGGAGGGATTCTCTAACTTCCAATACAATGTTCTTTGGGTGTCTCTGGGCTGGGCCTCTATTCCTTTGTTCCCCTGTTCCTCATGTGTGACTAGCTGCCTAACACTTCTATTTACATGTTATCTCTTTGTCTATTTAAAACCATCTGTTTCTTTTCTCCTGTTGTTTAATTTGTAAGTAATTTTTCCAACTTATACATCAATTAAAAACAACTATTGTACTATTTCGGTTTATACCTACTGTTCTCCTAATACTTATTTCTCAGTGATGATATATCTTCAATGATGAAATAGACATATTTTACTTTATGTAGAATTGTATTCTTTAATTTTTGTGAATATTGAATTTTGTTAATCAGATCATATTCTGAGGTCAATAAAATAGTTCTTTAAAAATAAAACCTGTATAATATTTTTAGTAAAGAGGAAAGTTTTAATTTATATAATCAATACATACTTACAGAAAATTAGAATATTTAAATTTTTGTTTTTAATCTAGTGGGCTAGTACTGAATTAACAATTACCAAGAAAATTATATATTGAGCTTCTGCTAAAAAAATGTATTAGATACTTGAGGAAAGCAAAATATATACAGGAATATAAGATATGGATACTATCCTCATGGTTATAATCTAGCTATAAGGAAAAAAATGCACAAATATTAGCAAAAATTAATATTAAACCATTATTTATTCATTCATTTTTCATAACCATCTAGACTCCAATTGTTCATGGTGTGCCCTCATACATTCTTACTGCTAAGAACAAAACTCGGTATCGTCTAAAATAGTCTCTAAGCTACTTAGCATGGATACAAAGCCTTTCATATGTTTTGTTTTCCTTAACTGTCCCCCTGAGAGTATTTTCAATTCCTATTCTCCCTTTTGAAAAGACAACTAAAGCAGTTTTAATTCCTACAAAATACTAGGGCTTTACAACGCCTTCAACTCTACATATCCATTTATGTACTTTTCCTACTTATCTCTATGTTAATGTCTTCTCAGGGACAGGCTTTCCCTGGTACCTGGGGGCAAACCCAGAGGCTTCCCTTTGTGGTCTGTGTGCCTCTCATACACACCTAGCTCATTATAACATTACAATATCATTTGCATCTTTAGCCAGTAGACTGGAAGTTTCTTGCAGGCAGAGACAATGTATAACCTACTTACTGGTCTTAAAACACACATCTCATACATAGTAGACATTTGGATACATTTGTTATTGAATAAATCACTAAATAAAAAGATTCTGGATTAGTAAAATGCTGATTAAAGGAGGCAATTGCAGTATTTCTGTATTTCAGTGACATTTTATGGCAGTAAATATAGTGCAAAACAAGGTCAGGAATACAGAGAACCGATACTGTGAAAAAGTTCAACTGACCGTTTTTAAAGAGTTTGTGCAGGGGCACGACCTCAGTGACTCCATCATTACGCCATCCCTAGTGCTCCATGCAATTCAGAACAAGCGAGGGCCTCTTTTTCAGAAGGGCTTGCACTTTGTGCAAGCTCAGAATACTGATATCTAAAATTCTCGTATCAATTTATTCCTTTGTCTTGAGAAGTACTGTTGTTCTACAGACCAGAACACTAAGCAGCGTGATTAGCACATTTTATTAAAGCCAAAAACTGTAGGAAGTCAAATAATAAGCCGGATGGGCATGGGGCCATCATAACCTTTGTCGAATTGTTTCAAGCTAAAATGAGGTTACAATTCCCAAGTGTTGGCTGAGGCTGCTCCGATCCAGTCATTGCCTGGATGGCCAGTGTGTACTTTTGTCTGGCCAACTTCTCTTCTGATTAATCTTTTTTTAAATCAAGTTTTAATTAAGTATCATTTACCTGAGGTTCAGATGGTTGCTAGCATCAATACAGTGTGCTCCACTGTTCTCAAGGCATGGCAAGTCATCAAAACTTGTCTTCACTCTATGTCTTTCCAGTTGTAAATATTAATTTTAATTTCTTAAGAAGAAAGGAGTTTATAATAAAGTAATATAGAAAGCAAGAAAAGTAACAAATGCTGTATTGTATAGATATACTAAATGCTGACGTTTAAAATACCACATTACATGCAGTGTGCTTTTGCATGGAATTTGATAGGGAGCGCGCCGATGTTTGATAGTATATGCTGCAGTGCATGATTAGCACACGTGTGCCGTTAATGAAATTTTCTCCTAATAATGTTTTATTGAATAACATAGTATCCAACTACTACTTCATAAATGACCTCAGACTCTAATATGCAAGTGATTTGACAAACCAAAATAGAGGATAACAGTGTGGTAAATGAATTGTGAGTAGACAGAAGGAAGGAGAAACAGATGTTTAATGGGGAGAGGAACATGTGGGAAGGAAGATTTTCTGTTCTTCAAAAGCGCTGTAGCACTTCAAAACTACAGTAATGGAAGAATGCTTTTTAATTTAGTACTTGAGCTTTAAAGTACAAAATGAAAATCTGTCCCTTAGAATGATGTAAGTAACGTGAAGCATATAAAGTAAATATTAATATTCTTCACTTCCTCCAAGCCTAATCCCATTTCAGTAAGCAATATCAATAGTTTGGTTTGTATATTCCTGTTATCATACCTGTATGGATATATTATGTATATGTATCCATGAGAGACAAAATAGGAAATGAGAATGTAAATTCTCATTTGGCGTATGGTATGTGCCATATGAATTATGATAAATGGCATAAAATGTATAATATACAAGATATGATATACTTTATATAATACAAATAATATTAACTTTATATTCATTTTTTATTTGTATATATGCATGTACATATATGGAGATGTGATATATAGTCCTCACTTGTGTAACATAACATAATCATCATATAGAATATAAATTTTTCTTCACTTGAAAATGACCCCACTTATGTTGACATCAGCAACGACAATATACTATATTCTCGTTACATTTTTAGCATATTATCATACATAAGAACTTTCCAACTGTAGATTTGCACTTTGTTTTTTTTTGAACAACTAATGTGTAAGATGTTTTTGCCAACTGCATGGATTTTTTCTCAATATTTAAGGTGCAGGATGATTTCCAAAAACACTATTAAAAGATCTTGTGTAATACAGCTGCACATCAGTTACCAAAAATACAGAATATATCTATAAATGGCAATATATGCCATTTAGTTCTGATTATCAAATCATTTTTCAGTGTTAGATAAATTTGACCATTAGTAAATCACACACTGAGTTATTTTTTTTTTTTTCCAATTTTGCTATCACTCAGTGGTTATGGTAAAGTTTTAAGCTTAATTCCTTCTTTTTCTAGTACTTCTTATGTCAGTTGCAACCTTATAAAGACTAAACTATTTGAAGCCAATATCACACATAAATAACAATCATTCAGAATAAGGAAAAATATGTTCTCAGAATGATGGCTCATTACTGATTACTTATGACAGAAATTAATTGCTATGACCTATGATATAGCCATAGGATCCTAATATGTACCTTTTAAACAAACTAAATTTTCATTGTAAGATTTAAAGTAGAATGAATACACACAAACACATATATGCATATATGTATACACACACACTATATATATATGTACACACATATGAAGGAAGGAAGGAAAGGAAAGGTTTAAAATAGAAATAATATGAACAAAGGAATGTATATATGAAGAAAAGTAAAAAATACATATATATGATATTACAGAAACAATATATATTTACATATTATAAAAACATATGTTACAAAAACTATATTAAATATGATACAGAGTTTTGAGAAGAGTTTTTAACTTTAGATTTGGTGAGAATCTTTCCTGACATTATTTATAAAAATAGAGAAGAGAGAGATTTTTAACAATGTATGTGTGTATTTGATTTTCTTATATCTGTTCGGGACCATAAAATGTTATCTTTATTTACTTGCTAAAATATTTAGTAGTCAAGCATACCATTGGGGAAAAATGGAAACCATCTTCTGAAAGACAGACTGTGCCAAATTTGTGTGTGTGTGTGTGTATGGATGTGTGTGTTTCTTTGAAGGACAAACCAGAAACTTGAGTTTATCTATTTAGTACCCATGTAATAAGGAGTGTCAGGTATAGGTGTGGTTTAGGGCGCTGCTGTGATGTCCACCAATGCCACACACACAAAATGGTACCTTTGGGACAAAGGGATGATGTTTCCTCTGTGTTACAAAAAGCACGAATAAAAGCATTTTAAATTTAATGACATTGACCTTTGGCATGCATTGTGATTCAAACACAGCTTTGTGACGGTCTCATGGTCTTCTCATTTGATCAGAGTGACGACACTTGTCTGTCTCTGAAGAGAATCCCGTAGGTGCTTCTCATGAGCAACCTGCTTTAACGCCAACATGTGTTGTCTAAGAACAGTACTTATGCGAAAAAGCCTTATCAATGTTGATTTCATGAGGCACATTTTTATGGCTACTAGTGCTAAATTTAAAGAGCAAAAATAAAGGGACTCCACAGAAAGTCTTCAACTATGAAAAATATTTCATTCCCTCATGAATGTTTTAAAATTAGATTTATGAAATACAAAGTAGAGATAAGTGTAGCATATGGAAGATGGCAAAGCTTGGTTCAGTTCTTAATTAGAAAGTGAGAAAATCTACTAGTAGCAATAATACGGATAATGGCTTTACAATGAACATAGAATAATATTAAACTTAATTGAAATCCTCTGTCAGTAATAACTGGCGTTGATATATAATGCAGTAAACGAATAATCAGTCATCTTTATCCATCAAGTAGGAATCACAAATGAATACTCTAAAATAGTTCTTGGAGTCAGTGTTGTGTATATCACCTGTTCACCGGAAACTCTAAATTATTGTTGAGTTTATTATTCAAAAAACGACAGATTCTAGTAGCAACATCACTTGCGAGTTAAAGTATTCTAATTATTATTTTAAATTCTTACTACAAATATTTAATCTCATTCTCTCCAAAACACTTGGGGTGTTTTTATTTAAATGTATATTGGTTTATCTTAGTGCTTTTAAATATTCTAAGTGCTTTTATTTTTACTTCGTTCAACAACTATATTTTATATCTTTCAATTTTCGGCATGTGATTTCAAATAAATTTTGTTGATGTATGTATACCATTTCACAACTTTAATTTTCTCTGTAAGCTTTTCTTGGTCAATAGCAATAATTCAATAGTGTTAGCACAGGAACCTCGAACAATTGCTATGGTGCAAAATAAGATCATAGGCAACAACTTTAGTTAACTGAATTATCTTCATATTTCAGGAACATGATGTATGTTTAAAGCAGGCAAGGAAATTGCTAAAAATTCCCTACAGATCCCTCAAAATTTGCTTGCAATATTCCATCCCAATGATACTACTGTAAATATCTTTCAGAAAAAAAATCTTTATATTTGATATAGCTATCGTTGAAAGTATTAATGTTGTATTTAGAAAAAACAATGACTTACCTAGTTATAGAATTGGTTAGATTTATCATAATTTATTCAATAGATCCCATTTTTTTATGTTTTATACCAAGATGATCTAATTTATTACATTTTCTCAATTTATGTAACTTTATATTAAAATTAATAACAAATCTTTAAATGACTCTTCTATAGGTACACAAAAAAGTACAAACACACAGAAGCTTAAGTAACACTTCAACACAAAGTTAGTAATTGTGACTTTCTTGTCAAAGAACAAATATTTTTTAAACAACAATTTGTTCAAATTAGATACATAATTTTATATTTCAAAAATTACCTAGCTTTAACAGCACACAGTGAAAATACTTTAGAAATATTTTCAGTTTAATTAATACTATCAATCCTAATGGATTTTCTTGAACTAATAAAAATATATTCACATATTAATGACTTAAAGTCACCCTTTCATACATGTAGACTTTTAAAAAAAAAAGTATGTCTAAACAGTAAGCATCCCACTGAAGTAGAAATGAATGGCGTAGGCTAAGAAGACAACTAACTTCTGCAAAACTAAGAACACGTTCAGACATCTGGCTGTCTAATTGAGACACAATCACCAGAAGAGACGGGCATTCTGATATCACACTTGCATCTCGAATCCTGCAGTCACAGTTGCAAAACTTCCTTGCCAAAGTGAACACTGCTGTATGAAGGTTCCACGACTGTCATATTTTTCATTTTCCATAAATTTTAAATTAGTCCTTAAGAAATGTATGAGCTTATTAGTCAAATTTTTATTTTAATGCAAAACTCTTACTTTCGTGTTAAGACTGGAAAAACCAATCTCCATGGAGTATTTCATTATTTTAAGCATTATTGTGCTGGAAAGGCTATCTTTCATGCAGGTGTTTGGTTTTGCTTTGCTTTATTTTGTTTAAGTGAATAAATGAGGTAGTCTAGACGGAGATCAGGTCTGATGTGATTGCCAGCTTCCACCTACAGCATGTTTCCTCAAGGACTTACGACCTCTGAGAACTTGTTAAGCATTTATTTCTCATTATGTTTTATTGACGATTGTTGCTCGTTTTTAATATTTTATTCAGCACTTGAGTGATTAGGTGTCGTATTTATGAGACATCGATCACAATGTTCTAATACTACTTTTATTGATTGGAATGGACAGAAATGTGCTCTATTCTTAGACTTTAACTCGGATTCTATTAGTGGCTATTATTTTAATAACAAGTTTATAGGTAAACTATCAATTTAGAGAGAGTACGTTTATCATCTGTCGAGAAGAGGAAACAGGAGATGAGCAGAGAGAGTTGATTTCCTCTGACCTAAGCAACCCCTAGGAAGTGACTACAAAGCTGCCTGAAAACTCTCTTAAAAAATAGATTACCCTATTTTGTACAAATACTTCTGTGGTCAGAGAGTTCCATTACACCTGCAGCAGCTGCACGATTCTGTAGAGATCTGAGAGTGATCAGGCAACAGGAGAGAAAGGTTTTAACCTAGTCATATACGATTTTTGGAAATATTCAAAAATATAATGAAATATCTTACAATCCAGTTATATATGGATCATTTAAAAGGCCCAAATAGAAGCTGAATCAACATCTAAAGAGTTGGAAAGTATTTTTGCCTTTGTGGGAATTGGGGTAGTTACTGTGTCTGTACTCCTTCACCTCTAATTCTGTAAAATGGTAGAATTATACGGTAGTACACTTAATAGATTTAGTACCTTTACTTTATATTTTAAAACAGGTAATTTCTCTAATGCAAATTGTGGGTTTTACAGGCAAGTAAATTGAGACATAAAAAGTGCTAAAGACTACAACCGACTGTTGACCCTACTGAGAAGAAATTTACACTTACATCACTTGATTATTTATGAGGCCAAATAGTGACTGCTTACATGCAAATCAACATATGTATGATTTTGCATAGAAAATAACTTTTTACAATGTTCAGATATCTCTTCTTCCATAGGAAATGGCATGATTTTGAATGCTAAGTAATACTCTATTTCATTATAAAGTAACGCAGTCTAGTTTTTAGAGATTGACAAAAATGTAACCTTGAAGACCAAGTTTTACAAGGTTCATGCTATCTGCATATGTGCAGTTCCTCAGAGCATTTTAGCATTCCACTGACAACATGCATATACAGAGATTACTTATCAGTGTTTCATATCAGGGGGAAAAAAGAGTAGTTCCCAAATGATCTAATAAACCACATAAATAAAAATTGACATCTGTGAAAGCACCAAGCTATCATTTACTAAATTCAGTGATTTTCTTTTCTCTCACAGCACCAGATTGTAAAGATTGTTTTTAACAGTGACTTTGGTCTGTGTGAATGTCCCTTCAGAATGTGCTGGTAATGACCTGACAGCAGGACTTTTGCCGCTGTCTCATACTAATGTAAAGAATTCTAAAAAGTACGAATTTTCTGCAAGAGTCCTCTGTGGGAAGTAGAAGTAAACAAAGTGCCCACATCTAAATTTGCTTCATATTTTCACAAATGCAGCTCTACAGGGATTTCACTTTTCAAAGGAATCTTCTGTATTTACTACTCCACTTGTTAAACGACTCCCTGGGCCAAGATTTGTTAATGATCAGAATACTGTCACCACAGGGCTAATTCAGGCATGTCCCACCCTTTCCTAAAACACTGGGAAATGATATGGACGAAACTATAAAATTCAGCTTTAAAATATTTCTAATGTCTTGCTATTATAAATAATAAGCACACTCATTCTTAAGAAAGGTTCAAGCCCAGGATACATCCCCTCACATGTCATCCTCTTCAGCCTCCACAGCTCAATTCTACGTATTTGTAAAGATAAGTTAAAATAAACATGGGAAGCAGTTTTCAATTCAAAAAGAATTTAAAAGGCAAATTCTTACTACTTCCAGCTAGTTCTCAGCTGCAGTGATGATTGAGGGGCACAGATTGGTGCTACAATTAATAATAACCTAAGAATTATTTCTTTTGAGCATCGGAAGCTGTAAATAAATTTATCTTCTGCTGCAAGTATTCACCATATATAATGTTTATTAACTGTACTTGATTAGTAGATTTCTAAATATTTCTCAGAACCCCAAGGGTTTCATGGAATTCAGAAGCTTAAGATGGATGAAAGAAAGGATTTTCTTCCCTTCCAACACAGTCCCCTTCTGTCAACTAGAAGGAATCTGCTTTGATCTAACTCACAGTAGCTACACATAAAAAGAATTATATAGTAAAAATATATAAATATTATAAAGATTATGTGTATCTTTATATATACATGCATATACCCACTCCACACACAGACACACACCTCAGTTATGTATGAGTTTGCCACTCATATACTAACTACAATATGTGCTTGCCAGCCAATCATTTAGATATTGTATTTTAAATCTAGGAAGGCCTCTAATTATAGGGAACAATCTATGTATATATTAGTATTCATATTTGAGTGGCTGTAAATGTAGCGTAGGCATAGCTTTTTAATTACAGAACTGTAATTCCTTTTTTGTTGTGATGAATATGCTGCTTTTGCTTCCCATAGCTGGTGTCTGCTGCACGTGATATGGGAAGCATTTTGAGAAGCAGACAATCTGATTCGTGGTATAAAGGCCTCATTTTTGCCACTGTTCTGTGGGGGAGGGGGAAGAAAATGTGTGTGTGTGTGTGTGTGTGTGTGTGTGCGCGTGTGTGTGTGTGTGTGTGTGTGTATCTGTCTGTCCGTCTGTCAATAGCGGAAGGGTGGAAAACCAGTGCCAAATTACTTTAGCAGTGCAGGCAGGAGATGACAGTCTCTGCATGGGTATAGCAGTATTGAGACTAATGCACAGGAGTTAGATTACGCATATATTTTGAAAGGAAAGTTGATTGGATTTCCAAGAGGTCGAATATGACATGTGGAGCTCTGGAAGTTGTGAGAGGGACAGTGGCATGGCCCGTGTACCTGACGTAGGTCGACCAGCATGAGTAGGTATGAGAGGTGAGGAGCAAGAGAGCAAGTGCCAGTCGAGTCATGGATGCCTCAGTGCATGACGACGTTAATGGATATTGTGTAGACTGGGGATATGTTTTAATGGAGAAGTTTGTCATTAAATCTTTACCAAAAATCTTAATTGATAAGTCTAACAAAGTTGCATCAGTTAGCTATTGTTGTTAAAATATATATATATATATCCCTAACAGTAGCTTGAAATAACATTTAAACAAATTACTATTAGAGTCTCTTAAGGTGGGAATCAGGTGCTTCTAGCTAGGCACAGCTGATCTCAGCTGGGCACAGTCTTCTATCTGTGGGTCGTTGGGGGCACCTTTTGAAATCAGCAGCTCTCCTTGCCATAGTGGAATTGGTCCAAGGTAGCGAAGCAGCAAATTTGACCAAAGAGATTACAGTAAGTAAAGAAAGAATAAAAGCTAGAGTGAGAATGTACAGCAGTATACGTTTTTTGCATACCTGCATATATGCCAGACTTAAATAATTAAAATATGTGAGACTTTATTTTTAATAAAAATAGCATTACTTAAAGTTTATATATTTAAAGTTTAAGAGTAGCTCCCTTGTTTGAAGGATAGCTTTTGGGAAATAAACTAACTACGTGAAAATTACAATATTTGAAATCCCCATAAAACTGAGAAGATTTTGTTTTATTCCTTATTCTATCCCATGGCCATACTTAATTAGAAAAATATATCTTTCTTTAATAAGCTGTGCATTCTCAAAACACATACACACAGAGATACACTTATAGTCTGAGGCCATCCCAAGATTTTCTGTCCTTCTACAGAGTTTACCAAAAAGTATAACACATTATCAGAATAAAAAAATGTTGATAAAGATGATGACTTTGAATTTATGTCCATTTCTTAAAGATAATTTTCACAGTAAGATACCCATACTTTCCTCTTAAATACATCTTTTCTAATATTCTCCCCACAATGTAGTGACTTCAAACAATTATTTACTAAACTCATAATTTACAGATTTTTTTCCATTTTTGTTGAGCAATAATTGACATATAACATTATATCATCAATTGCTCTTTAAAATGCAGATTTGAAATTAGATTTAAAATTAGGTGTTATAATGACTTCTACCCATTAACTGAAACAATATACTGAAATATTTGAGAGGAATTTTCCGTGTTAAAGTGTGAGTCAGATACTTCAAATTTCCTCATCTATTTCATGTTTTATTTTTATTCAAAATATTTACTTCTTGAGATTTTCATACTTTCATTCCATCATTCTCATATATCTTTATTCAAGAATGCCATATATACAATAATAATCACTGATAGAATCCACTTACTAAATGTTTACCAAATGTTAAACACTGATGTAGGCAGCTAAATATAATCTGTCACCTTACTTGATATGATTTATCCTTATTTTGCAAATCAAGAAACTGGTTACTTCAGTCTCACAGCTGTGCCTCTAGTGAGACAAAAGACTAGACTAATATAATTCTAAATTAGTTTCTCTTTCCACTCTAACATTATATACACTTGAGAATATAAACTGTGATTTATATATATTAAATACGCTTTCTTTGAGATTCTTTTTTTTAGTAAGAGTTTGCAATATTTAATAGGATAAATAAAATCAAAAAGTATTAGGGAAATACATTATCCACAAAATTAATGTTATATTTACTAAAATCTTTTATTCATTTATTGGTAGTAATGAATAAAATATACACTGACTAAATAAAGTGAGATTATGAGGGAATCTACTAACCTATTTGTGAGATTTTTAAAATTAAGACTCTACTTTATTTTTCTAGGGTACTTTATTAACATTCCAATAGACTGCATTCTGATAGACTGTGCAGTATGCTATATGATTTTAAGTAAATTGGAAGCTTTATGGTTGTGACTATTAGAATGAAACAAGAAAATATTTAAGATTTATTTTCACATTAAAAGAAATCATACAATCCAGAGTGCTATGGTCTCATCAGAGATCCAGTCATCCTAGAATTCCAGTCCACCATCTGGGGTTTGACTTCATCCTGTGCTCCCTGGTGTCTGCCACAGCTCCTTTGAGCAAAGCCATATCATTGGTGGCTAGAGAGGGGATATGGCCAAACCAGGGTGCCATCCGAGTCTCCCCTCTCGAAGTCTTTCTCAGCGATGCTCTTGTTATATAATATTGGCCAAATCTATGTCACAGAGTCATCTTCATCAGTGGGACAGGTAAACTAATTGTAAAATTTTACCAGCACACATTGGATTCCTAATAAAGTAAGAGTTCTGTTAAGAAAGAAGTGGATGTGGAGATAGGGTAGACAACTCAGAGCTTCTGCCCCAGACACTCTCTAGGGTTTTGTCTTAGAATCATGGAAACACACAGCACCCAGTCACACACGACACATACCAAGTCTAAAGTCCATTCCAGAAAACTCATGATTAGAAGGTCAACAGCAGATGTGTGAGAACATAGTCACTCATTCACTCTGAGGAAACAAAAAGAGATCTAGCCTGGTGAGGTAGTCAACGCAGGAGTGTTAAGCTGCATGAATAAGGAATCGGTGGATAAGATATGAGTGTAACATAGGTGGCAAAGCCGTGGCTTCCAGGATCCTTTTGTCCTCTCAGTACTTCTTGTTGGGATTGCCTTTAGTCCTCCTCCTGGCATGATCGAGAGCTGGTGACTATGTCTTGTGCATCAGACATAACAAGCTAATTGGAGGACTTTACACACAGTGTTTATGGTTGGAGAAGCACCAGACACATCCATGAATTGTAGAGACCCCGGGATAGGGGACTTAAAGATGAAGATTTATCATCTTAGGTGTTGATCCATAGCAAGTTATCACTGAGCATTTCAGAAAGCTAGCCCCTTTTCTGGAACACTGAATGGCAAGAAATCAGTCTTAGACAAATTGATCATTATTTCTCAATCATGTGCCTGATCTCCAAGTGTGACCATTGTGCATTTTCATGACACCTTCAGTGAACTGTACCATTTCAACCCACACAGAAGATGAGGTCAGTCACTGTCATTGTTATGGAAACAGTGCAGGATGGCTGAGATAGACAGGGCACTAGATTCTTGTAATATCATCTGCAGAACAGCCCGGTGTTGATCCCTGAGCTGTGAAGGGTATTCTAAAGTCAGATTGAACAAGTTCTGTGCATCCAATCTAAATCACCAGATTGCTCTGTGATTTCAGGGAAGTGTTCAACAGGCCGCCTATACAGATAACGCTCTTACTCTAACCACATAAGAAAAGGGTAAAATTTTGGAGGAGTTGTTCTCCTCTTGCAGTTGACCTCTGGCAGTTCCTGTATTTGTTTGTTTGTTTGTTCTTGTTACGATGTCAGAATGATGGGGCAAATCCTTCAGCTGTGACAAGGGAGGGCACCCCACTCTCGGACTGATGGGACTGTGACCTGCATGTTTAGAGAAGTGTTAGCTCTTACCTGGGTGCTGGCTTAACTAAAGTCTCTCCCTAAGCGTGACCATTGGGTCGGGGTAGAAGTCTTGCAGTGGCAGCTTTGTGGTATGGGTCATGACAGAAGTTTTTCATTCTGCAGTTCCTAGATACACCAGCTCGACCCCTTGGTGTCATCAAATGTTGGGAGGTGATAGGAGCCACGCTTAGAAGTTGTTGAATCTTTGTTGCTGACCAGGAGAGAGCATTTGGAACCGTAGCCAATTCCCATTAAGCTCTAGAGAGTGTTAGTTCCTTTTCTAGGATGATAGGCATTTCTGAGTCTTAGGGATTCAACATGTAACTTTCATTAGGACTATTATTTATGATCTTGGAAGACTGATTCTCTCAGCTACTTGTGATGATTACATACAGTAGGACACATAAAAACGTCAGATGATATACTTTACAATATGTTAGTGTATGTATTAATATATTACAATTATAAAATATGAAAAATAATATGTACACATAGATTATTTTAAATGAGGAAAGTGCAGCTCCAAAAATATAACTGAATTGAAAATTAATAATGACATAAATACTAAATCTCATTTTTTAAATCTAAGTTTTTTAACCCACATGCAAAATATATTTTGTACTGTATGTATGAAAAGTAACTATTTTCAATATAAAGTGAATATATAGAATTTTTTTTATCTAATTGCTGACCATTAAATTTCTTCGACATAAGATGTGGTTTTATAATATTTTTGAAATTTTTTATAAAATAAGTTTCTCAACAATTAGATTGTATTAAAATTTGGAGATAAATTCTTGAAAAATACAAGCTCAAGAAGAATAAGTTGATCAATGATGGCGAAAATATGTTTAATGCTATCATCAACATAAAAGGAACATTTGCTGCCTCAAGCAATGCTTGTTATTGTTCAGTTTTATTGGGTAATGAGCTAAATGTCACAGAAACCATAAATCGTTATTTTTTACTATGTTGAAAAAATATAGTAGTAGATGACATTGCTTACATGTTCTTTTTAATAGGAATCTTTATTATTTTTTATTTAATTGTAGGAAGTTGGGACTATAACAAATTGTAGGAAAAAAAGTCAGCATTGTATCATAATTAAATACACAGATTCTAGAATTACATGGCTCAGGTAGAAATCTAGGCTCCAAAATGACAAAGAGTAGCATCTAGTAAATGTGTTTTCCATTATTTTACAAGCTTGATGTTTTTCATCTGTACAGCTGGAATGATAAGAACACATACTTCTAGGATCAAGGGTTTATTTGAATAAAGCAATTCACATAAAGTTCTTAAAAATTTTGATATTATGTTCTCAAGAAAATGTTAGCCAGTGTAAAACTTTTTTGTCATGACAGAAAGAGATCTAGATTAGTTTTCAGTATTGCAAAATATAAAAATGAATTCCTTTTTGTTTCACCACCAAAAACTATTTAATAAAACTGAAGTATTTTCAATTGCTTAATTTTATATTATAGAACCTACTTTTTCTTTTTATTAATTACTGATAAATAAAAATAATATATACACATGTTTTATTTTTAGGTTGAATTTCAGATTCATAATCATTTCATGGCAATGGTGAAAGGAATTGGAGGAGGCATTTTAGAATTCTGCCTTGTAATTTCCTGATACAGTAAATTATACTACATTACTATAAGTTTACTCTCCACTTATACTGATAAGTGATTATAAGAACTTTAAAAAGCAATGACCATTATTCATTGACTTTGTAGATGAAACTTATGAAACCTTTATGCCGACCTATATTTTTCGTATTATATTTATCAATGTTAAATAGGTGTCACAATACAGTGAATATCAAAGTGAAACTTTTGAATAAAAATAAAACAAAAAATTGCCAGTAAAATTTTAACAGATTATGCTTATTAATACAAATACGTAGTTACCATTTAACAATTTTAAAGAATTTCTCATTTTATTTTTATTCAATATATAACGAAACAATGTATATTCAATTATAACAAGTAACAATGTTTTAAAGTATATGTCTTTATAGTTTAAAGAGTTGCCAAGAAGTTACTAAGCATATCATCATTACAACACTCAAGATAAAATTATAGATTATTCTTAACAACTTGTATGTCATGCTTGCCACTCACAGTTATTGAATCAAACATCATAAATATGCTTTATCTTTTATTATATTTTATATAAAAATACACTGGGTCTTTTTATTAGAGTCTTCTCTCATTAGTAAAGTATTTAGGAGATCTATCAATGATGTTTCAAATAGCAACCAAACATTCTTATTTTTTCTTTTTTGCTTTGTTGTTTCCCATTACATCAATATTTCAAAGTATAATTATATTTTCTTTTGATAGACATTTGGTTTGTTCTAGTTTGAGGCTTTTAAGAATAATACTCTCAGAAAAATGTTTTACATGTATGTGTTTTGCACATATATATGGATTTCTTTTACGTGTAGAGCATGGACTGGAATATTTTGGTCTTAGGCTATACCCGTGTTCTGCTTTGATAGATTCTGCTAATCTGTTTTGCTAAAAGGTTCCAGCAATTCACACTGCCGCTGACGGAGTGTAGATCTCGTTTTTCCACGTGTTCTCCACATCTTGGTATTTTCAGCTTTTAAACTTATCACGATCATCATCATTGCCATCATTATTGTTACTAGTGACTTAAAGCCAAGTGAATCAAAGGTTACCAGGAAAAAGTCTCTCACTTGCCGAGTCTGACTTATCGATGTGACATGCAAGGAAAAGAAGTCCAAGGGAACCAGAAAACGCTGTCCACAAGAGAAATGAGGGAACTTCCCTTCTAAGCTTTGGCTTCTCAGCAGTGATTTTTAGGAGAGTCTAAGGGAAGCAGGGGTCAGTTCTGGGTGGCTCCCACTCTTCGAGGTGGGTTTAGAAGCAGAGATTAACTAGAGATGGAGTGATGTCATGAGACCAGGACAGTTAATGACTAGGTATCACCAGTAACAACAGATGAGACTGCAAAGTGGTAGTAGGGTGTCTTTGGTAAGTAAGAAAGAGTCATTAAAAAAAGAAGTCATTAGGGTATTTCACAGTTGCTGCATGACCTTGGGGAAAACAACGATTCCAGTTAATTTTGCAGCTGGCTTTATTGGTGTCTGTTCTCCAGTGTGATGAATGGGGGAGGGCTGTTTTTTTTTTTTTTTTCCTCTTTTTTAGTCCAAATTGATTTTTACTTTTAATCCCAGACAGATTTTTATTATTTTGTTATACATTCTGAATACAAGTCTTTGTTGTTTTATGCAGTGAGACTGTCATCTCCCATTCTCATGTTTTCCATTTTCTTCTCAATAATGTCTTCTGATGAACAGAGGTCTTTAATGTTAATGAAGTGAAATTCATTAATTTTTACTTTGGGTTAGTGTTTGGCGCATCCTTTTAAAGAAATGCTTGCCTGTGCAAAGTTCATAAAGCTATTTTTCTATATAATCTTCTAGAAGGTTTGTTAGTTTAACTTGCACATCATTTACAATTCATTTGGAATTGATTTCTGTGTACAGTGTAAGATAGGAATGTAGATAATGAGATCTAGATTTTTTCCTCTGCATATAAATAGCCATATTTGCCAATAACTTTAATCAGAAAGATTATTATTCTTTGCTGTAATACAATGGCTCTTTCTTCACAAATCAGGTGGGTCTGTTTCTTTACTACTTCCTTTTCTCTAGGTCTATTTAGCTATCATTCTACCAACATCACACCATTCTAATTACTGTAGCAATATAACTCTCAGGGTTGGCTAATGTAAGTCCTCTAATTTTGTTCTCATCTTAAATTGTATCTTCGATTTTCTTTGTTTGCTAGTTTGCAACACACACACACACACACACACACACACACACACACGTACATGCGTACACATTCACCACAAAAGATCTGATGGTGTGATGACAGGGGTTGCATTGAATCTATATGAAACTATATATATTTAAAGGGTATTTGCTAACTTAAAAATATCCAATCTTCTAAAGTTTGAACATGGTATATAGCTCTTTTTATTTGGGTTTATTTATTTTTTATTTATTATTTTTTTATTTTTTTTTTAGGTGAGGCAACCCTTGGTTGACCTCACAGATTGCAAGGACCCTGTCAGCTTACAATCCCTTATTCTTTACTTTTTACACCTACAGCGCCTGGTCTTCCTAGGTGGTCTCCTTTCCAAGTGCTGTGTTTTCTGCCTGTTCATCCTTTCCTCCCTCCCTCGCCCCTGGCAACCACCGATCTTTTTATTGTCTCGATCATTTTGACTTTCCCACAATATCATATCGGTAGAATCATAAACAACATAGCCTTTTCAGATTGGCTCTTTGAATTACTAAAATGCATTTAAGTTTCCTCCACGTATGTTCATGGCTAGACAGCTTATTTCTTTTTGGCATTGAATAATATTCCATTGTCTGAGTGTACCACAGTTCATCCATTCACCTACTGAAGGACCTATCAGTCACTTCCAAGTTTTGGCATTTACAAATCTGCCAAAAATACCATGTGCAGGTTTTTCTGCGAAGTTAAGTTTTTAAATCCTTTGGTTAAATACCAAGATGCGTGAGTACTAGAACGTATTGTAAACATATTTCATTTTGTAAGAACTTTCAAATTGTCTTCCAAAGTGGCTGTACCATTTTGCATCCCTACCAGCAGTGAATGACAGTTCCTGCTGCTCCACATCCTTGCCACCCTTTGGTGTTATCATTCTGGAAGGTGGCGAGGAGTTTCCTCTTGTTGTTTTAATTTGCATTTTCTTGATGACATATGGTTGGGGAGTCTTCTCATATGCTTATTTTCCATCTGTATGTCTTTTCTGGTGGGTTGCCTGTTCAATCTCGTGCCCACATTTTAATTGGATTTATTGTTGAATATTAAATGTTCTTTGTATATTTTGGGTAACAGTTCTTAATTAGATATGTCTCTGTAAATATTTTCTCCCAGTCTATGACTTATCTTCTCCTTCTCTTGTCAGTGTTTTTTGCAGAGAAGTTTTTCATTTTAGTGAGCTCAGCTTATTAACTCTTTCTTTCATGTGTCGTATTTAAAACATTGTTAAAAGCAAAATCATCCAGGTTTTCTTTTATCTCTATAAGATTTATGGTTATGCATTTTACATTTAGGTCTGTGCTTGATTTTGAGTTAATTTTCTATGAAGGGTATAGATCTGTGTCTAGAATTTTCTTTATTATTTTTTGGTGTGTATGTCCATGTTCTTCAGCACCATGTATTGAAAAGACTGCCTTTGCTATCCGCGTTGCCTTTACTCCCTTGTCAGGGGTCAATAAACATTTATGCTGGTTTATTTAAGGGCTCTCTATTCTGTTCCATTGACTCTATTCTTTCACTAATGCCACACTGTCTTGATTATTGTTTTATAGGAAGTCTCGAAGTCAGATAGTGTCAGTCCTTCAACTTTAATTTTTTTCCTTCAATATCGTGTTGACTATTCTGTATTTTTTTCTTCATATAAATTGTAGAATTGATTTGTCAGTACACACAAAATAACTTGCTTTATTTTTTATTAGTATTGTGTTGAATCTATAGGTCAGGTTAGGAAGAGCTGACATCTTGACAATGTGGCGTCTTCCTATCCATGAACATGGAATTATTCTTTATTTAGTTCTCCTACACTTTCATTTGACAATTTTATAGTTTTCCTCATATATATCTATACATATTTTGTTAAATTTATACCTAAGTATTTTACATTGGAGGGTACTAATGTAATTGCATGACAAGGCTGGCTGACAGTTTTGTAACAACTCTTTTCTTTGTTCGAACTTGTCATTCTCAGACCCTTAACTTGTCATTCTTCTCAGACTCTTAACCTAGAATCATCAGTTTACATTACTTTTTTCTTTTGGTAATTTTATTTTAAGAGATATGTTCCCTGCCTTTGAAACTGCCTGAGTGCAGGCCATCTAGTTCTATTCCAACATTTAATCTCAGAATGCAGGATTTGGTATAATTTTTTTTTTTCCAGTCAAAATACCCTGGATTTTTCATGAAGATTAGTCAGATCCCAGCCTTTAAATCTTTTCAAACTAGAGATTTCAGAGAGTAGCTATCCTTAGAGAGTCATATAAGAATTTACTCGCCATAGTTTCATTTGTATTTGCCTAAGCACTTTAAATTTGCCTAAAGGATTCATACAGGTCAGTTTCCTGTAATTAAAATGAAGAAAGAAAAGCATGCAAGGAATTCAGACTATTTTCCTCTCCTATTATTTTTGGGACTTGTAATCCTGGATGTATGCTGCTCACTGGGCTTTCCAAAGTCATGTATTACCATGTTGAATGTCTGAGTCTTAAATAAGAATAGACAGGAAGAGAATAAGCATTTCACTTATTTTTCACACTGATTGATCTTTCTTTCCTGCCCTAAACCTCAGTGCATTGAATTCCAAACCAGAGTTTATTGGATCTCTGTCCTGTGGCTGTTGCTTTCTCTGGAACTAATTGATGAATATTTCTCACCAATAAATTTAGCTGCAATTCCCAAAATGATGATATGCATTCATCGTGCAATCATCATTTCTTAGTCAATTTTACCTTAACTGGGAATAGGTGAAAAGGCTCAATTCTTTTTCTTTTTAATTTTAATATGAAATTACATTATAGTTGAACCTAAACATTTTTTCATATACCTTTATCATTTTTTCATTAGAGCAGTAACTATTTATTGAATATCTATTATTTTAGGATTTATTCTAGATGCCAAAAATGCAAAATCATATATGTTACTTCTGATAACTCATAACTTTGTGAAAATAAATGTGTATTCGAATGGAGAATAAGTATACAATTGTATGAAAAAAATATTCTAAGCCTTCGTGCATTTATATATACCAGATTTTTATAATCTTTCATTAAAATACATAGGAATAGCCACTAAGATTTAGGAACCGTTCTGTAAATCAGGAATAATTTGCAATTAATAAGAAGTCTTGCAAAGAAAACTATTCACTTATTCTTTATGTTCTAATGGCTGAACATCTAATAACAATATTATCATTAATTTTGGCAGAAAAAAATGAGTTAACATTAGTGCTTTAGAACCACTGACCTGGTTAATTCTACATAACCAAGTCAGCTAATTCATTAATTCACTATTATGTAAATAGAATGTCAATTATTAGAAGTATTTTTAGGCCTCTGTTCAAGAGTTATTTAATAATAAAGTCACAGAAAATTATAAAAATAGTTATTCTAATCAATCAGTTATGTTAATAAGATTCAAATGTATTTAACCTATGAAAGCTAAAAGTGAAGTTCATTCTGTGTGTTGTATGTATGACTCCTAAAATGTTAGCCTATGGGTTTTAAATCGATTATGAACATGATATATCTTTTTTATGTTGGAAAAAAAATAAATATATCGCTTAAAAGTTTTTAATACTTGTTTTATAAATGTACTTTGAAACTTCTTTTCTCATTCTTTTAAAAGTGAAGTGCCAATAACAGGTAAGTTAACATTTACGGTCCACGTAGGCTCTTTTGCCTCTGCCGTAGAAAGCCAGTGGTGCTAGCAGGGTGACCCACACGTCCCGCTGCTGCTCTTGAGCCAATGGCAATTATTTTCATTCTAGGTTAATAGGGCACCAGCATCGCAGCATATATTTTGACAGCTGAAACTGCCATTTAAAGGTCACTCTCTCTTTTTCGAGAGGAAAACAGAGAAGCACTTCCATCTTATAAGACATTTTTTTTTAACTTCCCAAAATACGTGAGAATCTTATAAAATCATAAAACCCTTCCATATAAGGTATTATGATTTATTTGCTTGATTTTATTATGAATCTATAAGTAATCAGTGTTCATTGTGGATATATTTGAAAACTACCACAATAATTTATTTATAGTCCTGACAAGACAGGTTGTACTCAGGATAATGTAGAGAAAAAGAGAAGAGCATGATCCAGAACCTCGCTTCGAGCCCCTTTCAGTAGGTGTTAGGCTTCCTCCTCGCCCTCTTCACCGTGTCGACCCTTCGCCGAGCTTTCTCAGACCTCAGAGGTTGACGTTTCCTGCAGCTTTGAGTGCACGCAGTTCCTTCTCTCCTTGGTGGCGTCTCTTAAGTCTGAGTTTAGAAATGGCTGCCAGAATTTCCTGTTTATTAACTATCTTTTATGGAATCACACTTATTTTTCTATAAATATACAAAGGTAGTAGCATATAACTATCCTTCTTTGTATTATTAATAAGAATTCATAAAATCGATCTTCCCTGTTAGCTTTTCAACTTTTGATTTTTTAGATTTTCCTCTAATAGAGTAGATGTTCTTTGTGTATACCTTTATTAATAACATTGTCTTAGCATAAATATAGTAGATTTTCCAACTATATTTCTTGAAAAATAGTTATATTTATGCAATGACCAATTAGTTGTTTTCTAACCAAGGCTTAATTAATTATTTCTAATACATTGAGTAATTTAGAGCACCTAGAATTTTCCAAACCCAAAGCCTAGATCTTTTGCTGGAAACTTAAAGCAGTAAAAGACATTCATGACAAAGAGATGAGTCTAGAAATATCAGGTGGTTGTGATGTGTTTGAAGGATTTCTTAATGCTTGTTCAACACTGTGAGTTTTTTTCTTTGAGGACTATCTGAGCTGCAAGGCATCAGTGTTAGTGATCATATTTGGAACATCATATGTATCTTCATTGTTCAATGATGTCTCAATAACGGGTGTTTCCAGATCACTTGTTTTATGTCTTAGTCTCTACTGTGATTAATTTCAGCATGTTCAATCTACAGCATAGCATTTCTTCAACTTATACAGTTAGAGGAAAATTAAAATGGGATTTTACGGTTTCATTTTTGCGTTTAAAACAGGTTTGAATACTCAGTAAGAAGCATATTTAGTATTTTATTTCTCGTATCTCATATCCTCCAGGTTTTCGGCATTACATCCAAATTGTGACACCACTATGTAACCCAATTGGCAATTTGTCTGTTGCAAAGTTCATGAACTGAGTATTAGCAAAACATTTTTTTCTAGTATACATTCAAGAAGTCTCTAAGAAGTATTCCAAAAGTCTGCTTAGTAATAACATTTTATTGTCATTTTTAATGCCAGTTCATGCACATTTTTTACTACAGTGCTAAATTATATATTCCAGTTCATTCAGAGGTTTAAACATTATATATTCCAGATTGTGATTCACACTGTGCTGCAAATAGCGTTACGCCTAGTGCAGCTGTCATAATGGAAGTATTATAAAGTGTTATACAGATATAAATATAAACTTAAACTCTGCAAAATTCACAGAAATTAAGGATGAGCAAGGAGAAAGTTAATATTAAAAGTTTTGCTACAAGACAATCTTTCTACATTTATACTAGATATACTAACATATATGTATAGAAATTTACATACATTCATCAGCCCGTTGCATGTTTCATTCATTCATGTATTGAATGGCAACTAGCGGTGGATAAAAAATACCTTCTCACATGCTGCTTATATGCTACTGGAAGGAGATAGACCTTAAATCAATAAACATGTAAACATACAACATGTCAAATACTGATAAATACTAAGAAAGGTAGTAAAACTGAGCAAGGATGACAGGGATATGGGATGGGAAGATTGTCTTATTTTGTATGATAGTAAGGAAGGGCTCTCATATAAGGACTTTTTGAGCAGAGGCTTGATGAATTAAAGATATAAGCTAAGCAGATAGCTGTAGAGTATTCCATCTCAGCAAACGTATCAAAAGAATGTGTGCGTATGTCGATCTGTATATATGAAAATAAATAGGCATATGTAACAACCTATATCAGGTTAAGCTAATTGTTGTCTCTAACTAAATCTGCCTCTCGCATGTCTGCAACACTCATCTATTAGCAGAAGGATCATTCTAGCTTCCTGCCCTTGCTTTTATGTAAATTCCTTCCCCAACAGAGAGAAACCTGGCTCTTACCTAATTCACTATCCTTTTGCTTCATTTTTCAATTCCAGTACACATGTATGGAAGTACCAGGATTATTAACCCATATAGCATCCTCATGGGAAGAACTTTATTTAGCTAGCATGCAGAAGTTCCTTGGAAGTTCCCTTTGCCTTTATTCTTACATGTGCTCCTCATTTCCAAATTTTCCTAGTTCAGCACTTCCCTCTGCCAGCCTTCACTGAGGTTGGTTCATATGTTTCTAAATGACAAATGATGTTTAGTGTATTTTTATACGGTTTTTGCCATCTGCATATCTTTTTTTGACGTGGTGTGCCATCAGATCTTTTGAACATTTTATCATTTGGTCGTTTATATTGTTTTAAATGTTCTTCGTATATTTCGGATACAATCCTTTTTGAGATCAGTGTTATGCAAATATTTTCTCTGCTCCTTTGATTCTCTTAACTGTGTCTTTGATCAAATCCAATTTACTATTTTTTTTTTTAATAGACCATGTTTTTGGTGTTATTTCTAAAACTCATGTCTGATTCCAAGGCCACAACTTTTTTTTCCTGTTTTCTCATAGAAAATTTATCATTTTAATTTTACAATTAGGCCTCCGATTCATTTTGAGTTAATTTTTGTATAAGGTACAGATGTTGTTTGGATTATTCGTTTGTTTTTGGAAGTGGAAGTTCAATAGTTTTAGAACTGGTTTCCATTTAAAAAATCTTTGTTAAATCACCTTTGCATCTATGTCAAAAAAGTGAACTCTATTTGTGTGAGTCTAATTTTGCCAATCTGTTTTCTGTCCTTATGCTAATATCACATTGTCAGGTTTATTTTAGTAAGTTGTATTGCACAGCTCTGTTCTTTTTCATCAAAATTGTTTTAGGTACCCTAGTTCCTTTGTAGTTCAATATAAACCTTAAAATCAAGTTATTAACATCTGTGCTTGTTTGAATTTTGAAGTTACATTGAAATTATATATTTGTAATGTGAAAAATAAACATCTTAACATTAATTCTCTCAAACCAGTAATCAATATATCTTTCTGGTTAGTTATTTGCATTCCTTAATTTTTCAGTGTTTTGTGTTTTTTAGCATGCAGTTAGTTCCTTTACATGTTTCATTAGGTTTTTACTAATGTACTTCAATTTTTCTGTCACTGTTTTGCTGTAAATAGTATTTTCAGATGCCAAATTCCAATTACTTATTGATGTATAAAGTAATACAAATGAGTTTTGTATGGTGACCTTTTTAAATGTAATTATTAGTTATTTTTTTGGGGGGGGGGTTTAATTTCTACACATACAATCATGTTGTTTGTGAATAGAGACAGTTTGTTTTCTTTGTTGTCTGAATTATTTTTAGTTTACTTGCCTTATTGCACTGGCTAAGTCCCCAAGTACAATGATGAGTAGAAGCAGTCAGGGAGGATCTTTGCCCTGCTACATGTATTAGAGGGATCACTTTCAGTCTCTCATCATTAAGTATAATATAAGCGGTATGTTTTCCATCGGTAGCATTTCTTAAAAAGGTCTCCTTATATTCCTAATATGCTGAGAAATTTTTATCATAAATTATCATTGAATCTAGTTAAATGTTTTTCTGCCTTTGTCAGTATTAAATGGTTATCAAAATCTAATATGGTTTTATGGTAAACTATATTGATAAATTTTTGAATGTGAGCCAACCTTATGATCTTGGGATGGACTTTATGTTATCATGATGTGTTTTCATTTTTCCAACAGTAGTTTCATTTTGCTCATATTTTGCTGAGAATTTTGTGTCTTTGTTCAGGAGAGGTATAAATCTGTAGTTTTCTTTTACATACATACATACATATATATATATCTTTGTTAGTTTTTGATATTATGCTAACACTGAATTCAGAAAATGAGTCAGAAAATATTTCCCTTTATTTTCTGACATAGATTATATGTAATTGGCATAATTTTCTACTCACATATTTATTTGGTAGAATACACAAGTGAAATCATCTAGACGTGTTTCTTTTCAAAACTCGAACTAACAAGGGCTTGGCTGTTAAAACCCTGCCACACCAAGGATGGCAAGAACTCCAACATTGAGAAAGGAAGGCTTCGTATCTGTCTAGTGGATTCCATAAGTGATCAGTGACTTCGCTATGGGTTCCCGCCTCCCTTTTCACAATTGAGTTATTATTGCAGTTGCCCTATACTTCAGGGGGAAGGTGGTAGTTAGGGGTGAATATCGTCTCCTGTTGATGGACATCAGAAAGAGATCGACATGATTAAAGTGGAGTCAAATTTGGTAGAGAGCAATAGGGTACCAGATTATAATGCTGTATGTGATGCCAGTTGCATAAGGCCTCACTCTCAGCTGATATAGGATGCACACATGCGTGGCACAGCCATTCTGAAAAAGCTGGGGAGGAATCAATAAATAAGCATTGAAAACTCCATAGGTCTGTTAAAAATGTTCAGATGTTTACAGTCAGTATCAATCTTGCTATGCCAGTTATGGCTACTTTAAGCTGAATATAAGTAGTTTCCACTTTTATAGCTGTTTTAATGCAGTAGATACTTTTAAGTTCTGTGTCTGTGTACAATGAAGTGTAGAGTTTGAAGACCAGGGCTCAAGTCCCAATTTTGTTATTAATGCACAAACAAACTTGGGCAAGCTAATCTAAATTAAATTACTTTATCAAAAACAATTAGATAATGCTGCCTAACTCTTTAGATTTTATTTTAAGGAGTAGTCCACCTAAAATCTTTTTGAGATCTTTGCTATAAAAAACATTAGTTGCTGGAGACACCCTTTGGAAAAGGATGAAGCATTGCGTATTCTTAGTCCCACTTGGCAAGTCACAGTGGACACTTGCCAGAAAACAGGCTTTGCCAATCCCTGCCCAAAATAAGCATGTTTAAATTTATTAACAACATTTCTTTTTAAAGTGAGAATATGAACCCTTAAGGTAAATTTGTTGCAGCCATGAATGAGTCAGTGCTTTCTTTTCATGGAACTCATTAAGACCTCTACTGATTGCTGATCCATAAACACCATCCAGACAACCTGTTGACAAAGATGAGTTTATTGCTTGCTACAAAGGGACACCATCACTCTGACAGAATCTTAGTACCCCAGAGGAGGGGGCTGAGAAGAACTAAACAGTAAACACACACACACACACACACACACACACACACACACACAGAGTATGATAAACAAATATCTTTCCATTGCCTTCATGCTGCATATAAATATCCTTTGTATTATAAAATTGTTGAAAAGTCAGTGACCTACGTCTTGACTTTCTATTATGCTACCTTTTACAACTCTTCATTCTAGGGAGTATATGCATGATGGGGGAAAAAATTGATTCAGTTGTGCAACAATAACACATTACATTCTTTTCAATCCATTGTAATTTTGAAGACTTTTAAAATTAAAAAAAAATAAAGCATTGATGTAAAACTTGAAGGTTATATTTTGTAGCAAATTTATTATAGAACTCAAAATAATTTTGGTACTTTACATATCCATTTCCTCAAGACCAGGCTATTCTTGAAGAATGTCTAAGTGCAATATCCTTATTACTGACTAAAGAACATAATAGTGATTTTAAATATTGCAGCATCGTAATGTTGGTCACACGTTTCGCTTTACATTTCTGGAGGCAGAGGGTTTAGCCGCTTTGGATGGGACACTCTAGGCTCCGGTGGCTCATCCCCCCTACACGGAGTTTCCCAGGGATGAGGCTCTGAGCCACCACATCAGTCATCTCCCAGGGCATTTTCTCCACTCTCACATGTCCAATTTACTTTATGAGTTCATTGCGAAAGGCCTTTTATCTCACCTGTTTCAGAAAATGCTTCTAGAACACCTATCAGAATTTTTAATGCATTTGTTACTTTCCATTAAGTCATTCTATATCCACATGAATGATGGTGAAGTGGCTAACGGCTTCTCTTACTGTCGAAAATGGAAATGCTAAGGTGAAGGGAAGCTCTACTTAGGCCAAAATGTATTGGCACTTGTTGTCACTCTCCAGCATGTTTCTTTCCAGTAGGTTGGCAGGGTGTTACTGGAGAATTCTCTTCATATAGTTCCACAGAAACTGAGCTTTATCATTAGCTCGGGTATACTGAATTTGCAGAACAAAAATCAATATCTGGGCTTAAAATGTCTCAGTGATTGTGACTGCTACAAGGCTTGGATTTTGTGCACTTATATCAAGATGTGGGTGTTTACTTTGCTCTCTATAAAAGAATTATATTCTCAAGGAAAATTGCAGTAAAAAATTTTACTTTTTTATTGTAGGTAAATTAATATTCTAGGATTGGAAAAATATCACATTCCATTATTTAAAGAATAATTATCTAAACCACCTGTGACACTCAAGCAGAAGTTTCGTTCCATCTTTTGAAAAAATCCTGTATGCTTTAAAATCTACAATGGATTTTATAAACAAAAATCACAGCATGGAAGTACCATGATTACTTTATTAAAGCTAATAATTCATTGATTATTGGATAGTATATGGTAATATTTATTAAATAGAAACAAAATGATAAATGCCACTAAATATGATTTGAAATTCTAAATTTTTTTCTATTAAAATTATTTATTTTTTTACACTGGAGAGTCAAGGCACACAAGTTCCAAATTGATTGTAAACATCTGAGATTTAAGAAATTCTATGGTACTGCAAAATATAATGTATAAATTAATGATTGTAACATTTAGCTATGGTTTATCAAATACAGAATAGAATAAATTCAAATTGAGTCTAAAATATGATAGAAATAAGATTATTTTAAGATTCCTTAATGTCATATAATGCATTGAGATATGATAATGAGATTCCTTAAATGAAAAATAATTGAATCTCAAAGGTTGCATAACTTGTTTTAGGATACAGAATCATCAGTGAAGGATGCAGTTTGAAATAGCTATTGATCAGATCACCAGATACAGAGCATAATGAAGCATTTCACAGGCATTCAGGAAGAAAAACCACAGAAATGAGAGAAAAAAAATGATCTAAACACACAACTGAGGAAATAGGCAGCCCACCAAACTTAATGCCAGATTTAGAGAACTGATCCTTTGAGGCAAAGAATTTGAAGGTAAAATCCTTTTTGAAGATAAATTGCCTTTGATTAGAAAGGCAAAGGATACAAAGGCTATCAGGGACCTGGATTTATTTTATCTATGAACTCCTCCCCACTCCCTTCTAAACTGTGCAAGTACACAACACACAGTATAAAATACCAGCACAGAAGGAATGCTTCAACATAAAGAAGTAAGGAATTGGGAAGTTCCTGTAAGCCAAATTTATGTTTGCTTATTATGCATTATAAAATAGAAATATGCTTTGTGTATTGTGTTTTTAAAAGAATGATATTTTAACCATTTTACGACAATATCTTCTATTAGATTATCTTCAATTCCTGAAGAATTAATTTATTATATTTTTTAGTGGTCAAAATAAATGACCCAGCTCCCATTCCACAAACTATGACATATCTGCACCTCTACTGTCAAGGTTCTCAAAATTTGCTGCCGGAGGGGAAGACAATACAACAAATTATTATAGAAAAGAATTCTCAGAGTCATGATTTTTCTAAATACTAGGAAGAGAGGCTCTTATCACGGGGAAAAAAAATGGAGTCAACACTTTTTGTTGGCATATGGAAAAGGGGCTATATTTCAAGTTTGGCTAAGGAAGAGAGATCATCTTTCTAACGTTAAGTTAAAATAGAGGGACCTAAAGAACCCTTTGAGGCTGTTAGGTGGCTCTATTTTATTTGCTGTTAGGGATTTGAAAGCAATTCTAGTTATACAATTTTTTTTCCCATTGATGCCTTTCCTATTTATTTCTATGATTTATATAGGAGAATCTGTGCCTGTAGGTGTAAATTCAAATTCTGACTATTTACTCAGGACAACTTAAATAAGTGCTCAACAAATTGCTTGAAATTAATTAATATTGTAAATGAATATCCACCTGTATGCCATATTTATATAAAAAATTAGAAACTTTTAAGATCTGTATTTTCCTATCTAATGTGCACTTCAGATACCAAAAAAAAAAAAAATCCATTTTATGTAAGTGCAATTAATTTTTAAAATTCTATTGAAATATGATACAAACCTAGTAATAAATTAAATGAGACTTGGTCTTCAAAGCATATCAAACTTATCTGGGTCAGCAAATTTTGTTAGGCTTCTCCAGAGAAATAGAATCAGTAGGAGATCATTTTGGAAGACCAGAAAGCCAATGTTATGGGTCAGTCTGAACCCCAAAGCTTGAGAACCAACGGGCTCTCAGTCTGAGGCCAAAGGCCTAAGAGGAGGGGTGGGTGGTGCTGCTGGTGTAAGTCCCAGAGTCCAGAGGTCCAAGAACCAGGAGCTCTGTCGTCCAAGGGAAGGAGAAGATGGACATTCCAGCTCAAGATTCATATTAGAGTATTCACTCTCGTGGGTTCATTTAACTATAGATAGAGGAATTAAATTCTTCCAACGACAGTATCTTTGTTTAATTTCCTTATGAAGCATATAGGGAAACCAGGTAAAATGAACTGTCCAAAACAAATTCTCGGCCAGTGCCTAGTGCCAGGTTTTCTACCTGTCCCAAATCTTGCTTTGTCAAATCACTCTGTTTCTTGCTTTGGATTCCAGGGTCAAGGAAATCAAATCCTATGAGAGTGGTGAGATCATCAGATCTCCCCACCTGCACATGTTTAAACGGCAAAAGAGGAACAGGGGTAAAAGTCTTTCTCCCCTTATTTTTTTTTTAAATGAAGAACATTTATTGCCACCCTAATCCAGCACTTTTCCATGACCCCATATCTCATTAGCTAGAACATGCTTAACTAGATATTCTTAGATGCAAGGAAGGCTTGGGAACTTATGGGTTAGACACATAGGATGAAAATGGCATGATTGGCTTTAAAAAATTGTGGTCAGGCCTGAGGCTGTGCACTGAGCTAAGTCAGAGTTCTGATAGCCAAGAGGAAAGTAGAAAAGACTTGTAGAAGCAGCAAAGAACATCTATATACTTATTTTTCTTAAAATCTCAGGGCTAAGTACTAGATACATTTATACAACCTTTGTTTGCCAAGTGAATGAAGAATCCTTTTTTGAAGTATCTGGACCTTTCTCTGTAAATCATATGTTCAAATTACATCTGAAAATGTTTTAAATATTACCTAAGTAATGTTTATTGCTAGTATTATGTTGCTAAATATAATTCACATAAATATAATTTTCATAAGCTATGGAGACTATGGCTAGGGGAAAATTTATTGAGTCAAAGTAATTTTTTACTCGTGAGGATAGCTAATGATTTCTGGGATGGGTATTTTCGCCTTCACCTTTTGCAGAATCATGTATACATTACATAACAAATTTGATGAACAAATCCTTTAGTAATATCTAATTAAATTGCAAACACATACATGGCTAATGTTGATAGGGCAGTTTAATTCAGTGCTAATTAGATTTATCTGTTTACTGTAAGGCTCACAAACAGATACCTTTCTGCCAGTAGGAAAAAAAATAAGAATCATGCTAAAATAACAGCATTTATAATATTGAATTTAAAAAAATCTGAAAATAATTGTATGCTTTAAAAAAATTAGTCTTTAAGTGCTTCAGGTGCTCATGATATGTATAAAAAGATAATTATTAGCATCATAAATTTATAAGATGTAATTCTAAGTAAGCATTTAATTACATCAATTCAAGGACAATTTTAGGTTCCATATCGTCTGTGTATTATAGAGGTAATAAATAGATTGCCTCCACAGACGAGGTGACATTTGAGCCAATGGGGGGACGGATGCTGAGTAGTGTGACATTTCTGCCTTCTGTTAAAATCAAAGTGACAACTATGTCCTTTCATCTGGATTTACAGGCTCTAGGTAGGTGAAGATCCTTAACATCTATGCATTATTTACACTGAAAAGAAAAAAAGTGCCCATAAATAGACGATGAGAACACTCTGCCTGTTGGTAAATGTTGCTGCACCCAGATTTGCTTTAAATGTCTTTATAATAAATTTACATTTGATTATTTCAAATTAATTTGTAATCAGAAAAAATGCACAGTCATTCCAAGTAACAGAACACCTTTCACAGTCTTATAGCACATTTATAGTTCATCACATGGCCCATACGGTTATTCAGCAGATTCAGAGAAAACTGGATATGAATCCACGCTCCAGAATTTCAGAGCTCTGTAAGCTTGGGGGATTTATTTAACCTCCCATAAACTCCCTTAAAAAAACTGGATAATGAACATAATATAAAACTTATTAAAATTACTTGCAGTGTACAGTATATCTCAGTGGCATTCAGCACATTCACAGCTGAACAGCGATCACCAGTGTGCGTCTCCAGACTTTTTGTGTAACTGAATTTTTACGCCTGTTGAACAACTCCCTATTTTTTCACCCTGCCCCTGCCCCCCAAAAGATCAACAACCAAAAAACCCCACAAAACTCTGGCAACCACTTTTCTTCTCCGTCTCTATGAGTGTGACTATTTTAGGAACCTCATGCAAGTGGAATGACTCAGTATTTGTCCTTCTGTGACTGGAGTATGTTCCTTACTTAGCACAATGCTGTAGTTTTACCCACCCGAAAGGAAATTCTAAATAGGAATGAAATGTGTTTTAGAAAAAATAAAATGCTGTATATCTCCCATAGCTAATTTGTGGACTGAGAGTTGTGTGACTCTAAGTTCGGGATGTGAATAATAGCTTGCATTTGTATAGGTACAAGAGGTGATGAAGCATACACGTGATGAATTTCTCTAAATGAATGTGTTACTTAAGCTATTTTAATGTATCGCTTTACAGCAATTTTAAAATGAATTATGATTTCTGATTTGGTTCCTTGAAAGAGCAGCTAGAAAGAAAGTCTCATATGAAGTCGGTTGTGTGTGTGCCAACCAGCTTCCTATATTAAAACTTCAAAATCAAATGAATGATTTATGGCCTCTGGAAAAATGCCATTTTTAGATTTCAGATGTCACTTACGCTTTTCTGTCCATTCAATTTCCTTCTTTTGTACATAAATACATTATTCATCTTACCTCAACCTCCCATAAATATCATGGTTTTAAATCACCATTCCAAGTAGTTTCAGAACACCATGGGAATACCTTATAAGAAATGAATTGAAGGAAACTACTGAATTTCCTTAAAATTTTTATTGAAGAAACAATCTAGCAATAGATCTATTGGAGTTTTGGTCATCACAGAGGCTTCAATGGGGAAAGACATTGTTGATCAATCTAGGTTTATATGTATTTTACACAAAAGCTAGAAGACTTTTTCCATTTTGTTGCTTTAAAATGTGCTCACATTTTCTATATGAAAGTAACTATTTTTATCAAAGTGAAGTCATCAGGGCTGTAAGGTCTTCTTGGATATGGCTTCTTTGCTTCTCACAACCACTGCCTGTCATAATTATCCATCCAGGCTTCTCCTATATCGGTATCTGCCTTCTTGCAGGCCAGCCTTGTTCCCATCTGAGAGCCTCTGTTCGAGCTACTTCTTTAGCATCCAACACTTTGTCCCAGCTTTTATATGAGCTATTTCTTCCTACCAGTCAGGCTTCAGGTTAAAAGTATTTCTGCAGAGGCTTTCTCTGACAACCAGTCTAACACAGATTCTTCCATTGCATGGTGTATAAACTTTGTAGGGCCGTAAGCTTTGTGTGGCCAAAACTTTATATATCTCTTCAGTAAATAACTTGGACTTGAATCACTGATTGTTTATGTGCATTTTTAACTTTATAAAAAACTTTCAGACTATATTTCCAATTAATTGTACCGCAGTCACACCAACAGTGAATAAGAGGTCAAGTGTTCTGCTTTCTCAGTAACAGTTAAAAAATTTCTTAGTTTTAGCGGGTATGCATTATGTATGTGTGTGTGTATGCATATCTGTTAAGTGCTGCTAAATTCTTTGTACATTTCTTTAAAGTCAGGCTGCTTATCTTATAATTGAACTCCAAGAATTATTTCTATGTGTAAGATACAAGACCTTCGATATTTATTTGGACAGATATTTTCTTGCAATCTGTCACCTGCCTTTCCTTTTTGGTTCCACTGACTTTGGAGAGTAGACAGTTGCTTAACTTGTGACAAAGTCAAGTGTACCAGTCCTTCATTGCTTGTGCTTTTGTGTCCTATCTAAGACATGAGGCTTACATCAGGGTCGCAGAGATTTCTTTGTATGTTCTTCAAAAAGTTTTAGCTTTATTTAGATCTCTGATCTAGTTTGAGTTTTTTCCTCCGTGTGTGTGTGTGTGTGTGTGTGTGTGTGTGTGTGTGTGTGTGTGTTTAGCGCTATTTGTACATATTTGGGGGGCTTTTAAAAATAACTTATTTTCTGCTTAAAATAATTTGAATGGAATCTCCTGTCTTCAATAAGAACACAGCTGAATATATGTGATTTATTAAAAAAAAAAAGTAAAGAGGCAGAAGGGAAAGACAAAGCAGTCAGGTCAGTCTTAACTTGGACGCTTTAAGTTTATCCTGAAAGACAGTGAGCCAGTGAAGAATTTTAAGGCAAGTGACATGGTCATAGTCACACTTGAAAGCACACACTGGCATCACTGAGCAGGTACGATGCATATGACTTGCTGCTATCTCATTTATAGCACTAAATATGTATTTGTTCCACAGTCTCAACCAAGAAATATTAAAAGCATTTAAAAAGCAGTTGAGGAACTGATGGGTATAAATGCATCCACTTATTCTAAGCATTAATCATTGTCATGTTACTATGCTAAATACTCAGTAACTTAATTTAATGTGCTCATGTTATGAATATCCTAGGAGGTAAAACTGAGGGGAATAATATGGACAGCTTTTTACTAAGAAAGTAAAAATTAACCTTTTATATTTGTGATTGGTAAAATTTTACTTTAATGAGTAAATTAGTAAGTATAGATCATGTACTGTATACATTCATGTGAGTAAGTAAATACTCATGAGTGAACCTGTGGCGTATGCACACACATACTATTTGGAACCAGAGCTAGAAAGTGAACAGTTGCTTTTGCTACATGCAGACAGATCACCCCACATTTCTATGGATAGGAATAAACTTATCCCTAGAGATCAGTTGAGGTCTTGGCCAAGAGAGAGGGAGAGGGAGAGTGGTGACCCTTAGTAGGAAGTGAATTGTGTGAGCATGTCTCAACTCCAAAGGGAAAACCGATTTTTTAAAAAATGTACTGAATGTTCCCAATTTACATTTTGATTTTATTCTCCAATTCGGTTTTATCAGGACAAAAATCTCTGATATTTCTTAACTGACTCCAGAGTAATTTATTAGTTGATTAAAGACTTGGAGTTGAAAGTGATATCAATAAGTGCTCACAAATCAGTTACATTTATAATTATAGGAATCACATGCTTCTTCCTATAGTTAAAAATTTTTCTGCCTTATGTTTATTTTCAGTAACACCTGATATACTGTCTTATCCATGCATCTAGTACATATAATAATATAATACAATATAATATAAACACTATATGTTTTATAGCACATGTACTATATTCTAATATGTATTATATTATGTAGAAATACAAAACATACTTAAATATTTATACTCCATATGTTTTACTATACACAGGATGTATACACACACACATGTTCTATATTCAGCTTATATAATTGGATAAATCACATTGTGTTTTCCTTCTGTAAAGATTAAAGTCTTCCAAGAGACCTATTTTGTTGGTTGAATACTTTGATACCTCGCTTGAGAATCATAGCTAATTAGCAACAAATGTTAACTGAGCTGCTTTTAGAGTAAGTGAAGTTCAACTAATGGTTAGTTTTAATTTTACTGACAAGCAAGACAATACCTGTTTAATATCCCTTTTCCTATGTCACCGATTAGGCTTTATTCAATAAAATGCATTTTGATTAAGAAAACGATATTCTCCTGCTGAGGAAGAGAGCGCTTCCATCCTTTGCACAAATATAAATTTACCCTCTCTCTGATTTATCTTCCTCAACCAGCATTAGTCTTCAGAAATCTTTTATGTTTCCACCCGATTGAAAAACACTGCTGGCCAACCCACTCCAAAATAAATGGCATGTTCAGATCTCTTCCCTAGATCAAGAGTTAAGGCTCCTCTCAAGATAACCTTTCTTTAATAATTTTAAAATTGAAGCAGAAGAATCTCTGAGAACTAGTATATATTCTCCAGGTGAAACAATAAAACATTTAGGAAGGGATTTCCTTTCAATCCTTTTATTGCCTTGCATTCTATCTAGTGTCTTGAGAGTTTATGTGGCTTGAAGAGACAAGAGAATTAAAGGAATAGTGATATTTCTTTCTTAGCATTCTGGAGCAACAGTGACTAAAGAGTTTATTTTGTTTTTAAGAACTCTAGTCACTTAGTTGATCCAATAAATAAATAAATAAAGTGTTTGGGGGAAAGCAGGACTTCCTGGACAAATTTGTGAAATTCAACCAAATTAATTCCTTCCTCATAGTTTCACAATATGAATTAATGTGAAATGATGAGACATTTTGCAACAAATTAGTTAGTTTAATTCAGACTTATCCAAATTTTGTGACCGTAGGGATTGATTCCAACATAAAATGTTTTAGTGATTCTAGAGCTAGAATATAGTTTTTCAAGATTTATCACCTTTGAATTTGGGAAGCATGGTCGACTTGTTAAAATCTTATTCTCAACAGTGTTGAGGTGGCAGTGCTTGATATTTTTATTGTTTGTATCTACTTAAATTTCTTATGGCCTTTTACGTTGCTGTCACTTCAGTTTAGTTTTGTGAATTCTTATTAACTACATTTGTTGAATTGTCACTTAATTTTTTTTGCTATATGTTTTCCAAAATAACTTACTGAAACTACCTAGTTAGACCAAGAGAGAGCCCTCTAAAAAACTTGCAGAATAGATGTCATTAGTTTGGAACAAGAACCAGGAGACCGTAGTGGAATCCTTCAAGACGTGTTGGATAACTGCCATTGTAGCTATGTAAAACCTACTGAGTTTTTGTAGATGGCATGATTGTTACTAAAACTGAACTAACTCTCTGTGTCTCTCCTGAAACACATGTGGAAGGAACACTGAAAAGTTATATTAAACTGATAATGTGTGAAATATAAACATTTTCTAGATTAAACATGATTGATGCAGAAGTCATTTCTCTATAAAACATCTAAATTCGTTTTATTTAAACATTTACATATTTTTGCCTATATATATAAAAACTAAAAAGAATAATTGTTCACTTTGTACGTCACATAAAAATTATTGCAACTTTTGATTATGACTGTGCTTATGCTCAAGGCCCAAGACAAAAAGGTAGATTCGAAGTGATGGGAGAGGAGTTGCGTGCTATTTAACTGGATTGTCAGAGGTGGCATCACTGAGGAGTAGATGTTTGAGCAGGCTTGTAGAGAAATGAAGGCACTAGTCATTTAAAATAACATTCCAGGCAGTAGAGCAGAAGGATAAGACAAATATTTGACATGCGTGAGAGACAGCAAGGGGCCCCGTGATGCTGGAGTCGGGTGAGAGAGGGAGAGACCAGGAGGGGATGGCCTGGAGACGTACGGGGATCGGATGCTCCGGAGTGAGTAGCTTTCTCACTTCATCTGCTGTTGTTGCTCTCTTGGCCCTGGGAACCCTCCCTCTCCCTGTACCCCTCAATCCGTGGTAATCCTAGATGTTTGGTCAACCTACAGGGATTTGCAGGCTAATTAACAATTATAAATAGAGGAGGCAGTGACAACCCCTGTGTGTTTGGCCTGATCACTCTACAGGATGGATCTACCATCAACTAAGATGAACTACAGGTGGGATAAATTTGAAGAAACAGTTCTATTTCAGGCATGTTAAATCTGAAGTTTTTGTAGGTGGTCGGGCATGCAAGTTCAGAGTTCACGAGTGCCATGTAGGGAATTGTTAGCCTCCATACAGTGTGCAAGGTGTGAAACTAGATAACTGTGAAGTAAGTGCAGATCTAAAGGGAGAGAGAGACAGACATTGAGTCACAGTGTACGCGCTGAAGACCACTGGTGAACTTACAACACTTTTACTGGAGTTGAAGGGAAAGGTTGTTTATACTGAGTTGATGAAAGAATGGGGAGAAAAATCAGCAACAATAAAGATAAGATATTTTGAAGACTTTTGTTGTAAATGGAAGATAAATATGGCCAGTAACCAGTATGGGAAATGAGAACAAGATTATGTATATATGCATGTATTACATGTACGTATAGAGAGATTAAATATATATAATAAATATAGATATGTATACACATATACACTTTTCATTTGTCAAGAAGTATGTTATTTTAGGTAGAAATATGTTAGATTACCCTTTGGAAAGGGATATAAGGAAGAAGATATAGATACAGATTCTAGAAGATCTGGGTAGATGTGTGATGACTATCTGGGGAGATTCTATTATGATTGCTTCGAGTTTTTCAGTAAAAGGAGAAGCAAGGCCATCATCTGACAGTGAGGACGAGAATGTATTGAATGGTTGAGGAGAGAATAGAAAAGATAATTCGTTTTCTTGAAGAAAGAGCAAGCCTCAGCTGGAGAAACTGTGGCTTCTGAGCAGAGCTCCAGGCACATTGAGGTCATGGTCACAGACTTGAAGTGAGACCAGTCATTGTGATTCAGTCCCTTGCAGCCGTATTATGCAAGCAAAGTAGACAAATGGTTGATTTTGGCAATGCTGTAATTTGACAAGAGAGCACAGCTATGCGAGAGAAAGGAATGATGGTTGAGAGTGTATAAGTGAGGTTATAATGGTTGACCGTGAAATGTAAAGTTGTTAAGAATGGAAGAGAAGACATGAGGGTTAGTTAAAGCTTGAAGAATAAATAGATTATGGGCCCTAGTAGTTTTGAAGGATTGTTGGAATTCTAAAAGTTGTCACTGGGAAAGTAGTTGATGATAATCAGAAAAGATAAAGCAATAAAATGAGATAGGTTTGCAGATAATTATATTGTGTATATCTATGATATGACCCAGAGGCTAGGCAAATGATCAAGGCAGAGATGGTAACAGGATCATAGGTGGAGAAAAATTCATGGGGCTTAGATTGTGGCATAGTAAGATTTCTATATGTATATCTAAATTGTCAAAAAAATTTTAAAAAGTAAGGATATGAGAATGATATGAAGATAGAAACAAAATGATGGTCTTTTGCTGTTAGCGGATGGCAGCAACAATGAGGTGCAACGAGCGATACAGTCTGATGACATGCGATTCAAGCCTGGAGGGTTTTAAAGAGAAGGGAGAAAAAAATATCTGAAGGTGAATGAGAAGCAAAGAGGACGCATCTCTTGGCAATCACAGTGATCTGGAGGCTGTTGGAGGAGGATGAAGCTCCCCTTTAAAAGAGCTCAAAGCATCAATATCATTTGTTAAAAGTCAAGCAGAAACTGTGAGAAAAGTTTTCAGAGACAAGGTTGGGGATGTATAATGTTTGGGTTCTGATGGACAGTGGAAGTGTTTTCAGATTAGTGGAAAAGAGAAAGAAGAGATAAAAGGAGCTATGAAGACAGTATGGAGTACAGAGAATGGAGATGATGAAGGATAAACAAGTGAGCTGAGTTATTGCCCATTGAGAGCTAAGGAGGAAACAGTCTCACAACCACAAGGAGCTGAATCCTGCCAAGACCGTGAATGAGCAGATCTTTCTTTAGAGGGTGCCTCAACTCCACTCCCTGTTACTTGTCATGTGCCCCCTGTAGTCAGTTCCCAACTCAAATGTTGCTTCCTTAGGCAAGAGCACATCTGACGCTTTATCTCCTTTAAAACCCCCCTTTAAAACTGATCACCTTGATTATGATTACTCAAAGCCTACTGGTCCATAACCCAACCTCATTGTATTCACAGGCAATGCCCACATTCACAGATAGGTGACCATACAGGAAATTTATACAAGGGAGCTGTGATCTTACAGGCCATCTTAGAATCCTGCCTACTATGTCTATCCTAAAAGTCCTCATCTTGTTAGTGAAAACTGAGAAAAACGCTATTAGTAACATCAATGTAAGACATGAGCCCACAGGTCATGATGTGTTTTTTCATTTTATTTAATGCATCTGGTGGTACTAACCAATGTTTTAATAAATATAGTTATTTATAAGATTGAGTAAAATTGGTACTTATTAGAAATAAAAGAAACACTTGACATTTGTATAATTTCCATTATAGAATAGCAATAAGCAACATTTGGTATATAATGCATCACTGGTTCAAACTTTTGTTTGAAAGAAGGTTAAAAAGAGGAAATTTCTTTATCGAAATTCAACATGTCCTTACATTTTTCATGTAACCTAAGATTAATGAGCATATGTGATTTTTATAAATGGCCTATTAAAACAGAACAAAAATACATAGAGAGAATGAAAGACAGCCATTACTATGAACAGGCAGATGTTTTCTGTTCATGTCCTACTGCAAGCTTTCATTAGACATTCCTAATTACAGTCTGTACACTGGTATTCTTGCAATTCAATCCATTAACCTTCGTCTGAAGCACTCGTGTCTGCATAAGGTACATTGTTATTGCAGTGCTCTTTCTTTATGAAAGTGTATGCTTGCTTGCAGAATGAAGAGCGTATTGAATGGACTTAAGGTTTGTTTTCTGTTTCAATGCAAAAAAATTTTTTTTTTTTAAATAAAAACTCTTATGTCTCCTTCCAAACAGTGCAGAATGCGGCATTAACTATTTAGCCATTTTCAAGAAGAAACGAAAATATTTTAATTAAAGAATCAGAAATAATGTATTGGTGAAAAAATAGTCTGGCTAAAAATGAAGAGACACACAAAGAGAGAATTGCAGGAATAATTTAGCAGTTTCAAAAGGAATGATGTGCAATTATAATGAACAATTAAATTCAAGGCTATTCTTCACAAAAAGAAAAGGGAAAATGGCATGCCCAAATAACAGATGCTTCCTTTAAAGTGTAGTTTGGGACTTCTTAATTACTGGTTAAGATTCAGATTCTCCGTTTAAGCTTCTAAGTGCAAATCATCAGTACTTCCTCTCATTTCTATAACATAAGCATAATAAAATGGTAGAATATTGCATGTGATAGTTTAAGCCTATTAGATGAGTCTAAATAAAAGCTTGAGTACAAACAATGACCTGATTCATATTTACTCTCAATTACCTCTTTAAATGCTATAAGGAAGAAATGGTGGCAGTGGAACCAAAGCATATTTAGATTATTTTCTTGCTAAAAAAGTATATGTCTGTTATGACAGTATCCATACAGAAAAAATAATTCCAGTGTACATAAATGACAAAATAACTTCTATATGGTGGATTTGGTATAATTTCCAAAAGTGGAAGTAATTTTATTTTTAATAGATTTCTTTATATGTATTTAAGATGAAATGCTTTCAGAAACCTCCAAAATATTAACCAATTCTTCAGGTAATAAAGTATATTTGGAAACTATAAAACAGAATCTTAGAGCTGAAAGGGACCTCAAAAATCAGCTAGGGCCATTCTTTCATTTACATTATGAGATTAATTAGTACCTAAATATATTAAATGATATAACACTTATCAAATAAATAAAATAAACTGAGTTAAGTTTCTATTAGGCTAGTGAACAATTAGAGATCTCAAAATAATGATCGCTGGACATCAATTCAGCATTGTCAATATTAAATAGTTAAATCTCATTAAGAACTGACCCCATAACCTCTTTCTGTAAAGCTTGATATGTATTACTTAGAAAATGCATTTTTTAACGTGAGATTTCAGGGGATTTTGTTTGTTTTGTTTTGTTTTTGTGGTCAAAGTTTAAAATTGATAGATCATTTATAAGTTGGATTTAAAAATTTGGGGCCCTAATTTCACCGGAGTTCTTGAGAGATCACTGCTATCTGATATTGGAATAAATAATCTCAATACTTCTGCTATAAAATTACTTGTAAGTTACCTCTAATTCTTTTCTCCATATCCTAAATCATGAGTTTGAGTTTGATGAGATTACAGGTGAAAGAAATTTTAAATGGCTGCCTCGCACTTAGAGTAACTCATACACAAGCTTGGAGTATTTAAGAAATAATTAGTTTTGTCTATTAGGGAAGTAAATAATTGTTTTTATTTTTGACCTCACAATATTTAATATGTTACTCTAAACTTCAAATTATAACCTATTCTTTTATATATTTGATAACTTTATTTAAATATCATCCTTGAATTTACCATTTCTGTTTAGTAGCTCGTATTTGCTGACCGTTAATTGGGTGTTAGCACCAGGTAGGGCAAATAGAGATGATAGAACAGTATTAAATTATGATCTTATTTCTCAACGACTTTATATTATAGCCAGGGTATATGTGGAAAAAGAAACATATACAGTAAAGTAATACCATTTTAGTTTTTTTACATTAAGGCAATAATAGTGTTTTCCTCAAAGATTGCTATCAGTATTAAGTGAATTAATACATGAAAGGAACTTAGCTTAATGCTTTGCTTATATCAATCAACTATATCATCTATTATAGCTATTAAGCTTGATAATATGTAAAGTGATAATGAATGGAATATTTAGTTCTCCCAGTCTTTTACTTCTTGAGTGCTTTATTAGTCCATCAATCTTGAAAACTAATGTTTTAGGCACTAAAAGCCAAATTTGTTTACTTGACCTTATATAAGTAAATTTCGTTTATTTTTTAAGTCAAAGACTAAACATTGTCAATAAATCCTGTCACCTTAAAGCACTGTGCCAATGAACACAGAATGCCAGTGTTTTAAGATAAATGAAGCAAAAATTCAATTTCTTCAGAGTGATGGAATTTTCTCACTGAGTCATGGATATGTCACAGATCTTATACTGTATTGAGTAACTTTTGAATCACAATCCATGAGTCATAGAATCCTCTCATACAACTCATTTCAGTGAATGTATCAGCAGTATCACTAGCACAATACCTGGATTTACTTATGTAAAGACTATGCATAAATGAATTATAAATGAGTGTAAGTATGCAAATTAAAAATTAAGTGTTGCATGTCACAACACTGAAATATGATAGGATGAATGAAAAGAATAAAGCATTTTAAGGTAATGAAACAAACTGGTGATTTCAACAAGTCAAAGTCTATGTTTTGTAGACAGTGAACTGACAGATTACAGAGCAGGCAGGGCACTACGATGTCATAACGTGCTTGCATGCCATCCTGTCCCCCACACCTACAACAGGAGCCAACACTTACATAGGTGGTGTTCTGGTGTTTTGTTTTTATTAATTTAGTTCATGCTGTAACAACTTATGAGGCAGGTAGGTACTCTTAACAGTGCTCCACTCTATAGATGAGACGTTAGATAACTTACCTAAAGTCACAAAGCTGGAGTTAGCAGAACAAGATTTGAACTTGAGCCGTCTGTCTCACAGCTTGAGCTCATAATAACTGTAATCTTTCTCTTTACTATCTCTTTGTTCTCTATCTGAATCTGTTCATTTTACAAGATCCTGAGCCTTAAATCTTCTCAATGCCAGCATATGAATTCAAGACTCAAATCAACACTGAGTTACATGATTTGATTTTTGGTTTTTATTCATTTGTTAACATTCCCTCATATACTTATCGCCATCATCCATCCATCCATCCATCCATCCATCAATCATCTATTTATCATCTATCTATCTCTATTATCATCATCCATGGTTACTTCTTCAACTAGCTTGGAAGGTAATTGAGGGGAAAAACTGCCTAAAATTTAATTTTGTATCCTTTTTTTTTCTTGCACTTATAGTGCCATAATATAGTAGAATGAATGAAAAGAGTAAAACATTTTCTAATAAATGCTTTCTAATAAAGCTTTATCTCACTTTAAGGTTTTAATTTAATATTATTCAATTTGATGAAAACAGTAATTACTAAGCTGAAGTTAGAAATACTGCAAAAAATGTAATTTAATATCAGAATCAGACTTATATACATTGATAACCTTTGTGAAGACTTCTTTCTCATATAGACATAGTGCAAAATTAGAAATGAATAGAAAATAAAGTGACTCTCCTATGACAGTTTATTTCAAGTCTTTTGACCAAATTAGATAACAATTATTATATTGCATCATATTATGTTATAGTGATAACTTTTACATTATTTTACTTTATTAAATAAATCTTGAATTACTTATTAGACTTTTTTATATACTTAACTACAGTGAAATGTGTCTGTAAAACTCCATTTCATTTCTGAGGAGACAACTATTAAGTTGAAGTATAATTGGAATTGGAATTTTAATTTTCTCTCTTAATTATGCAAACTACATCTTTTCTTCAAAACTGTTTATATTGCTTATATATGCAAAAAATCAGAAGAATATACGTCAATCTGACATACATCAAGAGAACACAATTATATTTTATTTCTATCTATTACATCAGTTTGAACTTATGGTGTGTGCTGACCAAACTGTTGGACTATTTGCAATTATATAGATGTCCTTCCATTTTTTCAGTCTTTTCTCCCCATTCTTAGAGCTCCATTATCCCATACAGAAGCAAGAGTTGGCTTCCATTCCCTTAAGGTGTTACTTGCAGGTAGATGTCAGTCAATTCCCTTAAAATTCTAGAAGAATTTGTCCTAAAATCTAATTCTCTGTGCTGATATTTTCAATTTAATATTGCTCCTGAAACCTATACAGTATAGACCTAACAGAAGGAATATTTGCTCTCAAATCTTTAACATTTATAACATGCAGATATGAAATATATACATACCATACACATACCGTAAAGATGCTGTAGATGGAGATTTCTGCCATTCTGGAATTATATATCTTAAGTGGCGATTTGCCCCATCTACTCGTAATATCGATATTGTAGGAAAAATTAAAACACCACCACCAACAAAACACATTTGAAATAACTAGATTTTAAATAAGCGACTTGTAAAATCAAGAATATATACCACTCATTGCTGTGCACTAATTTAAAGGAAGTTAGAGAAATTAATAAGACAAATAATCGAGGTAAAAGTAATATTTTCTAATAGTTTTATTTTTTATTGAGATTCCAGTTATCTTTTCTTTTTCTAATGGTAGTTTTTTTTCCCTTTTCACCACGGGTCTTTGCTTCAAAAAGGCAAAGCAAAACAAATCAAAATACCCCTACAACAATATATTTTAAGTGATGGATATGCCTTCTTAGAAGGAATAATGAAGAACGGATATTTTTCCCAGGTGAATCTTTTGCCTGGGGTTTCTTCTCCAATAGCAAAATATTTTTAAATCTTTAAGTGCTTCAGGGAAGAGAAGCAGGAGAGGAGAGCTGGGGTTAGCACTAACAAGCTGCATGCTACTAGCTAGAAGACTTCTGGGGTGAGGGAAGAAGACCATTTAGGGAGTGGAGCTCCAAAGGAATACAAGCCATGGCTATTTCCTAAAACAAATAATGCCTCTTTGAAATCCACAAGTGGAAATGCTTGGAGATCAGAGTTGAATATTATGAACAAAACAAATAGAAATTTTGGGGATAAAAAGATTTATTGCATTAATTTCTTTTAAAATCTTTAATCCACTTTTTAAAATGAAAAGCTTAAAAGTAGCTTTTGATGGCTAAGTGGTGAAAACATGCAAATATCAGAAAATAAAAGTTACTTGTTATAAGAGTTCAGAATAAACAAACTTCAATTTTTAATATGTTGTTTATAAACATTGACTACCCTATTTTTGTGTGCATTAAAACATACAGACTAGGAAAAAAATGTTATTTTGGTTTACTTCTGAGAAAAAAAGGCTGACTTGGGAAAAATAATGAGTAAAACTTATATATCTGGAATTTTATGTTTTACGCATTTAAAAAGAAATTGTCAGCACAATTTCTTTCTATGCAACATAATCTGCAAGTCCAGGTATTATATCTTTATTGTTGCTTTTATGTGTAGAATAGAGTTACTTCCTAAATGTTTTCTCAAATTAATGCAATTCACAGAATAAAATAAGTCAGGTTTGTTTTTTTTTCTCAAATTCTGTAGAGAACTATCTTATAAGGAAAATATAAGGTGTATATATGTTATCTGTGTAAATTAATATATAAAAATTTGATAATCGATGGTGTGTTTTTAAGAAAAATTGAAGTCCCAACTATAGGTATTTAAGATTCTCTCTCTTTTAGTAGTTGCACTTTTAAACCTAAGTCTATATATAGAGCTCAAAACAAACAAACAAACTTGCAAAAATATCAGTGCTATTTGTTGAGGTTAGTAAATAAAAATAAAGTATGGAGTTATTCTAATCTATCTTTTTAATTTTTTGTTCTTTCTAAAACTACAAAACAATAACAAAAAAAAGCAAAAAATGATGAAAATAAACAAAATCTCGTTGTAGAGAACTGTGATGGGAAGATTTCAAGTCCGCTTTTAGCCACTGTGTCTTCAAAACTTCACAGTGCAAGGGAACAAAAGTACTCTTTCTTGAGTTCTGACTTTTCTCTCAAGGCATTAAAATGCTGTGTATAATGATTTATCTTTCAGAAACCCAAGACGTGGAAACTTAGTTGAAATACACTTTATAGCCTCTGAACTTCGTTTGCGCAAAGTAAGTTGACTGTTTTTATGTGGGTTCAATTTATTCTTCACTATGCTGCTAAAGTCGAGAGTATAAATGAGGTATCTTTGCAAAGTCACCACAGAAAAGGCATATTTTTCTGTATATAATGAGTATAGGTTGCAAAAAACTCAAAATGTGAATAATAATTTATTTAAATGAATAAAAGTAATTCTGGGATTTTTTTCCTAAAAATCTCCGTAATTCCTAATAGACCCACCCAGATAGTGAGTAGGAACATAAACTTTAACAATTTGGTAAGAATCAGTGCTGTTACAGCCAGAAGAAATAGATCAGGAACTGATTTCTTCATCAACAAATTACTTACAAGGTTTTTGTAAAGCTCCAGGTTGTAATAACATACTACTACTCTATTAAGTATTTCATTTAAGCAGTTCAAGTAAAGCTTCATTAAGTTTAATACTGTCATGTATTACTCTGTGTTGTTTCTTCATCTTTTCTTTTCCAAATATGAATGTCTGCTGTTTTTTCTCTAGTGTACTAAACCATTTCTTTTACCCGCCACTTTTATTTAATGTGTTTAAAGTGAACTCATTATCTAGCCTTAGGGTTCTCATCTGGATGTAGCACAATGGAGAGGCATGTAAAATACTCTGGTATCCAGAATTTGGATCTGGACTCAGTAGGTGGATGCAATCTTTTATTTCACCCTTTGGTGAAAAGACACTATGTCATGTGCATAGTGTCACTCAATACATATTTCCACCCCCTGTAGACTTACCCCTATATTATTGTTTTCTTAAGCAGTTTCTCTTGAGTTTTCTGACATTTAGAATTTTTAAAAGGTCTCAACTAGTCAGGAAAGATAGAGTGCATGCCAGGTGTTCCTCCCTTCTCGAGACTGCACACCTTCCTTCTGACCACATGGTACACGCTGGATTGCTACGTGCGTGTAAAAAACATTGACTTGTCCAGAGATGGGCTTTTCTTGTTCAGTTAAGAAGGTTTTCCCAAAGTCTTCTAAATTTTAGCAAAGGAGGCCAAATCTCACTGGTGGGAAGAATCATACGTTTTAAGTTATGAAAGCCGGAAATGGTTATGTTTCCCAAGTCATTTTGGAAGCCAGTGGTCAATGAGATTAGGGTCCTGGCTTCTAAAAGATGAAATTATGAATGTTAAATAACCTGGCAATGGCACCTGGATATGACTTTGATATATGATATTCAGAAAAGGAAGTGAATACGAAGATGTTTGAAGATCAGGTAAATTAATAGGAATTCAAAACCTAGGGAAACACCAAAGCATAAGTAGATGAAACCATTGAAATTAAATTTTAGAATGAGTCAAGGCACAATAGGACTTGGAATGTAATTTCAGAAACTGAACACTGAAATATTTAGTTATGAGCAAAAGAAATGTATAATTTACGTGCAGATTACATGAAATTTCACGTGAGGCATGGACACATAATCGATGGCGTCTAGAGATGGGAATAGTGAACGATGCAACAAGAATAGAGACGCCTCATCGATTTCTCCACCTTTTACATTAAAGCCCAGAAAATAGAAACCGATTGGTGATTTTGGTATGAAAGGGGAAAATTTACTTTTCTACCTCAGTTTGCTGTCTTTTTTCTGGTGTCTGGAAAAAGTTATGGCCATATGAAAGAAGAAATTAGGTTTGGAGGAAGAAAATGTAATGCATGTTGTATCACGACATTTACTCAGGCATTTACCTCATATTTCAAAGTTGTAAAACGTAACATGCATTGCTGACAGCCATTTGAGGAATCAAGACATTTTTCTTAGTGCAGTGATTCCAAAAGCAAGAGAAACATGTAGAGTGCTTAATGGATAAGCAATCAGAAATAATATTTGAAAAACAGAAATAATATTTGAAAGATTTTAGATTCTTTAGTCAAATTTTTTCCTCATGCCTAATTTCCCAAAGTATCAAGGTGTTATTAGACGCTTTTAATTAAAAAATATATTATGAGGATATTTGTAATTATTATAGTAAAAATCCCATGACATGTAGTTAATTCTGTAACGTTGATCCAAGGGAAATAGCATCAATCACTGTGGTAAGATGGCCCCATTATTATGGGATATCATCACGTGGAGAAACATATTGCTATCACCCTGTTTTTCTCAATTTTTTTAACTCTTCATTGGAAAATTTATAAAGAGAAAAATACCCCCTTTTAACTTTGCATGTTTCTACCAGAGGCTGAGAGCAGAGGTTTTGAAGACAGATTCTCTTTGCCACTTTTTAAAAGCTGATCTTGAGCAATTTAACCTCTGTAAGCCTAATTTTCTTTATTTATAAATATCAACTTAATAAAGTCATTGAGGACGCTAAAGAAACAACTTGATAGGGTTCTTGCTCTGATACTTGGCATAGCAGTTGCTTTTTCTCTGTAGACAATAGAGGTCAACACCTCACAGAACCTGTCTCTAAAAAATAAGCTTTGGATTCATATTTTTAAATTAAAAAAACTACATACGTATTTACATTCTATATTGCTTTATCATTTATCAATAGGATATAGTATTAACTTGGGTTAATTCTGAAGTTTCTTTTTAAGGTATTGATTTTAATTATATATGATATTCAATTTAAAAAATTCCTATTAGGAGAGGTGTTTCGTTCCCCCTTTCTTTCTTTCTCCATAGTTAGTATGTGCATAGCTAGTTCAAGGAAACAAAGACAATGGTTTAATTTCTTCAGTATAAGTCTGAGTGCCTTAGTTTTAAAAAAGTTTCTATATTCATACTATTACCTCAACTTAATTCTCTTTCTTGGTAAGAGTAATCCAGAGGAGACTTTTAAAAAAAAATCTTTATTCTTATTTTCTATAGGGAATATAGTAAATTTAGAGAGACGATTTAAAATATACCTTGAAGCCCTGGTGAATTAAAAAAAAAAAAAGAAGCTATTGCTTCACGTATTTATTAGAATAGGCTTAATAACATTTTAAAAATCAGTGCATATGTATACCCAATAAATTATTTTGTTGTTCACAAGTTTTATTTTCTTGTTTACTGCTGAATCTTTTTATTCCAAAATGAAAATAGGATTCATAGTAATTCTATTTTAAAAACAAAATCAGCTACATAGATAAACACATTGTTAAGAAACTTATCTCTTCCTAGGTGAACAGAAAAACATGAGAAACTAGAATTTTGAGACGTGTCTCCGCATGTATATGTGTATTTTTTTCCTATTTGGGAAAATCAGTAAAAAATTTAAACTCAGATTTGAGAATTCAGAATCAATCCTAGGGAAATTAGGGGAAAAGTTTATCATCGAGCTGAATTTTTTCAAACAATGGAATTATTGCCTTTAGCCCTGGTGTTATAATCAAGTTTATCGTGTTGTTCTAGCAACAGGAATAAACCAATTCAGATTCTTTTTCCAAAGAAGTCCCAGAGCTAGCTGAACAGCTCTTCCTGATGACACTTTGACATCTTCCTCATATTTGATAATGTGACAGTTGACAATGTGTCTGTCAGAAGGCCAGCATTATTGGGGGAAAAGAAGGATCACTGCATGAAACATTAAAGTTTTATTCTACAGATGCTGTCAACATAATTGAAAATAGTCTTACACTAGCCCATGAGATAGGCTTTCAATTAAAATTATGTTGAGAATTACATGGAATTCTCCTTTAAAACAAAATACTTGTGCTTTTTTTTTTTTTCAGATGTGTTAGAGTAAACTTTACAAGTAAACAGTTTTTTCTCTTTTTCCTCCTTTTCCTTCCTCCTTCCCTCTCTTTCAGTGTGGATTTTGGCATATAATTAACATATCTTTGATTTAATCAACACATATCACTTAGGTACATGCTGTTTGGTTTATACTTAGGTACATGCTGTTTGGTTTATATATTTCAAAGATAGTCTTTCTACTTTTGGGTTGATTTAACAGAAATGTCTAATTATCTAACATCTGTAATATTTTCATATTTATGTGTGTTCTGCCTTGGCTTTTCTTGTGAATATTTAAACAATGTTGATAATATAATCAAATCATGATGTGTTTACACATATGGAACAGTTACCTGATTTATACTGAAGTCTTGCCTGAAGGATATGAAAAGATCGCATTAAAATAGACTATTAAAAAATAGAACTCCATCTTAATATTTGCTGGAAGAATGGTGAGACTCTGCCAGTCCTCTGTAATGTCAAACATATAATTATCACTCACAAAAGGTAAATTTATAGCACTTAAAGTCAGTAGGATATTTTAAACTTAAATATATCACTGTAGTGCATTGACGTTGAGTATCATAATTGAAGACTTAAAAATACCCTGCACAATTTAAAGCAGAATATGTCACCTCAGCACTTTATATTGATGGATCAAAATTTTACTAACTGGAAGTTTAAGCATTTCAGCAGACCGTCCCAACCATGCAAACTCAATAGACTCACCTGGACTCTAATGATAATAAAGTGGCATTTCACCACCTCCATTCTGATGAGAAAAATAAATGGAGAGGACTGCCCAACTTCTAAAGCTTTTTTCTTAAAATGACAAGAATTATATTAAGGAGGAAAATTGAAAAATCTTAACTCCTAAAGTAAATAAGGATCACAGCAATAGTGGATCACAGATCCATCACTGACCATGGGTAGCCTCATGAGACATTGACTGTAAAAGTGCTGCTCTGTGTTAGTCTCCATACCATATAATTACTCATTCTTTCTTAAGATTACACAACTAGCAGTTATTTTTCATTCTTAGTGCACTTAAACTCTTGTTTCTGGACCTCTGACAATACATCCCCGAGGCCCAGAAACAAGCCTGTCTCCTTCGCTGCTGTGTTCATGTCCGCCAGCTTCATGGCTTACGTTTGGTAGATGCTCAGTGACTACTTGTTGAGTCTAGAAGGAATTAGTCAGTCAATCCAGTGCAGTAAGAACACCAGGTAGGACAAAGTTTATGAATTTTTATGCACAAATATGTACTCTCTAGTTCAAGTGGTTTTATTAACTGTGACTTAGATTGCTCATCATCAAAGGTGATGCATTTTACAATCTCTGTTGGTGTGATTTAAAGCCTTCTGCCTTGTCACATTGTGAAAATAGGAAGCTTGTATTTATTGTTTTTTGGATATTCTTATAGTTTTTATTAGGTACTCACCAAGGAAATCAGTCAGAAAGTTAGGAACATAATAAAGATGATAGATCACTGTGGCTTTGGAATGACGCAACATCTTAAAATTCAAGCTACATTTTGTAAGTTAAAATTTCCAGTTTCATTATTGACAGATTAAAAATATAGTCTCATCTACCTTCACACATACCATGAGCCATCAATTTCAAAGATTTAATAAACATTATTATGAGAATTGAGTTTCCTTTCAACTATCTATTTTCATTGTTTAGCAGCTTAGGAAAACCCATACAAAAGATCAAATTAAGCGTTTTATGCATAAAGTCTATGTAAATGAACATATATATAGATACATGCTACTAAAATAAAATTTAGTGAGCATATTTGATCTTATGAAAATATGGCAAAAAATGTTTAGAAAGGTGAGGAAAATGGACTCCTTAATAGACTATAATATTTTCCCAACTCTATATACATGCTGTACATATCAGTGTTAAATTCTATTATTGCAAATTTAACATCAACGTACATTTAATTTATATCTTAGATTCTCCAACTAATGCTACAAATTGGAGAAATATTAACCTAAATGATTTTTCTTGTTTTCTTACAAAGACATTATTTAAATTTCGTCCCTCCTTTCCTAAAATTGATTGCGATCTGACTGGTCTATGAAACATGAATTTTTACCCCAGCTATAATACCTAATATTAATAATCATAGTAAACATCTCATAGAATTACATGAGATAAAGCATATACAAAGAAAGGGCTTGGGACATAATATTGTAATCATAATATTGATATGAATCATCAAAGCAAGTAATATACAATTGGAAATTATGAGTAGAGCGATAAGGGGAAAATAGAAAGTGACTCATTTACTAGCGAGTAATATGTAGAATAATAAATAAGTAGTCAATAATGTGGAGAAAAACATCGTAGAGTCAAGGGTTGACTGTAAACATTTTGATCTGTTGAAACTGGAGGAGTAGTGCTATCATGGTTAAGTTTATGTGTCAACTTGGCTGAGTCACAGAGTGCCCCAAATTGGTTAAACATCCAGGCCTGTCTGTGAGGGTGAGTCTGGATAAGATTAGCATTTGAATTAGTAGGCCTAGTAAGGCAGAATACCCTCCATGGTAATATGCATGGATCTCATCCAATCTGTTAAGGGCCTGAACAAAAGTGGACATTTGTCTCCTCTCTTCAACGGGGACTCACACCAAGAGCTCTCCTGTCTCTTAGGTCCTGAGACACAGACAAATGACTTCTTCAGCTTTTTTTAGTCTCCAATTTGCAAATGACAGATCCTGGTATTTCACAGCCTTGATAATTACATGAGCTAATTCTTTATAATACATCTCTTGACTGATTGATCGATTGATAGATAGATGATTGATAGATAAAATACATAGAATATACATGTATATTATTATGATATAAAAACTTTAGAAAATCTGAAGAGTAATATAAAATTATAATATATAGTAGATCATCCATACATATGTAATCCAACAAGTATGCAATTAATATATGAACATGTAGGCCTGTATTTTCTTAAATTGTACACACATGAATACATATGTATTTCAAGAAATTCTTCTCTAGAAGAGTTATAAAACATTCCAATAACAAATTCTTCTTGATGCAATAAACTAACAATAGCAATAGATGTTTCTGGGCTTCATGCCAGAAAAGTATGATAATGCTGATTTGAAACATGAAGCCCTCTTGTGGAAAGTTAGCTATATGCTCATATATTTCCCAAAGCTGCATAGAGGGGAAAAACACCCTAAACATATTACTGTACTCATTAAATACTGCGAAACCATGGGGGCAAATCATCATTCACATGGTACCTCACTTTGTTTAGCTTTTTTATAGAATGTATTTAGAAACACTTGGAAGAAACATTTTCCAAATTTTTAATCACTTATCAAATTTCTAGTAAGTAGAGTGTTTTCAAACACTAGCAATCTATAACAGTTATAAATTCAAACAAAATGATATAGAATCAACTGGACAACTGGATAAGCACTTCAGCTGCATTTGCTGGAATTAGTCCCACCCTCAAATGCTTTCAGCTGAAAAAAAGAAAAAAAGATTTATTCTCTCTCTCTCTCTCTCTCCCTCACCCCTCCACCTTTGAGCTACTGAGCTAGAAAGAGCAGTGAAATGAAACACAGTCTTTGAGACTGAATCATGATGATAAAATTATACAGGATATGGAATTCCTGACACTGTGTTTTATGAATCAATTGCCAGAGAAACAATATCATTAGAAGGAACATGTGAAAAACTGAAATTTGAACACTGTAAGGAACACACACAGTTAAGCACTCGCTATAAAGTCAGTGCTTACTAATACTATTCTACATTTTAATTACTAGACCTGCTTCATAATTCTCCCCTTATAAGTGTTGCATAAGTACATTGCAATAAAAACAAAACAAGCAAAGAGCAATCTTCTGCATTTATGCATGAACTTGCGAACAACATAGAAATATGTGCGTAAGGGGATTTTGCATTCTTTTCTATTTTGCATGATTATGTGTTTATATCCTATTTCTCATTATCCTAAATATTTTGACTTTTACACTATTGAGTTACATTGTATTTCACTGTATTTCAGATCATTTAATCAGAATAATTTTAAATATACATAACTAAATGTTATAGTATTTTGTGAAGAAGAGCTAATTATTATTGAAGGAGAATTACATGACCATTCTCTTTGTAAAGTTAGAAGATTCTAGGTATGAATGACATTCCTAAAAATATATAGTCTCTTATTAAAATGGAAACATGTTTTAGAGAGCAGTGATCCTGATTTTGACTGATATTAAGAATTTAATAAAGATTAAACATGTAATCAAATACAGTAAAAGTAACAATAAACATTTAAATCACATTTAACGTAGTTTCAGAAATCTTCAAAAACATGGAACATTATAGAGAAATTTACATTATTTAATTAAATCCTCAAGCTTACATAAATATGTATGTCTATATATATAGACATATACATATATATAGACATATATATAGACATATATAGACACACATATATATAGACATATATAGACATATATATAGACATACACACACACACACACATACGTGTGTGTGTGTGTGTGTGTGTGTGTGTGTAATGAACAAACTTTAGCATCAAAAATTTTTTGATCGAACATCTACTGTGGCAGAAGTCTGGGGCACCTCAGTGAATTCAGGATTTGAAAAACCACAATCCAACTATATTTTTAACAGTTGTATTTTAACGGCTGTTTCACTTACGCCCTTTACTAATTAAAAACATTACAGATTTAGGCTAGGATCCGAAGAGACAAATCTCAATCAGAGCTGAATCAGAATGCGCTTGGGATTCAAGAGATAGTGAACAAAAATCTCTTTCCTCTTTCATCACGGTCAGATTTAGTTTAGGTCAAGCTCGAGACCCCTTCAAATAGGCATTCAAAAGTCTTTCTTTTTTGATGGTTTTCCCTTTTCACTCATTCAGATTCCTGGATTCCTCCCGTTCCCCACTTTTTGGTATTTAAACAGATAGACTCAGTTTCATGCTGATGTCTCTTAAGCACGAACCAATAAGTCTCTGAAAAAATGAACAAAATAAACAGCTCAATCAAATACTATTGAAATATGTATAAGACAATTACATTCATCTTTCAAATTCAATATATAGCATACTCTGATGACATAAGATTAAGCATGATATTTATATTGGCAATGTATAAATGAGATAAATTTGTATGTAAAGAAATCAGTATCTTCATAGAAACCTATAAAATAGTCTTCGAACTGACATTTCTGATGACTATGTAGTTTTTTTTTCATTTGTTTTTTTGTTTTGTTTTTTTGCAGATAAGGCTCACAAAACTTTCAAGATAAAGCTTTTATATTTCTAAATTTTACTGGTTTTTATTGACATTGTGATTTAGAATTGAATGCTATGAATATATCGACAGAACATGGAATAGTGTTTGTTGATATTATGTGAAAATACAGTATCTAAATAGATATGTTTCCACAGATCTTAAATTTTCTACTATGTGCTTCAGTCTTCCTAGTTTTGGCAACCTTACGAGTTTCAAAGGGATTAAAGGGAGGGGCATGTTGTTTCCTGAAATGTGATGAGGATATAGGTTGTCACAGGGCCACCGAAGACTGTTGACATCACCACAGGGAGTGCTTCCCCTCCACTAACAAAGTGTGGCCTGTGGCATGCTAGGTACGGCTGAAATGGTTTAGTTTTCCTGCATGAACAGATGGGTGAATTAAAAAAAAAAAAAAAAAAGAAAAAAAAAGTAGCAGAAGGGTAAAACACATTTGCTCCCAACTTGGGGCAAATACTAAAATTGTGGTTATACAAGAGATTTTTAATGTTTTTAACTTTTAGTATCATGATTAGGAGGATATCATAGTAACATACTTGAATTGGCCCCAAGAACCTGTTTGCAAAATGTTCTCTCAAATATAGATCTTCCCACTGATACGAAATAATTCCTTTTGTTAAATCCACAGATTGTTCTTCTGCCTAGCGATTATCCTGCTAGAGTACAATGTAAACCTTTCTGTCTCACCTTTGACTACTGCCTATGACAGTTGTTCTATTAAGCTATCCCATCTTAGGACATTGGTAAAGATGCAACAGTCATTGGGAGATACATTCAGATAGAAACCAGGATATGATTTATTTGTAACACAGTTTAGAAACAAGTGGAAAAAAAATGCCATAATGAAAACAGACCCAGACTTGTTAGGTGACACTAGAAATTAGATTTAGGTGATGTCGCGCTAAGTTTTTAGGCTTTCCGTAGGCTCTGGGGATTCTCAAGTAGTCATTGTTTTCAAACTGGATGGTATAATTAGCTCCTGGTTGGATGATACATAATTACATTTCTCAACCAATCCTGACATTTGTTATCCTATGCGCAGAATCGACATGCTATTAGTAGCTTTGGGAATTGCTCAAATCTTCTTATCTATGGATTTATGTAAACAGTATTGGCAAATAGCCTTGCATGAAAATTCAGCCAAAATGAAATTTGTGTATTGGATGTGATGCACATGCTCCATAGTATCCTTTAGACTGAAGAGATTCGTCTTGTTGGTTTTTTCAAGACAAGTTAATGATCTAGATAGACTTTAAATGTCCTCTAAATTTATTAGTAAGGATTATTTTCAGTTAACACTACATAAACTAGAGAATCAGCTGATGTTAGTGCCAGCAAAATTCACAAAGTTAATATATAGTTATTCTTGATAAATTCTAACTCAACCTTTTAAAATGATAAGACCTAGAATTCAAGGTGGGGAATTTTTGTTTAAAAAAAAAAAATCATCTATTAGGAAAAAAAAAATGTGCAAGTTAAGTGCTACTGAGTTTTTGGTAAATTTATAGAATAATGCAGTTTTATTCTTTCCTCAATTTGTTCTAAAACTAATAAACATAGAGGTTTCAGATTTTCTCGTTAAAATTAATAATTATTGCCAATTTTGAAAATCCACACTTCTTCCAGATGTTTTACCGAGATATCCAAAATACTTGCTACTATATGATTTTATTTTATGATTTTATTTTACAATTTTATTTTATGAGTTAAAAAATATAGTTTAAAAATACCCTTATAATGAATATTTATAAAAATATATATGTGACATCTATGTGTGTGTGTGTGTGTGTGTGTGTGTGTGTGTGTGTGTGTTTGGTGAGGAAATAAATTTTGTAGAATGCCTCATAGGTTATTAATATATTCTACAGTAGATTATTTCTGGGAAAGATCATTAGAATCTAACTTTGGGAAATGAAGTGTAGATATTTAAAAGAAAGAGTACAAGTGATGGTAATTTTTTTTTTTAACTGAAATAAAATGTTACATATTTCTCAAGGATTAAAAAAATAGAGTTCAGGGTAAGCAAATGTCATCACCAAAAATTATTAAACAATTTAAAAAGCTACATAGTATATAATACATGCCATGTATGCTGAAATACATTCCAGGATATTATTTCAAATGTAGTATAATACTGTATTTAAATTATTCTGTTTTCCAAATAAGAAATATATATTTTTTTATGAGAGCAATTTCTGATTCTCTTTGAAGCAGTTATGGTAAAATCTAGAAGTAATTATCAACTCTTGTTAAAAAGACTTAAAAGTCTTTTATAGCTATATAGTTAATGACCAGTTGATAGAACCATCTTCTAGATATTTTTCTCATATTTTAAACGAAAGTGTAATATAACTTCATTTTTATTTTTTAGAGAATATAACATGGTTTAAAATTCTTTTCAATTTTTATTTATTTTTAATCAATTGTGAAAGAGAATGAGAGATTATCAATGGGGCCATTAGGCGCAATTCTTCATCGCGTGTGGAGTTACGCTGAAGGGATTTCTGCATTTGGCTGTCTTCTTTGTCTAAGAAGAACAGGTAGAATATTTGTCACTATAGGAGGCTGAAGTCACCAACAATTGAGAAAAATAACCAAAGGCAACTTCACAATAAGCAGTTGTATAGTCGCAAAGGAGAGAAAAAATAGGAGAAAACAATTTCTAATGGCAAATTAATAAGCAGCGAATTATAGAAAGTGGTTCTGTCTGGGGTAGAGGATGTGGGGTGGGGAATAGGAGGCCCAGAAAAGGCTTCGATAAAGTATAGCAGTTACTAATTGATGCTTAAATATCAAGTATGAATTATGTTAACAATTTTTAATGTGGGAAACTCTTTCTTCTTTCTTTTCTTCTTTCCTTCCTTCTTTTTCTTTGCAGCTTCCTTTAAAACAACAACAACAATGAAAAAAAAAAAGAAACAAAAATCTTTCAGAAAAGCTTTCCGTAGCCTCCTTTCAGGTCAGGGCAAGATCTGTCAGTATACAGAGCATTTTAAACTGTGATTAAAATAGCTTTCAAGCTTATGCTGTTTTGAAGCACTATTTGCAAAAATGAACTATTAGTGAAAAACAATCTTAAAAGTTAAATCTTTGAATTAGGAACATAAAATATTTCAAAAATTATAAAGATGGATTCTTAGATATTTAAATAGTATTCTAATTAGTTATTTAAATTTTATTCAGTATATTCGAGTCTATTTTTTATTATCCTCTTGAGATATAATTATTAGAAATGGACATGAAAGACCACTCACAAATAGAAAGGCATTTATTCACTATTCAGTCATTTAATGTTTGGCTACATTAGCCACGCATTTGTAACTAAAAATCATCGTTGTCTTTCTTGCTTATAAAAGGTTTACCCCCTTGCTCAGGAGACAGAGAAATAAGCCACAAATTACAGTGTAATGTGAAAAATAAAAAATATGAGGACAGTAGAATACATGAGGTTCAAGGAGAGGACAGGAGAGGGACATCTAAATCTTCCGTGTGACAGACTAAACAGCATTAACCTGTATCAGTTAAAATATTTTCTACCTTCAAAATGTTTTGCAATGTCAATTAGTATTTTTTTTTACATGCACTATATAGAGGAATGCAATACAAATAGTATTGTGACCTTCAATAATTAAAACATTGATAAAATTGTGAAAATTCAAAACAGGTATATGCCTAATAAATAACAAAGAAAAAATTTACAAAATTGTTTAAGAAAGTAATTATAATGCTGTTTAAACTAGTGGCCATTAACATCATTATGTTCTAAATATTTTAAATACTAAACACTATAAAGTTATACACACACACTAAAAGAATTTTGCATGCAAGTCAAATGTTTACACTGCAAATAAACCTATGGTTCAGGAATACTGTTAATTAAATGCAATGGCTTAAACTCTGTCTTCAGAAAGACTGGCAAGTCTTTATAAAGAGTTAGAGTACTTATAAGGGAGAATTAGGGCACTTATAAAGGACTACTTGAAGAAAAAGATGGTGTGGTCTAGAATATAAGTGACCTCCGTTCCAAGTTGCGGCTTACACACTTGGTGTGGAATGCTGTTTGAATCATCTGAAAGTCTTTTACCAGGGTCAAGTCAGACACCTTCACTATGCTGAGAATCGAGGGTTGTCGAGGTGTTGTTATGACATTCTGAGCAGAGTTTCAGAAGAAGCTGGATGGGGCCCATATTTGTTCCTGTATCACACACTCTGGCGGTCATTTGTAATTTAATCAATACTTAAAATATGGACGATTTCACACGCAAAGTTCCACTTTTAGGTTTCTTAGGAAAAATCTAAAATTCTGTCCATACTAGGGCCACATGGTAACTTGTCCACTGTCTCGATCATGTTTTATTAGCACCGTGAGCCAGAGTCATGATCAGTGTAATTTTCTGTGCTGAGATCAATCTATAGTCTCTTAGCTCCAAATACACCCTTTGAGATTGCTCTGTAAAAATGGACCCGGGGACTTCTAAATATTTCCTGCTTGGCCAGCTGGCACTGAAGCTTTGTCAGTAGAGGGGACTGAAGGGACAGCGAGGAGGAAGGGCTCTGTTCCCTGGTTGCAGCACGTTCCCCGGGCTGCCTCCTGCAGGCGCAAGGCTTCCTCAGCACCTGGCTGCCACGGCGCCGTGCAGGTTGGCAAGTAGCACCCAGAGGCTGAGAGGTCCCAGGACCAACTCTTACCCACCACCTGCCAGCCTTGCCAGGAAATGCCCAGCCTCCTAGCCCACCACACCCCATTTTTGCCTCCCTAACATTTTGTCAAAACTCACTCTTCTCCAAAATTCCTCGAGATAGGGTACCACTGCTCGAGATGCCCGGTATCCTCCCCCCCCTTCCATAGCTTGTTTTCCCATTAATAAAGGACATCAGACTCGTTACTAAATTGTTTTATCATTTGACAGTGTCTATTTTATAGGTGAGGGAAGTATATGTAGAAATATAATTATGATTTGTGAGCTTATGTAGCTAGGGAGATGCACAGATGGAGTTGTAACTGTGTTTGCCCATTCTGATCCTTAGCATACAAATTGACCTCAGTATTTCAATTGGGCAAAGGACTTTTGGGTGTAAATCATAAAGCAAGTATCAATTACACACCTGTGTTCCTAGCAGTCATAGTTCCTGGTACTTACTGGGTTTTAGCAGTCACAATTAAATTATAAATGAAAGTATGTGCACACAATTCACTATATAGTTACTCTTATGATGTAAAATTATGACACTATAAACTACCACAGAAAAGATTTTGGTAAACATATCTTCAAAATATATGCACTCATATTATGGATCAAATAGGTTAAATTGTAATCTCTCTGGGAATTGTTAGAGATACTAAGGGGAAAATATTATGTTTTTTTTTTTTTTTTTTTAATGTATCTCAAGAAAACCATAGCCCTCAAGGGGAATACATTAAATCGTTTTTATATTACCTAACAATGTAGCTCTCTCATACGTCATTAGTTTAGCTTTTTTCATTTCCATTTAAACAATTTTTTTAACTGCATGTTAAAAAATTACTTTAAAAATCGAGCTTTTATTTTTGCAATAAGGACTTCCGATCATGCTAAGTAAAATAATGTAATACAATTATTTTGTTTCTAAGGTTGAAGAAACACAAATATCCATTTAAAATGGAAAATTCTCAGTTTCTAAACAAAATACATAGTCTCCATTCTTGTTCTTTTCTCAGTTTAAACTGTTTTTTTTTTATGTTGAATACTTAAAAAAATAAAGCATAGCACAAGTGAAGGGACAATGAATACTTGCTTTAAAAAGACCTCCAGAGCAGCAAGATACCTTATGTATTCATGTTATTAGGTTTAAAACCTGACTCTTTTATCTAATCACATTTAAGATGTCAGAGAAATGTCAGCAAACAATTCTTGAAACAGCTCCTTAATCGTGTTCTTGCCGTGGTGTGCAAAGTGCTGGAAATAATTGGAAACAACAAATTCTATCTGAGCAAAAGAAACTATCTGCATGCACTTAATATATAGCAATTGAAGATGATTTATATTCATCAGAAACATGTGGATATTACAGACTATGAATTTGGTCAGTTCATATGAAATAAATGATATTTTATAGCCACCAAAAAAACACAAAACTTTATGTATAAAACTTTCACTTATATTTATCAGAAAATAAAATGTTGTTTTCCTACACACAAATAATTCAAGAAAGTAATTAATCATAATGTTCTCTAAGCCTCTTGACAGGAGTCAGGAAAGGACACTAACTAACTTTAAGTGTGTTCTCAGCAGTAAGTTTACATTCATCCTTATCTGATTCCCCACTTAAGTTTCCCCTCCGTTTCCTGTTGAGGTAACCAGCCTTAAAGGGATAGCGATAGTTCACACCTACTGAGGTTGATGTGGGACCAGGAGCCTAAGGCCTTTCTCTGTGGCACTTTATATACATTAACTCAATTCCCACAACAACCCTTTAAAATAATATTATTCTTCCAATTGTACAGGTGAAGAAACTGGGGACCAAGGATATAATTTTTCAAAGTCACATAGATGATTGGTTTCAGATCTAAAATTTAAAGCCTGGTAATTTCTAGAATCTACATTTATTACCTCTCCATGTGGCATCACAAAGCATATGAAACAATGCTAGGATATAGAAATTTCCCAAATCAGAAACTTCTGTCCCATTACTGACTTTACGCAAAAGTAAAATTGACAAATTTTGGAAAAATAGAGTCTCTTAAGCATTTTTTTTTAATGGTGGTTGTTTTATGCCACTACATTTGGAGGGAGTTGTTAAATAGTAAAGATAATGGTAATGAAAGGCTCTTCGAGGAATTGCATTTTTAAAAATTGTCTATTTTCATCGTATCGTCAAACAATGTAAGTTGGTTTTACTGTTCTGAAAATGCCACATATTTTTAGTGTCTGTTATTGAGAAGAGTAAGTGATTGTGACAGGGCAAGTAACTTAGGCACGACTTCTTTATACTAGCAGACAACAGAAGTGACAATTATAATTAATCGCAAATGTAATGGTATTTTTTGAGGGCTTCCTTTGTGTCAGATATTGTACTAGCTGGATTATATGGTTAATAATTTATTTTTTAACTTCCACCTCATTCCTCTAAGATAAGGACTATACTTATGCTTTTCAGATAAGCATAAGGACGTTTAAATCTACATAGTAATTGGCCCAAGGACATTTATTCTTTCTATTCAGAGAGCTGGGGAGTAAATCTAGTTCGTGTTGACACCAAAATTCATAGTTTGGACTGCAAAAATAAAAAATAAAATAAAAAATAAATAAAAATAGGACTTTTATTGTTGACATAAGTTCCCAAGAAATTATATACTTTTTTTCCCCCCAAGAAACAAATCTTTTATATTTTTATTCTCAATATCAGCAGAGAGAATTCTACCCACATGCATAAGTGGGGATGGTAATACCTTAAGTAGATGCATCTTGAACTTTCAAAACTGCTCCGTGAACAATAACATGCATATATTTATACCAACAAAATTTAGCATATGGAATGACTTTTTTTGATTATTTTATTTTATCTTATTTTCTTTTATTGCCAGTAGGAAACCAATTGTTTACAAAGTTGTCGAGCAAGCTGGTTGCCCAAATAATGGCAGACATAAGGGGCGAGGGAGGGGGGGAAGGAAAAGAAAAAGAAAAAGATAAAAGAAAGAAAAATCTCTTGATTTTAGCTTTTCCAATATCCAATTCAGAATCTGTCAGAAAGTGATAAATATCTCTCACAGAAAGATAATTTGATATAATATTTTCAGCATTTATTGGAAAATCCATTGTATAGCTGCCGTCTCCTACTTTGGGGTGGCCTCTGAATGCACAGCAGTGCCCCCTGCTCCGCAGTTGCGCTTTCCACAGTTTCAATCGCCTGCAGTCATCTGCGGTTTGAAAATATATGTGAAGTGGAAATTCCAGAAAAAAAAACCGTTCATAAGTTTTACACTGTGCGCCTTCCTGCTGTGCCCTGCTCCCGACGTGTTAGTCCCTCCGGAGCCGCCTGGGACGTCAGGTGGACTGTCCAGCTATCACAGGCTGAAGAGAATCCGTAAAGTGCTTCCCTTAAGTGAAAGGTACAGTTTCTCCACTTTATTAGGAAAGAAAATAAAAATCGTATGCTGAGGTTGCTAAGATCCACAGTAAGAATTTCCCTAATTTATAAAATAAACTTTATCATATGAATGTATGTACAGAAAAAAAAAAAGTATATGTAGGAGTTGGTACTATCTGCTGTTTCAGACAGTAACTGGGATCCTGGAATGTATTCCCCTTAGATACGGGGAGACATTGTATAACATATTCAATGAAGAGGCATCTTTTTTCCCAATTTTGAAGAGAATGCATAGTGATATGCTTATAGGCTGTGCTGTGGAGTCTGCCTTGCATGGAAAAGTTACTTAAAATCCCTAGGCTGTAATTTTTTCTACTATAAAATAGGCACAATAATAGTGTCTGCATGAGACCTCACTTTGTAAGCTTTGAGATAATATTATTCACTTCATTATAAAATTAATATTTTATAATGTTAAGAAATTTAAAGCTATTGAAATCATCTCACTTCCAAAATGCACAATAGTAGTAAAATGAGTATTTTACTACAATTGTATCTAACCCTTCAAATAATTGTTTTATAAGAGGATAGCAACTAACTTCAATGGTAATGAGGGCCATTCAAATAAATATCATTATGAGACTTTAAAAGAAATAGCAGCAGATTAAAATGATTTGGTCTGGATAATCAAAAGACACTAGAATATACATCAGGACTCAGGTCAATAAACCATATATGGATCACTAGCAGAAGAGTTACTTCCGTGATAAATTTGTTATATGATCGTGGCTAGTGATAAAAGACAATTATTTCATTCAAATCTTATTAAATTTACATCTTTAAAAAAATTAGATCGAAAGATTTATTTTTTATGCAAACCTTTAACATACAATGAACTAGTAATAAATTCCATAAAATAATTAAAAACAATAAAGCTAATAAGTGTTATGCATATATTTATAAATAATAATTCAACATAAATAGTAAATCTTTTTGATTTATTGAAATCAGATACTGAACTGTGGTTTGCAAGATTGTTTCCTTGGATTTTAATACCCATTAAGATTTTAGCTATGTTCTTATAGTTTATAAAGTCAATATAAACTACAGACTAAAGTTTCACCTTCTGTTTTCATGGGCAATATTAAATATTTCACATATGAATACATAAACCTGTGGACATAAATTGCAGTTTTAAAGCTTGTTCATATGCAAATAGATGTAAATCTATGGAGAAACAACTAAAAATACCAAAATTAAAAATCTTTCATTTGAAAACTTTGTCACAAGGTTTTAACATTCAGTATAGTTTGAATCAAGAACAATAACATATTATTATGGTCTTCTCACATTTGAAAAGCATGATGTTGAAGCAATCTTCAGTCAATTAGGTCTCATTCAGCTTTCAAGCCATTAGACAAAAAGACACCTTGTAACTAAGGCATAGAAAAGAAATTTGCAATTTATTAAAGGGTGATTAAGTTTTACATCAGTCCAGCTTCATTTATCACTATCTTTGGAATATTACCATTTTCTTAAATGTAGACAGTTGAAAGTAATTTTTAAAATTAGTACTTTGCTATGATGAAATTGATCTAATTTCGACCTGTATTGCCTAAAGAATGAACTATAATGGAGAAAGTCCATTAAAGTACCCAGTCTTTCCCAATTTTATTTAGTGAAATCTACCATAAGAGATCTTCTTTTGTCAGTTTTTAAAAACTGTTATGATTCTAGTTTAACCATATATGAATATACTATCATCCATGCCTTTATTCAAAATGTATTTAAACTATTGTTTTCTCAGTCTCAGTATAATAAGGTGCAATATTTAAAGGCACACAACTAAAAATAAAAAAATGGTATGCACCAGCAACAACAGGAAATAAAACAAAGAGAATAATAAAATTTATAATAGCGTAGTGCCTAGAGAGATATCAAAACATAAAGTACCAAGAGATAATGGGACACAATTTCACAATATCTCCAAATTATTTAAGAAAAAATGTGTAACATACTAGGAAGATATAGAAAAACCTTGTTTCCACATTACTGGACAAAAATAGATATTACCTACTAAAGATAAAGATGTGAATACGTGAAGTAGAAATTCTACACCTGGCTATAAAACCTAGAAAAATACAAATAAATATAAATTTGTGGTGGAAGAATATTTTGTAGTATACCCTTATTGTATTTTCTATGATGCATATTAGATGCCCCAATAACCAAGTGAAAATGAATAAATATAATAATTCTGTCAGAAATGTTCCGATGTAATAGTTAAGAATACAGAAAGTGTAATTCTCTTCACATGTCAAAAACAGGAACACTAGAAAATTGAACAATATGCAATATATAATGATAAAAATGTGTGGTAAACATATTTTTAAAAAAACAGAATCATAATTACAAAACTCAGAAAAGTGTTTTTATATGAAAAGAAAAAGCTGTAATTAAAAGAAGGGAAAAACTGAACTTTTAAAATAATAATGTTTGTTCATGTTTCTATCTTAGATATTCTTTTGTATTTATGGAACATTTAATAATATTTTTTAAATTTAGGTGACTGTACCATAGAGAGAAAGAAATAATTCTCTAGATTTTATAAATAGGTATTAAATCAAATCTTTGGTATGAAAATTTATTGAGCTTAAAAGTCATACTTCTAAAACCACTTACAGGAATTTCTGAAAAATATATACATATAAAAGAATCACCAAGGATGAAAGTGATAACAGGAAACAATATTTTTTGACAAAAGTTTAAATGTAAGTTTCAGATAGTTATGTTAGTATAACAAGATTATGATAACATGTTGGCTCTTAAATATGGATTTTAAATTAAATAATATAAAATTATTTTAGGCAGCACTAATTAGCACTGAAAACAGTGCCATGCTTTTCATGCAAACAAAACATAATTTTACCCTTTCATTTTTTCCAAATGGATCACCTGCAATTCACAGCCAAGAGTATAGGGTATTGAACTATATGATGTTGAAATATTTAGTGTTTTCCAAGTCAATTTTTATATTGATTGTAGTGGTATAGAAATCTCGTTGAACATACAAGTTCCTAGAGTCAAATCTTTAGTTTTTCCTTTTTCAATGAACCAAGATTGGGCCAAGTAGTATATGTATTTTGAATGTATGTGAAAGAGATTCCTGATAAGAGTGAGCAGTAAAGCACATTTTGAGAAATGCTTTTTTAAAGGCAATTAAAGATTTTTGGTTAAAAAAATTTATATTTAAAATTCCCGATAGTAGATTTTAATTAAAACAAGACACATGAAAAATGGTAACTGTCAAGAGATGGATATGTCAGTCTTACTGTGGTAATCATTTCACAGTATATACACATACCAAAACATCACATCGCCCATCTTAAATTCACATGTTATTTACCACTTATATCCTAGTAAGCTGGACAAACAAAAAGAGTCAGTGGTAAAGGAGAGTCTTTACAGACTACTTGTTAAAAACTCAAAGTTTTCTCAGTTTTGTCTTATCCCTCATAGTTTACTAAAAATAGACAAAAAATTTTTACTTATGTTTAAGGTTACAAACCTCAAAATAAAAATTACTTTCGTAGTTGTAATCTATGTGGCAAATCTCATAAGTACATTTCTAGACTTCGCAGAAGAAAAATAACTAATCAGATTCTAACAACAATAATACAGTTTTTATGGTCTTTTATACGAGACCTACTTATTTGAGAAATCTGCAAATTTAAACTATATAATTAATACAGATTAGTAACAGAATTTAGGATACTAGTTTTTAGATCACAAAACCTTAATCTTTCTATGGAAAAGATAACTCACACGTTGGAAATTAAAATAATTATTATTGAGATCTAAAGTTTCTAACCAGAAAAAAAAAAATCAATATAATTCTATTTGTCTGAAAAATGAAAATTGTATATTTAACCTAATTTTGAATTAAAATTGTTTCCAGCATGACTTTTTTTTTCTTTATTAGCTTATGATGGGGAATAGTGAGAGGTGTGTAGTTTTCGTTGAAGCAGCCTTAATGTTTTGCTAAGTTACATGAATGATAAAGAAATGAAAGTAAGACGTTGAAGTTGACATCATTCCAATAATGACTACTTCTCAAACAAATGAACTGATTACCATTTTTTTCTTTAAGGTGTCTCTGTCAGGAAATAAAAAAAAAAGTTGGAAATTCTCTCATCCTTAAAAGTAGAAGATTCGTTTAAATATTTTTAAATAGTAATTGTTAATATATTGGATAACCTGCCTTAGTAATAAAAGAAGGAGGCAAAAGAGGTGATTGGAATAAGAGGAAAAAGAAAAGCGATTATTAATATGTTGCAAAGTAGCATGATAATGGATTCAAGAAAATGGATTTTAATCTAAATTTATTTAACATTCTAAAATAAAATGAAACTGAGAAGTCGAATTGTTATAAAATTGAATTAAAGAAGGCCATCAATATTTGTGATGTAACAGTTACCACAAGGAAAGGCAGAGGGAAAGTATGATTAAAATTATGAAAGACAAAGTCAGAAAGATAAAATAAGCAAAACTGTATCCATTTTTATATCTTTGAAAATTAGATGCTAGCATTTTCTAAAAAACACACCAAAGATATTTAAATGTAAGCAGAAATTTGCAAATAATTTGTTGTTTTTTTGGTTAAGTGAAAAACAACCATAAGTAGATACCTATGAAAATTAGATTGTTTTATATGACATGAATTTATAAAATTATTTCACATAAATGTTTGCATTTTTGTTTTTAAAGATTTAGAACAAAATTTCTTGAATTATTAATATTAACATTCAATTAGTTATACCTTTATGTGAATTCGGACATATTACATATTTTCTGATGCCTGTACATGAATTTTGGACTTCAACTAATAAAATGTTGAGACAAAAATGTTCTAAAATAGCCAGAGAAGCTAAAACATTTTATATCAGATAGTCTAGAAATAACTGATAATTTTAAAAGTTTAATTACTCGTATCTATCTGAAATCTACTTTCCTAGAGGGTAAAATGGTCTTCAAACACAAGCACGTTTTTAGTGCTTCCACTCTTTCATTGAAATATTAGATCTGTTCTCTGGTTCAAGAAGTAAACTAGACCTTTTTTGGATAATTGTCATTGGGTGAAACATTTCCTAGACCTGTGTCCTCTGAGCCAAATTACAAAATGCGGAGCCTAGAAGGGACAGTTTGAAGCTACCTTGTCGTAGCATGCGTGTTCAAACCAGATACTTTCTATTTGTTAACATCTTGACTCTTAACTCCAGAAGTCAGTAAAGTACATAATTAATTCATAGTTTCTTATAATATACATATTAGATCTTATAAGGTTTAAACTGTAGACTTAAAAGCTTTAAAATTTTGTAATTAAAGCACTTTTTAAAAATTAATATATCAAGTTATATCTAGTAATAAGATAGGCTGTTGCTTTAGAATGTTTAGAGTAACATTATGAAAACGATATGATATTTGGTTGCTTAGCAAAGATAAAAGTATGGTAAAAACTTTATTTCAGGGCCTAGTGAAGTTATGTTTAAGAGCTTTGTAAGCATTATGGTAACACACATTGATAAATGCGTCCCACTATAATGAAGAGTTAAATAATCGTATATTGTCATATATCATTAGATTTATAGCATTTATTAGATTTCCTAACTCTTATGACAGCCTTGATAAGTTGCATAACATATTAGAAATTAAATAGGCATTAAAATCTAATATTGAAGAAAAATAAAAATATCTTTCTAGCTCTATCTATTATAGTGGCTGGGACATACTGACACCCAGTTACACCAATATTTATCTCTAACACTTAGATTTTTATATTTAACAATATTTCCTCTAAAAGGAACTCAGGCTCCTCAGAAAATCACTAATTACTGTCTGGATCAGTATTCAAAGTATACAGCCTAGTAAAAATGAACAAAACATATGGACACAAAACAAAACAACAACAAAAAAGAAAACATTTATACATAATAAAAAAAAAAAATAAATGAGATGCCCAAACACATAAGGAATCTGGGAATTATTAATTAAATTCACATTTAGATACCCTTTTTCACCTTCAAGTGGGTGAAAATTAAAATGCTTCACATAAAGAAGGGTATGCAAGGATATGGAACAGCTAGAAATTTCATACACTGCTGATAGTTGATGGAATTTGAAAGTATCAGAAAAATACTTTCTTTCCCTAAGTAATTTGAAGGAGTGTATTAAATGAGGATCAAAATAACAGTATTAGAGTAATAAAGACTGTATTGGAAGGAGTGGTTTGTGTGTGCACCAACAAGTAAAAAGATTTACCCTTCCAGTCATGGAATTCTCCAGTACTAACTTACTCTGTGGTTGTAATTAAACCAGAGAATATGTGCTCTGTGCACTGTTAGGTAATTCCAGGCCATAAAAGGAAAGAAATGGGATGGAGAGTAACTACAGGTATGAAATGAGGTTCCTCAAATTGGTACAAACATTTTGAGAAGGCATTTTTGCAATTAAATGTAATCGCATACACTTAAATATAATTAAAATGAAACAGGTGGTGTGCAGTCTGATTCTTAGGATTATAAATTAGAGAAACTTTTGCACATACCCACAAAGTAATTGTAAAAGAATGTTTAGAATTACATGTTTTAAATATAAAAAATGGAACTGAAATATATATCCATTATCTTGAGAATAGATAAGTACATTGACATATACACAGACATGAATACTATCATTCTGTGAAAATATGTGAAGAAGCATTTCATACATCCATTCAATGAGATGAGGTTTCATAAGTGTTGCAGAGTGATATAAATAAGTTACAAAATAATATTATAAACATTTCATTGATATCATAAATAACACATGAAAAGCAATAGTATACGTTGTTTAAAAATACATATATATGTAATATAAGAAATGCATGGGGATTATAAAAACTGAAATAGAATAGTAGTAACTTATGATGCAAAGGTATCAGAAAGAGAGGTGCAGAGCAGGCTTTGACTTTTGGGGATGTGCGTACCTATGTGCTTATGGTATGTAAGAAACATTTTAAATTTTGTTTAAAAATTAAGTAAGTTAGCAAAATATAAGGAAGTTAGAGAATATTTACATATGTTATCACAAAATGTAAGTTAAAATCTATACTTATTCATATGATAATTGTTTCTAATTTATTTAATTATTATTTATGATAGAATGTTTCTTTGGTCTAAGTATTCCACAGGTCATATTTTGAGAAATACTAAGCAAGTGATTTATTCCAGCAAAGTTGTAGGATGTTCTAAAAAAAATAGACCGGGGATTAGTCACATATTCTATAGGTAATAGAAGTCATTTAGTATAGTGACAAATGGTCCTAGAAGAAATAATAGCTCCTGAGGGTGTCACCGTACTAAAACATGCACAAAATTTCTCGTAAAACTGACCAGCAAAATATCATGCAATAAGTCACTCTTGTATATGTTTCCGAGGGGACATTTTAAAAGAGAAACTGGGAACAGTGGCAAGTAATCGTTAAAATGTGAGTTCTTGTGTCTTAGTTCTTGGGTGTGAATCATGGCTCAGCACTTGTTTGCTTTATGATTTTGAGCAAATTAATTATATCACTGAGCCTTAGATTTTTTTAATCTATGAAATGGAGTTAATGGAAGTCCCAAAGTCACAGGATTGTTAATAGGTTTCAGTGAGATAAGGCGCAGAAAGTTTTAGTGCATATGAAGGTACCTCATGAGCTGCTTAATAAATGTGTTTATTACTGAATATCTGTAGACTTGGTTTTTAACATAATTGATTGTATTTTTCATATTTCCCATTTTATAATAAAATAATATGTAATTACATATTTGTTTTACTACAATATAGTAATTACTAGGTTTGAGATTGCCTAAAATGTCACATTCCACCAATGCACCATCCAATGACCCTTACAAACATTCATATTCTGTAATATTGTAGTATTTCATTATTTAGAAGTAAGATATTTGGCCTGCTAGTTGGAGTAGAGAGGAATTAAGAGCACAGGGCTAAGGAAAACTGCCTCTGAATAAATAAAATAGATAATAAATATCTAAGACCCATTGAATGGAAGGTCATTCCCTAAAGCTCCACAGTATTTAATCAGGAAAGAAGAGCTCAGGCCCATTAATGGATGATTGATAGATCAATAGATCAATGGATAGATAAAAATAGATAAAAACACAGTCCACTTTTAATTTACATTTGCCTCTTCAGCACCCATTATAAACCACTTGAAGTACATTAAGTATAAGCAAGTATCTAATAAACACTTCTTAATAAATAATGGTGAAATTAAAAATGAAATCAGATACAACAAGAAAAAGGAACAATCTGAAAGCAGACAATGTTTGGACAAATAGCCGTGTGTCATCGTATACCCCGCAGGCACCAAAGTATTATATGCAAATGAATATCAGCAGTGATTACAATTAAGCGAGAGCCAGTGAACACCGTTTAGGCAGCAGTTGTTACAAAAGTGGTATATGTGAGAAAAGTCTACTTAAGGAAATTAAAATTAAGAACATTTAAAATTAAGTTCTATGTAGATTCTAAGTGGCAAAGGTTCAGCATTTTATTATTTGATTTGTAGAAATAATAAATAATCTTTAAAGTTATAGCATTAAAGTAATATGACAACTAGCATGGGGGATATATTACCACAATTTCAATAGTCTTTCTAGAGAGATGTCTTGTAGGAAGACATCTATTTCTTTCAAGGTAAAAGTGTATAGCTCCAAACAGAAAATAAATGGTAATCTTTGAAATAAACATTAAGGGAGGGCCTCACATTTAAGTAGTCTTTGTTCTTTTATTCTTGTATTTATTTTTCAGTAATACATAATTTTCTCCCTGTTTTCTGAAAAAGTTAGGTTTTTATTTCAAAATATTGACAATCAAGTTCTAATATACTTTCTAATACTGCACTTTGGGTAAACATTTCTAGGATTTTAAAATCAGTTTTGACATAAATACAAATATATAGTCAACTGATCTTTCACAAAGGTACATAGGAAATTTGATGGAGAAAAGATGGTCTTTTAGCAAATAGTGTAGAGACAATTCAATTGGACATCCACATACAAAAAATAAATCTAGACAGATACCTTTCATCTTACACACACACACAAAAACCTTAAAATGAACCATAAACTTAAATATAAAATAAAAGACTATTGCATTTCCATAGAAAACATAGAAGATTTATGGGATCTCAGGATTGATGATAATTTGTAAACATATCTAAAACACAGTCCATAAAAGTAAATACTTGTAAGAGTTGTGATTAGAAAAGCCACTACAGTTTTACTACAGATACATGAAGGAGAGAAAAAAGTACTCCTCTGCGCATATTTTATTTACTTAGTTATGTATGTGTTTGCATTTATTGAGTAATTCTCTGGTTTCTTATAATTTACTTATGCAACTCATGGAACACTACATATTGACAGCTTTTGATATTGGGGCATTTAAATCAGTCATATTAACTTTCTTGTTTTAAATGTATTAATAGTGCTGCTCAATTGTTTTCATTCTTCCATTTGCAAATGATAAGATTCTTTTAACATTGTGTTCAATTATAGACATATCAGTTGATGTGGATAAAAAACAAATGAAGATGAATATTATTTCTGAGTGAAATTTTAAAACACATTGCATGGTTAAGGCTTTCTCTCACCCTGTTGTGATACTTGGCTACATCCCAGTTTGAGGCCAGTCTATCATATACTGTGTTAGCATTATCGCTTGGAACAGAACCTCTAGCTACCTATGGCAAACACTGTATTTAAAACATACATGCATATTGGTCATTTTAAGCCATTAACTATTTTGGTTGGTTGTGACTGCAGTATAACACAATCTGTATTGACTGAACAAATTTTTCATTGTACTTTGATAAATATGAATTACCTATTTTTGATAGCTTGATTTTGATCTTTGTGTACATCATTTTTTTTTTTTTTTTGCTTTGTCAGTATCTCAAATAATGACGAATGAATATTGGAGGAAGATACACATACACACACACACACACCACCCCCACCCCCCTTCAAATTTCTCAACAGAAATTGCCTGGATTTCATTTATCAGGCGCATATGTGATTTCTCATTTGTCTAAAGATCTGAAGTTTATTTCATGTTAAGTTTTGATTAGTAGTGATGTAGAAGTCGTTGCCACTCTGCTCAAACCTGCCAGTATTTAGTATTCTCCCCTATTTACAATCCAGTGTTCTTACAACGTGTGCCTGTCTTACGTAAGTTTTCTGATGCACACTGAAAGAATGCACGTTGACATTTTTCTCCTGCTGGTTACTGAGGGACTGTCCTGTGGACTCATGTCATGTGTGAGGCCCTGGCTGCCTTGCAGGACAGTTGACACTTGTTTTGCTTGGTACCTGTTCCTCATATTGTGGCTTTGACTATGGCAGAATGACCTGAATTTAACTTTCATAATTGAAAAAAAAAATAGCTTTGGAAAGAATCATGTTGACTATATGACTATAAACAGTTAATATTTGTCAAACTATAAGGGGAAAGGAAAGTCTCTTTTTCTTATTTGAGTGGACGGAATTCCCAACTTTTCCTTTAATGCCTTTTAATATTGTACATAAACAGAGATTTCCTAGAGAGCTGGAAACAAAATTAGGAAGTTTTAGAGTCGATTTAAATTTTGGCCAGATTCTGTAATACTATTTGTTTTATTTTTGTCTGAATTGCCCTGTAGCTATGAAAACCAGTTTCTCATTTGAAGGCAACTAGCTAGGAGTCAGGAACTGATTTTATGATTGAGTGCATTAGGAAACTAAGCTTTATTAGTATAATTATGGAAATGTGCATAGCCTTGGGATATTTTCTTTTCTCAAACACGATAGTATCTCTAGGAGACTAAAATATAAACATACGATTCAATTTAAGTAGTAAATATTTGTGAAATGTAGAAAGCTGAAAACTTTGAAATTTTAGTGTAAGAATTGTTCATTGAAATGCTTTTATCATAGTATCATTGCCTTGAAAATGCAAAAGATGAAATGTGGTGCCATAAGCTTTTTATTTTAACAAACAATAGTAAGGGAAATGCAGTGATGAAAATAGGCACAGAAAGTAAAGAGTTAAACATAGGACCATAGAACAATGTCATATAACTTTTATTTTCCTCCTTGAGGAATGCCTTTTGTTAAATGTCATGTAATTACACATTATTCAGAAATTTTGTGTAGTTGCTAATATATTTAAAAAATATGTAGAGTTCCTTTCTTTGTACAGTGTGGCTCCAAATTCCTTCTGCTTTTTTTTTTTTTTTTTTTTTTTTTTTCCTCTCAGAACTTGGAGGTAATACCTACTAGTAACAGGGAGGCCATGTAAAACATGACTAGAGTTAGCGCGGCCGTATGGCACACTCGAAAGTTGCTGAGAGAATAGATGCTAAAAGTTTTCATTACATGGAAATTAAATGTATATTTATCAAGTGAAAAAGGGCAGTGTTAGAAAATTAAATTTATAGCATAAATTTCATGAGTAGATAGATACACATATGAAGAAAGACAAATACAGCAAAATGCAAGTATAGATAATCTTCCAAAAGTCAGTGTTTATTGAGCTAATTTATCAGAAATGAAAAGAGACATCAAGTGAAAATCAATAGCATTTGTAAGCTTTTGTATAATATATATAAAAACAAAGGGCTACTGCTTTTCTCTCAATTAGGATAACATGGAAAGACCCAGTCACTTTCATCTATCAAATAATTACAACTATATTTTATCCATAATCCTTTTCTGCCAATCTTACTTTATAAATGGATCTTAAAATATTTCAGTTCCCTTTTTTTCTAGAAATCATCTGTGGCATGTGTGACTTGTGTTATTATACTAGTGTTTCATAACTCTGACATTATTCATTTATTCATCTTCATGGATATACTTTAATTAAAACAATTATTAATTTCTCAGACATTTCTGGATTTAATATGTCTTCAATTACAGCTTCTAATTTAAGTTAAAAACTTTCATCTGTTCAGAAGGAAAATTATGTGGAATGCAAAATAAAGATAATTAAATTACTTCTAAATATGTAGTTTTTAGCAGCAATTTTTATTTGAGGACTGGACATCTAGCATTTGGAATCCTGATGAGAGAAACAAATCAAGGGTAGAGAAGAATACATTTAGTTAGATACGTAATTTTTAGATTCTGAAAAACAGAATGAAAAGAACTAAAATGATACTATAAACTCTTAGTTCATTCCATAAATGACACGGAGAATTTTAAACTAACTTTGTTTTTAAATTTCAGAAAAAAATGTTTTGTCATTTACAAATGGTGTATTTTTTCAGATAGTCTTTTCTTCAAAGGCTATAAGTAAATCTAGTAAACATACCCAGTTTACCATTTTGTCCATCATAGGCACTGATTTGAAGATGATTGTTTCAACATTGATTTTCTCATTACATAGTTGCCTGTCATTTCACTTTTTCTTTTATTCTGTTTGAAAATGTTTATTAATCATTGCAATAACATATAAATTTAATCTATGTTCTATATAAACATAGTTTACATTATAAGATGTTAGGGCAGCATTTGATAAATAGCTTTCTAGGTTTCATTGATAATAGAGATGATGGTGAATGAATATGTCAGAGAATTTAAGGATTAGAATTATTTTAATATACTCGATTTTAGCTAAGTGGTGAAACTGGATTCACCATTATAAAGGAAGAAAGCCGACGTACATAAAAGTATTCCCTGAGCCTACGAGTTGCCTAATAGTTTTGGTTTGACCTCACGGTAGGTGGTGGAGATGGGAGCAGTGCTGCCGGCATTTATGGTGAGCCTCGGATGTCACTGAGTTGACCGGAGCAGTGTCACGGCAGTAGTGGACTCTATGTAGCATTGGGCAGTGTTCTAGAGTGGCCCGTTCCTGGCCAGGATGGGGAGTAGATGGCTTGAAGGGACCTTGGTGTCATTGTTGGTGGAAACTGTCATGACACATGGGAAGTGTAGGCATCCATGTGTGTGCCTGCTTAAAGTGTAAACACCGTATTTAATCACCTTCCTATTTTAACAGGAAGCCAGGGATTGAATAGCTGTCATAAGAATTGATGTGTTTTCCTGTGTCAAGTCAAGGCTAAGAGAGGACACAGCTCAGCCAATGATAACAGTATTCTAGTGATCACAGAAATAGTTTCTAAAATTCAGCTAATGATTTGGAAATTCTTAGAATTATCTGGTAAATACCTTGACTTTATAAGTTATATCTTCTGACTGTAATTTATATCACAAGATAAACATTTTATGATCAGTTTAGTCACAAAATAAATGGAACATGTATGACTTTCGATTTTACGTTGTTTTGTTTAAAAGGTTTAAAAGGTTATCTCCTATGTATAAGCTTCTGATTTTTTTTTCTTTTGGTTTAAAGAAGAGCTGCTCTCATACTATTAAATCATATTTTATTCTATTTTTAATTCCATTAATGGGACTGGTGGCAAGAAAACAAGCAGCCAACAGAGATGTGAGAGTTAGGGGTTCTTTCTGTATGGCAGCCATAGAGTCAAGGCATTCAGTACTTTCCTGTATAATGTCAAGTACCAGCCAGTTTTATTTTCTCTTGTTTTTATATAAGTTTAGAGAAACAGTTAAGAAAGGAATACCAGCAGGTCCTAATGTTAGCTGTCAAAAAGCAATGCCAAATTAGGCAAAAGGAGAATAAATTGATGTATTCTTCAGTTAAACCAAAATTTATAAAGATTAATTTAGATTAAAATAAAAGTCCTTCCCTATTGGCTACATTCGCTTCTGGGATCTCAAGTTTTTATTATTATTTTTATTAAAGAAAACTGAAAGAAACATCAGTAAAAGTTAACATTTCAATGACAATTAGTTGAGATTTGTGGCTGATGTTTTTCAATGAAATATTTTCTCTACTTTAAGCTACTTCCTGCCACTATGCAGGCCTGCAGCTTCGCTGTGTTTGTATTTACAGGGATTAGTATAGTGCCGGACACATTCTAGAGATGAAATAATTATTTATTAGCTGAAAAGAAAAGTGAGCTATAATGAGGAAAATAAGGTCCAGGGCAAGAATACTATGTGACCAAATGGGAAAAGTCAATTATGGATGCATTTTTGAGATTGCAGGTGCCCCTCTGTATTATCTTGAGGTCCATACTAAAAATGTAAGAGGGGAAAATAAAATGTATTTTTCTCTCGGTGTAACTGTTATAAGCTAATGAGCACCAGTAAACATGAAAAATTATGCTACACAAATATGAAACTAAATGCAATTTAGCCGATATTTACTTTCTTCTTCTGTGTATTACTGTTTCTGAGGAAGGTCTATGTGATAAAGTCCCCCTCAGTATGGATGTCACCTCTGGAAGTGAGTTTTCCAGGAAATGGAGGGATAAAATAATATTGAGGATAAGCTGCATCTTAGATACAATGCAACTGCTACTTCATTCAAACTACATACCACAGAAAGATTGACATTGGCCCTATTTTACTGATGTCTAGTGAGACGTGACATTACATACCATCGCAGAGTCAATTCAGCGAGGGAGACTGTGAAACCAGTTTTATTTTGAAGCAGAGTTTAAAATAGTGTAGCCCAGCAACGCTCTGGAGAGGGAAAGTAGCGAGGTGCTGAGTGTCAGAGGGGAGCTCTGCCATTCACTGGAGTTCAGTTTTAAAAATATAATGTTTGCTTCTAGCAGTCATTTTAACTTTTTCATAATACTTTCTCTTTTCAACCCACACTCTATGCTGCTGTCTGAGTAACAGGATCAAAACTCAGCATTGACCATTCCCTGCCCTTCAACTAAATTTCTTAGTCCTTCCTTCATTTACTCCCAACATTTCAAAGTCAGCTTGGCATTTAGTAATCCACAGTCTGCCCTCTGCCTTTCCACATGTGCAGCCACTCAACTGCACTACTCCATGCAGACCTTAGAACTCCAGTACGTTCATCACTCGCTTGTCGTCAGCCCTTCCCTTCCTCCCCATCTGCCCTTTTATTCCTCCCGGCCCCACCTTACCCTTGGGCTACCCTTCCTGCCATGCACATTTGTTAAAATCCTTCTAGAGTGCAACGCTGAGTTAACCTCCCGCAGCCTCACAGAAGACGTTCTAGATTCCCATAAGGAACGGCTGCTACTTTTGAATAATTATAAAGTACAGGAATGAAACCTCATTTATCTTGTGTCCATTTATTTGCTTTCCATCCCTCTAAAACTGGGAGTAGTGAACAAATTTGGCTCTTTATCACAGCTAATATTCAACCATTCAACATATTGCATCAATAAATGTATCTTGCTTTTTAAGTTGAATTTACATGTATTTCTGTAATTTATTATTTGAAAAACTATTTACCCTGCTTTCACTATGTAGAATCATCTTACATAACTTCGGTTACTAAAAGCGAGAATTACTGTGTAAGCTGTTTCCTAACTATGTAAAAAAGTTGACACAACTAAATAATTTAGCAGCTTTCAAACTATTGATTTTGGTGAGCTATAGGCCGGTTTGTAGGTGAAATGAGGTGAACCGCAGTGGCGGCTTCCACGCTCTGCCCCAGGCGGTCCTGGGAAGGCCACGTAACTCCTGTCGAGGACACTGCAGCTTTTACTTCTTTGCAACTGAGTCAGTCAGCTGCTCTTATTTATTATTTTTTTTACAGTATGTAAGATTTCCATTGGATAAACTATTCTTTATAAAGCCTAAATAAGTTACATATGTACTGGTTAAAGTTAACATGACGGTATTAATTGCCCATCAATTTATATCTTCATTCCCTTTATAATAATATATTTAAATGTTTTTAAAAAGAGGGAATAAAATTGTTTCTATGAAGAAATATAAATAACGTGAGCACTCAGAGGTTCAGATCAAAGAAGGATTTCTAGTATTTTGAGTGGTTGCAGGTGCAATTCACTGTGGGGCACCTTAGAGGTGGTATTTCCATCCTATAACTCTTCATTTAGGACTCTTACAAAGCATGAACATTTAATTACATTTAATTCTTATTTATAAAAGAAAAGATGACTTTAATATCTTTGATTTCTGTAGGTATGCACCATCTCCTCTTTAATATCCCTTAAAATCTATACAAGTAACATGGCAAGTTTATAATGGGATTATCTTACATGAAGAATTAAATATTGACAAACAAAATACAATTAAACATAATTATTAACAAATTTTCTATTTCAGTTTAATCAAGAAATATTTCAAGTAGACTTCTGATATACTTTATCAACTAACAAATATGAATGATGAAAAATCCCACATGTTCATAAATGCACTATAGTTATTTATGAATGTTAAAGAAGATCTAGAAAAGCTGTCACTTTTTAAAGAACAGAAAATTAGGTTCAGAGAAGCAAAATTACTTTTTCTTAGCTCACTTGAGTTTTTTCCTGAGAAGTTTAACTTAAAAGATTGGCATTAACTCTTGATTAGGGGGCATTTTTGCTGTCTTAAATACTATTCCCTAAATGACAGTGTTAGATTTGATTATATCTCAGGCATCTAAGGAAAAACAATATTCAAGATTCACTTTCTTTTTCTCATTCAGCAGTTCCATTTAACAGTTTTGTGCTTCTAATGATTTCGATAATAAATAACTAGCTTTGCTTTCTGTGTAATTACAACAAATAAAAGCTGAGATACACTCTTTCAAGATTATTCTTGAACATGATAATGGAGCTTAGTTGTTTGACATAGTTAGGATATGTCATAAAGTCTACTTAAATATATTTTCCGTTATACAATTTTGTCATTTAAATGTTATAATCTTTAAAGTCACAATTTCTTTAAGAATGTGGTAATGTATGAAATGATTGAAGCATATAAAATTTCAGTCTAACAGAATATTGTGAAAACTGATAGCTTAATTCTTTAAATAAATGGACTTTTTGTTGATAATATATAGAATTTCATTTTGTGAATTAAATATATAAATTATGTTGTTTATTATTTTGTTTCGAAAGATATTGATCTCTAGATCAACTTAGTAGAAAACTTAAATTATACTTATCTGACATTTCCTTATGTTCCTTAGATAATTCTTCTGTAAAAGTGATCTCTAAATTGGCCTTGCAGGAATTAATGAAGTTTAATTTTCTTTAGCAGTTTATTCTGGTTATGAATGTCTGATTAAATGTTAGAAAATAAATAAATCAAGTAGATAATCTAGTATTTTATAATCCCTGTGAATTACCCACCTGTGGACTGCCAGCTCTATAATAAATAGTCCTCCTAAATTTTAAAACAAAATTATTGACATCCAGGAAATGCCAGTGCAGTAAAAATAAAATTTTAATTATTTTAATGTTTTAAATATGCCTTCAATTAAAACTTAAGAATTAATAGTTGGCAAAACCATGGGCATTAGAAAAAAAATGTAATCTATAATGGTAGAAATTAAATCAATAATTTACAATATATGGTGCTTACTGAGGTTTTACACAAGAAGCTTTCACTTTTTAAGAAATTTGTTAATTTCCTTGTGAGACTTTTAGTGTACACCTTGATATAAATTGAGAAATCCTAGGGTATTGAAATTATATGAATGAATTACAAAATATCTTTCTAAGAAACTAAGTTGTATCAAGTATGTATATAACGTGGTATGAGTTAAGGTAAAATAGTTCAACAAATTTATCTTTTCCAGGGTAGGAGAACAGAGGGCTGCAGGAGAGATCTTGTCCAACACCTCAGATAGGAAGGTAAAGTAGATGATTTATTTTCACTTCTATAAACAGTTACATTATTTAATTTTATGAAAAAGCTGCAGTTGGTGTATCTGAACATCAGATTCCTGCAGCACCTGTCCTGGTGGAGCTTAGGCTTCTTCGCATCATCTTGGTCCTACGTTTTCTGCTCGGTACTCTCGTAGGTCTCAGTGATTTGCTGACTTTTTACCGTATTCTAAAGCAGCTTGTGAATGTGCCATTAATTCCATCTAGTATCTAATATGGGATGTTGATCTCAAAGTTCTTACCCGGTAAATATTGATTAGAAGGGAACACAATTCATTCATGATACATATATCTATTCTAAAATGTAAGCCATCTCCTTTAATTATCAATGTATGCTTAGATTATTATGGCACTTCATTTTTTTTTGTGATTTACTTTGTGTTTTTAATTTTGGCAGAACTTTGAATTTATGAAAACAAAAGCTATACTATAACCATAAGTTTAAGAAATATTTTGTTTTCAATGTCAAGTAAAAAACTACCCCAGAGCTTAGTGGATCAAAAATAAAAGTTTCTTCTATTGTATCGGTGACAGCTGGTGCTCAGCTAGTGTAGGCAACACTATCTAGAGTGACTCTGCTTCAGGTCGTGGAGACTTTTGTGGCTCTACTCTTTATTCTAGGTCATTCGGGCAACCTGGGTGTTTGTGCTTCACATGTTTGTCTTCCTCCTTGGGTCGGCAGGCCACTCAGGCCATGTTTCTGTTTCTGTTTTATGGCTGCAATTCCTAAGACTTAAGGCCTGCTCTCATTTCATTCATGTGACATCTTCAAAGCACGCTACATGGCCCAGCTCTATGTCAGCGGGTTACTAAGGACGCATCCATTATGAGGCCGTAGCAAAGATGTGTGTTCAGGCTATAAGACATGTTCTGGACACCTAAGGCGTAGCCTGACGGCTGCAGTTATTTATGCTATGTTATATACACTTGAAGGTTACTAAGAGTATGGATCTTAAATGTTTTCACCATAAAAAAGAAATGGTAATTATTTTATGTGTTGCAGGTGTTAGCTAATGCTATGGTGGTAATCATTTGGCAATGTGTAAGTGTAAAGTGTATCACATCAGCACCTTGTACACCTCAAACTTAGAGTGTTCTATGCCAATTATATCTCAATAAAGCTGGGGAAAATTTAAGAGAGGCAATAATACTTTCACACGTATGCATGTGCGCACACACACACACACACACACACACACACAGAGCTGTGGATGCAGGGGCAGAAGGTTAACCAGTTCTTGTCATTTAATCTATAACAAAAATATTTGATAATGCTTATGTACATTCCTAATAAGAAATTAAGACACAAAAAAAGTTGAAATGATCAGTAAATGTAATGTTCAACACGTATTTCACTGATTATTCTACAAAGTATATTATAAAATCGCTTAATATTCAGTATAATCATTTTTTATTATTTTTTAACAAATATCACATAACTACATGCACAAACTTACTTATTTTAAGAGTAATAACATTTCTTTGATTTTTAGTATAAAACATTATTGTAGGAATTAATTTCTTCACAAAAAATACAGTGAAGTGGATATGATTATCCTGAATTTATGGAGGAGAAAATTGAGCTAGAAAGTTTAAATTATGTGTCCAGGATCAAAGATATGATTTTAATTCATGCATTCTGTATCATGGACCATACATTCTTGTAAATACTAATTTGTGTACAAGTAAGTATCTGATTTTTCAAGTATTTATAAACTAATGCTAAATATAAAAACAGATTTAAAATAGCAATGTGCTCTGAAAACTCAAAAAAATAATTGAACGAAAGCAAGAAAATCATTTTCTAATATTCAGTCTAAGAAAATCATAGCTACATAAAAATTTCTGAGAATCATGACATTGAAAAAAGCCAATTTAGATATAAAAGTGTAAAGTTGATAAGAGTAATATTAAAAAACTATTTGTAGTATCCATTCCTGTTTACCTGGTGTTTTCTATAAGGGGAATGAAAAGACTGGTTTCAAGTATTCTCAGAAATAATTTTAAAATAAAAATTCTAAATTCTCTGAGTCGTCAATTTTTAGTAGATACATGGAATCTATAAGAAAAATCTATATGAAAGAGATTAGAATCTAGGTATTGATTGAAGTAAAGTACCATGTTTATGAATTAACATAGTCTTTATAGTAGCAGTTGCCTAGAACTAGAATATTATCCCAACTTGCCAAATAGTAGACATCAAATACGAAAACAGAACAAAAATTAATGACCATCCTCAGTAGGGAGCCATGGAGACAATTAGTAAATACAGAGCTCTCACAAAATACACTGAATTTTATGCAATCATAATGGAAAAAACAATTTTTTTAGAAGAAACAGCCTACCGAATTCTGCTGAAAGGCGAAGCGAGCCAGACTGAGTGATGCTTAGAACGGAGCCAGCAAATAGCAGCTGCTCAGAAAAGCATGAAGGGGAGTTTTCTAACTTCACTGTTGAATTTTACCTTCTAAATTCCTCAGAAACGTTGTCCCTCCCTCTGGAGTGTCTTGACAGTTGTCTCTCCCTCCAGGGTATCTCGAACATCTCTCCTTTCCCAGTAGCTCACCGACTCTATCACCTCGTAATAACTGTTTTCAAATGTCTTCCCGGTCTTCTACAATAGAGAAGGGAAGGGCAGGAAAAGGAATGAAAAAAGTAGGCACTCCCCCCGCCAAAAAAAAAAAAAAAAAAAAAAAAAAACTTAATAGCATGTCCCTTTTGAACTTTTAAATACCTCCTTTCTTTCCATCAGGAGAAAGTATCTTTTATCTTCTTTTTACTGAGTTGCCGTTAACCTCCAGCTCACTCATGAAGTGTTTTCCCTCCATTCATCCTTCTGCCGAAACTTCTAGCTGGTGACACCAGTGGCCGAGGCACTAAATCCATAGCATACAAACAAATCCTCAAACGCTTTGACTTTTCTAAAGTATGTTGGCATTTTGCTGCTTGGTACTTACGTGCGGTCTGGATTGATTCCGTTCTGTTACCTCTGGAGCTTTGGGCGTCATTTGTCGTCCGCCAGTGCGTTGTGCTTGCGCGAGTGGCAAAGCAGAGGCGAGGCGAGTTTCTGCCGCTGGCCGGGGCAGCAGCAGAGGCGCGGGCTCTTGGCGAACGTGAGTGGGTGCTGGCCGAGACCCGCCGGACTCCGTGCCCCCTGCCAGTCAGCAGTTCTAGGGTGGGCGGCAGCTGTGACCGCAGCAGAGGTTTCCTGCAGCTTTCTGAGCGTCAGCAGCCACTTCCTGGTCCCTGGTGGGCAGACTGCAGTGACATGACTTACAGACCCGCCAGTAGCCCACCCCAGCTTCTGTTCCTCCAGCCCCTGAAGCGGTTTCGTAAGCACCTCCCTCCCTTTGCCGCGCGCCTTCTTGATGGACCTGCACAGAATGGTTGCTCTTCTCCCGCTCTGTACTCTGACCATGCAGTATGTTCCTATCCTGAGTGGTTCCAGGATTATACCTGTAATCATGGGAATTTGAGATGAGTTTTTATTATAATTTTTATAAGCTTGACATCACAAATAGGAGATGCGCATTTGATCCAGTAGATTATAATATTGTATGTATGTAGAGTATATGCAGATTAAAATATCATTTGAATTCTCATTCGCATATCACTTACATAAAAAAGTAGGCTGATTGGGAAGTGGATCTGATCATTGGAATGTGACCTTTAGTGAAATCCTTGAGCTCACAAATCCAGTCGTCCCTCTCATGGTGAGAAGCAGCAGGCTGCTTCTGCAGTTGGAGGAAGGTAGCCCTCCCTGGCTTGAAAACCTTTTTGAGATCTCATACGGATTGTGATTGACCTCAGTTTTAAATGGGTGGACAGTTACTAAAGCTCTGATATGTGTATCTGTGTCTACATCTGTGTTTTTATACAGGGGCTCACACTGTTTCATCACAGTGCAGATCCCTAGCCTCTCAACCAGGCCCTGCCTGAACTGTTTTTCATTCCCAGCTATCCTGCAAACGTAGGTGGCCCAGCGTCCTAAGGAAGGATTCTGCGACACTGCTATTATACTGCACGTCTTCCTTGCAGCTTCCCCCAGAGATACTCACATTCATTTACTCAGGACATTGTGCCCTGGGAAAGGAACATATCTAGACTTCTCTGAAAACTTTATTCTCCAGTTTTGAACTGTTGCTAATCACAGAAGGAAAAGACATGGAATGTGGCACCGATAGTTTATCCTCACGAGATGTGTGCACTCTCTCAATTCAGAGTTTTGGGTTTCGTTGGTGCAGTGTGACTCGCTCTGTCTAGCAGAACCTACATGCCTCCTTCCCCGCCTCTCTCTTTCTCTGCTGAGACATTTTCAGAGATACTGTGGACCAGGCTTCATAGCTTCAGCATGGTGGCTGCCACTTGCATAAAATCTACCTGTGATGTAAATAATGCGTGATGTCTTATCATATTGAACCACTGGCATTTTAGGATTTAAAGCTAACAGAGAACGGCATATTCTGTCATAATAAAAACAGAAATTGATACCTACAGTTGGTTTTTGCAATCACAACAGCATCCAAAAAAAAAAAAAAACAATGTAAGGCTCTATATTAGTATATTCACTATTAGCATAATATAATCCCATTTTTGTGGGAAAAGAATTATGCAAGTAGAGAGAAGTCTAAAAATCTTTACCAGAGTCTAAACTTGTTTATCTCTGCTAATGAAATTATTTATGTTGCTTTTTTTTAATGTATATTTACCTCTCTTTTCTAATTTATTTTGTGTAGCAGGCCCACATTACATGGATTAAAATAAGTTCTATAGCATATGATTTTTTTCATTTTATACTATCTCTTTAGTCGCTCTTACATTGTGCATTTTTACATGTCTTCATTATGCTATAAAGTCCTCGATTGAAAAATTTGTTTATTATTATTATAGATAAATGTTGCACAGATTGTGCACATTGAAAATAGTGATAAAAATTACAGTTCCCAGTGTGCGAAGAACCTCTTTTTAATGTTTTCATTAAAATGACTTAGTCTTGCCTGAACATGACACAATTTGGCATAGTAGAAAACTAGCTTTAAAAAGCAACTTGCATATATTTTGTAGAAAACTTCAGGGAAACCTTTTGTAAGTAACTCAGCATATGGCTTCTATAAAACCAATGCCTTCCAGGCAGCGAAGTACACACCTCGATGCTATGCTGAATTGCAGAATGGGATAATGATCCTCGCAAAATCACGAATTCCTTGAGGGCGGACTCTGTTTCTTATTCATCTGTGTTTCCATGACCTATTACATTGCCTAACATGCAGTTAGTACTTATGAATTAATTATTTGTTGAATAAATAAATGATTTTGTGATTTGTAAGGGCAATCTACCTGTGGTTCATCTACTCCTAATGAAGGTCATGGGATGATACTTCAGATTGCTGTAATGTTGCATTTTCAGAAAAGCCACAATTAGGATATTTAGTATAGCTACTAAAACTATCTAATTGTTTTAAAGACTGATATTTTTATAAAAAAATGCAGGCAAGCACCACAGTTCAGATGAGTAGCAGAATATCTGAAAACATCAATGAAAAGTATCCCAGCCAACTTAAAGTACGTGCTTCAGAACAACCTCTAAATGTTCTCGTGAGAAGCACTGCGTAGGCCCTTTCCACGGTAGCTGTGTCTTCAATGGCTTTCTCGTGGTTGTTTAAACCTATATAACACAGCCTCATGGCACTTTATTGACAGAATTTGGACTTGAGGTGTGTAAATGATATATATCACAATCCTTGGTTACAGAAGGCATTTTAATCTTACCTCGTGTCAGTTAAATAGTGTCTTCTAATTCACTTCTCCATCACTTCTACCACATATTAAACTACGTCCTATAATGAACAGCGGAGTCATTGTAAAAAATAGTAAAAAGTTATTACTTAATAGAACATTTGTACAGTGGACGTAGTTGGGGCATCTTCCCTCATACCATCCCCTTGGACCACTCTCTAAAGTCAAAGCTTTTCCACCAGTATCTGCGTTCTGTGCAGCTAAGACCTTGAACTCATTTATTTCTTCCCATGAATTCTCTTAAGCAGTGGAGCTGCCTATGCATGAAAAGCCAGAAATGCTTGGGAATATTTTTACCCATCTTCATCCCCCCAGAGTGGCTGTAGCCAATTACTGATGGGTTTGTGGTTATAAAATCCAGCTCCTTTCCCTCCAGGCAGGATAAACTGTTGGGTATAATTATTTTCCAGAGCTTCTAGAAGGATGAGGTTGAGTCTGGAACTTCATCTGAAATCATAACTTTGCATCTTCTCTTCATGATGAGTAATATAATATTTCAGTATAAAAATAAGTATAGATTTATTTATGCAGAGTGAATCTACACTACACAGTTAATCTAAATGTTTTTTTTTTCCATTTTTTTTAAAGTAAATCTCTTTGGCTACATTTTGTTTCAGTTTTCTCATAATTTAATTATTAAGACTATGTTTGTGAGTATCCCCATTTCCTACTGGCTCCTGGCTGCATCTTAAGAACACGTGGAGACTGTGATTATTAATGTCTTTGGATTTTTATTCTTTCATGTACATTAAAAGCTCTTATGTGACGAAGGAAATGCTCATTCTAAAGTCAGCAGTCAATATGGTTATGCTGAAGGAAAAAGATTTAAATATATACTTGTTTTGAAGTAAGTTCATTTTCACCCTCATTATTTTGGAGAAATATAAAAATCTTTTTTTGCTGTTTGCTTTCCTCTCTTCAACTAGTTCAGTCAGATTTATTCTTGTTCTTTCCACGTGAAATAACCATGCTAGTCAGCATGTTCACATGTTTTTGAAGTCTTAATTTAAGTTCTTTAAGCATGACAATTGTATATATACTTACATGAAAACTAACAAAACCTTCAAAATCATTAGCTAAGTAGTTAAGTAAAAGTTTTACTCTGTAGATAATGAGACATTATCTTTTTGATGGTTGTTTTGAAAATTTGGCAGCTACTTACAAGTAACAAGTAGAAGCACAAAAGCCTACAGCTTCTAAAAATGTTCTCTGTCTCCAGTGTTAAATACAACTGACATGTTTTAACAGTAAGCACTTTCTCTCATGGGATCCTACTCCATGTAGTAATGATAAACCACCATTACCTGCGTAGTGAACTGGAAGGCGTATGGGAAGGAAAATCATGAAGTGACAGCTGAAGGGGTATGTGGTTTGGGGAGAGATTTTAGGTGTTGGGGGCTTTATTTCGTTTAGTGAAGGTAGTCAAGCAGTAGTCTCTGCTCTTTTGAATTTTCCAGTATATGGTCTTTCCACAGCTCACAAAACATACCTTATTCCTCAGACTGGAAATGACTTATCTTCTCCCCAGTTAGGCCCTTAAATTCCTTATATTAAACAAACAAACAAAAAACTTAGCACAGGAAATTATATGTCATATAAGATTTTCATGGAATTAATTTGTCCTTTTAAAAAACACGCCTTTCAGACCTGCGTTGCTACATTGCAGCGGCTGGCACAGGCAGGCTCTGGTTAGGGTGCAGAGAGGTGTATTCAGTTGCTCTTATTCTCAGGAGCTCATAGACCATCCTGGCAAAGAAAAACATGGAAATTGAACATTGTAATGCAATCTAAGCACCAATAACAACATACTAAAATTTGTTTAAGTGCATAGAGTTTTCCTTGGGATTTCAACAAAAGTTCAACAGTGGAGGTGATGTGCTAATGGGAGCATATTCATGACAGAAGCAAAGGGTCGAGCTATACAGAGAGCACAGAGGGAGACAGCTATCGGAAGGAATGGCAGGCGTAGAGGTATGTTTACGTGAAAGAGCAGAATGCACTCATAAATTTCGGATTCCGTTGAATTTCTAGAAACAGATAGAATGTGGAGGTTGGAAATATTAGGCTAAATATGGAAAACGGTAGTACAGCTAAATATTATTTTGATCAATGAGTTATATAGAAGTTCATCTGAAGAGAAAATGAAAGTAAGAAGCAGGAAGAAAGGTATTTTTTTTCCTATACCTAAAAACTTTAAGCAGAGGAGTGGAGTGATCATACATTCAGTTCAGAAAGATGTTCTTTACAGCAGAGTTGAGGATATATCATGTGATGGACAGACTGAAGGCAAAATGTATGTTTTATCAGTTCATAAAATAGATAATGAAGGCTCAAATGAAACAATTGGCAGCAAGAATAAAGAGGAAGGTGAACTTTGAGAGGTATTTATGAACTAGATTGAATTGTCCTCTATGACAAATAGATAAGATGGTAAGAGCGAGAGCGAAGTTGAAATTCAATAAAATTTAAAAAACATCCACATATAAGACTATGTTAGATGTGTTCACGTCCTTTACCTCAAGAATTTTATAGGGCCTCTGTAATATTGATCTTATTATCCTCATTTTATAGTTGAGCATATTGAGTTATGGAGGGGGAAGATAATTTGCTCAAGATTTTAAAGTTTACAGTTGCCAGAATCAGTACTTGAATTCCATTTGTTTTATTCATCCTCCACCTAGCTTGCTTTCCTCATTTCTACTTTAAACTTTCTGACTTTCTCAATAGCTGCTACAATCCTTGATTGCTAAATAGTACTCAGAGTAGTTTCAACATAATTTTAAGCAATAAAAATGTTTTTAGGTTCGAAGGTGACTAATTGCACTGCTGATAACTTGCATTTGTACAGTGGATCTCCGTGTCAAAAACTCTAACAAGTAGATTATTCTCCTTAAGCCCCAGCACAGCCTTGCAAATAAGTGAAGCCATTGCTGGATGAGCATGGTGCCTTTTCGTCTACTTCCTGGCTTTTTACTCTCCACCACACCTTCCATATTTTAGTCCATCACCATTAGAAATTTGAATGGCAAAAAGCTTCTCAATTTTCAAAGAATTATCAATTCCAAGAGCTGGAAAGAGACTTCTAGGGTATTAAATCCAATTTCCTCAGTTATAGATGATGAAACATTGACCTGCTGAGGAAGTGATTCACCTCAAATGACAAACTGGAAAAAGGTTCTCGAATCCTTTTTATCCCCTTTTACAGTATGCTCTCTTTCTTTCATTGAAGTCATTCTTGACTTTGCTTTTAATGGCATTGCTAATAAACCCTAGAGTCGCTTGATGAAAATGTGCCTTTTCAAAGACGAAAAACTTAATTTAATAAAATAAATGTTTTTATTTTGAGAATAGAACTTTTTTTCCCCTAAAAAGCACAACGTTATTGTTTTGTCCCATAGAAAATATGGAGCAGTAATCTGCTAAGGAATTAACATACACTAATAACTAATAAACGACTGTCCTCCCAGCACAAGAAAATGTCAGTCTGTACGCCATCTTGTTTTGCGAGATACTTGTACTTATTTTGATCTCTCTTCCTGCTTACACATTTGATTTAGCTTTTCGAAATCAGTTTAAGTGTATAATCTGCACACACACGTAACTAAGTTACAACTTTGGAGGCTTTTCCATTTTAAGTCAGGTATATCATTAACAAATAGATAAACATTAACGAGAATTAACATATACAGTGTCTAAAATAACTTTCTTCTGAACAAAATTTTACTGAAGAATTTTTATCTATTTACACTGATTGCTTATTTAAATGTATGACTTTGATTTTCAGTTCTAGTTAGATTTATAGTTCAATAATTTTCTAGACTGTAGTTTTGATGGCTGTTATTTCCATTTGCAATTAGATATTAATAATTTCCACATTTATTTTTATTCAGCACTGTTGATATCATCAAAGAACTATCATGCCTTCTCATATCATTGGATTTAGGAAAGGAATTAATTTAGAAACGATCTTCTGCTCGCCCACCACTCATTCAGCGACAGTCTCATTAAAGCTGTTCCATTGGCAGCTCCAATACCTCGTATGAATAAGGATCTAAAGTATTAATTTGCATTAGATGAACTATCAAATTAAGCTGACTCATTACAGACTGGATTCTTTCATGCCGGGATCAAAGTGGCAGTAACCTGCAGCTAGGAAACTAAGGAAGCCGTATTCAGGAAAACCAGAACGATAATGATGTAAAAAACCAAAGGGCAGCAGAGTGAAAAGGTCTAAGGCAACTCAAGAAGGTTTGTTTTCAATCTCATTTGAAATTTCAGTGGGACTCTGTGTGTGTAGAAATTTCTTTCACAAATAGCCTGTTCTGAGTGAAAGCAATTTTTTTGAGTAGTTGTCAAATATGACATTTTTTTGCCATTTTACAAGAGTAGAAATTGCTCACTGGGGATAAAAGAATCTTTGGTAAGCTGATGCTCAGACACTGGTGTGTTATGAATTAGGCCTTTGATGCATGTCTTGTGAGTATAAGTTTGAGAGTGTCTGAGGACTTTTCTTCTCATGAATTAGGAAGATTAAAAAGTTTCCCAGCATCATTTCACCCTTCTTCGGTGACACACACATGCAAGCAGCTTTTCTCGTCTGTTTCTAGGAAGTAGGCTGTCTAAATTGCACAGGTACTGTACCCTGCAGCAGCAAACAGGCTATTGTCATTATCTCTGATTGCCTAAATTGTCTGAAAAGAGCTTTTTTTTTCATTTATAACATATTTCTGGTCTCTCTATTTTTTATTATTTAACAAACTTTAAAATACTGATCTTTGTTTATGAACTAGCATTTCAGATTATTGATACCATACCATCAAATATAATATAAAATTCCTAGATTCTTTATTGAGTATATGAAAATTGCAACTAAGTTTATATAACAATGTCTTTGGGAATATTTATAATTATGAGTAAAATAATATATAAGGATGATCATTACTACAACATCAATAACAGTGGTTAAAAGATAAAAAATTTAGCTAAAGAGTTAAGTATTTTATAATAGAATAGTATGCAGCCATTAAATGTTTAAATGCAATTTGAAGCCAAAGTTAGAAAATTTATATGTTCTATTATTTTAAATAACTGAGGAAACAAAACGTAGAAAAAAAATTGAGCATACCAAAAATTTAATGTCATTCACCACTGACTAGTGGGATTATGGTTGATCGTTGTCTCTATACATTATGGAACATGTCCAATTACTGTGAGTGGAAATCAGTCAGAAGTCAAAATAAATTTAAAAATAATGAGAAAATGACACTAAAAAATCCTAAATGAAAGCCTTAATTTTCTTACCATTTTCTTATTCAAGCTCACAGGTTTCAATAGTATCTATGGGTCGATGACTCTCACCTTAGATCCATTCTTTGAACTCCAGGCTGCCTATTTGTCCCATTTTGAATGTCTGATAGGCATCTGACATGCCGCAAATGCAAAACCAAGCTCTTGATATCGCTTCCATAAAGCCCTCGTAGTCTTGTCCTCAATTTATGTCAAGTTCGTTCTTGCAGTTTCCCTAGCCAAAATCAGTCGTTTCCACATTTTTTCCCCCATATTTCTCACCCAGCCCAGCAGCAATGTTTGTAGCTCTGTTTTCAACATTCTATGAGAGTGTGAACACTCCACACGTTTCCCAAACCACCACAAGTTTTTGTGTAACTGTTCATTGCTTATCCTTTTTCCCTTTAGTCCAATCTGAACAGAATAGCCCTAGAGATGACATTTAACTCACATCGTATCAGTGATACTTGGCACTGTGCAATGCCCAGCCATCTCCCTGTGAGTAAAAGCCCAATGTCTTGCTATAGCTGACAAGAACAACATAAATTTGGCTCGATCAGAGTCTTCAACTAGAATATACATTAAATGTTGTTTGAATAAAATGTTTTGTATTTTTTTTCTGAATCAAAGCTAAAGAGCTTTATTGATGGGTGCATATTATTTTCATCATTTTCCTAGGAACCTATGTCATTTTCTATTTTTCTTCCCACCTCCTCTTCCCCATACAAACATGCACACATAATCTAAAGTTACAATTTCGGGAATATGATCATAAGACTTGCTCTGGGCCAGAACAACAACAAAAAAATCACAAGCTTAGATTCAGCTTAATGGCAGAACTTATAAATATATCTCACATCTCAATAATGGTTAAGTGTTATTTTGCAAGCGCAAGTGGTTTCTGTGATTACTATAACTCCAGGCTGGAAACAGAAAAATCAGAGTGTTTCAGAGTTTCTAATTCCAGTTCAGTAATATTGGGAGATATGTTTATGAAATGAGATATTTTAAATTATGGAGAAACTTTTATATGTAACAGATTCAGTTGGGTTTTTAAGTAAACATAAAATTGTATTTCCTAAATATACATGGGAAACAATGTGACATTCAAATTAAGCTCTAATTCAAAATCCTACACAAATATATTGCCTCTAAAACAAATCCTATACAACAAGGACAAAAGTACACTGGGGCCAAAATAAGCACTTCTTGGCCTAACCCTAATTTAATTGGACTGCTCCTCTTTAATAGAGAAATGCTTCCTGCAACACTTTTATTGAAATTTTGTAAAACGACCCATGTATTTTTGTGTAACATTCAGTTGATTACGTTCTGAATTAGTTTAAATTAATATATTAAAAAGAAAACTTTTTATCCCTTTTTTTAGGAACTGAAACTCTCTCCTTGTGAGCACATGTTCTTCACTCAGTAAATCTACACCGGGGTGGGTGAAGAGCTTAGACTCTGAGTGGTAGGGCCTTGAGACATCCATCAGGTTGGACTTACAACTGATCGACATTACTCACTTTAAAAGGAAAATAAAATGATGGCAATATGTTGAAGGCCCCTCTCAAGGTCTCGCCATTCTCTCAGCGTGGGCCGCTCATCCTATAAAATGCAGGGTGACATGTAGCTTATCTGGGCAGCACTCAGGACAGGGTAGAAGAGCTGTCCTTAGTCTTGAAACCTAGTCTGACAAGAATACTTGAGCAGACAGTAATACATTTGCAGCTTAATCCTCTTTCTGTTGTTTTAGCCACTGCGTTCTATGCTGGTAGTAGGCGTGAAGCTTAAGACATGCTCTACATGTTCCTGCTCTCGTGCAAATAATAGCATTTAGTAATATCCCAAACTTCAAACTTCTTCATTTACAATAGGTAGGGTATACTTACATATACTAATGTGCATACTACTGCACACTAAGTTTAGTTTTTGACCTCATTCTGTTGGTGGGCTATTTTGCCAATTTTCAAACCATTTACATGTGTATACATAAATTTTAATATGGATTGAAATCTTTTAAATGATGATGTAGTTCATGTGCTACATGCCATTTGATGTTTAATAGAGTTTATATTTTTATTTTTAACACATTTTATCTCTTTAAATGTACGTTCTGGCCAAAGAGGCACAGACCCTTGGAGTTATCAGTCCTTTCAAAAGCAAGGCTGTAAAGATAATGGCAGCATAAAAATCAGAGGCATCATAGAAAGTTTAGTGTGCTCAAATTTACCACCGGGAGTTCTAAAGCAGAAACTTAACTCCTCTTTCTGAGTTATGATCAGAGCACTATAAATACACCTGCTAGATAAAGAACAAATGTTGTTTAAAGTTGGCAGTAAAGGTTTTTTGTGACATTGTAGCCTGCTGGTCAAACACTCGGACTGCTGCTTCCGAGAGAATATGAAATGGTGTTACCTGGTGTATAATAGGAAATCCATTCTCATTTAAGCTCCAAGAACGAAATTTGTTCTTATATTCAGAGGAAATTTAAAACGACACCCCCATCACTGGAGTGAACTGGCTGTGGAGATAGAAGTCTGCAGTAAGTGGCACTTACATTAAAAATCATAGCAAGCAGGAAGAATTCTGTGAGGACCCAGGGGGATAAATACATTAAAGTGAGGAACAGATTCAGGAAAACGCGAATTAGACACGGAGTCAAAAGGGCCTCCGGTTGAAGTGATGGCAGTTTCTCATTTTTCGATTCTGCTGTGAAGTGAACAAGAGAACGCACGTGAAAAGGCATATTGTGGCGACATAAAGCAATGCGGAATTCAAGGGGAGGGAGCAAAATGGATGAATTTCCCAAATGGAAATAGAATAGTAAAAGGAGGGCACTTAGCATAAAGTACTACTTTAAAGACCTGAACTCTGAGAATTCTTGAGTTCGCAGGAAAATGGATCCATGTGATAGGTATAGACATCAATAACGAAGCAAAAGGAATAAGTAAGACAAAGCAGTAGAGGCAGACTTACATAAGAATAAATATAAGGAAAAAAGAACATAGAGACGCGAGTGGAGAAAATTTGAGAAACAAAAAAGAGAAATTCAAAAAAAGGGATAGGAAACATTTCAAAATGTAAATGAAAGTACTCTATATAAATAATCATATCAAATATGTTAATGAAATCATGGCGAGTCTATAAAATGGTACATTTTAATGTCACGTAGCACTTTATTCAGGAAAGGATTATTATAATGTATAATTATCTTTAAATATATATACATAAAATAATAGAATACTGAAAATGAAAAGCATATATGAATGAAAAAACCCCTGAAATATAATATTTCATCATGACTATCAAAGTCAAAAATTTTCCATGACCAAACAGATGGAAATGAACTTCAACAAAAAGGATCTCGTGATCATGACCAGTAAATAAATATTAGAAATAATAGCAGAAAGCATATTTTTACTTTCATTCTTCTTTAAGTTAGGCCCATCTTCTTTATCTAGGTAGGGGTTTGGGGATCAACAATTTGTGAAGTCTGTTTGCTGAGAAAATGACATGAGCGTTTCCATTATTTAGCTTCCGATTTGAGGAAGGAAATAATATGAAATAGGGAAGAATTAGAAGAAATTAGAAGAAAAAAGGGATATCTAATGTGATTACTAGGGGGTGAATGAACGTATAGTGGGTTGTAATTATGTGTGTGTGCGCGTGCGCACACGTGCACATTTTTGTGTGCAGTGGAACCTATAGTTTTAAAGCTTCTGCACTAGGAATGTAATATTTCTAATTATATGCATTTAAATGTCTGCTTTAAAGCATTAGCACTTGAATCCCTTGGTACTTGCCCCAAACTTTCCTTAATTGAGTATATTTATTACTTGGAATATTTTTACCTCATCTGCTATTACATTCCATATATATGAAAACATTGACAAAGTAGGAATGCCAATAAGAGGACAAAGACTGAAAGAATAGAAAATGTTAAAGCAAAAGGGATGTATTTTTAATTAACAAGAAGTTATAACTTCAATAGTTTAAAATAATCATTAAGAAAGTAAAAGCTATGAAATAATAGAAATAAAGTATATTAAACAAAATTTAATAAATTAATAGGATTGTGTTCAATGGAATTTAGCAATAATCTAAACCAAGCTCACTTCTTACAGCAACAGCCACTGTTGTTTCTTCATGAGCTCAGAATACCTTCCTGGATATAAGGGTTATCAGTTGATAGAGTGGTTTGCTTTAGGACAATGTGGAATAAATCCTCAATATTACCTTTAAGGTCATATAAAACCATTTTCTCAAGAAAGTTTAAATAAAGTCTCAGAGGCAAATAAGGTAGCCTCTTTCAACCTCTGGAACGTATGCAAAAAAAGAAAAGGTCAAACAGTGGTGAATATAGAATCAGGAACCTCACTTTTTTTGTGTGATGTTTTCATGGATACAGTTTATAGTTCAGAACAAGATGTAGATGTTAAGGGAAATATTGATCAAATTAAGGACATAGTGACATATCATTGGTAGAATAACTAAATTCCCCCAAAGGTGAAGGAGGTTTACACAAACGTACACGTGTATGAAGAATCTACAAATTTTAATAATAGCCTTATTCTAAATTAAATTAGCATTTTACATATAGATTTGTACCCAGAATTAAATCTGTGCATGGCCTTTAAAAGAGTAACTGAGACATAGAAAGGATTTAATAAATGTTAGCTATTATTATGCCAGATTTGAAATCATGAATTTTCTCATATTCAATCTATTTTGAAAAACATTACTTTGTGGAATAAATCATTCTGTGTATCTAAATCTGTTACAATTTATTTTTAAGGCAAAACATGTCATTCATATGCCATTCATTAATTTGTTCATTTTCTTTTAGGCTATTCTCTTTTTTGAAATTGTTATTGATCACTAACTTCACAAAAGGCGCTTTTTCTTAGGTTAAGAGGATGCAAAAATAAAATGACTCTTTAGCTTCACATCAGATAATTTACAATTAGAACATAGAACTGTAAAGAGAGTAGCACAAAGATACTGCATTAGAATATTAAGCAGTTTTTTAGCAATGCCTTATTTGATCAAATTTTCCTCAATAATAAGCAGCATATTCTTTTTTTAAAATAGGAAATGTTTTATCTTTAAATCTTCAATCTCCTCTGTTTTGCAAGCATGCATCCATATAACTGAAACTGTTATAAAAAAGAAAAGATTTCTCATTAGATAGCATCATATGTTAGGCACTCCATATGACCATGTTAATCGTTTCCATTATCTATCTTTCTTCCATGGTTTATGAAACTAATTCCAAATACAACATCTTTTCAAATTAATTAGCATAAACTTAGATCAGTTTACAAGTGGCAGAAGCCAAATAGAAATAAGAGTACAGTTGGAAACCATCAGTCATTGAATTATTAACTTTGTATTACTGGATGCTTTCTAATAATAGTTTGCTCTCAATTACCAGATTATTCTCATCACTTAAACCCACATTATGTACTAGAGTAATCTCTTAATTATAAAATATATGTATGACAGAACTCTTTGTTTAATAACTGATAATTGAACTTCATGTATTAATCATTGCCTATACAATTATACCGTAGGATCAATAGAATTTAATGAACTCTTACCAGTGAGTGGAATAGCAATATATTATTCATATCTGAAAATGAACTGTATTAAGTTCATCAAACCATTAGAATCATTTTATAAAATCAATTTTTAGACAAAGACAATGTATCTTTTTAAAAATGAACAATCTGATATAAGATCTGGCACTCAATATACTGAGGTCATTAGGTCAAATAGAAAATTTTCAGTTATGTTTTTTATAAATGCTTTAGCTCAAATCTATCATGAAAAAACATGTTATTAAATATTGTTATAAAACATATTGAGTGATTCTATTCATTTCACATTTTTTAGAGTGAGCTCGCAGAAGACATTTTTCAAATTTATATCCTATATGCCTATAGAAAAGCATCTAGTAGTTCTTCTATTTAACGTATCCATTAAATTTTTATTTTTAGGAGACATTTTAAATATTTTTTTAGAATTAATTTCAATTTAAAGAATAGTTACAAAAGTAATAGAATTTTAATATATTCCCCTATTAGTAACACCTTATATTGGTAAGGTGCATTTGTTAAGCTTTTTCTCTCCTTTTCATGTGCGTTTGCTTTCAAATCCCTTTCCCAATGAGAATTACCGTCCCAAAATTCCTTTCGGATACACTCTAATTTTTGCTTTTGACTTTCTCATTTTATGTATTTAACCATTTCTCCCGATGTCATTCAATTTGCTCTCATTTTTCATTTACATCATTTTCCATGTGATTTTAATGTTAGTTTTTGTGTTTATTTAAATTTCTGATTACCAACACTCTTTAAATAATCTTTACATACTCTCAGTTATGTTTTTAGAACTGTAAACTCTGATTATATAATGTACCAAAAAGGAAAGATCTGTCTTCATGAATTTAAACTCATATTGATTACCATTTTAAAATTAATTTCATTTTTATTGTTAATTTATTGGCTGGCACAATGCACGAATGAATGAACTATTAGAGATGTATACATTTCTTCCTTAACTGATCATTTATTTTATCATTCAGATTCCTCAACATTATTAAAGAATTTCAGATCATGGCATTTTGGTACAAGCTGCTAATACCTCATGATGTGCTTTCAGTATCAGCTTCCCCAAACCAGGACGAGTCTGTGAAATTACTTTCAAACGGTGGCCTCTGATTGTGTTTGATCATGTTCTGTGTCATCTGAGAGGGAGGCAGAGCTGGTGTAGATTGTGCCCTGCCCCCGGCTCTTCCAGATCTGCTTTCATCATTTATGTCAGTAGAACCAGTGTTCTCAAGAGTCCTAGGCTTCTGAAGTCTGCTTTGTATTCCTCTAAACCAGGCCTCTGTGACTCACACTTGTAGCTGTCTCCCCACAGGTGTTTCCCACATTGTGTTCATGGCTTTTACTCTTCCAGTTCTTTTCTTTACCAGAATTTTGGCGTTCGAACCCCATACTCACCTCAGTGGCACCCAGAGGCAGGGCTAACTAAATTTCCTATCATTTTATTACTGGATAGATTAATTATCTAACTTTATATCTCTTACAGATAAACTATTCCTGGACTTCCTGTTATCCATCTGAATGCCTAATAAACGTTGTTCTAGCAGAAGCATAATTATACCCCTAAGACAAGAATCTGTCAATCAATGACAGTGCAGGTAGAGATGCAATACGTAGGTGTTAGTTTTTCTTCTTCAGAACACCTTTATTCCACCTTCCCTCTTCTCATTTAATTTTGTTAGCTTAGCAAATATTATGATGCATAGATTATTTTCTGAAGTGAATGTTAGAGAAATATTTTTAAAAATATCTTTACATATAATATCTGCTTGTATCTCCACACTGGTCTCTTAAAGACAGTGGTTTCCACACAGAATGAGCAAGGATACATGTGAGTGATGCTCTCCTTGACATCTCAACATAGCAAGTCCATACACAGAGCCAATTTTCTTACCCTCCTGTTCTCGGTTATGGCTTTTAGTGTCTTTTCTTCCATCTCTGCAATGTTCAGTGTTTCTCAGCGGTCCCCTTGAGTTAGAGGAAGCCTTCTGGAATTCTTATGTGATTAAAAAGTGAGTTGCTTTGCTGACTCACAGTTAAGGGCTCAGTAATGAGTTTCAGCTAAGGGAAGTGACCTTTACCTTAACAGTTGCCACAAGTCTTTGAGGTGCCTAAGTCTAAATTCGAATCTCGGGCTGGGTATGGATGTGTATGGCCCCTCTCTTTTTGGGGAAACTTTCCCTTTCTTCACTTAACACAGTTACTCCTTTGTTACCCGTTCCTCAGCAAATGCAGTTCCTCAGCAAATGCAGGTCGAGTTTGGGGGCTCGGCCAAAACCCTGTATAGGTCGATATTCCAACCTCTCTGTCTCTCATCTTGAGGTGAGGGAATACTCACCCTAAATTGTACTGTAGTAGTCATGGAAATAAGTCACCATCCCTTCTTTCAGGCAGGTCTTGAGCTAATTAAACTAGACTTCTCATCATGCCCTCAACTTGACATTTTATTATAATTTTTGTTTTGCTAATTATCAAGACTCTGCTCTCAAGCACTGTTCATCTGCAACTCAGCAGTATCCTTTCTTAATTTTTATTGGTTCTTTCTTCAACCTTGAAAACGTAATTGCAAGTCACTGTTCGACACAATGTTCATGCATACATGCACACACATATTCATGCATATACATACATATGTGCATACATCATTTAAAGTTATTTTTAATTTTTAATTGCAGGTTTTGATTTTACTTTAACAGCATCATTTCTCTTCCTAATACAAGGTCCAAAATTTTACCCAAAGGTTTCCGCTATTCACCAAACTTCAATTTAAATGCCATTATAAAATAAATCACGGATACTGACCCATCTGGTAATTTGAGGCCATGAATAACTTCACATTATGTCATGGTCTCAGATGTTATCAGATGAGGGTCAAAATTCCAGATGCTTTCTATCAGCGTCTCTCATCAACTGCACAAACTTGTTGGTCTTATAACGTCTTAATGGAGCATCCAGAATTCCACACAGAACACATCACGTCAGCCCTTGACGTTAATGTTTCCTCACACCGCCTCACAGGTAGAACGGGGCCTCCTTAATCAGCCCCACCACCTATACCTTTGCCTATGACAGGTATGAATACAATTTCAGTGAATGTTTCACTCATGGAAGAGGAACGAAGTCTAAAAATTCAATGTTTTCTAATTTCAGCATAGACTCTAGTTCTTTTAGAATTTCAGTTTCTGTAAATGCTTTGTATAAGCATTGGTCTTTACAGTCCTTCACTTATTAATTTCCATAGCATACAGGAGTCTGACCTTTCTGACATTTTCAAAATACAAATTTCAAGCTATTATTTATATTATATTCAATCTTGAACAGCTGGGGCCTCATAACAGCCACAAATTTTGGTTCCTTACTTTGACATAATAGAAAATAGTTCTGGGTTGAGCAAAAAATAAAAGAATTTATTATAAGTAGACAGGCATTTAAACGTAATGCAAGAGCAAGGATGCAGTAAGGCTTCAAGGGATACTGTGCTAGTTATTGAAAAAAAGTAAAAATAAGAATTAACTGTTTTCTCTCAACAGTGCCAGCATTATGTCTGTCAGTACATTTCAAACATTATAGTCATACTTGTCTCTATCACCAAATCATATCAGTTCTCTGATGATCACAGCGATCTTGAATAGTACATGGCACATTTCAGGTGGTCAGGAAATATTTCCTGACTACCTTAAGGAAAAAAGTAAAAATATATTTTTTACTGCGTCTTAATGTCAGGTTTCTTATATGAAATTTAAAATTGACCCTAAATAAATCAGTGACTTAAAGAGTGGATTAACCCCCACTTCTGAACAATGTGTATAGTACTTACACAGTTTCCAGAAATTCTATTTTGGTGAGAGTTAAAGCACTGAAGAAGAGAAATCAAAAGAGGGGTAACTTCTCTGTGCATCATTCCCTCTGGGAACTGCCTGGTTTTCCGCACAGGTGATGAGGAAGTGGTCATAGCACAGGGTGTGGTGGCAGTCACCGCGTGGACACTAATGCGTAACAGAGGATACAGATGGATTGAGTGGAGAGAGGTCCTATGAGGGTGCTCAGGTGACGAGCAGTCGAGCAGAGCCCTGAGCACTCGGGAAGTAGGCGCTGTGAGGGACGATGAGTCAGGATGGACAGGAAACGGTCTCTGTTTAGCGCTTACTTAGCTGATTCTAAACCCTCACTGCTTCTAATAACATTTTTGTAGAATTAAGAAAAAGGGGAGAGGGTTTATCACTTTCTGTACAAAAGATATATCATGGATAATTACATATTTAGTACATATATGTGCAAACTTCAAGAAAGTATACTAAGTTAGACTGGAAATATTTATCTGTTTATTATTACATACAGACATTACCCAATATTTATTTAATTACTACCAAAAACAAGTCATAGATCTGCATAAGGTCATAAGTGGTACTAGGAGCATCAGAAAGCATTATTCGGGAAAGAAAGACACTCAATTTTTGAAATGGCTTTCTGGGAACAGCGAGTGACTGGGGAGGTCATTACAGCTCAAGGACTTTGTTTTTATTACAAGGACTAAAGACTAAAATACTGTTCTGTCCATGCAAATGCTAACTTTTTTAAAGATATGGTCTAGTTGTTACAAATAGTTTAATAACTCACTAATCAAGGTAGTAGGTTTATAAATGGCCCTTGAGTGAATGCACTTGTAGTTCTAAATATTTTCATTGAGAAATTTAAGGAGAGCTTGGAAAGGCATTGCTTTTTAAATTTTAAATAAATTGTTATAATAAAAATGCTAAGCAAGAACATTTTCATGTGATGTATATACCTTACCTGTGACCCTAGGTAAATAAATTTTGAATGTACAATCCTAAACTCAAAGGTATAGCTGGGAGAAATTTACAACATCAAGAAGGACACATATGCAATGTAAAATTTTTTGGCAGATTCTAAAATATATGATATTTAATACAGGAAAATTATGTAAAATAGCTATTCCACTCTAAAGAAGAAAAATTCTGTTATGTGGGTCCAGATAGACAAGAACTAGACATGAGTTTGAAATATAATTTGGTGTCAAAATGAAATGTTTCAAGATTATCAAATATTATAGTCACTTTCAAAATGATTCATCTTTTTAAATGAAATAGTCACATAAGGAGATATACTTAGCACACTTCTGACTTCTTTTTATCTTTATTTCCAAAAAGAATGCTTTCTTTAAAGGAAATGCAAAACCAAACAAATATGTCCTCCTCAAATACTTCAAAGTTGAGTCTCTTCACAACTTCAATAAATACAAGTTTTAAAATGAGCCCGCACACTTAGATTCCATTTGAAATGTTCTGTGCAGGAGTTAATGTGCTCTACTGAGGCAGTCATTGATTTTATTCTTCCTTTTGTTTATGCACTGTAAGCAATGTAGAGAAAATGTGAAAATCAAGATGTAGTGTCATTTTTTAAAACCAAAATCATGCTGTTAGATTAATAACTACAAGAAACAAGATACTAACATTTTACAAAATTGAAAAGTTCAACACATTTGAATGCTTGAAGTAATTTATTTAAGCTCATCCTATAGTGAACAATATAATAACTTGAAATAATTTTATTTGACTTAGATTACCCCATCCTCTGACTAAATAATGGTTGTATTCTCATAGCATTTATATTTTTGTATTTATGCAATTGTGACAAAGGTAAATTTTGACGTAGATGCCAGTAAAATAGACTCATCAGAAAGTTTAACAAGGGAGTTGTAATTGATACAGCACACATTTCACTGTTTCATATCAATTTTATAATTTGCTTTTCTTAAACATATCAGTAAAAACCAGTTTTAATTTACTATAAAAAATCTGATGATTCTAACATACTTTGTGATAAGAAATGGTTGGGAAGAGCAGTCAATAAGCCTTTTTATGAAAAGAGTGTTTGAGAATGAGAAATTTGTTGACCATGTGAGTATCTGATTTCCTAGTTAAAGGAAAGAGAAAGATATTTTGATGATAATAATATATTATGAAATAGATATACCAACTTATGTTTTTTTCCCTCATTTTCTTGATACTATTTATTTTTGTATCGGAGTATATGCAGTATGACTTATAACAGTGGCATAAAAACAAATTAGCTATTTTCAATACAGCTTTGATTAAAATGAAATTTAGAAGAGGAGCTTTACACTTTCAATAGTGAGAAATTTTAGAGCATAAAAGTGTATTTGAGAATGCAAAGCCCTAAATTAAAATCAAACTTGTTTGGTTAGATAAGAAGATTAGCATATGTTTATACACCAGTCATCATCATATGTGAACATAAACGTTCTCTGTTTCTTATCATCATAAAGCAGAGTTTATGTTTTTCTATTTGCTGAGTCTATCCCTATGATATTGAAAGATCAATTTTAATAATTCCAAAGTCTGTTGTCTCACAACTTTGAAATAATAGGTATTATTTTAATAAGAATATTTTATTAAAAATGCATGCTGTGAACATGTTGTAATTTAACTCTGTTTGCAAAAGGTGACTTACTTTATCATTTACTTCACTATGGTTAACAGATGTATGGCCAACAATATTCCCGGGTTAGAACACCCAGTGTGTGCCAGGTACTCTTTTAGGTTCTCATGATACAGAAGATAACAAAATATGTAAGCATGAAGCTGAGATTCCAGTAAGACAGACAAAAGCTAAATAGATGTATAATATACCAATGGCAAAAATGCTATGAAGAAAAATAATACAGGACAAGGAAGAAAAAGTGAGACGGAGAGGGTATGATTTTATATGGGATGGTCAATGAAGGTGTCACAGAAGAGGTGAAATTTCAACAGAAAAGGGAGGGCCCTGGAAGTAGAGATCCCAGGAAGTGCAGAAGCCCTGCCTGGAATGCGGTGGTATGTTCCGAGAACAGCAGGGGGACAGTGAGGCTGGACCAATGAGAGCTCTTAGCTCTTGGAACTTGGGTGGGAGCAGTGGAGAGTGATGATCGTTGGATTATAGAAGACTGTAGCATCACCGATACAATTCATCCAGCATTGATTTACTCACAAGACTGCTGCTTCACCAGATGTTATGTCTCTAAAATGGGTAGTATCGGTCACCTAGTTATCAGCCCCAAGACATGGAAACATTGTTGACTCACCTTTAGTATATGCTATGGACTCCATATGACAGAATCATCTAAAATTATTTTCAGAGAATCAAAAAAATATATTTAATTCTTTCTATCTATCTATTCATCTCTTTATCCATCCACCCATCAATCTATTTGCTCCAAATATCTGCTTCTTGTGTAAGTATGAGAGTAATTATCTCACTTTATAGGTAACTTTAAATCATATAATCCATTATTATAATTGGTAGTTTCATTAAATCTAAGTTTCCCTGGATATTTTCTAAGTTAGAAATGTACTAACAAAGTCACATTTGGGAACCTGAAATCTCAAAGATATGCTCTGTTTAATTTTTACACATCCTAATCTTGCCCAGCTGCATGTCTCTGAGAGCTCCATTTTATTCAGAATTACAGAGCCAGTATTCAGACTACAGGCCCCATGCCTGTTCTTCTATAGCATACTGACTTCCATAAATTTTACTATATTTACCTGCTGTTTCACTCATGTTGGGATTTCTTTTAGCCTGCACTCATGATACATAAAATTACATTTCAGAATGTTGCTTTCTGCACCATAAATATATAGGAGAGTGATAACTAGAGAAACAAAGTACTTTTAAATAAATATACGCCTTCTGTGTGTGTCTTGTCCCCAAGAAATAATTCCCTTTTTATAAATGTTGTTTGATGTTTACCATACCTCTTCAGTGTGTGTTCTGTACTTAACTCTTTTCCTAATTCTAGCTTAGTTTGTGTTTTATAAACATTTTGCCTTGTCTTCTGACGACATTCAGAGATAGAGGTCACCCACTTTTTTATTTTAAAATTTTAAACCAAAGACTTAATGGTACTACTTCAAGATATACAATTCATTGTTTTCTCAAAGACTTAATTTGCTAGTGTTACTTTGATGTGGGGGGCCATTTTATAAGCATTAATGATTTTATAAGAATTAACGATAATTCTTTTACTTCCTAGTAGGTTTTTGCATATAATTGGGATAAGCCTTAAATTTTTAAGGTGCAGGTTACATTATTCTGGCATTTTAATCCAAAGATCCAAGTTACATCTTTACATATTAATAGAAACAACAGTCTTTACAAGAACAACCTGACTGAGCATCATTAAACAATATTCCAAGTGAAGATAAGTTTACAAATGAATGTATTTTAAAGCTTTCCCTGTAACAGTTGAATTCTTTCCTCACTAAGAGATAATGATCAATTAATCTGCATAATGAGGTGATTATATACCTTTTTAAAATTCACTGTGAATTAACATTTAGGAATCAAGTTCTTCCTTAAAATCATTTGAGTTTAGAAATAAAACCTATGCAGATTATTCTGCTATAATATTATCTACAGAACTAGAAAGTAGTCAATTTACTATGTTATCTACAAAAGTGTCTTTGGAATCAATCTTTCTCAAACTCATTTTTCTTTTAGGGAGGATTATATATTTTATATAATTTTTTGTGTAGATACTTTTGTTTATAGTCGTTAGATTTTTTAATTAAAAATTATTGGGGGTGACATTGATTAACAGAAACCAATCGGTTTCAAGGGTATGATTCAACAGTATATTGTATATATATTGCCTTGTGTGTTCACCAGCCATAGTTAGGTTTTCTTCCATCGCCAGATATTCAATTCCTTTTACTTCTACAGTGGGTGTTCAGAAATAATACTGTCTGTCGATTAAGATGTTTTTTACTTGGCAATATATCTTGGAGCTTCTCAAATACAAGTGTGTGTGTATATATGTGTACACACACACACACACGTGTGTGTGTGTGTATAATACTTTATGTGTTGGATTTCATAGTTATAAGTTGTAATTTATATTATTTTTTCTAACAATTATTTATTGAGATTCATACCGTAATCGTGACATTATATAGGCATTAGAGATACATGTGCAAATACAGATACTTTCTGTCTTAATATTCTTGGAGACAAAACAGATATTGGTCAAGTAAATACAAAAAAAAAAAATCAGAGTGGATAAATGCTAAGAAATAAGCAGATATATCTGTACAGAGTAATGGGATGAAATAGTTACTTTAGATGATGAGGGAAGGCCTCTCAAGGAATCTGCTATTTGAGTTCAGACTTGTAAAATGAGAGGAGTTGTTTAGCAAAGGGATTGGGAAAAGGAAATAAACAGAGCAAAAATGTAAAGAGCTTGAGTTAGTGTAATGTTTTTTTCCAGAGTACAAAAGAAGTGATTGGAGTGATGGGTGGTCAGAAAAGGAACTAGAGTGTTAGTTACAAGACACACTTGCAAAGCTTTGTAAACATGCAACTTAATTTTATGCTAAATTCAATGCAAAATTCAAAATTACTAGTGTGGAGATTATATGATTTATATAATTTTAAATCATCATGTTCTTGTGTATAGTTCGAATTGCAGCAGGCCCAGATAGAAGGAAGAAGGTTAGTTATAATACTGGCCATTTAAAAGTTACCAGATAGTTGATTTTTCCCAGTTATATGATGGTGTTCTGGACATTTATGCAAATGTATTTGTTTGCAAATAATTAACCATTTCTTCAGGACAGAGTCGTAGATTCTTGGGTTAATGTACCTGTGCTTTTTGACTGAAAATATTTACCATTTCTCCCTTTGTTATTATTGTATAATATAACTATAATAAGGGAATAAATTTTTTTTCTAATTTTTTGAATTTATATTTGTACATTTAATAAGATATTTGGTTTCACAACCTTCTATAGAATAAAGTCAGCTAAACACAGAAATCAAAATCATTTTTAGAAAACAATTTTCAAAATTCAAATATATTGCAATTACATGACTTTTTCATAATTTAAAATGTAATATCTGTCTTAGGTTATCTTGTCATTAAGAAAATAAAACAATCTGAATTAAATAGTGAGTCGTGAACATATTCATAAGGCAAGATATTGAGGCAACAGAATCTCTCTGAAGCAAGTACCCAACTGATTCTTCTGATATATGTGAAGTACAATCAAAAGAACAAAATTCGCCTTTAATCTTCTCTGCTATATAAACAGCAGTATGAAATTAGTACACTGAGAACTCAGACATCACTCACAAACCTTCAAACAACTAAAAACACTTGATAGAGAGTCAGAATTTCATTTTAATTTTTCAATAAGACATTATTAGAAAAGCTTGTACATTAATATTTCACCTTGAAGATTATAGCAGAAATATATTCACATAACACTTTCCCATAAGTGTTTGCATTTACAAAACATCTATTATTTTCTTTCTGAATAAGCAGATTTACTGCCATCAGCATGCCTTAGCTGTAAATAAATTTCAATAGGGTATACAGAAACAGGAAATAAGATTCCTGGAACTTGGCCATTGTTTGATTTGCTCTCTTGTTAGAAGTAACATTAATTTGAAAGAATAGATTGATTGCTAACTTGTGGGGAATATTGTAGAGAAAAAAGTGGGCAGTAATACAGCATCAAACTCTGTCACATAATCACTGAAAATGAAAATGTATGCATATATGTAAATTATAACAATTTTGCTCAATTCCTATATTGATTATTCTGAATCAATTCCTATTCAGATTATTTAAATTTTATGTGCTGTAAGATGAACAACATTTTAGTTATTCTGGATGTTTCAGCTATATTGGGATTAAATTTAAAATATACATAAGTCAAATTCCACCTCAAGTTTTCTCATTACAGTATTTTATAGGTAAGGGAATAGCTACTACATTGTATATATGCCAGTAATTAAAATATTATCTTAAATGTGAGAACTTAGGAGTTTTAGAATACCATTAATTTAATTGTATTCCCATTTTTTTAATTGGAATATTTATAACATAATTTTCTTTAACAACAGCCCATTTTCCTATAAATCTAGTCTTTGGTTTATTAATTTGATTAAAATATATTGTATGCAAAACAAGGGCCTCCCAAAGGTGCCCACGTCATGATCTCTGGGACCTGTGAAATTATCACATCAATAGCAAGAGATATCAAGGTAGTAGACATTATTAGTTTGCTGCTAATCAGCTAGATTAAAAATAAAGAGATTGTTATGGTTAATCTTTGTAGGTTAGTTAAATGTAATCGAGTGGTCCTTACTCGTGGGAGAGGGAGCAGAAGAGTGAGTGACAGAGTGAAGCAATGTCATGTGAGATAGGGGCCACCAGCCTTTGCAACCTAGCCACTCGCCAGCCATCACTGCTCTTGACAGTGGAAGGCGGCTAGGAGCCAGACACCTCCAGGGGCTGGGAAAGGTGGATCGGTGGATTCCAGACAGAAAGCAGCCCTGCCACGGTCTTGACTGTAGCCCGGTGAGACTCATTGAGGACTGTTTTACCTCCAGGACTGTAAAATTACAAATTTGTATTATTTTAAGCCACCAAATTTGTGGTAATTTGTTATAGCAGCAATAGAAAGCAATTATATATATGGACATATTTAGTAAATAAGTTTAAGGGAGTGGATTTCAAACTTCTTTCATATTAGTAAGATATGAAAACAAATGATATAGTTTTATCTAATTACAAACTTTCTGAAGGGAAAATATAAATTCTTTGGGGAGAAAAATGAATAATCCTAAAAAATCATAAGTTTAACACTAGTTTAGCACTCATTTTTATGCCCCAATGTTCCTAAAGTACTAAGTCACTTTAATACATAGCCTCTGCATGTAAATGCTTCTCAAAGTCCAGAAAACTAACTTCTCAGGCTATGTGTGGACCCCTCCTCTCCACTCTGCAAATAATTATATGGCCATTTCAAAATTAAAATCTGCAAATATTAAAATTATACGAAATCTCTTATAGGAAGAAAATGTATCCAATATTTAGGGTGTTTTTGAAGCATCTCAGAAATGTTTCTTCTTTCTTCTCTAAGAAGCTTATTTTGTGTTTATAATTTAATCCTGGATCTCAAGTTGCATATTGGACCCTTTATACTTTATGCAGAAAGTGGTATGGGAATATAGTAAAGAAAGTCTACATTTTAATAGAATGAGATAAGTAAAATGGAAATCTGACTTTTTAATATTTTTAGTGTGTAAGAAATTTGAGATTATTTCTACAGTAAACATTTTTACACAGAATCTTTTCATTCACAGAAGACTCCATTATCACAAACTCACTAATATCTGTTTGAATAAAAATGTGGACGGCCTTATTCAACAGTTTTTTCAAACATATGTAGATATAAAGTTTAGACAAACCACCTACAAACTTGTAGAACTAGTCGGAATATAGACTGGTAATAAAAAATTCTAAGTTTAAGTAACAACAGCGATTTAACACTAGGTAGTTTTACAAGTTTCTTTAAATCCCAGGCAAAGCAGTCAGATATTGGTCTGAATTGCCCACAAGATCAAGTCCATGACCATCCAAGTTCATTTATTTAGTAATTGGAATGTATTCTGTTTGGGCAGGAACGTCACCCAAGATATAGACAAAATTCAGTTAAATAAGATATTGAGTCCATTGAATTACAGGTTTTTTAAATTGTGGAAAATTGGATGGACTACACGGACTACAGATGTGATTATTTCTGAATGTATGCCCACATGAGATCGGGCTACTAATACTATTAATTTTATTTATTTATTTTTCATATTAGGTAGAAAAAATAGTCAATAGACTTAATTTTTATTATGTGTAAAATAATAATTTCCAAAATCTTTCCAGCAGTTAAATTCAATGACTTACAGAGGAGGAAAGTGAGGATATTATAGGAGAAAAAAAAAAATCATGCTTGACATTCTTGCTAACAACTCCCTTTTTTTTAAAAATTTTTTTTGGCAATTATTTTATGCTATAATGAAACAGAGAAGTCTCATAAAAGAAAATAAGTGTCCAGATCACCATCCGATATAGATAAATGAATCAAGAAAAACAGAAGATATTGAGGAAAAATGAAAATTATTCCTTATTGTAGAATTTTAATTTGTACATGTAGGAGGAATAATAGAAAGTGAAAATCACTATTAGCGAACATCACAGTAAAAATTATTGCAGGCAAGAACCAATGGTTGCATAAATTAGTGGGCAAAACACTATTAAAAAATATTTGCATAGTCTCAAAATATATCCTTAGAAGATACTAAGTTGTTATAAAGAAAAAAAAATTATAGTGAAGAAACTAGGAAACTATCAACTTAATCATGTCATCGACGTGTCACCATCAATAATAAGGGGTGACGGCAGTGTGTGCACCCTGATAGAATGCACTGAGATGCCAACAACATAATTTCAGTGACAGCCTTGTGCGACGTGCAGTCTAATCATGTGACAACACTAGACAGACCCAAATCGAGAGTTTTTCAAATAGTCTGATTAGTGCTTTTCAGAAGTGTCAGGGTCATCAAAGACACTTCCAACCAGTCATGACAGACTGAAGAAGGCTAAGGAAATATGACAACTAAGTGGGACCCGAGACCAAAAAACAATGTTAGTTGGGCAACTGATAAAATTTGAATACACTTCATAACATAGTTGATAGTATTGTATTAGTAACAGTAGGAGAAGTTGGGCAAACCACTATGGAAAAACTCCGTAGTATTTATGAGAAATTTGGGGGTGGGGGTAAGCCTCAAATTATTTCAAAATAGTTGGAGAAAAAAAAAAAGTGCTGCAGTGACTATCAAGTATTGACCCAGATGACCTTAATGTTTTCCTCAGCTTGACTGCGCCTCAAGCACAGTCTTCCTGACTGTGTTTTCTTGGGAAAATCGGAGTTTTGGGGCTGAGTTGGGTGGAGACACACATGAGCGCACAACCAGATTCTCTGTAGAATCTGCTTTTGATTTGGAGGTTTCGGGTAAGGGACATGAAAAGTTTGTTTTCTTTATATGTATTCTCTCAGATATTTTCTCTATGCCAAATTTCTTTCCATGATCAAAATAGCTTAGGGTTTTAAAATGGAATGAATGAATGAATGAATGAATGAATTAAATTTTATAAAAATGAAAATTCTGCTTTATGCTCTTTGTCCTAGTCAGAATAATTATACCAAATGAATGGGAAAATGTGTAATGGAAGAGAGAAATAATATACCAAGAAAATAAAATAGTTAATTTTTTAAAATCAAGCACATGAACATAAAAATAGATGTATAGTGAGGGAAAACTCGCATGTTTATAATTAAAAAAATATATGGGTTAAGTAATAATAGTAAAAGTACAAAACACTATCATTATTGATATACATATTTTTCTTTGTTTCCTCCAGTGATGACATTCCATATGCTTGTTTATGCAATTAACTTCTTTTCATTTAATCATATATTTTCGATGTCTTTTTAAAGTCAATATCTATAGATTCAGTATATTCTTTTTACTGATATTTTTCTCTAACATATAAGTAATGCCATGTATGTTCACATTATTTTGGGGGACATATTCTTTTTATTTAATTACACTCAATGTAATACATTTCTTGAACAAATATATGGGCAAAAAACATTCAACATACTACACCGAACAATGTAAATTTGTATTTAATGGGTTTGGAAAGTAGATTTCAACCCTTTTCCATTCTTGAATTGGAATATATTCCTACTATTCTCTTGGTCCAAATATTTTGTTTGGGATGGATTGACAAAATATGTGCTAACTTTTTGGGAGATTCTTGCAATTGCTGCCACTGTTTCAAAATCTTAGCCAACCACAAGTCCCAGAAATTTCTCTAGTAGTATTAAAGCCAGAATTGACAATTACTACCAGATGACACATGCCAAATTGCAGCTAGAACACAGATGGATTCGCATTGGGCAGCTGGGTCCCTGGAGCCATTGGCCACCTTTCTGGGCTTGTTCATCTTGTCATTTCATTAACCACACAGTGAAGCCACCCTTGGTCATTGATATTTCTGGATGTATTATTGTGTTAGGATGAAGTTTCCCTGTCTTTCTAGAAGACATGTTTATAGAAATGAGATTTCAGGGTAAAATGGTGCCTACATTTACATTTTGAGAGTTGCTAAACTGTTCTATAGATCAGTAGAAAAATATACATTTGCTCATCAAACCCCCTTCTTCCTCTTTAGTTGCACGTAGCCATGTTTATCAGCTTCATTTACATTGTCCTGAGCCTGTTACTGAGACTGGCTAAGGGGATATGTGAAAAAGGAATGTGCTTCACATCAGGATTCTCTCTTATATTTCCAGTCTGAGAGGATTTTAAGTGATGACGAGTCACGTGAAATGGCAAGGTGGGAGGACCTCACTATTGGAACAACCATGGAGAAAGTCACAGAGTGACAGGATTTCGCATAAATAGAAAACAGACTTTCTTTAACTGCAGGAATTTTGTAGTTATTATAGAAGTTATTGTTTGGAAACATACAATACCATGTCCATGACTTTTCATTGGCCTTCCTGACATCGTGTGATAGAATCAAGCTGGAAACTTAACTAGAAGAGCCAGCCGCTGGTTATTTCTTAGCTTCCTCTGAAGAGGCGGTACTGCTCAGCTCCCCACAGGACGTATCAGGAGGGATTTAGACTGTGTACCTGGAAATAGAGAGAGAGGAAAGTCATATTTTAAATGTTTTTAACATGCCTATTTTCTGCAGATACTTGCCAGTATTATATACCTATCAAGACCAGTTTTGCCATGCTAATCAGAAAAAAATTTAAATGTATCTCTTTTTTCTACTAAACGTGAACATTCTTTCACATATTATTCAATTTTCCTAGTAGATTATTTTTATTAGTGTGCAGGATTACTTAATATTTAATAGGTTTTATTCATTTATCTTTCTAAAATGTAAGACGCGTGCAATTTATTCCAAGCACTTTGCTAGCTGCTGGTGGCATAGGGATCAGCAGTACAGATATGTTCTGTATTCACATGGAATTTACTGTCAGATGAAGAAACAGGAAAAAAGGCTCAATAATTGCATTTCCTTCACAAATATTTACTGAATAGGAACTTATGTGTTGCGCATTATTCTTTGTGCTAGACTATAGCAGTGCCCAAAGCGGGCCACACCCCCGTTGCTACAGCAATGTAATTCTGGTTGGGACAGAAAGATGATGAGCAAGTCAGCAAATGAGTGGAAAGATTATTTCAGAAAGTGGTAATTCTTATGAAGAAGACAGAACCATATGAATGTAATAGAAAATGATGGCATATGTTATCTATGGGGTGATCAAAGCAGAATATTTTGAGGATTTGGCATTTAATCTGATACTTTGAAACCAGAGGCAAGAACATCACTAAGATCTAAAGACAAAGTCTTTTCAAAAGAGTAAACAGTAAGCACAAAAGTTGTAAGGAAGACAAAACTTAGAAATTTAGGAATTACATAGGAAACGAGCATAACTGGAAAATCATAAATGCAGAACTAGCAGAAGTCGCCATGATGGGATTAGGGAGGAGCCAAATCATGGAGAGACATGTATGCCAAGAGAAGGATTTTGGACTTTATTCTCCTTGTTCTTTCCTACATTGCATATTTTATTTTTCTGTAAGTTCTGTAACCTGTCTCTTCTACTTTAAGTCAGATAACCTCATTAGAATATTTTATGACATTTATGAAATTAAACTTAATAGTTTGCATCAGTTCTAATTTTTTCTAAGAAGGTTAAATCCAAAATGCTTTATATTTATCTATATTACATATATAAATAAAATTTAAGTATATATGCAAAAAAGACATGAACTATATCATACTCAAAAAAGACCTGGTGATATGTAACTCTAAAAAATGTAGATCCGCACCATAACTTTCACTTACACACATTTGCACACAAATTACAAATGTGCACATTTATATTATGTGTATAAACTTATTGAAAACAAATGCAACATTTAAATAAAGAAATACCTATAGATTTTCTCATCTAACTGTCTTCTACTAAATGCATGTTATTAATTCTTTTTAGGGTAAAGCCTGTTTGAAAAGCTGAACTATACCATTTTAGTGCACAGACTTTAGATATCAGTCCTGTGGATGGGATTGATGAAGTGCGTTATAAAAAAGATTTAGTAAGTTTCTGGGCAAAAGGCTGACTGGCTGTACACTGCACCAATATCACCTACAAACTGTTCCACACACTACTGTTCAGATATAGTGAGAGAAATACATCACCTGCTACACTGACAGGTACTATAAAGCTAAGCTGTCCTTTACCAGTGAGTAGAAATAAGCCCAAGTGGAAAACAGAGACTGGATTTAAAGTGTTAGTAGGAAAAATATATGAAATTCATATTTGTTTAGCACCTAACATTACAAAGAATATAATCAATGTCAAATCCATAGGCTGGACGACTTTATAGGACAAATATTTAAAATAATTGTTTTGTTGTATATACTAGTGATATTCTTCTTCTCTTTCCCCTCCCCCCTGAGAAACATCCAAAATGCATTTCTGTAGCATGCAACCTTCTTATATTGAATAAGTCTAAGCCACTGAGTAGTCATCTCCCCTGTATTAAAGGCTCTGTCTACGGGATACCAACCATCTAGGTTTAAAATGGCTCGTAACTATTGTTTGGAATAGGAGTTCAGCAATACATGCTTAAAATGTTTACTTGTCTAATGGATTTTCCTTTTACAATCACACAATAATGCAATTGTTATATTGGCAGAGATGTGCGTGTTAAATGTTGAATTTCTTAGAGATTCTTGGTGAATTGGAGAGCAGAGTGGAGAAATAATGAGGAAGAGATTAGTGTTAGTGTTAAAGGCCCCGGGCGTCATGTATTTCACAGAGCCTGAAGAGGGTTTGAAACACCCTCTTCCATGAGAACGGAAGCATAAAATCATCTCTAAGTAGTTTATTTAAAATGGAGCCAAGTTTTCTTTCCATCAAAGTCAATATTCTCTAGAAAAAGCAATAGGTATTGGTAATTATAATATTCATGCAATAGCTATGCTAAAATCACTCAAATTAAGTGTAAAAATAGGTACAGAAACATAGTATTAAAATAAAGAGAGGCCTGAGGAAGCATAAGTTTTGAGAGATTCAAGACTTTATAGATAACTGATAGCATAGGATATATGCGAGTTTCTCGGCTGGATGTTAATGCTGTCAGCCACAGTGCTCAGGCCAGAAGCAACACCACTCAGACCCTGTCATATTCAGCCTCTGTTTCTTCAAGATCTTGAACTCACAGGATATTTAGAAAATTCTCAAAAATTACATTATTATCCTGTTTTAAGATATATACAAATATTTCATTGCTCTCATAAATATGGATGTAGAAGGGAGTTTTACTATGCCAGTGTCATTCAATTTGTTAACTTTTTTTTCCAATAGTTGCTAAGTATTACATAATGATGTATCAACAAAAGTAATTTTTAATGATGTAGCTCCGAGCTCATAGGATACACACACACACACACTCACTTATTTGGAGCATGACTCAATGAATGGAAGAAAAATGAGATTGATTTCAAGGTCATTTACTAGTAGATCATCATTCTCAGATATTTGGGAGTTAAATTGATGATACCAGAAAATGTTAATGTCACTGACTAAAAAGTGACATTTACTTTTAACGATACTTTGAGAATTGTAACTGTTAACACAAAACTTTATCAATAAGGCCATTATACTCTAAAATTCAGGAAAGCACAAAAAAACAAACTAAATTTTTCAGAATTTCTTAATTGAAAATTCGTTTGATTGTCATGAAGCAAGACGAAAATCTGTTTTTTAATCATCACGTATTAGCCTATGCTCAATTTTTTTTTTTGAAACTCAGTAAAAATGTTCTCATAATATGCAAAACTTACAGAGAGTGAACTATAAAGCCTTTCCATGGGCAGCACAAAGTTTCAAAGTTGTATCTTAAAATCAGTAGTTTTGATCTCCGAGTCCTGGAGTCTAGAGGCTTAGCCAAAAGGCAGTTGGATCAAAGCCTGTCTCCCTGAACTCTGTCGAAAGAGAATGGTTAATCGTGTTTACTCTAAATGGGGAAGTGAGACACCAATAGCGTATCTCAAACTGATGAACATAAACTTTCTACAAGAACGTAGTGAGGAAGGATATCTTTTCACATCTTATTTTCAATGAATGTGTCTCAGTATATTTCAGTGCTCTTTCGAAACTAAGGGCAAGTGTGATTTGCATTTTGTGTTCATTTGAATTAACCAAAATATAAAATGGTTTTATGTATGCAATATAAATATCGTTCAACTTAAGAGAAGTTCCTTGTTATTAAACCTCAGATTGTTTTTCTAATAAAAATTTTGATTAGACAACTGAAAGGGATACCTACAGCTATAAATAGAATGTTTAGTTTAAAAGAATGGAACATTTCCTTATTTAATTGACAATAAATATCACATAATGCATAATGCTTAAATTAAATAGTTCTTATATACAACCCTAGTGGTTTTCTAGAGAATTATATTTTTTCATGGCAGCAAATAAAACAATTAATTGGTTCCTATTTATTAATCCACTTCAGATGCAAGGAAAACAACAGCAAACAACATATATTTGCAGTTTAGTGTATGATTACCGCCGATATCAGTGTATTCAGTCACCTCATATTTCTAACAAATATATGCAAATATATAATAATGATTTAGATAAAAATTCAAGTTAAGTCACTAGAGACTTTAAATAGAAGGAGAGAATTATTTTTATTCATACATTCAATCAAATTTATTTATTGACCTCATACTGTGCTTCAGATGCTGGAATAAATTTGGAATAAAATGCATATTAAGATAGCTAATGTCCTAGCACTCTGAACATTCTATTGTGGCAGTTTTTAAATAATCTCATAACTATATTTGCTCAATCTACAGACCTATTATTTTCAGACTGGATTCTGAATAAAACATTACAGGCTCATTTTGCTTGCTTCACCATTTCCAGTAAATGCCACATTTTGAAAATCTTCATTTTCTCTCCTTTTTCTAAAACTTTTGTTTCAGAGAATATTTTTTATTTGTATCCACATAACTATTATTATCTTTTCAAAATGACTTTATTGTGGCACAAGTTATGTTTCATGAATTTCCCTCATTTTAATTGTTCATTTCAATGAACTTGATTTAATAAATTTATGCAGTTGCACAGTCATCACCACAATCCAGTTTAAAGTCATTTCCTTTTCTGTTAAAGGAACCCTCACCATCCTTGATCAAAGGACACCACAGAACTGATTGTTTTATAATTTTGCCTTCTCATGAAATTATTATAAATTGAATCATGCAATACGTAGTCTTATGTGTCTGGCCTCTGTTTGACATTTGTTTATATTGTCACATGAACAGTTTGTTCCTCTTTATTGAGAAGTAGTAGTTTATTTCATGTCAGTAATGTTTATAGTTTTCAGTGTACAGGAGTTTATTTTGTTAATGATTTTATGGAATGTGTTAAATGTTCCTAAGTGTTTACCTTGACGTTATTGTGAAAGAAATTATTTTCTTAGTTTCATTTTTGGAAACTAATTGATTTTTTTATAGACATCATACATCCCGTGACCTTGTTAAACTTGCTCATTGGTTATAGGAGGGTGATATATAAATCCTTCTGGATCCTTAGGGATCTCTACATATAAGATCATGTCATCGTTGAATAAAAACGGTTGCATTTCATCCTTTCCCATCTGTATGCCTTTAATGTTTGTCCTGTGTCTTACTGCATTGGCTAGAACCTCCAAGAAAACATTTGTTAGAAATGGCAAGTGAGACCATCCTTAGCCTTTTCCCAGTCTTAAGGGGAAAGCATTGGTTAGTCACATGTTTTTCAAAGATGTTCTATATTAGGTTAATGAAAGTCTCTTCTACTCCTAGATTGTTGACATATTTTTTAAATCATGAATGGATGTTGAATTTTATCAAATGCTGCTTCTACATGTACGGAGATGGTTATATATTTTTTGTTGTTCTTTTAATGCACTGTATTATATGAACTGATTTTTGAATATCAAAACAACCTTGCATTTCTGGGTTAATATTGAGTTATTTAAATTCCAGATACTTGGAGATTTTGAGGCTTCGTTCTGCTACTGATTTTTGATTTAAATCCATTGAGATTGGAGATTGTACATTGCATAATTTTTAAATTTTAAATGCAATAATATATGTTTCATGACTCAGCATTTGCTTTATCTGTGGAAGGTGCTGCCTGCACACTGATAAAATGGCATACACTTGATAAGATAGTGTGTCCTGTTGCAAATGATGAGTGTTCTTGAGTAAGAATTCTTGGTCGATAGATTTTTTTTTCTTTCTGCATTTTACATCTCTGTACCTTAGGAGTTAAAGTCTTTGCTGATTTCTCTGTTTTTGCTTTTCGATGTGTCTCTGTGTGTGTGTGTGTGTGTGTGTGTGTGTGTGTGTGTGTGTGTGTGTGTCTGTGTAGTTTATTGGGTCAATAGATTAACGTTCTACATCAAATATCAGAAGTTTTAAGCCATTATTTTATTAAGTGATTTTTTCCTCCCATTTTTAAATTCTTCTGCTCCTCCCATTGAACTTAAGTCAGAATGCTCGATTGCCTTTGGTCAGCGAACCTCTTTTTATTTTTCTTTAAACTTTTTTTTTCTCTTGTTCTTGAATTAGATATTTTCCACTAATCTATTTTCAAGTTCATCTGTTCTTTTTTGTGCCATTTCAAATCTGCCTTTGAATATACCCGGGAATTTTTTAATTACTGTATGTTTGATCTGCCAAATCTCATTTCGTTTCTGTGTATAGTTTTTATTTTCTATTGAGTCTCAATATGTTTGCTCATTGTTAACAGTTTATTCACTCTATAAACAAATTTATAATAACTACTTGGAAGTTTTTGTTTGCTAAATAAACACCTGGAACCTTTCGTGGTGGTCAGTTCCTTTATACCTTTCTGTATTTATTTGCATATTTAGTAATTTAGGGTTGAAAATCAGAGATTTTAGATAATTTATTGTAGCAACTTGATTTTTAATTTTTTAAGTTTGCTTTTTTTTTTTTTTTAACTTGCTTGTACTTAAACAGCAGATTCTTCTCTCTCATTGTGTTCAGGCACTTAGTTAACTACTTAATTTTTTTAACTGATATGATTTTTCTTAACTTGTCTACTCAAAAGTTGTCACTATATCTGCTTTATTTATTGGTCCGCCAATGATTTGGGCAGAGGTTGTGCTCCATCATCTTAAGCATAGACACCTTCTACCATCTTCTAATTTGTTCGTGAGTAAGACAACAAATTTAAAGTTGCAGCCACATTTCGGGGCCTCCTTGACTTTCATTTTTCAACATCTTGCCCAGGGACTGGTCTTTGAAATTTCTTCCTATAGACAAAATTTCCTGCTTGTAAGACAAGATCTTTGAAGTCTTCATATTCCAGAATCATACTGTGAAATGAATCAGTCATTAATGTATTATTTTCTTCAACTTGGTTAAGGTGTTCTTGACAGTAATGTAGAATGTCTCCTTTCATCAAAAGCTGGTTTGTGTGTTCCTTTATCCAGAAAAATGGGATGACCAATAACCATTTCATAGAGAAGAAGCCTGTGTTTACCAAAAGGGGTAGATCTTAGACTGAGAAGCACTAACTATAGGGAGAGCTTTTGAATTCGTAGAATCAGTGCTTTGCATTGTCCTATAGCTCCTACAAAAAGGAAAATATGCAGTGTGTTCTTTTCTAACTCTTACAAATAGAAGACACAGTTTTGCATTTAACTTATGTTGAGTCAAACTATTTCACACTATTTAAAGTATATTTATTGTGTTTTTTCCAAAATGAACTGTGAGTCCCTTGAGGACAGAAGCAGCATTTCATTTATTTTTGGTAACAATTCCTTACAACCACCCTCTGCCTCAGTTCATAACACTGGACTAGATTGTCTTGCTCAATTAAAAAAAAAAAATTAAGCCTTAAATTCCTGTTGCAAGAATATAGAGATACATAATAGATTCCTTGTGTTTCTCAAATTGCACTTTCATGGGCTTTTAGTCTTTTTCTCTAAATAAAAATTTGAACTTTGGAATGTGACCGGTGAATTTCCGAAACCAAGACTTACAGTCTCCAAACATCTGTGCTCTTTTTTCCAGTGTGATGGGATTATTCTAACTTTATTTCAAGAAAACACTATCAATTAATTAGAACTTTCTAAGAGGCCAAGACTCTTAGGAAATAACTTCTCCGAAGTCTAAAAATAATAAGTAGGTGCACATCACTGCCATCTGGTACCATCGTCCCAGCTCGCTTCTCACCAAGGAAAGAGTCTGTTTTTCAAGAACCCCTCAGATAAATAGCATTTAGATAGCAGTGCTTCACTGCTGCTGCTCACCTGTGGGTTGTCTACATGCAAAAGGTGAAAGGAAGTGCAAACTAAGGTCACGCTCCTTAATTATAATTAGACACAAACAACAGCAATAATAGTGTGGCTTCCAGTTCCTAATACACTCTAACATAAAGGTCATCCAAATTTTAGTAATCAGTCTCTGACAAATTTACATAGTATAGCTTAGAATGTATTCAGAAAAATAGTATGCCTTAAGTCCAATTATTAAGGAAAGATGCTTACCTGTGTCTTAAAGATGCGCGCTCGCTCTCTCTTCTCTCTCTCTCTCTCGCCCCCCCCTTCTCTCCCTCCCTCCTCCCCTCCCCCCCCTCTCTTTCTTAACCAGTCTGGCTTCTTATTTACTTTTCTTCTCTGTCTTCTTATTCTGTCACTTGACATTTCATGATTGGGACCTTCTCCTCAATTAAACTATGACAAAGATTATGGAAGAGCATAAGGGAAATAAAGATTAAGATTTGAATACGTCACCAAGTCTGAGGTGATCAGAAATCAAAATGTGTCTTCATTTTCAGTATGTTTAGTCTAGTCAGGAACACACTGAGATTGAGACATTTGAGGCTTTACCACAGGTGAATAGAATTGCCTCAAATATATAATTTAAGAGAAAGTGGCTCTGGAGATAGGATAGTGAAAGAAAAAAAATCAGAATTAAACATTTATAAGACAAAGTTCAAAATTTAGACATATATATTTAAAGATATCTTTAGTTCTCTCTGCTAAAAGAGAAATATAAATCTTGATAAGTTTTGAGTATATTTATTTTTGTTACATCAGGTAATTCAAAGTGTACTTGAAATGACTTTCAAAAATAATATATATCTAGAACCACCAACAATTTAAAATAATAAGTGTCCATGCAACTCAAATAGTAATTAATTTTTTTCTAAGATGTCAGAGACAGTAGGTGATAGAATCAACCTTTCAGGTTATTTCCGATTCTGTCATACTGATGGTTTGAAATATGCACATTTTTGAGTTCTGTACTAAAGGGACGGAAATTAAATCCTTGCTAGCAAATGAAGTTACTTTTAAGTTGGTAAAAGAGTAATATTGAGAAATATGTGTTTAAAGACTATCATCGTAGCTAAACAGAAGTTTTCCTTGGATGGACCATCAGAAGTTACCAACAGGAAAACACAGAACTGTCAGAAGGCGAGCTGCTGCATCTGAGGGTGGCAATACATCTAGTATTCCAAAATTACACCTGTGTTCCAGGGATTAGAAGATGCTTCTGCCGTCACGTCACCACCAAAACCCTCAGCTCCCAGGAATCTGAATAGACCCTGAGATGATGCTGCAGATAGCCATTATACTTCTTAAACATTGCTTGCTTCAAAAGAAGAGGAGAAAGAAAAGCCTAGAGGGAGAAATATACATCTTAGTCTAAAAAAAAAAAAAATACCTACCTCACTTCCATCTTCAGATGTTACATATGTGCATTCAAGCAACAGAACCTAATTGGTATCCAGATTTGTGCCCCTAAAGTAATGTAGACATCCTCTAAAAATAGGATGATGAAATAGATGTTTAGAAAATTGATATTCTTCATAAAGAGAAAAGGATGAATTCAGGCATGCTTTATTTAAAGCATAGTAGGAAAAAGAGGTACTAGTATAAATAACGTAAAATATCCACATCAATAAAGACATCGTGACTGGAAGCTTGTACCTTTGACGCCTTCAGCCATTCCACCCTCTGACCCGCTCCCCGACTCACCAAGCTGGTAACCACCAATCTGTTCTCTTTTCCTGAGTTTGTTTTGTTTAGAGTCCACGTATCAGTGAGATCATATAGTGTCTGTCTTTTTCTGTCCAACTTATTTCACTTAGCATAATGCCTCCAAGGTCACCAATGGCAGGGTTTCTTTCTCTTTTATGACTGAATAATATATATACCTATACCACATTTTCTTCTTCCATCAGTGGACACTTAGGGTGCTTGCATACCTTAGTTATTGTAAATAGTACTGCACTGAACAGGGGGATACAGATACCGCTTCAAGATAGTGATTTCACTTCTTTTGGATATATACTGGTAGTGGAATTGCTGGATCATATGTTAGCTCTTTATAAAAAAAAAAAAAAAAAAAAAAAAAAAAAAAGATGAGGTGCCTCCATACCGTATTCTGTAGTGGCTGCACCTGTTTCTCTTCCCACCGACAGTGCACGAGGGCCCGTTCTCCACGTCCTCGCCAGCACCTGTCCTCCCTTCTGACGATAGCTATTCTAATAGGTGTGAGATGTTTTGACTAGAAAGTAGCTCTCAGAGACAACCAAAGTGGAAATGAAAGTCAATAATTGCTTCAGTGAAAACTAGGGAAGGGAGAAGAGATTTAAATAATAGAGAGAAGGGGGGAGGCAAAAAGAGAGAGCGAGACGGCCGGGCATTTTGGATAGGAAATACGGAATTGAAGGTTTGAAGCCTATAAAAAAGGATAGAAGGATCCACTGAAAGACCCATCATAGGGCAGTGCAACATGGATGGGAAAAAACTCTATTAATAACCATTAGATTGAAGCTAAATAAAGTAAATGTAGCGTGAGGCTTAATTTTATTTCTCTCACACCGTTCAGCATCATAAATACAGATGAGGAAAAGAACTGGTGGTACTATAATGGAATATTGGCATAGAAATGACTGAGGAGACAATAGATTTGGAGAATATGGAAGCATCAGTGAAAAAAGGAACACATAAAAGTCTGTAGAAAAGAGTGAATGAGAAATGTAGAAGTAAGTAGATTTTGATTAGATCCTGCTAATACTTTGAGATTTTAGCTGGTATGTAACTTAAAGATATAGTCATTCTAACCCATGACTGAAATAAAGTGAAAATGCAAGCCAGTTTACCAGAGAAAGTATAGTAATGCCAACACTTGATTTACCACAATAGATGAAGGATACATATAAAATAAAATTGTAAAATTGTGTTAAAATTACTGAGGAAGTTCATATAAAGTCACAGAGTTCAGTTAATGTAAACATCCTTACAAAAGAGCTGCTGGGTGAACAAGATCTTTCATGGAAGTGCATTTTGCAAATCTAATTTAAAAACATATAATATTTTAAAATAAATAGGCCACGATTAGTATAAATTATCTGCTTATTGCCATTGTTGCACTGTCACATTTGATTCAGTATTACTATAAAATTATTGTAACAGACAGTTTTGAGAACTACTACTAGAAATAGTGATAAATCAGTGGTTTACAATTCTGGTAAATATCTACCTATTATTTTTTCTTTCAAACACTGAGACTTCTTGGGCGTTTTAATATATACTTATTAAATTAGTTATATCCTAACTTTCACAATGGACACAACTCTTTCACTGAAAATTTTCCAATGTCTAGAAGTAAATTTAATTTCAACTGTTAATATAATCATCTGCAGTCATTTTTTAATGTAGTTATAACATTATTTTAGACTGAGAACTCAAATAATTCAAAGTTATTATAAAAGGAATGTTAAGGTATTCTGTTCAGGCCACTGTTAAATAAGACTATATCTAAATTATGGTCGCATCTAATTTTATATAAAAACAATGAACTAAAAATGTTAACAATAAAACTAACATTAATAATAGAGAAAATAAAAATGAAAGGCAAATAATCCAAAAGCTGATTCTTTTTGTAAAGAACAATAAAATAGATACAGCTTTTATAATCTTAAAACCAGGGAGATGGAAATCAAAAAAAGAAGACAATGGGAGTGAGAAACAGATCATAAACCCCAACAGAAGAGACTAAAATAATTATAAGAATACACTTTGCATATCAATGGGCACAAATGTTTAAGTGCTGAGAAAATAATGGCTTCTTAGTAAAGCTATGAAATACTTATTATAAATATTGTGAATATTGACAAGAAGTAATATAAAACTTTGAGACCAATGCAAGGATGGAAATTAAAAAATCTTTTAAGAGACATCAAATATCGATGGCTTTCCCAGTGTGTTCTGTTTGTACCTAATAGAATGTATCACCTGGGCTAAAAGGGTTAGGCATTTCTTCTCTATGGCCAGTTCACAGCTGGACCAGTCCGTTGTATGCTTGAAGTTTGTGGCTAATCTGCCCCTGAAGACCCGGATACAGTGCCGCGCTTTAAATGTGTGACAGAGGTGGAATTTAAGTGAAATGAAAAGAGGTTTCAGTTGATAAATGTTACGGCATTGCTGAATACCAGTCAAAGAGAAAAGAATGGCAGACTCCTGTGTCCCATTACAATTTTAAATCCAAATAATTTAAAAAAAAAAAATTTGAAAATTGGACAAAGAATATTTACAGAAAAAATAAATTGTAAATACATGTGTAAAAATAATTTCTAATTTATTAGTAGCCAATGAAGTATAAAGTCTCTAAAAAGAGCTACAGTCATTAATTGGTCCATGTTGAGAGGATCATGGTTAAAGATAATAAATACCGTCTCAGTTTCTGATGTGTGCTAAGATGAGGGATAATCCACAGTCAGTCTACAGTGATGAGGAGAGAAGAGAGGTTCGTTTTGTTTTTAGGTACCGTAGTCATGAACAGCCTCTCCAAGCAGGAAGGGAGTGGAGTAAGGGCCATGGCACACCATGATGCCAGGCTCTGGCCACTCATGACATCCCACTGAGAAGAACCTTGAGGGCTCTGTCCACTTTAGTAAATATGAGGTTAGCTAATAAAAATTTTCTCACATCCTGCACATTTGTGGTGTTTAAACAGCATTTTTTCAGTCAAAAGTAAAATGAGTTTGCCAAGGGACAGGCCTGGCTATTTGTTTTTGTGTAGGCCAAATCAGTCACTATTATAATTTAGGTGGCTAAAAAACAAACAAACAAAAGTCAGATGGATACCTGAGGGTGAATCCTTCAACAGGGAGTTGTGAATACAAAAATTGAAGATCCTGACCCATCGGCAAGCTCAAGGATTTCCAAGGAAACCAGGGTGTGGGGAGCAGATGGTACGACTGAGACGCACGTGAGATCTGAGATCAGGGACGGGGACAGAGGCAGACTTAGATGGAGCTCATGAAATATGGAAAGGACTTTAAATTCTTGGAGGATTTTGAGCAAAGGAAAGGCAGGTGTGGCTTAGATTTATTGCTGAATGAAAAAAGCAAGTGACAGAGCAAAGTGTAACATAAGTTACTGCTCCTATATAAAAATGTCTGACAGTCTACATGGAATGCCTCCAAACGTGTATGTTTGCACAAGCGGAGAGAAGGGTGTGAAAGAGCACGTGCCAGGCTGCCGGCACCCCTGCCACTGGCCTACACGGTCGGGGGGCTTGGGTTGCAGTGGGAACTTCGTCTGTAGTTTATGTTGTATCATTTGTTGAAGTGAGATTGCATTTTCATAACTTTAAAATCAAGGATGAGTAATGAAGAAAGTTTAAATATTACCAGCCATAATTACAGTTGAACAAAATATATAGGAAAGCATAGAATATTAAAAGTATAATTAATTCAGAATCTTGGCTGTAATTGGAAAGAATAATATAGTGAAATGACTTTCACTACTAAAAGATAAACATTAGATTTTTATTTAAAGTTTTTATATAATGCTAATTACTACCTTTTAGGAATCATATATTCATTGTCTAAAAATCAACTTAAACCGTGTTTAGAAATGCAGATTTGCAATTAGTTTTAGTCTTGAGTTCCTGGGATCATTGATACAAAACCAACATTTTGCACTCTGTGACTTGGCATTTGCACACAATATTCTTTGTTCTAACATCAGTAAAATGAGAATGATATTCATCTATCTCATGGGGTTGATACAAGGATTAATTAGATAATGTTTACAAAATATTTTGAAGATTAAAAATACTAAGTAGTATTATGCTTATTGCTTCACTACTGACATATCTGTGTTCCTAAAAGACTTAATCTATTACTTGGCTGGCAATCAACATTTCAAATTATCAAGCCATTGAAAATAGCTTCAACTTTAGCATACTAAAATAGTTTCCTTTGAAATTACCTCACTAAGTAACAAGAAGTTCTTTTACTATATGTCATCTAATTTAATATCATTTCCTCAGAATATTACTCCATCAGATCTTAAGTAGTTTAAATAATTTCTCCAGTGATTAATTCATTTTGTCTTATAAACATTGCTGTAGCATAATGGCTACAGAAGCATAATCAGCACATCTTAAAGGAATTGCAAAAAAATCTGTGACTCTTAAAGCTATCATTTAATAAAATCATTTATTTATTCCTTAGCTTACCTACAGATATGTTAGGTAAGATCTCCAAGGTTTAGACAGAAACCCTGTCTGCATTCTCATTGATAACCATGTCCCCTTCAAAACCTTCTTTATTCATTTCTATACCCGTTCCAATATATGTATTATCCTAATTCTGTCTCAGGTATTGTTTCTTAGGTGGTGGCTTTAGACAATAGAATTTGCATTAATGATAAGAGACTACACAAAATTTGGAAAGAATATTACAAATACTGCAAAAATAATGATATAGATAATATTTAGTGGTCTTCCATGTTATATGAGAAAATGGGGTCAAATTTATAATAAAAATGTCAGCAGAAAGTAAACTTGTTTGAATGTCAAAAATAAATTCAGATTGAAGACACCAGAAATTTTCTCTGAAATGACAAAGATTTCTGAAAAGAGTGACACTTCCTCAAGAAGAGCCTCAGGCAGGTCCTTCAAAAGGTGTTTCAGAAGAAGACATTGCTTTATCAGGAGATGATGGCTCCATGCATGGAGCAAGGAAGAAAAGCAGTTTGAGGACGCGGGTAGTGATTAACAGTATCTGATAGTCCAGAAAAGACCATTCACATATTCGTAAACAGAATTAAAAACCAAAAACCAAAAAACAAAACAATTATTTGGTGACTCTGGCAGTGTGCGTTCAGTTTTGAAGTGAGGAAGGAAGGGAAAAATAGGCTGCTTATGGCATAGGAAAAGAGAAAGAAATGAAGAAGGGTAAAGACTGAATTGTAGGTGAGGCGGTGGAGACAAGCATGGAGCGCTTATCGGAAGTACACCTGCGACCAGGAGGGAGTTAAGCTGTGTGGCCACAGATGCGAATGACTCAACGTGACGGTTCATTTTATGTCTCAACTTGACTGGGCCAAGAGTTTCCCAGATACCTTGTTAAACATTATTTCTGGGTGTGTATGCGAGTTTATTTCTGGAAGAAATTTGTAATTGAATTGGTGAACTGAGTAAAGCAGATGGCCCTGCCCGATGTGGGCTGGCATCGTCTAATCTGCTGAGGGGCTGAATAGAACAAAAATGAAGAAGAAGGTCGAATTCTCTCTACCTGATGACGTGAGCTGGAAAATCGACCTTCTCCTGCCATCAGCACTTTTGGCCTCCGGCCTTCAGACCCTGACTAGAATCCACGCCATCTGGCAGTCCGGGGTCTCTAGCTTGCAGATGGCAGACATGGCCAATTGCATGAGCCAGCACCTTAAAATAAGTCATATATACATACATGGATTTTCCCTTCAGTTGGTTGCTTGACCGTTTGGCGTTTACTTGCTCTCCAGTCTGAGGTGCCATGGAAAAACATTTCAGCGTGTGCAGCAGAAAGGCAAGTGTGCATGTGATCATCATAAGAACGTGCGGTGGATCTAACATAGTGCCGGCCAAATCTTTTTGTTTGTGTTGTACAAGTATGTGAAAAATCAAGGAAAGTTGGGTCATTTTCTTTGTCCAGAATAAGATTAAGAGACCAAGGAAAGGTTTCAACTCAGTAACAGCTGACGGAGGAGGACTTTTACAAATAAAATACTCCAATAAGTGTGTGGGGAGGAGGAGCCTATAAGAGTAAGAACGTTTTTTTCATTATGTTGATATAAACTCAGCTTTTAATGTATTAGGAATCAAGGCAGTTAGTTCTTTTTCTTCTCTGTTGACCTTCTGGGGTAGCGTTCCATATTGTCAGTGCTGGCAGTGAAGTTGTAAGTTTGTTCCCCTCATAAATACTTCTGATATCCGGCCCCCACAAGGCATTATTAGGGATTTGGAAAGGGCAGAGGCAGCGATACAGCAGGTTGTGTGGTCATTGCTGGGGAAGCAGGCCTGTGCTCTCCCGTCACCTTTAGCGAGGCTGATCTTCAGCACTGCCCTGTGTCCTTTATGTCACAGTGGCATCGAGGTAGCAGAACTGAGAGCTGGAAGGGGCTTTACCAGATAACTATTCAACCAACCACCCCAAAACTCAGTGACCTAAGACCATCGCATTTTTCTGTCACTCACAAGACCACGGGTTGGCCGAGTGTTTCTTCGGATCTTGCCAGGCTCACTTTTGCGTCTGTGGGCAGCACCATGCAGATGGACGGTTCCAGTGGTATTAACTGGGCTCCCTCATGTGTTCTGAAATCAGCAGCAATCTCCTTGATCTAGGGTGTCCTGGGCTAAGACGAATGGGCCAAGTGACATCTTATCCTCCAGCAGAATCGCCCAGGCTCATTCATGTGATGGTTACCAGATCTAAGAGAAAAAACAGTAAGCACAGGAAACTTCCAGAAACCTATCCTAGAACTGCCATGTCTTCATTTCTGTCACATCGTATTTACCAAGATAGTCACAAAGCCAGACCAGATTCAAGGCTTAGGGGGATAGTTTTCGCTTTTGGTGGCCAGGAGTAGCTGCAATGACAGACAGAAAGGCAGAGTGAACTGGGGCATGTTTGGAGTACATCTTCTACAGGAGTTTGAGGGATTAAAAGATAAACTGAGGCACAGTAAACATTTTTAAGAGTTTATTGGATCAAAAATTAATTGAAATCAAGCAGTGCCACACCAAGATGGCTGGGAGCTCTCTGGTCTGTAGGAACTAGGGGGGAGACAAGTAGAGGAGGTGTGGGAGCAATGGAAGGAAAGCTTGGTTGGCTATGGCTTAAAGCCTGGTTGGCTTTTGTGATTGGTTGTGTTCAGCATTCTGATTTTATGCCCTTGAGGCATTCGCCGCTTAGATTTTCATTTGTCTGTAGAGATACCCACAGCGTTAGAGGCACCTCAGTGTAACGCCTTCCTTATTTAGTTACCTAGCCAAAGGCTGCCCTCGTTAATAAGTGTCCGCCAACAACTGTGGGTCAAAGAAGAATGCAAGGGGACAGTCCCTCAGCGGTTCTAACACATGAAGGAAATTCAGCAGAGAGGAAGCTGGTAGACCTGTCGTGTCCACAATGACAAAAGCTGTCGTGTGAACTATGCAGCTAGGTTGGAAGGAACAACTGCTCTCTAGTATATGGCAGGAAAGGCCAGAAAATGCCCAAGAGGCAGATAAAACAGATTATATCTCAGATGCTGTTAAAGTAGCATCAAGAAAAATCAATAATGCGTCTTCTGTATTTCCCTCCCACAAATGTGGCTGGTATTTCCATAAGCCACCAGACATTTTGCATGAAATTCATTGGGGCTGAAAGTATAAAATGGAAATGCTACCGAATATAATTGGAGTTATAATCTGATGTGACTGAGAAATAACTAAAAATAACATAATTTGGGAACGACCCAGCTTTCGTGTTGTTGCACATCAGACAGGATCAGTATACAAGATATAAAGTAAATATAAAGTAAATTAAATTATAGAAAATCACGTTTTTTAAACATCTGAGTTTCTCATTGCAAAGCGATTATTTCACTATTTCACCACAATTCTTGTAGGAAGGGCACATTCACAAACTTGGTAAGAAGTTTAAGGGAAGAGTCTAATAGAACAAGATGTGGCAAAGCAGGCCTATTTCAGAGCTTAAAAGAAAGAAAAGTGTCTCGGAGTGTCACCCTGGCCACAAGACCATCTGTTTTCATGCACAGGTGGATTTACCTTTGGTCATAGATAATCCTGGTAACAGAAAGAATCAGATTCAAAAATGATGTCATGGACGGCAGAGGTCGTGATGCAGCAGAATGAAGGGAGCAGGACACTTAGAAATCTAAACTGAGTCAGCCACCGGGGCTCGCCTTAGGGCTTTCCGTAATGTTTTAAGACAAACCTATAACGAGGCACAGCCCTCCGTTTGCGATTCACCTGCAGTCGCAAAGCCCGCAGGACCTGGGGTCTCCATCTCCACGCGTAATTCACAGTAGTGTGGGGACGGCTTCTTGCAGGGTTTACCTTTCCTCTGTGTGCGTGCCACCTGGGTGCAAAGCCCAGGCTTTGTGTGTGACTGCAGCCGGTGGTTTTGAAGTGTCTGGCACGTTCCCCCACGTTCCTTACTTCTGTGCTCTGCTCTCTGTCCTGCAGTTCAAAGTTGCCTTCCTTCACCAGCTCCCTGTTTGAAATATAATCTGGTGGCTGCATTCCACTCCAAGAAAGATCGATTTACATTAATCTAAACTCACTTTTCGAATTTCCTGTGATCTCTCCAGTTGTGTGCTGTTATCAGGTACGCATACCTGCAAAACGTGAGCCCCTGCCAAGCAAAGAAGCACATTTGCAATAATACATTTGTTTCCCCTCCAGTTTCTTAAGTATCAAAATAAACCTAAGATATATGAGTCAAGGAAATATAATTGATGATTTTCCTTTATTTTTCCCTGACAAATGAAAAACTAACCACTTGGAAGCAGTGTATGAGCTAGGTTATTATATTGCTCACAATTTGCACTTTTTTTTAAAACACTGTTTCAGAACCTCATTATTTCTGCAGATTTTGAATTATGAGTGGCCAAATTTGCCAGGTCGACTTTTTTTAATGGCCCTTAGCCCTACAGTCATGCAGATTACCGAAGAATGGGAAGTCAGTGAGCCGCTAACACACAGGCTAGTCTGGACTTTTAGAATCTGCGTGTGAAAACTCCATCTCAACCTGGTACCTGTGCTTGTTCATCTTGTTCAAACATTCACCACATTTCAGAAAGCAGAGAAAAAGCTTGTATCTGTTTCTGTCTTTTTCTAATATTTTAAACATCACCAAGGATTTCTACAGTTCTGTTTAAATGACTTGAAGAAAATGCTGAAAAGCAGTGAGATTCTCTTGTGCTCAGAGAGGGTGAAGGTCCAGAAAACTCATGAGCTAACACATTCACATGCTCACTACATTCGGCACCCTGGGCTGCATGTTCCTCTAAATAGCAACACTAATCTGTTACAGCTCGTACGCATAGATGCCAAATTCTGGAAGCCAGTAACTCTGTGCTCTGATGGTGTGAACAAGGGGTGGATGGGACGGACTCCGTGAATCCTGACAACTCTCCCCCGTCACATCGAGGAGTGAGCGAGTGGGTGTCAGCGACGTGTTTTAACAACCAGCCCAGATGTTGCTGCTGCAGCTGGGCTGCAAACAGTGGCCGTGGTCCAATTTCAGTAGCTAGGGATTGATTAATAGTTATGGATCTGAAAAATGTCAGTTAAAACATGTTGAAATTGAGCTACAACCACTGTATTTTATATCAATATATAAATATAAATATGGCCAGGTGGTATTTAGATACAGAATATTTCTCTTCCTTACTCTATTCTTTTTTTTTTTTTTTTTGGTAGGAGGGTTCCAAACACCAATGTAAAAAACTTCAATTTATTCCTGCAGTAACAGAAAGCTATTTGTTTTCTAAATATGACGCCACTAAAACTTGTGTCCCATCGCAGTACTACAGAGGAGACATCCCTGAAAATTAGATGGGGAAAGAAGGAGGCAAAGGATTTAGAAATCCACAAACTCTGTAATCAGTTCTGTTTAAAAACAAGCTTGTAGCAGATGAGAATGAATTGAATTGGGACTTGCAATTTGAAAACTGGAATGGGAAGCAATTACGAAATTCAAATTTGAAAGATTTTTCAACTGTGCGGGATTCCCTATACCCTCCTCAAAGATAAATTTTGTCTTCGAGACTTTCCCTCTTTCAATCCTCTGACCTCTCAGGCCAAATGGGTGCACGCCGCATCCCCTTGACCGCTCATTTGGTCAATGCTTTATATGTCCCTGGGTCACCCGCCCAGGTTTCACACTACGGCTCCTCCCAACGCTCCCTTGTCTCTCTCCACCCACACAAGCCTTCATCACTGTTGTTTCTTCCTCCTGCTGCTAATGTAAATGAGAAATGACCAAACTCTTTCACACTGCCATATTTTTTCTAAGTTCCATGTCTTCATTCTTGTAGGAAAATGCATAGATTTAGAACATAAATATTAAATGTTTTTTAAAAGAAATTCCATGCATGTATATGTTCTGCTTTAATGCTTATGTAAAACATAGAGGATGCAAACAGATGAGCACTGGCGCCGACCGGACGCGAGGCTGTGTGCTGTGAAGGGAAGGCCCATCTCAGAAATACTGCCAGGGGCATGTTTAAGGGCTTTATGTAACACTCCATAGGTAAAGTGGGATGATTAAAAGGCTGCACGCAGAGAGGTGGCATGATTGTGTTGTTACATAAGTGGCTCCGAAAAAAAATGCTAAGTGTTTTCCTGAAGCTGGCTTGGAAATGTGTACGAAAACAGAGAACAAGGAGTTAGAATTATAATCAAAAGCATGTCACAGTATCAATAGGCATGGAAAGCAGCTCTTGGTAGAAGTAAGTTGAATTCCTTCCCTGAGCTTTGCTGATGGTGGCACATATTCTCTGTCGCACACATATACGTATGCATGATATGCATTTTAACGTAAACAAAGTGTCCGATTATCTCACAGGTACTCCATACGAACACATATCATCACGATCTCACATTAATCTTTGAGATGACAGCTCTTTTAGGAAGGGTTGGCCTTGGCTGTTTCAGAGAGCCAGGATGCGCTCCTACTACGAGCCACTGCAGGCCTCAGTGGGATTTCCAGGCGTGCATTCTCCACATTAGTGATCCAATCTGTGCACTGGTCTCAGGGAAATCGGTCCTTTGGGACCCCGCCGTCCCGGAAGCTCGCCTTCGCTCTGGCCCTGTGCTGCCCCGCACCCCCCGCCGGGGTCTTCTTCCCAGTTCCTTACGCCCAAAATACTTAGGCAGCTTCTCCAGTGGCTCTGCCCTTGGGTCCAGCCACTACTGCCTTATTCCTGATCTCAAAGGCCCGACTCCAGCCACGCAGGATGTAGCTTGTGATCGTCTGCTGATTTGTTTGAGATTCTTAGAGACCTCTCTTACCATCCTTACGACCTGAAAATTATGGCCAGTCCCAGTCCGGTTGTGGTGGAGTGAGAGAATTCCTTAGACTTTCTGTTCTATCATGATACTCCTAGTTATTCTTGCAATTACCCACACATAATCCTTACAAAGATCTATCATATACATAAATTACTATTATGGCAAGCATCTATCCCTCAACTCTGCACACAAAGTGTTTAGGTCAAGAGCATACAGCTACTCTATGGAAGAACTGTTTTTCATACCTGATTTTGTTGATGCCTCTACTCTGTCTTTTCTGTTTCATAAGTGCTGTGGTTCCAAAAAAAATCATCACATACTAAGTTCTTCTGATTTAATTAAAAAAATAAGCTGTACTGGAGAAGTCAATAAACTCAATGCCTTATGATTGCTGATTGGACTGATAAGGGCAGTTAGCAAACAGAAAAGAGGAAATTTCAATATCACCCTGTTTCAGTCTCTAATGACTTTGCAAACCCAATAAATCCAAATAACTCAGGATCTTTAATTATTTAATTGATCGGTTAAAAAATTATATTTATTGTAACAGTTGAATCATTTAATAAATATAAATCATCTAGGCAAACCCCAAGAAATTGTATGAATAAACTAAACTATTGGTGTGGGCTTGCATATAGTATATTGTAGTTGACAAGCCAACTTGAAAATAGGACAGTACGTGTTTTTATATATATATATATATATATATATATATATATATAAATAAATAATATGTTTTATTGAAGAAGTAAATATGTATCACCTTACAATTGATTTTTTTTTCTGGCCCAGCACATTTCAAATCTCTCTGTGAGCACTTTTTTAATACTCATTCTAAATGTATAATATGAATTATTTTGTCGTATATGAGACCAGTGTACTAATGATATTAAATTAGTTAATATAAAAATGTTAATATCTGGCATATATTTATTCTGAAAGCTTTGCCAATTGAAGGAAAGTCTTCTCTTTTCCCTTTTAAAATACAAAAAAGAAAAAAAATTCTGCAATAGAAACTAATGTCTGCTTTAAGAACAAAACTTCGAAATACCGAACATGGAATATTTCTGATGAAACATATTATGATCAAATGGCACATTTTTTCTCCATGCGATGCCTCCCGTGCATCTATTACCATTAAGCCCTGCAGAGACTGTGAGTTCAGGAGGCACAGCCAAGAGCAAGGTGCTTTGACCGACCCTCGCCATTAATTATACACTCTAAGTGGCATATTAGCAGTCTTAGGAAGTGTTTTTGCTACATATGCAAAAAAAAGGATGATTGGAAAGATAACATGCAAAATGAGAAATTGCTGCTACCCCATGAAGTCAAGTGATAAGAATATTTTGATTGACTGTGTGCAAGGCCACTGTTAAATTGAGAAGAATCAAGACTGACAGAAAACTCTAGGGTTGGCAATCAGGAAGTCACATTTTGTTACATGCACGAGCATCAGGATATATTTTATGAAACACACAACCAAAAAAAAAAAAAAATGAGAGGCACTGTGTGAAGGAAAGAAAAATATTTTAAAATATTTTGGAGTTAGGCTTCCTATAGCTTTAAGAGATAAATAGAAAATATATTAATGTCAATAACAAACAATATAAAAGTTGATATCCTCAGATAACTATATAAACTGTAGAAATAAATCTGAATCTTCAACTAAGTTTTTGAATAATAAAATCACCACTAGATTTTAGAGTTAATAATGATTTTAAAATGAGACAGATTAGAGTCAAAGCAATAATGAATCACATATATATCTTTAATAATATTGTGATTCTAAATAGTTTGATTAAAAAAATTTCCAGATGTGGAACCCTATAGTTTGTAATAACAGAAAATATTTTGGACTCTGGAATCACAATAGAAATTTTTTTTTGTTTCAACAAGCATTTCACAGATGTATAGATCAAGTAAACTTCAGTATCATGTTACTTTTATGTGAAATACAGATAATTTATATTAGAATCATTTATATTATGAAGCTATACTAATGTGAATTCCATATTTGTATACCAGATAAATTTTGGTATTCCGTATATTCTTAATAACTTTTAAGACTTACATGAACTTTAAGTCTCCTTTGACTTCCCAAAGAACAGCATCTCCAAATTATCCATTCATTCATTCATTCATTCATTCATTCAAAATTGCTTCCAAATTTGCTCATGATGAATTTTAAGTCATATGATATTTTCTACTAGTTTTTTTTTAATGGGAGTATAATATGATGCACTGAAAGGTTGATATTTATGCATATAAATTTTATGACCTTGTTACAATAGTTGGGGAAAATATAAAAAATATGTCATTGAAAAATTTATATGATATATAAATATAATTAGAGCAATAATTTTCTTTTGAAATTTAGAGCATTAATGAAATCAAGATCTTTAAGATTTCCAAAAACCTGAGAAAAATACACATATTTCTTTGTACAAATGATAATATGATCTTCGTATCCCCAAGGCAGTTGTGAAGATAAGTAATTTGTGTATTCAAAATATCTGATTCCAAAGAAAACAAATAGGGCATAGTTTTTTTTGAAAAAGAGATTGAGGAATTTAAACCATATTTACTTCAGATTTTTTTTAACAAGGATACATAATAATAGGAAGGGAAATGCAGGAAAAGAATAAAAGTTATATTCTTTGAGAAAATGAGAGGGTTTTTTGTTTGTTTTGTTTTTAGGTGAGTTTGGTCACTTAGAATTGCCAAAACAGCGATATTATATAGTTTCTTGCTATTTCTTTTCTTCTCTATCTTTATAGATATTTGTAGGGTGTTTAATTCTTATTTCATAACTAGCTATTTTTTATTAAGAAATAAAAGCTGGTAACATCATCTGATGATATTATGCTCTTGCATGGGTCACGGGCCTTTAGTATTAGAGTATTAATGGCTAAGAGCAGCCAAGTCAGTTACAGGCTTACACTGAGTTGAAAGCCTAATTCATTTTCTTACACAATTACTTTATGGAACCTGATTACATACCTACAAATGTTAGGCTTATAGGAGGGATTTTGATTAGAGATGTCAAAGGGCCACCAGGGAATCGCACCTGGTTTGTAAAATGACAGTTGAGTGGAAATTGAGCCGGGATAGATGGAGAGGGAACATCTGACTCCAGGCAGACAGATAGCAAAGGACATGGAGCACATGGGGGGAGGGTGGATAGAAGAGAGTGGAATCGTGTCCTGATTGAAGAGGATAAAGGAGCGTTTTGTACATTTTGAAGCTGGAGAATTTGGTTGGGGCCAGTTCATATGGCTAATAAACCAAACTGGGGAACTGTGACTTGATCTGAAGAACAGTGGAATCCATTCTAAGGACAAAGAATCATATCTGGAGGGGTGACACAGTTACATGACCAGGCTGTCGTGAATTCAGGATAGGTGCAATGAGGAGGAGCTTTTAGTAGTTTAAAAGAGAAATAGTAATAGCACAGACAAGGGTCATGGCAGAGTGGTCAGAGAGAATTGATCTGAATACAGTTATTTACAATGTTGTACCTACTTGCTGACAAATTGAGTATGGAGGAAGAGTGAGAACTTAGTTCACGAATGGCTTCTACAGTTGGATGCATGGTGGTACCGTTTCCCAAGTTTGGGAATACTGGGTAGGGAGACCAGTGTAAGGAAAAAGATGGTGAGTTTAGTTTTGAGTTTATTGCTTTAGAGTGCAGTGTGACATTCTTTTAATAGAAGCTATTGTATGGTCAGTTGTATATATCAGTCAGGAGCCCAGAAGAGCAGTCTCGGCTTGTGGTTTACATGTCCCAGCTTTCCACAAATAGCTTTCCCATAAATAAGCAAGAGAAACAACAATGAGTCATGTAAGCAGAAGCGTGAGATCCCTGGCAAGATATTTATGAGCTCAAAGATTCTTCAACTGTTGCTTCTTAAGGGCTAAACAAACTCCTCTTGCCAAGCAGTGAAGGCAAGAGGTGACAAAACTTACATGCTTCCAAAAGTGTATAATGTAGATAAGTGAAGCATCCTGGGTGTACTGCTGAAGAGACCTTGTGCCTAGGCTAAGAAAAGGCACTTATTCAACTCTGGGTTTTTTATTTACCTTATTGTAAGGTACTTGGGATCCATGACTTAATCTCATTCAGCATATTATTTTCAGAAGTGCTTGGCCCATAGATGGCAATAAATTTATATTCCTTTCTAAAAAAGGATGATTGATAGTGTGACTAGAGTATAGGATGGAATCAAAGTAACCTTGATATTTATCAGTAAACTTCCTTTTCCTCCTATTAGGGCCTAAAGTCTGTAACTTACTTATTTTTATATTCTTATAACATTTAGAACCTTGTTTCTTATATAAAACAATTCTTATAGTAAATGATTGTTGAGCAAATGCTCAATGAATAATTGTTGAATTGACTTTTAGACTTGGTATCCTTCTATAAATATGAAATGAATTCTTTTGTCTATAAATTCATATTTTCTCCTAAGAGGCAAAGCTCCATAATCAATGTGAACGATTATTTTTCATCTTCTCATGAGCTGTGCATTTCTTGAGACTGGGGAGTATAAGCATTAGAGAGTAAGAAATACCAAGAGGATTGGCAATCAAGTAACTTAGTTTCATTTTACTTTCATTAAAGGGGTAAAAGGCCTTAGGAGTTCATGAGACACTAAAATTAATGATGCATCTTAATTAAGTTAATGTTCAGTCTCTCTTTTGGAATTCAATAGTGTACAAAATACAAGGAGAAAATGATGAAATCGTTATATCAGTCTTTCCATGAAAAGAAAAATCTGTCCATTCCCTCTAAGTCATCCTCTTCTGGTCTCATTTTAAGTCTCAAATTTCTTTTAATATTTTTCTAATTTCCATTGGCTTCTGTGCTTAATCTTATTGTGCTTCATGTCTTTTCTTTATACCATATAGTTTTATATACTCTTCAAATATAATGATCATTCTTCACTTCTTTACACCTATATTAATATTTGTTATTAACAAATCAGTGTGCATTGGGTGCTAGGTAATACATTCTACATGATTAAAACTAAGTAATATTGTAAGCCCTTAAATTGTTAGTTTATTTCTGGAAACTATTGTTATGACTTGTTCTCCCCACCCTGGTTTCTGTCTATTCCCTGTGTAACCAAGTTGGAAGAATCAGCTTGGTTCATGACGAGGTCAAGTTTCATCTTGATTAAAATACTTGGAGAAATAGAATGAAAGCAAGAGTTTGTGGTAAAACTGCAAAGTTCTAGAGAGGAGAGAACATACTATTGATTTTTGAAGTCTTTGCACGGCTGGTTCTGTTAGTTTTCTGTTGCTGTTATGTATTATCACACATATACAGTGTATTAAAAGAACATAAATTTATTAACTTCTAGTCCTGGAGGTTAGAAGTTTAAAATGGCTCATTTTTTCTGGAAGGTCAAAGGAAGAGTTGGTTTCCTTCCCTTTTCCAGCTTCTAGAGGGTGAACTGCCTGCATTCCTTGGCTAGTGGTCCCCATCGCTCCATCTGCTTCTGGCATCCCACCTCTGTCTCTGACTCTGTCCTTCTGCCTCCCTCTGGTAAGGATTCTCATGACCGCATTAGGCAGAGACAGCCAATTTGAGTAACAGACATTCGGTGCTGTCCAAAACGTCCATAGAAACTTTTGGTCTAAGCTGATCCATCTGCCTCATCCCTCATGCTGTGACCTGCTAGGCTTCTGAGGCAACAAAGATTGTCATTAGTAATGCTGCCACAGCCAAATTAGTGTACCAGTACAATTCGATAGTGCTTGTTTTATGCATGAGTCTTGTAAACCAGAAGTAGAAATAAGCATTACAGCCTCTTTGAACCATGTGGCATTTTCTAAGAGTGGACGTCTTGGACAGGATCAAATATCAAGGTTATTTCAGCATGAGCCAAATGTCCCTGTGGATATTTCAGACAGGGCCAAATGTCCTGTAAGGGCTGATCTGGGCTGCTTTCTGCATCTCAAGGTCCTTAACCTTACGCAATTTGCTAAGCTCCTTTCGCCATGCTAGATAGTCTGGTCACATGTTCTGCAAATTAGAATGTGGACATTTTGGGGGCAATTATTTTTTCTACCACACTGAATTATCATTGAAATCCAGATACAAGGAGAGATTATCAGGAAGTTGTATCTGATCATTTTTTTAGTGTTTTCGAAGTTGTTTGTTTTTTTGGTAAGTTATTTCTAAAAGCATGTATGTTTATACATCGGATGCTAATATGTTCGGCCGTAGGACCACTATGCCAGTGCACGTGCTCCAGTCACCGCAGTCGTGAATAGATTTGATAATAAAATAATTTAGAAAATAATCACTTTTGTTAATGTCGAAAAATCTTAATTCCGAGAACTCTGAATAGCTAAATGCTATGTAAACTGATAGTTTTATGATTCAACTCATGATACTGGGAACATTTTACTCTTCTATGACTATAGTTTACTTGAAAAAGTGACATAAAAAGTTTACATTTTCATAAATAATTTAATATTTATATAAATGTAAATATTTACATAATAAATAATTTGATATTTCTATTATATTTCTTCTTCCAACAGATTATGAAATACAGTATGGCAAATCAACAGACCTCATTTTTTTCTTAATAATGAGTAATGGTGTATCAATTTCCTCATAACTTATTTTTCGCATTCTTAAATAAAATGGTCAGAGGATTAAATTAGTATGGTGAATAGTAAAGTATTTATAAAAATATAAAGTCACATGCAACAGCAGAGGGTCATCATTTTTAAGATGGTTTACTAAGCCAGATGTTCGTCAACTATTCTGAAAGTATTTTGAAGAATGATGTCCTTTCGTAATGATATTTCTAAATGTTGGGTAACAATTAAATACAACAGGGCCCTTGTAAAAGTGTTAAAGAAGGAAAATTTGGTGAAGTACTGATTGCATTCATTAAATAGATTCTTATTGATCTTCTGTATGTGGCATCCTGCACTAGACGGTGGAGATGCAAAGCGAGGGAGTTGAGAATAGATACAAACCCGCAGAAAGTGCAGACATGACTCCTCACGGAGCTGACAGCAGGTGCCCAGTGCTCTGAAATAGGTTGGGCTCCGAATCCCATCACATGTGCGTGAAGACATCATCTGCCCCACAAAAACATGTGCAGCAAAGCAAATGCCGCTCAACAAATGCTTCCAGAATGCTTCTGTTGCCCCAGTATTTTACATGTGATAGACAATGGATTCCATGGGAATCCACCCAGACTCTTGTGCCATAAAAAAGGTATTTCCAATTCTGAATCTTCTACTTAGCTTGTGATTTTTGACCCTTTTACTTCATATATAAAAGGTTTATAACCAAATCACGCACTTGATATTGAGGTAATGTATTTCAAGAAACAAGCCTATAGTAGGCATTTTTAAAAAATACTATGAATCTACTTATCTCTTTAACAATTAGAAATTCGGATTTATCAACAAATCGGTTTTAAGAGTAGATTTTGTTTTTGACCCTTAAAACATAAAATTACCAATATAAATGCTTTCTCATATATTTTTAATCTTTTGTAACACTTCAGATTAATACACAATTTTAATTTTAAAAGAATACATTATAAGCATTCAAATATATATTTAGATTTTATTCTATTCTGGTCTTTTTTTTTATTTCAGAAAGTAGTGATAACTCCTAGTCCCTTTGAAGTAATAGTAACCACCAATGTATTGTGTTAATATTTGTCTTTTGGTTTGTCATATTGGAAAAAAATAGCTTTCATGTAATACTCAAATACGGCTGTATATGAATGAATGAAGATGAGTAACATGGCTTCAACCTTTCCAGAAAATTGAACATCCTAAATAGTTGAAGTCCTAAAGCTTTTCTCCTAATCAGGAAAGCCATTTTTCAAAGAAGCATGGACTTACTTTTATTGATTTTTTATTTTTTATTTTTGCATAACATTTTCATCACAGTGCATTGTCTTAGTGTCCACATTTATTTTATACTGTATATGTGTGTTGTCGGATATAAACCAGGGTCTAATCTGATTTTGAGATGATTGCTTTCTTCTGGCTATAGTCCTGTTTTGTTTTGTTTTGTTTTTTATTGGTAGGGAATTTAAAAAGTAGAACATGGAGGTAAAACGATGACATATAATATTGCAGGTGGTTGGAATTATCTAGTTTAAGGTCATTTTGTATGGGGGCGGGAATAGTTCAGGAAACAATCCAATGCATGCACTAAAAGAATAAGCCCTCTACCCTGAGAAAGTAAAGTTACGTCATGAAATGTTTCCCAGTCATTGAGGGTGGGGATGGACTAAGGAGGTTAGGATAAAAGTAGCAGAGAAATAAACATTCTATTGTGAAGAGTATTAGTTATCAACAAAACAAACTCTAAGAAGGCTGCAATTTATCCATCTTTGTACTAACTGCTCTTTCTTTCATTTATTCCCTGTCCCGATCTCATTATCTGTTTTAGCAGCTAGTAATACAATTGATTTGGAATGAACATTAGCTAAGAACTGAACAGTGCATTTAAAGTTCCTTGGCTTTCTACTCAGTGTATGATTTCACTAATCACTTAACCTCTCTGGTTCTGTTTCTTCATTATAAAAGAGTTAGAGTACATGATCTTCAAAGTCCTTTAAAGTTCCAACGTGCCTGTTTTTGAGATTCTAATATATTGGCTTGGCTTATTTAGCAGTGTATATACATTTTATAGAGTAAGGTGTGAAGATACTTGTACACTTAGGTATTTAAGAAACTTTAGACACTTTCAAAGAGAATGCTCTAAAACCAAAATACATGTAGCAAAGATATTAAGTGAATAAATTTAAATATTTGAATGAGGGCAATTATATATGCATAACTGTGTCATGTATGACTTGCATGCAAGGAGCTGTTTGAATTTATCATGACCCATTTTTGATATAAATTTGATTTATATAATCTGAAGCACATTGAATTTTGCTGCATAAGTATGTTGCTTCACAATTTCTCTAATAAATCTTGAACATAGTTTAGATTGGAAATGTAGGTGGATTAACAGATCAGAAATATATTAGATGGTATCTTTATTCTTAAAAAGGGGCCAGAATAGCAAACAAAAACATTACCAATAATACAAAATGTGCTAAAATACCAACTCCAGATGTATATTGAGACAATCCAGAAAAGGAATGTTCAATATAAAATTAAAATGTATAACTTTTGAGAAAGTTCTAAGTACAAACCAGATTTGTACTTAAGGTAAAAGCCAGCTAGACAGTATAAAGCCTATGGCCCTATTTTGAGATTGCTCAAATGTAATCATATAATTTAATAGAATGCTCAGATACTTAAATTTGTTTAATAAACTTGAAGTGCTATGAACCTGTTTTAAAGTTGAAGAACCATGGGTTGCACAATTATTTTTTATACTGTACTTTTTTCTACAAATATTTTTAAGAACAGCAACCTTAAAAATAAAACTTTTAAGTTACATTTTGTAATTTAACTCAAGTTGGTTCTTCAACAAAAAACTATTTCTTTGAATAGTAAATTAGGCAGGTAGGTTTGGGCAGTGCATACTGAGATTTCATATGAAAAGTACGCTCTCTATACATCACAGCTGTGAGGTTATATTTGTGATAGCTGCAATTCAGGATATCCATCCTCCTTATGTGGCTCTAGGGTCTCTCAGTAACATTTGTCAGGCTCTGTAAAATACAGAGACATACATAGAAATTATCCTTTTGGTAAAATGAGATGATGGAAGAAAAACTTCTGTTTTAGGACATCATTAGGGCTGGAATGCAGTCTAAGGAGAGAAAGAAAAAATGTTACACAGACAGGTATTTACTGAATTCCCCCCGCCCCCATTTTGATAGTAATGAGGACGATAGATAGATACTTAGGCACATGCAGTTTGCCTTGCTGTTGTAACGTGCCACTTAACTATCTCCCTTCTGGGATTTTATACTAGTGATTTCTAGAAAATAGATTATCTAGAATGAAGTCTATTCTTATCAATGGAATTTTTGATATCGGATATTTCTAATGAGGTCAAGGGCATTCTGTTTGTATCAGGAATAAATTATGTGACAACCTATTGTTTATCATTAAAATTAGGAGACGAAGGGTTCACAGTGGAAGAATTGACAGCAATGGAAGAAAAAAGAATAGAAATATTTCACCAGTAAAATATGTTCTGTAACTTAAAAATTGCAATGATAATCTCTTAGAGCAAGTCTCCATTAATGATTCGCATCCACAATGATCAGCCTATACTTGAAAAGCAAGTTCACACAGTTTGCAAAATTTGTCCTTCTTCACACTTAGTGACACATGATGTAAGCACCATGAGGGGCCGTTTGGCTTTTCACACTTCCATACCTGCCTACTCTTCTCACGATGAGCGTGCACAGGTGGGGGTGCTACAGACTCATGGGAGCCAGGGGCCTCTATGAATGTATAGGTCTCATCACAACATGCAGATCACTACTTAAGAGGCTACTAATCTGCACAAGCATTGGAACCAAGACAGATACAGTAGGAGGGGCTTACTTATGCCTTGAACTTACTTGGTAAATGAAAAAATAAAAATACATATATGGATTCCTATTTCTGGAACTGAAGTATCATATATTAGAACATGACCAAGATATGCCAAAAGCATAGACATAGGGGTTACTATTGGAAACTTATTTCCAGAAAGGAAAGAGGATTAATGAGAACTAAGGGAGATGTTTCAGTACTCCTTTAGCAAGGAAGCAGGAATTAGCTTTACTAGAGTTTGGGTTTTGAACATAGGGAATGAAGGACCTTAAATTTAGCCTTCACATCACCTCCTTAAAGTCCTCTACTTCATATTCATCCTTGTGAGCTACTGTTCTAGGAAGGAGGAAAAGAAACATTTCCACTGACCCAGCTCGTGATTTACATACAGAGAGCGAATAAATGAATTGGGTGGGGGATGGGGCAGTGAGAAGCAATTTATTTCCTTTTCAACCGCAGAAAATAAGATTACTTACCAAGAACATTTTTATCCAGGGCAAATGTTTATTCTCTCTATCATTCGCCACCTCAGTATGTGCAAGAAATCAATTTCCACTGTACTTTTCCTCCTATTTCTTAAAAAAGAGAGACAGATAATGCTTAAGCTTCAGGGTTCAGAGAAAGATAGAACTAGAATGGGAGGGCAAAAGATTCCTACAGCCTCTTTATCTGGATCCCAGACTGGGGAGCGAGTGAGCCCATGGGAAGGAGAGATCGCCCCTAAATGGGGTAAGGGGGTGGGGGATTCACTTCGTAGCCAAAATGTAAATAAATTGTCCACAGAGATAATTACCAGCCCCTCGGTCACACAAGCAATTTCCCAGGGGACGCAGATTTCAAAAAGGAATGGGAAGTTCCTAATAGCGCGCGAGAGAACATGAGAACATGAGAACGAACGCACGTGCGCGCGCACACACACACACACACACATACACACACACACACACACACACACACACACACACACACACACACCATGGAGAGGAAAGAGGAGAAGGAATAAAGCTAATCTTACCCGATCAATCAGGTGATTGTTCGTGCAGTATCGGGATATGAAAATGGCAAAAGAATGCATTCTGCAGCAAAGCTATTTCTAGCACATCCTCCCTCGGTCACCGTGCAGGCATCAGAGGGGACCCGGGAGCCTCACAACCTATCACCCCCTCCCCCAGGGATGGTCCCCAGAACCTCCAAAGCTTTAGCTTCTAAAGCCAGGCGTCTGGAGCTGAGGCTGCGAATGGAAGTCAGTCTGTTGCCTTGGGTCTCAGGCAGCAGGATTCACTGGGAAGCAGGACCCGGGAGAGCTCCCGCCGCCGCAGCCTCGCTGGCACCCCCATTGCCTGAGCCTTCAGGCGCAGCGCCCCCGAAAGCGCCGGCGACTCGGCCTTAGCCGCATCTTCAGCCCTTTGATTTTATCCGCCCCCCCCCTCCCCCATGCAAATCGCTGACGATTTGGTCTTCTAAAGTGACCACAGTGGTTTAGACGGGGGACTGGCTGTCCTGGGCTTCCTCATTACGCCTCCCGCAACTGCTGCGAGTGAGCGGGTTCGAGGAAAAACCCTAGTGAAATGCACTGATGGAATACTATTAATCCTAATCATAACACCCCCGCCGCAAGTAACTCTTAAGGAACTGAAGATCAGAGCGGCATTTCCGAAGCGGGTCCCTCTTGAATTCTCATTGGACCCTTCCCGCAGTCTCAGTCGCTCTTGCTGCTCTGTCAGGATGACTGCAGCCTTGCTCCCTAGTTCTCTCTTCATCTTCTTGCCTTCAGCACATCTCTTTAGTCCTCTTTGCAGATTTATCTGCATTCCACATGTTCTCTGGTGTTACACGACTTCTCTTTTTCCCCAATGTATGGGGATGTACGGTCTATAAATTTTCACTTTGTCAGCCTAAGGATTATCCCATAGAAGCCCCCATCCACCACCACCACCCTCCAAAAAAATAAAAGCCACCTCTTTCACATTTTGCTTCCTTTCCTTGGGGGTCGTTGTCTCTCCGTGTAACTGGTTCTCACTTGGTTACATGCCACCAGGAACTGCTGATTATTTCAAAGTTCCGCCACCCTGCAGCTCATCACTTTACCTTGATTTGGGAGATCATGGAGTATCTGTTTGAATTCTGGATGTATTTTTCTCACTGTCAGCTTGCTTCCTGAAATTTCCTCTGGTAAGTTAACCTCTTTATATGTTATTAGAAACATTGCTGCTGTTGTGTTTAATAAGCTATCTTTGTTTTAAAAATGGCATTTTTACATTTTTCTGACTTTTGGAACTCAAAGACCAAAGTGATCATCTTTTAATTAGTACGTTAGTTGCAATCATGCTGCTAAGATATAGCCCATGTAATGAATTACCCAGTCATGTTTTTTATTCTTTATTTCTGTCTTCATTTATATTACATGTTATAGGAAACATTAACCACCCCTCCCCCTTCCATTAATGCTTCTTGGCACACATTGTTGTACCACTTGAAAGGTCAAATTGTAAGTTTATCTAAGAGTAAGTTTAAAGTGACCTTCTGACAATTGCAAGGTCTGGGGAAGTTTAGTAGTCTCTGATCATGAGAAGGTTGTTCAGGTCAATGTTTGTTCATTGTAAGCAATCTCGTGACTGAGAGAGGACTTGGGAAAAGTGAATTTTATGGGTTTAGCAGGACAGTAGGCACTTAAAGCCACTGCGTGGTAAGGAGTGTGAATTTTCAGTACACCATTTTTTTTTTTCCCCTGACCACATCCCAGATCACACATGAACACATTCTTTGGGGCATTGAATTTCCATTCAGGCATCATATTTGTGTGTACATTTCCAATTTGGTGAGTTTAGCTGGTGAACAGTTCATTGGAGTTTCGTTTCAGAGGAAGGGGACTCAGAAGAAGGCACCAATTGTCTCAGTTTTAATAAACTGTAATTCAGGGCCAGTTTTTGCATGGAAACTGGAATTGCTTCATCCCATACTTGTTCAACCCCTAGATTCAATTTTTAACATTTCAGTGAATTTTGCTTTTATGAACATTTATTTGGTGTGAGCTTGAGTGACAAGATTATCACTTCCCCTTTAAGTATAGGTGTGTTGAGAGACGCTTCAAGCTTAGCCTTTACTTCACATACCGCTAAAGGCATAGTATTTATTTAATGCCAAGACAGTATGTGTCACTCATCTCGCATGCATACTAAGGTTTCCGGGGTTTCTCTGTGACCCCCTCCCCCCATAAGAATAAGTTTCTGGTTTCTACAACATTTCTCGTTATTGGGACGGATGGAGGAGAGAATCTATTGTTCAAGCTTTTTCTTCTTCCTTTTTTTTTTTTTAATCTCAGAACTATTCTCTTCAACATCGATAGCTGTCTCGACAACCCCAGCAACGCTTTTTAAATTCAAAAGCCCTCTTAGCTTCCAGACATAAAAGTGCTCCAGCTGCAGCGCCACCCATCCCCCAGTCTCAGCATCCATGGGCAGCCCCCCCCACCCCCCTGGCTCCCACCAAGAGAACAGGGCTGAGACTGTGGTCCGCACTGCTTGGCGCCCCTCACCCGTCACCAGTTTCTATCTGGTCTCCCTCCCCGTGTGGTCGTCCAGCCCGACGAGTGCCATCAGCGCCCGCGACTTCAGCTGAAGAAACCAGGGCTTAGCGTAATTCGCCCACTCGAACGTCCTCTTTGGCGGACTGCTGCCGTTGCGCAGGGGTGGAGGGAGGGGGAGGGAAAAGAAAAAAAAAAACTTTCGGTGCAGTCCGACCTTTTCCTCGTCAGCCAGTCTTCTCCAGTGAGGCTCGGGGCGTGCGGGGTTTAGGTAAGCGCGTTCTGCTGTCTTATAACCCGGCTCCGGAGCCCGGGGAGGGGAGGCGGCGAGGCTCCCGCGGCGAGGACGCTGCAGCCGGCGGGAGGGCAGCAACAGGCGACCGCCTGGGGAGCCGCCGCAGCTCCCGGCTCGCCGGGGCCACCTGGGCGCGGGCCGCGCGGGGCACCAGGTGCCCGGGTGACCGGCCGGCCCGGGCTGGGTGCAGGGTGCGGGGGCGCCCGGCGCGGGGAGGGACGGCGCCCGCACGGCGACCCGCCCGCGCAGGCTCCGCACTCAGCGCCTTCGCAGCCCTGGGGCGCGGGGCGCGCGGGGCTCGGGGCTCGCTTCACGCTCCATTTCCAGCCTTCCTCTGGCTGAACTTGAGCCAAGCCTCTTCTCCGCGCCAGAGGACGCACTCGGGAGCTGGAGAAGCTCCTATCAAGGCCCTTCTACGGCCGTTCGTATGTATGTGTGTGTGTGTGTGTGTGTGTGTGTGTGTGTGTGTGTGTGTGTATGTATGTATTATTTTTATTTTTGATGAGCTATAACTAAGACTAATGGGCGAGGGCCCCCCAGCATGCCTGGTTCATGAGACCCTGGCCGCCGTCGTCCTCCGACTGCTTGCCTGGGCTGAGGACGGCTGACTGACTTCTCGGGCTCTGGGCTCAAGTGTTGCTGACCAGCCCTCCCTCCCTCCTTTCTCCAACTCGCAGGATCGTGGAGGGCGGTGGAGTGTGTGTGTGTGTGTGGGGGGGGGGCGAGTTAGACTTCAACTTGGAGCTGGGGCTTGGAATCGAAGGCTGAAGTTCAAAGTGAAGAGTGAGGGATGGGAGCCCTCGAGCTTATATGACATCCACTTTCCAGTTGGGCTTTGGTTTTTCCGTCTCCCCTCTTCTGGAGGTGGAGTGGGACGCGGGAGGCTGGGAGCCGTCTCCTCTGGTGTCCGCCGAGATGGGGTGGTGCCTCTCGGTGGCCCTTACTGCTGGCTCTGCAGCCCAGCAGTGGCACCCTTTAAGGCTCTGATGGTTGTTCTAGTCCCCAAGAGTTTGGCCAGAGAGCGTTTTACTTTCACCCGGTCGAGAACATGATCAGCAGAGACCTCCTCCTGAAGGGAACCTGCTGGAGACACAGGGAGGCTCCACCTCCGGCAATGAGACGCCTCTTTCCAGCTGCCTGAGCCTCCAGCCAAAGGCTTGTCAAGAGCGAGAAGTGACCGGGGTTGCTAAAGAACCTTACTATTGCTTACACATACCCTAGGCAGTCGGATGTATGTGAGCAGAGAAGAAAACACGAGGGCATAAAACTGTCACCGTAGCTTTGAAGGCAGATGATTCAGATTTGGGGGTCTTTTTCTTTGACGTGCTATTTAGATTTGTTTGCCATCACGCAGTTAAGCAGGTAAGGACTGAATGCCTGTATTTTATTGACAATCATGTGACCTGCGTTTGACCCATCCCGTGGCATTTTTTTTTCTCTGTTTCAAGCAGTGGAATATATGCATTTTTAGATGGTTCTGCTATGATGCATAACTTCTTAATATTCACATTCGTGAACCATTTTAACTCCATGTACATGTTTAAAATACATTCATTTAACTGTTCATTTAAAGGTTTAACAGTGTTACAGAAAATCATAAATTGGGCCAAGGGGAGAGGAGGAAATGAGAAGATAGAGTTGGAGGGAAGGGTACATAACCCCGGTGAGGCATGTGGGACAGCATTTGCAAAAAAATGCCTTAAAAATGTTTGCTGTTAAGGTCATAGACCTTAATATATAAAGGACACTTGGATCACTACTAAGAGCATCTTGAACTAGCAATTTAATTGTGACTACTTCATAGAAATGGGCATTTTATGTTATTTTTTTTCAATTGAAAATAACCCCTTGGAGTGGTAGTTGGTTGGGCTATCAAATAGACTGAGAAGAGTTTGCTCTAGGCTATGGTATAGATGATCCCTGTGCAGAAATCTCTGGGCTTAGCACAGAAGTTGGAAACCGAAGAATGAAATCTGAACACGTGAAAAATAATGGGAGCTCTCCCATGAAATGTGCTTCTTAAATTTCAAGTTTTATAGATGTATAATTTTAGTAGCCGAAGGTTTCTTCCACTATCAGCTTTAACAACAAAATTGAAATGATAAAATAGATTTTGACTGGTTTAATGAATCTTGTTAGTATTATTATTGTTATGCTGTGCTTACATGTTGAAGGAGTCTGAAGTCCCCACACAGTGAAGCCAAATACAGCAATGCAATAGAACTCTAAAACTATTCCTTTTATTTCTAATATTTTCTCTAACAAATCGTATTTTTAAGATATTCTCTGGGAGTATTTTTAGTACTTACATTTGTTGATTGTGGATCCCTGATCAATATTTTTTTTCCTTGTAAAGTCCACTGATAACGTGTTGGAAGTATGAAAGATAATTGCAAGTTTGGGTGATAAAATTCCAAAGTTTTAGTGTTTTTCTCAGATTGATCCAAGAGATAGTTTTTACTCCACTGCAGGAAGTAATTCATCAATGAATTTCAATTCCTCAATTCTTGTGCGTTTTCCCCTCTGAAGTTTTGTAGTGAACAGGCTCATTTTGTGTGTGTGCGTGTGTGTGTGTCCATTTTAGGTGGGCAGAGAAGATATTTATTTTAAACCTACATTGTTTTCCAAGTGAAAGAGACACGATGGCATACATGAGTGCTTTAATTGGTCATTTAATAAGAAAATACGTGATTCTAATTTCTTATGAAATATTTTCTCTTAGTAAAGTCAACATTATAATGGCAATGCAAATTTTTATTAAACAGTACATTTTAATTTTCTTCATGAAAAAGGATTGGTATGTTACAGTAAGATAAATCAAACCTGAGTTGGAAGAAACCATTGAGAGTCTAAAAGACTGTGTGTGTACATGTGCACAGGCACACCTGTGCCTGTGTGTGTATTGTATACACGTATGCACATACAAAATTTGCCTTACCCTTAGATTTGTCTGTTCTTAAAATAAAAATGGAATTTCTTTTCAGAATAGTGCCTTTGTGTGTTTCTCTCTACAAAAGCAAAGAACTCAACCGGTAGGATTTCAAAACTTTGATGCTTTGTTATCAACCTATGTTTCAGTTACCTATATTTGCTGTTACTTTACATTTTTTTATCTCTCAAATGATCAGTTACTGACCATAATGAACATCAAAAAATCTAGTCATTTAGAAAATCGGATATTAGTATTAAAAGTTCATATGCAAACAGAAATGTACTACCAATCTGTGCAAGTTTATCACAAATTTATCTATTTAAAAATATCATAAGGATATTGGGATGTGATTATGAGTTATGATTAATGGTATATTCTTCCAAGTGTATTGATATTTTTCTCTTTACATTCTATTAGTGGGTTGTTTGAGAAGTAGCGTGAGATGGATCTGGGATCCCTTCTTCAGTTTCAGTTCTAGTTCTACTGCTTCATGTGGTCCTAGTGAGATACCTTGACCACTTTTCATTTATTTTCCTCGTCTTCCATGTAGGGAAAACAATATCTACTTTATAGTGTTCTTGTAGATAATATGACATGAGGTGAGGATGCTTTAAAAGGACAAACATTATGAAAACAAAATGTATTATGAAAAAGGTACCATTTACATTTGATTATTTTCATCTTTTTGGATAAAGTTCTATATGCAAGAAGTAAACTTAACTTTCTCGTTAAATATTAGTATCAGATATTCTTGGTCTATGGTGTCATGGTATCTAATGAGTTTAAATGATATTTCTTTTGTTTCGATATTGTGTAACTAAAAAAAAAAAAAAAAAAAAAACATTAAGGAATATCTCCTTACGGCACATTAGTTCTTACAATATTTTCATCTTGGCTTTAATGCCATCTGGGAGAATATCCACTTTTACTAAAACAGTTGTTCTTGCTCAGCTTCTCAGTGCCATTTAGTAAGAAGGGAGTTTGATTTTTTTTTTTTTTAGCAGATTTATATTGATCTGATGACCTCTGCCATTTTAATTGAAAAGATAAAAATATTCTCACATAACCACTTTTAAACCGAAGAAACTCAAAGACAGCCTATTAATTTCAAACATCCTTTATAAACTATATTCAGCTCGTTAGCGTTAATTAGGTGATATCCAGCATTTTTGGTATTTAATTTAGCAACTACTTGAATAATTTCATTTAGACATTTAGAAATGTAACTCTAACCAGTCTCTCCACCCATTGCTCTATGCTTTTAAAGTTTATAATTTATAAGTTCTAAAGGAGAACAAAGCCAAAAAACATTATTTGTGTTCAAATGTTATTGATTGTTAACTGATGATCTTGATACTTGAATGAAGGTGATAGTTCAATAATGTTTATTCTCTTCTGGAATCTAGAAAAGGTACTCTGAAGATGAAATTCAATCATGAATGCTAATGGCCTTTCTACTGAATTTACACCTGGGAGATCGAGATTAGCTTTTATTCTTCTTAGTGATAACAAATAGCCACTCTTACCATTTTACACTGGTTCTCAAATATCAATAACATTTTAAAGCTTTTATTGCTATCACTTCAAGGCATATTTGATGCGTTATTAAGAATATTTATATCAAGTTACTCATTTGAGGACCTACCCAATTTCAAAGACTCAAAAGATATTTCAGGAGCTATATAAGTCTACAATTCTATACCTAATGTTTGCAGTAAAGTAGTCATTCAAACAGTTCCGAGATATGTCTCAATTTTGTATTCAAAGCAATAAATTATGAATAACTAACTTGCTGATGCTCTAAAAACAAATAAATCCAATTATGATTTTCTAACCAATTTCTCTTCCCCTAAGGTAAAAAGTTATGACTAACATATTTTTAATGACCTGAGTGGACTACTAGGTATTTTATCATGAAATAAATGGTCGTGTTGATTTTTACAGTGTTTAGTTTTAACCAAGAAAGTATAAATTCAGATGTGGAAAAATGACAAGTAGTCTAGTAAATTAAGAAATTTCATACATTTTCATTCTTCTATATTCACTGGTATTTCATAAACACAATTATAAATTTTCAAAATATTTTTAGTAAGTTTGGAATTAAAAAATAATATCCTCAAAATAACTTATTTTTTACTTATAATTATTTTTTTTCAGAGTCTTTCTTCTAATGCTTAAATTCTAGTTTACTGAGATGTGGATGCCTTTAAGAGTACCCAAAGCATAACATATTTCCTTTAATAGTTAAAAAGAAGCTACCATGTTATAGTTCCAGAAAATTAAATCTATAAAATACACATTTATTGATTAAATTAATAAATGTGTTAACATTACCTTCAAACGTATTGTAGCTCTCTGCTGTATAAGAAATAGTATCTCATAATGGTGTTTCATTTAAATTCCATTATAGATTTATTGTAAATGAATACTTATAGATAGACTTATTCTTCCTGATTTCTGTGAATATCAGCCAACCTCATCAGGACTAAGCTATTTTTTATTAACTTTTCTGGAGTCTTGCATTTTGTTAATTTTAAAAGATATCGCTAGACTACTGCACTATTAAAAAACAATGTAGCCTTGAGAAGACCAAATTTGAGTAAGCATTTTAGATTTTCAGTGTCAATTATTAGCCAGTGTATAAACACACTGCTACTTTATAGATTCATTAAACACTCTTACAACCAACAGATATCCTCTTTAAAGTATGTCAAGTGATGAATACAAATATAAGCCAGGTTGGAAAAAAGTGATTAAGTCAAATCAAAGAATAAATTTAAAAATTGAAGCATGGATTCATTCTAGTATCATGTTACAAAATTACATATGTATTTGCAGGTTGCATATGGTGTGTTCTTTATAACTTGTAATATGTTTAATATGCATGCATATTTAAGATACAAGCTTTTGTAAATACTTTTAGATACACAATTTAATACTATGTGCAGAAGCTCCTTCTGTTGTAGCTAAAGTAAGTATAGAACAAAAGTTAATCCGATCAGGAAATCCTTGTGATAGACAATATATTTAGGTGGCTTTCATGTCTTTAGTGTGGTAACATTTCTGAAGGTTTGAAACATCAGCCCTGAACATGTATATCTAGAGATGGTGGAACAGTCTTTTGTATAAGCGATCACATCTTTAATAATAATAAATGCAATCTAATTTTTCAGAAGAAAATCATTAAAAGTTGAATAAATCATATAGTAAAATTATAAAAAAAAGTTTCTTTAATATAACTAACCTATGCTTTTCTCAGCATTTTCTTATATAATACTAAACATTAATATATAGTCCAAGTTTATCTTACTCAGAACATTTAAATTGAATGGGTCTGCTTGAATTTGTAGTAATCAAATTTCTAATTATTCATTCAGACCTGTCACTAATATACAAAGACAATAGATTTTATAAAGTGAGGTAAGATATGTTTTCAACATTATACTGTGGAATAACGTGGAAAAAGACTAAAGTTTCAAGAATAGAATAAATAATAGAATAATCTGTGTTTTCCAGATTAGTAAAATGTACTCTTTTGTACTTATTGCAAGTTTCAACCTGTCATTCTTAACGATCTCAAAAAAAGCACTTTTGTTTTTTAAATGGGAACTAAGAGAGATGAATTCATTCTTCTCTGTGAGTTGAAACAATCTCAATAGTTAAGAAAAGGAGAATCCTCAGCAATTTCTTAAGGGGCATGCTATATATTTTTAAAAATCTTAAAACTTTTTTTTTTTTATTAAAGTATGTGTTTTAAGCGTCTTTCTTGCTTTTGAGTGGGGATATAGTTCATACATTATAACCCCCCTTCTCTTCAGCACACACACAGTTTTACAATACATTTCTCCATAGTTGAGAACTTTTAGATCCAGGACAAGTCATTCACATTTTAAATACATAATTATCTTTATATTTTGCCTAAAAATGTAACACTAATTATGTTTGAATAGTGACAAAACGGACTGGAGATAACCTCAAGATCCAAGTTTCTTCTTGGAGTGAACTTCAGTAGCTTATGTTTCTGTTTGTATCTTCTGTCCATCCATGAAATGCAGACCTTTTAGCGCATCTCTTGTTTAACCGATTTAAAGACAAAACAACAAATTACAGTCATGAAGAGATAGGCCAGAACGACTGTGAAAGACCCCTTATGGCATCACTACTTTTTCAACCTATCTTTGATGGCTGCTGTTTAAGAGATCAACTCTGATTTAGAGGAAGAAATCACTACTGTGATTAACTATTAAAAATATTTCCTTCTCATCAGTAATATTAATAAGGTAAACAAGTTTAATCTAGCTTCACATGATTCTTTCATCACAAAAGTGCTAAAAATTTGACACGCTTTACTATCTTTTAGTTAAAGATAAGCTGAAGATGACTATTTGCTCAGGATTTAAAACCAGACAATTAATTGTTCATTACACATTTATATTACCAAATTTTGTTCTCTGATAAATCCTGTAATACTGATTCCAATAATTATTATTCAGAAAGTAGTTTCTGACAATTTAGACAACAGAATTTTTTAAATTTCCACTCGTGTGTATGTGATATGCTGGATATAACTCATATTTAATAGTCTCAATTTATCAAATGTAGTTATATCCCCTTTATTCATTCTTGTATTTCAAAATCTGACTGTTTTTATATAAAAACTATCTTTAAGAATATAGATTATTCCTTTTTTTTCATGTAGATTTAATTTGCTTTTGAAATTTAGTACCTTAAGCTCTTTAACTTTCTGAGTTTGAAGAAAGTTTGAGGTATCATAGAAGTTAATGTAATATATTGGTAAGAGTGATCCTTAAAAATAGCAAATGTTGTAAAAATTGTCTGTTGGTAAATAAGATGCTTATTGGTAGATAAAAGCTTAGACAGGGTAAAATATATTACCAACAGCAGGCAGTGTAAGGCTCATCACCATGTGAAAATATGGTCCATCTCAGCATGTCTGGCAACTGGACAAGGTGTGCAAAGGTTCATTGCTAAGGATCATTCTCTAATTAGAAACATCTAAAGTTCTGACATATTTATTAGGTGGTGGTTTGGAAAGCATTGGAGAACAGCAAATAGACTTATCCACTTGGTGTTGAATTGGTTAGCTTATTGTGGGTAACTTCTTTTTGTTGTTATTTTCGCTTCTTTTAAAAATGTATATTTATTGGGTATCTGATTAATGGTGTACACTATAGTCAACCTGAGGAATATAACAATTAAAAGATATAACAGTTGTGCAAAAGAAACATATAGGCTTTTAGTTTGTTTGCTATTTGAATTATGCTTTCTTTTAATCCACTAAGGTGAATTTAATGTTTGACCATTCATTTTATTTCCATACATGTTCAGTTTTGATACCGTAAGTATAATTCTTTTTGAGAGGAGATGAGGGTTGCCAAATTTCTCAGCATAGAGATAGGTCAATAGGAATGCATTTTCTACCCAGGGTATTAAAGGATAAGTGTTACAGAGTGATTTAGGAATGGAGGCAGTTGTGCAAATAAAGCCATAGCAATTCTCAGAGTGATGATTGAGTTGACTTATCTTTTTTTTTTTTTTTTTTTGGAAATTGTTTTAATGAAAACATTTCCAATGGGTATAACTTTTGATTTTTAATAATTAGAATTAACAAAGGAAATCTGATTAACATCACAAGAATTTACAAATTTATTTTTTTTATTTCATCATATATTAATTGAGACTCTAATCTGTACCAAGTTTTGTGTGTGTCCATGTGTGCATTAGTGAACAAAACAGACATAAATCCCTACCTAATGTTGCTTATACTGGAATTACGGAAATTTTAAAATTATTATAGGAAATATTTAATTACAAGAATTATTATGCCGTGAATTAAATGATATCTATAATCGAGATTAAAAGATAAATTTAGGAATCCACTGACCATATTTATAACTATACATTCCTAGTTTTAAAAGTTTTGAACATTTTAATTTCTTGCAAATGGATAGAATGAAACTTAAGTTTCTTATTTTGAAATTTTGAAAGTTTTTTTCGATGGCTTAAACAATCAAGATCTTTTTTAAAAAAACTTAAATAATTTTAGTGAACTTGCTTTGAAAATTTCTTAAGTGTAATATTGCTTTTGTGTGTGATGTCAGAAGATACTCCTACTTATGTTTCTACAAATAATTTCTAATAAAATAGTTTATGCAATCTTCTAGTCCTGGTTAACACTAAGGTAAATTTTGGTCCTATTAAAGATGGATAGATTTATTATCCAGTTGGTTACCCAACTCTAAGATTTCTCAACTCCATCTCAGTATTGTCTTGTTCTGCGAATATATTTGTAAGTCTTTATTTCCAGCGGTAGGCTGGAAACACTTTTGCCGAATAAGGTAGTATCATGCTTTCACTCTTTACTCGACATCCTTATTAATTTTTTAAAAGCATTTTTAAAGCTTTGCAAACTGTAACAGAGACCATATTCATAAAATCAGGGACAAAAGATTTTTTATCTTTGTACTTATATAGATTTGCATATAGTATGTTTTTATTTCAAATGAATGATTTCTCAAATCCCCTTTATATTTTCACTTAAGTGACAAATTCTTTTACTGACAAGAAATTTATTCACTTTAAAACTAGAATGCTTTTTAATATTGGACTATAATAAAGAAAAAAAAAACCAAAATAATGCTGCCCATTGTAGTAACTAAATTAAATCCAGACATCCATACCATTATTTTCACTCCATTCCTGTATGTACTTTCTTACATGTACATTATTATAATCTTAATTTCAAGCTGTCTTTGGTTTCACTGTTGTTGTAATCTGAGACAATAATTTCACTAAATGTTCTAAAGCATTTTTTCATATTTTACTTAAAAATTAGATTTTCAATCTAAATAAACTATTTTAAACATCCTGCATCTGAACTTTAATCTTTGGCCACATTCTTTATAAACTAAACTTAAATATGATTTGAATCTTACTAAGAAGTATTTTGTTATATGATCACATATGTGGAAACACTGAGGGTTTTTTTTTTTTTTTAATATAAAGATAACCCAAGTGACTCTTGACATTTTGAGATTTTAAGAATACATTTCCCTCTGTGCTGGACAGAATTAAGGAAGAGAGCTCCCTTCTCCTCATTTTTTTCTAATCAGTTCTATAAGCTAGTAGCATTTAACTTTCTCTTTATCAGTAGGACAAGATTGTATTGACAGAATCAAGCAGGAGACTAGTTCTCTCTTCAGTACATACTCAGAGGAATCCAAACCCTCATTAGGATGGAAAACACTTAAAGCTGTAATTCAGAGGCACTGTACTGCCTGATCAGCTAAACGGAATAATAAGAAGGACCCTCTGGAATAGAGGGTTAGCAGTTAAATGACTAGAAACATTCATCGTTAAGGTCTGTCTGAACCTATACAATGTGATTTAAAACAAGGATTTAAAAATGTTCTTTAAGAAAAAAGTGAAAAAGTACAAATATAATAGTAACGTAGTACTAACAGATCTATACAGTGACAGTCTCTTGCTAACGTAAGCAGATAAAATAAAACAACCCATAAAATTAAAAGAAACCAAGAGTTTCATTCAGTGCCTGTTTCATATCTATACTGCGTGTGTGACAGTGTGTTAAGTGTTGGAGGCCACGGGGAGTTCTGAGCCATAGTCCCCGACAGCAAGGCCTTCAGAATCTGGTTGTGTGAACAAAGATGATAAAGGCGATGGTAGCATATCGTGAACCTTCGTGATATTTGCAAATGGAAAACCATCTGGTCTAGAGTAATTTTAATGATTTTCACGCTACCATAATTAGAAGTATTTAAAGTAGTTATTAATTCACCAGGACACTTGTCTTTAAAATTCAAGAGGAATTACTAATTCAAACAGGAGTTCATTTTATCTGTAGTCTCTAATTTGGATAACCTCAGGTTTTGGTGATGCCTGCAGTTAAATGGTATTTTGTGTTTGTTTGTTTGTTTTTAGGGATTATTACTCCTTTTTAGCTTTTTATAAAGTTGTTTTACTTTTCTGAGGGAAATAGAATTATGAATGCAGAAGATAAAAAAAGAAACCCTTAATTTTTTGGTATAATTCTTTGAGGAATCCAGTGGTAAATATATCTAAGAGTCAGGGTGACTTTCTTCTCGTTTGCACATATTATTTCAATGGATGCACAAAGATAAAACAATCATTTCTCTGTACCTCTGGTGGAGTACAGAAAACAGAGTGGCAAAATCCAACCTATTTGTGTGGAAAATAGAACAAATTATGTAATGTTCATAAGATTTTATAATTTGATGAATTTCTTGGCATCTTTATATAAAAATACCAAATTCTACTGCATTAGACTCCTTACAAATCCATTACTTTTATATAAACAATGTGTAGATTAAGGAAGAAAAATTTGAAGTCATTTGAAGTCTAAAATTAGATCATAACTAGTATTTAACTAAAGCCATAAATCAATACATCATTACATTTTTTATGAATTGACTATATGCTATATATAGGTCATGAGCATTCAAAAATGAAAATCCATACATATATGCATATAGGAAGAGATGCATTACATTATATATGTTTGAATATGTTTATCAAATTTAATACTTGAGTTTAACTGCTGTTCTAGAAAGCAGTGCCTTTAAAACTTTTTTTTTTACATTTCTTGCTAAATAATACCATAAAGTACACATTTTTTACCTATAGTCCTGAATTTTCATGCTATTGTTCCTTAAGTTAGTACTTGACAATATTAAATTATATGAAGCAGATAAGCTTTAAAAACCTGTATTATGAAAACGTATATTATGAAAAGCCATAATATGTAGGTACTCAGATCACTTGCTTATAATTGACTGAGGTAATAATCTCCCATTTTAACTTTTTTCTATTTCTATTATTTATAGTTTCAATTTTAAAATTGTATTTTGTTCAAAAATATTTCATTAATTGATGACAAAAACCCTAATAAGGAACTTTAAATCTGCGATCAGTTCTAATTAGTCTGTAATGAGCTGTAATGGGGAGTGTATGGTTTTCAACTTGGCTTCAAAATTACTAGCATTGAATTCTTCCTCTGTTTCATGTTTATTCACCTTAAACCTCGCTCATCCCAACAAGCAAATGGCAATAATCATAGACACCTCATTATGCATCTGGAAGGTGAAATAAAGAAATCTTGGCGAAATGGTCGTCGTATCAACATCACTCAAGAAAGGTCAATTTTGTTGCCAAGAAAAGAATAATAGCATGCCATTTTCATCTTCACCGCCCTCCTCCCCACTACCTCCACCTCTCATGCCCTTTACAGATTTGGACGGAACTTAGTTAAAATTATCTGTAGTATACAACCTTCCAGAGGAGGGGAGGCAAGCTATTCTGATACTGTTTGTGTATTATTCTTCTTTAAACTCAGAAGTGACAACACAGTGTAACCTACACTGTGCTCACGAGTGGGTAGAGAATTTGTGTTTCACTTTACCTGTGGACTCACATTCATTTGGTCTATCTCTAGAAACTATGACTAAGAAACATAAATGAAAAGATTCTGAGTTTTTTACAATTATGGTCATGATAATTCTTTACAATTGCTTCTCAAGTTAATAATTAGTCATGCTTTTATATTCTTGTTCTTAACAATTCTTGAATATTAAGTATTCTTAGTTTTGATGCTACTTAAAATATCATTTATGTTTATGATTTGAACACCAAAACCATTATCTTAGAATTCCATTTCTGTCCTTTCTCAACTATGAAAGCTACTGTCATATCGAGTCATAGTTCAGTTACAAAATTTCCTTTTTGTTTTCACATAGAAGGAATTTTCTTAATCTTGCTATACATATGATATTAATGACACTTTCATTTAGTGCTTGCTTAATTACCATTCATTCATTTACTCAGCCAATACTTATTATGCAACTTTATTTCAGGCACTTCGCTAAATGTACTCAGTTTTCATTAAAATAGAAACAATTATTTCCTCCTAAAACTAAGTCTGATTGGTGTCTGGAGAGAGATGCCGGCAACGAGACAGAATATACAAAAAACTATGTCATACGAGTGTGCTTTAATAGACGAAACAATGGCATCATTGGGATCAGCCAGCCTCGCAGGATCACAGAAAGCTTTGTGGAGGGACTGACAATCTAGTCTGCAGTTACAGGATAGGTTAAGGTTGTGCAAGTGAAGGGGTCCAAGTAGAAATCGTGGTTCAAGTAGAATAAACTACACAAGCAAAGATTCTGAGGACAGGGAAAAAGTGAGATGAATTTGAGGAATAAAATTTTGAGCGTAGTTGATGTTCGGTTGATAACGGTAGTGGCATGAGCAAAGGGGATGGACGCGGGTAAAGAGCTAGGCGGTGGAAGCTAATTTTACAACTCATCTTAAGGATTCTAGAGGTTATCAAGAAGGCAAAAGGCACAAAATCCTAAGTGATAATTAAAGAGTTGTATGTTCAGATTTAACTTCTTAGTGAGATAACCAGTAACAGCAGGTCAGGGAGAGCCAGATGGGTGTTAGGGAGACCACTTACGCAGCTGTCATAGTAATCCAGAATACGGCAGTGGTTCAGGGTGGTGGTGTTGTTGAGGGTATGGAATGACCCAGTCGAGTTAAGTGGGTGTGCACAGAAAGTGACAGATTTGATTCCTAGAAGAAATAATGCATAGAACTTGGGGATTGATTAGATATACGCAGTGGTCGAGAAGGTAGTAGAAGGTAGGTTTTCGATTTAAAGATTTGAGTCAATAAAAGTATCATTTATGAGATAAGGAAACCAGACAGAGAAAAAAAAAAGGACAATGTGGATTTTTAGTTGACAGAAGTATTAGTTTCTAACAGATTCTTGTAGTAGAGTGTTCTGTGTTACACATGGCCTTCCTAACTTGATTGTAAGTGAGGACAGAGGGACCTATGGTCCCTCTCCATCTCAAAACACATTGGAGCATTTTGTACAATGTATGTAATCAATAAGATTTACTCTCTTATTTTAGTTTTCTCTATTTTACCAAATAGGAATATAAACAATGACTATATGGAAAACAAATAAAAATTTACCATTAAAATTAACTTTAACTCTCCCATCATTCAGTTACTTAATGTTATATTGAATCAATATTTACTTCAGAGCTAGCATTTATTCCAGCACATAATAAAATAATTATAGGCATTATATAATATATGATGATATAATGATATATATTTTAATAGATTCTGGGAGTATTCAATACAAATATACTATTTTAAATGATTCTAATATTTAACTTTAAGTTAATGTATATTACTATCACTTGACAATTGGAGACTTTATTTTGGAGGTTCAACTTACAATTTTCAATATTAGTGATAATGAATGTTAATTCAAGGAGCTATTTTATAAAGCAGTGTAGTAGTTGCTCAAGATCAGGAATTTGGAGAATGAGTGTAAAATTATATCTTGGACAAATCAATTTTCTTTAGGCTCTTGTTCTGTACCAAGAAAAATGTAGCTGAAGGTTATATGTGGTCCCTAGCCTCAATTTTCTGTGGGTTTTGCCTTTTTCAAATTAAAAAAAAATGTCTTGGGCACAATTATCTATGAAACTTATTTGCATATGCAAGATCATAAGTGGGTTCAAATTCCTGAGAAAATATTTTGGACATATTAGCAGCAAAAAATCAATTCAAAGACAGATACAAAGAAGGAATGACGTGGCATGCAATGTTAAGTGTTTAACAAATAGTAATCATTAGTATTGAACAAATAGTAATTACTTGTTTCGAACAATGAACTAGATACTGAACAATGAGATAATGTGGTCTACAAGATGAGCCTCTATGGAATGACCCACAATCCAAAGCATATCAAGTCTCAGTGATTAATAATCTTTTTATTTTTGTCTTCATAGTTTCAGCTATACTGGACATTCACTTTTAATTTTATAGAGAATATTTTATAAATTTTAATATTTTCTGCATTTCAGAATTATATGATAAATCAATATTTTAGATAAAAGTAATGCACTGCCACTCTGAAATAAAATCTTAGAGAGCTGGCAAAGAGGAATAATGATTACGTACTAGAAATTATTACATACTAGAATGAATAAATTACATAATAATTTATGTATTAAGTTATACGAATTGATGTTTTTTCAATATAGATTATCCTCTTGGCGCATTTTCTTCTGCACGTATTTTCAGGGCCACTGGGTATTTGTAAAGAAGTTGTACATGTTGATAATGGTCTCACTGAATTATATTTTGTGAGAGTTTATTAAAAGAGTAGCCCATGTACTAAATATCTATTTTAAAATCACATGATATTCAGTATTTCCTGCTTCCTTTTTTTAATGAAAAGAACAACTCGTTCAATACCACTTTTTAAATACTGCTTTTTTAACTTAAATTTACGCTTAAAAATGTTTTGTTGTTTTTTGTCAATTTCTTCTGTGTTTCATAAAATGTACCCTTACATGTTCTGGAAAATATTGCTCATTGACTCTGTCATTTCCTTAGTTGGCCTCTTGGACACTTATTCAGGAATTCAAGGTCATCTTGTACTTCCCCAGCACTTCAGGGAGTAAAACTGATGAATTCACTTACTAATGTAATAAGCTTTAGTTTCTTTCATTGGCTCTCATGATTTTTTTCCCTTAACAATACCTCTAAATTTACCTGCCTACTTCAGTAGTGACCTCCAAATGTCCTTCAAAGAACTCTATTCATTACTTTTGTCATTGGCAATCTATATTATTATGCCATCTCTCACACAAGAATAGATAAGGCTATTAATCCAAACTAAGTAAAGGGAGCAATTTAGGGCATTCAGTAATAATTAAAAATTAGTACTCATATATACAAGGATTATTCAAACGTACATTTACCTGCCTTTGCGGCAAACTAAATAAATGAAATCCTTTTGTTAGTGAATATTGCATCTAGTGGCCCCTTGTTCTAAGGATCTTTAGAAACCTGCATCTTTGTCTTAAAGTATTCTAAAATGGCTTTGCTCTCTGTTTTATAATTCCTCAAGGTAATTTCTCAAATACAGTTTTAGCAGGAGTATCATGTGTCATAGTTTGCTTCTTGTGTATCTCTCTTAAAAGACCTTATAAATATAATGAATAATACCTAATTCTAACATTTTTGGGTAGTTTCCCATGCATCTAATTTAAGAAAACTTTGCATCTTCCTAAAGGGTAAGATTAGGGAATTAGAGGACCGCAAAGCAGCTATAATTCATTTGGTGAAAAGACCGAAAACAGTGGTTCCGGCTAATCCTGTAGTGAAACAATTGAGAATAAGACCTTAAATGCCATCTAAGTTAATTGCATCCCACTTTTTCTATGATATTATGTGTCTTACAAAATCATGAGCTTTAACACAGAGTTGGGTTTAATTTTATGGTATATAATTACACGATTTCATACCAGCATGAAATACGCTTTGAGACACTCAATGTCCTTACCACATGCTAGACGCTGTTCTTTATGTTTTATATAAAAAGTATAATTTTTTTGTAAAAGTGATTCAGTGTTGGTAGCTTAAATATATTTAATCACCAGAATAAAAATGTGTGATAAACAAAGGTAAGAAATATTTATTAGTCATCGGGGGATTAAACTATACCTGCATGTATAACAATTCTTACTTTATGAATGTAAATGAAATATATTGATATTATGAAAAATGATATGATTCCCACATAAAAACAATATGTAAAAAATATCTACTTTCTTCATCAGAATTGGAAATTACGAGTTGAATCATTTGACAGTGCTACATTTATACAAACAGCTGTTGGAGACACAGCATCTCCCAACTCCTATTTGAAATTGTTTCTATTATATGATGTTATTCTTTCTTATGATAAATTATTTTTAAGTGTATGCACTTGTAAGATTTCTTATATTGTTTACAAAAGAGGACATTCTTTAATCATCACAGTAAAGTGAGTCTTTTGATTGGGGTATGTCATCTAGTATGGGGGCTGTAATCCTTTTAATTCTATATTGGTTAGAGTGCAACTTGATGACCTACAGCAGTCATATTATGTCACTGTTTTGACATACTTTATAGCTGCAAAATTATTGCTTTATATTTGTCATATATAAATAATTTAGGCTTACATTATGAGTTATAGGCTTATAACTAGAAAGCAAATTAAAGCTATCAATTGCCTTAGCCAAACATAAGAGAAAGATGACAACTACTATAATTAAAATATTTTACTTAATACTATACATTTGATTACTTTCTAAAGAGACTTTGCTGACTAAAAACTCTCATAACCCAAACTTTCTCATTAATCAGAATTTATGTATTGCATAGTTCTGTGTGCTATAAATAATATTGGGGAAAAAGTTGGTGAGAATGGAAAGTAGAATTGAATTTAAATATTTGTAGGATTATTTTATGTCACATATGGACATTGCATCAGCTGTTTTGTGTAAAGTTATTTATGCTATACCACACTGGGTCACCCCTTGATAATTTTTTGTGAATGCATATCAAATATATGTAGCTTCATAGTTTAATATAATAAGACATTCTGCATTGTCTTAGTTTGTCTGTATATGAATTTTGTAGGTATTCCTATTCATCTCATGAATGAGACACAGGCACATTTAAATCTTTTGAAGATAGTAGAAATAATTTAATCACTATCCTTTTAAAATAATCAGGGAAGTTTGTCTCTAATGGGATAATGGAAACAATATGTGAGCAAACACACGTCTCTGCTCCCACCCCCTGCCACACACACACGTCCATTTATGTATATAGAGAGATACGTGGCGGGTGGGTGGGTGGGTGGATGGAGAGAGAGAGAGAGGGCTGAAGAGAGGATAGAAAGACACATACATACACACATTTATTTATGTTTTCTTAATACAGTTTTATTCCATTCAAGTTCATCCTTTTTTATGGAAACTACATATTTTAAATTCATTATAAAGCATTGTTGCTAAAATAACTAAACAATAAAATATACTTACTGTTAAAATTTATGACACAATTTACAATATAATTCAGCATTCATTACTAATTGAGAAAGTGTCCAGTGTTAGAAAACATTTAAACAGAAAAATGGATTATTGGTCTAAACTTCTGATTGTTGCGCCATAGGCTTTAATGATCCACTGTATGACATTGTCATGACGAGGCCATAATGACTCTGTGACTTATTTCCAGTAAAATCAAAATGACACAGTATGAAAAAGATATAAAAAAATATATATCATTTTGGTTTACTTAATCATTTTTGCTGTCATCAAATTTAAAACAATGATATTATGAAAAAAAAACGATTAGCCACTTCAACCCCTTATTTGCTCGAAAAGCATATTCTAGGGGCTAACTAATCGCCTGTGTATTTTGTCTAGGTGTTGAGGGAAAGCTAAGAGAATGAAGGCTCTAAACCCGCAGTGGAAGCATGACATGGCGGAGCAGAGCTGGTGCTGAATTGTTCTCTCTGATGGCTCTATGGGAGTGGATAGCACTGAGTCTTCATTGCTGGGTTTTAGCGGTTGCTGCTGTTTCGGATCAGCATGCCACAAGCCCCTTCGACTGGCTCCTGTCTGATAAGGGACCCTTCCATCGCTCACAGGAATACACAGATTTTGTGGACAGAAGCCGACAGGGATTTAGCACAAGATACAAGATATACAGGTATGAAGCAAAGGGAAAGCCTTTACAGAGCTATCTTCCTCGAAGGTTGTATATAAGTTTCTCTAAGGGAAAGTTTCAGGTGGGAAAGGGTTATTATCAGGCGGGTTATTATTTGCCATTCATGATAGTAATGCTTTTTTGTGTTATTTAAACATATTTCTCATAGACATAATATAGATAAACTGGATCATGGTGACCACTTCGTGCATCATTTCCAAATTCTGGAATGCTACGTTGCCTTCAAGTAAATCCCAGTTAACTTTGTGGCTGAGTTTATCATTTTAAGTAGTCAGACGTTTTAAATGAATTTTCTTGAATGGTGTTTCTTTTTTACTTTAGACCATGCTGTATTACATTTTTTTAGCTGAATGGAAGTGGCGTCTTCTAATCACTGAGAAGTTGAGCAATTGTACATTTAGAAATCAGAGGAAACAGCAATGGGAGAAAAAGGACATGACAGCAAAGGCCAAACATGGAGAGGGGGCTGAGATTAATGGTCTTTAATTTTTACTGCTCTTCTACATTTAATTCTCAGTAAGTTACACAACATAAGTTGTATGTTACATCCAAGAGGCTGCCTGCTCCCCCAAGCCTGGGGAAGCCATTGAATATGGGAGTCGACCAGCGTCAGCTTGACTGGACTAGATTGTCTCAACCTATGTCATAACGAATATTTTATGGAAGTTCTCAGTTTTGATCATTTCTTCCTGATGGAAGCTCACAATTTCCAGTGATTGGTCTATCATTTGTGGGGAAGCACAAGTTAGCTTTGTATTTTTGTATGTTTGTGTGAATACTGCGATATAAATATATATATTGCTTGTTGTGTACATTCACCAGAGGGCACTGTGCTTCTGGTCTGTATGTAGTTTCCATACAGCTTTGTGCAGATTTTATAAATTCTATCAGCAATGCAAATTTACAGAAGAAACTGAGGGTGCTGGATAGGTTCCATGAAGCATCATACAATTATTGATGTGTGTTTGTGTATGTATTCATAACAAATCCCTTAGTCCAGGCAGCCAGAGCACTGTCACAAAAAGGCTTATTCTAATTTTTAAAAAGTAAAGTAATGACAAATATTAAAGGTTTTCTTTCTGAAATGCAGCAGGAAGCAGACAATATATTCTAATTCCACTGAATTTCTTTTTGTGTTTGTTGGTTTAGCCGGCTTTCCTTAGTGAATTGTGTGAAGCTACTTGAATATAAGACTGTAAGGAGGCCTTAGATTTTAGCTTTCTGCAAGAAGTTTAACAGTTTGTCAAGCAAACCAATGCAGAGCGTGTCTCCATGATCTCTTGGCATCTCTGTTGGGATTCTGAAGTGCTGTCAGGTGTAATGATTGTTAAGGTTTGGTTTATTGGTCCATCGGTCGTGAGTTGCAAGTATGGCTTGGCATGTTTTTAGAGGTCCTAGGCTGGATGAAAAAGGCCTTTTGATTATTTGGGCTTTGTTTGCAAGGTTTGTGTATTTTCTTTATAGGGTTCCTGGGACTTGGTTCCTAAAGACCCTCATTCACCCTATACATTTCATCTTTCCTATGTAGCTTGAATAAACATGTATGGGAATTGTCAGTTTATGAACAGTGGAAAAAGATATTCCTATCCCCTGCCTGGACCAGGCTATAACTTCTTATGTGACCTTTGAAACATTGCCTAATGATGCTGTGATCACTGATGGTTGGTACAAAAGGAACGATGCAATATGTTCATGAGGTCCCTTTTGTCTTGCCACACTGAGATGCTTTCATCTATCTGATCTTTCCCTAAATTTCAGAGAATGCTAATGACCTACCTATCCAATACGATGAATCTGAGTTCTTCTTGGAGAAGTTAACTTTACCGTTGACATATTAGGGAACCTTAAATCCAAGATTAGAATAATTTTTTTCTTTCTTTGTTTTGTTTTTACTTTTTTTTTTAATATCTGTCTTCCAAAAAATAATTATTAGATTTTTTTTATATTTCACAAGTGTTTGTCCTAAAATATGGAATTTGTGATTAAGACACATCGATGGAAAATTGATATTTTTCCATCATAAGCACTACATTTATCATTTTAAAAGACCATATAATTTCCGAAAGTGATAAGCAAAACTCTACTAGTGTTTATCATTACTGTCACGTGCTATTTCTTGCCGGGTCTGGTGTTGACATAGTATCCGAAAGGCATTTGCTACGAATGTACAGCATATTTGGCCTGTTGAAATAATTAGGTCAAACCTTTTCAGTCGTCTTTCTTCATTTGTCTCCTTCCCCAGCACCATATCGGCCCTTTCACCTCTGATATACAACAGCGAGATCATAACAATTGAACGTTACTGAGATCATATCTGGGGCTTAAAGAAAAAAAAAAAAGCACCCTTTTTTTTGACAAGGTACATTTTCGTCAACTAAATATAAAAAATTGTATTTTTAAATTATATATTATGAAATACTTTGTAGCTTTTGTTCTGAAACTACATTAAGACTCAAGAGGTGATAATTTTATGGGTAGATCCTTGAATTAGAGGGTCTAGAATGAGCTTGCTAACACTTACATTTTTATCTGATTAAATATTGAAAGTTGGGTTTTCAGCCATCTTTCTTAGCTAAAGATTAAAAACAGAACCTAACCATAGGCATTTTAAGTACGAGTTCTCAGTTTTGGAACATGGGCTCTGTCTGGAGAAATTTTGTCAACTCTTAAGCATAGAATAGGAGCTCGCTTGGCTCCTTAATAAATGAAAGCCTGTGATTGTACTTCTAAATATTCTAGAAACACCCTTAGGCAAGATGTTCACCGGCAAATACATAACTTCTAGGCCACGGAAATCCTCGTTCTTTTAAAAAATTACAGGAGTTATAGATGAGAAACTCACTGTTAAAACTCAAACGTAAACAGTTATCTTGAACCACACATATAAATTTTAAGGTCATGGGATGATGATTTTTATTCCCATAAAAGAGCCTTTTATATATGCAGATCATCAGATATGGCGATAGAAAATAAAAGTCTTTTTTTTGCCTTGGTTTCTAACATTTTTTGCTTAACCACATGTGCAATTGAATCATGGGGGAAAAGATGATACTTTTCTTTCAAAATAATGTGAAGATGTTTTTTATAACTGAAACTTAGCTTACTTCCTCAGAGCAATTTTTCAAAGAAAACTTTGAATGAGGAGTCAATTGAGATAAATGTTGTGTCTTATTGATTTCGTAGGCATGCTTCCCCCAAAAAAATATATTTAAAAAAATGATTTATAAAGGATAGGATACCTAGCAAAAGGTAAACATATAGACACTTCATAATGAAACAGTGCATGGGAAAGGATGAGCTTTCGAATGAAGAGTTCTGCAGTTTGGGTATCTGCATGAGAAAAACTGAAATAGGATCTCTTTTCACACCACATACACAAATCTACTTTATATGGAATGAGAATGTAAATATAAAAGGCAAAAATGCTGTTTCTAGAAAAATAGTAAACACAGAGAAACACTTTCATGATATTGGGATCTATAAGTATTTCTTAAAACACAAGGCATTAATCATTAAAAACAATACTGATTATTTCACATATATTAACAGGAAGATGGCCATCCAGAATGGACAAATCTTGTAAACAGAATGTTAAGTGAAAAAAGCACAACACTGGAAAGAATTGCACACAGTGTCAGTCTATTATATAAAGTTCACTGAGTAGGTGAAACTGAATTATATTGTTTAGAGATGTATTGTTTAAATATGGTTTTAAAATTAAAAAAAATTACTGAAACAAAGGTAAAGATATCAGTGTTCTCTATGAAGAGGGGAGCAAGGTGAGATTTTCAATTTCTTAAACTGAGTGGTGGTTATATTGGTGTTCTTTAGACTCATATATATTTTAGGCAATTATTCATAAGGATTTTATATTTCACAATATGAAAATTTCGAAAGTAGATTAATATTGTGTCAACTTTTAATTGAAAGTTGGACTCCTCAAATTGATAGATTAGCTCATTCCTTTGAATTATCCCTGAACTCAGCATTTACTGTTAAAGTTTATAAAACTCTCTTAAATTTCATAGAAATGTTCAATTGTATGAGCAATAGGTTCCCCATCATATTTTCTAAGTATGCATTCATGTAGAAAAATAGAATTTTTGCTTGTTGTTGTTCACTAAAATCTTTAATATTTTTATATGTGATTTTTACTATAGCCTTTCATTGATGATATTAATATATCAATTAAAAATATTCTGACATTCAGAGATTTTAAATAGTTTGCCTAGAAATAACAGACAAACATTAAAAAATAACAAAAACCTATGTTTTTGAATTTAAATTCCATGATGATTTTATCACAATTAGGAAAACATAAACAAAAGACCCATAGATAACTGATATTTGGAGTTAAATATTTGGAATTAAATATTTTCGTATTTAAAAACCAAATCCAATTCACCACTCTAATTTCTTTCTCTGTTCATGCATATTAGTCAGTTTTGTCTAGTAAATAAATCCTTGTATCCTTTATGTAATTTTTCTGTTGCCAGAGAACTAATAAAATTGTGTTAAACTCGTAACAGTTCAAGGCTCCCAATGAATCTGGTCTCCCCATCTCAGTGACCTTGTGGGCTCCCACCCTCATTAAACTTGGGCTTGGCCATCAGCCTTGCCTCAGTCAATGCGACATCAGCAAATATGACACGAATAGAAGTTTATGAAGTGTTGGCCTTGTCCTGAGTCTGATCTGAAACCACTCTGTGCAGATGTTCAGTTTAGACTAATGGAGGAGAGGCCACATGGAGCATAGAAGAGCCAGGCCAGCTGATGGTCTCTGTTCCTAATAGCCACCAGACAGTGACAATGACCAGACAAGTAGGTGAGGCTACCTTAGAATAGCCATTCCTACCTGAACTGGTAGAAAACTGGAGTTTCAGGAGGGACCCTTGGCACACCAGAATAGCCAGCCAGCTGAGCACAGCCAGTATGGCTCATTCACAGAATCGTTACCGGCAACAGTAAAAAATCTTGTTTTAAACCTCTGAGTTTACAGAAAGTTTTCCATGTACTACATCTAATTGATGCAAATATTCACCTCAGGAGTATAAATTTGACAGGTATTTATTAATGATATCATAAATAATATAAAATGGTAAAGATGTCACAAAGAGCTTTTTAAAGAATATATACATTTTTAGAATTAAAAAAAGAGGGGTTCTGGTTTAAAATATCTTCTAAATAGCAAACTTATAATAAAACACTTCAAATTTTCTACAGAACTGCTATGAATATTTGGGCAGGGGCGTGGGGATGTGTAGGTTGGAAGCTCATAACAATACAAGTATATTGATATACAACTTTCTGCCAGAATCCGAGAGGCATTTCAGTAGTTGTTAAGAACCAGTGATCAGCAGGCATTTTAATGCTTAAGGTAGAGAAGCCAAATAGCCTCGACCAAGATGACACTTTTCTCAAATATAGTTAGGAGCTATGTCATTACCCTCAGCTACCCATTAAGAAACCCAGAGTTTGCACCTCATTGAAAGTATGCAGGCAGCTCTGTACTGCAGGTCTCTGCTTTGTGATATAAATAGAGTATAAATCATCAATTCCTCTCTTTTCCACCATATTTGGAGAGGACAGTTCCCAAGAATAATAGAGTAAGCAGAGACTTGCCAGATAAGTATGTCTCAGGTAATACTTGTGTCATACACTGAAATATCATTTGTAATTTATTTCGATTCTAATTTAACTGGTTGCCATGAATTTTATTTGCTAAATCTGGCAACTCTAGGAGGAAATAAGGATTCCTGACATAAGTGATTATGTATCAGTGCCAAGGACAGGAAGAGGATGAGTCCTGAATGCAGTCTGTGGAGTTTCTCATGGACTTTCTTGTTCAGACCACCAGAGAAATTAACGGTAGGGCGAGTCTCGCCTTAGATGGAGACAGCCACACACCGGCAGCTCAGCCCACACCTGTGCGCATCAGTGCGTCGCCACCAAGCCGCAGAGGTAACAGGGAGACTGACACACAGGCTCTGCGTCTCAGCAAATCCAGGCACTGATGGGCTCTCTTTATTTCACTGAAAGTTGGAAAGGGGGAAAAAATATACAAAACTTTGGTTAATTTGTCTGTCTTCATTCTTTTGTCTTTTGCAAAAGTCATTTATAAGTACTTTTAAAAAATAATATCTAAGAATCTCTTATGCTACTCTGTTCATGCATATTTAAATTTTATAACTTTCCTTCTACCTATCACTTCAATTCTTTATTTCTTGTGTGTTACAGCGAAGAGTCTATAGGGAGAGAAAAGCTATTTTTCCTAGTTCGTCGATTTTCTATAAATCATTCCATTACTTTGTTAGTGTGCTTTATAGCGCAATAATAAATTAAGAGTATTTTAGATAGTAATGTTATATATAAATAACCAGAATTTTAAATAAATTCATTTATTCAACAACTTAATTTAGTAAATCTCCAAGTTTGAGATTAAACCATTTAATACATTTAAAATCGTATTTAATTTTAATTCACAATCCGTATACTTATGAATTCATGCTTTAAATATCATATACTTGACATTGAAAAAATTTAAGTCACAAGGAAAATAGAAATATTAATTCAGCACTTTAAAATTATAATCTACTTTTGGAAAAGCCAGTTCTTAATAAGTATTGTGTATAATCTCATGATGAGATATAAAAGGTCTTCTTTGTAACAATTAATAGAATTTATAAGTGATAATTTTAGTCTAACAGCATATTCATGTTTGTTGCTAATAAAATGGGAAAATGAATAGGACTACTAGTACACAGAGTTAGAGAAGAGAAAATAACAATTAGGACTTTTTGGCATTCAAACAAATAATTTTTTGATTATTTTTCTCTTTGGTTCCATCTTACCAAGCACTCTAATTCTTCACTGTTATTATCTCTGTGGTCTTCTTCCAAATACAATTGCCAAAATTATCAGTATTGTTTTCTTTTATCACTATTCTGGGGCTTTGAATTGCTGATATGTATTTTTTTGGTTCGGTACTATTGCAAAAATGCAAAGCTTAAAATCAGAGGTAAAAAAATCTAAGTAATAATGTTTCTTTGGGGGTTTCCTTTTTTTTTCCCCTTGTGCGTTTATGCATTGTGCTTATTTAAATGGACGTTTGTGAAAGAAAAAAGTCATTTACGTTCTATTCTTCACTGTAAGGAAGAAAAGATCCTAAAATGACATTTATTATGTCTTCTGTGCCTTAATGTAAAATAATTAAAGTAATTGCTATTTAACTGCAACACTTAAGAAAATTTTCCAACTTTTAAAATATGAATCATAAGGTTAAGATTAGGATATTATCTCTTATTTTAACAAGCATGTCATACAAATAATAGTAAAAGATTAGAGTCTCACCTTGAAATTGTACTTTCCTAAATTAAAGCTGAAATATATACTAAGTATCTATAGTTTATAATAAACTTTAATATCTAATGCACCATTCTTTTATAGAAGTAGCAAGTGTTACATTTTTCTGAGATTACTTTCTCTATAAATGGCTGATTTTTTTCCATTATTGTTAACTAGAATTATAATTTCATAATCTGCCTTAGGATGTAAGAATTATCCAGTAAAATCACTTTGCCTAGAGAAGAATTTTACATGAATTAATTAGTAATATTCATCCATGGAATTCACCTCTTAGAATGAATTGATCTATAATAATTGATCTGTAATAATACATAGATGTTCATATAGTCTTCATTTTCATTTCATCCATTTCTCTAAATACTCTAGTAAACAAAGGCAATATAAAGAATATCAAACTTAGGAATATATTAATAAACTTTTTAAGTGTGAAAGCCTGTAATAACCTTGATTATAGGCAAAGGAGAAAATTGTAAGCCCTTCAGTTACTATTAAAGAATTATTAAAGGTTCTGCGAATGCCAAGAAATAGAAGATTCCACAATATTCAAGAGTACTTTACTTATTTACAAGTTTATTATTAAGGTAGCAACATTTGAAAACCTCAAATATATATAAATACATGTATATTCTGCTGGCATATCATTACTTTTTCTGTCCTTCTCCGCTGTTTTAGTAATATTTCTCTCCTTTCCACATACGTGCAGGCCGCCTGGCCGCGGCTTTTGTGACAGCTGGAAAGAGGCAAAGAACGGGCTTGGCCACGCATTGGCGTGTCCTTTTCCTAGCAGGCATTTCCTTGGCTGCTCACTTAAATAGATATTAGCAGCTAACTAATTAAACTAACGCGCCTGTCAGCATCAAATTAGCAAAGGCTCTGTTTTGCTGTGGCCTTATGTACTGACTGTCTTATCTTAAAAAAACACATGACTGTTATCCTAAAACATAATAGGGAATTAGATGTAAATAAACACATCCAATGAACACATCCACAGAATGTAATTTTTCAAAGATTAATCATTATACGAAAAGTAACAGTCCTCATTAAATTCATCCCACATAAGAACACTTCTCATGTTTATTATAAAAATAGGAATGATAACTTTGTTTGCAAATGCTTTTTCAGAAATGAGACTTTTTAAAATATAAAATCAAAGATTTTAAGGATTAAAAATGCCCTTAATATTCATCTACTCAAACTATAGGTATTTAACTCATGCTATCCAATCCCCAAGTATATTATTACTGTCAAGTGGTCATCAACCCTTTCTCTAAATGTTTCAGGTGATCCAAAGGTAACTGAATCCATGTATATAAAGTATGACTCCTAGGAATGCCTTTAGTTTGTGAGGTTGCATCTTCTAGGAACTGTAACAATTTACTCTCTATTGTGCACTCCCATCCTAACACTCAGGCCTTCCATTCATCTTATATTTTATAGAAATAATATTTTGGTTCTACCATAGGCTCTCTGTATGGCATGGTCTGACTCTCCGCCTGCCGAGAGCACTGAATATTTCCTTTAATGTAATATAAACACATTTTGGGCCCACCTGACAGATCTGCGAAGATAATAGTAAGGAGTGACACCTCTGAAATGTGAGGCTTAGACTGAGACCAGAAAAGAGAGCATGAGCCATGCAAAAGCAGCAAGAAAGATTATTCCAGGCAGAGGGAATTTCAGAGCTGCTCAGCAGAGAAAGAGCGTGGAGGGCCTGGCACCTGGTGGTAGACCAGGTTAGAGAGAGAGACCCAGAGCTAGATCTCAGGGCATTCGAACATCAGAGTTGAGTTGAAGTGTCATTCTAAATGCAAGGAGAGATTGTTCCAAGTTTATGATCAGAGGATAGTGGGTTGATGGGATTTACTTTTTAAAAGATTATGCAGCACTTGGAAGATAATGGATTAAAGAACTAAACACAGCAGAAACAAAGACGGCAGCTGTGACATATATAGTAGTTTAATGAAGAATAGATGAAGATGTGAGCCAGGGTAGTATAGTAAACAGATAATATTAAATTTCTCCACCTTCTTTAGTTCTAATTTGGAACAACATCCCTAGCTTCTCAATCCATTCAGGGTAATCCCGTTAACAAAACAGTGTGTTCTAAGAAGTTCATTAGTCTGTATCTTCTCTTTTTAATACATTGATCATTGTTCATGTTTATTAAATGGCCCATATAGAGTACATGTTTATCACAAAAGTTAAAGGCAAACATTATAAACTAAGTTCATACATTGATTAACTCTAATGAGTCATCTTTTGCTCCGATATCAGAGGTGATTATTACTAGAAACTGGCAAATGCCAGCTTCTGGGAGGTTCACTCAAAGTTTTGGCAATTCCATTCTTTTTCTTATTCTTACAACAAATGAAGGATTTGCACATATGTGTTAAAGTAGACTATGTCTGAGAAGCACAAAAGCAGGTTTTTGTCTCTAGTTCTCTAGAGGCGGATGCTTTAATAACCCCTTCATTCCCACCCCTTCCAAGGGGCAGTAGCCTTGCAAGCAAAGGCAGGGAGTTCTTATTTAAAAAGTGTCAGCTCTGAAGCACCAAGCTCCTGCATTGTAGAATTAGAGACACTAAAACACACCTGGGGCCCCGAAAGATGGACCTTTCTGATGGATAATTGGTCAGAGTATGATAAAGTAAAATCATGGCTTTCACTTTTTATATGTTATATGGATTCTGAATAGCATCGATTTTTGAATGACCCAGAAGGGCAAGTGGACTAGACTGTTCTGAATTCATGAGTTGTCAGCTGCATGTCATGATTCTTAAAGTATCTTATTTTGGAAATTGGAGAAATCTATCTCCAAATGGCGATTAGATACTCTGTTGTTTCCAGTTGCAGAAAAATCCCATGATTTCAATATCGTACTTAAGATGTGATTTCTGGACTTTGAGTATGCAAGCTGTGTTTGGCGGGGCACAATCTGACTTGTATGTGAACGAGAGCAGTAATGAGGTGTGGATAGAAGGGTCCTTTTTTATAGAAAACAGGATTTATTGGGATTTCCTATTTGTAATTTGCATTTTTGATTATTTCCTGTGCATCATTCTTTCCATTCCTCTGTATATTTGCGTATGACTGAACATGCTCTGTTCCTGCATTCTCCTACTACTTTCAGTATATTCCTCTTAATAGTATTATTTGGTTCCTATTTTATACTAAAAACGAATGCCCATTAGGGCTTGTGGGTTTATTTGCAAATTGTTTTTCAGTTCTTTCAGCAATGCAGATAAGCTTTTGAATGACATTTCAGAAGAAAATGCATAATAGTGTAGATTAATATTCATTTAATTTGCATTATCTGACAGGAAAACAAATAGTCATGCAGTAGGAAATTCTGGAAATGGTTTATTTGCAAAGTTTATGAGTATGAGTGCATTCATTCTCCCATAAGATTTTTTCATTGAAAATGAAATTCTCATCTTTTTCAGTTTAATAATTTATTAAGGGAGAAGTAATAAAATTTCCAAAATTAAATTTCTGTATCAAATAATTTCTTAAACTTGCAGATAAATATTTGAATATAACCTATGCACATAGTACCTCAAACACATTTAAAATCAAATAAGCAATAGCCACACTAAATGTATTATTTAAACAAAATTTTCATTATAATTCAAGAAATGTTTTTATTTAAAGTTAATAATTTTATGAGAATCCAGGACTGCACTATACTTTTAAGACATAGCTACTCAGACCAACATTCTACCTGAGGAATAATACATATCATAAATTATTTACTGAGGTATTCTAGTAACTGCCACATTATCCTGTAGTTCTATCAAACATATTACCCAGGAATAAGTTTTATGAGGGAATGCATCTTGTTATCATCTGAACAAGATAAACATATTTGAGTAGTTCATAGCATTATAAATTCGATTTCTTATAAATTATACAATGGGGTTGAGTTGTTTCATTTTATAGATTAGTTTCAACAGCAAGAATCAAACAATTAAATTCTTGGCTCCATAAAATTAAATGAAGGCTTTTTGTCAGTACTTCAGCATTCCACATGAAGAAGAAAAGGGGTATGCCATCACTGCTTTTATATCTGATGATCTTTAAATGCCATTGAGAATTGAAAGTTATCCCTTATAATGGTTGAAGCTACGGTCTCAATAAATGAAACTCATATACTATACTAAAATATATTTTAATTATACAATTTAGCTATGAGGTTCTGACCTATTCCCTATGACTTTATTCCTTCTTTCCCCAAAATCAGTACCCTTTAACTTTTACCATTTGCAATAGGCATACTCAGCCTCTTGTGTAAATCTTAGTTCAGTTGAAAGAGAGGTAGATGGTTATGGCCCCACACTGTAAAACCGAGACCCTCTCCCACCCCGCTCCCCGCCCCCGGCCCCCCACCATGCTTTGCTTGTTCAACTTGAACTACACATATTTAATTCTGGTAACTGGGATTCTGCCTTGTTTCTAAGGGTGCCGGCCCTTAGTCTCCTGCCAGCGTTTGCATTTGAGTCACAACATTATTCCTCTCTTTCATTCTTAAATTCAACTGCTGGTAAAGTGGCTAATGAAGAGCAACACGGACTGGCTTGAGATGTTTGAAAAGTCTTTTCTTTCTATGATTCACCTAACCTCTGACAAAAGTCAAATTCGAAGTAAACATCTATGTGGTGATCAGTGCTGACATCTTTATAAGGAAATGCAGACGAAGTCAGGCTAAAGTGAAGGCAGGTTTTATTAGACATGTTCGCAGACCTTCCAAACTGTGGGAAGTATCTGTAGATGGAGAAGATTTCTGGAATCTTATGTAATGTATCAAGATTTATGTTACAGTTGTTAGGTGCCTTATAAATGGCATCTTTAGATGAAAAGCTACAGACAGTTAAAATCTGGGCATTGTTTCCAAAGATCTTGTAGGTTAAAGCGATATCTTGGTGTTTAAATTTTTTTGGCTTCATTAAGAGTAAGCTTATGAATCTTATACTTTATTTTCCTGAAAACTATCTGCTCATGACTTTTGCCCTATCTTTGGACAACTTTCATGTTTAACGAAGTGAAGATAATATTTCCAAAAATGACATATAAGATAATTGTAAAGAGAAATATGTTAATGAAAATGCCCAGAGAGGAAAATAGATTTGGTATTCTATCTTCTCACTCTTGACAGGATCTATTGTCTTTTTTTGTGAGCATACTTAACACAATTGAGATTAAATGTTAAAATTCTTTTTCCTAAATTTTATTATATAAACACTTTATTATAATCTATAGCCATTATATTTAATATATCATTTAATTTAATTAGGTTACACGCTCTCTCCTATTAGGTATAAGGAGATACAATGATAAAACATATACTATATGACATCACACATACATTATAATTTAATGTTGCCATGACAACTCTTCTATTTAAAAAAATTCTGAGGGGGACGGGCATGTAAAGATGATAATGGGCATATTTTATTTTTTCCCTCAGAAATAATTCTGAATATTCACAGGATTTAGATATATATTTTTTCATTATATATTTCCCAACTAATGATTACATATAAACTTTTAGAACCCATAGATTATATTGCAATACTGAATAAATCAATGCTTTTTCAGTTTTGAAGCTGCACATTATACATATCAATATATAACCGCAGAACATTTTTACAATACTGACACTGTATATGCCAATGCATTTAAATTTTTGCTGATTAAAAATAAAATGCTAGGATTTTCATTATTTATTGGCTCTTCATGGATGTTGGATTTATTGGCTTCCTGTTGAAATGAATACTGTTAGAGAGGAAGATTTTATTGCAATGATTTCGTTTGAGCCATTTACCTTTCAGAAAGGCACAAATCAACATTGTTTGGGTCTAATGGTTATTGATTTGGAAATAATTCTAACAAGTAGAGTTCTCTAAGGTCAAGCAAAGGTTTTGCCAACTTAGCTGTTGTACAACATTCCATGTTGCCAAAGCTTCTTTTCATAGGATCTGTTCTATTTTATTTGGCTTACAGTTCACATTTCTAGTACAAGGCAAGAAACATTAGCTTTTTTTTTTTTTTATAATATGCACTATTGCCTTGTTAAGTATGTTGCTGCTAACTCTTAATAGAAGGGATTGCCATTGCAAGTTAAAAATTTAAATTTCTTCGAACCAGGTAATTTGGCACTCACTCTCTTAGTTCTGGCATACTGTCAACTTTCTTCATTGTTGAAATAAATTGGTCTCTGGAGACTGAAGATGTAAAAGTATTTTTCATTTATTTTTAGAAGTCATGCTATGCTTATTTTGAGACAGGCTCTTATTTGCCAGCATTTGTCTGTTAAGTTTCAGGTCATTGATATTGCCTGGAAATTGTTTCAGGCTAGAAGTATAGATCTCCTTTCTACTCATCTAAGACATTTCTCCATCTGAAGTTTTAGTTACTGCCTATGTACTTAAATTGTTCTATACCCATCACCTCTAATTCTTACGTTTCATTTTTTTTTTGTCCTTCAAGCTATCATCTTGCTTCTCATTACTTTACACGTTTTTTCTTTTCCTTTTGAAGATAACATTTATCAGTATTTTCCTCCATGTCTTGCTATAGTTACTCGAAGTGTCAGTTTTGTGTTTGCCTTTCATCTGATTTGTATGTTGTTATTGCAGTTCTAGTTCCCTTAGTCTTCCCTTGGCTCATCCATCTTCCCTTTAATCAGATGTGTTTTCTCTCTCTAGCTTCCTCACCTCCCGGGTGTGTGCTTTTCAAGAGGCCCTGCCATCTTACATACTTCTTTGCATCCTGTTGGTACAGGACTGAGATTTCCTTTGGATAGAAAGGTACATCTTTTCTAAAGATGACTCTAAAACTAACGTCCCTAAGACATCTGGGCTTCACTTTCCTTGATCTATAGTATTTTTTAGAGTTCTTTTGCGGTTGTTTTCATGTGGCTCAATCTCTGAGCTCTAAAAAGACTGTGGTAACAGATATGTCTATTCTACTTGCTGTTGCCATTCCTTTCTCAAAAGAACAGCAGAAAGATCGTGTGTTGGCCAGAATTTTTAGACTAAAGTTTCTATCAGTCATTTATTTAAATCATTTTTTATTTTTTGTTGGGCATTTTTAGTGGTGCAGAGTTGGGATATCGTACTAAGGTATTGCCTGGTTCCTCGAGAACCGATATTAAAAATATGCACGAATCTGTAAAGTCCCTATAACAATATAATTCCCAGTATTATTAACCCCCACTATCCCTAATATCACTGCTCTTCATATAAAGACTATGTTTCCTATTTTAAATGCCCTTCTGCCAACTATGGCTTGTTTTCTGAGACTTGATGTCTCTGGATGGATCTGAAAAGACTGGGAAGGAGAGGTGCTAGGATTTGAGACCAGAACGCCATGGCTGTTAACGCGTTTTCTGCTGGCCTTCGTACTTTGTGAAACAATACGTTCGAGAAGATAGTGAGATCATACAGCAGAATTTAGGATAAAGATTAAGACTCAAGAATTGTATACATACATACTTTATCTTTTATGGAAAGAGGCAGCAGAAGTATAGTTTAAAATCTATTTCTGTTGGATGGGAGACCACTTAGGAAGGCCAGGTGCTGTAGGCATAAAACATAAAAAAAGGAATTGTAAGCTGAAAAAGTTTTTGTAATCTGTGAGGTCAGCTAAGGGTTACCTCGCCTAAATACACACACACACACACACACACACACACATTTATATATTTATATTTATGTGGTAAATACACACACACACATATATTTCTGTAGTAAGTTGGAACAATACAACTTAATTGTGTGGGATTGAATTCTATTTTCTCCTTTCTTATTTTGCCTTCCAAGTGTTTGTCCACTGACAAACCTGCTCCATTCAGTTTGACAAATTCAATTGTGAATAGGAAAATACCAAAAGACAATATTTCATTTTACGTAATGATTTAATCTTGAAAATTTTATTATTTATTCATAACTAAGAAGTCTCTCTTTCTGAATAAATATTGAATTGAGCCGGCTTTTTCAATGGACAGACATTTGGAAGGCAAGAGAAGGGAGAAACTAGAATTAAACTCCATGGAAGTGAGAACTGCACTCAGGGGAGACTTAGAGCGAGGCTTTCAGAGTGGGGTCCGAAAGGACAGCTTCTCCTGTAACCCAGGACTGGCCAGGAGGACGATTCTGACGAAATAAAGGCCAGGAATTGGGAGCTCAAACTATTATTTTGGAGAAGTTGATAAGTATCTAAAATCATTTCCAGCCTTTGAGCTGGTTGGTGACTCTGCTACTGCAGAAACCCCAAGAAGTGGGAGGGGTTAAGTTGGGGAGGAGAGCATGGTCTCCTGGCCTGCGGATCCCGGGTTTTCTGTGCGAGTTCTCTGACGCCCGCTTGCCAGGAGGGGCTTGGCTGCATCCAGAGTGAGCCTTTAGTGAGAGGCCGAGGGGAAGCCAAGTGTCCCCAGGAAGAGGGCATCCAGTAAGAAGAGGGATGTGAGTGCCAGGACGACCAGGCTGAGCCCCACGCGGTACCGCAGCACACTGCAGCCATCCCCCCTCTAACGCAGTGCCACACTGAGGAAAGGCTTAGAGCCACCCCTCCCCCCACCAAGAAAAAGAAAAGGAAAAAAAAAGAAAAACAAATTCTAGAACAGGTGAGAGAGAAGAGGAGGGAAGAACAGAGGAGAAGGGAGAGGACAGGAGAGGAGAGAGAGAAGCAAGAAACAGGGCTCTTGCGAGCTGTGCGTGCAAAATCCACAGGGAATTGGCAATAAATTCTAATCTTGAAAATGTCGTAAATGATGCTATCTTGGATATATACATATAGTCTGAGATATAAGTAAAACATGTTAAAAGGATAGGCATTTTTTTTTTGTCAAATTGCCAAATATATAAAGAAAGGTACAATAATTCTTTTCGTGATAAGAGTAATAGATCTGCTTGCTGCAATTCATAATCTTTATGGAGGTAAAAACTTACACTATTATATGAATGCACTTAAAATATTTACAACATTAGGTCAATACCCTTTCTCTGACTTTATGCTAAATAAATAGAGAATTCAAGTCAATATAGTGGATTGGCTGCCTTAGAAAGACAGCTCCACTCCTGACGTATAGAAACATGGAATAATATTCTGTTGTGAAAGAAACAGACATGAAAGGGAAATGTTTAGGTTTCAGAAATAAAGCTGTAGAGACCACCATACGACAGGCTGGGGTTATGTTTAACCCTTCGTGACTAGATGGGGAGCACTACTAACAACCACAGGAAAGCGATCCCTGACCCACCTCTGTAAGGAGTTAGAACAGACTTCAGCCTGAAGAACAGCTCTTGGGAAAAGCAGTCTGAAGGGTCAGGAACCTAGAAAAACACCTTCCATCCTCCCAATGAGAAGCATCAGTGGAAGCCTGCTGCCTGCCTGGGCCACAGATAAAACTCGGCCATCCTTTAAAAATCAGATTAAAAAGCTACTGTTTCAAAGATCGATTTTAATATACAAAATAATAAGTTGGAACAAGGTAATGTTGTTGCATTTTTAATTTTTCTATAAAAGTTACTACTATTTACAAATAGTATATGTAAAATGAAGATTTATTTTATTATGGAAAGTCTATTTTAATTCAGCTAACAATCATAAACAAATCAATGACTAATATTAAAAATATTCCACATCTTCTTTAGTTGTTGAGTGAGGCTCAAAATTTAATATCACACCCCCGCCCCGCCCCCCCCCCAGCCCCATCCACTATCTTAAGAACTGCAGTTCACCAGTTATTTCTGGAAAGTAGGCTTAGAATATATGATATATATGGGGAGAATAAATCGCTTATATATTCTAGAAATCCTACAGCTGCTCTGGTTCTAGTATGTTTCTAGTTGCCTACCATATCAGAAAATATTTATAACGAATTTACAGTGTACATCCTGAATGTGTCATTATTCATTTTGACTTCTCTTACTGCAGGTGTCATTTTTCATTCACTTACTTTTATGAATTTTGAAGGCTTAAATAATATAGGATCTAATTTTCTATTTTTTTTTCCTGAGGTTTATAGAGAATCTGAACTTTCTGAAAACCACTTTTGTTAATCTAGCAACACATAATAATAGTCTATCAAAAGTAAAAACATAGCCTTACCTAAAATGCCTACATGCTTTTTCCTATGCTTTCTATCCAAGTGTGTTTCTCATGTAGCCCATCCTTGGGGTCCAGCCAAGTTTGACTCTCAAATATCTTATATTCATTCTAAAGATCAAGGTTCTGTTTAGGAATTTCTTCACCAGATGGCATCATTATAGATTGCCTTCCAGTGATTGTGATTCATTATTTTCATAAGAACAACATCAAAAAAACATAAAACTATAGTCATTTCTCATAAGAATTTTGACAATAAAACTGTAAAAACTACTCAACCATATTTTTAAAATCAAGACTATTAGAACTGTTGTAGATACACATTTTTACAAAGATCACAGAATATGGACACAGTGATTCTAGGCCTCATGAAGTATTAATAGTTAGGATGTGTTCTTTTTGTTGTTTGAAATCTACACCAAACCAAATGATATTTATTTACATAATCACATACATAACTACTTCAGGAAATGGGGCTAAGGTTTATATCATAGAGAATTGGTAAGTTTTCATAAATATCTCTGGTTACCACACTTTACTGGATCCATAGGCTATCTTTTAGTTTGATACATTTCTAGAAAAGATTGAATTAATGTATAGATCGATCTTCAGTATCAACTTTTAAAGGATTACATATTCAGCAGTTCATAGGTTATACATGAACTAAAGAATCTGCTGAAACCCAGCTTTTCCCTAAAGGACTAGTGGCCTCATGTCACTTCAAATAGAAAAAAAAGAAGTCTTGTTCAATTATCCTCTGTTATTTTTCATAAATAGGCCATCTATGATTGTAACATTTCAGTTGCATCTAGTACACAAGATAAGATATTTATGATTTAAAAAATATAGAACAGTTGTTGGGAATACAGATGAAAAAAATCTAGTCATTAGCAAATTATTGGATTACAATATAATTTTATTTCTAATTACACTTAGTGTTTGGCTACAGGTTTGTGCAGTTGTGAGTAGAATAGCTAGTACCAAGATGATATATCTGTCATAGTAAGTGAGATTTAAACAACTATTAGATTCGCCGAAGCCACACGAGCAAGGAACTAACACCTCTGCACTCAGGAGGTTTCACTGGACAAGCTGGGTTCCGACCTTTTTTGGTAACTATAAAATAGAAACGTTTAGATGGACGAAAAGCTGAAATCCCTCTGGAAGTACCCTCTTTTGCTAACATCCTAGTTCAGGCTTGGCGATCTATAAAATTTCAGTGGTCTTTGCTGGACCTTTGAATGAGATAGCTGCTGTTAGCTGAGTGGACAACAGGATTTGCGATGTTTCACTTTTAAAGAATAGTGTGTGTGTGTGTGTGTGTGTGTGTGTGTGTGTGTGTGTGTGTGTGTTTTGTCCAGAATGATAGTTTGATAACATATTCTACAATCGGAGGTCTAAAGTTGCCATTTTTCTAAACAAAAAATTGTCAAAACCTAACACTTCACTGAAGTTGTGTGGACAACTCACATCTTAATTCGAAATATTTAGTGCTGAAGCTGAGACCACATCTAGAAAATGTGAACATTTTTAGAGATAAAAGAATTGGCCAATTTGGTTAAAACCAGATTACAAATTGAATGATGGTTAAACTCTGATTTTAACCGGCTCTTATAATAAAGGTGAAAAGTGTGATCTAATTGCGTTTACTACCAAAGCTTTCGTTTTTCCCTTTGGGTCGTCACTCATTGCATGCTTCCAAACTCTGAGAACCTCTAACCTTTTCTACACATGTTTAATACACCTGTTCAGGATGTACATTCAGAGCTGGTAACAAAAAGACTCTTGAGTAAGTGTGACATGTTGAGACTGTTGGAGATGTAATGGTGGCCAAATGATTGATAGAAGATGTCAACTTGAGAGACTGGAACATTCTTAGAGCAGCTGTGTGTCCATTGTTATTTCGAGACACACGTGCTCCTTCTGAATAGCTTTAGCTGTTAAGACACCGCCACCTGCAAAACCATCTGTGTGCTTATTGAATCTTATTTAAGATTCATATATAGATTCATTATAAAAATCGACTTTGGCCCCCAAATTTGGTTTGCTTGCAAACAATTTATACCAACACAGCTGAAAGTTGTAAAGCCTCTTGAGAGAAACAAGTTGTTTTAAAAGAATGATTTTAAGTGACATTTGCATATTGACCTAGCAATATTTTTACTAGAAAATTTTTTTCTTATAATTAACGTTGGCCTGTATACTAATATTTTGCATTAATTTTTTTTCTCTTTTTTTTTTGCGACTATGTTCTCTTTCTAGTTTTTTAGGAACCTGAAGTGTGTGTGTGTGTGTGTGTGTGTGTGTGTGTGTGTGTAAACACACATATACACTTAACTTTTAAGAGTAGGAATATTACAGAGAAAATATTTGACAGACTCGGGAGCATCTTCATTTAGTATCACATATTAAAACTTGGTATAAAGTACTGCTACATATAGTGTTATTTCAAATATCTATTCATTACAATATAGTAATTGTAATTTTAGAACTAAGTTTAGATAGAATATTCATAGGATGGATAATTGTATTATTCATCTTTAAACTCAATTGTAAATATTACTGAACAGATTTGTGTATGACTAGTGACTTAAAATACTTATGATTTTAATATTTCGTCCTTGTAGAAAAAAAACAATCCAAAGAAATGTACTGTATTTAATTTTCTTAATTCTATTCAATAAGAAATTGATGAATAAGTAGTGACAGAATTTTTGTTTTTGAAAATTAGACTCAGATTCTGAGTTTAATTTTAACTTTTCTAAATGTAAACCTGTCAAAACATTGTTTTTTCATTCTCTCTTTTGATTACAAAGGAAGTCATGTAATTCGAATTTTCTAATGTTTGAAGTTAAATAAGAGATGGATATTGATTTTAAGATCTGCTTTTTCTGTTTAACAAGCTAAGTAGTCTTGAGCCTACAAGTGGGTACATACATGGGAAATATAGAATAATTCTGATTTTCCACGAACACTCTTTAATATTACAGGCACACATCCTTTTGAAAGAGATTCGTTTTGGAAAAGAATTCGTGTGGTTTAATTTTCCTTAACTAGAGTAAACTCTCAGAGGTGCATTTTCAGTAAAGATTCCACATACTTGATTTGGACTTGACGGAAAGGCAACAAGTGCAGCAAGGACAGCGTTCAGAACAAAATCGCAGCGGGGCCGTGAAGCCACCGGCTGCTGGGCGTCACAAGGAGGCTGGCCGTGTGCTGGGCGTGAGGCTCACAGGTTAGAGCAGCGCCAGGCTGAGTGGGCAGGGAGGCGCCGGTGGGAGCCACGCCGGGGCTCAGCCTGGTCTCCCTTTCCGGGCAGCGTGTTCAAGGAGCCTCGGAGCTCTGTCCCTTCCACACCCGCTCTCAATCTGAGTCCGGAGATGCGCATAACATTCTGTCACCAACACACGAGCTCAGTGTTTTGCTATATTGTTTTTTCTGTTCTACAGATTTTTGTGTTAAAACAGCAGGGTTGTATCTAATTTTAGGATAAATTATACCAAAAAGGATTTATTTTTCAAAGCTTTCCTATTGGCTAGTTTTCTTCATAAGTGCATATGAAAAGACACTCATTATAACTAATTATGAGGAAAATGCAATTCAATACTACAATGAGATATTACTGCATACCTGTTAGGTTGAGGCATCCAAAAAAAAAAAAATAGAGAGGGGGGCGGGGAAGGGGGAGAGGGGCAGGTGTTTGGTGAGGATATGGAGAAATTTGAAGCCTTGTACACTGTTGGTGGGAATGTAAGATGACAACAGCTATTAGAAAGAGTACAGAGATTGTTAAAAAAAATAATAAGAAAATAAAACTGCCAGCAAATTCATAGCAGGGGCTTCTAAGAGTCCGTGGGCTCATAAACATCTCTGGGCACTTCTCCATTACGAATCTTTCAGATACGCTCAGGTGTCTGTATTCTCCTTCTGTTTTAAAACTTAGTTCAGGTGAATGTCAGGTTTTTCTTAAGCATATAGGACTTGAGGGCACTCTTTATGGGGACAGCAGTTATGCCTGGAACAAATCAAACTTTCTTCTCTCAGGCTGCTCTAGGCCCCAGGGATGGCCAGGGACAAGAGATCGGTCTCGGCATTCAGTGAATGTTCATTAATTAGGTGACGGAAAACTAGGCAACTTCAATATACAGAGAAGGGCATTCATGTATATTCACTGTGAACTAAGAGCTACGTCTTAGCTTTATATTTTTATGTAAATATTTACCTTCTACAATATGAAGGAAATCAAAGCAAACACATACACTTAGATAAACATTTGAAGAGGTTTATGGTTCTTGAGACAACCTAATAGATTTGTATGTTGAGCTGATTATTATTTAATCAGATTTTATGTTGTGTATCATTAACATCAATTTAAAAAATATTTGAAGGGGATCAAAATCAAGTTTAACTTTAAGAATATAGTGGATGTGACTGAGGCACAGAAAAATAAAACATGAAATAAACATAGATGATGTATATGAAAAATAACATTGTTTGAAGATTTTTTTTGATACTGGACTATATTATATTTATATTCTCATTTATATTCTCATATTCATCTGTTGAGTAATCTTTTAATTTAAAAAAGTAACAATTATATTTCAATGAGAATCTTCACTAGTGTGGGGAAAAGAAAAAAGGATCTGAGTGAGGCATAAAGAGACATGTAAATATATACTTTTTTTCTAGCTCCATTTCTCAGATATCGGGTGATGCGGTGAGCAAATTAATGTGTTGTTCCTACACTTATCCCTTCCAGCGTTTAGGTTTTGGCCTCCTCTTACCTCTAAACTGCTGTGCAATCTGTGCTTTCCAAATTCCAAAATGTGGTTTAACGTCTGATCTGCTGCTATTTTACTCTCTGTCTTTGGTTTTCCACCTTATCAATTTATATCTTTTAAAAATTCTTAGAAAAAATAGACACTTGTTCAATAGATCATATTTCCAAAAGTCTCCAATTTGTTAACCACTCCAATCTGACTTTTTGCCCCAGGCACTTCACTGAAATGACTTTTGCAAAATAATTGCAAAACTTTCTGTCACTACATTCGATGGTCCTTTCTCTGTCCTCTCCTTATGCTACCTTCCCAGCATGAGACGCTGTTATCAGACCTTTGTCAAAGCATCACTTCCCTTATCTTTAAGGACAGCATTTTCTATTGGTTTCTCATCTAAAGTCTGCTGTTCCTCTCATTCTTCTCTGAGTCCTTATTGTCTTCATGATTTTGAAGTCTTAGAAGGCTCTAGAACTTTGTGCCATTTCTTTTCCTCTTTTATATGTTTGAATTCTCTATGGGTGATTTTATCTAAATACAACCTGTATGCTCCTGATACTGATGACATGAAATTTAAAATTCAACACTCAAAACTTCCCATGAGTCCCAAATATTGTTTTATGTCTCTATTTATATGTGTAATGGCCACCATAGATTAACATGTTCAAAACAGAATGCTTGATTCCCCCTTCTCCCATTAAAACAAACAAGCAAAAAACAAAAATTACTCAAACAAAACTTGCCACGTAGTCTCCATACCTTAGTGACAGCCAGTGCTGTCCATGTAGTCGTTTGAGCCAGTGACCTTGGAGCCATGTGCTCCCTTGATGCTCATGTCCAGTCCTCTAGTGGATGTTCCAAGTTACGCTGTGGTCAGCACCCGACCACTTTTTCTTTGCATTTCCAACATCACTAACCTGCTCTAAGTCACCATCATTTCTCAGTTCTTCAGTCTCTTTTCTTATTAACAGTCAGAGAAATCTGAAAGGAAAAATGAAAGAACTCAGGAAGGAAAGGAAGAAAAGGGAAGGGAAGGAGGGAGGGAGAGAATATTTGTTATGCGGGTCAATATGTTTTATTGTTCACAGCATTTGTTCTGAATAAAAAACAAAGGCATAGCATTTAAAACAATACTTATTTTATTAAAAAGTTAAATTGCTGTTAGTATGTTCTTATTACCGGGAATCAAATCTTATATAAATTAGAGTTGAAATGCTTGGAATGAAAAAAATTAAATGGTGTGTAAATCTCTTTACTTGAATCTCACTTCTTTCTGCCAGTATTTATCAAAGAACTAGATAACAATGGAGACATGCCAGTATCATTAACTGAGTACAGGGGATTCAGATCTCAGATTGCAGGTATACCGTAGGCATGCCCTGATAATCTATTAGGTAACACAGCGACCCAGAGCTGTGTTCATTGGCAGCTGTGAGGACCGCCATCTTCTGTGGGCGCGGCTTTCAGAGTTGCTGGCAAAACAAGCAATGCACATGTTTTTTCCTCAATAAATTGTACAACACTTGTTCTATAATGATCAAAGAAATTCTGATCAAGAAACATGGATAATATTTTTGACTGAAATATTTTAAGATCAGTTGCAATCTGTCATCTAATTTGACCAAAGACCTTCAATAATGTTCATGTAAAACCTTTAATTTTATACTGATCTCTCTTTTCTCTCAATGCTTTATTTAGAGTGAATTAGCTGTAAAAGGTAACTAAATTAGTTTCTAGATGGAACTGTTTTGTAATTCTCATTTGAATTTTAGAAAACATCTGCCAGAGTCAATTATTTTAGTTTTGATATAGTTTTTACTTTTTTTTTTTCTTAGATAAGAGAATCAAAGACTTTTCTGAGGGAAGTACTGGTTCATAGTGATAAAAGTGTGTTTTTAGCATACGGATGATTGCCGATTTTAAATTAACTGGATGTATCACAGCAGGGCTGTATGTGTTCAGTGCATCTCAAACTGTATCAAGTTCTTGAAAATAAGTGAAGGAAAAGCCACACTAAAATGCATTTTATTTTATATCACTTTAGACTGAAATCTCATCTGTCAAGGAGACTCATCAAGATATGTCTGACTCTTGCATTGATATGAAAATGCAGGCCTAGCAGAAATAGTAGTATAATGTGATTTGTGTTAAGCTTATAAAACATGGTCTCTAACATATTAAAGGATGATGATAGATAGATGATACTGGGAAATCTTTTCTATTATTCTTCCCCGATTTCTGAGTAAGATAAAAGTAGCCAGTAGAGCAGTTGTGTCTAAGAACTGACAGTACAAAGAGTTAGTCTTAGAAGCTGAGTTTAATACCAATATTTTGTAACCGTTTTTACATATTTTACTTCTGAAACCGTACATAGCATTAACTCACAATTTTATAGTACTTCAGAGTTTATACTTTACCTAGTCCTGGTGAAATGTAATATATGGACCGTTTAAATAAATTGTTATCTGTTTCTAAAGCAGCCAATAAATTGGAAGTCAACTTTAAGATAGACAAATGAATAAGTGGGCAAAATCAGGCTGCCTCAAAACTAGCAGTCTTCAGGTATTTGTTGAATTTCACTCAGCCCCCTGGCCCCTCTAAGTAACATGATGAAAATGGCACGCTGAGTGGCTAATAGTTAGTCTTATAACCTGAATATATTTAGATTATGTGTTACTTGTTTGTCTTTCTTACACAGTTATGGCAGCATATCTGGTAGAAGCCGATAGCAAATAGCAAATGACGTCCCGGAATTCACCTTGGCAGTTCAGAAAGCTTACACCGAAAAGTAAAACTGTATCATTGTACATTGATTGTGTTCTATTTCAACATACTCTGTATCTAGCAACTCCATTCCTTCCCCTTGAATTCTGTTCTCTGATTGTGTCTTGCTAGCTAACGTAACGCGGCACCAATTTACATGGTAAGCCTCCAGGCTGCTTCGTGCCTCTGTGATCCCGCGGTGGCATCGGGGCTCAGAACGGCTCATCATCATTCAAGCTAAAAAATGATGTGGGCTGTCTGTGGTTCTTGCAAATGTTTCTTATGACTAAAAACTAAGAAAAAGTGGTGTTATTAATCCTGAAATCCAGGACCTGTTGATGAGGGGCATGGATGTCCTTTTTATCCACTTTGATAAATCAAATAGCGATTGCTTCCTTTTTGGTTCATTTGTTTTCATATTTGGTTTTCTGTATTAGTAATATATAATTGATTTCTGTGCAGGATTTTTAAAAGCCTTTCAGGGGCTTTATGGTTGTATGGTTGTTATTCCAAGGTAATCATTCAGCTGTAAATTTTTAGATTAAAACTATTTTTGAAAACTGGGGGAAAATATGTAAAATTACGCTAAGTAGTAAAAAAAAAAATCATTGCTGTTGAGAGAAGGACACCAGAAAATCTATAAAGACACATGGCTTTAATAATATATAAATGTCACCATAAAAACTATGTGTATTATTAGGTAAGACCCTTAATCTTTCTGAGCCTTAATTTGCTCATGCATAAAATTGGGTTAATAATTAATCTTCTTTGGCAATCTGACAAGGCTTTTGCAAGGCTGACATATGTGTATGAAAGAGGCTTGAAAACTATAAACCTAGGACTCATTCACCTATTTTGTGAATAGACTGAGTAGCTTTATAAATTTAAGGTATTTATATTATTAACCATTTTTTACTGAAGATTACATTTTTCTCCTTGGTTAACTATATTTTACCCTATTGTTATGCAGGTATAAAGACATTATTAGAAATTGCCATTCTTTTCCAAACTAAAGAAATAAATATATTAATAAATAGCAACCCATTTTATAAAGTTGTGAGCATCGGTAAACGTATGAAGGAAAACAACCACATCTTTTAGCATCGTTCCATTTGTCCATTAAACAAAATTATTCTAGATATAAATCTCATCATTGAATTTTAGCCCTGGACCATAGGACTTATTCAGTTGATTTATTTTTCTTTCTTCAGCAATAACTTTTCAAATGTATTAGACTATAGTATGGCATAATACTACTTTTAATTTTGGTTTGCTATGGACTTGCAAATGACAAAACCTTGGAGAGACTGCAAAATAGCCAGTGATTTGATTTAAAGAGCATGGATTATGGGGTTGAGAGTCAAGGGCTCCATTTTAATTTGTATACTTTTTCTTCTGATCAGATTTAGACATTTGTGAAATTACATGGGGTGATTATCCCTATCTCTTTGGGCTTCTTTTGAGGATTAAATGAGATAAGATAGGTACACTATCTAGCACATTGTACATTCCAAATGGATTCAGATACATTTCACACATTCTCTTAAGGTCTGCTTAAAATTCACATCCTTCCCTGAGCCAACAACTACTCTGCTCTATTCTCATTTTGTCATGGAAATATTTATTGAATTACCTATAGAGATGGAAATGTTGATTCAAAATCAGTATACGTAGTGATGAGAGAAGGGTTACATTAAGGAAAATTAGTATCAGATATCCAGGGAATTTAAAGAACATGAGGTCCAAAATTTATCTACAGAATCATCCTTTAGTACTCATTTTCCTTTAGAAAAGTCATTTCTTATTCATATTCCGATCCATTTAATATGTCGATTAAGTCCTCATGCAGTCATTAAACCATTCAGATACTCAGGTGATAATCAGTGAAAGTCTCCACATGCCCCGTTGTGTGCCAGACAGTGAAGGGAGACGGGGATCATCTGGCTCCTGCCTCACTTTTTTGTCTGACGTACCATGTGGCTTCTCCTGTCCCTGTGCGTTGGTTTTGTCAGGCACTGGATCGTGCTCCTTCTGCGCCACCGTGTTAGACCTGAAGCATTGACGCTGCCTTTGTGCTTCCAGAGATTCAGCAGCAGAATTTAATGAGTCAACTAAATGTAAATTTAATCTTTCCTGTGTAGCTAGAGTATTATGATTTGAATCATATCATGTTAGATTCTAGGCTGTTCATTTCTTCATGTTCATCTTTTCCTAAGTCAGTTCAGTATTGAACACGTTTCAAACAATTTAAATATTTAATTTGTCGCTTCAGATTATATATTTCCAGGACAGTATGAAAAATGTTTTTATAATAGAGAAAAAAAATCTAGTCTTTTTTTTTAAAAAAAAGGCTATGTAAGCACACTTTTAAAGACATCACGGCAGAAAAGTTCACCCTATCACTTCGTGATATAATATTTTTTTTAAGTAGAAACTTTAAAATTTTTCATTTGGCCTGATTTATAAAATGATAAAATTTGAGCATCCAGCTTTATACATGCTCTGTTGAATGTATAAAGCTGATTCTGATTTTCTAATAAGTTCAGCATCAGTGTATGAACCTAGGACTCGTTTACCTGTTTTGTGACTAGACTGGGAAGTTTTAATGGCCAAGCATCTGTCTCTGGAAGAAACATCTTCAAAGAGATTTTAACATATTGTCGAAAAGGATTTTTTAAAAAGCAAATTGAATTTCTAAAATCAATAGTTGATACTACATGTAAAGATGATGTAACTAATTTTAATTTATAACAAGAAGGCACTATTATCGACCATTGACGTTTCAATGTCAATGTGTCTGAAATGCCTTCTAGTTGATTCTATGAACATATTAATGTTTCTATAGTTTTTAAATGGCCTGTAATTTGATAAATGAAACTATAATCAACTATAGAATTTTTTAAAATGTAAAATGTAAAAATATATTACTTCAAACGCCCTCGTGAGGGAAAAAGCATACTGTAGAAATGAAGCTTTGCCATCATACAAATAAATATACACACCTACATACATGACATCAGTGTTCATTTAAGAATGGTTCATGTGGATTTATTCTCAAAACAGTTATTCTGTTGATGATTGCAATAATACATTTTAGTTATTAGTGACCTGATTTAGGTTGTGCCTGATAGACTAGTATAAAACAAGCCTGCCTACTAAAAGTAAACAATTGTTTCTTTTTTCTCTACTTATATAACAACACTCTGACACCAAATATGTGTTCTTCTCACACCAAACAATTCTCTAGATCTGCGGACACACACTGGGGTCCTCCAATTCCATTATGACACTAACTACTTAGAGTTAGTGCAGAGCCCATGGAGTAAGGGGTCAGCCCCACAAGACTGTGTCCCATTTCAGATGCCAGATGCAATCAGTGAATCCCCAGGTTGCCCACACGTGTGTTGTCTTGGCCAAAAATGGGGTGTTCCTGTGATTCCCTTGTAGGTTGATAATTTCTCAGAAATCGTGAAATGGTTATTGATTATTATGAAGGATGTGATAAAGGAAACAGATGAGTAGCCAGAACAAGGCAAGGCCCAGAAGGGTCCAAGCCCAGGCACTTCTGTCTTTGTGGAGTTGGGGTGCACTGTCCTCTCCACACACGGATATACGCACCAGTCTCACTGACTGAGAAGCGCTCTGGACCCTGTAGGTTATGGATTTTATGGAGGCTTTACCATGCAGGCTTGATCAGTTATTGGTCACCTTTCTCTTCCCCAGAGGATGAGGTGAGGTTGAAATGTCTAAGTTGCTCATCATGGCTTGACCTGGTGACTCAACTTCCTTCTGTGAACACCCAAGCCACTTAATTAGAACAAAAGATGCTCCTGGCACCCCTGTCACTCAGGATATTACAAGAATTTTAGGAACTCTGTGTTAGGTACCAGGGGCAGAGACCAAATATCATTTCTTATTATGTCATACCTCCTGTAATTTAATGAAGTATAGTAGTTATATATATATATTTCTTTTTGTTTAGTGAACAACAGTAATGTTTATGGATTAAAAATATAGATGAATAAGAATTTCAAATTGTGATTTCAAATAGGTCTTTGTTAAAATTAATAACTTATAAAAGTAAAAAATTATTTTAAAAATAACCATTATTTCAGCAACCATATGCATGTGTATAACTGTTGCATTTGGTCCAATGGAACTGATTGGTCTTTTTTATTAGTTTGGTGCATTTGACTACAGTTAATATAAATCTTGACTCAAAAGTGATTCATGTTAATGTTTGTCAAAATTCGATGTGCTTGAGAATATCATGGCGACTTCATTCAGCCCACACACATCACAGACATCATTCCAAGTTTCTGAGTCAGTAGGTCTGGGATGGGGTCCAGAATTTGCATTTTTATCAATCACCCAACCAATGCTAATTTGCTAGTCCAGGAACCCCACTTTAAAAGATCTGACTTAAACAGAAAGACATATTAACCAGTCTGCGGGTCAAGCACACTCCAAGATACAACTGAAGCCTAGCTTTGATTTTTTCTGGGGTTTCTCTGCTCTGTGCTCCCCCAACATATGTTTGATTCGTGCTCAGACAGGCTTCTCTTCGAGCCACAGTCTGACTGCAGCCAGAAAGCTTCATTGTTCACATAAAGCAAAAGAGAGAGAAAGGTCCTCTGAAATCATGCAATATACTCTTTTGTTAGGCTAGGTTGGACCAACATGGGTCATGAGTATAACTCTGAACAAATAATAGTTGCCAGGGAATCGCATGGTCTTCTTAGCGTGTACCAGAGTTCCTGCACTAATGTCACTGGTGAGGGAGTTCAAATGACCTTGCCTGGCTGATACTGACCAGAATTCATGTATGGGGCTGTGGATAAGATCTGCTCTTCTGAGTCACATGGGCCGTACTGAGTGGGATAGAAAATGGAAAGAAATCCCTGTGTGTAATGTGTGTGGAAGGAAGTAGCACAACAGGGCTTGGCGACCACTAGCAAACACTGCTACCACTTCCACATTTTAATCAAAATGCGTTTATATGCGAATGGATCCATAAAAAATGGGGGAAAACCCCATTTATGACCAATCACATCTAATTGATTGATAAAATAACCGGTTAAATATATTTAGTAGTTTTTGAAATATCTAGTATTTTCATTGAATTAACCTTTCATTTTCATGGTTGCTGTTTAATGCACCATACTCAATAACAATATTTTCTTTATACCTTAATTAATCAGTGGAATTGATTTTGCCTCTCAACCATTTTCAAGGCCTAAATTTTTTTTCAGGTTTTCCTGTGTCCTTTTAAAATTAAATTATATGATACACACACACACACACACACACACACACACACATATATGTGTGTATATATATATATTTCCAACTTATATGAGTTATTTAATATCTGATAATCTTTAAAGATCCTTTTCAGATCAGAAATCATAGGAATCTCCAATGCTATGATAAATCGAAGGTCTGTTATAAATTCAGATAAACAATAATATTTTCAGCTCTTTTTTCTATGTCACACCATATATTTTAGTTAAATCCTTACATGGATTTGAAATGTCTTTACTCAGTTTATCTTATATCATAACTTTTCCAGATTTACATGTCAGCAGTGCTGGGAAGTCAGTAATTTCTTGTAATCTGAGTCATTGGACCGATAATGAAGGAGGGCGAAGAGAAGAGAGAGGGTGGCGGGTATGAGGAGCAATGGATTGAAAGTGACCAGACCATTGTCATTATTAGTGTGTGTGTTTTTCTGTTTAAATAAATTCGAGGCAGTATATTTATTGGTAAGACAGGGTACAGAAAAAGCTCAATGACCTCCGGTATGCTTTACAGTTTTAAAAGTGAGTCACCCTACTTGTGGCTTTTGTTCTTGATCTGAGATAAAGTTATAAAATGATTTCCAGATTAGAAAGACCAGAAGGGGAACATTTGATAGTCAGAGTCTAAGAATCTTTTACTTCTGCAGATGGCAGTCTCCATGCAGGTTTTGGCGCTTGACGTTCCACATAGGAAAATGCCACGTGATAGGAGCTTTTTCTGTTCCACTTATACCCGCGTATACCAAGAGACCGGTTACGAGCAGGAGAGTACTGCATAACTATTAAAGTTTTCTACCCATAAAACCCCTGGGAAATTCTCAATGAGAACTCTTTATTTCACTCTATGAAGATCTACTTCAGTTCCACGCCCAAGCAGTGCCACTTTCATTTTTAGCTTGAAGCCATTGTAACTTGATGAAAAGACACATAAGATCACAAATTAGCTCCCCTGGGAAATTTTCTATTTTCAGTTGGGGTCCTTAGGTACTCAAAAAAAGAAAAAAGGAAAAAAAAAATTATTAGAATTTTTTTAGCAATGTTTTCTATATTTCCTTTTCCAGGGCACTACGGCTGTTTTGCTTGCTTGTTTGTTTATTGTTCGGAGGCATAGATGTTTGATTTTCATGTGTGTTTTTATTTATATATTAAATGAATCATCTTGATTCATATATATCTAGCATGCCTTAGAGTATTTTAGAATTTAGCTTATGGCTGAAATGTGCCTTCTATTAGGCTCAAAAGGCATCCAATGAGAAAAATTAGGACAAATGCCTGTCCACAAAGAATTCGTAATCCCTGGAGCCAGCAGACATGCACACAGAGTGAACACCGCAACCTGCCCAGTGAGGACCAGGCTCCTCTTTCTGTTGTAAGAGACACGTCTAAAGAGGGCCTTGGGCGGTTGGAGCATGAAGGCTTCTTGCAAGAGTGGGTTTTGAAAGAGGAGCCTTTTTAGCTAAGTGACAGTGGTGGAGAGTTGGCAGCCGAGGCACAGTAGGAGGAAGGAGACAGCGTTCTATCTATGTGATCATTTTAATTTCCCTATTATTGCAATATTAATAATATGCACACCTCACAAGTGCAGAATTAAAGTAAAACATAAACACTGTGCTTAGCATATAGTCAGTGCTCAATAAATGTGAACTACTTTTCTGTTTATACTTTGTTATTTCAGGAAATTAATGGGAGAAATGTTCTTTTAAATAAAACTGTGCTGCTTAGTTAGATTCCTCGTTAACAGAAATTGGATTTCTTTCTCTCTCTATATATATGTATGCTTACTGAAAAGATGAAATTATAAACCGAAAATGTTAAATCATTAACTTTTAGGGAATGGATGAACCAACTAAGTTACTTCTCTCAAATAAGAAGGTTTATATGAGAACGAAACTTGAGTTTGAAAAAGAATTTTTGGGGTTTATGATAGTGCAGATTTCATGGCCTCGTTCATTATCTAGGAATGCAGATTTTTAAAAATATTCTAAGGTATTCTGGTGCAGGTGCTCAGTGGGCAATACTTAGAAAAAGACTTAACACCCAGGGGATTTGTCTCAATTTTAGCCCAAAGTACTACAGCAATCTAAGAAGTGAAACATCTTATGCCTAGAATAGAGTGTTTCAAGGGTGACATTCAGTACCGTAATAGGCTGGAACTAGACTCTGTAGATTCACTGGATCCAGACTTATGGAGTGTGCATTTATTTTTTCCCCAGCATCATATTAAGTATATAAAATGTAGTCATCTATTATAAGAAAACCCCTCTAAAATTAGGTTATCTTTCTTGTCATTCACAGCTTTGTGTCAGCACTCCTGTTAATTCAGATGTTTAAAGTGACTGTACTTAAATAGTTTACTGCCTGTTAATCAGATATGGATTCTTAGTGAAGGTTTTAAAACCGATTATTTATCCCCTTTACATATATACAAATGGTCCTTCATACCTTCATCTCTGAAGGAAATTGTACAGCCTCTGTATGCTCTAGGGCAGGAGCTGATATTAACTTAAGCATCAATTGTAGGATAATTTGTCCTCTAGAATTGTATTGTGTGTCACAAAGAAAAAATGCATGACTTTTGGGTTGTTTGAGTAATGTGATATTTTAAAAATTGTTTGTGTTTGTGTGTTTGGCCTAAAAAAATACTTTTACATATGTCTTAGGTGAATTTACTTCACGAAAATAAAATCTGCAGTGGACAAGATATTAATACTGCAGTAGAGTATTATTTTAGCAAAATTTGACAGATTCTGTATTCATTTTCTCTTTTTGGAAAAAAGATTTTAGAAAGTATATTAAAAAAAAGAATGATTCAAATATTATAGTCAATTATTTTTGATGTATTATTATTTAAATCTTATAATATTATTTTCTTCTTTTTTTAATGGACTGTTTTCTTAGTATATTATGGAGAAAATTTTAATAATTAAATTTACTTAAATTACTGACATAGATCATTAATAATAGCTTTAATTCTATCTTTATATCCAAACTCCAAAAGGACATTGAGTTGTGTTCCAAATTTGCTGACTCAGGGAATACAACATTTAGATTATAATGAGATCGGAGAGTTTCATTATATTCTCAGTTTAGGGAGAATTAGGCTGTGGTCTGATGGATGCAGAAGTTCAGAACTCGTCATCTCCAGCCTAGGAGGTGGGGTAATTAAAGGTGCTGTAGATACTTTAAGTTAAATGCCTGAGCCAAGATATATGGGGAGGTTAGAGCACAGCACACATGGCGATGCAGTTCACTGTTTATCGGGAGAGGCCGTGAGCCTGTCAAAGAACACCACGCATGGGCAGTTGCAAATGACATAGTGACTTGGTGTGGTGATAGTCAGGCTTAGATAGAACAGGCTTAGAGAGATGAAGCTGGCGCATCGTTCTTGGTGCCCATGTTCTGCAAGTGATGTGTGCTGGACCACAGGTACCCACTGGGCATGTTAAGGGGCTGCAGAGGGATGAGAAGTGAACTGGCAGAAAAGCTAAAATGGATCTAGACTTAGCGTCCAGAGGTTGAAGGGAAGAGCCGTGTTCTCCAGCGGGAAGTCATGGAACTCACCGAACATTAGTCCACAGAGGCAAACACAACAGCTACTGCATGTTGGATGCTCATCTGTCCTCCACCTCTATGTGTTTATGAAAGTCACATGTCTCCTCTGTCTTGAAGAGGGCTTAAAAAATTAGAGAAATGTGAAAACTTTATTCCTACAGAATCAGGAGATAACAACTAAAGGGAAATATTTACATTTTGAAAAGGACTATATTTACCTGATTTTCTATCAATTTAGTTGTTGTTTCCAACACTCACATCCCCTCCCGATCCAGCTTAGATGATGGGGACATTTAAGAAGACACGATCAGTTAAATATTAATGTAGAATCAATTGCATTGATATTAGATTACTACAAACATCACAACTGATTTTATAAGAACTTGTTCATTAAAAGTATTTTGTGCAAGTCTTCCTTAGTGATTTTACTGAATCTCTACTTTAAAAATAACATTCTAAACATGCTACAAAAACATTGCTTTGAAGTAGAGCAACTTTGCATGCATTCAGAAGTCTTTCCCCTTGCAGAAGGCCAAAGATTTTTCAGGGCTAGGCTGTGTATTGCTCTATCGTTTAATCTTGCAATTTAAGTGACTATCCATAGAGTATATTCCCTAAGCATATCAACCTTTGTATAAAAGAAGTAATAAATACACATAGTTTATATGGAAAAGTGAATGTTAATCGTGAACACAGAATATAATATTTGAAAAAAAACATGGGTAGCAAAATACAGTTTCTTCTTACCTTTAATTAAATTGTTTCTTCATTTTTGCTATGTTTTAGTATAGTAAGGGATGTACAAATTTTTTAACTATCTGGTATAAGAGAAGAAAAGGCTCCTGAGAGTACCATTTTTGCTGATTAAAGAAACCAGCATAGTTTGCAATAACATAAATTTGGAGATTTTGCTTTTTTTTTTTGGCATGGACACATTCATATTCTCTATGGAAAAGAAAATTAGTAATTTGAAAAAGAGTACAAGGAACACATTGCCAGCTAAAATCAGTGTTATTGGAAATAATGACATTTTAATTGTGCTCTTCTGTTTGATAATTCCATTTTTATTAAAAAGGGAAATTATATTTTGTTCTGAGGACTCATTAAATACTCTATAATAATGAGACTAAATAATGGTAAATGAAGAGAGAGAGAAACATTTTAAAGTATTATAAAATGGTACAGAAGTGAAAGTCTTGACACTTTTATAATCATGTACATGTTCCCTGGTTTAATCTGTTTCTTTGAATCAAGCTCCCAATTAATTGTGATGAGCAATTTACCTACAACACTTCAGTTACCTAACTGATAAGAAATTCACAATACAACAGAACCGATGTTAAATATTTTCATGGATTAACACTGAGATTAAAAGAATAAAATATTTGGTATTTAGCAATTTCTCAAGCAAAATAGTAGTTTTAATGCAGAGGGAAAATTTAAAATAAAACTCTTAACCAATATTTCCTCTCCTTAGTTCCCATCCCTTGGCTTAGCCCTAGGGCACGTGGATGCATTAAAGCACTTCTTAAAAGTGAAATTCTGCAGCGAGTGCACAAAACTAGCCATAACATCCAGTTTAGCATAATCAAATGCAAATTTTAGCAACCATTTGCAGAGTAATACATGCACTCAAGGTTTTTCAACTTGCTTTTAGATTTAATAGTCCCAAGATGTGAGCTATATATAAAAAAAGTAACAAAGTATATTTTGAATTTCTCCTTTAAGTACATGATTTCGCTAAGTAATTAGAAGGCAGTGCAGAAAGGTGCGATATGTCTAAAATTTTCCAATGCCTATTGCTTTATTAGAAATATATATGTATATTAAGAACCTGCTGCTTTCCATGCATTGCATTTGCATGAATTACAGAAATAGATTCCATACATACTTTATATCACCGTGTATGGGTCTGAAAGAATGCAAACGTGTTTATTAACATGAGCTGCTATGCCCCTCCCCTGTCTGTGGAGGGGTTTCTTTTTCACCTTAGTATCCCTCTGAGAATTGCACCACAGCCAGAAGGGTGTTATCAGTATGTCAGGTGGGCACAGGTAATACCTGCTCCTATCCCGATCTCAAGAGAATTTTGTGGTCATCCCAGGTCCTTTGGCACATATAAATGCATATGCACATATGTGTAGAAATAAATACCTTTAACATTTAATGCATATAGAATGTCCCCTAGACTCCCACAGTTAGTGATCAAGTAAATATTACAAATAAAACAAAATTTTATTTGTAATCATACACTGTATACAGTATTCTCCTAATATTACAATTGAAGAGGTTTGGGGTATGGAAAAGTCTTCCTAGATCCTTGACAAAATGCTCTTCATATGTGTAGTTTTTACTCAGACATGTTTGATTCCTGATCTTGGGATTTAAGCCTCTTTATAACTACAAAGACAGCATAGTAAGTAAGAATATACCAAGAAACTCAGACCTGCCACAGTTATTGTATTATGCTAATAGCGTTTCTAAGACTCTACAGTTTAAAAATCACAAAATTTAGGTTAAAGGAAGTCTTCATTACTTTATTTTTGTGATCCCTTTTTATTTATTTATTTATCTATTTATCTATCTATTTATTATTATTATTATTATTATTATTATTATTATTATTATTATTGCATTGAGAATGAAATTGAAATTTCTTTTCCAACAATGTACCCAGCCAGGTACTTACTATTGGTGGTACCAAGTATGACTCTATTCGGGATGGAGGATTTTTCATTTTTACCTTGACTGACAAACAGAAAATGTGAAAGTGGAAAAGAAATGCAAACTATTGTAAGTTGGGGCATATCTTAGTTTTTCTTTTAAGGAACTTTTACATTGGGAAGGATCAAAAACAACCTATTCAGAAAAATCCCTTTCAACACATGCCACCTCTGTCTACCCTGCAAGAGAACGCACTGTGGGTAAAAGAGGAAGATTGCTTGGGGATTCCAGTCACACCATGTTTGAGCTGGATAACCTTAGTCCAGTTACCTTACTTGTCTTAGTCTGTTTTTTGACATCCATAAATTGGAAAGAATGAAACTATCTACTTTGCCAATGATTATGATAGTTAAATGACATAAGCTTTGTACATACCACTTGTTTCCCAGCCTACAGTAAAGAAACTGAACATTTGAGATGATATTATCATTGTCGCTGTTATGGCCATTATTAGGGTTGCAGTAGTCCATTTCGACATTATTTTTTAAAGATTTTTTCTTTACTTTCATGTTTATATTATGGAAGAGTATGCAGATCACAATATAATTTTAAAGCCTATTTTAAGAGGGGTATTAGTTATCTAGCACCTACACATTTTTGGAGTTAATCTCCAGAAGCCTTTTTTAATTACAAAGTTTAGGGTGTTTGATCAAGCTCATCTCTTGTTTTGTTTTTAACTTCAGACTGGCTGCTGTTCTAACCAAGTAAAAACGTAATGCGTTGAATATTAGCATTATGCACTTGTTATCATTCCCAGTAGAATATTGTAGAACTGAAGAGGATGGTTGCTGAAAACTAATTAGTAGTGTCTGTCTCGCTTCAGGTATCAAGTGCAAAGTGAGAGATGAACTGTCTTTAATGCTTAAAGAAATGATAAAGACAGACAAGTTCGGGGCTCTATCATTGACCTTAATAATCTGGCAAACTGTTCTGTAACATGTGTGGATTCAATTTAATTTACAGTGTAGTTATAACTCAGTCATTTCCTACCTGTAGATCACTGCAGGAAGCCCTTGTTCCTAGAGAAAAAGTGACAGAAAAGCACATTTCTGTATCTTATACTCCCTAAGAAACTTACAAGGTTTTAAAAATGTCAGTTTGATCTTTTCAAGATTCTGTTTCAAAAGAGCTATTTTAAAATCTGTTGCTCCATACAGAATATAATTTTCGTTTGTGTTCTAATAGTTAATCCAAGATGAGATATATGTCATAATGACAAGTTGCTATCGTAGTACTGTTGACACAAATGCTCTTTCTAGTTCAAATTCAAATGCTAATCATATTGAGTATAGACTAGCATTTATATATCAGCAAATCAAATCCACCATATGTTTTATAAGGTACCTGCTGCAAGGCTTTACTGTGAAGGACTATGAGGTTTTCAAAATGAATGACCCATATTTTCTTCCTTCCACAAGCTGGTTGAAGAAGTTTTTGTTTGTTTGTTTAGTTTGTTTTTTTCCATCTCTATAGAAACATGTCTATCAGTGTATGAACTTGCTGTTTTTCCTGTTAATTAACTAGAGCAACAAAAGACTCCTTTGGCCCATGAATGTCCATTTCTCTGCACTTCTGGACAGTAAAAATAAAAAAATATTATGTACATGTTATTTTTAAATATTCTTCTTTCTTCTTCTTTCTTCTTCTCCTTCTTCCTCTTTTTTTTTTTTTTTTTTTTTTTTTTTTTTTTTTACTGTGTCCACACTGTTAGGATTTGTCTCAATACATCCACCCCATTGAGCCTGTTCTTATGAAGATCTCCATGAATTTCCATGTTTCTAAAAATCAAAGGTCAGTTGACTCATTTCAGTTCTAACAATATTCATTTCCACTTGCTGAAGCCTTATTAATGCTTCAAAAAAAAAATGATCCAATGTGCCAAAAGATATGACTTAAGCTTATGATTTTCCCAGAAGAGAGAAAAAGATCTCTCCTAAGTCATGAAATAGAGCCCTGCAGGTCTACATATTGGGGTCAAATTAGGTCCTATGAAATTTCATTTATCACAGTCATTTGGACATGTCCACAAGTTAGTTAGCCTAAGCCTTAGTGTCTAAGCCAGGTATTTGTAAGGGAATATAATTATGTGTATCAAAATTTATTCTTGGAAGTTGAAAAATAGTTTTTTGTTGTTGTTGTTGTTTGTTTTTAGATTCATGAGCCATGTGGTATGTGGCCTAATATTTGATCAAAATTAGAATTCTGTTAGGAAAAAGATACAGAGGGTCAGAGGAGATGGATGGTAGGAAGTGATCACCACAAGCAGTTGGACATTCATTTCACCTTTTTTGCTGAGGGTTGCATCATGTACAAGCATGTCAAACCTTGGTCCCTCACACAAATTCATCGCTGATAAAAATATAATAAAATATTTATTGCAATACATGCATTTTTATTAGCTTCTGTTTTTCTTTTTTATTTTATACTAAACAGAATTTTACTTGGTGAACAATGTTCTTTCTGTCTAGAATATTCTTGAAGACTCGCTTTGCCTTATTCCTTTTCCATGCATTAAGTTATTCATTTATTATTAATTTCAACTATCATTAAACATCTCCTTCTGTGCTTCATACCCTACAAAGCTCAATAAATATTCTAGAACCTGCCCAGTGCCTAACTGTAGGCTACTTCCTGGCAAATAGTCTCATAGCATCCTGTATATCTTTATAGTATAATTACGTGATTGTGATTATTTATATTTGGTGGATTTTCTCACTGCTCTAAGCCTAGTGCCTATGATTTCTTACCACTCTATGACCAGTACCTTGTGGCATTAGTCTCCTAGGATTATCGTAACAAGTGCTTAGAGATTGGGTAGCATAAAAGATTAGAAATGTATTGACTTATAGTTCTGAAGACTAGAAACCCAAAATCGAAGTGTCAGTAGGGCCATGACCTGTCTAAAAGATGTGGAGGAGAATGCTTATTTATCTCTTCACAGTTTTCAATGATTGCTAGCAGTCCTTGGCCTTCCTTGGTTTGTAGATGCATCACTGCAGTCTCTGCCTCCGTCATCAATGGCATGTCCCCTATAGGTCTTTGGGTCCAAGTTTCTCGATTCTTCTAAGGAGTACCAATCACTGGCATTATATTTATTTGGTATGACCTCATTTCCAAAGACTCTTTTCAAAAAAGGTAAAATTCATAGGTATGGGGCATTAGCTCTTGGACATATCTTTTTAGGAGACGTAATTCAATCCACTATCTCATAATATCTGGAACATAGTAGGAACTCAGAAAATATTGTTGACTGACAGAGGCTGAGTGAATCCCTACCCCCACCATGGATATGAAGGTATATAGTAATGTTTCACATAATGTGAAATATTAAATTGTATAAGTGGAACATTCTTTACAATTCATTTTTAATGGCAGCTCAGAGAAGAAATTTTTTAATGATTTATGCTAAGATATGTTCTTTCAATCTCTATTTGCACATTGATGATAAAGTAGAATTTATTATTTTGGGAATGGTTTATTTTTACTAGTTGGTCAGCTCTTAATATAGTGATTATATACATCATTATATATGTGCATATTGTTAACACACATACGTATATGTGTAAACAGAGTTTTTAAAGTCCTACTCTGACTGCAGTGTTGAGAACTGATTGAAATGAGGAAAATGGCAACCCAAGGAGTCCAGTTTGTTGTGCTTATCCAGGTGAGAGATGAAGGTGATTTGGACCAAAGTAATAATAGTGTCGAAGATGGTGAGAAGTGTCCAATTCATGCCTACAGCTGAAGACGTTGATGAATTGGAGCCAGAGTGAGAAAGAGAATTGTCAAGTTGACACTGAGTGCTTTGCTTAAGCAATAGGAATGATGAAATTGTCATTTACTTAAAAAAAAAAAAAGACATTAAGAATAATTATGTTTAGGGAAAGGAAATGGATAATTTAATTTTGAATTCAGTTTGTTTAAGATTTAGTAGCCTTCCAAGTAGAGATACCCAGAAGATAGATGTGGCAGAATCAAGTTCAGGGAAGAAATGTAGGCTGAAGATACAAACTCAAGAGTCATCATGGTAAAGATGGCATTTAGGGCCAGGAATGAGGTCACCACAGAGGTTAATGTCAACAGAGAACAGAGATGGTCAAGACTCAGCCTTGAAGCACGCCAGTGCTTAGAGATTGTGCGATGAGAATAGGCGAGCAAGTGAAGCTGAGCAGAAGCAGCCAGGGCAGTGGGATGCCGAGGAGGACGGGGCGTCCTGCAGTTCCAAGTCACTCTAAACATGCAGGGTCCTTCAGGAATGTTCCTGCTATTCGAATTACAGACCTACCTTCATCTTTAACCTTCTCAGGTGGGTTCTCGTGTTCATTGTCTTTTTAACATTCACTATCCAAAATTAAACAGTGTTCCAAATTCATTTTGACAGTGCCAAGAACAGTGCCGAGATCCATTCCTGTGATAAGCAGTTGATAAGTACTAATGTTTCTTAGGAGTAAATTAACTTCTGCTAGCTTATCATATTGTTTGACTAACTGAAAATCCTCAGATCTTCGGCACCTAAAATGTTTTCAAGCCAAAGTTCCTCCGTCCTTTAACTTTTAGTATTGATTTTCAAAAGTTCTATCATAAATTTGCATTTATCCTTATTAAATGTTATCGCTTGGTTTCAGTTGATTTTACCGTTCAAATTTATTCTGATTCTTGGGCCAGTAATCAAATGAAATAGTTATGGTTTTAATGAGGTGTCATATCCCAACCCAATCAACATGCTTTAACTGCCTGTCCATTTCTCAACAACAGTGGTTAGAAGAGATGGATCTATGGCTGTCTGCTAGAAAACTATGCATAGAACAATATAGATTCTTCACTCCATATCTAAGTGATGATATTTCTTGTTAGTAGTATTGGTATTTTACAAAGCATTTTTAAAATAAAAAAAATGATAAGTCCTGATTTTAGTCTAACTTTAAAAGCATGAGAATGTTTGTTATGGTACGATTATAAAATTAAAAAAAAATACATAATAAACACATTTTCTCCCTATAGCATAGTTAGGAAATTATTGACTTACTAGGCTGGTCATTTAATTCTTGTTGGAACTCTATAAACTACATACTGTTAATATCTCCATTTTATAGAAAGGAGGCTGAGGCTTAGAGAAGTTGACGTAGAATCTCTTTAGCTGGACATCAGAACTCAAAAGATGAACTAACATTATCACCCCATGCATCTTTAGGGCTCTGGTGCTTATCCAGTAGGGCCATCTTATAAGAAAAATCAGGGTACAATAAAAACCATAATTAATGGCACCACCCAGATATGCTTACTATAAATATTTTCACTGTTTATTTTCACATTTTTGAATATGCATCTTTATTTAGAAATTAAAAAAAAACTAATTCTTAATATATAAATATTTTAAAACCTAATATTTTCCTTTACTTAAAAACATACCTAGAGCACATTCCCAAGTCAAGGGGTATAGATAGATCTGAATAATCAATTTTAGTGATCCCATAGCTCATACTTAAGGATGAGTTATAATTTTATCAATCTCTTATTGCCTGACTTTGTTTATAATTTTTCAACATTTTAAACAAAATATCTATTATAAAATTATAGCTATTATAATATAGTGATTTGGAATCACACCACTTACATTTTAATCCAGGGCGCCTCATGAAGTAGTGGTATGAGTATGGGTGAATTACTTAGATTCTGTAAGATTCAGGTTATTTATGTTTAAAGGGGAAAATAACAGTATCAGTTCCCTAGAGTTGAGATGTGGGTAAAGAAAGAGAATGCAGAAAAAGCTTAGACTAGTGCCTGGAAAACTATGAGCTATTCTGTACTTCTATTTGTCCAAACTATCTCCTTATTCCTATAGATTAAATCTCTGAAAGTAAAATTTGGGGGACATAAAATATTTATAATTTTCTACACTGTGATATATACACAAAACTTCTCTCCAAAAGTATTTTACTAGTACCCATTAAAACTTTACTAGAGCAGACACAGCACATTTAATAACATTGATATGATCAGCATTCTCAGTTATCATTACTTTAAATAAGAAATGACTTTCGAAGGTTGATTTTCCTAGGAGATATGTACCTTGTTTATGTCCTAGGATTATCAGTTCATGCATATTTTTAATATTTGTTATGTGAGGTGTTTACATTTTACTCCATATATCACAACCATACTTTAAAACATAAAATTCTTGTTCCTCAAGATAACAATGATTTTACATTGAAATTCCCATTTTAATTATAAACCTTAGAATTACTGACCAACAAAGCCTCTGTCTTAGGTCTTGTTTTTTTTCTTACAAAATATAGAAGAGAGGTAACTAAGAAAATTTGTATTTTAGAAAATGTAATTTTGTTTTAGAAATAATCATATAATAGAAAGGCATTAAAAGATAATTGATTAGATTGATAAAGATGATATAGATTGCCTGCAGTTTAAGTCTCGGCCCCATTATTTATTAAATGTGTGATGCTGCGTAATTTCTCTGTGCTTTCATGTTTTCATCATTCCCAGGGCTTATGGTGTAAATTTATTGCACTATTCATGCTTTCTTTTCCTCACTATCAAAAAGATGATTTTATTCTCTAATACTATAAAAGACATGCTGAAAGTACTAACAGATATGAATCCCATCTAATTAATGCATAGTTCATTGTCCTTTGGAAATTTTTAAGGAGTCAGGGCAAAATATCTAGAACGTAGGCAACAGTTCTTGGTAGGTAGGAGATAGCTGTGTTGATCACTATGCTTTTCAAAAGAAAATATAATGTTAGAACTTAATCGTGATGCTTTCTTGCTTCCGTGTGTGCTCATAATTACCAAATGCCATTGCATTGCAATCTAAAGAAGATAAATACTGTCTTCAATGAATCAAATCATTTTTGTTTGTTTGTTTTGTTCGTTTTGTTGTTATATTGATACTAAAATAAGAAATTCAGGTTCTCCTACATCTAGTGGCCCACTAAATTTCTTTTTTTTAAGGGGGGATTACTTTATGAATGTCCTTATACAAAGCACCCAGTTAGCTATTTTCCTGGTCAAAATGAGATGAATAGAGAGAAAAAAAAAAATCCAGGAATGGATGAGGGCCAAGATACTAGTTTCAAGGGCCTCCTTTCATATCCCTGTTCCACCTGCACAGCCGAGAAGGCACCAGTCAATACTGTATCTGTTCGGGGTTGTCAGGTTGCCAAACCACAGTGGTGACAGCACTTGAGGAAATTTAGAATGAGGCTGGGTCTACACGACTGCAGTGAATTGAAACGACTGTGGCAATTGCCCTTGCTGGATTGGGTCGGTGCGACTCGTTTACGAGCTTGGGCCTCAGGAGGGCCCATGACCAGGCATGTTCCCGTGGAGCTCACAGCCTGCTGGAACGGTGCTGTGGTCAACTCAGTGGCTGCTCCTTTTGCAGAAGGCATACATATAATGATAGAACGAATTTAATATTCGAAGGCCAGTGAAATTCAGTGGAAGGGCATGTGAATTTTCAGATAAGATGACATTGAGTGACATCTTCCAGAAGGACAAAAAATTTAATGAATAAGTACTATGCTTCAACATTCGCCCAAACTGGGCTTACCCCCCCCCCTCAGAAAAATTAAGGAATGAGTGGCCCACTCTCTACAGAAAAATTAAATCTTTGCTCAGTGTGATCTTTTGCAGAAACGTAGTTTGGAACTTCAGGGGAGCGGTTAAACTCATCACACTACTAAGATGAAGTGTGAATTTGTTAGGACTCATTAGGTTAGTGCACATGTCTGAGTTTCTCAGCAGCTACCAAAAGTGCACTTTGAACCAAAAACAATGTTTTCATTTGTGATGGTGTTTTAGGAGGGAGAATGTAAATCCTGGTTGTGTTGACAAGGAGAAATGTGACAGGATTTCCAAGTACGAAGTAATTAGGAAGAAAAGTTGGAAAGACTAAAAAAAAAAAAAAAAAAACCCTCAAGAGTCTTTACAAGTAGGCATCTCAAGTTTTTCCTCTATTTTTCTGATTTTATATTTCAATGAAAAGGGCAAAGGAAATTGGAAGGTTCATTGTAATGCAAATTTTTAGACTTTCTGAAGTAGAGAAATACTTTAAAATAGTTACCATCAAAAAAGACAATCAATTGTCACACATGTTCTCTGCAAGAAATAAATGGTCTTACGCAATATGTGCATCTGTGTTTTGTGTGTGTACATATAATTTTCTGCCACTACTGAATATTCGTGCCTTTGTACTTTAGAATTTACATATCATAAGCTTTACCCAGAGGATTCAAGCTTAATATAAAACATTCTAGACTGGAAATTGCCATATAAAATCTGAAGAAGTTAATTTCCACAAATTATCTGTATGAAAAGGAAAAGAACATTGAAATAGTCTGGGAAATAAGTACTGATCCATACACCTACAATCAGCAAGATTTCAGTGTGTGTTGAATGAAATTGGGTTGGGACATGAATTAGAATTAGCTGATGGATTTAATGAAAAATGTACTATTCCCTGCTATTCAGTTACCCTATTACTATTTGATACTTAATGAATTTCTAGCAGAAGTTTATGAATATTTTCATATGATTTAGGCTAAAATGGAAGATAGCTAAAAGGGAAACTCAAGGTCTTTGGTATATGCATGTGATCAATTAAAATTTTAAAGATCTGTTAAAGTTAGAGATAGCAATGTTTAGAAAAAGAAATAAGACATCCGTGCACTTTTATTTCTTTCACTTTGGTTTCCTTTTAAGATACTAAACGATAGTCATATCCCATAATAAAAACAATATGGGTACTACTTCTGAATCTCAGAATCAGCCATCCCAGGGGTCTGTGGTCATCGAAAGCACGTGCGGCCACAGATGCTGAGAACTGTGTGTGCGTTACCAATGCTTTTTTGGTGAAGGGAAAGGCCAAGGAAGCAAATTTTTGGCAGAATAAGATACTGGGACCAACACATTTACAGCATTTTAAATAATAAATTTAAGAAAACATAAAGAAATGTAAAGCTTCTTTTATAATGGGAGCATGGTTAGGCGACCTGATATTGTGGGATGGGAAGCAGAGAGCATTCGTGTAGGAGTTGATTCTACTACTTATCAGTGTGATTCTGAGCACATTATCCACTATTTGGGGGACTCAAATTTTTATTGGTAAAAAAGGGGATAACTGAACTTACTGTCTTAATGACAGACATTATGTCAGAATGAAGGGCATTAAAAATATGATTTTTTATGAGAGACAGGGTGATATGATAGAAATGAGCCTAATATTTAGTGCTTGGTTCATCTGTTTACAAATTTTTTAACCTTGAGCAAGTTGTTTTTCTCTTTATGATGATAAGTTGTGTCATCTGTAAAATGGGTAAACCATAACAACTACCTTTAAGGACTGTCAACATCATTGCAATGGAGAACTCACAAACTCTGAAGCCCACTCTATGTGTACCTTCACTTATATGTTGCTTAAGAAGTTTCCTTCTTAATTCAGTTTGAAGTGGACTATTTTTATTGATCACAACCTGTCTAATACTCCTTATTTAAATGTTTCCTGGATTCAAATCTTGGTGCTGGTACATCTTTTTCTCTGAAATGGAAATGTTTTTTTAAAATATTCTCATTCAGTCTGACCCTAAGTGTTAAATACAAGTATTTACTGAAGTGTATATATTTTATTTTTAGTCCAGAACTCTCTCCAGAGGTCATTTGGACTCTAATATCCATCAACTTTTATGATATCTTCTTTGGGATACTAAATGGCTATCTCAAAAATAAGATGTTGGAAATGGAGCTCTTGATGCCCTTCCAAAAATTCTGCCTCCTCACATTTCTTCACCGTCACTCAGCTACTTGCTCAACATTAAAACCTGTAGATTATTCCCAGTATCTCATTTTCCTCACTAAACACATTTAATCCATTAACAAACACTCTTAAATCTCTGGTCCATCCATTTCGCTCCATCCCGCACTCCAGCCTTAATCCAAGGTTTCATAATGTTTGACCTGGACTATTATTGCAGGCATCCAACAGGGCTAAGTGAATTCCCATAGAGCAGTCAGAATGACTTCGTAGGAATGTAAATTAGATCACATCAATTCTTAGAATAAAAATATTCATTATTTTTTTTTTTCTGTTGCTCTTGGAAAAAATTCTAAATCTTTTTCCATAACCCACACATTTTTTTTAGGATCTGCCCCACTCCCTCCCCATCCCCCTCTTTCTCTCTCTCTCTTTCTCTCTGCTTATATCATTCTTCACCTCTTTATTATGCTACCTTGGTCTCCAAGCCTTTTCATTTCTTTACCTCATGCAGAATCTGCCCTCCTGGCCTTTTTCATGGCTGTCTTATTCTCACTTTTCAAGTCCGCATTTCAGTGGCTCTTTCTTAGAAGAGCGTTTCTTAGCTGCTATATCCAAATTGAATTCCCAGTTATTTATTATTTTTAAACGATTTTTTAGCACTAATCTCAAACTATCCTTTTTTTTTTGTTACTGTGTTTGTACACTTACTGATTGCTTTTACCTTGCCTCTCTCAGTGCAGTCAGTCCACAAAGGAAGTGCCTCAGTCTGACTTTTGTGCAGCCGTATTGTATTCTCATTTATGTAAGCAGCGCCTAACACATCAGAGGTCCTCAAAGTGTGTTATGCCTTTTACCTTTGATTACGATGATGGAGGGAGTAGTTAGGCATATATTCTTATTTCTATAAAGTATTTCCTTCTTCTGCTTTTGTCTTGATTAGATTAACTGACAGTTTACCTTGTTTTTTTTCAAAAATCACCTTAAGAAATTGTGCGCGTGTGTGTGTGTGTGTGCGCGCGCGTGCATGAATATATTAATTAACGGTTGTGAAAATGTTAAGGGGATATAACAGCAGAATATATTTCCATCTGAGCATATTCAACTCCTAAATGTATATCTTTTATTTATCAACAAGCGAAGACTTCTGTAAATGAGGATGCTGATTTGAGACCAAGTGCCAACTAACAAAAAAATCTTTATTTTATCTGGTCCTTTTCCAACATGCCCACAGCTTCTCTAGACAAGCTATTTTAGTGTGTAGGGGTTGCAGGGTACACTGGCCATGATTCCTCATGCCCCAGTGATTGGAAATTCTTTATTGCTCTTTTTCTCATTACATTTTCTCCATTCTTCACAGATCAACCCAAATTTCTTCAAAGAAGCTTTCCTTCATCTCTCAAATTTGACATAATCTCTACATGTATATCTATTTCTCTCTCTCCCTTTCATAGGCCTCTGGGACATTTACGATACATTTATTAGAAAAATTAGTTTTATAATATTTATTTAATACCTCCCCTGAAAAAATAGTAAGCTTCATGAGGGCAGGAATTCTGTCTGGTTGGTTCACTGTTTTGTCCTCTGCGCGTTGTAATGGAGTACAGACATAGAAAGCAGACAGGTGAATGCATGCACGAGCAGACGCGTAAGTGGTGAGGTGGACGAATGAGCACCGGGCCTGTTCACGCGCTGTCAGCACTTCTTCCAGAGTGGCTGCCTCTGTTTGTAGAGGGGAGGTGGCTCTGGCTTCCACGGTGGGGCTGTTTGAGCCTCAGGGTTCAGGCTGGAATCTGTTTTGTTCGAGACTTTCTCAATAAATTAATGTTTATTAAATTTGATAAGTAGCAAAATTAGAAATGGTAGGATATCATGTTTAGAATCTTTTAGTGATTCAATATCTCATAGCTCAGCTTGGCTTTTGGTGACATAACCCATCTGCCTCTGTCACCTTTGATTTTAATTGACTTGAAAGTGCTGATGGTCAACTAATTCCAGGCCAGATTCAATTTGTATCAGCCCATAGAGTTTTTGTCTAGTTCTTTTAGGCGATTCTACACACAGGCAATTTAATCCCCTATATTCTTTATGACACAGTCATTCCTTCCTTTCTCTCTCCTTTTCATTTATATCTTTAGATTTGGCTGGATTGGTAGCTCAATCTTTTAAGCTTTACTTAAAAGATATTTGCAAAGGCAGTTTTGTAGGCATTATCAAAATTATATTTTTATATAATATGTGGTCCATTCAAAATATGTTATAATTCACCATTATAACTGTCATGAAATATAAGACTTGCATTTTGATTCATGCTTCCACAGAACAAGACTATTTTGTGTTTTTTCTGTTTCTTAGCTTTGTGATTGACATATTTCAGTCCTTTTGCTGGATTCCACTGTCTCAAAGTCTAATCTTCATCACAGTATGAACATTGATAAAACTAGCTTCTTACTCGATAGAATTGTCTGCATTGTCTAAAATAAAATGTTCAAGGGCACATTCCTGAAACAGGCCAGTTCAGATTTATATTAGCTAGAGACATCTATAGGAAAAAAAAAAAAGAAGTAATAAAATACCCATATAATATTTAAACAGAAAATTTAGATCATTAGACTCTTTGATTGACATCTGAGTGGGACGGGGATTAGTTTCCCAGAATTACTCTGAATACCATTAAAAGTTTATCTCGAAATTGCTTGAACATTTTATCAGAAATGCTAATTTCTCCCAAGAAGGATGTTATAAATTACATTTCACACAGAAGCGTACAACGGATTTGGGGTACCATTTCTTCTTCACATTTTCTTCTATAGACACAACAAACACTGCATTCTAAAATTTAACGCATGTTTTTCTCCCATCCGCCAGGCCAAATCTGTACTTTCTCCTGGTTTCCATTAAAAGTTGTAGCCTTCATTCACCTTGACATTCGTGGCAGAAATCTGAGAGTCATTCTAGATAATGTTCTTTCCTTCATCCTCTACACCCAGATAATCTCTACTTCTGTAACTTTTAATGCATTCACTTCATTCCTTCCTCACAAGGACTGCTATTGCCAGGTCTCCTCTATTAGCTAGGAGATCACAGTAGCCTTGTGTGACAGCGGTCACTCCCTCATGTTCCTCCTCTAACTGCAGTCACAACAACTGTGCACAAGTGGTCTGAGCCTTCACACCCCTGCTTGTAACACCCAGTGACACCTTCATGACCCACACAGTGGAATCCAAGCTTCTTAAAAGGCTTCAGAAGATGTAAGAAACCCTACCCACCTTTCCAATTCCTTGCCTCCTTTGCTTTCATATTTTATGGTCTCTAATAAGGCATTAGGCTTCTATAGCTGCCTAACAAGTTACCACAAAGTTAGTGGCTTAAAACACCAAAAACTTATCATTTTTGTTGGTGCGGAATCTGGGGTTGGGTAAACTGGGCCCAGTTCATCACAGGGCTGAGATCAAGGTGTCGGTTGGGCTGCGCCTGCCTTTCTGGAGTCCAGGGTCCTCCTTCAGGTTCACGAGTTGCTGGGAGTCTTCGGTTCCTTGCAGTCCTAGGGCGGGGGTCTGCGTCCCTGTGCTTTCGGCACCTCCAGGTCCCTCCCCGTCAGTGGCCTGTAACGGTGGCTTCCTCCACACACCCTCTCGCACTTCAGTGGCTCTTCCTTCAGGGAGGCCTCCGGCCCTGCTCAGGGCGTCCGTGGTTAGGTCAGCTGTAGCCGGGTGATCTCGCTTTTGATGAACACAAGTCAATTGTGTAATCACCTACTCATAGCATTGATATCTCATCATGGTCACAGTTATTTTGAGAATCAAGGAGAAAGTGGAAATATGAGAAGCTGTCTTAGAATTTTGCTTATCATGAGTACTAACAGGTTGGGATTTGTTGTGAATATTTGTTTCTGTTTAAGGTCTTTCTTCTGATGAGAAATCCTGTCCTAATTTTTTGCTTCTAGCTGCTTCTGAAGTCACGATTTGAGATTTTGCTTAGGCATAATATTCTACAAGCTATGCGCTTTCTCCGAAGTCACAGGGTCAACTAAGTTTTTATCTGATATGCTGTTTTAGTAAGCTATGTTTGCCTGTCTCCTAGCACGAGTCTTACTAACTTAAGACTGTTTATTTATTTCTGAAGAGTAGAATATTAGTCAGCCTATATCTCCGTAACAACAACCATAAAATGGGTGGCATAACACTAGACATTTATGTTTCCACAATTTTGGAAGCTGGAAGTCCAAGACCAGGATGCTAGCAAGGTCAGTTTCTGATGAGGTCTCTCTTCCTGTCTGGTAGGTTGTTGCAGTCTTTCTGTTTTTGTTTGTTTGTTTGTTTGTTTGTTTTCACATGACCACGTCTGCGTGACCCAGAGGAGAGAGAGTGATAGAGCAAGGTCTCCAGTGTCTCTTCTTATAAGGACGCTCATCGCATCATGAGGCTCCGACTCTGATGATCTCTCCTAACCCTAATTATTTCCATTAAGACCTGATCTCCAAATACTAGTCCCCCTGGAGGTTAGGTCTTCAACACATGAATTTGGAGGAAGCAAACATTTGGTCCATAACAAGTAGGGATGGCTACGTCTTCCTCTTTGTAATGCCAATGCCTGGTAGCATTCGATGCCTCTCAATAATATTTTTAAAGGAACTAGTATTATAGGCCAGAATGCATCACATTTGAGATCTTTCTCTTCTAACTTCTTTACCCAATCAGTTACCTCTTCTTAGGCTCTAGTATTGCTTTATACCCTTCTAAGTAATTTAATTTGTCAACTTTAGCTTTGATTATATTCATTACTTAATAATTATGTAAGAATAAAATCAGTGTTTTATCTTGATCTGGCTCCAGAGATCCAGAAATACTGAGGTAAATCTCTCTCTTTTAATTCCAACATTGTAGAACACCGATCTGAAATAGAAAGATATAAATATTCTATCACAGGGGATCGGTCATGCTCATTATATATTTACAATGGCACTGAATTGATATTGCAGAAAACACTAGCATCAGATAATCATGCTAAAATGTTAACTAAATAACGATTTAAAGAAACAGCATACTTTTATTGTATTATTTGTTTTCCTGTCTAACCCCCTGAACCTCACACTCATATTGTCTGACCCTTGAGGAGAGGGCCTGTGTTTTATTTATCATTATGTACGTGTCTGGCTTGTAATGGATTAGGTTTTTGACAAAAAGCATACACTGAAAAATGATTATTCCTTTGAATTGATTGAAAATTAAATGAGAGCGGAATATAAGGTGAAAATACTTTTAGTAACAAAAAGGTATGTACAAATTGTCATATGTTATTGTGTAGTATTAAATGTTAATTACCTTATATAAAGTTTTCAGCAAGATTAAAACTATCGGTAGAGTTATAAAAATAAATTCATTTTTGGAAATGGAGGGAATTCAACTATTTCCTGTGCTCCTTCTAAATACAGGCACTTTTCCTATTTTAAAATATTTCTCTACTTGGTGTAATTATAATATCCCAATTTTATTAAATGAGCCAAATTTATTGCTTCATAAAGTTCTTGGACCATTTTCCTTGTTCATGATGGACATAAATTTTCTAGAATCTTCGTGTATTCTGATAGACCTCCATGCACATCTGCGGGTGAACACTCCTTTAAAAGCCTGCAGCTCGAACAGTCAAGAGTAGCTGGAGAAACGGTTCACTCAGTACGAGTGAATTTTTACAGCTCCGAGATCGTGGATTGGTTGGTTGTGGATTGCATTGCCTGTATGTTTTCGCTTTTTCCAGGCTGCCCAAAGAGGTTGCTTATTTTCTTGCTGTGGGCTCCACGGATTTATCTACATGACTATCTTATGACACCAAGAGCCATTTCTTACTTAAATTATCTTAGGACCTGCAACAAGAACAGAAATAATAAGTGACCGTATGTGAATTTACTTGTTTTTTTTCCCAAGGTTAAATGTGTGTCTATGTGATTACACATGTCTGTGCATTTTAGTACATACTAGGCAGTAGCAAATTTTTATAAGCTGAACAAAAACAGCATAGCATCTTGCTTTATTTCAAGTTCAAATTAGAAAATATCAAGCATAAATATTCATTAATCCATTTGACAAACATTTGTTGAGTGTCCACTGTATATATAATCATATTGTGTTTAAAATCATAAGCAAGAAAAACATATACTCAATTCTCTAAGACTGTGTGTGTGTGTTTGAATGGTGGGTGAGGTAAGAATGTTTAAGTTCTACTTAAATGAAATTCAACAGATTTCATTTCTACAATACAGTGTGACTATCAACGATAGTCACTATGCTGCACCTTAGGTCCTCAGACCTGATCGTTTCATGGCTGCCAGGCCGTCACCTTGACCAACATCTCCCTGTGACCCCCACCTCCCATCGCCTGGTCATCAGTTTTCTACTCTGTTTCTATGAGGTTGATGCCCCCAAGGCTTCTTCTAAATTTGCCTGTATGCTACCTCTGCGTTCACTTCTTCCAGCTGCCTTGGATTGGTGTGTTTCTAAACGCAATAGCGTCCTTTTGGCTTTCAGCAGACGTGAATGTGCTTCTGCATTCTTTAATAATGTCGATCATTCCACCATCAGTGAAACTTCATTTTCATTCTTTATAGTACATTTTATCGACTCTATTGCTTGCTTTCTGATTGAGGCCTCTCATTTTTCTTTCCTTTCTCTTCTTTCTTTCCTTTAAATAGCGGTCATTTTGAGGGTCGTGCACTTGGACATATCCATCTTTATTCCCAAATGTTTCTTACCTCATCCACCCACATGGCTGAAATCGGTGCTTACCATAACGTGTGTTTGCACACCCCGCCTCCGGTACCTGTGTGAGCAGCAGAGAGCGGGACCCATGCTTCAGAACTTTTAATGTTCGCTGTCTGGAATATTATCACACTTTTGTCAATATTCAAAACAAAATATTTTACCACCATGTGCCGGAAACATATAAGCCCAGAATCTGGCAGCCTCTCCCCCGCGAATGGCGCCTTCGGCTGCGGCGGCCTCGCGCGTGACGTGCAGGCGGAGGGCCGCCCAGCCCCGTCGGCTCTCCTGCTGAGCTTCTCTCACCTCTGTCCTCGCCGTTTTCTCCCTCGTTCCCTCGTCCGCTCTGTCTCACCTGTATGGCGTGCCCTGGTGGCGCCCTGGCCCACAGCCTCTTCTTTTGCAATTACCTCAGTTATTTCACTAACATGATACTTGACTCGTGTCGCCTCCCGGCCGCAAAAGCTGTGTTGGCTGCTCCAAGCCCCGGCCTTCCGCACGCTGACCGACGACTCCTGAGAGCTCTCCTGCCCTTCATTCTTGTCTGCCTCCCTTCACCCTGGCTTCCGTGCCTTAGTCAGATGGAGCTGCTCATCATGCCTTGAACAAGCCAACCCTACCACAGTTTTAAAGGTCGCCGCACGGTCCCCCTTCCTTACAGTGCTCTTCCTCTCCCCCACCTGCTGAACACACACGTCGGCCTCCGTGGCCCTGTACCTGACGGCCCTGCCAGGCTTAGTCAGGCTTTTCTTTTCACTCCTGGTTTACTGTGTAGATATATAACATTTGCCGCATTAAATTGTAATGATTTGTTTACTTTCCTGTCTCTTTCTCTAGATTGTGAGTTCCCTGGGTAAACCACAGCTTATTTCTCTTTATAACTGCAGTGCTCAACACACTGCCTGGTTGTTTTTGAAAACACGAAAAACACAGCTGGGAATAGATTGAGACCCAAGGCACATGCTTCCAGCCACGGCGGTGCGAGAGCCTGGGGGTGGGAGTATGAGCGTCAGCGCCTTTTAGCTTCCCCTTTTGAGACCGTCATATGGGAAATGTTCTCGTTACACGTGCAAGATAAGATTCTTTGATGAACCCATGTTTTCCAGGTTAATTTGTATAATCCCAAAACAGGGAAAGGCAATGCAAGAATCTTCGTATAACCCATTCTTAAATTGTGTAGTTCAATATTAGGTGTGCTTTATAAAACTCACCGACGATCTAGCCCAGTTGTCTTTTGTCTTCATTTGGTACAAATATAGTTTCTCAGGCAGATCTGTCCCACCAGCAAGTTAGAGGTTAAGGGACCACATATCACTATTTGCTGAGATAGTATAATTTAGTGGCATAAGTTATTAATAATATTCTGTCCAATATCAAAAGTATTCTGATTTGGACAATAATTATACAGTTGCCGTAATTGCAGAGAACATTTCTGATTTAATTGGTGTCACAGAGAACTATGCAGAACAGCATTTTAGAAGGGTTGAATGAGTGTCACTGATTATTTCAGATTTTTTAAGCTATAGATTGAGTTAGAAAAGAATTTTCTAAATGTCCTCTGGGGGTAAAATTATCCCCAGTTAAGAACCACACCCTCAGGGGCACAAATGCCGTGTTAGGAGAGACAAATGCATAGAAAACGACAGTTTAGTGATGGCAACTTAGAGTCCACTGTGAGAGAATGGCCAGGACAACTTAGCCAAAGTGGGCGCAGGGTTCTCAGAGGACCTGGGCTTCCAGTGAGAGGAGGGGGCATGTGGATAGAGGAATGAGGCTGGATTACTAACTAGGTCAGGACCGACTCTTTAAGTAACTTGCATGTTAAGAAGTTAGGCAGTGAGAGGGTCATTGAAGGATTCCAAGAAAAGTGTGATATAGTCATATTTGTATCCAGAAAACACAACTAAGCGGGTAAACCCATAAAAACACCAAAGGCAAGATTATTTAGAGGACGTTCAAGTGGAGAGTTTGGACCGCATTAAAATAAGGTAATGTCAGTGGATTTGGAGAAACAGGGACACATTCAAGGATAGTCATATGGGGTGGAATGCCCAGGGTATGGTGACAAATTGAACATAGTGGAAGCCTGAGAAGTCAGTTTCCGGGCAGGGTGGCTGGTTGGTGCTGTGCACCACACTTTCTTTTCAAAGGGCAGGGATTGTTGTTATGTGCTGTAGCACACATGCAAGTACGTAAGCATCCAGCTAGGAGAGTCAAAAATCTGTGATAGCCAGTGTCAGTCACAGAGTTTACTTGTAAGTCGCCGTGATCATTCTCTATACTGGTGACAGTCAAATTTTAATCAAACCAAATCGTATCTTTTAATGTGAAGTGATGCTGTTGACACATTTTCAGCATCACTCCAGTTTCAAAACCATAGTTTTACTTAGCCACTAATTAGGGTGGCATTAGTGTTGAATTTCTGACTCATGACACTATTGTAGCCACATTTTACATCATGCTGAAGAATACTAAAATATAGGCACCTTTTGGCTCTTTCGTTTATGAATTTAGTATTAGTAATTATTGGCCATTTTTATTCTCACATTGTTGTGCTTCTTTCCTAGCCTGATAAGCAATGCACTGTATTACAAAAAGCCCAGCAATATTAGACTGTGGAATAGATTTAAAACAAAACATGTTCTCTGTTGAGCACCTATATATATCATTTTAGTTAAAAGATTAAGTAACTAAAGATTTTTTTCAGCTTACTTGTTCATGGGTGGCCAAGATGACGCATCTTTCCTGAGTAATCACTACCCGCATATCTGCTCTGAGGCCTGGAAGTCACAGAAATGTTCTGTATACAAAATTCTAACTTTCTGAGAGAGAGAAGGAGAAAGAAGGAGACAGGGAGATGGGGAGGGTAGGCGGAGAGAGAGACAGAGAGAATATAATCTGTTACAGTATAATTACCCTTGGAAGAAAAATCATGATGACGCATCTTAGCATGAGTGCAGTCAAGGAATAGGTTTTATGGTGGTGGATGGTTTTAGATAGATTTCAGAATAAGACAGGATAAAAGAATGGTGTGTTAAATGAGATGCAGAATATGAATTAGGCTAAAAAGCTTTGAGCATTGCAGAAAACCATATTTCGCCATTTAAAAAATTTCTGTAGCTACTTTTCATTAAAGAGGGGCATACACAGCACATTTTCTCTGAGTTCAGCCATTGTCATCTTCTGTTACACCTATATCACAATTTACTCAGTTGGGATGTTGTAGTTCTTTTATGAGAAATACTGTCCTTCTCATTGCCAAATATTTAGCATCGACAGACCTTTATTATTCATTCTTCCACATTTGACACTCAAAAAACTGTGCTCATGAATTTTTAAGCTTTCCCCAGTGGAATAAAATCTTCCAAACAGATTAAGGTTTACTGAATCCTGAGACTGGAGTTCACATTTTTAAAGGTCTAAGTAATATGTTCTTTAGCTAAAATGATGCATGAACCATATTATAGAAATGGACAGATCATCTAAACTTTTTTTTCCTCAAAGGGAAACATAAAATTTTACCTTTTTTTCTACCTTTTTAGTTATCAATCTCATAATTTTTTTCTGAAATTTAGAACACAGTGTAATGATTTTTATTTTTCAGTATAGTCTATTGGTTTTTGCAGAAAAGTTAAGATTTATATATATTTACTATATACATAAAAGGGATTTTTCTATCAGAAGTTTAAAAACTTTTTTAACTTTCACGTCTACCTTATTCAAAGTCTATGCAAAAAACTAAAAAATCTTTCAACCATATGAACGAATTAAAGGTAATTTAGTTTAATTTTTCACCATATAATTTGCTTACACTGATATGTTTATCTGAGAAATGGTAAAAATGGATCAGTGCAAAAAGTGCACATTTCAAAGACAATTTTTGTTAAATTCATATGCATATCGTAAGAAACTACTACTAATCTATTTTAAAATTTTTCATTGTAGCTGTGTAAATTGTATGCTAACATACAAATTTTTAGACACATTAATAGAGAACTTCTGCATTTTTTTTTTTTTGAGTAGATGCTTGAATTGTTAAAAAAAAAAAAGTCTAGAATGACTGTGCTATTTTCAGTAAGGCAAAAAGCACATTTTTTCCCCAAATTTGCATTTTTTTCAGCCAGATGTTATATTTTAGTCATGTTCAATAATTATGTTTTTCAAATGCCAAGAAGTACCTTTATATTATAAGTTATATCTCTTCAAAATACTGTTTTGTCTGAGTTTTATTCTCATGGATTTATGAGTATCCATAAATTAGATAGTCTGTTGCCAAATTATAAGTATTTTCAAGTGTTAAGCAAAACAACTGTCATAATGGTTTAGCATATTGGCAGTGTTTCTAGTATAAATTGCTCGGTTTGGTGTGTCGAATTGCTTGGACTGAATGTTTGAAATTAAATGAGTAAAGGAAATGTAAAAATCTCTTTCTCTGTTTCTCTCTTAAAAAAGAAATTCTCTAAATTCTATTCTTTGTCTACCTTGGAACTACAATACAAACTCAAAGACCAGAAGAAGCAGACCTTGAACTTGATTGGCTGAGGAAACCCTTTCAGTGGTAATGGGAACTGCCTACATGCTGTGTTGTTTGGTAATCAGCATCCAAATGTTGCCTTATCTTCTAAACTGTTGCGAGAGACCAGTAATTCATTGAGATTAGCATAGCTACCTGTAAAGGAAAACCCAGTGTCAAGTGGTTTCTAGAACTGAAAGTTCATTTTTCTCTCTCTGAGTAATGGTAGGCAATTGGGGGTGTACATAGCCATTAGTGAATTAGCTCCTTTTGCCTTTTGACTACCATCCTGAACTTGGTGTGCGTCTTCAAGGTCATCATTTTTCCCCTTGTGCTACTGGAGTTGTGGTTGCTAAGACACATGCCAGGCATTAGGGAGAAGGAGACAAGGAGGAGCAAAGTGCCACTGCCAGCAGTCTGTAATTGTAGGAGCCTTTCTGGGAGTTCAGCTCAATACCGTTTAGCCCACCAGTGACCCCTAGCTAAGAAATAGAAGTTTCTGCTGGATGTTTTGCAACCAGAATATATCTGAGGAGGTCTGCAAAGTGTTGAATACAATTACTAATGGTATTCCACCCCTGTTTCTGCTTTAGTCTCGTGTTGGAATGACCTTGTGACCTTACAAGCTCTAATGTTTTGTGAACACAATGCTTCTGCTGAAGAGTGTGATTTTATTAATTTTTCCCTTCCTATTTTATCTGGAAATATCATGGTTTCAAAGTCAAATTCTATTATTAATTCTGGCCTCCATCTTTTCTTGTATCCTCCTTTTTCTCCTCCTAAAAGACCATCTAACCTTACTTTGCCCCTACTCTAAGTCATGGCAGAACAAGAGTTGCACTAAAGAAGCATAGCTGTTGGCTGCACATGAGTAGAATGTAATTTTGGCTTCCATGACGATTATACTACATAGGAAAAAGTCACCTTCTGGCGAGGTATATCCAGTGAAAGCCTGTTTCCTTAGTCGACTTTTGTGTAGATTAGACTTTACAAAACAAATCCTAACGTTTCAAATTAAGAAACATCTTTTATGATATATGGAGGAAAGTTTACATGTTTCTCTGGATTATGTGTGTGAAGAACACAGAGCCCCAAATTTGCTATTACGTATTCTAATGACAGTGAACCTAATAAGAAATGGGCATTAATGTCTGTGAATCTAGATTCCCTGAGAGCCTCTGATATCTCCTAAGTGACACTAATAGAAATTACATTCTCAACCAAGACAGAAAAAAAAAATTGTATGTTAAATCTATTTTTTTTTTTTTTTCTTTTACTAGAACTCTATCATGTGGGTTCGGAGTGATTCACCTTAAGATATTTCAGAAGATTATCTTTTTTATTCCTCCTGTTTTGACTTCCTCATTTTCCTGCTGACTCACATCCTACTCTTACTCCCATTTACAATATCTGCAAACAAATCTGAAAACAAAAATTTAAAAATTAATGAAATTAAGTGGCTTATAAGAATAAGGGAAAATTTTATTTTGGTTTGGTTTTTAGAAGTGGAGGAATTTAAATGAGCCCAAAACCTAGACTAAGATGACAGTCATTACTTGCAGTCATTGTTTCTTCAAATACCAAAGCGCTCTCAGTAGACACCTTAAGGGACTGGTTTACAATTATCCTTGAACTAGGCTGTCAGCCTGCCACATCATGAAATAATTATGCCTACATAAGCACAGTAATGGACTGGGCCTAAAGTTCCTCATTATTTGTTTAATAAACAAAATGAGTGTGTGTGTGTGTGTGTGTGTGTGTAGTTTCTCTTGAAGGACAAGTTGTGATATGTTATAAGATATGATCCCAACTTTTTCTCAAGTAGGGGGTAAATGAGCACTAAGTATGGATTGAAGCATGGCCCATCCTAATTGGCTATATTAGATAAGGAGGAAATGAACCACAAAGGGGTGTGTCTACTCTTCTTGGATACATGCAACTAGCCTTGACCTGAAGAATCTGAAGGCAGAGGCTAAATGTGTACCTACAATCTGATAGTACACCTGTGTGTGTAAGTCAAACTGGAAGGGCTTTTGGGAGACATGTAAATGCTGTTTTATAGTCAGGGCCATTTAGGTTATAAAAACATGCAACAATAAGTGAGACATTTTTAATAGAGCAAGAATCTGTGATTAAATTTGGGAGGTAGCTCCCAAGATTCCTCATGTGACCTTTCCTAATGTGTCAGAATAGCTTTGGGCAGATAGTCATTGACACAAGGATCCTGGATTCAAGGAATTGTAAGTTTTGTGTGTGTATGTTTTGTTTCTTTAATTTCATGTAAATGATTCTGACCACAGAGGTGAATTATTTTCAGATGACCGGCTTTCTCTCCAAGTGTCTTTGTCTTAGCAGAACCACTTGAGATTGTTCGAATAATATTTGTTGAGTTAAGTCACATCGTGAGAGCCCTCCACTCAATTTAAAGATCTGGAAATATGTGACCTAAACATTTATAAGGTCTTGAGGTCAAAAGGACTGAGGCAATAATATCTTAATTCAAGTAAAAAGGCTGCATTTCTTCCACTTTCTAAATTCTAGGTCTGTAAGAGCCCATTTCCTTTCTTTTTGAATTCAGCCTCCCTGAATGGCTGCTTATATTTTATTTATCTGTTGTCTTGTCTTCCCTATTTGAATTTTATTCAAGGCTCTATAAAAAGAAGAGTGGCAACATTAATATTTTAGATATGCTTCTTAGGCTGCATCTCCCATTTGGTGCACTCCGTTTTCTTTATTAAAATATTACTGTTTCAACTCATCCTCTTATGATTGACTTTTTATCTAGTACAGAAAGTCTTCAATTCTTGACCTCATTCTTTACTTTCTTTACAATCTAGCTAATTGTCCACATGCTGTAAAATGAAGGGTAGCATTTTTCCTGATTTAGGTAGTTTCCTACAATAACTGAAGAGCTCTAAAGAAAAGAAATTAAACAAATTCTACTTCAGGTGCCCAGTGGTCATCTAATGAGTCATGAATACAAGACTTCAGTGATCCTAAGTTTTCTGGAGAAATAACATGACTAAATTTTCTAGCTTTATTAATTAGAATGAGAAAACCATTCTATTTTGTGCCAGTTTCTGGAAATTGACTATTGAAGGAAAATAAGTATTTGCACATTTGCTCTTAAGAAAATATATATCTAATGCCTATTCTATGCTAACACATGACAACTAGAAATAAAAGCTATACGAGGTTTTTTTTTTTTTTCTTTCCAGAAACTCATTGGTTAGTAGGAGACATAGATGTGAGCATCTTTTATTCTTGACTCGAATGGCAAGTTATCAATCAGTCTTGTCTTAAGGAATATTCTAAAATCTGTTTTTTTAAACTATTTTGTTAATTTTGATTGTTTTTCTCATTATTTGGGAGAAGGAATGAATTTAAGGTCACACACACACACACACACACACACACAGCTTAAAATTGTGTAAAGCACAGACTTAAGTTGCCTAAATGAGGATTAGAACCTTCAGTGTCTAAAAAGCTTTGGCACATAGCAACCCCTCGAATGATAGCTATAATGATGATAATTATTAACTTTCACTGTGTGTGGTTGTAGATGATGTTGGATATAAGTAAATGTTTTTCTGTTTTCCATGTACTATACTTATTAATGATTGATTATAAAATAATGTAGGATATTTCTTTATTGAGGGTGGTCTGTATGGTAGTTACTGGGAATACAACATTAATGTAAGATAGTTTCTATTTCTAGCTATTTACTTTAGTTTGGAGAAGTACCAAGTCAGTGATACTACTGCCAATCAAAACTGGGCCAGGGGGCGGGGTGTAGAATTGAGATTTTGTATGGAGAAGAAGCTGCCTATAAAAATGGTCCATAATAAGAGAGATTGGCTAGAATTTTCAGATTCAAACCAACCAGTTACATTGATATTGACAAGTATTGAGTTTTCTTTAGTTATGAATGAACATAGGGACATCTGTGACCCAAAGCCTTTAAACAGTGAGAAGTTATTTGGGGATCATAGAGGATAATACAGAAATATACAAGGTGAAAAGACATACATTACTATCTAAGGAGAAAATGGTTTCAGGATTGATTGCATGTAATCAACTACATCTTAACACGGTCCATGATCTCAGATTCACTGTGTATAGCCATAGCTTCGAGGTGCTCCTGGAATTTTCCTGTAGAATTGCATTACACAAAAAAATAAATAGGCGCCTATTTGTTATATATTATGGCAATATTCTCTTACCTCTATTAAATTGTTGCCTTCATAACTTTTTCCTAGGGTGTTCCCTTAGGCTTCTTATTCAAAAATTATTTATGTCTAATCGTTTCAATGAAAGTTAATGGTGATTCTCACCAATATATGAATATCTATCCATGCCTTCAAAAGTGTATTAAGATGATAGAGCTGCTAGATATGCCACTATTTTATATTTCTAATGTCTGTAACTCTGAAATATCATCATTTTCCACTTCACTTAGTCTCTCCCTTCTCCAGGCCATGGTTGTGCCAATTTATTTAAGTAAAGTTAACTGGCTAATCCTGCTGTTTCTGGTGCTTCTCATTTCCTGAGAAGATACAGATTTTTTTTTTTTTTTTTACTTAGAATTAATTTTAGAACTGGAAGATGTGTGGAAATGATTTCCAGTGAATGTTTAAAAAAAGTTACTTCCTTTAAATTAATCAATTATCTTTTAACTGTTTACTGTTTTGAGGAGATAGATGATAAAAAGGAGTTCCATATTTTTAAAGATTATTGTTTTTCTGAGGGTCATTGTTTTTCTGAGAGTAAATTCATGACAGACTTTCGAAGTTAGGCTACTTTGTTTTATCAATCACTTCTAAATGATTTTCCTTGTATATTTTGCATAATTTTTTCATGTTTTCTAATTCTAAATTAATGCTTTCTGTTTTAATCCATTCTATGGTATAGATAATAAAACAATATATATATGCATAGCTAACAAACACAACCAATAATACTGTGTTTCCAAACAAAAATGATTTGAAATACTTGAAGGAAGGAAAGACGGAGGAAGAAATAACATAGGATTTCCTAAATCTATCTTTCTAACTCCAATTTTTGGTTTTTATTCCCATTCTGACCTGTGAGCTATTACTTCATTTCATGGGTGAACTGGTATTTTTAGAATGTTTAAAGTTTAGTCTGGATTTGGAATTCTTTAATCCCTTCTCCAGAGACTGTGTGTGTCTTTTTCTAGAAGGATTGAAGCACACAACCAGTCAGTGAGTGGTAGAGAGGCAAGAGTATTTATTCAGGGCCCTTCATATCTCGAGTCCAAATGCTTGGAGATTTCAGAGCGAATCTGACATTGAATGCTCATATAAATGAACAAAGATTATGACTAAAATATTCTGTGGGTTAATGGGCTTAGACAAGTGATCTGAAATTCATACCATGATTTAGAAAATCGTTAATCATTTGTGGCAATTTTTATGGTTACGTATGTAATGTATGTTCAATACAATTATATTAAAACAAATTATCTAACTCTCAAAGTACCTACTCCTTCTACTTTAAATTAGTATTCTTTATCACTCTGTCATAACATTCTCTTGAAATTCTACTCCCATAAGGTCATTGATGGAATATAGGTTAAAATAATGCTAAATTGTTCAAATATTTGAACTTTATCCTATGACTGGTAATAATTTAATGCTATGCCAATTATTGTCATTATTGAGCTAGACTATTTATTACGTTAACGTTTTCAACTATTTCATAGCTAAAAGGTTCTTATATGATTGATCATCAGTGAACATTTGACATTATAGACATTCTTTGCTTTGTGGTCTGATGCTCATCAAATTGTTCAAGATAAATAAGAGAGGAAACCAGGATTATAAAAAAAAAGTGTTCTCAAAGAATGTTATAATGATGATACTCATTTTTTAAGACTATTTTTTAGATCAGTTTTTTCAATAAAACTGAGAGGAGAAGGTATAGATATTTCTCATGTGCCTTCTGGTCCCACACACGCACAGCCTACACTCTGGTCAACATCACTCACCAGGATGGTACACTTTTTTAATGGTAAAGATGAACCTACATTGACCCATCAGAATGATCAACCGAACGTCTATAGTCATCCTACGAGTTTGGACAAATGTGTAACCACATGTATCCATCATCACAATACCGTAGAGTCTTTGTACTGCCATGACATTTTCTGTGCTCTGCCTGTTCATCTCTTCCCAACTCCACTCCTGGAAATCACTGATCTCTGGTCTCCGTAGCTTTACTTTTCCACAGCGCCATGTAGTTGGAGTCATCCAGGATGCAGCCTTTCCAGATTAGCTTCTTTTACTTAGTAATATGTGTTTAAGTTCCCTGCATCTTTCATTGTTTGAAAGATAGCTCATTTCTTTTCACTACTGAATAGTATTCCACTGGCTGGAAGCACCACTGTTTACGTACCCATTTACTTACTAGAGGGCATCTTGGTTGCTTCCAAGTTTTGAAAATTATGAACAGAACTGCTATCAACACCTGTGTACAGTATTCGCATGAACATATGTTTCAACCCCTTTGAGTAGGTGCCAAGAAGTGGGGTTACTGAATTTCATTTTCTACCAATGAGTTAAGAAACTACTAAGCAAAAAAATAAAATAAATAAAATAAATAATATGAACTGAACATAGTAGTTATCTTAGCCTCTTTGTGCTGCTGTAACAAAATACTGCAGACCAAGTGGCTTATAACCAACAGGAATTTATTTCTAATGGTTCTGGAGACTGGAAGTCTGAGATCAGGATGCGGGTGCGGTTGGGCGAGGGCCCACTTCTGGTCTGCAGACTTCTGTATATGTCACTTTGCAGAAGGGTGAGGGACATCCCTGAGGACTTTTTTATAAGAACATTCATCTTATTCATGAGGGCTCATCCCTTATGACCTAAGCACCTTCCAAAGGGCCTACCCTGCCTGTCATATCACATTGAGCATTAGGTTTCAACAAATAAATTTAGGGATGGCAGATATTCAGACTACTGTGGTAGAAGACATCAAATCTTTGTTGTTTAGATTTGCTTCCACTAATTTTCTCTTGCACTTCAGTCAGTGATTGACACAGCTGCCTATGCATCTTAACGATCCGTCCTTTGATCGATGACAGGAAATAAGTTAAAGAGCACAGTTCTGGTCAAAGGCATTTGATGGCGCTCTAATCCCTACCGAATAAAGTCCACAACTCTTTTGGAAAGTGTGAGGAGGAGGATTTCAGGCAGAAGTAAGATGGGCTCAGCATGAATCCCCAACCCTAGGTGAACCTGCCCAGCCTGAGACCATCACTCAGGTGCATCTTCATCATCGTTGCTGCGTGGGTGAAAAGAGGAACTACTGTTCATGGATTTCCATCTGCTCTTTTACCTCATCTGTTCCCTTGTCTGACCTTATTCTACATTGAACAGCTTATTTCTGAGCCACCTTCTCCTTTCCTCATAGTTCGCCAGCACAATGAACTGAGAAGATGTTTGGTACAAATATCATTGAAAGATGCGCGAGAGTCCACAGCATCATCAGGGATTCTCCCAGACGCGAAGGGAAGAATTCAACTGTGTTCTCTCTCTTTTTTTTTTTTCATCCTATGAGTACCATCCTTTTCTAGAGATATTCTCAATTTTAATGACACTGTAGGGCTATCTGCAGTGAGTTGCCGCTCCACCGAGTGTCCTGCGAAGCTTTGAGAGTGACATGGACAAAGTAGATAAACCATTTTTGTGAAACTTTTGAAGGGCCACTGTCCTAAAAAAGAAGAGGCACATTGGTTGGTTGCTGAGCATTCTCTTTAGATTATAAGCATGCCTCCCAGTTTTTGCACTGACAGTTGAAAAAATATATATTTTTTAATTTTTTCCTTTCAGATCATAAAATGAAAATCGATGGAAAAAAATAACATGCCTCCTAATGTATACTTGCTTACACACACAAAAAATGATCTTGCTTTAATCCAGTGTCTCACCTTGAAACTATGAACATGAATCATTCTCTTTTCTAGGCAAGAATATAGCACAAACCATGTTTTAGCCCTTTGTATAATGAAAGTTGCTCTATGATACCTTTCTTCTTAGTTAAAGCTCCTTAGTAACCATTTCTATGTCTAAAATTGCATTACCTTGCATTTAAAATTGATGAATTGTCAATATTTCCACTGAGTTTTTGGATGCTATTATAAAAGACAAATAAGCAAACCAGAGCTTGCCAGGAAGAAGAAATACTACAGCAAATGTGCTGTAAACTGATAGATAAAAATAAGTATACATTTAAAATTTGTTTAGTTTATTTTGATTAAACATCTTTTATGTTTTGATATGCATTGTGTTTTTTTCACATATTTCGGTTCTAAAAATATGTGTTAATGCAATGTATGTGCATAATATTGCAACCAGTAGTGGTGCTGGTATAAATACGCTATTCTCTCTACTGGATTTTGAGATCTGAAAGGATAAGTAGACCTTAGCTTTCCATACACTTAAAGTCTGCCTCCTCCACCATACAGTCAACATGCATAAAATGTACTTTTCTCTCCATATCCAAGATACCGAATTCTGAACTTCCTCTATAATCTTTAACTCTTTCTAAAACTAAACAAACAACACATTACTTCTAGAGCTCGCCTCACAGTCTACTCTTTCTAGTTTCCTAGTGGCCTCAGGTACCACAGTAAAAAGAGGGAAGTGTCTCTCCTACACTCTATGGTTTGGATCTGCTCCTGGGATGCCGCCTTTATCGCTTAAATTACTAGCGCCCCTGCCTTAAATTTGCGATAGTTTTCATAAACATCAGATCATGTTTCTCAGAGTTACTTATCGTTGAATTCTTAAGCCGAGAGTTTATGATATAGGCGGCATGGAATAACTAGACTTGGAATTGTCAAAACAGGACTGAAGGAATTATAGCAAACCTAAGCAAAAACACTTTTACATGGCAGAACCTACTTCATGTGAAAGTATGACCTGAAATAGATGTTATCTTATTTAAAAATGCGTAATCAAGGAATTCTGAGCTTGACCTTTGATAGTGTCCAAATCCAAAGCTACCAAACACCAAGTTGGCAGGAATAAAAATTTGGAGCGGATTCTTCAGTTTAGTTCAATTCCTCTTCTTGGGTAGGAGTTTGGGGACGGGGTGGTGATCTTGGCTTCCTTTGATTATCTAGACCTCTACCACATAGTATAGTCTTCAACATTAAACCCATTGTGCACAGAGACTGATTTCTCACTTAGATCACACTCTCTTTTTAGAGACTTGATGCTATTATTAGTATAATTTAATGTATATAATTATTTTTGCTAGCAATCATGAAATTCTAAAGTTATTTTATCAAATAGCAATTGTGCTTATTGTGGCTATTTTCTAGGTAAAGTCATTTACAAAAATGAAAGAGGAGGGGAAAGAGAGAGCAAGAGACAGACACATACAGATAGAGAATGAAAGAAAAAGAAGGAAAGGGAAGGGAGGGGAGGGGAAGAAAGAAGAAGAAAGTAAGGAAGGAAAGAAAGAAAAGAGAGAAGGAGGGAGGAAGGATGACAGAGAGGAGGAAAAGAGATTATTTTTCAGTTTAGTGGAATATTTAGTATTTCCTTTGTGAATATGTTGTAGAAAAGCATATTTTGTTAGAGCTTGTTACATGTGATTTTGTCTATACCTGCTTTAATTTATACTCATTTTCAGGATCCTCTCTTTCTACAAACTCAGTTGCCTTTATAAATAATGTACAGAGTGATATTTATCTTGTGCTAACACTCTCATTAAATATGCATGGACCTTGATAAGAATTACATTTTCTTGAGTAGACAATAGTTATTTCCATACTATAGTCGCTTGAGCTTTGGGTTTTTCCTTATGATATTAAATTTTTCTTTATGTTAATGTAGATCTACATGTCTTTCTCCCGGAATCCATGTGGTATTCACCCTATAACACAGATTATTAAAAATTAGTAAATAAAAACTGGGTAACTATTCTAACTTTATTGCTCAAAGAAGATAAATGGGTAATTTATACATGGAGCCCTTCCATAGAGTCAAAAAGATACCGGGATAATAGAAATGGACCTATAATCAACCCATGGCTACAACTGCAAGTACAGTGTTCAGTGGAACAGATGCACATCAGTGCACTGCTGGAGCTGCAGATCGTTCAGTTCAAAGAACAAGGGAAAGTGATTATGGAATCAGTGAATATTGTAGCTTGAAAGAATCTTAACGGTTACCGTTCAGTTGTAATGTTGGGAAACAGGCAAGTTAAACCAGTTGCCTTCATATACAACACACAGCTGGATTCTAAAATGCCAGACTCCCCACAGTGGTCAGCTTCCTACAATATCATACAGTCCTTGTACCCTGGGAGCCCCAAAGAGTTCTGCTACTTATCAGATACTGCATCTGAGAGGAAGAAAAAGTTACCATTCTTGCTATTCCTGGAGTTTGTCTACTCAAATGTCAAAGGGGAGAACTTGTAACTGACAAAGTACATCGTACAGATGAACTAGACCAGTTTAAGGACACTGGCAACAGAAGGCTTTATAAATTTTGTTTATAATGAAGATTTTCCATAGGTAATGTCTTATTTTTCATCTGTTGAAATTATTTTCCTGAGACTGCTGAGTTTATCTTAAAAATATTTGGTAATTTCAACCTAGATTTATAAGACAGTGTAAATGAGTCACATATTCTTTGAAATTTCCAAGTATTTGTTTGGTCATAAAATTTAATGCAAGCTTCAGAACAGGAGAAGCACATTCATATCATTTCATACTAAATATTCCTCCAAACTAAATGTCTTCTTTAATAATCTGAGGTATCTGAGGTTTAAATCTTTTACATATATAATAAATACTTTATACATGTGTGTATATATTTATATATATATATAAAGTTTATTTTAAACATCTCTATGTGAGTAAAACTATCATAAGTTATTTTTTCATATATAATAAATTTCTTATAGGTAAAGATATTACTTTATTATTCGTATCTTTAGGCCTCTGAATCAAGTCACCTATTAGCCACTTTACCCCAACGTAGTGACCTTATGTGAACCTAACCCAAAGTTTCTAGGATTTTCAAATATTTAAATTTTTATATTCATTTGTTTAATTAAAGACCTATATGTTCTTGTATGTACACCAGTGTAGAGCGAGGAAGGGAAAAGAATGTTCCCTTATAACATTGTGCTACTTATGATACAGTGCATCTAAACTAGGGAATTATTCTGGAAATGAGAAACGGATTGGGGTCATTATGGAGACCTATACATATTTGAAGGCTACCACATAAAATCAGTAAGTAAATTAATTATCTGTTTCTCAGAGGATAGGACTGGGATCAATGAGTTAAAATTAGGAAGAAGTGGAATAGATTTTAGAAAGATTACATAATATAGATTGGCCTGTGATATGAAGAATTGATCTACTTTTCCCAGGAAATGTTTAAATAGACATTGATGACCAATTGCTATGAATGTTGTTCATGTGATTTCTATGTTAGAAAATAACTTCGAAGACATAAATTTAACTCCATTTTCAACCATATAGTCATTACAGTATAAAAATAGTACACAAAATTGCCTTTAAAATATGATGCTATAATTTGATTATTAGAAATGCATATTTGGTTCAAAAATGTGCATATGTTGCGTTTATCTTATTAACTTTATCTTTATTTATTTATTTTTTTTCACTCTTTTGCTATCTTAAATTAAGATTTGGCCGATCCCTACACAGCCGTTGCACTAAGCTTAAGCTCATTAACCAATGTGAGCACCATATCTGTACTGGCTGTGCATTTACTTTAGAAGTATGGCTTTAAAAGTACGTGTCCTCGAATCGTAGGTTCACCACTTAGTAACTGTGTACTTGGGAATAACTTTTAACTTTTTTAAAAAATATTTTAGTATTCTCATCCGTGATGGCGGGAGGGGGGCTACCTTAACTACGGGTAAGAATGAAATGGAATGGTGCCAGTCATTTAGAATGGGGTCAGGCTCATAATAAACATCCAAAAATGTTGGTGGTAGCATATCTCAGTAGTAGCTCTTATTTTGTAATAATCGATAGTATAATTATCAATAAATATACTTACAAGTTGCTTAAGGATAAGAACAGATGTATTTTTTCATCTTCGTATCCAAAAATTTTGCAGTTCTTTGTGTAAAAGGTCTGAAATTAAATTTGTTTTAAAATATGGGTGTATGGGTACATAGATGGGTGAAAAACAAAAGTGGAAAAATTACTGGAAAACCTCACAGTGAAATGTACCCAGATTGATGATAGCCTTAATGAAATGTCTTGCTAAATCATGAAGCACATTTCCTATTGTGTTTCTCTTGTTTTTATTCAGAGAAAAACTTTTAGAAAGGAATCACCTAGTTAATTTTTATAAATGACCCTCAAAGGAATCACACTAGACTAAATCACAGTGAAAACACACCTTGCTTTTGTTGTACGTAGGAGTGTGACATCATTTCCAGTCAGGGATTGCCAAGAAGGCACCGTGAAAGATATAAACAGGATAAAACAAATAGAAAGGGTCTGTCCTTTCCAAAAGGACTGTCTTTCTATTAGTATTCTGCTGGAAAACATTTCTTCATTCTGATACCCACGAGTTCACGTTTGGCACCTTTTCCCACCATCAAGAGCACACTTGGAGCCCACTGGGGAGGTAGTCAGGATGGCCAGATGCAGCGGTCAGAATGAAATCAGAATAGTTAGCATTTGGGTACCAAACATTATGGAGGTTTGGCCAAAAGTGACTGCTTTGGCAGTGGTATTCGAGTTTTCTTGATGTTGGGCTTTTTAGCTGGGATAATTTACCTTATGACACCTGTTGACCCATATTTACTTCTATCCTCCAATAGGAAAAGACTAATAGATAAAAGGAGAGATGACATTATGCTTGTAAATTTGGGGGGGAATTCATATATGTATATATATCTTTATCCATTCTTTTGATGATGGACATTTGGGTTGTTTCCATATCTGGGCTATATGACTAATGCTGTAATGAGCATGGTGATGCTAGCGCACTTTGAGATACTGATTTCAGTTCATTCAAGTGTATACTCAAGAGTGGCATTGCTGGCTTATATGGTAGTCCAGTTTTTAATTTTTTGAAGAAGTGTCAAACTGTTTTTCATAGTGACTACACCAATTTTCAGTCCCATCAACAGTGTATAAGCATTTCCTTTTCTTCCCATCTTCAGAAACATTTGCTATCTCTTATTATCTTTTTGATAAAAACCATCCTAACACATGCGTGGTAAAACCTCATCATGGTTTTGATTCGCATTTCCCTGATGATGAATAATGTTGAAAAGAGTTCATTATTTTTATTGAATTTTTTAACTTCAGGAAACTAACACAGGTTTGTGTTTTATATAATAGTTTAGTTTATTTTTGTTTTTGCTTTTAATTTTTGTAAATAATTAGGATTCATTTTAGTCGTTTAAACTACACATTGTTGAACATGTGGAAATAAAAAATCATGCTATAATTTTTGTATGAATGCATAAAAATATTTTTGGACAGGGCAGGGCAAGTGGCAAACACAATGTAAGATCAATAAAGTACTAACCATTTTTGAGTCTGCCGATTATACTGGTATGCTATACAACTGGCTTCTGAATAGCTATGTGCCTAATTATTTGAGTGTTACCAGGTAACTCAGGAGAGCATTTTTGAGTGGCTTAGCCTTTATATCAGTTCCTGATGATTTTTTTTTTTTACACCAAAACTATTAGTTTACAAATCTGATTTACATGTTTGTGCGGGCTTGGTATCAAGCTCTTCAGTATGAAGTTTCAGTATCTACGTCCTACCACATCCCAAAGTCAAGGTCAGCTTCCTCTTATACATTGTTTCTCAGTGTTTGCTGTCCATGGTTTTATCATTCTGTCAGTCAATTTATCAGTAGTCTGGGTAGTGATATTCCAGATCGAAAGTAGTTAAATCCTTGCTTCCAATAATTTGACTTTTATAAATTTTATTCCCTCTAAAACACACATCATTTGTTTAAATATTATTTTTTAAAGAAGTGATAAGCAATTTATGAATTTTGCTTTCTGAAGCAGTATGTATTTGTTTATTACTAAAAAACAGCTTTAAAATTTATTTTTGTTTCATTCAGCATTTACATAAGCTCCTTTCTGGGTGTCAGCCTTTCACACAACAATTCTAGCTAGATGTTTGTGAATTTCTTGTATTTGTCCTACTGAAAGTGCCTTTTATTTAATTTTTAATCATTTTAATCTAAAAATAATGAAAAATCAAATTTATTATAGCTTTTATTTACATCCTCTATAAAAAGATTGTTATTAAAGTTTTGTTTATTGAGTTCCACATGTTTTTGAATCTCATTCTCTCTTGGAAACCTAATAATTACAAGATCCTGCAGCTTTTAAAAAACCATCAATATTGTTACCTATTTTTTTTGCTAGGCCCAATTAGTTAGGGGTAATTTATTTCACTAAATCTATGACCAAATATCAAGATAATAATTGGTTTGTGAGTACAAAGAATTTTTATATAGCTAATTACATAAATATTAAGATTTATTTTAAATATTTCAAATGATATTTTAGAAATATTTGATAACTAGCAGTAACCATTATTGATGATATAATTTAATCAAGTTTTAAATCAAGAGGAGCACTCACTAAACTTTGACAAATGTCTCAAGAGCAATATTTTTTTATCTTATTGTGGTTACAGAATAAATTACTGTGCTTTTCAGTGATTTATCAAAACGAAGTTTGCCTCCAAATAACTCCTTGTTTATTACTGATAATGTTCAATATTTTTTTCAGGGAAAAAAGGTTTATGTTCAGTGGCTTGTGTTGAAGTCGGCTTTGGAATGTAGCTTCATTAGGTATTGGAGACAGATCACTATGTGTGACCTCAACCTCCAACCATTAGGATACAACATCGTTTGGAAACTACTCTATTACTTTTTACTCTATGCGCGTTAACCTCTCTTTTTAAATCTCCTTTCTTGTTCGGCCTCCTAATTTTGAGATATCACACCAGTTCTACAACGACAACTCTTAGACAATGATCTTTCCTGCTGCTTACCAAATCAAGTCAGCAGTAGCTTATATTATAATAAAAACATGGTTTGATTAGAACCAGCAATCTCTTCCACATCCTTCATCTACCTTTTGCAGTGTGGAACAGGCTGAAGACCATTTTAGTTTCTGGTAAGCTGTAAATGCTCATGAAACCATCATTCATTTATTTATATATATATATACACACACACACACACACACACACACACACACACACACATACACATACATACAGAAACACACACACACATATATATGTATGTATATATATATTTATTATTCATCTGGAGTTTCTATCTTGAATATCAGAAAAATGGCCTTCCAGTACATTTGCTTTTCGTTTGTTTACATTTTTTGAAATTCAGGTTGTAAAACAGTAGATGTTTCTATCAAAAAGGCTAAGAATTTATCACTCAGTATTTTTACACATTCAAGCTGTGAAGCTCGAAGGGATTATCTCATAGTTTTTACATGTAACTGAAGGGTTTTCATTTGCTGTAATTATGCAGCTGTCTCATGATTCTGTCATGCTTGTCATGTTTGTCTTGGTTTCTTGTATAATTTCAGCGACACAAGTTATAATATTCAACCACGCAGAACAGTTAAATAACCAGTCTTAATGCAGATGAGAAAAAAATTCTTGTGTAAACTTACCGTATTCCTTTAAGCCTATCTCTGAAGCACATATAATTTTATCTTTTGCATGTTTAATATTTATTATTATTTTATTTACTCAATTTGGAACACCTCATCAGATTTAAAAAATGTACTCATTCCTCAAAAGAAGACTTACAATAGGAGTTTTCCCTCTCCTTTTGTAAATACTATGATTCGTAATGAGGATCTCCATCGCTCCCATGTGAGCAACGAGTATGTCAACTACCTTTTAAATCAAGTCATCATTTTGACACCCAACATTCTTGAAGACTGTAACAACAGCAACAACAACAACAACAACAACAACAACAAAAACACAAAAAATTTACCTGACCTTTTATTGCTTATCCAGTTGTTATGTAAGCCAGAAACAAAAAAAATAATTTAAAAATACAAATTAAGATAAAAATTTGTGGTGGGAAATAGCTTTTCTCCTTACCTTTGCTCCTTATTAAATTCTCACTAAGATGACACGTGAAGGAGATGTCATCGTCATATGGCAGCTTATCTGTGTATCTATGTACTTCAATTAGTAGACATGTAATTGATCTAGATATGTAAAACTAACGAATATTTCAAATAAGGCACTATTAATGATTAAAACTGATACAGTGCTGATTAGGACCTTGGATCTTCAAAGTATGATGGTCAAGGAACTCAATCCTTCTGATCCTTGTGTATGTATGTATAAAGATGTGAGTTATTTATCACCTATTCTTTAAAAGCGTTGATCAGATTAAAGGAGACTGTTGCTATGAACTAATTACTGCTAGAAACATAATGAACACTCAGGATATTGTGATGATAATGGTGATGATGATGGTCACATGGCTAACACACAAATTGCATAAGTAAGGAGAATGGTACTTTATATCAGAAGATTTGCATTTCAATATGTGTTTCCACTTAGCCGGAAGGCAGAAATTTAAATTCTGATCATTTTAGGGTTCCTTCTTACTTTCTTCAAAGTGGGTCAGGAAGATTAACATGGCACCTGGTGGCAGATGGTGGAGTGGGCTCTCTCTGGTCATCTGGATCATTATTTATTCATGCCAACATCCACTGAGCTATCTTTATCACCGCCCTGTCTTCATTGATAAAGTTTATTCAATGATAGAACTTATCAGCCATGAGAAAGTCATTCCACTTTTCTTCAGGTCTTTCTCCTTATTCACTCACACTCATGTCCTGCTAGCATGAATGAGAAAAGCTCTAATCCCTGAGGAAAAGGTTTAGGCTTATGTCCTTTAACAGAGGGTACAGACTAATTTTGTTGTTGTTGTTGTTCCCCAGGCAAGCTGGGAGCAAAGGAATTCCTGGGGCTTGTTAGTTTTTCTGGGCCACATTTAGGGACCAAGGACTGATTGTCTTCTCAAATGCACAAACCTATCAACACTCTGTATCTACCTCCCACCCACTCCCCCCAAACTGGGTAAGATATAGGGCAAACTTTCAGAATCAACTCCCAAATTATCCAGCTTCTAGAAACATTATAGGAAATCTTTATATCTTTGATTTAAAGAGTATTTGACTTGCATAAAACTTAATCATGGTGTGTGCGTGTGTGTGTGTGTGTGTGTGTGTGTGTGTATGTGTATGTATAGCTCACTAATTTTTAAAAACATCCTTTTATTGTCAGAGAAAATTTACCTAATTGTTGTAAGCCTTAATTTTTTCCTGCGTGCACCATGAAAAACACCATACATTTTCTTAAAAAAAATCCAATCGCTATGGCAACTAACTATTTTTTCAAATGGAGTGAAATTATCATACCACCATGGGGAAAACCAACCGTATTTAAATAGTAGTAGTTCTATTAACTTCAGATGCAAACATCCAGCATAATTATGATCGGTCCCATGCAGCAACGGCACAGTAATGCCGTTGAAGGTGGTAGCGCTGTCAGCAACTCAGGCCCTAAATGATTGCATGGTTAGTTCCATCCCTCCTGCTGTGTGAGTGCCAAAGAAAACTAGTTTATTTAGCCACTGATACTTAGGGGCTTGTTTGTTACCGTAGCTAACGGAACCTTAACACAGACAATCTACAACTCTACCAGGTAGATTAAATCATTAACTTTACTTTAAAAGTAGGAAAGTGAAGACTCTGAAAAAGCAGATTACCTGCCCAGGGTTACACTAGTTAGTATCTGGCAGAGTGAGAATTGAGCCCAGTTGGGCTACAGAGCTGGTTTTCTAATGTGTCTTACAGAAGTTATTCTATGAGACAAAGTGATTGAGTTTCATATTACTCAATTTCATTGTAAAATATATTTTCCAAGTATGCCAGATTACTCATAAGGACTGCCTACTCTGTTCTCTAGCAACGATGATATTGATGGTAGTGTAAACATTCACATTATTTCGCATATAGCATGAACTTTATGTCCGTTTCCTTTCTTTATCTTCACTGCATCTCTTGAGTTTTATTCCCATTATGCAAGTGAAAACAATGGTGCTCTGAGGGTTTCAGTGTCTATACCCCTCGCTCCTTCCCTTAATTCTCTTTTCTCAGTTGTCATTTACTGAAATATTAATAACCCTTTAGCAGTTCAAAATATAAGCTACTGCCTTTAAATTCAATTGACTTGGTCACCATCAGTTACACTTTTCTTTAATTTCAACAGCATATTGTTGGGGTGTGTATGCCCCAGGTATCTTGTTCTCTATTTAAAAAACAACCAAAAAATGTTTTCTTTTTTTTAAAGTTTTTATTTATTTTTTTAAACTTATTTATTTTTATTAATTTCATATATACGGTACATTGTTTAGACATTTATATAATTTATAAAATGACCTCCCCTAATTGCTCCTTCTCTCCTCTGGCTTTGCACAGAGCCAATGTATTAATGCGGACTGCATTCCCTCTGCCATGCTCCGCATCTCCATGGCCATCTATCAACTATTAATTTGTACTTCTTTAATCCTTTTTGAAACAATTTGATCCCTGTTAGAGATCTAGGTTTTATAATAACCTAACTAAATATCAAAAAGTCTAGTACAGTTCTCTGTATATACAAGTCATTTATTGCAGAAGTTGAAAATAACGGATAATTTAGGTGAAACAAACAAGATCTGTAAGTGAGCTAGGTGGCTCTTAACATCTCTTTCAGCTAAATTTCATTTTATAAATTTGCATTCAGAAGAAAGGTCAGCCAAGGCATTAAAGTCCTTAGCTGTAGTTTTTCTGGATTTGATAGTAACATTGGAAAAATGTTTTATGTATTGAGTGAACAAACTATCCACATAACAAATATGGAGCTCAAGTATTAAGTGGTCACTAAGGTCAGATGACTCTTGGCTAGAATACGGCCTTTCTTTGTGATTGTGTAATTTATTCCTTTAAATCTTTTTTTTTTTTTTTTTTTTTTTCCCATTCATCATGAAGGGAGATTCTAAGGCGCTACTGCCAGGGTCGTTGTGAAGATAACATACGCTAAAACATGGAAAGTACCGATCAGACTGGCTGGAACATATGAGATCTCATTAAGATTCCTGTTGATGATGTCTTTATAAGACTGAGAAAGTCGAACATCTTAAAACCGAATAGATACACTTTACATTACATGTGGTTACTTTTCAAATGTGTATCATCTAGTATGCAGAGTCTTCTTTTGTAGTGCTCTCAACTTGGAGACCCCTCGCCACTTAATAAAAGCAGGTAGATGCCCATTAGTGATTTGGCGCATCCCATCGCGCCATTTTCCCACTTCTAGCGCCCTCTCTCGCTCTGCACCCCGTTTTCTGATTTTCTTTCATGCTCCCATTCACCTACCTCTTTCTTTTATTTTCGTCTTACTAATTGGCTTGATGTAAATGCAATAAGACACTACCAAATTTTACTCGTCTAATTTACTAAGCATCTTGCCAACTTCCCTTGTGAAAGACAAAAATAAACTCTGGAAGTACCAATCCTCTGTATTAACTAGACAACAAATGTTATCTATCATATTTAATTACACTGCGCTTAAATAGTTCTAACCAATTATACGTCTCTTTTTATTTTCAAATTGTGATAAATTACTTGTAATCTGTGGGCCCCATTTTAACATGACAAATATATTTAAGGTAATTTGTAAATTAAAAATCTTTATGAGGTGTGAAGTTCGTGGTCGATAATAATAGTAATTGTTGCAAAGATAATTGGTATATTTGAAATGAACGTTTTAAACTCAAATTGAATAGAATACAAACCTTGCTCTAGCCATCAGCCATTTTCCAGAGTAGGTTTTCCCAGAGTAGGGTGTTATATCCACAGCTCGACAAAGATTTCCAATTAAATATGAGAGACCGTAAGAGAAATAACCCTTCATATGTGATGTGCCATTTTCCCCCAAATATCACCCATATCCTTAGCTATCTCTTATTATCTGATGATACAAAATGAGATTTAATTTAAGATTCAGGGTCAGTATTTCAGAGCTTTAATTTAAAAAATGTTATCTTGCTCTACTTTTCAGAACCTTTGTACCTCTCCTTTTTGAAAGCTCTCAATAACATTGAGGAAAATCTTTTAAGAAGAAAACCTGAGAATATTGAAACCACATCCTAAGGTCTATTTCATTTCCTATTCAGAGATGTAAGGACAACTTAGGATGCAAATAATTTACAACTAAGGTATTTCGAACACGTAGGGCAGACCACTCTCTCTGTTCAGTTCCGCCTTCTAGGGTACTACAGTAGATGTATTTAGGTCACTGAGGAACATAAAGCAATATTTTTTTTTTCAAATCCATCTGGGGAACTTATAAATGTATTGTTACAAATTCTATATTTTGAATTCTCTTCATTTTGATTTCATTTCAAGATTCATTGTAGTGCTCTGAAATACATATATGTTCTCTTTTACAGTATCTCTAAATTATAACTCATTTCCAACTATGTAGAAATTCTTTGGACTAATATATTCAGTTTTGCAATAACACAATTTATAAAAGATCATCATTTTCTATTCTTGGCACTGTTTCAAATATGGTCACTTAAAAATGCTTTCATGATTAAGATTTTTCATCTACAAGGCACCCTTAGAAATAGTTACCATATACCCTGAATTGGGGGAGGGAGGTCAGTCTTGATTTTAAATATTCTGTCTAATGAAGAGATCATATGCTTTGAATTTATATTTACAAAATATACTCACCATGCCTCTAGGCATGTGGGCGTTCATTTGACTAGCACCGTCCTTATAACTTTTGGCATTTTCAATCTTTCCAAACTCTGTTTTGATCTATGAGAATGACTTTACTTTTGTTTATCCTTTTGCTCTCTCTCTTTAATTTCAGCTCTGTGTGTTTTCTCCAGGTTTTTTTTTTTTTTTTTTAATACTGAAAAATCAAATCAACATCTTTTAGGTAAGAGTTTTCAATTTTGTTTTTTTATAGAACTGTGATGACTTAAATTTTCTCACAGGATAAAACAATTTTTATTCTGTATCTACTCAAGATATCAGTAAAATTGATATTGATATTTTGTTAATACTATTTTTCAGATTCTATGATTAACTCATTATGAACATTAATCTTGGAATCTGCAAAACAAGCTTTATTATTTCCATCGCATTCTTATTCTTTTTTGTCCCAGGCTTCAAACTCTTAATCAATTATAACTCTGCTGGTATCCACTACTGGTTTTTTTTTTTTTTTTTTCAAATTTTATTATGTCCTCCTTATTATGTCTGCCTTTCAGTCACCTAGTATTAATCTTTGTTCCATCAATGTTCAATGCACTTTCGTTTATCCATGAATAGTTAAGGTCTGTGCTCAGGCCTTTAGCCTTAAATGCTTTTCTCACATTTCTCACATATGAAAATTGTTGTCAGTCTTCAAAGCAGTTTCATTGATATGTCTTCCATAAAGCCTTCCCTTATAATCGAGGTTAAAATAAATGCCCTACCTTCTCAAACCACACCCGTATACATATAACATTAAATATTAGCATGTGAGACTTGGTGCTTACTGATTGATTTCATTGGCAGTCTTACTAGAATTCTGATTGCAGCCTAGAATCAAGAAGAAAGCATGGATAAGAGAAAATGCTTGGGTTTAGAAGTGAAAGATTTAAATATTTTAGATCTGGCTGTAGCATTAAAAACTGTTTTTTACCAAGTGAATAAGGAGCGATGAGGGAAATGGAGAGTGGGTGCTTTCCTCCTCTCCCTGAATTAAACTGGAATGCTCCTAAAGGTTAAGGAATTGGAATGCATTAGCAGGTGTTCACTCAATGTTTATTGACTTGAATTATGTTACTTGTGTTTATAATTAAATACCCACCTTATAGTTCATCATGGACTAATCTATTAATTTAATTAGTCTCACTTTGTGTATTTTGGATGAACTGGAGAGGGAAAACGTATAGAATAACATTAATTTGGGGAGAAGATGAGTGGTAAGGAACTTTGAATGAGAAGGTAGAGGCTTCTGGTATTTTCTAGGAGGGCTGTTCTATGATTATACAATTAATAAGTTAGAGAAGCCAGGGGAAGGGAAGAAGGCTGAGGGAACAAAACAGTGTTCTGATGATTAGATATGATGAGTTCCTGATATTGCTTTAAATTGGCCATTATAGATGGCTTTGACTTTTAGAGCACCTCGTTTACCAAGCATTGTACTAGGCATTTTAAATATCACATCTATTCCAAAATGATATTTTAGTTAATAAATCATGTCAAAATGGTATACATAAAAGTATATTAGCATTGGAAACACACAAAATACATTTTAAGATTTGAGATTTAAATTTCAATTCCATAACTGGAATTGACTAACAGTAGTATTTTCAGATTAGCAAATTATATAGTGAAAGGTCCTATTATAGGCATAATCATTTTTGTAAGGAACATGAGCTGAGTTACCTTTATAGAAATAATCTGAGAATTACTAAGGAATAGAAAATCAAAACGAATTTCTCTTCAAATGATTCTATGGCAAGAAGATTCTAAATAAAATCATCCTACCCCATTTATATTATCATATGGCACAATATAGAATAAAACACAGAATAAGATTTGCAAAATAAAAATCTTAAACTGACTTTAATATCTTTGACATCAATTATTCGAAATGCTCTTGTAAAATTATTTTTTGTTGTAACTATAAAATATAGCACGTTTCCCTGAGAATATATGTTTTGATCATGCTTTTAAAAAATAATTATTTAAAAAATAATTCCATTCCTTTCTCCCCCCATCCCTAAGAAACGTCATTTTATATTCTCTCTCTCTGAAATCGAGAACTCTAGGTACCTCAAATAAATGGAATCATATAGTATTTGGCCTTTGTGACTGGCTTGTTTCACCTGGCATAATGTTGAGGTACATGTGTGTTATAGCATATGTCAGAATTTTCTTACATTATAAGGCTGAATAATAGTCCATCGTATGTTTATACTACATTTTGCTTATGTAGTCATTTGCCTATGGGGACTTGGGTTATGTCCACCTTTTATGAATATTAAGCTATGGTCAGGAGTGTACACATATTTCTTCGAGATCTTGCTTTCAATTCTCTTGGGAATACCCCAAAAGTAGAATTTCTGGATCACATTATAATTCTATTTTTAATTTTTTAAGAAACCACCATATTGTTTTCCACAATGACTGTTGGCCGCGCATTTCCACCAAGAGTGCACAAAATCTGAGACCCTTCAGTCCTCACCCACACTTGTTACTTTCCCTTCCTTCACCTTTCTTTTCTCCCTCCCTCCCTTCCCTTGCTCCCTCCCTTCTTCCTTCTTTTTCTTTTTCTTCTTTTTTTTTTTTGATAGTAGGCATCCTAATAGGTATGAGAGATTATCTTATTGTTGATTTGATTTACATTTTCTAACATTTAGTGATGTTGCACATTTTTTCATATGCTTCTTGGCCATTTGGGTGTCTTCTAAGGAGAAATATTCATGTGAGAGCCTTTCCTATTTTATAATCAAGTGTGGTTTTATTTTATTTTATTTTTTTATGCCTTTGTTTAGGTTGAGATATAGGAGTTCTTTACGTATGCTGGATATTATCCTCTTACTAGATACCTGGCTTGCAAATGTTATCTCCCATTTCATAGGTTGCTTTTTCACTCTGATTGTGTTCTTCGATGAACAAGTTTTTAATTTTGATGTAGTCTAAATTATTTTTACCTTTGCAGTCTAGGTTAAAGAATCAACTTTTGCCTCTTGAGTCTCCCTATTGCATTTTTTATGTTATTACTTTCTTTTCTATTATCGTCTCCTTATTTTTTACTTTTGCTCTTATTATCTTTTTTTTCTATTACAGGTATATCTCTACTTTTCAGTCTTTTTGAGGTTTCTGATGTGAATAACTCAAGATCATAAATTTCATGCTTAATTCCACTTTAGCTGCATCCAAGAATTGCTGATGTATATACCATTGTTCAGTTCTAAATATTTTCTTATTTATAATTTCTTACATTTGTGTGTTTTAGCTTTTTTATGAAAAATCCCAATCGTTTTTCCAGTTCAAAATGTTTTAAAAGATTTATTTTAGTTCAGCATATTAATTTTTTATGATAGAGAAAATTTACCAATCTGCTGTAAATTAAAACTTGTTCACTATCGTTAATTATATTTTTTGTTACTATCTCAAAGCACAAATGTAAGGAAAAAGGAAAAAAATTTCTAAATGTAGAAGTTTGTTTTAGAGATGAATCATGCTTAGCATTATTGAGGAGTATAATTTGCACTTGAAAACATTTCAGTTTCAAAAATTAGGTTTGACTCACAGGAGAAAATATCATTATATGATGATAGTAACTAGTTTAAATAAATTTGTGGCATTTCTATCCACTAACATGTATTTGGTGCACCTATGTATAAGGCTATTAGTGTAGGCAGAGGGAGACAGAAACATACTAATTTGGGGACAGTCTAGACTTCTCCTAGATATGAATAATATTCTTATTTTCAGGGACTATTTAAAGATGTCTTTAGAAGGTTCGGTTCATCATGGTGCATTCAATTGAAAAAAATATGAATGTTTTAATATAAATTAGATGTTTTAATTTTTAATTTGTATTTTTAACTATTACTGTTTGAGTCTAGCAATGTCATTTAACCAAAGCCTACTTAGGGCTGGTAAATGACAAAAAGCACCACATAAGACACACTCAGAGTATACCACACTCAGCAGAGACTCAAGGACTTAAAGAACCTGTGCTCCTCAGTTTCATGCAGTTTTCATGGGAATGATTTATTGTTTGGGAAATTAGCACTGTCAATTGTAATTTTTACTGTTAAGCAAGGCTATAAAATTTGCACAATGATAAAGATTGAGGTAATATTTTATAATGGTACTTTTTATTTAAATATCCTAAAAATATTTTATGAATTTTATGCATAGGAATTACCACATCTACATTTGATATTCAGCATTGATGTAATCCATTTGTCCTGATCTGGTTCCTCTACCCCATCCTAACTATAACTGCTGTACCATGAATCTTGATTACCTTTGCAGAGAAAAGTGAGCCCTAGCACAAAAAGTTTAATAATTAAAAAAAGGCAGATAAACCCGGATAGACTATAAAAAAGTTTGCTGCATTGCAGACTTGATCCACTAGATTCAAGGTCATGGCCATTTTCTACAAAATAGCACACACTCCTTTATCTTCAGCTTTGACTTTAATCCAAAAAAGAATTTTATTATCTTAAAGAAGTAATATATGTTTTTCACTAGGTGTTAGTAGAAATAAATCATTGTTTTGTTTTCTCTCAAACTCTATCTTTATTTCATCGCCGTCATCATGACTCTTGACCACGCTTTACTCACAACCAGAATGTTCCAGTGGCCTCCTTAATGGCTGGTTACAACTCAGCTGCACTTCACTCTCCAGCCTCAGTCCCACCATAGCATCATCTCCGAATGTCCCTTATGATCATGTGATCCTCCTGTATTCAGTAGCATTTGTGGTTAACAAAATATTTCTATGAGGCAATGCTGATATAGAAACTGTTTTAGGTAGCACAAGCATCTTAACTTGACTGTGCCTTATTTTCATTACCTATAAAATAGTGATAATAATTATACATGCATAATAGTATTATTGTGAGTCTTCAGTGAGAAAACAGATATAAAGTTATGCTCAATTGTAATGATCCTTATTTTTGCAGAGTACCAGTTGAATGTTGCAAAAAATAAGCAAACGACACTATTGTTAAAGTACATACATGTGATATTATGATACAGGAGAATTTTTAATATCAATCACATACTAGCTATTAGAGATATGTTTAGTCTTGATAAGTTTAAGTATGTAAATTTTCTAAAGAATTGTGTAAATTTAAAGCAGAAAATCAGAAGAAAATAAGGCACTTGAATTTTTTTAAGTCCATGTGCTTGATTTTAAAGCATAGAAAATTAAGAATCTAAGTGATAGTGATTTATTCAAGGTCATAAAACAATTTAGTGCAAAATGTGCATATAGAATTTTTTTCAGATTTCCAATTTTTAAACATTATCAGTTTATTTTTTACATAGTATCATTTCTCTATTAGATGACTGCATAGTTTCTAACTTTTATATAGTTACTCGAATTACTAACTCATGGGAAAAATTGTATTATCGGTGCTGGTTATTAAATCTTTTATTATAGAATTAGTTGCTTTTTAAAATACCTAGAGGGAAGAGAAGCTACTCGTTGTGTCTAAGTCTGTAATTAGGAGAACAGAGTCGTCTTCCATCAGTAGGGCATATCACTGGCTATTTTCCAATTTGCCAGGTTTTCACATATATCACATGAATAATTGTATAATGCGAATGAGCCAAATTAAGGGGAATCAAATGTAGTTGGGTAAATTTAGCACCATCTGGACTTCTGGCTTTACTAAGTTTTAATTGACCCCTTTATTTCAGAAGACAACTAATACCTAATTTATAAAATAGTTATTCAAGCTCAAACTGAATGACTGAGGCCATTTTTTAGAATACTTAATTGCAATATGAGGCTAAACTGGACAAATTCAAGAAATGAATTGCTTTTGATATTAAAAGCTCATTTATTTTCAGTGTCCATTTAATAATCACGTAACAATGCACTGATTTCTTCACATTTAACGTATGTATTTCTTACTCCTTTTCAGTCTTCGTTGACTGTTTTTCTGCTTTACTTAGTTGCAGGGTTCTGATTGGAGTGTATCATAGCCTTCCATTTCATACCCTAACCCCTTCTGAAATATTTCTTTCTATAAAACATTGTAAATTACCATCAGAAGAGTCATTGCACCGTTTAACTTATGTTTACGTGGATATCAAATATTAACGTTTCTATAAAATTTAAGTTTACTTATTCTCTAAGGATCTTCTTGGTATAATACTCCTGTTAAATTTAACAAAACCTTAACCTCCATCTGCTATTAATGCTTAAACTTGGAAAATATCTTGTCTAAGTATTAAAGTTATCATTATCCCCTCCACCAGTGTAAATTAATGCCTTGGAATCTCTTCACCTCATTTTCATATGATGATTAATTTGATCTGATGGTGATATGATTAATTTTAGATGCTAAAATTTTAAATTTACATTTCTCTCAAGTTGATATATTAAAAGAAAACACTGTTGAAGTCCATACATTCAAAAGTGTTTTATGTCCACCGTTAATTTTGTTTTCTAATAAACACAAACATATTCAGAAGTTAGGAGCTGCATATTTTCTGCATTCTGAGAAAATATTTACATTACATATGACGATACATGGTATTTAACTGTTAAAAGTGTTCTTATTTAGAGGAACAGTATGGTGCTGGGAGTCTTTCCTATTTATGGCCTGAGTAAGAGCACGTCTAATTTTTGAGAGAGTTAAGGAATATTTAAAACGTGGAAAGTAAAGAACTAAGCCATGGCATCATATATTATATGATTTTGTTGTTGTTGTCATTGGTTTTGGTTTGTTTCTTTGTTACATGATTTCATGTTAAAATTTACAATGAAATACTTCTTCCTTTATTAGGTGTGTTTAGCAGTCTTTACCACAACTTTCCAGGGTAAAACAAAACAAAACAAAACTTTTGCCTATACACATGTCACCAAAAGCATTTTCAACAAAGAAATATACTTTTAAAGAAATATGGATAAGTCTTCCCATAAATACTTGTGTAGTAAAATGGGTTTCTATATATAGATATATCTATATTATGTATAATTAAATGATAATTTTTATTAGATAATAATGCTTGGTTTTGTCCTCTACCCCAAGAAATAGCAATTCCTATACAGTCACATGACCTTTCTGTAGCTTCTTAGGAAAATCTTGCCCTGAACACACAACTCTTCCTCAGAATACTCTCACTGTACTTTTCCCAAATTAAATTTATCTGTATAATTACAAAGGGATGATTTCTCCACTTGACTGTTTTCTCACCAACTTCTTTTATATTTTTACATTTCCCCAAAACTTTAAAAGATTTTAAAATGCTGTATATATTTATCTTTTTATTTTTTCCACAGATCTTCAGAAAGATGTGTAAGATTGGCAGAAAGGATTTTTAATTCAACATTTTTCACCAACAGCTGTATTAAAAGTTTAGTAAATCCTCCTCACGTTTTAATGGGATTATTAGCCTCTTAGCAGTGTTTTGGATTTTAAAATGCAATTGCTTTTTATTACCCATTAAAAAATAAATGAAAGTAGTTTAAAAATATTAGCATTGTTATAGCAGCTTCTGCTTCTAAGAAAATAAATTAAATGTAGTTTTCCTGATTTTTCTCACTGGATGTAAAAAACCAGGTATTATATATAAAATAAACCTAAGAAAACTTTAAAAGTGGTAGAGAAGGTAGACTACCTAGGTATGTTGAGATCTTGCCCCAATGACAAGGGCTGAGTTCCATTCATTCATTCATTCATTCATTTCTGCATATATCTCAGACTCTGAGCTAAAGAAACCTCGAACAAGAAACATCATTGCATGTAGACCCAAAAAAATGCTTCAGTGAGGGCCTGTTCTCTAGCCAAAAGACCAAGAAAAGGGTCCCCTAGGAAAACAGGACATTTAGATAATCATCTCTCTGTCTCAGGGAAACACTACAGGGAAATATTCTGTCTTCATCCTCCACCCAAAGGTCAGATAGGACCCTAGACTTCTAGCCTGTCTACTCCAGGTCAAACTGGTGCCAGGGATGTCCAGCTGATGGGAATCTGGAATTTTATCCTTGCTGGGTAGTGATGAGACTGTCTGTCATTCAGTGTTACTTGAGTTTAAATCTGGAGCCTACACATCATTCCCCACCAAGCTTTACCCAGATGTTTCCAAGAGGTAAACAATATTTCTTGCACCATTTTAATTGTTGCAAATTTTACTTCTCCAAAAAGTCTACAGAGTCAGTACTATTAGACATCTGATCATGAATGAAATGACCACGTCAGTGAGGTTAAGAACTTGGTATCATTCATAGAGCTTTGAATTTTATGAATTGAACTGGTGAGAGTGGGATTTGAAACCAGCTATCAAACTCCAGAAGCCATTATCTTTTGGAAAACTAACATTTCTTCCCCCCCAAATTTTTAAATTGACGTATGAAATGCAAATATTTTCTACTTACTAACCAAGGTAAATAATTACTTTTTAAATTATCAGTGTAAAAAATAGTGACACTCATATTTATTTCTTTAGAAAAAATCAGAGTAGATACTTTAGCTCGGTTGTTTCTGTCTGTTGGCTTCTCTTTGATCAATAGTTAGCAAATCTGTATAATTATATGAATGTGATTGATAATAGTGATAAATGGTAACAGATTTTAAACTATACTTCTAAGACTTAGAAAAAAGCTTTTGCTTGTTACTTAATTTGTTACATAATTCGTACTCTTCAACTTAGAAAGTCATTCACCGATAGCATGTATGTAAATTTTTTACATCAAAACTTTTCCTAGCATCTGTTCAAAGAAGTGGTTTGATTTAAACATGGATAATAAATTATTACATTTACATCTGTAGTGGTACAAGCATGTGGTACTATTATATTCCTATTAAATTACTTTTGGGAATAATGGTGGTGACTATAATTGAGTTTTGCAGTATTTACCTTAAAATTTAAATAAAACCCTATATATTATAAAAAATGTTTTAAAATTATACAAGATGAAATTAAATAATAATTAGTCATTGCATAGCCCTAAAAATATAATGTAATTTAAGAATTGGAAATATGTGCCACTAGCCATACTCGACCTTTCTTTAAAATACTCTCTATAACCCCACCTCCATCTTAATCGATTTAATGATATAGTGAAGAGGCTACAACTACAGTGAGTTCTTATTGCTTTATAGAGGAGGAAGATGTTCTGTTGCAATCATGCTAATTTGTTTTCTCTAGTCTGTGAGAGTTTGGCAGCTCATTCAAAATACAACAGTCATTAATGGTGCTTCTCAGAAATCCTGATGTGAACATTTTACATGAATCCTACTTGCTATTGTGTGTTATGTGCATAGATTTGTTCAGATAAATTCCTAGCCTCACCCCAAAATACCTTCCAACCTTTAAAAATCCCACTACCGTTAAAAAGAAAAAAAAAACGTATTGGTCAGGAGGTGAAAGAGAGTGGACACCTGCCCACTGCTCAGCATTCAGCTGCTCCAGAAACACCGGCGTCAGAGCCACTGTCGCCCAGGCCGTGGGAAACATTCCCTTTCAGTGGCCAGACGGAAAACAGCAGGATTTGCAAGATGCACGAGTTATTGGGATGGGGGGGGGGGTAGGAATGTGAAAAGAGCCAATTTCATATGTAGCACTTGCACCTAATAAAATTATGGGAAAGCTTGCATCAATTATTAGTGGCATTTCTGAAGATCAGTGTGATTTTACGGGTGTAATTAGAAGGTTATTGCTGCTAAAGATCGGCAAGTCAATTTACGATTTTCATGCTGGATTTGTTCACAGAACGTTAGTGCTTGGGTATTATATTTTGTTTTAATATTCTGTTGTATCTGCAAATTTCAATGAATATTGATGGAATTAACATTATAAGCCAACAAATGTTGTATTGAAAAAAATAATGTAATGATAGCCTGTAAGACATAGACAGGCAACTTTATCTAGGGCAAATTAGCAGATAAATATAAGTTTTTTCAGCAACTGCATCATCTAATTTGGACAGTTTTGTTATGCTGCTTTTCTTTTGATACAGAGTCCAAAATATCTAATATCAACAGAGGTCGCCTCCATAGATTTCAAGATCCAAATATACATGTGTAATTTTAAGAAATCATGGTAGTTGAAATATTTTAAACACATCGAGTACATTTTGTAGTCACATAGATTTTCAAATACTAATAAGAAAGGTCAGCAGCAATGTGGCAATAATGTAAATGCTATTAAAATAGAATTTATTGATATCATTTTTCAACCTTTTTTACAATATGGGTAGCAATAAAATTATAAACATTACTGTAGAAAAGTAAACATTATGTGGACATACATAATAATAGATGCTTGCAAGTCAGAATTCTTAGCAGGCAAACATACCCTCTAATCAACTAATAGAGATGTTAGAGTGCCAACAAAAACACTTTCAAAGTAATGTTCTGGCTGAGCTAGGTAGAGCCCATTTGTGTGTTTTATAAAATATTCTTTCTAAAGGGGCTGAGTTACATTAAATAGTAATGATTATGCTTATTTCATTTAAAGACTTCCAAAGGTTGTGATAGGAAGATATTTATGTTCTGTGAAGGCTTCAGATAGAATGCAACATTTAGTTAAATAAAACAATATTTTTATTTAATGTAAGCATAATGCATCTGGATGGATACCTTAGATGCCTTTAGGCAAAATGTTCTCATTATGATAAGCATACCCAACAGTATGTGTTCAATTCACCACTCCATTGCTTTCTTTTTCCAAAATTTAATGACTGCTTGGTCTGTTTGCGACTGAGGTAAATCTTATCCTCAGGAAAGTAGGAAAAAAAAAAAAAAAACTGCACTCATAAGTTTCCAATTTATGTACATTGTTAGTTCCTTATTGCCTTCTCCAGTTACTCCACCATCAAAATTTGTTAGTCACGAATGTACTAGATTACACGGCTAAGAAGGAGGCAAATAAACCTACTAATGAACCCCGAATCTTGAAGCTTCATATAACATTTTTTGTTTGTTTGTTTTTAACTTTGTGCCCTTATTCACTCAAGTAAGCTGCAGGAGTGAAGGTAGGGGATGGGAATTCTAACCACCGTTGTTGATCAAGGTCCCAGGATGACCATATAGGCTCCTTTTTTATTGGTCAAAGTAAGCCACTCAGATGGCCACACTGACTTCAGAGGACACCAATGAATGCAACCTTGTCCTGTGCCCAGGAAAAAGGACACCGAGTATTTGTATTCCGATCTAATAGCTGTTACAGCATGGCACTTAAGTGTCCTGAGTTGACTTTTATTAAGGTGCTCGTACCACCACTTCTCAGGATTAATTCAGCACTTTCTATTCAGGTTTTGATAAAAAATTTTTTAGAGATTATAACAATGATCATGTATCATTACAATGCAAACCAAATACGGTGAGTAGGAATGAGACATGTCAGATTTCAAATCCACATTTGTTTCCTACACAAATTAGTTTTTGGATATACACAATAGAAAATGTAATATTTTACTACATTATATATATATATATATATATATATTTTAAACTAAGAAATTTAGATCAGTGATTAGCTCTTGAAATTAAGAAAACCATTTGCTGTAGTTACTAACCATACTGGTTTTAGTTAATTAGTTTATTGATTAATTAATTTTGACCTTAGTTCGGTGATACTCCCAAAGAGTTTGTCCTTTGCCTTTGGTTGTTGCTTGATAGAGAATAAATTAAACAGATGGGATGGCAAAGTATTTCATTCAGCTAAACTGTTAGAAGGTGAATCGTGACTATAAACCTAATCGAGGTTGACAGACCAAGGTAATAAAAAGGACCCGAGACCTAAAGAAAGTTCCCTGAAAGCTTTTCCATAGTCTTGGACTCTTCATAGCCTTACAAGGTCTATGAATCAAAGGGAAGAGAAAACTTATTCAACGTGAGTTAAATTATAAATATTTATATCAAAGAATAGTGATAAATTGGGTAGAGAAGTTGTGCTGAATTAGCTACTGGCCACTTGTATTTTTGCACATAAAAATATTTTAAAGCCTCCGAATTGCAATTAATCTGTCCTCATTTCCTTTGCCAGTATGATCTGTGAGACCCTTGAGGTCATAAGTTTTCTTATATTTCTCTATATTGCTAGCAGGATTTCTGGTAATAATAATAACTAGTGAACACTAATAAATTTTCTTGTTAAATTAATGTTATAAAATGATTTCAAAAAATGACATAAATTTGTTAAAGCCCCTTTAAAACCATACCTGCTATTTTTCTAATTTAACCCAATTCACCTTAGAACTCATTACTCAGCTTGAGAAATTGCTAATCAAGTTAAATTTAGGTTTCAAAATAAGTTGTTGGCAATAGTTACTTAAAAAAAAAATCCAGGCTAGTTTCTCTTTTGATCATGTTTTTTGAATTCTTCCACATCTCCATAATATTCTTGAGGTTTTACAAATACCCACTCTAAAGTAAATGGAGAAAGAAATCATTAGAGTGATTAAATTTATTCTGTTTTTCTCAATTTCCCTTAGAAAATTGAAAAAATATCACCTTATTTTTTAATAACTCTGCATTCATATTCAATGCATAATTAAGTCATTTTTTATGAGTACATCTTTCTTTGGGGGGAAAAATCAGTGGATACTGTTTACGTGGCTTATGTTTTTCCTTTACATGATTTGGTTTTGGAATATTCAGTCCAGTTAAATAAATTATCAATATTGCTCCTTCTACTCATAGCTCATGACGTATTGTTACAAGCAAGAAGCATTGTAATGTAATGACCCCAGCTAAACTACTAAGTGAACTTTTCAAATGAAAACATTCAGATAGATTATGTATTTATGAATAAAAAATAAATTTGCTTTTCAGGGAGTTTGGCCGCTGGAAAGTAAATAACCTTGCAGTTGAGAGAAGAAATTTCCTTGGCTCCCCTCTGCCTCTTGCCCCCGAATTCTTCCGCAACATAAGACTTTTGGGACGTCGACCTACCCTTCAGCAAATCACTGAAAACCTTATCAAGAAATATGGGACACATTTCTTGCTATCTGCTACTCTGGGAGGTACGACTCTTTGAAAATACTTGTGCCTGTGTGTGTATGTGTATAAAACTCTATAAATCACCAAAAAAGTATTGATTAATCTAGATAGCTGCATTTTGAATAATTCTAGAATTCATTAACTTATTCAGCATGTTTATTGAGTCTTTACTAACGGCCTCGTATATTATCACAGTACTGAGGTCCACGACTGCCTGAGAGTGATTCGCAGTCTGATAGCATACATTAAATATAGGCACAATTAGTACACTTCATAATGCAGGGTGATGTGCCGATTTGTGTTTGAACAATGAGTAACGAGCAAGTCAAGTTGCAGTGGGAGTCATCACTTCTGGTAACAGAGCAGGGAAGGCTTTCTGGAGTAAACATTGAACTTCTAAAATTATATTTCTTAGTTCTATTTCAGAATTTCCTATGTGGTAGATATATGATACGAAAGGAGTGATAATATCAATTATGATGCATAATGTGAATATAGAGATTCATGATATAACTAACTTCTTCCTCAATTTGTGAAACTTAAGAAAACTTGAATTTAATACCATTCAATACGTGTTTTATTACGGTGATGTGTAATTCAGCATTTTCAATACACTTGAATAATATTTTGGGAAGTAATGTCTAATAGGAAACATTAGATTTTCCTAAAACTCAAAACTATCCCAGAATTCCATATATTTAATATGTAAGCCTTTGAATAACATCCAACCATTCCACTTAGAAACAGGCATTAGTCTTTCCTAGCGTCAAGAGTGTTAAATAAAACTGAATAGGAAAACCAATGAAAATAGTGAGTCCCTGCTCCCTTGTCAGTTCTCAGTAAGTTTCCGGAAGACAGGGAGACTGACTCTCTCCCGTGGTAAGGTCACGAGAAAGACCAGTTGCTCTTCATTTTCCCAGTCTTGAAAGACGAGTCTTTTCCCTTTCCCTGCCAGTCCAGTCAGCAAGTCGTACCAGTTTATTCCTCTAGGATATCTTCCAGATCAGACTCTTTCCTGATTTCTACCATGACACCCCGAGACCAAATCTCCATCATGGTTCTCCAGAATACTCCTAACATCCATCCTCCATACAGATCTTTTAAAAATTTGAATCAGGTCAAATCATTTCCTGTTTTAATTAAAGCCTATAACTATCCACTTAAAATAAAACCCAAATGTCTTGCAGTGGTTATAAGGCTCTGTATGGCACTGGCTTTCATCTCAAACTTCATCTTTTCTCTTTCCTCATCGTGCTCAATTTGTTACCCACAATGATCCTCACATTTTTCTGCTCAAATTTTACTTTTTCAGAGAGCCCTTTCCTAACTATCTCACCAACAATTGTACCTTGTGGACCAGTGACATTCTCAACTATATCACGATCTTACTTGCATTCTTTATAATACTTATTATGTGACAATATTTTCTTTGTTTCCTGGTTTATTATTGGTCATTCCTGCCTATTTTCTCAGAACCAGAGACCTTGCCTGTCTCCATGACCACTTTACTGCCTGGTTAGAATAGTGCCTGGCACATGATAGGTTCTCGTTAATATTTATTAAATGAGTAAGTCAAACTACACTTTGCTGGGAGGCTGTGGTTATCCAGTTTACTAAATTAATGTCAAAAGTATGACATGCACAGAGGCTAAGTGAGATCTAATTCAAGAAGAGGACTGAACAAAAGAAGCAAACCCAGGGAGCCAGATGGGTCAGTCAAGCAAACAATGTTTCAGAATTGGAAAGAATCAGGCCACAAGCAAGAGCAGGTGAGCGAGTCTTGGAGAAGGTGGAAAAGGGTAGATTCCAGGGCACATTGAGGAAACACTCTGCTGTGTAACTGTAAGGAACTGGAGGTCAGAGATATAGGCAATTTAGGCAGTCAGAAGAGGCTAGTCCTGAACACACTGTGTCTTCCCATCACCTTCTACAGTAAATGAATAATACTAAAAAAAAAAACAAAAACAACAAAAAAAAAAAACAAAAAAAAAAAACAAGACAAAGAGATCAGAAGAACCTGGTGTCGAATCCTGACCCTACCTTCCTTTTTTCTTAAACCAATCGTGAAACTTTAAAAAACATTCAGTAACTACTCTGAGTTTTAGTTTCTTTTAGTAGAAAGGAGGGCAGTAACACCTGTGTGACAGTGCTGTAGGAAGATGAGTGTAAATTTAGGAACATGTTCTTGGCACAGTGTGCGGGATAATTTAAACATGTGATCCAGTTGTGTTATTGTTATAGTAGAGTGAATAACCAAAAATACAATAATGTCCCAACAATAATGAAAATGGATTTTGGAAAAACAGCATCTATTTGGCTTAATAATGTCAATTATTAGTGCAATAAAAGTAAAAATATATATATATATATATATATTTCTATACCTTCTCATGTAAAAAAAAGTCTTGTGGTGCTGAAACCCAGATGAGGCTGCACCACCATTGTATCAACGATGTGGGGTACCCAGGAGAATTTCAGAGTATAAAATATATTCACCATGTAAGAAAGAAAGGGTCAGAGGGAAAGCAGAGCGATCATAGAGTACAGAGACAATTAGCTTGGGCGTTTTTGTTCTTTAGTGAGAAAATTATGGTCACCTTTTGATTCGTTTCATTGTTTTTGGCATTGTGTATGCCACATTTTGGACTTCAGATTAATTTTTGTTTTGTAGGTGGGGTTAAATCACTTCTTCAGGTTGACTATCCAATGATTGCAAAATGTTCTCTGAAAGTTGCTTTACTTCAATCATTTTTAAAGTCTCGTTCAAACTTTTTTTTTTTTTTTAAGGGGGTGGGTAGAATTGCCACGCCCTCACTCACCTTCTAATCTCTTAGTATTTCTCAGACTTAATGTTCCTGGTATTTTCTATTGGGATTCTCTTCTCAAAATGTAACTTATATTTATCTTCAGGAGTATCCGTTTGTCGAAGTTAATAATTTAGCTCAAATGCATGAAATTATTTAAGTAGCTTAAGGATAGTAACTATCTGCAGTTTGACTTCAGGCAGTTTTTAAATTATTACTGTTGTAATTTCACTAAACGTTTTTGTTGCCATAAGTCTTTTTTGGCTTCATATGTTTTACCTGATTGAACATAAAATTATATTACCTATTTTTTTTAAATTAAAATTGATGATATTTAACTTGAGTTAATTCTCTCTTTCTTAATTAACTAAGACTAAGGAACAGTTCTAATAGTAATACATTGAAGATGTCATGCACATCAGCAAACATTTAAACAAAAAGCCAGTTTATTTTATTACTAGATATTTCCTAAGTACTTAGATTTTTAACTAAATTTAAAAATTAAAAAAAAAAGTTGAGTATTAAATACTACCAGGATTAAATTGATGCAAAGGAAATAAATTTAAAAAGTCTTTTTTCCCAAGAGTTATTTAGTACATCGTATTATTGACTTAGGCATAAAACAGTGGATAACATATTTGAATCCTTTAATGGGATATTTTATGATAGATAAAGCCAATGATTGAATTATCGTTCTACAGGGACAAATAAATTATATATTTAAAAAAAAAAACTTTCTTCAATATATACTGTTTTCCCCATTTATTTCATTTTATACCATCCAGACTATTTATCAGTATAGAAATTGAGCTTGCTTCTCTTTGTGTAATGATGTCTAAACTCCATCACTGTTTATCTAAAATAAGCTACTCAATTTGTAGAATCAATCTTGAAAAAGATTGCACTCCTAGGATGTATTGATTTCTAGGTATGGAATATAGTTCATGACTGTTTTTGTGAGATATTTTATTATATGACAAATGCTGACATAAAAGTGTATATATGCATACTGAATATAGAAATACAAAAAAAGAAAAAAAGAAAAGAAAAAGTAAATAGGGGAAATATTTTAAAATTTGGGGGCTTACTAAGGAAAGAGAATTCACGAAAAAGTACCAAAACTGGATTCCAGATTAATTTTAAAAGTCTTTTGACTAAGGAAGATGGAGAGCAAACAGTTCATTTAAAAATTTATAAAAATGCCATAACAAAATATTTCTAGTGTTTTTAAACAAGACCTGTTGTTCCTCATCGCCAGAATTACACAGATTTACCCAACCAGTCATAGCTGCGTGTGACTGCAGTGGTAAGCCTGGCTCTCTAAAAGCTAAGGCACTGAGGAGCTGGTCACAGTGTTTGCTCTTTCCTGAGAGCACATTCCAGAAAAAAGAGCCAGAAGAGGCTGGGCTACTCATGTCAGTCTTTTGCCTATACCCAGTCCGTCCCTTAACTCACTGCACCTCTGTGGGCAGAGTTAGCAGTGCAGGGACAAAGAGAATGGTTTGGCAAAATACCTTCTCAGGAAAAGGGATGCAGAATATCTCTTTTCCTGATGGAGCTATTTTTAAAAATGGGGACCAAAATTTATTCTAGGAACAAATAAATAATATATTGATTTGTTAAGTTACAACTTTAAAAACAAGTTTTCATTTTGAGCAACAGAAGAACAAGTCCAGTTGGTGTTGAATACACAGAGTTTTGAAACATAAAATTTTAGTGGAAAGAATTGCAATATTTTTATTTGTGTTTCTTAATTTTTTTTTTTGATAGTGCTTCATATGAGAATGTGTCTTCTGGCTACCACAATGCTCACCTTAATTATTTCATCAGATTTTCAATTTTGCTTAAACTGAAAATAATTTATTCATGGCTCTTATGAAAAGAAGGTGTAATTGATGACCACAGCATTATTAACTCATTAGATTAGTTATTCAAAATAATGGACATGACCTCTCTGAAAACTTGGGGTATAAATCACTAAGCCTGCAAAATAGTTTATTTACCCTGAAAGTATTAGCAATTGTTGTCTGTGTAGAAGAAACAGAGGTCAGAAGTTAGGTAGCAATATACCACGTAGATACAGCGTCAATTCAATTTTTTTTTCTATTTTCTTTCATTCCCAAATGTGTAAGAAATCTAAATATCTTGTAATTTCAGAGATACTCAGTTTTCATTTATCTGTATGCAAATTACATTCTGTATGAAATATCAACAGATACTTTTTAATTCTATTTCATACACCGCCGTCTTTCAAAATCCATTAACGACTATCTTATTTTCACTTAGTATCTATCTTCTTAGGAAGCACAAATTTTTGGATTTCAGTTTAACCATAACATAATTAAGGAAACAAATCTGCCAAAAATATGCATAATCTATTTTTAAGCAAATATGAATACTTATTGAAAATGCATGACTATTTCCTCTAGTAGAATATACATTTTGTTTTAAGAAAAAGTACCAAAAGGAAAGAAATATTTTCTGAAGCTTCATATCCCAGGGAATCATTAAAATCATGGCACAAAAGTATGAAAATAGCCTGCTCTGCTGGTACTTAAAACTAAATATTTACTCATGCTACTTAAGTTTAATTATATTGGTTCCCCTGTCTCTCTCTGCCTCTATCTCTACTTCCCATGTTTCTCTGGTACAGGAAGTAAAAAGTTTGAAATTAAAGCAAGATTGTTAATTAACATTTAATGGTTTATAAAGCAGTTATCTATTAAAATGACTTGAAATCATTTATATAAATAATAATGAAGATAACAAAGAAGAAAAATGAGATTTAAATTGCTATATCAGTTGATCTTAATAATGCCTTTCATGGTAACTAAGCCAAAAGATAAATGTTAAGTTTTAGAATTTTATAAATTTGACTATATTTTTCTTTAGAGCACTTTGCTAAGGTTGATCAATCCCCTGTCCATTTGTTTGATGAGTATGTGCTGAGTTACCAAAACAGTTCAAACACCCAAGACTTTCCTTAGGAACACACAAGGAACACACGCATCACTAACAAAGACACATGTTAAGACTGGTAATAAGTGTCGCTGTGCCTTAGAGCCTCATCACCCAAGTGTGGTTCATGGTCCAACAGCATCAATGTCATCTTCGAACTTGTTGGAAATGCAGAAACTCAGATCTCATCTTAGATTAATGAAACAGAATCTACATGTTAACAAGATCTCCAGGTGATTTATACACACATTAACTTTGAAGGCACCATTTGGAATTTCTATATAAATTTAGACTATTCTTAAGTATTCTAGCTATCTCTGAGAATCAATCTTATCAAAATGATAGCAGCAGTCTGTTAACTATGGCTAATAAAAAAAGTTCATTACAGCATTGTTGGCAAACAGCTCAAAAATAGAAGTAACTTAATTGTATTTCTATCAGGGTAGGTTCGTTCCATCTAACCTTAAAACTATTTATTTCCAGTCCTTTTCTTTACCTTGCTTCATAGAGAGTTTTACGGTATCTGGACACTCTTGTTTAGATATTTTTCAGATGGTTTGTGGGGGTAACTGTTAATAATCATAAGGTCAGTTGCTTTCCTTTGAGTGTTTTGCAAAACATTATGTTTCCTTTTCAAAGCTGTATAAGACTAGCTATTTCCTTCCCATAATATCTCGCAGATGCCAATTGGTGTTAAGCCAAGATGTCTGTTTTTACTGTCTTTATATATTTGGCTCTGCTTCTTGTCAGAAGCCTATTTTTCTGAGATTGTTTTTTTCCCCTTATGTCTATTTGTTTCTAAAACACTGTTTTATTTTCTACCACATGCTATTAGTGGAAAGATAGGTATCATCAAGATGTGATGAACTGTTTAACACGTTGAGCTAACGTAGGATGGTCATCATTAGTGAAAGCAAAGTGAATACTATGAGAACGAAAATGTAATTTCCAAAGAGGGGCAATATCCAAAATATTATAAGACTTTAGTGCCAGGGATAATGTGATCCACCATTACCAAAAGTAAAATAACATTTTGAGCTAAAAAGGATACATCAAAAGTAAAACCTATAAACAATTACATTTAAGCTTTGTTTGCAGAGGTTATTTCTGTGAGAAGAATTTTTCCTCAAATAGCAGACCTTTGTAAGTAAAACTGACACAAAAGTACAAGTAAGCTCTGTAAATGGAAGAGTGTCGAATGACCAGGAAGACACCTGCCACAAACGGACGTTTTCTTCCTGGGTGGAACAGTAAACATAATAGATCGGTAGACTAACCCAAGGCAGTAGTGATGGTAAAGTACATAAAACACAGTCAACCTATAAGATTCATCCCTAAGATTATTGTATTCATTCTCTTACCCATTGTTTTTATCCTACCTTTTTGAGATTATTGCCTCTGTCTTCAATCACTATTTTGACGAAAATGCAAACTGAAAATCCAAGTCAAAAGATAATAATCTGAAAGTTCTTTAATTTCTGTTCCTCATATACACAACACAGACGATTTGAAATTCAGGGCAGAAAAATATATAATTGTGATGTCCGCAGCGCATCAAGTGTACTTGATTCCTTTCTATGAACTGATCAGAGAGCGTCATGATTGTTTTGTTTGTTTTATTGTCCTCTGTTTTTCATTCTCTATTGAAGCATCCTTCAATAGGTGCATTTAATGTCCATAAACCATTACAGTATTTAAGTTGTCAAAGACACAGCTGCATGATTTCTATGTGAAATAATGACATCTTTTTTTTATTCATAGTCATTAATCCTTTTTACTTCTAACATACTCAGATGTTGAATCATTTTCAAAATAACATTTAGTCTTTTTCCAAAATACGTGGATGTCCTTTGGAACTCATGTCATGCTTTTGAACTACAGCTGGCTTAAAATGTAAAAATGATATTTGAACAAAAATTTATAGTCGGTTGAATGACATCTCAGTTTTCAAATCTGAATATTGTTATTTACATAAAATTCTAATGTACTCTTATAATTGAATACTTGAGAGAGATTTACAATTAAGTCGACAATGCATTCTTTTTTCCTAAAATTGTCTGTAAAAGTCTTAAAGAATATGAAGACATTAAACATCACAAAAGTATTGCAGTTGTGTATAATTAAACAAACAAATAAACAAGCAAACAAAGAAACCCCTCACAAAACCCAGATTGTCTTAGAGGAAAGAAATAGGCTAATTTTCCATTTAGATTGAGCGACCTTGTCAAAGTGTCTTAGATGTTTAACAGTCTCTGACTTACAGAACTTGAAATTTAGCATAAACTAAGCATTTTATATCACATAGTTGTCTCTTGTAAGGATTTAAGCAAAGTATCCACAAAGCCTAGAAGAACAATTATGCTAATTTGAATGACCCCCATGCCTAACTGCAGGGCAGACTTCTGCACATGAACTGATGTGCCACTGGAGAGAACCATGAGCAGTTTATGATGGATCCTCTTTATGTGCTTATTGGAGGACATGATCACTGTCCTTAATAATCACACATATCTGGATTACAAGATCCACTAGGAAACAGTTTTACATAAGTTTAGATTCCTTTGGTGAAATTCAATATCTTTGAAATGCCAACTTATGATAATCTGAAACTTTCTCACTTACTGTTAGGCCCTAATAAAAAAGGAGAGTAAACCAACAATTATTGTACATATAGTATATGTTCTGCTAGGCTGCATAGAAGAATTATATTGTTTAATCCTCGCAAACAGTTGAGAGTGACATATTGCTACTGCTTTGGAGATAGGAATGCTGAGGGCAGGTGCACCTTCACCAAAGCCCACAGTCATCAGGTGGAGGGCCTCTGGGCTCTCAGGATTTGCCCTCATACCTGATTCTAAATCTCAGGTTTCCCTTTCCCATATCTCATCATATTTCCTACAAATTAAAAAAAAAAAAAAAAAAGAAACAGTACAATTACTAATAAAAGTGTATTAAGATTTACATTTTTAAATTTTTCTTTGTTGTCTATAATATATATTCTCAGAGGAAAACAATTGTACCTATATTTTACAAACAAAGGTGGATTCTGAAAGGCAAAGGAGATATTTTCTTTAAATCTCAAGTAGATAGAAAATGAAAACTCTTGATTCTTGATGATTATGGGCCTTTATTTTCCAATGATCATCTCGATCACATAACCATAGTATTTGTTTTTTTGTTCACATTGTTACAAAGGGCCACTCTGAAATAGCAATTTTTAGCTCTTGTTATATGTCATTTTTTTCTGTCGTAGGACAGTCTAAAATTTGCAAAATGTTTTTAACTAAAAGTTTTAATTCACTTTTTAAATATGCATATGCTACTTCTCTATTTTGAGGTGAGTTATTACTCACTTGACATCTCATTAAGAAATAAATGATTTGTAATATATTACCTGCAAAGTAAAGAAATATAGGGGTATAAAGGATGATGTTCAGAGATATTTACTCTCTGTATGTGGATGCAAAAGTAAGACAAGGGTTAATGAATTTGTAAAAGAAATAGAAAGGCAGGCTTTTGTTCATCACAAATAACACAGAATAGCTAAAATTACTATAGATGTCCACATATGGAAGACACTGTTTTATACAGGTCAAAGGAATTATGGTGAAAGAGAAATATTTCCTGCATTATTTTAACCTATATCTTCTATATTTTTTGCTCTGTGAAAAGTGTCACCGTTAAAACAATTTTGCAAGTTTTAGTCTTTAGCACACTAGTATTTTTTTCCTAATTTAATAATTTTTGTTTTGACTTCTACAATATCTGATATCAACATTAACTTTGCCTTCTTTTTAGTTACATTTACAAAGATGTCTTTGTCATTTACTTTTAACTTTACTTAATGTCTCTAGTTGTCTTAATCCATTGAGGCTGCAAACAAAATACCACAGACTAAGTAGCTAGCTTATAAGCAGCAGAAATTTAATGCTTACCGTTTGGTGGCCGGAAGTCGGAATTCAAAGTGCCAGCATGGTCCGGAGAGGGCCCTCTTCTGGCCTGAAGTCTCCTTGTATGTTCACTTGGCAGGAGGACCACAGCACGTGTCTGGAACCTCTTTTGTGCAGGCGCTAATTGGACTGGTGAGGGCTCTGCTCTGATGACCACCATCTTTGGGGGCTTAGGATTTGAACATGAATCTTAGGGGGGGCACAAGTGTTCATAGCACAGCGCTTGCATGTGCCATCGAGTGGAATTATGAGTCCCCAGACCATCACAGCGCTGCCGTGCCTTCTCTACCGGTGGCAGGATGTTTAGTTACTCTCTCACAGCTTGGCGCGTCAATGCATTTTTCTTGGATTCATTAGTCTTTCTGAGATAGTCACTCGAATTTCCATATGAGTTGATCCTCTCTCTTCCGGGGTAGATAATTGTTGAGAATTTTTGTTTGTTTCTATAATAATTTCACTTTTGGATGTTTCCATGGAAAACTATTATGTACATACCTAATACTGTTGATAATTTGACCCACTCATTTGTATTTTTGACAGATATTTTTCTTATTCAGCTTTTCTAGTTAATCTGTTTGATTTCCCATATGCATGTTGGGGTCCAAATACAAACTGAGGATGTAACCTTTCACAAACAACATTTTGACACCTTATTTCTGATATTAGTTGGCCTGATTTCTTGAAGAAAAGTATGATCTTGGCTATGCCAGTTTAAAATTGGTATTTTTTGGAGAAGAAATGAAGGCTATTCTTCTTCTAGAGACTCTTACTTGGTATTTCATAGAACTGGCTTGTCAGTTCGCGAGTGGGCATGATGCCACCTGAGCAGATGGATTCCTGAAAGAATAAGAACAAGCATCATGTTTGACAATTATGTGCTAGATGCATGTCCAAGAATACGGAAGTCTGGAGATGGCTAGTTCTCCCTGTTAAATGATGTTGTTATATTTTTTGTCAACATTTGAACATTGAAAACTGCAGCTTGGATATAAAATGCTTTAAATTTCCCCCTTTAGAATTCATTGTCAGAACCTTAAGCTTCCACGGAGATTAGGGATTTCCACAGTGCTTTTTAGCACACAGTAGTTTAATATATGCCAGACGCAGGCATCCTCTGAATTTAATATCTATATTTACATAATTATAGATGCATATATATATTTTCTCTGCATTTTAAAGGTATTATTGAAAATTGCTAATGTTTATTAATTGCTTAGTCATGTTTTCCATTTGCCATGCTGACCTGTGGCAAACATTTCTGCACAAGTAAAATTTTCTACTATGCACCCCACTTAAATTCATTTTACATATTTTCTTACCATAATTTGCTTTTAGGCCATATGAGTGTCAGATAAGCTAAATAGTTTTGAGAAAGTCAATAAAAATCTGCAGAAATCGTTCACCAAAAGCTAACTAATCAACATTGACTAAATATGTATTTATAGCTGTCAATATCCCCTGTACTTTTCTAGGCACATGGGAAATATTCATAAACAACAACAAAAATAAACTCCTCCTTTTGTTGTCTATGACTCTTTTATTCCATTCTGTCTAATTTAGGCTTCTTCACCTGCAGGTAATCGAAGAAATGATTTTAAGTGGAAAATGGAATAATGTGGAATATTATTACTACAGGAGAGGAGTCGCTCACAATTTTCGTGGACAAGCGGAAGCTGAGCAAACGAGCTGAAGGAAGTGATTCCAGCACCAATAGCTCCCTGGTCACTCTGGAGACGCTGCATCAGCTGGCTGCTTCCTACTTCATCGACAGGGACAGCACCCTCCGGAGACTGCACCACATTCAAATCGCATCCACCGCCATAAAGGTAGGAATGGGTTTACCCCAAACTTATGTTCCACCATTATGTTTCCTCTCTCCGAAATCCATTTCTATATATTTGCATGTCTCACTGATTTAAATAATTGTGTTCTAGAAATATTTTAACATTTTCTATTGCCATGAATTATGTAATATATTTAAGATGAAATTGTGTGTCTTGATATAATTTTCTTAACTTGATAATTGAGTCACGATTTGTTTTTGTTTTTTAATGGCCAAATGTCGATTGAAAATGTGCAGTCCTTGAATTGCATAAGTTTCTTCTGGGGTACACAGACTCCTGCACAAAGTGAGAAAGGAAGAATAAAGTTCTTTTGAGAGAGAGAAAGGGAAAAAGGGAGAGAGAGATTTTCAAAACAATAGACTTTTTGACATATTTCTCTGGCAGTTTAGGTCAACATGTATTGTTTTGCCAATGGCCACTGTGAAACTCACAACCAGAGAGTTGACACAGCATGATTATGTGGTCCTGAACTGAATTAACAGGAACAGAATAGAATGTAAAGAACATTTCTTTATGTTTCAACTGCAGTATTTCATAATTAATATAAAAATAGCCATTAAATATATATTTATTGCTTCATGAGGTTAAAATTAGTATGTATATTATTTTGTTAATTCATTGACAAGTTAGTACTTCAATTTTGGGGAAGGATAGGTAAAATTAGCCCGAGATACATCTTTTGTGCATGTTGTACAGGAGAGAATAAAAAGTGGTATAGAAATCTCTTTATCTTAAGGGTTCCACAGTTAACACTACCCTTCTTCAATATTGCTAATAGATGACATTGGGGGGAAAAAGGGGTTCTGTAGATCTAAGTTACACAGTTGTAGTTAGTTTACTTCTAACTGTAGGGCCTATAGTTATATTGAGTAATCGAGTATATAAATAGTATTTATGCCGTATAGATTAAAATGTAGCTAGCGTGAAAGATGATGTTCTAGTTAATTAAAAAAAAAAAAGTAAGGTAACATGTTGTTAGAGATATTTAGCTTGAGGTTGCGGAGTAGAAATAGATTTTTTCAGAAAGCAATTTCAATGATATAAACGAGAACTTAAAGTATATTTTCTAATAGAAGACATCATTGTTGTGTGTTTATTATATGGCTATTGATTTTTTTGCTCAGCACCAAGTAGAACTTTACAATAGACTTGTGAACAAAGACATATTCATTCATAGTTCACTAGAAGACTTAGTGGATATTAGCATGTGCTTTCTTCTTCCGCAAAAGAGGACCCAGAGGAAAAGTGACTTTATGAGGGATCTAAGCACCACTCTGGAGCATAGAAAGGGGTAACTTGGATTGTAGGAGCGTCAACAGCCTCACCTTGGGAGAGCTGCAGGGAACTTCTATGATCCATTACCCAGGGGAAGCTGCTCCAGAGCACATAATGGAAATATTTTACACTGTGGGTAGAGAGGCTAGGGATGGGAAAAGTGAAGCTTTAGATCAAGGAGAAGAAACAGATAAGAACATAGATGTGATACAAGGATGGATAGTAAAGACAGGTACAGTCATGCGCACATAATAATGTTTCATTCAATGAGGGACCGCATATAAGACAGTGGTCCCACAAATTTATAACAGATCAAAACTTGCTATTGCCTGATGCCGTAGCCATCGTAAAGTCTTAGCACGATGCGGTGTTCACATGTTTGTGGCAATGCAAGTGTACACAAATGTACTGCACTGCTAGTCACATGAGAGTATAGTACATCCAGTGGTAGGTGATACCACCTAGGTCTGTACGAGTACGCTCTACCACCCCACAATGACAAGATCTCGTCATCATGCGTTTCTCAAAGCATACTCCTGTTTTAAATAAGGCACGACTGTACACATATCTTGTTCTGTATCTGAGGAAATGAGTTATGTGCTGCTGGGCTATGCAGATAGCCGCAGAAGTGCATAGGGAGTGCAAGAGCGAGGTCGTGGGGTCTGTGCAAGGGGAGGGGAACCAGGCCCTTGCGGATTTAATTTCGTACTGACTGGCATTCACCGTTGCGGCCGTTTTAATTTTAAGTGACTGGTGATTCTCTGGCGCAGGGCCAGCCGCGGCCTGCAAGCTCCAGGGAAATGTTTTCTGCTGGAGTGTGCGGGGCCCACGGGCACCTCGGAGGCCTGCGGATCCATGAATTGCACGCACACTTTCTGGCACCTGTGCATTTGTCTAGGAAAAGTACTTTTTATTTTCATTCATTATCAAACATGTCCCTACACAGCTAAAAGGTGTCTCTCCTCAATTATAAAATTATAATTGCTTAGATGCACATTAACAGGGTAAGAAGGACTGAGTGGGTAGGAGTGGGGAGTTTGTAGGTGCAATGTAAGGCGTCCGACTACCGAAATCCTCTGTATTTGAATACATAATTCACTTCAAAGTGCTTTTGTAACATAATTGAAATCAAGAGCTTAAGTCCTTTATTAAATCCCGAGAAGTTCATGCATGGCTTTTATATTTTGGAGATTCATATTCAGGGTAACATGATCCACATTTTCCTTGATTAGGTAATACATCTTGTGTTTTTAAATGCCAGGTAGTAGGCACTTAATTTCTTGAACAAATTCACAGAACTTAGGACACAGAGTATTGTTAAAAAGTAGAGCCAAATAAGCTCATTGCAAGATAACAGCAAAATGGAATTAAATCTGCAAAATCATGCCCGCTTTTGTCATGCTAATTTTTGCACAAAACACAAAGAGTTGGACAGTTCCTGGCAACTATGAGCCAGTTTTCAGAAAAAGGAATAGAATAATTTGTTGTTGTTGTATCTCATAATTATGAATGCAAATATAGATTGCAGTTCATTAACACATCTGTAAATAAATAATAGAACGGCTCAAATGCCTTTGTAGCTTCACTGCTATTCCAATTAATGACTTTATATCAAATATTATTTCTCAGTATTATTTTTAGTACAATAATATTTTCTGGAATTGGTTGTTATTTTCAGAAAATTCAGATTAGTAGACACAAATGTGTTTATCTAAAAGATCACACTATCATATTCTTTAGATTTAGTTTGAAATAATCTAAAAATCTTTAACATCTAAATCTTTAAACTGGCTCATAGTTAGTTACCAGGAACTGTCATTGTGTGGGCGTAGAGCGTACTTGGTCATGATGAGGAAATCAAAATGCACTATACATGTGAGGGAAAATTTAATGTATCACCTGATGTAGCATATGCATTTTAGAAGATTTCTTTATATTTTCAGTTTTAAAAATAAGATTATATGCAATGAGGAAAATTTATTAATCATTGTTAAGTTTTTAAAAGAGCAAAGTTGTTTCCAAAAATAAATACTGATCTATTTATTGCACTTCTGACATTTTTCTAATATAGAAAGAATATATTTTTAAAATTATAATGTTTAAAATTTTGTTGCCAAAATTTTTAGGAAAAAGCACAAATGGTATATTAAAATTAATGTGAAGGTTAGTTTTCCGGCTAAAAAATATATCCATCCTCAAATGACATAGCGCTTCGCAGTTTACAGAAGAGAGTTGCAGGTAACATTGTGAAGAGGGTCCCTAAAGGCTTGGATGTTTTTTGCCTTTGCTTTTCAATTTGACTAATTTCTAAAGACTTACTTTTAGTTCCTTCACTTTTTTTTTATTATTTGTACAGTATAATGTCAAGTCCAATCAAGTAAAATCTTCATTAATAATATTAATAAAAATATTATTTTTTAGTTCTAATGTATATAATTTCTCTTTTCTGGAATTCCCCTTTCATTTATGTATAATACCTAACTTTTCCACTGGATAGTTTAACATAGTCATTATTGTTCCTGTCCGGTGATTTCAATCTCTTATTTATATCTGTGTCTATTTCTTTTGACTATTTCCTATCTTGCCATGAGTTTACGTTTTCTTGCCTTTCTCACATATTATTATCATGATCAAATATTGTGTATGAAAAACGCCATAAAGACGGTAAAGTAAATACTATTTTCTCTGAAAATAAGCGCACCCCTCCCTCTGTTAGGCTTCCGTTGTGTGTGGCTGAGTCGATATAATTGGGAATTGAGGTCGACATGTACTTTCTTGAAAATTTAACTTGATCTATTGACATATGGCTTAAAACAACTTGAAGGCAGCATCTATACTTTTCTATTAGGATCTGGCCAAGAGTGAGATTCAGGGGATTATCACGTTCTCCACAGTGCCACTGTCAGCTTTCGGAATCGCGGGAAATCCTGCTGCTGTAAGGTCTGGCTGCCAGTCTCTTGGATCCTGCAGACTTATCTTTGTTTTCCAGTCCCGTCCTGAATGCCTCCGCAGCATCTTTTCCAGCTTTTCTTCTCCTTTTGTGCCCTGTGCTTGGTGAAAGTCAGACGTGCGTTGTGGGGGGCGGATCTCTCAGTTCCCTTGCCCTGCTCCAACTCCAGGTCGCCAGAGCCTTGGTCTTGGGGAAACCCTACGCGATTCAGAGTGTTTTCCTCAGTTCTGCTGTTTCACATCTGGCCTCCCGTGTCCTTTACGCAGGGACTCGGTTACTTATCCTCCGCGGTCAGCGATGAGAGCAGATGGGTGTCCCTTTCCTCTCAGAAAGAGGCAAGTCTTTTCTGGATTTGGGTTCATTTTCAGCATTCATTCTGCTCCTAGTTCAACAAAAAAAACTTTGAATTTGAGTGTATCTGATGTACTTTCATCGTTAGGGTGACAATAATGGTCTTGTGACTTTCTACATCCTAGCTAGAATTGGAAGTCCTTTCTGTGGCATCTGCCATTTCATTTCATTCCTGTTTCTCTCTGTCCCATGATATCTGTACACATTTGTTCAAACACTGTGCTGTTATCATATTACCTTCTGCTCTCATGATGTCATAGAGATTTCCACTGGATATTTTAAGACACTTAGGATTTTTATTTTATATGCCATTACATTTCTAGCATTATTTCCTTTTGGAGTGCATGGGCTCTGATATTATACACCTTCTTCTCCTCTTAGAGAATTCAGAACCATTTATGAAATACTCATAGAAATCACCAGGATTGCAGCTGAACTGTAAGCCCTATTTCAGGGCATCACGTAAAAGCGCAACCACGACAGGCTTCAAAATATTTCTCCCCTGATACAACATAAACAAATAGACTCTTCCATGGAGCAGAGCTTACTTCCATAAGCATAACCCATGAAAAAATAGACTGGATCATACCTTCTCTGACGGATGCATCGAAGTGGTATTTGATAAGAGCCAGAGTTGAGCATGCATATTCCAGTCCTTCAGTATTACTAATCAGGCATTTTTTAATCTTTGATGAAAGGTACTGAATGTAGGAGGGAGTTGGGCTAAGAGTGGGCATCGGGGTTATCTTAGCAAAATTGTTGTCAAGGAAACATCAGGCAAAATAAAATACACTGTCTCCTTGAATATCCAAGGCATCTTCCTTAGACTGAATATGAATTGAATATCAAGGTTTTTAAGGTGACCCTCTACATATTGTGACCACTGTTCTTATTATATTTTTATCTAAATAAGTCTGTTTCATTACCTTATACGTTGTCTCTCCCATGAAAAGCAATTAGATAACATTTTTTTAAATGATAAATGCGATTACCATCACCCTGCCTTCAACCAGAGAAACAAGGATGTTTTAATTTTGTTTTGTTTCAGTATAGCTATAAATATCAGATCACCAAATTTATGCACATCTTTGCCATTTAGTCTTTATTTCATGACTGGAGGCACAACTCAGTGCTGTTGTGTCAAGAGTCACGTCTTTCTCCGGGAACTTTGTGTTGGTTGATTAGAAACCATGACTTGGAACAAAGACTATCACGAGCAGTATTTGAAATCAGTAAACTCTCGAACTCTACTTCTTTCCACATTTGAATTACATTTGCAGTTTCCAAAGGAATATAAAAAAAGAACAGGCGTTAAGTGATAGCTATTATGACTGCCCAGCAGTCTTGCTAAGAATGGTTCCTTTGGCAGACATTGGCAAAGACCAAACCAAATCAAAACAAAACCATTCAGGGGAAGCATGTTTTTTGACTCCCCCCATGCCCTATCTCCTGTCCTAATTCTGTATTTCTGTGTGAGTATGTATGTGTGTTTCCCTACGTTGAGTGTGTGTGTGTTTGACTAGCAGTATTTATTAAAAGAGCTCTGAAATCTTAACTAATAGTCTCCCGAATACCAGATTCCCCGCAAGCAATCAAGCCAACCTAATCTACAAAACTTAAACTGACCAAGATTATTGAAATAAAAATTAATGTACACATATGAACATTTCTTCAAAAAATTAAAATACATTTTTAAAATACAGTATAAAGGATAAAAAATAGAAACATTTCCACAAACACCTTTCTAAAAAATCAAATTCATTAATGAATAAGCAATATTAAATTATTGAATAACTGCTTAAAGACGAGTGAGGAGTTCTTATAGCTTATTAATAAGACCCAAAAGTATATGGCAATTATATAACAAACAGACTCTTTGACGATCCCTCCCATGACCACACCCCAACATCTGATACCATTCAAATTTCCAGTGTAAAAATTAGAGGATTTAAGACATAGATTGGAAAAATGAATAGATTGTCAGAAATCTGCTAGATAATTTTTTAAAAGTCTCTCACTGCACGATGCTGCTTTCTAAATTCATTAAACTTCACACCGTTTCCTATGAAACAGATAGAAAACAAATATGTCAGATATGTGTGTCGCCACAGAAAAAAGAATCTTGATAGCATTCATCACCGTCATGAATTCCACACAAGGTTATTCTGTTCATACGAAGTCTATGGAGAGCAAAAAGAATCATTGCTGATTGGTCTAGGAAAACCATTATCTTCAGAGTGTCAGATAGTTCTGGTAATCTCAAAAGCTTTGCAGTCATAAAGACATTCAACCAAATTCTAGGAAGAAAAAAAATATACATATAGACAGTAGGGCAAAATCTAGAATTTTTTCAAGCATACAGTAGTAAAATAACCTTTAGGAATGAAAGAAGGAAAGAAAAGAAAAAAGAACAAAATATGATGCCTTTATGTGATATGCCTGTTGTGAATCTCGAGGATGCTCTTTGGTAGGCAGCTAGGAACAAATGGCAATTTATACTATATACTAATTCAAATTTTAATTTCATTTAAAATATGGAGAAGAATCAGAAACAGGGTAGGGTGATTTTTAAGCTATAACTCATTTTTAATTAAACAGAATTGTATGTCTTGTTTGTTATAGTTATATAAGAGTAAATGCCGTGGTCCTGGGGTAAGATAATAATGAAATCGGAATGAGAAATAGGAATCAGCAAGGATCATAGTGTATAGGAGAATTTAACTAATGAACCATCATATTTTTTTTTTTTAATTTTAGTAACCCCCAATTCAAGACTACAATTTATTTAGTTACAGATAACTTCAGAGTCATGCTGACCTTGGAAAGTATGCTCAAAACTTGCTAGAAATTCTTTTTGTTGGTTTGTCTGTTTCTTTTTTTGTGACCCACCTAGAAGTTCTGGGGTTACAGAACAATTTCACTATTCATATTCTTCAGGACTCACACTATCTTAAACTGATTACATTTCACTCATGTCTCAAAGGTCTCCCTCTTTGATAGCTTTCATTTATTCATTTAAAAAAAAGCGTGTAATCATTCATTAACCACTCACTCTCCCATTTAATTGAATGACAGTATGAATTCTAGAGACAGAATAGCTGAATAAATCCCCCCTACACTGATCATTAGCACTGATACCTGGACAAATTAAAACACTCAACATCTCCATGACTTAGGTTCATCATCCATAGAATGAAGATTGTATTGATTTGTTATAAGGATCAAATGAGCTGATATTTGAAAAGCTCTTAGAGCAATGCTTAACATGGACAAAAAAAGTGCTATAAAAGATTAGTTATACTTATTTGATGTATAGTTCTCAAGCCCTTATTGTATCCCAAGAAGCCACTTATTTATCCTCCAATCTCTTCACCAGAGCTCAATACATGATAGGAGCTCAGTAAATGCTAATTGAAATAAAATGAACCTAACTCAACATGAGCAGAATTGATGATGTTGTAGCAATCAGAAACTGCAGCAGTCCCAGACTTTCTAAAATTAGATAAGTGGTTGCAACTACGACTTGGATGCTGGAACAGTTTTGGAAAATTTCACAGGAATCCCCAGTAGGCTTTTATCGTTCAGCATCCTTGTATTTCTTCTTCCTCTGAGTAGCACAGTAGCAGCTCTTTAATAAGCAGAAAGAAGACACAAAACCCTCTTTGGAAATAGCTTATTATTTATTAGGAACACACACTTCCTCTTTTCTTTTATAATAATTCTGTATATTGTACTTCCTTTTCTCCAAAGCACCAAGATCACACACAGTACAGCTGAACTAGAAAATTCCATCAGCATAACTAACATGTAAAGCTTTTTTGGCAGAATCCCTTCATCTTTGAAATGCCTGCAGCACTGAGCATGCAGCCCATGCTATATTTCACATGGTGACACTCAAAAAATATTTGTTGTATGTTATTGTTGAATTTGTGAGATATCAGCTGTCAGTAATAAAGCTGCTTCTGTAGAAGGGAAAAATTCTTCCTAAGCTATATATAGATTGACTCCTGTTGAATTGGTTTTATAGTACACCAGACAACCCTTCTGTAGAGAAAATGTGTTCTCCATTTATTGAGTGAATGAGAATTCATTAATTTTCAAAATTATTTTTAAATTAATCATCAGTGTCCGAATTCAAAGAAAATCTGGATTGGTTTTCTTATATTTGATAATAGCACTAGGGAGTAAAGTAAGAAATGTTTAGTTGGGATTAGAATATGCACATGGTTTATGAGCTTTCTAGATTTTTGCTTTATTTTACTTAATGTATTGAATTAACTTAATTTATTTAATTAAAGATAGTATGAGAGGAAATTCCAGAAGAATATGGACAGTGAAATCGATTCTATAACCCTAGGAATTCTTGATGGACCATGAAAAAAAGAAACAGACAGGTTTCATTCATACTTTACTAGGCCAGTATGATTCTGAAGTTATCTGTAACTACATGAAAATTAGGCTTGAACTGGGAGTTGTTAAAATTTAAAATTAATTTAACTTATAAATTGAGGAAAAAATACAGAGATTTTCATATATTTCTCCCTCTACACATCACAGCCTCCCCCATATCCCAGCAGCGTGGTACATTTGTTACAATCAATGAACATACGTTGACACATCCTACTGACACAAAGTCCATGGTTTACCTTATAATTCACTCTTGATGTTGCACATTATATGGATTTAGACAAAAGTATAATGACATTCATTATTGCAGTATCATTCAATATATTTTCAGTGCCTTAAAAATTCCAGTTCTTCCAATTCATCCCTCTTCTCCTCCGCCTCCCCCACAACCACTGACAAGCACTGATCTTTTTACTGTCTCAACATTTTAAAAATGATACTGTAAATATTATGTCAAATTAACTGAAAGAAAGAATTACATTGCACTACTTTCATATTCTAAAATTCGTCCATCTACCTGTCAACAGACAATAACCGGCCATTATTAGATGTTACATGTCTTTTCCGATTTCTTATTGCATTCCCAGGAACAGAGTGGAATTCCTGTTGGGAAAATATCCTCCTATTTTCCTTTTCTCTACATACGTGTACCTACCTCCCCTTTCAGCATGTCACATGACGGAAAAAGCCGGGGGGCAGACCCACAAGAGCGCAGATTCTGGAGCCGCCTGACCCTGGGTCTGCGTCCCAGCTCTCTACCTATTGAGTGTATGATCTTGCTCAGATTAACTACGCCTCTAATGGTTTCATCATCTGTAAAATGGAGATGATAATATCACTTATGAATATGGCCATTATGAAGATTAAGCGAATTGATATATTTAAGGTGCTTAGAACAACCTAGCACATAGTAAGGGCTATATAAATGTTAACTTTATTAATTATGCCCAGAACTGCAGGATGACGCAGATAAATAGAGGACTTAGGAGCAAGCTCTACTGTAAGAAAATCAATTTGAGGGTAGAGATAAGTCAGGATCCCCTTACCTTTTGCCAAAGAAGTTCGCTATTAAAGAGGAAACCAAATCAAAGGTAGAAAAGGGAAGATTAGTTAGGCCTAGTTTACAGCACAATAATCTGTTTATTAGAATTTAGGAAAACTCACTGAACCTGAGATGAAGGCTGGTCTTTCTGATGAACGCAGGTGTCTCCACCCATCATCACTGGAAAGTTGTTGGGAAAAGGGGTTGGCAGAGCATTCCAAAATTCTTTTTTTTTCCAGTTTTAGGGAATAAAAATAGTTTCAAAGATCTCAAACTTCAGCAACTTTCTTTTTATAAATGATCAGTTTCAATTTTTGCCTAGATTGTTATCATTAATCATGGATACCGAAATTATGAGGTCCAAGTGTTCTTGACATGCCTTTTATCTCTTCCACAAAGCACTTGTTCATGACTAAAGAAGGTAAGAGACAGCTTGATCTTCCCCTTCTTAAATTATAGCAATTTTTAATTTGTTGGAAAAATGACAACCCTAGGAAAGGTCATCTTCAAAATAAACCTTTCATTGACTTAAATATTTGCAGTTTTGAAAAAAGAATAAGGTTAAGAAGTATGGTATAAGGAAATAAACAACCTGCATACCAGTTATTGTCATTGTAACTCAGTAAAGGGAGCGCACTGCTATTAAATAATTGTGCATTTGAGATCATTTTTATTAATAGAAATATTGGGATATAAGAGTTACATCAAAGGAGAACATCTGTTTTAAGGATTTCATATTTTCTCAACAACTGACACTATCTTGACAACTCCTAAATATGTACTTTCATTCCTGTCTTCAAGCCCAATTTCCCCTCTAATTTTCCCAATAACCTAAAAAGTTTTTCTCTGTTTATCACATTTTTATCAAGTTGTAAATGGTTAGAAATAAGCTCTGTGTATGCCATCCTTTCTCTGTGTTCTCTGTACCCAACCTGTCTGTGGTTTCTGTGGTTTTCTCTGGTTTCTACCCCTTCTCTGTTCCTGATAGGAACCCTGCAAAGGCACTTCGCATTATAGAACTTCTTAGTTATTCTCCCTGACTTCATTTTATTACCTTTCAAATGCAACCTGCTTATTCTCCCAAGATATGTCCTCTGTAGTACTTCAACGAAGTTGTTCAATACTTAGAAGGCTTCTTATTTCCTACTCTATTGATGCTGCATAGATAATAGTCTCTGGAATTGAAGGATCCAGTGCCTCTGACCGTTTCCTAGTCAATCATTTCATCACTGAATTAATGATATACAGGGCAAGCTTATCAAATTGGTGGAAACTGGAAAGGAAGTGAAGAGTAAGCTGGAATATAAATGAATATAAAAATGTGACATGCTAATATTAATGTAAAGTTAAAACAAGATTATATTTTTCTTTTTTAACATTCTAAACCTTATATATTAAAGGTTTAATGTATATTCCTCCCATCGTAAAATTTGAACAATTTCTGTCCAGGGAATTAAAGAAGACTTCGCTAGATTTAAAAAGTAATGTATTACGTGATCTAAACATCAAATTTATTTTATGCCACTTGTTGACAGATATTTCTTCATTCCATTGCTTAAGAGGAGCTTAAAGTTTTAAGTGATCAAAACTCATGTGTCGGGCATAGAATTTATATTTCAGATTGCTGCTTTTCCCTCCAGCTGGATTGTAAAAGGTAGAGGTTAAATTACTTTTACATTTTAAAGTGCACTTTAAAGTGCATTAACTTCATAACATTTCTTTCCTGAAATGCTACACTAATTTGATATTTGTCCTATATCCTTTCTCTATCTAACCTGGAAAGAAATCTGAGTTGACCTTAATTGTATTTTCTTTACTTTTAAACTATAGTCATCTTTGACAGTTTCTGGACTCATAAATGGAAAATTTTGTCATCTTAAAAATGATTAGATATTTTCTTTTAAATTTAAAGGATTCTCTGAAAAATATAATAATCCCGTCAAGTTTAAAATATGTAACATTAGTCATTTGTGACTTATGTAAGTAGAAAAGGTTGGAGCCTGTTTTAGTTAGTGCATGAAAAATGTACTCTCACCTTCACATAACTCAAAGGCTAAAGCAATTTAGTTTAAACTCTGAAACAAGTTCACCTTCGGGTCCAAGTTAAAGTTTGAAAAATTGCATCCAACATAGAATATGCCCAGAGAAAATTATGACCTAAAAAAGGAGATAAAACATTTTTAATCTTTCCTTTTTTTTTTTTTTTAACTTAATTCATATACTTTTTACTTGATTTGAAACATTTTATTTGTCTCGATGCTTATTTTGGTAGAAATCAGTTGCCAGTTTTTAAGTTTAAAGCATCTAATTAAAATTTAAATTAAATTCAACTTATTTCAGCAATATAAGTGAAAACATTTAATTACCCTTTGTTGAATTAATAAAATTGGAAGTTAAAGCAATAAGTTTTTGGGGGTCTGTAGCAATATTTTGACATGTCCATAATTTTGTTGTTGTTATTGTTCCAATAGGAAATTTATCAACATTATAACTCAGAAACATAATGGGGGACTTAAAACATCTAATGGCATAAAAATAAGTAAGGATGTTCTTGCGGTAAATAATGGGAGACTATCTAAAGGCCTTAACTAATGCAGTAGCGATAGAGATGCTTATGGGTTGGGGAAGGTGGAATTTACAGTGTTGCATGCTATCCGTAGTAAGGTTTAGGGAAAAACTACAGAGGATAAAAGGAAATTTAAGACTAAGAGATATGGTGGACATGGGGTTTTCCTCAATTTGATAGGGCATGACAGAAGACTGAATTTACATGTCCAGAGATACTGAATTCAGTTTGTGACACAACAGTTACCAGGTGTTAGTGAAAATTCAAATTGTAACATCTAAAAGATAGGCGCCATTATGAGTCACAAAGTTTAAGAGAGAATCTCCAGCTTCTGAAAGTCTTAATTGTGAATATTAAGAAGCAGTTGATCCCAAGGGACAACTTAGCAGGCAGAGATCGCAGGCCGCACACGAGTGTAGCTTGGTTTCCCAGGCCCTCAGGAGCTGAAGAGTGGTCGGACAAATGGACAGTTACCCTGTCCAAGGAGAAAGCACCCCAGGGCGGAGGCGCTTTATTAAATCTTAATGGCTTAACAGAGACGCAACAGGCTCATGCTGCTGTGTTTGAGTCCGCGACTGTACCACGCCGTCTTCAGCTGCCCTCGGATTTGCCGCCGGTGACATGTCCTCACTGGTGAACTAGAGTCTCAGTGAGTAAACAGAGACAGAAAACATCAACCCCTGTAGAGGAGCCAGAACAGAAAAAGGATGAGCACAGTAAACAAACATTCTGAACCTTGAAGAAATACAGGCGATAAAATTCTTGAAAACTTGAAAAATCGAGTTCAATGTGCTTTGCTGTTGAGGAACAATTTAATAATTAATGGAGAATTGTTACAAATAGAAAATAAACAGAAAATATGTATCAAAACTGCAAAACTGGAAAGACAAAAATTCACAAAAAGGAAGTTAAGATTGAATGTAGATGATATACCCAGCAGATAGAGCTTTTGAATATATAGAAATTTCATAAAAAGGAAAAATAATGCACAATAAAAATACATCATAATGAAATTTATAATCTATAAAAGAAAAATCATTTCAACTCAGACATCATTTTGCTTTGAACTAACGAATCTGCCCAGCTTGCTTATCTGACTCCCTCACTCATAATAACTTAGTAATAGACTCTCAGAGAGACAAAGGGGTTGCTAGTAGGAGGCGCAATAATTATATCAATAAATGAAATTAATATTAATGGAGGAGGAGGGTGCGCTCAATCTCAAGTAGCTGAAATAAGCCTTCAACATAATAGAACTGAAATAATAGCTCACAAGTTTTCAGCGGGTCCCTAGAATACATGGCCAAATACCTATGCACGCACTATGTCGTCAGGTAAAGACTACTGGTGTGTCAACTGAGCCAAAAAATAGGTGAAATTATAACTTATTTTTAAAGGCAAATTAACTATTTTTGAAAATATGGTGAATAAAAAAATTTATTTACAAAAAATGTCAGTCAAGGTTGAGGTGTTTAGAATAAATCAATCACTTCTTTAAAAAGTGTTTTTCCTTCGAACAATGTTAGATGAATGAGATATGAATGAATAGGGGTTTTCTTTGTAATCTTTCATCGAAGAAGGGAAAACATAAAATGATGCACACCGAGGAATCATTTCCTCCTTCAGTGATGTTTTTTTTTTTTTTTCTATGACTTGGCGAGTGTTCCTATTTCATGGGGCTCAGAGTGGCCACGTGAGCAGGGGGCACCTCGCAAGACATTGTGATCACGGGTGGCTCCAGGGCATGCGGTTCAGGACTGGACTCCGAGGAACGCTTGGTGCCGGTAGAGCTGCACGAAGCCCAGAGATACGGTGGAGGCGCAGCAGTCTCTGCGGGACCCTGGTCTCTGGAGGAAATGGATAGGAAGAAATAATGCAAAGAAGATGAGGATGGGCCAGGTGGGAAACGGAAGAGGAAGACAAGAAATGCAGTGAGAGTTCACAGTGCATTTTTATTACTTTGTTTCTAAATTTTAAAATTCCTAAATAGTCCAGGAAATACACAAATGCATCCTATAAAAATTACCAGGCTTTTTCTTCCCATTTTGTTCTGTCTTCATGAATTATTTATGATAAAGTATTATCTTACTTACAATCCTCAGGCTCTGTTTCAACAACAAGAACAACAATAACAAAGAGAAATTGGAGAGAGGGCAGCAGTACACAGTGTGATTACAGAATTGCTGAGCAAGTTGGCCAATGCATTATGTTTTTTTGGCCCTTAGAATTTTAATAGTACATATATAATTCATGTAGAATATGAGATTCCTCTTTCTCTTACATAATATTTTTTTATTGTTCATTTTACATCATTTCAGTGCTGACTTTCAAAGATTATCAGTTACTAAAGAATTTGGATTTACCCTAACTTTTTTTGTGAGCAAAGACAATTTATTTTCGGGGATAGAAAAGAAAAACAAAAACAAAAACAAAAAAACAGCAGAACTATTTTTGTAAATGGCCAGTTGAGACAAGAAACGCACCTCTTTCTTGCGGATTACACCTGGGTCTGTCGAGTTTCAGTGTGGTGCACTTATCGGTTCTCTCAGGCACTCGCTCTGTTGGGTAACAAATGAAAGAGTATTAGTTGTCTTATTATTAAAAAGATAACTTAAACCAGAAGCTTTTGATATGCTTATGGAATTCAGAAATATTCAATACTTACGGAACATCAAAAGGCTCTAGTAAAAAGTTTTATATTTTTAATCATAAGTAATAAAATGTGTTAATAAATAGTTCAGAATAGTAATATTAAATATGGAATTTCAGAGGAGTAATACAAAATTTTTGTATTTTTTTAATAAAATACGTGCTGTGGGGGATGTCATAACACACTATACTGACTCCTAAGTTAAAGGAGAAATTTTAAAATATTAATAATGGAATAGTTTCATGAAATTTTAAACACAGAAGAGGCTGTGATAACCTGGGACCCTGCTGTAGTATCCTGGTATGGCAGAGCATCGTGTGTTATGGAAGAGCGTTTTGTGGCTGGCATTTTGACAGTGACAGATTGTCCTGGGGTACGCGCACTCTCCGCCACAATAGATTGGCAGTGCTCTTGATTCTATGGCCCTCGTCCTGCAACATGATGATAGGAGCTTCTAGCCCGGCACTTGACATTTGTATCTGCACATATTTTGGTTACTTTATGAAATGGCAGCAAAATAGATCATCTGGTTGATAACTTTATATCATCTGGAGCATCAGCTCACAGTTAACTGCTTGACTGAAACTCCAGGGTGAGTACCAGGTGGGCAGGATGGGTAAATTTAGAAAAACACTGGTAAAATAAATTATACAACAGCGATTAATAAAGTGAGTTGTTCTGTTCAGTGTAACTCTTTGCTCACTCATCCTGCAGCAGATGTGGTTTGCGAGCTGAGTTGCACTGTACAATTAAGGTTAGAGTCTGCAACATCTTTAGAATGTTTGGTTTAACTGTTTCCTTCCTTCCTTCATCAAAGAGAGAGAAAGGGCACCTCAAGCTGAAGAAATTGCTTCAAGTGGTTGGATATAGAGGTACAGAAAGGGTTTGGGGGACAAATAAGGAAAAGTCACAGGGAACAGCCCATGCACTTTCTTTTTGAATTAAAAATCACTGTCTCCAAGGGAGAGGCAATACGGGCTGAGGACGCACTCCTAATCCATTTTTTTTCAATGACTTTGTCATATTAAATTTAGCCTTTCATGTAACTCTTACTTCTGTGTTTTCATTTACATGGGTTAGCTGACAACATCATTGTTGAAAATGATTATAAAACTCTGTTAGTTTTATATGATAATCTACACAAGCTCCAAAAAATAGTATTTGTATTCTTGACTTGGATTTAGAAATATTTTTTGCCATCATGTTTTAAAGTTTGTGGTCATTTTAAGTAGATTCGATAACTAAATGTCAGTGAGATTATAATTCATAGAATAAATAATAAAAGAAAAATCATTCTAAATGTTTTACCTCTCTCATTTCTAAAATAAATGTAATGAATTCTGCCTTGGATTACATTTATTTTTTATGCGAAGCGACAGAAAAAGGACCTCTGGCTCCTGAGTTCCCTAAAATGTCATTTCTCTTGTCCAGCAGAAGTGGCAGACTGGCCCACGGTGGCGGTAACAACTGCAGTGGCCGCCTAATAACTCGTGCCAGAGTGCAGACGGCGTGCCACAGTGCTGGACTGTTACAGTCCGTGTTTGTTGTTTGTGACTGCCCCGTGGCAATGGACCTGCTGCTTTCATTATTAATATTGATTGAATGCATCACAAAAACTCTTGGCCAACTGTAGCGAAATAAGATTCCTTTAGACTTCTTATAACAAAGTACAAGCTTACCTTTCACATAGCATCATCATTTATAGGCACCACAAATGTAGCTTAAAAAAAAAAATGTCAGTTTTGTAAATGCATGTACTTGTAGCAAGGAACCGAATGAAAGTTGGAGTTTTTTTTTATTTTTATTTTTTATACAGTTTCTTGCAATTGCTGTGATTTTAAGTTCTGTATTATTTAAAACAAATCAAAATAGCATCTATAGGCGTGAGTTTGTAGGTTTGGCCTCTCTGAGACCAATCAAGAGGCACGCCTTTAAATTCCATGGTAACCGTGGGTTAAGCTCAAAGGAGTCCTCATTGTATTTAGCAACCTCATTGTGACTGAATTGTGTCCAGTTTTCCTTATTCCACTTACCATTGAATACACACTTTAAGAATCTGAGAAAACTTCTCTTTTCTAGTTCCATGTGTAGTTTCGTATTTTAACGTGTGCTCAAAAGGCATGCATACTCTCAACAGGTTTGTGTGGGGCTGTCTGTGGGTGGTGTACGTGTGTATTATTTTGATGGAGAATAATTTATGGGGCATGCAAAAAATAGGTCAAGCATTGCAACCATGCCTGGACTCATGGGGGCAGGTACAAGTGCAAATCGCACTGAAGCAATTGCTCTCCGAGAAGGCCGTACTCTGTTTTGCCCCTAAATAAAATGCATGCTCTGGCTTGTGTATTACTCTCCTCAAACCTTAGTAGTTTATTTCACATACTCTGTTCTATCAACAGCGTTTCAGGTGTCTTCTATTTTACAATTTGTACTTGTATTGTTTCTTTTATACGTTTCGTCGACACACATAACTTAATCTCGTTTATAATCATACTCTATACTCATGTTTCAAGAATTACTCTTCCTGTAGGAGAACCTCTAGATAGTTTTTTAAAATGCAATCCTACAGTAAATGATTCTAATAATTAAAAGTGCGTTATCTATTGAAATTATGGGGCATTGAACTAGGGAAAATAGTTTTCAGCATAAAGTCATTTGCATAGATAAATAATTCAGCAATGGCACTATTTTGAATTTGTATTTGATTTGTTTTTGTGCTTTTTATCTGAAGATATGAGTCATCTGGGCATTGATTATACATCATGTACTATTTTAAACTTCCATTAAATGATTGGAACAGGTTCAAGAAACATTGACAATGTCAACTATATTTTAAATCATGGTATTAATTGTGCATAATGCACAAAGTATAATGCTTATTGTGTGGAGAGGCAAGAAAATTCAGCATTGATCTACTCTTGTATCTCTCGCTTTAGGACACTCAGCATTTTATAGATGAATTTGCACTTTCCCCGCAAAATGTATTATAAGTAATAAAACAATTTTAAAAGTTAAAAATGTCTTTGCTACTGAAATAGATTTATTCCAATTGACCATTTTATTTTTATATGCTTGTTTTATTAACATATATTTGGAAATTAATTTCTTAATTAAATATTAAGCCTCAGAAATACTACAGCAGGATAAAGAACTAGGACTGTAATAAAATTGCAGTTTGATGTTAGGTGCTTGTGAAATGTTGAAATAGGAATTAATGGCTGGCAGAGAACAGTAAATAAATACTAAGAATATCCTTAAACTCAATATCCTCTTTTGAAAGAAACAAATTACATATTTATATATAATCTGAATATTCAATTTATAACTAATTGTCATACATCATATATAATTATATATGACATATAATTATATATTATATATAGTTATATATTTAATTATAACACCAAATCAAGATTTTATATAGTTACAGATGTAAAATTATGTGTTAGTGTTGTGTATGATATAATTATCTATAATCTTAACATATATAATATATACATAATATGTATAGTTATATATAAATTATATATATATTTTAGCATCAACATTTTCTAGAGTTTTTCATTAATTCAATGGCTTTCCACATATGCAGTTGTGAGTATAAGAATAGAAACGAGTCCACTATTTTCAGACATACTAGAAACTAACCAACACTTGCATTTTACTTTTTAGAAGTCTAGTATAAAGTGATATAAGAATGCATGGAAATTTATATTTCAGTGCATTAATAAATTAATACTTGGAATAAAAGCCAGTTCATTTGGCCTTCAATCAAAGTATATTAACAAGCACATTTATAGCAATATAGATTGTTCATGTGAATGGCCCAAGATACTACACCATTCTAATTGACTTGTACATCAATCTAGACCAATTAAATGGTGCTTTACTGTAATTTTATTACAAGAGAGAGACAGAGACAGAATGAATGGGAATGAATGAGATTGATCGAGGCAAGCGAAGTTTCAAAACCTTAGGTGTAGAGATTGGAAAGCCAGTATGATTTTTAAATGGCGTTTGATTCATGAGTGGGGAGTTTCAAGTCCCAGTTTCAGCTCTCGTTTCCCTTACATGATACCAAGATGGCTGTCTCATTTGTATGATGAGATGGTGAGGCTAGGTGATTTCTAAAACTACCGCTTGCTCTAAAAATTTATATTGGCTGGGAACATAAACTATAAAAATTTATATACTGCTGTATTTTCTTTCAGAGATTCTCAAAAAACTTTAATAAATTATTTTTTGTAATAAAAATTTCTAACTAAAATTAAAATATGCAACCATTTAGTTCACCGTTATCGAATTCCTACCATATGCCAGATACTGTGTGTAGTTATCAATAGGAAGTTTACAGTTAAATAAGTAGAGGGAATGTAAACAGACATTTATAAGTAATTTCTGAGTTGCCATAATGAAACAATTCTGTGGTAAGATAAATGAGTAAGATATTAAAATATCATGAAGGTTTTAATCTTCTAATTCTTATAATATTTACTCTCTCATAACATGTGCCTATGCCTACTTAAGTGATTCTTAGTTTTTTTTCTGCCGCTTGGGTTGGAAGAAAAAACTTTCAATATGTGTATTTACAGATTTACATAAGAGATACACTTCTCATATGATCATACATTTAATTGTTGATAAACAATAAATTTAGTGAGAATGGTGACCTAATATTTTGTTTCATTTTGAAAAAAGCCTAAAGCAATAATAATTTTTCAGTGCTATATATAATGTATATGTATGCTTAATTTTATATCACACATATACATTTCTTTTTTTTACTTAATATAAGTGAAATTTTCTTATATAATCATACTTTTTTCATAGTCTCCTTGCTTTCTATACTAGAGGTTAGAATTTTTGTTGTTGTTGTTACTGTTTCTTTTCTATTCTATATACTTGAATTGCCTATTTTCTCCTGTAGCGATAATTTTGGTCTAGTCTTGTAGATGATTTTATATTGTGCCCTATTTGCATATTGATGTGACCTTGCACACAGTTTGTGTGTAGTCTGATTCAAGGATGTGTTTGATTTGGAATGATTTACAATATGGGCGTCATTTTTGTGTTTACAAAGAAAAATATTAACAACCAACACTGATATCAGTAGAAGTATTACGATCTTACAACCTTGATTAAGAGATAGGGTATGGATAGTTTCATTAAGTTCACGCTAGAGTCATTACTATGCCTTTGCTTTGTAATACTAAACATACAGTCATACTCTGCATTCGCTTTGGAATGATGACTTTGGTCCACAATGGAGCCTCTTTACTCCAGATCTTATTGTTGTCATTTACGCTAGAAAACTCAGTTGTTTTTTCCTCCCTCCACTGTGTACATTTTTAGGGTCATAATCTCACCAGTTCTAACTGCTTTTTAAATTTGTTTTCTTCAGATAAGCCTTATTGCCATTGATTGATTCAGCCGTTCATCACCTCAGCAAATGTCTTAACGTCTGCCCAGGAGGTTTAGTTTTCCCTTCACACTGTCCCCTTCGCCTTAATTCACACCCATGTGTTTACACTAGAACCTAATATGTGCCCTGCATGCTTCAGTGAACAAATAGGCACTGCCCCTGCACTTGGGGAGCAGCTCCAGTGAGAGGCGTCAACAGTGATCATGATGAGCGAGCGGGTTAGGCAGCACGTCAGAAGACGACCAAGGCAGAACAAGTAGAACAAAGGAAGGAAAGGAGGAAATGGCAGTGCTTGGAAGGAGGGAGCGTGGGAGGCATATGCGTTTGAACCGTGTGGGTCCAAGTAGCCCTAAGAGAGTGAAGTTGGAACAGACACTTGAAGAGGAGTGCACTTAGACTTATTCTGAGGGCAGTCTCCCCGGGTAGGCAAACAGCAAGTCGGATTCTGAAACGAGAGGATAACGCACATGTTCAAGGATCCGCAGAGTCCGCTGTGGGTGGCTGGAGTCCATGTGGGAAAGACAGGATGGGGAGCTCAGAGAGGTGACCGGGAGCTGGATAGTGCGGCATTCTTTTTAGAGCTCCAGAGGGCTCTGGCTTTCCCCCTGCGAGATGGGAAAGCATTTTGAGGTTGTGAACAGTGGAGTGAAATGATCTGAATGATGTTATGCAAATATTCTGATTATCGGACAGAGAATGTGTTTTTATAACACAAAGATTATTACAGAGCTCCTCTGTTTTAAAATATGTTTGGTTAAAAAAAATATCTCTCTCTCTCTCTCGCTCTCTCTCCTCGGGATAAATTTTCTGTCTCATGTAGTTGATTAAACTCATCCTCGCCTGGTGATACTGTTGTTCCCAAGACACCCCAGAAATGCCAGTCCACGATGTGTGATTCCGTAATTAAGTGCTAAGACTGTGCACCACAAACCGTGACTTTATAGAAATGGAAAATGATGGACATGGGAATCATTATGGGATACTTTGTATGGGTGTTTGAACATGAGCTTTCTTGAGGAGAGGGAATATCAATTTGTCAAAGGGAAGGAAGGTGGGTTGCTGGGGGAAGGATGTTGTGTAAGCAGAAGAATTAGAATTAAGAATGTCCATTTGGACAGCAAGATAATCTACCTGCTGGAGAGAAGTGGGCAGATGGAAGCCACAAGAAGAATTTAGACTTCGGTGCCACCATAAAAGGGGAAATTTGTAGATTTTTTTAAGTAGAGGAGTCAAATAATAAAATCAACTTTTATATATAGTAGCCTGGTAGACAGTTCTGATTTATTGAGAGAAAATGAACCAAAAAAAAAAAAAACAAATAAACAAAAGAAAAATAGTTCTCATATGAGTCAAAATGTGTCCTCTACTAAAAGGAGCATACTCTTGTCATATCTCGGGTAACATCAGTGACCTTGTATGAGTGATGCTTTTGACCAATGTAGGCTTCCATTATTTTCCCAGAAGCTTTATGCCTGACCCAAGGGGAGAAAATGGAATTAAAGGTAAAAGTAGTTAAGTATTTCCTTGTCAAACGTACAGTATCAGTGTGACAATTACATTGGACTGAAAGAACTTGGTAAAGTCTGATTTTTATAATAAAGCTGCTGTTTTTTTTTTTTTCATCAGGTCACAGAAACACGGACAGGTCCTCTTGGCTGCAGTAACTATGACAACCTAGATTCTGTCAGTTCTGTTCTGGTTCAGAGTCCTGAGAATAAGATTCAGTTGCAAGGTATGTAGTTAAATTTTTAATAATTCTCTATGAGCCCTGGATAACAATTATTCGGTTGTGACTTTGTTCTTTTTTTTTTTTTTTTTTTTTTAATAAGCTATACGTGTAATGCTAGGCTGTTAAAATCCTCATGAAAGGCTAATTTCTTGATTTTTTTAAACTGATAAAAGCATTCTAGATCAAATAAAGAAAATGTCCAAATTAACTTTAGTTTTTAAATTAAGTAATGTATAGCAATTGAAAATATGTCATGATAATATTTTAGTTCCTTATAAGAATCATCGTTTCAATAAGGAGCAGTTTTTTCATAGTTCTGCCTGAGCTTTGACTTTTTCCTTATAGATTCTAGTAAAAGTTGTTACCATATTTATGGTAACATTTTAAATATAACCAAATATGGTTATTAAGGCTGCATTTGTCTTCTGACAAATAGAAATATACTTGAGAATATAATAATAAAAGTTTTATATTTATATTATTTCACCATTGTGTGACAATGGTGAAAATTTAGTATCATTTTCTATTACTATATTTTTGAAATAATTTAAAAAGTTTTTTTAAAAACAACAACTGTTATCAAATATATACTATCTCCAAAATATTTATACATATTACTCATGCACACAGGCAGGAGAATGTTATGAATTACACTTAAACATGTACTGGTTTGAATCATTTCAGAAAAACCTTCATGATGACACATTGTCTAAATTATGTTGATGGATCAAAGGAGTAATTTTGAATTATCCTTTTCTAGTCAGCTTTTTTTATTTGCAGAATTTTTAAGTCTTTGCAATATTCAGTTTTACAAAAAATACTTATATATATCAGAAATTCAGCCAATTTGTTCTCAACTTTTCAGTCTTGTAAAAATATGTAACAGCTTTGAGATATTTAAATTTATCCTAAATAAATAAATGTCATTCATTTTGAATTGTACAAAAATTGTAAAGAAAATATTTTAAAATTCCAAACATTGAATGTTATCCAATATGTCTTTATCAATTTTAAATGTAAAGTTATTGAAATATTTTCTCTAAATAGAAATATAGTCTACCAGTATTACTTATAATTCTCTACCACTTACTCTTTTTTAAATATATGGATTACTTTCCATCACAGTATTAACGTTCATTAAAAAGGACAGGAATGTTATATCAGATACACTTATTTCAATTGATTCATTATAATTAATTAATATCGTTTATTTTTAGTGTTTGCAAATCACTATTGTGTTCAGATATCAGAATATTATTTTATAACCACAAAACTTCAGCCTGCTCTCTGTCTTGAAAAATATATTAACACAAGGAATCAATGAAGCTACGCTTCCCTTTTGTATAACTATATTTCTATTCTTTTCAATTTCTGCATCTCTGTCTTTCATCATTTTCTGTTTGCCAGGTCAATATATTAAATTGTCTATTGCAACTTTATTTGTACACCTGTAATACAAAGGCCTTTCCAAAGATACTCTTAGAAAATGAATATGAGGACCCTGAACTTCCCATGAACTCTTTCTTAAATTTTATCTATATATACTCATTGCCCGAGTATCATGTCATTCACCTTTTCAACCTCACCTTTAATAGTAGACTTTCCCTCTTCACTTTCAACAAGATTGCAAAGCATTTTCTAATTCTAGATCAATGTTACCATAAATACATTCGTTTAAAGGGTATAAAAAATAATGGATTACCCTATATGACATTTGGAAAAACTGGTGTCTCCAAATAATCTTTTGCTAAGATAGCACCTTAGTCTTTGTCTTTCATAATTAGTTGGTAATTGGGTGGATGAATATGGATAGATATAGATAATATAGATTAGATAGATAGGTAGGTAGGTAGGTAGGTAGGTAGGTAGATAGATAGATAGATAGATAGATAGATAGATAGATAGATAGATAGCTGGATGATAGATGATGGACAGACAGATGGACGGACAGATGATAGATATGTGTGGGTGTGAGTGTGTGAGTGTGCACGTGTGTGTGTGTGTGTGTTCATGTGTGTTTGTGTATTGCGTTGTGTTTTGATTTTGAGCACACCGTGAAGTATCAGAATCAATGTTTGGACCTTTGAAGGTCTTCGTAATTCAAATATATAATTGAGGGGAGCCCGGTGTCATGACAGTTTTTTAGTATCCACCTTCTTCCAAGTGTTTTTTCTTATAGAAGAAAATGAATTGCTCTCGAAGTAGAATTTTATAGAGCCAAGAAAGCATTGATATAAATTATTAAAGGTAGCACCATTAGGCAACAAATTTAGATCAAAACTTTATGACTTAACTACCTATGTTAGAATTAACATTCAGAAATGAGATATCAAAGAACTGCACATAAAGATTAAATTTGACTGAAAACAAATGAAATTAAATGTTTTCTGGCATTAAGTTAGCTGTACTTACCTGCTTGTTTGATCTTGAGATCTGGCTTTGCTAATTAGTTTACAGAACAGACAAAGACATTTATAAGAACATATCAACAAATATATATTGAAATTTATAGTGTTCCATTTTTTAAACCTGGAAAAAAATGGTTTTCATTATGAGTTTAGCAATAAACCAAAGCACTTCTAAGTCAAAGGGTAATAGGAGTAATTAAAAACTTATTAATTCTTGATAGTAACTTTTTGGTAAACATCCCAGAAATCAAGGAAGTGAATGACCCATATGATTAACAAATAGTTTTCCAAATCAGATGGTTGCTAATGTTTTATTTCACCAAAATTGATACAACACTGGGTTATCATCACATAATAGATTTAATGTAATTTTAATGATGAGTCACTATGCAGTATTTTTACTTATAATAATATAATGATATTGCTTCAGAAAACTATTTTGTTTTCTATTTTGTTTGTCTATTAATATGTTGGAATACATTTTCTTAGCTTAAATATATGAAAACGAAAAGTAGGGAAACAATTTATATTAAAATAGTTTATATTAATTTATATTTCTAGCAAAAAAAAAAAACACAAACTAATTAACAACATGAGAAACGAAGCATTAAAGAGTACTGGTGACAAGATCCCTTTGTAGGAGAACGTAGGGTAGTCAGGCTTCAAAGACTCCAGACACATCCGAACGAGGCACAGCATGTGGCCTCTCCTTTTCCAAAAGTAAAATTAAAGAGCACCGGTCCCCTGGCCATTCACTTAGTCATTTGCCTTGCCAGAGGCCAAGTCATAGTCCTCTTGATGTTTCATCAATTTTGTAAAACTTTATCGATGCACCAAATATTGCAGCTTCTCTTTTCTTATTCTGTGGTTCCAACTACATGTATTTTTAGAGCTTTTGATCATGACCTGCATATCTGTATACTTTCTTCAGCATTTTATATTCTTTGCCATTTTATTCTGTGTTCAATATTTTTTGACACATTCCAGTTTGCTAATTATTTCTTCAGCTGTATCTAGTCTGCTTTTAAATCCACCAATTATCTTTATTTCCAGAATTTCCGTTCAAATTGTCAAAATTGTTTTGTAATTTAATTTTGGATTAGGTTACTGAAATTATTGTTCATGTTTGATAGGCTCTGTAGCTTTCCTTAGTGTTATCTGTGCTCATTATGTCTTTTTATTGGATTCTGATGCTTTGCCTGCAAATTTGTATAAATTATTTAAAATTCTGGATATTTTCTTTCCATAGATGAGATGTACTTTTGTTTCCAATAGAACCTTAATCCATTTTTAAATGAGCAGTTTGAAAGTATGCTTTAGCCCTAAATGAAGGGCTGTTTGCTGTTGTCATTAATTTCCATTGCTTCTTGGGTGTACAGCCCTCTGGATTATGACAAATTGTGAGGAATTTACTATCATGGCTGGTTCAAAACTTCAATTTTCCTTTGCTAACTGGACCAAATTCTAAGATATAAACTATGTCCAAGGCACAAGCTTCGGCTCATTCCTCAGGGATTCTTTTCTTTCCAGGTTAGCCCCAGAAATCTTCACCTTTTTTGGCACTCAGCTCCTTCCAATCAGATTATTTTTAATGTTTTTCTCCAGATTGTCTAATTGTTTCTAGTGAGAAGATTGGTTCAAAATTGTGTGTGTGTGTGTGTGTGTGTGAGAGAGAGAGAGTGAGTGAGTGTGAGTGAGAGAGTGAGAGAATGTGAGAGAGAGTGCAAGTGTGAGAGAGAGCGAGAGCGTACTGGACAGGACTTATTTCCCCCTGTGGTTCTCAGCTTGCAGCCCTCACCCTGCCTCATGTTCATGGTGGCCTCCTGCGCTCAGAACACAGCTTCCTTGGCTCCTGTCTCAGTACTGAGTAGACCCTCTCTAATTATAGTGTTATCAGCAATTTTACTCTGCTGTTTCTGTACATTAAGAAATATCCCTAGGACAGCCCCCGGTCACTCTGAGTTGCCTACCAAAACTGTCCACGTTCACTCTCTAGCTGTTAATTATTGTTTATGTTTGTGGTCTAGTTATTCAATTACAAAGTTTTAAGATGTCTGTCCCTAGACTTCCTTTTCCCAAAAATCTTTGCTATTTTTAGAGTACTTTTATAAAATTTCAGTTTCCTACTTTTAGTGAACGATAGCTAGCTAGCTAAAGATAATAATAGCAAAAATTCTTGCACATCTAAAACTGAACTTACCATTTTCTGCCACTAATCATTTCTTTCCACATTACCTCTCTAGCCTTCTCTATTTTTGCAAAAGCACTACCACCTTTACAGTTTGAAAGATATAATGCAGTTATTTGGTTTATGACATTTTTAATGTTGCATAAATTCTTTGAATTGCTTTTTCTTTTGTAAAACTAAGGTTGAGATAGATCAGCAGTTCTTATATATCTGGTCCACAAACTTATAGTTTCCTAAACTGTTTTAATAAACGTATTCTGATTCCTGAGTCTTATTAGCAGGGACTATGACTTGTCTGTTTTAGGGGTGTTTTCCGATGAAATCAGTACATATCTAAAAGATGCAGTTATTTGGTGACCCACAGAATTAGTCATTTAAGAGTATTTTTTGCTTTCTCATTTTACTGCTCTAAGTCGTGTGACACATTTCACCTTCCTTACATTAAAATAAAGGACTGTCGAGTAGATTCTCATTCCTCTTCTCCTATCACCCAAATTGCCTTTCCATCATCATTTCCGTAGTTTAGATATTTTTAGTCTTCTGTCTAAACTAATCTTTTTTCTTTATATCTTCTACTTCCAAATAAGTACCACTCACAGTATCCCGCATGGTTACGTGTCATTTAAAGACAAGTTAATTAATTCCACACACTTCACTCTGAGATAGAAACCACAATAACATTACTCTAAATTCACTTTTCTAACAACCCACTCATTGCATTCTTATATTCTATGTGCATTAAAACAATACTACTTGCTACTTTAAATATACGTGGTATATATAAATATTTCAGTTCATTTGTGTATGTTAAAATATAAACCTTTGCCACAAAAGACCTATTCTTAATGTTGAAAACTATCCATATGTCAAATAATGTTTCAGTCTATCTTTTTAATGAAAAGTTTTATTAATCCTATGAACCTAATATAATTGTTTAGCCAATTAATTATACCTAGTTAATTATACGTATTCCAATTCTAATAGTTATTAAACACAATTGTATAATATTATTATACAGTTGCTTTTATTTTTTCTAATGGATATGGATGAGCATGGGTTTGTCTCAGTCATATTCATATTTGCACTTTACCTAGCATTTCTCTTCCAAATAGGAGACATTCAATAAATGTTATTTGTTTGAGTTGAAATAAAAATGAATAATAAAGTGACTGTATAAATTCTAAGAGTACTTTTCCTGACCAATTTATGGGAAAGTTAATTGAAAGAATGAGACGGCTATAATTGTCAAAATATTTGTAAAGTAGACTTTTTCCTAAATGCTAAGTCATAATTTTTATTAAATGAACAGATAATGGTCAAAAGTCAAAATTGAATTTTTTAGTTAGAATACATCAAAAGTCATAAAAATCTAATTTTTTAGTAAATAGCAATTATGTATTGACCAAATTTTCCTTTACTGCTATGCTTGTTTTTATCTACTGATTAGTTTGAATATTTAGCATTTTTATTACTTTTCCCGTGTAGCAAGAAATGCTAAAATTGAAACTATTTTTTTTCTTGAAATATCATAATAAATGTAAAACCAATAGAGATCCCCAAATATCAATTGTAGAGTCTTATTTTTATTTTTGATACATTTTTAAGGGAGAACAACTTTACTAAACTTGCATGCGGAAAAGTAATATATCGTATATCAGGGCTCTTTTAATACATGGCGTGGACATGAACTGTGAAACAGCTCGTCAGTCCATCTGCTTTGCGGCAGGCAGGTGTAAGGCGTGTGTCACCAGGAGCGTGTGCTGGACATCAGCAACTTCCACCGCTCTTTGACCAGCTCTGCAACCTACTGCACGATGATGTTTATGTAGATGTGGGATGATGGTCTATGACTGAAATGATAGTATTGAAAGCTATTTGAAATTAAATGGTGCAAAATAAATGCATGCATTTTTTCAAAGGCAGACAGGCTCTATCTTTGCTGTGCAAAGATAACATATTTTCTGGTCAAATAAGTCAGAGCCAATCAAATAAGTTTAAGAAATAAAATCAGATCATCTGAGAGAATCTGACACCTCTATAATTTCTTGGACTCTTGAACATTTCATGGAGCCAGCATACACTGAAAAGAACTATGAATAATTGCAACTTTATAGACAAGTAATTTTAATGATAATTTTCAATACGCATCAATCCATAACTTGATGTACTAAATGTTTGACCTTTTCGAGTACTGTAAATACGTGTTAAGTTTTTTCTTTTATCTAAGTAAATGTACCTGCTTTTCCTTCCAGGTCTGCAAGCACTCCTCCCAGACTACCTGCAGGAGCGTTTTGTACAAGCTGCTTTGAGTTACATCGCTTGCAATTCAGAGGGAGAATTTATCTGCAAGGACAATGACTGCTGGTGTCACTGCGGTCCCAAATTTCCAGAATGTAACTGCCCCTCCATGGACATCCAAGCCATGGAAGAGAATCTTCTTCGAATAACTGAAACCTGGAAAGCCTACAACACTGACTTTGAGGAATCAGGTAAGACATATGTTTTAAGATAACACTTTGAAATCTTGCCAAAAAAAGAAAAAAAAAAAAGACTATATTGAAAATATCATTTACCCGTCTAGAAGAAATTGTTAAACTTGGAAGGGATTTTATTTAGCTTTTTACTATACTTTCAAATGGGCATGTGTCTTGCTTTTATTGCTGGTTATTCAGTATTTTACTGGGAGCATTAGTGGTGCTTAGTGTACTATTGGCGCTGGAACCTCATCTGCTCTTGAGCTGATATATTAGTCATTTTGTACAGAAACTCCTTGCCTTTCTCAGTACAAGAATTTGTCACATGACACTTCTGATACCTCTCTGGACTTTTCTAGCGACCCCTCATTTTACTTGTGAGGAGAAATGCAGAGAGCAGCTGGTTTATACCTCCTTTCCGTTAACGTGAATCCTGTGAATGTGTACCTTCCCTTCACAACTTATTTTTAAATCAAATTTAGACCAGTTTTGATTTGATAGTGTTCCTGGGTTTCGATTTTCATTATCTCTGAATGTGTGCAAGTGTTTTCAATGTTTCTCACTGGAATCATAACCTGTGATAATCTCCGTTTTATAAATCATTGAACTTTAAGGAAAGATGAAGGATACTTTGACATAAAATAATATTGATAAAATCATATGCAATAATTCATACTAAAATAATGAGAAAAATCCCCAGGGTATAGTAACAATAATTACATATAATTTAATCAAAAGTGTTGGACGTAGCTTACTTTTAAGTGGGTGAAAAAGGTTTTAACTGCCAATAGGTCAGATTTATATGTTTGAATGTTAAATTCCTCTGGTGATTCACTTACCCAAATACTTAAAAAGTGACAACAAAATCCAGCATCCATTTACATTCAAAGCACCTAATAAATTGGGCACAGAAGCAACATATCTCAGTAAAGGCCATATATGATAAGCCCACAGCTAACTTCAGAGAAGAAAAAAAAAATACAGTTGATGGGTTTTAGCGAAGCATCACCCTTTTATGGAGTGGAATCACCAAATTATAGAATAAAAGGATAGGTGAATAGATTTGGGAAGAATTAATACATTTAGGTTTCCTTAAGATATATTTTGATAAAAAGAGTAGATAATAAATAACCCTCCTCAATTTTAACAAGCATTCTATATATAAAAATAATTTTATTTCTGTAAACAGATAAAACTGGAATTGAAGATCCTATTCCCTTGATGCTGTTAGGAAACACAATTTCTAATCTCAAAATGTTCTTTCTAGTTTTCCCAATAGAATACTAAAAAAAATCATGTCTTACACACCTAACATGTTCTATTCATATAAAATAATATGGTATTTAAAATAATTATGCAATAAAGCACTTTTAGATAAATTATAATATATAGTAGTCTCCTCGGGTTAAAGTTCTAAAAAATATTGTTAGGTTTTGATAGATTAGACCAGGGAATCATCTGCACCCCCCACCCCCATATTTAAGGAATTTACAAAGGAATGTGACCCTTTTTATTTTGCCTCGAAAATATATTTTAAAAAGGAAATCACCAAATGAGCATTTGGGCTTTGGTTATCAGATAAATGTAGTAGATTGAATTAAGTTTACATTTCCATTGATAGAAACTAGAAAGGTGAATAATTTTTTTAAAGTTATATCTCTAAACGTATACTAGATAATAAAAATAAGAAAACTAAATGGAATAGAATTTCTGACAGTGGATATAAGCTGGAAATTCACAACTTGACTCCTTCTTTTCTTCCTTCCTTCCTTCCTTCTCTTCTTTCTTTTTACTTTTTGAATTAATTTTCTGAACATTTGCCAATTATTAGATTAATATAGAAGCTGGAGAATTTGCATTTTTTCAATCAAGGAGTGGCAGATAGATGAAAAAAAAAAAAACAGCAAACTTTTAGTGGCTCTGGACCTGGAGTGACCAACTTCTAGACCCAGTGGGCCTAAAGATGTTCAGTTTTGCCACAAGGTACTTGTTGAATTTTAGATGATACTAGATGCTAAAGAGCTATTTGAAAGCCTTTGAAAGCAAGATGAAGTTTACCACAGACTTTTAGGTGGCTAAGAACAAAAAACTCTCTAGAGGGAGGGACTCAGTTGGCACTGAGTTTCCTCAGCTGTTTATTCCTGGGGGCACATTTATCAAGTCTGGGCAAAGTTAGACGCTGAGAACCTAGGATTAGCCCCTAGAAAATGTTGCTATTCCAGGGCAGATAACCAAATAAACAATAACCCGCCCCCTCCAAAAAAAAAAAAAAAAATGCAGTCGTGATCAGTTGAGTAGAGAAAACAAGACTTAAGGTTTACACGCATCTCTACAGTCTCCCCTTGAAGATATTTGCCTCATTTAGAATTCACCTGTGGCAGATGACTAGCGAGAGAAACTGGAAACCTATGAGTGATGGAATTGATTTTGATGCTTTGCAGTGTTACGGGACTGGAGTAGCCAGTGCTCACAGGGTCCTTCACAGGAGGTTGCGAAGGCCCTACCCTAAGAATGGGGGTGAATCAGAGACTGAGTCCTGTATGCTTACACCTCAGCATCGCTGCAGCTCAAATCCTCACCCACCCAAAGGACTTAATTCTACATAGATCAACTCCCTGTCATGTCTATTAAATATGAAGAGGGTGACCTCTTGAGGATGAAAATATTTTCTCATTCCTCTACAGTTGTTTTTTTTTGTTTTTGTTTTTTTTTTTTGTTTTTGTTTTTTTTTAACAAATGATGGACAAAGACCCTAATTTACAACGTCAATGAGGAAACGAGACCTTATGGCCAATATCAAAGAAAAAAGAAAACAGACAGTAGATGTAAGATGATCCAGATATTGAAATTAGTAAAAAACATGATCAGATCATTATTATTAAAACGTGCAAAAATATAAAAAATAAAAATAAAGGCAAGGAAAGTCAAAGTAGCTGGAGATATTGAAAAGTTCACCAGAGATTTGGGGGTCTATGAAATGGAACTACTCCAAAATAAGACAGAAAAGTAGAAAATGGGAAAAATCATCTGGGTCAAGTCGACAAATGCAGTTTAAAGGGAAAGGTTTGGATTTTCTTTTCAATAAAAATCATGTTGGTCCAGGTATCATTTCTCCATAAAATCATCTATTGTATTTAAGTAATTTGCATTTAATTTGAGGTGATCCTACTTAAAATATGAATTTTACCATCTGTCATCGATAATAGAGCTTTTATTTTATTTTATTTTTTCAATGTCAGTGTATAGAAAAAGTATGAACCCAAACTTTTTTTTAGTTTATACGTGTTTAGTAAAACCACCTTCACTTTTCCACACTCGGAACTAAACAGCAGGTAAAATAATCTTGACTCCTTTTAAAACTAGTGAAATGTATGAAAGAGCACATTTGAAAGTTTCGAGAAGAGTTTTTATTTTAGAAATTCTTTTCTTTTTTTGGCCTAATACGATAAACGAAATATAAGAAGCAATGAGGCAGATGTTGCGTTGGGGAACAATCTAAAATGTTCTCACCACCCACAGGCTCCTGTAAGTTGATAGACTGATTCTAAGTACTTTGATTGTAAGGAAATGCACCGATTAATTTTATTTCCATCATGGCTGGGAAAGCAGCGATACTGCGTGCAAACACACTCTTCAAATGTTTCCTTGAATTTTAGGTCCCATAATAGTTATTTATGTATATTTATCTATATGAATGAAATTAAAATCCACTGATAATCTAGAGAGACAATACAAATTGGGGTGGAGTTTGAGTTCATTTTCAAATGTTTAATTCAACTTTATTTTTTTAAGTGCACATAATTAACATATCTAAAACGTATTTTTATTGATGTTGAGGAAAAATCAGAATCTAGGAAATTTTCTCAGATACACACAGCAGCATAACATGTGGAAATGTGTGAATTGGAGTACCCACAGTCACAATATAGAAGGTAACCGCGGTGTCAAAATCTAGGTAATGCTACAGAAACGCACAATCGATCGTTCTCTGTGCAACATGACCGGGATGACTTGCGCGTATTTTTCCCTCACACCCCTGTTCATCGTGCGTTGGCTGCAGTCTCCTCTGTGTCCTCGCTCCAGGACTGAGGCCCACAGTGCAGCCTCCATCTGGAGCCATGTGTCACCGTGACAGAGGAATACCTTGCCATACCTTGCCAGGAACAGTCATTAGTGACGGAGCTAGCATTCCATTTTCTGACATTTTCTCTGGCACTGCAAGTACGTGATCTTCATTCCTGGTTACCACAGGCAACAGTTTTACCAGATGTTTCCCCACCGCTTAGCGCGGGTTGTCATCATTCCAGCCTCTGATAAAGTGCCCTTGACACATCCACAATCCACTAAGTCATTGTCACAGCTGGAGGCTTTAGCTTTCTTCAGCGCAGCCTCTCCCTTCCATTTTCTGCTCCCGTATCTGTATAAGTCAAGTTCAGCTTGGTACACAACAAAAACACCCTTAAAATCTTAGACAGAAAGCAAGTTCCTTTCTCGCTTGCGCTGCACGTCCACAGCGAGTTAGCGGGAGCTTTGCACTGCCTTGTCCTCACTCCTGGGTTCTGGCCACAGGGCGCACCCTCTTCGGGAGTGGTTCAGGTCTGGAGGCAGTGGAAAGAGCCCCGTAAATCATCACTGGCCCCTGTCGAATTGCTGGGAATTCACATTACCTATGACCACATTCTATGGCACGGCCTGATTTTGGAGGAAACAGAGAAATGCCATTGTACCATATACTTAGAAGAGAAGATCCGGAATATTTGCGAGTAGCCAAAATGTCAGTCCCAGTTGGCTTTTCAGGTACAAGCAAGTAAAAACATTGTGTTTTCCATCATCTAGCCATATAATCTTAGGTGGAGACACATGTCTTACTCTTTATATCTGAAATGCTGCAGTCTTCTGTTTTATCAGGGAAAGGAGATGAATCCATTGTTATGTGAACTTTGACACATTCCATCTACTGTAGCCAACTCTTTGCCCAAATTAAATAGCTGGATAGCGGATAAACCAACTTTATCAGTAACAAGCTATGTGATCATTAGCAAGTCATTCAGTGTCTTAAAACTTTAGGCATCTCATTTGTCATTCAGTTACCTTATTTAGGCTAGAGGAACAAGACACACAATTCTCATTTGAAATCAACTATCACGTGTAGTATTGCCTACTCATGGGTAAAGCCTTTTGGCATCACATGCTTATATTTGTAACATACTGTTTTATAGTGCTTGGTAATTAGAATATAAGAGTAAGGGAAAGAAAATAAGCTTTTTATAATATCAAATCCCAGATGATGATTCTCACAATGCCTGTGTATGTTTTAATTCATTGCGATAATCTGCTCCTTGGGCGTACTGTGATTTACAGATGTCCCCAGCACCAAGGACAGTATTCAGCTTCCCTACTGACATATCAAAACCAACTTTATTTTCACTGATGTTCTTTTTTTTTTCTGATTCATCAGTGCCTGGCTGTTTCATATTTGATATATTACGAATATCACCTTTGCCGTTACCAAATTTTATCCTGTACTTCAATTAATTTTTTAACATCATCTGAAATAAGATGGCTGTAGAGTGTCAAGCAGGTGTTTTATGCAACAATTCCTGATTCAGCTCCCGAAGGCTTTCTGCCAAATGCCATCTCCCCATTCCAGTTTGCCTGATGTATTTCTGTACCTAGAGTAGTGCCATCATCCCGTCTAAAAACAGTTTGATGTTTCTCGAGGGCAGAGAGCATCATTTTTCTTTTTGTCGTTACACAAAAACTAGTAAAGTGTGCTATATTTAGCAGACACATTGTACATCACAATATACGTTGATCGATTGACGAGTGAAATAAAATATATGTGTGGCCAGACCCTGCCCAGGCATCTGATACGATCTGCCTCACTCGCCGCCTCTTGGATCGTCACGGTAACTGCTGCACCATCCGTCTTTTTAGTGGGCATATTCTAAACAACCGTTCTAAGAAACAAAAATTCTTCACCTCTGTCATGTGTATATATATTAGCCTAGGGATCGTGAGGGAGGTTTTTCATTTTTTTTCTAGCACTCAGATCTGAAAGGCATGAACAACTCCCTGCTTTTCCCCTCACGTAAGATGGCAGATTATGTAGATGCACCAGAAGACAGTAAAAACACTTTTTTTTCATCAGTTTGAATATATTTATTGTGAAGAATTCTGTGTATGTTTTCTAAATATCTCATAGACTCATAATTTGGTCAGCTGTCCAATTTAGACTAAAATAAATCATTCAAGGTTTTGATTCACTATTATAAAATATAATAAATGACAATTTTCTTAAGTGTTTAAGGTTTGATTTCTCACATAGATGTAGACTGGTAAAGAGAGATTAATAAATAATGCTGTGTATTCAGAGAATTTTGACTTGCTACTGTACAGTTGGTTTTAAAAGAATATGCGTGATGACTTCTGAATTGTGTGAGCTTTATGTTCCACTTCGGTCCTTTTGTTAAAAATGCTTATTCATTTCGACTACAAACTTGAGGAAGCATTGACAAAGGCCATTAGTGATTTCATAACTTCTACAATTACCTTATACCCGTCACATAGACTTTGCTAAAATCTTCTACTGTGGTATATTTAGTGCTTTGCATTTAACTATTCCATTGTACAGATTTTATTTTTAAAAAGCATTCTTATGACAAGTAGTTGTACTTATTCATTTTTAGAGAATGTCCTGTTTACTTTAAAAATTCATCACTTGGCTAAAGCAAATAAGTAAACTCTATCTGTGAGACAGTTAATTTTGTTATCTTTTACATGAACTGCTTTGTTGGTTACTTCACTGATAAACGATGACAGCAATATATGGAATTTTAATATGGACTTTCGGATACATGTAGATAATTAATGATTGAGCATTAGAAATTAACAAAAAGCCAAGATGTATCCTATGAAACCTTTGTTGGGTCATCAAGCTTTTATATTAAATATTTAAAGTGCATAACAAAATTTCCAGATTGCTAAATGAAATTGATGCATCATATAGCTGCCATTCATGATCTTCAGGAAATATTACTGGTTCTCATCCTTATGGACAAGTAAGGAAATTGACCTCGAAGCATCCTTGGAGTTAGATAGAACCATGTGACTTGTTTGGATAGAGGACATGTGAGAGGAAACAAGGCTGGTCATTCTCTAGAGCAGGGGTCCTCAACCCCCAGGCCATGGACTGTCACCGGCCCCAGTCTGTGTGGCCTGTTAGGAACAGGGCCACATGGCAGGAGATGCGTGGTGGGCAAGTGAGCGAAGTTTCATCTGTATGTGCAGCCGCTCCCCTGCGCCAGCATCACCGCCTCAGCTCCGCCTCCCTCAGGCATTAGATTCTCATGGGAGCACTGGCCCCTGGTATCAAAAAGGTTGGAGACCACTGCTCCATAGCAAGTCTTTAAAAGCCAGGCACCATTGCTTAGTTTGCCTCCTCAGCCAAAGCAATTTATGACGTTCCAGACGGTGAAGACTCTGACAGCATATGTCACCGCAGTGGGACAATGGACAGTAGATCCCCAGCCACCGTGAGGAAGATGCGTAATATGAGCAAGATACAGATCTTTGGTGTTGAAACCTTGCAACATGTTGGTGGTGATTGTTACGCTGGGAAACAGCCTATGCTGACTCACGCATAAGAAGACTGCTTTTATTTTACTGTTTGATCAGTTGCTCTAAGAAGTCATAATCATTTGTTATGTTTTTCAGATTTCTTATATAATGGGTTTAACAGGAAGTATATGGACCATTAAGACACATTTTAGGTTTTCTGCCATTTACTCTTTAAATACTGTGAACTATAACATTATGATTGCATTTCATTTTCATTTTACAGATTAAAAAGCCAGGATTAACATGTTAAATCACTTGTGCATTATATCTAATATGTGGTAAAGCAAGAATTCAAGCTCAGATGAAAGTATGGTTCTTTATACTAAGCTCTTTTATGAGCGAGCAGGTGCTATAATAATGTAGGGAATCCTCACCGGTACATCACAGCTTGTATCACCTTTATTTGCATTAACTTAGGCAGTTGTTTGCTATGACCTCGAGGTTGTAAGAAGCCCCTTTTGATCAAAATCGAATACATGTAGGCAACGCACAAGGATAGATTCACAAAATGGCATTGCCATTGTGTGTTATGCATATTGATATGAAATACGATATTGAGAACTGCTTCTGTATATTTTAAATTCTCCTAAATACTGACAGTAAATTTTATATTATCATCATTTGCTTATTTTATCATGACATGATGGAAAGATCTAGAGCTAAAAAAGATACTGTTTTTATTTAGAGTGACTTGAGCCCCACACAGGGGCCTGTAGCTTGGTATCAGACTGTGGTGAGGGTGCTTGTAATTACTTTTAAAGGTGGGAATCTAAGCTGTAACACTAATGAGAATAATATTTATATATCTCAGACTTCTTAAAAATATATTTATTTGTTCATTACTGTTACAGTAATTCAAGATTTTATATACATTGATAATTGCAAGTTTGCGGAGCATAGTCAGATGACTTACAACCATTATTTATTCTATTTGCAAAAGACACCTTTTTTTCAATTTCACCAGCATGTCTTCCAACTCCTTCCTTCTCTTAGAGTGACACCTGTAGCTCTCACATAGCATACGCCGGGTGGCTAAATGGCCTGTCATTGAGCCTCATTTGATTTTTGTTATCTTGCTAGTGTGACTTAACAGCTAGCTGTGTAGAAGAAATCACCCTTCTGTTGGCAAAAGTCAGTGCTCCATTTAAGGAGTTGACAAAGTGTTAGTGGAAAGATCTTGAAGTTAATTGGCAGCAAAACAAATGTGTGGTGGTGTGTCAGATTGTCAGGTAGCCGTGCCGTGAGAACGCTGAACAAGCGTCTTCCTAGGAAGGCTGACCAGAATGGCCGCACTGGCTACGCAAGATGACATGCACGGGATAGCAGGGTGCGTTTCCTCACACGCCACCAAGGCATGAAGTCAGGCCTCTTAAAACGGACAGGCGCTCGAGTGGCCAGTTCGTCACATGTTCTGTCTGATGAGGAATCCTCTGCTTCGTGCAATTTAGCACTGATTATTTAACTCCTCTTTCCAGCAATGGGCAGCTCAGTGAGTCACAAAGCTGAAGAGTATGTGTTTGAATGGCTGTAATTATAAGATGACTCTTATGTATTTTGAAATTGCATTAATTCCTCACTTTTCTGCAAAAAACAACATGCCACTGTGTGTTAAATATGTGTAACTAACCTCTGTCCAGTTTTCTCAGTCTTCCTCTCTATCCGAGTACAAACATCTACTCCCCCTCCCATAGGGCAGCCTTGAGGGGTTTGCATCCAACTCTCACATCTTCCCTGCATATTTTTTCTAGTAAATTCCATGTTGCTGCTCTCTTAGGTGACCTTTATTTCTAAACCATTAATCTTCTTGGGGTAATCTTGGTTGGTCAGTAGTATTGAGAACTAAACAGATCACAGTGATATACATGTGGATTCAGGAATGTTCAATAAAATAATTATACTTTATTGTAGACATAACGCAGACTAAGAATCTGTTAACTTTTTGGCAGTTATGTCATGCTGTTCATACACATTGAGTTGTGATCAAACGTTTTTAAGTATTTTCCACATAATCTGCTGGTAACTCAGATCCCCCTTTACGTTTATTTTCACTCAGACTTTTTTCTTAAGTAAAAGCTGGACTTCACTTTTTTTTGATATTCCTGCCATTGTTGCTCTCTTTGAGTACCTTTCGGATTCTGATTACATTCTGGGTGAAAATTGCCTTTTGCGGTTTCTTATGAATCATGGACACTTCGTTGTTCACTTGTCTATTTCAGCAGAAGAGGGTAGATAGTGGAACACAGTCATAAGCCACACTATGATGTCCTTGTCATATGCCACATTTGGGTATCCCTGCCGTAAGCCACACTCGGGTGCCCTGGCATTTGAGAAAATGTCCATACTGATGTTAGTAATTCACGTGACCCTTTGCACCTTACACTTGGTAAATCTAAAACCACCTCCCATGGCTTCTGTAGTTCTACATACAACCCACTGGGTAACGCAGTGAGCCCTAATCTGGTCCTAATTTGGAAACTGCTCACTCGTAAGATTATTTTAGGCTATGGATTCTCTTGTGCTAAGCAATAGGTCAACTTATTCATCTAAGTACAAATATATGAGGATTTCTTTTTAGCCGGATGCTATCCCCCGCCTTCTCATTCTGCTCTAAGTGATTGTCTTGGAAAATGTGTGGTCAGTCTTCCTGCAGGGCAGGAAACTCTCTTACCGTTCTATTCTTCCGATAAGACTTTGAGGCTTATGCAACTCATAGCAGAGGTCCATGGCATCACTGCGATGCTAAGCTGTGTTCTGGGTTTGGAAACAAAAAGTCATGAAGTAAAATGTATGGGAGTTGGAGAGAAAGGATGCACCCCTTGCTTGGCTGCAAGCCTGATCCTAAACCGATCTGGAGGGACGGGAACATAGGCATAACGCCCAGAATAACCTTGCACCCAACGCCGGTTGTTCTGTCAGGCAGAGCAGGCAAGGTGGCAAATGCCCTCTGGAGCCTCAAGCTCCACATCAGCGGGGTTTCATCTGCCCTCTGCACTGCGCCTGCCCTCAGCTGCCCCTGCTCTTCACCAGATGCAGGCTGCTGGGCCAGCCTCTCCCTGGAGCGCCGGCTTGGTTTCTGTACGCACGATGGGCAGGGGCGGCCGCAGTGAACTGTACCCTGGCTTCAGAACCTTCTGCTCAAAAGGGAACATGCCATTTATGTTCACTTTTTTTTTTTCTTTTTCTTTTTTTTTTGGCTAAAGTAAGTTATTTGGCCAATGCTGAAGCTAATAGGGTGGGAATGTATTATTCATCCATAAGGAAAGATATGACAGAAAAAGGGAGCAACTATGGATAAATACACATAAAACCTATCACAATTCCTATGAATTTTGATTCACCAAATTCAGCTGGTGTCTGAGTTTAAGAAGGAAAAACAACCAGCTTGAACCAATGCACGCTTAACATCTACTAACTGATAGTTCTTAAAGATTGTCATCATTCTTTTCATTTTAAGGGCGAATACTTTTTATTCTCCGTGATCTCTGTGTATTGAGACTTTAGATTATTTAAATTAATGCAAGGAAAATACCAGGCTGTGAGATAGATGGCATTCGGGGATATTTGGCAGACAGACTTGGAGAGCTCACAGTATCGCAATCTCTCAATGTTAGATGAACATAACAGAGATCAAACAGCACGTCCTTCCCACCCAGTCCATGCATTCCTCCCGTGTGACACTCTGAGCACTCACTGGTGGCTGAGCTGCTAAGATGGGTAGATTCCTTGTGCTCACCGACAGCCATCACTTCTGTTTTGGGATAGCATTATACTTTTGTTTCTCCTTAAATAATACCAGTTTATCTCTCCTGGATTTTTACCTACTCAGGTCAGTTCTGACCTCTGGAGCTACTCATAATGAATCCTAGTATATATTCCATTTTGTTTTTAATGCATGTGAAGTGAAATAACTTATTGCTGCCATCGAGTCTTCTTTTCACAGGCTGCATGTTTCTTGTTGCTCTACTTTTCTTTCAAATGTATGGCTTCAGATTTCTGCCTTATCCTGCTCAATACCTATTTTCAGTTTTCCACTTTGGTTTACAGACACTCCCGGTAGAATCTACTGTGCCCAGAATCACAGAAGTCTGCTCAGATCTTACTGATCTAAGGTTTTTATTGACTGTTAAAGTCTTGATGAGCTCTCTTTCATCAAGGTACAATTCAGCTACCTTTTAATTCATATCAGTTTGTTTTAATTAATTCACAATATCTTTCAAATTGATATCAAATCTAAAATATTTGCATACCCAAACATTTTAACATCTTAGTGTTTTTTAAAAGGGTAAATTTTCACATTATGTAATTAGCAATTGTATTTAAATGTCCTCAAGCCCAGGAGGTAATATAAAAGCCAATTTGCAATATATTATGTTATTTCTAATGGGATATTCTTATTTCTGTGAAAAGTGTTCATCAGTGTTCTAGTCCAAAGTGTATTTCAAATTGTACAGCCAGAGAAGCAGCAGATCAAATGCCAATGTGTCCTTAGTTTCTATCCTTGACTTTTTTTTTTTTTCTTTCCTGGTATCTTATTTTCTGTTAAAATGCATGCTTGCATTTTGAAGTTCTCAGATGAATTACAAGGTATTTACCATCAAGCAGGTCTCATAGGAGAAACTACATCTGTTCAACAATCTTTAAAACAATGCTTGAGTTTCTCAGCATTTTAAAATTCCAAGTCAGCTTTGATGATAACATTCTAGGATGTGAAAATCCTTCCCAGGAGTGGTAAGAGCTGTAGAGGAACCTAGTTAGCCGAAGTTGTAAGAAACAGAGGTTTTAAAAAGAGAAGCACATTTGCAATGGGTGTTTTTTTAAAAGGGTCTTTGTTCTCTTGCATCCAGATGCCATCCCATGTTCCTTTAGAGACTCAAACCCAGATTTAAAACAAAACAAAACATTCTCGAATAAATACATATTTCCTTTAATGAATTACACTGCATTTAAAAGTATTATACCCTTGTCTAACACGGCGGTTATAACTTCATCTCACATCAACACTCGAGTCTAGGCATGTCTAATCATACTCTTGGCGTGAGAGAATGGTACATAAATTTGAGTAATAGAATTTTACAGAGATTGTTCTTGTACAGAATTGAAGAGTGAATGCAAGTCAGTACAGTAACACATTTTTCAGGAATCTTGCAGCCCATAGGAACGTAGCCTATAAAAATTGAAGCTGCCTGCATCTTGTTTACCATTTTAATACCTTCGTATAGGAGTACTGTTCACGCATTTTATAAGTAGTACTGTTTGTTGGGCAAATTTTTATCACTCTTCTCTTCCATTGTTGGATGACTAAGTGATCCAAATCATAGGTGTTTAGGATTTGGGATCTCTGTCAGTGCCTCAGCAGAGATATTTAATTTGCTAAGACCGAGGTTTACAAGTCAGCGTTTCCTGGACATCTGCAGGCTGAGAGGTGGTTCAGCAATGATCTGTGGCATTCGTGCAGTCCGCGCTCTCTAGGTGGAGACTCAAACATGAGCCCTCTGACGTCTGAGTTTATGTTCTGTCTTTCTATGCCAGTTCAGTTCTAAATTTATTGCAGATCTAAAATCATCCCAAGATGAGGTGAATAATGTTTGCAGCCAGACAGAAGGTACCAGGGGACTTTGGGAAGATTTATAAACAGTAGCTTTTAATTGAGGAGTAAGAACTGAGTAGCAAGAGGAGATAGCATGATGAAGATTGTGCCCTTAAAGAACCTAAAATGTGTCTAGGAAGACATTTTAACAGCCGATGTCAGTGTAAATGGGGCACAAGTAGGCTCTGGGTGGTATTGGTACAAGAAAGAAAAATAAAGCTTGATGTGTTAATGGGAAGTGGTGAGGAGCTTCTGGGGAAGTGAGTACTTCGGCAACCCCTAGATGGATATGTAGGCGTTAGCCAGGCCCACTCAGAGACTGCAAGATGCTAGAAGAGAAGCGAAAATGGTGGAAAGCGAGAATGCGATTTTGCCATGTGTCACATGGTGAAAGTATTTTTTTTCCCAAAATAAAAATATTGAATTTATAAAATAGATTATTCAAAAAAAAAAAAAAAGGAAAGAAAGAGAGAGAGAATAAATATGGCTAGATTTTCATTTTAGGCAGAATGTGCTTTGAGCAGAAGACCAGATTGCAGTCATCAGGAGTCTGTCACTTGTTGTCTCTTCTTTGTTTTGACTCTTATTGTGGCTAGTGTTCTCCCAATGTGTGACAGAAGTTGCCACCAGCATCATCAGAATATTATTCTATCAGCTTAGCCTGAGAGAGAAAGAACATTTCTCCCCCAAAGTTATAGAAAATCGTCATGGGTCAGAGCCTCACATGCACGGCCCAGAGCCAGCCCCTGCAGTCCCCGGCGCTGAGGCCGGGAGACGAGATCGCGTTACCAGCCCTGTGGCATCTGTCTCTCCTCCTCTTGGCCTCAGCCTTCATGGTGGTAACGTCACATTTCAGGGCCCTTCTCAACTTCATCGTACCTCCAGGGACAGTGCCTGTTCGATAACATACAGTTTATCATTCTGTTTATTATAACAGTGGGTCCACTTTACACCTAACTTTGTGCATGTTTGTGTGAAAGAGAAATTGCAGAGCAAAGTGTCCCCAGGATTAGTTTAAGTCCATTCACGGGCTGGCCTCCTTCAGAAGTCCAGTTGTGCTCTAGGAAGACCAGTGGCTGAAATTCAATTATTGATTCTGAAACACAAAGTACAATTATTTCCCTGAAATGTTTCTTGAAATTCTTTGACATCTCCAGAACAAAAACAAGCCAAGTGATGTGTGTGTGTGTGTATGTGTATGTATGTATGTATGTATGTGTATATGTTATCTTTTAATGTAGCCAGACACCCCAGGGACATGAAACAGTAATAACTAATATGCCTAGGCTCTTCTATGTTTATCCAGTTTCCTTTGAACGTCCCATGTCAGTACCTAGCTGTGCTTCTCTGTTGGATTTCTGCTTCAGGAAACTGCTACTATCACTTGACTGTGCAACACAAATACGTGTTTAAGCATTTCTGGAGGAAAATGTGTACTGTTTTCTAAGGCCCTATAACAGCTCATATTAAATATTCGGAGTTAGTAAAAGTCTCTCAGTAGCCAAGCAGCTATCTCGCATTGGACAGGCAATTCCACTGTTCGATTTCTAGCAATGGAAGGCTAAATCTGTCGACGTCAGCTACTGACGTACTCTGCCACAGGTGGCACGGTGATGGCAGAGGACATCACCTGTGGGTAGGTGAGCGGTGGTGTTCTTAAAGGAACAGACCCTACTCTTCAAAAGCTCTGTGACCGAAACTGGAAGCCAGAGCTGGGGTAACATATTTGTGATGGACAGTGATGACGGCTTTACAGGGTTCGAGAATGTGGCACTTAGAAGTCTTGGTTAGAGAGTGGTCCATAAAAGTCTCCAAAGGGGGAACAAGAGCCAGATGAGATCTCGAGAAGAAAGCTCAAGTTCCATCTTCCTGGCAACGCTCAGCAATAGTGACTTGACAGGAAATGTTTTGAACTGAGGACGTATGACAAAGACAAAGTTATTAGTGCTGTGTAGCTGAGCAAACACGGCAGAATAATCGAGGGGAAGCACCCAATTATAGATAAATAATTTATACATATATATATTCATATATATATATTTATAACTTCAATTATAAAAAGAAGAACCCTAGAGTGGTAGATGGAGGAAAAACAGAGTCTGATAAGCGTTACTTGATTTAAAGAGTCATAAGGCCTGTTGTCACACCAAAGAAAGTGGAAGGCGGAAAGGAGAATGTTCATTAAGCAAGAGAGAGGAGGCTGTGGCCACGGGTGAGCGCAGGCACACGTGTATTTTTATATCTTTCTATGAGGCAGGAAAAAGGAATGCTTTATACATGTCACGCATGGGAAAATTTGAAGTTAAACGAAAAATAAAAGCAATTCACAAGGAATATATGACAACTTTACTGTAAAAATTAAATACTCAGTAGGATTGTAAAACTACAGGGCTGGCATTATATTTTATTAAGTGATGGAGTGACTTTACATATTTTATATGTAAAATAACAGATGAAATAAGGTCTGTAGGGTATATATGTAAACTATAAAATACTATACAAAAGTTAGCTTTTTAAAAAATTTTTATTATTAAGTTTATTAGGGTAACATCGGTTAATACAATTATATAATTTTCAGGTATACATTATAATTTGACATCTGTATATTCTATTGTATGGGTACCAACAAAAGTTTTAATTAGTTTTGACTGTTATATATTAATATTAGTTCTGAGTATAATTGAACCTATATGTGAAATAAATGAACATCATTTTAGCCTCAAATTTTATACATTGGAGACCTAGATGCATTTAATTGTGATTGTCCATATTTTATACATATAATGCTATTTATGTGACCTATGTGATATTGTTGCCAATATTGATTTTAGAGGGCTGACACATAAATTATAAAACTTTGGTTTTGTTTTTAAATTGCATATTGAAAGCAAGCATGAAAAAGAAATAGAAATGATTTTTATACCTAAAGTTCAAAGTAACCTTGTGAACATAGTTCAACACATTGTTTTTACCCAAGAAGTGACTGGAGAGATATTTTGAATTATTTATGCTAACCATCTGTTCCTTGCATATCATATCTTCCAGAACAGACAAATCTCATGGCCTTCAGACGTTAGCTGGTAGTACTTCTAGAGGAGCAGCTGTTTTCTTATCAAAAATCCATACTGAAGCTGTTTATTCTAAATTGGTGAATTTCATTAGTATCTCCAGGGCTCTGGTTGAATTAATCTATTTAAGCAGCATTCTCCTTAAAAAACAGGTGCTTAAGTGGCTTATCCCGATTCTATCATTTTAACAATAGTACTTGGAAAAAAGAAAAAAACACTTCACATTTTCTACTGAAACAAAATAATATGATCGCATTCATTTGCTGCTACTTTTTGTTATGAAAACAATATGCAGTCGTCAACATATGGTGTTCTTACAGCACTGCCTTAATCAAAGAGTGGCCTCAGCCCAAAATGTTTCCACTGGAATCACACTTTTGCAATAGTTTAATTATTGTCATTTTAAGGAGATCCATGTCAATGAAAAAGTTTTCTGATTACTCTGTTACTTTCCAATGGCTGCCATAACCAATCACTCCAAACTCAGCGGCTTAAGACAACAGAAATTAAGCGCCCCACGGCTCAGAGGGCCCGAGGTAGGCCGTGAAGGCGTCAGCAGGGCACACTCCCACCAGATGCTCGGGTGGCGAGTGCAGCGTGGCGTTGTCCAGCTTCCGGCCGCTGCCAGTCCTTGATTTATGGCCTCATCACTCCAGTCTCCGCCTCTGCGGTCACTTTCCTCCTTTTGTGTGGACTGTCTCTGCCTCTCCATCATAAGATCGCTGGTGACCTTTAGAACCTATGTCGATAAACCGGATCAATCACTCCGTGTTGTCAAAGAAAAAAAAAAAATTGCTACAGATAAATTAAGGCAAGGAAGATTTCATATGAGACTATTAAAAAGGAAGAGAGAAATGGACGTCAGCTCTGCTTTAACGAAAGGCGGGGGGCGTTTTAGGCATGGGGTGAGCTGGTAGAAAAGCACTGGGGGACAAGTGGCGGGAGGCTAGTCAATGCGACCAGGCCGACGGTGTTTGCCATCGGCATTTAGTTAGGCTCTCACCTTCCCGCAGAGAATGAGAGAGAGCGGCTCTACCTCTCTTCATGATTCTATTTCAAAAGGATAGCTCCCAGGTCCTTGAGAAAGACATTCCTGGGCTGTAAACCTGTCCAGAGGTTGGGATAAGATTTACATCTCAACAGGGCAGAAAAATAATTTATATCAGCAAGTTTTTTAAAGTAAATGCTCTAAGTAAAGAGAGGTCAGGGCTGCCTTAGACCATTTGGACTGTTATAACAAAGATGCCATAAATGACATGGCTTATAAACAACAGAAGTGTATTTCTTACAGTCGTGGAGGCTGAAAAATCCAAGATCGAGGCACCAGCAGCAGTGCCTGGGGAGAGACCACTTACTCATTTGTAGATAACTGTTACACAGGCAATCCCATCACCTTGGGGGTTAGGATTTCAAACCCCCGTGTACATTTCAGGGAGACACAAACGATCCGAGCAGGTAAGGGGCCTACATTCAGAAAGAAACCTGTTTAAAATTTTGCGTGCCTGAGGGGAACACGTGGCTGTCTTGATCAATGTCAAGACCTTTAAATCAATCATATCTGCAAAAGATGCTTCTTTCAATTAAGATAACATTTACAGGCGTCGGGGATTAGTATGTGGATATCTTTTTGAAAGGGCCTCAGGGGATGCTTGTAGAGGATATAAAATGAATAAATTCTGTAGAGGTCTCAACAAGAACTGTTTATGGTTCCTGAACTCTGGCCCACAGACTCAAAGATTTCAGCATCCACCTTCGTGAAGAGATGTGGCCTTCATAATTACACTGTAAACTTAAAACCTTTCATTCAGTCCGTCAGTCATTCATCTTTCAGCTTGAGTCTAAGGGAAGAGTAGGTGTTCCACAAAATATTTGAATTTTTTTTCCTTTCAAATGTTTTTAAATAGTATTCCTTTCACTTGTAGACATTCATGTTGTACTCACCGAACATCCCTAATTAACTTCATGACTCGCGTATGTTTTGTACAACTACATTTTCAGCTCCAAATCTTTAAATCTGAGTATTATTACCTAATAATGGCATAATATAAATTCATGATAGTAAGAAAAATGTAGGAGGCGGTTACGCACACGTGATTTTCATCCACGTCGTGTCTTTGTGATCTCTGCAGTTATCACCTGCTGGGATCAGGGGGCGGGATCGCCGCCCCAGTTCACTCAACTTTCTGCCACAGTCAACTCCGCAGATCAGGTGACATTTCAGATATTCAGTGTCTTTTCCCTTCAAGTGAGGGTCTGTGATAGTTTTGAAAAAAACGTTTAAAATGGCTTACCAGTATTTGTTTGCATCCTCTGCTAAAACTCAGAGTTCAGCTCAAGACTAGACATTATGTATAAAACAAACACGAGACTTCAACCAGACGCAGAGCGGAGGGCAGACAGGCTGGGGAGGACGGGGCCGAGGAGCAGTGCGGCCACGAGTCCTGCAGCGAGCTCTCGCCCTGTGCCGGGGAAGGCAGAGACCTAACTTAACAAGACCACAGGCGAATCTCAGATAAGGTATCCTGAGTCGTTTTCACTGTAGATCTGCTTTTCTAGAAAGAGGATTCACTTTATATGCAAGACAAATTTTAGCTTGTTTTCATTGAGCAGTCCCATGGGGAATTTTTAATTAGATGGATGAAAACACAGGACTGTTTAATATTTTAAAATAAAGAAAGGGAGTATGAATAAGTACCACTTTTTGCCAGTGACAGAGGATAGGTCGAGGGGTGTGGACAAAAAAGAATTGCTTAAACTTAGGTTGCCATAGCTATTCAGCAACCTGGGAATATCGCTTTTAGGATTACAAACAGTCTCTGGGAGTTCTCAATATAATTATGTTTTCTTTATTATTTTGCAAGGGTGTTAATTGCCTACTAGTAATTAACTTCCCATGTGACTGTCAGGAAATGTAATCAATAGGAAGAGCAGAGGGACCAAGCTGTCATGGCTTCTGTGACCAATATCGTCTTCTCACCCCTAGCAAGGTGTTTCTGTTTTAATAAGATGAACAGGTGCACACATACGAGGTTACTCCAGAAAGCCACCAGCTAAATCAGTTCATCTCGTGGCTCTGAAATGAAAATGTAGCCAATCAGAGCTTTGAGATCTAATTGCCTCATTTTCAAACTTAAATACATTACGTGCCTCCCGCTAGAGTTGCACCTGGCAAATCTACTTATTAAAGTTATGAAGGGAAGAGTTTGCTGAGACATTTTAAATATTATGCTGACATTGTAATAAAAGGAAGGAGAAAGGCAGGCGTGATCTAATTCCACTGATGTCTGCTCAGCTTGGACTGCACCGTTTTTCCTACCGAGCTGATAACCAGATCTCATTCATGGAAGTATTTGAAATAATTCTGTACAAAGTAAAATCTACTGAATTTAAATGTATTTCCTCTATATTTCTTAAAGTTCTCTTGGCTTTTTTATTACTCAGATATTGTTTTATCATTTAACCTAGCCCATTTAATATTTTTTTCTTAGTAAGTCTGTTTTTGTTCAGCTCTGTAGTGGGTTTCTATACATGTATAGGAACTGTGTAAGTAATGGGCAGCGGGCTGTAAGAAAAATGAAATTCGGTCACTATCACTATGCTGGCTAAACAATCAGATGTTCTGAGATGTGATTAACTTCGGCAAGCAAGGAAGATACAGCCAGTGGTCAGATTTTTGCCATCATTATTTTAGCCTAATTATTTACATATCTTCTCCTCTTTTTTTCTAGGTGTGATAAATAATAATTAAACATTGGATATTTGATTGACACAAATATATGCGTACAAAGCGTGATATTACAGCTAGCTTAAAAGAAAGGCAGTTATACTAAATAAATATCCTATAATCCAGATGGTCATAATACAGTAACAACAACAAATATATACTAATATTCAGAAAGAAAAATAAACACATAGAATGTGGGAAAAGTTATAAATCTAAATATAGTAAAATTGGAGCGACATAATGTATGCCGATATATTTTGTACAAGCAACCACATGTACTATGCCATTATTCTATGTGATTTAGGAAATACAGATGCATAGTACTATACATAAAACCTGTACAGAATGTGTGTTACAGAATTTATAATATTTCAGTTTTCAAAAACCGTATTACATAAATTCTACCTTGTCTGGATCTGTATTGCTTCAGGAAAGTTTTTATCCGAAAAAACTTAGGCTTAGTTGTCTAATTATAAATGTTTGTTTGGTTGTTAGAGCTTCTTGGGTTTTAGTTTTGTAAATATGGGCTTGTGGACTTTATTACCAGTACTTATTATTTTTTTCTGTTTTTAAATTGGTGAGTTTTTTTTTTCACTAGAATGATGTTAAAGATTTTTTTTTTCCAAAAAATAATTTGACATTGAGTTTCAAAATAGTTCAATATATTATGCCGAGTCTGGGTTTGTTGTCACTTGCATAACCTTGCCTCTCCTGGCTACCACAGAAGTTGCATTTTGGGAGAGGTCTACTTCCATGACAAACAAAGATGATACTGGCATATTGGTCAATCGACGGGTAGTAAGGAAGGATGCCAACCCATACTGTCTTCTGGTAATGCAGTCATCTGCAATTACTTGCCTCGCGGAATTATAGCTCTAGGGAACGAAGTTTGAAACAAAGCCTTCCTGATATGAGCTGATTGTCATGGCTGTGTTTGGCCATGAGTTAAAGACAGATGAGCTCTCTTTGGGACATGAAAAGGATGAAGTCCAGAAATTTCAGGCTTCTAGACTTAAAAGAGTGAATGGCTTCCTGACTCTCTGTATTAAAAAGTTAAGAAAGAGAGAACTTAAAAGATCAGAATAAGGATGTGGCCTTCCTTTAAAATCTTGACTACTTCAAGGTAGACACCTTTAAATTTAAGAAAGGCTAGAATGTAAAAAATGTGAAGAAATGTAGCACATCTAGGAACTCTCTAGGAAAGAAGTGTGGGCAAGGTTACTGGTAGAGGGGCATCATAAAAGGAAGAAGATTGCTTTGGGACAGCTACGAACAGAGACTTCTCTGTGTCTCCTAGTCACACTCTTCACAGATAGTAGTGTTTGCTGTATTTATTTGATTCCTCCTACGTCATTTATATTAGGTGTGGAAGGCAAATAACTCTTCTTTTTAGTTTGTTGATATGAAGATGAATAGCAACCATGTCTAACTTTGACTTGCACACTCGTCATATCGCTTGATACAGTGATGGAACACTTGGGTCATCCTCCCTGGGAGAAAGTAGGCTCCGCTCTGTATTTGGCTCGAAGGAATGGGATATTTGATGATCAGCAGGTCACCGTGCAGAGAGAGTTAATGCTCACTAAATAGTCTACTTCCTCCCTTATTTTTCCTGGTTCTCTTGCAGCTCGATTATGTAATGTGACTGGTTCTGACAAATGAGGAAGGGTAAGTGAAAGTGAAGTGTGTCATTTATAGGCTAAGGCAGTAAACTGTATAAATGCAAATGAAAACACAAGTCACTTTTTTGCCCCCTACTGCGAAGCCCTGAAGGGCCTTCTGTGCCTGAGTGTGCAGTCAGATGATGGTAGTGCCTTCACGAGCCTCGGGTCCAGTGCAGCCCAGCACCGGTCCACTGGGCCTGTAATGTGAGCATCTAGGATTTGGGGGATGGTTCATTAAAGCAGCCAAATATAGCCTCCCCAGAAAATTGCAAAACATATAAGAAGTGGTAGATGATAGATAGATAGATAGATAGATAGATAGGCAGGTAGGTAGGTAGGTAGGTAGGTAGGCAGGCAGATAGGTAGGTAGACAGACAGAGATTTTTGTTTGTTTTTATTGTCCTGTAAAAGTAATCTTTCTTATGTTTCCTAATACACAATAGGAAAAAAAAAAACTGTAGGGTTTTTTTTTTGTTGTTGTTGTTGTTTTAATATATAAAGAATTGTTCCTAAACATTTCTTGAACAATTATATTGGCTGCATTTTCTCAGAGAAGCAACATTTCTCACTATGGTCTACTGTTTCCATCAGCCCCTATGTATGTAAACATTCCTTGGTACTGATAGTCTGCTTTTTTGTTGATTTTTTGTTTGTTTTTAGGATGAGTTAAGTAATAAATTGTGAACAACTAAAATCCGTTGGAACATAAAAATAAGTATAATTTCATTTCAGTCCTTTGTGTTTTGTTCCAGCATATGAAAAATGGCAAGGTATTCTAAAGGAATACATCTTAGTTAAATCGCTATTGTAATGCTTGCATATAGTGAAGCTACACTTTATTGAACATTTATTTGGGAGCTTGAAATATTGGTTCCATTGTAGATCAATCCTTCTGATAACAACTTCAGTAGCTTTGCAATTTTCAATTTCAATTTAACATTGCCAGTGGTGTTAGACCTGCTGTTACGTTTATGGCTTAGACTAGTATTAAAAATATTTTTTTTTGAGAAAGAAGTAATATTGTCATGATTTTATTATTAGGCTAGTTTTCTCATACACAGTGAGGACTCTACAAAAGCATTGGCCTCTCCAACCACAAAGTATCATTTATATCTTCTGTGACGGGCTCTCCAAGTTTTCCACTAAGAATATGGAGATGCGGGGGGCTATAGGGTCAGAGAAACTCACCACTGTAGCAGATCAAATAAATATGATGCTCTGATTTTGAAATATGGCAGCACATTTCAGAGGAAAAAAATTAATACCTATCTCAGTTTTGATCCTCTGCCTCATAAAATTTCAAGACAATGCATGATGAAAAGGGGAAGATTATGGAAAGCATACAGTGACTATTAAGCTGTATACTAACATATGATTTTTTTCTCTTTGATTATTATGATTAGATGATTTTAAAAATGAAATACATGCTAAATTCAGAGAGAATGAATTTTGTAAATTCTCTGTCCTTCAAATAAGTAGCATTATCATTTTTTTGTTGATAAGCACATAAAACATACTATTTTGCCTCGTACAATAATGCACTCTGCTTGTAATTATTATTATAATATTATAATACTTTATCACATTTAAAGCTATGTAGCTATTTTTATATACCAGCTCCACATTATATGTATTTGCTACTTACCGTATAAATTTTGCATATCGCAGTTTGTGTGTGTAGTATTCCTAGGGCAGCTCTTCTTAAAGCGTAGTCAATGGCAACCTCGTGATGCTTCAGATACCCCGTGGGGGTCCCCGAGATCAAGCCTCTTGTCATAATATAGGGAAGAGGCGATGATTCTTTTTCACTTTCTTTCTCTTATGAGTGTACCATAGGGATGTCTAGAAGCTGCATGGTGTGTGAATTTGCAACAAACTGAGTGTGGAAAGCAGACATGAGAATTGAGGTGTGTTCTCACCAGCCAGACATTAAAGTGGTTTGCAAAAAACAGTTATTTTTATTTAAAAAAATTATATATATATATATATATATATATATATATATAGCTTATATGTATAAGGTCTACATGAACAAAAATAGATATTTAATTTAGCACTGTAAATAGCTATAAACTCACCGCCCCCACACACAAGCTCTTCGAGGTGCTCAGTGATTCCTAAGAGTGTAGGAGGCTCTTGCGATGAGGAGCCCAGACGCTCTGCCACCCGCAGGCACGATAATCCGCACATCGCAGAGGCGAAGCAGCCGCGCCGGTCGCAGTGTGGCAGCTCCGCCTCGGGCCCGCTTTTCCCTCAGAGGCCTGCGGAAACGGCCAGGAAGGAAGACGGGACTTCACCCTCGCAGACGCTTCGTCCGCGCCGCCCCAGCTCCCGAGACTGCTGCTTCGTGGCCAGGGCGTCGCCGCGTGTCCCCCGCAGGCGGCGCGTCGCTGCGGACACTGAAAGGGCAGTGGGCGAAGCGAGAAGCCCGGCACGGCCGCCGCAGGGGCGCCCTCTTCATCTGGACGCGGGAGACAAGGCCTCGCAACGCGCGAGGAGGACGAGGGCCTCGACGTGGAGGATGGCACCTTACGAGGGGGGAGGGGCTTGAAAGGAGAGCATGGGAAAGAATCAGAGAGGCACCCACGGTCCGCGTGGCCTCAGAGCCCTGGAATGGGTGGACAAGCCGGAGTCTGGGGACAGGTCCAAGGAGCTGCACGCCTCAGGCCACCGTGACGCGGGGGCCTGCGCAGAGGTGCGTGGAAGGTGCCGCGTCCGGGCCAGCTGCCATTGGTGTGGAAACCGCTGTGTCTGTGGACGCCACCTTGTCACTGCATTTGGGAAGGACTGTGTCCGGCTGTCACGTGTTCATCGTCACGAGCTCATGAGAAGAATGGCTTCCACACCTCATGAGGCTTCGTCACCGGCAAGCTGTAACTGGGGACTTCTCATGTAAGGGGACTCGGGGACTTGGGCAAAGTTCTCGGCTCTGGACTGGTGACGACGGCGCCAAGTTCGCAATAAACAGTTGAGCGCGACTGCCAACAGTGTGTAAAGTGTAAACGCCACCGTCTGAGACGTCTTAATTTGGAATAAATAGATGAAGTACGGTCGATTAGAAGCATCACATATTGTTTTTATTCAGAAAAGTCAAGTTCCTGACAAGCTTACATAATACTGTGAAGAATTAATTAGAGACACAGCACAAAGTACATCCGAGTAACTGAATTTGGGGGGAGGGGGAACCCTCCAAAAATAAAAAAATAGAAAACAAGATTCAACGGCATATAAAAATAGAGAGCATACCATTTGTTAATTCTACATAAACTTTTAGTATTAACTTTAAACATATTAACTTTTATGTCTTAATTCTACATAAAAGTTAATATGTAAATATTTGAGTATGGACTTGAGGATTTGTGTTTGCGTGTATGAAATAAGGAATCCATAATTCCTTCTTCAAAATATGTAATACATCATAATATAATGTATGGTATCATATGTAATATAGTATTTCTAGATGTACGCTTAGCCATTAGTCACCACAAGCACTAACTCGGTCTTGTTAAACATTTTACCATATTTTGTTCTTGTAGTAGATTCTTTCATCATATGTAACACTTGTATAAGAAAGAAAAGGGGGTGAAAAAAAGCAGATTTCTACCGACTCTGATGGAGCCACAAAACTAACTGCTGGGCTTCCATGTCTGCCTCCGTGGTGTGTACGGACACACGCCATGCGGCAGGTGGGGAGGCGATCCTTGTCTTGACACAGTTTCCCTCTCATTTCTGGGCAGGATCGTGGTTTCTCTCTTTTCTTGGAGGCTTCACTCTTTGAAAGGTGTCTGGCTGCTCTTCACTGAAGTTTGGTTTACCAGAGTTCTAACACAGCTTATTAGAGTTCTGTCAGATGACCAGGGAGCGATGCTTTCTCTGCAGTGAGTGTAGTGACAGCCCTAACTATACTGGAGCTAGCTTTGAAATAAGCTTTATCAGAAAAATTAATTAATTATAAATTTCCAAATATAAACATAAAAAGTCATTTTATAAAGTTTTAAAAATTGTCCTGTTTGAAAATATTTTCTCATAAGTAAATGATATGTATACTATGACTATTTTAATAATCATAATTTATATGTATGTCTATGACACTTAAGATGGTAACATAGTATAAAAGACAAATTATGAATGGAAATTCTTAGTTTAAGTACTAATTCAAGTTTTCTGTAGAGCTGTGTTCATAGGGAAGTCAATACATTTTTTCATCTCCATTTTCATTGGTGAAAAGGAATAAAAACTACTGAAAAATAGTCGGCCTACAAGTGAACGGTGGTGTCAGGCACGTTGTTTTTTTGGAAGAGAAAAGAATGCATCCTGTGACTGTCACCTGTTACATAAGGGGCATGAAGTAGTCTCTGTCACCCTCCTGACCATAGCCCACCTGATGGTAGATGCTGGCTTCCGGTGAGTTTACTCTCACAGTCAGGTATTGCTTATGTGTTCAGAAATTTTTCTCTAGCATTACCCCCAAGTCTTTATACCTGGAGAAATTTACTGAACCTGTCTAAAGCACAATTATTATTTCAGTACAGTGAGCACAACAGAAATAACTGTATAGATTTATGAAAGTTAAGTACCTAGAAGAATGCTTGGCACTTAAGATACTGAATGTAAATTTTCCTTATGAGCAAGAACTTTTAGTTTTGCTTAAAACCAGCGATCAAAGCTCATTGCATGATAGTTTGATTATGAATCGATATTCTCAAATTTACATACATAGTAATTTCACTACCTGGAACCCAGTTGGCAGAGTCTCATCCAGAAGTTAAGAAAAGTATTTGTGTTTTTGTCTTCCCTTTTTTCGTTGTTGTTGTTTTTATGTTTTCACCTTATCTTTATTCTGAACCTGAACTCCCTTTTCCCACAGTGACATTAAGACTAAGAACTCTAGAATATATCTTATTTCAGCTTTTTCCTCCACATGAGTCACTGTGGCTCCAAATTTTATATGACCAAACTCAATTGTACTTTTCCAAATGAATTATTTTGTATATATTTGTATTTACTTCAATCATTTTTTTCTAGATCTTGTCAGTTGATTAAACTGACACACACATACACACACATACTTAATTCATACTACATATAATGTGTTGTGTTAAACATTCAGAAAGGGAAAATGCAAAGACAAATAAAACATTGTCCTGACCCTCAGAAAATATATAAAATATAAAAAAAGAGTTCTTTTATATTTCCTTGAGTTTATTTTCTCATTTTTCTCTCATAGTTGGCTCTGTGCAATGATCCCATAATTTGAATTAGTCTCACATCACACCTCAATAAAACCAGCCTGTCCTTGTGCATGGTTATAATGAAATTGGATGTGATAATGTTTGTGAGAAATTGGCCAAAGTAAAGCACTCTTTAAATACAGGAGATAATAACAAAAGAGTTTATGCTCATTAAGATGAGTCATGCCTTTTTTCTGACTTGTTTTGTTCTGGGCTCTAATTAATAAATGTGTCACTTTGAACGATTCATTGACCCTTTCTAAGGTACATTTCTTTATTAGGAACATACGGAGTATAATAGTATCCACCTCCTAGGAATGTCGTAGGCATAAATGAGATAATCCACATAAAACGGACAGCACAACACACATAGAAACACCAAATAAATTATAAAAAGAAAAAGAATATTTATCATTACTTATGAAAAAATTATTTTATCATGCTTTTATGGTGATTATCTAATTTAATACACACAGAAAACTTATAGCTATTGTTATAGCTATAATGATGACGATGATATAATTAAGTAGCACAGAGATTGGCACACAGCAGACACTCAATAAATATTCGCCGTCCTCTTGTGGACCTCTACATTGTAATTGCCTTTGAGGCCCCAATCAGCTAAATCAGTCAGCATTCTTGCGAGAATAGGACCTGACTTCAGCAGAAAAAGAATTTATTTAAAGGTACGGGGTTAGGTTACAGAATCAGCAGGGCTGGAGGCTCTGGCTCAGAGGCTGTGCCAGGAACAAACCCTCAATCACCCAGCAAGAGTCATTTCATGAGGACGTCATGGAGCAAAAGAACCTGCAACTGGCGCATCGGATACCTCAGTGCAGCTCGCCGAAGTCGTCCCTGTCAGTAATGCTACCGAGTCATTCATTTGACGGAACTCGCAAGATCTGCACAGCTTCGTTATAAAGGGGCACAGAAGGAGCAGTCGGCCTGCACCGTTTCCGAGAGAATATCCAAATGTGCTCACGGCCGCCAGCCTCTCAGAAATTCCAGGCATCAGTTGCTTGAGTTTTTATAAAATTTATGTGCAGTCCTTGTGCCAGGAAAAAGTGTGGGCCAGCAGCCAGGATACCTGCCACTCGCGCTTATCTGGCCCCTTCAGTATGATATCATTAACCAAGTAGGCCATGTGGCATCATGAGGTGAACTACATTGCTGCAAAGGAAATTGCGGCACCGAGGCCGAGAAATGATTTGACCCTAGAATGGAATGGGCGTGTTTACGTCTCGCACCTGACGTATGAAAGAAAGCTCCTTCCGCTATCCCCTGTTTACAAGGATAGAGAAAATAATTTGCACCGAAGGAAAAGCTTTATTCCTTCTTCTCTGGGAGCTCCACATCAGGACAGAGGTTTAATTAGAGTTACTCTGTGATGAGCTCTAGCCAACATGGGTTAATTGGAGATGGGATATGAACACAATCCGCACAATTTCGGTCGTGAATGGATCTGTGTAATGACTGCAATTGTATCCAGCATTAAAAAAAAAAAAAAAAAAAAAAAAAAAAAAAAAAAAAAGCATTCTCACTTTGGATTTAGTCTCTTGGTAGAAAGGGGAAAGTTTTAGCTTAGTTTTGTTTTGTTTTAATTACACAAATCAAATTGGACTTCAGGGCCCTGGTCCTACATGTAAACCCCTGGTGACCATGATCTCTGATTAGCACCCTCTAAAATTCTTTCAGATTAGAGCTAAGTAGCTCACTGGACCTACTATTCATTTTGATACCTGTGTCCACTGTGCCCGTAAATGTTAATAGCTGTCACTGTCCTCAGATAGCAGTAACTGTATCCTCATGGAAATCGGAGAACTCACCTGATTCCACACAGATTTTCACGCCAACTGGTGTCCCCAGTGTACAGAAAGGAGATGATACAATATCCATCAGAATTTATAACTTAAGAAATCATTTTTAAATAATAATAAATCACATCCGATTGCTTTTCTCTACTTTTGAGGAGGTAACTTCTCTGTTTTAAAACTTTAGAATGCTTTACAGTATCTTTGCAAAGATATGTTCTAAACAGAGATTATAAGCTCAACATGTAACTATATTAGTGTTAATATTTTTGTTTTTACTGACAGTTATGAAACTAAAGATTATTTTCATTCTACATACAAAACTGCTCCAATAAAATTTAAATTAAGCATTATTGTGGGAATTAATATTCAATGCACTTAAAAGAGCTCTGCTCAAAGTAAGAACTCACATTAAGACAGACAGACAGACTGACAGAGTGTGCAAGCAAGAAAGCATATATATTAGTTTCAAAATTAGTTATTTAGATATCAAGTGTTAACTAGAGTTTCTATCAAAGGAAGTGGAAAAAGCAAGAAACCTTGCTATGCTATTTTTAAAAATGCTCCATTTTTAATGGGGGCCTAGTAGAGGTCTAGAGGGTCCGCGTGGCGCCTGGCTGGTCTCCCATTGATCGCAAGTGTGCCGTCCAGCCCGGTTCTCTTTGCCTTCACAGAATTCATTAATTGCCGGTATTTCCCTTCGCTTTACTATTTTTTTTTCATGTACATTAGTTTTGTTCAGACCGACTATAAATTCCAGCCAGCATAGAGGATGTTTTTATATTATTATTAATTATTATTATTATTATTATTGGTATTATTTTCTCTATAGTCCTCAAGACTATACTGAGGGAAAGTATTCGGCTGATATACACTTCACAGACATTCATTTCCAGATTACATGAGGTTAGTTTGTTTTCTTTTTAACTGTATTCTCCACACGAAGTGTTTGCCATTTGAAAAACAACAAACAGTGCTTTATCTTCTATAAAGCTTTGAAAATCATTGTAGGACAAGGTGTTACTTGACATGCCTAGTAGTTGCAATTTATTTTAGTAGTTATGTCAAACACTAGACTTACATAATATTTCTAAGGTGTCATTCATATTTCTTTTTTATATCCTATAAACAGGAATTTTACTAATTGACATAAAGGAAAGAAAAACTCTTCACAGGGGTATTTGCAGGGATTCTCTTGCTTTTTAAGTGGGATAAATTTCAGACACTGCAGATGTTATTCAGACATTTAAAATGTTTCATGTCATTTGCCATTTAAAAAAAAAATGAAAGGTTTACCCATATTTCCTCTCATAGACTGAAACATCTGTATGTTCTGTGCACAACAGGTGTCCAATAAATGTTTGGGTGACTGTCAGTGGTGACTGTTAATAACTTCATAATGAAGTAATTATTCAAGTGTTATGCTAAAACTGTTTCTTAGGAATTGCATAGTGACAATTTTCAACTGACATTCACTATTACATAAATTTTGATAAAATTGAATAAATTCTATTTTAAACTATCCTTTAACTTGAATATAATTCACTGATTTGAAGACTTGCAGAATGCTATTATAACAAACAATGAAAATAATTAAAATATGCATACTCATGAAACAATAAAGGCTTATCAGAAGTGTTCGAGTAAAAAGATGACAATGAAATGAATGATTAGTTTTCGAAGTAGAGTCATCTGCTCTGTGAATAATCCAAGGAATGCTTTCCAATTTCCATGCATCAGCTCCTTTATTCAAAAGAGAAAAGCTCTTGAAAGGGACATATGGGACCAAACAAAATGTAGGGTACTGTGAATTAGAATTTTAAAATGCTCTTCTTATTTATACCCTGCTTATTAAAAAAAAAAAAAAGTGATTCAAAGTAAAGCAAATGGATATATCCTTAAAAATCTTTCCTTGGATTTTTTTTTTTTTAATTCCATAAAAAGGTTTTGTTTTTTTGTTTTTTGTTTTTTTTTTTTTGGTTTTATTTTCCTTTTTCTGGTAAAAGTCTCTAACTGCAATGTCCAAAAGATGCCAGGGCTCTGTGTGTACTGTAGAAGAGGTGACAACCCCTTTATTCATGAATATAACTTTCTGTTAATTGCTTAAAAAAGTTGTATTTTCTAGCAATGATGAAATAGTCGGGATCTGAATATTGAAACAGCCCTAATACACAAAATAGATAAAAATTAATTGTTCTAAATATGTATGTGAATTAATATGGTTTACTCGTTAGATATGAATGGCATATTTTAAGAAATGTATGATAATGAGCCTACAAGGAACAGGTATTTATTTACACACCTTGCCCTTATTCAGTTGAACACTAATGGTTGTAATAACATGTGAAAACTGCTTTTGAATTTGATATTTAAAAGGAAGAGGGAGTTTAAAACAACTGTTCCTATGTAATAGAATTTTTAAGTTACATGAGATTATCATCTAGAACTTTCTACCTCATTTACAAAGGATAAATTTAAGGCACAGAGAGGCTGAGGTTTAATGCATACTCTATAAGTTCTCGATGGATAGAAAAGTGATTAAAATGTAGGTTGTCTCATTTGCCAAATAATACTTGTTCAGCCAGTGGAAACACTTTCCATATCTCGTGGTCAGTGTGTGTGTCTACATGGAGGGAACCCAGCCATGTGCTTCATGGAAATGTGTGTGACGTGATATTCATCATGAAATAAATCTCTGAAACAATTAAAGGTCCATGTTTTGAGTCCCTGCTCATATATACTTTAGATGAAAAAGGAGAGATGGGGAAAAGGTTCAACTATCATTTTAATTCTGGTATCACGGTAAAATATATATACCATAAAATTTGCCATTTTCATCATTTTATCTGTATGATTCAGTGACCTTAACTACATGTATAGTGCTGTACAGTCATCACCACTAAATTTTTTCCAAAAAGTTGCCATCACCCAAAACAAGAATTTTGTAGCTATTATACAATATTTCCCCCATTTCCCTAACCCCCCTCCCTTGGTAAATTCTAATCCATTTTCTGTTTCAATGAACTTGACTATTGTACATATTTCATATAAGTGGAATCATACAATATCTGTCCTTTGTGTCTGGCCCATTTCACCTGGCATAATATTTTCAAGGTTCATCCATGTTGTAACATATATTAGAACTTTATTTTTTTTTATGGCCGAATAGTTATTTTATGTGTATACCACATTTGGTAATCCATTCATTCATTGATATAAAGTTGAATTATTCTCTATCTTTTGGCTAATGTCTTGACTTTTTTGATTTTAGATAATTAATAGATCTTCTAGATTATTATTTTAGTGCAGCATCAAGTTTTGTTCCTACTGTTTGCTAATCAGACATTTGAAAATAAAGTGATTTCAGAAATTATAATTATTGAGAGAAAAACAAAAGTCGATATAGGAGCTTTATTTTTTTTAACTTCTCTTTAGTGTACATTTTTGTATACATAAATATGTATTCAGTATACATAATAATTTTAAACTATTATTTCAAGAGAAATTGGAAATGATTAGTTAAAGGGAAACAATCACAGTACAGAGTTGAACATTATAAATTTCTACTTAAAAAACTTTCTTTTTCTTTAAACATTAATAAATCTTTTGTTATGACCATGTGTTCTGTACTAAGTTAATAAAAAATTCTGAAAATATTTCTTTGACATAAAATACTTGGAAAGGATTATTAATACTAATGGCAAAAATGAAAGATGGATGAATGAACATTGCCTGTCTAAGAAATTTCATTCAAATAACATCAAAAGGAGAAACAGGAAAAAATAAGTTTCACTTAATTTTCTGTCCAAACTTCCCAGACTATTTGCTTTAGCACAAATTATCATGTTCTATGAAAGTTCCACTTGAAAGAGAGCAAAATATAAAATCATCTTAAAGCATCAAAATTTTTTTCCATCTTTCTATTAATTTGCTACTCACAAATAATAGATGATATTTATTTAGTAATAACAAGAAATGTGTTTTGGGAAAAATAATTGTTTTGATACTAAAGTTATTAAATTTTAATATATTTTTTTCCCCAGATGAATTCAAGTTCTTTATGAAAAGACTGCCCCTGAGTTATTTCCTCAACACGTCTACCATAATGCATTTGTGGACAATGGATTCTAATTTTCAGCGCCGGTACGAGCAACTGGAGAACAGCATGAAGCAACTTTTCCTAAAGGCGCAGAAAATTGTACACAAGCTCTTCAGCCTTAGCAAGAGGTGTCACAAACAACCCCTCATCAGCCTGCCAAGACAAAGGTAAGGCTCACATGGTGGCAGAGGACTCAGGACCTTGTTCTCCCGGTGAGTTCTGTTCATTTCTGAATGCGGGTGTGGTAATAGACATGGCACAGTGTTACTTATATTATTAGGAATAATTCAAAAATGACATTTAAGTTTCAAAATCGTAACTTGTAGTTATCTTCCGAAGGCGTAGTCCAATGAAGAACACATAAGGTAAGGCTTCCTATTTTTTTCTTTTATTAATCACAATCAAGAAGTCGTTCTAATTTATCATGAGTTTGAGTCAACTAGCAGTTGTACTATAGTGAACAGGAAAACACAAAGCCTTTTGGTTATATCACAAGCATAGGAGATAAACAGTATCACACAGTTAAATTTCTCAACAAGTAATTTTCAATTAAAATAATTTGCTTTAGTGATCAGAGTAGCATAAGCCTTATTTAGCATAAATCTGAAAATTGCTATCGAAGTTGCTCACAATTTATGTGAATGATGATAGAGTATTAAAATACTATCTGAACTAATTTTGAGAAGCATAGTTTCTGAATTTGCTACCTTATGATATATTGACCAGTCAGTGTTTGTTTATTTGAGGTCAGATTAAACATACATCAAAATTAAAAACTAAGAAAAAATATAGAACCATATCATGAAAATATGCATTTGCCTTAATATCTCTGTTATAAATTCTTAAATTTTGACTCAATTAAATTGTTAAGAGGAGAACTCTATAATTTTAAACAGGGGAAAAAACTGAAAGTCTATACATTTTTAAAAATTAACTTTTAAAATAATTCATTGCCATTTTCATTTACAATTCATTAGATTTTGGGCTATTCAATGTTTATGCAGCCATCACCACTATCCAAGTTGAGAGCATTTTCATTACCCCAAAAGAAACCCGGTATAGATGAGTGGTCACAACCCGTAACTCGTACACCCAGCCCTAGGCCAGTAATCTCTGGAAATTTGTCAAACCTACTGTTTGTTCCTCTAGATTTGCTTGGTTTCCACATTTCGTGTAAATGCAGTCATACAGTATTTGTCATTTGTGACTGGCTTCTTTCATTTAGCATAGTTCTTTCAGGTTCATCCATGTCGTAGCATGCATCAGTAGTATGGTCGGTCACATTTTGTTTATTCGTTAGTTATCTGATGGACACTTGGGTTGTTTCCACTTTGTAGCTAGCATGAATAATGCAGCTACGAACACTCACGTCCTTTTTTAATGTGGATGCGTTTTCAGTTTTCTTGGGAACATACCTAAGAGTGAAATTGGCAAGTGATTAGGTAACGCTGTTTTGAACATTTTGAGAAGTTGCTGACTGTTTTCAAAGTGGCCGCCGCATTTCGTTTCCCCTGGCCACAGGCGGCAGCTCTATTTACTCCACCACATCGCCGATACGTGTTGCCGTCTGTCCTTTGACTACAGTCATCCTAGTCGATGTGAAGTAGTATCTTCCTGTGGTTTTAATTCTCATTTCCCTGATGTCTAATGAGGTTGAACATCTTTCTATGTGCTAAATGTTTATCCTGTATCTTCTCTGGAGACATGCCTATTCAAATGCTTCACCCGTTTTTAAATTGTTTTAATTTTTATTATTGAGTTGTAAGAGTAAGTTCTATATTTGGATGCCAGTCCCTTACCAGTTGAATGATATGCAAATATTTCCTTCCATTCTCTGAGGTGTTCTTACACTTTCTTGGTCCATCTTTTCTCCACCTCCCCACCCCCCACCCCACCCCAGGTCAATCTAGCTAAAGTTTGTTAATTTTGTTGGTCTTTGCAAAGAACTTATGTTTGTTTTTTTGATATTCTTATTTTTCTTCTTTGATTGATTTTTTCATTTTAACTTTTATTTTCCTCCTTCTGTTTGCTTGTATTTACTGTGATTTTCCTTTTCTAGTTTTGTAGAGAGAAAAGGCAGGTTATGTTTTGAGAACTTTCATCTTTTTTTAATATGGGCATTCACAGCTATACATTTTCCTCTAAGCACTGTTATAAGTTTTGTTATTTTATGCACTCCATAAGATTTCTTATCCCTTCTACATATAAGATATATATATATATATATATATATATATATATATATATATATATATATATCTGCATATTTCCAAGTAACATGTAACATTCCCAAATACAGAATCGTGTGGATGGGGAAAGGCATTGTCACTAAATTATAATGAACCTTATAATTAAACCACTGAAGTATATGCTTTTACCCTCAAACAGAATAGCAAATAAAGAGGATGAGATGGTTGAGGAAGCATTTTGATGATTTCGGTTATGAACATGCTGATTTTAAGGGTTCTTCTGTTTAACAAGTACGACTAGAGCTGGCTATTTATATCCAAAGCTTGGGGAGACTTGAGCAAGTGGCATGGCAACCGAGGGTGCTCGTGAAGCCACGGGGCACGACTGTGATGTCATGGAGACCATGCAGATAGATCCGAGGCTGTGGTTAAGGGGCGAGTGGAGTAATGGAAACTGCACATGGACGATAGCGAGGTGTGATACAAAAGCAAATTTAAACATAGAAATGTGCCATAGAGTGTAAGATTTATAAGACATATATGAGAATATGAAACAATTCAAGTCGGATATATATAGAATAAATAAGCAACATAAAGATGTATCATTTGGAAGAAAATTTAATAATCTATAGGAATTACTATTTGATTTATTTAGTTCAGAAGTTTTGGAAAACAAAGATGCCAAATTTTCTTGACTTTCTTTTTTCAATTTAGCGTAATTCCTGTTAGCTATTACTCATCATATGCACATACAGTGCAGACTTCTTGCTAGATGTATTTTATTGAATTTGGATTTTTCCCATGACCTTTTTTCTTTTACTAGGAATGTGAGATTTTTCTCTCTGTTTTGCTTTAGTTTTCCCTTTTTAATAGAATAATGTAAAACAACATTAGGAAAGCAAAAATAAAAGTATTCTAGTGTGTTAATAGAATACAGTGGAAGAAGAGTTTGGATATTTGTGGGGCATGCTTTCAGAAACTTTGAAAGAGGGAGTGGCTAAGCAATAACAGTGATTTACTTTCATTGGAGAGTCTGTTTGTTGTTGTTGTTGTTGTTGTTGTTTGTCCTGCATTTATGGCATTTTTTCTCAGATTAAAAAAAAAAATCATCCCACCATAAGAACTGGCTTTGAATATCTGATATTCTAGAATCTTGAAAAATAAGCAAAACGAAACAAAATAAGACCTGCAAAATGCATCTTCAGAAATAAGATTATTTCCTGACACTTCCTACATGATAGCAGGCAGGTTGAAGTTTTTCTTCATAATGTAGTTTTTCTTTAGAATTCTTCCTTTCTGATAAATCATACCACTTAGATTAACCCTGATAGGTCAGCACTACCAACAATACTCACCTCTTGAATTCATTTGACATTCAACCTCTTTCTTAGTTGAGGAAATTGTGAAACCTGTGGCAATCTGGCTTCCTCGAGGTGGTGAACCTTTATTGCTATCTTAAAACTTTTGAGCTAAGCAACAGTGACACATTCATGTCATTAAAGCAGTTATTGAAAAGCATTCATGTGTAATTTCTAAGAAGTCGCTCAACCGCGTTGTATTGCGCTGCCTTGTTTTCCTGCCAGAACAGCCCAGGACCCGTACAAATCTTGCATTTCTGGTGTGTGGTGAAGGTTTAACAAGCAGCTCTCTAGTTGATAAAAACCCATGATTTATAGCATTTACCAATTTTTGTGATGTAAATATTTCCATCTTTGTCAGTTTCACGCAACCAGTGTGATGTCGCTGACCAAGGGGCTGTGACTAGATCTGCACAGTCGTTTCTTCCCGGACAGGACCTGCCGGCCACAGCTAGCCATTACGAACTGAGCGGCACATTTTCATGTGACGTCTCTGTCAGTGAGGGAAGAGGAGTAGCAGGCCACCGCTTTCTTTGGTGCAGGAACCCTGTCCACAGCAGGCGGCGGTGAGGCTGGCATGTCGCCTCCACGTGGGGCAGAGCGTTCCAGTATTGTTCGAGCCCCTGTTTTCGTCCGACCCCTTCATCCAGTGCACTTCTCTTTCTGCGGCTGTTATCCAACTTGTTCTCTAACGCGAACGTAACTTTTTGTCCCGTCTGGGTCACCGGGTAGTTTCGACTTCAAAATGCATGCAAGAAAACTGGATGTTGTAACGTTTTCATGGGGAGCAATCTTTGAGAATATTTATCGCCCAGATCTGGCTTACAGAAATAATGTAGAAAACTCCTTTTAAATCATGTTTTTCCCACTCTTTAGTTCCTTCATCCCCTTTCAGCCTACTTTCTTCTTTGTTGCCTATCCAGGCAGTTTCCCGTTTAGCCTTCCCTCTTTATTGACCTTTATTCTCTTTCATTTATTCTCTCTCTTGTCACTGAAATCTTTCTATAAACTTTGTTTTTTAAAAATGCAGAGTGAGCTGGTGTTCTCTGAATCCTAATTTTCATCTTCTCATCAATCTTCTGCAGAATAGTGCCTCCCTACCTTGGATCAACAGTCTTTTTTAATGCATTAGAGAATTACAAATAACAGATTTTATTCCCTTTTCAAATTTTTTTATACTTTCAAGTACATGGCATATCTAATTATCCTTCCAATAATTTCCTCTTACAACACCAGCTAATTTGACTTCGGTTTCCTTCACTTTTAACAACAGAAGCACTTTCTAGTAGATATAAAATCTAATAAAAATCTGGATCCATTTTTAATATGGCCTGCAAGCAGTAAAAATGAAGTATAAAACTGCGATTTGCCTGTGGTAATAAATATCTGCAAGCTGGCATAAAGCTTATTTGAGATAGAGTGAAACCCTCTGGTCTAGTTCAGTAAATTCGTTTTCTTTTTAGTTTAATGGTTAATTTTCTAATAGTTAATTTTACCAAAGTGTCTGTATTATTAGAGCATACACATAATCGTCCAATGCGCCATTACTACACAATGTTGAGAAAAGCAATTTGGGAAAATACTGGCTTGGGGAAGGGGACAATGAGAAAGCATAAGTTGTTGCCAAGTCTTAATGGTGCTTTATATAAACTAATAAAGAAATGCAAATGTATAACATTAAATGCAACAATATAAGGTAAATATAGCTATTAAACAGTGGGAAAAAATCACATTTTGCTTGGCATATAAACAAAGTGTGAAGATGGATTGCAATTTCCTAATTTATAAACAATAGAAATATGGAAATGAAAATAATTTTAATTTTCTATCAAGGTATTTTTATAAGGAGTTTTCATGAATTCGATAAAAGGGATTGTGGATTATAATTCTTATTTTGTATTACATTATGTAGTCTTGGCAAACAAAATGATTTTTGTTGTTTTTTTAATAATGAAGAAAGACAAACTTTGATTAGATGAAATAATTCTTATGTGATGTTACAGTATTTATGCCTAGGAAACATAGATTAAGCATGCTTAGGAAAGGCATGTACACCTAAGAAGCATTTTTTTAGACTACTGCCATCTTGGCCAGAATACTTATAAGGTTAAGATTATAGGTATATAATCTGACTCATAATGGAAAGGTTAGGGTGGGAATATATTGAAACTAGCCCATTTTAATGGCCTTTCATTTTAATCCTGAGAGTCACACTGCATGAGATATTAAGAAAATACCCTCTGTTGTTGGGGAGAGGTGGATTTAAGAGCTCAAGGTTCTTCCCGTTTACCTTCCCTGACTCACCTTATTATTGTTTACTTTTATTTTGTTGTTAGTTTCGAGGATGCGTACAGTACATTGGTTAGACATTGATGTAGCTGATGAAACGACCCTCCTGATGGCCCTTTCTCCTCTCTGGCTCCACGCCCGGCTGTCGCGTTACTGCTGACCACACCCCCCTGCCGTGCTCCCCGTCCCCGCGACGCTGTGTCTACTGCTCGTCTGTTCTTTAACCCTTCACCCCATTCTCCAGCCCCTCGACCCCCCGTCCCCTCTGGCCGTCACCGGATTGTCCTCTAGATTTATGAATCTGTTTTAGTTTGTTCTTTTTGTTCCTTAGACTTCGCCTGTGAGTGAAAACATGTGGTGTTTCTCTTTGTCTAACTTATTTCACTCAGCACAATAACCTCTAGGTTCATCCATGTCATTGCAAATGGTATGATTCCATTTCTTTGAATGGCTGAGTAATATTCCATTGCATATCTGAACCATAACTTCTTTATTCAGTCATCTGTGGACGGACGTTTCCGTATCTTGTCTGTTGCACATAGTGCTGCCATAAACAGGTATGCATAGGTCATTACCAATCACTGTTTTGGTTTTCTTTACATGAATGACTCACTTTATTTTCATGGCTCTTTAAGCTCAAATTCCAGCCGTGCACTTACCTCTAATCTTAACTCTTACTCCCCCGCCAATAATCTGATTCAGAGTTTTTAGTTGTGCTGAAAGCTCACTATTTGAACACTTGTTCCTAAAAGCGTGTATCTATTGAAAATTAAAATGTTATTACTTTATAGGAGGCTTTAAAAATCCACTTTAAAATGTTATTTCATCAAATAATTATCCCCTATATGTTGTACATAATATTTATTTTATATTCTGTGTCATACCTTTTAGTTCATATCTGCTTTATTATTATTGTTATAATACACCATAACCAATTCAAACAAAGTTCTTGTAAATATATAGTTTCAAGTGTTGTCTTTGTGGTTTCAAGTATACAATGAAAACCATGATTGGTGATGGTGGTATGAAATTTAAAGAATTATTTGGTGCCAAAGGATCCACAAATTGTGTAATGTAAATCCTTAAGTTGGTCAACTGCTTGTAGGTAATTTTTCATCATGTATACGATCGTGACAATATAAACATTCACATCTTTGCAAAAATTAAAATACAGTAACGTTAGCTATTCACTGCTTCCCGAGATCACAATCCATGGCCAGTGTGTCCAGAGAAATGACCCAGGCCCTTTGCATCTTCACGCCGGCCTTTGACAATGAGAGTAGCAGTGATTGAAACCCACGTTTTATCCAAATCCCTCATTGCATCACACTGCTCACGTATACTAATGCACCGACTTAAACAACACCGCTCTCAAGTTAATGCTTAAAACAAAAACTGAATCAAAAAGCTTTATAATTTTCGTAGTGCAACTTTCACTTTTACTTACACATTTCATCCTGTCACTATTCCCATTTTATCATCATGAGAAAAAGAGCAACATTGTGTGACAAAGTGTTCCTGCTTCCTAGCACCAGGTACGGTCTTCAGATGACCAGTGCAAAAACCATCCGCTGTTTGGTGTGATGTCAGAGTTACTTTTCTGCTATCTTAGTGGCACATCCTCTAGCAAATAGCAAATTTTTTGGTCTCAGGACCCCTTTATACTCTTGAAAATTATGAAGAAATCTAAAGATCTTTTGTATATGAGGACAGTAAATCTATGTATGTGTGTGTGTATGTATAGATGATAGAAGATAGATAAATATAAATAGAAAGATAAATATAAAACCTCCATATAAATGTATGTATATACATGAATTTATACACGTATTCATACCTATTTACCATAGTAAAAATTAAACCAGTAATTTTTTGGCATGCATTTATTACTATAATTAAAAAGAACAATAAGCTCATTACATATTAATACATACACATTCAAAATTGAATGATTTTTGTATATTCTTACTATTAAAATAGACGAATTCTCATAGTTTCTTCTACAACCTCTTGCAAATTCTAGTTTTGTATCCTCACACAGATTTATTGAAGAAGTGAATATTGTGATATCTTTTTCAAGTAATTGTGGAAATATTCACAAGAATTATTCCTATATATTACATACAAAACTCAAGTCAGACATTCTTAAAAGTTGTAATGTGAAATTTAAAACCATGTGATGCACAATTTGAAATCGCTTACGCTAAATTCTTTGTTCTAAATGGACCTTCTACTCGTGCGTACAAAATCATGCACAGGTCATCTAGAAAATACTGGTTCACTGAGTTATGAAGACCTTCTAAATATTGACACATTATTCATTATACTATAGCAAAAAAAAAGTTCTTTTCCTTAATATCGTCATGGATTTGTGAGGAAAGGCTTTATGTATTGGAAAGCTGTCCATCTCATAGTGGCAGATGCAGGTTTTACAAGATTCTAATTTTCCCTTGAAGGCTAGAATTTCAGCATTGATATTAAATGGGTCAGTTGTCTCATATGAAATATGTCGATATGTCTTGAAGCTTGAGGCGATAGGTTCATTTCTTTCAGTTTTGACAACAGATCTGCCAGATATCCAAGTGTGAATAACCATAGTTTGTCTGTCAGTCATTCTTTCAAGTAAAAATATTTTGCATGAATGAGTGACGCCATCTTGCAAATGAAACAATTGCACCGCGCCCGGCCTCAAGTCCACAATTCTAGTTCAGTGGGCAGCACGAGTTTCGCATTCAGATGCCCATTTTATTTTGACATGTGGATTTGAGACACGATGGCCTTTTTTTAACTGCTTCACCAAAAACGTGTTTAAATGAAACTCGCTTTCCTTCTGTTCCGCGTGTACGTGACAGAAATGGCACGTGCCTGCTGTGTAGTGGTCTCGTTCCGTGGCTTCGATTCGCGCTGAGTCTCCAGCAATAGCTGGCCCACCTTGCTCTGGGCACCATCGATGCAAATGTCAGATGTAAGGGAAAAGAATGCATGAACTCTGAGTCAGGTCCTTACAGGAAGGGCGAGCGCGTGCTCTCCCTGCTCTTCCTCCCCGCTAGCCTGCAGATGTGATGGCTGGAACCAGAAATCATGACGTGAAGAAACTTGTTAAGAGCGGCCAAGCCCAGTCTCTTTGAAGTTACCGTATCAGTCCTGGACCGTTTGCACTTGTACTGTTATTTGAGAGAGGGATAAAATTGAATTTTTTTTTTTTCTAAGCCAGTATTATGGGGCTTATGTTTCCACAGCCAACTTACATCCTAACTAATAGAAGGACCTTACTGAATGGTCTTCAAATTTTTAAAAATTGCACAATTTGTGATTTAATTAAAAATAGCTTTTATATGCTTAATGCAAGGGACTTTTCCTTAGAGCAGTTTTATATGAATGACAGTGTAGGAGAAAGTCAAGATATGAATTTTCCTTACATTTCTATGTTACAGAAGAATTTTTTAAATTGTCGTTTTATGTTTCAGCCACTTCATGATGACTTGCTGGTACATGCTAAGTAATAATGAAACAGAGCACTTAAAGAGCGTAATATTTAGGTGTCTTCAGTGTGTTGCTGATAAATGTGGACTATATAGCAATTATAAAGTACCCAGCCAAGGATAGATGCTTAAATAACGATTATTAAATATTTCCAAAACAGAAAACACTATTTCTTATATATAGGTCGTTTTTAATATATTAATGAACTTTCTGCAAAATATGTTTTCATGTGTTTCATAGTCATATTTGTCATGAAGATAATGGCATAGATACTATAAGAAACCCATTATTATGCACATAGAATAATACGTAGCACACTGGATTCAATTCATGGAGGGCAGAAAGATGAATTTTCATAAAGGAAAAAAAAAGGCGGTCGTGCCTGACCCTCCTTGGCACTGGGCCACTTCTAAACAAATTTCAAAGTAGGCGAGTTTGCCCTTTCCCTCACGCTGCTTCCCGTCACCTAGTTTTTGGCGTCACCAGACTTCATCTCCCAGGACTCTAAGCTGTGCTTATCTTTCCGCTAGAGCGTTCCTTTTTTTGACCTTCGGCTCAGAAATCATTGTCCTTCAATTCATTAGATCTCAGTAGATGTTCGCTGAAAGTATGTGTTTTGAAACTAATTCATACTTAGGTAGAAAAAGTTTTTGTGCTTTTTTAATTCGATTATTTGCCATCCGTAAGCATTATCCAATTTAAGGCATTTTAGGTAGAGCAAATGCTCTTGTCTTCCTCTCATGGATCACGTGGAGCCACCACAGAGTTGTGCCCTTGACTGTTTGTCCTGAGAACGCTGTGGACAGCCTGCAGTCTGTACAGTAAGGGATCCAAAGTCAAACCATAGAGGCACTCTTTTTTGGACAGCTGCATGTACTAATACGAACAAGAACAGAAAGGCTTTACTACTTTTGGAATTCCTGTGAACTTAAGTGTGTGCGTGTGTGTGCATGTGTGCATGTGTGTGTGCACGCACGTGCGCATGTGCGAGGGAGAGAATCATGTAGAAAGTAAATAAGCTATTAGCTTATTATATATTTTACTTATTTTTATTATGGTGACATTGGTTAACAAAATCCAGTAAGTTTCAAGCATATGATTCAACAGTAAATTGTGTGTGTGTGTGTGTATTGCATTGTGTGTTCACCACCAGTTTAGATTTATTATATGTTTTAAGCAAAAATCTTATAGTGTCGTCATATTCTATTTTTAGTTGTGTGTTTTTTTTCACCTGAGGAAAAGAGACCGAGGGCCTTGAGTAGTAGTCTTGAGTGTGCTGCACACTCAGTAAGAGAGATTTTTTTCTGTTGTTCACTGTGCATATGCCACTTAAATATTTCCTCCTACATCTTGTTGACATTATGTCTCCTCAGAAAGACTGGGTGTCATCACCAGAAACTCCCCCACAGCACACGCCCCCCACCCGTAACTCAGTGGAGTTGCTGGCTTAATTAGATTCAAGAACAGTAACGATATAGACAGTTCCAGAGAACTCTTAACATTCTGCTAACTTGCTTGAAAGAAAAAGTGCCCTATCAAGAAAATTTTGGAAATAAAATCATGAAGTCAATAATATCTAAGATTAAGATCCGTCTTTCTCAGAGCTATTTGGAGCGAGTATCACTTTGCTTGGACAACCAGAATCAGTTCCTTACTTGACCTGACCGCAGGTCGTGGGAGAGCATGGTCGGCAGGAGGAGCTGGGGGAGGGTCTGCTGCCCGTCTCCATTTTCTCCTCACTAAGGAACTGATGACAGCTGTCATTGTGTTCCACTAAATAATTTGCATCTTATGGAATATTACTGTTTTCTAAACATATATATAGAGAGAGATAAACATTTTTTAAAGGAGCCATGGTTAAGAAAATTTAGAGACTATAATTCTTATAAACTCTTCTTGGAAATCTACAATGCATATATGCGTACCAAATACTCTACAAAGAGGGGAAAAAATAGATTCGTTTTAAACAGGAACTTTCCTGAACAAAAAAAATTAATTCTTAAAATGCCTGTTAACTTCTCAAAGAGTACACATGAAAAGCACTGTACCATCATTTTTATTCTAATTTTAGCAGATTCTGGAATTGTCCTCAGTTTTACCATAGTCACCTCAATTACCATGAAATATTTGATTATTACCTTGAGTGGAAAATGATTTTAGAAGAGCTTCATTTTCTTAAGTTCTCAGGTGTTTCCTGAGTTCTAAGTACCAATCCTTGGTGAATAATTCTTTCAATTACCAACTCAGAAAGATTTAGAGAGTCTACTGTCTCTTCTCTATAAAGGTATAGCTTGGTATGGTCCTACAAATTAACTGCTAATTGGTTTGCTAAAATACATTTTGTCACCTTTCATTTTTATAACTTTGAGCTTTGAGATTTCCATCCAAGAGTTTGTCCTAAGTGCAGCCATTTCTGTGATGGTCAATTGTTACATGAAGTTATATTTCAGAGAGAGAGAGAAAAAAAAAATGTTATGGAGCGCAAGGGAATAAAATGATTATTTGTTGATATCATATTAACCATCAGTGGTTTTGTAAGTGGACCACAAAGTAAGAATCAATATAAATCTCAAGACACTAATGTTTCTCCAAATCATATAATGTTTATTGACAATAAAATTCTCAGAATGGATGCACTTTCAATTTTTAAGTAGATTTAAGTCAGGGTTGAGAAGCAGTCTCATTTCTATTTGAATCAGTTCTAAACAATTTTCTGTAAGTTACAGAAAAAATGGATATGTGTTTACTTGCCAGACGCTGACCATCAACTACTACTGGGATGGCGTGGTGGTTTTATTATCTTATAATAAAGCCCATCTCGAAATTCAAATTTCTTGTTGTTCATGAACCCTTCCCCTGAATACGTCTCCATTAAAATTGTGTAGCCAGACATAAACACCATAATACAGGGGTGACCTGATTAACTTAGAGTAGCATAGAATCTTATTCTCTAAAAATATAATAGTATATACGTAAAAGAAATAAAAGGTGTTTTCTCATACTATATGAAAATCTCTTCTGCCAGCTTTCATACAGATATTGGAGGCTTCAATGTGTATAGATGAAATTGGTTATATAAAAACTGTCATTCATACATATACAGGTACGATAGTATTTGTCCTAAATTCTTTTTCATTCTAAATGATGGCACTTACAGAAAATAATTTGATGTTGAACTAAAGACTAAAAGTCAGGTAAATCCTAGAAACATTGATTTTATCCCATCAGCTCTACTGAGTGGGGGGAAATCTTTGGGTTGTCTTAATGATAAATTTAATCTATGCTTAATTTGGTAACACCATGTAAAGGCAGTGTGCAATCTTCATAGTATGTTTTATAATCTTCATGATGAGAGAAAAAAATAACCTTACTTAACTCCTTTCATCATTATTTCCTTACATGTATTCCTCACATTTATATGTGTATCCATGTATGCACACCTATAACAAGTCATTAAAATGGTATACGGCATAAATCCAGAGTTATTTTCTTTGAGCATTAAGCTAAGATGATATTTCCTAAGAGCAAATGGCTTTATGCATCAAAAAGGGGAAAACTAAACATTACCAAGGTATGTACCAGCTCTAATCCCTAACACGAAAAGAACAAAACAAAACAAAACACAACACCTTGAAGGGCTTCATTTGAGGCAGACACTACACGTTATAAAGTGAGTGAATACATTTCAAAAATCAATGCCAATTGAAATCTAAATCCCCCATCTCACAATTCGAATGCACTTTAGGCAGCAACAAATAAAACGGTACAAAAGAACATCGACGTGACAAAGGAACACGGGAGAAAATGAAGGTCAGTTTGTTGTGGCTGTTCTATTAAACCCAGCAGGAAGACTTCATGTAGCTTTCTCGAAGGAAACAAAAAAGATCTACTCTGAGGTTGTACCTTTTATCGAACTGAAATAAAATTAATTCATACAAGTGAGAAAATTCTCTCTAAACCATTTAAAGTCAAAGTAGTAAGAATCTAAGAATCTAAGGAAAGCTTACCTATTTTAAAGTAGATTTATCTTTATAAACTATTATCCTCAATATTAAACACACACACTCTACCACACATCCTCAGCTCTGTGTTCAACACACAAAGACAATGCATGATGATGACCAAAATACATGAGTTTTGTTTCATAACCTTAATAAATCCCCCTCAAAATGAAATAAATTATCTTACTACCTTTAATGTTACAAAATCATTCAATCCATATGCAGGAATGTGGAGAGTTTTGGACAAATACACTTCAGGAAACAAACAGAAATGAGGACAAAGCTGATTAATTCGCAAGTGACCACATCCACGTGAAACAGCCACCCCGAGAGCCGAGAGAGGAGGCTGGCCTTGGAGCCCACCAGTGCCCTTTAATGCAGAGCACAGACATCCCGTGATCAGGGACGACAGTGCTGGGGTCGGCCTGCTAATGAGAACTGTCGTAGCGACTAGTAACTAGCTAACGTGTGTCAAGCACAAACTACGTGCTAAATTCTTCCAAGTGCATAACCTGCTTTTGCTCCTTTAAGATAATAGTACGCAATAGTGTTATTTCCCTAAAATGACAATCGAGGACACTACAGTTTATATGATCTAAACAACTGGCTGAAGAGTATTCAGCTAGTGGTAGCAGAGCTGGAACCCAAACCTAAGCCATGCGGCTGCAGAGCCGCGTTGCTGGTCCATCACCCCATGGCGCTTCCCAGGTTTGCTGTGTGCGATGAGCTGGGGTCCCAGCTCCGGCCAGTCCCTCAATGAGAAGGAATTTCAGAGGACAGGGAATCCATGCTAGGCATGCAGTCAGAAAACAAAATTTTTGGAAGATAAACAATATCTCTAAATTTAAAACTATAAGCAGTGCACTGTTAGAGAAAACAGAATTGGTTTACTGGAATAAGATCTTAAAACACTAATCCAGCATTGTTAATAAGGAATGGGTAGATGCAATTAATGAAGGGGAAAAGGGTACATGAAAGGCATGAGGTGCACAAGGAGTAATCTGGTATCTGATGGAGAAGCATCAATAAGAGAGAGAAAGCAAATTTTTCTTTAACATTTGAATCCGGATGGAAAAGGCAGAGCGTAACAAGCAAAGTTTATGCCGCAGGACTGTCTCGTGAAGTGGTTCCTGAGTTAATGACAGCCATGTCAGTGTTTTCTAGTGCACCAGAGAGTTTAAAGGTTTGGCGCATTTTACAAGCCAGTGTATTCTGTGCATGGACACAGAGGACAAAACTTCGCCCCTCGCGCCTGGCTTGGAGGCTGGCGGCTGCAGCAGGCGTCTGTTGGGGACCTGGCTACGTCGTCTCTGGAGGCGGAGACAGTTAGTAGCTCTCTCCAGGTCACAGTGTGGCTTCTCGAACGCCCACCTCCCTTCCTCAGGGGAGACGCGGGGCAGCGGGGCAGCCCGGCAGGACCGTGTCGTGCAGAGGCGCGGCACACAGCAGCCCGGTCGCACCGCGAGAGGGAAGCCGCTCCTCGCTTGTCTTGCTTTCCAAGACTGTGACGGTCAGAGAGTATTTTGTTTTCCTCACTGGGAATGTTAACCAGTGAACATAATAGTAGTAATAATAATAATAATAATAATAATAATAATAATAATAAACAGCATTAAATGCTAAAATAAAGTGTGGTAGGCTAATTAATGGTGTTTTGAGAGGAAAAATAGCAACAAGAATTTTAGGTTTAGTCAAATGGTTTCCTATATAAGAGGAAAACAGACACATTCTTACGTACGCGGCGCCCTCAGATATTACCTCTAAATATTCGTAATGAGGATTGTTATTAAATTAAGAGATTAATAGAATAAGCAAATTAAGAATAGTATATATTTTTTCCTGGAATTAAAAAGTATATATATATATTGCTATTAGATTTGAGACCAAGAAAAACTGTCCCCTCTTGTTTTTATTTTTTGCTCTTGTTTAGGAACTTCTGCCAGTAAATAAAACCAAGATATGGAATTAGCAAAAAAGTAGATGTATTTTAAAAAAAGATATGATTATTAGTTGGGGATGTTTATTTATCTAAAAAGGCTCCAGGGCTCCAGAGAATCAACAGGAGTAGAAAACAAAACCTTAAAAAAAAAAAAAAAAAAGTTAAGCAAATGAAGTTGCTATTCACAAAATGATTTAAAAAAAAAAAATAGCCTACCGACCAGTGAGCATAAACAAGTAAGAATATCTACCAGAAAACAATATTCACAAGAATGTCAAGATATATAACTAAAGAAATAAGCTAAAATAAAGCTCTTTAGGATATTAAGGCCATTTTTGAATAAATAGAAAGGTTAGCCATGATTGTGAATGGAAACTATCTTATAAAATACCATTGTCCCTAAAATTAATATTACTCAATTTAATGCATCCTTAATCAAACCTTATCTAGAAAAATCAAATAAATGAAAGTAGTAATGATATTTTTCAGGGAGTCAGTAATGGGAGACTAGTATCAACAGATGTTAAAATTAATAAAGGAGAGTTTTGTAAATGTAAGAAATGCCAAATCTATAAATGTATATAAACTATAGAATAAAATGTGAAATCTGTAAATATATCTTAATGGCAACAACATTTGCACAGAAGACAAACCAGTCGGCATTTGACATTTTTGTTAGTAAAGTAAATTAGGTAGAGAGTGGAAGAGTTGATGCATTTAACACAGGCGACCTATGAAAAGCAGGCCTCGCTTAATAAGCCACGGCCTTAGAATGCTTAAGCGAAGGGGTCCTTTCAGGAATATTTATAAGGGGGCCAGTGTGCCATTCTGCACCTGTTGTTAAGAGGAGGTACAACTGCTCAAGTTCCAAACTGAATTGGCTTCAAAGATTTTGAAAAATGGCCTCTCTGTAAGTTTCTCTCACTCGTGAATAGAAGTTTTTCTTTTTTAAGGCAGGAGTGGCGTTCTCCGCAGGAGGCACCTGTGAAACTTGGCAACCTCCAGCGCCTTAAGCTGCTGGTATGAATGGCTTTACAGTATGTGGGTAAAGAGGCGACCAGTCCATTCTGATGAATGAATTCACAGAATGCTAATTTTGTTATTCCCGCATTGTGTGACTAGCTCAACATTTAAGTGTTGTTTTGAAATACAGTTCGCTTCATCTCAGCAAGTTTGAAAACATATCCTTCGGCTTTCATTTTAGCATTTTATTTTGTAAAGGTTTGTTGTGATGTTGAGAAAATGTCAAAATGAAGCTACATTGGATCCTAACATCTCTAGCTTTAGTAAGTGAAATTAATCCCTTGTTTGTTTTTATATTTTTAGGCGAGTCAACCCTTGGTTGACCTCAATGATTGCGAGAAACTTTTCAGTTTATAATCCCTTTTTTATTATTATTATTATATATATATATTTATTTATTTATTTATTTATTTATTTTTATTTTTTTTTTTTAAGCCTACAGCACCTGGTCTTCTGAGGTGGTCTCCCATCCAAGTACTAACCAGGCTCAATCTTACTTAGCTTCTGAGATCAGATGGGATCAGGTTTGTTCAGGGTAGCATGGCCGTAGAATGCCTCGTTCAATGTAAAATTTTATGTTTGTAATAGAAGCAATAGTTAATAATAGGTTTATATGCATAAATATGGTCCTGTGGCTGGCACTTTTTTTTTACAATATGTTTAAGTAAATAGACATCTTAGATAAAAATTATCTTTTCATAGCAGAAAACCCCATTTGCCAACAACAATAAACATATATTACTGATGAAAGTATCATATATAAGAGTAGATTTTATACCTTTGTATCTTTAGACTAATAAATATCAGTACATTTTAAAATACAAATCAATTAAGAAAATCCCATTTAAGTTGCATCAAAAAGAATAAAATACTTAGGGATCGATTTAACCAAAGAGGTAAAAGACCTATAAAAGATTCTGAAAACTATGAGATATTGATGAAAGAAATTGAAGATGACACAAATAAACGGAAGGATATACCATGCTCATGGAAGATTTATCATTAAAATGTCTACACTGACCAAAGCAATCTACAGGTTGAATAATTTTATAAATCAGATCATGTAACTCTCTCTCTTCCTATCCATTTGCTCTGCGATGAAACTGAAATCCCTCGTCCAGGCCCCTTGGTTTTCGTGACCCCTGCCTAGGTCGGGAGCCTCCTCCCGGCCAGGTCGTTGCACCCACACGCCAGCCCGTCTTCCTGGGGCGGGCACGCCCCTCGCCGAGCCTTCGTGCGCTCGGGCCGAGGCCTGGCCTCGCACCCCGCCTGCCCTTCGCGGCTCCCCTTCTCTGTCCACCTGCACTCTTCGCACCTTCCAGAGGCTGGCGCTGTGTTGATCTATGCGGCTCCCGATTATCATGTTTCTCTCTTGTTGGACAGTAGTCTCTAAATGGCCGGGACCATTATTGTTTGGTTCAGTATTTTATCGTTCAGGTTTAGCATGCTTTCTGGAACAGAGAAGATGCACGTTATACCATTTTCACCTAGGAGAATAAATCTTTTAGGAAAGGGAAGGTAATCTTATTTGGGTTTTATATGTTTGTTTGAGAAGCATATTATTGAGAGATTTCTATGTAACAAGCACCAGGCAAAGTTCTTTTCATGCCTTGGCTCGTGTAATCCTCGTGGCTTATGTACTATCATTCCCACTGACAGGTGGGCAAATAATCAAAGAGAGGTTGTGTCTTACCCAGTGTCTGAGAGGTGAGAGGCAGAGCTGGTGAGAACCCAGGGCTTGGGGCATTCAAGCTCGTGGTCGCAAACGCTGTGCACTCTAATTCTGGGAGGAGGTGGGAGGTACCAAGCTATTACGGATTTACTGAGAATTCTATTCACATTAAGTTATAATAATTTTTCTTTGTATAGTTAACTCTCAATATGTCCACGTTTCAGTGTGATTTAAGATGAGTGATTAAATACTGAAAATTATTTTAAACCAATTTTTGCATAACATTACCTATTCGTGCTGCAGTGTTCCCGTCCACCTAGTAGCTCAAATAAAACACACACGCGGCATCCTGGGTTTCTCGTGCTCCTCCATCCTACATAAGCCATCCGGCAGCAAGTCCTGCTCGCTTTACTTCTAAATATCTATAATCCGTTGATCTCGGTCTTTCTAGCTCCGCTCTTTCCAACATCTTGCTGAAGTCGGAGCTCTAGCCGCGGCATCGTAAGCAGTGTAAATCATTTGACTTCTGCTCTCCTCTGCCCTCGAGTGCATCCTCTCGCAGCAGTAGGGATGCCTTTTTTGGTAAAAACATAATTGTACCCCCCCCCCCCCCGCTTTCTGTTTTACCCTAAGACTGTAACCCGGATCCGCTCCCTGTGTCTAGCGTGGCCCTGCCGGAGCCGGCCCTGTTTCGTCACGCGCCACGAGCTCACGCGGCGGCAGCCACGCTGCTCTCCAGCGCCCCTGGCATCCCACAGCGAAGCTCCTGCTCTCCGCCTGGGATGCGCATCCTGGCGCAGCTCTGCCAGGACGGTCAGTCCTAGCCCTTCAGCCCTCGGCTCAAACCTGAGCTGCAGAGCCGCTGCCCAGGGCCCCGCTCTCGCAGTGGCCCTGGAGGCTGGTCCTCTGTCTCGGGACACTCTCAGTCTCCTGTTTGTTTCTTGGTTCATGTACTTGTTGAGGATTAAATCCACAGTGGGACCATGTTTCTTTTTTACTATTGTATTTTTAACCCGAAAATACAAAAAAAAAAAAAAAAAGCAGTGTAGGTGGTTTTTATTTTTGTTTTTCTGTTGGGTTTGGTTTTGATATATCCATAGGTATAGAGATTTGAGGTAATGGTACATATAGTTCATAGCAATGATTTTCTTTCTAGGCTAGGGCCCGGTCTTAGATTACGTATATATGTATTATAGCCTTATTCTTTATCCATACTTCCATTCTGATGAGTATCTACTCTATTGGGCTTGATGTGTGGCTTTAAATGTGGATGCCATTGTAAAATGTGAAGATGTTCAAGTGTGCATATTTAATTTCATTAATCATGCATTTCATTTGCTACTTTTTTATAAAATGTGTGTGGTGAGAGCCGTGTATTTTTCTATACCTATAGTTTGTGACTTTTAAGTGTTGCATAGTATTTATTTTCTAATTTGCATCCACTATACTTTTGATACATTATTTAGTGATTCTCACCCTAACTCCCCAACCCCCATCGCCGAACGTTATTATCTAATGAACACGCAGCTCCGTGCCCTGCCTCTGATGGGCGCAGTGACCTCCTCTGTGATATATGCTGGGGAGGAGACTGCCGAACCACACATATTTTAAATAAGACACGATAGTCGTTTAGTAAATATTCGCAGACTTAATTGTTTTAACACTGTGTAATAAACTACCCTACATTATATTTTTGATTATATGGATAAGTATAAACCCCCATATAAAGAAAATATCACAAGTTCTTTGAGAGTAAGTTCATAGTCTTACTGTAAACTCCGGTAGGATATAGTTATCTATGTCTGTATAACAAGTTACTCTAAAATTTAGCAATTTAAAACCATAATATTTCTTATAACATAAACCCGTGAGTCAGGATTCAGGGAGTCTTCAGTTGGGTGTTTTGTTTTGTTTTGTTGGTTTTTGTTTCATGATTGTTGCTCGGGGTCTCATGAAATGGAAGGGTGGCCCGCAGTCATCTGACGTGTGCCTGAGCCGGAGTCACACTTCCAAAATGGCACACTGACATGCCCATTGGAAGGAGTCTTCAGTTCTTTGATAGGCGGACCTGCCAAAGGGCTCGCTGAGCGTCATCACACATCATGAACAAACGCCATGGGGATTCATCTCCCCTCATTTAAAGCACCCCAGGCGGTCGCAGGCCTGCAGGGGAGGGGGAGCAGGGGCACACGGGTGTGGGGACTCGGGCCTGTGCTCCACGTGACCGTTCCGTGTTCTCCCTCGCGGAGGCTTTGTGCTTCCAATGAGTGGCTTCCAAGGTTCCTCGGGACATCACCATCCAGCCAGTTAAGGGGGCACGCGTGTGCAGACAAGCACCACCGGTGTGTTAAGGGCCCAGATCGGTAGTTATTCCTTCCACCCCTACCTTATGTCAAGAACTTGTCGCATGGCTACATCTAGACGCAAAACTGACAAGGAAATGAAGTCCCTGGCTGTAGAGCGAACCATTTCCTGGTGACACTTCCAAAAGGCCATTCTAACTCTTTGAGTCGTTGAGAAGGTGAGGTAGGATTCTGCACGGGGTGCTCTCAGAACACCGTAGATAGGCAGGCCTCAGAAAGGATCGGCACGAGTGGAAGGGCCGTGGGCAGCGGTGCCCCTCACCCCGCTTTGCTCAGGGCTTCCACGATGAGCAAATCTTTTCTTCTCTTGGGGTGATAAAAATAATGCATAGCGTACATGAGGGCAGCTAAAAAAGGTTTGAGGCCACTGAATCTTGTTAATTAGCTAATTACTTTAGAAGAGAGAATAAAAAATGTTTTGATGAAAGACTTAAATTGAGTAAAACCAATCAACAAACCAAAGAGAGAGCTAAGAGTCTGGTGAGTTTAGGCCCCCAATTGCTCAAAGGACATAAGGCAGGCAACAAGCTTTGGAAAGATTGAAAAGACATTTTTAAGGATTATTTTTTCAAGGGAAAAGTCATACACACAAACAGCTCAAAGATCTGAGTCAACTCTTTTATTTGCTCAGACAATCCAGCAAACTCGAGAGATAAAGTAACACGTCTAAAATCAGACAGAAATCTTTACGGCACAAGCAGAATTGCCCTCTATACATGCTTCCAAAATTCTCTCTTGAAAATACACTTCTGCTCCTGCTCCGGTTTCCCCATGCCTGGCAATTCCTATTTGCAAGCCCAGCCACATTGAAATTTGTATTCAAAAATTCGGAAGATAAATTCAGGCCTCCAAAATAGATATGTAACTCTTAAAGGATGTTTCTCTAAAGAACAGAGTTTTGTACACTATGTTGTTTTAAAATTAGGACTGGCTGTCTTATTCACATGCTTACCATCATTATTTACCTCTTGTTCTATCTTGATTTTAGAAGTCTAATATGCAAATAGTGTTCTGTGTTATCCATTACAAAATATGGAATTATTATAACTCTTTATCTGTACACTCTTTGTGACTTTTGGAGGAAAAATGCTGGAGGAATAAGAAAGACCGCTAACCAGGCAGCTGAAAGCAGCCTTGCGTTTGCTGACAGCCACAGTTTAAAAGTCTTCGTCACGGCACCCTCATTCTCCGCATTAGGCATCCCGCTCTAAGCACAGATCGTCCGTGGTGTTCAGAAACTGCACCTGGTCTTTTTCATGTTATTTAAAGAACATAATGCTATAATTGTCGACTGCATGGATTACAAATATCCCCAGAACTGGTAAATAGTATAGCACTACAAACTAAAATTATAGTCTAATGCTTACTTGCACGGAGATGACCAGAAATGTCTCTCTCCATGCACTCTTCATCTAGCAGACAATAAAATTACTGCCTTTTCATTTCAAAAAGATATTTCTTTTCTTTCTTTCTTTTTTTTTTAATTATTGGCTGTGCTGGGTAAATTTTAGAACTGGCTTATATAGAGAAAACTGTTAGGAAGAATGAAAAGAATGAAGGAGTAGGGTTTCTCTGTTATTAACCTCCTCACACTTCTGATTCTTATTTTGATCCTTACCTAAAGCAAAATAATACAGCAGTGGTTTTGTATAAATGAGATCGTCCTATACAAATGAATCTGGTTTATATTTATTATGACAGAAATCAAGCTATATGTAAATGAAAGCCTAGTGAAAATTCTTCGACTGTCCTGTATACACCAATCAAACCATAACTTTCAGTTGTTATTTTTATAAAATAAGCAGACACATTTAAAAGCTTTTAAAATTATTTTGCATTTTGTACTTTCTGGTGCAGAATCAGTACTGTGCAATAGATCTTCTTTGGCCTTCTGTAAGCCATGCCTGATAAATACACGGGTTCAGCAAGATTTGTCAAACACCAGCCATGTGCAAATGCCTCAACTCATATCCCTCAGCCTCGCATGTGCAGAAAACTGGGTCACGTAGTTTAGTCTTTCTCCTGATTCTCTGCTACCTCAGGCATAGATGGACATGCCAGTATTCACTTGCTAAACTGGTAAGCCATGGCAAATATCAAATGAGAGTGCATACTAGAAACCTATTTTGTTAACATATAATGTGTGTGGAGTTTGGCATTGTATCCTATTCTCCATTTTGACAGATTTCAGAACAATTTCTAAAAAATTTAATTCTAGACCAAGTTAATATTTAAGTTCAGTGAAACCAATAGACTATGATGACATTTACATATTAACCATCTCTTTTCCATTTGATATAAACAAATCAATTTTTTCAATTAGAGCTTCAAAAAATAGTCTGGCAGATAAAAATTGAATTGTCAGTTACATAACATATACTAATTACTTCATAAATATTTGAAGTTATTACAAAATAACATGGTCAGAAGCCATCTTAAAGCCTAGGAAAGCCACTAACTATTTTCTGGGAACTGACCATACAGACGTCGCCTAATCAGATCCTTTCCACGACCACATAAAACAGTTGTTTCTCCATTTTTCTGGAGGAAGCAAGTCAAAGTAATTTACAAAATTCACGGACTGTTGAGTATGATGTATGAGATGGAAACACGTATCGACTCCTGGGCATCCGGATGTCCCCCTCCCTGTGCTTTCTAACTCCCTGCAGTTAGGTGGGGCCACAAGACTAGTTAGAGCCAATGGATCCAGAGAAGCGATGCCGTGTATCGCTTCTGGACCAGAACATTTAAGTCAGTGAAAGACCCTTGAAGCTTTTGTTCCCCGCCCCGACTGATTTTAGGGCAGCCTTACGTAGGTTATGCTGCTGTAACAGATGAACTCTAAATGTTGGTGATGTAACACAACAAAGATTGGTTCTTGTATTACCTGAAGAAGCAGAGTTAGCCTCGCAGGGACTCTGCTCATTGTACTTACTCGGGTACCCAGGTTGACGGGTAGTCTGTCTCTGCACATGCTTCCATGATTGCAGAGGCAGGAAATACAGCGCGAAAGTGTGTGCTCATTTTTAGGTCTTCCTTCTAGAAGTGACATCCGTCACTTTTATTTTTATTTCTTGGGTCAGGAAGTCCACTTGGCCACTGTGATGGACAGCTGTTTGTGACAGTTTGGCTCTGTTATAGTACTCAGTTATTCAATCAAACAGTTCTGAGCAAAACAAAAGGGTGTGTGTGTGTGTGTGTGTGTGTGTGTGTGTGTATTTAAATGTGTGTATTCAGTTATAAAAAGAAAAGATGATAAGCAGATCAGGATGGCTGAGCGGTCTAAGAAAAGATGATAGCATAAAAATAAAATGCATATTAGTGGCATTGACATTTGATTATATAACTTAAAGACATCTTTATTTTACAAAATGTTTTCAATAGCTCAGTCTTTTCCATTTTACATGAATGAATAAACATATTTTAAACTACTTTAACATTCCCAATAAAATTATTGACCACATGTACATTTTCATTAGGTATTCTTAGGCAGGTAAATGTAAAATGAATTAATGGTATTTCAGTTTCAAGAACAAAATTTAGAATAGCTATTTAAATATATTATTACCTCTTTAGTTGAGAAACTAAAATATATTCATATAAAAATGTATTGGTTTAAATTAGTTTATTAAGAAAATGCCCCTAACACTGGAAGTTACTGATTTATGCACATTTTTCCCATATTATGTATAATGCCAAGATTCGCGTTTTTGTGGTTTATGCTTTTAAGAGATGAATGAGTGCTGATTCTGATTCAATTCAGCACTTTACTTTTATAACACCCATACTGCCCTCTTAGTGATTACTTTGGTAATGATTTATTAAATGTTTTCTTCGCTGTCCTGTGCATCTGCTAAAGGTAGAAAACGTGTCCGTGTTTGAGTGAGCACCCCCTTCTCTCATGCAATGTGCATTCTAGAAAACTGCAAGGAAAAAACAGCCAATAAACAATCATAAGTTAATTTCAGATAAGACTAAAATCTCTGCAGGCAACAACCAGGTGGGTGTGATAATGACTGGGGAGGAGGTGCCATTTTACATAGAAGTGTCTCTCTGAGGCGATAAGATTTGAGCAAAGACAGGAAGGTGAGTAAGAGCTAGACCATGCAGATGTGGGGAGAAGAAATGGCAGGAGCAAAGACACACAGCCTCATCTGTAAGCTGGGAATTAACAGATGCAACGCCCAGTACCGAGGCACCATGTCTTCAGTGGAAAGTAAAGATAAGTAAATAATCGATTCTAATACCAGCTGATAAGCCCAAGAGGTGTGCCTCTGAGATATCCAGACGAGCACAGAGAAAAGGCCGTCAGGGCGGACTGTGGTGGCAGTGCGGACGGGCACTGGACGCATCTGAGACGGCAGCTAGCCCTCTAAACTCAAGGCGGACACATGGAAAGTATAGAAATACAATGTAATGAAATAATTCACTAAAAAAAAAAAAAATCAATGTTTCTGTGGAACGAATCATTAAATGTAGGATATTTTCAAATTCTTTGGTTGGAACTATTGTCATCAGCATGAATTCTGGCAAAGGTCTGTTTTTCAGTCCAATTTTGTCTGATGCTCTACACATAAAATTATCTATTGATGTAAACTTAAAAATCCCCCGGTCAAATCAATTCCATTTATATTAGGCAGAATATATGATAAGCTGTTGTGAAGAGAAAGTCTCCAGTGGTAGTTCACACACTCTAGAAGTATCTTTCCCTCCATCTAAATACCTGCAGAGGGCTCGTGGGGCTGGCGCGGCGGTTCCTTCTGGCTGTTGCTCTGCCGTCTTCCACACATGACTTTAACGTCAGGGCACAAGATCGTGCTGTAGTGACTCCATTCCAGCAGCTGGGAGGGAGAGAGGTTAAAGCACATTTCCTTCCTTTGAAGGCGTGCCCCGGAAGTCGAATGTATCATCCCAGTTACAACCCAGGGACCAGAACTTAGTCTTGATTCACTTCAGCTGCAAGAAAGATTAGCAACTGTAGCCTTCGCCTGGCCATGTGCTCAGCTAAAAGTTTATTACCATGCAAAGAAAGGAAGAATGAATATTACAAAACAAGTCGTAGTCTCTACCATACCGGTAATTCCATCATGATTTTAATTTTCAAGTGTTAGACTCATTTCTGGAAGTGTAGCAAATTCCTTAAGATATAATCAGATGAACTGTGCAGAAAATCAATTATGTATTCCGAAGCGCTGTCTCATTCTCACTGCTTGTGCCTTCATCATTATCAGCAAAGGTCTTGTGTTAAGAATTGCTGAAAAGAAATGTACAGTGTATTTTTTAAGAAGAACAAAGATACATGCGTATCTATATATCTTTCTACTATATTATAAAGGCATATATCTGTAATATATAAATGCATATTCACATTTACCTCTTTAAAATGTGCTTGATAGTGAAACTTTATTCTGCTGTATTTTTTAATGCTTTGGAACAGTGTGCCCTTTATTCAGTTGAGAGGGCCCTCGTTAGGCATTCGAATACTTATGTTCGAGACCTTGTTCTGCTACTAATTACCTGTGCGACCTTGGGAAATTATCCTTACCAACTGAGTTTCAATTTCCTCATCTGCCAAGTGAAGGGGTTGGACAAGGTGTTCTCCAAGGTCCTATCCTGCTCTAATTTCCAGGATTCTCTGACTCATGGTACATTGTGAATGCTGATCTAATTAATTTTCTTAGTCACCTTCATGACACTCAATGGAATATATTTTCTCACGATGTTCAAAAGGTGGTCTCATGTATCTAAAGATTTCAATTAAATATAAACTGCAATTCGGCTTTCCTGAAAGGCATAGACTTGATTTTATGATAAAGCACACTAATTGCAGGGGGCAGCTACTCGCTCCTGTCCTTTTTTTTTTCCCCCCTTGCATTGATTTTGGCGTATCTCTGTCTCCTCTGATAAGCTATGAAATAGTGTCAAATTTAATTTTTATACCCACAGTGTTACATGCAATGCTTTGTGTTCAGAATGGCTTCTTATATCCATAGCATAAACACATGAGCTTTCTAAAATAGTTTTTAAACTGTTTTAATTGAAATGATTTCTTTAAATACCATCATGTATCATTTTCTTGCATCACATTATTTTCAACGTAAATGAGCACCTTCTATGTGTTGTGCATTTTGTTGGGATCCAAGAATAAAAACATAAGATACGGCCATCAGTTCTCAAAAGCTTAGGATCATTTAGGGGCTTAATAAGGGCATGCGCTATATACAGAGAAATTTTAAATGACTTCATATCATGAAGGAGTAGAGGAGCTGAAGATGATGTGGAGAGTCTCTACGGAGTTTGTCGATTAGTATAAGGGTAGGACTTAAGCAAAGTTGGAAGCAGCTATTTAAACAAGGGAAATTATTTAAACAAAGATGTGGAAGTGGAGACATTTAGCTTAACACTTTGAAGAGAGTTGCTTTGAGATGGATAGTAAAATAACAGATTTCAGACGCTAAATGAGGTCAGATTATGTGGACCTGGAATGCTGCCTTGGGAGCTTTGCAGTGAGGACTCTTTTTCTCTTCCTGCTAATTGGTGTGGGTGCTCATTTAGGGGAAAAAAAAATTTATATATATATTTTTTTAATTAAACCAAATGATAGATTTGGAGGCATTATAAATAAGGCTAAGAGATACTGAAGATGAAACAATAGAATTTAGTAAATAACTGGCTAGGAAAGAAGTGTCATGAGCTGTGGGATTCCGCTCGCGACTTAATGATAGTCCGTTCCCCTTTATGGACGTTGGCAGAAGGCGCAAGGCTTCTGGGTCAGAGACAGACGCGACCCCATGGCTCCTGCACAGCAGAGCCAGGCAAGCGTCAGCAGACGGGCATGTCATCCCAGCCTCCAGCTCACACAGGGACAGTGCGACAGCACCACGAGGGTACTTTGCATGCAGCAGGCTTTCCTCACAGTGGAGAAACCGGCACCAAGGGTTCGATATCTTTTGAGCAAAAAACAACCAGTAAACGAGCCAGTCCCCCTCCTCCTGGGAGGTGAACAGCTGCACAGTAGTCCCCACCAGGCTGGAGTTGCCTTGACTTACTTAGCTGCCTGTGTGACTGGCTGGCGACAGAAACTGCTCAGCGTCAGGAGGTAGCTCAGCCTTCCCGTCTGGCATGCTCAGGAAGAATGCACCGGGAGGCTCAGGGCCCATGGTGACTCTTCCAACAGGAGGAGAACTCAAGATTGGTTCTCAGGTTTCCTACACTAGACTCTTAGCCTCTGAAGAGCATGGCCTCAGCCTTAATCGTCTTAAAACCTCAGAGGCTCACACAGACTAAGCACTATCCAGCTATATCTAGTTCTGCACCCACGTCTAGATAGCGGCCACCCTAATCCATCAGGCACTCATCTAAGTTCAACTAATTACATTTGTTAAGACCCTATATCCAAATAAGGTCATATTCTGAGGTTCCGGGTAGACAAGAATGGGGGGGGGGTGTCACCATTGAACCCAGTGTAACATCTCTATCTCTAGTCAGTAAGTATGTAAAATGAATCAATGCATAAATGAGCAAGTGAACAAATGAATGGGCTCAAAATCATGCAATTGGATGGACAATGGCCACAATGGCAGAAAAATATTTAAAAAAAAAACAGGAGCATTCAATCTTAGACATGCTGGTTTCACTAGATAGCGGGACTTAAGGCTGGAGAGGGCCCGCAGGCAGTTGGGGACACGCGAACGTTGTCACTCCGGTGACGACCATTCTGCGTGACATCACTCCCCGCAGGACGGAGCCTCGGTCTCCCATACTGCACTCCTTCTGCGAGCCTCGCTGCAGGTACCAGCTCTTTTTTAGTTTTTTTCCACCCACGTGATTTGTATTTTTATCACCCCTCCTACACTGGCAACTTATAATTCCTCCTACACTCCTGTGTATCCGCACAACCTATAATTTGCTTTTTATTTAGGTTATATGTTTATTACATGTTTGTGCATTTCTAGTGTTATAGGCACTTGGGATTCACAAAGAAAATCTATTTTTTCATCCCTACTTTCCCACTCTCCTCACATAATATCTAAAATGATGCTAGGTACATAATTAGAACTTAATGAGTACTTACTGACTAAGCTCATATTTATGCTTATGCAAGTTATCCATAAGTAAACTAATTCATATTTTATCTGTTTTAACATTCCAAAATAAAAGAACAAGGTAATAAAATTTTGAGCATTTATAAATAGGAATATTATTTTATCTTATAAATATATATACAGGCACATTTCAATAGCATTTTCTGTGCAAATTGCTTTTAAGCAGCACTATTCATCCAGCTTTGATTTTTAACACTTTATTTTATCTGTAATACTAACATGCCGTGTTCACTGTCTTCATATCCCCAAATTATGAAACCCATTTTGTTGTGTTTTTGGAGATTACATAAGTAGCAGTCTGTCATTAACGAGGCAAATCACAGCTCCCACCCAACACACGTGTGTAAGATTCGGTAGGAGATTGGCTTGCAAGACTTTTTCAGCTTTGCAAATTGGTCTGATTTATTCATCATTCCATATTTAATTTCATTTTATGGCATTTTCACCGTGGTAGACAACATGCCATGCTATCCTAAATGTTTCTTATTTGCATTTTCCCTAGTTTAATTTCAATTCCATACGAAATATTATAGTTTAATGTTCTTTTTCTGACCTGAAATAGACGTCAGCATTCAGTCTAACTGAACTTTGTGGTTAATAAAGGGTTTTAGAAAATGATAGAGGGCAGACAAAAGAATAAAAAGAAAAGTTTAGTCCAATATCTTAAAAATGTAGAAACCCTCAAGAAGTACTCACATGTAAAAGACATAAACCATTAATTCTGATAATGGCAGCATGGAAAATAATCTAATTGGATTTTTTTTCTTGTGTGTTTGGTTACAAACCAGAAAATCAGAGATGTATAAATAGCAATTATTCTTTTTTTTTTTTCTTCTCTCAAATACCATTTTGGCGGGTTCTAAAGGTTCAGATTTAACTCTTAACATTAATGTAGAAACATAGCTTTTCTCACTGGAAGAGAAATCCAGAAAAGGCATGAGACAAATGTTGGAAGAAGCTTTGAATTTATGACTATGCGGGGGATTGGGGGGGCTAATAACAACAACCACAACCACAACAACCACCACCACAACAGCCACCACAACAACACCAGCACAGCTCAGTATCTGTTTCTTGAATAAACAAACGAATGGATGATTTAGGTTTTCTCCATTTCTTTCCTTTCCATTTTTTCCTCCTCAGTGCTGTCACACATTCTTACCACTTTTCTGCATAGATGCGGCTTTTGGAATTGACTGAAGTTTTAACTACCTGGAGGAAACACCATCACCTTTTATTGTGTCTTCAGGACGAAGCCAGTTTTACGGAAACGCAGTATTAAGCAGTTCCTACGAGGACCACATGACTCGTTTCGGTCCCCGCTCATCCATTTCAGTGTTCATGTTCCAAATTACGTCACTCCTCACCGCAGTTCATGTTCTTCATCTGTAGAATGAAGACGATATTAGTACATGTCTCAGTTTCATGTTGAGTCTTAAATGGATCAATAAACTAAAGGTGTTTAGAAACGTACCTGGAAAATAATAGGCAGTCAATATTAGCTGCTATGGTAAAATCAAGTCTATATAAAAATACTTCTCTATTACAAAATTAAAATCTAAACACCAGTTAATAAATATTCTTGCTTATACACAAAGTAATTATTTTAAGACTAAACTTAGAGGGAAACTTGGCATTAGTTGGTTAAGCTGGGAATATAACCAAATATTTTCAATTATAATTGGCAGTCTTGGCACTCTGTTTTTATAATTAATTTGAATTACAGTTTTTTTTTTTCTTGTTTTCTTCTGGATGCAAAGGAATATATTTTAAGATGAAAAAATGACAAGCAGCAGAGCAGTCTGTTTGGAGCAGGATTTCCTCCTGTGATTGTACTCATCTGTCTGCTCCTAAGTTAGTGCTATCAGAAAGGGCTTCGCTCAAACTCCTAATCTGCCACTCACTCGTTACTACGTGGCCTTTGGAAAGCTACTCAGCCTCCCTGAATCTCAGGAATGTGCTCTGTAAAGGATAGTATTAAAAATATTTAACTCAGATTAGTTGAGAATTAAATGACCTTGTTAGGTAAAGTGCCTGAAATAGCTGTTGAATACATGTCTTATGCATCTCTCTCCTCTCGTAGAGCCTTTGTGAAGAGTTGTGTCTACTGCAAACCCTTCCCTAACCTAATTCTGGTTGTATTGTTTACCATATAACATTTTTTACTTTCATAGGAGGAAATAGAAGTATAGGGTTAGACATAATGACCTGGTATTTGACTTAATTGCACTGTGCAGGCTGTTTTTTTATGAACGTATTTTATAAATTCTGAGCTCGGATTGAAATCAGAGCTTTTATACTACGTGAGTCGCATCTGTGTGTATTCATAATTTGAAAGCAGCCTATTAATTTAAATATAAAAATTAGTAAATGCTTGAAGGTTACTGATTTCTCCATACCGTCGGCCTCAAAACACTACGCACGGTTATCTGTTCATACCTTTGACATCAACTTCTCATCTGCAGTAAAGTTTAGAAATAGAGGAGCGAGTTAAATGGCACCCTGAGGAACCATCAGCCAAATCCAGACAGTGGGGTATTTTATAAAACACGTCTCATTTCCTCAAAAAAGCCATCAGCATAGGGAGCAACAAAGGAAAGACTGAAAAAGACTTAAGAGACTCAACTACCTAAGGAAATGAGTAGAATCTCTTTGGATGCTGATTTTTAAAAATTAAAAGGAATTATTTTTAGACTTTCAGGGAAACGGGAATATGGCTTGGGTATTAGTCACTATTAATAAATTATGGTTAATTTTGTTATATGATAATGGCAGTTGTGATTATGTAAACTAATGTGTAACATTTTAACTTTTGAGATGACTATAGAATTGTACTCAGAATAGTGAAGAGTTGAGGCTGAGTCAGGAATACCTGGGACTTCCAGTGAATCTCTGTGTATATCTGAAAATTTTATACACAAACATTAAAAATTTATAAAATTTGAATGTAGGCTCTCTAAAAGTAGCTTTTGTGTCTTTTAAGGTTTTAAACAATTATTTATATGGTATGAACTTAGTAAATACTTATTAAATTTCATGTATTGCTATATGCACATTTTAGTTTATACCAAGATTTTTGTAGGAATGTGTTTAAAGACTGATACTACAGCTATAAAATTTTTAACAGGATGTTTGTTCTTTACTTACCCCAAAAAACAATGAAACAGCCCTAACATGGAACAATCAAATTACAAAAGGATTTCATCCTTTACATTCCATATTCTGTAAAGTCATTATGATGAGAAGGCCAAGTATAGTTTGCACAGAATAGGAGTTTAAACGACCAACGTTATTACAATCGCTCCCTTCCCATCAAGTATAACTTGATTTAAAGAAGTAACCTTTTTAAGTTGGAGAATAACTGTGAAGATTATGGGTTCCTATACCCTGAAAACAGTGTTTTACAGTCAGGTAGAAAAACAGGAATCTGTCTTTGTGTATAGAAATTTCAAGAAACACAAGGCACTCAAATTCACTGAACTTAGTAGAATCAAAAGTATTTCATATGCAAATAGCCAGGTACTTTAATAGCTTCAATTCATTCCATTTCTCTTCAGGTAACTATTCCATAAATAAAAACTCATGTTTACCTCAGTTCTTGAATCAGATAATCTATTAAGAAAGGTAATGGAAATGTGTTCATTTTAAATTGTGTTAAGTCCCTTCAGAATATTATGTTTATACCAACCGCTGACATTGCAAGAACACTTGGCGAGACTTACCCCAGGGTAGGTACCTAGTTATATGGTAGTCATGCTACCTTGAATTTAATTTGTCAAACCAATTACGGAAAGGACAGCAGGTGTTTTTGCCTAACCCCATTGGTTATGATTAGAGATATTACAAAACTATGAAAATTAATGTTGACATACCACTTTGAGAGCTGATTTTCCTGTGCGTGTGTGTGGCATGCCATAGCTTTTCTGAAACGTGCATGTCCGCACTTGCCAGAAGAACACGTTATTTGTGGGAGACTCTGCTTCTAGAAGCGCATGTTGTCTGCTTCAATCAATTTTCAGCTATGAACAGCAGCTTTCAACTACGTTTCTGAAAGGTGGCTGCTTTCAATTAGCATTTTTCGGGCCCACCATGGCATTGATTCTGAGGAGAAATTTAAGGCTGCCAGAATCTATTATAACGTAGCATCATATAGATAAAAATCACCAGCTATAATAAATAACGTCTGCCGCTTCGGGGAACAACTTCATTTTTCCTCTGGTTCTACACTGTGCGGGAAATAGTGAACGGCGATTGTCCCGGGTGGTATGGAATGGGGCGGGGAACGGAATGGCCAAGCGAAGGTGCCTCAGCGCCTGGCAGCTTTTTGAGACAGTGCGTGGCTTCTTCGTCAGAGGGTCCCCAGGGAGACGCGCGGGGGACGTGCGCTGGCCCGGCCCGTCGAGGCGCGCGGCGGCCACGCGACCCGCCGTTCTGCGTGGGGACATTCTCGGTCGGACGGCAGAGCAGCGGGGCGAGCTGCCCGCCGCAGCTCTCTGCAGGCGACAGTGGCCGCGCAGGCGTCTCTGCGCCCGGCTCTTCCCCGTCACTGCGGGCGGCGAGGTGCTCGCTGTTTCCATGGTTTAGCCGCGCTGTCTGCGGCCCGTCCTCGTGAAGGCATAGCACTTGCTTTGCCGCATCCTTCCACTCTTTGACGCGCTGTGGACGATCATGGCCTCGGTGCGGACGGCAGGGAGGTCTCAGCGCTGGGGGAGAGCGCGAGGGGCCGAGCACGCCCCCCGGGCCTCCGACACGAAGCCGGCTCGCAGAAACGTCTGTCGAGTTGTACGTGAGGAACATGTCGAAGGATCGAGCCTTCTCTTTGCTCTTCAATTTCGCTGTATTCTAAAATTTCTCCCGAGTGGAACTTTCATGCCAGATATCCCAGTGCTTGATAGAAGAAAACAGATTAGAGTTTTGATAGTTGAAATACAGAACCGAGGGCTGGAGCAAGAGGGGAAGAAATGGGTAATTTTCAAGTGAAGGTGCTTCCGCTTTGCCGAGGAGTGTTTTCTGTGTCTAAGAGAATCTTCTATAAATTGGACACAAGCAGACTGAATAGACATTTTTGTCTAATAAACATGGCTCTCACTTTATAAATTATGTGCGTGAATTCACTCAACATAATTTATTGAGGGCACACTGTGAGCTGAATAGCATCTCTGCGAATGCGACTGGAAACAAGTGAGGTGCAAATTCCCACCCTCAGCAGAGCTGATGCGCTGGTGAAAGGAGACATTTAAAACAATGGAAAATGAGTAGTACGAGAAAAATCAAGCCGAGAAGGGTGAGAAATGGGGCTGGGGTGGCCCGCCGTTGTGAATAGGATGTCTAAGGAGAGCCTCGGCTAAGAAAATGAGTTTAGACATCTGAGGTAAAGGAGGAAAAGCGGACAGATGTGTGACGCGGGGGCGTCAGGAACAGCAAGCAGCCCGTGTCGGTGCCAGAGGCAGGAGCAGTGGAGTTGCGATCGGGAAGAAGCGAGGGGGCCAGGGACGCTGGGGGAGGTCGAGGGGTCGCCGGGGCGCGATTATGCAGGGCCTCAGAGCGTCTCGACGGATGGCCACTTTTATGCTAAGTGAGATGGTTGAAAGACTGGGATCTGAGGTGTGATGTGACCTTACTTAGGTATCAATGAAATCAGTATATTCAGAAAAGACCAATGTACATATAAATGCATACACGGCGTGGCAAACTTATTCCTAAAATATTTGAAGAAAACAAAAGGTTTTATTTGGATTGTGTTTTTAAGCTGTTATTAACAGAACTTAATAGTTACTAGAACCCAGTTCATTGGCACTGGGCTTGTTTAGGGGTAACAATGTTTTATGCAAACCCTGTTAGTGGAGAAAAAAATATATTGAATCTTCAGGTAGAACCTAGACTGTCCAAGCTGGAAAGAAAAGTAGTCCAGTACAGCCTAGTTTGTGGCGGATGTGAAAATACCGAAGCCCAGACTGGTTAATGATATCCTCAAGACCACACACCTGGTCCTGCACAAGTCCGATTCCAGATTTCAAATCTAGTTGCTACTGTTCCATGATAATAGCAACATAATCAAGATATTAAACTTGGTTTTAGTTTTTCCTCTAGTTGATGGAGGATTGGAGCAAACTGCTTATGTTTTTTGCATTTCCTCATTTATAAATGAGAAAGTGATTCTACTTGATTCTGACAGATTCTGCCCCTGTTCTCCTGGCATTCCAGATCACAGATAACGCATTCATGCAGAGAAACTTACTAAAAGTGTATCCTTAAAGGTAAAGATATTTGGTAGATTTACTTACCTAGCACGATTCTGTAAGAGAGATCTGGCTTATTCTCTCTTTCCCCATGCATTTTAAATGGACTGGCTTCTTTGCCATGGAAACAGTTGCTCTGGAACTTCATGTTCACATGCCACCTCGACCTGTATGCTCTCTAGATCAGAATAATATAATCTAAGGCACTTCGAACAAATGTTCAAAGATGGTTTAAGGAAAAGAAGAGGGGCTGAAATGATAGCTATAGGCGAGAGAAGTAGCAGACGGATTTGACACAATTGTTTCTAATACTTTCATGAAGAAAATATATTATGTTATTTTCTTTTACCACGAAAATGTATTCTTTGTATTCTGAAATGAAAGTTGTAGGTTTGATTTAATCCCAGGTTCTTTCCTGGGGGATGTGATACTTCAGCACAACCTCACCAGCACTTCAGGCTTTGATGCATTGTGACATGTTTCTGTCAATTTAGACGAACAGGACGTGGCTGTGCCTCAGATCATTTACAGGAGTGACATATATGGGAATAAACCGAAGTGAGAGAAATAAGCCATTTCTTATAAAGAGTCCAAATACTGTTAGAAAAACACTAAAAAGAGACTTTCAATTTACTGGAAGAGGAAAACCATACATTGGATTGAAAAATTCAGTATTTATTAGTTTACCGACTTTGTTTTAAAATCTAAAACTGCAGATGGAGTCTAAACTTTTCAGGGCAAAAACAAAAAGCTTTGTGAAATGTAAAGGATATTCTGCTTGGCTTCTATGATACCATAGTGAAGAAATTAATGATATGCTAATACATAGAAACACTCGATGACTTCGATATCAGTTCAGTTAATGACCTATTGCATTATTTGAAATTCATGAACAAAGAAAACAGCATATACTCAACATTAATTTGTTTCAAAAACAATTGTATTAAAGAGTTATGGCTAACGAAGGGTAACACATATATTTTTAAAGACATTTTTCTTTTTCCATACCTCCAGATTTTATTCTGAGCTATACTGTTGCTACAAGCAAGTATAGTGGCTTCCCATTGGGCCGTCTCCCATTGGCTGAGCTGTTCCGGGGCCGGAGGCGGCCCTGCCTTCCTCCCGCTCAGCAGGTGAAGTGTTGCCCCTTCCTGTCGGGGGCAGCAGTGTGCAATGCGTGACTCATGCAGTTTAAAGGAGGTTTCTGTTTGTTGAGTCTCACACTTTCAAGGAAGATACATGTGACCTGGAAAGCTGAGGCGGGTCCACTCTTTCTTTACTTATCCAGTTAGAATGGCTCCGGGACAATCCATCCCAGCCACTTCTGAATCCCATTTAAACCACATGAATCTCACTTCCACCTTGTTTTAACAAAATCCATGAAATGCAGGTTTTAGTAGCATGTCCTGGGCTGAACTGCAGCGATTATTAAATGCCACGATGGCATTTTGATGCTGGGGTGAGTTACGTCTTCCTCTCACTTCGTGTTGGTTAATCCAGAAACAGTATAGTAGCTCACATTTTTTTCCCCAAAACTTATCTCGGCTGCCAAAACATTTCAGAAAACTGTCACCTTAAAAAGTAGACTGAAATTATAATTACCTAGAAAACTGTTCTTTCTCGACATTTTTTGACTTTGTCTTTCTTGGGCTGGGAGCATCACAGACGGTATAGCAGAGTGGTGACGAGTGTGGGCTCTGTGTCATTTTTACAGACAGGCTGTGCTGGTTCGTTAAGGGCGCCGCGTGTACCTTGGGCCCCTCACCCGTAAACGTGGATACTGGCGGTGCTCACCGCAGAGCTGCTGCGAGGACCGAGTCCGTGTTAACATATGCAAACTACTTAAATGTTCCCGCGCACAGAGTAACTTCTCCTTACGTGTTTGTGGCTGTTCCTTAGGGATGCCCATGAAGGTGCATGATACAGGTGGCCCGGGGAAAGGGGGAAATGTGGTTTTGACGCCAACTACATACTTTCTGTGTCTCTGGAATGGCCTTTGTTAACCGTTGGCAAGTTCAACTATTTTTGTTAGAGCAATTACTCCTTATTTCGTCTGTAAACATGTAAATGGTTTCAGCAGTTATATGTGCAGAATGCATCTTTTTCATTTTATCCTCCAAGGACTCATTATCAAAAGATAATAAGTGAGACAAGTAATAAATTAATTTTAAAAAATAACAAATTCGTAAGCCAAAAATTATAATACTTAATTTTCAAATGATTTGGACGTGAATTCACTGTTCAAAAATTAAATTAACCAGAAACACTAAATAATAGACTTAGGGAATTTTTCCCCTGTCAACAAAATGGATTAAGCTCTTAAAATGATAGAAGTTTCTATCTTTTTGCCAGTCGATAGGAGTCTCTCGTTTGTACTATTATAGTTTGCCCTGAAAGTGAAAAAGAACAGGACATTCTGAATCCCCATTTGATTTGTGTCACTGCTGATGTCATCCAGGGTGACTCATTTTTTTCACAATCAGATGATATTTTGGTTAATGGAACGTCTTGTGCACGGAGGAAAGAGATGTTCTGTATTATATAAGTCTGCCTGAGATCCCAAGAACTGAAGTGCTTGCTCTATTATATGTTTTCAGAATAGATGCAAAATGGCCATTTAAGCTAAGGTATTATTTTCTGTAGTCTCATCTGGGAAATAATGAGGCCAAAGGAAGCTAGACATACTGGTATGTTTTCTAAACAGTCAGTCAGTGGATATGTTCTTATTTTTCACAGACTTAAATGTAATATTAAAATGTCAAAAAAAAAAAAAAAGCCTTAAACTGGCTAGCTCAAATGGCAGAACTAACTTTCTCACAACTCTCGAGGCCAGGAGACCGCGGTCAAGGCGCTGGAAGGCAGGGTCAGATGGGCTCGCCTCCCGGGTCACAGGCGGCCACCTTCTCGCCGCGCTGTCACGTGGGGGAAAGAGGATGAGGCGACGCGCGAGGGTCTTTAGTGAAGGTGCTCATCCCATGTGTAATGGCGCCGCTGTCTTTACCTAGGCACCCCCAAACGCCCCAGTCCCTACTACTCGCGCCCCGGGAGACGGGGTTTCAGCACAGCACACGTAGGCGGTACAGTCCACTGTGAAACCCACGCGCTTTCCCTTGCTGACTAGCAGGCCACTTTGTAAACTTCTAAACTGTCATTCTTTAAATCATTGTACACATTTTGCAACATTTTAACGCGTATGTACACAAACCGCAGTATTTACTGATTCCCAAAGAAGGTGACATTTTTAGGGGCCTGGGGCGCCCATTCCATTCTTCTCAGGTCATTTTGTGCCATAACCTCTCTCCACATTTATGATTTGAAATATAGGACTTTAGTCCCAACACTAGGCAATATTTATATAAAGCCACTGTATTGAGCATGTGACTTTTGAGACTTTCTTTTTTTATAAATGAAGGTCACCTAAGTAGGACCCCTGCAAGGTAATATTTTTCTTTTTCCGATGGTCCAGTCTCTAACAACTATAAAGCTTCAGGATCTCCATTACGTTTGTGCCTTAAAGATGACCAATTTAAAGGTTACAGTCCAGTCAACCAAATTCCTAAAAAAACCCCTTATAGCCCAGAATGCCACATTGTTATTTGGTGACTTAGCTGTTACATGACCTACAGTACTTGTCTAATTTGGTCGGTTAGATTTTTCCCATAGGAAAGTCACATGGGAATCCAAATCATTGTCGTCAAATGTGTTAGTGATCGTGGAGTAAGAGTTTTCATCGATTGCTTTTCTAAGAGCGCTGTGTTTTCATGTCTGGATATGTTCATGATCACAAATTCCAGCCCCGAAGTTTAGTCTGTGTTTTCTTCCAGGTCATGCATGCATTTCTAAAACCTTTATACAAGGCCAGATTTATTTGGTGTTTTGCGTTGAGAAGTTTTTAAAAGTATTCCCTCTGACATTTTTCCCCAAACAAAGTCTGTACTTCAATTTTGATTTAGCAGTTTTATTTGGGGGGGTTTAGGGGGGAAGACAGTTAGCTTGTCTATGAAAAAGAAAAAAGGAAATTTCCAATTTAGTCTTAAATTTGTTTTTCCAGTTTCCTTTCTTTTTCATTAATTTAGTCATCATGTTCAATTCATACTTAGTTTGAAATATTAAGGTCAGAGAAAAACAGATCCATGAAGGATGAAATGAAACTAAATGTTTCATTTTTTTTTAATTCCTAAATTGTTTACATTTTCAGATTTGGGTCCATAATGCACAAATTTAAAGACCAAAAGAGGTTTAGATGGTTGATGTGTAATTTAAGCATACGTTCTGTAAACTAACTTAGGTAAGTTACAATAATAACGTGGTGAAGGAAACATTTTTTCTCGGACCACATGTATAATGTAATGAGAGATGCATATGACTAACAATGACTTGATGTAATGAGTACTCTTGGGTGAAAACCAGGTGGCTAGAAAAGCAAATGAGAGAAGCCAGACTTATCCATATTTGCAAAATAATTCCATTCGTGTCATACCAGCCACTTAGCCAGAACATACGCTTACAAATAATTTTCAAGGCCTTTGCAACTTAATAATATCTAATGTGATTTAGTGGGCAGTATATTTCAATTTTTGGTAATCTTTGGAGGAAAATTAAATGTGGATTCTATGTGGGATTTATTTATTTTTTGGCAGTATCTTCTCTTTGCTCCTAGTAAAACCGTCGTGGTCATCATTGTGTGCCTCACGTTCACACCCTGAATGTTGATATATATATATTTTTTTACATCACAACTAGAAGAAAGATGTATTGATTTTTCCTGAACCAGGATACAAATACAGCATAGATGTGGACAGGAAGTTTCAGAAGTAAGCAGATTGTTCAGTGTACCGCACTCAACCACATGAATTGCAGATTTTTGGACTGAAGCTTTTTAGTTTGATGGCGTCCCACTTATTAATTTTTGCTTACGCTTTTGGTTTCACATCCCAAAAAGTGTCGGTAGGGAGACAGACCAGGGGTTACCTTTCAGTTTTATTACTTACTAGTAGCTGTTTGACCTTCAAAAATTTCTAAGTGTTTAAGCTTTTCACAACTCATGGCCTTATCTAGAAATTGGGTAATGAGCGCCCGTAGGGAGTAGTTAGAATTGTGAAGATTTAATGTTAAAATACCTGTGAAAATATTGTGCTAGAATATAACATATCTTCAACTGCTTCTCTCACTTTTTCACTGTCTTTCTACAATCTGAAAATATTAGTAGATACTTGAATTCAAGTTCATAAATGTGTATGTCTATAGATGTGTATCTGTATGCACTTGATATATATATTTATGTGTGTGTATATTATATAATGTGCATATGCATATATATATACACATACATGTATACACATACTACTTCCTTGGTAGACTATGGCCAAGGGACTTTTGGCAATGACATTCTTTTCCTTGTGGTGTGAAATCATATCCATAAGTGAGACTATTAGGTGTCAGGAGAGCATCGGCGTGAGCCCCAGGCCACATGGCCAAGGCTGCGATGGGCAGAGCAGCAGTGTTGGAGGAGGACAAGTGACAGAATATTCTTTGGTATGATCTATCTGTGACTGTAATGATCCTCTTACGACTTTTTAAATGGCTGCAGGCCCTTAATCCCAAATTCATTCTTAAAGTATTAGGGTCAGAGAAGAACAAGTTTATGAAGGCTGAAATGAAATGCCCTACCCTAAAGAATAATATTTAACTTCAAGAAGATACTGAAATTATATCATTTAGGTTTTAAAATTTGAATCCACATTGCACAAATCTGAAGGGCAATAAAGATTAGAAGGTTGGGATAAGAGGCCTTTGAATAAGATTATTAGTGCTCAGAGAGGCTTTAACTACGAGAAGAGGTAATTGTTTTTGTATCAGCATATGTTCTGATACTTCAGTGCAGACTGTTGCACATCGGAATATATGTCCTGAATTTGAGAGTTTCAGAACTATTACAAAGAGGCCAGTTGTGTATTTTTAAATGTGGTCTTGATCATGTTATCAATACTTACGTCTATTTTGATAAAGGTGAATAGAAGACATAGTGCAATATCATGTATGTAGTTCATGAATTGAGTTTTCCATTTTGTAGAGGAAAAAGGCATTTGTAAAAAGTGCATACAATGATATCTCTTTAAAAGACAATAGTAACAACAGTAGTAATAACAGTGATGATAAGCTTTTACATTTATTTTGTTTATTCTGTTCACAGATACTTTTTAAGTACTTTTCCTACACTTAAGCTTTAATTCTTACAATAACTTATATTTTATTCACAATGAAGTAAGGAAAACCAGACTCAAAGTAGATAGTTTGGCTCCCAAAAAGAGGTCGATGCCAATTGCTGAACCTAAACTTTATATTGTTTGTTTGTTTTAATATTTAGGTATGAAAGGAAACATTTTTAAAACATACTTAATATAGACATTTCTATTTTTAAGTTTTAAAATTCAATTAAACTTGATAGTACTTAAACTTGATAGTACTTGTTGAAACTAAAATAGTTACATTTGCTCCTGAAATTTTTGATAGCTGCTTTCGCCAAAATTTTACAAGCAGTAAAGATAAGACATTATTGGTTTTCTTTCTCCTTGAAAAATCTATCCCCTCCTTGTGAAATACAGTAAAGTAGTCCAAAGGCAGGGAGTCGGGGGGAGAGGACCAGACACAGCGCGTGGCCATCGACATGCGCACCTGACAGCTGGGACACGGTCCCCCGGTGAAGCCACTGCTTTTCTGAAGTGTCCACATGATTCTCCGCCGCTCTAGCTCTGTGAGCTCTGCTTTTCGCCTTGGGTCTAGTTATTTCATTGCTTCTTTGTCCTTATGATTTGAAAACATGATTAGAGTTTACAGCTCAGAGATGAATTGGCTCAGAGAATCTACGCTTCCATTTCAGGGAAGAAAATATAATTTTCGATGCAGACAGGATATATATTTTACATTCTTTATATTAAATATAAATAGAAATGCAAAAAGAGTGGGGAGAGTAATGTAGGAAAGAAAGGAACTTGGGAGCTACATCTTCACAACTGTTAAATGTGTAATTTAGAGCTTTAAATTTCACTGAAAAGTACAGTTATTGATTAAATGTTCCGTTAGTTCATCTATGCATTTGAATCACTGTTTAGTAGCTATTAAAGGGCTGTGGTCTCTGAGCCTTCTACTAGGCACCGGATCTAAACTGTAACGCACGGCGCTCTGACAAGCTGGCTATTATAGTTAATGGGATACATGAAGTATAAACAAGTACTCAATAATATAAAAATTTTAAGTAGAAAAAGGCACTATAAAGAAAAGTGAGTCAACGCTATGAGAGCTTACATTTCAAAGGGAGGATGGGCGCAGTTATCGACATACACATGTGTTGTTCCAAATACCTTAAACTAATTATTTACACAGATTAATGCCCAGATTGGACCAGTGTTTAGCACAAATTCTTTAAAATGGCAGTGTACTGTCTACAGGATTGAGTATAATATATATATATATATATATGTTTTGCAGAAAAATCTCACATGTATTCCGTAATGCACACTGGAAAGGTCTAAGAATACCAAAACTAGATGTGACTTTTGTCTGCTATGACACGTGCACTCACAATATTCTGACATCGCTACTGCCGTTTTTCACGTACATGAAGGTGGGTTATAGAACCTGTCCAGCTCTTTGATGATAATAGCGCATTTGGAAAAGCAGCATGACAAAGGCTTACCTGAGTACGTAGCCACAGGCGTTTCCTTCGTTATCCTACTGAGATTTTAAACACGCTGAAAGAGTGTGAATGGTGTACGGATGCAGGAAAGGCAAGATCTTAAACTTGCATTCGTGATTCTGGATATAAATAAGAAAAAAAATGTTAATGATTCAAATCAAACTAGCACGCTTAACCCTTATTAAAAGAACTTGTAGTGGGATTTAACAAGGTATTCTCAACAATTTTCTTGAGCAACCTATAAGAATAAAAGCAAACATGCTTTAACAGTATTTTCTCTCTCGGTGGCACTTGTTCTTTCAATGTTGAGAAAACCCTAGGATTTAAATACATTGATTGACAACTTAGAGTTGTTTATTTTTCTTTCCTTTTGATTTTATTTTCTGTTGATGCTTGCAGCAATATTAGTGCTCTAGGAAGCAACGGTAAATGAACAGTCGTCATTTGCACACTAATTCTCCTCTAGATATTTTATGATAAAACCACTTTTATTTTTTGTTGTTGGATACCTTTTCAAAGCAATAACTGGCTCAGTTACATTCACAATCAGCTTCCAAGCATGCTAGTGAGACGGGGCGCAATGTCCTCCGAAGGAATTTCATGCAGTATCCCAGCTCAAATCAAGTATGTCTACCTATGTCTAATCTTGTGCAGTGATGAAGGAAAACTATACACTATATAAATGTTATAATACTCATTATGAACTATGTAGTTCATAATGAAAACTATATATTTATATAGAACATATGTTTACATAACTATATATGAACTATACAGATCTTTTATATCAGTTAAATAACTGCCTGGAGATGTGCTGAGGTTAACCTCACTGCAGGACCCCCCGAAATGTCTTATTTATAGAGATTCGTTTTGTTTTCTATTTCTAGAACCTCAACCTACTGGCTCACTCGCATCCAGTCTTTTCTCTACTGCAACGAGAACGGCCTGCTGGGCAGCTTCTCAGAAGAGACGCACTCCTGCACCTGTCCCAACGATCAGGTGGTCTGCACAGCGTCCCTGCCCTGCACGGTGGGCGACGCCTCCGCCTGCCTCACCTGCGCCCCGGACAACCGCACCCGCTGCGGCACCTGCAACACCGGCTACATGCTGAGCCAGGGGCTCTGCAAGCCTGAGGTGGCCGAGTCCACGGATCACTATATCGGCTTTGAGACTGACCTGCAGGACCTGGAGATGAAGTACCTGCTGCAGAAGACGGACAGGCGGATAGAAGTCCACGCCATCTTCATCAGCAACGACATGCGCCTCAACAGCTGGTTTGACCCCTCGTGGCGTAAGCGGATGCTTCTCACCTTGAAGAGTAACAAGTACAAGTCGAGTCTGGTGCACATGATCTTGGGTCTCTCTCTACAGATCTGCTTAACTAAAAACAGCACCTTGGAGCCCGTGTTGGCCGTTTACATCAACCCCTTCGGAGGCAGCCACTCGGAGAGCTGGTTCATGCCTGTCAGTGAGAACAGCTTTCCAGACTGGGAGCGGACTAGGCTGGACCTCCCGCTGCAGTGTTACAACTGGTCCCTGACTCTGGGGAACAAATGGAAGACGTTTTTTGAGACAGTACACATCTACCTGCGGAGTCGCGTCAAGTCCAGTGGCCCCAATGGCAATGAGAGCATTTACTACGAACCTCTGGAGTTTATTGACCCTTCCCGGAACCTGGGTTATATGAAAATCAATAACATCCAAGTGTTTGGCTACAGCATGCACTTTGACCCGGAAGCAATCCGGGACCTGATCTTGCAGCTGGACTACCCCTACACTCAGGGATCCCAGGACTCAGCACTTCTGCAGCTTCTGGAGATAAGAGACCGTGTAAATAAACTCTCCCCACCTGGGCAGCGTCGTCTAGATCTTTTCTCCTGCTTGCTTCGTCACAGACTCAAGCTGTCTACCAGTGAGGTGGTGAGGATCCAATCTGCTCTGCAGGCGTTCAATGCCAAATTGCCAAACACAATGGATTATGACACGACCAAATTATGTAGTTAACCATTAATGTCAAGCACAACCCAAAACCTTGAAGGAGTTTTTACAGTGCTTTTGTGGAACGGTTTATGTTTGGAAGAGTATATTTAAATTGTCTTTTCAATATCTGTCTTATATCCGTCAATAACATTGGATGGCAATTTACACACGTGAACTTGCTGACAATGAATATATTATACTGCAGTATTGGTTTATGAATGAAATAAATACTGACACCAGTCTAGAAGACATTCTACTTTTTACAATAAATTTCATTTGTAATTTTATATGTTCCGTGGCAATGCTTTTGTGCGTTACGTCCTCCAGAGGGAACATAAAAAGATACCAATAAAATTTTGTAGCTGAACAGTTATTAAAAAGAAGTGCTGTGGGATTTCTTTTTTCCATGAAATGAGTTCTAGTGTGATATAGCTTGTTAGAACCTGGGGGAAATGTGCCAAGATTTTTTTAAAAGAAACATTTGAAGGTCCCTTTCAATAGCCGTTAGAGAAAACCTAACTAAGGGAGAATGCTTAGTAAGCAGTTATATTTTTATAGTTAATAGCACAGCGGAAAGTCTACATGTTTATTACCTATACTTACAAACCAGTCCTAGAGACAGATACCACCATTATTAAAATAAACTATTTTCCAACTAAATACCAGAACGTTCTGGCATACACACGGGAAGCTCAGTGTGATTAGAAGCACACAGAGCAAGTAAAACCTTAATTTTCTTAGCAACTTGCTTTGTCATTCTCTTTCATTCTAATAACCAATAATCAGTATACTCCACACGATCATTTTCATTTCAAGTACAGAGAACCTAGTTCTTTACCAATCTCAGTAACATAACATTTCTAGAATTCACAAATTGCAATGTGTCGGTTAAAAAAAAAAATAATGAATTCAAGTGTAAATAGATCTTTTTTTTTTTCCTCTAAAAGAAACTTATTACTATATTTTGTAGAGCAAACTCAATATCTAATTCTAATTTAAATTTTTGGTTTGAAATTCAAGTCGAGTTCCCATACTTTCTGCGGTGTAATGTTAGATGTATAATTAGTACTAATTTTTCCCATGAATTTAAATTACGCTTTTGTTCAGATATATTAATGTATCTTTAAAGTATGGTTATGATAGTTCTCACTCAGCTCTTGTCTAAATATTTCATAAACATTTCTTACAATTTAAACAAATTCACTGCCAAGCCCCACTTTCCTGCTGAGGCTATCACGTCATTTCTCAGGGTGCACTAAAAGGAACCCGTAGCTTGTATGAAAAGAATAAAACTGATGGCAAAACAGCACACGGGCATTCTAAATTCTTGAGCTATTTGTGTCTAAAGCATTTTAAGAACAAATAGACATTTCAGACAACAAATACTTAATCTACCATAAGCAAAGCATTGTTTTTCCACCCAGTATCTAGGCGGCTTGTAGGTAATTCAACAGAAAATACAAACAATTATTAAATGCAATCTTTCTGCCATCAAAGAATATTCCCTTCATTTAATTCTGACAACAATGCTAGGTCATGGATTATTATTCCCCTTTTCTTGGTGAAAACAGACTCAGAGTGGTTTGTCAAACTCTCCAAGGTCACAAACCAAGAAGTAGAAAAACCAAGATGTCAACACAGACTTTTCTGGAATGAATCTGTCCTCTTTCAGTCCACTACTGAGTTTAAATGAACTGTCCTATTTCTGCATTAAATCTCATAACAATGAAACAAGAATCACTTCTGAATTCGAGGTCTAAGTCATCATAAAACACATGCTCTCACTGTATTCCTGAACAACGACATAAAACCAGAATTTAGCATCCAAAATCAATCACCTACAGAACGACCAAGCTTTTCCAATAAAGATAATACATTTCAAAGACATTAGCTGTAAAAGTCAGAACTACCCCTAGAACTTTTCCCAGAAGTCTTAGAGGCCTTGCGGTCCAGAGCCTCTGAGCCCCAGAAACCACCTGAGCAACGCGCCTGTCACACGGGACTCTGAACAGCGCTCATTCCCTGGCACTTAAGGAAAGCGTCGGCAACACTACTTGCTCGTGGCTCAGCTCGCTCTGTCCAGACTGGCTCAGGGGAGAGAAGATCCTACAAGCACAGGTAAGGAAGATCCCAAGCAGGGTGCCTGGCGCACACTGGTACCAAAGCGCCACTGGACTGGATCACATTACCTTAGTCCAGCGGCCTGGGTGATGCTGCCAGTGCCTTCTTTCCATCCGCCTCTGCCTTGCCCCTGAAAGCAGAGAAGGGGTGTGAATGCCTTTCTCTGCACGTTTTGTCTAAGATAACACAAAGGCAATGTAAGCAAACATAACCAAGAAAATTCTAAGGTACATCCAGATTTAAAGGACAAATGACTGACATTTTTTCTATTTCTATTCCTCATGTATTACCAGCTATTAAGTAATGTCCAATAAGCAACAGACAATATAATCTAGTTTGAATACGACATGTGTTCTCCAAAGTATGAGGGGAAAAAAGCATCCCATAAACATTTCATTTTTCCTGAATTGGACTATATGAAAACATTTTTGCTTGTTATTGCTTTAGGAATTCGAGAAGTGTTAATAAAAACTTTACTGTCATAGAATTTTATTTAGAGACAAAGATTGAGAGACATACATGTAGAATCACATTTTATAAGACGGTATTTGATTTCTTTTGGGATACTCCTAAGTCAAGTCTCTTAATTGGAAATTAACTGAACTTAATAAACTTGAAATTCTGAAAAGTGAAAATGTACTGAGAATGTATTTTCTCCAGAAACATCTTCCTGCTCCAGGTACTTTGATGACTATCATACTGTGACTTTCCTATCGCTGGAATCTCAAGGTGATTTTTAGCAAGTTAAATCAGTATTCAAATGATCACTATCGGCTCAAAAAAGAAAAATGCTGAAATAACTGATGCTTGTCTCTAACTGCATCTAAATAATGCAAGGAAATTAATTTTCTATTTTCTGTGATTCTTGTCAAAACATGAATAAATATTTTGAAAGGAACCAGGACTATGCACTGCCCTTAAATCATATACGGATGTTTTAGTGTTGGTTTTGGTAAACAAATCTGCTTCTCTTATAGAGGGTATTAAAAATCTCTTTAAAAATTTACTCATTTGAAGAAAATAAATCATTTGAAACAATTTGAAAACTATATATATATTCACTAAAGTGGGAGTTATAGAAGATAGGAATTCAACTGGAAGTAGAGCTGAAAGTTTTGGAAACCTAGTAGAAAATACAACTTTTAAATAATAAACCTGACACAAGATTTTAAGACCTACAAATAGGTTTCCCAAATCGATGTGAACATTGAAAACAACACATTAAATAAATCAAGCTAAGAAAAACTGTGATAACTATCTCATTCTGATTTGCTGCCTGGATCATTTAATTAGAATAATCCATTAGCAAAATTGCATATCACTCTCGTCGTAAGAACGGTATCCTAATTTGAAACCAGAGAGTCACAGACATGGTATCCTTGGGCAGTAACGGCACGATCAGCGGAGTCTGTGAACCCTGAGCGCTGACGCCCGCCACGCCCGTCCACCCCGACTCTCCCGCTCTCTCCGTTCCGCTTCCCTCTCCCCCGCCTTCGGGATCATGTTTATCTTTCTATCTCTGGGCTTTCCTAGAGATAGAAATGTAATTATAATTCAAACGCCCCTCAATATTCCAATATTTGGTAAATATATCTTAGCTGGAAATTTTAACAAACATCCATCCCCATTTCTTTTACATGAAAACATATTATTTTAATGAGCTGTGAATGGCTATGAATTAGAATACCCACGTCAAATCATTTGATATTGAGGACATGCCACCAAGTGTGGTAAATTAGTACATAGAAGTGAAATTCAATCTGAAGCAAAAATTCTGCACTTAACAATTATCTCATGTTCTGGCAATCAGATTAACCATTTAATGACTAAAGTACAATTTCATTCTATGATTATTCAATATAACTGTCACATAATAGCTGTTCTACATAATACCGGGTTAATTTAACATTTATGTAGTGCTTACCGTGAGCAAAGCACTGTTCTGGGGGCACAGTGAACACAAGGATTTCAAGGTGAGTAGTGACTACACAGCAGGTTTCTGCCTTGCCTTTCCCTCCGACCCGCATTAAGATGAACGTGAAATAGTCCTGAAAGGGTCTTCGAAAGTGTAAGAATGAATGAATGGGAAAATGTGCCTGTTGAAAAGATTACATATATACATAAACACTCAAAATGTCAACAGTATACATTCAAAATTTAATTATATACTGTAGAAAACAAATCAATTTCATTATTTCATAAGGAATTATTTAACAAACAAACTTGACATTTTTTACCATTGTAAACATAACAAAGTAATTAAAAATGTGTTTTGAGAAAGAGTTATGATCAATTTGAAAGTATGACCAATGGGATTTTTTTTATCAACAGACATTAAAACGTGTACATGATGGGAAAATATGATATCCAGAAACACAGTGTAGTATGTGTGGAAATGGCATTTATTTAAAAATGGTCACTTTAAATAGTGAAGGGGAAGGCGGGATTTGATTTTCTACTGGGAAGAGGAGATTGAATCATTAAGATTATGACTTAAAGCCAAAGCAAAGAACAAATTAAATTTGTGACTTAAGAACTGAGCAAAAATAATGTAGCTGCTAGCTGGGAGGTCCCCACCACTAAAAATGCATTCACTGGGACAGAGCTATCCGGTAGAAAGACAATTAAGCCATGAATGCAAATCATCTATGCTTTTACGTCATTCAAAATGTTCTTTCAGCCTTTTTTTTTTAAAGTACAGGAAAAACGTTTAATGTTTTAATTAAATCGATACATCTAAGATATTACAATTTAAAATATAATCAATAAGAAGCAATTAATGGGATATTTTGTATTACTTTTCGGTTCCGAGTCCTGGAAATTCCATTATGATCCGCCTGCATTTGCTCCCATTGTGGCTGGACCCAGCACTGTTCCAGGGCTCGGCGGCCAAACCTGGCCAGCGGATGCCGTTTGCACAGCGCCTCTGGAGCTCGTGGCCTTCACTCCTGCTCTGCCTGGGCAGCTTCATCTATCAAGTGACTTTTTTGGTGGGAGACTAACTCGCCATCTTGATTCATCTCCATCGTTTGCGTCTTGTAAGTTTCTGGTTATATATTTTCATTATCCTCATGTACATTTTGAGGTCCGCCCTCAGGTTCCTGCATGGTGGTTAGAATCTGAATGGGTTTGCAAGATGTCAGTTGTCGCCGCCTCCGTCATCCAAGGGCTCACAGCATCCCCTACTTTCCGATTTTTGCTTAATTTGGGGGCTCTGACAACTTCTCTTGCTTTTTACTTATTTGGTGTGCTCAAAACCATAGGTGAATAGTTGCTTGTTTATTTTCTCAGTTCTAAATGTCTATTAGGGAGCTATTTTTTTTTTCCAAGTTGCTGAGTCTGCGCTATTGATAGAAATCCACAATTGATCTTCCTCCTCTAATTTCCATTAATACTTATTCAGTCCATTTTTCTCCTAAGTTACCGAAGTGAACTTTTAAATTAGAAACCTTTTTAAAATGGAAATGTTACACATATCTTTATAGTACAGATAAATAACTCTTTAGTTGGCATGCGATTTCTTCTTTAATTCAGGTTTTGGCTCTATCTTATTCTCCTCTTCCAAACTCTTTTTTTCATACCAAATTATAATCTACCTACATAAAGTGCCTCCAGTGCAAAGGTGGAGTGTTCTTTCATGACTCCAGATGGTTTCTGTGGGGCTTTCTACCTCTGGAAGCAACGTTTTTATTTATTCACCTTCGACTGCTTTCTAAAAAAAAAAAACTGATAATTCTCGTTTATGAGTCAGATGAATATTTGTCTCATAGTTGAATTATTCTTCATCTTCCAATGAGTAAAATGGGCCATTCTCTTTTGTATCCCAATTGCAATAAGATAAAAATGCTAAAAAAAAAAAAAAAATTTTTGATATTTTACTGTACTTAATGTTTTATAGATCTACTAGATTGTATATCTCCAGAAGGCAGTAACCATCCTACTCAATTACCTTTTTAAGCCTTTAATATGTACTTACTGATAAGCCTAAAATCAGAGCTTCCAGTAACCAGTACATTCTTTAAGTCCAATAACTGGTGGTTCAATGAATGAATAATGTAGAAACATGGTTCTTAGTTTAAAGATTCTATAAAAATAATTTCCATTTGAACTATTTTAACCTGGTTCATTTTTCATACTATAGTAAATTTGAAATCTTCACAGATAAGAGTCAACACTATAAAGTGAGTGATGATCTTTTTTTTTTTTCTTTTAAACATTATTATTCAATTCTTTAAACAGTATTCACTGATTTTTATACCAGCAACATATGGCTGATCCCACAGACGAAACTCAGTATCATCTGCCTGAGACACTTCATCTTTTAATATTTAATAAAGGGTGATGCTTCAAACATCTATTTCAAATATAAATTTAGATGCACTTCCCCTAAAGAGCCATCTATACCACCCAACACAACAAGGAAGAGGATAAAACGAGTAACTTCAGAAGTTCACCTCCTTGTGCTTCATACAACATAGCTAATGCATTTAATTTACATAAAATATTTTTTCATGGAAAATCGCAATTACCGTAATAGCTGTTCTATTATTAGGTATTATTTTATAAACCTTTTAAAGTAGGTGGTTGGTATTTGCTATTTCATGTAGTGAATAACCCTTCTCCACTTTGTGGCTACTAAGTTAAAAGACAAGGCAGCGGCGTGCGTTAAAAAATATAAGGGCACCTTTGTGTTTTCTTAAAAAATCAAAACAGCCATGCAAGTAATTTTCTTGTTTTTTCAGATTCCCTAATATTTATATAATAATGGTGCATGGCTTCAATAAATATAAAAGCATACATTTCTTTAAAAGTAAATTTTTAACACGAAGGCTAATGAAACAATATAATTAAGTAATTTAGATGCAGAATGTAGTTGATAATATGTAAGACACATTAAAATACGTAAAAAAGTATTCTATTTATTTCTTTCTCTATGAGTAAGTATTGGAGTGTGTTAAAAGTCTTGTTTCAATTATACATATAAAAACTCTACTATGATCTTCCTGATTTGAAGACTTCTACACTCTAGTACGTTAGATTGCCTTGTTTTATTTATTTGGAAAGGCAATTTCTAATACAAAATAATTTACAAAATACCTATACATCACATGATAATTTATTTTTATAGTCCTCAAAACAACTTTACCAGACAGCTTGTTATACCCTATGCTAATATCAGTTTAATAAATGCCTCTTTCTGATAACAATGTTTTCATTTATTAGCATTATATGTGATCATTATTTTCTTTTGAGATGGCAAAAATCTAGATCAGGAGCACTAATCATGAATGCATTCTTTCACCAAGACATAAAATATATGAAGCAGAACAGCAAGAAAAGAATAGTAGGGTGATGCCCCAATAAATGAATTCAATCCTGTTTATTATTTAATATTAGACTGTCTAAAAAAAAAAAAAAAGGAATATGGGGGGGGGAAATATACAAGTTTCTACTGTTCGGTTTGCCTCAGTACTGCCAGCAATGGACAGAAGTCATTGGGTAAGAACTAAGAATTCTAAATAGAGATTTTAGTTAATAATAATGTTAGAATAGCTACTAATTGTTATCAAAGGTACCATACAAGATGTTAATAATAGGAAAAACTTGGAGTAGAGTATAGAAACACACCCTATCTTCATAATTTTTCTGTAAATATAAGTTTGTTATAAATAGAAGCTGTTTTAGAAACCATAATTCCTAGTATATTCAGTGAAGTACTTGAGTTTTTGTAAGTAAAAATCATTTTCAAACAAGAATCTTACTCTTAAATAATGTATGCTGGGAAGTACTGTTATAATACCTGTTTATTGCCTTAAATTCTTCTCCTTTCTCCTAGGTACAAAGCTTCCCAACTAGATAACCTTTCCTTCCCTTCTCACTCACAGGTAAGTGTGGCTCCGTCTAAATCCTCACCCGGCATGTGAAGGGCGAGCACACTGGCAACCCCCTCACACTTACTTAAACGCCCTTGGCCTGGGCTCGCTCTTCCTTGCCCCGCTGAACGTGACTGGCCATGAATGGAGATACCGAGACACCTGGAAGAGGATGCTTCAGTGAATAACCTGCGCAGGTCCTGCATACCCATCCTACCCATTATATAAGAGACAAGGAAATGCCTCTCTTTTTTGAGTCATTCCATTTTAGATGGTTTTAAAATTTTTATTCAGCTTTCATTCTAATATAGTAATACACTGTATGCATTACTTTTTCTCCAATGCATCCCCCAATTGAATATTTAACTACTTTAATGTACTTTTATAGTAATAGACACAAAATGTAAAATTTACAAAATTATAAATGCTTCATTTATTCAGTAACTTAGCAGGAACTAAATAGTTTTTTTATTAGAGTATTTTCCAGAAATGCAAACCTCATACCCCTTTTATGGCCTACAGCCATAAAATCCTTATCTTTATGTCGCTTTCACAGTATCAGCTTATCATCTGGGTACCAAGTATCACATACAGTTGTTCTAATACTTTAAAAAAATACATGACTCTTGGTTAAGTTGGTTGCAGAAAGGAAGTTAGTTAAGACACCGAAATTAAGATTACTTTTTCCAGGAGTGATACGATACACCCAGTTGTGGCCCCATGGCCAAATTCTGACAAATAAAAGGTAAAAAAGAAAAAAAGAAAAAAAGGAATGTATATCTGACTCATTCTCTCAGGCCAGCTCTGTAATTTGCAGGGTTCTGTAAAAGGTTAAAAGTTATCGAGCATTTTGAAATGGTCACAGTGGAGCATTAAACGGAGCGCTGGTCCTCATAGCACGGGGTCCTTGGATTCCTCCCGGGCGGCACACCTGGGAAGCTGGCCCTGCGCGCTCCCAGCCAGAGCACGGCGGCGGCACCCGCGTAGCCGTCTGCCCTTCCTCACTTGCTGATGTGTGTGTGTGTGCGTGTGTGTTATATATGTGTGTGTGTGTGATATATGTGTGTGTGTGTGTGTGTGCGCGTGTGTGTTATATATATATGTGTGTGTGTGTGTGTGATATATGTGTGTGTGTGTGTGTGTGTGTGCGTGTGTGTTATATATGTGTGTGTGTGTGTGTGTGTGTGCGCGTGTGTGTGTGTGTTATATTCCTCCCGGGTGTGCCGCCCAGGAGGAATCCAAGGACCCCGTGCTATGATGACCAGCGCTACGTTTAATGCTCTACTGTGACCATTGCAAAATGCTTGATAACTTTATATATTAATACCTATATATATTAATTAGACTCTGGAAGAGTCATGGATCCGGAGATAAAAACCATGTGATGAGAATGAAACAGCTACCCCTTATCCCTTATCTGTGGACTGATGACCTATCTCCTCATTACTACGTGAGATGGAAATTTTACAGAAGCCACTGTAATTTTCAGTCCCTTTTCTAGCAGCGCACACTGCCAGATGCCACATGGTACACACACGCATTTTTAAAAGACCACCTTGTAAATTTGACTTAACAATTTTTTCTAAAAAAATGCTATTTCAATACTCACATGGTTGAATTTTTATTATCATAAAGGTAAATTTATAGCTATAAATTAAAGCTGAGCAGGTAAACCGAAAGGAAGATATTTACTTCAGTGATCCCAAACTGCCTTCAACATGGTTGAGCCTATGCTTGTTGTATGTACCTTACTTCATAAAAAAACATGTTTCACTGATATCTGATTGGATTTAATGAATCATTAATTTCATTAATTAATGTTGATGTCAGTTATGTCAAACTGTTGATACATATAAAATTTACATACTGTTTCCACTTCAGCCGACTTCATTACTCTCATTATCATCAATATCAGAAATTATTATACTGAATACATAGTTTATTCTAGACATTTGTGAATAAACTGGGTGGGGGGCAGATATAAGGCATTACCATCTCCTCTGAGAACAGTAAAGTCAAAATTTTGTGGCAGGGAGCAACATTTTCTTACCTACTTGTATGGATGGATGGATGGATGGATGGATGGATGGAAGGAAATACTATGTAAAAATATATGAAAAATAATAATAGAGTTTTACTGTAGTAGTGTATTTTTTCTTAACAATAAAATGCTTTCTTCTAACTGAAACTCATGTAAACGATACACATCCCCGTGACCCCTGCACTCTGGCTGAGGTGGCACTGGGAAGCTGACCCCTGGTCATCCGATGGCACCACTGACCTCCTTGGCGGCACCTGACTGACTTTTGTGGACCCTGAAGAACACAAACATACACTAAAAACTACTATTTTAATGATAGATTAAAGTCAGGAGCTCTGATTTTTTTTTTTTTCCCGCTAAGCATCTTGTTGCAGTGAAATGCCACTGACCTCCTGGACCCGGGTCCCCCAACCCACGTAAAGTTACATCTACTTTTTCTTTAAGCTCTTTCACCTTTAACATTCCTAATGTTGTTAAGTGCACACTGTTTCAAATGAGAGTTCTCTTTGCGTGAGTCTGGTTGGCCAACATCAGAGGTGGTGACGGCTGCTGGCTGAGCCTTGAACTTAATAACAGGAACTTAATAAATAAAGAGGAATGAGAGGGCATTCCAGAAGGCAAATACCATATAATCTGGGAATGCAAATGCACACATCCTGGCAACGAGGGATGTGTGTGTTTTTCATTGCTTAAAGTTTAATTTTCACTTTCGATCCAAACGCTTTGATTTTGAAAAAGTAAACGTTGTGTTCGACATTGCTGGACACGTGATTTCCCCAGCTGGTCAGAGATTTAAAAATCGATGCCACTCTGCACTGGCAAGGGCTCCCGTCCACTGCCGGATACACCTGGCGTCTGCAGCAGCAAAGCCACGGCTCGGTTTGCCAGCGCGGCAGTGGCCAGAGCCGTGACGTCTGCGGCAGCACGCTGGCTGCTGACCAAAGGGGCACAATGAGTGACCCCTCAGATTAACTCACTTTGTGCAGCAAATCAAGTTCCCGAAAATTTACACTAGTCATGTTGAGTACAGGGATTACAGAAAAGGATACCTATGTTTTGGAGATACCTTTCAGAAAGATGGGTTATTAAAATCAACACATGATAGATTTAACTGTCTATTCAGAAATTTTCATTAAAAAAAGGGAGTTATCAGAATAGATCGATGCAGAAGAAGGTTATAACCTTTCGGATCGCACTGCCATTTACAAAGGAAGAACGTCTCAACCGAAGTACAGATGCCTGTATGGGTTCTAAAGCAAGCCGGCTCAAGGGACGGGATTCATCGATAGTTCTCCAATACCTTCCAGAGGCGGGCATGCCCAGATCAGTGTACTCCCTCTTTTCAATATTTGTTCTGCATGTTAACATTTCTGAAACATGTTACTCCTTAAAAGATAAACATTACACGGTAGTACTTATTTCTTCTTTCGGTTCTCCTAAACGAGCTGTATTTTATTGCTATAAATGGAATGTTTGTATCCCCTGAAATTCCTACGGTGAAACGTCATTCACAACGTGATGGCATTAGGAAGTGGGGTTTGGGGAGATTCTTGGGTGCTACCAGTGGAGGCCTCATGAATGGGATCCGTACCCTTATAAGAGACCTAGAGAGCTCCCCACCCCTGGTACCTTGGGAGGACATGGAGAAGAAAGTCGCCCGTGCGCCAGCATGCAGACTCTCATGAGACACAGAATCAGCCCACGCCTTGCTTGACCTCGGACTTCCCAGCCTCTGGACCTGTGAAAAATAAACGTTTGTTGTTTAAGCCACCCGGTCCACCATGTTTTCCTTCTAACTGCCTGAAGGCACTAAGGCATTTATAAAATTGGTAAAACTTCCTAAAATCACTGTTGTCTTAAAAGTCATAAATTTAGATGATCCCTTACGTGATAATAGAACACTTTAGTCTCTCTCTTATTAACAAACATTTTTACAGAACTAAATGCCTGGCAAAGTTCTAAGTATTATGCAAATATCAACCCATTTAATTCACCAAGCAACCCAGAGAAGTCTATTTTTATCACTAATTTACAGATTGAATAAACCAAGGCACAGAAAGATGAAATAATTTAACCAAGGTCACACAGCTGATAAATCATAAAACCAGGAATTAAATGGAGGTATTCTAGTTCAAGACCGCATGCTTTTAAGTGCTATACTTTTAATCTCGTTAAAATTTAAATATGGTTTATCATTTGTTTTTATACATATCCTTTTGGCAACTTCATTTACGGTCTCTATTTCGAGAAAACCTCAGAGACCATAAGTAACTCACAGTGTTAGGTACATGGCAATAATTTCAGGGAAAAAATAAAATGTATTAATAATTATCCATTCACTTCAATTACTTCATTTGTTGCACTTGTGCTTTTTAAATGATAACTGACGGTTTACACATGATAGTATGAAAACCCTGACAGTTAATTTTCCTTTAGCCATAGGCAGATGACTGCATCCCTAACACCGTAACCAAATTACTTTTTGAGACACTAACCATATCCCTGGGGTCCTTAGCTCTTTCTTTCTTTCTTCCTTTGTCAGCTCCTTTTTACTCAGTCAGCTTCATTCATTTCATGCCTTTTATTTGTTTGTATTCAAAGCTCGACTCACATTTGTATGAAGTTAGTAACTATTATTTTTAAGCAACCTCGGTGGCTTAAAAAAATATATTTTCTCATTCCTGGAGGCCAGAAGTAAGACATCAGCATGACTGGGCTGAAACCAGGGTGCCAGCCGGGCCAAGTGACCTGCAGAGGCTCTTGAGAGAATCTACTCCCGGTTCCTTCCTGAGACTTTAGCTCCTGGAAACATGACCCCAGTGTGTGCCTCTGACTTCGCTTAGTCCTCTCGTCTGTGCATGAGGCCAAATAATAAAACAATGAAATATCTTCAAACCTAATGAAGCATTTTAAAATGCATAACAAAGGAAGATAAAGACTGGATCACAGATATACATCCCATAAAAAACATTCTAGGCAGATGAGATGTGGCTAGAACTTAAACTTGAGTCAGGCACCTGCATTACAAATTAGAAAATGAGGTGGCCGTGTGTGTGGACAATGCAGTATTTAAATTCGTGAAACGTGGTATTTCTGCAGCTCAGCATTCTTTTCCTAGTTTTAAATTTAACTTCTTCAATTCTATTTTCCTTGTTTTTGTTTTGTTTTTGTAATCAATAATAGCAAAAAATGGTTCATTGCATATCCATTTTTCGTGTCAGTCACTTTCTCACTGTTTTAATGTATTTGCTTTCTTCGTTAAATTCTGGATGTTGATGGTATCTTTTAGATCACAATAATTTTCCTATAGTGGTGTTTCTAATCTAAATTTCCCATAATACTAACATTTATTCTAAAAGTATTTTTAGTTTAAAAAAGTCCTTACCTTGTATTTTTTCCTGAGTCTCAAAGTTACTTTTAAGTCAACTGTTTTCTTACTACCTCTTTTCTCTTTTGTCTCCTACAATCTATTCTGTCTCAAATTTAATAATGTGAAAAGCAGCAGCTTTCTAATATTTGTTCTGCATTCAGTATTAAATCTATTTCAAACTATGACAGCTGTGTATTGAGATTGTGAAAATTACATTTCCTTTTTCTTATGTTGCAGTATCATACCATAATACCATTCTAATTTTTTTTTAATTCATTTTCCCTGTTTATCCATCTGTGAATGATGAGAAAACTATACAGGCCTAGGGTTTTCTACAAATAGATCTAAGAAATATCCTATCCTCACTTCCTAAACATGTGACTGCTTTAAGAATCCTTACTCACAATGCACTGTAGGCTGGTAAATAAACACAGCAAACGCTCAGGTATATCTGCAGATGTCTAGTTAGTACATGGATCAGCTCCCCTATAAATAAGGGTCTATTTCTTCTCCTGCTAAAATGTTCACAGTTGAGTTTCATTTCTAAATAATACAAAATAATCCAGTTTTGTGTTGTATCTCAATTAAAAAAAAAAAAAGGAAATGAAAACTATAAATCCCATGGTATGTCACAGTTTATTAATTTCCAGTCTCTTTTCATGGTGACATTCCACATAGGAAGTGACTTGTCTTTCCACATCGACTCCAGCTTCAGTGCTGGGAATAGCAAGTTACCGACTGGGGAATGAAAGAATGCAGTGATCCTGGCTACCCTGAAAAATGACCCAGGATATACTATGGGAGGAGAGAGAGGCGGGGCGCGATCAAGTTAAGTATCTGTAAAATACAGACATGTAAAGGAACAGAGGTGAATAGAATGAAACAATCTATTCTAGTTCATTCTTCTTCTGCCGCTTCCTATAGGGTGCCTCTAAGTTCATTAGACCACTGCCTGGTAAATTGGTACAGTGTAGCCTACGAGCCACATAGCCTGGGTTTGCACAAAAACCTTACCACTTTCTAGCAGTGTGACTTTGAATATGTCATTTGACTTCTCTCTGCCACAAAATCCTTACCTGCAAAATCAGATTAGTAATAGTACCTACCTCATGAAGGTTGTAAAGGCATCTGTAAGTACTAAATGGACTAGTATTTGTAAAATGTTTAGAGCAGTCCTGCTTAATGTTTGTTTAATATATATGAATGATTATTTAGCCTATTATGTCACTCATCTTTATCAGTGATATGTAGAAAGGGAGAAACAGATTTTTCTAAGTGGTATTAAAATCAAATATCTCACAGGCATTCTTTTTTAATTTATAGCTTATATAAAGCAACTATTGTAACACTCATAGTAGTGCTTTTTTTTTCCTTGCTACTTTCTGTAACATATTTATCAAAGCAGAACAGTATTTCAAAGGAAGCAAAGTCAGAATGGGGCTACCTACGGAGTATTGCAAATAGAATGTATGGGATCTAAAAATGTTGTAACTAGATATTCAGGTAAATATTGAAACAAGGAGCTTCTCCAGAGAGTTCACGGCATCAATCACAAATCGTCTGGTAGAGTGAAGTGCCAATACCAAATTCCTCATATGGCCAACTCTGTACTATGCCATATAAAATTCACATGTATCACAACACCTTGACTTAATTCATTTAAGAAAAAAAAACTCTGAAATATTATTTCATTAACGTGCTGTGGGACAATTATATTGCTCTGTGAAGTTTCCCTAGTCCCTCTCAAGGTCTTCTTTAAAGCGAACTGCAACATTTCCTAATGAAACTGCTAATGAGAGTTTTCCCTTAATAGTTGTGTGAACTGTTGACTGCATATAATGTCGACTCTGTTTGTTCAGATGAGTCCGTTCAATTTATTTAAAAAATCTAAAGGCATTCAATTACTGATGGTGTCTGCATAGTCACATCGGTCTAACTGTTCTGGTGAAATCTGCGAGTCATTAACCTGTCGCTAAATGTGCACTTTACTAAATTGCTCACTGAATGTGTTTTGTAGAAACCAAAATCAGGAGAAAGTTTTTATCCATTTTGCACACATGACCAACTTCCATGGTAAGTCCTAGTACTACGTTGATTTTCTATCGTCTTAGTTTATCCCGTAAGGATAGATTAAGTCTTTTATCACACAGACTGCATAGACTGATTTACTAATCAAGGCCACTACTCATTCCAGGGGCTATAGAAATAGCTTATAAAAAACTTTTCCACCTTTGCAGAATACATCATTATTTTAAAAACTGGCCACTATTTGAAAGAATTTTAGGGAAGGCAATCTGCTACCATGGGAAGCATTCAGATAGCACTGTTGATCCGACCACTGTCTGGAGTTTCTCATCAACCCTGTGGGTTTGCACAACAGGTCCTGCTAGAGCTCTGAATTGACTGGGCAGAACGAAATTGGCTTTGAACTAAACTGAATGAATGAGAGATAAACCAGAAGACCAATTCAAAAGGAAAGACATCATTTTCAAGGGATCTATGTCATGTGACAAGTACTTTTTTCACTGAAAAGAAATTCTAAATAAATATTAGATGACTACTGTATGCTATGCACTGGGCGCATAATATTTTTTAAAAAGATACACAAGCACTCGACTTTCAGACGTAATTCGAATTATCATGCATACCGGAAGGCTGTTATACTACAGAAGTTAAGAAGTACAGTGTAACATTGGAGATACAAAGTTTTATATTTTAAGCTTTAATAGCAATGAACTACAAGAGCCCAATGCATGTCTCTATAGTGCACTTGTATTTCTACAACCCACTGAGTCCTTGAGCTAGGATTTTTCCTCGCAGCTTGTTCAAATGCTGGCTACGAACATGTTCCATTTTTGTTAAAGATGCAAAACACATTTTAAAGGTCTCACGGTATTACCAGAGACAAGGTTCCCACAGCTGTAAAACACCCTTTCTCTAGGACTACTTGCTCATCCTCCTCAAATTTCTTCTTCAAGTTCGTTTTTACAGTACCCCGGAGTCGTTCCTGAGTGCTGCTCCCATCGGTCCTCCTGGCTCTGTCCTACAATCTTTCATTGTCCTCCTTTGTTGCTCTTCTTATGTATGTACATGTGTCTGCTTCTGTTGTCCCCGATGCCCAAAACAATAGCTTTCCAAATGCTCTCCGCGATGAGCTGAGTCGACGATTTTCTAAGGTCCAGGATGCCACGTTTACAGCGAAACCATCAATCGGCAATGTCCCTGCCCACTACGCCCCCGATCCTGCTCCTGCCAAGACCTACTGCAGGCTTCCTGTGCTATGAATGCAAGAGAAATTCAAGATGCAGATACCGATGTCATCAATGACATGTTTAATGTTTGATAGTTTTTAATTCAACATACTTAAATATTGTGTGGGTGTGTGTGTGTGTGTGTGCATGCATGCGTACCGTGTGTGTGAGATTACTTGTCTTTATGGCCGTTTTTCTACCTATGGCTGAAACAGACCCTACAGGCTGAGGCGCCACGGGGAGAACGTGCTCTGCAGCTCCGGCCTCCCAGCTCCCGCGCTGGCTGTGGGCCTCACGTCCCTCGGCGCCGTCTCTCCCGAGGCCGCTGCGCTCTGCACGCGGGGATGGCCGGCGTGCGCTAGCAGCTTTCTGAACATTCCTAAAGCCTGGGGTAAACATGCAGAGCCTTCGGCCTAGACCTCTGCTATGTGACAGTTATTTTGATTTTGAAATTTTTTTTTACGAGGATATTTTAATGCTTGGAGGCACTTATGAGTTATAAGTTGATTATTCTGTATCTGATATCATCTGTTAAATTTATTAATTAGATTAGGTCATTCGTTTTGGGAATTTAGGAAGTCACTTTTTTCATATTTTGGTCACAAATATTTGCAATTTGGTATTTTTTATAATATTATATTATGATAGTTTATTGTCACTTAAACTGATGACATTATGAGAAAAGATACTTTTACTCTAAAATATTTTTACTTTAAATTTTTTTTAGTTACTACTAGTCCCATTTCGTTGAGATATAATCAACATATAACGCTGCATAACTTTAAGGTGCACAACATAATGATTTGATAGACTTATATATTGTGAAATGATCACCACAATAAGTTTAGTTACTAACATCCGCCACCGCACATGGTCACAATTTTTTTCCCCAGTGACGAGCACCTGTAAGATCTACTTATTCTGTTAACAACTTTCAAAGTTAAATACTTATTAACTATAATAATCATGTGCATTTTCAGTAGTTGTGTCCCTTGTCACTGGGATTCTGCGCCTTTTGACTGCTGCCACCCCACCTCCCGCCCCACACCTCTGGGTGGGAGGGGACCCTTCACTATTTCTGTCAAATCATCGAGCAGCACACTTTAAATACATTGCGATTTTACTCAAGTAGACCTCGGTAAAGCTGAAAAATGGTTATCTGATACCATGGAATACTCTAAAAGTTGAAATGATTATCTAAATCTACGTGTGCTGACAGGGACAAATCTCTAGGACAGATCATTGAGTGAAGAAAGCTGTTTCAGAGAAATATGGACAGCTGTGAAATTAAATAAAACTATATACCACGAACCACACTGTGCATCACTGTGCTACTAAGAATTAAAAACCTTAGATCGGCTTATACCATATATCAAAATACATTTTAAAATAGCTATTTTAAAAGAAAACAAATATGTAAAACTAAAAATATACCCATAGATAAAAGTAATTTGCAGTGAAGAAACTGATTTTCATTATGACAAGAACTTGTACTCCAAAAAGATTTTATTGCCTGACTATGTATATATTCAAAAGTTTCTCTCTAAACCTAGCATTGACAATATTTAAATATCAAATGTCAAACTAGGAAAGAAGTAATTATAGCATTCTGAAAAATTATTAAAAAACACAAGAGCAAAAAACGTGTTCTTTTTGTTCTTGGTTCCTAAAATACTGCTAGCACATTATTGGCCCTCGACAATATTTGTTTAATGGATAAGATTCAGGAAATATAACCACCACCGATAGAAGAGGAAAATTAATCAAAAGGTATTAACAAACAAATCATGAAAAAATAAAAATAGCAAACAGATTAGAAAAAAAAAAAAAAAAAGCGACAGTGAGTAGACCCAGGCTTGCGGAAGCTTTGTGTCTGCTGGGTGGGAGGTCTCATCCCTTCCCTTCCTCTCACCTGCAGAGAAACTTGTTTTTCTTCCATTCTAGAAATGATTGTCTTACCAAAGAACTATAAAGTGTAACTGTCTTGCAAATGAGAAACCAAGAATCAAACTGCTTCTAGAAGAACCACACACTCTATCTTTAGATAAGAATTAAGAAGCGGGGGGGGGGGGGGGGGGGGTAGTTTGAAATGATAAGCTATATGAATTCCACTGGTAAAAATGAAAACTTGGTAAATGATGACATACGCTTCCAGAAAAGCACTGCCTGATAATGGTGTCTGGAGGCTGCCTCAGTGCTGAAAAGAACTCTTCACCCTATGCGTGTGTGTGTGTGCGCACGCACACACACACGCACACGCACACACACACATTTTTTGATACAATATTTCCAGCCACTTAAAGAGTTGCTTGCTGAGAATTCCTGGCAGGTGTCTCAGAGTTCACAATAAAGGTACACTGATGGCTAGTCTTAAGTTGCTGATGAAAAATGACTGGGCAAGAAATACTGGAAAACACTATTCTCCTTTGTGTGTGGACCCTGAGCTGTTGAATGTATTGCTCATGCCTGTACAGTAAAGGTTCCTGGAGATTATGCTAGTAATCCAAATCTAAGCCTGGGATAGACAATCTATAGAAATCGTTTCTTCACCAAAGAATGATCCGCTTTAGAAATCAAATGCCCTGGTAATGTCTCAAGTAGCACACTAGAGTTCACTTCGAAGTCCAGTATTGGATAATATGTTTATAAAAACATTTCTGAAATATTATTTATATTAACATAACAATGATATGAACCATTCTTTTTTAAATGTGGTAATTTCTTAAAAGTTTTACTGAAATATAAACTTTTAATGAAAGTTTGAAACTAGCACTTTAAAACAATAAAAAATATAATATAAAAATATATACTAATTTTTCTTTATGGTGAATAAGTGTTTTCAGACTATGCATGAATAATACAAACAGAACAAATAAATAAGTATAGACGGAGTGTGTACACACACACACACACACACACACATACATATGTATTAGATTAAATATATTATATATACACAGATGAAATATTTGCTGAGCACTGGTTCTTAAACTAAGTAATATTCAAGGGCTTACAAACTTCGGCGGGTCAGGCACTTGCGCAGTTCTAACATTCTTGCCTCCATTTTTAAAACAGCATTTTCTCAGATTCCAGTCCCTTTTCTCTTTAGTCCCTTCCCTGCCTTCCACATGAGTGAGTGGGCATCAGCTGAGACCTGTGGGTTTTGCTTCAAAGGACCCACATTAATTAAAGCTCATCAGCATTTATCATGGAGACAGCTCCTGTTAGCAGGACTGTTTATTTTGTTCTCACCTTTTCTGCTTCATTGTCAAATGAAAGAGTTTTATGGTTCTTGAGGGAACAATCCTTCTCTATGACCAGCTGCTTTGGGGGGGGGGGAGTCTTCTCTTCAGCAGTGTACTTGCTTTGTTAATTCCTTGTAAATGAAATGGCACCAATGCAGCAATTAATAGTCTCCTTTAATTGAGTTCATTTATAACAGAGTAGAGTTAAACCAACCAAAAAGCCATTTAACAAAACCCTGAACTCTTAACAGTATTTCAAATGCTTTTCAAAGATGATAACAAAATGGAAGTTGGCTTTTAAAGAGCATATTGGTATACTGCTTGACTTAAACTTTGACTATAATACGCCTTATTACTTTATAATAATTTGCATTCGTTGTGTTTTCCATACCAGTAAATGCTATTTTGGATTCTTTTGGGTTAATCACTTTTTATTGCTGCAGTCCTCTTTAATTGTATCTTAAACTTTATGTTTACTAAAGACCCGTGGGTCCCTTGCCAGGTTTCATGGCTAATCAACTCAACATCTTTGCTTATGAAAAGGATAAGTTTATATTAAAATAAGTAGATGAGCGTCAAATAATCATACACGCTTTAAAAAAAATACTGGAGTGGCACCAGAAGACATCTTTGACTTTTGTTAAGGTTCTATTTAGTAATTTTAGAAAGATACTCTACTGAAAACATTTTTTAAAAAGCTGGACAATAGTATTTTCAAAAATTTTTATGTTTGAAATAGCTAATAAGTGAAAAATTACTGGTCATAAAGTAGATGTCAGAATTTTCAAGAGGTAAACCCAGTAATGAGGGCATGTTTTAACAAGGCGGGGGAGTTTGGGAATTTCAGGGATGCTGCGTTTGAAGTGGGCTTTTAGCAGTCTAACGGGACGGAAGAAGTGTCTGTGAGGGACCTTAAAAACAGCAAGCACAGATCAAGTAGAAATCTGGCCTGATAAAGATTTGTCCTGCTTGAAGTCATTGTCCCTGCTTAGAAAATCTCAAGATCTGGAATTGGATTAAGGTGATGGAGTGCTGCTAAGTGCCAATCAAAAATCAGTTTAAATACTCTCTGGAAAAAAAAAATAATAAGTTTTACCCCCAAATTACTTCTGTAAGTATTGTATTTTACAGACTTAATGTTTATTACACAACCGAAGATATTTAGGCACACTAAAAGACAAGGTGAATAATAAACAGCACAGGAAATGGACTTGTATGGTAGATTAACATAGGCTAGAAAATCAATATGGTTGATATGTACATGGTGATTAAAGCTAAACTTTAAAACTTCAACAAGGACATAGAAACTGTAGAAAGTGGCAACAGATTTTTTAAAGACCCCTACTAGAAACCTGATTCTTAATATTTCGATGAGTGAAGTCAAAATTCAGTTGTTTAACAGTAGATTAAACATAACTTAATAAAGCAGTGTGTTATACTGGAAGGCAGGCTAAAAAAAGTCCAGACTGAAGCACAGAAGACAAAGTAATTATAAATACAGATGAGAATTTAATAAACTTGGAAGGTGCAGAAATGATCTAATATTCATTTAGTTGGGGTCCAAAAAAAAGGATAATCAGATTATAGCAGAGGTAATATTACAAAAAAAAAAAAAAAAAGAGCTAAGATTTTCCAAAACTGATAAATGATATCTATCGACAAATTTAAATAGTTCAACAAATCCCAAGAAGAAAAATAGTATAGAAATCCACAGCTAGACATACAGTCAGTTTCTACAGAGAAGTTACAGCAAATTAAAGACGATAGAGAATGCAAGCAAATAACCACGGAAGAGAGCAGGGAAGATTAAAAGGGACCCCGCACAGTGATGTCTCCAGAGCATCAAGAGAAGTGAGATTCAGTGAAGAACATCTTAAACAGCTTTAGAGAAAATAACTACCATGCCAGAATTCTATACCAGCTAAGGAACCTTTATTCCACTGCGGGCAATCTTTCTTTTGCTCTGGCTGTTCGGGTGGGTTATTTTTATTTTATTTATTTATTTATTTTTCCTTTCCTGTTCTGCAGTTTCATGATCAGGTGTTTAAATGTAGACTTCTTGTTTTTGCTTTTTGTTTTTTGTTTGTTTTTTTGTTTTGGAAATTTTGACTCATTATAATTCCAAAGATGCTCCTTTACCATTTTACCTATTTGCTTCTCTTCTAGAATTCTGGGTATTTACATTTTGTTTCTTACAATTTCTATTTTATTTTTTGTGTAACTTTATGATCCTTGGAACATTTAAATTTCATGTTTTTGTTTTCTCCAGAGAGCAGTCTCCATTACTTTAAATTAATATGTCTATCTTTTAAAAATTGTTAATACACACTAGTATTAAGAATTATTTATCAAAATTCATATACATTCAAGCTTGTGATTAGACATTATTGTGGGTAAATTTTCTCTCCCCTTTATTTTTTTAAAATCTAAATGCAAAGTAAAATATTGATCAAAGTTAGTTCCCCCCATCCTCCCCTACCCCCGTCTAATTCATGTGCTGACAGAATCATTCTTTACTAGTACCAGATTTATGTATGGGATTTTATTTAACCTTTCGTAATCAGTTCCCAGTCTGTTTAACTGCAGGTTACAGAACCCTAGAGATTTTCAAATCCCCTTGAACTCAACATTGACTTCATTAATTGCATAACATTTGGCCTTTACATCACTCCTTGCATCTAATTTTTCTCTTGACCAGGTTCTCAAAAATAATTTTTAATTAATGCTTTAGTCAGCATTGGAAATATTAAATATTCAAAGGATATTTCTGCTTTACCAGTATTTCTTATCCCCAAAACAGAGCAATTCTTCATCTCTTATGAATGAATTTCTATTTCTTAATATTAGTCAACTTCTAAAATACAACATTTTGTTTAGTGTTTGTCATGCCAAAAGGCGTACAGATTGTTTACTATTAAAGAGAAATTTATACTTTTTACTCTATTCCTTAGTAATGATTAAAATTCTCAATCCTGTACACATCTTCCCAAGTTTATTTTTAAGGACTCCATTATTTTATTGCTGTAAGTGCAATGTTAACTTCAGCCACAATCTGATACAGTTGTTCTCAATGTTTCGAGTATGCACGAAATGCATGTGTCTAACTGGCTCACGGTTATTCTTGAGAACCATGTCCCTCTTGTCCTGTGGCCATGAGTGAAAGGGGTATTTATGTGACTTGGCCTGAGTCGATCCCTATTTTCTTTTTCTTAGTCTCAGTGTTAGATCCTACTAGGTCACGGGACACATGCCAAGCTAAAGTCTTCTTTAAAATATTTTTAACTGCATATTCAGGAGAACTGGAGCTAACAACGTATGTGTGCTTATGTCCAGCATCCGGGTCTCACACTACTGGACAAAGAAATCTATAATGGTCGCCCTTCTGACAAATTTCACCCTTGTTCATCCTGAAATTTAGATATGTAAGTTTAAAAAATATTTCTTTACTTATTATTTTACTTTGGTTCAATTGGTTCAAATTGTTTTTTCTGTTGCTTGAAGACATGTACATTAGAAATACTTGTGGTTTTTTTAGAAAATTATCAGCTTAGTCACAGTACCTAAAATCGTCTTTTCTCTCAAACCTGTGCGCCGAGACTCACTGTGCGTTCTCACGGTGAGAACCGTCGGCAGCGCACGCAGCACCCCGCGCCACTGGCTCTCCCGGCCATCGGTTCATTGTGTCTTGGCTCCAGGTTCGCCCTTCTTTGCCCTGCTCTGCAGCGCTTGAGGCGGACCCTGTCATCGTTTCTCTCTGGCAAGCTGGCGCGTTAGGCTTCGGCAGTAAAGGATACGGGAAGGGCACTGAAGGACAGAGAAGGGGCTTCTATCACTTACCACCCGTTTTCCATCTTTCCAGGAAAAAAAATTATTTATTGGAATTTTATGGTCTTCGCTAACTCACAAATGTGAATGATCTGTGGACCTGCTTCTGGGTTTTTTTTTTTTTTGTCTTGATATTGGTCATATATTCCTGACTTTTTGTATGTCCAATGATTAATTTCATTTTTAATTTTTTTTTTGACATTTGTATCATAATCTCATAGAGGCTCCTCCTGCCGACACTGTTTCGCCACTTGGGGTTGGTTGACTGCCTCAGTCTACCAGGAATAGAGCTAGGTGCAAGCCTGGGCTTCGATTTTGGTTGGACTTTCTCCGTTTTGATTTGTGTCCTTTCTTCAAAAGAGATTTTCTTGGGGTTTTGCTTGAGATCACAGGATCTCTATATCTCTGGTGCCCTTGAACAGTGTCTTCCTTTCTCACACTTCATCCCTACATCTTTGACATTTGGGAAATGTCTCGAGGGCCTGCCTGGTGGTGTGTCTGAGGCAGCCACCACCTTGGAGTACAACTGCCTCCCAAGCACTGTGAGGCTGAAGGGATTCCCCGACTTCCCAGGCCTGTCTGCCACGGAAACCAGCCAGTATGTGAAGGAACCCGCGGCTGCATCTGAGGGTCCGCCAGTCCTTAATCCACCGCGGCAGTCCTGTGTGGCCCCGTGGCATGGCAGGCGTCTCCCGCCCACAGTTTCGGTCCCTCTGCTGGGGACAGACTGGAATCTCAGGACCAGCAGCAGCACTTCTGGGTGGAGAGTGAAGCCAACAATCACCTGAAAGAACTCTTTCCTCCACAGATTCCGCAGATGGTGAAACATCAAACTTCTGTAGCTTATCTAATTTCCCTTATTAATTTTTGTGGGGGTGTTGGAATCTTACAATCTACCACATCCTACCTGAAGGTGAAAGTTTTTATTTTTCCTTATCGAGATATATTTACATGTAATAAAATGTGCTCAAGTATATACTGTGAAAGTTTTGACAATGGTATGTGTAGAGAGAGAGAGAGAGAGAGAGAGAGAGAGAGAGACACACACACACACACACACACCACCCCCCACCCTTCATGTTTCCCCAAAGCTCACTAATCATAATCACCTCTGTATATATTGATTTAGTTCCCCTTTTAGAGATAATTTTTTCATTTCTTCCAACTCTTATTTCACAACTGTGTTTTTTGTTTCTTGTATATTTCTAAGTTTTTTAATTTCTAACTTACCTTACCCTCTCACATCTCCCATTGCTTTTTAAATTATAATTAATTTTGAAATATGGTGTTAGAAATGTCCTCCCCTTTGTGGGTGGATGTCTGGGTAGTGTTTTTATTAGCTAATTAATATTGATTATCTCCTTCTGTTTTACTCTTATTGTTTCTTTTTATGGATGGTACCTGACGTTTCCCATTTATTTTCATTTGTGCTAATTTTTGTTCTGGACCAACAAGTTTCTCTAAAGAGAGGTTGATATTCTAGGTACACTTTTTGTTGGTAGTGAAATGCAATGTCTTAAACATGTGACTTTTTTTTTTTTTTTTTGATTAAGAAGTTTAGTGAATCTTCTGATTTTGTGACAGGACCCTTACTTTGCATCCTCTCAATTTCTCTTTCTCTTTACCATCTAGCATCTCACTAGTGACTTCCTCTTCCAAGTTTCCTCTCTTTTAAAAGCAGCTCCTTCAGAATGCTACTGTGGCTATCAGATGAACCCTGTAGAGTCTCTGATATATATGAGTATCCCTTAGCCAATAAAATTAACCATCATATATAAGCAAAACAAATTTTCAAAAAGTTTGTCTTCCAGTTGATTAGGAATGATTTTTGAAGAAGGCGAGGTTTTTTTTTTTTCCCCCAGCTCAATTCCATATTTTTCACAGATTTTCTTAATTTTATGTTGATGTTTGGCAAGTTAGGCCATTACCAGAGAAAGCGACTCTGCCCTCATTTCTACTTTTCCCTTTCCACTCAGTGTTTACAATATTCCAGACACCCTGGGGCTTTTCTAACTATAAAATATATAAACTCATCATAGATTCAAAATCTTTGCATATCTTATATTCCTTCTCCCTGAATGCTCCTGCCTTAGATATTCACATACTGAAATCCTTTCCATCCCCAGATTTCTGCTCAAATTTCACTCATCCTCTCAGAGTTTTCTGGACATCCTCGTCAAAGTACCTCCCCCCCCCACAATTTTTCTAGTTACTCCTTACCTATAACTACACTATCTCTTTTTGTACATAACACATTACTCCTTGAGAATTCCTCGTGCATGCATTTGTTTATATTTATAGCCCCCCTTCTCCAACAGAGCATAACTCGATAGGAGCAGACATTCTGTTTGTTCTTATTGTATTTCCAGCACCCAGAACCATATCTATACATAGTAGGTATGTAACACATATTTGTTGAATCGTTTTTGTCAAATTCAGTTTGATTTTTTTTTTCCTATTTATACACAGTAGTACTCTGAGACAAATCCAATATTTTGCCAGAAAACTGTGTCAACTCTGTATTCCATTTTGATTTATCACATCAGAAGTGTTCTGTTTTGGAAGTAGGATTACTAGATCGATTTGAAACTTTGAATTATGATTTAATTTATAGGTTTTTTGTACAGACATCACCTGAAAGTTATTTAAACTTCTGTCATTGTCAATAAAAAAGCATTTTATGTCATTCCAACCTATGTGCAAGTTCAGAGGGAGACTTCCCTATTGAAAAGCATTTCTTGTTATGTAGGCTTTCTAAGTTTCTCTGCATGATTTCTCTCCATGCACACTTTCACACTGCAGGGAATATTATTTACCCAAAATCTGAACTTCAAAGCTATAAGCACTCTCAAGAAGCTCACTAACAAGATATAAACATAACATTTATCATTTCACAAATGTTTTGCTTTTTTTTTAAATCCTTTCTCCTGAAACTAAAAGTCAACAACAACAAAAAAATGTTAGTCTTTAAAGGTCTATAGCAAAGGAACAGACAACTGAAAATGAGAAAATCTCACAGGCCTACGGGCACTTTTCGTTTGAGCTCTGTGGGGTTCTCAATTTTTCCAAGACGTTTGAGCCACAGGAAAAAGAAGCAATTTTGGCTTCCCCTTCTCTGAGTATTCTGGGACAAAGTCCATTAGAGAGGGGGGGAGGGTGTAGGGAGGGGGCGAGGGGGAGAGGGGGGAGGAAGGGAGAGAGGGAGGAAGGAAGAGAGGTAGGGAGGGAGGGAAAGAGGGAGGGAGGGAGGGAGGGAGGGAGGGAGGGATCACCGTTACATACTAAAGTTCACGCTGTTGTCACTGTGCATTACTGTTATTTTTGAGAGCGCTAGTTCACACTGTAGAGCCTCTATGTTACAAATACCACAGAGTAAGGAAAATTCAGAAATATATGCCGCTAAAAGATGATAACGTGGAGAATAATTATTACTCAAAAAATTAAGATATAGAACATGTGCATTATTCAACATATATTGAAATTAGTAGCATAACCCTAATTGTCAAAATTATTGGATAATATATTTTATATATTGGTTTAATGTATTTATGCATTTTGTTGCAATGATATAGCTAATATGGAATCTGAGAAGCTAAAAAGAACACAGAATATCAGCACCTTGGGTAATTATTTTTAATTAGACTAAATTGACATATAAAAAAGTATAAGAAAACTAAAGTTAGTCACCTTTTCTATCACTCAAATACAAAATTAATGAGAATTTCTAAGCAAAAGAATTGAGAACTAGAAAACATAACCACGTCTTCCTCCTCAAACATTTTCCCAGGATTTTTCTCACATTTTGCTTCCAGTTAATCTTGCCTCCTTGAATTTGTTCATATCACTCTCTTTATTCTGAGGATTATCTATCAGCCATTTTTTTTTTCTTGACCAACTCAATTAGCTTGGCTGTAATAGTCAGGTAATAAAACTTTACAATGATGTCTATTCTTACATAAAATGGTCAAAGACCATATAGAGGAATAAAATGTTGGCTTGGAACACAAATGTCCTTGCATTCCACCAGTGGCCGTACTGGTGAACTTAGTCAGAAAAATGAAGACCGCTGGGCAGAGGATATCAGCCATGATGATGCCCATACGAACACACAGGATGACATCCTGAAAAAACACCATTTTTTTTTGAAAAAATGATAAAATCATTATTCTAATACAAATGTAAAAAGGAATAGACTTTAACGTGTTTAGTAGAGACAAATAGTATTTTACTTTTTTTTTAATTTTTAAAATTATTTATTATCTTAGAGGCAAAGCCCCCCCCCCCATAGGGTATCCTTCCACAGGACAGAAACCACTTACACCTCTTTAGAAAAAAAAACATTTTGCATTGCTATCGGTTATCTAAAATAAAGTTAAAAACTTGTTCCCAATCAGAATCAGGTAACCTGGAGGGTGTGCCACAGAACTGGCAGACTGAAGACAGAATGAAACAGATTTCTCAGAGAATGCCCAGAGTTTACAGCGTTTGCAGACAGAAAAGTAGCATTTCCACATACAAGAATTAGAGAAAGAATAGATCATCAAAAAAGGTTATAAACTATAATAATGACTTTGCGTTTATACTAACTACCTACCAATGCGGTCCTCATTCATTATGTGGGACGTTTCCTTTAACTGGGATTTGGAAAACCAATTGGATAAAAAGTGGAAGAGTGTATACATTTTCTTCTGAAAAGAGGAGGCAACCGAGGCAATCACTTTGCATTAAGAGTAAGAGAGGGTGACATCTTTGCATAAACCATCAGGAAATTTTCCCTTTGGCCTGTGACCTGGTGGGCACGTACAGAATTTCATATCACCTCTTATCTTCGGAATTACTGCGTCTGGTTTGGGGTTTACTGAACATTTCCCCAATTTATTTGATGAAGTTAGTCTAATTCTGAGTAAAACTGAGGAGGCTGGCTTCGTATTTATTGTTTAATTGCCTCATAGCTCCTCGTCCCTTTGTCTGTGGAGGTCTGGCTTAAAAATGTCAATAATCCAAATGAGATTATTTTCTAAATGACTGTTGACATTACAAAGCTATTTAAGCTAACCTATTAAAAACATAAAAAGGCAATCAAGTTAGTTCACTAACGCTTACAGCAATATTCTAGTCAGGAGACTGAAATTCAGACATTCGGCAAGAGAAAAGCGTATAGATTGAAGTCTTTGAAGTATGTACTCAGAATAAAAAAATTATAGTCAAAGATAGTTATTTGTTTAGCCCTTCATTTTTAGTATATTTTATGTGCGCTATTCACAGGGTATATTGTTTATCTGTATCTTCCCATTTGTATAATTCTTTATTTATAAAACTATCAATCAATAGCAGCTGTAATATAAATACGAGTACATAATACTATTTGACGTTTGGTTACTTGTCTTAAGCAATGATAAGATTCATTTTTTCCCTCTACATTTGTACACAAGTTCCTTATTCGACTTTGAGAAGAGATGTTTTTAAAATAATTGTCTCTCATTATGAAATTCTAATTGTTTTCTTGGAAGAAGAAAAATGCAATTCTTTTATCCACTGTGATGGCTTCACTGCCTGAAGGTTGGCTATTATATCAAAAAAGCATCTGATGAAATGCCTGAAAATGACAATATAGTTGAATTATTAGGATAATATCAGATACACACAAAAAAAGTATTAATGTTATACAAGTTTTTTTTTCTGATTGCTTCTGTGTGTTCTTTAAATTGCTAAAATGTTTTTCAAAGGATATTCTTTAAATATTTGAAATTTTATTTTTCTAAGACGCTTTTTTCTTTGTGAAGAAGGCCAGTATTGTATTCATAGGGAGAATGCAGAGAGACATATGTTGTGATCTTTATCTACGTAAGACTCTCCAAAGAGTGATATACATGATGACTCTATTTTCCTTAGGAATATAGTCTCTTTTGAACCACAAGATATTTTATCATTTAATGAAAATACTAAAACAACAAAACTATAAACTTGACTAAGTGATATGACACTCTATTTCTGTTTAAGACTAACCATCATCGATTACTAAAATATTTTAAATTGTTGTGAAAATAATTGTATCAATTACCTTAGAAGAGTTCCCTAGTCTATGAATGAAACAAACCAAATAAATAATCACATTATCTTCCATTTCTGTGACTTTCTGAAATAGGTTTTGAAGTAATTTTATAAATAATTTAAGGTATGTTTTTATTTTATTAAGGGTTTTCATTTTTGTTGTATTGAATTTTGCCGTTTTTGTGAACAAAATGCTGAAGCATGCATTATTGTCTCTTCAATACCGTTGTGGTGATTTTAGTAAAGACATGGCAGGGCACTGTACAGACAGTATTCTTACCTTTCTGTACAGTGAGCTTTCTTGTGCAAATTTTATTGAAACTTGGAACCTAGACTAAAAGGTAAGCCTTGGAAATTAAATTATGACCCGCTAGATAAATAGTGTTAGATAGAGATTTACTTCTACAGATAAATATATTTGTATCTCAAGGGAGATAAGACATAAGATCATTGAGACATTTCGGGGGTTCTAAAGCTTGAAGATATTACTTTGATCTTTTCCCTAGTCAAATAAATTTACATTCCAAAGGATAAGAAACCAGGGATTCTTCCCTTCTGAACTTCCAAGAGAAGTGCTTATATTAGGAGCAAAAGGTTTCTCTCCATTTTTAAGGAAGAGAGAACAACTGATCCACTTCTACATAATCAAGTTCCTAGATTCGTATTTTCAAGGTTTTCAAGGTCTGGTGCATGTGGGCAATCTCTTATTATTATATTACCCTATTAGGAGTAATTGGGGCTTAGAGAATCAGTGTGGTTCTTGGCTATAAGTAAATAAAAATCTGCTTTGTTCCAGAAACCATGAGTTTACATTCAGGATAATACTAAAAAACATAGAATATGAAAAACAACCATTTTCCTAAACAGGTCATATTATTTTAATGTGCAATCATTATGGAATATTTATTTATTTATCCATCCATCCATCCATCCATCCATCCATCCATCCATCCCAGCAGGTTACATGTTGAGACCTTATTCCCTTTATGGTTTCAAGGGGTAGAGCCTTTGGGAGTTATTAGTAACAGATGAGGTGGCGGGGGGCAAGGGGCAGTGAGGTGGCCCTGGTGAACAGGATTAGTGTCCACGTAAGGGTCGTAAGACACTTGCTTCTTCTACTCTGCTCTCAACCATGGGAAGATACAATGAGAAGGGGGCAGACCGCAAGCCACACGAAGGCTCTCCCCAGAAGCGGAGTGTGCTGGTTCCCTGATTTTGTTTATAATGCAGGAAGGTGTTGGTATCTTGCTATGACAGTCCAAACTAAGACGATAACTATTGCTAAATCCCTGGGGGTACCACTTTCAAGTCTGTGGTGAAAGCTTAAATAGTCTAACGCCACCTTATGTCTGAAACCACAATAAGAAATCGTGTTTAAACGCCTACCAGATCTCAGAAAGAATGCCTGCAAAAGAGCAAGCCAAAGTCTGTGACACTTACTCAAGAAAACCAAAATTCTGTGGGCGCACCAACTCTTGAACAATTTTTACATATAACACAATGACTTTCATAATTTCCAGGAAATTTTAGAATTATTAAAAAATATTCATTAAACTGATAAACTGTCAACAATTTCTATCTAATGTTCAAGTCCCTCACAGCCGCACCACTATTTGAAAGTACACGCGGTTCAACTGGAAATTATACCTGGTGCTCTTACTGAGCTCTCCTCTCGTAAGAGCAGAAACCATGAACATTCTTCCCATGTGGCCACACAGAAAAAATCAGAAAGAGGAAGTTTCATTGTGAATTAATCTCAAGAGATTCAGAGATGAATTAAGCAACCACCGTAGGTTGAGAAGGCAGATTTCCATAGAGAGATTTCCCTATTGATTAGTCCTGCATGATACCACACAAGTTAAACAGAGGTGTTAAGACTGAAAAAGTCAACCTCTGGGGTATTCTTTTGGAGTTTATATAGGACATGTTTGTTTTCTTACAGACAACTGAGAATTTTGGCAGGTTTTAGAAGAGAAAAATCCAAGGGTTCCCTAAGAATCTTAGAAAATCTACATTTTGAAAGCCAATTTTCTAAAGTAACTGTAGAAATGACCATATAAAATTTAAAACGTAGACCTAAAGCCACTTCAGGTACAACAGGTATCCCTGGATACACAGATATTACAGAAATGTGTATCTGTAATTCAGAGGCCACTGTGTGTGACAGATTTGTTTTCCCTCAGGGAGAATGTGATTCTTTACTTTACATACAAATTTCTATACTCCAAACTGTCTCTTCCATAAATTTAATCTGATGCATCTTTTGAAGCTGAAAGACCTATGACTGCAGTAACTTGCAGGGAGAAGACACAGCCTTCTCTGGAATCACCGCCAGACAGAGGACATGCCTCTGGATCTATGCTCTCAGTTCCAGGGGCTGCAGCATCTTTAAAGAAGCAGCAAGTGATTCATAGTAAGCAACCTCAGGCTAATTCTCTAATTAGGTGACAATTTAGATGCAGTGCACGCTCTACGTGTAGCGTGGAGTACATGGTGCAGACTGGGGAAGATGCCCAACTGTGGCATTTCAAAGAGAGCAGATGGCTGAGAAAACACCATTTCTACAATTATTTCAGAGTGGTAATTTTTAAGTTGATTTAGCATTGTTATCAGAATTTAATTCTGGGAATGTTCATTAGGAAAACCATGCAGATATTTTCAATTCTGTGAAATATTTACTGACTAGATCAGGTGAGAGGCATTCAAAGTTCCACCATAGCATAAAATAAAAGTGATTTTGCCTCTGCAGTCTACTACAGGAATGAAATAACTTAGTATAGAAACGGAATTTAAGATATTTAGTACTGCTTGAATACATTGCTCAGGAAAAAAACTATGTGCGTGTGTGTGTGTGTGTGTGTGTGTGTGTGTGTGTATTTTTACCATTAAAGTATACCTGCTTCAAAAAACATATTGCTAATCAAACATTAAAATGAAAAGAGACACATGCTTTCTGAGCTGGGCTTTATATCAGTCAAAGTAAAAGATAATTATATTTTGAAAATAGTTTCCAAGATAAGTGGAATAAAAATTCTCTTTTTAATATTGGCAATAATACAGAATTATCAAATTTGTAACTTGCAAATCTTAACTCGTATTTCTACATGCTGCATGTAAATATTCTACATTTTAATCAACATATTAAATGCACTAAAAGAATATTCATTGATAATTATTTGTCCTGAATCCTTTGTTGGATTTTTCTACCGGTCTATTGTACTGACAGTGGCATATTTCTTTGCAAACATCTTTGCACATTTCAAAAGTTGGTGAGCCCTGCCTCCCTTTATCACACGCATTTCTTACAACAATCCATTCATTCACTAACTTGGTCACATCTCAGAATTTCTATCTCAATAACTGTCATTTTAAAAACTATGTTAATAAAAGTCGGGGCTATATTAAAAAGGAAGTACTGAAATTTCAGGAAGTGAGATGAAGTTTCTGAGAAGCATATATAGCATGAAAAGTGGGTTCACTCACTCGGAATCAAACCTGAAGAAACTACAGGAGCAAGAAAAGAACATGAATTCAAGACACGAATGAAAACGGGGCCTGCGCGGGGACAGTGCAGGAGGACCGGGGAGGGAGGGGGAGGCGGGGCGGCAGGCCCAGAGCAGAGGCACCTGCAGAGCCCTGGGAGGTGAGGCTGAGGAAGTCAGAAACCAGGTCCTACTTTAACTCTATTCCCAATCCCATGCCAGCCCCTGACACAAAACTGTTCATGGACAGGACTGAACACATGTCACCATAATTAGCATTCCCTTTTATTTCAGAAAATAACATCACGAATACTCTTCCAGACAGTTAGAAGAGAGCGACTATGTAAATAAAACTTACTTGCAAAATAAGTTAAAAAAAAATCTTTTGGAATTAAATGAAATTGTAGAGTGCCTGATACCTTCAAGAAACCTTTGCTAAGGAACATAAATAATGTGCACATACACTTTGACTTCAAGGGCCTTAAAATCTAGCAACTACGGTAGCTACATAATAATTTATAAAGCAAAGCAGAATAACCCTTTATGCATGTGTGTCATTGACCCTAAGATGCCATCAGCTGGAACAAGACCTATTGTATTTTATGTCACTAAGATACTAAAACATAAACTGAGCGATTAAACTAGACATCATCAATTATAACTTTTATTCAAATTTAGATGTCTTAGAACTGCTAAAATGACTTTTTTTGAAAAGAGAAAGACGTGTTTTAAAAATTCAAAGGCGAAAAGGTATATGTTCATTATGACAACAAAAGAAGTTGAGATATCAACATTAGGATATGACAAAAGAGAAAATAAGACAACGTGTAGGAAGAGTCCAAAAAGGGTATTATATCCTGGCAAATGGAATAATATGACAAGAAAATATAGCGACGCCAAAATAGCGTCCACGAAACAATACAAACTCAAGAGATCATTAAATAATAACTGAAAGACTCAAAAGGACAAATAAGTAAATCATCAATTACAGCTAAAAACTTTAATCAAACGTGATGCTTATTGCAGAAATTTATAAATGAAGTAGACCAAATAAACCAGCAGAACCACTGATCTGAGAAATGTATTAAATGCACTTAATTGCTAAATGTGAAATGAACACTTTTATGAATTGAATGTTTGTGTCCCCCCAACATTCATATGTCGAAATCGTACCCAGTGGGATGGTATAAGGAGTGAGGGCTTTGGGGAGTTGATCAGATCACGGGAGGAGAGCCCTGGCGAATGGGATTATCACCCTTACAAAAGACACCCCAGAGAGCTTGCCTGCTGTCTTTCCCCCACATGAGGGTACAGGATGAAGAGGACCATATGGAAAGCAAGAGGAGGCTCTCACCAAACCACCCCTCCAAATCTGCTGGCTCCTTGATCTTGGACTCCCCAGTCTCCAGAGTGAGGGAAATAAACAAGTGTGGGTTAAGCCCCCCAGTCTAGGACACTCTGCTCAGGCATCCTGCGCTGAGGGAAACAAGCACCTCGCCTGGCACACGGAGACACCGGTCCTTTCAAGCGCGCGCAGGATATTCATATTAGACATTTCAGGACTCGTCAATTAATGTTGAAAGATAAATCATGTTTATGAAATGCTTACTATTTTGTATCTTATTAATATATAATATAATGGTATTCTTGATGCTGGCCAATTACTTTTTAGTGTTTTTTATAACATCTCTTGAACATTGTATGAACATTCTGACAGGCACCGAGTACGATTTGCCTAATTAGTTTACTAATGATGACTGGCTTTCTTAATTGGGATATGTGAAGGGATCAAATCACTATTAACAAATATTTCATTGGCAAATGTAAATTAAAATGAAAAGTATTCCAATTTTCATAACCCTTTCTGAGTATGTAAGATTAAATAACATGGCTTTAGGTGAAAAACTAACAGATGTAATTAATAGTCAGTTGATAATACATGATAAGTCATTTTTGGTAAACTTCCCAGAAATTGGGGCATGATGATTCTTGGGCGCACTAACAATTTTTTTTGCAAACCAGTTAATATTAAAATCTCTGCCATCAACAGATTGAAGGAGAAACTTATTTTATTGTCAGCTAAAATTTCATCAAAATCAATTAAGTTTTGCATATAATTCAAAAGAAATCAAAATAACTCAAAATACCAGAGCTAATAGAGCCTCGTCTATTTCTATAAAGAATAATTTTAATATTTATTTTTTATTCGAAAAGAAATTTAAGTGTTGCTAAAGCCTGATTCCACCCGTCTGTATGCAATGTTATTAATGGATATAGTGCGGGAGGGGGTATCCATTTCATTAAGACAGACTTTAATAAAATTATGCTTGTTTAAAAATGATACTTTCTGTTAAATTATTTGACAAGTAATGACATTGTAATTTGTAATGTGTTACATCTTTGAGGCTCAGATGAGCCCTTCTTTCTAGTATTGTAAGATTACATAATGTGAAGGGAAGCTAATACTATTACTGTTTTTACTATAAAATACTTTATGCCATAACAATTCTTTGACCACTTACTATATTCCTACCATTTTCTTTCAAAAACATCGTTCTCATTAATTTCTTAGGTCTATTATTTGCCCATAATTTTTCCAGTTATCCGGGCTCAAATCACAGAGGCGTCTTTAATTTCTCCCTTGCTTCTTAAACACTGAGGTGGCTGACAAACCCTTTGAATTTACATCCACTCATGTTTCCTCCCGCATTGGTCTCATTGCTCAATGCATCACCATTACTTTGCTGCCAGACGAGTTTTAGTATTGTTGTCAGGGTATCTCCGTCCTTACTTTGCCTCCTGACAATTTGTAACTGTTATTACAATCCTCTCTGTGCAGCAGCCTGTTTTAATTATACTAAAGCGTGTATTCCTAACCATCTTATTTTCTAGTGCTAAATTTTCACTAGCTTGACACTACCTAATAAATTAAGTACAAAATGTTACTTTGGCACTTGATACCTTATAGGAGATAATCCAAACGACATTCCCAGTATAACCCAGTCCCAAGAAAACATACTGTGTGCATCAAATACAATTTTATTCTGAAATTTCATCTCGAATGCCATCCAGAACAATAATTGAATCTGAAGCTTCTATACTGATAATATTATCATTATTGTAAACTTCCAAAGATCTTTATGCATAAAGGGTTATTCTGTTTTGCTTTATAAAGGATTATGTAGCTACCTTAATTGCTAGATTTTAAGGCCCCTGAAGTCAAAGTGTACGTGCACATTATTTATGTTCCTTAGCAAAGGTCTCTTGAAGGTATCGGGCACTCTGAAATTTTATTTCATTCCAACAGATCATCTTTTACTTATTTTGCAAGTAAGTTTTATTTACATAGTCACTCTCTTTTATTTACTATATGGAAGAGTAGCCATAATTTTAGTTTCTGAAATAAAAGAGTACGACTGATGGTGACATATATTCGGTCCTGTCCATAAACATTTTTGTGTTGTGAGCTATCATGGGAAGGGAAAAAGAAAATCTCTGAAACATATTCTGTCTTTAAGGGTTTAGCCCCGTAGACACAGCAACAAATCAAGACTTAAGCATCATACTTTTTCATACAATATATGTACAGAAAGAAACAATGGCCCACATGAGGAAAAAGTAAATGCCATCTGCACAGTCAGAAAAGTTTCCCCAGGAAGGGCTGCGTGTGAGCTGAGCAGGAAAGGGACAGGCGCACAGTGGCCCCTCCGCCCCATCAGCAGGGGTCATGCTCCAAGGCCCCCAGGGGAAGCCCGACCATGGACAGTACCAACCCCATGTTAACTATGCATTTCCCATACATGGTAAAGTGCCTAATTCATAAGTACTAACAATTAATAACAATAATAACAACTAATAATAAAAGAGAGCCATTATAACTGCACTGTAATAAAAGTTACATGAATAGCTTTTGGGCCATTATTAGGCACAATAAAGGTGCCCTGAACACTGAATATTGCCAGTCTATCTGATAACAGAGAGGACTCCTGAGTGACTAACGGGTGCGGAGCGTCTTCGGCATGGGAACACTGGACAGGGGGACGATTCACGTCGCAGACTGGACAGAGCAAGACTACACAAGGTTTCACCATGCTCCTCAGAATGGCACACAATTTAAAACTTAGGAAGTGTTTACTTCTGGAATTGTCCACTAAATATTTTGGGACTGCAGTTGACTTTGGGTAACTGGTACTGGGAAAAGCAAAACTGCGAATAATGGGGAGACTACTATACTCGTGTCATGACTAGGGTCATTTGGCAAAGACACTGAGATATCCTAGCATCCTCTGCCAATAGTCAGTAGTTCAAAATGCCAGGAGGTGAAGTCAAAGGTGGCTGCAGGGTGGCGAGCGATAAGGCTGGAAAGACGCACCAGAGTCACGCCATCGAGAACGTAGATGGCTTCCCTGGCACGTGTCCCACGGGCAACGGGGTCTCCACGAGTTTCTATGCACACAGGGGTGGAAAAGCCCTTGATCAGATTCATGTTTTAGAAAAAGGCATGGCCAGCTCAGCAAAGCACTGTTATATAGGCTAATATATTTATTCTGCAACTGAAAAAAAATGGACTAAAATAAAACTTTAAATATTTTGCCGTCATTGTCTATTTTTCAAAGCGGCCCTATGTGTATCCTTTCCTTATAGACTCATATAACGTGACAGTGACAGCTGGATTCCAGCCTCTCTAGTGTCTCATCTGCAACTCCCGAAAGGTAGAAGGTGGGTCGCTAACAGAATTTACAAAATCATGGTACTTAGTGCGTTCTGTTAGGGAATTAACTTGCTGGCTAGCGTCACACGTACACTGGCCACGCTAGTGTCTCGCACTCACAGTTTTCTTCACCTTAATGTGAGTACGTTTGATACAGCAGAACAAAATGAGAGTCGGAGGGCTGCAGTTTGATCATTTTCTCGGGTGGGTTCCATTCCTCATGCTTTTTGCTGTATTTATGCATTTGCCCATATCTTGTCCCTGCTTGATCCATTTCTCAGACTAGGTTAAATAAGTCAAAAATGATTTTTCACAGTTCACGGGTCAGACAATTATGTGCTGGATAAGTTTTCACAATGAGCCAAAGAACACACATCTTAAGCTCTCAGATACACTCTGAGGAAAAAATATGAGGAAGAATAATGAAAACTGATAAAATGTGGTATTTTTTTTTTAAAAAAGGTATTTTCTCTGCAGTGGGGATGTTGAAATATAAAATGATGTAATAATTAGAAAGTAATTGTATACCATTATTTTTATTCTCCTTTCTTAGTTCCATGAATTACACATATTTGAAATTTTGGGATATGTGATTATCATCTCATTAAAATTGGGGGATAAATGTGGGCTCTGTATACATGTTGATATAGTTTATTAAAACTCAAGATTATACTATGTATGGAAATTCTAAGTCCGGCTGTTTCTACACGTATGTACATGTGCATACGGAACATAATGTGTCACCGGCACTGGCCTGTCATCCAGAAGACCCTGGCATTTCTCGACGCCTAAACAATGCCACGAGCCTGCTTACAGCATCCGAAAAGGATTCCGCACCGCGAAATGAAGAGGGTGGAGCGCAAGGTCCAAGGTGCTGAGCGCAAAGACCAAGCGGCCTTAGAGGATTGTGTGCAAAAAGGGCCAGGAGCAACAGGAGAATAACTGCACATGCCCGAGAGAATCTGATCACTCCAGGCCACCGCCTAGAAATACAGAAGTGTCCTCCACGCAGCGGAGAAGCTGCCTTTAGAGCGCGAGCTCACCCTTTGTTCCCCGATCAAAGCACAAAGTTTCTGCTCTGCTTCACTTAACTTCATCTTGTTTTCTTGGTGCAAATGGCACTGGGCAGAAGGCCCTTGATTTGGGTCCCTGAACCAAAAGAGATCGACTGAAAATTGTGGACTTGGGAGACAAGTGAGCACTCAGTACCTATCAAGTGTCTGTAAAAGAAGACAACATTCTCGTGTCAAGGAGTATAACTGCTGAGAACTTTCTAGAGAGCCGGTACAAACACCCTGACTTTTTATCTGAAAATATATAAATTACTGCTCTTATCTTTCACTGTGCTCTGTGCATGCTCACCTGAGCCCAGTTACTATCTGAGTTCTAGACACTCTTGAAGCCTGTCTGACCCGCCTGTCCCCTCACTTCAGTGGCTTAGTTAGTGAGGTCATGCCTGAGTACATTTTTGGCTGTATCACGGGCCCATATTCCATGAGACTTTAATTCAGCTTCCTGTGTTAATTCATCATTTGAGTTACGAAGCACAGCAGGGCTACTCTCTGAAGGCAAGCTTTTTTAGAAATAATTGTGAGCTGACTAGTCATGCCCTTGGCTTTATCTATGCTCAATTTTTGATCTAAAATTTCAGTGAACATCAATTTTGAAATCATTTCTAAGTATACTGAGAAATAGCGTTTGAAGCTTGGGAACATAAATTCTCCTTTAGATATCTCTCTGTTCAGGGTAGATTGAGAAGGATTAAAGGGACCAGTCATGCACTCAGGGTTAAATAAAAAAGATATTACACTTGAATGGTAATTTAGGTAGGAGGGATGTTTTTCGTATTACAGACACAGGGGTAAAGCATGGCAGGAAACTGTTCAGCAGGGAAGATAAAGGAAAATGATGCTTTAAGTCTCCCTGACCCACAAACGGAAAGAAAAACCATTATTAACTGCAACCGAGAGCAAATCTAAGGCAGGGGACACTCAGGCCATGAATTACCAGGTAAGTTACTTGCAATTTGCTTTCACCAGGTCAAAAAAAAAAAAAAAAAAAACCAATAATGATGAATTTGATAACCAAGGATCAAAGTGGTTAATGAAGAGTATTAAGATGGGTTTTAAAATTACATCCACTGCCCAGAGAAATAGTTAATCAGGGAAATGTAAGCTAAAACCAATATGTGATATACTTTGCACATGTCCGACTTAAAAAAAAAAAAAAAAAAGTGAATTGCAAACTACAAGTCAGAAGTCTATATTGGCAAAGTATTTTAGAAACTAGTTTGGTGTTTTACAGTAAAGAAACCTGATATTATTTGGTTTGAAATTTATATTAATGATATTATATAGACAAGTACTCCAGCAGATGTTTTCAAGAATCTTTACAATATAATTGATAATAGAAAAAAACTCCCTGGTATTCATGGAAAGACAAATGGAAAATAATGGAATATTTATATATTAACATTCTGCAGAGAAAATGAATCATTTACCTCTGCAAGATTCAATATTTTTAAGCTCAGAAATGTAAACCTAAGGGGGAAAAGTTCAAAACCAAACATAACTTTATCATATGCTGTTTATTTAGAAATAAATTCAAAAAATGGTAAATTCAATATTCCACGTAAAGGCTACTGGAGGAGTCGGAATACGTTGGAGCAGAGTGCTTACTTATGAGGGGGCACAGGAGTTACAAATACTTCGTAACTTGAGCAGTCAAGTACGGTAGGTTCATTTTGTTTAACATTTTGTTTTCTAATTTACACGTTATTTTGTTATATCAAAATTCCATTATTAAAAAAGTCTTTAAGGCAACAGATTCAACATAAAGGGAAGCTTTTCTATTATTAGAAAAAAAAAATTGAAATGAGCAAAAAATCTCAATCTGATTTCCTCCTTCTTATTATATAAAAATGAATGATCCTCAAGTGTACAACTGGAGAAAGAAAATACTGTTTTTTACAAACCTGAAAAGAAAGTGAGATACATGGGTTGATGCTACGAGCCTAGGATAAGGCTATTTCTGAAAATACAGCATATGGCTTGTATATGAATTGTACAGACTGAGGTGCCAGGGGGCTCTGAAAGGCAGGGGCGGCACTGGTCAGCCCGGTTTGCCTGGCTGTGTCCCAGAGTTGTACCTCCAGTTAGGGATCCAGGCAAACACGAATGATGAAGAAGAACCTTCCAGTTTTCTTCTGAACACCCATGTCTGATAACCACATCAAAATATATATGTGTGACTGTAGATATTTCAGTAACTGGCTCAGGTTTGTCAGGCATCAGCTGAGTTGTAATTCTAGTTACGCAAACTAGGAGGTACAGAAAGATGAAGGCTAGAATTACACACGGCTGGAAATTTTAAAAGCAAAAGATACAAGGATGACTTCAAGATAACCTTGTGTGATGTTCTTCGGGGAGAAAAATGCAAAATTTGGACATTCTGTATTTTCCCTTTTACATTTGACTGGTCTAGAAACATAAGGTACAGTGCAATGAAAGAAAAGGACAATACATTTGTGACAAATTTTTGAGAAAACACACTGCATCTTTCAGTTTACCACATCTTTCTTTTAACAGATCAGTTTTAACAACATATATGCTTTATGGCCAAAAATATTTCCAAAGTTATTATTGACCTAGAGAACTTTATAAGAAATTTTCCTCTACATACTTATTATCTATAAAAGAACAATTACTTTTTGAAGAAATTTCACTTAAAATTACTTTATTTGCAATGGCTATAAAATAGATCCCATGTACTCTGAAATAAAGGCATTGATCTAATAATATAGATTTCTAAATTAGTGAAATGGTTTATATTATTTTAAATGCTAGCAGACTGAAATGTTGAATTAAAGATCAATAGCATTATTTCTCTTTGATAAGAAATAGACCACTGCAGTTTTTACAAACAAGTATGTTTATGTATAGGTAAATTTACTAAATTTAATGATTAAATACACATAAAACAATGTTTTATAAAAATGTTTTTTTTCTAATTACTTATTCAATATAGCTATGCATTTACTATACTTTTAAAGACAGTTCGATATTTTTTCTCAATCAACTGCAGGTCAATTTTCACTTTCGATTTTTCAGTTCCTACTCTTAATAATTAATATACATAAAATAGTATAAAACATGATTTTAGTAGAATATATAAAATATGATAAACCAAATTCATGATTGTAAACTGAAATCATTAAGTTTTAAATACATGCATTTCAGCAAAAGATGGATAAACAAAAGCGTGAACCTGGCAGGGCTTATACCAAATCTCCTTCAAATTCACTTTTGACATACGCAGCCTTAACCTTCAGACCAACTTAAGCCTTAACCAAGTAGTCTCGTTTGTTAAACTTTTAAAAAATGTATGATTCCTTCACTTAATTAAAAAAACCAAAACTATTAACATAAAAATGGTCTTTTCAAGAGTTACTCTAATAAGATGTCTTTACTGGTAAAAACTCAAAACTGTGATTGTTTACTTGATATGAATGACCTCATGAACTCTTTGAAATGAATAGAAGAATATAGGTAATTGTGTTTTACACTCACAGCTATAACCTGTATTGTGTACAATCTATTCGGAATTGCTATGATGTTACTTTACAGTCTATTTTGTGCCTAATGTTTTCATTCTAGCATTTCTAAATTTCTCTGCTTAACAATTTTATATTGAACTGTAAGGTAACAACATAATTTAGGTTACTGGAAGTCAATTAACTCTGCATGATACTTGAGGAAAAATTGGCTTATACAATTGTAATTTCAGAAAATAAAAAAAAAAAAAAGCTCCATTTTTGTGTGTAGAGAGTAGCTCACATCAAGGACTATTATTCTACTGGAATATATGTTTGGCTCCAACCTTGCAGAAAATAAAGATATTGTTTTCTCTTTTACATTGCAGACTCTACACTATCCCCTTGGCTGAAGGAATTTCAACTAAATATTGTAGCATATTCAATGCTTTGGGTTGCTTTAGGGAATATTGTTTTAAAACAGATTAAACCACTGATGACTTTAGCTTTTAACCTCCGTCATAAATACAAGTACTCTACTATATCCTCACAATTTAAATGCAAATAATCTTTAAACAAAACTAATCTTGAGGGCTTTTATATAGTGCATGATAAATGGAAGAGGATTTTATAAAGTGTGATAGGGAGTGACTCTGGTTTCTTTTTCACATCAATCATCTCTCCACATGGATCAACAATTAAAATAGCTCAATGCTTTTGAGGGAGTCTGGGAAAGCAAGCTCATCATTTAGCTGCCTGTGGGAGAAGCGAGCTGATCCAAAGGGTAAGTGTTAATTGAAAAATGTGTAAAGGAAACTGAGGACCCTGCCTCCAGGTTTGCTCATCTGCAAAACCAGATCTGAATTGTGCCCAGAAAGCATAATAGTCTTTGTCTAAAGGACTGTGTGTTTAATACAAACAAAGTACGTAATTATCATAGAAGAAATTTGTATTGATGAAATTAATATCATTGATAAAATATAATAATCACTTATATTAAGGAAATTAACCTATCTTTTCGAGACATTACTTTGAGCAGAATTTTGTGATCATTAACATGACATTTTACATACATTCAACAGAAAGAAAACTTATCTTTGGTGATTTCAATTAGTCAGGAAATAATTATGAGGTCTTTAAGTGACCCATGGGAGTGCTAAAATGAACACGATTTCTGTACTGAGAATTACAATCTAGTCGGAGAGAGAGATTCAGGCTAACTTGTGTTATAGTGTAGCGTGGACTCCGTCAGGGTATTCACGATCTTCGCAACTGCTCAGAGTCAACTTTAAACGTAGTGTCTGTCACCACTTTGTTGTTACCGAGAGCTGTTCCTTCTAGTAAGCCCCGTGAATATTTCTCTTTTAACCGGAGAAAGACTGACCTGGATTTACATTTTGTTCTTTCTCATATTTGAAAACTTTCCGCCTTCTGCCTGCAATATCAATTTGTGGTAATAGGGAGAGTTTTATTCTACCTTGTTTTCTGGAGAAAGTATCCTCATTTGGCAGGCACATAGATATGCAAAGACCGAAACTATGGGCTCTCTCTCTGAGTCACCCTCTACACAACCAGACTGGTACAGCTTTTCCCTGCTAAACGTTTCCTTTCTAATACTACGAAGACACTATCGCCTCCTTCCAACACCCCGGTCAGCAGCTCACGCGCAGGATAAAGTCACTGATATTTCCACCACACGCTATCCATTTTCTACTCTGGAAATCCCTTCTCGACTTTCAGGTAGTAGTTCAAATATGATTTCCTCTATGAACTATGAAACAGTTCCCTGAAAAGCAGTGAAAAGGCAAAGGCAGTTAGATTAGGTACCATTTTTAAAAAGTGCAATAACTTGGTGAGAAGTGAGTAGGCAAAGGAAAAGGGGACCGGGCTTCTAGGGGTGGCAAACCGTGTTCAGGTAAATATACGAGTAAAACGGATGGTAGATGAGGGTTAATTCAGTAGGTTTTGTTTAGGCTGACTCGCCTGTCGGTACCTTCTGCATCCCTGGTGTTGAGAAGACTAGCATGCATTTCTATTGTCAGCGAAGCAGATTTTCAATTAATTGTATGTGTGGCATCATTTCTGGGTCTACTAAAGTCCCTTACCATTCCTAAGGTACACAGGGTACATTATTACAGGATGTAAAAAAGCCTGTATTTTAGTCGAACATGAAACAAAAAATACCATGTAAGCAGGAAATTAGAGTAGGAGAAAAAAAGGAGAATGTGTGTGTGTACACACACATATAGACATATATGCATAAACCCATGTGTGCATGTATTTGTGTGCGTGTGTGTGTGTGTGTATGTACTCATATATAAGCAGAGATGAACTGATACTTTAAAAGTATGTTCTAGTTAGTGGTATGAAGGAATAATGATCATTTTATAGCTGGTGAAAAACAGGGCCACCAGCCAAACATTTAATATAGTGTTTCTCCTCGAATGTAATGATGGCATCATGCCTTTGGCAAAGGAGGATCGACGCGAAAACAATACCACTTTTCACACTTCCTAAACGAGAACTTTCTATGATGAATGCATTTTTTTCCTATCTAAAGAAATAAAAGTTTCTTACATTATTATATAAGGATCTTTAGAGAATGTATAATATTAGAATTCTAATACTAATAGCTTACACTGGTGAAGTGCACAATAATAATCTAAGCTTTTCTGAACTACTTTACATTTATAATTTTATGTAATTCTTATAATAGTACTAGAGTTTGGTATTTTAATTATTCCAGTTTACAGATGAGAAGCTTCAGACACAAAAGGCTAAGTAATTACTCTGAAATAACAGAGGTTACAAGTGGCAGTCCTAGGATAAAAGTTATTCATGTTCTTACTTGAAATAGAGTTTAAATGCATATCAAGTATATCTTTATATATGGACTATTCCTTCAAAAAACCTTTCAGAAAAGCTTTATGTTATAAAATGTTGACTCAACAAAATTAACTCCATAATTTCAAATTTTTGGATATTTTTATACACTCTATATTCTACTTCTGTTTCTTTTCTTGAATCCTCTGATTTAGTGATGACTTGTGTTTTTTAAAAAAAAATGTGTTTATTCCCAAAAATAATCACTAAAGGTTTTTGCAAAAAATTCCCATTAAAATCTGTGTCAATTTGTTCATTTTTCTTATGCCTTTAGATTATATCTTCGCTTCAGTCCATTGTTAAAAAAATTACTGACTGCAATATTCTCCTTAAGCAGTCTCAATTGAATAATCAATTAAATGGTAGCAATTATTATAGGGAGAAATGGTTCTTATAAGATAGTAACATTTCTTTAAAACTGGAAAGTCAGGCTAATAAGAGGACATACTATACTCTGTAAATTTCCATTGCATTTTTTTCCTGTCCCGTTATTCATATTTAGACAGAATGCTAAACTGTGCTCAGTCCATTCAGCCAGAGAACAAAACCACATTTCCAGCCTTGAATTATTGTGCTCTCAGAGGAGATAAGACATGTTTGCATTGCACGGTGACCATTTTTTTGGAAACTATGTTCTTAGACTATCAAATTCTACGACGGTGAATCATTTTATATTGAGGGATTGATGGGCTATTTTTTAGTGATTCCTCTGAGACTTCCTGGAACTGAGAAAACCAATCAAACATAATCGCAGATGGAATACCACATGTGTATTATGTGCATAATGTGGGCATGAGCTTTCGAAATAGTCTAGCTTCTTTACGTTCAGGTAGCTATAACTGCCTCAATAATGATCTGCTTTTATGACAAACAAAGACATGAAATGAGAAGCTTCATAATCAAAATGTCTAACTACTCAAACGCTTTCCTCATTTTATTCGGTGCACTACATTTTCCCTGTAAATTTGCTAAAAGAGAAGATGGGATACTAGAACTGAATGTGAAGAACTGAAAAAAGACTTAGTCTGAGCTTTAAGAAGCCCATGAAGCCACACAAAATTAACCAGAAATCTTTCAAACAGATTTTCCTAAATTAATGGTAAGAAAAGCCTGCCAGGAACATGTAACTTTTTTTTTGGGGGGGGGGGGGGGGGCGGGGGGGGGGAGAGACAGAGAAAGCCCTGCAAAAACTGACCAAAATATCCTCAGAAACAAAAAATCACATCAAGAGTTTCAGTCAGGGCTATTTCTATGACATTTTTATATAAAGATTCCTTCAGATAATATATGAGCAATTTAATGTCTTCGAAAATGCTGACTGTAATATATTTGGATTCTGAGTAGAAGCTATCAAAAGTAGCCTTAATAGCTTATACAGGGTCATTTTTAAAACAATCTACCATATAAACCAATAGGGGGGAAAAACAAGAGCTAATACCGTAAGAAGGCATTCCCCAGCAGGAAAAAAAATAAAACAAAATAACCGTCGAGAGAGACTCAGCCTTGTCGGCATCATGATTAATTGAAGCAAAATAAGGCCGCACTGAAATTCCATTTCACACCCATTTATTTGGCAAAAATAAATAAATAAAAGAAAAGAAAATCTGACACCACCAACTATTAGCGAGGTTTCGCATTACTGAGATCCTTTAGTCTTCAGTGTCGAGCGTGTTAACGGACCCAACTCTCTGGTATCAATTCCACACCATCAGTGACCCAATGATTCTACTCCTGTGTTACATGCAAGGCACAACCTACTGACATGGGCCAGAAGACACGCACGAGAATGCTCACAATGATGCTCTCTGTAACAACGAAACCTGAAGACGAACGAACTCAGTGTCCACAGATAGGGAAATGGATAAACGCAATTTTGATATCTGCCCTCTACGGACAGTCCTTTTCCACTTCTCCCAACAAAAGTTGGTGTCCATCTTTCCTTTTCTCCCCTCAAATACAAGATTTGTTTTGGCAAACTGAGACAGAAGCGAGACTGTGCTACTTCTGGCTCAAAGCTTAAAATGCCCTCAACACCCTGTTCACTCCCTTGGGGCCCTGAGCCATCACGTAAGGAAGCCTGACTGTCAAGCTGGATGGAGAAGCGACATGGAGAGAGGGCCTGGAAGGTATGAGATTAAAATGAGAAAGTTCCAGCCAGTCGACCAGTCAGCCACCCCATGCAGGTGGCAGACATGTGCATGACAAAGGGACTATTCTGCCCTCGGCTTTCCAACCAGGTCCACACAGTATAGACCAGACACACGTCATCCCAATGGAGAGCTTTCTAAAATGCAGAACCACACACACAAAAAAAGGTCTTGTTTTGATCCACTACATTGAAGTGGGTTGTTATTTAGCAAATAATTATCAAACCAGACTGCTTTCTTGTTACATATTTTTTATATTTTTATACTAATGATTTATGTTACATGTTATACATATTATAGCTTGATTTTTTTTTTTTTTTACTTTTTAAGATATCTTTTAATAAACGTAAGTTTTTGAACTTAAGAGAGCCACATTTAAAATATTGGGTTTTTTCCCTCTTAAAAATGAACACTTTGACATCCTGTTTAAGAAAGCTACCAGTTCCCAATATCAAAAATATATTCATCTCTATTTTCTTCCAAACACAACAAAGTTTTGCCTATGATATTTCAAGTGGCAAGTTATCTAGGTTTGAATTATGGATATGTTGTGATGGAGGAATTCAATTTCATTTTTTTTTTTTCCATATGGGTAACAAATTTTTGCTGCTCGTTTTGCAACCTCAGCCCTAAATCAAAGCAGTGTACTTATGTGAATCTATTTTTGGGTTCACTATTGTGTTCTGCATGTCAATTTGCTTATCTTTGTACAGTTTCACACTGTCTGAGTTACTATAACTTAAAATAAGTCTCAAGATTTAGTAAAGGCTTTTTTTTCCCCAATTTTTCTTCCTCAGAAAGGTTTAAACTATTTATAGTTCTTTGCTCTTCTACATAAATTTTAGGTTCAGTAAATCTGTTGATCAATTTGAATCTGTAGAGAAGAAACACCATCTCTGTGAAATTCGATCTCTCAACATGGGGTGTATATCACTGTTTTAGAGCTTTAACTATTTTCGGTGGATTTGTAATGTCCTGCACACTGGTCTTGCACGCCTTTGGCTACAGTCATTTCTAGGTATTTACTTTTTTGCTGTTTGTGTTTCTGATTGTTTTTGGTAAACACTGATTTATTTTTTTGCATATTGATTTTATTTTCAGTCGCCTCACTACTTTATCCTATTATCTTAACACGGATAACACGTTTGTATGTTCTCCTCCTCCCCATGTAAACACTCACGTTTACTGCGAATGACGACTGCCTGTTCCCTTTATGTTTTATGCACCATTGCCCTCCCACCTCCTCCGCTGCTGAATATGAGCAGTGATAAAGGGTCTCTCCCTGATTATAAAAGTCATGCTACTCACAAGACTCATTTCAAGTTGTATTAGTTGAAAATATTTTACCTTATGCTTATCAAGTTAATAATGTTCTGTGTAACATAATACTCTAAATATTTCTTGCATTTGGGTCTGGAGTTTGAGAGGGAATCTGGATCCCTAGGTAAAGCTATGAGCCTGAATGAGATGGTCAAAGGAATGGTATAAAGAGAATAGTATAAAGTGTGCTCCTAAGTTATTCCAACATTAAAAGGACAGTAAGAAGAGGAGTCTGATAAAAATGGAATAAACAGGAGAAAAAACAAAAGAAAGTCTTGGTCTGAAAGCTAAGTGATGGAAGTATACCAAGGAAAAAATATTGATAAATTATAAAGAAATACTTCTATTAGGTCAAATAGGATAAAAACTATGAATTGGCTAATTATTTTACCCAGATTAAAGTGGCTATTTATTTTACCCAGATTAAAGTGGCTATTTATTTTACCCAGATTAAAGTAATTGGTAGTTTTATAAAGAGCACATTTAGTGGGGGAGCTAAGTGAAGACAGTGTATAAAAGTGGAGAAATAATAAGTTGAAAGTGAGGTTTGAAAAGTCTTGGCTATTTGAGAAATCAAGAGAAAATATAAAATAGTTGTCCAAACAGTGTGAAGTTAATTAGAAAAGGAAAGTATGATTTCCGGGAAGCATTAAAATACAATTGAGTTTCACAATAATAAATTTAAGTGAAAACAGTCAATATCGTTTTTTTCTTCAGCTACATTAAAAAATCAGTACAGTTGCATTACAAGCAGACAATGGGTTTACTGTGCATTATGATTTGATATGGGGTCGGTCATATATTTGAGTCAAAAAATGGTTGGGATTAAGCTATTAGAGGGAGCAAACTGGGGTACAAGACCCACTGATGGAAAAACTATTTTTCTTATTGTAAAAAGCAATTTAGATTTTCCAATTTCTCTGGAAATAAAGGTTGTAGCATCTAAACTATCTTTGGGGTTATATCTTGTTAACTAACCTTTTCTCCCAGTGCTGAAATCTATATCCGGAATATGTTAGATGCTCAGTATGTTAATTAATATTTATATTCAGATAATAGTTAAAGCAAATAAGTTAAAATTCTCTTAATTAAAAAAATTAAGCTCTTGTTATACTCCAAATTTAACATCTTGCTACTCAAGAACAGGAAATGACAAGCTACCCTGAATATAATTTCTCTACTTCTTTACCCATGAACAATAAGACATGAGGGATTTGGGAAATTCTCCAATTAATCTTCACTTCTATAATATTTAAAAGAACCTCTCTGAGTTCAGTAAATTATAATCTTTTGATTACACTCAATCATATTTCATTTTGGGAGGTTAACAATAGCAGCCCATCAACTGGACGATAATCATGGCTTAAATTTCTTCCCCTTAAAAGAAACTGTCAATTATTAAAAAAAAAAAAAAAGATGTTTTTGTATCTACTAAGATGGCTCACTCAAATTTTGTATTTGAGGAAAAAAAGCAACTACATATTGAGTCAATCAGAACTTTTGTATCCGCGATCTAATACATCTATTTGATTTTTTGGTCTGATTTATATTCCAAATTATCTACATGTTAACAACACTGGGTTTGTCATTACAAACCTTAAATTAATAAATGTGAGGCTATTTGGGATTTAAGTAATAAGTACTATAGACAGGATTATAATTCTTATGTGCCATATTCATATGTGATATATCCAGAAACTAAAAAATCGAGAGGAAGATAGAAAGACATTGTGAGTTAAACGACATAAACTGAAGTTTGTCCCACGTGCCTGTTGCCCTTTTCCCTTCACTGCCGGTCGCACTTTGTTGCCCCACGCGGGTTACGTTTTTTGTGCTGTACGAGACGCTATGGCTAAAAGAACGACAGAGCCATTCGGAGGAGCGTGTCTTTGTTTGGTGTACCCCCTTTCCTGTTAGGCAGAGAGGGTGGCCTCAGCACAGTCAGGCACTGGGCAGGCCTAGGGTCACCTGCGTTTTGGTAGGACTCCCCCAAATCACCCAGGTGCGGCCTGAGAGCCGGGCACATGTACATCTCCACAGCAACGGAAGCCTGGAGAAGGCGCCTGCGTTCCGGAGAGGCCCAGCTCCGCGCTCCAGTCACGGACTTCACTCGGCCACAGAAAACATTTTTTTCATCCCAAAATCCCCACACTAATAGACGCTATAGTCTTAGTTTATAAACATAGATTTTGTTTTTGTCACTTAATAAAATCAAATTTTAGCAAATATTCATCCCAGTGTCTCCTTTAATTTCTTATGTTTTGCTTCCTTTAGCACTGCCTCACCGTGATAAGGTTACTGATATATTTACAAGGTAAAGCTGGAGGCTTCACAGATTCCAATGCTTTAACAGATGTAACACAAAAAGGTGGCAATTGCCCTAACCAGCTGAAATTCTATCTAGACTATTATGAGTAGGGGCAGTGGAAATATCTTACTATACTTGCTTAAGTCAGTACATTTAAGTACTTGCCATGACACACAACAATTCGTTTTGAGATAAACAAGTGTATATCACAGAAGGTACAAGGTTAATGAGTAATATAAAGTATTTTTACATAATATATAATATTTTAATAAGAAAACAATACTCATTTACTGAACAATTTTAAACAAATGGCATGTGTGTTTAATATTTGGGTTTTTATTCAAAATTTAACATCTTTCCCCCTTATTTTGCATCAAACCCTTCTCTTACACATTTGTGAGAATTTTGAGGTATTTGTAATCGTACCTTTGAATTTTAAACCAAGGGGTATTCTGATACAGTGTAGGGTAAAGAGCAAAACAAAAAGAGCCAGCCATTACCCTTACAATTAAGGGAACAATAAGCCTTAAATGTAGCGACAAAGAAACAACAATCCGATCTCAACAAAGGAGCAAACAAAGCAAAAACTGTAACAGATGCTGTTTTCAATATTATCAAACACTCTATACAGAAGGACGTCCCTTGAAAATTTAGCAGTGAGAACATGCCAATTTTTGATTAATTCAGATTTTCTTCAGCTCTTGAGAGCTCAAGCGGAAAACCTACGTGCCCCTATGGTTCAAGAAGTAGAAGCAATAATAAAGTAATTCAAAAGAAATAAAACTCTAGGTCCAGATGGCCATAAGGCAAACTGTGAAACTTTCAAGGAAAGTTAAACTGTATTCAATAAAAGGCCTTTCTTTACAGAGGAGGAAACATTTTACTAACTATGCTGCAAATGATAACTTTTAAGGTCATCTCTAATGCTTTTTGATTTCTGCCTACTTATAGGAGGCTCAACTCGATCTTACTGCAGCACTGTGGAAAGTTTCACTGTGTGGCCTTCACATAAATGAAATACGTTTGCACACACGCAAGCGTGCGTGCGTGTGTGTGTGATTAAAGTTAAGGTTACTCTCTGAAGAGAAATGCACATCTGAATGCACAAAGCTTTATGTAAAATTATGAGGAGTTTTTGGGGAAAAAAACACTTAAAACCTTAAAATTTATAGCTGACCTCCAAAAAAGTGAGGATCAGAAGTTAAAAAGAGTAACTGCTTTATAGACCCATGTAGATAGGAGACCATGCTATATAGAAGTCGCATTTCAAATCAGAGAGGAAACGTCTAATATACAAATGATTTTGTGAAATATATAGGAAAGCATATCCATTAAGTCAACGTCACACTATTCCAAAAATAATTCATGACACATTAAAGAACTTTTTTTTTTTTAAGGTACAAAAATAAATAAAATACAAGTTGGAAGAACAAATATATGCTCTTGGGTTAAGGTAGGGTTTTATTTTCAAGAACTCATGAAAAGGTAAAATCATGGAGAAAAATATAATACATCTAGATACATTAAATCTAGATACATCAATCATATAAATCTCATGTGAAAAAAAATTGGTCGTAAAAAATTTTTAAAGACTACTGGCCCTCAAAGAGAAAAAACTTGCAATATTATAATGGTCAAATAATCAAGAATATATTATTTTTGCCAGAAAATTAACTAAAGAATTTAAATAGGCATTTCATAGACTTATAACTATAAGCGAGCATTGAACATATGAAAAGATAAAATTAACATGAAAAAACATCATTTTACCCTTAAATTGCCAAAAATTAGAAGTTAAAAATATTAACTATTTGTGTGTGTGTGTGCGCGCGTGTGTGTTTATGAAAAGGAAATATTACATGCAGATTATGGATTTATATAGTTATAGTTATTTTGGAGGCCAATTTTGTGACATTTATACAATGGAAGTTCTAGATATTGAGAAATATAGTATTTACAAAAATGAAATCAGCATTTCCTAGGTAAAGACAAAGAGAAATACAGCCAGCTTCAAAGATTTAGCTGACAAATTAACAGTTTGAAATTGACAGTATATCTTAATGAAAATGAACCTGAGAGCAAATATATAAATATTGCATCTGTTTTTCCCATTGCATTTTAGCATATTATTGTACAAGTGAGATAACAACTCAATGTTCTCTGGTTGTACATTGAATTAGGCGAAGTCAAAAGAGGATAGCATGGCTACCAGAATTCTTGTAATAAATCATAGGAAGATTCCTAAGCCCTATGTGAACTAAAAATTAAAATCAATTCTGATTTACCTAGCTCAACTGAAGAAGGGCCCACTTGGGACCCCCGTAGCAGAGGCCTCACGGTGTCCCTAGCATCATTGCCCTCATAGCTTAATTGATTGTCCCCAGCGGCTTGACCTAGAGCTTGGAATGTCCCCTGCCATAGAAACTTATGATGAATGCCCTTATGCTTACTGATCACAATCCTTCATTCTTTCCAGACTCCACCCGTCTCTGTTCCTGGGTTGCTGGCAGCAGGGAAGGACCACCTTGCCAGAGGAACAGTCCTGTGAAGCACAACAGGTCCCCCGACTTCCACCTCTCCCCAACTGTCACGTAGTCCCTGAAATAATGCCTGGATTTTCCCTTAAATTCCCTAAGCTGGACTGAGAAAGCAAGGCAGTTTTAAAGGTGTTAACCTGCTGCCTTGTCAGATCATGGGTGCTGTGACGATAAGCACTTATTCTGAACAGCCCCACTCCTGCGTGGGTCTAGTGGCTGAGCTGTGCAGGCAGCATGGGCCTGACTCGGTTGCCCCATTTTACAATGATCTTTGAAGGATAGTCTCTCGGACCTGCAACAGCAGCAGCATCCCCTGAAATTCATATTCTCAGGCACAAACTCACATCTATTCCATCAGAAACCCTATGGGTGGATGGAGCCAAACAATGGGCCTTAAAATAAAAAATGTTGCAGGTGATTCCAACTCAAGCTCAAATTTGAGAACCACCGACCTGGATAATCACTTCACTCTTTTGCTTGGTTTCCCTTCTGCAAACATGTCAGTGATTGCTATGGAAATGTATTATAATATAGTCCACATGCAATTATCTCTGATATTCAGGGAGCAGAACGATTTGGACAAGAGAACACCCTGCATAATCCCCACCTCTTTAGCAGTTAGTCTCAGGCCCCGCCCACCTGTGCACTGAATGCCAGAGCCTCTAATGGGAGCCCTAATTGACTGACTCCTGTTTCATCTTTTTTTCTCTCCTGCCCACTCTCTGGTGAAGGTGCTAATGAGCGGTGAAAAGCCTGCAGGCGAACAGCAGGAGGGAGAGGGAAGCCAAGCTCTGTCCCTTTGAATGTTTGAGAAAATACTATATCAAAAACTATTAAAACAAACAAACAAAACTCTTTTGCCTGTCTTAAAGTTTTTTTTGACATGCCAATATTAAATTCATTTTAAACACTTTGTAGTAAAAGTTTGAGCCATTTTTGTGGTACTAGTGTTTTCTCAAGATCACTGTCTTTGCCTTCAGCTATTAGTTGTTTCTCCTTCCTTCAGTCCTGTTTGACTAGTTTCAATCTATTTCCTTCTATAACTGCCATGACAAAGCCTTTCTTCTCCTTCTCTCTAAACCTCTATAAACTTTCATTTCCCTGTTCAATTGGCTTTGGATGCTAGTCTGTAAACCTACTTAAAAACAGATGAGACAGAATGGAAAAGTAAAATAACATTAAACACCAAGCCACTATTATAGATATAATTCTCAAGGTGTTTCAGGGTTTGACACATCAAATAAGCCACAGTTTGAAGGGTATTATTTGGCTTCTCTGTCTGTATTGCTTTCTGCGAAGTGGTAGTAATAAAACTCCTTTTAGAACATTCTTTTTGTGATTTTGACTGGGGGGGGGGGATAAACACTTATCAATATAGTCATAATAACACAAAACTCTTCTTTTTCTGTATTCTTTGGTATTTGATTCAAAAGATAACCTGCCCCCAAAAGCTCCATCCTTGAACACACAATACTATTTCAAAATATATATCACTTAGTAAAGAGCCCTGGGACGACTGGCACACTGACTCGATAATATTGATGAGATATAGATATCAGCACCAACCCTGAGGCCACCGCCACTGCCCATGTTAATACTGCTATATTAATCCTAATTCTCTTCCTGCAGGGTTGAGCCATGTGCCACATTTAATGCAATTTGGCTCATTGATCTTCGTTAGTTGTCTCTGTTGAAATCAAAGTAAAGAAAATTGCAAAAACCACCGTCATTTGATGATTATTTTAATGTCCCCGAGGTTCACAACAGCAATGTGAACGGGGACACTGAGGCTGTGAACAGTGCTTCAGAGTCAGGGTTGAGAACTGCTTTTTAAAACAAGTACAATTACTGTTTCTCTTCGAAATCGTTTCCTTGAGAAGCCCTTATGTAAAGGTCCTTGTTAATATTTAAAATGTTTGAAATTTAAAAAAAAAAATCATTTTCAAATTATTTCCAATAGTTCTTGGTGGTTTCAAGGCCTTAACGGCTGAAACTGAATATGAATTCTGATAAAGGATCTAAAACGCTTGAGGCCAATTCTGGCGAGTGAACTAGGTAATCAAGTCTCTCTAGAGATGAAACATTACGTCGCTGGGTTACCATCCAAAAGACCCTAACGTTTCTCAACACTTAAATTATGTCACGAGCTACGCCCGCTTACAGGAACTGAAAAGGATTTCTGACAGCAAAGACCCAAGTGCCAAGAGCAAAGATCAAAGCTAACTTGGAGCATCGTGTGCAAAAATGATCACGAGCAAAAGGGCCACAAGCAACAGAAGAATAACTACTTGCACCTAGAGAATCACATCACAGAAGGCTCCTCCCAGCGGGGGTGCAGGTGCCTTAGAGCATGAGCTCATTCTTCTCCAACCCTAATCGAAGAAAAAGGCTTTTGCTCTGCTTCACCTAACTCAGTCATTTCCTATTGGCACCACTGACACTGGGCAGAGGGACCTTGGTTTGGGTCCCTAACATTGAGAGGGTTGGCAATACTTACAGCAAAAAAAAAAAAAAAAAAAAAAAAGATGTTCTCTGGTGTCTGTGTGGACAGAAGCAGAAGGCAATTCCATATTTGTCTTTAGCAGAATTAAAGGAACTGACTATGAGCTATGCTTTGATTCTAAGAACTCTGATTTTTCCTTATATGTATAAAATTATCGATAAAAGTAGTGAGTAGATGGTACTTAGGATTCATATTGTGTGAAATATATTCGATTGTGTAACATAATCGTTAACAAAGCCACCATCATGCCATAGTAAATGATGGAGAACAAGAGAATCAGCAAGGTGGCCTGTCAAGGATCTCTTTTTCTCAAAGGACATTTTTCACTATTGAAGGTAAAAAGGAAAAATTTTCTTTTTTGGAAATTGAAGTTTTCCCTATTACAAATCATGGAAATCTTTGTTTTTATTTTGTTATCTGCTGTGCACGAATGCATAGCACAGCTGTCTAAAACAGTTCAAGGTAGCATGTGCAATAACCTTTTAAATCTCTGAATTTTAAATAAAGATGTATGAGTTTGGCACCTGTCATCTGACAGAATGAACACAGCAATAATGCATTTTAATAAACCGATATTAGTTTTGCTATTAAATATGTGCGACCCTACTCTTTAAAGCCGGCAGCTGTCCTCACACGGGCGAACTGCTGCCAGGCTCTAGGGAAACGATTCCTACGATCTCCAGTTCGGGCTAATCCACAAGCTTAGAGAGCTACAGACATCTGGAGACCCAAAGGTTTTTACATCTATTTAAATTTGAATTTTGACTATCAAAAAATAATATACTATGGGTCTCGAAAAGAAACCCCATTTAAAATACTGGCATTAAAATGACCACCACGTTAGATACTAGTTAACATTACTGGCTGTACACGCCCTGAAAACTACATCACTTGAAACAGCATTTTATTATTCTCACAAATTTTGTGGTTCATGAATTCAGACAGGACATGACGGTTGTTTTATGCTCCGTGATATCTGAAAACTCGGCCTTGCAAACTAGAAAGCTGAGGGTGACTCAAGCCCTGGGTTTGGGATCGTCATTTGGCTCCTTCACTGCCACTGCTCGCTCCTGGGCTGGAGTGACTCGAAGATCAAGACTGTCACCTGAAGTGCCTACATTGCCTCTCTGAGCAGCCTGGTTTCCTCACAGCATGGCGGACTCAGTGGGGTTGTGGAAATCACAGCAAGAGAATCACAGCTTGCATGACACATTACTACATTCACCTATGGGCTTGCTTATTTGTCTGATGTGGAATAAGGCCCTATTACGCGCCAGGCAATGTTTTATTCACATTATCTTGAACACGGCTGTGAACAAGATAAAAATCATAGCAACTGTTAGGTGGCTATTCTGGTTGGAGAAATAGAAAATAAATCAACTAGAGTATATCATAATGACAAAGAGTGAGAGCTGTCAGAGGACCGATGTGATGTTACCTGCGGACTATCTTACATCTAGATAGCAACTAGTAAATATCGAGGCCGTTCTTCAAGCACAAAACCCCACTTGCACAGTCCTTGGAGGGAGAAAGGCCTTTAACAACTTCTCACATCTAGTTTTAGGAGTTACTAGGAGGTGGCACCGACATGGTAGTCTGGTTTATACTCACTAGAATTTCTAACTTCCTTATGTCTACGTCAGGGGCATCAGTGACTCTGCCTGGGGGGGGGGGGGGAAGGGGTCCCAAATTAAAGCTGAGGAAGCCCATCACATTTCTGTGCCGTCACTGCTCATGAAGTTGGAATGTTCCCAAAAGCATCTGCAGCTACCGCCAAGTGCCAGAATCTATACTGCTGAACGTAGTGATTATATTTTGTACTTTTCAGTGCCTGATAAAGATATCACAAAACGTTTCTCCTAGTTTTAACAGATCTCTGAGTTAACGTTCTTCACCCAACTAGGCAGTTCTTAAAGCTAAAAGCTGGTAGGAGGATGTGGAAAAGGTTAATGAGAATCAATGTAAAAAGATAAATATCAATATTTTTACAGAATAAGTCTCAAAAATACAGTGTCTTAGGGATAAAACGTAACTATATCATAAATTTTCTGATAACTATCCCTGTGTTTAACTTAAATGTCAACTTTAACTTATTACACCCAAATCCATTCTAATATATCAATCTGTGTCTGTTCACCAAGCTGACAATCCACTATTCGTGACGTGTGTTGAATCGCATCTTGGAAAAGGAGGAATGCATGCAATTGTACCAGTAGGAAGAAAAGGTAATGCTGCATCACACGTGTGTCCTGGGAAATATACAAGTAAGTCACAGATTTCCAAGAAATGGGAAACTCAATTTTTCTGCCAACATTTGAACTCCAGCATTTCAGCCAATATCTGAATTCCAGATTTTGCACTGTAATTTCATTGAATCTAAATTCTCGGTGAGATGATAACTATACTCTCTATTAAGGAGACTATTACTGTCAATGTTAAGATGTTTCATTTTTATATTTAAAGTTATAATATGTTATGACATATCACATTATCTCTATCTATATAGTTTGTGTACCAACACTTTTATTTTGCATATTCTCTATATAAATACCAGAATTTGGCCACGGTGACATGAATTTACTTAACACCAGAATATTCTGAGACAAGTTCTACTCTGTGAAGTAAAATAATTTCTATGATTTTACAATTTGTTTTCAGTTGTTCATATTTAAAATATTGCATATTATACCAAAAAAATTTTATTGAACAAGATAGGTGGAAATTTATATTTGTATGCTGTTATTTACAGTGCATAAAGGGATTTTCTTAATGATTATTTCTTCTTTCAAAAGAAAGAAAATTACCTCTAGTATATTCCAAATAAAACTATTAAAATACACAAAAACAAGCATTTGCTTAGTTTGTTCAAATGTGAACAATCCTGGGGAATAGCTATACCCCTGATAGCTATCTATAAATCATAAATATTTATAGATTCTTAAGCAAAGAAACACACAGCACCTCACATATTATGATCACAGTTTTGTTAACAGTTCAAAAGTTTTATGTTCTCCTTTGAGGTTACAGTCTCTGATCTACTTTTGAAAGATTGAATATAATAACATATTAAATTTTAAGCAAAGAAAGCATTTTTGCAAGTAAAATATAAGCTGCTATGGTCCTATCACTTGAGATCTCAGACCTGAAGAATATGCTGTTTAAATTTTTAATCCGAAAAAATTTTTTAAATTAATTTGTCTTTCTTTGAAGACTCTGGCACCTTTTGCAGGCTCTAAAAAATTTCTTAGTAATTCTAGAAGAGCCAGACACATAAACTTCAAAAGAAATATGAACATGATTAGATCTCAAACAAATTAAAAGTGGAGCATTACAGTGTATTGATTCTCTCATACTTTAATTTGTTAAATGCTTCTGCTCATAATGTTGACGATATTTTTTCCTGCATCCTAGTGTCTGAGAAGAACTATTAGAAACTTCACTATTTACTGCTTTGAAAGAACAGCTTTTATAAATTATGAAGAATTTTCATCAAAGGTAGTATTAGCATTAATTTGTAGCAAAATTTTAGCATATTATCTATTTAAACACTAGGCCATTTCAAAATTAAAATGAATTAAGGATGCTGACTAATAAAATTATTTTTGTCTGCAGTATGCTACTGAGCATTCTTATGCATGATGAAAAATTTTCCTGTCCTTGATTTTTTTCTTGTTACAAAATTTTGCAATATTAAGAACTGATTTCCAGCTATTGATTTGTATTCGTTTCAAATTTAGAAACACTTACTTATAGAGGAGAATATAAACGGATATAGAACATTTTTTTAATTGAATATATACTTTTAATTTATTGAATGATTTCTACATAGTCTTCTTTTCCTCAGCTTTGCTTTTTTACCAAATAAAGATCTATGATCATTTTTCTACCATCATCTACTTCATTTAAACAGTGTAGATAATGTATATATAAAAAACTTATAAAATAAAATACAATACATATAGAGTTATAATTTTTGTTATGAACATAATGAAACACCAGAAATAACTGACATAGCAAAATGAAATGAGATCACTAATACGCTTAAAGGACAATTTCTGAGCAAATCATATCTTGAAAAACATCAGTTTTTAGGTCTAACAATGGATTAATCCTACACTTATCTGTTTTTATTATATTTTGAAAATATGAACCAGCAGTTCCCATGATTAAGTGTTTTGACTCACTTTTATTTTTAAACATATTAATTAGTCTTTCTTCATAGTTCACTGGGAAAAAAAAAAAAAAAAGATTTGTGCCAGATCTGCTCTCCTCCATTTGGTGTTACATTTCGTTTTTCCTTCTCTTTTCTTTTTTCCTTTTTTTTTTTTTTTGAATTAAAAACTTTATCCTTAAGCTTATTATCTATTTGGTATAGAACATTTCATTTTTAATTTTGTTAATCTTTACATTTGGAAAGTTCCCACAAAACTTTTTCAACTATACTAAGCTATGCAAAGCAACCTGCTGTCTCTAAGAGCTATGCTAATATTTTGTTGGCCTTTCTATTATTTGGGTTCAAATGTGAAAAATATCCTTAGGGTTCTCGCTACATTTGCATTTTAATTCCTAAGGGCTGTTTAAATTTTTACAGTATTGTGTTATTAATTGATTCTTTTCCTCTATGCTTTTTAAACTTGAAAGAACAAATTATCTGTTGTCTAACAAATGTTTAGACTTCAATCTCATTCATTCATTGCATTAAAAAATACCTTTGGACCTTAGTGAAGACTCGATAATACAAAACCTGCACAATCCTTGGTCTGACTGGGCCACTTGTGGACACTTAACCTAAGCAGAGTTTTTCAGTGATGACCTGCGATGTAGCCTACCATAAAATGATGAGCAGTCCAAATAATTGAGAAAGAGAGAGGGAGAGAAGTAGAGAGAGAGATAAAAATATCCAGGCTTTAACTGCAGACCTGAGGTGCTGCTACTTGGCAATTGGTTAACCAAATGTTTTTAAGGTAATAGATGTGTATACCGTTCCTTGCCACTAAAAACATATCTACCAAAGAATTTATACAAATGACTATAACTGACCACAAAGCAGCTAATAATTCAACAGTAAACAACTACCTTACCAACACTATTAATAGAATCAGAGATGGAAAATTATGCAGTTTGGAATAGGTAGGAATCTCAAGCGAGGTTATGATATAAGAGTTTTTCACTCATTTCTTTTTTCATATTGAACTAGGTTAATTAAGAATAAGTTACATGAGGGCACAAGTTTTTCCCTGTAGTGTTCAACAATCTATCTTAAGCATTTATACAAATTTACATATGGTGCAATTTTAAAAATGTCTTTTCTATTATCTTCCTTAATCTATTCTAACATTGCCTCTCTTCCACACTTCAATAAACATTTCTTGATCATGTTGAGTAGGAAACAATTTGTGATGAAAGAGGTAACAGGATTTTTTAAAGGTCTCTAGCCTTTAAAGGATTTAGGATCTAGTAGTAGAGATAAAATAAAAACAATCTGTGTTTGAAAACGAATTAGAACAGATATTGGGAGAACAGTTAATCCTACTTTGCAAGTTTTCACACTAAATTAGCATGACCAATTTATTTCCACCCTGACACTTGCTCTTACCTAGGTGCGATTTATGTGACTGGAAAATTCATGGTAGAAATTGGCCCATTCAGCTAGACTTTTTTACCATTTATTCTTCCCTTGAGTCTATAATGGGGACAATGTGCATTCTCTACAACCTCATTCGTAAGTTAAATTTTACAAATTTAGAAATGGCAGAAATGACATTTCAAAACAAATCACCCTTAGAGGGCTAATAGAAAAAAAAAAAAAAAAACTGGACCACACACATAAAAATAACAGTTTGGAAGTACTAAAGAGATAAGAAGCAGTCAAGACTTACCACTCCAGGAGGGGAGGTAAGGAGACCAAATTTCTCTGGGAGCATTTTCTAATCTGAGAAAGGCAACTAAGAGAAAGAGAGACTGGAAGGCATTCTTGTGCTCTGATCAATGAAACGTGCCACTTCTTGATAGGAACACTAAGATAAAGATATGGAAATATACCCATCATTCTCTTGGAATGATGGATATATATCCATCATGAGTGTTTCTGACAAAAAAACACTGTAATAGGAGTAAGACTCAAATGTTGTTTTAAGCCCCTGAGATTTAAGATTGTTAGTATAGTATAACCTATTTTATCCTGACTAATACATTGAGATTTTTAAAAATTGCTCTGCTCATGTATTTGTCTTCTTTTTAAATTATTAGCTTTTAAAGTTAATGGACTGAGCAAATATGTTATACCATATGCACTTATGTTGGATATAACTGAGTTAATGAGCACACCTTCAGCTGTTAATTAATTTAAGTTGAATTAATTACTATCATTTAGGATCTTCTGGCTTCTGATAATGGAGAATTACCTTTGTCAGATTAATTATCCCAAAATAACAATGATGGAATCAAGAAATTATATTGAAGGAAAAAACAATTTGAAAACACTACAAAGGGACTAAAAACAGGCATAAAATGGAAAAAAATCTATGCTTGAAGGGAAGTGGAATTAATAAGAATTTCAGGTATGGGTACTCTTTAATGGCTGGAGTGGCAAAACAAAACAAAACAAAAAAACAAACAAAAAGCAGTGTAACTAGCTTGAGAGGTCAGGAAGAATAGAAAAACACAGAAAGTTGAATAGTGAAGAATCCCAGAATGTTGGAACCCACAGAAGAAGTGAGCCCCCAAATAAAATCTGCCAAAATCTTTGGTCTATTACTAAGGTATGTATGCCTGCAGATACTCCTGGGAGACCAGTAACAAAGTAGCAGCTAAAAGCCTGGAGATGAGTTGACCAGGGAAATAACATGTAACAACAAGAATTATTCTTCAGAGAAACATAACAGAACCCAGAATGCCTAGAACATATTATATACTATTCAAAATTTCCACTAATAAACCTTATTAAACATAAAAAAGATACAAGAAAATCTGACCGATACATATGGAAAAAAATGCACTCAATACCGCCTAACCCTAAGATTACCCAGTTGCCACACTTACCAAATAAATATTTTAAAGCACCTAGTATGACTATGTTCAAGGAGTTAAAAACTATCTGCATAATGAACACAGTGATAAACATTCTCAACTGGGAAGCAGATTTTTTTTTAAATGGGAATTAAAGGACTTAAATACAATAACAGAATTTTAAAAATCAATTGGTGTTCCATTTTTATTAATATGCATTTTTAGCACCACAAATTCTCCTCTGAGCATTAATTTATATTCTACTGTTCTGTGTTTTCATTATCATTGGTTTCTGAAAATTCTGTAACTACCACTTGTATTTCTAATTTTACTAAATAATTAATTAGTGGAATGTCATGTCTTTCAATTACGAGATGAAATTGTTTATTTTGTTTATTGCTTCTAGTTCATGCATTCGGTTTGGTTATACATTTTTATTTTATGAAAACTATTTTTATTTATTTTTGCTTTAGAATATTATCAATTTGTGGGAACATTCCAAATGTCCTTGAGAAATTACATTTCCTCTGATAGACTACGGCATTTGAAATATATCCAAAAGATCTACCTTATTGTTTTTGTATAGATCTTTTATATCCTTTCTTTTTCTTTCACTTGATTTGTCTGGTTCCAAGAATGGAATGTTAACGCTTCTTTATAAACATGGCTGTTAACAACAGGAAGTATCATTTTTCTGTCAAATGCTTTTGGTAGTGAAGTCTTCTCTGACAGGTATCAGAAGTGCAAACCTGCCTTTCTTACCATTTACATTTGTCTGACAAATCTTTCTTCATGTTTATATTGTAGTTTTTTTTTTAATCGGTTCATTTTAATTCATTTCTGGACATATTTGAATATCTTTTTCTCTTCAAAACAATCTATACTCATACAGATTTACTGATAAAAAGTATTTGTCTATGTGTATTTGCTATGTTTACTGACTGTTTCTTGTGTTCTCTTTGCTTTTTAAAATTTTATTTGTGACTTGGGAAGGTTGGTGTTTTTATTCTAGTAGTTTGCTAGTTTTTTTGTAATCCTTTTGAGAGACCTTAATACCCAATTTTTCTAAGTTAATTTTTTTTACTACATATCAGTTTTAAAGAGGATCCTTTGATTCTTAAATAGTCTAAAGAACAGTCAAGATATTTTACTCTGACTATATTCTCCCCTTTATCCACTTTTATTTGCTGTCAGATACGAAATGCTTACATATGTTTTCAACTGAAGACCACGCTTTACTTTTATCTCTACAAGTAAATATATAAAATGCTCAACATTGGTTTCTCTACTATATGTTGAAATAAATGTCATCTTCTTTTTGATTCCATGGGAAAGGCACTAGTGAATAGCACAGGTATATAGCTGTGACACATCAAAGCAGTTTCCTATGGCCTCAATACCTGAAGGACAGTAGGATACATAACATATTTTTGATTGGCAATTTTTTCCCTTAAGTCAAAAAATCAGCAATCTGATCTGATGTCAGTCCAATTCTCTGGCTCTTACTGTGAGAGGAGGGGAGCATTTCTGATCCTCCCTTAACTATTATTTCCTTTTATCCATAGCATGTAACACATCCGAACATACCATATAGTTGACTTACATATTATAGTCTTTTATATTTATTGTCTGGTCCTTCCCCACTAGACTACAAGCTCCACGCATGCTGTTGTTTTGTGTACTGATGCACCTTACATATCTACAAGAGTGCCTGACATACGTAAGCACTAAACAATATTGAATAATGAATGGTCTCATATACTACTTTCATAGATTCAATCAAAATGACAGTATTCAGTTTTGCACTGTGAGACCTTCCCATGTAACTACAAAAGAAGGAAGAAGGTGTACTATCTGTGCACAGAGACTCTTACAAAGAATATTGCCAATGTTCATTTTCCTGGCAGTGGAAATCTTCCTTACAGGGTGCTTCCGAATGAACAGTGATCAAGAGAAATAGTTTCTATTTCAGAGGTAAGCTGATTCGGCTCATATTCTAAAATTCTACCTTCTATTTTTACCTAATTCCACTAGGGCCAAAACTGTATGTTGCTTTTCAAACCAGTCTGATTTGGCACGCCATGAACTACAAATGGAAGATTTGTAGTTCCCATTTTGTCTGAACTACTATGTAGCAAATGAGAATAAAGTTAGTAACATCTGTTCAAAGCAGTAAAAAAATTTATGGCCAGCACTGGCCCAAGATGGCAGTCTGTCTGTTGTGAGAAAAAACTCAATAAATGAGCCGAACAGTAGAATCAACACAGCTGAAGGGCAATTTGGCCAGCTACTAGATTGAATCGATGACCTCTCTGAAAGTGATTGATCAATCACCCCTAGCTTTTACGGTAACCCCCTTTGCGGCTTGCTGATTTAGCAGCATATGGAGACCAAAATGGCCAGTGGCAGTCTTAGCATCCGATTTAATGGAACTGTGACTATATGTTTCCTGGGGCAGCCTTCCTCCCTTGGGACTGGAACACGCTGCACCCAACATTACAGGTACAGGGGGTGGGGAAACTACTTCAGCAGATCACTCAGCTTTACAGTGAAAGAATCACATCCCCCTCCTCTGATTGCTGGGACCATGCATTCTAATAATGAGAGAAAGACCATCACACACTGAGTATTAATTTAAGACATATTTGGCATCATCAGGATGGCACCAAAACCCTGAGAATTTTTTTCTCCACGATGGTCCTATAAGTAAGACTATAGCAGTCCATCCCACAATTTCCCCCAATAGCTGTTGCTATGATGTAACATGTGGCTGTACCAGTGAATTTGTAGGTTAGAGCCAATTGCTTCAATTCCTTTCCCATAAAACATATAACCTTTAATTTGGACACCATCTCATTTTGGATCCAGTCTGAATGAAAGCCCGAAACACTATAATAGAGTCCTCAAGAAATCTGCAATTTGCAAGAGGCTTATGAAACATCCGCCCACTGTCTTGGAATGCTGCAGCAAGCAGTCACTGACAAGACGCCATTAAACTGCGGTGCAATTCAGTTTTCGGCTGCTTTAAAGGTAATGTGGTCTATGGTAGGATCAGTGTATTCCACGGGCATGAGCCCACTGCTGTCCTTAAGTTTTCATAACATCAGATTATTTGCCAGAAAAATAAGTCATTCTATAAGTTTAAACATGTGGTTTTAACAAAAGCATTGTGATCATGCAGGCAAACCCATGCACAAAATAAATATCTTTGGTGCCTAGTGCATTAGTAGAATTGGTTCAATGTAGTTAACCTGCCACTAGAGGGCTCACTTTTTCCTCAGTGAATATTTGTGTTGCAAGTTTATGTTGGCAGGTGAGGCCCTGGGGTAAACTACAGTTTGAACACTGTGATTCATTAAAAACAAATAAACAAACAAACAACAAACAACAACAACAAAAGACCAGGAGTTTTTCCTGATCGCTATGTGCATGCCCCTTTGAGGAATGACTTTGGGAGATGAATAGTTCAAATGGAATCTATTCTTCCTACTCTTAAATCTGGGCTTGTCTGTGATTTGAGTAGGCCAGTAGGAAATTAGCAGATGGGGGTGTTTTCACTTTCTCCATTTGAAACATGTGCCCCCTTGTGAAGAAACCAGAGCTAGCCTGAGAAAAGATAAATGATATGAGGTCCTTTGTCACTAGTGACTCAACCAATAGCTGACCAACTGCTAGATACGTGAGTCCATCCTTGACTTTCCAGGCACCAGCTGACCAATCAGATCACTGGAGATTCATCGGGGAGACAAGTAAAGATCAGTTACTCCAGCTTGGATTAATGAATGCATCATCACAGTGGAGTAGTCAGATGGGAGAGATGCACAGAGTATAGCAATTCACAATAAAGGCTTCTAAATCCTAGGGAGAGAGTTGCTGAAGGACTTGATACCTGAGCTACCTGATACTCGACACTATTGGTCGGATAAACATTAACTCATTATGTAAAAACATGGCAAATGGTTCTTCTGACCATCTCGCAATGTAGATGGTTATTTTCCCAGTACTGTGGCATTTTTAACACAATGGACTCATTATTTCTTCCTCCAAGAAGTTTATAGGAAGTGCTTCATTATATAATTCCATTGAATTATATTTAAAATTTTGGAGAATTACATGAATATGTAAAGAAAGCAGTCTCAATGAAAAGTTATTAGATTTAAATCATTTGTGTAACTGTTGGCATAATATAGTAGGCACCATCATGTTATGATGGGGAATGGTTAATTTTCTTATGTTATAGAAATTATACAATATTTGATATATTGTCAATTTTTGGATAAACCCACATATTTAAATGTTTAGCAACTTAAAAGAACTATATCATGGAATATTGACAATGAGTACTTCATTGTTTTTCATTATTTATAATTGAATGACATTTAGTGACTATATTAAATGATGTGCAGTGTAATTGAAAGGACGTTAAAAAGTCTGCATGCATTTTCATTACATGTGTCTTATGCATCTTACACTATGAGAGATGTTTGCAGCATCATTTCATTTTTCATTCTCTGGGATTTACAATTCATTACTGGTGCTTTGATATATCCCAGCATTGTGAGAAGGGCTCTAGATTATGGAATATGTCATTTTAATCAAGAAAAGGTCAGAATATTCTGGAATATTTTAAATTTTAATTTAGGAGAAAAACATGCAGGTGATCTCTGAAATGCCTTTAAAACATCAAATATCCCAGAATGTTCAGAAATTTTTTTTACACTTTTTTGGTTTCTTGTGGATCATGTAATAAGCAATAATTTCTTTAATTCTCACTGCCTACAAAGTAAGAAGGCCATGGTAAATAGTGTGGATTATAAGGTAACTGAAAAGAGAGACCTTTAAAATGTTTTAAGTAAATTGATCAAGAGAGCCCATGATCTTTTTCAGATGAAAAATGTATGTGTATACACACTCACATTTGACCTGTTTGTTGAGATATTTAAAATGTCTATACTATACAGATATGATTTAAACATTTAGTTCAAACAACTAAATGTCATTTGTTCTCTCTCAAACTTGGGCCAGAATCAGTCAAAACGTAGATGATACCTTCCAATTCTAAATACCTCAATTTACGCATGAACCAGCAGAGGATCTGAGACGTTAATGTCCTCCTGTACACAAAGAGAAGAAAACTACACAGTGGAGAAAAGGAACAACAACTGGAAATTGTTCATAACAGTTCCCATCTGGCTGAGGAAAGATGCATTACTAAGTAATAACATTGATTTTATGTGGAAAATAAACTGCCAGTCATAAGGATTTAAAAGGGTGACATTCCCTAATAAATTATTTCATAAATGACTAATAAGTATCCAATTTAATACTTATTCTGAGATCCACTGATCTATTTTTTCTATATTTCAAGCCAAATCCACAATTACTGCAGTCATGCGATAGAGCTAGGGAGGTCTGTAGAGCGGCCTCGGGTTCATAAATCAATTGGAAGGCTCACAGAACTCAGAAGAGCTGTCATACTCATGCTTCCAGATGGTGACAGTGAAGAGATATAGATGACAATAAGCAGTAGGAAAAAGCTTACTGGGCAAGAGGCAGGAAAGAACAGATGCCTGGCTTCCTGTTGCCATCTCCCAGAGGAGCGCTGCAAACAGCCCACTCTTCTCCCAGCAATGACATGTGGCAACTCTCCTGGAGCAGTGTCAACTGGGAAAACTCACAAGAGCCTTGGTGTTCAGTTTTTACTGTGGGTCCATCATGGAGAAATGACTGATCACCCACATATGTGACTTTAGACTCCAACCTCTCCAGAAGTTGATCCAACACCAAGTAGCTCAAGACCCCCATCATAAGTGGCGTATAGACTAAAAAGCATCCATTTACCCAGGCCTCCAGGTAAAGAAACAGGCTTTATCAGGCAGGTTTAGCAGTTAATCCCAAGTAATGAGGACAAAGAGCTGCATCTTTCTTCTGAGATTAATCCTTTACTATACAGAGTGCATCTTGAGATTTAATGGATTATGTCCAACATTATTCTCTTTTCATTAAGATTTCTTTTCAAGTTGCTGAATCTGAATTCTCAATATTGTGAAATGCTAGAGTCTATTTGCAAATGTTCATAACAGCTTTCTTGGTTTTCTTTTTCTTTTTTTTTTTTTTTTTTTTTTTGAGGAAAGGTAGAAATGAAATGAGAGTTTTCATAATGGAAGGTAAAAGTTTTCAAAATGTTCCTGCCACTTTTATCTTTGGCACAGAGTTTAAGGGAGAAAAAAATTAGTATAGAGTTTAGAGAATTCTCTGAGATATTTGATGTTTTAATCAACCTAAAACAATGGAAAGCTTAAAAGTGCTGAGAAGTAGAGCAAGCATAGTGAAGAGCACAACATGAAATTACCTGGAAGACTTGCTGGATATAAAAGTATCACAAGTGCATCAACTTGAGTTTATGATACTAAAAGATTAAGCAATTTGAATAATCATACAACATGACTAAGTCTTCCAAATACCAACCTAGTGTTTAAAAAACCTGAATAATACATTTAGTAAATCAAATCAATCATAGGGCTCAATCATATCTAAGAGTTATAGTTATTTAGACAAAGTAGAACAAAGGGAAAGTCATTTTGAATTTCAAAATATGAAATATAATTATGCGATGCTTTGTGATGCAATAATTTTAAAGATATTTACAAATTTTATGCATTATATCTATCAAATGGTCAATAGCCTGTGTTACATTGTCAGAAACTGTTATGCCCTGACTCGTATCTCCACGAACCACCAAGAAGCCGACACTGATGCCAGAGCAAGAGGGAGTTTATTTCAGACTCGAGTCTGGACCGCAGTCCGCACACCGACGCAACAGTGAGTAGGAGGCGGCCCCGAACATGGGGCTTCAGGGGTATTTGAGGGGGAAAATCGTAAGCACGGGGAGCGATGTCTTGGCGTTACAGGATTGGTACAATGAGCTTGTCACTTAGCAGGATTGGCTGGGTGATGGCGCCAAGGAACAAGGCAGGGAATTTGGAGAGTTACTCTCCATAGTTGCTCTGATTGGCTGAGTCTAGGGTGGGGTGATCGTCTTGCTATCTGCAGCTTTTCCGGGAACTGGCCTGTGCTTAAGATGGAGTCTTATATTTAAGATGGAGTCGCTTTGGTTGTTCAAAACTATTCTAAGCACTTAATAAATTTTAATTTTCAACCCAAAATAGTGTGTATTTCTTCTGTGAATAAATTCAGAATATTGTGAGCCAATTTCCTTAGCTAATTGGATATATACATACAGTGATCACTGGTAAATTCATAATCTATCAGAAGGGTCTGAGGGAACTTGAAGATCTATAAACCTTCAGAAAGTTGAATTATCCTACACACCACACTTATGTGCTATCAGAACACAAACTTTCGTCCTTCCTTAAAGAATACACAGTTCACTAAATCTGTAGGCAGGATCATTATTATACATATTCTACTATGTAATTTGCAGGAATTACTGTAACAACAGCAAAAAGCAATTGAAAAGTATCTGAAATTATTTTTCACCCAGCACTACATATTTTTCTACCGTGATAGTGTGCTATTCATATAAACATGTTTATGGCTATGTCAGTTCATTTCAAGTACATTGGGACAGTGAGAAAATGTAACCTAGATGGAAGAGAATTTCATCTGGTTCTTGAGTCCACTCTCTACTGTAATGCACTAGAAATCACTATCAGAATGTTGTAACCTGCACGTCATCACATCTCATGAGATATTGGTTATTATAATGGAAGTGTCTGATGCTTCTTTCATTCTAATACTGTCTTCGTAAAACACCTGAATAAACAGGTTAGTGTACATATAGTTTAGTGCTTCTAATTATAATGTCTGGAAAAATGATGCTAGTGAAATAGAAATACTCTTGACATGTGTTTATGTTTGCTTAAGATAAATGACACGGTGTATCATTGTTATTATTCCCAAGGTTTAGAATTGTTTCATGCTTAGCTCACTGCATAACTTTATGTGTTTTTTGTTTTGTAAAGTGTTTTCCAGATAATGCTTGTATATATTGTCTTTATTCATTTTTATACCTAGGTGCACATTATCATTCCATACAGGTAGGGTAGTTTAATTTTGAAAGGAAATCAATAACATGTTTTTCTCTTCTTAAGAGATACTATGGTTTTCAATCAAATCAAAAAAACATTTTCAGACCATAGGTACAATTTGTTAGTTTATATGCATTATATATTATACACTGTAGCGATGTTATGTAATTCTAAATACTTAATTTATCTTTTAAAATAAAAAGGAGCATTGCAAGTTGTAGTTAGTCCTAATGCAATTATTCTTTCCTTTACCCAATGAGAATAGATTATACTTCTTTGGTAAATAGCCCCATTAGATTATTACATGTAACTTCAGAAATTATGCCTACATTTTGCATCTATTAGTAGAATATGTGCTTTATCTATAGTGTATATTCATTTCATCCATTTTAGATCACACATTTCTAGAAGCTGATTCTACATCTTCCTTTTCATTCTACATTCCCTCAAATACTTTTGGATACTGTAGCTGGAAATCAGCACATTTTATCTTTGAGTCTAACTTCTTAGTACAAGAAAGAAACATTTTCAGGTAGCCATATGAAACGAGAAGAATGGTATTCAAAGATCAGAACCAGAAAGAATGCAGAATGAAGTCAGACAACAATAAAATATAGGATACCATGATGGTAATGCTAAAACTGATCTGCAATAATATTTTCTCATGACTGAGTTTACATTTTTGAAGACACATATGCACCACTAATTTCTCATATATTCAATCACATTGTTTGTCAGGTATTTGATGCTGCTTTTTCTTATCTCATCAATCTTTTGTGACCATTTTAAATAATCATTGAGCTATTACACTAAAGAGATCCTTAGAGAATATTCTGGAATGAATCACATTTCAGATCAGGCTCATCTTTCACATAGTTATAGATAATATTATCTACCTGTTTATGCTCATACATCTGTTACAGTTCTCTTAGTTTCTATTTTTACTTTACTTCCATATTTTTTATTCTATTTTAAAAAATATTTATCAATTACTTAATGCTAGATAGTCTTTTTACTATTGAGATACTTGCTTCAGCTCATTTTATGAGAAAATATTCATAGCAGCTCAACTAATCACTTATAATTTATTGACTATATGATTTGATAGCTTGATGTAGATTGTTATTTCAAACATACTTATTTTATTTATTACAAAACATTTGTTCTAATGTAAACTAGTACTAGATATTCCGTGTTGTGAACAGTGTTCAAAAAGTTTAAAAATTAGTCAAAATTTTTGCATGATATCATCCAGAAATATTTTCTTTAACATGGAAGATAGGCAAAGAGAATTTTTAAGTATTTTATTCTATTTCTTACATCTTTAGAATAATGGATATCACACTGACTTAATTTTTTAATCTGTCTTTACTTTTACAATTATTTTCTCTTTTCCTTTTTCATTAGGTAAGTCTCTTTGCATTTACAACCTTAAAAAAAAAATAACATTTTCAGAATTTAGTTAAAGACTATTTCTTTGTCATATTACAATATATTCAAAGATCTGGAAGTTGAACTGCATGCTCTAATATTTCACTGATTTAGAATGGCTGTCATGTGTTTAGTACACATTTCCTTCAATACACAAAGCTGCACACTGAACGTTGTTCCAGAAGGCGGGGCTGCACTAGTGAACAGTATGGACAAAAACTCTGCTCTTGTGAGCTTCACAGCCTGACAGAAGAGACAGCTAATAAACAAATATGCACAAATGTGGCATAGTTTAAACAATACAATGTGCAGTGAGGCAAATAAAGTAGAGTAAGGAGTCAGAAAATCTGGAAATGAGTTCCTAAAGAGAGTTCTTTGGAGTACAGACCTGAACCAGTAGGAGGGCTGGACATACTGGTGCACTACATTGATGCACTGTATCAGCCATAGTGGTGCACTATTTGCACAAAACACACTTACATGCAGATACTATTTTATTCAAAGAAATCAGGTGTTATGCACAAGCCAGTGCAACAATGAAACGGCGCAGCCAGGATGTGAACGCCGGGCTTAGATGAGAGCGGTCTCCAGCCTACACACTGCTGTTTCCAATGGTCCTGTTTTCTCTCTGCTTCTTCCTCTGATAAATTTACTCGTTTCCAATTTTCTCTCATTTTATGAGAATAAATTCAGCCCAAGCAATTGTTCCCCCTTTCCCATGCCTAGTTCTGGTCAAGAAGTAAATCGATTCTGTGAGCATAAGTTTGCATGGATAATAAGGCAGATTTTGTTGATGTGAATTTGGCCACATTGGAGCTGGCACTGTACCAGAGCCCCTCTCAGGAATCTTAGGACTGGGACCAAAGCGAGAAGAAGAAGAAATAGTCAAACTACCAGAATGGAATTGGGTGGCTATGTTTTTCTTATCATGTGAAATAAATAACGGACAATACTGCCATGCTAGAAAAGCTAAATAAAGTCAATTCGAAAACATTAGAAATTAAAAAACAAAAAGGAAAAGAAAACTCACATTCTGTGTTCCTGATAGCTCTCCTGATACGGTTTATAGTCTGTCCTTTCCAAGGTCCACCTGCTCTTTTGTTCAATATGAAACACCTCCTTGTACTTTTAAAAAAATGTTCCTATTTTCTTAAGCTAGTTCAAGTTAATTTATGTTACTTGAAATATAAAATGCCCTAGCTAGAAGTACTTAATTATAAAATAGTGGAATTAAAAAGGAGTTGTGCCTGGAAGCAAAGTATAAGAAAATGTTCAGGTCTGCATTTTACATAAAAATCTATAATAAATGAGAAGAAAGCAAAGAAGTTGAAATTTTTCATGCAAATCATGCATAAGAGTTGTCAGAGGAAAATATCAGTAGAATCAAGTATTTTCTAAAGTACCCAGAATCCTTTGCCCAGATATAAAAAATTCTCTACTGGTTACGAGCATATGCAATTTAAATGATATTAAGGCTGGGTTGTTTGCTTGGCAAGACTTTTTGATAATAAAATTTTAGTGTTTTAAATGCAAAATTGGAAGCTATGAGTGATAAAGCAAGTGGATTACATTTTTATTTAATATGGTGTTTAGTCAGGGAATTCAGGTTACAGATTGACATTTAAGTGACTAAAAGCAATTTTCTGGATTAATAATTTTAACAAATATTTATCTGATTTTAAGAGTCATTTTATGTTTGGACAAGCTGGCCTATATCACAGGCAAGGTACTGGATTATGTCTTTAAATTACGGCAGTTCATTGAAGAATATGAACTGGGAGAGTTGTGAAGAAAAAAAATTAAGAGTTAACAAGAACTGACAGTAGCAGAATGACCTTACTGATCAAATATGTGATTACCAGATGCTAAAGGAAATTGTAATAACCTGGCTACAGTACTTTCAAGAACATTAAAAAACAAATCGATAAGCAAGCAAACAATAAAGATGTATTTTTAAGGTAAATAGAAAAATGCTAACAGTTAAAATATAAAGCGGTAGAGTTATGTGGTTTCCTCTTTAATTTCCTATGTTTTCAATAAACCAAATTATTGGCCAAGCTCTAATACGTAGTGTAATTTGACTTAAGGATTATGGTTTTCATTTTATGATTTAATGCATTTTTTTTTCATTTTCTATCCATAAGAGATGTGCTACATTTGTTTGATATTATGACTTCATCAAAAGAGAATTAAGACAATATGTTTTTCTGCTATAATGTTTATTGAAATGCTATATTTAAATATTATAATGCTGAACTTTTTTTTTCCCATAAAAACTAAAGTAAGCCAGTGATGACGCTGTGGAATATGTTAACAATATATTAAGAAATGAATTTATATTCCTAATTTTAAAACATTTTAGTCTTACCACATTATGTTCGTCACATTATGATTCTATTTTGTCGTTCATTAGTAGGCTCTGCATGCCTCTTATGTGATAACTGATTTTGATGTTGACTGTTATTATAGTTAAACAACTTTTATAAAATGGATCCTGGTGCTTTTTTATTAAAAATATTCATATTCTTAATTACTCAATGCTAAGTTAATTGAGACATTTCAGTGTTCCCTAGATTGAAATTAAAGTAAATTTAACTTCTCTAAGGTGGCTGAAAGGTAGCTAGCACTGCCCTGGGCTCTCTGCGGTGCCGCGCGACTCGTCTGCCTAACCGCACGCCCAGCCAGGGTGGGACGGGAGAGGCCACTCTCCGCTGTCTGAAACACTAAGTGTTCCTATAAAATACAAAACACATGAATTTACCTCATTCTCCTTAAAAACACAATTAAGAACATTCAAATTACATGTTAGTTGTGGCCATATATATGGTCTGGCTGTCGACTTGGGATTTTTTTCTTCTCATAAAAACGTATGTCTATCTCACTCCTGACATGCTGATTTCTACTAAGTTTCTCAAACTCTAAAAATTCCTTGTGAAAATATAGGATAAGGGATGTATCCTACGGAAGGAAGCCTTTGCTATACTTTACCTCTGTATTTAATGAGTAAGGTGCTCATCAAAGCAGAGACAGAAGTCTCGGGGAATGGGGCCTGAGAAAGGCCAGTTTGGATGAGGAGAGAGATGAGAATTTGTTAATGGGCTGTGGGGATAGAATTGGAGGCCTGTGGACACCGCCCACCCAGAGCTATGCCGTTTCTGGAGAAGGGAAGAATACTCTTGCCTGGCGTTTTCGAAGATCCCTTTTCCCATATGACAAGTTTACCCTGAGATATCTTAGCAAAATGCGTCTTGTTCTTTGTTATGCTGTCTTATTAAGAAACATCTGAAAACAACAAGAATGTCAGGGACTGCTGGTTACAACATTATAAATAAAAGTGGGGGAATAAGATAATCCAATGTTTTTATTATTTAATTCAACTGAAGCATAATGAATTTTTTTTCGAAGTTGAAGCTTATAAGGAAGAAAGTCTTATATTTCTTTTTTTTTTTTCCAGATTTTTTTTTTTTCTCATCTTATAATGCTCCCAGAATAAACTAATGCATCAGGATTACAAAAGTCTTTTTAGGACAGTGGTTCTAATTTTTGGTACAATTAACTATATTTGAAATACCTCTTTGATTCTTCCATTCATTCTTTGCTTCTTTCTTTTTAATTCGTGACTCAGCCTTAATTTAAGACCTGGTAAATCAAACTCACTAGGGATGAGACTGAATCATGAATCCTAAAAAAAATACATATGCGAAAAACCACAAATAAGGTTATGCGATGTCACATAACAATGCTGGGGACAAAGAAGAAAATATGCAAGTACTGCAGAGAAATTGTGGTTGTGACAAAAACCAAACTTAAGTTACACATATGATCCTAGAGGAACTTGATTATTTTTCCCAGCCTGAAAATGGCAGATGGCTAGTGTGAAAGGCAGATAACTAATCTTGAAGAAAATAAAATGTCAGCTGAAATTAAAATAGAGAATTGGAGACAGGTTAATAAGAAATGGGGAATAAGCTTTGCAAGCCTAGGGAAAAGCATAGGCAAAACCTATAAATACCTGAAGTAGGTGCAGTTGCAGAAGTGTAGTGACTTGAAAACATAACTGTTTCTCAGATATTCCAAAAGAGGAGGTGGCAACATATGTATGCAGGTGTCACACTAATAGGCACGAGAGAAATTTTGATGTTTTCTCCCTGAGATTTGGCGAAACCAAATATCTATTTTAAACAAAATTGTATAGTGATCAAATCTGCATCTTAGATCAGTCTGCCAGATGCGTGGACTTCGAATAAGAGCGATGTTTCCCAAGGCAAAGAGATAAATTGCCAGTGAAATTACCTGCTGGGTGATGTGAGGCAGCACAATGTTTGCTGAAAGTAAGAACGCATTTGCTCTATGCTATCGCTAATCCCATTTACTAAACTTGTTATTGAAAATAACAGCACCCATTTTTTTATGCCGGTATATATGCAAATGTGGCCTAAATTTTACTGATTGTTAACTTCTAATAATTGCTTTTGCCTAAAATGTTCATATGTGCTTCATTATGCTATATATTATTTCACTGCTAAGAAGAAATTTTAGAGCGGTGCTCCTGCATTCAAAAAAAAAAAAAAATTAAAAAGGCCCCTTTCCAATATCCATAGTACCATTAAAGATTTGCTATAAATATATAATGGTTATAAAACTACTTAAAATATATAGAATGTAACTTTTCCCTTTTTATTCCAAGAGGAGTCTTTGTGTCATGAATCTCCCCTGGCTTTCGGTTTTGGAGACATATGTTGGCCTATGATGATTTCTGGGGTACCATTTACCATTCTGGAAACATGAAGTCACCTTCTCCAAACTGATGTGGCATTAAGAGGAGACACATAATGAAAAGAAAAACCCTCCGACAGGGAATTTGGTGATGTTAGGTGATCAATGAATATTTAGTGAATTCAAAAAAAATTATTTTACTTCGATGTTGAAGAGTGTGTTGGGGAATTCTCATGTCGGTAAACTAATGAGGAAGGAGCAGCTGACCCCGCCTGGGTGAATGGACGCATTACAGACGACGTCATACTCAACAAGGCTTTGAAGCGCAAGTCAATTTTTTATGTCACATTCAAGAGGTTTGGGACTAGTATCCAAGCAGAGAGAGCAGGATATTTAAAGGTAAGAGGAAGGAGACAGTGAGGTATGTGAGGGTCTCAGAACTCGAAGCACCATGCCAAAGTCTGTAGGGAAGAAGCTTAACCTGAACGAGTGAATGAGAAATCATTCCTTAACCTTCTGACTCTCTGCTTCATTCTCTCCCGTTTCACACCCCAGTCTTCCTTTCTGATATTTACGTGTCCATAGATAAACAGATATATAGAGATATGGATGTTGAGAGTAAACACTCTATATCTACGTATAATGTGTATACTATATATACATAATCTATATCTTTATAGATTTATATGGGTGTTACTACATTATAAGTATACAACATGTTAATTATCTTTCTCTAGACAAACGTTAAGCTTCATGATGGCAGGGATGTTTTTCAGTTTGTTTGTATTATCACTCTATATCCATGAAGTGGGAAAATTCTTGAGATACATGGAGTGCTCAATACATTTTTGATAAATGGATAAGTGAATGAAGAAATGCAATCAAATGGATTGCATTTTAACTTATCCTTAAACAAACAAAAGCCAGAGAATGTATTTTCTCCTAGTTCATCTCTGAGCCAGTTTTTAAATTATTCCTCTCCATCATTTGCATCGAAATTAACATGTACTCTGAACCATAACCCCTAAATCCAGATTATTCTGTATGAAACTGGTGTCAATCCTCTCCGTGTGGATGGACATCTAGTCTTAGCCTTTGAGCATCTCTTATCATTTGCCTTTTCCCTGCTGATCTGTTTAATACATTTAGTTATAAATGTATTACTTGATGTTAGAGAGGGTATAATTTTTAAAGAATTACAAAAAGTTTTGCCTGAGAGCATTTATTTTAAATTTTCATTTTTATAATGTATTTTTTAATAAATATTAAGCAACCAAATAAGGTGATTGAATACCTATTATACAAGATGGTTTAAAAAGGATCTTTTTTGGCCAAGCTAGAATAGGATTTTAGAAGAAAGTATTTCATTTAGATCCCTCACAGCATAGCTTTAAGTTTATAATACTGGAGCTATTTTGTTGTAGTTTCTAGCAATTTATATAGCTTTTACTTTATTAAATCTAGAGTTATCTAACAGTTTGGACTTCGACTTTCTTTGAACATGTGAGAGATAGCCTGTTTAAAATGGTCACAATGCTGCCCATAAGCATTTTATCTAAGACCCAAAGAGACATTCATTGAACTTTTGGGTTAATTATCATTTCTGAAGACACGTATGCAAATTCTCCACTAACATTTCCTCTATTAGTCTTTAAAATTGTCATTTAAAATAGCAACCAAAACCATTAGTTGTAATGCCATAACACGAGAACAATCACAAAATCTGGAAAAATATCTTTGTTTCTATATTTCCATAAGATCACCTTTACATATACAAAATCTGAAGTGATACACTTTCTGGTTACTGTACTTTTCCCTACAGGACTTTAGATTTCAAAATAAATCATATGTGAGATTTTACTATAATATGACTCACTTTGTAGGTACTTAAATATAAGCTGACTTCTGCTTTCTGAAGGAAAATATGGGAGATGAAACACCGATTTTTGGGCATATGCATTTACTCGCATTCAGCATCACAGGCTGATCCTGTGAAACACTTGGTAAATGTTTTCCTTACTCAGTAACCATTTCAAGAATATACCTAGTTCACAAATGCGTGCCATTTCCATTTGTATTTATATACATATTTAAAATGTCATTTGGGAAAGTCAGCTTGGAAAATGTATCCTGCATACATCATCTCCATTTTCAAATTTCTATAATTATTTTGAGGCATCAAATATATCTGGTTGTACCCCGAAGGAAGCTCAGACAGTGCCCACCCTCTCGCTGTGGGACATCTTTCCCCCAGATGACAGGCAGATCTGTCACAAAGCAAGATGATTTATCTCCTCTGATTTCATCCCTTAAAGATGCCCTATACAAGGTGAAGTGATAATTTTCCTCAGAGTTAACATGTGCAATGTTTCATTTTTCATTCTAGTCCTTGTGAAATGACATCGAACACTAAATTGGGAACTAATTTGGGTTGTGAGGTTTGGCTGCCTGCCCGTTTCTCTGGGAAAACAAGCAAATTATCTGTGCTTTTTAGTCAGAGAAGCTGTATGATACCTGGGCTTGCAACTTCATGTGAGGATTTTTTTTTTTTTTTCCTTTCTTTTATCCCACTGAAGAAGCAAAAGAAATAAGTACTTGACAGGGCATTTTGAAAAAAAATACCTATTTTTGTCAGAAAATTAGTTGTATTTGTGGGGGAAAAAAACATAGCTAATGAACAATTTAGGTGAAGGAATAAGGTGGCAGTATATTTGACGACAACACTAAAACATTCTATTAATTCAGCATGATTTCAGGAAATAAGCCACAATTATTTGAGAGTAAAAATTCAGCCAGTCTACATATCATAAATATTTTGCTTAAGATGAAACGCGATTTTATAATTTACATCTTGAATGCAGTTATTTTAGCATATAAATAAGGCAGTCAATTGCGACATGTTTGGGCAGACAAAAGAGGTACATGTAAAACTAAATTTTAACTTATTTTTCCTTGATGAATGAAATTAATCATGGGTTATAATTTATTGGGTAAGTATATTAGCAGCGAGGTAAATAAAAATAGGGAAGTGCTATGACTGCAAGTAATCATGTAAAGATAAACTGAGAGAAAGGTGTCCTTCTTACAGTTTATGATAATTTTATAAGATGGACATAGTCAAGGAATGTGGCTATTAGCTGAATAGAAGTTCATTAAGTAATTGGTATCCTAGACTTTCGCAAGTCATTCCCGTGGGCTCTGATATCATGTAGCTCATAGTCTATATAATGATAAAAGTGAACAAAGAAAGCAGTAGAGGAATAACTAACATTATTGAAAACTTACTACAAATGCAATGCTCTATGTGGACAAGATCTCTATGAAGTAGAGACCATTAACTGCATGATTTTATCGTGAAAAATAAGATATAACAAGGAAAAATGATTTTCTCAAAATCTCACACTTAGTAAGTGGTAGAGTGAGAATACAAACCTGTCTAGCACATGCATTTTTTTAAATTAGTTTTTTATAGGACATTGGTAAGATATTGATATAGTTTATAAAATGATCCCCCAAATTGCTCCTTCTCTCCTCTGGTTTTGCACTCAGCCAATATATTAATGCTAACTGCATTCCCTATGCCATGCTCCCCACCCCTGTGACCATCTCTCAGCTACTAATTTGTACTTTTTCGACCCTCCACCCCATTCTCCCAGTCCCCCAGCTCCCTTCCCCTCTGTTCATCACCAAATTGTCCTCTATACTTGTGAGTCAGATTTTGATTAGTTTGTTCTTTTTATTCCTTAGACTCTGCATGTAAGTGAAATCTAAAAAACAAAATAAAACAAAACAAAAAACCCAAGTACAATAGGTGCCTTCAAGCATCTAGTAGCCCCCCAAAAGAATGGACATGTGTCTAGAGAGGGATTGGAAAAAGAAGTGGCATTTCAACTGCAATTCAGAGGGGCAGAGCTTACTCAAGCCCGCCTCAGAAATGGGAAAGTTACTGCAAGCAGATATAACACCTCGAGCAAAAGCAAGCAAAGATGCAAGGTCCTCTTTGTAATAGCAAACTTTCTAGACCACCTAGAGTATAAGCTTCAGGAAGAGGGTTTGAAGCAGATTAAGCCTGATAAAAGTATTTGCAGTCAGACTCTTGGACCCAAGTTTCAGGCCAAAGGGAGCTGCAAAAACAGAAAGACTGCTATGCTAGTATGCGTGTTTGTGTCCGTGATGGAATTTCAAATCAGTGGGAATACGGCCAAGGCCAATCATTTGTAAACTTGTTGGAGAAGTGGTTAACAATAGAGAAATAATTGACTTACATGTTTACCTGACAATATGTAGTAAATTAAGTTTGAATTTAAGAGTTAGATATAATTGGTAGAGTTCTTCAAGTCTAGCTGAAATATTTTCCAGTGAACCTTATTTTTATTGCTTTATGATCCTTAAGTAACGGTATTGTACAATTAAACTGAAAAATGAACTAGGCTACTTTCATAGCGTATATCATAAACATAAAACATATTACCTTTTTATTTTTGTTTTTTACAAGTTAAATATCCCTAATAAGTGATTCTAATGTGCGATTTTTACATCATTTTTTCAGATAAAACACAAGACTAGAATTTGCCAGAGTTTTACTATTCCATGTGACATACTACACACCTACATTTAGATTTCTTCAACTTGTTAGTTCATCTGTTACACTGAAGTCTGATATATTTGTGAAAAAAAATAAAATAGTATTACTTCCTTTGTATTTTCACAAAATTTATAAAACTATGCCACTATACATATTTTTCTTCTCTCTTGACTGATGTTTGGAATTTACTCTGTAGTGACTGCTTTTCAAGCTATTACGATGCACTTACTTTTCATCTTTCATTTGTAGGAGTGTGTGGCTATAATACTAATATGGGTCACATGGAATTTGGGCACACGACATTCAATGAAACTTCTGTCACCTAAATGAATACAAACGCTTTGGACAAAATATAAACAAAAACTGTTCCCAAAAGGTAGTATATAAAAATGTTTATGTTAAAGACAGTTGTATTTGACACTCGCTTCAGAAAGAGGAGGTTAGAAGATTTAAAAGCCAACATTCCCAAATCAGTTTTTGCTGATAGGACTTTCTCCATATTCACATTAGGTTCATCTCATCCCATTTGCAACTATTAAACTCTGAGCACTAGCATTTCAGAGGAGAGCACCTGTCAATGCAGAATTCCATTTACTTTTTTTTTTTTTTTAAAGGAATTGCAAATAGTTCAGGGTTTTTTGTTATGGTTGTTCTATTTCCTTAAATTCATGTCTTAAATTCCTCTAAATGCTAAAACTTTGATTTATATATTTTTTGGAGATACAATCTCTAGCTAGCATGACATTGTTTCCTGTTTTTGGTTTGCAATTCTATTTTCAATGTTCATATACCTTGCAAGTGTGATTTGTCACAGCATGGAACATCGTGCTTGTTTCAAAGTAGACTCCCTTCATTTTTCTTTCAAGATTCTCAGTGTTTCCAAGAATCTCAGCAGGGAAGGGCACTTTATGGAGGTTCTGTGTTTTGGTGCTTTATTTGACAATTTGTGTTTACACAGTGAGTGACATTCAGATGAGACTGAAAATACCCTGTTAATTTGGGTTGTTTTCCAGTCTTTTCTTCTTTCAGAGTATAAATAAAAATTCAAATGAGGTTCGAATACCTCTAAAATAAAAAAAAAAAATAGCAGATATGTTAGATCGCCAAGTTATGCAGAAGTAAATTTGTTCAAACATAAAATGAGAGAGATTCTGGGAGAATCACAGAAAAAAAAATATTTAGTAGAAAAATATCCATTGGTTCTAACTGCATTAATATTATTTTCTACTATAAACTAAACTAAGTCTTTAAAATAAAGAATATAATAATATACGAGTCAGTGAGAGCACCAAAAGAAATGATTTCGAGAGCGATAAATGAACAATATGTTATAAAAGAAGATAAGTTATAGGTGCTAAGTGAATTTTTAAATAACATAGATAAGTGGTGACAGAACCTAGGTTTCTGGAATCCTAATCTAGTGTAATATCACTATCTCAGGCTTAATTGGACTAAAGTAATTGGAATCTTTGGTCTTTATGCCTCATTCTAAACAGGTTATTTGGAGAGATACATGAGAATCACAATAAACCTTAATATCTTAATCACATATTTCGCTTACATTACTGATCTCAACAATGCTGATATGTGCGTTCAAGAAAATATTATGTTTCCAACAACAACAACAACAACAAAGCTATCCCAGGTTTTAATACATTTGAATGATCAACCAGTGGGAGCCTCTCCTGAGACACTCGGTACCGTCAAGGCATGGAAGCGGCAGGAATCAGCCACTACCTCAACTCCCAATGTGGATCGCTGTGCTGCCGAGAACACCGCACCCCGTCACGCCTGGGAAAGGCGGCATCTACTGGAATCCGCAATGAGGTGCCCCCTGAAACAGGTGGCTTACTTTTACCCCAGGATGAGGAGAAACCACTCAGTCCCTAGTGGGATCCCAGTGTCATGTCACAAGTGGAACCCGCTGAAAACCACTATACCTGAAATGAATGCACCATTGGAAGAGGGGAGAAGGTAAAGGTCCTGGGCTGGCGCTTCCCTCCCCCACCCATCTCCTCATGCCAGTCGCTGCTGTGTCCCCCGGCCAGCCTGTGACCTGGTCAGCTCCCTAAAGCTCCGGCCACCTTAACATGTAAGGATCCAACTAGTGTGATCCCCGTTCAAGCTCCTGCTAAGTATCTCTCTTTCTGACCCTAGATTTCTGTTGCTCCCGTGGAGTCTAGTCATGGATGGATACCTACTGGACACATCTTTCTGCAGTGGGGCCACTCACTTGTTCAGCAAAGAAATCAATCCAATGGTCATGCACGTGGTCTGGATTGCCATGATGGGAATGGGAAGGCCCAGGAGTGTTAAGAAAGGACGAGCTACTATGAGGACTCTTAATCCATCTGATGTGTCCAATACTGAGCCAGAGACCTGGCCTGTAGCACACACTATTGATAATGCCAGCCTTGGGTATTCTTTTTCTGTCAATCAAACTATACAGGCAGCCTGTCAAACTGCTGACAGGAAGGACCCTAAAAACATCACTGTGTGAGCCATTGATGTCTATGCTCAGATGTGGAATGAGTTTATGTGGTTCACCCCGGGTATGGATATTTGGGCATCTAGGCGGCCCTATGCTAGGAATTAAAGCATCACCCCTAGCAGAATTAACCCAACTAAACTGGGAAAATGGGGTGGATATCCCTGGAACCGTGCAGTCATTTAATACACTGAAGGATAGTGACTTGCTTGACAGTGACTGGTTGTGGTCAGGTATTTACTGGGTGGCCCCAAATGGGACCCATTGGTTGTGTGGCACACCGTTTTGGACATGGGTTTCACCTGAGTGGTCAGGCAGTTGTACCCTGACTTTTCCCTGGGCACAGAGGAACATCTACACCACAGTAACAACAAATCTCCCACTTCTCTCTCCTCAAGGCCAGGTGGGCACGTTCTGTTTTCCACTGGTATGATCATTTGGCCACCATTTTTTTTGCCTTCCACTGGCCTGGAGGACATTGTAGCAAACACAGAGTCCTTACAACGTTCACCCAGCCAGCCTTAAAGGGGAGCTTGCAAAGCTGTCCTTACTAAACAATGAAACGTCTCATGAGAAAAGCTGCCCTCCAAAGCAGGGTGGCCTTGGACATTTTTACTGACTCACGAGGAGGTTTCTACATAGTTATACAAACACACTGTTTATACCTCATAAGTCTACTAATGTTTCATCTTTATTAAATCACACAAGGGCACTAGTGAACGCTTCGAATGATTTGACCCCCATTCTAGGAGACTTAATCAGTGGCTTTGATCATGAGGCTCTCGTTGAAAAAGTAGTCACTAGTTTTGGGAATTATCATCTTAACATGCGCTTTCTCTTGCATGTGCCTGTAGCATGGCTGTGGCACCTGCCTCCAGTGCGGCCAGACAGTTGTCAAAAAAGCCACTTCCGCATGAGACCCTTGCTCAGGGCGCACTACAGGTGAGGATATCAGAGTCACCCACAAGGGACAGAATGTTGGAGGGGGTCATCACAAAGAAACGACCACCAGGTGACCTGAGAGCTGGCCCAGGGTAACGAGAGGCTTCCGCCTTCTCCCCTGTCCTTGCTGTGCATCCCGCTCGCCTTCCCTGCTCTCTGGAACTTCTCCAAGGATATGGTCTGGAGATAGAACTGTGGTGTGAAGACTCTCTGAACTGGGTATGTGACCGAACCCAGGAGAGGCCTCTAACTAAACTTTTAAGATCCTAGTTGGCGGGTCCAGAAATCTACTCATACCTCAACAAGGCTAGCTTTGTAAGTGACTTCCTTTGTTTCTTAAACTTGCCACCTGCCAGTCTGGAGTGTCTTCCTTTGGTCCCTTTCTGCCCTCCTGCAAAGGAGGACCAGTTTCAGAACTCCTGGGAGGCTCCCAAGGAGGCTGAGAAGAAAAACATGGAAGTGCTTCGTTGGTATATATTAAATTTTAAAATAACTATTAACAAATACAGAGTAACCTAGTTGTATTTTAAAATTTTTGAAAGTACAGTCTATTTGAAGGCTTGATTGCTGATAAATGGTTGCAAAAAAAAATTCACAAATCAACAGAAACAAGTTGTTTTGCTTAAAAATAAAGCATCGTTTTAAAGAAAACATTAAATAGAAAGATGCGTCTGATTTTCACACAACTCGTTTATGCCGGATGTGCTTCTTACATCCTTCGGTGGTATAAGGGCACTTTTACACCACTTGCAATTGTCATCTTATTTATCACTTCACTGAAGTTTTATCAAAAGGTTCAGTTTGATGTATTTTATCTCTCTAAATTCACATAAAAAGGCTTCAGAAGTTCAAAATAAATTAGCACTGGGGAAAACGATCAGGGTAAATTACACTGGATTTGGAGGTCTTTCTAGAGATAAAAATAAATGACTAACGACCAGTTAGTAAATGTCAACCGAAGAGAAAATACAAATGCATAAGTTAACCAATAAATGTTTATGTGGTTGTTTTAACTAGGGTGTGAAACTGACAAGAAATAGAAACTAATAACGTTAAAAATTATTTTCCCATTTTTTTATGCAATGTGTATCCACACTTTAAATGCTAAAAAAAAAAAAAAAAAAAAACCCTAAGATTTTTCTGAATCTATACATCCTAGAATACTCAAACCTCAGAGATTACAGTTGATTGAAGGAGATAAACGATGATCTATTTATGATTCTTTTAAATGCAAGAATTTTTATGCAAGAATTGAATAACATGGAGGCACAGAGCACAGGTGAGCACTCCCTATCTGTAGAGAGGTGAGGTGGGGAGAGTAAGTATCCAGAGAAATGTCGTTTGCGTTATTGTCTGATCAGAAATTTGATATAAAATCCTAACATATATTTTAAATACTTGAGGGTAATGTAAGGAAAAAGTCTTATAAAAGCTCATGAATCAGAGACATAAAATTTCCAGTAATGAATTAGTTTATATTTGTATTACTTATAATTAATTTCTAATAAGTTTATTTTTATCCCAAATTATCAAGAAAGATTAGATTTAGAATGGTTCTTGATATGGCTTACTTTACGCCTATCTACAATATATGTGTATGCCGAAGGATAATTTCATTTTTAAAAATGCAATACAAAGCATTGTATTAACAATGACCTTTTCACTTTTATATATCTGTTGTTCAGTACAATGCCTTGAACATATCAAATATTTAACAAATCTTTATTTTCTTTTGCATAAGCCTCCACATTGGAGATGATATAGCTAAGCAGTATGTTTCTGGATGATTTTAACTTAAACTCTTCCACTTGAAAATCTTGTTATAAATTCATGATAAAATTTGACTGATTTTAACAGGTGTCAAAATGTTATAATTATATACTTCAATCTTATGCATATTATATATTACATATATATAAAGAGACCTATTTCTATGTGCCTATCTAGATTACACAAAATATAAGTGTAAAATGTTAATGTGAAAAAAATATATATTTATGTATATATAAAGGCGCCTCTACTTAAAATAGCGTTTTACCAAAAGCACACCTAATGGGTTTATATGCATATAGTAAATTTTCAATAATTATTTCACAAATTTTGGGTTAGGATACACAGGACTACAGTGATTACTAAGATGACCTACTATTTTATTCCTGAGAAAGCTCAGAGGAGTTACATCCCAATAAGCCCACTGTAACTGAAAACGTCAACACATTTAATATGTCTCATCTAGAGAACATGGCAGCTTGGCCTCACCCACCCCAACCATGCTCAGAACCCTTACATGAGCCCAGTTGGACCATTATCTGAGTTTCATCTAAGAGTAAATGCCTTCCTCTTCTTCATCTCACAAGGAAACATGCTTTGGATATCGTCACGTGTAAAATGAAAGCTAGACGCAGAACAAGATGCATCGAAAATAACTTGGTATGTGCCTGAAAAATGTCCATGTAAAATCACAGAACACTTATCACTGAAAGGTTATCTGAGGGACAGTGAGTAAGATGCCAAGACTGGCATGAGGGGAGAGGATAAAACAGAGAAAGGGAAGCTGAGGCATACTTATATACCCTTTTAGCTTTCCAGAAAAAAAAAAAAAAAAATATATATATATATATATATATATATATACCCTGCTTAATTTTGTGATAAAAAATAAGAGTAAAATGATTATTTGAAATGTTTACCTACCAATAGAAAAAAATTGTTTGTAAAATGAAGTATAATTATATTTTAAGATATTTGTGAGGAAATGGAGCCTATTTATGAAATCTCAACATATATTTCTGTTCTCTGTGGCAGCTAGTAGAAGGCAGTATGTAATCTTTCAATAGCTTGCCTATAAGCTCACCTTTGGAGAGTGTCACAATATATACCAACCCCATTCATTGCTTCCCAACATTTTATTAAATGTTTCGATGTTATCTTTGTATGATTTTAAATATAAATTATTTACCCATGGCCAAGGAAGAATCTCTATATACATTTATAATTCATAAATCTGGAAACAGTTAAAATGAAAGAAATTTTAATGGTAAGGTTTCAGATTAACAATCTAAATGACAAGAATAAATAACGATTATACATATTTGTATTTATGTTTAAAAACTTGTTTCATCTACTTATCAAGATGTGTGTGATAACTTTTCAGATAATAAACTGTTGGAATTTTGAATTTCACATGATTAGATCCCAAAAAACTGCATGCAATTCCAGCTCCTGACTGATCTGAGAACAGAATTTGAACAAGTATAGAAAGCAAAAGGGGAAATTCTTAGGATAATGAAAACAGAGTGTCGCAGAGGGTGTGCAGAAGTGGCGACACTGCCTCTCTATTCTGGGGGGAGGGCAACCTAGTCATTAGAGAGGCTTAACGGGAAAACACTGCCGTCTACTCTCATGAAAACTGATATAATAAAATTCTATATTTAACAGCATTTTAAATAGCGGTGTGTGGAATGAGAGAGAATGTGTGTGGGCAAAAAAAAAAATGCAGGTAGCATTATATTAAAAAATAATGGCTGACACTTTTCTACAATAGGCCAGATAATATTTAAAAGCGTTTAATAATTTAGAAAGATCTAAAAAAAAAAAAGGGCCCAACAATTTAATTAAGACAGAAACAGCATTTCAGTAATTAGAAATGCTGAAACTGATTCTGAGCCTTCCTATTTATCTCTTTTAAGTGTGAACGTCTTTAAAGAAATTGGAATTTGCTAATGAAAAAGAAGAGGTAGGGAGCATTGAGAAATTCTCTGGTTTCTATTACATTCCCACTGTATTTATTTTTTGAAGTCAAACATCATAGTAAGGTGGTAAACTTGCAAAGGAATGCCTTATACTCTTCACCAATTACATGTTCCAAAACTGCTTGCCATCAAAATCCTCTATGTTTATGTTAAATTATCAAACTAAAATGCAGTGGAGGTATGACGTTGGTTCGATGGAGGCCTACATGACATTTAGTGTTTTTTTCCCCCCTTAAGTTTTGAAATGTCAGTGTTCCTAAAGCTTAACATCAGGCAATTTAATAAACAAAAATTTAACTTCGAAATGATGTCTTTATTTGAATTGAAATCTACAAAATCTGAAAAGTTGTATTTACCCTGTGACTTGCAGGAGGCAGGTTACCTGTTGTTCTAACAAGATGTTTTGCATCTTTCACTAACTTTAAAGTCCTTAAAAGCACACCTAATGGATTTGTATGTATCTATCATATTGTCAATAACTATTACACAAATTTTGGGTTAGGATAAGACCATAGTGATTACTAAGATGTCCTTCAATTTTATTCCTGAGAAAATAGAGAGGACTCAGCAAGTTTGAATGATTTGCTCAAAGGGTATTGGTTTCAGAACTTTTAATTATCTACGTCCTATCCTGCCACACAACTGCTTCTCGAATCGAGATCTGTGGACTCATGTTGTCACACAAACAGTCAAGGAATTCATCAATCTCTTATTGAATGTTTTTGTCTTTACCCCAGAATTCATTCCAGGTGATCTCTATTTTAATAAATGGCAATTCCATGTGCTAGTTGCTTATGTTTAAAAAAGATGGAGTCGTTATTTACCCCCAGCATTATTTAATATCACACAGGTTGTCCATTAGAAAATCCAATGCTCTATACCAGGAACCACAAACGTTCTCTGTAAAGGGCAAAACTGCAAATGTTGTAGTTTTCGTAGGCAGTGCAATCATGGTTGCCACTGTTCACCTCTGCCGTGAGAGTGTGCAAACAGCTATAGATGATAGATAAACAAATGGGTAGAATCGTGTTCCTAATAAAATGCTGTTTACAAAACAGACATTGACCCTGAATTCAATCAAAGGCTATCATTTGCCAAGTCCTCTGGCAACCTTCCAAATGCACTGGAATGTGTAAACCTCCTTGTAACATGCCCACTGCTGTCTTCCTCGTATTTCAAAGTAAGGAATACAGTGTTCTCCCATCTGGTCTCTTTGAACCTAACCCACAAATTCCAATCCATTAAACTACATTTTGATTATTTTTTTTTTAAATGGTGGACAATTTCCATGATTTACAAAGCAAAAAGAAAAAGGCATACACAGTGGAATGTCTCTTCGTATTTCATCCTCTATCTTGCAACCACTATTACTACTTTGTTGTGAGATCTTTTAAAAATTTAGATCAGCAGAAATGAATATTTTTAACTGATACAATAATCTATTCTTTGCCTTTTTATTAAAAAAAGCTCATATAGTTTTCCATTCTGTTACATTGTGAACACATTCGTTGTATTCTTATGACTGCACTGTCTTCCATTTCACTGAAATTTAGTCGACCAGTCACTACTGATGTTTATCAACTTTTTCTATCAAAAATAATACTATAATAAATAGCATTATACTTATTTACATATGGACATACTTATACTTATTTACTTATTTATATATTACTTGTGTACCTTTACATAGCTAATATCTCAAGAAAAAGTTTCTTTACCCTATTTTTTAAATACTAGAATATATATAGATATATAGAGAGACAATGATTTTAATTTTTCTTTTCCAACATTAGAATATTAACTCTATGAAAGTATTGAATTCATAAAAATTTTTTTCTGTACCCAGATTCTGATACATAGAAGATTCTTATCAATACTTCTTTTAAAAATAAATATATTCTACAACAATACATTTTTGTTTTATTCTAACATTCTTAACAATAGAAATTGAAAATTTGCTCCCTTGATTGAATTTTGGTGTTAAAATATTTGGAACCCGCACCATATTATTTTAATGAGAAAATGAAAAGTTGCCATATTCTACTATTAATGAGACAACAACAGAATATACTACGTGTAAATTTTGCATTTCTGTCAAAGTGATTTAGGTTAGTGAGGTTTCCACTGAGGTCCAAATATAAACACTGGCAGGAAAATTCAGCTATCACAGAGCACAAGCTCGTAGGCATGGAGAATTGAAAAATAACCTGAGCCTAGCGTAGCTGGGTATTGCAAATGAGATTCAGAAGAACCTTTTTTGTGACATTGAATCAATGTTTTTAATTGGAATATCTCATGGTGTTTATAAATAATTTTTAAATTAGTTTTTGTTACACAGTTGTGTAAGCATATGGAGTTTATACCTAGGTTTTATGTTTTGAACTACTTGACTAACATTAAATAATTTAAGCCAAGTTGGAAGTACTTGTGTGTGTGTGTGTGTGTGCGCGTGCGTGCGTGTGTGTGTGTGTGTGTGTTTCCCCTTCCCCCATTAAAACATGCGACAGATGCCAAAGTCCTTCCTGACTAAAGCACTGAGCTGGAGCTTTTTCTTCACAATGGACCATGACAACTCGAACTCTGCCCTCACGGGAAAACCCTTTCCTCATCTACTGGACTTGGTGCTTCAGGAGCCTCAAACTGATGAAACGGATGAGGCCCCTCTCAGAGCAAGGCTCGCTGCCTCTGAACCCTCAGGCTCTAACATCTTCCTCCCCACCCTCCCCGTTTCCCCTGAGCGTCCTCCTTCTGTTCTTGCTCCCCTGGAAATGAAAGCCTTTATTATCTCCTTTTCCTGCAAGTTGAGATTGAAGTTACCCATCAGAAAGACCCAACTGGACCTTACCAATGACAGCCCCCGTCCTCAGATACACAAGATATCATCTAGACTCCTTGAGGATGTCAAAGTATGTCTCCTTAAAATCGTAAGTTTCCTTCTAGATAAATCACTCTCATAGCCTCAATAAAGAATTTCTGGCAAATGCAACCAAAAAAGAAAATCTGACTGCAGGTGCGCTTCAGTGACATAGTGCCAACGGCACCCTGTGGTCGTGCAACCCCACTTCACGTGCACGGTGATCCTTCCGGGCTACCTCCCTCTGTTCGGAAGCTGAGAACAGACATTTTGATTGCTTTTAAAAGATTTTATAAAGTGCTAACTCTATAAACTGCTTACTGTCTTGAAATAAAAATAAGTTCTCACTGATGAACATGAATAAAAAATACTGAAACTGTCAGTTACTCCGAGCTTTTTGAAACACTTGAATTGCTTTATGTTTCAAGTGAGATAAAGGCATTCACAAAATCCCATTCAAAAATGCATTTTTAAAAACAAATTACCAGTGTGGATTTTTAGGAATGCTTATGTGAGTCCAATTTAAATTCGAGAACCACAGAGATAAAGGCCAATGAGTCATACAATGAACTACCACTGAAATTTATAATTTAATTAAGAAGTACACGATTCTTTTATGAAATGGTCCTTTTTTTTTTCAATATAAGAATTCGAAAAGAACAGTGATTCAATAAAATTGAACACTGCTCAATAAAATGAGATTAGCAAATGAGTAAAACTCATTAAATGGGTCGGTAAATGTGAGAGTATGTGTTGTTCTGTTTTTCATTCTATTCATATTATTTCTATTAATGAATAAATCCAACTAGGAAGTAAATCTTAATTTTAAAACTTACAAAAAATAAATGCTTTTTAATTTTTGGCCTACAAGTATAGTTGTAGAGCAGGATGATATTGACCACTGTAATCTAGAGTATAAGGAAATTTTGCTCTTTGGCCCTTTGCAATTTGGGTATAATGACAGACTCCTATTGCTAGAGGCGATTCATTGGAGAAGTATCTATGGAACCCCAAAGTAGTTACTTGCAAATCAAATACATGATAATTAATATCAATATCACGTTTAGTCTATAGTCAGAAAGCTGCCATGCCTATTTTCTGTGACTGTGTATATATATATGCTTGCCATTGTATATAAATGCATGAATATATATGACATATACACACAGATAAAATGAATGCATATGTGTATGTGACCCTCACTCTTGGAGACTATTAAAACTAATTTCTTTCATTCTATGATACTCCACTTTCAACTAGTAGATTGGGAATCCTACGCCATCCCTCCTCATGGAGACATGACTGTCCCTTGAGAGCTCTATGTTCCTTTTTTCTGTCATTTGCTCCTGTTGCCTGATGTAAGCTGCTCTCCAATTTTTGAAATTTTTCCATTATGCTATTAGGGAACCGAGGCTGGTCATCAACAAACACACCACACTCTATACCTCTTCTTTGAACATTTCCCTCACCTTCTTGGTGGAAATGAAGCATGGATCTCCCTAGGGCACTGCTCCCACTGTAGTCCTCAGTGGCTGGCTGGATGTTTGTTTGTTTTTACACATCCTACACATTAAAGTTCCTTGAAGTGGGTTGTTAACACTCATGTTCCTCATTGTTTTCAGAATATTCATCTCTATTCACTAAATTACACCAGTCATAAATCATAAATTTTATGACACCAAATTATATCACTTACCATCAGTCCTTTTGGCTGTCATAGACCCAGAAACACGTAAATCTGAGTAACTCTGGCTGTTCCTGGCAAGGACTCCGCCCCTCCTCCCCTCTCCACTACACTGTCGATCTTATCACCATCATCTTCCAGCTCATTATCCATCATCCACAGAAAATATTAGACCTAGCTAACTGTCATGCAGTGACACCTTAATGGTGCCCTCATTTCTGATTGTTTAAAACATCCATGTACAGAATTCATCTAATTATTTTGCTACTCAGTTTCTTGACCTTCATTCTTCCACTGATCATATTCTTCACTCTACTCAGTTTTCATTCTCACAGACAATCCTACACTTTCTTATTATCGACACCTTCCACATCCATAATCTTAATATTAAGCAATCGGCTCTGCGGCAACAGCTTTCTGTCTTGCCTTTCTGGTTTAATTTCCTCTCTTTTAGTTTCACCCAACTGTAACCATTTATCAACCACAACATTACTTCCCTCAATTACTTGAAATCATTATTTAAATATTATGTCCTCAGATGAGGCTTTCTGTGGGTACTCTATACAAAATTGCAGCGCCCTATCTGCCTTGAGTTCTACGTCTCTCTTCTAAGTTTTACATTTAGCCCTAACATCTATGGTGGATATATTTATTATAAAAGTGCTAATGCCTCTGTCATGTGTGTATTGATTCATCAGCACCAAGAGGCTTATACACGAGGACGACACGCACTGGAGTGTTGCAACAAGTCCCCGCCGCCCCCAGAAATTACGACTGTTGGCAGTTACTGAGTTTGGATTGCTGCTTCCCTGCCAGGGCAAAGCTCGCTGTGTGTCTGTTATTCCCACCTCTATATGGAAACCTCCAGAACATCCTCTGTGTTGTTCAAAATCGTGAAATTTTAGCTCAACGAAAATGAATGAGAAAAAAAAAAAAAAAACCTGCTAAAATTTCAAGTCTCTCATTTGCATATCTCGTTCTAAATTCTAATTTTGTATTTATGATTTTTTACTTCTCTTAAAATTACATCAAAATGTACATGAAATACATTATATATATATATATATATATATATTACATAAAGACTACAGAAAACCAAATCTTCTGCTTATAACTTACCAACACTAGCCATATACATTGCTCTCTTATTCACATATGCATTGTCTTTTCCCCATGATTAGAGTGCAACTTCACGAGGGCAGGCATTTGTCTGTTTTGCTCATTGCTATATCCTAAGACCCCAAAACAGTAACTGTAGTATATTTTCTGGACTATTTCATCTTTTTCATTCTTACCTCTATCACTAATGTTGTTTGTATCTTATTTATTAAATGATTACAACTCTGCTAAACTCGAAAGCCAAAAAAGGTAATAAATGCCAACTCTTAAACTGACAGAACAGAAAAACTGTAAGGAATAAGATATAGAATATAAAGAGCTTATGGAGCAGATCTGTCAATAACACAGAACTAAAAGATACAACTGCTTTAAAGAGAGGAGAAAAATTATTTATGCTTAAAAAATGCAAAGTGAATGCATAGTGCAGTTGACTCTTAGTGCAAAGGCAAAGTAGCAATCTGAGCATGGTTGCTTGGCAACAAAGCTGAGAAATCCATCTAAGTGGAGAAAGTTCAAGGCAGTTTCACAGAGGGCAAAATGGTACTTCATTCAGAGTCAATTCTAATTAAACAAAGTAGCACAATATAAAAATGGTGTATACTTTCCCATAGTTTCTGAAAATAGTACATGTCACTAGGACAATTTGTAGAAAAGAGGAGACTACAGAAGTCTTTTTTCTTTTCTTTTTTTTTTCATGTTCCACTGTGTGACATCACTAGGAAGATACAAAACAACAACAAAAAACTATAAATTTCCCTAAACTTGAAATGACTCCTATACTTGTTGAAGGGTGGCAAATGGTCAATAAAAAAAGAGATTTTCTCAGAAACCATACCCCATTCATTTAAAATCGAATGTTCCCTCCCTTGATTGATGAAAACAAAGTTCCTATGCCTTTGCTCTAGCTTCAAAGGACCATCAATAGTATGTTCTAAGGCTCCAGCCTACGAGATGTATTATTCATAAAGAAAGTGTCCATTGATTAGAGAAAGATAAAACTTAATAAATGTTCCCTATAACATATGTACCTCTTAAAATGCCTGTTTTTCTTTAATCACTTCTATAATTCATTTTATATATCAAATTATGTAAACCATGAGGTAGTGATTTCAAATAATTTAACAATTTGGGAGAATCTTAGAAACAGTCAGAACTTTTATTTGCTATTAAAATATGGGAACATTTTGGGCATGCATAAATGCAAAGTAGAAAGAAATTTAGGATAAGAGAACAACACGATTGGAATCTCAGATATGATGCCATGCAAAGAACGCTGAATAAATTATTTTGGTCAAGGTAAATGTGTATGAAAAGATATGCTGAAAAATACAGCTGAAAATGCAGATTATCATGAGAACAAAGAAGATTATAATGGCTGTCTAGTCTACAGAGTTTGGATTGATCCTATAAGCTGGAGTAAGTAAGAGACTATTTGAACGAAGATGTTAAATGGTAAAATCTGTGCTTCGAAAAGATAAAGCTGTCAGATAAATAGATATTAAAATGGAAAGCAGAGTGAAGGCAGAGAGATCGGTTAGAAAACTATAATAAGACTAAGAATAATGAAGTCCAGAAAATCTGAAAACGGAAATAGAGAGATGTTATCTACATAGTGTTAGGTATGGATAGATTTCCTCATTTCTTCACCCTAGAAGAATGATCTTTCATGGCTGGCTCCATCCCCAACATCCATGTTTTTTATCCCCCTTCAAACAGCGTCTTGAAAAGGCCTTTCCTTACAAAATGCCTCCACAACTTTCATTTCATGGTCTTGTTTGACTGACGTAACTACCATTTTCTAACATTCCCTTACTTACTTGAGATTTTATTTACTGGCTTTCTTCCCTAAAATCACTCACTAGTATATAAGTGTCAAGGGATCAGTGTCCTTTTCTTTTTCAATATGTTGATAAATAATAAACAGCAAGCACTAAGTAAACGATTGTTGAATAAATGCGGGAAATCACTGGGATGAATAAGTTCTCTTGAGCTCATGGAGCTTAGAGTCTATCAAAGCGTGCGTGATGTATTTAACACAAAGTTGTCACCACAATTTTTAAAAGAGGAATTTTAAAAATGTTCTGGCCACACTGGGTGCTTAGTTAAGATGGAAAAGACATTATATTTGTGGATGGAAGACGGGAGCAGAAAACCTGTGCCCAATGATGGCAGCGTGTTGTGCCAGAAAGTATGGAGCTTATGCAAAACTTCTGCAAGGGACCCCTTCATCCCACTGATGAGCCCAGGCGACACCTCCATCTCTGACATCATGCTCCTCTGTTTGTGAGTCCCTAAGACAAGAACAAGATCAGCTGATATCCATAGGGCATTTCACCTTATCCACCTCATTATTGACATTCTACTCTTCTATGGTTGCTCTCTTTTGAGCATTCACCTGAAACCCAAATATCTTCAGACTCTGTGCCCATTCAGAGAAGTCCTACATACACCTCTCTCCTAGACCTCCTTATCATAAACTTTCTAATTTTGTTCCTTTCAGGCATCTGACAACGTCCAGTGTAAATCCATTTTCTGGTTCTATTTATCTAAGCAAAACAGCAAAGTTCGCTGCTTAAATCTCTGGTTAGTCTTCTTCGGGGTGCCCATGAAATAGTACCAGCATATGTACAGAACTAGCTGTCAATCGGACTCATTTTTTCCCCCTCAATCAACGTTTTATAAGATACTCATTTTTAGTTCATAGGTGCAGGTTTAGAGGGTGGAGGCCACGAAGCCAGAGTCAGGGTCATGAGCATCTGTACCTCTTGACCATGTAACTTACACCTTCGGAATCTCTTTCAGCCCAATAACATGTCTACCACTTCCATTTCATGATGAAGTGATTAGACAGCACAAGGTTCATTCTTAGCATCTCAGGTCCCACAGTAACTTTCTGGCTTACAGTCAAGTTTTTAGTTTCCTGTAAGGCTCTATAGCAAGCCAAAGTCTGAACTGTAAAAGGAGTGCTGTTATTTGCAGTGGAGAGTATGCCTTTGCTTCAAAACCTCAAAGGTGGGCACTGCATTTCCCTTACAGAGTCTTGCCAGTGGCTCTACATAGCATCGCCATCTGTCATAGGTGCTTGGACCTGATGTGCCACGTGGATCAAGTGGCAGAAAAGCTTTATGGTGGCCTAAATCCCTTGTAGAGATACTATAAGCTGAGTCCAGCAGGAGGCTAGAGAGCAAAAGAGTTAATGCAGTTCATAAAGTTACCCACATCCCCACCTACGGCACAGGGAAAAGTGAAAAATGGTGGGGAAATAAATGGAGGGACAAATGAAGAATATTCTGCAAACTAAATCTATATCTATATCTATATCTATGTCTATGTCTATCTCTATCTACCTATCTATCTAGGTAGGTAGGTAGGTAGATAGATAGATAGATAGATAGATAGATAGAGATAGATATATATTCATTGCATTCCATATGTGTTTCAGTACTGTAGTGCATTTTGGGGATTCTTCATTGAACCAAGTCAATAAAACTACTACTTTCATAGATTTTTCACTGAAGTGGGTAATAGTGTTTTTGTGGTCCTGGACAAATTATTTTACCTAAACCACTGTTGCTTTATATGTAAATTGGGAATAATAATAGTTTCTACTTGAAAGGGTGACTGGAATATTAAAATAAGATTAAGCATTTCATCCATGTCTGACAAAAGCACACATTTAGTATAGTTTGGGTTTAATGCTGCTGCTAATTTAAGAACAATATTTTTAAGGAGATTAAAAAAAGTTCGAATACATTTGCTAGCAACAGAATATCAAGATTCTGATATGTATGAAACAGGATTTGGGGCTTTTTGATGCATGAAACCAGTACTTAGTAAATATTCAAACAATACTCAAGCTTAACCGCTATCACCGTTAAGGTGGTTGGACAAAGAATCCTTTAGCAATTAATTCACTTTTGGACATTTTCCAGACCAGGAAGAAGTTTCGGCTTCTCACAGCGGTAATTTCAAAATGATAAAATGAGCGTTGTGCCAGTGTTTCGTTAACGTAGAGAAGACGGAGTTTTTTTAGTCGTAGAACCTCCGGCTGAAGCCATAAGTTAGAAGCAAATGCAAGAGTAAAGGGAGCCTTGTGAGAGAGGGAAACGTTTTCGGATGCCACCAATGTGAAGTCTGCTCATCTCAACATAATTCAGACCAGGAAATAAATCCACATCCACTTTCACAGCGCATCCTAGAGCATGCAGAGTAATTAAAGATGTCCCGAGGACAAGTTCGCAGCAAGAAAAGCCATTCTTATGGGGGGGGCAAAAAAAAGGAGCTACCTCTCCTCAAAATCTAGGTTGAATATTTCAGCTTTATAGTTACTTGAAACCAGGATATCTAGTGAAGCAGAAAGGCTACAGAGGGAAATTTTGCCACTGAAGTATGAATTTGCAGACATTTCAGATGAAGAGACTGAGAATTTTCTGCAATTAATGTTATATTAACTGACCATTTCAAAGATGAGGAAAGCAAAAGAAGGCAGGCCCATAAAACCAAGGGAATAAAAGAAAAAGTGCAGGAATATCTTTGCTACCTGGTTAAAGGTTTTGTCAATGCATTAGTTTCAGAAGTAAAGGCTGACATATGGATGAGGCAAGTGTCCATTCCCTACATTTCCCTAAGGCCCTTTCTTTACCCTGGGATATAAATAAAGTGTCCACAGTGACCCACAGGTGAGCATCGGGAGAGTCAACATATTGATTGGATCTATAATGTAACAGCATAGAAAAATATAAATAGCTTTCTTTAGTTACTCAAAGCAGTCAGTGACCCCAAACTGATCAATAGCTGTTATATAAGCATCATTTGTAGCTAGGAATATTTGTTTAATATTGGTAAAATGCCAAAGGTTACTTAAATATATACGTTTTTTCTCGTGAATTAAAAAAAGGAACCCTAGAATATCTTATTATAAATGGAGCATCTTAAAAATCACAATAAGCTAACGAAAAGGTTCTAAAGTTATCCATAATATCACAAAAGTATAAATTTCAATCAACCCATAAAATTCATAGATATACCAAACATGTCAATAATGTGATTTGTTCTCATTGATTATCCATAGACAAATTATCTCTGAAAAGTTATGTTCAGATGGGGGGGGGCATCCTGGAAAACCTGAGTCCACAGAAATGTCCTATGATGAAAATTACATATATTCTGAGTGATGGATAGAGTGAATGACTATGTAGACAATTCTCACGTGCTCTGATTATTAGGGGCAACCAGACAATGGACCTGCATTTCAGAAAAATGTTAAAATGATAATATATTCATTCCTCTACTAATACTAAAAAGGGTATTAAAGTCTACAAAGAAAGGAAACGTGATATGGGAAGAAGTGGTGTTCCACACGTTATGATTCTCTTTATCTCCAAATGTCATGCTTATCCTCTCTTACTGATGATCCTGATGTATGGGAGTATTCTACTCACAGTCTCAAAGCTCAGTGCCAGAAAACAACAAAACAACACCCCCCCCACACACACACAAAGAAACAGTTCAAAAAAAAAATTATTTTCCCAGCTCCACACTGAAAATTTCTATTGATACAATTTCATTGGCGTAACTTAGGTCATATGCTTATCTCTCGGAAAGCCACGTTGAACTTCCCAGTGACAAAATTATCACCAGCCTAGACTGGATTTCACGTGCTCCCTGGAGAGCAGAGAAGGAGACTACCTTCATAAAAAGAGAGCTGGGAGCAGTAGTGCTGCGCGTACAGTGAAATGGCCTTAAAAATATCCTAAAAACATGTATTGAGTTTACCTTTCATCCGTTCGACAAATATTTACTAAATGTTTAGATTGTGATGAGTGAGTGCTAAGCCGTCCGCCAGATTTGCACTTCGTCCCGACACTAGATGCTAGGATGTTCCGATGGCCACTCTCTGCTAGACAGACATGCACTGCTCTGCATCTTCACTCACTCAGTGTCTTCCATCTGAAAGCGCATTTCAGGGTATTTACCAAACTGAACCGAATAAAGTTAATACTGACCTTTACATTTCTATTTATCTCAGATTCTATAATTCTCCGTGATAGCTCGCCTCCATACCTAAATAACAGTGAACTAAAATTTAAAATGCTGAAATTTATAATTTAGCTAAAGAAGGGTTTTAGCAAGTTTAATAATAGAGAATAAAAGAGAAAAAAATTGAAGCCTTTGGGACCTACAGCTACAGCATACAAAAACTAATCAGCATGCATAGAGAGGTGATCAGAATGAAAATCCACATTCCACTATCAACAGTCTTCCTTGATGCAATGTATAACCCACAATATAAATTATTTTAACTATTCAATAACTGATACAAAATGCTATAAAATAGAAATTAAAGACAAATGCTAAACAGCACACTGGGAAGAAAAGACAATAAACTTAAGGTAATTATTTTATGTCTGAATGGAAAGACTCTAAAGCAGGGGTCCCCAGCCTTTCTGTCACCAGGAACCAGTGCTCCTATGAGACTCTAACGCGTGATGATCTGAGGTGGAGCTGAGGCGGAGCTGAGGCGGTGATGCTGGCGCTGGGGAGCGGCTGCAGATACAGATGAAGCTTCGCTCGCTCGCCCACCGCTCACCTACTGCTGTGCGGCCCGGTTCCTAACAGGCCAGGGATTGGTATAGGTCGGCAGCCCAGAGGTTGGGGACCCCTGCTTTAAAGACTACCAGTCTTTCTTTCATAATTCATAGAAACATTTTTCAATAAAATTTATAAGCACTATTTTGAGAACACAACAAAAACACTGTAAATTATGTCTATTATAATACACAGGAAAAGATTAGCTAAAGATTTTCAAACTCAAGGAAAATAAAGAGATATCTGGTTTGGCATATTTTAAAAATCTACTTTATGTAAACAGTTGGAGCTTCAGGAAAGCAATGGATAGCTTAATAAAAAGAGATTTCTGAGGGGGAAACTTTTAAGAATACAAACAAAAAAACTTTTCTAGGAAACTGCTAGTATCACAAATTATTTTTAAAAATCAGAGTTATTTATAATTTGCCACACAGAGAAAAGGAAAACTATTCAAAATACACATTGAATGTTAACACCCAGCCACCATCACAGAAATATGAGGCAAGTAAAATGTGAGTGGAAAATGTGTCTGATCATTTTGTGGGAAAGGTTGTGATCAGAACTGTGATCAGAAATGTGAGTGGAAAATGTGTCTGATCATTTTGTGGGAAAGGTTGTGATCAGAACTGCAATACAATAGCTAAGAACGTATGATAAAAACATCCAAATTACTACTGACCAGAACATATTATAGTATAAATGGAACCATGTTCATTGTTCCAATATCCATTATGGCACAGATAAAATGACAGTTTTATGTTGCCAAATGAAGAAAATGTTTTAAAACATAACATGCAGTGCTCATGAGGGTGTAACAAATGTCCAGTTTATAACCCAGTATTAGCAAAGTAAACCACTTTATCCTGCGTTTCAAGGTCATACTACGTATCAGGGTTTTTCACTAAAAACAGATCCCTTGATAGGTGAACTCTAGATATTTAAGCAAAATAATAATAAATAACAATAATAGTTAATAATAAATATTTAATTAGCTAAATAAAAGAATGTTCATGTCGGTGCTATTTCTAATAGCAAAATATAATAACAACAATATCTAGTAATGGTATAAAATATTGTAGGTAGGAAAATACCTACTTATAGAATGTTTACTTAAATCAAAAAATTTATATCCACACAAATCATTAAGTAAAATGATGTTTTAGATGAAATAATAGTGTTTCATAAAATTATTAATGATAAGATGATGCTATAATCAAACTAGGTTCAATACTATGCTATATAATCTAAATTATAAAATATTATGTGTATATAAATCAAGTATATTTTATATTTATATCTTTCATGTGTGTATACATTGAAAATAGATGTATTAGACAATCTTATTAAGAGTGGATATTTTTAAGTAGTTAAGGTATGGTTGATTGATTTTTTTTTGGTTTTTAATATGCATTTTAAATTTACTATGACTTTTTCTAATTTTCTCATAACGAATATTTACCATTTTTGCAATCTCAAAAAACCCAGCATCATTTAATAGCTTGATTTAATCTTAGTTCTCTAATTGTGTTCACCAAGTGTAAGGGGAAAAAATCAGCTAGAAAGGCAAAGTTCAAATCTTTATCTTCTTTTTTTGCTCATAATCTTCAAATATTTTGACATGATTCTCAGGTGTTTGTCAAAGCATTCTGAACAAGAAAGTACAACAGAAGGTCAAATCCCTAAAATAACAAGAGTCAGATAACCTCAGTGAACACCTGCCTGGGTTCTCTGATTTCCTCTCCAGCAGGACAAAAGGAAGGTGTGTTTAGATGAATTTAATATAAAAATAATCCATTCAGATTCCAAGTTAAAAGTGTACATAAATCAGCCTTGACTTCCAATACAATCCCTATGAAACACTATCTGTTTCTCATAACGCTACTCCCCATGGTTGCTGGGCATTAAAATCACTGAGTTGTTACTTTGCTCTTGATTGCGCTATGAGTAGAACACAGCTCTCTACCCTGACCTGGGTTCCTGTTCCTGATATATTTTTTCAAGCAGAATGACATCTCAGGCCTTTCACAGTTTCTGGCCACATATATTTAAATATTGTTTTTGATATTTAATTTAAATAGAGCCATTTGTTAAAGAGTGAGGCGGTAAGTATAAAACGGTCTATTTGCAATCCTTCCTCTAGATTTTCTTAAAAGTAATATTTTCCCAAACTGTAACCTTTTAAGCCATACTTCAACACAACTTAATGACATCTAAAAGCCCCAAAAGATAAAGATTTATAAGGGACATGTTGGTGTTGGTGTTGTTGTTGTTGTTGTTGTTTTAATTACAATAGCATATAAAGAAGCAATGTAACTTATGGCTCAAGCTCCATTTACAAGGTGTAGTCAAGCACTTAATTCCCACAATCACACCATAGCTTTTGTTATGGATAGGGAACAAGACAAATTAGTGATTTAGGCTGACATTTTTCAAATGCTCTGGACTATTTTGAGCAGAGTTCCAATATCAAAACATCTACGATTTTTTTGTAGGTAGTGCAAGATAGGAAATCCATCAAGAGCAGGGAGGGTTTCTTCTTTCATTTTTTTACTACACATGTTAGAGTGAAATGCTTAATTTAAAAACAGCTGTAAGATGCCACAAGTGCGTGCCCCCGTCACACAGAAATGCTGTATGCAGTTCTTCAGCTACAAGTATTAATGAAAGAAGGTGCAGGACTATAATTCTGATTATTTTAAAAATCTGAATGTTGACAGGATAAGTGCATAAGAGAAACCTCTATGAATTCATATTTCAAAATTAAAAAATTCATTTAACACTTTAAGTATACTTATATCCCATACCAAGTTCTATTTTTATTTACATTTTAAAACTGTTTTTCTAGCTTGTATGTTTCATATTCTGTAGTACGATAATAAATGTAAGTCACAATCACTTCTAGAGGAATCAATGACCCAGGCACCATTACAAGCTTACTGTATAAATCTACCTAATAGAGCGACTTGCATACTTTAATTAATACTTGCTAAATTGTGGATTGTGATGGCTCTTTAAGTACTTTTCTATGTTCTTATGACCATGGAATTAAATTCTAAAATTAAGACAAACATCTAATGTACTTTTAAGCATGCTTTGTAAAATAAACTTTGAGAACTAAAACTCTTCCTGTGACCGAACGGAAAGACATGTTAGCAGAGGACATGTCAAAATGGTACGGTATTTTTCTTTTCTAATAGAGTTAATCAACGAACCCTGTCATCAATATTTAAAGAATATGCTTAGTAACTCCGGTTTATAATCTATATATTGACAAATAACGGTAAGTTGTATATTAAACTTCCATCATATGTACATTATATGTACAATTTGCAAAAGACATTGTCAAGGTCAGAATTCTGAAATTAAGATATTTCTATTTTGTTAAAAGGTGTGTCTGTAGTGCTTATCTCCTCTTCTTCCCTTTACATTGTCTCTTCTACCTTCTCTAAGTAGTTCCCCCCACCCCCTTCCCCTGATAACTTCCTGATACTTCCCTGATATACCAACATGGAACTCCATGTTGCTGAATCCAATGGCCACTTCAACACCTTAATCTCAGGAAATCATGCTTGATATAATGAATTCCTTCCTTCTGAAAAGAATTTGTGAGGCCACTCTCTCATCCTCAGTCTTCAGCACTGGTCACAGGATCTTGTTCTCCCTTGATGTGCGCCCCACCCCCACCCCTTGTCCCAACCTCTTCATCTACAAGGCGCCCAACTCTGAGCACTCTGCATTATGCCACTGTTCGATCCAAGCATCTCTCATCTCTCACCCAGACAAGTACCAGGGATGCATCCTAAAAGAATGCTCCACCTCTACCCTCCCCAAATACTTTCTACATGAGGCAAATGAATATCTTTTTAAAACATAAATTGGATTTGTCACTCCATGGTCAAAACTTTCCAATAGCTCATTATCCTGTTTAAAATAAAACCCAAACTTCTCCGCATGGAATCTGGGGCTGGCATGAAAAGGCTCTAGGCAACATCCCTGCTGACATGTATTACCGCTTTCTCCTTTACACACTGACTTTTTTTTGCTCCGTTTGCAAATGTCCAATTCATTCCTATCTTGAAGTTTTCACACTGTTTCTTCTACTTGGACACTGACTTCTCCACAGATGGATCCATTTATTATTAAAGCCTCAGCTGTATATTCTCTTCTCAGAGTGACCTTCCTTGAATTGCCCAGTATCTTAAATATGGTGCCAAGTCTCAATCATTATCATATCTTGCCATTTATTTCTGTTATCTGAAAGCATCTTGAGATTATCGTAAATATGTATCGCTACTTGTTTTCTTTCACTCAATCGAATGTCTCCCCCAGAAAAGCATGAATTGCACATGCCTGTCTAGGACTGTATCACCAGGGCAGTGACCACATATAAGCTTTAAAACTCTTGTCAAAGGAATGGATATACTGCTTGAATCTTCAAAACAATCTGTGATAATTTACAATAACTACCATGGTTTTCCATTTTAAAAATAACGCTGTGTAAGTATAGGATATACAGTCAATACTACTGTGGTAACTACATATGGTGTGTCAGGTGGGTAATCACCTCTCAAGGACTTATTAGGGTAATCACCTCTCAAGGGATACACATGTCTAATCACTATGCTGTACACCTGAATCTAATGTTATTGTTTGACAACTGTAATAAAAATATATTGTTTAAAAAAATACTGTGAAGTAATCTACAAGATAAAACGTCCAGCAAAAAGTCAGTAATTACAAATGGAATTCAGGAGAAAAAAGGAAACTTTTTTTCCCCACACACTAAAGAATTAACTATATGTTTCTGTGGCAATATCTATAATTGTTGAACAAATATAACACTAAAATTATTTAAAGTATGCAACAAAAATAATTTTAATAGATGTATGTCCATTTCCAATTTGTCCCTTCGATTTTTTTCCTACACTTTTCTTCTCAGCTACATTCTCATTAATTGCAAGTTGCTCTGTTTTTGTTTATTGACTAATCCCTCAACTTGACAGTAAACTCTATTAAAGATATTAGCATATACTCTAGTTTACCATTGTTGATGCATGGCCAAGCACAAAGGCTACCTATAAAAATCATTCAATGACTGTTGAAGAAATGAATGAAAAAGGTGATTATAGGCCAGAAAGACTTTTGTGCTCGATCATCAGGAATCACTGTCATCTTCATTTTATAAGACCCAGCACAAATTTCACATCCTTTTGACTGTGTAGAAGTGATTTCTTCTTCGCTTAATGTTTATGGCATCGCATATGCCTTTTCTGAAGCACCTATAATATTGTCAGTATTTTTGTAAATGTCTTGCGAAGCAATGAGTATGTTATTTCTTTAGTGGCAAGAATTCCCTTTTTTCTTGAATAAATTTAATATATAATAGGATTAAAGTGTACACTGTATTATTTTGAGACATTTATAAATTGTAATATGATTGTTGTGATGTTCACTATTGTTTCTTTATGTTCATTATGCTGTGAACTTACTTATGACTCATTGCAGGTTTGTACCCTTAAAGAACATCGACCTAACCCCTCAACCCCTAGCCCCTGTTAAATATCATTTTACCATTTTTTGTGTTTGTTTTTATGAGTCTGACTCTTAGGTTTCACGTATAAATGTTCTTGCCTTCTCTGTACAACTTACCTCACTTAGCGCATATGCTCAGGTCCATCCGAATTGTGGCAAATGGCAGGACAAGAGGCGAGAGTTCTTTTGGTCTTTGTTTTATCCCCCATATGCCTATCATAGGATGTTACACTGGTATCAGTTTATTAAAATAACTAGCAAAGTGAATTCAACTATGGCAGAAACAGTTTACACAAAGAAAGAGTAAATGATGTAGCCAGGTAATCCCATTTGTAAAATTCATAATTTGGGACTTAAATACAGGACTCTGACTTCTATTTGCTGCCATGTGAGTGGCCAAGCTTCTGTAGAGAGTGACTTGGAGTGCAGTGAGAAATCAAGGTTGAATCTCAATTCTGACAGCCTTCTCCAAGTACCAGCCTTCCCAGGTTAGGGTCCCATAATGTAATGTTCCAAAGGGAAAATAAAGAAGGTATGTATTTGCTTGTCTGGTTTTCAGAAATTATCTGATCAAACAAATCACTCCCGAATTGCCAGTTTGAGTGGCACAGCAACAATTCCTGATCATGAGGAATGGAGCTCACTGAATCCAATGAGATTCTTAACATCCAGCTAGGAGAAATGGACTACCTCTTACCAAGCCAAAGCATCTCTTCCAGGTTGACAGCAGAAATTTAGCCTACATAGGCACTCCAGTACATAAACTGGAGTCATATTTTCTAAAAATATTCCAGGGTAGGGAGAGAAAGAAGTATTTCTAACTGAAAGGAAGATTTCGAAGTAAAAAAAGAGACTGATCACGTGGTAAGGGGAATGAAGCGAGGAGCACTTTGGCCTAAAAACCAAAAGGAATATTTTTGTAGAATAAATTTAAAAGAGCCTGATTCTCCAGAACTGAAAATAGAATTCATTGAATTGGTGCAGGTGAAGTTTATAGAATGGAAACAGATGAAAATAAGAACTAGTATGATTCAAAAACTAAAATTATCACTGAAGCCTTTGATGAAACACGTGGGCATCTTAAATGTCCTCCAGCATTACTGAAATACTCTGTATTTCAGTATGAGAACTTTGTAAAGGGCCAGATACTGACTATTGTAGAGTTGCAGGCCATATGGTCTTTGTTGCCACAGCTCAGCTCTGTCTGTTGCAGCGTGAAAGCAGCCATAGACAATACGTAAATGAATGTCCACGACTGTGTTTCAATTAAACTTTATGAACCGAAACAGGAAGCAGATCAGATTTGACCTGTGGATGCCGGTTTGCTGACCACACTGCTTCAGACAATAATTATGGTAATTATACAGTTTTCCAATGTTTTTTATTTGTTTCCTGAAATTATTACACAATTAAGAGATGCTTAACAACCCTGAACCAAGTCTGAACTACTGACATTCAGCAGAAAGAGTAAAATTTGTGTCCCAATGTGGAGAGAGTGATGAGAGACATTAAAGTCAGATGAGTGTTTATCAGATTATGTAATATCTACCTCTACTAATGGTTTCAACAGTTACACAGAGAAAAACTAATGGCAATATGTACACTTCATTTGGTCACAAATCTGTCCTCTCTGAAGTAGACTTTCTTTATCAACTGTTGGCAGTTGAAAACTTCTGTAAACACTAATTGTTTTAATTTCAATCACTTATTGTACAAAAGCATAGACTGAGCTCCTCCTGCCTAATGCCTTTTTTACACTCCATGTTCTCATCCTGGGTTTTTCTCCTTTAATGACAATAGCATTGACATTTATATCCTACCCCAGTTCCTGATGTTTTGTCACCCAGCTCTCAGCCTTTCAGAGAGGACTTTCATGGCATCTTAGTACATTTTTCTCTATTCCATTATTTTGTTGAGTTTCAGTTAGAGCGCTGTTCCCTGTGTAAAACTATCTACTGGTCTATTTTCTTGCTTACTGTTTCCCAATCAAAATGAAAGATCCATGAAGAAGGATACTGTTTGTCTTACTTGCAGTGGCGTTTTTAAATACTGGCATGTGATTGATATTAAAGGAAAATCCTGAGCTCTCTGAAGAAAGTTATCTTCTGTTTTTCTATCACCCATGGTGCTCATCAGAGGTTAGTTATTTATTGTGGGAGTTCTAAACAATTTTTACTTTGAACTGGTTAAGAATGGCGTGGATTTTTTTCAGTGTTTTCAATATTGGGCTGAATGACAACAAAAAATATCCTTTATCTTCATAGATTAGATGTCTTTTAAGCTATGGGATTATTTAAGGCCTCAGAAATCCACCTATTGTACATAGGCAACTTTGCAATCCAAGCTTTTGGCTGTTTTCTAAATTCATGTTAGTGTTTCAGCATAAATTCCCAGCTTCTACTGATCCATCTGGAATAGCAAATAGAAAGGCAAATTGATTTTAACTCGAGTGCCAATTCTCATGGATTGGTAGTGGCTGTTTAGCGCGCAAAGTGAGAAATATTCTGAAGCTACATCTGGGTTCAGCTAGAGGGACAGTGCCCTAGAGGATTAGTGTTGTTGTTTGGGGGAGAGGAGAGAGCCGGAGTATGTGATATGCATGTCGTATATTTCACATCATTTATAAAAAAAAAAACACAATGTATTATCTTAAAAGACTTCAAAAAGCAAGCACATTACTATTGTTTAAACAACACTAGTGTTTTCTCTTTTACATGCAAATAGGTTTTACTTTGTTCTTCCCATCTTTCTCTTTACTGTTAGAATGCAGATGTCTAACGTATTTCAGTCTTGCATTAGTTATCAGTATGAGTATCTCTCTCTTGCTTGATCAAGTTCTTAGACCCAGACACAAACAGATTTAAAACTTAATGAACTATATATTTCAATTCTATTTTGTGTTAAATATTAAACAGTTATATAATAGTTTCAGTTAAAAAAAAAACAAATGTTAGCTGATGACATAGTAACAGCCTTGTAGAAAATATAAAAACAAAATTGATTGACGATGAAAATGACATTAATATCAGATAATGTCTGACCATTTTTGCTACCTCTACATTATTTATTGTGGATGGCAATGTTTATACAGCCATCTGTTTAATAACCAAAGTGCTGTATGTCATTAAGACATTAATTCACTATGAGATGCAGAAAAATCTGAATGCATACTTCTTATTTTCCAACTATTACCTTATGTTAAAATACGAAATAGTAATTCCTTTTAAGAGGTGCAAATAATATTTGATCACTGTGAGAATTATTTTCCATGGCTTAAAAAAAAAATCTGATTCCATTTACACTGTTTTATTTCCATGCCAGTGGGTGTGAAATCTATGATTTGGAGTTTGGAGACTATCAAGTTCAAAACGAAGAGATGTTGTGAGGTAACAAAAGCAAAAGCCTTATCTGCAAGATTGTGAAAGTACAAATTTGGGTCACGGTACAACAAAAGATCACTGTCACTTAAATCCACTGGTTGTGAGTTTTGAGTCTGAGAATCAACATTCTGAATTAGAGGTGACCCCATAAGCTAATTATCTTATTATTTACTCGAATTTCATCATAAACTCCACCACTAAATCATTATTACAGGTTGGAGATTATAACTTCAAGGTTAATTTTTTTAAACTAACCAAAGGAAAAGAAATAAAGTCATTAAAAATATTATTACAAGTTCACTAAAAATAGACTTTTAAAACAATCGAACGAAAGTTAAGATGAGCATAAGACCAGTCATCTCCCAAAAAAGACAGCTGGCAAATGACAGGGCATGATTCCACACACATGCACACGGAACACACCTGTTCCATTTTGTTTTCATTGGTGAAAATGTAGTCGCAACTCATTCCTTTCTGAATGCCAGAGCCTGTAAACTATTGAGACTCCAAAACAGTCATATTTGCACAGTTTTAAGTGTCAGAGATGTCTTTCAGATGAAAGGCTGAAATAGAACTTCTTATGACTATAAATTACAACTCCAAGTTCCACCAAACACAAATCTAATCCATCGTCTATGTGAAGGTTTGTCAAATGTTTGAGGTATACATATTTCTTGCATTTTATTCCCTGGGTTATACTTCCCAATTCCTTCGAGACTTTCTGATCCTTTTTCACCATGGTCATGCTCCATGAACATACACTGTTTTCAAATGTCTCTCCTAAAATGTGATGCTCACAGCATACATTGAATAATATGGGGAAATATCCACAACCCAAATATATGTACCACAAAAAAAAAAAAATCCACCGTCTCTCAATTCTGATAAAAATCCAAAGTAAGGAAACTATTATGGAGCATAGCCTAAAAGGTGTGCAGTATATACACTCATTAAGTAAACTCAAAAATCTATTTTTGAATGAAATCACACAATTAAAAAATTCCCATTAGATTTCCTTAACTACCTTTGCTTTGGCCATGACAGAATCAGAGTAAATTGAAGAACATTAAAGGAAACGGTTCTTGGAAATTTGCCACTCTTTTTTCCCCTTATTTGCAGTTGATTATGTTAATTATTTTATCACCCCAGGCCCATCTAGAATAATGTTCCCCTCATCAAATTTAGAACAAGAAATCTTGGAGCCATATTTTCAGCCCACCTTTTGGGAAAAACTAACACATCATCCCACACATTTTGGGTGTAAGAGTCAGACCTGACTTAATCTCGCTTTATGTCCTTGACTTCCTCATTTATTTAAAATATGTATCTAAAGCACTTTCATTTTTTCAAGAACAAATTGAGTAGTGAATAAGCAAATGAAAGCAAGCATGAACTGCTTACAGAATAAGACACTGTACTAGGTAAAGCTGCCTCCTTATTCTTACACCACTATCAAACACGGTAACTAGATGCATTTTTGTATGTAAAGGCTAGAAGTGATTACCATGCACATTTCCGAAAAGTACCACTGTTTCCCACAAACATTTTTCGTCACTCTTATTTAGTGCTAGTGGCACAAAGGTAAATGTAACATGGTATCTTCCCAAATCTTATCGTCCAGCAGGGAGAGATAGATAACTAATTCACAGCGTCACAGTGAGTGACATTCACAGAGTGAAACAAAAGAAAAGACCAGGGATATTTGGAAAGTTTGAAATGTGGTTTCTAAAGATTCTGAGAAGAAGGTGTTCTAAGGGATAAGTAGAAATTGGTTAGGAAAGGAAAGGGGAACGCATTCCCAGCAACGGGGATACAATCTCTCCCTGGGGATCGTGGTAAAAAGCAGGATATGATTCCTGACAGGAAGTAGAAAGGAGAAAACTCTTAAAATGCTGACATCTGTGCATCAGAGAATATAGAAGAGCAGTCTGCTGTCTTTCTCTTCCCATTCTCCTTAACTGCCTATATTTCAGTTATCCATCCATCGTAGCTTAACATCCCCCTCGCCCCCATCCTCAGTGACTTAAAACAGCAATGACTGACTCTGTCTCGTGACTCGGAGGTTGCCTGGGCAGCTCTCGGCTCCTCTCTTCTGCTTCTCTCATTTAGCCTCGGTCGTCTGAGACTGTACCTGGGCTTGGAAAGTCCGAGGGGTGTCATTGCCATTCAGCCAGCTGGTGCTGACTGTTGGCTTCGGGACTCTGATTTTCCTCCCTGATTTTGCTCACCGGTAGGCTAGACTGACTCTTTCTGCAGTAAGTTGGTCTTGTGGGTCTAAAGGCAGAACGTGCATGACCTCTCGAGCCCTAGCCTTGAAATCTGCACAGTGATATTTTCCCATTTCTATTAGCTAAGGCTTGTCACAGGTTGGTTTAGATTCGAGGGGGGAGAAGATGGGTTCCAGCTCTCCATTAAAGAGCAGTAAAATGTCATTCCTGGTGACCATGACACAGATTATTACAGTCATCTTTGACAACTGGCATTAATGTATGTGAGGTATCACTGAGACAAAGCAGGAAGTTGCCATGTCCTTAGTCATGAAAAGATTTTAGAAGAAATAGGTAATAGAGAGGGTAGAAGTGAAAAAAATTAAATAAACAATAAATAAATAAATAAATCCAAAAAATAGCATTATGTATTATGGTCATTTATGGAGCAAGTCTATTCGTTTTCACTGGGGACTCATACATCACAGATATAGTGTAGACAATCTACTACTAAAAATAAAAAAAGCTAAAGAAATAATATAACCATTAATAATTACTGAGATTTAAAATATAATATAATGTCTATTTGTTTTATCTTCCTTACATTCTGTAACTACTCAGAAAAGTACATTTTATTGTTGCCTTTTTAAAGATGAGAAACCTGAAATTAAGTAACTTGACAAAAGCCTGGCCTGCCTGTTTGTAAGGGAGCTAAGGCAGACAAGGACACTTGGTCCTGGTCTGAGAACTGGGACGATGCCACATGGGACTCTCTCCTGAGCTGTTTTCCTTTCAGCTGGCATTAAGCCAGCAGACAAGTGGCAGAGGGAACACCGATCCTTGCACAGGGGTGCCAGGGGAAGAAGGCGGCTCCTCACACAGGGTACCTGAGATTCAGGAGTCGGAGGGGGGAGGGGGGCTGGGGACCCAGTGAGTTAGAGGGACAGAGTAACTGCAGATTCACTGCCTTAATTGACTCTGACTGGCAAACAGGCCATATCGGCGCTCAGAAGTCTATCTGCTTCTACAAACGAGCATTCCCACTTTGCTCAGTATTATCTTCTCGATTCCAGGTCTCCAATTTTGAAATCTGAACTCTGTCTATAATGCTAAATTTCTTCCCAAGGGAAATCGCTTTAATTTCTAAATCCAATGCTAACTCTGAATTTATTTCCATAAGGGGCATATTGCATCCAAAATAATCGTGGTAATATGTCTATTAATGTAGCATCTCTGTGTCACTCTAATATAGTCCTGACAAATACGTCCATCTGAAAATATGTTAAGTCCAACTAATGGACTTATAAAATAGTTTTCCTTTAGTATCATGTTTTAAAAATATTTAGTTGGGGTAATATTGTCCAGTAAAATACTTTTAAGGCAGACAAGAAAACTATGTCCTCGAATGCTTCCTAGGTTTTCCTCTGTATTGGGAAATATTTATATAACATCTTCTAGTGAGATGACGATGACTTTTCCAGGTCATTTATACCTAAAAATATTACAAAAAGCGAACACCGACCTATTCTGGGTTTGAACACAAAAATTAAAAGCGTCCTTATTTTTGATTCTTTGCTTTCTGGACCATCTCTAGGGAAGCTCCGCATCGCTACAGATCGAGTGGGTTAACCTGTCGCCCTCGGGACTGTCTGTCTCTATGGAACTCTGCTCATTCATCCTCAAAGGCACCTTTCCTTTCAAAGCCACACGAGCAGAGACATTTTTCCACAGAAAGAGAATTAATCATGTATTTGTCACGGTGCACACAAAATAAGTCATTTGATACAATGGCGCAAACGGTTAGCTGTAAGTTAGTGCACTCCAACAGAGTTTTATAATATGAGGTTAGTCACACAGTTCTTAAGAGACAGGTAAGATTAATGGCAGATTTTCGATTCACACAAATACAGCACTCGACCTCAAAAATTCATTTTTATAGTAACTCTGGTAAGAAAGCAATGCAACACATAGACTATATTTATTATATTTTTATCGAGAGATCTAACGCATTGTTCTTGGGTCCAATCCTGAGATATTTAAGGTCATACTGGTCTTAATACTTAGGTCACAATTTATTTCTAATAACACATTACTGTTAACATTGATTCTCAGTGGTTTAAATTATTTAGCATTTTACAGCAATAATTTTTCTTTTATCTAGAAAATGAACTTTTTTGTTTTATCTTTTTTCTACAATTTGAGTTAGTAACTCTATTGAAACTCATGTGAGCAAATTTACCTTCTTAAAACTTGCCCCACGAGAAATAATTTGAGAGAGAAGTCAATGAACTATATTTCTCTTTAAACAGCCTAAAGAGATGTAGAAACATGGATTCTAGCCAAGAGAGGAAAAAGAGTAATGGGAAAATAAATTAATTTTAGAAGCTATAAAGAAATAAGTACCGGTAATTGGTAGATATAATATTAGAGTAATTTAGAAATACACATTTTAAACATTATTTTTAAATGAGAACTCCTTAGATGCTTTTGCAACTATGCTTAGGCTCTTAAAGATGCAATTATTGTACAATCATTTTCAAATAACTTCCTTCTCCCGGACTTCCAAGAGAAGTTTCAATAGAAAATAGTGGGTCACATTTTTCAGAGTTAATGTGCTGAAGGAAGTTCTATATGGAATTATAATTCTCAAAAATGTTGTGTCTTTTTACTTTGATACAACCATCAGTTTTTGCTATTCAAAGAATAGCACAAAAAGCCTTTTTTTTCTTCAAACCCCTTGAGACTAACTTGGCTAGATGATGCCCCCTCACAGCTGAACACTTTAATCTGTATCCGTTACAAATACAGACATTCTCTTTGATAGTCACAATGACCTTAAATAAGGTCATAAAACCATTGGCAATTGATATATTAACTACCATCCAATCCAAAGATTCCAATTTTTGTCATTTTTTTCAAAAATGCCCTTTACAGTAAATGGAATTGGTCCAGTATCACCTTACACTTGTCATGAACAGTCAGTTTTCTTTGGCGCAGTTCTGTGACTTCCACAACTTTAACATTCTGAAGATCACAGACCAATCATTTTCTAGGATGTCTCTGAGATGGCATCTGCCGGGTGTGTCTTCACCGTAGTTTTGGTAGGACCATCACGGAAGTGATGCCGTGTCCTCCCTCCATCCCACTGGGCGGCTCGCCATTTCAATCTGCCCCATGTATGTGATGCTCAACTCGGCACCTGGACTAAAATGTCCCCCACCAAGTTTCTCCTTGGTAACAATAATAATCTTTTTGTCTTTATTGTCTTTATAAGGATTTTGCAGGGAGGTAACTGGGACTATTCAATGCCTCAGAAAACTTTCACCCACTAATTTAATATCTGTCTGCCTCTCAGATGAATTAATTATAACTATGAGTATTGATAAATGGCCATTATTCGATACCATCATTCCTTCTAAAGTCTTCTATTGGCATACCATTTAAGGAAAAGTTTTCTCCTCTGAAAATGTATTTATTTATTCAGTTAAAAAAATGCATTCTTTTATTCAGCTGTCTATCATTTCTATTATTTTTTCTGCTGATTAAATTGTCCCCTAAATGGCCTATGTTAGATCCTTCAAGCTAGCATATGGTTTTGACACAACTTAGTCTTTCTTAGAGAATGTCTTACATTTTAGCACAATCAGATATTCTAGTCTTATCTGATATTGCCCCTGACCCATCTTTGAAATCATCAATTTATCCAAAGCTGCTCTGCTTCTTTCAGGTGGACAGTGGTATTTTAAAACGCAAATGTGAGCCCTACTTGTACTTACCAGGACTGCTACTCCTAGACTTTTATAGACTTTAGTGGACTGAGCTAAACAATATATTGGCCCCCTTCCTTTCCCCTGTGTATTTATGTCTTTCTCTATGTGTTTAAAACCGTAACTTTACACTGATCTCTCTACTTTGAACTCAGCATCACAGAAACCATTCTTTGTCCCTTTCCCTGTTTTCTTGACAAAGAGAATCTTGACCTCACCATCCTTAATTCATACTTGCTTTTGGACAATTCCTGCTAGCATGTAACCAACGTCTAGTCACCATTGCAACCACCTCCATGTGGTAGCCTTGTCACCCTGGATGGCCCCCGGGACTCGGTGGCAGACAGCGTCCTCTGGGCTCTGACACCCCAGGCAGGATGCCGCCTGTGACTGTGCTGCTGGGTGGGCACCCTCCTCACCCGTGGGCTCTACCTCCTGGGCATGCTGCCCGCTCCAGTGCAGACAGAGTCTCACCTTCCTTCATCCCACATAATCACTTTTAGGGTGAACTACTTGGGAAGGAGGAAATGAAGCCAGGAGGAAAGGCAGGGGAACCAGAAAGCCAACAGGCACGCAGGAGAGCAAGCAGGGTATCCAAATTAGGCTTTAAAAGCAAAAATTTAGGAAACCAATGAGTTGTTCTCCTATAATTTGTTTTTGTGGTACTTTCTCGAAACAGGATCCCTTGAACGACTGTTTGTCATGATGGATACTCTTCATGCATGTCAGTACTGAAGGAAAAGAAATCGTATACTTGCCATAGTGCATTGCCTGTCTCTTCAAAGTTCCCCAGGGAGAAAGCGGATTTCAAAATGTGCCATTCTTTTCTTAGTAAGCCCATTCTAGAACAGTCTATAAACAACAAGAGGAGTGATAACAAGACTACCTATCAGCTCTGCCTGACTTTCACCCTCTATGGCCCCTGCTCAGTGATCAGATGGCTCATCTGATGTAACACAGTTTATTTAACGAGCTATCGTTTAATAACTCATGGCATAATGTATTATCCTCTGGAGATATTTTACACTCACAAAGATCTGCATATAATTCGTATTTCTTCATATAAAGAAATTCATGTGAAGGACTGGGATAATGAAACAGATCAGTGTTGCTTTGTATGGGGGCCAGGGGTTAACTTTTCCTGTTGTGCTGATAAAATCTCTCTTCTAAATGTCTTTTTAGTCACATTTTTTGACAGCTGTGTGCTCTTTGCATGCAGTAGTCTAGTTCTGTATGACAGCAGTTTGTTTGGCCTAATTTTTTTTTTTTAAGTGTGTTGTCTAATGCAAGTGAACGTTTATATTCCCATGTGATCCACTTAACCTAACAAATCTATAAGGCCATGGTCGGACATTCAACTCTGAGTAACAATCAGCAGTAAAAGAAGCAGTAGTTTTAAAAAAAGAAAAATCTACAAGGCACCAGCAATAATAGGTATGTTGTAATTGTTAGATTACTTGGTTTTGTTTTAACCATTTTCTGAGGGGCTGACAAATTATGTTTTCACAGAAGCCTCACAAAAAGTAATGGGCAACGCTGTTTCTAATTTTGAATCGGTTGATTTTACAACGTACACATGGAAGAATGTGGAGGCATGCTGGGAGAAAATGAATTCACTAAACTTGGAATTCCACTGAGATTGCTATATAAAGTAATCAGCTGTAGGAGTACTATATGAGAAGGAAAAAAGTTCATGCTGACCTGTTGTTAGATGAATTTTCAAAAATAGTTTTGAAGCTGCAACTTAACAGATGAAATTATTGTGAATATATGTCCTTGGGCAATAACAGTTGCCAACAAAAACATGGCTCATAACACCAGTTCCATTTTTAAAACTTCAGTGTAGCAAAAAATATGGCGATACTCTTCCTCATGAGGTGGAATTTATTATTTAAAAAGACAGACTTTATCATGTGAAGAATATATTCTGGATACTTGGACACATTTAATTTATCTGATTATAAAATGTTCTGGCTATAATGAGAAATTATTTGAGTAAAGGATAATTAGTCATAATTAATAAATCACAATTACTATGTCCATTACAGTTGAATGTTATATCTTTACTTTGGAAGAAGCTGTCACTATAGCGAGGCTAGCACAAGATTTCTAGTAAAATTGTTCTGGTTTCTAAATTTCATCTCTGACATTTACTAGCTTTTTGTGTCCTTAGGCAAGAAACCTACCTTCAGTTTCTTCATCTGTAAAAGAAATAATACTATCCCCCCCCCCCCCCCAAAAATAGCATCTAAGTTTCATGAGATGATGCATGTAAATAATACAGCAGAGGGCCTGGGGACACAGTATGGCTCAATATGATACCTTACTAATATTAATAACTGTGCCAGTTAGGAAATTATTCAGCTAAAATCTGTTCTGTAACCAACACTGTGTCTCAGCAATACAGAATCAACACAAAACCTCTTTTCACTTTTTCTTTCTGCTTTAGGAGTTGTAAAGCCCAAAGATTTATTTTCCCCAGTATCCTCTTAGCTAGAGCTAGTCATGAGACTAGTTGTGACCTATGGGATAAAGCAAAACACAAGACATCTGGAAAAACATTTTTAAAAGGGCAGACTTCGATGACCTAAGCTTTCCCTCTTTATTCCTCCTCTTTTCACGTTTCTTTCCAATAACTGCAATGTGGATGTGGTTCGGAAGGGTTCAAGTTATCATCAAATTATGAAGATAAATAACACTGTTGTAAGACAGTAGAGAAAAAGAAAAATTAACCCACATTCTTGATGAGAGTTTTGAGCTAAAATAGGAGAAGCAATATGTCTGCAGTTAATGTGATTTTGCTACTTTAAGAAACTCTCGTTCAAATGATATTGCAATGAACTTCATGGCTAGTTTCAGGAACAGACCTTGTCGGGTTACCTGAACAAGAGACTACTCACCTAGTCCTCAGTCCTCTCTTCTCAGCAACAGGTGGTAAAAGCCAGCTTGTCAAATGACTGCTGACTCTTTTAAATCCTCACCTCCCTGTGATCACTAATCATAAACTACTATATCTTGAATTTTGCCCACTCCCAATCAGGCCCCAAGACTGAAAGAGGCAACTGAGCCTAGGTACCTCAAATCTATAAATGTCCCATCTGTGGTCACCCTACTCAGAAGCTTTTAAGGCAGCGGTCTTGCTTAGACAGTGAGTGGTAAACGCGCCTGTAGTTTATAAAGAAGGCATTTTGGAGGACTTTTCAGGACTTGACCAGCAAACACTAGGTCTGGCTTACATACTGCAGAATTCTTGATACCAGGAAAATAAACATCTTTTCATTACCTGCCATTCATTACTAATCGCTTCTCTAAAAAATGACACAGCTATTATTTTGAGTAAAGCAATTTATATAAAGACAGTAGCACAATATTGAGCATGTAAATATTCAAGGAGTTAGTTTTCTTTACCAAATAACCACCCATTAAGAATTAGTTCATACGATGTTCATAAAAAAATTTTTTTGAAAAGCACATTTTTAAAATGATATGTCTATTTTCAGCCAGACCTTGATTCAAACCCTCACTCTGTCGTGCACTCACTGTGTCACTGTGGACACACTGATGACCCACCTTAAGAGCCCACCTATGTGAAAGGATCGTAGCGACCCTACATGATCCGGGTAAGAAAAAGCAGAGTGTGTGACCACTAATGAACGCAAGCGACTTCAGAGGAGCATCAGTACACCTCATGAAGTTCAATGACTCGCAGTTCCCTACCGTATTTCAGAGCTGCGTGTTTCCTTGCTGACGTCCTCTTCCACATCTAAGCAGCCTGCTGAAGACTGAGTTCTCTATTCTGAATGACTTTCTTCTTTCTCCACCCTGAAAAAGCAAGAATTTTAACTCTATGTGCATCTGTAAACACCAATTTATTCCTAATAAAAAGTTATGGCTAGTCAAGTTCAATATGCTGGTTTTTGTCCCAGAATTTTTGCATTGCTAATGGTAGACTAATGACTATATGATAGCTAAGTAATTTTTTCTTCTTTTGTCAGAGAAGAAAGGATGTTACTCTCTGAAGTCAAAATCATTCTAAGTAAACATTTATCTGTCCATGTATAACTCCATTGTGTCTGTAACATATTATTATTATTAAGCATTGCATTTAAAGAATGTCAGGTGACTCATCGGGCTGCTGAAAGCCCACATATTTACATCCAGGTGTACCAGAGCTGCAGGAAAATTGACTGTAGACATTTTCCTTTATAAAAATCATGACAGACTTGACTCTGCAAGTTCATCACTTTCACTGATTTCCCTCTTTCAAAGTGTCCATTTTAACCTGATTTTCCCTTTTCTTTGCATCAGCAAAATAACAATAACTCAATTTCAAAATCTTTCAAAATACTCAAAACAGTACATTCTGAAGGTTTACATGTTTAGTTTCAGATGTTCTCAATACTGACGGTTATAGTTTGATGGAAGAATGTAGTCAAAAAAGAATTGACTTGAAATACATCAGCATTACTTCAAGTTAAAAAGTTTAAATTTATTTTGAACCAACCTATCTTGGTTTAGACCTGTATTTAGACTTAACCTTGGCACCACTGACATCTGGACTGGATAATTCTTGTTTCATGGGGGAGTGTCCTGAGCAATGTAGGATCTTAGCAGCATCTCTAGCCTCTACCTACCAATGCCAGCAGTGGCTTCCTAAAGTCTTTGGTGACAATTGAAAACATCTTCAAACATGGCCAAACGTCCTCGGGCAGGTGGGGGAGAATTATCCCCACGTGAGACACTAATGTAGACTTGACATGTATCAGTGTTTTGTTCAGGATTCAAAGCTCCATGTAATTTACTAGAACACTGCAAAATCCTGACCAAGTTTACATGTCTTATTATCTTCACTTTATTTGTGAACCCTCGTGTACTACTATAGAATGTTTGTATTGTGGACAATCAGATAGGCAAAATTAAGAACTTTATGCAATGGCACAGGCCTGGGGACATTTAAAAAAAAAAAAAAGGCTGTCTTAAGGGGAACTGGAAAATCATTCAGGTCATAATGACTTCCAATGACAACAATGCACTTAACTTTTCCTCATGGCTATCTATGGATTCTTCCTCCAGCCATACTTTTCCATCATACAACCGCTTTTCTTCTTTATTTCTAATATATGGCCCCTGTTTATTCATTGATTTTACTGCCTACCACATTCTGTTTACAGCCCTCTCGTTCTGTTTATTCTTTTTTTCTTTAAGTTTATTGGGGTAACACTGATTAATACAATTAATATAATTTTCAGGTGTACATTACCATTTGACATTTGTATATTCTATGGTGTGTGAACCACCCAAAGTCTAATTTCCTTCAGCTACCATATATTTGATCCCCTTTACCCACTTTACCCTCCCCCTAAACCCTATATTTGACCCCTTTTACCCTGTCTACTTCCCCACCCCCACTAGTAACCACTAGTCTATAGACCATGTTCATTATTCTTAACTTCTCTATTTCTCCCACTAACTCTGCCATAGTGGGGATATGAGTACACGTCTGTGTCTGATGCACACAGTAACCTTCCCAGGCTCCTCCAGACTGCAGACCAGCCTTGACAGCAATGTCTTTAGGTTCAGCACTCTTGCTTGACCGGCTGTGGCCATTTCTTCCAATGTTTACTTTGGACAGGAAAGATACCCCGAGTCATCTCAGATTTAGGGTGTTATTCCAGGCATACATCTTATCTGCCTTATTATCGTGTATGGATATGCTGCTTGAAAGTCAAAATCTCAAGGAAGGGATGCTATTTTACCCTTAATTTTTAAAGGGAATCTCATGGGCGATGGTTCCTGTATCCTATTCCACTTCCTGTGAATGCCTCCTTATTTACTAGAGGAGGACTTCAAGGAGCCTTTATGAGGTCATGATGGGAACGCCTGACAGGCTGTTGCCCTTGGACAACGTCCCTTCATGGAGAGAAATCATACCGGGCTCAGCCCAGTGCATAGAAATTATGATTGCCTGGTGTTTCCATGTCAATAACAGATACCGCACTGTGGACTGACTTTTAAACAGTAGAAAATGCATTAGGTTTATGATCAAACAGTAATGTTCCATCAAGTATTTTCTTGAATATAATTAGGCAGTTGTTAAGAACAAAAATCTCAGAAGCGTGGGTGATTCAAAGAGGTTGCATGTCTTCAGGAAAAAAAAAAAATCATCGTGAGGTCAGAAAACATTGAATCAAGGCATATTTGTCCTTCTAAATGACTCTTGTTATTAAGAAGCCTGCATAATTTATTCAAGGCTAATCTTGTCTTGCACTGTACATCTTTTAGTCTTGAAATATCGATGTAAATACATAAAGTCTTGGAGGCACTTTACCTAAGATTCCTACTAAAGTCACCATGAGACCACCTTGATACTAAATAACACTATTGTAGGGGTTTTAATTCTCATTTTCCCTTGTGATTACGAAGTAAGTTAGATGTGCTGAGAAAGATGAAAAACAAAGCAAGAAACTCCTCGTTTCCACTGTGCATCCATGAGGAGAAAGCTTCAGCTCTGGGCGGACATGGGGGCTGGGCTACTAGATCAGGATGTGGTAAATCTTTTGACTCTTTTTGGGGAACAGCTTTTTTTAGAACCAGGAAATATTCGCGGTCCCCTGAGAAAATTCAGCAGTTAAGATACTTTCTGAGCTTCATTTCAAAAACAGGTGAGGTTTTCCCTGAGTAGCCACCATTCTACTCCTTCAAACATACTGGGGGGGGGGGGGGGAGAATGGGCACTCAGTAGCCCTGCCACGAAGTTTAGTCTATTTCTTTCCTTATATGAAACAATTTAACATTTATTTTTCCCATCAGAACCTCCTAATAGCTTATGGCATAATTTGGAAAGACATTATCAGTTTGGCCAAATGAAAGAAATTGCTCACTTATTCTCAAGGAAGAAACAATACTGCCCAGAACCAAACACTATGATAAACAATGCCTTGCAGTGGCAGTGATTTTCATCTCTAGAAATTGTAGCAAATGAATCATAGAGAAGATACAAGATGTGCAGTTAGGTTTCTTCCAAATATAAAGGAGAAATTAGGTGATATCATTCATCATGCTATCGAATTCACTCACGGTGTCACCTCATTCATCTCAAGCAATTAACGTGGATTTCAAAATATGTTCACACATTTTGAAATATTTTCCACAAAAATATCCAAAGAAACATCCATAAAGATATAAAAATGCATAGCTGCAATTATTTCATTACTCTTTTTTCTTTATCTTATATTTCTATGAAAGACAGAATTGCCAGGATTTTACATCTTCACTGATAACCTGAGAGATAACATTTCCATCTTCATATTTAGCATTTTTAGTTACGCAAATGTAACATTTACCTCAAAGGCAAGGCACCGGCAGCCACGCCCTTGCGTCCACCAACTAAAACAGCAGTCCGTACAGCGATATCTATGCATATACTGTCTTTGCCACGTGAAAATTTAGTGGTGTTCGATCAGAAGCCTGCCTCTGGGAAAATATCATAGCTATTTCAGGGATAATAAAATCATGCCTAATAAAATCATGAAAGTATATTTATTTATAAATACTTTTATCAGTAGAGAAAAAAAGAACAGTATAATGAGAAAATTTGGAAGGCAAAACTTAAAAAATAAATAAATATGAAAATTGAGAGTATTGAATGATGGCTACGTTTTCTTCTATATATTTCATTGTTTCAGGTCTTAGGGTTAACTCTCTGAACCCATTCTGAGTTAGTTTTCATGCATGCTGCCAGACAGCAGTCTAGTTTCATTCTTTTGTATGTTCACTTCCTTTTCTCATCCCATCCAAACCGACACAGATGGTGTGGGTCAACTAGAAGAACATCAGGTACTTAGAGATATAAATAGAGAAAATCACAACAATAATTTAAAATTAAAGTTCTCCTTTTACATTAAAAATCATAATTTTTCATATCTATCATCTATCGTCCATCAGCCAGCCAGCCAGAGTACTAACAGCAAACTCAGTCTGAAATAAAGGTGAACAGACAAAAATAATGTAAAGCAAAAATGACTGATTTACGTGAATAATGACTTGTACATACAAAGGGCTGTCTTCACTTTCATGAAATTGAAAACTTAAAAATAATTTTCAGAAAGTACCTTACTTTTTAAAAGTTTAGTTGCTACATATATAGAAGAGCCATAAAACATTTTAAAGTTTTATATTATAAAGGTCTTGGGAAAAAAGTATCCTTGGCCCATAATTAAGTTTCATTTCATAACTTGTTAGGTCCTATACTCAGTGTAGTTAAAAATCTGAGAGTAATTTGCACGTTTTGATAGGAAAAGCAGGATGAAATGTTAATATCTTCCCATATTCAATTAAAAGTGAAAACTTGAATTAGTGTATTAAATGTCTATAACTCTCATTTGTCCTCAATATATAGGATTTCATAGCTTTAACGACCAAACTAATTCCACATCAGACAGAAACACAACTTAAAAAGAGTCACTTCTACCTGATTCTTCACAACTTGCTGATTTCTCAGTGGTGACCAAAAACAGAATCCATCTGGTGTTTTCATTTGGCTTTTACATTTTGACTCATTGTTCACGTCTAAACCTGAAACATCAAATTTCTCTCACTTCTTATCACTTCTCATTTTCATATTTAAATATTTAAATAATTTTTAAATATCTTGCCAACTGCTATTTATTGAGAACCTACTGTGAGACATGTAATGTTTTATCTTCTAAGAATGTATTAATGAACAAAACAGAAAATCACCGGCCTTCACTGAGTATTCATTGTATATCATAAGCCCCACATTTCCTCCACTTTTCAGTTAAATAACTTCAGCTCATAGCACAATACATGACTCCACCTCATTTTACTGCACAGGAATCTGGGGCAGTTATAAATATAGGTGATCCATGGACAGCATGGTTTTGACGTGTTAAGGTCCACTTATGTGTGGATATTTTAAAATACTGTAAATATATTTTCTCTTATAATTTTAACATTTCTCTAGCTTACTCAATGTAAGAATACAACATATAATACATATAACATACAAAATATGTGTCCATGGACTATTTATGCTATGGGTAAGGTGTTCTGGTCAACAGTAGGCTATTAGTAACTAAGTCTGCAGAGAGTCTAGAGATATATGTGAGTTTTCAAGTGCACACAGTGGGCGCCTTTGGCCTCCACATTGTTCAAGGTCATCTGTAATATCATGGGGCTTGTCCAGGGATGGCGACCTCTTATTTACTCTTGGTACAAGCAGTAGCTGGGTTTGGAAGGGTGTTAGAGTTTCCAGGTCGAGTGACTTCCATTGGTCACATTAGGAAAATATGACAGCACAGGCAGATTGAAAAGAAGTGTATAAATTCTTCATTTAAGGAGAAAATCCAACGGGATATAAGACTGAACCCCTCCCCCCCCCCCACACACACACGCAGACACCCATAATCCTGTGCACAACATAAAGACTGTCAATAACGACAGAAAATACTGGCTTTGGTGGCTACAGAAGTCCAGCTCTGGCTCCACATCCTATGAGGGATGTGTGAAAACCAGGTGGCGTCACGGAGCTCCTTCTCACAGCCCTGGTCTTCATTCTTTCCTCATCTTTTGCCTGCCCTGTATTCACAGCATACTTTTCCACGGGCAGTTCCATCACTAACAATGATTCTTCTCTCTCTGCTTCTCCCCAGGGTCCCCAACTGAAATACTCCAGACTGAGAAAAAGGAATTTCCAGGTGGGTAGTTTTGAGCCAGACTCTGATATGCAAGTTGCTTGCCTGGGAAAAATCCTGGACACATATCCGTCATATAGAAATAGAGACACAAATGAAACATGAACTAGTTTGAGCATGAATGAGTTCACTCACTAAAAATGCAACAGGACATAATGAGGATCACGGAGTCAAAAACAATGGTGTTAGTTTAAATGTTTCTGCCTACTGAAGACTTACATACCATTGATTAAATTATGTAAGTAAAGTGAAAAACACAGTGTGCCTGTCTCATAGTAAGAAATATTAGCCAGAATCATCATTACCAATTTCATCAGAATGCCTGTAATTTTATTACTATTAGTTTAAAACGAACTCTAAAAGAGTTTACAAATTAGGCATAAGATCATGATTCTCTTTAGGATGCAATTATAAATATAGTCACGAATCATATACAGACAAATGGCAAAATTCTAAGTTCACAATAACAAGGTGGTGCAATTATGCTGTAGTACTGAATATTTTTCCTTTTCTTAATAAATAATTCATTTAAATGGTATACAACAAGTAGCCCTTGGGCAATCTTTCCAGTCTCCCTACTAAAATATCTGTATGACCACAGAATAAGATTAAAAACTCACAATCCTAAAAAATGTGAAATTCCATACAAAGTATTTCCAGAATCTAGAATTTTTTTACTAACCTATTATGGTTATGCAAATGAATTTTGAGGGAAATTCTTTCCACTAAGAAACCCTAAGGCTTTGTGAATCAGAACACCTGTTTATATTTATCTTTGAAAGTGCTGCTCAGGTTAAATGTCATTTTTTTCAGAGAAGACATTCTGCTTCCCAAGTAATGAACCCCTTGACAAAATATTAACCTTTCCTTTCAGACTCCCTATCTGGATTTTGATTTTATACGCATCAACGAGACGACCCCTGCCCCGTCTCTCTTCCACCCTCTCTCACAAAGTGTACGCTCCTTTAGCAGCAAGAGGAAGATCTAGTTTTGGTCACTACCCTTTCCCCAGAGTTTGGCATAGTACCCGCTGCATAAGAGAAGTACAATAGGCATTTTTTGATTGATAAATGGTTTTCTTTCCATCAAATATCCTTCAATGAGTACACACAAGAGCAAAAGAGAGACGAGGGTAGAACGACACGCTGTGTCTAAATATTAAACAGTAGAATCAATGGAAGTCTAACCAATATCCTGATGGTCTTTCTGAAAAAAATGATGATCTGATTTTATTTTTTTAAAAAAGCAAATAAGGATATTCTAGAAGCCCTTTAAGGAGAAAAACAAACCAGAGGGAACCACCTTATTGAAATTATAACTATAATGATTAAGACAATGGAATTGGCAAAAATAAATAAATAAATAAAACAGATGGATGGATAAATGAAACAGAACAGAAAGCCCAGAAATAGAGCTAAGCATGTATGGAAACTTTATTATGACAGACCTGATATTGCAGAAGAGTGAGAGAAAAGTGGGTCTTCAATAAAGTCTCAAAAACAGTTTGTGTCAACTTGGGGAAAAAAATGAAAAGGTCTGAAATTTGATACATACATTATGCTATATAATAATACTGATTGCAAATGGATTAAAGATTAAAATTTAAATGTAAACATTAAGTTAAACATGGGCCTAAGGAAAAAGTTGTTCTCGGATTGAAAGTGCAAATATTGAACAAGAAAAATAAAAATGATTCTACACCTAGACTGCTTCTAATCAATCAAGAGCAGCCCACAAAGAAACATCTCAAAAGCTAACAAAAAGGTAAAATATACTAGCTACTGGGGAATACCAATTAGAATGACAGCAAGTGTCTCACAAGCAAAATGTAATTCCATAAAACAGATTTGCTGAGCAAATATCACATTCTCTTTAAAGTTTCATTGCTAATTAAACTGTGATTCATAAGAAGGGAGAAATAAATTCCTATCTGGACATAAAAAATAGTAATATAATTTAGTCTATGCAGACTTTCATTATAATTTTATTAAAGGATATTCAATAAGAAGAAACATGAACCCTTGGGGTAAAGTCAGTATTTAGAAACGATGAGAACAAATATTGATAGAAATATATCAGCACATTTAATTAAAAACTATAAAATTATAACCTGCCATTTTATGATACTGAAACAAAATTTCAAAGAAAATTTGAGGAAAAATGTGGAAGATGAGGGTAAGTAGAATAAAAACAATGATAGTTAAAGTCAGATATTTTTTCTTACCCTCACTGTCAGAGTTTTTCTTAATAAACTCATTCCTGATACCAAGAATTGACATATGATAGATAGTACATTATATTTGGGCAGCTCACAAATATAACAGTGAGCGTGATGCCTAATATAATATGTACAAAAGAGCTTCAATAAATTAACCTGGAAATAGTTAAATTAATTTAATCATTATATAAATGATGTTTTATTGTAACAACATTTGTTACAAATCTCAAAATTCTTTAAAAGAAACCTTGTAAGTAGGTAAAATAAAAGGGTAACTTCAGCTTTTGGTACAATATCAGTATAATGCAAATAAAAATATGCCGATTAATTAGAACATAAAGAGAGCAAAGGCAATAGAAAGTGGGGAGCTTAGAAAAGCGAAACAATTGTTTGTTTGTTTGTTTTTTTAATTGAAACTTGACCATGGCTCACCGGTATGTTATGCTAGGACTGGTGAACATTTCAACATCATTACTGTCCTAAAGTTGAATTTGTTTTGAAACAGTCTGTACGATTCTGGTACAAGTATCGATGTCCTGAGGGTTACAAATAAACCAGACAGTAGGTATGCAATTATTTTATATGTACAAATCTCTAGTTATTGTTTAAACCCACTTTCATAAAATGTATTTTTTTCCTGAGAAAAAATATGCACTCTTTTTAGCTGAACGAAAGCCAGTTATTCTATACTCAGATACTGAGAACCAAAGACTACTTGTTCTACCTTTATGTATTTAGAAACCTTAAATAAATATAGCATTTCTTCTGGGTTATTAAACTTAGATATGTGACTACTGTATCACTCATGAAACCATCGAGGATTCAAGAGGAAGAGAGTAGAGCGTAAAAGAGACAGATTAATAATTTGTATTTGAAACTCTTGGTTTACATTTAACTACTACTTTTCTACTCACTGAAACTCTTTATATTTAAAGGTGATGCTAGTGAAGATAGATTCACTTAAAGTAATGCTGATTCATAAACACTTCACTGAGCCAAAAGTATAATTTAATAGCAAGAAAGAAGAGCTTTGAATGGAGCAAAGGAGAAAATTGTATTAAAATGTTGCCAAGAAGGTATGTTCAATTGACTCACATTACTTGGGACACTTACTCAGAAGTATCCCATATTTTTAAAAATCAGGTCAAGTTTGTTATTGCATTAATGCACTTTTGTGATTAATTTTACTAATAAGGAATATCCATTTTCACAAAGCATGTGTAAAAAATACATTACTTTTAGAGGGAAGAGATTTGCAAGGTCAATCGAGTTATTAAATAATACAGAGTGAACTCACTGTACTCTTTTAGAAAACTGAATTTTTATGCCAATAAACAAAAAAGCTTTTAGTTTTTTATCTGATTATAAAATTGAACAGAATAAATAGTAGATTTAACTAGGTATTTCAATCATAGAATAAGATACATTTAGAAGTATATCAAACAATATCTCTGAAGGAATTTTAAAGTTTCATTGTTTTAAAGATTTATAATGCTATGCATCACATAACAAAATATATTAGTTTAATAAGAAATTTTTTTACATTTTAAACTAAAGGGTTAGAACCAATAAAAATTGTTTATCATTTTACTAGAGCAAGTTTATCACTTGGTTCACATTATAACTACATTTTACTTAAAAAAAATCTATTTGTATAAGTTTCTTACTTTAATTCTGACATATTTGTTGAAGGGTCAAAATAGATGAATTTCAAAACATTGCCCTTGGAGTCTTGAAGACAGAATTTTAAAATGTAGCAATGATTCCTTTGAATACAAAATGTGGGCCGGACTCCTCAAAAGAATGTAGTAGATATTGAAGAGTGACAGCATTATAGTCTCTAAGAGAAAACCTAAAGGAATCAGTACTTCTTCGCCTGTTTTGTTTTGTTTTGTTTTGTTTTCTCAAGGACGTGTAATTATTCTGTTACTACATTCAGCATACACATGTGCTGAATGTGTTATATCTGCTGAATGCATACATATATTTAGTATCTATATTGGGCACAACAGATGATACATAAACAGATCCATGTCTAGCAAGGGAAATTAGAAAGCATTATGCAATTATTTAATGTACATTAATAAAATTGTCTGAAGTACGTGGCTGAAGTATGCGCATGCCGACAGGCGTTGCCGGCCTAGGAAGCGCCTTGCCCAGGTTCTCTCTCTGGACGTCTGCGTCTGCTGCTGAGCAGCGAGCGCTTTGTGACCCGTGGAGGGTGGGAGAGGAACGCAAGCCTCGTCTTCACTCCCCCAACATCTGGGGCAGGCGCGTGGGGCTTCAGTACTCCTTTGATTTTGTGGGGACCTATGTCCATCCTCCACGTCCTCCCCTCTCTAGCTGAAGGGGTGGTGACCACCAGCAGCAGTCTTCTGTAGACCTTAAAACTTCCTGACTCCGAAAGACGGCTGTGACTCAACAGCTAACATGCCACCAGCGACCCTCTCTCCCTCGGCTCATCATTTTTTGATTACCCGTCCCTTGCATGAACTCCTTCCCTGCTCGGAACAGCTATAATGGCCTCGGTTTTCATATTTAAACTCCGGTAACTACACTGGTACTCAAAGGTGTGGTATCAATAGTTCCTATTATGTTGTCAGCATTTTTATTCAGACCTATATATGATTGTTAGCTTTAGACAGAATGGTAAAAAGGATAAAATAACATAATTTTCCCCACTTAGTTGTACCTACACAAATATCAAATCAAAACTCCTTGACAAACAAGGCATGGCCTTGTCTCAGTTACAAAATGCACTCTACCCAAATTAGTTAATAAATAAGAGCTTAAGATAAATACTTTTTTATACCTTTTTCCTCCCCTGTGATTTTTAATTTTCATAATTACATAATTTATTAAGTATTTATGAAACTTTTACTATGTCCAAAAAATTCACCTTCGTGTTATAGTATATAAAACGTGAATTCAGGTTTTACAGTTATAGATCCTTTTTTCCTTCCTCGAATTAACGTTAAAAGAAAAAAGTCACACACTAAAAATAAATTCCTGAGAAATAGAAGTGCTGCTGTATGCCTTCTGTTCACCAGGTCACAGAGAGGTCTCAGCATGGACCAGAGGCGGCTAGGGGCTCTTTCTCACCTCTTATTGCTAAGACTTTTTGAAAAATGGAATCCTAAACTTTATATTATTCTCAGAAATAAAGCTGAGTTCTTACTTGGTGTAATGAAGACTGGAATACTGTCTTTCCAAAAGGTAAATTGTGGATCAATTTCTTTAAAATTCTACCAAACCAAATCAAAACAAATAACACTAACAACAAAAAACTACTTTTAAACTCTCCAAATGTGAATTAATTCTAAAAATAACATCTCAGTCAAGTAATTAGGTTCAAAGTCTCAGCATTTACAGCCTCTTCACCAAACATGACATGTATTCATTTAAAATATATGTTCACACTGTCTTACAGATATATAGCATGATAAACATAAACATTCATCAACTTTTGGTTATTTTTACAGAATCCTACATAAATGATCCACTTTATTATGATCCAGTATACATCTATTTTATAAGATGCATGGTAGTTTAAACCTTTTGCAATAAATCTGCACATTACTTTTATATATGAAACTCCGCATTGTATTAAAATTATTTTTGCAATAATCATTGCTGACATTTACACTGAGAATTACGGAACCTTCATAAATAACCTCATTTGATTCTTATACCTACTTTGTAAAGAATGCAAGACAGGAAATAGCCTTAGAAAGGTTAAGAGGCTTGTCCAAGGTCCAAGTATTAAGAGGTGGCAATAAATCCAGAAATCAGTTTTTTTTTTTTTTTTTGTATTAGGTCATTGCTCTTTCCATATTAATACTATAATGGACCTGACACACAAAAAATTTATATATATATATATATATATATATATCTCCCTTATAAAAGTTTTTCTCAACAAAATAAAAATATTTTTATTCTAGAAAGCGAGACTAAGCAAGCTAAGAAAAATGAAAATTTGATAACTGTTAATATTTTAATATATAATTCCTGTTTCTTTGTGTATTATAAATAATATAGTATTTGTTATTTACAATTATTTTTAAGGAGAATATAGTGTATTCATCGCATAATGGTTCAATTACTCTAGAAAAAATCATCTTGCTGTTACCAAGAATAAAATCGAAACTGAAGCAGGGTCAACTTCCTGTAGACCTCGCGAGATCCTGAAAGACACTTCCCTGTCCCTGTGTTTCCCATCGAACTCCAAATCAGAGGCTCCTGGATGGTTCTGGCCAGCTCACCTCGCTGTCCTGCTGTGGTGAGAGCGCTGCTCTGTTAGCCGAGGAGGTGCCAGCAGCTGAGTCCTTCACAGGCATGGATGGCTCTGCACAGTTCTTTTCACTCCACCCCTGCTCTGCCACTTCAGCCCAGGCTGGCAACACTTCGGTATAAAATGCCCCAAACCTGTCTGTCTCCTGTGCAATTCAAGGAGGCTGGAGACATTGACAAGTGGGTCCTGCACAGATCTTTTCTAAATAACCACGTCTCTATTCCTGGCTCTTGCTGAGATGTGACTCGAAAGTTGTCCAGCAATGACTTTGGTGATCTCTCCAGAGCAATGACTTTGGTGATCTCTCCAGAGCATGCTTTCTCATTTTCTGCAATGTGGATAGACTGAGAATTTCCCAAATCTTCGAGTTCTAGTTTCTTTTTATTTTTTGCTAATATAGATTTAGTAAATATGCCATTTTAAGCTTCTTAAAAAAAAAAAGTTTTCTGTACTTTGCATTTTTTGATAGATTTAAAAGTTTTGAGAATTTATTATTATTTTTTTCTGTAGAAAGGCCATTAATTGAAATCTGATGCTTTTCTCATGATTAGACTGGGATTATACTTTTGTTAACGCTGCTGTTTTTCATTATTTTCAGAAGGACTATCACAGAGGAAAAGTGCCATTTTCATCACATACTATCAAGGATGTACAGTATCAACATGACTTATTAATACTGATGTTGACCTTGACTACCTGCCTGAGGTAATATTTGTAAGGATTCTTCCCTGTGAAGTTATCAGTTTGACCCTTTTTTAAAGCCATTTGTATGCATCCAGAATTGAGCACAAGGTATCTACATAAATTATTTGGAATTCTTCTGAATGGTAGATTTGTATCTTCCCCCTTATTTATTTCATCATTTATGCATATCATTATGGACTTGTGTATACTTATTTTATATTCTCAGCAATAATCTAAAAACAATGCATTTGTCAAATCATTCCCATTCTAGTTACTGTGACCTCTTTTGGTTGGTTTCTTTATCCCTTTGAAGCATCTTTCTCATTGTACAATTTTTGAGCAATTCTTTTATTTTCTAAAGGATCATAAAATCTCCAGGATCCACTTGTATAATTTCTGGTCTAGTCCTAGAACTAGCCATTTCTTCAAGGTGCTTAATTTTTGGAAAATAGCATTAGAAACCAAAATCTGGTTACTGGGTGATAGTTTACTTTTATACAATAATTTATATTATTAAGTACTTAAAGATATGCATATAAATATATTTAAATGAATAAAAACTCTCCTTCCTCTAAATAAGTACTTTAATAAGCTTTGGATACAAATTTTGGTTGATTTTATATCATGTGACTATCTTTCTCATATTTCATTCATCTTTTAATTTGGTTATTGGTGGCTTTTCCTGTACAGATTTAAACCACATTTAATGTAATTAAATATATCTATCTTTTACATTTTGATTTATGCTTTGTGTATTTGTATCAAAAATTTTAGTACCCTCAGAATATATACAGCTGTACCATGTAACATTTCATTTTCTATGTTATAACTTTATAACATTAATTGAACACTAATTGAACATTTTTTGAAGTATGATGTACATATACATTGTCAATTGTTCTAGAACCACTTATTAGTTTACCAATCGTGAACTAGTTTGCAGTACTCTATCAAATATTTCATTTCTATATATGTTTGCTTTATCTGTAGGCTTTCATCTTAATTCATTGTTTAAGGTAATGTCAAAATCACACTGTCAAATAAGTCTTCGTATTTAGTAGATTGACCACTTTCTCAATTTATTGTTTTGCAAACTTCACTAGGTCAGAATTTTATCTTACATTAAAAGTTTTCACATCTTTAAGGGTTTAATAGTGGGAATATACTTAATCAGGTAGCAGTCAGGTGGACAGCTTCATTCAATTTTCATGTATGAAACTGTCTCTCCTTTTCTAAACCTGCTGATTGATTTAGTCTAAAGCCTTAGATACTTTTCCTTCAGCCTTTTTTTTTTTATGGCTCTTGTATACAAACAGAAATTCTGCACAGCTTCTGTGTACTCCTTTATAGTTCCTGACTCCTGACTTCTGCCTCCTTTGGAGGCTATTTGTTTCTTTTAGGAGATAAATTCCTAATTCCCTTTATCTATTTTTGAACCCAGAGATCCGCAAGTCTAGTGCCTCTATCAACTCACACCTTCAATTTTTCCCCCCTGATTTCTTGTACAGAAAAAACATTTTTATTTGTATGTGTGTGTGTGTGTGTTTAGTGTTGGAAAGAAGATGGGACATCAAGTGTTAATTTTAAAAGTCTATTATACTGGAATATTAGTAGTTTTCCTTTCTACTTGTTAAGGGTAAATGAAAAGAAAATGGAGAGTTGCAGTTATATTATATAACTGCAAATGAAATGGTTTTGTGAAAGAAGAGATTGTTAGGTATGAGTGTTGAAAAAGAAGTCTGAGAAATGGACAAGTGGTCCTTGGCAGACAAGAGTTTCCCAGTAACAGTTCGTTGCCTTTCTATATTTAATGCCTTCTTTAATAAGCTTTTCTTTTTATTCACTAAGATTGAATAATATGCCATGCAACTCATACAAACCATTCATAAAAAAGGGCTCAAAGCAGAACATACTGACAGATTTTCAGTAAACAAGAACAGGTTAAAGAGATTGAATGGAAACTAAAAGCTAAATCCCATAAGCATTCAAACAAAAGTAGATAAATCTTCTGTCCTCAAACATCCCACTCCTGTGCTTTTAAAGCTCTGAACTATTATGACTACATGTTGGTACTGGAAGGCACTCATTATCTATACAATAATAGCCTCAGGAAAAGCTACCTTTGCATGCCTCCTGCACTTTCAAAATTGGAACTACCACAATCTCTAGTAGGCTACCCTCCCCTCCCCCCCTCCCCACCTTATGTCATATTAATATAGAAATCTGGAGAGTTAGGCGGCTTCCAAGTATTTACTTTCTGTGCATATAAATGCTTGTTTGTATTTGAAACATTACAGATTAGGGAGTCAATATTCTAAACATTTGCAAAATAATGTCACCAGTAGGCTGCTTGAAGAAAAGGTTTTGAGAATTATAAAATCTATGCATTTTGGTACTCCAAACGCCTTTATGAAAATGTCCAGCTCTTTGTATTTACTTTTTATCTTTACTTTAGTAATAAGATTAGAAAAAATATATATTTAGCAAAAATAAAAGTTTTTGTTGGATGTTTCAGTTTAAAGTTTGCTTCTTTTATTCCTTTCCTCCACCTCACCTCAACCTCTTTATCATGACTGGGAAAGTTGTTAGCCAGAATATCATGAGAAAAAATACACTTGCTCATGGATTAATTATGGATTGTTTGGGTATAATGCATGAAATATTTTAATAGGCAAAAAAAAAAAAAAAGAAGGATGAGAAAGTAAGACATTTTCTCATGTTGACTTGGTGTAATAGTGCCTTTTTATGTCTGTACAAAAGCTATACCATCCTAAAAGTAAAATAAACAATTAAAAAATAAAATTTATAAAAGACATGCTTTTAAATTTTATGTTCCTGCTTTATAGGATTTAAACACATTTTTAAAAATTTCATAGGTGTAGCTAGTTTCATTAGACCAAAATTAAATTTCACAAAGCTTTCTGAAGGTTGGAGTTAAAGACATTACACCTAACATATAAACTTGCCTTCCCTCTCTCCTGAAATTTTCTTAAAATAATATAAAGAAATAGAAAAAAAAAAATACAAGCTGATAGTAGCAGAGTCAGGGCAAGGTTATCAGTGGACAAAGGATTTCCAGATTGGAGAATGATAAAAGCTGACAAAAATGTGTTGGCAAATAAAAGCAAAGGTCATGAAAGCAGTAAATGAGCAAGCCAATCTGTCCTGGGAAGTTTTGGATTCTGAGCCTGAGAAATAGTGGAGGAAGCTAGGGAGGAAGGGTGAAAGAAGAGAAGATTAAAGTTGAAATAGATGGATGAAGAGAAAGTTGCTTTGTTTTAATATACAATTGATCCTCCAGTCTTCAAGTGCCATGCAGACAGCCGAGAGAGTTTAGCCACAGAGGGGACAAATCGATGCTTTTACATAAGAAAATGGAAAAAGAAGAATTAAAGTGTCAGAGAAGCTTGGCAGGTGCCAGCATTCCAGAAGAAAATCCTCCTCCCCACTGCACTTCTATCCATGAGAAGTAAACTCTGAATACTCACCCTAAGAAGAAGTGTGTCCATTAAAAAAAAAAACAAAAAAAAAGGTTCTCATATTCTCATTTAAAAAAGTTGTAGATTGCAATTAACCAGTACATATTTTCTAAAACACGACCAGCATGTATGTATGTAAGTATGTATGTATGTATGTGTGTGTGTGCGTGCGTGCGCGTGTGTGTGCGCGTGTATCTTTTTTAATTCTATCACAATAACCCAATAAGAAATGGAGTGAATGGCTTAGAATGGAATAGTCAGAGATCATCTAAATTTTTTATTAAATGTTTTAAATATTATTTTAAAAGTAGAGAAGGATGGTGCATTCGAAGAGAAGCAAACATAAAAGACATAGCCCTTAAAAGCTAACAGGGTTTGCTGAAATAAAGTTCTAATAACAATAGTAAATTGAGTTTACAAGACAAAGTGAGAGAAATGCCCTGAAAAGTAGAGCATAAAGACAGAGATGGAACGTAGAAGAGAAACTGTCCACCATGATACTAGTAGAGGTTCCGGCTTAGGAAACAGAGTAAGTACATGGAAGAAAAATTATTATCAGAAATAACAGAATTCACCCAAGAGGCCATCTGGTCCTGGTCTTTTCTTTGTTGATTTTTGATTACTAATTTAATCCCTTTATTTGTTCATCTGCCCAGATTTTTATTTCTTCTTGAATCTGTCTTCGTAGGTTGTGTTTCTAGGACTCAACCCATTCCCTCTGGGTTATCAAAGTTGTTGGCATATAATTATTCTTAATAGTCCCTCTGATCCTTTTATTTCTGAGGCATCTGTTAGTCTTTTCCTTTTTTTCTTAATTAGTCTAGCTAAGAGTCCGTCGATTTTGTTTACTTCAGAAAACCAACTTTCATTGACTTTTTCTATTACTTTAGTAATTGCTTTATTTATGCTCTAATTTTTATCATTTCCTTTCTTCTACTAAATTTGGACTTTACTTAGTTTTCTTTTCTAGTTCATGTCTTTCATAGTCCCAATGAACTATACTTACCAAAACTATCACTGCTTATGATGTTCTTTTTTTTTTATTTTAACTTAAGAATAAAGGACTATGGTACTATGAAAGATATTACAAAGTAAACTATTCTGTTACGTCATACAAGATCTAAGAAAGTGACAAATGAGAAATCGCAAGCCCTAATTCTTTAGGACAATTAAGACAGGTCATATTTTTAAAAACTGATTTGGTTTTAGTTAATTTTGGGTACGAATATGATAGAATTAAGATAACTTATTAAATTTTCTTTGTTCTCAATACATAAAGATACAAGAGATGCCAACAGGAAACAATGTGAATAATTTAACTTTATAAATAGTATTTTTAAAAAGCAACAGTAAGACGTTTCTAATTTACTTTAAAACAAGATAAACAACTCCCTTGTGCAATGATGTCAACAAACTTTCTAACAACATGAAAAGTTTCAGGCTAATTAGAATCAAAGCATCAGGACCTTACTTGATTGCTAAGGCATGAATGGGTGATCAAAAGGTAAAATGTGAACAGTACTCTTGAACACAAGTAGCTTCATTTAGAAAAAAAAAAAGATAATAACAAATAAAGAGTATCCCTGACACCTGGTGATTCATATTTGATTTACATTCGCCTTGCATTTAAATCTCCTCCGTGACTTACGCTTATTCTTCCTCCTGTCATCACCTCTCATCTCCTCACCACTGGTAAGAAATATGTCACTGAGATAACGGCATTGTGTCCCACAAATGCTGTGGTCTATTTAACTGAAACAGCAATATTCAATAGTGCACTGATGCTGACACAGATATAGTAGAACAATTTCACCTGGGAATTACTCTCCTTGCCCAACTACTGAAGCCAGCACTACTGAAATATTGGCAGCACAACTACAATTATTAAGAATTGAACTGTAATCTTTTGTCAGGGTCCTACAGAGGTAAAGGCTGGGGTGCTTCAAGGGCATTTTAGAGAATTTCAATTTACCTATGACAGGTAAGTCACGGTTAAGAAACCAGCCATACAGACCTGTAACATGTGAAAGATAGATGAGCCACCCAGAATGCATCTCATCCAGCTCGCGGTTTATTATGTTCTTACTGTTATTATGTAAGAGAAGCATCACAATTTAATAATCATCAGACTACACATTTCAGCATATTCACAGCTATAAATACCATCTATCACGTTAAATATTCTGCTTGACTGTTCTACAATCATTCAACACGTAGCAAACCTAATTGCAAGAATTATTAAGATTAATAAGAAGAAGTTTTTGAAACCCTCCTAACTCCCATTTGGCTCTTGCAAGTATAACACAATATAATCTATTTTCAATTTGTTTCCACAACAAAAGAATAATTATAACACATCTGATATCAGACAGTGATGCACTTGATTCTATCATAGCATTCTTATTAAATATCATTAATATTCATATAAATAAATGTTAACATGAAAGTGAAATATTTGGGCTTCTTTTGAAATTCCTTCCCATCCTTCTACTCAACCCTATAATCTGAGAAAATAAAACATCTCAAAGTATTACCTTCAAATAATTTGTATTTTAAGCCCAGTCAAAAGTGATGACTAGGTTTTCACCTCTTACGAAGATACAAATTTATTATTTTATGCATCAAGAAAAATATTGATTAGAAAAATCTCAAAATGAATAAAGCTTAGAGAAAATATATTTAAATATGTTTTAAAAGACTTTTACTTGAACCTTTATATTTGTTCAATTTTATTTCGGTTTAAAGTTTTGATTTAAATTTAAAAACATAATTTACCCAGGAAATACAGTGTCTGTGAGAATGCTACTAGAGGAGATAATTTTCTACAAGTATTCGAAATGAAAAGTGTGAAATATCAAGGTATAGTTTTATTTCCATCAAATTAAAAAAAAATGTTTTAAATCAACTACACGCAAGTTTTTATATCATTTATAGAGAGATTTCAATCCAATCTCCTCCAAAATACTATCTGTATACCTTTTACATCCCAGGTACTGTGTAAGCCAGTAGTAACTGACAAACGATACCTAAGAAATTCACTCAAAACTTAACATTCCTACTGGGGATTATTTGTCTAATTGACAAAGAAATGGAAATTCAGTCTGATAACTGTAATAATAGAGAAATATTCAACTTTGCTTGAGGAACACGGCATTGCTAGAATGGGTGACAGTCAAATAGCTCTTTTCTCTAGGGCGCTGGAACATCATGTCCTCCCTCCTGCAAATCTCTTTTTCATCAATGTGTAACAAAATATTCTTTATGTTACGTTATACATATTTATTATTTAAAAGGCACAACTTGATCTTTAAAAAGTAAACAAGATAAGAGATTAAGATAAATACCCTTCAGGCATTAAAGTTGTATGAAAATAGAAAAATAACTTTTTCTTTTCTCTTGACACATTAGGGTCAGGTACATCTATAATCTGAATTTTTATATCTGAGGAAAGTGACAGACCTGATACACTCTAGCCTATTGAGGGAAAAGTTCTAAAGACTGTGAGGGTTCTCAGAAACATGGGGGAATCAGCTTGTTAAAGCTTCAACAGCGGTGAAATCTGTAAAAGCTCATTGACATCTATCAGCACAGGAGGGGGATATACTGAGGGGTCACTGCTGGTGCCCTCCTGCATCAATTAAACGAGAGAGAGAGAGAGAGAGAGAGAGAGAGAGAGAGAGAGAGAGAGAGAGAGAGAGAGAGAGAGAGAGAGAGAGAGAGAGAGAGAGAGAGAGAGAGAATGTTTCAATGAATATTTGCCAAAACTGCTTTCTGGGTTCTTGTGATTGTCTGGGGCCAAGTGGTGGCAGCAGCAGCTAAAATTGCTGCCATCTCCCAGCTGGAACTGCTACTACGAATCCTGCGATGCTGAGCTCCCAAAAGCTCTTTCCTAAACATCTGTAACCATCAATAATAAAAAAGAGCGAAAGAAGCAATAAGGCCATCAGTTAATGCATAAAGAATAAAGAGAAAAATTAGATAGCTATGTTATGTGATTAGTCCCTTTGAATAATTTGGTCAGGTTACATATATATTCAAAACTATCTTTGGTGGAAATTATATGTCACTTTTACCGAGACTGTAAACTTGTTTTGTATGATACTGTAACGTCATGGTGACATAACGGAGTATCTTGCTTGAATATGAACAAGGACTTAGATAAGTGATCATCACCCCTCAGCTTCAACGGCCCATGTGAAAGACCATCTGGGTCATCTGGACAGACAAGCCTGCTTAACTGTCAGTGACTTAGGAAAAAAAGAAACAAATTTATTCCTTCAGCAGAAAATCCTGAGTGCCGATATGTATCAGCCATAGTCTAAGTGAGCATGACAGACACGCTTTGCCTCCCCATGCAGCAAAAAATTTAGTAGAGGAGACAAATAGAAACGAGTAAACATATAGATAGATAATTATGTTTTGTGATGGCTATGAAGAAAATTCCAGGATGAGATAAATAACAGCAGGGATTCCCTGTTTAGACAGCACAGTCTGAAGTCTCTCTACCCAGCTGGACAGCTGATACCTGAGAGAGTGCAGTTCTCAGGGGAGGGGAGTGACTGAGAAGCCATATGGGGGGGGGGGCGGGGGGGCGCGGCAGAGACACAGCCACACCACAGCCTCTGCACACTGAGACTAGGGTTTGGCAGAGTCAGCACCAGCAGTTCCAATTACAGCAAAAATCTTTAACAGTCACTTTTTGATTATTATGTGCCGGGCATGGGGCGAAGTCTTTCAATTCTCTTAAGAAATCGTCAGGGGAGGTTTCAGTATTAACCCCATTCTACAGAAGGGGCCATGAATGCGCAGGGAGGTAAAAGATGACCCCCGAGGTTAGAGTTGGGGGGGACCAGTGCACACATTCGTCCTTACCACGTTACATGACCACTTCCCCACACGGCAGAACTTGATCATTCCCCACAATTCCCAAATTAGTGAAACCACTATCAAGAGAACACGACAAAAACTAAAAATGCTAAGTTTTAAGATTCCCTCGACACCGATGGGGCATGATAGTGTCACCTTGTATGAAGATGACTTTTCCTGGTGCCACTATGAGGATGGCAAGAGAGAATAACTCTTACAAAAGAAAACTATTAAGAGACTGCTACAATAGTAGACGAATGTTCACTTTAAGAGCCTTTCTATGGCCAACTTTCTTTGTCATACATACATACATACATACATACATACATACATATACATACACACACACACACAGTGGTTGTAAAAAAAAATTAGGAAACACCATAAATGTATTTTAAATACATTTTCAGTTTTACAGAATATTGTTAACACAATATAGAAATTATATATTACTACCCATATGTCCTAGGCATGAGAATTTAGTATTAATTTATATATTACTGTATAATAGGACTCCTTAAGCATCAAGCAGAATGTCAAATATCATTCCCTGAATCATTTCAGTTAACTCAAGGCACTTTTTTTTCTGTTTTTTTTTTTTCATTAAGCTGGAATAAATAAATCATTTTTAAGTTTTCTTATTCGTCATTCTTTCATCATGCAAATAAGCTGACATGTAAATGAATAGAAGACAATTAGTATATGTTGAATCCTTATATATACACATACATATATACATAATATATACAGTACATAAATATAAATATTAAATAAACCAATTTAAGTGCCAAGGTACAATATGGTAATTTGGCAGAGAAGTATTAGGGGAGAAATTTAGTAAGACAAAGTAGGTAAAGTTGATTGTTCATTTAGGGTAGTTACTATAAATGCACGAGCATGTCTAATCAATCAGATTGTGCAATTTATATACAGTGATAGTTAGTTGCTCGGGAACTAGTTGAAGAAAATCATTGGTTGTATTCTTCCATAGTTCAAATGTTGTGAGGTGAATGTGAAAAGACAGCTGTATGTGCCAAAAATGCTTGGAATACAGTGTTTACAGTATTGCTCCATGGAATGTCGGTTAAGATGAGAAGATAAACAGAAAAAAAAATAATTAAAGAAAAAACACAGAATATCTACAGAAAGGGATGTTTGGTTGGTAATGGCTGAAGCAACATATTTACAAAGTTTCAGAGCATGCAAAAGGGAGTGAGGGAAAAGCTAGCTAGGAGGAGGTCCCTGGAGATGAAGTCAGGGAATACGAATGCAAGAAAATGTAAGGGTGCCTGCCTATGTCCTATAATTGCTCTCCATGCCCAGGCTTAACAAAAAGCCATCAACATCAGACAACATGACTTCATCTCTTGGTCACAGTCAAGAGGTCCAGAGATAGCATCTGCTATAATTTAGCTTAATTAGTTTATTTCCCAAGATTTTGAGCCCTGGCCCAATCACACTGTTTCTAATGATGTGAAGCAGGATATGAAAACTTTCGGGTTTCCACTGGGCATTTTTCTTCCCATGAGGAGGATTATCAAAGACAATTTTTTTCAAATACAAAGAATAAAAATACCATCCCCATAGAGAAAAGAAAAATAAGAGTCTTGTTCCAGTGAATTTTTGTTCTTGGATTTCATATGCTAATATCCTTATAATGAATTGAACTTTTAATTAAACTTGCTTCTAAGAGAGTCTGAACTACTATTGGATCACTCTTTCTAAGAGGCACTGAAGTTAAATAAGATTGTGACATGAAAATAAATGAGCAAAATATTGTCTCGAAGGCTGTTTCAGTTGCCTTTGCTTACTACTTTGTGATGCAGTCTTATTTTGTATATTCAGAGAGCTGTGTGTGTGTCTCCTCTAGGTACAATTTTCACCCGTATATGCGTGTCTCTTGGAAATAAATGTTCAATCAGGTTTGTGTCTTATTTGTGAAATATCAATAGCTTAAAATGGCACGATAATATCTTGAAATATGCTCCTATCGTGCCAATTCTTTTACAGAAAGGAATCAAAATTGACAGTTGAGTCTGTTGGTTGGTTTGTTCTTTTTGTTAAAAACGTTCTACTTATTTTCTTCCATTTACCTGTAATATGCTAATAACTCATTTATTGTTGATACTCTAACGACAGAGGAACTAAGAAACAGAAGAAAATAAGTGAGACAACTGTAACACATGTACTCTCACAATGACCTAATAAAAGTATCACATATTTCTCTGGTATCTGAAATTATTGTAAAATGCAAAGGAATTAGAGCTGAGGTGGGTGGATGATCTGCTTATAATTAGTTGACCTGTGAAACAAATTGGATATGTGTTAACCCTAAGGCAGAATTCATGTTTAGTTATATATTCAAATAATTACAGTTGAAAAGATTCACACATAAAAGTGCTATGTGATATTCTTTCCCTCGAGGCAGTAATTTCTTAGTAAATAGAAAGAAGTAACTTTCAACATAAATTCCCTATGAGCAATGACAAACAGAATGTATATGCTCAACCATATTAATATAGAGCATTTAATGCATGATTACTAACGAATCTATTAATTACTTATTTACATATTTAACATGAGGTCTTATATGTATTTTTCAAAAGGTTATATGGAAGTCACTCAGAACCTAAAAATTCAAGTATGTGTAGAAAAATAGAAAATAATCTTGGAAGAAACAGTCTGAGAAGACAAAGAAAAGTAATACAGTCAAACGAACAACTTATTTGAATTTTCTGCCTGTTTTGTATAAGGTATAGCACCAAAAATATAAAGGTAAGGTCTACTTTTTAGCTCAGTGATTTAGCATAATGTCCTTACGTTTGTAATTAAAAATAATTTTAAATGTCATAACAAATATACTGAATTCCATTGTGAGTGAACATTAACAGTCAGGGAGGCACGCTTACTCTTCAAATGCATAACAGTCAATTTTCATCTATTGTCACCTAATTAAAAATAATGTAGTTTTTCTAAAACAACAAAAATTAGATTTAATTTTACCGTAGGGGAAAGTAAGAAAAAAATCAATATTTTGTCAATACTTGATGTTTTTTACAAGTACATTTAATCTTCTAAGACAATGCAAATACATGTTTTAGAAAGTCAAGTTGGCAAAATGTGAGTTATTCAGTTCACGTGTCATTTTAAAAATTCAAATAAGCATCCAGAAGTAAAATATAAATTGCCTGCATGATCCAAAAGAATGTAAAATTGTATCAGTTGGAGACTGCAACAGAATCTCTTAGGAAATAAACCCAAAAAACATTTTTCCTTTATCTTAAGGATACTGTTCAGTCATAATTATTTTCCTTCTCTGACTTTCTACATTCTTTGGCATAATGCTTAAACAAAAATTGGATATTTTACTACCCTTAGTAGTTTTAGATAAATACCTGCAGCAAAAATGAACTGATCATATTTCATTCATTAATGAAAATGACAGTCACTTGATTAATGGTTTTTCCCAATAATTTCTCAGTATTGTAAACTCTTCCACAAATTAGTAATTTTAAATATAATATGAAATGGTATTAAAAATGAATCCATTTTATAAAAATGAGAATATCACACAAGCTTAAAATATTTACGTTAAAAAGTTCCAAAAATAACCTGATTGTGTTTTATAAATTTTATATTTATATAATATCAACAATGTTCATAATCAGGTATGAATACACACATATGCTTATAATTTGTAGCAATAATTATCACCCTAAAATATGTAATTATCTATATAGTATGACAAATAAAAATGCTGTGACTCTGAATACAAAGAAAATAAGTAATTATGTTTATTTTAATAGGATTAGTAAGCATTTATCACTTTGATAAATATCTTTGATTAGAACTCCTAAGTCAGTGTTACTTTTTGGTTCTGAGATATTTGTGATATATAACATTAGTTTCCAGTGCGTAGCGCAATGGTTCAATATGTGTATAATGTGAAATGATCACCACAGTATGTCTATTTAACATCTGTCACTAGCCAAAGTTAATTTTTTTTTTCTTGTGATGAGAATTTTTAAGATCTACTCCTTTAGCAATTTTCAGATCTACAATACAGTATTATTGACTACGGTCACCATGTTGTATATTACATCCCTAGGATTTATTTTATAACTCAAAGTTTGTGTGTTTGATTGCTAATTTGATTCTACAAATATTTAAGTTAATTTTTTAGGAGATATAAATCAAGAGAGTTCTTCAAGTCAATTAAAGGGAATATGATAATAAACAGAATAAAGCGATTTCGCCATTAACCATCTGCTGGATATTGGAGAACACTCTCAATTTCTATCTGAATTTTGCAGTTTTCAAATTAACAAAATAGGAAAGTACACCATACAGCTCTTCTAGCATTACATTTCTTTGTTCACAAATTTAAAAATCTGAAACATCCACTTATGGGAGCTGTACTCACACATGACAAGATTTTTTTTTTGATGTACATGTTACTGATTCTACATACCAATAAATCAAACATCTGATCTTATTATATGTCTGTATAAAGTAGATATAGATATATAAAATACTTATAAGATATACGTATTTCTATGTAATTAATTCACCAAATCAAATTTTATTAAATGTGTCTATCTTTGATTAACTATTTACTATAGAAATTTGCATTGTTCATTAAGAACCTGTCCCTTCCCCTTCCTTCTCTTTTCTTCTCTTTTTGTGTGTAAACACTTTGCCTTAAAGCGCCAACCTATTTTTCCTTGCAACAGAGCATGAATTTCAGAAGAAAATAACAACCGTCATGTAAAAAAAAAAAAAAAATTACATTAGCAGTTCACGTATGAGTAAAAGCAGACCTTAAATACACTCTACCAAATTTTTTCAAAATATCTATTTTTCAATAGAAATATCTTTGAAAATACTTAATGTTAATTTATTTTTAAACTTTGCTGTTAATAATGCAACTCAAAGTAAGTTTGATTTTTGTTTTAGCACACTGAATGCCATGTTTTCCTTTAGAGTCCAACAAGCCCACAGTGCTCTCAGAAAATTATTAAACAATGACAACACTGACTATATGACTATATGACATTCTTCACTTGCAAGTTTATTATAACATGTATCTCATTAACATTACTATATTTTTAAAAGTTGGTTAGGAAAGCTGATGTGTCAACACAAATGTAATTTTTTTTTTAATGTGAAGACTTAGATCAAGTGACCTCGCATTCAAAACTCTGATGATAATGAGCGAACGGATAATGATAATGAAAATACCACTTATCTTTGTTGGCTAGGATGCAAATATAATAACTAGGTTTATTAAGAACTAAAATGTGTCAGTTTGTTTAGACATTATTTTTTATCTTTACAAGTCTGTGAACTTCGTCTTTAGCTAATATAAATGAATACCTGAGTCTGTAAGTAGGGACATAGGTTTATCACCAGTCCTATCTCTTTAATTTATTCATTAAACCACCAGCATCTCTGGTTGTGTTAACAGTCTCTACTCCTAGTTAGGCTTCTGTGGTTACTTGGTTCAGCCTCTTGTCTGTGGGTCATATAAATCTTATACCTGATGTAAGTGCAACAACTTTTAAAAATAAAAGTGGAGTGGAGGTGAGATTCTACCTTACTCCTTAATCCTAGATTATCAACTTGTATGGACCAAAAAGATGACGAACAATTCTTACCTAAGACATACATGCTACTTTTTTTCTTTTTTCTTATTTTGGGGGAGGGGCCCAGGGTTGTGAAGGCCTGGGAAGGGTGAAGTACGGGTTTCCCAGGAAGACAAACACGGCACTCCTGGAGTGTTCCGGGTGTGCTCTGTGGCTCCAAGGGTGTGGGGGAGTGGCCGTTTGTGGACCGTGACTGATGGGCAGGGAGTGGAATGGCCTGGAGGCTCTGAGCTTCAGGGACAGCAGCTAACGGTGGCATCAGGCCCGGGGAGCTGCAGCCTCAACACTCTTCCCAGAAGAGGCCCAGTCTGCGGAGGATCTAGAGAGTTCTGGAGTGCCTGGGGCAGTTCTGGGTGAGAAACACCTTGGTGTCCTGAGTGTCGGGGGCACCTTATCCCAGGCCACCCAATAACTCAAGATGCCTGAGATCCACATACATGTTTTTAAACGAAGTGAATTAAAATATCCCACATGGAAAGTGCATGTTACACCCACATGCACTTTTGGTTACAGCCACAAAAAAAGGGAGTGGGGTGGGGTGGGGTGGGGTGGGGTACAGCCTATTGCACCTGATCTACTTCGGTGCACGGGCATTAAGTAGTAAGTAACTGAATATAACTACCTGTAGACTAACAATGTGCTCAAGTGACAGCAGGTAAATAAGAGTCATGCTCAAGTCTCTCTTCCTCTCCCTCCCTCTGAATCTGCTCATCTCTCTAGTTTTGCAGGTATAATTTTATAGCATTTGGTGATAACCTCTCTGAAGTTAGTATTTGAAAAATGTGATGACTCTCCATTAAATATGAATTATTTTCCATTTCAATTTTCCAGTCTCATATAATATCCTTTATTTTAGCCAGAGGATAGGTCTTGTTTAACCATGCATTTAGCTTAGGCAAAAATATTAGTGAGTAAACAAATTACTTAAAAGATTTGGTTTAAATATTACAGATGGAATTTGTTTAAGATCATGGCATTTATTGTTCACCGCACATACACATGCATACATGCATACACACACACACACACACACACAAATGGGCAAACTGTTCTTGTATAGGTCTTTCTTTGGCTTTAAATTTATACACTTTAATTTTTGTTATTTTTTTTAAAGCTGTTCTCATGAATTTGTAAAGTGATTCTTCATTCTATATTATCACTCTATATATTTTACTTCATGGAACTAATTAATTGCCTATCTCATCTTTATGCCAACTCTGCAGAACCTTAACTTAAATGCACGAGGCATTTACTGTAGTCTAATAGTACAGAATCTCTTAAGTTCTTATTGGTCTAAACTATTCTAATCTATTTATAAATCACTGGTAGCCATTAGTGTGATGCTCGTGTATCCAACACAAACATATGTCACACAGTGTTTACAAAACATTGTTTCAGCTATTTTAAGACGAAGAGCCCAGAAGTGGGTCCTAAATTCATGGAGCTTTCAACCAGAATATGGAAATGTGACCATTACATACATAATTAAAATACAACTCAGAGCATCATTGGTATCTGAATTGTGGTCCCAAGGAACTGCCGTGAAAGTACAGTTGAGAGTAAGAAGGTCATTCCTAAACTGGGTTCTTGAAAGATTAAATTGGGGAAAGTGAAGAAAAGAAGGAAATGGAAACCCTGAGTACCCTCACACTGTAAAGACAAAAACATCGGAAATCTGGGAAGTCGTGGAAAACAGAGACAAGTTTTGTAATTCGTTTTAGAGTAGGTTGGTTGATGGAGACTACTGACCAACGAAGCTGAAACGTCTGGAAAACGAGCTGTGACTGTGGAGATCCTGACACAGTAGGAAAAATCTCAGACACTACTTTTCAGGCCATGTGCAGCCCCTCTGGCACTGTCAGTATCATAAAAAGTGCCCATGAGATTATCTTCCAGCACTGGTCTGGACACATGGTAGCCCTTGATAAACGTTCCTATTTATTTTACTTTCACTGAGTTTCACACTGTATTCAATTTGAAAACTTCCAGAGCTTACCCAACTTCATTATTTCTTTGTTTCTATTTTCTTTATCCCTTCATCAATAGGGAACAGGGAGATTATAGCATTTTCTAGAAACTTTGACGTTAAACATTTTTAAAAATTACTAACATTCTCTGGGACAGTAATGTAAATCTGCGACTGGTATATCAGACTAAAGTAGAAAATATCAATTTCAGTCCTATTTAGGTAATGCTAGAATTACCCCCTCTCGAGAGCTCTGAACTTTTCATTTTCTATCCCATTATTTTTTAGTGTTTGCTTTATTATTGTCTTCCCTCTAATTTCTTCTTTACTTATTCTGTTTTTCAAATTTCAGTTTGTAAAATGGCTATCTGTTATTTTCCTTCTGCATTACAAGCATTTAACACTAAAATTGTTAAGTGTAAATGACCTTTTGTTGTGTGGGCACAATGATTTTTTTTTTTCTGGTTGAATTTGAATTCGTTTTTGTTGGTGTTAGAAAAATTAGTACTTTGATATAAATCCAGAACTACTAAATGGTTCTGTTTAGGTTTTCTGAAACCTAGTAGATAGCAGAAATTCAACATGGAGGTGACATTTAACTTCTGTATAGTCTCCAGACATTTCAGGGATGGAGGGTGGGACTCAGGATGTTAACCCCACTCTGAGTCAGTGATCTAAGGTTTGTCTGTTTTTCCCTATGATGTTTTACAGGCTAAAGCCTTATTGCTAAGATGAATAAATAGCACCTTCCCTGCTTAAAACTCTTGTTTGGCATTTTCCCTTTTCTGTTTTGGCCCTGCTGACTTTTCCTATTGTCTCCTGAGTTCAGCTATGTATACCAAAGGCCAATTTATATATGAACCAGCATCTTTATTTCATATCACAGCTAATTTTTTAATATCTGCTCTATCATAACTCTAGTTATAAAACTTAGACATCATAACTCCACTGCGGCATTCTTACGTTCTATTTAAGAAATCTGCCACCACCCATGTTTTCCATTAAAAGTATTAGTTTTGCTATTCACATTTAAATCTATCCATGTGTGATAGATTTTTAATTGTAGCATAAAGTAGGAGGCAAGGCACCATTTTTCCAAACTGAAAGTTAATGAGTCTGTAATATTTATTGAAAAGGTCAGGTTTTCTCTATTGAATTGCAATGTCACATTTGTCATAAGTCAGTTTCTCTCCATATTTGAATCATTTTCTGAACTCTACATTTTATTTTATTGATCAGGTGACCTATCCTATACTAATAGTATACTGCTTGATTACCATAGATTGATATTTTAAAATATTGGGTAATTTAAGTCTTCCAGCTTTATTCTTCAAATTGTTTTGATTATTCTTGGTGTTTTATATTTCTGTAAGTATTTTAGAATCAGCTTAACAAATTCTGGAAAATAAACCTTATGGAATCATTAACAATGTTATAATAGTGAATGTTCTAATTCATACTTATATTATGTCTTTCCATTTATATAGGTCTAATTTCACTTATGTCATATTGTCTTCAATGCAGAGCTCTCATTTCTTAGAGTTATTCTTAGATGTTTATTTTGATGCTATTACAAATAGAATTATTTTTAAAATCTTATTTCTATTTGTTGTTGACACAAGGATATAACTGATTTTTGCATACACACATATATGATTTTGTATATTGAATTCTATGATCTTTTTAAATTTTTATTCATTTTAGTTTTTCTTCCATTACAAAGTCTAGTGTTCAATTAATATTTGTTTAATTAAATTTACAATTTACTGTCACTTAGCTCCCATATTGTAAGCAGACATGCTGGAAGATATCAGAGTATCTGAAAACCTGATTGATAGCGGTGGTTATCACAGGTAAAATGAGATCTGGGCTCTCACATTGTAGATTAACCCTTTATCAGTATCACCGCTCCAGGGCGCCATGAGCCCATTTACTCAGAAAGACAAACAGCGCCCGCACGCTTATTATCCCAGAGGTCCTATCAAGCTGCCTGGAAGACATTGGCTCACCCACTCTGTTCTTGCAGAGCTGGGCCACGTCTTTGATTTTACTTGCTCCATGCTCCTAAATGCTCACTTCTGATGAAGTATCAGCAATCAACATCAGTGACTCAAACTTGGTTTCGGCCCTGTTTTGTAACAACTAGCAAACACACAAGGACTCCTCAGGAAAATAACCCAATATCTCTCACCAGTTCTATTTCCTGGCTAGCAGTGAGTTCATTACAAAATATATCCCACACAATTCCTCTTATTGTTCACATTTAAAAATAAAAAAGTGCTTCATATTTCTTAACAAAAATTAAATTTTTAATTGTGTAAGAAGTATTATCAATTAGAATTGAATAAAAATAGTATTTTCATTGCCTTAAAAATAATCCTATAAGATTTCAAGGACCTCATAACAGATTATAAATCCTTTATTAATGTAGTAAGATATGTATAATTAAATGTGGGTCATTGTGATTTTCTGAGGAAAAGGGGCAGACACTATGATGGGTTATAATTGTTTACTGCTTTCAAGTACCCAAGAGTCTAAGTTTCCCATAATCGACTTTGCTTTTAACCAGAGAACCTTGTCCAAATATAATTACTTTGAATTTGAAATCGCATTAAATGTAAGAAGGGGAAATTAATGAAACTAGTTCAAAACATGGCTACACCTCACTACTTCTCTGTTGATACCTAATTATTTTCTGTGGGTGGAACAAGGACAAATTAAACTCTGTCCTTTGTGTGGAGTAACCCTGCAGATTCTTCCTGCATAGAACCCAAACCCAGGTCTTCTATTTAAATATGAAAAGATGAAGTTTCAATAATTTGGATGTATTATGATGAAAATATAAAATGCAAAGTCATTTCAGTCAGCTTTTAGTTCATGTTAAAATAACTTTCAATTATAAACTTGCAGAAAAATAGCAGTTTTATTTTTAATACCCTTCACTCAGATGGGCAAAATATATTTTGAAACTTTAATTTAGTCTGCCTTGTCTTCCTCCTAATGTAGTTTTCTAGTTATATATACACATGCACCATAAGCAAAAAGTGTACACTTTCACTCACACCTCTCCCCACCTCACATCTCTCCTTCTCTCTCTCTCTCTCTCTCTCTCTCTCTCTCTTACCCACACACACACACAATGCTGTTGCTGTTTTTCACCCTTTTATACCTTTTGGAGACTGTTAAGAGATTTAAAAGCCTTGGCTTTCACGATAAGGAGCAAAGCACTTTAGAGAAAAGTGGTTTTTGTACTCTAGAAAACTGGACTTATAATATCAAGAAAGCCTGGAAGAAGTAGTCATAAACCCATAAACATTAAAGAAATGCATGACGTTACTGTTTTCTTATAAAATCCATTTTGAAGATGGAAAATGAAGTTTCAGAGAGAGAGAGAGAGAGAGAGAGAGAGAGAGAGAGAGAGAGAGAGAAGGGAGGGAGGCAGAAGGAGAGAGATGGGTATTTTGTTTTTAAGACTTTTCCTTAAAGCAGTTCTAGGTTCACATCAAAATCAAGAGGACAGGACGGAGATTCCCCATGTGTCCTTTACCCCTACACATGCGCATCTCTGGTTGTCTGCATCCCCCACCAGTGTAGCTTATTTGTCACAGTTCAGCAGCCTACATTGATACATCATCACCATAGTTTCTAATGGGGCTCACTGTTGCACATTCTGTGGGCTTGGACAAGTGTATGATGACATGTACCCAGCAATATAGTATCATACAGAGTATCTTCGCTGCTCTAAAAATTACCCGTGCTCCACCTATCCATCCCTCTCACCTCTCCCTCCAACTTCTGGCAACGACTGAAAACATACTGTTTTCTCTTAGTTCTTCCTAAATCTTTGATCACTAAAGTATCATAGTCAAACAACATAGGAATTGTGAAGGTGTGTTTTTTAATAATCAGTTTTTGTATGACCTTTTCCAAATTTCCCTAAGGTAGTGTGCTCATCTATTTCTAAATTAAGTGTTCCTATGTTGCATCTTTAATTATGAGTGAAATTTGATTTTTTTTATTTCTTATAATACCATCTCTATTTTAATCCACTATATCACACTTTGAGATATGTAATGACCCAGACCTGCTTAAAAATAAAGCTGTATAGTAATTCGGATATAATAATGAGAGATTATAGTAGCTTAGAATAGATTTAGTAGTCATGTTGCAAAAATCAAATTATTGGTGTTAACTATGCATACTCAGTAGAAAAATAGAAAGTGAAATAAAATTCAGAGTGTGATACAATCAATCTATTTCTTTCATTTGACTTATTTTCATATAAAGTCATGTTAAATGTTTTCAGTAAAAGAAAGGCAGCAGAAAAGAGTGATAACTACACTGAATAAAAAAAAATCCATTTAATCATCAATTCAGGTTAAGTAAAGTGAAGGCGATCCTTATGTGCTTTCATAGAATCGTTTCATTGTTTAAAGAAGAGAACTCATCTCTTTGGAAATCTAGTCATTGTTATTTGGAGGCAGAAGATGTCTGGTGTATGTTATGGGATCTAAACCACAGTGAAGTTTATTGGCTAAGCAACTGCAGGATGAAAAAAAATAAGGTTTCTAAATGTTTATGTAAAACAATACCATCATAAATTAATGAGTTAGTGGCACACAATTCTTTCTCACTCCCACCTACATATAGATTAGCACGGCTATCTGTTTATTATGGCATACTTTTTCATCACCACCACAAATAACACACTACCACTACAAATAAGCGGTAGATAGAATGTTCAAGAAAAAATAAATGTACTTTAAAAAAAATAATGATAGTATTAGTGTGACCCAATTTGTTCAGTGAAAACCTAAGCTTGATAAGAACTCCCTTCAAGAACGTTTATTAAAGTTCTTCGGAGAAATAGAACCAACAGGATTGTAGTTTGAGCTGCAGTTTGAATTTAACGGCAGGCTGCTGGCAGGATTACTTCTTGCATGGGGATGTCTGTCTGTGTTCTAATAAGGCTTTCAATTGATTGGATGAGACTCACTTGTATCATGGAGAGTAATCTACTTCAAAGTTTAGCAATTTAAATGTTAATCTCACCTAACTAACAGCTTCACAAAAACATCCAGGATGATGTCTGACTAAATGATTGGGCACTGTGGTCCTGCCAAGTTGACATAAAGCTTGGAAAATTTTCATAAGCAGGTGAAATGGAAGTAAAATACTATGCGTTATATAAGCTATGCTCTTTGTGGTGAAGTAAGAGTCGTCATTATTCATAGGTGGGAAAGTATTTCATCTACTAACCTGACTGCATTAAGTTTTTTGTTTTTCTTAAGTATTCCAGAAAAATAAAAATGCTCTGTATTTACTCTCAAGCATCAAATAAACAAACTATTATTCGGAAAAAAAACAAAATGTTTGTAAAGCTTATATAAACTCCAGAGTGATAATGCTACACAAATAAATGGTCATATAAAGATATATTAAAGCTAAAAACAAAGAAAAAGAAATTGAATATATGAAATTTAAAAGAAAATGAGAAAAAGAATCAAGAGAAAAATCAAAGCAAGAAAGCCTATTAAGTTATATTAAATAGTTGTTATGTTGATTGTGCATGACAGAAATTATCAAAATGAAATCAGTGAATCAAAACAAACTTGAACAGATACGAAAGCATAATTTACCCATATATGGCAACTCTTAAATCCAGTCTAGGTAAATTAAGAACATTGTATGCAAAATAACAAAGTTCAGATCTATGACTTAAAGATCAAGATGTAAATTCTCAATTCAAATAGAAATGATAAAATAGAACCTAAATCATGAGTATTAAAAGAATAAATCAAATAAATTAATTTTGATGTTTTAAGAATTGCATTACGAAAAGCACATCAGAGAATGTAGTTGTCTTAATCTTCATGTGGAAGATACAATATATGTGTTTTTGTGGAGAATAAATAAGATACTGTGTGAGAAGAATATTAGGAACACTGAATTGTGGGCAGAAATGTACTTGATTTGAAGGAGTCCTCACTTAGAAAAATCAGTTCACCCCATGTTATTCTTTGCAGGTGCAAAGAACATGTGGGTAGGGGAAACAGGTGCAACGCAGGGAAATGAAACCGCTCTGAATGGCGGAAACACGTCACTGTGTATTTGTTCGTATCTACAGAACGTACAAAGCAAAGAGTGAAACCTCAGGTAAATTATCAACTTTAATACCTATATCCAAAATGTGACACAGTTTACATGTGTAGTTTTCTTGTTAGCCAACCTATACTGCATGTATTTTATCTCCCATTTCTTCTCTTTTCTTGGGTTGATATCTACCATTATATTCTGGTTGGGGATTTGGGCTTTTGCACATGAATTTTTGGGAGACAGAAATCACTGACCCTGTCCCTTACGATAGTTCCACCCACCTTCTTTTTGATGACTAACCACTACCCCCTGGGTCTTATTATTCCAGGTCTTCCCATTTCCAGTATGAACAGAGAAGACAGTTCCACAATAACGTCTTCTAAAGTCAGCCCTGGCCTATAGAAAGTAAACAACACTGAGCTCCCCCAAATGCCAGGGCCTCCCTTCACTAGGACATCACTGGGCACTTTGATGAACAAAGTATTTTCTGGGCCCTAACGTGGCACATACTGGGCTAGTTGGTTTCCTTGCCTCATGTACTATGTCAAGCCTAACATGTCTACTTCTGTGATGAGAAATCTGACCCCCTCACATCCATCTATTCTTGCCCTTCTGGCATTTCTCCTTCACTTAGTAAGCTATCATTTTTGTCTAGACTTCCAAGATGCAGTCAAGTAGCATATCTGTGTTAATTTTTGGACTCCCTGACAGCATTTTCTATCCTCTCTCATGAGAGCGCTCCGATAGCGATCTTGCTCAGGCCCCTCAGAACCCAGCTCCTTCGGTACACACCAGATATGTTCTGCAGTTTGTGTGCAGTGTCTCTGCCCTGCATAGCGGGCCTAGAACACCCTAAAACGGACTGTCATCTGACTTGGTTTTACCCATTGGTCTAATATGTAGGAAGAGAGGTAGAGTAGATTCCTGTGGGAGACACGTTTTCTGTCAAAGCAAAAGCATTTTATAAAAATATGGAACAAAATATTTTAAAATGTGTTTTCCAAAGTTTAAATATCAAAGGCATTCTAAAGTGACATTTTGGCAGATAAAATGAAAAATATATTCAATTAAAGCTTGGAGATTTTTACATCTCTCATTTTATAAATGCATTATAAAAATGTTAATTGGGCTGTTCTACATACTGAAATTGTTCTTTTACTAAAGACCATTAAAGGATATTAATGTCATGGAAGACTGTAACAATAATAGGAGTTAAAGATATTTTATATTTTCCATGTGCAAATTTATCATTTTCTAAATACAGCCAGTGAAGGTACTATATACAGACTACTTGCCTTTTGAAATATATATATATATATATATATATATGCTCATAAAAAACGTGCCTTCAAATTTATTTTAGAGAGCCAAAAGCTCCACCTTTAATATACCTTAGAGAATATTCCAGGGCTGTCACAGGTGTTAATGTGGAGCTAATTAACAGAGATATTATGATGAACATGTGGCCAAATGAAAATCTTCTGGAATTCACAAAGAGACACTTCTTAAGAACTTAAGCTCATTTTAACCTTTTCACTTTAAGACCAATTTACCAGATAAAATCCTTTTTGTTTTGGCCTGGCAGTATAAGTAGTATTCTCTGCTTCTTGTCTTTTTTTTTTTTTTTTTAATCTCTTAATATCAATCAGTAAGGGATCACAGTCCTCTCCTAGTCCTCAAATATAAGCTTTATTCCTATTCCTCCTTTCCTTTCCACTTCTTGAAAGTTGGCTGCATACTCTTCTCTGCTTTTATGGGACTAGGTATTTATCAAATCACTTTATTTGCTACAACTATTTCTCTGCTTTCCCCCAGAATATGAATTATATTAGGCAGGAAGTTATGTCTCTATTTCCATAACCTGAGACATTCCTGCCTGATACACAATAGGTGAAGTATATTCAGGTACTTTTTTTTTTTTTTTAGTCAATTAAGTATATATTTGATTTCAAACTATAGATAAATATTTCTTTTTGTAAATAGGGTAGATAGATTTGGGAGAAAGTCACTGAGGGGATCATACCTGACCTGCCAAATCCTCTCTCCATCTCTCTCTACTTTGTTCTTTGCTCTTGGAGACTGACCTACATGAGTTTGTGACCTTTCTCTTCCAACTGGGGTTGGCCAGTGAGGGGTATTGGCTGCAAATTCAAGGTAAGTAAGGAGAGTGGTCACTGAATTCACTTCCCTGGCTTCAAATCTTGCCTTCTTACTGATCTTAGAAAAAAACTTCAGGTTTCTCCTCTTTAGTTATCATGTTAGCTGGAGGTTTTTTGTAAATGTTTGTGCATCATTTTTAATGTTGCTACTCACTCTTATGTTCTTGTTATAGTTAGCATATTTTGTTAGAACTTTTTTGTTCTGTCTTTATCCTAGTGGAAAACAGATGGCATGTTCAAAACAGGGCATCCAAGAAAGATTTGACGTAAGAGCCAAAGAACAGTGTAATAGAGCTGTGGGCGCCCTCTAGGCCTTAAAGAATAAGGAAAGAGAAGTAGATATTGTCAAATAGATTTATCACTTAGAAGAGGTCAGTGACCTTTAGTGAAGGACACATTCCCGGATAATCTCCAAAACGAAGAAAAAGAAATCAAGCTGCCTTGTTCACTGATTAAATGATCATTTATGTAGAACCACCAAAATAATTGATTAAAAAAACCTCCTGGAACTAAGAAGCACTTATAGTAAGACTGCAAGATACAAACTTAATATACAAAAGACAGTTGCTTTTCTATATACCAGCAATGAACAAGTAGAATATAAATTAAAAAAATATATTACCATTTACATTAGAAACAAAAAAAAATGAATATTTAGGTATAAAGCTATTAAAATGTGCACAAAATTTATAAAAAGCAAACTACAAAACTGATAAATAATATCAAGGAATAAATGAAGAGATAGTCAATGTTCATGGATAGGAAGATTCACTATTGTCAAGAAGCCAGTTTTTCCCAACGTGACCTATAGAATCAACATAATATCAATTAAAATTCCAAAATGTTATTTTGTGGATATCAAGGAATTGATTCAAAATTTATATTTTGAAGCAAAAAACAAAAACAAAAACAGAGTAGCTGACTTAATATTTAAGAAGATATAGAACAAAGTCAGAGGACTGACACTATTCAATTTCAAGACTTACTACAAAGCTAAAACAGAGACAATGTGATATATGGGGGAAGAACAGACAATTAGATCAATGGAACAGAATAGAATCCAGGAACAGACCACATAGATATATTCAACTAGTCTTTGACAAATGAGAAAAGGCAAAGCAATGGATCAAAAGACAGTCTTTTCAAAAAATGATGCTAAAAACAACGGAATATCCACATGTGACTCGACACAAAGCTTATGCCTTTCACAAAAATTAACTAAATGTGAACTACAGAATGTAAAACGCAAAACTATGAAGCTTCCAGATGAGGTATGCGTCCCTTCAAAAAGATTAATACAAACAAGATCAGTTTTTTCCAACCCACTGATCTCAGTTCAGAATCTCAGGTAGTGGAGGCCCGTCTCAGCAGCTCAGGGAACAAGGTGGAGCCCACCACAGACAGGGCACCCTTCTGTCACAGGCACAGTCATGCATACTCACACTCACTCACACACACTGGGACAGTGTGGACATGCCAGTTCACCTCATGTGTACATCTCTGGAAACTGAGGAATTTGCAGAGAACCCCCCAGGCATGGCGAGAACACGCACACTCCACACAAACAGTGGCTCCGGGCAGAAATCAAACTTTTTTCGTCATCAATGTTATAATTAAATGGCATTTTTCGAGGACCTGCTGTATAGTTAGTTAGTTAGTGTGTATATATATATATATATATATATATATATATATAAAACTGCATTATCAATTAAACACTTGTAACTAGAATAATATGTAAGTGAAACTGGACATCCTGATAAGATGGTATACACCGCATTCTAATTTATTTTCTTCAATGCTAAAACAAGACTTTTTAATACCTTAAGGAAATTTAATTAATGTCTGTCTCTGACAATATAATCATGATGTTTGTTAAACTAGATGATAATATAGGCAAAGTATTCCAGTGAATAAATTTCGTGATGTCACAGATTTTACATAAGAAATTTTCTTATGATAGTTGTTGAGTAGGTGAATGAAAAACTAATGTACCCCTTATAGTCAAGAAATGGCAACATTAGTAAAATAAACGATACATTGAGTTTTTTTTTTAAGCTTACACTTTTTGCTACTATAAGTCTATTTAAAATGCATACATTTAAAATGCGATGAGGTGGTACCTATGATTTTAATACATGTACTACTGTATGTTTTGCCATTATCACCAAAAGACACTTAGAAAATAAAACTGAAACATGTATACTGATTTTTTTTTTCATTTTGATGATTTTAGAATGTTTTTCATAGAGAATAATTAAATATAAGAATCCTTTTGAAGCTGTTGAGATTTTGTATTATTTTGGTTAACTATCCCAATCAAATGAAATAAAGAATTTTGATTTAAAAATTTAAAAGCAACACGCTTCTTCTAATAATTTTAGTCAGTGCAATAACAACTTTTTCTATTCAATTGAAAATAACGCAAAACAAAGGAAAGAAGAAATCCTGCCAAGTTTCAATTGGCTTTACACTAAGAACACAGATAAGGTTACCTACTCAAATGAAATATTCTTCTTTGTGCAGATTACATTTCAATGCATCAATGCATCTCTAGATAAGATAGTTCATTTTGTTTTCTTCCACTGCTATGCTTAATGCCCATTTCTCAACTTTGTTAATAGCTACCCCAAACAAAACATTCACCCTTAAAATACATTACAGAGATAATCCTGATTATCCTCTTGGCCACAGAAATTCTAAAAGTGTTAATATCAATTTAAAGGATCACCATTCATAGAAACACGTATCTGGTCATTCAAACTTTCATTTGTTAAAAGTCATTATTTCTTACCATTATCTCTGGAGGTCACTGATTCACGTTATTAGGCTCCAAGGTTCTCTCACTGTGTGAATTCGGGCGGGTCACCTAATCTTTCTGTTTACCCTTCTCTAAAATGAGGAAAAATACTGTCTCAGTTTTTTTTGAGTTTTAAATGAGCCAATACACGTAGCATACTGAGAATGTTGCGAGACATATAATAAAACTTTAATAACTACTATTAATTTGTTAGTAAAGATTTTTTTGCCAACTCCCTACCTACTCCCAAATTGCTTGATTTATATTCTTTTTTAATACTATGTTTATATATACCTATAATCAAATGTTTTATTATTTTCACATGTAATCTTGGCTCTCTGCAGATTCCAATTCTGAAAATTTGTCCTACGAATAACCACAATTCAGAGTTCATGTATAAGAGTGTATGCTGTGTGTATCTTTGGGGATTGGTGGCTGGGAACAGATACGTTGTCTATGGTTTTAAAGAAATAACAGTGTAAAGCAGATTTGGACTAATACTTTGACAGTGAATCTTGGAATTGTTCCACTTTTTTCAAGAAGCTTTAAAAAAAAGTCTAAGATTACTCATATTACCCTTTTTATTTATTCAATAATAATCGAAAATATTTAGATTGGATTAGAGAGAAACTTATAAGAGATTCAGCTGTGGGAAGACACATGGATAAACTTGTATAAATAATTAGTAATGTATAAAAAATCCAAAGGTTCTTTTTAAAATTCCATATATACAGATGTATCTTTTAAAATACCTGCATACATATTCAGTCAGCCCTTCATATCCATGATTTTCTCATCCATAAATTTAACCAACTTGGATTAAAAACATTTGAAGAAAAGTTACATTGCTGTTGAAATGTGCTAAGTAGTTTGACACACGATACTTTCATCTGTACTGCACATGAACAGACTTTTTCATCATTATTCCCTAAGCAATACAGTTTAATTACTATTTACATAGCACTTACAATACATTAGGTATTTTAAGTAAACTAGAGATGATTTGAGGTATACAAGATGTGCTTAGGTTATATGCAAACACTATGGCATTTTACACAACAGATTTGAGCATTTATGGATTTTGATGTCCATGGGAACCCTGGAACCAATTCCTCGAGGACACTATTGAATGATTGTGTCCTCAGACAAAAATAAGACTGAAACTGAGTCTATAGAAATGCATTGTTTATTAGTTTTGTAAATAAAACTACTCTTTGAAATCAGATCGAGGAATGGTTTTATAACTCCTCACTTGAACTGGAGTAGTAGTATTCATTGTTATTGAAATATTAAACTATTTTTCCTCTGTTACAGCTCCCTCCTCCCCAGTAATTTCCTGAGAATCTAGGTTTCTTAAATTCTCAACACGCCAATCGCTGGCGGCCCAACCCCACTGCAGGCCTGTGTTGGCTTTGCATTCCCTGCTTCGTGGCCTGGAGGCTGTTTCCGGGGACTAAATCAGTAACATTTTCATACCCATCTTTCCTATTTCCTTTGTTTTATAGATTACAGTTCCATAAAGTCCTGTTTCACAATGTGTATAACAATTTTCATATTATTTTTCCATTTTTTCCAGTTTTAAAAGTGTGAAATAAGTCTGATTACTACTACCCCATTATATTCAGAAGTGGAAGGATGTAATTCGTTTTTTTGATAGCATAAACAGATATAGCTGGATATTAATTTTTCAATCGCAGAATAATCTCCTTTAATAATTTATATAGTCTATGCAGAATTATTATGGCTAATGACATATAGATATTTCATAACTTTTAGTTTTATTTATCATGATTGATTTTTGTTTATTTTATGAATTCTCTCTCATTTTTTGATACTATTTTTTTTAAATTTGGGGGGAGTGCTGTTAAAACTTGGCCATGTGTAAATACTTTAGTAAAGTCTGTATATATATATATAATTCTCATGTGGTAAAACCAAAGGTCTCTTTGAGGCTGCCTTTTTATTTTTATTTACGGTACTCTGTCCAATTTCCTTTTAAATTTTAAGAACCAAGTCTTTCAGATATTTTAACATATTTATTAGCATTTACTAATGATTATGTCTTGCTTCCCAGACCTTCCAAAATTAATTTTCTCCTATAAAAGTTTCTCCATTAGAGTTTCTTTCTGTAAATTTTTATTATTGAAAAATTCCAGATATTTATTGGATATTTAATTCTATTATTTTTTTTCATGTTTTCCACCTTTATTTTTCTGTGCTTATTATGGAATATTTTATATAAATTTATCTTCCATTTCGTTAATTTCTTCAGATTTCTATCATCATTTGACTGTTTCCGATCACTATTTCTTATAGTTCTAATATTTTTGCCAATTTTTCCTAGTGTACTTTCATATTATCCTGTTCATTTACATTTTTATCTCTCCTTTATTTAAAAATTATTTTTATATATCTGATTGTTCTAGTACTTTAACTAGAGTTGCTAATTATTACATTAATTGACACTCATTTCACATAGAATGTTCAGTGTTTCCAGTTCTCAAAGATTTCTCCTTTCTTAATACCTTGCCTGGTTTCCAGGATTGTGTTTTGATGTGTTATATGTGCTTTGACACTTTTTATGTAATAAGAACAGAGCAGAGCCTATTTTATATTACTCTGTCATAATTCTTACAAGTCCTTTTATTTTTCTCTCTTTTCCTCATTTTTTCTACTAGAGTACCTCTCACATCTTTAAATGTAATTAATTTAGAGCATATCTATCTTGAATGCTACAATTTTTAAGTATAATTTTGAAAGGTAGCTTTAAAATAAAATATTGAAATATTAACAGGTAATATTTGTATATTGCCATTATATACTAGATTGAAATGTTCTGCTAAAATGGCCTATTCATATGATAGGGGTTATGCACTGACCCCAAATCAACAAACATTCCCTAATTTATATGATGGCAGATTACAATTTTATCTAATAGAACACAAAGCAAGTAAAATTTCATAATTTTTAAGTGCAAGAGAGTTCATTCTTGAAGAACTGGAATATATTGTAAAGTTTAGTTTGGAAATTAGATAACCAAAAGTTGAGAAATGATACTTAAATATGGAGAAACAGTGTCCTCATGTGTGTAATAGGTTGTTTCTTCATGTGTGTAATTGCCTGGGTTAGGGTCAGTGAGGAAAGCATGATAAAAGCATAAGAAAGAGATATGGAGTGCATTTTTATATACCTTATTTTCACTTATTTTCTTTTGGAATTAGAACTTGCTGAATTTGCTTTAAAAATTTTAGAGAAAAACACTAGAAGAAGAGCAAATAAACAGAAAAACATCATTTAAAATATAAAAAAAATAAGATGTTACTTTAAAATAATACAGTTAAAGTGTTCCACATAATTTTGATATTTTTCATTTTTTGTAGTCTTGAAGTTCTATAAATAAACCGATCATTCGCATTCCTCTGTCCCTGTAATTTAGAGAAGCTTGTCTCCTACTATCCACCTACTGGCCTCTGAAATTGAGATGACCTTAAGACAGGTTTACGGAGTTCTGAGAGTACCTACTTCAGGCTGGTAACTTTTTCCTTCTCTTTTAGTTCAGCTACCATCCTCATGGTTTTCTAGCTTCCTCCCATTTTTCAGTTAAAAATTAATTTTTTAATTCCTTTTTTTAATGATCTATTTCTTCGAGTCCCATCTTCCATTTATAGTTAAAATATCGTCATCTGTATTAGATGATTAATCTTTAAAAGATGCAATTTTAATCAGGTAAGCATATTGAGATTATGAATGAAAATAGCAAAAAATGAATTCAGGTAGCCACCTGAGATTGAAATATGGGGATTAATTTTGACTCTGTGGATACAAGACAAATGTGTCTGCTCTAGTCTATACCTGCAAAAATGCAGCTCAAACTCTTTTGTCAGAAAGGAGGCATTAAGAGAATTGGTAACCCTTTAAAATAATTGTGCAATTAATCACTTCTGAAATCACTGTTGAAATCCCAAAGAACTAGTTATGACATCCACATTAATATCAAATGAGTTCATCATGATTAATATTGTGACAATAAATACCAGAGAAAATTAATAACGATCAGCTATTATTTTAAAGCCCTCCTACATAATTCAAATATTTTATCTGGAAACCTCAGCATTTTTAAGGTAAATATCTACTACCTAGAATTGTCTTTAACTGTGTTTTTATTGAACTTAATTTAGTTTAATAGTTTTTAAAATATTTTTATTTCATTAACATTTAATATTAGAGAAGATTGTTGCTTCTCATTTCCACTCAATGAGATGTGATTAAGGCACTGAAATAATTTTTAATTACCTGGGACTCATTCTTAATAGTGCTAAAGATAAACTGAGGCATACTAAAATGTTTAAGAGTTTATGAAAAAAATCAACTAGAATCAGGCAGCAGCCAACCTAGCAGACATAAAAGAGCTCCAAGAAGCTGGACAAAATGACATTTATAGGCAGAGGAAATAAGGAAGTAATACTGGGCAAAAAAGCGGGTTATTTGAAAGTTACTTTCCTTTACGGGATGCCAGGGGTCTACAAGGCAGATTACCCAACTAGTGCTGATGAGGTGGTTTTGTAACAGTGTAAAAAAATGCATTTCAATAACATCTTCCTTGTTCACATCTCCCTTCTTTATTCCAGCCGTGACTTCTTTGAAAAATATGTTGTTATGGTTATTGGTATCAATTCCTGAGTAAGTCCGCCCCAAGGACAGGCTAGAGAGTGATTTCTCCAGGCGCCAGCTGCCAAGGAGAAAATGGCTCCCAAGGCTCCCAAAAAGAAAACTAAAACAATATTGCCGCCAGAGTATAAATAACAAAACTAACCGCCAACATCTGCTTCTATAATCTGCTTGCTTGTGTCATCAAAGCCCACCAACACATAGTTTGAGGCTTTATAAGCTGCCTCCTCCGGAGGCTAGGGACTGATTCTCTAGTGGGGAGAATCAGTCGGCGGCCGGCTAGTAAAGGCTCATAATTAATCTCAATTGGCTTCGTGGGTCTTAGATTTGAAAGCGCCACAACAGTTTGTGAGGTGAGACTTAGCACAACAAGCAACTTCATTTGGCAGCTGTAGTCTTGTTTCCAATAACAGACATTTTTACTGAGTCCTGAATTCTAATTTTCAGTCTTTTTTTTTTTTTTTTAACAGTTTGACAGTATTATCTCATTGTGTTCCAGTTTCTGTTTTATAGATAAGGACTCTGCTGTCAGACCCATGTTATTTCACTAGGTCTCATTTTCTCCTTGACTTTTAGCCCTTTCTGTAGAACAGCCTATGGCCAATGGACACCAGTAGGCCTGTTTTCATGAACTGTTTTCTAAGTCATAAACACAATTTTTTTTTAAATCCTAAATCAATAAACACATTTTGTTGTTGTTGTTGTTGCTGAGGGAGAGAGTTTAGTGTTTAGGTTAAATCTCAACTTTAACATTTAATTTTTTTTTTCTTTCTGTGCATGGGGGAAGAAACAGGCTGTTATTAGGTGATCGATTCACACTAAAGCAAATTCCTGCCATTATCAATATATAAACTCTCCACCCAGAAAAGAGCTAGCTTGGAAACAGCCTTCTTATAAAACAAACTACTATACAGTCTTTTTTACTTATTACAATTTGGTGAATAAGAGACAAAGCCATGTGAAAAGAAAAAGTTACATGAAAGACAAAGATAAAACTCATAAAAAAAAAAAAAACACACATACACAGACTCTGACCTTGGGGATGAAAACATATTTCAAGAACTTGGTTAAATTTTAATTAATATCTCTCATGGTTTTTAAGAGAACCTTTCTCCATAAATTAAGAATGTGACACTATTTATTTATTTAGAGGAAACATTTGGAGAAAAAGAAAGTAGTCATAGGGATGAAAAGTATGTTGCTAAATATAAAGTTAATTTTGGCTCTGTGGTTCTTGGTTTTAAATAAACACAAGACATTGCAAAAAAAAATTAGTAAACAACAGGCTAGAAGAAATAGCATATAAATAAAATGACTCATCTCAGACACTAGCCTGCCTACTATTTCCTCATATATAATATTAAATTTGAAATGAATTTCTCTTCTTAATATGCAGAACTGTAATTTTATGTTGTGATACTAAAACTGCCTCACTTTTTTTCCTTAAGTCAACCTGAAATTTGAATTTAGAGCATAATTCCAATTTTTATAAATATGATATGATTTACTAATGCAGTGAAATTCTGTGCTGCGTGAATGAGGTCTTAAAAATGTCAAATTATCATCAGAGTTTACAGGAAGAACTGAAACTTCTTCAATCTCAAAGCTCTTCAATCACAAAGCATTGTCAATTTACCTTCTGCCTCAGGACCAAATTTATTTTTCCCATGCAAACTTTTCAATTGCTAAGACTGTAAGTGGACTGAGTAACAAGGAGATAATACTGCATTTTTTATAGTATTAGCCTTTCTATTAAAAAAGTTATTGCCAGAACAATAAGAAATGCCAGGCTGGCTTTTATTATTAGAAATAACTTGAGGTAAAATAGAAATAATTATGATAACTAAAAGTTATGAGTACTTCTTGTTATGTAGTGTGCTCAACTTTTTCTAAGGAACATACTTATTGGTTGATATTATGATCCTGATTTTACAGATTAAGACATTCAGGCTCAAAGAAGAAAAGTAACTTGCTCAAAGAAACAGGCCACTTCTGTATGAATTCAAAATAAATTCCCTTAATGATATTCTTAATATAGGTAATGCCACAATATTATATGCATATAAATAATTTAATTTACTTTTGTATCATTTCCATACTATTCAATTATCGTTTAATTTTTATATATTTATATTTAATATATGTGAGTTACTTGAACATAGGACTCAGAATTTCATTTAATTTATCTTGACTACCTACTCTAACAGTCTAACAGGGTAGAATCTTGGTGATAGTTTTGTTCTTTTTTTAAATAATTATCTAAAAATTAAATAAGTTACTCCATATAAAATTAAATAAAATCGAGTCATATTTATTACTATCTATGCAATTTAACAAATAAAATAAACCTCCAAAAGCTAAATAGTTTTGTAAACTTATAAAGAAGCACAAGTAATCTTTGCATTGACACTCTAAAATTTAAAAACCAATAATCTAAGTGGCCCAGTTATTTCAAAAGCGAGAACCTGACACAGAAGCAGTGAGAAACTCCTTTTAAACTACCAGGAAATAAACTAGAAGTATATATAAAACAGAGATAAAATAATACCAATTCGCAGTGCCATTCTGAGATTTAAATGAGTTAATGTTTGTAGAACACTTAAAAGCATTCATAAAAATAAGCATTCAAAAATATTAACTACTACTAGTCTTCATCATTTAACTCCGTAAATTTAAAATAAGATGTTCAAATGTGTTATTGTATATATATGATCTACCATCAGTGTTCTCTTATCATCGAACTAAGTATGGTTTAATAACTGTAATAATTATTAAAACTGTAGCTTTCGATATGAATAAATGCATGGAAGAAAGTGAATCGATTTGTTTAAAGAAAGCAAATTTCATTTGTGAGTTTCAATCACGTGCAGAAAATTAGAAAAATCATAGTTGGAGAATATGAAAGAATCGACCTAAAGAATTCAAAAAACTGAATCTAGCTTGCTTTATGCTATATAATTTTCCAATAACCATAAAGCTCTGCAGAAACTGAAATATGAGAATGCAGGGCAATCACTGAGACCTAGATATTCTCTAAAACAATAATTGTTAATAACTTAGCATTTTACATTTTTGTGTACATTATAAAACAAATGCTATATATTTGTAATAAATACTGAAAATTTAAAGTATTTTGTCATTATATTTTAATTTTATATGCAAAACTCAGAGCACTTTTAACAAATGTTGGTTAAGAAAAAATAATCACTGAGATTAATATAATTGTCATTGACAATTAGTTTTGATTAACATTGGTTGAATTCAGTTACTGCTAATTTCTTAACAAATGAAGCTAAACCGTCATTGCTAAGACAAATCCATACAGATGCCCTGTGCACATAATATTGAATCTAAAGCAGAGCAATTTCGAGAAAAGTCAAAGCTACTATTTGTCCTCATTCCATCATGCAAATATTTCAACAAAAAACATTTTTTCCTCTTTAGACAGTTTAACTGTTGTGATTTTTTTTTAATGCCAAATTAATTGTGCTCAATATTTGAATCTAAAACACCTGCTAAACAGCCTTTGAATAGATGTCATCAAATTCAGGTTATAATCCAAAGCTTGTAACAAAACATTCTGTATAGATGAAAACCTCTTTTTACTTGTTTATAATTATTGGTCAGAAATTTCTATTAGTAATTGCATTTTCCTTAATGAATACATACTTTCTTAATTCCATATTCTGAAATGCTATTTAAAAATTTTTATTTTACAACTTATTAGAGAACTTAAAATTATGTATTATATTCTGCCTGTGGTCTTTGCCAGATTGAAATACGCCTTTGAATCGATAATGTTTTTTTGAAAACCACCTCTGTTACATGAATAAATGTGAATTATAAAAGTTGTTAGAGTAGAAAGCTTGTTAAACATCATCTCGTTTTAGGTTTCGTTAACGTTGCAATGGAGATACAACAGTGTTAGAAATCAATCTAGGTAAAGTCATTTTTCTTCAAATACAGGTCTTTCCAGAAACATTTATGACCATAATAGCTACATTGTTTTCAAAATAATGAATTTTATAGGTGAGGAAAACATCATTTAGAAATATTTAAATGTATCCGTAAAAGCATTTAGCTATTACAGTGGACATCTAAAAAGACAGAGAGTTTACTTGAAGATCTGTCTTAACAGAACATATATTGTTGGCATACAAAAAGTAACTAATTGTACTAGAAGTTGTCTTTCTACTTAATCAAGATGGTTGAGTTCATTAGACCATCAATTTTGTCAATAAACTCTGTAGGTTATTGTAGCATATCTATCCTTCATAGATAATGACTATGTTACAACTACCTCTCTTGCTAGCAATGAAGTTTATTAATATAGTAACATATATCATTAAAAATAAGAGTATAAACAAAACAGTTACATCATTCTTCCCAAAACAGAAGTGATAAACCAGAATGAATCATTATTAAGCTAGGAAAAGCAGAAATTCAATGCCAGTACAAGCTAATAGAAAAGACTGTGAGTAAAGTATGAATGATAAGTTATAAATATCTACAGAAAGTAAAAGGTAATTAAATAGGTTTAATAAAGGCAAAAAAAAAAACATTTAATATGTGTTAGAAATGTCTGAATATGTATAGGAACTGTCTTAAGACATACATCTCAAATCATAATTTTCAAATTCCTTCCTAAATTTCTCATTGAGTTTTCAGAGCTGTAATATTTCTTGCTTCCCTTTCAAATGTTTATAAAATGTTAATGGGAAAAAAATTTAATTAGAGATAAAATTTCAAATTGGATAACCACATTAGGGGGGCATTGTTAAGTAGATTTTGACACATGCCATTCTGATTACCAAGAACAGCTATTTAAATAGAAATCATGTATGCATACAGATTAAAAAAAAATAACAACAGAGAATATGAAAAGTGTGTCCAAACTATGACTGTAATTTCTGGTTATTTTATGATCCCAAACTTCTTACTCAGAAAAATATTCTTTCAGATAAAATATCATTAATATATTTATAATTATTATTAACATGACACTACGATCCAAGATATTTGTAACTACCATGAAATAAGTGAGTATATCAATAAACTAATGAAATACATATGACTGTGGTTGTTTTCCTTTAACATAATCTGGAATTCGAACTAATACTACTATACATGTTAAATGGGTATCATAAATCCAGTGCATAAGGGGCAGTTAGACTTTAAACTAGTTAGAAGAAATCTCCACAGTATGTGACAGTACCATGATTTGATTCTTTTATTTGGCTCCATCACTGACAAAGGCATTTAAGAACTAAAATTATAATACCTTAATGATGATGTGGAAATATCACTAGAATTATCTTAGCTACAAAAAAAAAAAAAAGACTTTGATACTAAGATTTAAAAAGTCAAAAGGCATTTTGAAAGAAACAGGTTACTCTATGTTAAGCTTGTGTAGGTAACAATTAAGGAAGAAAAAAACATCACTTATTTTGCATTTTATTGCAATTACCTAATTTTAATGGACATGAATTTCAATTTCACTTTTTGTGATGTTCGCACTAGTTATCTATGACTGCCTTACCAAGTACTCCAAAATCTGGTGGCTTAAAACAACAAAATTGATTATTTCAGTTTCTGGGAGCCAAGAATCTGGGCAAGAATTAGCTAAGGGCCTCCGTTCAGAATTCTTCGCACAGTGAAATAAAGGTGCAAACCAGGGCTGGGGCCTCATCTGAAGGCTTTCTGGGGAAATGAGATGCTTCCAAGCTCACTCTCATTGTAGTTGGTAGGATTTAATTCACTGAGTGTTGTTGGGCTCAGGGCTTTTACCTCCTTATTGGGTCTTGGCTGTTGGCCGCCCTCAGTTCCCTGCCATGATGGCTTCTCTACAGAGAAACTCACCAAGTGGCAACTGGCTTTATCAGAGCAAATCCATGAGAAGAGCCAGAGATACAGGGTGCATACAAGACAGAAGTCAGCCTTTTATTACCTAATCACAAAGGCGGCATCCTATCACTTTGGCAATATTCTATTCATTAGAAGTAAGTCTCTAGGTCCAGGACACACTTGGCACAAGGGCCGTAGTGTCAGGAAGCAGGAGAAGGGACCACTGGGAGCCATTTTAGAAAGCTGGCCATCGCAAGAGTTAAAAAAAACAAAACAAAACAAAAAAAAACTTAAAATTAAACATTTATTCTGCCAGTTTCTTTTCCCATTCACTTATTACTGGTTCATGGTAGAACTTTACGATGTTTATTTATACTCTTTTAATTTTTTTTATTAAGATTTCCTGAACTATATATTTAATTTCAATATTGTGGCCTTTACTGAGTGAGTTATTTGCAGTAGTGGGCTGGTAAATGCTTAACAATGAATTCTCTGAAAATAATGTTTGAGTTTATTATATTTTTGTGCATATATAAAAGATATATAGGACACAATTTACAAATAATAATAAAAATACAATTTCTTCTTGTGATTCCATATAGCCAACTGATTTTCACAGGATGCTTTCATTGATCTGTGTTCACCTCGTGTATCTGTAGCAAACTTATGTTTGCAATTTAACCATGGTTTGACAAAATAAAACTATAAACAAACACAAAGTCACTCATATTACTGATAAATGAGTATTCTTGTGACATGAATATTAGTTAATAATTTTGCTTGTTTAGCAATTAAGTAAAATAGAAACATTTTGGGGGGCAATTCATTCCTAGTCATCGATATGAATGAGGTCTTTGCTGAATCAGATGATAGTGTTTGGTTACTGAAAGAATAATTTCTTTCAATAATAATAATGCTGTGTGCATGAGCACATGTATGTAATACTAGCCACAATGTAATGATTACAGATGTGGCAGCTTTTTAAATTTAATCTGCATTAACATTTTCCCATCACTTTCTTATGTCTAGGAAATCAACAAAATGGTGAATCAAGTCCTTATAACCAGTGGTTGTCAAATTCCAGGGTATAAATATTCTCATCTTTGCTGATGTCTATCTGCCAACATGTTATAATTTAATACAGAGCTGGAAAAAAGTATGCAACACCACACTAATGCTCAGTATTTCACCAGACAAAATAAACAAATGACTTCAAGAACAGAGCATAATCAACACAGGAAATATATGAGAAACTGAGCTTTAACTATTTATCACTTTTGCTTTTTATTTTTTTAATTTTTAAATTTTTATTAATGTACAATTGATATATAATATCCTATTAGTTTTCACATTGTAGTGATGTTATTTATCTAAATTATGAAATGATCCTCACAATAAGACTAGTTACTATGTTATCATGCACAATTATTACATTGTTGACTATATTCCCTATGCAGTACATTTCACCTCATGATTTATAATTGAACACACACGTGCATATGTGTGTGTGTGTGTGTGTGTGTAAAGAGACAGAGAGAGAAAATGAGACAGACAGACAGACAGAGGGAGGGGCAGAGCTGTGTGATAAAGTTGGCAGATAGATTATTCCTCCTGAAGTACGGTGTGTAGCCAGGCTCAAAACAGTTTCTGACGTAGCAGTAGTACCTCATGCAAGGAAGTATAATATTTTATATCGTTTCAGTTTAAAACACTTGGGGCAAACACTTTCTTCAATGTATAGAAATGAGCTCAACGAATATTCATGAAATTTAATATTCCTCCCCTAAAGCAAAATAATCTTACCATGGTAAAATAAGCAATCTGTTTCAATATTGTAATGGCAATATATCTATATCTTGAAATATACTGCCTACATAATTCACAATATATGGCTCTAGTAAATCAGCTTTAATTCCCAATTTATTTGAAATAAACTTCAACTTGTCATTGCTAAAATATTCTGTAATCAAATAAAAATAACTGTAAAATTTACATCTTATCATTTTCTATGTAGTAGTGTAAAACTTATGTTTAGTACTGTGTATCAAGAGAGACAGAAGCAATTTCAGAAAAGCCGCATTTTGGAGCCTGTATGTAAAGATCAGGGCCTCATTAAAACTCGTTTTTAACAATTCCTAATACATTTTCTTCTATTCAATATTTAAACATCAGGTGTTCTGAAAGAAGTGTTAGTTTGTACATAGAGGAGACTAACTTGGCAAGACGTGGTATGCTTAACACAGAATTCATTCTCATTACAAAGTTATAGTATTAGTCACCAAAAATCAATGGCCTAAAATGTAAGATCACTAAAAATCCATCCCTCATATTCGAGAAGTTGAAGGGCACTGCAGCTCACATTTTACTTTCAGTCGAGAATAGTATTTTGAGATGATTAGGATAGCATATTTAAGGTATAAATTATGTCACGAATAAGGAAGACTGCTGAAAGTACACTTCGAGGTGAGTTTTTGGCGCCCGTGGTGACAATCCATTATCTAAAGTCAGGGAATGCCTCCTCCCCACCCATTACGAAGGCAAGGAGTATAGAAGAAGGTGGCTCACATCTCAGCTTCCTTAATTCACTGGCTTCGAGAAAGTACTTAACTTGTAAGAGCTTCAGTTTCTTTACCTGTAATAAGGACATACTGCTACGATTTAATTTAAGGAGTCGACACAAGCTTATATTAAGTAGTAAGTGTAAAGCACTTAGAATAATGCTTCACATTATTGAACAAAGTCAATGTTTCTTACTATATTATTTGCTGTTATGTAAGACAATATAATTACTTTTTGACTTTATTTAAGATCTAAACCAGAACAAAAAGTAAGTTCTTTCAACTTTAAAATATAATCCCAGTTAATTGCAACAAACATCAGGATTCGGTATGAATTCCTTCTAAAATCAGATTGTACAAAATCACAAGGAGATTCTATAAATTTCATATATTAGCATCGAGACCTTTAGGTGACTATCGAATTGCAAAAAGTTTATGCTGCAAAATAAATGCTATACATACTATAGAAATGAGCTCAAGAAATATTCATAAAATTTAATATCCCTTCCCTAAAGCCAATTAATCCTACCACAATAAAATAAGCAAATTTGGTGACATTCCCCTTCAGTCTAAAGAACATTTAATATGTTCTGTAGTCCAGGTCAGTATGTGATGAATTCTCTTATGAAGTTTAATGCTTTATATTTAAAATTATAACAACAAATTTAGAAGGAAACAGATAAAAGAAGTGCATAAATGTCTGAGGTTACACTGAACCTACATAAAAATCCACTGAACTTAGATGCAATGTTTGATAGCAAAATAAAAGTCTTGATTTGAAATGATTTATCTCCCATTTCCTCATTGGATTCGCCTTAAGTGTCTTGCCACAGCTATTTTTCAATTGGCATTCATTACAAAGAGCCAAGTTCAATATCCTTTAGATTTTCACCCCATCCTTGCTCTACAGAGATTTCTTGTCAATAAATAAGACAGTGTGGGAAATTACATGGCAACATCGAGTGCCTTGAGACTGCAGCTGCTGCAAAGCGAGCATGTGATCATGAAGTATGTTGTAAAACTATTTCCTGCAAACTGTACTTTTTTCATTTCTGCATGTTTTACTCTATATACACTCAAGCAATCAAATATTTATTCAATATATCTGATCAAATATCAAATTAATCAAAATCTATTCAAGTGATCAAAGTGATTATTCTTATTTTCTTTGTTTGTTTTTTCCAACTTCTTTTTTGACAGAAAGATCCCTAATTTACTTTGTATAGAGAATTACATTTTCAGGAATGGTTTATTTAGCAAATGTAGGTGCCTTGTTCTTTGAACTAAAGATTAGTCCTTGGCTCTTATTTCTTATTTTTGAGATATAAATAAAACTAAAAATTTCATCATGAAATAAGACTATTAAAATTAACTTATGAAACAAGGTCCATTTGCTAATAAAAATACTCTGCTGAGAATAAGAGAAGACTCTACATAGCACAATCAGGATCTCAGTATTAGCTAAATAAGAGTTTCATATTTATGCCCTTACGTTTAGAGATTCCTCAAGTTAATGATGAGTTTTGCAAACTCCAGTGAATTACCATTAACTTGTACTACAATTTCAGTTGTGTTTCTTTTTAGAGGGTAAGTTAATATCTAACTACATTTCAGTATTTTCACCTTAGTCTTTTTGTTAGAATTTACCTGTTAGTAAATACCAAATTTAACACAAAGGAGGACTTTGAATCTTTTTTATTATTATTTACAGGAATCATTTAATATTGGATATAATCATCTTTTAATTAATTTTTTTGCAAAGCTATAATTTAGTACTTAGGGATGTTTTCAATTTGCACAAGTGCAGTCTGAATGAGATAATTATATAAGATCTTTGTTTCATTTTCCCTGTTTAATGATGGACATCAATAATGTTTTCTGTTTCAAACATTTTCACATCAGTAATATTTCTCTAGGACTATGGATAAACTAACTGCTATTAGCTTCTAAAACACAGAACCATGAGAGCCATTTGATTCAAGGGTCTACTGACAAATGTTTAACGAAAATTAAGTACCGATTTCATTCATAGGGCTCACAAAATTATTTTCAAAGGTAATTTGCTTGGTAAACTTTCATATTTCACAATAAATATTTTTCCTAAATTCCTAAACCTAGATACAAACTTAAAATGTTGAATTTGAAGCCTAAGAGCATCAGTAAATCCTTTGAAAAAAGCAATAATGTTATTGGATCAATAACAAAGAAATGCATTTGTATTTAGCAGCATATTTAAAAATCTATTAACGTATGAATTTCTAGATTTATACATCTACCTACGTAGGTCTCTATATATCTGTCTGCTTGTCTGTTCATCTATCTATCTAGTTGCCACGTTCTCACTGAAGGCTCCATGACCTAATCATAGAAAAGACACCACTGCTATTACTCAGCTCTGAGGCCAGCCCTTCATTTGCTCAGTCTCAACCATTCTAATTGAGTTCAGAACCAGTTCTTATGAAGATGCTATTAATAAATGTATATCAAAACCAATCCTTATTTATCCATTTTAGCAACTTAACCCCTCTCTCTCTAAAAACAAATAATCCTGTATTTTACAGTTTTAAAGCTATTAACACATGTGCTGACTATGTGCTAGACTACATTTTCCTTCAGGCACACAAGTATTAAGGAGAAATAAAATAGACCGCGTGTCCATAAGGGTGGCTTTTAGTGAGAAAAGTCATAAAGTGACTCTCTTACTATAGAATTTTTTTCTAGATTTTTCCAGAAATGGGGACAAAGATAAAATTTCATGGGGGCTCAATGAAAGGAATCATCATTAATTATTTGTCAGTGATTGATTCTGAGCTTGACAATGAAAAAGATAAAAGACCATACGCACATGCATGCACATACCCACACGACACACAAGTACTAACATAACATTTCTGTAACTGCTGGTACTACTGAACACACCTGACATATTACAACAGGGTCCTGTAATCATTCAGGTGTCGTCTATGACAAATCAAATTATAATTATCAATTTCATAATTTATGCAAATTATGTCATCTTAATTTTAAAAACAGTCAAACTCTGAGGATTTTTCTTAATAATGATAAAGCAATTTATCAGAAAGTAATGTTTTAGTCATCTGATGAACTAAATTCAGTCAAGACTGTCAATCCCAAAGCATCAAAATCCAGTGACTTTGGCAATTCTGCTTTTGAATTCAGTGGTGTGGAAACAGATTTAAGTAAAATATTTATGATTTTATGGCATACTCTACATTTTTTCAGCATGAGAAAAACACTAACACATTTTATCTCTGCTCATTATTAAGAAATGTCCTCCGTATCATCTAATATTCATGTCCTCTACAAATGCAACCATTGTACACTGAAATTTTAAATAGAATTATCTTGCCTTAAAATATCTTACATCTTCCATGCATCTTAATCATCTTATCAATGGTTGGAAAATCTGAATGTGAATAAGTATCACTGGATCCTTTCAGAGAGCTGTATTTAATTGACTGGCCCAAGATCTTTGACTTTAAATCTAGAATCCTCAGAGATCGATGTGTAAGCATTCTCTCAGTATGTGAGCTGCTTCAAATACTCGTCATAGTTTCAAAATTATAAAACTTGCATTTTATCTGATTTGCATGATTGTTTTGTTTTTCCTATTTTCTTTCTCCAACTTTGTTCAGTTTATTTCATCGTGCTTCTTTTTCTAGGTTTGTTTTTCCTCAGAAATAACAAAGGTGGTGTTGGGAGAAAACTTTTTGTTAACAAAATAAGACACTATAATCACAAATAGGTTTTGAACTTAATTTTATATTACATGTTTCACATCAGATCTCTTGGTAGTAACGGTAGGCCATTTCACATACAGGTGGCAGAGCAAGTATGAGGCCACTGAACACAGCTAATTTTGCTAATGCATCACAATTACTGAAACACCTGTGCTAAATAACCTTGTCCTATTTCCATGAAAATGAATAGTGTTCAATAACCCTCGACATATCTTATTTCATGCTGATTCAGATTTTTACAACCATTTTTTGTGACATTCCTTCCACAACAACATAGTATATTTTTGAAAGCCAAATTTAGTTTGTTTCCATTCTTATATTTCAGGAACTTCCTCTTTCATTTTCTTTTCATAAGACAGCAGTGTGTCTTGTAGTTATTGTCATAGATATTCTATAGTGTTTTGTCTGCAGAGGGCAAAAGGATATAAGTTGTTTTAAAAAGCCATTCCAAACATCATTGCTAGGTTAATTTAGGGGATGCATACTGTTAAATTGCACATACAGGCTATCAGTAACAGAGAATGACTTGAATCACAACTTCCTGTTTAATGCTCCAAAAGTTACCCATACCTGATGATCTGTTAAATAACCATAGCTTGTAAATAGGAGTTAGCAATTAGGGTTTCATTTACCTTTTCACCAAGGTGGCAATGTGCATTTGTCCTTGAATCTTTAACCACTTAGTGGTAAAAACAACACAAAAGAAAACCAAAGCCTCTAATCTCTGAGTGTTTTTTATATAAAACCAAAACTACCATGTGGCACTTAATATTAAGAAATTACTTAGGAACTGTTAAAGTGTAAAGTTAGAACTATCCACATTAAATATGTATAATCTATTTTGAGACAGTTTCATGGTGATTAATTCTGGTAAAATATTCAGTTGATAATATTTATTTAAGAGCAGTGTTGACAATTATATTTAAGAGCATGGCAGTGTTCAATATCAAATTCAAAAGATGAAGCATATGACATTACGTGCATCACTCTGCATAAGATGTGAAAAGCTTCAGCAGTAAGTATATGATCTGGGTGCCTGACTCAAGGGCTGATCAAACGTGCTTGTTACCCAGCTGACAGAATGAATGTATGCTGGGAGGGAACTCCTTTAAGGCGTGAAGAAAACTGTTTTCTATAAGAGTGCATCAAATCTTCATTTTGTTTTCCAAGTGTAAATAATGTTTTCAATTTGGTAAAGTAAGATAGTGTTTGCTTAATTTTTATATTTATCTTATATTCTAGTGAAAATGTTGGCTTGGCAATGCAATATAATTGACTGCACCTTAGCATTATGAAAAAAGATATCAGTAACTATTCTAGGATTTAAAACTAGAGGATTAAACAAGATTGAAAAACTATATTGCTATAAGGTAGTATGAAATGCATCTATATCATTTTTTAATGCATATGAGTCATCATTGATTTATATCATCATTTTAACTGCTTATTATTTTAAAAAGCATATGCAATGGTCACTATCCATAAATTGAGAATTTATGGTAAGCTCACCTATACATGTTATCGCATGTAAATCTATGAAGTTCTACAATATTAAAATAAGGGAGTAATGTTTAGATTGAACTTGTATTTTACATATAGATAAAACGTAACACAAGATTACATTGTTTACACATTCTTCTAACTACAAACATGAATTTACACTAAAAGACTAAATGACAAAAATATATTTTTATAATTAAGGAAACCTAAATTTGTATGAATGAACTAATTAAATTAATTAAAATTCTCTATTTATAAACATATCAGTGTATCATATCTTTTTAAAAAATAACATTGACTCTCTAGATGGGAAAATATTTTGCTAAATTTTTACCCATCCACACAAACACAGACATGCAGGCCTATGATAGAGGGAGAGAATGAATGAAGTTTTCCTTTGTTGGAGACTGAAATAGGATAGACATAAAATCATTGACACTAACATGGTAGACATACATAACTACAGGACTTTACAAATAATCATGGTAGGAAGAATCATGCTACTTTTCGGGGCTCAAAAGAAGAGATGATGACTGATATGGTATTCTTCAAACATGTTGTTAAAAACAAACAACTGAATCTCACCAAAAACATACCAAGTTCAGTTTTATCCTAAAAGGAAGAGTCTCAAATGATGCTCTTATAATTAAACTTGCAAAAATTTAAGAAATGAGTCACTGATGTACACTTCTTCCTCAACGCTTGATTGAACATTCAGGATCCATGTCAAAATCCTTTTTCTTCCCTAAAGTTCTGCTCTTCCAGGTAGAGTGAGACATTGATTCAGGGCTGCACGTAGAGGCCTAATTGGCTACCAAGTGTGCCCTCCTCTGCCAGTTTGCCACCTGGAACATTCGAACACACAGGAACCCATGGCTTTCTATATGTCTGTTTGCTGCAGGGGAAGAGATGGCTTTTGAAGCTATTTGGGGTCTAAAGGTTACCTGAGAGCCAAAAATAAGGCAGTCAATCTCAGTCAAATCAGTCAATTAATTAATCAATCAAAAATCTATCAATAAAACTCATCCACACTTAGCCTTTTCCATTCTTTTTTCAATCTTCATAGCACAAATCATCTGTGCCTTTCCTAAGCACAGTAAGACAAAATATTCCATTTCATTTATTCAGTGGAAAAAATTGAGTTTAACCTGCTATTGGCAAGATGTCAAAAAATAAGCAAATGTTGACTGAATTTTTTCTTTATACTGTTGATAAAAAACATAAAGGTGACAGACAGTTCTGCTATCTACCTGCCACTCTCTTTTCTGTCATTCATTTTGAAAAGGTATATTTCAGATGCAACTTTATGTGCTGTTAAGCATATTTATATAAATGAAAATCAAATTTTAGGGCTTTCTATATTGATCTTGAAAAAAAGTAAGGATCATTGCTTATTTATCTTTCTAAACACAACAATTCTCAGCTGCTCGATTTTGACACATCCTTTTTGAATATACACTTCATCAATTTCCATGAAAAGAGACCATTAAAATGTTATGCATATGAAATATTATTGCTCAGAGAAAGAATTCTGAAACAAAAGAGAAACACCCAAACAATATCAGGGATTTTTTGTTTGTTCGTTTTTGTTTTTTTAGTAAAAGTACATAATCATGATATGCCACTTAACTAACAGTCTGCTTAAATATTATCAGGTAGGGTTGATGAGGGTATAAACCCATGTAAAGCATTTGTTTACATCGGCATCACGATGTAAACACTTCAATTGTTATGATTTTCATAAGCATAGCACTTTCTGATAAAGATGCTATAGTTTTGTGTATGATCTCTACCTCCCCATTTGTTTTGCCCAGTCTTCTCTAACTCAGTAAATGGCAAGTCCATCCTGCCAGTAGCTCAAGCCTAAGGCATATGGGTCATTCTTAATATTCCTAAATTTCTCATATCTACATGTCTCTTTCAGTAAATCCTAAGTAAATATTTGATCATATATCGCTACCAATATTCAACACTACCATCCTGGGCCTGGCCTTCCTACATCTCCTCCCTGAATTATCGTCATTTTACAATAGATATCTTAGCTTCTGTACCTGTCTTGATCTGTCTACAATCAAGATGGCAGCCATAGTGATCCCTTTTGTGTCAGAAACTTATTAGTCACATTGTAGATGTACAAATTTTGTGTACAATAAATAGGAGTAAATTAAAAATGAGTAAATCATATGAAACTCTATCATATTAGAATTAAAAGGCAGTGATGGAATATAGTAAGAACTTGGCTTAGAGTGTGAAGCTGTACTGGTTTTAAATGCCAAATATACTACATATATGCAAAGTAATGCTAAGAAAGCTAGATATCCACTTTGGGTCTCAGTGTCTTCTTTGGTTAAATTTTCTTTAAAAATAAATGGTTAATAGGAATGCCAAAGTTAAGTGAGTTAATATTTAAGAATTTATCTAGACTTGTTGGTTATATATATGTGTATGTGTATGTATGTATGTGTGTGCATGTGTGTGTTCACTTTATTTTTTTCTACTTTAAGTGCATCATAAAATCTGTTAGATATTGGATAGTGAGAACTTTGATAATGATTCTCTGAACTTCTAATGCTAGTGTGATATTTAATAGTTATTCTCAATATAGGTTGGTGCTGAGAAGAAGTTATGAATTTTGATCTTGGACGCTGATCAGGAAGTGACTCCTGCTGTCAAAGCTAGAGGCAGAGATAAAGCACTAGAAATAGAGAACACAGATAGGTAGATTGGAGCTTTCAGGTTAGAGCAAGAAGAATTTGCAGCACCGTGGAGAAGTTATTAACATATAAAGCAGAAAGCCAGTGTTTTGCAGAAATTACTGGAGGGAAGCAAAGCCTCTTGTAGAATCTCTTGATAAAGATTTATTTCTTCATGTGATTTATTCTTTAATGTGAACTTTGTCAAATTCATAAGAAAAGACTAATGAGTTCCTGAAATTAGCCAGGGCTCTACATCAAAAGGTAGATATTCCAAAAAGATGCTTTTGGACTTCAGAAAGGTGGCTGGCACACCCCAGAACAAGAAATCAGCTATTACTTCAGCTACAGGAAGTGAAAGTTTACTTGTTTCTAAATAATCTTTTCATGTGTGAACCTTTTTTATGCTTGTTTTTTTAATGTGTATTTTCTATGCAGATATAGGTATAACTTCCTTTTATGATTCTTATTTGTATGTTTGAAGGTGGACTGCAACTGTCTTTATCATTAGTAATAACAGCACTGATTAATGTCCTATTACTGAAGTCTTAAAAGGAAGAAGCTTAACATTGATCAGGAAGAAAAACAGTAGCATACACAGCATTCCACAGTCCATTTTCTCACGCTGCCGTCTGCAAACTTCATTTAATAGATCCATTTCGCTCTCATTTCGATTTATTTCCATAGAATGCTTAAATACTCCCCCTGCTGTTCCTAAAATACTTAGATAATCACTGGTCCTACATACTCAAATATTCTTTTGAAGTAAATTATTAGTTTACTTATACGTTGTATGTACAGTTATTTATTACAATTCAATTCCATTTTTTTAACCAAGCTCCATCATGCTATTATTGGCAAATACGATAAAGGTAAATAACACTAAGCGGGAAATTCTATTATTTTTCATCTAAAGGGTTAGTTTCAGGTTTGGAGAGAACTTGGGATTATAAAATCTGTGGCAGCCTTCGATAACAAAAAGAATAGGAAATCTGCTCACTAATTATCATTATTAGAAATACTATTCTAATTGTCTGAAATAACTAAAATATTTTCTTTCCTACATTTTTCAACTGCAGTCTTTTGCCTCTTCATGGAAGTTGAACTTTGTAAATTCATTTCCGGTAGAAAGAATACAAAGGTGATTTGTTCTTTTTTTTCCTAACATGACTCACTGAATTTCTAAAAACATTAATTGGTAGCAACAGTTTAGTTTAGAAAAATTTCCTCCGGATTCACGAGTTCTTATCAGTGACACTACACGGGACATCCCTTAGTGATTTCTTGTTCGGACTATCCTTCCTGTCATGGGACTTACCTTCTGAGTGCTCCAGCCTGGGACATCGCTGGACACAGACACTGATGACAATGTTACAAACTGATGTGATGTAGGACTCAACAACATTTTCTTCCTAACACACACATAAATTGTTGGATGTTCTGTGAGTAATATCAAGAACAAAAGGTTCATACTCACTAAAGTATTCATGAAAGGGGAAAAAGTTTGTTTTTGCACATTGATAACTCAGCAAATTTGCTATCGGGCTTCAGGGATATTTGATGCACAAAGCTTTTTCTTTAATTTTCTACTATTTACCAATTTTACCAAAGTTGACAGCACTGAGAAATGAATTCTGAAAATTTAATTAGCTGTGTTCATAATAAATTCATACTTGGTGTGTGTTTGTTCATGTATTAAATATTTATGCAACAGGTGGTATTTTTCAGGTAATTTTTAAGATGATCAATCAAAAAGGAATCTCTTGACAAAAATAATAAATTAAATATGACATTTATAATACTATGCTGCATTTCCTAAGTTGACCAAATGTATTATGAAGAGTTGATGGCATATTAAAACAGATTTCTTATTCATAAATGATTTCTTATGCATTGCCTTTTCATGTAAAAAGTTTCTGCAGTGATATCCAGATGAGTACTAATATATTTTAAGTGATCTTTTCCTTGTAAATAAAATTTACTGAGGTACAAATCATATACAAAAAAATTCTCCTGAGTTTCGGTTCTAGCCCTTACAGAGGTTGGTAGATGTCACTTGGGTTCTTAAAGTGACAAAAAGCTCAACAAAATGAACATCAATGGCTTGTCTTGTACCCACCAGATAACTGGAGAGACAAACCACCACCTTGAAGTCTGCAGAGCCAGGTGAAACTTAGAGTCACAGCCCAGTTTGGCTTTTCTGGAGCAGAAGCTCCTGGAGTGACAAGTGTTACGAACAAAAACGAAACTTTGAGGAAAGCTTGGAAGCTGTAGGAAGTAGCTTGACAGTCAGAAACTCCTAGGGGCAGTCTTTGGGAAGTTGCCATGGTTTCACGGGTTCCGCCTCCAGTAACCTTACCAGATTCTCATGGTTCAGATTCAAGAAAGACCCCCTTAGGGGAGTGAGTTTTTAGATAAAACATCAGAACAAGACCCATGAAAGAAATCATAGGTAATCTGAACTTCATTAAAATGAAAACCTGCTCTGCAAACACAGTGAATGTAAAAGACAAGCCCCCCTGAATGGGAGATATTTGTGAAACACATATCTGATAAAGAATCTGGATCCAACATATACAAAGAATGTTTACAACTTGCATTAAGTAAACAATACCTGAATAGATACCTTATCAAACAAGATGTGAACCCAGTAAACAAACGAGGGACGAAAACGACAAGAGTCCTGCCTGAACTACAAACCGTGGCACTAAACCCAGATTGAATACTGGGTTTCACTGTATTTTCAGTCTCTCCCAGAAATATCATCTTAATCAACCGGTCTGGAATTTTCTGGACAATAGACAGGTAATCTATCACTTGGGTCCTCCCACATATAAAAAAGAGGCAAATTTGATTAAAAAATAAACAAATAAAATAACCCTTCTTGTTCTTTCCCAACAAAGAAATGTCCTGGCTCGAAATATCCATTGTTTTATCTGTTAATAGCTTCCTTGTCCCACCTTCTTCCTTAAAAAAACCTTCCATTTTGTACAACCCCTGAGGGGTACTTTCTAGATCCTAGGTGGGATGCTGCCAGATTCATCAATAAATAAATTCCTTTAAAAAGGCAATTAAATTTTAAATTTACTGAGTTGAATTTTGTTTTTTAACAATATGGATATAAGCAGCAAACACATAGGCCACTGAAGTTTTCTCCTTTGTCACCAGAGCACAACTGGATCTAAACTGCCCAATGTGAATGGCTAACATCACTGTTACTGGGCATTGCTCTGGAAGTTGGGGACAATGCTATAAGTAGTGAGAGAAATGAGGTACAAATGTAAAACTAGGGAAGGCAATGTTTTCATTAATTGCAAAGATATGTAGTAAAAATTAAACAAAAATAAGGAAAATGAAAATATTTTAGAAACAGTTAAGGGATGTGACTACATAAAAAATTAGGAAATGTTTGAAAAACCATGAGAAATTGTTTCTCTTCTTGGCTAGGGCCCATTAGCCACATCTTTTGGGGAGTAAAGAAAGGGTAGAAAACACCCTGAACCACTTATCACAGAGATATTCTTCCTAATAATAAAATGGTTGACAATTACTACACTTCTACAAAATCCTCACATAACCGATGAGTATCTTTTCCAGGATTTTACATCTGCTCTACCATATCCCAGAAAAGCTTCAGATAAAATCTCTAATCTTTTGCTTATCAGTATTTACTGTCGCCAATAAAGAACACTGTTAAAATTGAATACTGAACCGCATCAAATAAAGTGATGTAAGACTAGTTTGCAATACTGCCAAACATCTCTATTCCAAGTAGGATAGTTCAACCACTTTGTGATGGATAAATCTTTCATGCTATTCCTTCCCTACCAAAAGTGGAAAGCACAGAACTGCTTGGAGACATGAAAATAAATGAATGAATGAATGAATTAATTAATTAATTAATAGAAAAAAGACACATCATTCTACCTGCGAACACAGATTTTAGACAATGCATGAAATGTTCATTTAAACATCTTTAATGAACATGTTAGGTAGTCAGGTAACCATGAGCGACGGGAATGGAGGCTGAGCTCTATAACCATAGAAACGACAATACTGATGGCCCAATTCAAAAGACTGCCACTCGGGCTTCCCAGAAAAATTCATTTTTCAAACAACAGTACTCCTACATCCTGGAGTACAATAAAATAAACGATGACAGTATAGCAACCAGTTTAGGCGAGCCACAAACACTTGCACAGTAAGGAGTACAGCTCGGCTTCATTATACCATTATTATAATGTCATCATAATTATAACACATTGCATTCTGGGAGGGCACATGTACACTTAACAATAGGTTATGTAACAGCCAACTGTCAATCAAAATGACCTTACTCATCAATCAGCTATCACCACCCTTGCAACCTCTCATCACCACCCAGGTATAAGACAGACCTCCCTACCTCTATAAGGCTACAGCCCTCTCCACTGTAGCCCATTTCTCTCTGGAAATGTACATGAATAAACCTTGCTTTTCCTAAACTTCGCTTATCAGTAGTTCTTTACTCAGTTGGTGGAAAGGACCCAGATCCCCAATACCACCAGAGTGATGACAGATTTAGACTGTCCCTAAGGGTAACGAACAGGATAGAAATAGGAAACTTTCCTTCCATTTTCAGTCAAAATGAACGTTCAAATTACCAAACACAAGGATTTAGATTTATATACTCATCAATTAAACATATAATCAATTAAACATTGATTCAACGGTTTGCAGGAACATGCATTTTGTCTTCAGTCCCTGTATCAACGGGGCATTGGAATCATGCATATTTGCCCAATGGCAACTCTAAGGATTAGCGCTAGATAGCACTGTAATCCAATTTGGCATTTCCACTAAGCCTGAGTGTCTATACCAGCACTTTCCAATACGTTTTTCTGATATTGAAAATGCCCTTTACCTACGCTATGCAATATGCTAACCACTACTCACATGTGGCTCCTGAAAACTTGCAATATGAGTAGTGTGACTGAACAACTGAATTTTTAATATTATTTCACTGTGATTAATTTCAATTTAAATGTAAATAGCCACACGTGGTTAGCAGCCAATGTATTGAATAACATATCTTGATGAAAAGCACTGGTATTTAGATAGCGCCAAGAATTCACCAAAGGTTCCCAGTCATTCCCATTATTTTTTAACCAATGTCAAAGTATGGGCTCCGCCACTTTCTCTCTCTAAACTTTTGAGTCGTCACTCATTTTTTATTCTGAAACATGTCTTACCATGTAACCGTGCGCAAAAACATCACACACAGCTAACACTGAACACAATAATTTAAGTTTTCCTTAGTCTTTGCTATGATTCAATACAGAACGTTGTTTTTAGTATAATCTCTATATTTTGATTTTTATTATCTGTAACATACTGATAACACTAAGAAAACCTCCTTCATGAAATTTTGAATTAGCCAGCTGAAGTAACACATACATCATATCATATCATGCTCTGCAAAGCATGAAGTCAGATAATGAGGTGGTAAAGAGCATGAGTTGGAGGTCAAACCAGTTCAAGCTCAATGACAGCTCTGCCATTTAATAATTGCATTACACAGAACACACTATTTAACCACTCTAAATCTCAGATCTGTCATCTGTAAAATGTCGGTAACAATGCCTAACTTCAAAGATGTTTGTGTAGCTTAAGTAAAACAACACTGATACAGCCCTGGGCACTGAGTGTAGAGCGGCTGTCTAAAGGTACAGGCTCCAAAGAGCAGCTGTGTTAGTGTGATCACTACTGTTACGCAAACATTATAAACACAAATTCTTTCTCCGAGGATTTTTTTAAGTGCTTATTTCCAAGTTAAAAGACACACCTGCAAGCTCATGAATTAAGAACAATTTGAGTATGCTTTCCTTTAATTACGAACAGCTACAAAACACACAAGTGACTGGGTGTTAGCGCCGGATGACTTCCGGCTGCACTGAGGCATTCTTGCCCTACTTACTGCGTGCAGCATTCTGCAGGTTCAGAGGACCCCAGGCTCAGAGAGTCAGGAGTACAGTCTGATGACCCTCGAAATTATGATTTGTGACCTGGCACCACCCCCATTCTTATAGCCTGTTTTTGGTCCAAATGTGATACAGCAAGGGTCCTAAATAAGTTAACATTTGTGAACCCTCTAATAACAATTAACTAAGTGGCTAAGTTACTTGGAACTTTTTGGATTGCAGTGAACAGACCCATCCTCAGATAACTTTAATATTTAGAGTTGCTCTAAGGACATACAGTAAAAGAATAGACCAATTTCTGACTTCAACTGGTTTTAATCACTATTTAGCCAGACATAAAATCCTGGTTTTACAGAAACTTGAAGGTTATTGAAAAAAACAAAAACAAAAACAAATAAAAACATATCTTTAGCAAATCTGCAGACACAAACTGCAGTGTGTCTTCATTCCTCGATTAAGCTGACTCGGCCCTCTGCCCCTTCAAAGTTCTTACACTTCTATTTTGTGGACTCCACTGATTCATGGCTTCACCTAAATTTCTTCTTTCCACTCCTTCGTTGCAGTATCATCTACTTTCTTCTCTATTTTTTTTTGAAATTTAAACTCCTTTATGACTTTTATTATTATTATTTGTTCTCTACTACAGAGTCCCTTTATAACCAAATCTTTCAAGACACTGACTAGGCTACTAGTTTACAAGCTGACATTCAAATACATACGCATGTATTATCTTTTCCTATAACAGTCACCCTATATACTATATCTAGGTAATATAATATATAATACATATTATATAAAAATGATATATAACATGACATATATGCTATATAGCATAATATATAATATTTACGAGAAAATTAAGATTATATTCTATCTTTTAAAAGGATATTCATTGTAAGTAAATGGTGGGGACATTTCTCAATTCATTTATTTTAGTATTTTGACACACCTTAAAACAAAAAAGAAAAACTAAACCATATTTATTAAAATACATTGCCTTATATAAAAATATTTCAACTCTATTGTTGCCCTTTATCAACTAACTAGACATAACTTTAAAGAATAAAGATCAAATATTTTCCAAATAGTTTGTAAAAAAACCAAAAAAAAACAAAAAAAAAGGACACACCATGCTCTTGCTGTTCCTTTCATATTCTAAATTTATAGCTAATTTTCACGAGTTATAAAGTTCTGTATTGTATTACACGTCCCCCCTACCCAAAACACCTCTTAGCTTTTAAAAGAGCTTAACAATTTATTATGGCAATTTAGCAAAGGTACTGCTGCTTTCTGTCAGAATTTACTGGCTTTTTTGCCCACGAATTGGACATAAAATATGTCAGTGTGACCCTTATCTGTACCCATGGGGCATGGCGCTGATTACACATTTCCTTCCCTCTGATGTTATGTGCTTGTTTGATAGATCAGAAAAACCTGGAACACCTGTACATTTCTAATAATAAAATTCCTATATTTGCAAAACATAAATTTCTATAACAGAAATGAAACAGAAAAACAATAAAGACATTGTATCTAACCTGGTAAATGACAACAAATATTAACCTATTATTTAATAATTACATCTGACTTTAAAGCAAGTAATTTGTAAATACAGCAAAAGCTTTTGAAGGGACTTATAAGATTGATCCCACAAATAAAAGTGACTTCTGTGCTTTCATTCTCTAGTCTACTTCATATGCCTCTAGATAAAGTCACCAAGAATAATAGTTCTTTCTACACCGCCTCGATCAATTTCCTTTCACATGCAAAGCTGTGGACCCCAGTGGGAAATTATCTAAGACCACCAGTATCTTAATAGTCTGCTCATAATGCTATAAATGAAAACATTTTCTCCAAATAATACTAACATCTGTGTCTACTACTTTTGTGAAACCATTTGTACGTCCTTATAAGAGCTAAGAGGCCAGAAACTGCTGCACTTGTGCCTCTGCTTAACAGGCTCAGGTGACTAATGTCAGTGGTCTTTACATGCCAATAAAACATGGATATCAGGAAGTTTATGCTCTTAATAAAACAGCTTGGCAAATGCAATGTGTTTGATATAACGGAAAGCAAAGTTTTTCAAGTAAGGAGGAAGTTACCTTAACCATTCTTTAATATGAAAGTATACATTTTTAATGATTCATTTTTTATCTAAAAAGTTTTCAAGTAATGTTATTAAAATAAGAGTATTATAATATTTTTCTTTTATTATTTATTTGGGCAATCTAATGTCAGAAGTTAAAAGCCAAAACTAATATAGAGCAAATTTAATTACAGAGAAGAATGCTAGTTTGTTTGAGGGAAGTATTTATACAACAGAAATAAGTATAGCAGTACATACATATATATACACACACATATATACACATATACATTTACATATTTATATGTATGTGTGTATATGTCTGGTGGCACATCTAGAAACTTATTTCTCTAAGAGACTGATTTTATTTAAAATTAGAAATTATTTTTTGTTTTAAATGTAACAAATTATAAACCTTACAGAATAATAAAATTGCACACGTTATAAAATGCACACAGTATATTACGTAATAAGCTAAACATTGTTTTGTGGTTAGTGATACCTATTTTTCTTACTGAGACTTGGATTATCATTGAGTATCTTTTATGCAGAGGATGCTCTGGCCACAGTTCATATAGTGAGCTTGTTCTCAGCCTGAGGCCCTGTCAACTACAAACAGAGAGGAAGCCCTCAGTCATCACACCTGCTTTCTCTCATGCTTGTTTGTGACCCATAATATCCTTCAAAAGCAAGCATAGAAAATTTACTTTTTAACTCTTTTGTTTTCACATGCATGGAGCAAAAGGTGACTTTAGTTTTAAAATTCAATTTTATGCTGTCTTTTTATCTATATTCCCATAGAATAATCTTAGTCCATATATTTGTGCTATTGCAAAAAAAAAAAAAAAAACCAGGATAAACTCCCCCTCTTTGGAGAAATTGCCCATAACTAGTATCTTCAGGCACTATTTTTCTTAAATTATTTTCCTTAGACACTATCTAACTTACATTAACTTCATATCCTCTCAACTACACTTTTTTTCAAGTGACAAATTAAATATTTGCTCTAGTTATCAAGAATTATCTGAACTGAAAAATGTTTACTTAAAAAAACTTTAAAAATAATTGAAAACACCCTTAAGTTCCTACTTTAACAAAAGACTGAGTACCTATGTTAACATTTCTTCCAAATTTCAAAGAATAGGTATTTAAATTCCATCAATTTCATTTTAAAACTGCGAAAATACTTAAAGCCTCCAACATCAAAATGTACGGTGCCAGAGCTAAAAGAATAAACAACAAAAAAATCAAACCGTAACAAGGATTCGACAGGGTACAGGTACAAAAATCAAATCAAATTCATTCCATGATACGAAAATCCACAAAAGTCAAGTCGTATTTATACTGAAATGAAATAATGGGTTGAGCGTAGACAATCTATCAATGTAACCAAAGACTGGTCTTGATGAAATTATACTGCTGATGCTACATTATATGGCAAACTATTTCGTGAAACACAGTGTGTTTAAAAAGCAATTGCTAATATACTTTAAAATTTTATCACTGAAATGGATTGATACAAAAAATAACCAAAAAATGGCTTTAAGAAACGTTCAGGCAGAGTTCCAGCCAAGACCGCAGGCTAGGTAAAAGCAAGGTTCGCCCCCTTCCACGACCACATTAAAACTGCAACCAAATTATAAAACAAACAACTTGGAGACCCACTTGAGGTCTAGCTGATCATAACCTACATCTGAGGATATGAAGAAAAAGCCACATGGAGACCATGAAGAGGCACGGAGTCCCAAAAGGGGCTGGGCCCGCCACACGTGGCGGTGGTGGAGCAGCTGAGGGAGAGCGTGGCTGCAGACGCCCCTCCCCGAAGGAATGAGGGGCCTGGTCCCACACGAGGGGCTCCTCGGCCCAGGGTTTCATTCTTGGTAAGAGAAGTCCCCATAAAATCTGACTATAAAAACCACTGGGGACGCTGGCCATCTGAGTGAGACGGAACACACCTGAAAACGCAGACGCCCCGCTAGAGGCCCGCGCACAGACTCGCTCGCTCGCTCGCAGACACTCACCCTGGGCTCGGGCGGAAGGTCAGCGACCCGGGAGACATGTGGGGAAAGACGGAGCTGCGTGATGCCAAGATGAGGGCTGCGGGGGCAGTGGCCACGGGTCCTTTGTGGGCTCCCCGCCAGGGACGGCCTGCGGACGCCGCGCCATCTTGCTCGTGCTGACCCCGCCCCTCACGTGGCCACACACGAAGCCGCACTGGCCGATGGGATTGGCCGCCCCGCCCCCGACTCCCTGAGGCCCCGCCCACTCAGCCACAAACTGCCCACGGCCTGTTGAAGGGCAGCCGCCCCGCCCTGCGCCTTTTATGGACCATGAGGCTATTGGCAGAAAGCAGCCTTCAGCCTCGTGGCGCCCACGGGTGGGGGAGGCACTAGTGCCACCCTGAACTGCAGTATCTCTTGGTCTGGTCACAGGGGTGTGAGGGCCTGAGAAGGGCAGCAGCTGGCCTTGCTGTGATCTGAGGCTTTTACAGGAAGCCACGGATGAGCACTGGCCAGGTGAAATCCATCCACTTTACCCTGGTGACCTCCTGGGTCCCCGCCCCACCCAACTCGCATGCCACCCAAAGGCTCTTCCGGCTGCAGAGTCACCCAGCACCTGGCAGGCAGCCCCAGGCCTTGAGGGGCTCTGGTACTTTTGCTAAACTGCCCCAGGCCAGGTGCTGAAGGTAACCAACCTCGGATCACAGTGCCGTCTCTCCCACTTTCCCTCGGATCCAGCACAGGCAGCAACCATCTGTGGATCGCATTGTAGCTCCTACCAGGTGGCTCAGAGCAATCATAGGCAGCAGCTGACCTTGGACTCCTAAGGGGGGGGGAGGTGGGCCCCAGAACCAACACACCTGGCAGCTGCCATCAGACCACAACAGAGCACCACCTGACTAGCCCCAGAAGCAGCACACCCAAAAGTGGTCTCCACGGCGCATGAGACTGTTAGGGTGAATCCCGCTTCTTGGGGTCAGCTACCACACTGCAGCTCATAGCCTCTGGGCATGGCCAGTCCCCACAGTCAGTCTGCCTGAACGTGAATCCCACATACTGAAGTACTAACAGCAATCAAGGCTTAACTACAACAGGAGAACACACACAACCACACAGGAAATATGCCTAGAGCCCCCAGCGCAAGTGACCAGGGAGACTGATCGACCGGGACATATAAGACACTTACATAAGGCCACCTGGCCAAGGCTGGGAGACCTAATGAATCATCCTAATACATGGAAATGGACAGAGAGAGGCAACTAAAATGAGAAAACAAAGAAATGTGTGACAAATTAAACAACAGTAGAAAAGAGCAGGGGGGAAAAAAAGATCAAAACTAAACGAAATAGAGGCAAGCGACCTACCAGGGGCAGAGTTCGAAACTGGTTATAAAGAAACTCAGTGAATTAGGGAGAGAATAGATGATGTCAGTGGGGACTTCGACAGAGAGATAGTAAGCATAAAAAGGAATACAGAGACCATAAAAAGGACCAGTCAGATAAGAGGACTACAATAACTGAAATGAATACACTAGAAGGAATCAACAGTAGATTGGATGAAGCAGAGGACTGGAATCAGAGACTTGGAAGACAAGGTAGCTGAAAGCAACCAATCAGAGCAACAAAAGGAAAAAATAAACTTAAAAAAAAAGGAAAGTTTAAGAGATTTCTGGGACAGCTTCAAATGCATCAACATTGCATCATAGGAAAAGAGAGAGACCAAGGGATTTAGAAGCTATTTGAAGAAAACAATGCCGTACAACTTTCCTAACTTGGCTAAGGAAAACAGAAATACCAGTCCAGGGAGCACAGAAAGTCTCAAACAAGAGGAATCCAAAAAGGGCCCACACCAAGACACATCATTATTAAAATGCCAAAGGTTAAAGACAAAGAGAGACTCTTAAAAGCATCAAGGGAAAGGTAGCTAGGTACTTACGAATGTACTCCCATAAGAATGTCAGCTGATATACTTTATTGTGTTTTTCTCACCCAAAGTCTAGCCTCCTTCTGTCACCAAGTATTTGATCCCCTTTATTATCTTTGTCCTCTCTGCACCTATGGTTTAGATCTTTAATTACGTACTGTTTACTGTGTGGAGACTAGACTGAAAGAAAGGCAATGACAGAAGCTCGAGCCAGGATAGAATATGGCTATTCTATAATTTTCAGGATCCTGGAAACAAGGATTTATAATAATTTTTGTTATTTCCCCAAGAAACTCGTCACACATATAATTGGCAAACATTACAGAGACTGATATTAGAGATTGTTGGAGAAGATGTGCTTCCATGTAATCTCTTTTAAATGGGCAAGTAAATTGGTAAAATGGCTTTGGAAAACTAAAATCTCCTAAATTTGAACATTTAGATACCAAACACCTAGAAATTCTATATTCTGGAATATTTTCAAGAGAAAAACAGGAGACATATTGAAATATGCATGATATAGCCACTGTGACTATAAGTCACAGATGCAAATAATAATCCAAATAGTCATTGTCAAAAGACTGTGTAAGTTTCTGTTACATTCCCAAAGTGAAAAATTATGTCAGTCAAAATAAACAAACAATGGCAACACGAAAAAATATGCGTGCATCGTAACAATCTAACACTGAAAAAGAGTAATTCTCAGGAGATTATATGTGGTATGGTAACTATTGTTATACAGTTAAAGTCTTATAAATTGATATAATATATATAAAAGATTTCTCACTATGTGTCTAAAAGATTTAAAGGATATAAAATTAAAGCATACTTTATAATATTTCATACAAGCAGAATGCATTGCAGAAAGAAGAAAGCATGGGATTCATGAGCATAAGAATGTGAGTAGGTAGGAGATTGGTTTTTGGTGGTAGGGGAATGAACGTTTGGGTGTGGATTACTATCACTTAGTGCAAAAACTTAGTCATCAACTTTACCTCAATTTTGAAGCTACTCTTGACCCCAGTGTTTCTTTCATGGGTCAGATCAAATCCATCTTCAACATCTTGTAATAAACCGACATCTCTTAGATAACTGCAATAGCCTTCCAATTATTTTCCCACTTGTCTTTTATCATCATAGAATCTTTTTTTCAATAAAGAAGCCATAGTGTTTCTATGAAACCCTTTCGGATGATCATGTCTGTGCTTAGAACTCTATTTTAGAAAGATACCAAAGCCCTTCATAATCTAGCTCCACCCCATGCTCCTCTGATCCTTTATCTTTCCAACTGCTCTCATTCTCCTAAGACCCCAAATTCTCTGCTCACTCTACTCCAGCCACACTGACTGTAGCTATATTTGCTTTGATATTATACTAATGACATTGAAACTGTTTTTGGTTTGCATCTCTCTCTCAATATAAAATAAGCTCCTCAAGGTATTGCTGGCATTCTTTTCCTCTTTGTAGTGCTCACTTACATTAATCATATTGTCACATGTGTGATGAACATCAATAAATGTTTGCCTAACCACTGAATGATACAAGATAACAAGGACAATTATTTTTTCATAGAACAATCTTACTGATAGACTAAAGAGAGCAGAGAGCTGGGTGAAGGTAATTGGGGAATCCAAGGGCACATCATTACCGGGGTGAACGCTGCTGTCAAATACTAACAGATTACGCATCAATCTTAATTATTATTATAACCATTTACTTGGTTAGTGTTAAGTCATTCATCACTAAACATAAAACATTCTTCTGGTGAATACTGCCCAAAATATATAATAAATGTATTCCTTTGCCTCTGTTTTTCATGTCTTTATGCAGATTGTTCTTTTGCTATTATGTTTCGAGTGACCAGATAAATTTTTATCTTGCATTGCTTCTGTGTTAGCTTTTCATTGTAATTTGAGATTGGTCTCCTTGACGAGATGTGGGAATTGCTTTAGTTGAATAGGTAACACATTTACACACCATCCCTAGTGGGTGGGAAACTTTTACACATGGCTAATCACATATGTTGTTGTGATTGTATTGGCTTCAATTTCAGATCCTATCCTTAGCTTGTGAGCAGGAATTATGAAGTAAATTTTATTAGTAAGATACATCATGGCAAGATTGTGTAGTCCTAACCTTTTCTCAGTAGAGTTAAGGTAAAAAAAAAAAAAAGAAAGAAAAAATTCAAATAAAAATTTCAAGGACAAAATAAACCTCTGAAACTAACATTTATCATGTCATTACTTTTCTGAAGCCTTTAATGGCTGTCTATTACCTATATGTCTATGTTTGATATTCATCTTTGTACAGGCAGTTTGTCAACAAAATTATATTCCTTGTTCACAAAAATGCTTTGTTCCAGTTAGATTAGTCTCTATGCCTCTTCCCACACCCGTGCTATTAATTATTCTTATTCCTGACTCCAAATCTTGTCTTCCTTGCTTTTCTGACATGTCCTATCCTATCTATCTTCTTTGATGATTCAAATCCAAAAAAAACATATTTTCATGCTCAGTTTAAATTTTCATCACCATTTCTAAAATAGCTCCACATGGAAAATGCCAAGATTTAAAAAAAAAAAAAAAAGAAGTAAGAATTATCATCACAGAATATGATGAATATTTAACTACATTTTGAATATTCCTACAATCCATGCAACATCACAAGAAAGTCTCAAAAATTATGATGGATATGACTTGAGTATTTTAAAAAGTATTTTTTATTGCTTACGGGCTTGGAATTAAATGTTATGAGTAACCTGTTCTTTATAGAAAATTTAGAACTCTATAAAATCAGGAGGGGAAATACCATACATATTTTATTGCTTTGAGATAATCGCTGGTATGGCACATTTTACTCCAGCATGACTGTCATGGATATTTTAAACCTAATATTAATTTTATGCCACACATCACATAGCATGCAATGGAGTATTATATTGTTCATTTCTAAATTTTAAAGAATTTGTTTATGTATGTTATATAAATTTTAAAAAGAGAGAACAGAGAAAAATTTATATAATACAGGTTTTTCTACTTCTCATATTACCAATAAACTTATACCCTTGAGTGGATAGAGATGACAGACATCGTTCTGCATTCCTTCAGTCTCATGCCCTATGTGTTTATCACTAGATATGATTCTAGCGTTAAACTATATGCATTTATTGTAAAACATGCCCTTAAAGAAAAAAAAAAAAAAACAAGAACAAAACAAAAAAACAAAAAAGCCTAGACTTGATGTTCAGGCAAATAAACAGCAATTGGTTCTAATGCTAGAGAAATACAAGCCTTTGTGGAACTGATTATGAAATTATATGCATAAATATATTATTTTATGGCCCATTTAATTAAAAAATTGGGCTATTTAGTATTTAAATTTTCTGTAATAAATTTTAGAATTTAACATTGTAAAAAACACATTTTTACTGTTCTGACTGTTTAGAAATATTATTTTATATGTGTAAAAGTATTACAAAGTGATTGTAGAAATTTGATGACAAAATTATCTTTTAAAGGTAATGATTATTTCATAATAAACTAGTATTGAAAATGAAATTTTTGAGGCTTTTCTTTCCAGTATCGGTTGCACATATTACATATTTGACTTTTTTTTTCTTTATTCAGCATATAATTTGTGTGTCTCTATTAAGTACTAGGTTCTGTATCAGGAATGGAATTCAGAAAGAGAATAAAGTAGATATGGCCTCAGACTTCAAGAAATGAACATTAGGTCATCTCTATGTTTATCTGAGGATGATAATTGTAAGAACTTTAATAGGTTTTTAGATAGATGACGGGATTAACAGAGATTAGAGGATTGTGATATTTGTCAATGAGCCAAAAGAAAAAAAAACATTTAATTCATTCACACCTTAATTCATGTACACCTTAAAGTTACAGAAAGTACTCGAATTATTTTGAAATCAAATGTTTGTGCACTTTTCACTGCAAGTTGGCTTTTCAGAGTAAGAGAAATAACTTATTTTTCCAGTCCAATAAATTCAGAAGACTAACAATAAATCTAATATTTTAAATGCAAATTAAGAAAGTCGAGAAATTATCTTAAAATATTGAGGACAGGTAAGTGGGCTACTAACAGAGGTATAGCTGACAACATTACTGAGTAAGAAGGAAAGGCTCAAAAGAAGAAAAAAAAATTTTTTGTTGTTGCTATTTTGGCATAAATAACATACACTGACTATGAAGTTCATAGGCTTCCAAGTTAGGTGGCTTACAATATGGAGGAAAAACAAATTTATTTACTTTTTTTTTATTTCTCGAGTTCTCTCAACATAGTTTATATAGAGTGATATAAGTTGCAGCATTATAGGGAATATATCATTTTTAACAGCCTGTTTTGTGGGTTACCTCAAAAGATTTCTATACATCTTAGCTTTCCTTAAATTTCAGGGTGTTCGTGGTTTTCCACCCTGGTACATGGTAGCAGTAGGTATGTTCTGACTGCCAGGAATTTTACAGTTTTATATTTATTTAAATCCTCATGATAGTTCAGAGAGATATTTACGGTGATCTTTATTATTAAAAATAAGTAGATTTAAAAAGTTTATGTAACCTGCAAAATGCCATACAACCAGTTAACTGTAATATGAGTATTTAAGTCCAAATCCATCTGGATTGAATTTCAAACCACACTGGAATGGCAGCCCCATTTTAGAAAGTCATTTTTACTCTCTAATTAATGCCATGTTAGCAGTATTTAATTCCTCTGGAAATAATATATGAATAAAAACATAAATATGAAGGTAATTAGCTTAATTTCTTAAAAAAATGAATGAGGCCACAGGCTCATTACATATAGATCACTAATCTTTGCATGCCAACAATACTATTCTTCATAAGTTACAGAGAAGATCTATTTGAGAAAGCTGTATATGAATTAGAAAAACAATTGCCACTCAGTTCAGTGAACATCATCAGAAGCAATGAAAAAGACATACTTATAAATAAATTTGAGAAATATGATGGTTAAAATGTATAGGAATAAATAACATCACCCTGTGTTACATAAAAATTGTTTCAAAAATTTAGACAGGAGCAAACATATCTAGTGATGATGCACTTAAGCAGGAATTTAAAATTAAAGGATGTTTTCGGTGCCGTAGGTTAAAAATAGGGCCTTATAACCCAAAGGAAAGGGGAGAGAATTCACTGCTCTCTACCCTATTGAATCCCCTATAGAAAAGACAAAGCTATAATAACCTGGGTAATTAGAAAGTGTAATTATACCTGAAATTCTTGTTTTCGTTATCTAACTTAAGGGTTAACTCCTAGAAATATTCTAAAATTGCACCACTCTATGTCCATGGCAAATATGAAAAGCATGGTATGACAGAAACACAGTCATCCAAACATTATTATTTAAATAATTTAGTACCATTTCATTTGCCTTTGCATATTTAAAAATGAAAATGGATTTCTCAAATAATGAAACCCAGATAAACATATTACCAGAGAAGGAATATTTTATTTAATGAAAAAGAAAATCTATATGATAATTCCAAGAGACATACAAACTATTTTAATGTTAATACTTACTAACATTGTGTTTACTAAAATTAGAAAAATGTCGAAGATGTCTAAAGTCATTTTCAAATGTTTAACTTTTTTCTTTTTTTGGAAACAATATGTGAATCTTAAATCTAAAAATATTAAACTTTACAATATTAATGCAAAATTTAATTGAATTAGAGTATTCAAATATATTAGAATATAAACACTGGAGAAATACGAAGACCACTAGCTGAGCACACGCAAAAATTAAGAAAGCTATGGAAAACATTTAAAGAACATATTCAACTACAGTCTAATACCTGTCATAAATAATGTCCCTTCTCATTAAAATACAGACTATTCATGGGAAAAAAATGCAAGTTTATCATAGAATAATCAACCTAATTTTTCTCCTTGAGTATTTGTGCCTGGAAATTTGATTACCTCTCCTTATAAGTCCATACACCCTTGATAATTTCTTTCATAGTTTTTCCTTCTCTTATTTTTCTTTCCCCTAGGGACATAAAGGTGACCACACCTCATTAATCATTAAATATCATTAAATACCATGCAGTGTAGTGAAAGCTACTTATAGAATATATTTGAAGTCTCAAGAACATTATATATTAGGAGGAAAATGTCTCAAATATCTTTTCTATGAGGTGGAATCATTATTATTTCTTAAAATACACTGATGAAAATGCCTAGTCTTCCAACTATAATAAAACTCGCCATGGCACAGCTATAGACAAAGTTTAAAAAGCAAAGAAAACGAAACGGAAAGCAGAGTCACATTTCTAAACTTAATTCATGGACAAGAAGGTGTGCAGTTGATTTCCACTCTGGCAAGTTCTGAGGGTCCGTGCCGTGTCAGTGTTTCAAAAGCAGGGACTGATTCGTCTCCATAGCGCGAGGCAAAAGATGTGACGATTCTCCTCTGGTTTATTTGAGAGTTCATTGCCAGTTGAGAGACAGTTAAGAGCCACTAAAAAGTAACCATTTCGGCTATCTTTACTCGTGAAGTTACCAAATCGTCACTTCATTTAAAGTTATACTGAGCTTAGAATCTTAAAATTTCTGGTGTGAACATCACAGAAAGTCATTTATTTACCTCCTTGGTATGTTTTATGTTTGTTGGTTGGTTTGCTTTACACAACATGCCTTTGCAGGAAATTAAGGCAGGGCTTTGGCGAACAAAGTATCGAAAGAGCATTAGATTGGCAATTACAGCTTAAGCACATAGGCTGGCAGCAGTAGCTCCACATTTACATCAGCAGCTACAGTGTCTTCGGTGTGGTTCTGTGTCTGTCCCGACTTCACCATCTGCTTCCTGGATTTACTTAGATCTTTTCTCATACAACTTTATGGTTTGAATTTAATGTTCAGTACATACCACTGAACATAGTTTCCTGACAATTCTTTTCACAATCTTTTCCAATGTAAGTCTTTCAAAATGCAGTCTCTACTAATGGGTGCCCTTCTGTCAAAGTACCTGCAGCTAAAGGGAAAATTCTAGTTGACGGATTTAAGTCTGGCACGATATTCTTAAATTCCACTGAAACTGAAGAGCTGTAAAAGTAGAAACGACCACAGTAAATCTGGCAAAATTATGCAAGACAGAATACTGGGTGTGCATTTTTTAGTCCCTTATAATTAATTGTAAAATAAATCTTCTTTTCACTACTTTAATCTTGACAAACCAGAACTCCAAAACTGTGGGGATAAATAACAGGCGACTGATAGCAAGTAGTCGGTTGAGTTGAGTGTAACTTCTGACATCGTTTAAACCTCCTTTAGATTGTCATATTTATCAAGCCAAGAGGAACCAGAAACCCACATCTGTTTTATACTTGAGGTTTGGAAATATATATATATATATATATATATAAAATTCATGTTTTTGAGAGAGAGTGATCCATGTGGAGAGATGGGAAGTGATAACAGACCACAGAAATAGGTCATGAGGAAGTCTTCCCTGCGATCATTCTTTTATTTTAAGACCAAAATAACGGTTTGAAATTCTACAGCAAGGGGCTAAAAGAATTGAGTGGAATGACAGTATTGGAGCTGCATGCCTGACTTGCATTATTAGTAATGGTGACAGATTTGATGTCAGAGCCTCCAATGTTGAAGCTGGGATGCGTACCCCCATTTCCTCACCCTGCTCCCACAACTGTGAGACCTCACAGGATGTTAGCCGCAGCTAACAGGTACAGGTGAAATACCACCATCTCTGCTGACATATAGGAAGAAAAATATACTTCTCAGCGTCAAAGCCCATTGCTTGTGAATCAGATTCCAGATTGAGAATCTCATTTTACTGTCTATAACTGAAAGCTGACCCTTTGCTTGGGAGATCACTTCCTCCCGCTGATTCTGATGCGGGTCTTCACTCCCGAGTCGCCGCTTTGACACAAGTATCAGGTTCACTTCATCTACTCATTCAACTTTTGAATGTGTATCACGCATCGTGCATTACTCCAGGAGCTCAGTTGGAAGAGTAACCTGCCTTAGGGAGCTTTTAATCTAAGTAACAGGCAGTAGAAAGAAAGAAGAAGAAAAAAAAAAACATACGTACATATACAGTGATCAGGAAAGGCCTGTCCATCTGATGTGGAAATATTTGAGCAAAGACTTGAAGGACATGAGAAAGCCAGTGATTGTGACATTTCTGGAAGCAGATTCCAGGCAGAGGTGGAGACAGAGTGAGCATATACTTGATATGTTGGGGAGGGGATTAAGTCACGGGATTACCGGGAGAAGATTTATCTGAGGCCATGTCATTTAGGAGTCTTCCCATAATGGTCTCCATAAACTCTGTTTCACATTTATGACTAAGGATTCTTGTTGTGCCCGTCTCTTCAAGTTTTGAACTTCCAAACTCTGCCTATTCCTCTCGATAATTTAGGCTTCTAAACCTCAAGCCTCATTCACTAATTTTTTATGCATGCATTTTAATTTTTGCTAGATTCAATAGAAACTTTTCTTTGTATGTGCAGGGAATAGAAGTATAAAAGTATAAAACACAAACATGGTTATCTGGATTAATTTTGTTAATTATTATTAAATTATGACAAGAGAAAATGGATTGCCTACTCAAATTGAAAATAGTGTAAAGGTATGAAACTGAGAACTGAGATAATAGACCATTTTGAGTTCTTCCTCTGGGGCAATTGCTAAAAAATTAAGAGAAAATAAAAATGTTTCCAAGTAATAGTAATACCTCATTGAAATCTCAAAGCATAAGGTTTGAGGCTACACTTTTACATCCATATTGTCATTTAGCTGCAGCAGCACTGTGTCATCTGAGAAGAAATCAGTTGATGGAAATAATCCAGGAATTTAGATTATCTACAGTGCATATAAGCATCCAGTCAGGCGTGAGAATATCTACTGTAGCCAAAAACATGTGGAAATACTGAGTGAAATTGCAAGTAACAGGCAGATTGCAGTCTAATATATAGAAAGTGATTTCTATGAGAGCTTGGATAGTAGGAAATGTGGCAGATCGCTTCTGTAAATTATCTGGATAAACTGAGACAGCAGAAATGAACTTGTCAAAATTTCCTTATAACCATCAGTACCATTCCTTGAATTGAACATTCTTAGTAATGGGTGCTTTAAATGAGAAAGCAGGTCTATTTAACATGTTCAAGGCAAAAGTAGCAAGAAACAAATTAAGATATCAGAATCTGAATACAACATTGTGAGTACAATGTCGATGAAACAACCATGATCATACTTGGGCTAATGTGACATAGAGAAGAATGTCTATTATATTTAAATAATGAAGAAGAATGTCAGATGGGCCATCAACAACAACATCTGTAAGTCAGCTTCACTTTTGTTCCTCTCTTAATCTATTCGGTTAGCAGGATTGATACTTATGTCCCCCGATATTTTTTTTTTTATATATAGTTGTTGTCTTCACTTGCTCAAGTTGCATAAGTCAAATAAGAAGAAGAGTAAGAGAAAATCAGAATGTTCAGTGTCACAGAAGAAAGAAGGCTCAAAATTTAAGTACAAGAGAATTGTCAGACATAGGAAGAATTGATGAAAGTCAAGCAAAATAAAGTTTTGTATGCTCCTTTCAACTTAATGTCATAAAAGTCGCTTGGGACTACAAATGCAAAATAAGAAAAAGGAGAAAATATATTTAGACAACAAGACTTAAAAGAAATTGTTCTATGAAGAAGGGGAAAAGTGGGTCGTATCTAAAGTGAAAAATTTTGTTTGTAAACAAAGATGTCAATATCTAATTAAAGATGGACAGATTTAAAGATTTGAAGAGTAAAGCTGTTCCTGCTTCATGGGTTGAAATTTTCTATGTGAAGTACACTATCAGGTCATATACTAAGAGCAAAGATAGAGAAAAGGATTAGAGACTTGACAAGTAGAGAAGTTAAGAAATGGTAATATATTTTTTTTTTGGAAATTGACATAGAAGCTGACTAGGAAACGGGAAAACCAGTGAAACGATATTGAGAGCCCAGTATGAATCTGTCTAGTTATGTGATATTCTGGAAATACTGAGTATTCTGAATCAGTTCTGAAAGGACTCTACATTATTGCTAGGAACAGAAGGATCATAAGGGTCATTTCTATTGCTTAGAACATAAGGCATAAAGATAGCACTCATGGCCACTTAATCCTTTATCATTGTCCCTAATGAAATGTTGCACTTGAATGATCTTGAGAGAATAGCTGTTCTTCCCACTAGAGTATGATACTTTCCTAATGAACACCTGTGCATGATATAATAAATGATTCACTGAATTGCTTACACCAGAAATCAAATTCTGATCTATGAGAACTATTTCACAATCAATCAACCTCTACTAAAATATGCATCGTTGCCTGCATTATGAAACTAAAATAAAACAGAAACTGATTTTTAGTGAAGTAACAGAATTAAACATGAATAACCAATATAAAAAAAAAAACAATACTTGCTGTTTATAGCTTGCCCCTTCTGTGGCTGTCATGGTTATCTGAGGTAAAACGATATATTTAGAGGACAAGGTCGTCTTTGCCCACTTTGGCTCCAGTAAACTCTCTGCAGACTACTCCAGAAACACAGTCCTGGTGCTTTACAGGTGATAAAGCAAAGCCTCAGAATATCAAAGTACTTTCCTTGATCTAGGCCACCAAAAATTAGTTGGCACTCATGGAGTTGACGTGACAAGGGAAAAGTCTATACCCTCACTCCGTACTCAAGCTTCCTCTCTCTATTGCTTCTTGCTTTAATAGAAAATTACAACACTAACTTATGCTTCCCATTTCAGAAGAATTCAGCACATACATAGTCTTTTTGTGATATGTATGAAAGGCAAAAGGTAGGATCATAATACAAAATTATAATTTGCCATAAATATTTCTATTTTCGTGTAAATAAGGGTCTACTTAGTCATGCAACTTTTAAATATTTGTAAGTAGTCCAGCTATAATTTCATCTTTAAAATATATATGTGGTCTAGTACCTGTTGTATCTTTAAAAGTTCTTAAATACCATAAGATTTCTCAACTATGAAAAATGGTGTCATTTTAAAATATCATTTGAATTTTTTTTTCATATTGTAGTTGATGTGATCAAATTTTATATCTATTAAAAAACACTAGAATGACCATTTCTTTTTCATTACTCAAATATATCTGCTTGAAGAAATAAATGACATATTTGAAATCTAATAAGTGATATATGTGATATGTAGACATTGGTGTGAGAGTATTTTCTGCTGTTTTATATTTCTACTTAGTGTTAATTACATTATTATAAACATCTCATTAAATGTTTTGACAATGCTTACATGTTTTAAAATATGCCATGAAAAATGTAACATCATTAAAAACTTTGCAAATATAATTATAACAAAGGGTTTCTTAAACACCCTCTCTAGGAAACGCTTGGTAGAATGTAAGTTATTCATATTTATGGCAATTCACAAATAGTCTTTTTTTTCGAACAATGTTTAAAACAAATACCCAAATATTTTATTTATAATAGTTAAATGATTATAATAATCTTCCATTTCTTAAAATCTATAGGGAAAAGAAGAAACATAAGGCGGACATATTTAACAGTGGTGGTAATGGTCATATTTTAGAAAATTTAAAAACTACACATATGATTATCAATGAAAGGCGCTGCCTGTTGGTCATTTCATTGACATATTAAATTGCAAACTGTCTTAATATTTTCAAAGATGATTTACATCAGTAAGGACTTTGTTCACTTAATGTGCTACAGGCAACAAATTGTTTTTTGACCTATGTTCATTATATTATATGCCTTATAGATTATAAAACTTGTTGAGGGAGTGTAAATTTAAAAATCAGAATATCTGAAAAATATTCAGAGTTTAAAAGGGTAAGATATCTGCTTAGAAAAGACAAAATAAGCATTATAACATTAATTTAAGGTGTTTTAGAGCTTTCCAATATTCAATTTTATAAAATTTGCATTTTTAGACTGGAGGGTACAGATACAGTTTCCACAACCCTCTCTAGTTGTTACTTTTTTTCTGAATTATGGTATTTCTTTGGTTTCATTCAATTCACTATGTAAGATGAAAAATTAAAAATCGAGCCATTCCCAAATCTCTGTGTATGTTAACTTTGTCTTTTAGGCTGTTGGGTTTCCAATAAACTTGCATTATATTTCCTTTCCATGTATATCTTTACTTTGTATTTCTGTCTTTTTTGGAGAAAAAAAAATCTAACCTCCTGCTATTTTATCTCTGTTCCTGGAAATTAGGTTATCTGGGGAAGATTTCCATAACCCCTTAAATGGCGTTAAAAAGGCTGAATACCAGTTTTATCCGTTACTGAGGGCTAAAGGAAATAGTCGATGTAGAGAGATGAGTGTGTGAGAAGGGGGATGTGGGTGTTACATGGGATTCTTCTACATTGAATTAGCAGCTGGTATATTAAGATGCTCAAAATTATGTGTTAAACCATTAAATTGGGAGAACAGATTTAAATTTCGAGTATGATGGCTTTCAAAGTTGTATCTGAATAGCTAAGACAAGGAATTGATCTTTGAAGGGCTGAACATTCTGCAAGCCACATTAAAACTTTTTGTTTTCATTCGTATGAAAGGGAGGGGGTAATAAAATTATTTGAAAATAGCAGAAAGAGAAAAGTAGTAACCTGGTAGAACACAACCATTTAAAGGAGAAAAAAAAGGTAAAAAAAAAAAAAATGGAGTAACTTATAAACGATAGAGAAAACTAAGAGAACATAAGTCAGAAAAGAGAAAAAAGAGGGGGTGGTATCAGTCAGCAAGTAGCCATCACGTTGCTATTTTGCTGAGGCAGAGCTGCTGTACTTGATGTAAATGTGGCACATTCCCAAGCTTCTATACATGTCCACTGTTTGCGTTCTGAGGGAACAAGAGAGGCGAGGAGTGTGTTCTTTGCCCTGAGACTAAGATGTGTCTTCTGAGACTTCCTTCTTTGTATCATCGGAAGCTGAGAAGGAACCCCAGGCGTTACCTACCTCACACCTCTCCAACCTCTCACACTCAAACCTCACGCCACCAACTTCTTTAAAGTCCCCACGACTGATATTATTATGCTACTTCTCCCTTTTACAGAAGTCTTATGAGACCGCGTACTTTCAGGTGACTCCTCACTTTTAAGACATTGATAAGGGTTCATAGCAACCCCTTTTACTAGTTTCTTTCTCTTAATTCTGCCATGTTCTTCCAGTCTGGAAACCATGGTCCGTTATAAAAATATTTTTATAATTCCAAATCTAAATTTATATTTCTAAATGTATATTCACCTGCTTGTTATATTAAAAATCTGGCTGTCCATTGAGGCTGCTGATCTTGCTCTGTGCTCTCAAACGAACACTGCTTCCCCTACACATAAGTATAAATCCTCCTTCCCGCTCATTCTTATTTTCGCACCAATTTCCTTAGCTCTCCCCTAATACCATGCCATTTTATTTTATCACCATTATACCATATCTCTGCTGTCTTCTAGCAAACCCCGGAGATTTCACAGCAATTCAGCTGTCGTTTTACTAACACTCTTTCCATCACTCTTTCTATAAGATTTCAATATACATGTAGTTGTTCATTTTATCACCTTCGCTCTCGGAATTCTTCTTCTCCAGTTATTTTGTACAACATCCTATGTCAACCACCAGTATCTTGGCCATACAGTAGAACTGCCAGTAGCAAAGATGGTTTCTTATACCCCACTCTGAGGACCATCTCCTATCATTCCAATAAGTCACTCTTTGACACTTTTAAACTTCAGCCCATATCTAAAGTGAATATTGACAGAATATTGACAGATAGGGTGTTTTCAGCATCTGTTGAATATATATTTTTTAAGTCAAACGTAGATTTGCATAGAGAATTTCCAATGATTGTTAAAAACACTGTTAAAGTTAAAAACTTTACCTGTGTTTTTGGTATAGTGTAAATTACAGAAAAAAATAAAAAATGTAGCTTAATTTTTCAAGATGCTTAACTAGCATAGTAAGAGTTCTTTGCCTCCACAATGTCTATAATGCATTATTTAATCAATAGGACAATGTTTTTATTGTGTGTGTGTGAGGCTTAACTTACTTTCTTACCAATGTTTATCTCACTCCAGATCTATGTTGGTAAGCATAACCCACACTGCTGACCAGAGAGACGATTCACAAGTAAGGAAGTAAGCGATCGGAGCTGACATATGTGATTGATTTGTATTGGGATTTTAAAGATAGAGATGCACATTGTATTTCTTCAGTTCTGGTGGTTGAGCATATGAGGTCTACAGCTCCTAGAACCAATTACTATCATGTGGGAGGTTGGCTTGTGGAAAAGACAAGATAGACATTGAGATTTCCTATCAAGCCAAGTTTAAAATAAGACCATCTTTCTTCCTTTTTTTTTTTTAAGGTATGTGAGATATGTATTTCATTTCTTGTTGTTGTTTGTTTAAAACTATTGGATTTAGAAGTTTTGTCATTCGTAACAAAGATTCTTTATTCTGGAAAGCAAGAGGAAGTATGTGTTCTGCAGTGATTTTGTTTAGTTAATTTGGTTTGTTTCCTTAAGGTGGTGGGATAGACTTGAGAAGCTTTAGGCATAAGTAAAAATAAGAAAATAGAAATAGAAAGGTTGATTATGTAAGATTGATGTGATTCTTAATGTAGTTGAATACCCAAGGGAGTAACAAGGGATAAAGGTGACAATACTGGGTTTAGCTTTAGGTAGAAGTAGGAATAAAATTTCCGAAAGCACTAGAAATAAAAAAAGGATGGATAAAAAAGTAAGTAGGGATTTATTTGGATTCACAATGACATAAAAATCCAGAAAGTATCTATAATAACCTTATGCAATAGCTATTTGAAAGTATTTGATGCTTTTAAAAGATGGGGAGATCCAAATAGAAATAGTGAGTGAATGAATAAATGAATGAATGAATGTAAAATTTGGAATAGGCAAGCACAGAGGAAGATCATATTGGTAGGGAAACTAGTTTGGTGGCCATGTTAATTGTCCAGCTAGGAGAAAAAAGGATCAAACCTAGGGAAAAAAATAAAGAATTGAAATGGAGGAGCTGAAAATAAAGATCACTTTGGTCTGAGTTATTTATATCCTTTTCGGCTATATTTTTATTATGAATATTGCAACCTCGCTGCACAGAAACCATGTGTATCTACTGAACTGTGTGCGGTGCCAAGCACATCTTCTATACTCGATAAATACGAAGCCATTATATCACTCAAGAAGGACATGAAATAAGAAAGACTCTATCTAGGAGGAAAACTAAGCATTTGTAATACCGTGAATTAACTCCTCCTTTTGAATAATTTCTCTATTATTCCCCACTTTTTGTGTTAGGTAAATGGCATCTTCATTTATCAAATACGTACTCCAAGTCAGGAAGCCACCCTCCAAGAGTCAGGACAATACAAATAGGTCTCTAAAATCAATCTAGGAAATTAAACATATAAAGTGCCTTTCACAGTTTTATGAACTAGTGAATAATACATTCATAAGTGTAGACAGATGTTGAATTACACAGGCATTTAGAGTAGAAACAATAACACTATTGCCAGGAGTGCTTAAAGATGGGTTTTTGGAATAAGCAAGATTTAAGCTAGCTAGAGCTTGAAGGGTAGGGTAGAATTTAGAGAGGGAAAAATGTGGCGGGGGAAAGCATTGTTACATTAAAGGGTAATGGTGTGATAAAAGAGTAGTTGTGGAAAATGCATTGAAAGATTTATGTATAAAATAGCACAGTTTCACTGAAGTACCTTCTCTATGTAGAATAATGGAAGGTAAGCATGGGAAGATGGTATGTTCTAGTGCCTATAATTCAAGGTTGAAGTATTTAACATTTTCTTTGTTACTAAGGATTCATTGAAGATTTTGAGGGAAAAAAAAACTATAAGAAAAATGTGTTTTAGAAAAAAATGAGATTGTTAAATTCAGGACAGATGGGAGGGGGACAGAGTTGCAGTGAAACTTCAGTTTTGTGATAGTCTGGATATGAGAAAATGGGATGAAAACGAGCTGAGGTTCACAAGCATCTCTGGGGTGTGAGGGGATGGCCAGCAGTCTTCGGTCTGGTGTGTGGGGTTTGGGGAGAAACATGAACATTACCCTTGCAAAGCAGTGGTCCTCTTAAGTTATTCTTGTAGAGCAGGCACTCGGTAATTAGCTACTTCATTTCTGAGTTTTCAACCTATTAAAGCTGAATACTGGCTAACAGTTGCATATTTTACCAAAAAGAAAGTATTTTATATAAAAAATATATATTTGGAATAAGGTGAAGAAAAATAAAATTCGACAACTCTCAATATCTTTCACACATCTATGGTTTTGACACTTGAGATTGGTTTCAAATTCAGGTAGATTTCTTTACATAAAATTATCAGACTTATTCCTTAGAAAAATCACAGTAGTGGGAACATACTAAATCATCTCTGCAGCCTTTAACACAATAATACAATTCACTAAATTTTCAGAAGCTGTTTTATATATGAAAAAATAACCTGCTTAGATGACAACTCTGTACATTCAAGTGAGAAGAAGAAAATTTATATTATATCATTTCAGAAAATGAGTAGCCTCTGAGGAGGCTGAGGCTAGCTCATAGGTAATAATATAAAACATCTGGTTTTGATAAAAATTATAACAACCTGGAAATAAATGTAGTGCTGGGTTTATTATCATAGAGAAAAATAAAGTTCCCCAGTTAATTGGGGTTGAACTATATTAAAGATTTATATTAATCACTGTAGTCAGGGTCTGAAGTAGTATTTGCTGCTAAGTTAAATTCAATTATACTAGAAGCAATAGAATGCATAACAAATTTAACAAAAACAAAAACAAAAACAAAAACAATGTTCTTTGGTTTCTGTGGTCACCAGTATTTTTGCACATGAAGTGCCTTAATAGATATTCTGAGTAACTCTATATTGGAATCAGCAAATTTTAGAAATAAAAGAGAGTATTTCATAAATTTAGATGCAAAATATCCCCCAAAGAATAAATGCATGAAGACTACTCTTTAAGTTGGTAATACTCTCTTAAGAAATATATGTATTTATTTTAATATCTAGATTCGAAAGAGAGTAATTTAGATTGAAAATAACTTATCTCATTAAAATCTTATTTTACATGTAAATCATTTGCTATATATAGTATGGAAAATATAAACATTTATACTATATTTCGACTTAAATTTTAGTATTAGAGTTCATTTTAATCCATTTATACACTTTGATACAGTATATTAAATATAATGGAAAGCTCTCGGTAATGAGCGTAAGAAAAAACAAAATTTAAAATAAAAATTAAGAAATTGTATCCAACTTTCTAATGTGATACTTCTAATTAAAACTTCCTTACTGGAATTAGAACTTAGTTTTATTTCCAATTAAGCTTTTTTCCCCCCAGACTATAAAGTATCGTTGGTAATTCATCAGTATCCACATTTGGTAAATATCCATTGCTCACTAACTAGCATGAGACACTAACGTTCTAGAAACAGCCATGGTGACAATTCAGTAGCAAAGGCTTGTGCCCCCCACGCTCCCCTCGAGACTCACTCTCCAGCGGTCACCTGGCTCTGGACCCCGTGAAACTGACCTTTCCACACTGACACGCTGTCTCCCCACTTTGGCCTTTTGGCTCAAGCTCTGTTCAGCCAGTAGGAGGCAGCGGCCAGGAATGGGGGTGGGAGGAGGCGATATTTAACAAAATAAATGGAAAATGTTAGGACTGGACTTCAGTTCTCACGTCGTTTTCTTTTATTTTGTGCTTAATTTTTTCCCCCAAGGTTTATTGTTGCCTGTGCTGCCCTCTTTACAACAAAGTCTTCAACTCCACATCAGTTTCACTGGGAGCCCAGTCCCTCCCCCGGGAGATGGTGCAGACTGTGATTTATGCTGCCCTCTCCCGTTCTCAGTGACAAGGAAAATTAGCATAGTCAAGACACATATTTTATCGGCATGAGATACCTGGTTGACAGCTATTTTGGTTCCATCTTTATAAAAGAAGACCCTGCAGAGTAGTTTTAATTTTAATAAATAGAGAAAAGGCTGAGGGGTCTATTACAATTTGGCCTTGGAACTGTTATATGTTATTTTAAAACCACTCATCTCTACAATTTCATCTCTTTCAGCAAACTACACTGTAAAATGTGACATAAATGTGGGGACCATATTCTCATTATTCTGAAGATGAGTAAATGACTTTATGTATGTAAGACATCTGAAATAGTTCCAAACATAATACTTGCTCTGTAAATGTTTCCTATTATTAATAGACCACTCCCCAAAATATTTAAATAATGTATATTACAGAAAATATTTCTCTAATTTAATTTAATTACAGGATAAACTAATACTAAGAAATGGCAACTCTCTATATTTATAAATTAAAAACATAAATACAATAACTGATGGTTCAAAGAAGAAATCATAATATAAAACATACTACTTAAAACTAGTGGATAAAGGAGCCATTGCATATAAAAAACTTGTGTGTTACACTAACTCTGTTAAATAAAGACAAATTTTATAGCATTAAATTCTCATATTAGGAAAAGAATAAGATATCAATTAAAATTGGTGATTGTCAAATACTTGCAAAATGAATCTGAGAATAAGCCCATGTAAAAGTTGGAGAAAGATTAAAATTTTTAAGAGCAGAAATTAATGAAACATAAAACAAAGATATAGACCAGAAAGCCAAAAAATAGGCTCTTAAGTTTGCTAAAGAAAAAAAAAATTAACTTATTTCATCACATGCACTATTTTTTCAATGTACAAATTAAGACTTAGAGAAATTAATTTACTCCTCAAACTCACATATTCAATGACTTTTTTATGTATTTCAGTAGTTATACTATTTGTGTAACATAAAAAGTCACAACATATATACATATATACATATTTGTTAACTGTGAATTCAAAGTGCATTTATTAGGCTGTTACTCTAAAAATAAAAAAAAAAATTATACTAATACAAGTGTGATGCAGGCAGAATTCGATCTACATAGTAAAATTGTATAATTATTTTTTGCACTAATTTTGGTATTCTTGCTATGATGACAAATTTTTATTTTACTTGTCACGTTTTTATCTTATTTCATATTATGTCCACAGGCTTTGAGTAAACATCTGAGCACAGAATGACCCACTATGTTTATCCTTCAATTTCACTTTGCTTCTTGATACAAAACTCTATTTAAGAATCACAGCCATGTGCCATATCGCCTGTTCAACCCACTAACTGCAAATTACAACAGAAATTTGGCAATTTGTAACTGTGAAACTACTGATCAAGAAAATATTGGTTGTAGTTTCAGGAATCAAACCATGCTCAGTAAGCCATTATCATTGATATCTAATATGGAAGTGTCACTGAGATGCCCTTCAATTTCTCATACTCGCCCTAGACACTGAGGTGCATTATTCTGTGCATTTTATCCCATCAGCCCTGGAACAAATAAACTCAAATCAAATATTTAACACTGTGGAAACAATACATCATGTGAATTGGACTGAATTTTTCCCATGTTGAACCTTTCTTGTCAAATCTGGTCTCCTTATTGTTTTTCTCTGTGGATATACCAATGTTTTCCACTTCTCATTCTTTTGTCTGTTAGGACTAAATCTTTCTGCGATTTGGGCTATTTTGCCTCATCCTTCTGCCTATTAGTTGCTTCTCCCCCACTTTTGGTCTCCAGCCTAAACTTATTCCAATATGTATGTATGTATGTATGTATGTATGTATGTATGTATGTATATATATATATATATATATATATATATATAATCATTGCTAACTACAAAATTTACAGTAAGAACGGTTATATTTCACCTTTTACTTTAAACCATCATTCCATTTGGAACATTATAAATACTGTTTTCTTCAAATAGTGTCTAAGCTCTATTGCTGAGTATTATTTATCCCCAAGTTTAATGACCTCCTTGTACATCGTTATCAAAACCATTGGAAGGAATATCGATTGAGTTTGCTAAATAACAATTTGGTTTTGCTGTATACCAGTAAGAGCTTCTTCTCTAGGGTGGCATTAAAACAATAATCAATAGTATCTGTATAAATTATGCATATAGGTCTGTAGATACCAAATTTAATACCTTGGTCCGTGGTTTTTTCCATTTAGTTAAATACAATATTCTGAAAAGTTAAGTTAAATTATCATTACATTTTCCTATAGTGATAGTCTGAGAGTCGATTTATCCAGAAAGAAAATGTCACATTGCCTGTCTTAGCAGCCATTGTCATCCCCAGGAATCGGTTTCCTTTTCTAAGTGGTCTCATCATCTGTCACAAGTAAATGAAGAATTACTTTTTGTTTAAATGTAGCAAGCTTTGTATTATAAATTATGAATTATAAAATATGTAACTTTTTAAACATTTCAAAAAATTCTATTTTAAATTTGTAAAAGGGTGGTGACAATCTCTAATTTTGACACTTTGTTGAAACTAGCAAGTTTAAATAAAACTGACAAGCGCCTCCAAGTGATTTATTATAACCGCGCCAATGCAACAGCAGGCATGGTGAGAGTTGTGCTAGATGTCAACAACTTTCATGTATTTTCAGAACAATAAATACAGTTTTGAGAAAAGTCACATAAATACAGCAGACTTAAAGGAATAAGAGAGAACATGAGTTTTGGAGCATTAAATAGTTTCAAACCTACACTAACTTTCCTGTTAGTTTCTCTTTTTCTCCCCTCCACCTCCACTCCCCAGGAACTTACATGTGAGGAGCAGCCCCAATGATCCTTCTCAACTCAAAGCATTTTATGGATATTTATAGTGACAGCTTTACATAAAATTTAATTGACATTAATCTTTTCTATGTTTATTCATTTAACAGCAGTTTAATTTGATCTACATTTAGGTTTATGATAGATATCATTTAGTGCAAGGACAGTGGTGTCCCCTTAGTAGATCCAGGATGCCTATCAGTAGTATTTATTTGCAACACGTTAACAATGAACAGAAACAAGGTATTAATTTGCGAATAGCTCCTTCTCCTAGATACAGTACATTTAAATCGAAGGAACTTATTTATACCAACATACTCATTTACATATAGGTTAGGTTTTATTAGTTTAATTAACTACATAAATTAATGTTCCAATTATCTTTGGAATTCTCCATATGGGATTTTCTGAAATAGTTAGATGTCATTACTTGTGATCTAAAATTCTTATTTTTTAAATAATAATTTGAGATTTCTTTTTTACCTACTTTGTTTAGTTGATGATAGATAACAGGATTGGAAACATATGTATCTAAATGGATCTGGAGTCATTCTTTCATTGTCACTAACAGTGTACTTAAATTTAATTCCTCAAAATACCAAAACCTTGTATAATACAAAATTGAAAGAATCAAACTCATGCTAACACTGCCATTACTTACATTTTCCCTCAGCTTAAAATTGTTTTTATAGTAGTTATTTTTTGAAAAATATAACTCATTAACTATCGTCTCTGAACTCGAGTGAAGCAATAAAGAAAACATTAGAGAAAATGTTTCCTTATTACTATAGATATTATATCTACAAATAGTTTCAATAAAATAAGACAAAAATAATTACTTAGGTAAATTTTAATGGTGCATGTGCTTATGTATTAATAACTTTAAACATGTTATCTAAGCAAGGGAGAGTATGTTGATCTCTAAGATTCCATTTCTTTCTTATTACTAAATAAAACATAAGCTTAGCAACTAGCAAACATTGCCCAATAAATTGAAAAACAAATTGATATTCATTATTTATATTTTATCAACATTTTCAATATTTTGCATTTTTACTTATTCACTAAAATCTGAATACATTGACTAAAAAGCTCCTAAAATTTAGGCTTATATATAGAAAATTATGATCTCACAAGCTATGTGCAGGTATTGTTGGCATTTTTTCACACTTAAAAGATAGGCATTATGAGATATCAAATAGCAAAAAGTATAGATGTATGTGGTTTGGCTGAACCATTGATTCAAAAAGCAGAATAAATGAAAACAATTATATAATTATTGTCCAAGTCATAAAAGCCCTCTTGAAAAAAAAATCCGTCATTTTTGAGAGTTAATCAGATTACATTTAAGTATGTTTTCAAATTTTGATAAGTGCCTATGAAGAAGGCTCTTGAGAACCAGGAGTAGATGGAGCACACTGTAACCAGCTCTGGGGAACCTCAGCTCTGACTCGAACTTCACAGATGGAAAAGAGAAGACGTCGGGGTGACATGACTTGCTTCATATGTCTAAAAGTGTGTCATGCTAAGCACTGATTACAGCATTTCTTCCGATCTCGACAGGTCTGAGAACAAGGGTGACAGCCACTTACGTGCTTGAAATGCAATCCGAGGCTACTGGCCCTCACTCAACGTTCTTCAATCCCTTTTGAATGTGAGGAGCCAGCGTGGCATAGAGAATGGTATGTTGAATTGTGTCAAAAACTCAGATCATAGACTTCATAAATATGTGACTTTGGGAAAGTTGTTTGTATCTCTGAGGGTCAGGTATCACACCTGACCATACAAGGTTTGTTCATTCTCAGGCCGCTAGGAAATTTTAATTAAATAATGTGAGTGAAATGGCTGACACATATCGTTATTCTTAATAGTTATTATGTTTACATAATTCGACATTTTTATTGGCTTAAGATATTAATAAAAACTACGCTTTGAGATTTTAAGAAAATAACTATGTTACATTTAAAATACCATCACTTAAAATGCATTCTCATATTCCCAAAATATCATTGGAATATGATTTCGAATGGTTGACATGTTAAAAACTAGCAAGCCTCTCTAGCTGAATAAATGTCCTATGAATGCCCATCTCCTTTAATTGATGCTCATTCATGCGAGAAAATATATCACACCAATCAACTTGCAGAGGTAATAATAATGAAAAAGCAAAACTGTGCTGTGAGTTTTGAATTCCCCTTTAATTTGACAGCAGTTACCTGACTACAGATGAAATAGACAGAATTATTTACGGCTGCAGACATCGCTGCTGGGTCGAAATTGACATTGAAGAAGCTTACCCTTTGGCAAACCCCCCATTGGCAATGGTGCCGCCATGTCACTGTAAATCATCCTGCTGGGATCAATTGTCATGCCCTCAAGGGACGATGTTGTCTATAATATCACCAAAAAAAAAAAAAAAAAGTAGTAGGAGGAAAAGCTTTCCTGCTAGAACATGAGTCATTGCTAGGCATTAAACTAACAAAGCTCGAACTAAATCGAGTGAGAAGTACACTGTAGGAAGCTGCACATCAGCAAAATGTCTTGGCAGGAAATAGCTGGACATGTAGAAGTGCAATCACTGTCTTATTTATTTGCCACTCTCGGGGACAGTAATAGGAAAGTGACTGATACGTTATAATAGTTCCCAGAACCAATTAATTAATCATAGCATGCCATTAATAGATGCATTCCTTGGGGGGCATATTTCATGCTCAGGGAAATTAAACCATTTTTCGGTGATAAAGTTTTCCCAGTCAAAAGCACTTTAGATTTATAGTCTCACACTGCTAACAAGGTGAGAATTTCCCAAATGAAGGGGTTATTGCATGTGGTCTACAGGTGATTTCTGAGGGAAAACGAGCTGAATTGCTCACGTGGAGTGGAAATAGAGAAAGGTTCTTTTTGGTCTTTTTCTTAAACTTTGCATTCATTAAAGATATTTAGCGCATTGATCCTATTTTTGAAGAAAAGAAATTGTGATCAACTTTCTTTTAGAATCTAGTCTGACATCTGGTTTCAATTTCAACTATATGAGACAGAGTCCAGTCTCATAGTTAACATTTTTGAAATTTGGTTAGCTGGTTTACGTATTTTTTTCTTTACATAAAAAATGTTAGTCATTTATTTCTTCCTTATACTGGTGTCTTAAAGTCGTATAGAAGCAGTTCATGTTTTTCAAGAGTTTTGCTTTGTCCACATTATTTCAAAGTTCAACTGTATCACTGCTGGTAATACTAAATATCTAGACAGGTATGTAAATACAGCAAGTTCACTTCTCTGTTGTCTCCTCCCAAGCACACGTGCCCCTACAGTACGACAAATTTTTCATTATCCCACCTACTTAGTGCCTCATATTCATTTGCCTCATTTATGAAATATTAAAGCTAAAAGTTTCTTAGCTTGTACTTTTATACTTTTGCATCTAAAATGAGAAATTAGATTTTACTGTTTATTTTTCTGTAGGACTCAGTCTATAAATTATCAAGGGCCCTTACCATATTGTATATACAGTTGACTCTGGCCCCCACACCTGTCACATTGATGGGCGGGATAGATCCTTTGACCAGTAGCTACATATATCCCCTAAAACATAAGGCAGACCTTATATAAACATAAGTATTGTGATAATGATAAACCACCACCAAGGAAAAATTCACAGCATGAAGACAAGAGAGACTTCAAAGCATGGGAATGAAACTTGTTTTTAGATGCACGTTATTGATCTCTAGTCAGAAACTAGAGGAACTAAAGAACTGGTTCTTCACTATTCCAACTCTATCTTCCTTTGGACTATGGCTAATGCAGGGGGGCAACATAATTTTGTTCTCTACCCTACTAGGTTCCCAGCTGAGACCACGCTGTAATAAAAGACAGATTAACAGAAGATAAACAGAATTCTAATAACATGTATGCCTCCTATATACACAGGAGAGACTCAGGAAAGCTGAGTAACACCAAAATGGTCTAAGCCATTCCCATAAATACCACTTCCAGATAAAGACCAAAGATGATGTAGGGCAGGGGAAGAGTCAGGTTTTCAGGTAAAGCACAGTAAATAAAAGCATGGTCTTTATGTGGTTTTAAGTGCATGCCATCTCCATTGACAAGAGTCTATAGATCTAGTCATTCTCATTCCTGGTACAGGGAGGGAGACACCCTTACAGATAAGGATTCCTCTTAGAAATGTAAATGGCTCTTAAAAGGGCGTAACTTTTATTCGGTTTCAGAGCCTTTTCTGTGTCTGCTGTTTCTTAAACATAATCAGCTCAAGGTAACCAAGATGCCAGCCAACATAAAGCCACCACAAAATGGCCAAGCTGACACATCCAATTAACCATCACACCCTCCCTGGAGGTATAGCTTTCGTGTTCCAAAGAAAAGTATAAGAATAAAGAATTTAGCTTTCTGAGATGGTTCATCAATGATTCTTCTCTCTCTTTGCCCTTATTCTCTTTTAAACTATGTCTAGAATGGCTATATAATTTAACGCTTGAACAGAAAAATTTTTGAGTCTGGGACATATTGTGGCTATATGCAATGAGGTCTGAGAGGGAGAGTTAAATGGACTCTATTGTTCTGTCTTCAGATGAGTATTAGATAAGAAATGATGAAAGAGAAAATCAGAATGAAGGAGTAAATGGAGTTCGCAGTGATCAGAAGGCTCTACCATCTCGATGAGACAAAGTTTTTTGCAATATTTTGTTTTCTGAATAGTGAAGCCTCTAAGCCGCAAGTGATTGACTCTTAGTTTCTTATTCTTTGATGAAACAAAGCAAAATGAGAATTGGATGAAACTAGGTAAATGAGGGATCTCTTTCATTATTTGCCTTTGCTCATCCGAAATATTTTATTTGAGACTATTAAAACTTACTCTTTCTCTCTCTTCACCCCCAATTGTTCCTTGCCTCCCTTCTACATTCTGGATCCAGAGAATAAAGCCAGGAAGAATGAGGAAAGAAAGGGAATTTTAAGTATTTCTTCTTAGCTCTGAAATGTCTTACGAACAGAAAACAAAAACAAAAACAAAACAAAACGAAAAACTAAGAAACAATTTAGATTTCCCCAGAGTCACCCAAATGGTCTTTTCCATAACTGGAGAAGATATAAAATGTAAAGCAGGAATATAAAATAATTTTATTTGAAGTCCGAATTTACAGAGCAAACCTGAGACACAGAACAGTCAGAGACTTGCCCAGGTTGCTTCCTGACCATGTTCAACATCAGGAGACTTGCCTTTATAAAGTCAATTTTGCAACCTGAAACGTGGGAGAAAATCCCACGACACCACATTTGTTTTGGAGCACAAGAAGGGATTAACATAATGCAAGTGTATCCATAAGCTCGTTCCAACTTTTATTATTATTATTATTATTAATCTCTAAATTAGTTATTTTAAAGAGAGCTGAGGGGGATGATGAACTGAAAAATAAGTGAATATACACAATCTGAGCCTCTGTCTCTAACATAGCAGAATGTATTTTATATAAAGATAAAGTTTTCAAAAGGAAGTTATTTGCAACATTGGAGCTAGTTAATTTGAATGTGATCTACCTAACTCATTTTTTTCTCTTCTGAAACATCTGGACAGACTTTTTTCTTTGCCTATTTTGTTTGTTTTTGCATTGATACTAAATCAGATGTATTTCCCTTTTATTTGCATGATAGTGTATCTAGAAAGGAAAGTCAATGAAAATTAGAAGTTTTAGCAAGGGTTGATCTTTATAATTACCTTTTCCATCACCGAAATGCTCTTACATTTTAACAAAAACATAGCTTTTTTTTCTTCACATAAAGTCAAATGCAGTAATCAGCTTTTATAATGTATTTTCCCTTTCAGGTTACTGAGTCAACTACTATGTCACCATATTTTTGAGAAAAATAAGGGCTTGAGAACATTTTGAAAGGGTTCTAAATTCTGGTATAATTATTTAAAATGTGATGAGGAATCTAACAACTGAAATTCTTCTAATTAGTAATTATAAGGATATAATCATAGAAAATTGAGGGGGATTGATTACTGAATGACTGACTGATTTGCTGGACACATGATTTTGTTAGCATCGTCATTTATCTTTCTAATGACTGAGTTCGAGTGAATGGCCCATGGAATTCCTATGAACTGATGGCCTTTCTGAGCTGCCGGATATTCTGCCAAGTTCATACAACACTAGATTGAATGGGTCTATTCCATATATGAGAAAAATATATATAAAAAATCAAACGGTACTTTTTCTTTCATCTATGAACTTGGATAATATTAAAACAAGAACAGTAACTTCCCAAACCACAAATTGCCATCGAATAGGAAAAAAAAAAAAAAAAAAAAGCCAATTAGTATAAAACTCTATCTGGGGGAAAAAAATGGAAAGCTTAATTTAGCTATCTTCAAAAGATGTTTTTCAACAGGTTTCTAATTAATCACTGCAAACTTCTCATTAATGAGTTCCTATTTCAGCTCAGGGAAAGGTAGTAAAACCTATTTAACTGCAGAAATAATTATAGTTGAAAGTCCAAGATGGAATTTGCTGCAAGAATTTTGTTGTCAGTATTATAATTGCTATAATGGCAAGCTGTCAGTTAATCAAGCTTACTAAAATAATATTTAACAATATAAGCTCTAGTTAAATATTAATGATGTATTATACTTTGCATTAATTCTATCAAATAGTTGTTTGAAACAAAAAAGTAAAGCTTATATAATTAATTCAAGATATTGAGAAAAAATTCTTTATTTCCCTAAAATGTAACAGGATTAGAATATACGAATTTTATCTAATGACTCAAGGTGCTGTAGTTAGCTGAGAACAGAATGTGGGCCTAGTCTCATGCTAAAATAAAAGGATTAGAATAAAAATAATAACTAATTTCTATCACTTTTTATAGGTTTATGAATATTTTGCAAAACAAGGTTTTCTAGTAGTATAGTCAATAATATTTGTACTTGCTCAAATTTCATAGATATTATAAAAATGTACTCTAAAATATTCCTTTTAGTTTAAAAAGAAATAAATCTAAGAATGTCATTTATTTTAGGAACATTTTACTTCTGCCTTGTATAGATATCTCTATATAATTTAGCAGTTCTCAGTTATAAATCATATGTAAAATGATCTAAATAATTGACACTCAAAGAGGTAGGCCCATATGTGTATGCTAGACACATAATAACTAATATAAAAAAAAATTTTAATCAAACCTTAAGAAAATAATGGAAGAAATGTGTCCCAAATGCTATTAGTACTTACATATAACATAAGGACATTTTCCTCCTCTTTGGACTGAGTTTTCGACTTTATATGCATATTCTTGTAGAATGGGAATCCTTTACTTCACAGAGTCACTCTCGCACAAATTTAGTGATTGCACGATTTCATTAGCGTGGACCATTTGTGAAGTTAGAGTCTTCCCAGGGCACTATGACAAAGCATTGTCCCCAGGTTCTCTCCTATACTTTCTTTTGAGATCTCATTAGTTTCTAGTAAAGTTTTCTTGACTAACTTCTCACTGTGACTGCTCATGGTGCTATCTTCCAAAGAGTCTGTGGGACCCCTAAAGTACCTCAAGGGAATAACGCCCAGTGCCTTTTAATCAACTAAACTGAGACCACACGATCTCCTACACTTACAAGTTGTGATCCCTGGATGGCTAAAAATGCCAAAATTAAAATCTATATTCTCACGTATAATTACCATTTTCTGGAAGACAACAAAGGAATATACTCTAATCATTGTTTTTTTATTGAAATGAACTATATGCTCAGGTTTGGCAGAAAAAAAAAAAACAATAGGTTAATATTGAATATCAGTAAAGGAACTTACGATTTCATAAACAGGGCTCCAAAGACAAATGTTACCACAGAAACTGTTAGGTAATTTGAATTCTGTGCTTCACAGATGCCATGGCTCATGGTATGTATTTAACTACAATGAGATAATATAAATAGAAGCCTCCTTCAAGATACAGTGTCAAATCCTAAGATTAAGATCACATAGTTGCTTAAATTTAGTTTATACACACACACACACATTGTTTCAGTTAAAAGAATTCACTTTTTCCGACCTAGAGAAAAAAATATATGTGTTTAAGTTTTTGGATAAGTATTCTGTTGTATGACAATGTATCTGTGTTGCACAGAATACAATTTACTAGAGATTTTAAATTAAATCTCAATTTTATTCATATACAGAATTAATATGCTTTTGATTTGTAGAGGATGTTAAATATTCAAAATATTTTTATAAATTTATTTAATTTGATTTTATCCTGAGCTTTTCCTAGACAAAAAAGTCCAGTATAATAAACACTAAATTAAAATTAAAACATTATATTCCTTTTTCTTTCACATGACTATAGCTTTCGTAAACTATGTTAAAACAAAAATGTCTACACACTGAAAATTATTTTTATGTAGTTTAGATAGGTCTGTGGTATTTTCTAGGTAATAATATACTATTATTTGATAATCGTTTTACTTATTAAAAACACCCACGGGACTATAAATCAGAACATGGGTTCAAATTGTTGGTATTTCAATGACTGTGATTCTTTGGACAAGTTACTTAATGTTTCAGAAACTGTGTTCATACTGCCTTAAGTGGTTATATGTATCTGAAACTGCTATACAAATTGAAAAGCACTGTAGAGATGTTAGTTGAGCTATTATTTCAAAAGCAACAGACATTTTGCACTTACACACACATTTCCATATGTGTTACTGGACAACCATTATGAGATAAAGCCTGATCATTTCCTAGAGTGCTAAATAATACTTTTAAAGATCACCACTGTCTCTAGTCTTATTATATAGCCAATACGATTGTGTAAATAGTTTTACTTTTCCTTATTTATGGGCAGGGGCTAAAGGAGTTAAGTTACTTCTTCATCTAACATGCTGCTGTCTGTTCTTTGTTTCTGGACTGTTTGACCGGAGAAAGGTCATAGAAAATGGAACTGCGGTCACTTCAGTGAAGCTGATCTTGCAGGTTAGACTCTTAAAACATGGTCTTAGCCGGATACTTTATGCCACAATAAATCTGCTTTCCTCCTTTAAAAAATAACATCAACGATATAATCCATGGTGCTCTATTCTATACTAAAGATAAAGTACTATCAAATGGAATTCAAACTGCTTTGTATGTTTTTTGTTTTTTGTTTTTTGTTTTTTACTGTCAAGGTGGTTTGGAATGTCATACTGTTGCTTGTAGAAAGTGGATTATAGACTTCTAAAATAAGAAGAAATGTTCTCACGCCATGGATACTCCAGGGACCAAGTTCAGCATTGTAATCTTATTTACTTCTCGAAGAGCATTGGAGTTTAATAGACCGGGTGAATGTAAAGGCAAAAAAGAGTGGAAAATGACAACATGGTTCAATCTGCAAATGGTTTTCTCTAGCAAGTGGTTATACAGGGCAAGAATAACAAAGAAAGCAAAATGGTCAATTTCGGTGCCTTGTGAATGTCACTTTGGAAACTAATTTATAGAAAAGCAATATATGTTATAAAATTTAAAATGATTTATAATTTTTACCCCAGATATACTCTTTGTAGAAGTTGATTCATTTTTTTTTTCTTGGTGCCTATTTGAGATTTTTTCTTTTCTTTTCTTTTTTTTTTGCCTATCTCTCTATATTGATTTCAGACTGTTTTCATTATGAATTCACTAGAAAACATACATGCCAGAGGAATAGCCTATATAGAGCCTAAAACAAGTATGTGCTCGAATTTTATTTATTTTCACCAGACCAGATTATTCACACCCTTACAATGATGGCTGCATAGTGAAACACGGTATTGAACTTGTCCTGAGATGACATAACTTATACCAAGTAAGAGGCTGCACTTAATATTAAATTATTCCAAAGCAAGAATGTATTTTTACAAATATATAGAAAAACCTTGCTCCTTTTCAGAAATGAATACCATTATAGTGGTTTTACTAGTAAAACTTAGTAAATACAATTTATCTACCTGACAAATATAATACAAATAGAGATCTTTCACAGATCTCATACAATATTATTTTATCCATGCTAGTGAATACATCAAAATTATTAGTGACCACTGAGGACTGGACCAATTATTTTAGTCCTTTCAAATACGGCTTTTGAAAAAATTGTGAATGTCTTGAACACAAAATATGCAAGAACAATCCTTTAAAATAACAAAGCACAAATAATGGGAAACTGGATTGTGAACAGATCAATAACTATAAAAAAAAGAAATAAACATATTTGGTGTGAAATAGCAGACTTTCCCATATATATAACGATGGTGGTCAAATAATGATGCATGTTGATTCTCATGCAGAAGAGACTATAACTTAGGGTACGATAAAACAAAACGATATAAGACTATAAATCATGCCTTCCTACCCTATCATCACTCAAATTCAATGGAAAATCAATTTTGAGGTGAAGCATGATACAATTTCATTATGCAAGAAGCCTTGCAATGAACCGATGTGCAAGAAATGACAGTCAAAAAACATAGTCTTCTCACTCCACCTAGAAAACAACTTGAAGGAATATCTTTATATTTTATGAAGAGCATATCTTGAAGATATGTAATCAGTGGAAATTATACATTTTGATTATATACACATTAGATCATTTTGGTTCTTCATTCATCTTTTTAAAATTAAAATGATTATGCAGACATGAGATACAGTAGTCAGAGCCCTTCTAAAAAATTTACTTTTGTCTTTGATGGTTGCTTTTATGTAACTCAGAGCTGGCCAAGACTTTATTGTGTACTGAAATGAACCGTACCCCTGAAGAAGTTAAACAGTAGTATGGAGGAAAATTAGGTAGAATATAAACATTATACATCTTTCTGTGTGTGTATAATTATGTCCGAACTCACTTTTGTCTTTTAATTTTTCAAATAAGGTTATGACAGCAAATCATTTAGAATAGCCATAGGTGATTTGTTACTAAATTCATTAAAATGAAAACCACAGAAGGAGGCTTTTACACAATGAGATAAAGGATTATTGAATGTGAAAAATTTTGCCTTTTAAGTTTCTCATGTTCTGATAGTAAAAGTAACAATTAGAAAATCTTTAAATAATGATTACAATCTTTATAAAACAGTTTTCTGCTTTGGTGATTATTTGTCTTTCTTCTTTTGAAAAAGTACATTACATACTTTATGAAAATCAAACAAATGGTAAAATTTGCACAGCAGAAAACTTTAATTATTAATAAAATATAAATCTGGGACTAGTATTTTAAAATACTGAAAGAAAACTAATTTGATATTTACCTGGTGATTTGAATGGAATTCCTTTGTGCCTTAGTTCAATTATTATTTTTCATTTACCTATACAACCACCTCACATATGACGTTAACCACCTCATTTTCATATCCATTGGACAGAAAGAAAAAATATATTTCAGAAAATGTACATGTTTTCCATTTGTAACTTTTCACAATGTCATATATAAATGCCCCTGTAGAACAGATTACTTTTTCAATATTTTAACAGACATAAGAGATCAACTTTGTATCTAGCTTTTTTTGTTAATGACAAAAAGTTTGCTTTATAAAGCACATGTTTAATAATAACAGTAATAGCAATGAGAACTGAAATCATACTTACTACTTGCTGGATAGTCTCATATTTCTTAATTTTAATTTTATGTAGGCAATAATTCTATATTTTCTCCACCGACATATTTTAGAAGTTTCAGTCGTATGTTGACCACTATATAACTACTGCTTTATTTTTTGAGGGATGGACTTTTTTCCTCTTAATCTAAAATGCCATTACATTCAATGTGTCTCTTCGAATATACATTTACGTGGAAAAATTTTCAGCGATTTCTTTTCTTTTTCTAAGCCCCATCACAAATCTCAGGTCAAGTGCAATTCTAGTGATCATATAATTTTGCATTGGAGATAGCAATATACCTTACTCCTAAATTTACCTTCAAGAAACAAAGTAAATTAAATATTTCTGGGGGAAATGTGCATTTAAATTCCTTGTAAATTTTGCTAGGACTAATGTGATTACAAAATGGAGCCAACAGTATGAAGTAAATTTAAACTAGCTGCTTACAAGATTTTGTGGCCACACCTGTTCAGAGTACTCTGTGTCATGTTTGTTTTAGGAAAGTATTACCCTTGAAAATAAATACCCTGGACATAGTTTAAGCCACTTACCCCTTTCTTTGATAAAACACACACACACACACACACACACACACACACACACACGCACACGCACACGCACACGCACACAGACACCAAAGAACTCCTGTAAGTCATTCTGTAATGTGTGGAAAATATGTAAATGAAGAAACAAAACAAATATACAAAAGCAAATACAACACCCAGACCTAGTTGTTGATTTTTAGTGAAAGAAAAAAGGAAGGGAAAGAAAGCAATTATTTTTTAGGTGAAAGCAATTTTTTTTTTGCCTTCTCTTCTAAGCCCTGCTATGCTTTTCATGTTTCATATATAGTTAGAAATAAACTGCTGTTTTTTAGTAAACCATAAAAATAAATTTAGTTTCCTAATACGAACAGGAAAAAACCATGCTACATTATGTACAGCATGATAAACAATGAAGACAAAACAAAATTCCTGGTACCCAAATAATCAAAATTAATCTTAAATATAATAATAATAATAAAAAGATTAGTTTTAGATCTTTCCTATTGTAAACTATTGATGCCGTATCAGAATTTTTAGATCATAATTTCATTTCAGGAGATATTGTTTTTATTTTCTTATTATTTTTAATGTATAATAATAAGTATAAGCAACTGCTTCTACTTATTTAATTTCATATTTTTCCAAGTTAAATAGACAATTTTTTGGCCTAAATGTAATTGTGGAAAACACAGATTACATTGGAAATTGTTAAAAGAAGTGTTTATATTTTTTTTGCAGCGAACTTTGGGATTCACTAGCTCAAACAACCTGATATATGCTATAGAAAGCTTATGCTTTTCAGGCTGCATGGAGACACTGATTTTCCAAGCCTGAGTTCTCTTGATTTATTTTAACACAGAAGATGTATTCAGGCTTACTCTCAATGTGATTCTTGTACTTTTCGTATCTGTCAGGTCAGAGAGTATTCTTCCCAAGAGAAGTTAAGGGACAGTAGCAATTCTATAGGGTACGATGGTGCAAAACCCTGAACTCTACACCATTTTATCATTCAAAAGGGGAAACAAATGATAAACAAATCAAAAGCTGGTAAAAGATTACGAACATTTTTACATGTGGAATGAAGACATGTGATACAAGAATTTTATTTCTTCTTTACTAAAATAAGTCTGATTGATTAAATTCAGATCATTCTCCCTTCAGAGGGACCTGTCAATCAACTGTCCATTCCAACAAAAATAAAAATCGTGATCGACATGAAGAATTGTTTCTGTGCTGCACTGAGAATATAAGTGAGGATAGCTGAGGCAAGTTACGGAACAGGGGTAGACTGAAGTTCAGAGTCGGGCAAGCCCTGACGAGTAAGAAATGCATGCAGGCAAGATGCGGCCGGAGAGTCCACAGTTTGTCCGGAAGGAGGAGGGCAGACCACGATTCCAGTGCCTGCCAAAGCGGCGATTCACAGGTGGGGGGTGCAGGGAAACCATCTCAGGGGAATGACACGATTCCAAATCATAAGACTTTTATGTTTCCACAACTGTATTTCCTATAAATCTAAACTTATTAAATGTGACACAGAGCCTTTCTTCAAAAGAAATGCAACTGTCCCAAATTCTAAGCTATCGTGGAACTCCCATACGTGGTTAATTAATTGCCTTTGCTTCACAGAATTAGATAGTTGTAGGGGTTAAAATTTTTTTCATTCCCTTAAAAGTAACATGTTACAATGTTATTGATTACTCGTATTATATACAGGTAACAGAATTTTCATAAGATTTATCTCCCTTTTTATACATCGGTTGGGGTTGTTTTAGAGTCATGCCATAAATCATATTTTAGTGTTAGTAAGGATTTATAGAAGAGAATTGGGATGTGCACTATCAGCCACCAAGGAATGTAAATGAGAATGAGTACTTTTGCTCCTCTAGGGGCTGCTATGAGTAAAGTGGTCAGGGTACTCATATGAAAGTCCAAAGCCCCTGTAGAAATGAGGCTGTTCATGATCCAGAAAGAAGAATTCAACTCCCCAAATGTTAATATATTTAGGAAGATTAATACTTTTGGAGAACAGAGAATTAATCCTTGAGTATATTATTAAAACTTTATTCAAAGGCAGAGAATAATATTTGGTGGGAGACTGAAGTTATTTAATAACACACTTGGCACAAAGAAAATTAAAACATAAAATAAACCATTTCTTTTAACTACCCTCATCAAGTGAAAACATTGTTTGCTATTTCAATTACAGTCTTCAAGTGTATATTGACTTCTGCATCAGTATGTATAAGATTCTAGTTAATCTCAAGAATTAAATAATAAATAATAATAGGACTGTAGCTATATTAAAGAGAGTAATCGGGGTCTGAAATGTTAACATAAAACTAGCAAGGTAAAAACATTAATTCTAGTTCTGCCTTCAGCTGTGCTTTATGCTCTGAGGTTGATTAAAAAGATGAGACGTGTGTGTGTGTGTGTGTGTGTGTGTGTGTGTGTGTGTGTGTGTGTGTGTGATGCCTGTATCTACCATACAGAAGGAAACGGCAAGGCAACCAATTTAAATGAAGAGTTATCGAAGGGAACTGAATAAAAAGCCAAAAGAGGTAGTCAAATTCTGACTGGTGATTCTTGGAGAAATCACAGAAAGTTCAATACATTCAAGATGTAAAAGGATAAAAAAGTTTAAGCTTATCAATCAGGCCTCTGAATATCGTCACTAGATATCCAAAGCCTAAATGACAAAATATAGCTCCCAGAAAGAGAAATATATGAACAAATCCGTGAGGATAGAGACATGAAGATGAGGCAGCAATGTCTGAGCTGTCTTTTGGTCCCTCCTCATCAAATTCCACTCGTATTCCAGCGCCCCTCTTCTCTGAAACCCCCTCCACCCGGTGTCTCCACGGCTTCCGGCCCACGCGCCTCCGCCATTCTCACTGTCTCTTGACATTGCGTGCTTTGGCATATCATTTAAATAAACTTTTGTGAATACACCTTTTCTCCCTAGGTAATATGCGGGAGGATTTATTAAAATATATTATAATTATGATATGGTGATATCCTGTTCAGCCTAGACAAGAGAGCTATGCTCATAGATGCTCGATAAATATTTGTCGTTTAAAGAAAGAACTTATTGCAGCCTAGGACCAACCTATTCCAGTTCTCTGTATCATGGGGGAGAATGCCAGATGTTTCTCTGCTAAGTAATCTCTAGCTTAATTTAAGATTTGATAAGTTGAAAATGATTGATCCCATTATATTATTTTGACAGGCAAAAGCTATTCGTCTTATTGTGCATGTCTCTGCCTCAAATTTAAAGTCAGTTTGGGTTAAATGATTGTTTAGAAACAGACTTTTAAAACCACTCCCGAGTAGATCTTCCTTATCAATACTGAATTCTTGAATGTATTACCCACATTCAATAAGCAACCACGAAAGGCACTCATTATTTCTCAACTTAAAGATTATAAAATGAATCTCAGACCATAACAGGTGGAATTAGGTTTTAAGCTCAGGTTATAAATGCATGCTAATTTTATTAAAATACGTTGACTTTTTGGATGTTAACCCTGGCTTCTCCACTAAATTGCTATCCTAATTTTGAACCGTAGTTCACTCCTACTTTTCACAGATGCTACATTCCAATGTGATAAGGCAGAAATACATAGAAATTAAGTTTCCAGGAGAAGCTCTTACCAGACAGCATTGTAGTACCTTCAAACCTTAGGTCGATTATTTACATTTTGGGAAATTTTGGTCTATTATTTACATTTTGGGAAATTTTGGTCAAGGTAAAAAGTTATAAAATCTCAGTTTCCTTATCGTTAAAATAAGCAAAGTAATAATATGTAATCCATAGATTTATTTTGAGAAATGACTGAGATAATATATGTGAACTTGTTCAAAAGGGGTCTGGCACATGATAGGTGATTAAATATACTATTATTAGTTATTATTATTATTATTACTATTATATTTACTGATAGAATTATGACAAAGGAGGTTTGATTTCAATTTTCAGTGAAAACTAAATTACTTAATTTTACTCAGTTGTCTACTTTTTTCTTCAAATTTCTTTCTAATATAAATTTAGTCTCCATAAAAATGTAATGGTTGAAAGCATTATGAGTAAAAGCTTCTGTAAGTTTATAAAACCACCCGAGAATAAGTTTTCTTTTGTTTAGTTTTTTTGCATTTCTCAAATTAATGTCAAAGACAGGTAAGACAAAGTATATTTTCTAAACATGGGATCAATACGGATTTAAAGACTGGTGCAAACTACATCATTTTAAGAGTCTTTTTAAATAGATTTACTCTTTTTTCTATCAGCTCTTATAAAAGACTTTCTGTATAAAGATTAAAAGCTTGCTTATAACAACCAAACAATAAATGACAAGGCTAAGCTTTACAAGTAAATCGTAAATAACTATGCAGATAAACCAATAAAAAAGATTAAGTTTCTATTATACAATTCTAAGTACATGGTTCAAAATAAGTAAATGTAGTTTTTATGATTATGATACAAAAGGATAAAATACTAAAAATAAAAAAATAGAAACTTCCTCATTTATTTTCTTTATGCAATTACCTTATTAAAAGTAATATTTTGTCTATGTAAATATAATCATTCATTAGTCAAGATTTTTTGGGAGATAAGTGAACTAGGGAGAGGTTGATAAAAGAGTACACATTTTCTGTTATAAAACGGATAAGATCTGAGGATCTAACGTGAGACACAGTGACTATAGGTGATAACACTGTATTGTAAAAACTGAAATTTACTAAGAGAGCACAACTTACATGTTCTTAAGAAGAGGTAAATATTTGAGGTAATGAATATGTTAACTCAATGTGGGGAATTCTTTCACAATGTATGCATATAGCAAATCATCATCTTGTTATACTTCAAATATCTTAATATTTTATTTGTCGATTATATCTCGATAAAGCTGGGAAATATGTATTGTCAATATGTAACTTTCCATTTATACATCTACACCACTAATCCAGATCATTATCATCATATTTAAAAATTACTGCGACAAGCTATTCTTAGGGCTTTCTGAGTTAAATAATCCATTGATTCTAACTATAACAGAGAGAATAGCCTTCCATAAATTCCTCTTCCTCTAGTTACTGCTAGGCTGAGGAAACTACATTGCCTTAAAACTCATCAGCTAAGCCCAAATGGCTTACTCCCCCTGGCTTTCAGAGATGGCCCTAAATTGCCCACTACTTGATCTAATTTGTTAAAATTGCTCTATTATTGTTATTATTACTGTTTTCGAATACAGTTGACATTCAGTATTATTTTATATTAGTTTCAGCTGTGCATCATACTGGTTAGGCATTAATAAATTTATGAAGTGATCGCACTGTAAGGGTTGTACCATACCACAATTAAATCGTTCATATTCTCAACCCAGACCACTCCAATTCAATTGTGTTAAGCGCCCGCCAAGTCACAATTACGCTATATTTGTTTCTACTTTTGTTTATGAGATAACAAAGGACTTTTTTTTTCAATTTTAAAGACTCAGATAAAACATATACTGAACTCTTCACTCATTCGTGTAGTGGAGAGTTTCTAAACAGAACACAACATTAAAATATTGACTGTGCATTAAGGTGTTCACTTTGGTAGAAGAGAGGTCTGGTCTTTGCACTCGGCTCCTGGGTGGTGATCTCCAAGCCACCTGCCTGACATAAAAGTGTCTGTCTCCCTGAGGGCTTTGGACCACGCTATTCAGTCTAGCAATGCTATTTAAGGTGGGGGCTCTGGGAAATGTGGTTTCATTCAACTTCTGGAGGAGCTAGAGGCGAAGGTCAGCCATACGGCCAGTCAATCACATCTACACAAACTACCCTGCAGTACAAATTCTGGAACCCAAGTCTTACATGACTCCCCTTGCTCCCACGCATATTGTCACACACAGAAGTAAGCTCTGTCTGCATAATGCCCCTGGAAGAGGACAACTGAAAGTTCCACGCTTGGTGACCCCTGGACCCTGCCCTATGTGACCCTTCTTTGTATCTTTTCTTGTAACAAACCATAACCGTGAGTTTTATTGCTTTGTTGATTTCTGTGAATCCTTCTAGCAAACGATTGAACCTGAGCATGGTATCAAGGGCTCCTAAACTTCCCTTAAACCAACAAGAAATCCTAGTAGAAACAAACAAACAAAAGCAATAATTTTCTCATCTGTAGCACCATTTTCTCTAAACTCCATTCCTATTCTCATGTTATCTCTTTTCCTTCTATCCTCTGTTTATATAGATTAAAGCTCTCTCGCCATGTATACAGAGCACATGTACCCAAATATGTTATTATATATAGTATTATTATATGGTGAAAAACTCCTTTTCCTGTAGCCATTTTTTACAATGCATGACAAGTTTTATTCAGTAGTTGCATGCTCCATCTCTAAAGGGTTGTGTTACTTACTATGCATGGTGCTTTCTTTTTTGAGGAGCCCTTACAATTTTCTGGCTAATTACATCTCTACCTAAGCACTCAGCATTCTCCTCATGAGTCTTCTTGGCAAGGCCCGTACGAGATGACTCAGGACGATGGGTCTCCTTCACACCATTTTACACAGAGAGCTCACTTAAACTGCAATCTCTTCCATTCGCTCCTATATATTTATTTCATATTCTATGTAATCTAAACTGAGTTATTATTAAAATTTAGTCCTTAATTTTTTTCAGTCAAGTTCATTTAAAGAAATCTAAAATTCCTACGGTTTATCAAGTTGAGACAATATATTGAGCTCATGATTTCAAAATAATATGTTATAGTACTGCTCTAAGAGCAAGGTAAAGTTTTGTTGTTTATTCTTCTCTTCCTGACTCTATCTTACCCCAATACCCACAAGATTCTGACATTTGATTATAAGTATTTAAATAATTAGAAGCACAGTGTTGTGGAACTGGACATAAATGCACAAAAGTCAACTTATTCATAATTGCGTGTAAAGGAAGGGTAAAAAGGTCCTCTTATATGTAAAATGTAAACTGATGAACTTAAGAAGTACATGAACTATGTATGTTTGGGGCACTCCTTCTTAGCACACAGTCAGGCATAAAACAGGCACTCGATAAATAATTTTTGGTTAAATAAATGAACTTTGCCCATTGCCATGATTTTGACGGCCAATAATGCTATTTTTTTTCCCTCCGTGCTTCAAACTGAGTTCCAATTTATCGAAAAGTAAATGACGCATATAATTATAGCAAAGGCGAGATGAGAAGAAGTAACCTTTCCTGATCGGGTACAATTTGTCAAGGTCTATTCTGGCTTTTTAAAAAGATTTCCTAATTTAGCATACAAATACTCTTTTACAGTCATGCTATTCATATTTAAATCAAAGAAAACAAGACTGATTTTCTTATTTTAAATTATATATCAACTAATGCATCATAAAATTCTTTCTTAATGGCACAGGTCTCATCACTGTGGGCATACGGCCCAATTGTCCCCAGAATTAGTGCAATTTAGTAAGTAAAGTCACTACATTCATAGCATGGTTTCTAAAATTTTCTTTCTTTCTCTTGCTGTTTTACATTTGCATTTGTAAGAGTAATGTCAATGAGAAGAAAATTAATAAGACTTTTTGCAAACACTAGGTCCTCGAAAGAGAGAAATCTGCATCTCTGCTGTGATGGTTTTAATCTTTCAAAGGGAGTATTTCATTTATATTCTTTAGTTAATGCTGATGTTTTTTATGGGAAAATTTTCATAGGAAATATGACTGTGTAGTTCTGGCCACACTCAGAAATGTCGAAGCTGTGGGAGGAAATGAAAATTAATAGTGGAGCAGGAGTTCCACGACAGCCAGGTGGCTTCATTACCGAAGCCACACACGCGATTCCCCTTTAGAGCTTCTTATACACTGAGTAGCATAAACACACCGCATGGTTCATTTGGTCCCTAATTTTTCACTTGGAGAAATTATCTAAATGTTTCACTTCACATGCATTAATTCTGGGGAGAAATAGCACAATTTATTATAGAAAAAAGGACTTGCTTTCAGATTAAGTATCAAATCACGTTGTTGTTCTATAGTGCCCCCAGATATCCCAATTATCAACAGAACTGAAAGCCAAACCAGAGGCAAATTAATAATGTTAAGAGATGCACACAACCTAGATCTGAATGATGTCACACCATTTTTTAAATTAACCGTGGAGCCCCCTGGTTTCCTTTCTCTGTTCTTTCTCTTGCCAATCTGTCACCCATTTCCCATTTCCCCATCCTGTTAAAGCACAATGGAATATGACCTGTGAATACCTATTTTTGCAAGATTTAGTTAAAATTAATTTAACCCTACTAGCTACGTTGGCTTTTTTTTTTTTTTTTCTTCCTTGAGCGTGCTCTTGGGGGCACCTAAAGTATTCTGTAGATACCTCTGATAAACAATACATGACTAAAATTATGTATTCGTATAAATGTCTTACATAGTAAGATACCAGAAAACATATTTTATGTATTCTAGCAAATATAAAATATTAAGTGATCTGGAATTATTTAAACATATAGGCTATTTTGGAGAAAATTTACTGAATAATTATATCTAATAAGTCAAATTAAAAAGCTCATAAAGTATATTGTGATGAATATATCATTTCACTATCCAGATATTCGTAAAGACACTTTTAAATTATGTAAATTGTATAGTTAGTTGTTGGCACAAGATGTAGGTGATGTGTTATTAAGTGGTAAAGAACTGTGATGTACATCTCTCCCTGGACTGATTTATATAGACAGGAATAGATATTAATATATACGTATGTATATATTCACATGTTCTCACAAAGACATAGAGTGCATAGAGTGGGGAGATTGCGGGTTATTTTGTACGGTTTTCTCTCTAATCTGATCTTCACCTTGAGCCGTCCACCTCTTCAGAGCAAAGACATCGCGGAGGCAGCGTGAAGTCTGCTGCTGGACGAGGCCAGTGAGGCCGCTTTCCTGGGGCATGCCCCTAGGCGGGAAATTCCGGGAGGAAATTACACAGCAGACATCGATGCACGCGTGCAGAAAGGGTAACTGCATCAGGATGAGGGGTCACAGGAGACCAGAGAGGACAGAAGTGTGTTCCTGGGGCACAAGTGACATCATTAGAAGAGGCTCCGACCACTACGGAGAGGCTGGAGTTAATGAAAACTTCAGGAAAAGACATAAACAACCCAGAAGTGAGCAGAGACCTCGAGATGCCGCGTGATAAAAGAAGAGAGAAACCAGAGGTGGGTCATACGCACAGTGCGCGAAAAAATATCTCACGAGGACCCTCTGTGAACGTGCAGCATAAATTTTAAACAAAGCTGTTGAAACGGAAGGCGCATGCTGTACGTGAAATATTACAAGTGATATGGAAATAAAGCCTATGTGCTGGGGTGCACGCAAGAAAAGGGAACCCACATGATAATGTGACTAGGAGACGTTTAAAATAAAACTGAATTAAAAAAAAATTAAACATAACAGGATTAAAAAACAAACAAACAAACAAAAACACAAGGGTTTGGCTACTGAGAAGCAAACGGCGATCTAAAAAAAATTGAGGAAGAGCAGACATAGCAGCGGCCACTTCTCCCAAGGGAGATACGGGACCTGGGACCAGACGCACCACCGGCGGGCAAGACGCCGGGAGCCAAGCGCACACGCGAAGCAGGAAGAAGACATCGCGTCGCCTCGCAGCATCTCTTTCGCGCCTTCGACTAACTAGCCAAGCTTCAGTGACAGCTGGCGAAGGGGACTATTTTAAGGGCCCGGATTCATTTCCGCAGAGCACAAAGAGTGGGCATTTCAAATCAAGAGGCAATAAATACATCAATAAATGGCGCAGATCCTAACTTTTTGTTTTTGTTTTTCAATTATATTTATATGGAGGGGGGCAGTACATGAAGGAAAAGGTAAAGCAGTCTACATATATCACTTCACTTGCAGCCCGCAAATAAAGGTTTTTAAAATGTTGTACTTTATTAGGAAAGCAAGCCGCCAGTGGGAAAACAGAACCAAATGATAATAAAAGTTTTTTGTTTCTGAATGTCGTTTCTTGACTAGGAAAGGCAAACATTGCAAATATGTGTGTGTATACGCATTTTTCAGGTATAAGGATTATAAATGTATAAGCACCTACATGTAAATGTGTGGGTGTGAACTGTCATTTCTACCGGTTATGGGAGATATGATCAGTTCAATACCTTTTCCATCTCTGTAGTTATATATTTGATTTCCATTTTTTTTATATATATATTTTAGGAATTTCTTCAAATGGTAGTTGTTAGGTTGGATTTTAGCTAGGGAAGCCTCAGGACTAATAGCTAACACTCATACAGTGTAGCCAAGCTATGATGAAGTCCTTGCACGAGGTATAGGACAGTCAAAAGAGGTGGACGGAGTTATTACAGGTTGTTATAATTTGGTCTCATCTTTATATTCAGAGCCAAAAATGTCATGAAAAGTTGAATGGCTGACAGTCTCTTACAAACTCTGATATTTTATAGAAAACACTGAGGCCGGGATGGTTAAGTGTCATAACTCATGTCACAAAACCAAGCAGTCTGCCTATCCCCAAACTGGCATTTGACAATATTTAGTCAGTCTCCACTTCTGGATACATGCTAATCATCAACCCTGAATATTTCCTATTGATTTAAATCATTATTTCCTATATAATTAAAATGATAGCTATATGCTAGATTAAATGTCAGCTATGATTTCATGATAAAGGATAATTTTTTGAGCCAATGAGCTCTAAATTATATATATATTTTTTTTCGGTTTTACTTAAAGTCACTGAAAATCTATACATTACTTTATATTTCATATGAACTTACTTAGAAAATAAGTAATTTTTGTAGTGGTCTTATAAAAAGGACAAAAGCAGTAAAAATATGTTGCAAAAATATTAGTAATTAGGCATTGGATTATAATTACATATAATATTTGTAGTACTAATAGTAGTAGTGGAATCACAGTGCCCTTAATTTTTTTCAAGTGGATAAAAGTCAAATAACTGAATGATTCAAGGCATGTACACAAGAAAAGAAGATTATCTTTTGACTCTACAGAGAACAGAATGTCAAGAGTATAGATATTAAAATAATGGCGCCACATGCTCTGTTATAATACTCAGATAAATCTGTCAGTCAGGCTAACTTGATATAGAACCCAAGATAAGAAGGGGTTCTGTGGATAAGAAATATTTCAAATTTCTAATAATTCAACCTTCAACAATTTAATTAACACTTAATAATAAGCATGCCAAGAAGAACCAGGAATGAAAAACATGACATTACAAGATAAGTTCATTTTGCCAGTTTCTATGACATGGAACTGATGACTTTTACTATTTTCCTTTTACAAAGCTCTGATGAACTCAGATGCTCGATGAAGGAAAGCCTTATGAGCTAGAAGCTTAAAGGGGTGACTTAGGGAGTCACGGTCCTCAGGGCGGTGCCCTTCGTGCTGGACACACTGGGGTTAGCTTATGAAGAGGTCGGTCCTGCATTGTTTGGTGCAGAGAGTACAGTGGAGGCTGGTTCATGCAGACAGAGGAGCCACTCTCATGCTGAAATAACTTCTATCTCATCCCATTTTGCTTTACAGTCAAAACATTTTGTCGTCTTCAGTCTTGTGCACAGCTACCACTATGATGTCTTCCGTGAAGTATCTGACTTGCTGATACAACCTCAACAGTATTGTTTCCAAAAGAAATCTGTGATGTATTTTTTTTCATGAATTTTACTCCCTGCAGAGCTTAAGGAAATTAACATTCTATTGATCAATTAGAAGGACAGCAAAGTCCTGAATTTATAGTGCTCAGTGTTTAGAAAAGACCACTGCTTCTTGGTTTTAAAGAATAAATTGAAATTTGCCTGAGATATCTTGAAACCTAAAATGATCAGAAAAATGCCTTAACTTTCCAGCTCTTTGAAATAAGTTCAAAATTCTTTATCTGATAAGTTTTTCTTATAAAATACAGAATGTGAAATGTCCACATTTAGGCAACACTGAATCAAATACTAATAAAATCCTTTAGCACTGTTTTGCAGCACATGATGTGAAGGCAGTTGGAAATTTCAGGAAGCAATAGGAATCTTTAAAATAGTTCTGGGGTTGAGATATACTTTAGGTCATTGTGATAGTTCAGGTCACTAAATTGAAATTCCTTGGTAATTTTTTTTTTTTCATGAGCAAGATACCAGCAATGGAGAAGATAATGGCTAATTAAATACACACACACACACACACACACACACACACACACACACCAGCAATGGAGAAGATAATGGCTAATTAAATACACACACACACACACACACACACACGAGTGTGTGTGTGTGTAAAAGGGTGATAGTCACTTACATATATTGTGTTTTTTTTCTCCATCGACTTTATTTTTTACTCATATTTTCTATCTCTTGATAAGCAGATATTCTTAATTTAAATGTATCCGATCAATACATGCATTTTTAAAAATAAACATATCTTGTATTTACAATAAATTGTTCTCTGTATTTTCCTCTAGAATCTTTTTACTTTACTAAAATTTAAATCTACAATTCATCTCAAATTTACTTTTGCATAGGGTATGAGGTAGGGTCAGTTTAAATTTTCCGCGCTCATATCAAATTGATGCATTTGTTAAAAGATCATTATTATTTTTTTATCTCTTCTGTGACATTTTATCATAAATTCAGTGTCCAGAAAGCTATATAGGTCACTCCTGGGTCAATTCAATCTAACCAGGGATCGTGTGATTCAGAGTTAAGCTTCACTCCCTTCCAAAGCCTGTCTACTTCCAGCTCAGTTTTTGTTTTAGGTGACAACTCTTCAGATCTTTAGATTCTCAAATAATACTGAGGACAGTTCACTAGATTTTGATATTTAAAGATCAGTTGTCATTATGTAGAAGTTACCGCAAAGTATTTTTTTATATGCACAGTTGCTCAAACATTTAAAGAAGTCATCCCTATACTAATAATACACTCAGCCTCCGACTCTTGGTAAACTTTTTTTTACTGATGCTTATTTGGATCAGAATATGTCAAATATTTTTTCCTTTAACCAAAAATAAATAAATAAATAGATAGATAGATAAATAAATAAATAAACAAATAAATAAGCATATGGTTGGTACAATTAAAAATATACACTCATATAGCTAAAATGAAAAATAACAATCTTACTAAGATATATCATCATATGACATGGTTGATATGCGGTTCTTATCAGATTCAAAAGTAATTCACACACAGATAAAAAGTAATATTTTCAGCAGAAAATGGATGGTATCTTTCTAATGGTCCTAATGCATTCCAAACTGATCCTGATTTTCAGTTCAGAAAAGTTAAAGTTGAATATTGAAAACTTCATTAACATTTTGTCAATTTTTTATGCTTCTAGCAATTTCACTGTAGCTTTTATGCGTCTAAAAAGCAAAGGTTACTGAATTTATACAGTATTAAGTTAAAGCAAAATTTCAGATTCATCTCAAAAGCCCTCTATTTCCTACATATGTGAAGATGTGGGGTTTCATATATTGCAAATCATATTTAATCTAATTTCTTGAAATTGTGAGAAACTTTTTTTCCTATTTAAATAAACATGCCTTTTCAAGATCGTGTTACTTTTAAAAGTTGGATTCATTTGACCTTCATTTAGAGTAAATGACTATTTCTTCTGTCATTAAACAATTATATTGTATTAAATATTTATGCAAATCATACATATACTATACTTTAATGCCAGCTATATAAATACCAGTTATATGGGAATTATCATTTTGATTTCCTTATTGTAATGTTAATACCTTTAACCCATTGAAAAACTTGGGAGGCTATTATTATATATAAGGTCCTATGTAAACACCAGGGAGAAAACCTTGTTGATTGATCAGTTAAGATGATGACCTTAGAACACCTTGTCCATGTTTTTTTTTTTTCTTATTTTTTTCCCCCATTTTTTCATTTGTTCTCTTCTCTTCCTGAGATACTGAGGAGGCTTCAGATTCCAGCTCTGTGGAGCTGAGGCCCTCCTGTCTATTCAAGAAGAAATGAATCAATTCTTCTTGGGCAACAATGATAATACTTATCTAAGCTATTTAGTAACAAACCATTTCATGAAGTTATGCTGGTATGCCATGAGTTATCTATGGCTTTAGAGGAAAAGGTTAGAGAATAGGACTTTATTTGCATATGTTTATTATTAGCTATGGAAGAAGAAATGAAAGAGAATAGAGAGATTCCAGAAAACTGGAATGTTGTGAGACTGAAAAATGAAATTCTCTCAGAACTAAAACAATTGTATAACAGAGAAAAATTTAAGCAACAGAATCCCAATTAAATGTATCTACTGTTTATATTGCATTGGACAAATACCAGAATATTTGTGGCACTAAGCAAACTATTTCATTTGCATAAAGTGACCGAGGGCAAGGATTAGATGAGTGGTATGCCTCAGCTTAAAAGATGATATAAGTACAAAGAGAAGTGTGTAAAGGTGATACAGGAAATAATTACAGCTGATATGAAAATTATCTCATCAAGTAAGTGATGCAGAGATTACCAGAATATTGGACAGATTAGAGGTCAATAGAACAGAAACACACTAGTTGTTGAGGGTGTTGTTCTATCTAAAAAACAAACAAAAAATAACTTCGAGACTGAACAAAAACTCCTATGACTGTTTAAGTCTTGATGGTACCCTTGACACTATAACACAGACTCCTGAATGGCTAAAAGTAAAGGCCCTAGTTACACCCATGCTAATGAGAAAATGCCATACCCATAAATCTCACAGGATCAGCCGGAATGTAAATTGGTACAGCCATTTTGAAAAAAAAAAAAATAGCCACAAACACACACACACACACACACACATATTCTTTAATTCTCAAACATTTCACTTAAATCTCAAAAGCTTTTTATTTATTCACAAAGGCATCATAATGATGCTGAGTCATAGAGAATTTTGTGTGAGACTAAGAAGGCAAATTCCAGTTCATATTTTGAACAGCTCAAATTATATTGGAGGTGTTGCTATTTTTTTAGTGCAATGAAGAGAAAACTCTGCTCTTTCCAATTTGCAATTCTTTCTATTTCGGTGGTGTGCACACACCTGCAAAACTGTGTGTGTGTATGTGTGTTCGTGTGTTGTAGCCAGGAATTTAACAGTGTGTTCTTCAGATTTCCTCGAAATCTAATACACACACACACACACACACACACACCCGCACACACACATTCAAACGCTAATATTTTAAGTTTGTTTTAATACTATGTTTATATAAAGCAGATACCATATCCAATGTAACACAGTATGACATAGCATTGTACGGTATAGGCATATCCTTTAACTGAAGGGGTGTGTTACCTGATGCGCTCTTTCAAGTGGAGTCTTTTAGGTTCCCCTCCAGTATTCAGTCTTCATTTGTGACAAATAACAGGGTCGCAACAAGACCTTGCCACAGTCCAGCCTATTCCAGTCATGTGACTGGGAAAAATTCACGTGAATGGAATTCTCATAGCTCCTTCTCCCTGGTAAAGTTAGTAGTACACAATCTAAATAAACTTGGCTCATGACAGAAGGAATACAATACAAATGTGCCACAGACAGGCTCAATTGAAATGTCACTTTTGTAATAACATTCTGCATTATATTAAGCAGCTTCAAAATTAATATTCTTGAGTTATTTAGAAGAAAATCCGACACTCAATAAAAAAATTGGATGATTCATTCCTAGTTGATAATCAGTAGATTAGCGAGGCCTTTGCAAGATTTCTCACTCAATCAAGGCAAAAAATAAAGCTCTTCATTTCAGATAGTGCAAATTCAGTTCTTCAAATGATAGGTCAAGTGCTAGTGTACTATGATGTTGGCCTTGCATCTTCTAGTTATATTGCAATGATCATCTCTAATCAACGATTACGTTTTTTTTTTTAAATGCATGTGTTGGCTTTGCCATTAATTGTCAATATCCTCAGAATGGGTCTGTCTCTTCACGTCTACAGTTCAAAGAGCCTAACATAGTGCCTGGAACTTAGCACATACTCAAAAACACACGTTGATGCACAGACGGTGCCGTACTGGCAATATAAGTATACTCCTTTCTGCTCAGAGAACAATATGTCTGATGCCAGTGAGAGCGATGGTTATATAACCCCTCAAAGACAGGCCGATTTCAAAAAGTTTTACTGTGGCTAGTATCGTAATAAATAGCCCTCTAAGAGATCTTTCCAAAAGCTTCTAGCTTCAGAAGCGTTTGATTGTCTCTTATGTTGAACATATTCTTCTTTTGAAACATATCGTTTGTTCAGTTGATATTTTGGCCATGTTTGCACACACACAGCTCCTTTTAACAAAGACTGAACAGACTGTATTTTCTCCAAGGATCGACTTCCGCTGTTTGAAATATTAATGCTGATGCACTTAACACTTACCTAGAGATGATTCCTACATTTTTTTTCCCTTTTGTCCTTTTTCCCTGGTACCTTTCTTGCCCATGAATTTATATCATTCTATATGATCTGAATACAATCACATTTTATATATCGAATGCGTTCATTGTATTTTGTTTCTAACTTCTAATTGATTTCAGGGCCACAATCTATTTACTAAACTGTTCCCACTGAATTCCGCCACACTAATTATTTACCTGGCTACAGCTTCAGTGAGATATCCTCATTTCCTATTAGGTATTATCTGAGTGCACCACCCCCTTTCAGACTGATCGCTTTACCCTTGTTCGTGTTTAATTTTTTCCAAGACTATTGATGCCGAGAAAAAGTGTTAGTTTTTTTTCTTATTTAGCCAGGATTCTCAACTATTTTTTTTCTGCCTCAGTCTCCTTTTAACTGTCCCTGTCCCTGTCCTCAGCTCCTTTTCCTCCTGTCATTGATGGTTGTGTTGCTGATCTCCTTAATCCCATTACTTCACCCTTAATCTCATAATATCCTTCAACAAACATTAAAGAAAAAAAAAATTAAGTATTTTTATATCAGAAATCTGTATTATATGGATATATTCCTCTCCCTTACATTTCCCTAGGAATTTTTTTTAAAATAATAAAGGAAACATTATCTTGCACAGCATGAAATATGTTTTCTATAACATCTCACTGAGCAAAGAACAATATTGAATATTTGGATTTATTTAGAAAGAATTACAGGAACTACAGAATCTTACAAGTTACACAAAGATGGAATTGAAGAGTAGCAAATCAATAGGAAATCTATCAGAGACTGTGAAATAAAACATTTTTGTAAGTGATCATCATCTTAATGGGATCGTCTCTTTTCACATCAAATGCGAATGATTTTCTGCACAGTATTGAATGGTTATTTTTTGTTATTTTTTGTTTTTGTTTTTTGTTTTGTTTTGTTTTAAGTACTCTTGACAAAGAGAAGGGGGGAAATAACTCTCCTTAGAAATGTGTCTTATAAGCAACTTATAGGAAATTATGGATTGTTTTATCCCTTGAAGGCATCCCAAAGAGCATCAAGCTATTATTTAAAGTTAACTCCCCAGAATAGTAACATTATCTTCGTCAATTAAATATAAGAGTATAAGAATTACTAAACTGATCAATTACCCAATACCTGTTTCAACAGTGACTTCAAGAGAGTTTTTAAGGAAACTTTGTCTTTGTTCTTTCACCTCAAACAAAATCTATTCAGAATGGCTCTCATTTTTATGTGGTAATGCCTTCAAACTATTTATATTATTAAGGCTATAGTTTTAAACGTTTGGTATAAAATTCTCAGCTTCTTTATGAAATGAATATTTATTGAATTTCTACTAATGGGAAGTAACTGGAAAAAATATTGATATGATGTATGCCCATAATTTTTAGATTTAAACACAAGGATTTTGTATTATAAAATAAAGCAAACAGGTTCTTAATTTCATTCAATTCTGCTTTGAGTTTATATGATTGGGATGAAATTAAATAATATTAAGAGTTGCAATATGTTAAATCCTGGGGTAGGTGTTTTCATATTGCCTCTTATAATCCTACAAATAATTGTATGAAGCAATATCATCACACTCATTTAGAATATAAAACCAAAGTTCTGAGAGTTTAAGTAACTTGTCTAAGTTCATCTAACTATGAAGTGGATAATCTGCATCAAAGCCAATAGTGTTTTGTTCCAAAGTCATGTTCTTTCCTTGACATATCACTGATAATTTATAATTGTCTCATAAAGATATTATTATGCTTTAAAATATTTCTAGTTATCTTTCTCTGTACAGTTTTGAGCAAATAAGTAATTAATCAAAGATGTGCTGGAAAATGTATACTTTCTAATTTTATGTAAGATCTCAAATAGTCTCTCCTTAAAATTAACTTCCCTGATGATAATTTCCTCGTATTTACTTGGAAATAATGATATTGCCTCACCTACCTCACCTACCTGTTTTCAAGATCAAATAGATTATTATATGTTGAAGTTAGAGTGGTATTTAATTATACCTTTCTCTTCCCGAGCATCTGAGCAAATTCAGAAAACAGACCTAAGAGTTGAGCACTAAAAACATAGATTTTGAACACCAATGCTTGGGATTGAAATCAACAAAAATACCTGCTCCCAAATCCAGCTGTGAACACTAATTAGTGAACTAAGTAGAGTTGGAAATGTCCTAAAATTTACACACACAGAGCACTGCATCCTGCCACACGCTCTGTCAGACACAAAAAGCAAGGATTAGAGAGAAGAGGTGTGTTGTTTGGCCGGCCTCCAGAGGTACAGCGTGAGCTCTGACCCAGTTTCCCAGTTGTTTACAGAACAAAGAAGAAAAATAATAATGTCGCCCTTTTTGTACCAAATCAGATGATTCCAGAAATACAGGCCAGGCACTGTGGTAGAAAGGGCTAATTCTTGCCCAATATCAATCCACCTTTTCTTATATAATCATCATCATCATCATCATCACCATCACACTGAGGAAATGACTTCTCTGATGAAACCTCTATCTCAGCAGTGTGGCAATGTGATTAGATTTGAACAAACAGAACCGGGGCAGAAGATGTGACTAACTTTAGGTTTCATCCTTATATCCTTCCTCCTTCCAGCCACTCCATACATGGGCTGGGATGCAGAAGAGTAAGGCCTCTTTGATCACATATTAAAACAAAGCCTAAGGATGGACAGGGAAGAATCTGAGAACTACACACTTTAAGTATCAGCCCTGGGTCCTCTGCCCCATCTCCTGTGGTCAGGGCGAAATGGTTTCTGTCATGCTAAAAGCAGTACCTTGTGGAGGTTTTTGTTATAGCAATGTGGCATATAATAACATCACTGATCCATGCAAGAACAATGAACATTACTCTAATATTTCAATCAGTTAAGTCACCTATTCTCCCCTGATCAAGAGCCACCCATACTGCACCTTCCCCAAAGGAAAAATACTCTATCATTTACGACGAATTTTACTTTAAGGAAAAACAACAACAACAACAACAACAACAACAAACACATTAAATTTGGAATCAAGAGGAATAATAAATAGCCCCAATTTTTCTCTGCCCAAATTTGAGACAATTGACAGACATTAGGAGCCAGGCATATGGTTAATGAAATATCAGAAGACATGGTCTTTCTGTTTTTTCAGCATCAGAATTAGATTGGCCCAGCTACAGGTGGCTCTGTGGAACAACAGTTCTCCTCAGAATAAAACATTTTTCCTGTGGACAGTGGTTTCCTAAGGAAATTATGATTAAGCAGATGCCCACACTTTTGTTCCAAATACACCAGCCGTTTAAGTTATTCCTCTTTCTAAATGTGTTAAGAAATCAAAGGCAGCCAGGAATATTCTACCAGCCTCCTTCTCTAGCTGGGGACATCCGGTGTCACGAGTAATTTCCTTCTCTCCCAATATTCCAGAGCTCTTTTTGTTTTAACCTATCTGCATACAACAAGTGTAAAACCATACAGAAGTGTTGTTACATACTGGAGAAGCTGAGGGTTATTTTTCAGATTCTTATGAGGATCTACATTCACACAAACCACTGCTATTTAGCATACTCCTCAAGGAATACCCATGGGCAAGATAGTGACTCCAAAAGGCAGAAAAATACCTCAGAAAAGTTTGCTTATTATATTGATTTCATGAACACTTAGTTCAAGTCTAAAATACTTAGTTCCAATTTTATTTCTCTTCTCATATTATATGCACTCTTGGTTCCAAACATGTTGCATCAGTGGTTCAGCTATGAGATGAAAAGTCAGCATGAAAACACTCTGATTTTAAACAGTAACTGTGGTTACTGTGTCAATTTGGCTAAGGTAGAATTATGTTTCCCAGAATTATTTTCCCTCTATGATTCTGAGTCAGAATTGGCCGAAAGAGAACTATATATGAGATTTGGAGAATGAACATGAAGCATCGTCTATATTCTCTGGAAGTCCTGGTGATTAGAATCACAGGGAGACAGATGCAGATGTACCCAGTGGCTTACGGCCTGCCCCCAACCCACCCCACGGTTAGAGAAAGATACAACGGTGCTATCAGGCTCAGACTTATCCTCATTCCTCTGCCATATATCTAATTCCTGGTGACCAACAAACCTTGATGTGAAATCAATCAGAACAACATAAAGTACAAATATAATTTTTATTACTTACCTCTTCTTGATATTGAAGAGCCCCGAATGTTGAAAAATAGTATGTACATTTTTAGGGCATGCTAAATGACTACATTCACATAAAAGCCTAAATCAAATATTACTTCCTTTAATGTTATTACTCTATAATAATATTTTCTAATTTTTAGAAAATAAAACAATTTTATAAAGAACAATAATGTTGGCAAAGATTGTTTTAGCTCTGACAGCAAAGTACTTAAAAGTCGCCAGCCCTATCTTCATAGGAAAACATCTAAACAAATTGAAAATGAATGACTTTTTTCTAGATCCATCGGAGAACTGATGTCACAGGGTAAAATGCCAAAAGCCAAAGACAAAAAGAAAATCTTGAAAAAAGCCAGAGAAAGTACCTTGCCGATAAAGAAACAAGAAAAATAATTACACTGGCCCCTTCATCAGAAACCATGCAAATGAGAGTAGAGGAGCGTGAAATATCTGAAGTGTTGAGAAAAAATGTCACCACCACGGAATTTTTTATTAAGCGAAATTATTCTTCAAAAGTTAAGGAGAAATAAAATGTTCTCAGGTAAACAAAATGGTTAAATAAAATATCCTATTTTTCTTATTCTTAACAATAACGATGTAACAGATAACTGTTCACTATAAAAACAATAAGAACAATGCATTGGGTGATTAAAGTGTATAGATAAATGAAATAGATGGAAACGAAGGAAGGGGTACAGAAGGGACACACTGAGACTACCCTGTTAAAAGCTACCGCGGTATCTTGAGACGTGGCACAGCAACCATGACAACGACATTAAAAGAAATGTACCATGTTAAGAAAGAGGAGAAAAACCCATTATAAAATGCTCAATTAAAACCAAAGAAGGCAGAAAAAAAGGAGAGAGATAAAGGAGATAAAGTATGTGGGGGCATCAAAATATATGACATAAATTCATTTTTTACAAAAATTGTCTCTTTTGTGATTTAATTGTTGAACAAATGATAACCTTAATTAAGTCGATAATTGTATTATCACGAGGCAAAGTATATTAAATATTCAAGAAGCACACAATGACCTACTGCTAAATAATCGCCATAGACAAATAAATGGTTTGTTTATGAAGAACTTGTACTGATCTAGAAAGCTTTTAAATTCATGATTTTTGATGGACGTATACAACCAGATTTGGACAAGTTTTTTGTAAAAAAAAGGCTTTAAAATAAGTGTGAAAGGGTGAAGGAACAGTAGAACTGTAAGGAGTTGCCCACTGCAAAGTGAATGAGAAATCATTTTACTAAGATTATATTGAATTGTGAAGGGTCTTTTAAACTATGCTTTACTATGCTAAGGAAGCTCAGCTTCTTGGGGTAGTAAATTGTGCTATATTGATTTTGCAGGAGAGAATATGTTAACAGTACTTTAGAGTACATGTTAAAAATCAATATTTTACAATAATGATAGTAATGCTTACACCATACTGGGAAGAGGAAAATGCAGGCTACGGGAACATTTCAATTTGAAGCCTCAGAGATAAGTGAACCGTCATCTGGAGGAGGTGGGGGCAGTTCACGGAGATGAAGCCCAATAAATCAATCGGGGAGCAGGGCGTTTTTCTTTCTAAGACGGTGAGTTGAGGTTTGCACATGTGGATATGTGGGTTGAGTGTCAGTCTCAGGGAGACAGAGACAGGGACAACAGCAGGTGAAAACAGAAATACATATGAAGAATGAGTTAAAGGCAGAACAATGATAAATTTCAATTCAGTAGAATAAGACCAAGAAAAAATGTGGGGTTATTTGAATAAGTAACCTATGACTAACATCAGAGGAGAGAAGCATTCATTAAAATTTGCTTCTAACTTTAGAGAGGCTTCACATCTTGAGGAGGAGGGCCAACTGTTTCAAGGCTTTGGCACTATTCAAAATTCAATGATCATCATTATTCATAAAATAATAAGGAATCACCTGAATAGCATTTAAATTAGTATCCTTAAATGTTCATCAAAACCAACATGTTGTGTTGTACTTACTGTTGTAGTGTGCTTTGCTAAGACCAACCCTCTTTATTGAGCATGGAGAATACTTGCCTGTTGAAGAAAAGATTATATAAGAATTAAAAATCCTGAAGGTGTCACTCAGTTATCAAGTCAATATGAATAATGAATACAAATATTTACTAAAAATTTACTACTAGGGAGTTTGTGTCACAAGTAATGTCATATGGCCAACAAGAGAAAATTTTACATGCTAAATACTTAATTTTAAAATTTTCAAATAACTATGGGCTAAATATATTCATAGCATACAAAAAGAATTCTATGTGTTAAAACATATACCAACATTTTAGAATATTTGTTGTCTAACTAATGTATGTTGCATAAGATTTACAATTTAAAATTATACTATCTAAAATATTTGTTTAAATGGGATTGTTGGCTATATTGAATTGAGTCAGATAGCTTAATGATCTTTTTCTTGTCCTCAAAAATCAATGAGATTCCTAAGACATAATAGAGATAAATGAAATTAAACAAAAAATGCTCTAAGGTTGTTTTCTTTTTTTACTTTTATATCTATAAAAACTCTCTTCATTTAAAAGGCTTTCAAATAAGTTATTTAGAGTATAACACATATTTTCCAAATTCTATACCAAACAATAAAGTAACAGTGCTAAATACGGCAATTATATGAGACTAATAACATTTATTAAACTAAATATATAACATCCCAGAAAATAATGTTACTTTTTCAAAATAATAGACATAGTAGTCTTGAAACCAGAGCTTCTGACTTTAACTACTGCGTTCCACCCATTATGGCATTGCATCAAGAGATATAGCCTAAGAAAGAAAGAGGAATGTGTTTCTTTGTGAGATTAAAAAAGAGAGAGAAGAATGTGGATGTAGTTATAGAAAAACGCTAACATTGAGAATAAACAATTTAACTTCGTTTTGCAGGCCTAAATTATTTCAGTAAAATAGGAGTAAGATCATCTCTAAAACAGTGGGATATAAAACTGAAGGCGACAAATGAACAAGACAGAAAGAAAGATACTTGGACATGGACAACAGTTTAGTGAGAATGGAGGGAAGGCGGGGTGGGGAGTCGATGAGGGTAAAGGGAGTCAGATGTGTGGGGATTTAACTTTAGGTTGTGAACGCACAATGCGATATACATATGACACGTTATTCAATTATACACTTGAAAACTATATAATTTTATCAACCAACGTCACCTCGATAAATTTAATTTAAAAAAGATTGTCTAAAACAGTGCTCGTACGAAGTGAAATGATTTCTAACAACTGCTATAATTTTAATAGGGCGAGAACGGGAAGTGGATGAGATGTCAGCACTGAAGTCTCTGCAGCTCGGCTTCCATAGCTGAGATTCAAACCGAAGACGCATGAAAATTGACTACTTTTCTTCTAGAAATGAGATTACATGTGAAGAGACTCTTGGGTTGCTATGGATAATCAAATAGAACCACAGAGAAGCTGGTGGACCAAATGGAGATAGAGGCCACATGATGGTGCCTTTATAAAAGTGTAATGTGGTTACCTACAAAAATAAAAGAGTCTATGAGAAAATGCTGGTAGAATTAGAAACTAAAAACATTTCCTTTTTTTCTACAGTGTAGAGTAATATTTATTTTTTGTATTATATAGTAATAGTATTGATTATAAAATTAGATTTTAAATTTCCTTGCTCAATTTTGGACATCTCCAGAATACTCCACCCCCCGCCCCCCCCCCCCAACACACACACACTGTATTGCATATTTGTATGTGCTTGACAGTCTCCAGAAAACCTCCTTGGGGAACCCAAGTACAATGTGGCTGAATATTAGACTCGCAGCACCTGACAATTCAAGGTTGTCGTTGTTTGTTTCTGTTTCATTGTCATTCGCTTACAACCAAATGAAGTGGTTATTTCTCAAAGGGAATGCATTCATCTAATTAACCTCTGCATTCTAAAAGCAGAAACTCATTTCTCCTGCCTCTGGCTGCGTCCCGTGGTTTAGTTTGTCGCCATTCTTTATTTGCCTGCTTAACTACTCTGCTGACTTCTGTTGAGGGCTTCACCGCTGGGAGGAGCATAAAGGTGGTGTGAGAGAAGAGTAAACAGCGAGGACCGCGAAGCCACAGCAGCCGACCCTGGCGTTTATTCTCCCCATCACTCATAAAGAAGCAGCTAACGGCAGTGCCACACAGAGGTCACAGCACCCAGCGGAGACAAAACTGTTCTTTCAAGAGAACCAGTTTCATGATGACAATAACATCTAATTTGAACTTATCTACCTTGGTCTGTTTAGTATATAGATATTTTAGCAAGTGTAGTAGCCCTGTGAGAACGGATCACTCTCCTAATGGGTAACGTCTCTCTCTTCCCTCCATAGTGTTTATTCCTTGACTGTTACGTTCAGCAATTAAGAGCAAACTATTTCATTCTGAAAGGCACATACATATATGAGAATGATGGGGGATAGTAATGTTTCATAGAGGAAAAACAAGTACGATTTACTTGTCTCTCAAGATGACTTTTGTCATTGACCAAATTATTTTTTCATAAACAAGCAACCATTGACTTCATTATTCCCAGGTAAACTGGAGGTAATATCTTTTGCTGAATAGCTGATCAAACATTTAAAATATCTTTTCTACTATTACCATTTCATACAAATGATGGAATGTTTATTTGAACAATTTCTGCCTATGAAATGCTTATTCACTATCCAAAATCCTGCTAGAAAAATACATCTCCTGGGAAGTATCACTTATTTCATATGGTTTAAATTAATTTTCTTCCATTTGGCTTCTATAATTTAGATTAATTTATACCTTGTGGTCCTAATCTTATATTTTATTATATTTGACCTAACACTAAATTATATGCTCCTAAAAGTAATAGACTCAGTCATGTATTCTTCATTTTTGTTTTCACTTTAAGAACCAAGCATGGAATCTAGCATTTAGTAAGCATTAATTAAATATTTGTGACTTTATTGTTGAAATATTTTATTTTTGAATCATTTGCATATTTTGAATGAGCTGGTACATATTCAGAAAATAATTTTATATGTATGAATTGAATTGAAATTGCCTACATTGGCAGAAAGACTGATTTAGATCGACACACATAAGTGAACATAAAGGCAAAGCCATACGCTGCTACGTCCATTACGTAAAGTAAAAATTTCAATTGTCTATAACTCTAAAGAAGCTATGCATTTTTTAAGGAGAAAAGATGGTTAAAGATAATGAAAACGTTACTCTAAATATAAGAAAGAAGAAAAAATAAGTAAAACTTTAAAAATGAGTACCAATTTTTGATATTGAGCTTTTATGGAATTTAAGCAGACCAGTAAAACCAGAACTTCCTAATATCTCTTATTTTCAATTTATTTTATAAAATATAGAGATAACGGCAAAACATCCTAGGATCACTTTACGATGCATACACATGTCTACGCACATATTTATTATGTTGTGTTACATAGTGACAGAAGGTATCCGATAATGATGGCCCACAAAAAAAGATATAAAATAATTCAGCTCCGAAGACAAGCATTTCCTGTTTTGGAGTGACAGCTACACTTGTCTTATCTTTTCCAATAACACTTTCCTCTTGACATGATAGATGTCGAACTCTGGAGGGACTGCGAAATATCAGCCGTGCTCCTGAAACATCCCTTAAATGTCCTCATTTACCAGAAGACATCACGACCTTAACAAAAGTGGCCGAGGTTCCGGTTCCTTGAGGCACGCCGGCCTTTGTCTTCTGCATTACCTTCATAATCTACAGAGCTCTTGGGGAACACAGTGTGCTACTGAATAGTGTAACAATATTTAAGTGTCACATCTATGCAGTTTAACGTGGAAATTCTAGGCTCTTTGTAAGGGGCTTTCCTTGTTATTGCCCACAGTTTTTAAATGAGAATAATAATTATTTGTAATGATGTCAAATCAGGTAGCCATTACTCATAATTATTAGTTTTTAAATTAAATCCTAAGACACACGGACTAATACATAGTTTTTGTTTTTATAAAACTCAATTTTAATTGTGGTTATATAGGCTGCTTAGGGATATTTTATACACACACACACACACACACACACACACACACACACACATATTTTTCCCCTAAGACTTACCTAACCATGCATTCTATATGACATTACATAAAATTTGATTTACATAGATACTTAAATTGAATTCCTAAACCTAATTAAGAATAATTTTTATGATGATCTTTTAAGAGGTCATTACGTTTAAAAATATTTCTTAGGGTATTACCAGACAGTTATTTAATGTTCAAGTGCTTGGAAAAAAATGTCATCAACAGCTTCAAGACATTAAGCTAACCTATTTACTTTATAATAATAGCGGTGGGAGGAAAATCCAGTTATTGTCTGTTCCACTTTTCATGTCTTACATCTTCCCTTGTAGCTCAGCATGCCAAAACGATAGTTCTTTTATTATGAAAGATTACAACTGGGCACTTCAAAGAATTGGTTTTTAATGCTTAAATGACCAAGTTTCACTGATGCAAAGAATTTTATTGGGGAAGAATAATTTTGGTTCCCACACATTCATTTAATGTATGGCTCACAAGAAGATTATTGTGAAACCCAGTTACTTATTTACAGTGAAACACCAACAAAATACTTATGTAAAATACTTATATAAAGCAAGTTATTTAAAATGATGCTGTTATAATTCACCATTTTCATTTTTTTTTTTTTTATATTTCAGTATATACAAAGAATATACCTACAGGGGTAGTGGCCAAGAAACAGCGAAATAGCCTAACATGCTGCCTCGAGAACAAAGGATAAGATAAAATTCATTATATTGTTGAGAATATATTCTGACAAAAAATCAACAAAAATTTGTGGCTGAGATATTTAACAAGGTCTCCTTCTTCTTTCTGTCTCTGTCTTCCTGTTTCCCTCCTCCTCCTTCTCCTCCTCCTCCTCCTCCTCCTCCTCCTCCTCCTCCTCCTCCACCCTTTTACATAAGTCATTAGTGCTTAAAAAAGTGGTTGGGCGGATAACCAGGCCTCATCATCCTCACTCAGTTTAGCAACCCTCTTGCACTGGATTGCCAGCATGTAAAGTAACTGACGAGCTGGAACTGAGCCACAGTAAAGACAAAAATAAGGACATAATTAAGAGGAGCCAGAAGCTACAGGGAATAAAAACAAACAAAAAAAATGCTTATGAAATAGAAGTGATGAATGAGAAAAGAACCATATACAAAGAATTATAAATCCCTCAAGGAGGTGCATTTAAAATATCTGAATGCCATTTTAATGCTATTAAAAAATCTTCAGATTAATTAGGAAAATAGCCACTATTAAGATGTCAAATAAAGTCCTGACAATTAAGCAAAAGAAATATCTAAAAATATGGAACAAAAAATAAAAGGGAAGAGATAAAAATTGGTAATGAATTTTTTGAGAGATACATATAGCATTTCTAAATATTAATAAAATTCTAAAAAATAAAAAACTTTACATGTAGTTTTCTATATAGTTCTCTATATAATTTTCTATAAAATTGAATATATTTTCACATCAGAACTTTACATATCATTTTCTAATCCTTAAGACAGAAAGGGCAGTTTATTTACATAGGTAACAGAATCTGATTGTAACACAAGCTAGAACAAATTACTCATAGCCTATAGACAAGTTATAAAACAAGGCTATTATAAAATAAAAGGATTTCAATGACATATCACCTGCATATCTTATCTGAGGAGAAAGATCAGGGGGAAAAGTCTAACTTAACAACTACTGGCCAGAACGGAAGATTTCAACACAGGAAAAGAAAAAGTAGGGGAAAATGCTGAGAGAATTGAATCTTGAAATATACTTACACACACGTGATTCTACCCCAGATCTAAACCGCAGAACTGAGTCAAATAGGACAATCATACAATCTGGGGTGTGAGGCGTACATTTTAAATGAGGATATTTTTAATAAGAGCCATTTGCATGCAAAGTCTAAAATAGATTAAGAATTAAATATACTATCATCTCTCAGCAAAATCTAAGGATTATACTGGCTAAAAAAAGGAGTTTCAGGGCTAAAAAGAAAGTAAGAAAATAAAAATATCCCTAAAGTGTCATTTTATTGGGAGAGAAAAAATAGCATGGTATTTTTTTAAATCATCTCTCAAATGAGGGGAATTTTTACCATTCATTCATATAATTGTAGAAAAATGTGTGTTTGACTTTGAGGCTTAGGAGAGGTCAAGATATTGGAAAGGACCTGGAATACAATATTAGAATTAACAGTTTAACAAAAGGAATAGAGAAATGAATGGCTTTATGAGCAAACTAATATATAATGAAAGTGAAAATAAATTCATGAAAGGAAAACCATAAACTAGTGAACAAAAAGTCAGATCAGAAAAATGTATTCAAATGTTCACTAAAAATAAACAGAATGAAATCACCTATAAACAACAAAAATGTCTCATTATTAGCAAGACACTGAATATATTTAAGAAATTGGATATAGAAATTCATTTCTAAAGTGTAGATATTGAGAGAGAGAAGGTATGGGGGAGAGAGAGAGAAAAGAAGGAGGAGGAGGAGGAGGAGGACTCAAAAAGATATCAAGAAAATACAAAAAGATAGCAGTGCCCATATTCATATCAGAATATATAAAAAATATGCAAAAGGATATATAAAATTCTATAAAATAAATAGTACTGCTATTGAGACAGTTTAAAATGCAAGAGAAACTTGATAAAGAAATCACAGCTGAAATTTAATACATCTTTACATCAGAAGGACTGCCGTCTGATGGCCAAGAGCTAGAACAAAATATGAAAACAGTACTTACTTCATTAAAATGCCTAGAGTGTTAACTAGATAAGAAAAATATGAAATGAAGGCAGACCAAACAGTGCAGTAACTTGTAGCAAGATTCTCATGAAACACAGGAATTCAAATATCTACTTGGGAAAGAAAATTAGGTAGATAATACTGGAAAATTGTGCTATTGGATAATAATTCTACGTCATACATTGAACCTTTTGGTCCTTCCTACTGATCTCGAATCTCTGATATGTGACAACATTGTCATTCTAAAATTCAAATTCACTGACTTCAGCACTGACACAAATGGCAACTTTATCCTCTTTATTGGATAAATAAATTTATACAAATACAGAAATTATGAATTAAAAAAAGTCTTAATTTTGGTAAGTTTTTATTAAGATGAATATCTCTAAGTGTTGTATAAAATGCAATAGTTAAAAGAAACTCATGGATCATATGATTAAAAATGAAAAGATGAAGAATACTTTGATTAAATATTGAATATTTTCCTGTTAAAGATAACTTACTTTATCATAAACATGAAATGTAGCATTTTAATTATATTATGGCTAAACTGTCTGGAAGCTTCCAAGAATTTTGGATTCTGAAGTTTCTAAGTCTTGGCATTAAGATATTGAACTGTTTAAATATATCATGTTGATATAATATCCACTTAAACTAGACAAATGCAAATATAATATCTATTAGAACTATGTATTTATTAATAATATATAATGTTCCTTTAAAATATATCTAAATGTGGATATATAATACATAAGACATAAATATATAATATTTACATATACTCAAATATGAATGAACAGGCACAATCTCAGACATGGAGCTCCAGATTCTGTGAGACCCTGAACAGAGAATCTAGAGAAACCAGCCATTCTGGATAGGGAGAGAATAAATGTGTGTTATCATAAGCCACTAAATTGTGGTAATTTGTTAGGCAACAATAGAAAACTAAAAGAACAGAAGACAATATAAAGCTATTATAACCAAGATGGTGTGATAGTGGTCTAAGAACAGACATATATCTATCTCAATAAAACAGAAAAGCTATTCTATCAATATAATAAATATATACATACACACACACACACACACACACACACACACACACAAATACACAGTCAAATGATTCTCTAAGCCAGTGCCAAAACAAAATAATCAGTACGGCAAAATTTCTTCAAGAAATGATACTGGAACAATTTCATAGCTATATGTTGAATTAATAGCCTGACCCACATTTCATTTCTTCCTCAAAAATCAGTGAGGAGTGACTGATTGATAGAGTTAAACGTAAAACTAAAATAATAAAGCTTCTCGAAGAAGAGAGGGGAATGTTTCTTTGTGCCTTGGGATAATAAGCAAAGATGTTTTTTAGTGAGGATACGGAAAACATAAACCATATGGCTTCATAAATCCTTTCATATCAAGAGCTGATATTCTGACACAGTCAACCAGGTATTCGGTGACATTTTTCATCAAGTGGAGCTTAATAGTTCACAGAAATTTTCATTGAACTCAGATGTCACACGTATTTTCTCTTAAAATGTTCCCCATATGAAACATGCAAGCAAAAATGTTCAGCCAGGCCCTAAAAAACAACAATAATAACAACACTGGAGAGTCCATTTTTTTCTGTCAAAGTAAAATATGAAATCATTTAGCTCTTGTTTCTCAACATCCTCCTGATGCCAACATTAGAGATTATAACCTACGAAGCATCGGGATCATGTTGAAAATTCTCTCTACAGACCTTAATAAAATACGTGAATGAAGTAGCATGAAAAATCACTTTATAGCAATGCTGCCAAGAAAGCCTGGAAGCCAGCTATTAGTCAGAGTTGGCAGGCATTTCTCTTACCTAATTGAGATTTTTCTTTTTCTTTTACTTTTTTTTTTTACTATTTTAGAACATTCAGGAATCAGCTTTAGACTCACTGTGCTTTAGTTAATAGCTAGCAAATATCAGAAGAATATTTTTCTTTTCGAACACATATTCAGGATATGTTTTTATTAGCTTCTTACTTTCTTGGGGAAAGTGTAACTTGAGAGGAAGAGTATATGTTACAATATATTAAAACAAAACCAGCTCCTTCTTGCTCTGTGACCTTGGCGTAGTAATCTCATCAGAAAAATAATGCAATGTTTTCAGGGATATTTTGCTGATTACAAAAACTCACCAAAGCGTGTTCCAAATCTTAGAGAAGGAACCATATGGATCGAGGCTATTATGTTTTCTTGTTACTGTTTTGTGACTATTTTCAGTTTAAACATATTTATCAATGTTCTTTTTGTAGGACATAATATATTAAATCAAAAGAAGAAATACATATAAAAGTAATGAGATGAAAAATAATTTAAGGATGAGCATTTTTAATAAAGCCATTTTTTAAGAATGATGCAGCTTTTTCAATTATATTTAATGTTAGCAGAGGTCAATCTATGCTCCTCTCAAGATTAATATAAAGTGCATCCTTGAGCATTTTTAATCACTGAAACTTAAGTGACCTTAGAGCAAAAACAAAGTTTAGTTAGAAATTTTGCTACACATCAGCATTTTCTTTGAAGTTCAGAAATGCTGAGTGTACTAATGCCATTCATAAATCATGTTTATATTTTAAGGAGAAAACTTTAAGAAGATATTTGTGTCATATAATTAGAGATCAAATAAATTTTCAAATACTTCGAAGTAATAAATTTTCCAATTTTTACATAAAATCCATAATTTTGAAACATCTTATGAAAATATCCACTCAACGTATTATTATTAAGCCATTGTATTTGGGGAGTTGGACCACTAAAATATCTGTACCTATGCAGATGTAGAATTTAATAATTAACAGAAATGGGCAAACAATTACTACATATGTTGAGTCTACTTAAAAAGTGTACCTGTCACACCATGCAAGACACCCGCAGATTTCAAGACAGGTAGAGGCACCTGTGGGTTGAGATGGAACAATCTCAGCCTAGCAATGGGTATACGCTTAAGAGATTAAAAAAAAAAAAAAAAAGAAAAAGAAAAAGAAAAATCTCCTGATTCCAGAAAGGTACTAATAACTCAGTTGTTTTTCAAAAGGTTTGTTTAGGATGAATACATATAAAAGGGATTTTTAGTAATGTCTGGCAAACACAAGCTGTGTGTTTGTATAAAATACCCTCCTAGGCCAAAATGAAAGTCACCTAAACACTGTAACTTGCTTGGGCAGGTTTATCTGGAAAGCCTTTACTTAAGTCAAAGACATAAAATATATCATAGAAAAGACAGACTAAAATCACCTTTAAGAGGTTTTACATTATTTCAGATCCCATATTTAAAGCCTATAATATCTAAACCACAATGTGACAAGTCTATGTGATATGTGTTAGAGTTTTGATTACACTAAATTCTATTCTCTGCAAATACGCGATGCTTTGGATTAGAATGTGAGATGTTTGAATTCCCACAGTTTGGACATGTAGGGAATACGTAGTGTGGCCCTTTAATTTGGTGACAGAATTTAAGGATTAAGAAACATACATATTAATAAATAAAAATATCTATACATAATTCATCTCAGATAATTTGCAAGATTTAGCTTTGTCAAAGAGAAAGGAACTAGATATCACATCTTGGCAACATTTGTCTAAATTGGTATATTATATGAATATTAAATTTGACACTCTCATAAAAGCTTGCATTTTTATTTATAGCATGTTACTTTCTAATTGCTTTTTTAACACTCTGCCTCCATAATAATTTCTTTGTCCTGATAGATTTTACAGACAGGTTTTACATTTCAAAAGATTGTTTTTCCTCTAATAAACAAGATGCAGCAGCTGGATTACCAAGTTGCAAAGTCTTGTACTTTGGAGAAATCTTATCTACTAGAATGCATAAGAAAAATGCCAATGACCTTTACAAAATTCAGTGTATTAGATTAATCATTACATGTTTAATTGATTACAGGCATTCTCATATTGCTTTCTCTCTTAAAATGAAGATTAAAAATTAGGAAACTGAGAAATCATCTAGTATAATGCTTCACGGTATTTCTCAATAGTACGAGATAGCTCATTCTACGTTTTCTCATTGATTTGCATGACATATTTTAACTTCAGCATTGTAATGAATATTTTAGCGTTTTTTCCCCCCACCAGTTAAACTTATTACAGAGTTCTTATATTGTGCCTCTATGATTTTCTCCTTTAAACTCAATGACCTTTGAATTAGATCCTTTGGAGAATTAGTGAGAAGTGTTTCTTTCCATGTTTGAAGGGAGGCAGTATTTGAAGACAGTAAACACGCTTTCCATGTGTGTGTATGTGAGAGTGTGCAAGTGCATGCTCACACGCATGTTAAATAACAAATGTTCTACATTTTTCTGTGTGCCATGACCCTTTGCTTTCTTGAGTGTTATGGTCCACGTAAATACAACTGCTTTCAGTTCCTCATACATGAAACAGCTTTACACTCATGTCCATTTAAATATGCTGTCTGAAGCGAGCTACCAAATTATATTTTAATATTAATATCTATTGGGTCTACCGATGAATCATGGCATTTCTGTTCTTCAACGAATTTTTTTCATTTTTTCAATCAATTTTTTTCATATTTGTTCCTTCTTTTCCTTTATATTTTAAATAGTGACCTAGTACATTTCTTTTAGCCCTTCACGATCTTTTAAAATTCTGACCTACTCATGTCTTCAAATGTTCTACATACAGATCCTCAGTGTCCTCAAGTGAATTATTGAGAGCCATATCGAAAGGAAAAGACCAGGTAACTAGGCTCTGAGAGGTCGAGTTCCTCACTCAAGGAAAAAAAAAAAAATCAACAAGCTTGCAAGAACGGTGTAACGTGGTCCATGTGAGGAAGGAAACTTCAGGAAGCCACGGGAGAGGAAGAGCACAAATGTGGAAGCGCCACGCTGGGCTTGTGGGCCTCAGAGCTCGCAGCACGAGGTGTTGGGAGAAACTCATTTGGTCCCCACACTGTGTCTGCAAACCCACAGATTCTGCAGCACGAGTGGCGACCCACCGAAACAGAGAATCGGATTAAACTAATACATATATTTTTTTTCACAATACATTATACCGCACTGTAATTTTTCTTCCATTTTGCCTCTTGCGTTTTAGGTCTACACAGCTCATGAGAGATGTCCAATAGATATGATCCTGCCCATCGATTTTCTTAGAGCGCTTGCATCGGCTCCTTCATATGGAAAGACTCTACGTGTTGTTATCGGAGAGTTAAGATTTAAATTCTAACTTCATCCAATATAAACTGATATTTAGCCTTTATTTAAAAAAAAAATCTATTTATTTGGAAATGTTTCCAAGGATCATAAATAAATTGGAATAATTAAATGAGATTTCGCATGGTATAATGGGAAAGATGCAGTTTTGGGTCATTACAGCATAGTTATTTTTCTGATTTTGACACTTATTAGCTATGTGATGTTTCAAAAGGAACTTGACTTACTGAAGCCGAACATTAACACGTAACAATAGTAACTTCTGTGGCTACAGTGGTCATTTGCGATGGCATTGTCAATGTGCTCTTGCTCACAATGGTAGCTCCATAAACGGCAAGTGTTATTGTTTTGGTTATTAATTTTTTAAATTTTAAAAACTGCTTGATAATAAGGATCCTGATATTTGCTAGTATTAGATGCCCTTGTTTTCTTTCCTTGCTTTCCTACTTACAAGTATCTATCTGCTTCATCACTCTCAGACTTTTTCGTGAGGATGTAAAACGGTGGCACATGGGAAAGAGCTTCACCATTGGCAGGTGTTATCACTATAATAAGCACCCAATGTCAGCTGAACATGCCATATTAAGGGGAAGAAAATAGGTAGCGGAAAATAAGTTCTATCGAAAGCTTCATAAAGACAACAGACCAAATTATTCCAATTAATGCTGTAGTTTTTTTTAAAGATCAATACCAATAAATAAAATCAGGCATATTTTGCATATTCTTGCTACTTCAATTAATTAGTAAACATTTTAACTCAAAAATCAATTCAAATTTGACATGTTGAGATAACTTACTACAGACACCCATAGTTTCCTGATCTATATATACATAAAATTTAAGCATATGTTTACATAAAATGAACACATTTTCAGTTAAAATATACAAGCTAGTGTTCAACTTTAAGCCATTGTGGAGTTTTGTGCTTGGGCTGTCAAGTAAGATAAGAGTTATATTTTACAGATTTTGATGTATAATCATCATAATAAAGTAGTCCATAAATAGACAATGCTTCAATGTCTATAAGTAAGGATTAAATGGGGCAAAGCTTTTCTTAGTTTTATCTTCTTACTGTTCAGTTTACTTCAAACGATTGTGCAAATGAGCTTTCTAAAGATTCCTAAGAGATATCCTTTTGCTTTTTAAATCTTTTCATGTTACTGTACCATTACATGACTACATGACTTTCAAATAACAAAAAGAAAAGTCTTTCTAAAAAAATTGTTATCAATTATAGAATAATTATCTACATATTTTCATAATTTTAAACGATTTTGAGCTGAGGGTTACTAAAGTTATCTATTTAAAATAAAATGTATTACTATGGAGAGTATAGTATTTTTATACTCCGATCACTTGGTGATTTTTTAAGTGACTGCCTTCCTCTTGAAATTTTGTATATTCTATCTTTCCTCATTTATAACTTTATAAAAATGTGTGGTTTATATTTAATTCATAGGTTACTAAACGATTGCTATAAAGAGCTTTATGCACATATATATAAATAAGTAAATGTAGTTAGTGTTTGCTTATATATTTATTTTTTTAGCTTTACTGAGATGTAACTGACATATAACCTCATTCAAGGTGTAAAATTGATAGATGCATATATTGCAAAATGACTGCAAAAGAATTACCACGATAAGTATAGTTAACACTTTTATCACCATAATGTATATGATGAAATTTGCTAAGAGACAAGATTTAAAAAATTCTCACCCCCCAAAAAAAATTATGTACTGTTTTGATTGCTAACACACATCTGTGACCATGTTATTAAACAGACTGTAACTCAGCCCTCCACGTCCATTTCCCAAATTTGTCTCATGCAATTTTTTCTGGAACTTGTTTGCTGAGAGAGAAAAAGAAAGGTAAACATAGGGGTGGTGAGGTAGCGCGTGGCTCGGGTGTTGCCCTCATTCTCATCACGGCCCCGGAAGAGCAGGGGAGGAGGGGTCTGTCTGCACTGCCTCATGCTAAGGGTGGGCCTTCCACATGGCTGCTGCAGCTCTCTGTCTGTGTGACAGCGTGCAGACTACGAAGCCCTCGGCCCCTCAAGTTTCCAGCTGTAATAAGTATACTAATCATACCTGTGTCTTCAAATCGCTATGAAGACCAATTTAATGTCCAAAAAGCACTATTTTATGCTGAAGTCCCACTTAACTATTTACAAGTAGAATATCTTCGTCTCTAAGTTTGTGTGTGTTAAGAAGGATACGAACATAGACACACATGTGCACACACTCATGCACACTCCTAGGAGAGCAGAAAGTAAAAGCTATAAAAGCATAAAATAAACAAATAGGCATAGAAAGCTGCCCAAGTGGTCCACATGGTGTGAACCCGATGTAAGCCTGTCCTCCGTAGCAACAGGGGCCTCACAGAGCTGACGGCCAGGCGGAGCCCCTGAAGCTCTATGTAACACTATGGTAAGAACCTTCCAGCAACTGGAGGGATAGGAAAGAGAAACGTAATCTCTAATTTGAGGTCACTAACAAATATTGATAAATCAGACCTAATTGTGCCAAAACCGTGAGCTATACTGTATCGCCACTCATTGTGCCAGGCACTGAGAATTTACACATATTTTCGGAATTTACATATATTTCCTCTTTCACCTTCACGAGGCTGAGGTAAAAACATCAGAACTGCCCTTTTGCAGACAAGGAAACAAAGGCTGAGTTACCGCCTTCTCGTGCACAAATTATTTTCGGTTATTTGCTTTTTATTCAATTAGCTCCTTGGAACTGATCGTGTTGTTCCAAATTCCTAGAAAATGTCTGGCACGTATGAACATGCGATGAACACGGGGTAAATACATGAATCGTGTCAGCATTCCACCCCTCAGAACCGTTTATATGTTACAGCCCCGGCTGTAGGATCTTAACTAAACTGCTCCAGTCTCTTCTCCCAAAGTAGCGCTGAGCTACTTCCTGTCCCCGCCCCCTGTCTGTTTCTCACCTGCAACGTCCGGTTCTGACCACAAGGCGCTTGCACATCAGATTTTTTCCGCTCGGAATCTCTCCCTTCCCATGTATCACCTATTTTTCTCCCATGTGTCTGTCGCGTAACAGTTTAAATATAACTTTCTTAGAAAGGGCTTTACTGGTTAATTGGCGCTTAGATGTTTTTCTCTCTCTTAGCAATCAATTACTTTACTCTGGGTATTTGAGCATATTTTAAAATTATAGCGTTTGTTGTTATATTGAATGAAATCTTCCCAAACTGGATTGCTAGCACTATAAATCTCTTTAAACACACACACACACACTCTACATCCATATTCTGGTATAGTGACTCCCACGTAACATTTTTGATAAATTCATACTAATCAGTAAATGGCATTATATACTTTTAATCATATGCATTCAATGTTTTCTATAGGAGTGCCTTATACTGTGTGCAGTGTGGCTCAAAACATATTTTTGAATAAATTCATTTAAATTTAATTAAAGCCAAGTGAAGCAAGGAAGTTGATTGAATTGATCGATAATTACTTCATTGATTTGATAAACATTTTATTTTATCTATGTTGAGCCCTTGGGACCTTCTAGTCCCTTAATTATTCGGTTTGCTTCCCAATGATCGCAATCAAAACATTTCTTTTCAAACGCACCTTGCAGTCCATGCCCCATTACTTATTCGCTCACTCTCTGTTAATTAACTCCCTGTGCAGTTTCCCTTCCCTGACGTCTGCATCGCAGGCGTTAGAAACGCTTAGGCGACCACAGAGAGCGAAGAGGGCAGGGCCACGGTCTCCGCCCATCAGGCACTACAGGGCCATTGTCCACCTCCCTTCCCGTCATAATTCTCTCTCTCTCTCTCCTCTCTCTCTCTCTTTCTTTCTCTCTCTCTCTCCCTCCCTCCCTCTCCTGGTGACATTGGTTAATGAAATCAAATGAGTTTCAGCTGTCCATTTTAACGATAAGGCATGTCTATGTTTGCATTGGGTGTTCGCCTCCCATATCTCACTCTTTATGGCAGTAACTGCAAGTTTTCTGGTAATTTATGAAGTTACCATTTATATTTTATTTATATATTTCCATTTAAACATATATTGCCATTTCTATATGTTATACCATTTATGCTATATATGTATATATATAGAGAATATTCATTTTGTTAAGTACATTATATATATGTATATTTGTTCAATGATACATATGTGCATGTGAGTGTATAAAATTCCTCATGAAATTCAAATCTAGTGGACGAGGCACTTAGTTTAAACAACAACAAAAAAATCAATTGTATCAAACTACAGTAAAGGACGATGTACCATAGGGATGCGCAGCAGAAGCAAACGCCAACTAACGCCGCGCGGCAAGTCGGTGAAAACAAGCGCTATCTACACTGAGAAGTGGCGACTGGCGCGGTTCATCTCGCCAAGGAGCAGGGAGGGTCAGCTCGTTCTGCACAGTGTTGAAGCTGTCAGCATCGGAGCTAGCCGTGCACAGGAAAAAGCAGTGTGCAGGATAGCGTGGGACGAGGAGGAGGGGAGGACTTGTTGGAAGGATGTGTTTGGGAAAACTCCGCTGGGAAAACGCAAACCGTCAGTATGTTTTGATGGACAAAGAGAAGTTAGCTTTGTAGAGAAAAACAGGTTTCCAGAGCAAAAGAAAAACATGTCCAAAGTCATGTGTGGGTGAAATGCCTCTACTACAATACCCGTGCGGTCTGCCCTGGCATGCTAGTTTGAGAGTGGGTGGCTTGAGACTTCTTGGCAGCTGTTATTATAGTTGTGAATTGTATTAATAATAATAATAATAATAATAATAATAATAATAAATAGGCTCACAAGGTTTTGAGCAGTACAGAAAAATACAGAGAAGAAATTAAAATCACCTGTCATTCCTCCAATCAGAGTTGCCTCCACTTAGCATTTCAGTAAATGCCCTTCCGCTAATTTACGACACGGAGGAGACTAGATATCATTTTACACAATAAGGATAAAACCTGTAGATGTGTCCATTAGCCCCTAGGAACTCTTGTTCCTCAATTTTACCAAAGGTAGCAAATTCTAAAAAGCCATAGTCTTTTTCAGTTTGCATGTGTACAAATTTTATGTAATGATAGACCGAAAAGAGACGATTTCAGGTCGAGGTCTATTTCAGCATATTTCCACTTAGACGTGATCTCCTAATGCAATTTCCTCAGATACCCTCTCCCGAAAACGAATATCCTAAGTTGTGGCACAAGCATGTTTTCATAAAAGGGCACTTAGGGCAGCTGTGGAAATTGCTTCGAAAATTGCCAAAATATTTGACCACTTAAAATCTCTTGATGAAATTATACCCATCACATTTCTTACTGACTCTGTCACTCTCGCTATTAGATCACACTTTGTCTTCTTTAGAAGCTTAGACAAAAGTGAAAATGAAATTTCACAGGCAACATGGCATCTAACCTTTTTTTTCTAATAAGTACATTTTAAGAGCATTAAATACGAAAGAGAAATATGTATTCTGAACTGACAATCATTGGCCGTGTGAAACTGTCTCTGCTGTTTTCAGCATCCCTAGTAGATTCTGCAATAAGGAGAAAAACAAACATACAAAGAAAATCTGCTTTGGATAGAAAGATTTTGGTGTAAATCAGGCTTTCACACATACCCTGTGATGTTTGGCAATTTGTCTGACTTCACGCATACTCTGCTTCCACATCTGTAAGACAGAGAGTTAACAGTTACATTAGAAAAACGTTTTGAATATGAAAAAGATGTTATATTTGAAGTGTATGGTACACATTAGAAGCTCAAAAACACTGCTTACAAATTGTAATCTTTGAAGGCCATGTTTTCGAATCATCAAATTTTAATTACAATGTCTGATAGTTGACAGTCGTTAAAATTTTATTGTTCTAAATAAAGCCAAAATATTTAAATGTAGATTCCTTTTTAAATACTCTACTGGTTATATATATATTAACCTACAGACTCTTATGTTTGCCATAATTCTAATAGATATTTCCATAATACATGCTCCCAGATTACAAAACAAAACAAATCAAACGAACCACAACAAAAAAGTGCATCTCATCCTCTACTGGCCTGCATGTCTACTCATCACTTAAGGTGCGTAGCTCAAGGCTGGCTCGGCAGGTGAGCCTTGCCTACATCTTCTGCCTTCCTCTGCACTCTCGTCCTATCTTGTCATAACACACTAACCATTTCTCTTTTTAACACTCTTACCAAATTTTGAAATTTCTTACCTTACGTGGCTGAATTCACCAGTAGGCAGCTCTCCTCCCGAGTAGCGCACTAATGTAATTCCAAAACGTGGCATACAGAAGACTGTCAATTTTGTTTCTTTAACAGCTGGAAGAATATAAAGAAAATCATTAGAAATACAAGGAAAAAGATAAGAAAAAAACGATTATAAAAAAGTAATTATGACCAATAAGCAGGGTTTACAAGAATCCCGAGATCACCACAGGGATGCATTTGGTGGCTGAAATGACTTGATAAAATAAGATACCAAATGTATTGTTTTAACAGGAAGTATTAAGTTTGGAGACATTTTATATAAAATATACTTTAAAAATTCTATAATTTAATATGTGTTTACTATGTTGGTGATTATAATTAATATCATTCCTACTTTAAATTAGAAATTATTTTTATAACCTTCTTAATAATTCATTTGTGATTATTTTACTCTGAAAAATAAGAAAGCATCATTATCGGTCTGATCAAAAGGAGATGTGACAGACTGTATTATAAATTCCTTCCCCTGAGAGCTGGAAAGAGAAGGTAATCCTATGTGTAATAATGAATCGTGTGCATGCCTTGATTTTTTTTTTTAATACAGTAGATCAGAAACAGGTTCCTAAAGGGCAATATGACTTGGCTTAAAAGAATGTTATGTTTTCTCAAATTACCAAGCTTCGCCTGCATAAGACCGATGTAGTAGTTGAGCTAAGAATAATTAAACTTAGAGCCTTATGCTTAGGCTTTAGGAAAAAAAAAAAAAAATCAAAGCGTTAAATGTAAAATTGCTTCAAGGCACCAGCATCAGTGAAGAGAGACATCGGCAACAGGCATCATCGTAAAGGGCAGGAGGGAGGAGCAGAAAGGACCTTCGAAAGGAGTGGTCTCACCCTGGATGCACAGCAGGATAATGTGAGAGGTTTAAAATGATCACCCAGTCCTCGTCAGCAATGTTGGCAATTATTTAACTGCTCCTGAACTGAGATGGGCAGCCATCTTTTTAAGAGCATAACCAGAAATGTCGAGGGGTAGCTCAATTGGAGAATCACGGGCATAGAGGAAGCAAACCAACTCTCACACAGAGACTTCTGTAGACTACGTCTTTTTTAGATGCTCTTTTGACGGACCCCCCACTGTCATCCAGAGAGCATAACCAAACACAAAGATCAAGGATTGGAGATTAGGAGTTGGATGAAACAGGTAGGGGTGGCATTTTTCTTTCTTCTCTAGAAGTACATATTTGACTTCGTCCCTCCCTCTTTTCTGAATAGCTTTCTACACTTACATTATATTGATAGATTAGAGTTTAAAACACTATTTGTAGTTTGCAATTGTCAAAAAATAAATGGCTCTGCAATATATCTATGAGAATAGGCAATTATTTCATTGCGGTAAAAGTATTATGGTTGTTATTAAGTATAAAGTAACAGAAACAAAGTGATAGAGTAGTATAGAATAACATAGACTATTAATCTCGAAATAAAGACTATGAAAAATATACATTGTATATGTATGCCTATTTTAAAGCTCGATGTTTGACGTTTTCCAGACAAAGTCAGCCATGCAGAAATTGTATTTTTAAATTTTTCATAGTACACAAATCACTGGATTAATTTCCTTTCTTCAATTAGCAAGTTATCAGTCTGACATTTTTGCAGTAACAAACATAACTCCAAAGAGCCTGGCTTGTTAGGGCTTCACATATGTTATCAATGTGTATTAATTACCAGCAGACTATTTTCATAGCTACTGTTATTATAACAGTAAATCATGTTACAGTCCATTCTAGCTCTGCAAGATTATTAGTTCTTAATTATTGTTTGAGCAACTTAGCAGGAAAGTGATTAAGTAAATGAAAGAAAAATAAGAAACAGACCCTGAAGGCTTTGACAATGTAGGAAAATTTATTGTATAGTGAAAAGATACAGGGTAGATATGAAAACTGGGGATTTGATTAGAATAAAGTAAACACAAAGAAAGAGATAATTGGATCTGAAAAATAACTAAATGACATGATGGCTGTTAGAAAGGTCTAGGATGTAGAATTAAGCCATCTTTGTGTCTAACTATATTCAGAGATTAGTGAGAAAGATGCTTATGTTATTATCATTGGTAAAATTGGGTGGATAATAATGTGCCCGCAATATTCTGTAATATTATTACATAAAACTAAGACCTAGATATAATGAGTCATAAACATAACTATGCTTTCTTTTAATTAATAACAACAATAATATAACAGTTGAATAAGCAACAGGTAAACATACCATCTGAGTACATACCATTCGGTTCCATTTAGTTCAGGGTTATAATAATTGCAATATAGTATACTACAGGGTAACTGACACTGTGGTTAAAAGGCTATTTTAAAGATTTAGTTGTGGTATGAAGTTAAGAGAAAGAAAAGTAAGATTTGAGAGAACTGAACACTGGGGAGTTTTCTAAAAAAAAATAGAGACTTTTGGTGAAGAGTCAGAGAAATTGGGTAAATTAAAAGAATATTGAAAAAGATGATGAAAGAAAACTTTTCAATCACAAAGTTTCAGTTGGATGATAAAAAAAGTACATTTGAGATTTTCTTGGCTCAAACTTTGATAAGCAGTAGGTGTTTCTGTGGAAATCTATTTATAGCACAGCTGTATATCTGAGAAAATGAGAACAAGATGTTCTTATTAGATCTACTCTCCTTTCTTAATATCCCTATAATAAAAAGAGTTATTGGTGATCCATATAAAATAGATTTAATTCATCCTCTAATTACGTTTTAAGGAGTTCACTTAGAAATGCACGGGAGATAAATTCATACACATAAGAAATATTAACTCACGCTACAAAAGTTCAAAATTTAATCTATATGATTTCCCAACATGCTGGTAAATAGGAAACCATTTCATATTGATATTTGGTATTATTTTTTTATTTTAACATCATGGGCTTATTTATTTTATACAGGTATATTTTATATACAGTGAAAGGCTCAGTAGAATATTTGATGAGTTTTGAAAAATTTAAATAAGTCTGCGACCAAATATTCAGTCAAGACATAGAACTCGTCTCTCCTATCAGAAAATTTTTTCGTATGCCCTTCAAGTTAGTTCTCATCATCCAGAGGCAAACGTTACTCTAATTTCTATCAGATACTGCTTACCCATCAACTTCACATAAATCGAATTATGCAGTACATATCTTTAAATGTCAGCCTTTTTACACTCAATGCTTTGGAGAATAATCAATGTTATCAGAAGCAGTAGATTTATTCCATTGTACAATAGACAATAATATGCTTACCCCCTTCATCTGTGGACAATGTTCCTTTTTAATTTCTAATTTGAAAAGGTTCATTTTTTTTATTACACATAGGTGTTGAATTTTCAAGTGATTTTACTGCATCTATTGAGAAGAATAAAGGTTTTTCTCTGTCTCTTAAAATGAATTTCATTGACTGACTTAATTTTGAATATTGAATGAATTTTGTATTTCTGGGGTAAATCATTCTTGGTCAGGCTATAAAGCTGACCCTTGAATGAAGCCAGGGGGCGGGGGTTAGAGGTATAATGAGCAATTTATGTATAAATTTTGACTTTCCAAAAACTTAGTTGTCTCTGGGTATCCATAGGGAATTGGTTTTGAGACCCACCATGGCTACTAAAACAGGTGGATACTCAAACTCCCTACAAAAAAAGGCAGTGATCAATGCACACGGTAGGCCCATGCATCTACAGACTCCCAACCAAAAGTCTAAAAGAGTACAGGTATTTATTTTTAAAATCCACACATAAGTGGACCCTCGCAGTGTAAACCTGTGTTTGAAGGGCCAACTGTATTATACTTTTTATAAAGTGATGAATTCTAGCAAATATACCTATTCTAATAAACTACTCAAGAAATCAAAAAAGGATGGAGTAGGTCCTACCTCATTTTACAAAGAGAGCATTATTTTGATGTCAGACTATTATCTCTCATAAACATATACACAAACACTCTTATTTGACTTTATAGAATATCAAATCCCCATTAATATGCAAGATGTGTAACGCATTATGACCATAGGGTGTTTTTCCTAGGAATCTTTGTTTATCAAATGAGAAAAAAAAAAAAACCTTAATTGATAGGTTAAACACTCTTCCCTCTAAAAGTCAATGTCTGAATCTCTGTAACCTGTGAATACAACTTACTTGGTAAAAAAGATTTTACAGATATAATTAAATTAGGTATCATGAGATGGGAAGATTAGCCTGAATTATCTAAGTGGCCCTTAAATTGAACTACGAGTGTCCTTATAAGAGGGAGTCAGAGGGAAATGTGGCTACAGAATAGGACTGTCAGGATAATGCAGCATGAAAAAGACCCAACCAGTCTCTGCTGTCTTTGAAGATAGAGAACGGCCCTGAGGCAAGGGAATGAAAGCCGTCTTAGAAGCTGGAGCAGGCGAGGAAACAGATTCATAGCCTGCAGGAGGAAGAAAGACATACCAACACTTAGATTTCACTCCAGTGAGATCCATTTCAGACTTCTAACTTCCAGGACTGTGAGAAAATAAATCCGTGCTGTTTTAACACAAAAATGTGTTGTTTTAATACTGGCTTTGAAACAATTTTTTTTTTTTTTGCAATAATAATAGGTAGCCACGTTAATTCATTACACTTTTTATTTCTCATTAAGAGGTATCAACTATGTGCTGTGTGTGCTAGATCTTACAACTCAAATTTCTCTTAACCAAGTCAGAAATGCAACTTGTCTTTCATAACATCTGGGACTTGTATTTCAGTAAATACAACCGCACTGTTGCTATCAGGCCCCACAGCTGTGCAGAGATCTGGACATATTTGCGTATTTTATTTAATATTTTATTGCCTATAAAAATATACTATAACTACAAAGTCTAAAGAACGTACACTATTTGTCCAACATAAATTCTGTTGTCATGTGAATTATTTATAACAGAGATAAATAAATTTTTCTAGTAAAATATAGAAGCTACATGAGATGAAGGAAATTCATAAGCAGCCGCAAGTTGATCTCCATTTACCACCTTGGATGGTGAAGTACTTTCTCTCTATATCAACGCCAGTATATCAAAGCCAGCCATTTTCCGAGTAGTTTTATTTATCAAATTTCTTAATCAATGAGATATGTGGGTACAGAATGAAGATTTCCTTTGACTGAGTACCCTTACTACATATTTTATGATTCTAATATCATTTAAATAAAGTCTGGGATGGGACTGATCCCCTATACATACTCTAAAAAGAAAAATGGCCTTGATCATTATACTCAAGTGCACTGATATTATTTGTAGGGACACATGTCAGGGTCATGGATGGTCCAGAAGAAGGCAAGGAATGCCACTAGGCCACTTTTCCACATTACATACAATAAGCCTGCATCTCTGTCAGGAGACCATTCTCCATTCCTTTGGGATTAACAGTCTCACATGCTAAGGACAGTGTCTCCATATGGGTGAGTTTATGGGTTTATTTATATGTGGAGATATTCCATGCCAAGTCTCCTTCCTTCTTTAGGAAGAGGTTTGCTTGTATTCTGGGGAAGTATGCACAGATTTGTCAGTAGCCCCTGCTAAGATCAAAAGTCCCTAAGCTGAGTACTCATCTGTGACACAGTGGATGAACCCAACATCTACCTAGGTGCACTCAACAATGTTCCCATGATAACCGGGGAACAGAGGACCCTAAAAGCAACATAAACTTCATGGTCCCTTCAGTGCCACAATATCCTGTTTAAATGCACTTAGGCTCATTATTTTCTTACACAGAGCAAGCGCACACACACACATACACACACGTATACACATATATGCATATGTGTATATATACATACATATGCATAAGTTATACATGTTTTAAAATTAAAAATGTCCTACAAAATTTAAACAAAGGGAGACCCCGACGTATCAACAATTTAAAACAACAGTTTGAATGAGCATGGAATAACTTCTCAGACTGTAACCGAAGCAACAAGAATTATGCTACATTTAATATAACTCCAAATTCCATACACTTGAAATTATAAAAGGCAAACATACCACGAAACAACAAACTTCTAAGCAACTACCAGAGAAAGACAGAGTTAGCAGTGGACCTGAAATTAAGTTTCCTTTTCCTTGGAAATAGACAAGGGGGGGAAAATGGTCCAGTAAAACTCCTTTACAAACAAGCTATTGATAGACCCCATACTAAACCCATTACTGGTATTTAAAAGTGAAAGAGTCCTTATCTATGGGATATATGTAGTGGAATGTAGGTAGTTCTCTCTAGAAACTGTGATGGTAAACAAAATCCGGGATCTATAAATTTATGTGTTGATTCTTTGCAAAATATCATTAAAGAATACAACTATCAGATTATACAACGGAAGAGGGTTTTTTTTTTTTTTTTTTTTTTAAATCCCTCTCATGTAAAGCATCATTTGTAAACCACATGTATAAATGCTAGGCCACAACACATGCTAATGTGACAAGACAGAAATGGGGGACCGAGTTGGCTGCGACTGACCCTTTTCTGTGTTATCTTTACTTCACAAATGCTTGCGTCCTTGAAACTATCATGTGAGCAAAATGTCTTCATTCAGAAAGGTGACATGGTTTAATCATTCCTAGACTCAGAATTTTACAGATAAGTGCAGTGTATCGACAACAACAAAAAAAACCTGGAGTAATAATCTTAACTATTTTTAAATATGAACTTAAAAGATGGATATTGTTAAAGTTAAGCAACATTTATGAGAGTGTCATAAATACAAAAACAGTATCACTAAAGGTGCAATAGATAATTTTTAAGGTTTTTTTTTAGTCATCTTAGATGTAATTTAATGTTGCTTTTTGCTTTTTGAGGTTCTTATTAATCATTTCTTTTAACCAATCTTTATTTTAAAAAAAGCATGGAGTTGTGTTCTCAACTCGTCCAATCAACAGACTGATTTGTTGAACGAGATATTCACAATTTTGAAAATAACTAAAATATTCATGCTCGTAAAAGTACAATATTTGGTTAGAAATAGACAGATGGCGTTGTTTTCCTTCTCTCTTACATTCAAAAGATGGTTGACTGAATTAGCGACCCTGATCTCACTCCCCAGTAGGTGTTCTAGAGTACACCCTTGCCACGGCCTCATTGTGGCAGAGTTCACTTCCTCACCTCTTGACTTTGGGTTTGACCATATTATCAACTTCACACTGATGGATGTGAAACAGAGGCTTTAAATGCACTTCGCGGTCCTCCTTAAACACGTTCCCCTCCTCCTCGGAGTAACGGAGATGTCTTCCAACATTATATCATCACACTTCTATGTGTCATTTCACATTTAGGTTTTTACTCAATTTGAAATCTATTTTTTTTTTTTTTTGGGTTTGGAAGAAAAATGGAAAAAAAAAAAAAAAACATGCTTCATTTATTTTCCTTTTTCGATGTGGTTCCACTAACGTGCCGATTCCACTAAATGAGAAGTCGGCCCTTGTCCGTGTTTCTCTGCAGTGGCCCTTCATCCTCATGCCGTTGCTCTTCACGTCTGAGGGTCTGTTTCTGGGCTATACCGTCTGCTTCGTTAATCTGCATTCCACCCATGCTCCGCTGATTATCCTTTTCTCTCTGAATTACCTTTTGTCAAAAAACTTACTCTGACACAAAACAGATTAAAAATAGTTCTTAAGAAAACATGTTTTATCTTCAGGTGAACTTAGCTATTCTTAATGCTTCCTATCGCCAAATATATTTTTAAATCTGTTTCTTAATCCAAGAAAAATGTTCCTATTCCCTCTTTTTTGCAAAATAAGTACATAAGAGTTTCTGTTGAATGAGAGGTGAGAGTTTCTGATGTGCCTCATCTTCAACAAAATACACAAAATTATGAATGTGTCATGAAATAATAATGAATAAAAGTGGTAAAAATGAACACCTAGCCCCATGCCCAATCTTAGATTTCAAATATGATTTTAGTAGTTTTTTTTTTAAAAAAGGATACCCATTATGCATAAAAGAGTCCATTTTCTATTTTTAGTTTACTAAATGTTGTTAGCACATTATTAGAAGTTCTCTTTAATTTTATTGCTTTTTATGCAACTATCAAGATAAGTATGTTATTTTATCTGTAAATATGGGAGATTATATGAACTGTTTTTAAAACCTTAAAACATTTTTATATCCCTAGGATATACCTAAGGAGGCAATGATGTATTGTTGTTTGTTATATATTGCTGTATTTGATTCCCCAAATTTTCTTTTAAATATATCTCTATACTATATAGATATACCTATAATATATTCATATATTCATAAATATATAGTTTTCTTTTCTTGTAATAACTTTGTCTGATTTCGATATCAAGGTCTCATAAAATAAATCATGATGAGTAAATACTCTCCAAGGATCATTATTTATCTTCTTTTTTCACTAGTATACTGTGTAGAATTAAGATATTATAATGAGCAACAATGAAATCTATCTGTTGGTGGATTAGCACATTTAGAAAGTAAAACATATAAGCAGGCAGATTTTTATAAAGATAATATATCTGTAATCATCCATAAATTTGGAATTGGGCTCAGGAATCTCAAATACATTGTATACCATGTAAGACCTCAGTATCATTAGACAGCCAGTTACAACAATAACAAAATATCTTGGATATACAATTTAACTCCCGATAGCTATACATTTTTTGTTAATGTAAAAATATATATATATTTACTGAGTCTACTGTTGTGTTTCAGGGTACTTTACATGTATAAATAATATATGTGTTGTAATACTTTATCTAAAAGTAAAACTAATGTGAAAGAACAATTATAACAGTTAAAAGCATACACGATCACTTACCATGATTGATTGATTTCTAGAATGTGACAAACGTTACACTTCCTTATACTGTGTAGCCCGGAATTAGTTCTACGAGCACCGAGCTGCCATGCAGATTACAGGAGTGGACGTGAACCAGGGACATGAAGGAGGCGATGCATCTGTATGCTGTGGCAGGGCAGTCATTTAGGTCGACAAGAGAAGTGAGGGATTGTCTGCAGTTAGAGGTTTGTCTTTGAAATGACTGGTACCATTGCCGTACACCAGTCAGAGGTTATTAACAGGATTGAAACATCGTAGGTGCTAGAATAAATAAATGGATTCTTAACAAGGAAATTGACCTAACAGTACTTTAAATGAATTATTGGATGAAATCCGGTAGGTCATATAGAGAGAAACATTGCTGGAGCTAAGTGAGTAGCTAGCTCACTGCAATAGTTTACGTGCACAGAGATGCAGATCTGAATTGCTTTAGAGGCTAAGAAAATAGAAATGAAAAACAGGTCTAAGAATTTGATGGGTCGAAAAATGATGTCGGAGTTGGTAGAGAGACTTCGCAGGGACTGGTAACTGTCTAGTTTTAGGAAGCAGTCTTGAGAAGAATTTTTTTTTTTCGTTTAAGGAGAAAATTATGAAGAGTTTGGTTTCTTATCTATCTGTGTGTGAATTTTAAAGTGATATATTTTCAAATAAATGGCTAGCTGAAAAAAAAAATGCTAGTTCTGTTTATATATGGCTTTCACCACAGGTAAGAAACCTCTTCTTCTGTTGAAGATATGGGTTATACGTAACTACCCATTTCTGAGAAAAATGAATCGATCGCAGTCTAGGACTGTTAGACTGAGCCGGCAGCAGTGGGAGGCACCCTCGCAAGTACACCCCGCACCATTAAAAAGACGCATGAGGCTGTAAGAGGGTGAAATAGGCCAGATAACACTGATTATTAGCGCCGTTTGTCAAAAATTATAACGAGGAAAGTTTCACAAGCAAATTGAGTTCATTTAAACATTACTTGTGATAATAGTAAATACACATATGACATAACTATACGGCATTACCTGATAGCGCTTTTTTGGTGGGACAGGAAACATCAGTTATATCTACTTCAATCATAATACGGGAGGTTTAATTTGCTTCGGAAATAGTTCTACTTAGAAGTGTTCATAACATGCTCTATTACCACAAAGAAACCAAACTGCAATTAAAATTCTCCATTGATGTTCAGAGTGTCACCGAGGCCAAGCAATGTCCTACCCTTCTTTTGCACAAGCTGTATGATACGATTCTTTTTCTTTTTACTCTGAACTGTAAGCCTTGCTTTTATTCCCACAGTGATGGCTGTACTCCAATTACTGGGAAGTAAATGGATTCTGCATTATAATTGCCTGGTTCTGTGAAACTAGGACACTGGGAACCCTTCAACTAAGGAAGAAATATGAAACTGCCATTTCGAGGAGAAAAATAGGTCTTGTTATGGTAGGAAAGAATAAAGCCTTGCAGACAAAAACAAACAAGCAAGCGAAAACTTCCGCAGCATCCTGATGGGTGCAGCGGTGGGGACTTTGCCTTCCACTCCTCATCTTCCAATGCTACTCTACAGAGCTAATCTCACAGGGTAAGTCACCTTCTGCGGTGTCTTAGAGAATCGAATACATTCAGCCAACAACACATTTTAGCATCAGAGCAACAACTGAATGAAAAGTTAAGACTCAAGTTAAGACAGGTCAAACCCTAAAGAGCAGAGAGATGTTTTGTATGAGGTGAAATCCATGAGACAGAAGAAGAGTACATATTTGGAAAGACTACACGCAAGTTTTCTATAGCTATTATTCGATTTGACAATTACGACGTCAGGGAAGCAGGAAGAACTTGCATGTTATTGCTGCGCAATCAGAGGGGACTGCGTTTTATTGGCAGTGAAGTTCACAGAAGTTAAGTGTTTCTCCGGCCCTAACACTCAGAGTCGGTGGCAGCACTGTGCCTTCACGGCCTGGCTGAAACCTGTAGTTAGGCTCATCCTCTGTGATCTTCCTCCTGACTCTGGCCCAGACTCCTAATCATAAAGCGGTTTATGACTTAACTTTGTATCTGAAGAATTAACGTCTATTTATCAGTGCATCTCTTTTTTTTTTTTCTAAATGAAAGATGATCTTTGTTGGTTTATTGTTCTTATTTGTGGAACAACAGTTTTAAAAGTATCTAACCTCCATCTCTGTTTCATGACAAACACACCAAACTAAGGTAAGGAATGCAGATTCCTTACCTTAGATAGACGACTGGATAAAGAAGCTGTGGCACGTATATACAATGGAATATTACTCAGCCATAAGAAGAAACGAGATACTGCCATTTGCAACAACACGGATGGATCTTGAGATTGTCATGCTGAACAAAATAAGTCAGACTGAAAAAGTTGAGAGCCATATGATTGCCCTTATATGGAGGATATAAATCTGAAAGCAACAAACATGCAAGAGGAACTAACAGAGACTCACGGACACGGACAACAGCTCAGTGGTAACTCGGTGGGGGGACGGGATAAAGGTAAAGGGGGCCAAATATATGATGTTAGGAGGTTCGACTGTGGGTGGTGAACACGATGCAATATGCAGATGACGTGTTATTGAACTATGCACTTGAAGCCTACACAATTCTATTAACCACCGTCACCTCAATATATTTAACAATTAAAAACACACACACACACACATAAATCTTAGAGTAGCAGTACTATGGCTGCAAAGATAATCACACACTGGCCATCACATGAGTCAACGCCAGGGGAGGGCGCTCTGCGGGGCATGTGGGGTCTCTGATGTTTCTTTGCATTTAACGGATTCATCTCCTAATCTGGACTTCAGCGCTTTCATAAGTCGAAAATTCTTGTACTTAAAGAAAAGCAAAAAAGCTGCCTGGGTCTCCATGTCATCTGTGTAACAAAGAGCAGCCTAGCAGGGACTGCTGCGGGACTCACGCCTAGCACGAGAGTATTAGCCCGTGAGGGCTGCCATCACAGAGCGCCGCGGCCTCTCTGGCTTAAACAACAGACATGGTATTTTGTCACAGCTCTGGAGGCTGGAAGTCCAAGGTGTCAGCAGGATAGGTTTCTTGTTAGTCCTCTCATCTTGGCTTGTAGGTGGCTATCTTCTCCACATGTTGTCACACGGTCTGTCACCTGATTTCCTCCTCTTACAGGGACACCAGTTATATAGGATTAGGATCCACCCGAATGACCTAATTTTAGCTTAATCACCTCTTCAAAGACGTCAGTGCCAAATGTGGTCACATTCTGAGGTACGAGGCCATTAGGACTTCGACATATACATTTTAGAGAGATGTCTATTGCAATGGCTAATTTTCATTGTATTGTCAACTTAGCTAGGCCATGGTGCTGTTATTGGTCAAAATCCAGTAGAGATGTTGCTATAAAGGTATTTTTAAAAGGTGATTATCATTTGAAATGGTGGACTTTGAGCAGAATTGCCTACATAATGCAAGTGGGCTTCATTCAATCAGTTGAAGGCCTTAAGAGGAAAAAAAAAAAAAATTCTGCTGCTGAACAGAACAGCGTTTGTACTCAAGATTTTAACATTAACTCTTCTCGGGTGTTTCAGTGTGCTGGCTTGCCTCTCTGATTTTGGACTTGCTAGCTCCATAATTTCATAAGCCAGTTGTTTAAAATCTGTCTATCATATATCGACATACTTGCCTATACACACACACACACGCATGCACATACACACACACACACACACACACACACTTTACACATCCTACTGGTTGTTTCTCTGGAGAATCTACTAACCATGACTTTAAGTCACTGTTTTTGTTGCTTTTTAAGTTCCTCCTCTACTTTGTTTGTAGGCAAACAGTCTGTGATGAAAATCACTCAGCATCTACAGAGCCAGCAGGGATTTACATCCTTGCCCTTCCTACACGGCTTGCAAAAATGTAGCCTGGAGTTTCAATAAAACCACCCTCTATTTCTACTTGACATTTTCAGACCGTCAAATTTCATTAGCCACAGATCCTTGCCATTTTTGTTAATTACCCATTATATAGACTCCTTTATTATCTATTTCCTCTGAATGTTTATTCTCAGACGGCTATGTTTTCTCCTTCCTGATTTATCTGAGAAGTATTCTTATCCTTCTCTATTTCTCTGGAATTGTCCAACCTAAATCAATAGTGAACAAACACATTTCTTACCCTTCTCACAAACTGTTCTCTACTTACTGGTGTCAACTGAAAGTAAACTTCCCAATACTGCACAACCTCTGAACTCTTTTAAATGAAAGGCACGTGTTTTCACAGATTCCAGAGGTAGTCTAGGGGTCTCATCTCAGTGTTCAATGACATTTCTAGATCAAAATTACAGAATTGAACATATATACACAAAAATATTCCTGTTTTACATTGGGTAATTCTACTATCTAATTCTAATTTCCATCATGAATAACTACGTTTTGGTCATTTTCCACATTTATTGAAAATGTTGGTTCGCATCTCATAATGTATATTTCCAACTCAAATGGCATTAAAATCAATACTGTTGAATGCCCCTTACTCATATCTTTTCCTTTTTTAACAGATAATTTTTCCTATGGGGAAGCAATTGCACTTGATCTGATGGCGCTAACTCTACCCCAAATGATATATGATTAAATCAGTTCCAATTACAATTTTCCAACTCTACATACAAAATGATTTTATAATCTAAGCCTCAGTAATGAAAAGTCTCCTTAGATTTATTTTTTTCTGATATTGAGGGCTGGTGTCTCTCAGGTAAGATGAATAAGACATTAAAATATATTGTTTGTCTATTTAACCTCAATACAGCTGAAATAGTATTAGCCATTAATATTAACATGAAATAATATACATAAATTATTCATAAGCAAATAAGACCCAAATCCATTTGCACATAGAATGCTGTCTTATTGTCTATAGGCATCTTGATATCTAGCACAGTGCTTGTATATCATACAGTTTTCATAAGTCATCACGCAGTAAAATTGAGTAAGTAGATTCAAGTTACTAACATACTTTGAGATGCATATTTTCTGATCCATAATCTAAGACTTTAAATTTTAAAATGATTCCTTTAAATCTATATTTTCTCTAAATATGCTTATTGTGCATGTTTACATTTCCTGATATTTTTGAATACTCATAGGATATGAGTTCTAATATTTAAGAAGATGCATTATTCAACTATGTTTCTCAACCAGAGATGATGTTTCTCTATGGGAGGTATTGATGATATCTAGAGACATTTTGATTGTCACAGCTAGAGGACTGGTACTGGTAGCTAACGGGTTAAGGTCAAGGGTGCTACTCAACATCCTACAATAAAAAGGGCACTTTCACAAATACACACACACCTGTGCACATACACAATCTTACCTAGAACTAATGTCAATAGTGCAAAGATCTAAAACTCCAGGACTAAGAGTATCATCCGGCTTTGCAACATGTTGTCTTAATGAACACGCTTTGTATCACGATGCCTACTGTCTGCAGTTTCCTTGTGCATCCAGACTTCTGGTGTGAAGCATGTTGTGTTGCTCACAATGCGTGGAATTCAGGAGCTAACTTATGAGGATTATCTACCCTGTTAATTGGATTTCTGTGACCAGCCCGTACTTTAATCATCTGCACATTTAATAACTGAATCAAAGGTTTGACAATTTTATGTCATGGAAAGGTGCTTCTAATTCCAGGTGACAAATCAGAAATAGTTTAATGTGCTATTTTTCTCCCATGTTGATGTATTTTCATCTTGGATCATTACTTTCCAAAACCAAAACACATCTTGACTTCTTCATGCATTTCTAATGAAGACAATTAAAATACTTGATATACATTATATGGAAGGGATCTCTTTTTAATTGCTCATTGTTTGCTTTCATAGTGATCAGTTATATTAAATGAGCCTTGACGTGAAAGAGCAACTTGATGTTCTGTTTTTAATTTATCATTTCAGGTGATACTGAATGCAATTAAGGGTTCAATTGAGGAGTTGAAAGACTGGTGATATTCTACAAGAGTATTATAAATAAAAGAATATTTCAAGTAGCTTTAGAGAAAATCTCCCAAATTAAAAGGACTATCTTTGTTCTCAAAACATGACAAATCCAGGAAGAGCTTGTAAATTTCTATTCTTCTAAAATGAATTCATTATGATATCTCTAAAATTTTGTTTCCTAAATAATGTAAGATGCATAAATGCATTTATGAACTGATTGTTTAACTTAAATCAGCCGAGTAAGTAAAGAAATAGTGCAAGAAGGATAATAAAGGACAACTGAAGGATAATAAAGGACGAATGAGCATTGTTGAGCAGTGCGGAATACGATGAATAAAACAGAGTATGACGATCTAAAGCAGGGAGTCAACTGCTCCCTTTGGTGACAAATTTGATTTTTCAAGAAAAACAAGTTATCAAATTTTCGACAAAAAAATCTCGATTTTAAATGTTGACCATTAACAATCCTGAAAACACTCTGTGAATCAAAACTGTAAAGCTTTCTCCCCTGGAGAGTCGAGCAAGCGCATTTATCATGATGCCCCTGCCTACTTGTTACAAAGGCTGAGTCTCGGGTAAGTGTGGCCATGAGGCGGGGTTCTCTTTTCTTGCCCAGACCCCACACTTACTCAATGAAGGCTCCACTTCAGATATACAGTATGCTGAGAACACTGAGCCCCTCATCATATGTTTTGCAGCTCACGGTGGTTCTGCACCAGAAGTGATCAGTAAGTGATCAGACCTCCGCCCCACCCATACAGACAAGCTGGTGCACAGGAAATTGTAAAGAAGTCACAAGAAAACCTTATAGTTTATAAGCCTTCTAAGTGTTCTTTCTAGGAACCTTATGAAAAGGTAACTGTCATCTCCTAACAGCCTTTCATTCAAGGCAGGCGGGTCCGCCAACGCATTCATGTCGGATCAAGGAAACAGTTTTTATCCCAAAGTTTTCCAGCCCTGAGCAAGTTTTTGTTTCAATTGTTAGTTCAGTGGATGTTCCAGTTCAGGATTTTCACACATATTTAATGCTTTAAACATAATTTACTTTGGGGGAATGATACACACGTTCGCTTTCAGATGGCCGCCATTGCTGAACTCATTACTCTGTCATTATGATATATGGATCTTCATCTCATTCTTATCAGATGTTCCTTTCCACCTAATCAGAATCTCATGATAATTAATATGATATCTGGATGTTTCATCTATATGGCGATGAAGGACTGAACCCATGCAATTGATCTTATTCTTTGGAACGTGGTTAATTTATCATTTTGGCACAAACATTCAAACTTTCTGAAGTAGTTGTTGTGATGATTGTTGCTGTTGATTAGAACTTCATATTTTTTTGGTTAAATGTATTCATATTCCTGGTTAATTTTATTTACATACATACAGAAGCATATAAACCATCTGCCAAAAATACATAATCGCCTTTGTATATTTACTGTCTCGTTCACAAATATTAAATGTAAGGTAATATGTTTAATTGTATTTTGCATAAAACTATCATTTGATATTTCTCTGTTGTCTTTAATATTTTTTTGCATATTATTGCAACTTAAGGAACTTAAACATTTTTTAACTGGAAATAACTACTACTACTAATAATAATAATAATGAATTTAAATTTCTTGCTTCTATTCTCATAAACATACTAGAATTTGGGACACAAATAGATGTTTCAGACACACCCTTTAGTCACTGTTTTGCTAACTGAAATTATGGACTTAGTACAAATTCATGGAGTCTTACTTCCATATGCCGGGGGCTTCATTTATAAAATTTGAGGTAATGTTCATGAATTTTACTGGTGGATTCAAAATGTTTTTGGTGTTCCCACTAGACTTTTACAAAAAAAAAAACAAAAAAACAAAAAAAAACAAAAAAAAACATGTTTTTCAAGTCCTGATTTATATTGATTACTTAATTTTTTGATTGGTTACCTTATAAAATATTTACCTTTCAGGCTTCTAAATGAACTTTCGGCATACCACTGCTCCAGCAATAAACAGCTAAGAATAATGGAACACACACAATACACACACATACATACACATATATACACACAGAATATTTGTGTGTGTCAGGAAAGTAAAACTTATAGGGCTGATATTTCATTGACAGGCGAATTTAAGATAAGTGAATTGGTCTTCTGTTGCTGTTATTTTCTCTTAGGACGGTTGCCAAACCTCAGCTTAGGGTGAGAGGCCAAGAATTCGGGCAGAGGGCCATTTGCAATATTCCCACGGTTCAGAGGCAGAGTGGTCAGCAGGTACACTACTCAATTTCTTGTTCCTGATCTCTTCCCCTGAGGCTACACATTTATTACAAATAGCCCACCTTCTGAGTATTCATAGGTGACAGCCCTTCCATAATTTCTATCTTTTTCTGCCTCTATTACCATTTCTCTCATAGTCTACAATTTACCCATTAAACTAGTGTTACATTTTTTTTTTTTTAACATCACAAGTCCATACTTCCTTTACCTGGTCATGCATTAGAATATTTAAGAATATGTGGGGTACAAAGAAATGCTTAAATATCAATAAAGATTTCTATTACACTAATGAAAATCCTGATACATTTCTGATGACTCTCCAGGGCGTGCATGGCTCATGTGGTGACTCAGCAATCAGGACTGGTTGGATTTTTTTTGTTACTTTGCCACCACAGTGTTAAAATGCCATGGTCAATACATCAGGAGCTAAGAAAATTGGAATTTTGAGTACAGTCCCCTAAATATTCTCCAGAGATAAAACAGAATTATTTCTAATTTTCTTATGGGTTCTATCTATTTCCATAGATAAATATGCTTTTTAAAAGATGGTAGGAATGAGCTTTGCATCATTCTTAAACCAAACATGATATATCAACTGCTTTTATATCTACCTTCTCAGTTTCTTTTAAAATATGTGTTTTGTGATGACAGTGCTACTGAATGTTGTTAAAAATTTAAATATTAAATAACTGGGAAAACTATTCAGAAACTTTACTTTTAATGAATAAAATCTAAATTATTTTTATACTTGCAATATAATTTCTTATTAATTTAATAAGCATGTTTCAAAGGACATGGAAATAATCGAATGGGCTTTGATACATTTATGTAGTTTAAAAATTCATGCCATTTAAATAAGATTAAACCTTATCTATAAAAAATATATTTATCATTATTCATGCAAGCATTCTATAAACTTTTAGTCTTTGTATGAGATAGAAATTGGTCAAGATGCCGGAAATTAAACAATAAAAATACAGATTAGGCCCCTTCTCTGATTCTGTTTATATTCTAATCTGGATAGACAGTAATGTAGCTGGACGTTAACACATGGGCAGTCCCATATGATTGGCAGGCCTAGGTCACGTCCCTCCCACACTCTTAACTGCAACGGAACCTGGAGTAGAGGGTCTGCCATTTTCAGACTGAGCACTGTAAGGTAAGTCCTGCTTCATAACGTGGGGGGAACCGCTTCAAATACTTAATGTAAATGAAGATAATAATTATAATAAACATTTGGAGAAGAAAAATGCCCACTACTCTACTGAAAAGATTTAAAAGGGTAAAAAGAATGATTTGACTTATGGTTTAACAAGTTAATTATGATTGCTTCGAGAAAAATTATTTTAGGACATGAAAAATTAGAGAAAGGAGATTAGACAGAACTCTGTTATAACGGTTTCAATATTCTGATCAACTTGATAAATCTGTCTAGCATGAAAATAAAAAAGAGACATGAGGGAACATAACTATGGATATATCCTTAAGTTAATAGTAAAATGACATTGTAACTTGTATATGACTTTGATAGAAGGTGTCACTGAAGAAAAGAGAAAGCAAAAGAACCATAACAGGAAACTTTCCAGGAAGTTAGTGGACTGTCAAAATTTTTAAAATGTAATTTAGAAAATACAGGTGAGATTATAGATATGTCAAGCAACAGTTAAATGACATAATGAAATGATATCTAGTGTCTCTATGAGTAGAATTTTAAAAATCATAGGCTGATATAATCTGTAGAGTTAGTAATCATGTCAGAAATTTAATAGAATATCTTACTTTTATCATGCTGATTTCAATTATAAAAGAAAATTAAGTCCCTCCAATTATATTTATAAATAGTTTTAGAATAAATATGAATGGGTGATAAAATATCTTTCAGAATTGACCCTAGGTAATATTTCATTTAGATGTAATAACATGCTCTAATTCTTATGATCTTCATTTGTAGAATAGTTTTTAATATTTCTCATTTACTACTGTTAAATACTTTACTACTTACATTTTATCTAATCTCTCTTGGAAATCATTTATAATGTATGGTTTTCATGTTGTGAATATTTAAAATTGAGCATCTGTCATTGGTAAACATCATAAAGCAGAAATTCTGAAGGAATTAAGAACATTTTTCTCACTAATAGTCTAGTCTTCACTGCCAACGGGGACCGATTTCTACACACAGTTAAATCAGATGTTACATTTAAACAGAATAAAATAATGCACATTGCCAATTCTTAAGTTAAATACCATGGGGATTAGTATAAAATTGGGTCACCCTCAAATATTTGTAATTAAAATTGCTACTACCATGTAAAACAAAATATGTAATTACACGAGATCTCATTTTTCATATTGTTATTTGATGTAAAGCCCACCCCAACTCATTTACTTGTGTCATATAAGATGTGGAAATACAAATATCTATCTGTTCTGTATTGCAATGAGAATCTTTAAATTTAACGACCTGTACAATATATTCTGTATGTATGTAATCAAACTATAAACCAATACCCATGCCTCAATAGACATAATGGAAGTGGATATTTTAAAAAGCCTATATTTTCCCTTATTATCACTTTTATCATCACTAATTACTTAAAAATCTAAATTAACGTGTTCCCACAAAATATAATTTTGCATACTGCCTATAGCCCTTACAAATATTTTTTTTAAAAATTAATTCAGTTCAACAACAAATCAGTGAGGGAAACAGTAATGTTTATAACATCAAAATTAAGAAAAATACCATTTTTAAACTAAAGTGTTGATATTGTAGAGACTTATTCTAATTGGAATTAAAATATTAAAGTATTTAGATTTCTATGAATATAATGATGAGACATGTATAGTATATATAAAGTATTATAACTTAAATTTCACTTTGCTAAAATCCAAATATTTACTCCAAATATTTTTGTCCTATGTGAGCATATAAATGAAGGAAATCAGTAATCTAACATATACACGTTAGATTTTTTTTCAGGAAAGATATTACTATGTAAATTATTCTATTTTAATCATATTTAAAAATAAAATTGATAGATTTTTATTTTAAGTTAAAAGCACAGGTCATTGTTTTATGTCATTCTTGAACTTTGACCACACAATACTGAGGACAAGTGCAAGTTAAAAACTTTAAAAGTTGGAAGCACAATAGACTTCTTAAAATCTGACTATACAACATCACAAAGAATTTCAAAGCAATCTGATTCAGGTCAGATATCTCATTTCTAGTGGGTTACAGAAAGAATGGGCTCTATGTAATTCCCCCGGGACTAAGAAATGTCATTTCAGAGTTGCAAAGTGAGTGTTCTATACTTTAACATTATTTACAAGATTTCTCCTCAGACAATCTTACTGGAATCGAGTATATAGATAAATTACATTTTGTTTTTAAACACAAAAGTACAGGAAAATGAAACCAACTGTGTTTCTGAAAAGTGATGGAGCTTGGGTCAAAGAGATTGTCTCGGTTTGTCATTCCCACGGCTCTATTATTTACAAGAAAGTGGGAAGGAACCAAACAATTACCAACTATCTGCTAGTTGTCAAACACTGCTATGTGTTTTATATAAAGTTCTCAAGATTTTTAAAAAGTATAAGATATTTATTACCAAAAAATTACAATGTTGGTGAAGTTTGATTACTTTCTTAAGTGAATAGACCTGTGGTTAATTTTAAAAAGCCATTAGTCAAGCAGAGTAAACCTCATTCAGAAATGTCCCTTATGCCCGCTTTTAGTTACTGCCTCCCAGCAGGAAATCTAACACCACAGACATATCTTCACTGTTTGCAAAATTTGTATAAAAGAATCACACAGTGGGTATCCACTTGTGTTTTTGCTTTTTCTCTAATATATTTGTGAGCTTTTGGTGAAATTATATGTAGCTCATTTTTGTTATGTTATAATATTCCATTAGTGATTGTATCATGATTTATTTATTCATTCTGCTGCCCCTGGGTACTTGGTTTATTTCCAGTTTTTTGCTATCATGAATAGTGTTATTATCAACATCCTTATATGTCTATTAGTGTGAATATATATGCATCTCGGATGACTATATACCTAGAAGTTTAATTGCTGTGTTCTAAGATCTGTTAAGGTGATGACATGTATCAAAATCATTCTTGTAATTTCTCCAAATGCCTTGAGAATCTCAAATTTATTTTTAGTAATTACATTATGAGAAAATTATCATTTTGAATTTTGGGCAATATTCAAATCTCATTTTGAAGTAAGCCTGGAAAGGAAGATGAATAATGAAGCTGTAAAACTCATTTTGTTTAAAAACAATGTAAAATATTTCTAAAAGCACTACAGAAGCAAATTTCAAGTGTATTTTGAACAAGGTAGCATTATTTAAATACAATAGACTTTCAAGGTGAATACTTTAAGGAATACTGCACTTTGGGCTACATAATTTCAACTTGATGGCCAATCTCTCCTCATGGATTTTACACTATAATGCTTTAAAATCATTTTAATATTTTAAATATGAATAATAATGGTTTATGTCCCTCCCCCACCTTCCCCCATCCCTTATTACATAAAAGAGCATTTTTCAAGGAAATTGAAATGAAGTTCAGATACAAAGTCATAATACATTTTATATATCAAAATTTTGACCAGAATAAGTAGTATGACCACTCAAAGATGATGATCTTCAAGTAGATATCAAAGGCATAGTGCTACAAATATCTTTGTGTATCAGAGCCAGAGAAGCCGTTAACACCTAACCTCTCTGAACTTTACAGCAAATATTAATTATTATAAGGTAATCTTTGCTTCTTAATATGACTTGTGCCATCCCTTATCTTCAGTGTAGTGGGAATATTTATATACGATTGAAAGCATCTCCTCATTTCAGTTATGAAGAAGTGATCTTAGCTCTTTATCTGTCTCGAACCATGAGAAGAATGGAGAGTACCTGCAATATCATTAACAACAGCAGGATAAAGCTAAGGTCATGCTATTTTATCAGGCTACATACATAACTATACTGAGGGCAAGATGAATGTTACACTGTTTTGAAAAATGTCTAGTTCTTCACTTTTTTTATTTATACAGCATTAAAATAATTACAGGGTGCATTGTAAATAAACAACATATCTGGAAAAATGTGAGGAGTCATATAAGAATTTAAATATGTGAAAAAAAATTTTTCCCCAGCTTTTTACATCAACTTCAGCTTCTTACTTTACTTTAAACTGATTTCAATTATATCATGAAATTAATGTAAATAATAGCTATTATGACTAGAAAAATGTTGTTCTGCCTGATTTTTTTTTTAATATTACAACTTTGTTTCATTTCTCATCATCAAATCACTAAACTTGAGTAGATCCCACAAAAAATGGGTAGCAATCATCAAGCGCTAGTGGCAAGAGTGAGAGGACCAGAATTTGTCACGTTGAGCATTCCTTCTCATAATCTGCAGTTCTAAGTTCAGGATCCTGGCACAAATCATTTAAATTTCTGTAGTAAATTACAGTTTTCATCACTTGTGGCATCCTTGCAAATGAGTTTCACTGAAGTCGTTCATTGAAATGTTAATTAAAATTTCATTTTATGGCCAACTACTTTGGTTAGAAATATTTTTTTCCAGAATATGCCTACAAATCTATTAAAATAGGAAGGTTTTAAATAAATGAATTAGCAAGTACATTTAGCATGAAGAAAACTAAGAAATGTGACAGCTACAACACTTCATCAGTCATATTTTACAGGAAAATAATTTTATAACATTTAATTTATTCATGAAAATTAGCATGAGCTTATATATCCTGGTACTAAAATATTTTCTAGGACAAATTAAATTTAAATTTCAACCTAGACATGAAACACTATAATTCTTTGAATATCTTATTCTTAATACTGGAAGACAAATTATGTCTACACTCTTTCATATAATATAGAAAAGTTTGGAGAAAAATTTTAAGTTGATAGGAAATGTTACACTTCACCGATTCTTGAAAATTCACTGACTAGTTTATCAAAAACTAGAAATGCAACACCAACTCAGAGTATTCCTTAATGGCTGCACTTAATGAAATCGAGAGTGAGAAAGTAGCACAGTTATCAATGCTCGAGCAACTCATCCAAAATATGGGGAAAACAAGACCCATAAGGGTGAGTCAGCGGCAAACACAAGTCTAGAATTCAGAATTTTCCTTTTGCCTAGCCAAGTTATCTTTTCCTAGAGGCATCCTCTAAAAGTCGAAACAAAACAAAACAAAACAAAACAAAACAACACACACACACGCAAATAATAAAAAGTAAATTGATATATATATATTTGTTCAAACAATATAAAAACATATATGTAAAACACCGCAGTTTACAAAAATATCACTACTTGCTGCTCAAAGTAGTCGATATACCATTTTTCAAATTAGAATTTTTGTGTAATGAATGCTAGAATTAAGATCGGTAGCATATTTAACTTCAATACTTCTTCAGATTTTAATATTGACTTTAATAAACAAACGATATCATCATATCATCTACATCATCTGTGAATGTTTTTCTATGATCACATTTTTTAAAATTGTACTCTTTTGTTTTGTTTTGCGTTTAAATTTAATTAAATTAATTTAAAGTATACAGTACATTGGTTAGACATTTATATAGTTCATAAAATGATTCCCCCCAATTGCTCCCTCTCTCCCCAGGCTTCTACCTAGCCATTATAATAACTTTGTCTAATTTCAAACTCTCTCTATAATCACAGAGTTTCGAATCTGATATAATTCATTTACTAAAATTTCCAGAAGGACTCTGTGTGATGATTTACATTTTTATGTTGAAGTAAAGATAATGTGCTTAACTGATCAAATACCAGCTTCTCACAGCATCTTTAAATGAGTAAACCTATTTTTACATGGTGACACGCATCTGTTTCTGTAGTTTATATAGTGAGTTTCCTGCTGAAATAAAGATATGAATGCTCACAAATTGAATATTAGTAGAAAGTAGACATTTTTTTACCTACTACTTTTTAATAAGATACTGGTAATAAACAGTAGGAGGTAAATCCATTTCAATTCCAATTATATATAAAATATAAGCATTCTTTTCATCTTCTGATTAAAAATAAGAAGTTACATGAATTATAGCAGACTAAGAATAATTATAAAATTGAGTCTCAATGATTTTTCTGTGTTTTATTTCTCTTTTAAAAATTTTGTAGTGTATTCCAATGTAAATTCAAAAAATCTTTTCAAGTAAAAATTTCAAATTCATAGAAGAAAAATTAACATATCATGCCTTCCGGTTGATTACTAAAATTTATTATTAGACTAAGAGATCCAATTTAATCAAATTACTTTTTTAAATAATCAATTAAATCATGTACTTTATTTCAGAGTTGAACATAAGTTGTGAACTCAAACATAAAATATAACTATACAAAGACAGAATGTGTGTCCAAAGTAAAGTGTAGTTTAATCTTAGGGCATATTCGATTCTATAGATCTATGTCAATTATAGTAGAACATTAAATAAGTATACCATGAATAATTTACTTTGAATAACTAGCTCATTTATTGCAAGGGGCAAAAGGGAAATGCATGGTTGAAAAACACGTTAAATTTATTACTAAGCAGTATACCTGCTATAAATTTCTCAGGAAAAAAAAAAAGATTATAGATGCTGTGCTAGAGGCACATTAGACTTTATAAATTGAAATCATTGGTGAAACATACTGGCTCTGGATTCAGAACTCCTGGATCTGCATGCTAACCCTGCTTCAAATTTTATGATGGTCACAATTTGTGTGACGTGAGAAAACCCTCTGTGTCTATGCAGTAGAAGTCCATACAGAGCTTTGCACTGCAGGGATTTTGGACTCTCTCTCCAGGATACTTTAAGGGAAAACATAATATCATCAATATTGAGTTTTAGAAAAATTATTCTAGTTATAGTAATGTAATGGATTAAAGAAGACAATAGGGTTGTTTAGTGTGTTTGTTAGGGCGCGATTCGATATTTTAAATGGAAATGATAGAAGCCTAGCTAATTCAGTGTGATAAGGACAGAGATGTACATGGATAAGAATGAAATTAAAGATACAGAGTCAAAATCAAAAATAGCAAACATTCGTGCACTCTTTAAGATGAGGACATTGAGGCACAGGGAGTTTAACTTTTCCAAGGCTACAGAACTAATGGCAGAACTGTGATTTGAACCTAGTTAGCTCCAAAGCCTGTGTTCTTAACCTCATTCCATAAGGAGACTAACTGCACATAAGTATAGAACAGACAGGTAAACGATGATTTCCATATTTCAGGTTTAGGTAATTGACTATATGGCGATACATTCAATGAAGTAAGGACTATATGTAGAAGAATAGAATGATTTGTTAATAAGTTAACAAATAACTCGAACACACTTCATGCCAAGCAGAATTTTAGGAACTCAGTTTCATAATGCTTCACTCTAGAACTCAGGACGAAAAAGTAGTGTCCAACTGGGACACACCATTCTCAGGTAAGTGAGAAAAAAACAAAAGTAACAGAGTCACGGGATGGTTCACACAGAATCTGCTAAAATTTAGCATTTCGTTTCATTTGCCAAAGAAAATAACATAGTCTAGACTAATACGAATAAGGTGGGAAGAATTTTCCTCCCCCACCGAGAGTCTCTAAGGTAAAGCCCTGTAAGGATCGGCCTGATGAAAAAGGGCAGGGGATGTTTTGAGAAAAAGCACAATCCGCGATACAGAGGCAAGAGAATTCCGCCTGCTGCGACGGCAAGGGGGCCACGGAAACGTCTCGGGACAGCAGCGAGCTGACACCTTCGAGGGGAAGGTGTGAGGGAAAAACGAGTTCGCTTGATCCCCACTGAGTGCGAGACGACACCAGACACTCAGATCCGCTTCTGATAATTAGAAATAATATTTAAGGGTAGAGAGAAAACAACAACAACAACAAAAAAGGGCTTTCAAAGAAGGGCCGGAGACGACAGGGAATTAAAGGAAGTTACCGTCTAGAACACGGAGCAAGAATCGTGGTTCTAAAGGAGGTGAGAGGTCACTGACAGATGCGTCTCCAACCACGTACTAGTTGAAAACATGATATTTTCCCTAACGTGCATTATGCATGGTTGCTATCTTTTAGAATGACTGGAACTTAATTTAAGCTTTTTATACTCTTAAGAATAATCACTATGACTACTATTTGTGGCATCTATGTTCTATGTGTGTGTGTGTGTGTGTTTTTTTATTTCAGTTGTCTGACATGGGTATTCTAGTACTTAAAATAATCCTTTTTTTGTTTAACTCATATAATTGACTCTCGATGATGTTCAGCGAGACAAATAATGAGAGTCACAATTAACAAAGTATCTAAGACACAAATGAATCTACTCTTAGAAGGGACCCATGGTCTCTGTAAAGAATACAGCACCTGCGATATATGTTAAAGGTAGATATTTTTAAATCCCATCAGATTCAGCAGCAAAAGAATCACCTGTGTCTGAGCAATGTTAACAGAGTAAGCAAGGGAGGTTGAACACTGTGGAGGAGAGCCTGAGAATGAAGGAAACAGTGTAGCTGGCAATGTGCCAAGGAAGAGGCAAGGTACAGGTGACTGCTAGGAAGATGCAGTCCTGATGGAGGTTTACTGGTATTGTTAAATTTAACAACAACAACAAAATACTACCATTTTATAGACTTGATCGAATTTCAAAGAGACCGAAATACCACCTTACTCTCCAGTCTCCTCTCCACCCCGCCTTACCCCCTAAAATATTAACAGGGGTATAATGAAAGAATCCCCTAAAGATGACTGAGACATAGTGAAGAGGCATTTTCCACTCAAATGGCTAACCTTGTAACCAGCTCCTTGTTCTGCTTCTGTAGACATGCTTGTCAGTATAGGATGAAGGGCAGGGTGACCCTGAGATCAACTAACGACTCGCCCTCCCCTTTGCTCATTCTGTCTAGATAACAGATGTATCTCCTTTGCTTGTTAAGCCCTATAAAAGTAAGGCTACCCCTGAGCTTGGAGCCCAGATCTTCTGAGCGCTAGCTCTTCTGGGACTGCTGACGTAATGCACCTGAGTTCTCCAACTCTCTGAGTGGTGCTTGGTTTCTCGCCAGTCTGATTTGTCTGAAACAATAGTATATAAAGCACAAATGAAGAGGGTAGCTAGAAAGACTCATGTGCATTTGGGATACAAGTAAGGTACAAGGAGAGAAAAATTCACAGAGTCCCCTCCGATGCCTTCTATTTTCTCACTGAATGAAGTATATTCAAGGGACAAGAGTAAATGTGGAATTAATGGAGTTTTACATATGAAGGGTGGGGAAGTTTTTGAATAGCCACTGCACTTGTGGGAAGTAGTAATAAGAGTAATGTTATCTAATATGTATTGAATGCTAAAACAACCTCCACTCTGATATTTAATCCACATTCCAAGATTACTATAGCTTTCACTCTCCGATGAACGCCAAGGTCCAGTAAATGATGACGTTGCATTTCTATCACATGCTCTTGACTCCACAGCACATACTCTTACTTAAAACCCTGTATGAGGATATGAAACTGTCCTGTTCTATGCTATCAGTAAAAACAGAGTTCATTTGGGATTTAAGAGCCTAAGGGTATGGCGACACTGGTTGCTTTCCCAGGTGAGTTCTCTGCATCTTTCCTGGAATTGAGAGGAAAGGAGACAGCTCCACGGTTAATGAGGAAGAGGTCGGTTCTCCGGAAGCACAAGGGGCAAGCCATCCTAAGCGCTGACCAGAGAAGAATGGGAATTCTGAATCACTAGGGGCCTGCTGGGCAGGACTGAAGCAAAAGCTCATTCCTAACTTGGCATAAAAAGTATAATATTTTTTCAATGAGGTTAAAACATAAATGTAGTGAGGGGAAAAAAAAAAAGGAGAAAGAAAGAGAAACAAGAGGATTAGATGTAGTAGTTAAGCTTGGGCATTTACTGCTCATGATGAGACTTCTTGAGGGTTGCCTAACATCGTTTATTTAAAAAAGCAGAATATACAAATATATGTTACCAATCATTTCTATTTTTAGAACTTTTGAAGGTAAAGGCATTTTAACATATTTAGATACTATTTAAGAAAAGAGGTGAAAAGGAGAATCGTGCATGTGAGTGTGAGAGGTAAGCTATTTTTATTCAAACTATTATTGCAGAGTCTCCTGTACCTGCAGCTTTTCTAGTCATACCTGTGATTCACATTTTCTAATCGTATCATAATGGCACCTAATTTGCAGATTAATTGAAGATAATATTTAAAGAATGTGAGATTTAAAAAAAAAAATGAAAAAACCTAAACAACTTTCCTTCCCAACAAATAAAACAGATCGAATGTCCCTGAATAAAACTGTTATTTCTCTCAGCAATAATTGGATTTTCACCAGTTTTCTGCTTTGTGAATTCCTACTCAGCCTTCAAAAACAAATTCGTATTTTTTCTATAAAGAAATCCCTGAACATTCCCAAATGGTTCATGTATTGCATCTCAAAGATGAGTTTAACTTTTGCTATCCACTACCTTGTAGAAATCCCTGCCATTTCAATTACTATATTTTTCGTCTACCCATCTATCATCTATTTATCTATGTCTTACTGAATTTGCAAAGAACACTAGTGTTTTCCAAAATAAGGTTGTATAAAGGTGGTGAGAATGAGCATTATTTCCTGTCTCTCATTTTAAAAGAAATAATTAAGTCTTTTTTGTTTCAGTATTGACTTTTTTTTTTTAGTTTGTAACTGACTATTCCTGGTTTACTAGTAATTTTTAATAATAAAATAATTAACATTTATTCTTGTATCAAAGGAGATGTATCCATACATTCAATGACACTTCTTACTATTATAAACAATGCTACAATAAATATTCCCATGTATGTTTCAATATACTTCTGGGAAGGACAACCGGGCTAGTTTAATAAACCATAAAGAATATGCTTTTGTTATTCTCATTTTTCAGATAAGGAAACCAAGATTTAGAGAGGTTAAATATCTTGCCCAAAGTCATTCATTAGAAAGTGACAGATGCACAGTATGAAAAGACATATTTGATTTAAAATCCATTTTAGCCACTATGCACTCCAGCGTATACCTGATCCCATTTCTTTTGCGAAGTCTTCCTCCTTCTTTTTCCTGTGCTGTAATATAATGATAATTGTTGTATTTTGTGATAGTATTTAAAATAAGAGATTGATGATATAGACATATCACTAATGTAGTAAATCTTTGAAATGAATTGACGATTTTGCTATCTTGTAAAATACAGAGAAAAATTTCTCCCATAAAAACTGGCTTTACCTAGAGTGGGAAGTGAATTTTAATATTGTCTAAAGCGACTGATTAACTCTTCAACTTCGAATAAGTTATAAGTCTAGGATCATAAAATTGCTTATTCGTAAAATGCAATGGTCACCTCTGCCTTAGAGTAGTAGTGGAAGAACACACGAATATAGCGAGCGCTTTGTATGAAGCAGTTCTAAGCGTGTTTGATTTTGTCCTCCAAGCATTTCTATTAGATTATTACACTATTTCCTTCCTTTTTAAACTTCCCTTTCCTTTCCTTTTTCTTCCTTCCTTCCTCCCTCCCTCCCTCCCTCCCCCTCTCTCTCCCTCTCTCCCTTCCTTCCTTTCTTTCTCTCCCTTCCTTCCTTTCTTTCATTTTTTTCTTGATAAAGAATGTGAGGCATGGAGAAATTAAGAGATGTACTGAAAACCTCACAGATAGTAAGAAGTAGCATAAGAGTTTGAATGGGGGCAATCTACTTCAGAGTCTTTCCTTTTAACCACACAGCAAAATACCTTATACTCTGGTTTATGTTGAAGATACAATTTAATGTATGTGTAAATGTCTTTCACGCCAATACAAAAATTGAAAACTATTCAGTGTTTCTCAAGGAAAAATCTTATTCATATTGGTACCTGCTCTTTTGTTCATTTTATCAAGCTACAATTGGAACTTGATAAACTTTTAGAGCAAACACATTGATAAAGCAATTTTTAATGATTCAATATAGTTTAAAATACTTCGGCTAGAAAAATTCCAATATAATTTGTCTTGCAAAAATGTACATTAGGAAATGAGAAATAGTCATTAGGTATGAAGCATCAATGTAATAAAAAAACATAGTTAGAAGAACATGCTATTGTTTTAGCATGTTCAATTTAAGCATGGAATTGAGCATAGCCACCTGCATACCACAAAAATGTTATAACACTATCATTTGAAAAACAGACCAAAATATATAAAAATACACCTTGTCAGAATAAAACCCTGAAAATTTGCTGCTCTTATCTTCAACATCCTATGTATTATAGAATATTTAAAATGATATACAAACTAACAGATGATCATTATATCAAGATTTTATGGTAGAGCTGAAATTAAGCTCCATTCAAAGTTTTATTACAAACAATGTTGTACCTTTACGAGCCCCTGACATGCTGAAGGAAACACTTCAGAAGTAGAGCAGAGTGTCTATTATAGCTGCAGTGATTATGATGGCAACTCTGTTGCTATCATTGTGATCATTACCGTCATCTTTACTCCCTGGAAACATAAGCAGGCTGCGCTGTGTTGTCTTGAATCTCAAAGAACTGCATGGCGACTTAGAGCCAAATGAGAGCATTTCAAGGGCTGGAAAACTTAGGGTCAAACAAATGTGGGGGTGCGCGGAGGCGCCGGTCTTGTCACAAAGCACAGTGCAGGTTTATTCGGAGACAGCAATGTAATTAATGCCTCGTCCTAGGCCATCGATGGGTGGGGGCCCTTCGGTGCTTTGTATTCTATCTGCCTGTAACTCCCTTTGAAGGACAAATGCAAGAATGCATTAAAATGTTCTATTGAAATCGAATCTATATAAAATAAGAATTATGAAACGCCTATTCTCCTGCCTGAGTGGATGAAGATAAATGTTTCTAGGAGGACTCTGGTCACTGGTGTGATTACTAAACTTGCCCCAAGATATTTTGTATATAAATTTTGCTTTCATCGTTCTGTTTTTGTTTTTTAAGGAAACTAGTTTTATTGGGGGCGATTCAATGTATGAGTATCCAGATATTTGCAACTGGGTCGAATTGGAAAGGAAAACTTTGACAGTTCTAAATTCTTTATAAATGGAAATGATTACATTTCACATTTTCAGACAGACAAGTTTTAAATTTCTTTCTGCTAGAGTACTGAAATTTCTGATAAAGACAGATGAACTTTCAGAATATTTAACTTCACTTTAATTTTCCATTTCAGCTCAATACAATTGCATGGGACAAAGATATTTAAACATAGATAACATCATTATTGAAAATTTTGCCAAATCCTACCAACTTGGATTTTACCTAAACAACAAAAACAACAACAAAAAGATCTGTTTTTAAATATATTACATTGTGGAAAAAACTTGGAATGATTTTTTAAAATAATTTAAAAGTCTTTCTTCCCATTAGCTTTTAAGCAAAGTCAATATGACTATTTTATGTGCTTCCAGTGGATAGTTGTTCTGAACATATGCAAATATAAGGCTAATTATTTATTCATTTAAGTGTGAACAGTAGCGGCAGAGTAAACAGTAACAGAAACTGAGAACGCCATCGGATTTGGATCTAAGAGACTTGAGTCTAAAATTGACATCTACTATTTAATAGTTCTTTATGATATTTTGTATATAAATTTTAGATGATTCCTCTGTAAAATACAGGTAATGCCTACCTTTCTGAGTAATTGGGGCATTACACTATATAATAGATGGAACACGGCTCAGTATTCATTTTAAAAAAGTATTTATCGATTCCCACCTAATAGACAGTATACTAATTATACTGCAAAACTTTCAAGGAACTCACAGACAAGTATACGCAAAATATCAATTTGCCTCTGCTCCTTTCTCCACTTTTACTTCTAGGAGAATTTGCTGGTATAGCTGTTTGTAGTCTGGACCATTACCGAGGCTAAAACCACTTCTGTTTATTTCTCTTCATGGCGCCAAATCTCTAGATGGGGTCTCTGCCCTCACCACCATTTCCTCCCTCTCCTTCTCTTTATTTCTTCTATTCCCTCATCTTGACTTCCCTTGTCACCCCACCACGTGCATCCAAAAATCGTATGCATCATTATGAATCTGCATACTACGTAACTGCGGTAATGGAATTAAATCAAAATGTTTGGATCTCCAGTCCTAATAGCAAATACCGAGTCCCCTTTAACTCTACTGATTATATAAAAAATGATCTGTCCTGACTTTTCTGAATTTTGTGCTACTGAACTATGTTTTAACGGAAGTAATAATCATGTAGAATGTTGATCCTCGGTTTCTGTTCCGTATAATTATTGCTGTCTTTGTCACCTCACGCAAAGCAGGCATGACCTTAGAGCAGGAATAGAGATATGTTTCCAGCCAAATGTCAAGTAATATCACCTCATCTCTAATCCCCTATGGTTTCAAGTGAAGCCTGGCAATGTCAGTTATATTTGGAGACTTTCCAAAGAATACACATTATTTGCTGCTCTAATACCACACTTGGGAATGCCAACTTTGGAAACTACATAAAAGTAACAGAAGTGAGTCCAGGAAATATTCTAATTTGAGATGAATTCAATTTTTACACAAAGATTTTGTACACAAAGATTATATTTTGCAATAGATGCTTAAAGAAATGGTTAAGTTCATAGCTATATACTCAGAGAGCAGATTTCAAACAGCTGCCTTGAGCTCACATGCTCCATGCATCAAAATGTGTCATCTCAAACAAGAAGGCTCTTCTGCATAACAAATAAATTGCCATAAATTACATTGTTTATTATCATTTTTCTGACCGAAAATGTTTACTACTCAATTATTGCCCTTTGGTCTACATATTGTTAAGGAAATGTTTGAAAGTTGTGGGGACAAAGCATCTGGAGTTCTGTGGCTGAATGTTTTCACTATAGATCATGTAGGCTCCTATATACTGAAATATGCGACCATGCTAAATGCCCCATGTCAAGTCGGTCTCCTCTCCTAGACAACAATTTCACATATTTCCTCTTGTTAAAATCCCCAAAGCCATATCCCCACCCCCAGCTCACGACTTTGCTTTTTCCACACTAAGAACATTGAAGTGATCAGGAGGAAACCAACAGATTTCCCAAAACGAATCCATTTACTACCATCGTATTCATTCCTACACATTGACTTCCATCTATTATTATAGAATATAAGATGTTCTTATCTATTATTCGACATCAACTACTTATCAAATTATCTCTTTCAGAAACAAAAAAGGTAAGTAAATGAACTAAAACACAGGATTACAAAGGAATATGATTAACCTGAATACAGTTATCAAAATTTTTTGAAAATGCGATACAGAATTATTTATGGGCTTCTAAATAAAAAACATTTAGAAACTAGTTTAAAGACCAGTCTGCAAATGTAATTCTAAAGAGCGAAGACATGGTGTTTCAAAACAACAGTAATATGATATGGAATTATCATTAGCATATCATTAGCATAGTAATGTGGCATGGGATCATTTCTATTGGTAACATAGCCATAAGTATTTACACTGTAACTGCTTTTCTATTTTCAAAATCGAAGAAAATAAAATGCCAAATTTCAGTTAGAGATTAGTTTTATTTTTTCCCATCTGAGTAAATAGATTCACTGGATTATTTTCAGAGGCCCCCAAGTGTTCTGTTGACTACCAGTGATGGTCCTCGCTCTCGGTGAGCTGTCAGAGCCCTGTTTAAATCCAATATTGTCATTCTCCCCTGGACCCTATATCCTACTTCTTCTCCAGGTCACCACTGCTATAGTTCTCTTTTCTCCCTTTTTCACCCCACGTGTTCTATAAATAGCGTCTGACACACTCAGTGGGCTCCCTTTCACTCATCCCCCACTTCCGCTTGGCTTCTAGGACATTCTCTTGGTTTTACCTCCACCCCACCACTGCCTCCTTCTCAGTTTTCATTGATTATGCGTCCTCTTCTACCCCACTGTCTCTCCTCCCCACAGTCAGACCCAGAATGCTGTCCTGACCAATAATAATGTCCTCCGCAATTTCATCTTCAAGCATTCCGCTCCCTGAACACTCCTCTCTGTATGCGTTAGCTTGTTATCTGCCTCATTGCTTTACATAACTTCTATATGTTGTTCCTCCCTTTTTAACAGCTACTTAGTTAAAAAAGAAGAAAGATATGTATTTTAGTGTAAGGGTCAGCAATGTTAAGCAAATGTTGCTTTTTCCCCATTATGCTGTAAAGTTGCTTTTAGTTGTTGTTTTGTCAGAGAAAAATAATAATAATAATAAAAAACCCAGTAGAGTTAAAATAAATGAAGGTAATAAACAAGGAGAACATATGCAAGATAACTTAATGCATGTAAGATTTCTCGGAAACCTCGAGAGAAATATATACTCTTAGAGATAATCTTGAAAAATACAGTTAAAATTTATAGATATTTCTGTACTCATAATTCCTACTCATTGTTTTATTCACAGACATAGATATTTGTGACAAAGTTTGCAAATTTCCTTCATGAGATATGACATTTAGAAACATTTCAATATTTTCATAGAAAAAGTTATACTTTGTTGTATATTAGTTATAAGATCTAACCTATAGGGAATAAAGTTTCATAAAATAGATGTTAATGCAACCTGACAAGGACATATTATTTGTTATTAAATAACAGCAGATAGCTTAAAGGGTAAAATATCACTATATGAAGCAGAAATCACCTTTCCTCATAGCAGGTTAATTTATTTCCATTTATATCAACAAAATTTCTATTTTTGGCCAGGTTTTGAGTTTTGATATATGGCCATTAACTTTGTTAAATTCTGACCTTGAGATGATTTATATTGTTAGAAATTATCCCAAAGCCATGTATTTACCCTTAAAAAAATAACAAAAGGGAAAAAACACTATTCTTATCTTAGAAACGCCTTTACTTTCAGCTTCACAAACTATTTAGTTTGGACTGATAGGCTTTCATCTGATGATGATTAAGAAGTGATTCCCTCATGCTTTAGTGAATAAGATGATGATATATGTGATATAACTTTTAGGAATTCTCTTCTAAAATTAGCTAATTTAGTTAACCTAAGTTAAAAAATAAACAAAAATAAACAAAAAATAAACAAAAGAACCTGCTCTCTGATATTATTAACTGCTTATTGGCCAATGGTTTTAAAGAGAATGGTTTTCCTGACTCAGGAAACCAAACTGAATGGCTTACTTATCTCTTGCCATAGGAGAGGCTGATCCCTTTCTCAACAAATGCCACTTATTTAGCATTGAAAAACATTTAGTATATGTTTCCTTTTTACATTGACAGGGTCACTTTGATCACAACTCAAACTTGTATTTTTTTGAACTATTGCTCATCTTTGTAAAACTTGCTTATGGATACAAAGTTTGGAAAGATTCTGACTATCATGAGAAAAATCTTACAATGTAGATTTAAATGCTCTATTTGTCAAATCTATATATCTATATATGAATAACTATGTATATATGCTAAATATAAGTAGCTTATAGATTTTCTATTGGTATTGTCATTTTACTAACAGTCATGTCACATATTAATAAAGAACATTCTTCCACCCTTCTTTTTTCCTTAAGAAAATATGATGTTGTTAAATAGAATTATATATATATTTTTAATTCCAATTTTAAATCACGATCCTTGCAGCAAAATACATTTCACAGTAATACTTAAAAACATCGATTATTCTTCAATATTATTTATTGATTTATTGTAGTTTGATTTGGATCGTTTGTGTTAACTTGGCTATTGTGTCAAAACATGGAAACGGATGTGACTGTTTAAAGGAGGGTGTAGATGAAGGAGGGTGGAAACCACTTCCCACGCACTCGCCATCAAGTACGGACTGAGGGTCTCCTCGTTTAGGCCTCAGGTCTGCAGCCGCTACCAACTAAAGTACCCCCGGTCACGAGGAATTCACATCACTCTTAAATTGTTAATCCAGACTGCTCTAGCATTTACGGTATTTTCAGCTTGAGTTACCTAGCAAGTTGCCTTAATGTTCGACCTTATCCTGACACATTCAGGTGTATAGTCTGGTTATACTCATATGGGGGATATGCATTCCATTTCAGTACGCAGCATTTTATTTTGCCTGCTACCTCAATATGTCCATGTAGACATCTGAGTTATCTACGAATCGGTTGTGAGCCTTTACTGTATCTCTAAGGTACCTGACGCCATTTCTCCCACCTTAAAAAAATACTACGTCCTTTGAACCATGACTTGCTTGTGTCTCGTGGCACGTTTCTTCGCTCCCCTTTATAGCAAAATGCTTTTCCTCAGAAGAGGTATCCATACTCAGTTCTCTAATTCCTCTTCTCCCAATCTTTCTTCGAGCCATGCCAAAGAGGCTTTACCTCCTACAACTCAGAAAAAAAATGTCTCATCAACCTGACTCCAATGAGGAGATAAAAACCACACAGTCATTTGAAGAGGCAAAGTTTAACAGTGAACTGTTATTAAAGTTATGGCAAACTGGAGTGAGAAGGGACTGGCCATCAGGAAGTGAGAGAACTACCTAGAACATAGGGACAGTCCATGTAAAGAGCATCTAAGAGCCACAGGACTGAGATCGGGGCCATAATACCCTCCCCCACCATGCCCTCAGGACCAAGATCTTCACCTTGCTGGGGAGGACAGGAACTTGCTCGGTCAACAGCAGAGAAGGTGCTGTGGTACTGGCAGAACCACCTGGAATTCTGCTTTCAGGAATGTGCTGCAATGAGGCACTTTGCAAGCTGGGGAAGGTCATTCACAGAAGTGTCTCCCTGGAGACAACTCTGATACCAAAGGACATACTGTGAATGACCATGAAACAAGAGGCGGAGCCAGGGAAGCCGCCTGCCACCAGGTCCTGCTGGCTGCCATGCACTGCAGGAGCTAGGTGCCGGCAAGCTGAGTGCTGTGGGAGCCAGAATCCGAAAGCGAATCCTTTTCCTCCTGCAACGTCTCCCCTATCCCCAGGGTGGAAGCTTTAGAACCAACTGACAAACAACAAAATATTTTTAAGAGTCCAGATCCATTTTCAGAGCAGCCGGAAAGAATGGCTTTGGAGCTGGAAGTAATAAATGGATAGCCAGCACAATAACCAATGTTCCGAAAGATCTATAACCATGAATTTCCGGTCCTGCCTTTCCTCCGAGCAAATTAGCTACTTCCCAGTTTTCTGAGCTCGCTCACCCTTCACTTCCCTGATCTATAAAACATTAGAGAAGCCAGGGATCATTCTTAGAGCTGGTTCTCTCCTTTGGCAATTTCGTTCTTTTTTCAAGATTTTAAATGCCATCCCTACGTTAAAAAACTCCAAAATTTAAATCTCAAGCATAAGCCTTTACTCTGAACTTCCAGAATCATATACACAGCTGTTTAATCAACACCTCCAGGTAGACATATAATAGGTATGTCAAGATTACCATTCTTAAAATGGCAACTCTAAATGTTTCCACAGGCATGCTATTTCCAGCAAACAGTATCATTCTTCTAGCTGCTCAGGGCGTGATCCTCAGAGTAATCCTTGATTCATACTTTCTATCAGCTCCCATGTTCAGTATTTCAAACATAGTTTAGCTCTTCCTTTAAAATGCATTCTGAACCATTTCCCATGGTCTCCAACCGCGTATCAAGCCACCATTATTCCCCAGCTAAAATCCTGCTGTCTAAACTCTCTGTCACCCAGCATCCTATTATCCACTTTAGGACACCGGGCAAATGACCATGTTCACTTGCTGGAAACCCTCCCATGTCTTACCTCGTTCAGGGTACAGTCGACCCTTGAACAAGTGGAGGTTGGGGGCTGCCACCGTCTTGCAGTAGAAAATCCATAAAAACTCTTCACTCTGCAGTGGGCCCTCGGCATCCTGGTCGAAACATCCCAGGAATGAACACAGAATTCTCCTAACGGGCTGGTGATCCCGCGGCTAGGGGATCTGTGGCTGGCCACGCGACCGCACCGTCCTGCACGGATGTGTGGGGTCTGCAGCCGCCAACCCGCGGATAAGAGGGCTGCCGTGGTTCCTGGAATAGCACCCGCGAGCCACTAGATCGCGCAGTCCAAACCGTGCTGCTCCAGGGGCAGCTGTGTAAGGGCGAAACTGCTGGTAAATGCCTGTCGGCCTCCTGGGCCCCCAACGCTGTCCCGTTGCTTTGCAAACTGGTCCCTGCACAGAGGGCAAGGAGAGGCCGAGAAAGAGGAAAACCACTCCAGCTCTGTATGTGGCAGTTTCAACAAGGAAGGGGACAACTCACAGAAGGCTTGTCTAGGTGAAGCTGGGGGAAGGGGGGCAGTGGGGAGACTCAGGACGAGGAAACCTCTGCACCTGCAGAGGAATCTCAAACGCTCGCAGAGGCCTTGCCTGACGGTTCAGTCACGTATCCATCCAGTTTAGAGCGTCCAGAGAGCTCTTTACTCTCTCAAGGCTGTATCTTTAAAACAGCTCCTGGTTTGGAAAAAGTTTGGGGGTGGGAGGTGGGTGCATGTTTCAAGGACAGGCGAGGCAGTCAGGAGGCCCCCGATCACCATGTCCAGCTCCTGAGTCAACTGGCAGTCCCTTTTACGACTTCCTTAAATATCGTCCCAAAGATACCCACGCCACTGTCCCCCACATCTGCTTCAGATTTTTCTTCAAGGATCACCTTTGCGGCACTTTTTCTGATTATGCGAAATCCCCCATATCTTATTTTTATCCATATCCCATTTTTCTATCTGAAATTTTATAGCTTTTCACTATATGTCTATGTTTTTGCCCCCTCCTGCCACAATGTAAGCTTCAGGAGAGCAAGAATATTTGCTAATTTTGGTCACTATTGTAGCCTCTGCCATGCCCAAAGCTTGGTTCATAGTATTCCTCGTTTTAGTTTTTGGAGAAATAAATGCATATCCAGAACAACAAGTAAGTATGCTAATTTAGCTGACATAAAAACAAAATCAATCTCTAGTTGTGGTAAATACTATTTCTGTTGAAGTATCCAAAATTTTATCTCACTAACTGCACACTGATTTCCTTTTCTTTACCATTATAAAATACAAATTTACTTACAAATAACCAATTTCTGAGAAATGGGCAAAAAGGCAAGGATTCATTACCAGCTAGATCAATAAGTGAATGAATCGATAATTCCACAAATAAAGATGGTATGCAAACCTCTAGTTTGATTTATTCCCACTAGTAGTCATAAATGTAAGTTTAAATAGGTGTTATTCTATATCCATCAAACTAACCAAAAAAAAAAAAAAAAAAAAAAAAAAGGAAAAACCACAAAGCTCAATACAAGTAGCCACCACCAAACACTATTTGCAAATGTTGCAGTCTTTTTAGGAAACACTGGTGATGTTCCTTAAGAATTTTAAAATGTGTGCATGAACTTTAGTGCATCAGTCGCTACCCCGAGACTCTAAAAGAGAAGAGTTGAAACACAAACAGGGATATAAAGATGTGTATTTGCACACTGTCATCACAAACTTAACTTTTATATCTTTAAGTTAGAAACACAAACTATCTAATAATAGGTACACATTCGAATGCTATTAGTATGCACTATTAAAAGTAATATTTTGCCCAGTGTTCAATGAAATGAAAAAATGCAAATGAAATAATTCTAAAAGGTTTCCAGGTATTTATTAATTCATACATTGACTTGATTCACTTTTTGAAAATGCATGCACATAATCTTCAACTCAATTACCTATATTAATAAGTGCATTGATAATCAGAACACTGAATTAATTATATTTGTTTGTTCATATTGCCACTTGCCTTTTCATTTCTATATGAGAGTCTTATACATTTTTAATTATACACATTATTAAGCATCTTCAGCACACTTTGTAGGTGAGAAATATACATTTTAGGTCACAATGGCTACACTAATGTTTATATGTATATATGTGTATGTATATATATGTATGTATGTATATGTATGTATATATATGTATGTGTATATATATATATTTATATATTTCTACTTATGTTTTATTTTCTGTTATAAAACATTCACTACTGCCAGGAGATAGCCCAGATTTTTCTAATCTTTGCCCACTATAAATAATGTTACAATGAACATCTCTGTATATATATCACCATAGGTAATTAAGCATACTCCTGACAGCTTCCTAGAATTGGAATTGCTGATCCAAAGTAAATGAACATGTTAAAATATGATCATTACTTCCAAACTGCCCTCAGATATGTTGTTAAATTCCCACTTCCATTAATTTTCTATGATAGTACCAGTCTCAGCTTGCCCACATCAACACTACAATTGCACACCATCAATTCGGTTAATCCTTATCTGTCTGATAGGCAATGAAAGCATCTCATTGCTGCTGCGACCTGAATTTTCTGATTACTGTGATTCAAAATCTGTCCTGCCATATTTATAAATTTTTTTTTTCTCTGCGAATTCTATTTCTAACCTCATTTAATCACTACAAAATCCCAGCGGAATAATAAGGAAACAAAATTTGTTTTATACAAAAACATCTTGTCTGGTTGAATTAGGAAAGAACAAACCGCAAATTTACCAGGACAAGAACAACGTCTTTTTCATAAGAGCAGTGCAGTGTGACTAGAATCACACTCTTAACAAATGCCTTCTGTGCAACAATCATTCAGTTTGTATTGATACATCTTTTTTTTTTTTTTTGTCTGCTACATATGGTCAATTTCTCTCTCGCTCTCTTTTTTTTTTCATGTTGTATCTTTTTCAATTATACCTAGCCATCATTTTAATATAGGGAATAGAATCGCAGTTAATTCTCCATCTGGTGTCCCAGATTGGTTACCTTCTACTGCTGATGTGAAGCTGATATTATTCACTTATGTTACTTGATCATTTTATTCTCTATCACATGTTTAACAGTATGTGGCATTCACAAAGCATATCATGTGAACATGATTTAAAATTCCCAAACTATAATTCCTTTTTGGAAGGATTTGGAAGGCTTATATAACCCCTTATATAATCTATATTTTGACTTTTAAATTAAAATAACATAATTTATGTGTGATAATTTATAGGCTTAAAAAATTTTTACAAGTAGAAAGATGTTTGGAAAGTAGAATGTGGTATATTATATTCAGAGTGATACTTTAAAATGCAGAATATGTTGTTAACACAACAAATCTTGATAAATTGGGTTATCTTTAATTATTTAAGAATTCCAAAATAAGTTTATCGTAACACTGAAAGCTGAAGATATTAGATATAGACTTAGTACCATGGATTCGACTGTTCTGCACAAATCATTTTTGACATTTGCATAAGGAATTACAGTTTTAAAGTACTTTGACTTGACTTGACCTTACTACGTAAGTAAGGGACCTATGTTTTGGTGAAAGCATTACTTTGAGCCAGATTGAAGATTAATTTATTATTAGAACTGTCAATAAGTCAAAAATTAAATACTCCTCAAATCTCACTCTTAAAACTGCTAACTATATTTCCATGTTAAGCCATCTATGAGGACTAAATGAGATAATTCGTTAAAAATAAATTCAACATTATTATTTTATTGCTTGCTTTATTATCGCCATTTCAAGCTTTATAAATGAAATCTCACAGAAGTTTGAATTACTTGCCAGATTCAACATATTTCAGAATTGCCAAAAACCTATGTTTCTCATTTTAAAACCTACTCTGTAAAATATGTCATAGATTATGGACAGTAGGCATCATTTGATCCAATCTGTTTATTTAATAGGCATCTTCCCATTCAATCTGTTTATTTAACAGCAGAGAACTCTGAGTCACAGTGGGCTTAATGGATTAGCCCAATGGTAGGTCACTAGCTTTTGACCAAGTCATAAATAATGATGATAAGCTAGTGTTGTCTTGATAAGCTAGTGTCGATAGCAGCTGAGTACACAGTGGTCTAACAAAATATATCAGGCATTGGAATATTAATAACTGTGATCAGTTTGGTTTTGCTTATTTTAATTTGTGGGAAATATTGCATCTCACATTCACCCTATTTGAAAATGTGTATCTATGTTTCCTTCACTATCTCCATTAACTTGTACGAAGAGCCAGCTCACCCCTGCTTGTTTAAATTTGCATGAAAAATCCTTTGAAAATGTCCATATTATGTCATCAATTATATCAAGTATGCCTGATGCAGGTTCCTCTAAAACAGTAACTCAATATTATAATATTATATATATTTTGTACTTATATGTGTATGAGATATATAATAATGGAAGCATATTGCCTCTATTTAGTATCATTATTTATATTATATATGATAATATGCCCCATTATCTCTGTTCAGTATTTATTATTATTGCCACAGATTTTCCAGGTAGAATTTAGCTACCCAATGTGTCTGATGACATATCGTTTCCTGTTAAATAGCTACATGTAGAAGATTACAAGATTAACAGACAATTAAGATAGTATGTTAGCAGTGTATTGGTTTCTGAATAATAATTTTACTTGTTTTAATTATATAAAACATACTTAGTTTAAGTTTTGCATGTTTACGAAATTCTTAAAAAAATGAATTTTAATTATCCTCTAGAAGTTCCTTTCAGTAGATTTTGAAATTCATGTCTGCTTAAATACTACAGAAACATGAAATCAGTTTTATGAAATCAAAGAACTAATTATAAAGAAATCCTGAAGTCTTAGAGATTTCCTGTTTTATTATTATCAAAAAGCAACTTTAAATATCTATATGTTGCTAGGAAACTATGATAAAAAAACAAACAAACAACTTGCTTTCCATGAACAAATAATATTCAGCAAAATAATTGTTTTATCATAATGTTCTATGTATAAGTACAATAGAAAATCAAGTGCATTTGCATCTTATTTCTGTTTTTTAGTCTTAAGTGCACTTTATGAACATTCAGCAATAATGCTTGGGTTATCATAATGTACCATGGAATGTCTAAACATACACGTATTTACCTTAATTTCTTATTTTAATTTGCATTTGCAAAAGTAAATCATATACATAATTTCCACTTCCATTTTTCATCCAAAAGCACTGCAGCTATCAAGAAACACTCCAGCGAAGCACCAGTGTCAGAGCGCGTGCACAACACACACACACACAGACACACACACGTGCGCGCGCGCGCAAAGGATCACGTGCTGTGGTGATGTTGCTCAATTAACGATAATAAAATGAAGCAAATTCTCAGGGGCTTCACACTTCCAAGAAGCTCCCTCTCTCTCTAGTGAGGACTGGAAACATTTATGATTTATGGTGAAAACTCTCACATGTCAGCACGATACATCGTTGAATGAGGCTTTGCTCGTTGATTTGGAGGCATAATAGGTAACACATTGTCGATGTCAAGAGCACTAGTATGTCTGCTTTTTAAACCTATTTTTTCTCATCAGTCCTACAAGCTCTTCGGTTTCAAGGTTGCCTCCCCTAAGTCTCCTCATAGGACTTGAGGCTTATGGGTATAATTTCCATTAGACGGAGTCATGGAAGTATATGCACATCTATCTTCGCAAACAAAGCTATAGAAAATATATACAAATAAGAACAGAGGAATAGCATGTCGATTAAGTTGTCAGAGGTAGGAAGATAGTATTTTTGAAAATGTGACTATGACTTTCAAGTATTGAATTACGTGCGACGACTGGGGGATCCCTGCCCTTCTCTTGGCATTACCCCCGCTTCTTTGACCTTACTAGTTAACATGCATCCATTTTCTCTTAAATAAATAAATAATTTCAACAAAATGAATAAAATATTTATCAAAATTTGAGAACCCGTATTCAAAGTCTATGAGGTTCTCTGGAGAATTATTCTTTTGATACAGCTCAGTGTGCCATATCTTGGAATGATCGTTGTGTATTTGGACTGTGACAGTTTAGTTATGATGGCTGGCTTTCCATCTTCTAAAATGCTATCCTTACCTTAACAGTGGCCACAGAGATGATTTGCATAATATTTGAAAAGTGGCACTGAACCATCAGAAATATTCCTTTTACACCAGGAAGTTCGGTGCAGGGCCTTGTGCTGTGGTAGTTCACATTTGTTCTCCTTTGATTTTCTGGCTTATCTTTTTGGAATGGGCGGCAGCCAGGCCACTAGCAACTCCAGTTCCTGCTGGAAGTTTTCCATGATCTTCTTTCACTCCTGGGATAGATGAATGTTTAGTTTTATGACAAACTGTGTGAGGTTCACCTGTAGGTCACATATCATTGAATTTGGAGGCTTAGGGATAGTAAACGACCCAAGTGGGTCCCAGCTCATTCTCATGGGTTCCATTTTTATTTTTGGCCTCCACCAATCTCTCCTTCTCTACTATCTGCCTGGCTTCAGGTCCAGCACCAAATGCAAAACTCACAGCTGTATATAAATTGATCAGTTGTTTCTCATAATTGCATAAAACCCAATCCTAATAATAAATCTACATATTTTTGTAGATTTACATATGCAAATATCTATCTATCTATCCATCCATCCATCTATCCATCCATCATCTATCTTTCATTGGCGAGTTATTTTGTTCAGCCTCTCTGATTGAACTTGAAATGACATAACCAACTCCTAACAACAGAACAAAAGCCCCAAAGTTTGTCCAGATGCCTTCTAATAGGTAGCACCAGAGACTGAGTTCCTGAGAGCTAACCAGCTTTCCATTGTTGTTGCTAGCACTGCTTTTAGGTATTAGCACACATAGCAAGGAACGGGTATTACTGTTGAATTTGGGTGATGTCATGTGTCAGGAATACTAGGTGTACCCCACCCAACCTCCGCAGATCGCTGTCGTAGCTCCTGTGCACTGAACCCTCATCTTCACTGTGCTTTGCGTCTAATGCCCACAGTATTTTTCTGAGGCTTGCCTTTGGCAACTGGAACCATGTTGCTTGTATGCACAGAGAGATGAAATTGCCTGGAAGTTTACAACCCACCGAACATACTCAAGCCTAATTACTGACTGGCCATAAAAACCCAGCTGTCTCCTCTGAAGACAGGCCAAATTGCGAGATATAATTTATGCTGCATCCTCATCTTCTCGTGACATTGGGTGGTGAATGGGACTCTGACCGAATCTGCACTCTTGTTTGAAGTCCTCCCTAGCCTGCTTCACTCCCTACCTTGCTAGTCTCATTATGAAAACAGCTCTTAACAAATTACTAGTACATGCATTCTCATTCTGGGAACAGATTTTAGAAAATCCAGTTTAAGATATCATGGAATAGACAAGTAAAAGAGTGGGTGTTCATTTTTAAGGAATGTGTTTAAAACAGGCCATTGTCATAAAGGTCATCTAAACCACGTTTAAGAACATTCTCAATTTAAGTTAAGCATTTTGGCAAGCAACACATCTCTCTCTTTTTTTAAAAAGAAATACTTTAAAAGTGTCTACTTTAAAAACTAAATGTAATATAATCCAGAAAACTGTTTTTAATAAGTAAATGGCCTTAAAAATAAAATTTGTTCATTATAATACATTAGTTAATGAAACCATAACCCTATACTTTAATATATTGACATGACAATTAATGGCTTTGACTCAAAAACAATTTACTTAGAGAATGCCATATGTAAAGTACGTGCCCATATATTTATTATCTAATTACTGCTTACTTGTTTTTTCTAATCTTATCCTAATACGCAAATATATTTGCAAATATATAATGAATCTCTTAATCAATATTAAATACATGGAAAAGTATTCTCCTTTGTCGGTCATTGTGTTATAATTTGATAGTGACATAATTTACCCAGACCTACTTGAATTTCTGAATCCCCGTATATTCATTGTTTGTCCTCCTGAAGTTGCTTGTTGATATGTAATAATTAAAAATTTTCCTTAGTTATAAATAAGTCAATGTACTTAGTTATTAATGCTTTTTCAATTAGTATTTTGCTTAAAACCCTTTTATAATATGATTCCTTTGACCAACATAGCTCATCTGAATTTCACACATGATTCAATCTTTCATGGGACAAGGAAATGAAATGACAGCTAATCAATGACTGACTTTGTCCTTAAGTTCTTCAACTGTCAAGGATAAAACATATCAATCAAGGAGAATAAATGCATCATCAGTTATAATTACCTCAGCTAAAAAGTCACCAGCATCCCATCAGATCTAAAACATTAAAGCCAAGTAAGAATTAGCTTTCATTGTCCTACCATTTTACTTTAATTAAAAAATATATATATATTGAATTTATTCTACCTCACAGACCTATCCATTGATTTTTATATAAGCATTGTCTTGTCCTTGACTTAGTAGTAAAGAGCTTTTTTTATCTTTTCATTATATTCATAGATTAAAAAACACACCAATTTAATTCATCAAATGATTGTGAATGAGAATGGCCATGAAGCTTACAATTAGAAAATACTGCCGCTTACCACTTGTACGGCCTTGGGCACAATTAGTTCCATTTTCTAAACCTCATTTCTTGCACTTCTACTATGATGATTGATAATTCAAGGTTTAGGGGTTGTTTAGGGCTATACAGGCACCATGCACAGGAAAGCATCTAACAGAGAAGCTATACAGAGGAGGAGAAATGAGTGAATATATACTTTCACAAGATCGATATTTTAATATAGTTCTTGATATTAAGTAAAAGGTATTATAGTTAAATCTAACTGATTCTTTCTGTAAGGATTAACCTATATGCTCATGATTTAAAGGGAAAAAAAGAAAAGAAAACAAAGCAAAACTGTCCATTTTATATTACAAATGTTACATAAAAAGACACGCATGCATGCATATACGCACAGGGGACAAGTTGGTGTCGATAAATAATGGAATGGCAGATCACTTTTCCTCTGCAAGGTAAACCAAATCCTTTCTAAATCCCATGAATATTGTGACTTGAAATCGATGCTACTTTATAAACTTTAAATAGTTTGAATTTTTGTATTGCTTTGGTCTACTCATTTTTTTACTCATTTTTTTCTTGCTAGCACACATTTAATGATTTTCTTAAATAAAAAATATTTACTTCTATAAACATTTCAAGGTAGACATATCAATCTACCATATGAATACAAACTTTTAAAAATATAACTCCTTGAACTAACTCACTGAGCAATTTGCAGCCTTGAAACATACAATTCATCATGTCAAATGCCAGGTACTGAGTCTCCCATGGGCTTATAGTCCAAGGTTGTAGGGATGTGAGGTTTTGAATATCACGGGGAGCCAAAAAATTACAGAAACAGCCAGGCATTCTCCGTATTCACTTCTAGACAGCCAACACACCAGATTCTTGTCACAAGGCAAATTTTAGTGACCACTGGAGCCTTTAGAATGAAAATGGTGATGTTGGGTATAGGTAGTGTGCTTGTTCAGAAAGATCTCTGAGTGATTTTGAAGTGACTCAAAACACTGTAACTTGAGGCAAACATCAGTTCCCATCAGTGGAACTGATTGTAGTGCTGCAGTGGGAATTACACAATCTCACGTGGACACACACTTCCTTTCTCCCCTGCTGGAAATCAACTTACATAAATTTTCCTTGTCTATAGTGACACAGCCAGGTTGGGGGTTAGGAACACAACCAACCTAGTCTTAAAGGTAAACAGAGCTACTGCTTCCAGGGTACTTTCCCTTCCTCTTCCGACGCCCCTTGAGTCACACTTTAGCTGTAACTTCCATGGGTCCTAAAGTTAATGAAAGAAGAGGAGGCAGCAGTTTTCAATATAAGAACCTACAACAAGCAGAACAACACAGTCCCAAGTTTGGGGGCCTCGTGTGCAATTTCGAGGCGTGCTTACAGTAAATTTTGAAAAAAAAAAAAAAAAGGTCTCTTTTCTGCTTCTTCTTCACATTAAAATTATTTTGTAGATTCTGTTTCCCACCACTATGAAAGCCTCTCCCATCATTGTAACAGCTCATGTCACTTAGTAAGCAATAATGGACTTTTCCTAGGGACAATGATCAAGGAGCCTGGAATAGGGGTTTTGCTTTCCATTAAGAAACATTTGTACTAAGCATTTTCTACTTCGCATAAACTCTTAGAGTGATAGTGTATAGCTCCAGCCCATTGGCACAGGATAATTCCCTAACGGACCTGTATGACAAAATCATGGCACCAAAGGATATAGCATAGATAACATATGTGCCTGTCCTATCACCAAGAATGACTCCTAAGGGCAGTATTTAAGTGCAATTCGTTCAATATGCCAAACAGGGAGCATGAGAATTTCAGTGTCTAATTACACCCTTTGAATAAAAGAGGGTACCTGAATATGCCTTCGGAGAGACAATAACCATAACCAAAATGACTTGAAGAAGGAAAACAAGCAATTATCCAAATAAGGAAAAAAATAAAAAAATAAAATAAAAAGATCAGAGAACAAAGGACAAACTACTAACTGGTTTCCCATCTCTTTACTTAATTACGTTACTGGATTATCCCAGTTAAAAACCGAGGCTTTAACTATTTAAATCCTAAGAAATTAAAGGAACAGAAAAAGATTTTGCAGACTCCAATTTTCCCTACACAAAACATAATTCTACTCAGGCAAAAAGCAGAGCAACATGACTGGGCCACTTTCAGCAGTAAGTTTCATGGTAAGAAGGACAACATAGGATTTTATTGGACCAGCAGGAAGAGTCTCATTAAGTGATCTCGCAGAGCGTTCACCTGCGTGCTGACAGAGATGAGCCCACTATGTCCAGAAAAATGAAATCATATGATAACAAAAGTGACATCACTCCCCCCGCCCCCCAGGAACACAATAAAGCTACTGTCAGCTACACTGCAATATCATAGCTAAACACATTTCAAGACTGGTGACTCCAGCGAAGCTTCACACACTCTTCTTTATTGCCAATATTGAAGATTCATTCCTGTAAGATATTACTTATCACTTAAATCTAAGTGCTGGATGCATTTTCTAGCATGTATTGGCATTATCCTCGTATATAAATTCCTGTGAGATGAACTGATAATTTAGAGCCTGTGACTACACAAAGTCAAGGCTTCCTGCCTGGGTGACAGCACCAGAATGTGTAGTTATGTGAGGCGTAAAAGTCAAGATATCGTTACAGAAAATGTACTTTTGGAGAAAATGCTGTTTTTAATTAAAAAGAAATTTTGACATTTTCCATCAGAGTTTTAAATGCTTCATCTAATAATGAATAATAAATTAGAATTATTTTTTGCTTATAATACAAATATAAAAATAATAACGAGGAATGATTTATAGAGGGCATCTGAATTAAGAAGACCAACAAAGTGGTATCAATTATATTTTAGAAGGTTCCTCATGTAAGTGGAATCACGCAATCTTCGTCTTTTTGCGACTGGTTTATCTCAGCATAATATCCTCAAAGTTCACCCAAGTTGTTGGGATTTTCTTCCTTGTTAAGGCTGGAGGAAAAAATACACATACTCACACACTCACCACATTTTGTTTATGCACTTATGTATCAATGGACACATGAATTATTTCTACGTTTTGGCTATTGTGAATACTCTTTCTATGACCATCGGTGTACAGATAGTCATAATATTAATGTTCGGTACATAATCTGTGCTAGATTTGTATGAAAAAAATCACATATAGTAGACAAAGAAGGCATATACCAGTAAAGGTGATCTATATGGCTGCATTCATGACAAATGTGTATATGTACATATTTTACCTACAGAAGACTATATGTGATAGTTTTATTTAACCTGGCACAAATTATTATGATATTCTGATCACCATTATACTTATCATTATTGTCATTAATTTTTTTGCTAATAATTAAATTTATCATTATACATACATATATGGGAAGGCAAGTGAGCAAGAGAGATTTGAAAAGTAAAATGAGGTGTTCCTAAATTATAAGTATATGTCAGAATGGGAATTAGGATATAGATTTCTTTTGATTCCAGAATACACTATTTTTTTTCTACAAAACACATTGCCTATTGTAGAAGTATCTGTTTATACTTTCAAATCTAGTATGATAGGTGTAATAATGTCCCCCTCCCAATGAACCCTGAATCAAATTCCGAGAACCTGTTAATGGCATACCTAATGTGCCAAAGGTACTTTGTATAGGTGTGATTGAATTAAGGATTTTGAGATGGCAAGATTATTCTGGATTATCCACATAGGGCCAATGAAATCACTAGAGTTCTTATAAGGAAGAGAGAGAGGAGAATCAGAGTCAGGGAAGGTGAGGTGACCACCTTCAGAGTCGGGGTTTGAGGGAAAGACTAGCAGGTCCTGTGCTGTTGGCATTGAGCATGGAGGGTAGAGCCAACAGATAGAGGTGCCCCCTGGAAGCTGAAAAATGCAAAAGCACAGGTTCTTCGAGGTCCCAGAAGAAATGCAATCAAACCGCCATCTTGACTTTAACACAATCAAAGCCATTTTAGACTTCTGACTTCAAAAACCATATGACAAATTTGTATTGTTCCAAGCTTTTAAGCTCATTGCAATTGGTTACAGATGCAACAGGAAGTTAATGCATAGGGCGTGCCGAATCTCATCCATATACACTTTCCATGCACTCTTCTCTCTTAACCAGCGAACTCCCAATAACTACGCCCAATAACTTTCTCACTTGTTCCTTTAGCTCCCATTTGCATCAGCAAACTAGAGAGCGCTGATGGGGGATGCTGAGCACAGGAGAGTGGTTATTCTGTAAGCCCCCTCCCGTCAGGTCAGCACCCGCAGGCTGTATCCCTCCCCTGAAGGCCACGGCTTTTCTCAAGTGGCTTGCTCTGCTCTTCTCTTTGCGTTTTGCTTGCTGTCTAACCCCTTCCTTTCCTCTTCAGGTCTAGGGGTATGGATCTCTCCCTATCATGATTAGGCCAGGCACTATATTATTCCTTCAGTGGTTTCACTTGAATCCCTGTAAACAGCCTTTAACTATTAAACAGTGAGCCATACATGTGAAATAACGTATCCACCAGCAAAGTGGTACTGTCTTCAAATTACATCCTAAGTTCAACTATTCTTCCCTTGTCACTATCACGAGCCTCCAGCATTTGTAGCTTAGAGTATGTCCTTACTTGGAGTAACTTGCCTAAAGTTCTATGTATTCATTTTCTCTGCTTGGAACTTGTTGCCCACGATACAGAATATTGTTCCCCCGTTAATATCGATGATTGATATTTACATAAGAAAATACATTACATATATGCATTTATTTCCTTTCATTTTGGAGCCTGGTCACAGTCCTGAAACAGGAGAAATGAATTTCATGATCAGTTTTCCTTCTATACAAAGTAAAACTGCCATTGCTTTAAGGCAGATTTTTTTTCCCCCACTTCATGCTGAATGAAGTTCTTGGATTAGTATATTAGCTTCTTTTTTTCTATACTCTGCCAAGTAATGAGACTCAAATAACTATGTAAATTCATTAATCTCATAAAGCAATTAGTGTAAAACCCAATGCCTGTTAAATTATTGCAAAATGAATTAGTTACAACATAACATTTAATTTTCATGATAACCCTCATTTATTTACACAACTTTGATGAAATAAATGCAAAGATGTAATGTATTAAACGGAGCAGCCAAAACGTTGTCCAGATCTTGTAAAAGTTTCTTCTATGACCTATGGTCAAAATAATTAATGCATATAAGACATTTAGTACTCAGCCTGCCAAATAGTCATCAATCATAAATTATGCATCTCTCCTTCGTTTACACACTACAGGTGGTCAAATGGCTTGTTCAGAAGGAAGTGAAACTCCATTCTCATGTATTCTGGAGCGGTCTCATTTCATTTAAAATTCATTAAAAAAAATAAAATAAAACCTTAAGAAAACTCTAATATTTCTCTTTCTACTTCCCTTAGCTTTTTTCCTTTTATAATATTTATACCACTCTGGGACTGAAAATTACGTCGTGAAGTAAGAGAAAGATAGTCATCCTCGAATGAGATGTGGGAGTAATACACAGTGGTTTTAACTTCTTTCATAATTTGACAATCTTGCATGCCTTTAATCAATCAAAAATTTAGAAAGCACTTCTGCTCTGATATAAATTCTAAGGGATATACTATAGCACCTTAGGTTGAAAAAAGACAACAATTACAATGTATGATTAATACAGAGATCAGCATACATTCACTGGGAAGAACTAGGTATAACCCTTAATTAACTCTATCACTTAACCAAGTAACATACCATTTTAAATCTTGATTTCCTTCTTTATGGTATAAGTTACGGTGAATATGAATATGATGATTGTGGTGATGATCACATTCTTATATTGACTTAGTGGCTGTGATTCATAGCCGACATAACTAAAAATCCAATTATGTAATATTTGTGAAAGAATTTGCTAAACTATAGAATAATTCATGTGTTATGGGAAGAAACTCCGTGTTCACGGACAGGAAGAATTGACATAGCTAAAATGGTCACATTACCCAAAGCAATATACAAATTTAATGCAATCCCCATCAAAATCTCAATGGCATTTGTTAAAAGAAATAGAACAGCAGCAGCAAAAAATCATCAGAGACATCGAATAGCAAAAGTAATTCTGAGAAAAAAAGGCCAGAGGTACCACACTGCCTGACTACAAAGCAACAATCATCAAAATGGCAAGGTATTGGCAGAAAAATAGACATATATACCAATGGAACTGAATCGAGAGCCCCCCCCCCCAAAGAAAAAAAGAAAAAAAAAACATTTATATGGGCATATAATTTTCAACAAAGGAACCAAAAACATACAGTGGAGAAAAGAAAGCCTCTTCAATAAATGGTGCTGGGAAAACCAGAATGAAACTAGATTGCTATCTGTCACCGCACACCTAAATTAACACAGAATAAATCAAAGAGCTAAATGTATTCTTCTCTGTGTCTTTAAAGGAGTTCTGTCTGGAAATGATATTTTACTGGCATTAAGAAGTTAATGAAAATTCAAAAGAATGGGACAAAACATTATTACTATGTGACTAGAAAGACCATATCATACATGAAATGTGATTTATAAAATACTTCCGATGGGTGTGTTTTCTTTACACATTTTGTCGTTGTTAAGTTTCTATGAATATATTAAATAGATACTAAATACATTTATATTCTTGCCTTATTTATGTCAACGGCTTGTGCACTATGAACAGCTGCTGAAAAAAGAAGTCCAAATCCCTAAATAATAGAAAAACAATATAAATATTTTATATTGAAAAGTTTTCCATAATACAAAATTTAAAATGTGAAGTAGTAATTAAAAATGAGACACAAAAGGGTTGTATCCAAACAAAGCATACTGCTTCTCCAGAGTACAAAAAATAATACAATAATTCAAAGCTAGAAATTAATATTTTGAAGTATAACACAAAACTTTGAGAAGCATTTAGGTTTCATGATAAAAAACTTAAATTATTTTTTTGTTTTTGGTTTTTATCTATGGAGGGAAATACATGATTTGGAATAGATATTTGGATTCTAAATCATACATTAACCCACTATCTAAAAGACATGAATAATTTGTCTTTGTTATTAATAATTTAGAGAGCGACTCTTACCACTCTTCATAAAAACATTTGATTTTAAAATTACTGTTCTAATATTTTTATTTAAGCAAAATATTTTTATTTTAAGCCAAAGTTCTTGTATCAGAATAATGTTTGATATGGAAAAGTTTCTGAATTCAAAATAATACTTTACTTAAAAAAAAAAATCTCTTATGTGTAGACAAGGATAAATGAATTGGACGTGTCCTTGAGCCACATCTGTTGACCTTTCTTCTTGGCTATTACTTTCTAGACAAACATCAGCATGTGTGATGACTACACAGACAGCTGGCCAGTGAAAGAGGTGATGGGCTCTAGCTGTGCTGGGAGAAAAGAGAATTACAGATGGTGACTGGAAATCCACTTATACCTTTATCAGAATATTTTAAAACCAATGTTCTTATACGTACCGGGGATACTGGTCAATATGCCTATCGGGCATCAGTCAAGCAATCGATCTACTTAAAATGGAGCCTGTGCACACACAAAAAGCAAATGCACATAAAAACTATCCAAACATAAATCTGATCAGGGTAATCATGTTTGAGAACTACTGACTACTACCTAAATCTGCCCAGATTGCTGTAACACAATATCATAAACTGGGTGGCTTATAAGCTACAGAATTGTATTTCTCACATTCTGGAGGCTGTTAAGGGCAAAATTAAGATGCCAGGAGATTCACCATCTGATGAGGGTCCTCTTCCTTGTTCATAAACGACTGTCTTTTCACTGTGTCCTCACCCGGTGGAGGGGACAAGGAATCTGTCTAGAGTCTCTTCTTATAAGGGTGCAAATGCCACTCATGAGGGCTCAACCCTCAAGACCTAATCCTCTCCCAAAGGTCCCACCTGTAAATGCCATCACATTGTTAGTTTTCAACATGTGGATGTTGTAAGGGACAAAAAAGTTAGTTTTATAGCATTTCCCAAATATAAAATGAATAGATAAATACGATCAGAAGTATGTTGAATGTAAGATGATGTAAAGAATAAACCTATCTTGTTACAGCAAACAAAGAAACTGTTATAATTCCTGCTCTCAAAAAAATAGTGGACTAATTAATCATCAATACCCTCGAAAGAGTCATCTGGGGAGTCTTTACTGTTATTATATTAGAGATATGACATTATCATTATTATTAGTATTATTAATTATGACATTATTATTAGAGACATTTCAGTGAATTCGGCTACTTAAAGTATGAAATCGAAGACCCTTATCGTAACACATAAGGCCCTGCATATCTTAGTCCTTGCACTAACCCCAACTCTTGTCAAGACACATGTGATAGCTTGTCCCTTATAATAACTGTCTCTCATGACTCACACTTCCATGCATCTATGGCATGTAAAGTTTCTGTTTTTCCAATGTTAGCAAACACGACACCAGCAAGGGCTAATAAAGTTCTCACATATCAGGATGCGTCTCCTATCTTTGGACATTCCTTTGCCACGTGTATCAAATCCTGGGCTGGCCCCTGGGAGAATAAGGAAAAACATCTTTTGATGGGCCAATCATTGTGCTGCGGAGGTACTGCCAGTAATAACCCTTCTTTGCCTTGACGTTCCAGTTGATAATGGCCCATGGGGTTAGCGAGATGACAAAACATCCACTTCCTAGATGTGGACTGGTTTCTAGCATTTCAACCACGGCCTACCATTGTTCTGCTATTCGTTCCTTTTTATAATTGCTGAGCTACTTGTCTCTTTTTCCCTCTGCATGTTAAACTACTCGAAACCATAAACAATGTATTGCTCAGTTTTCCTATTTGCAGCTCCTACTTTCATCACTAAGAAGGTACAAGAAGGAAAACATACAAGATATTGCCATCGGTTATCTCAACGCCTGAAGGAGTACCCTTGCATTTTTAGGATCCTAAAAAAGGATATATTTATAATATTTAGAATAATAAATGTGATTCTAAAATGTATTAAACTACGGGATAGAGTTATTTCCATGAAATGGAAATAAATACTCAAAGCTCAACCAAAAATCTACATTAAAATTGCGGCAGGAAATGGTTGAACTGGTATCAACAATAAAATATCGGATCTATCATTTTCTTATCATGACAAAGTGCACCCTCTAAACTGTAGGCCTACTCTTTCCTGTCAGTTCCAAAGAGGTCTCTTGATGGCAGGAAAAAAACCTGCAAAAAAGTGAAAGAAATATGTACACAGTAGCTATTTACATTGTCATGGATTATTTATCATCTCGAGTGCCTTGTGCCCTGAGCAGATATGCGGCGATAAAATATCACTGAATGCCCACAGAAACAAGATAAAGTGGCTTCGGCCGGCCCTTTCCTAGTGGATAACCTAGGGCAAGTACCTCGACCTGAGCTGGACTACACTAGTTTAAAGTTCAGAACTAATGTGTGACCCACTCCATGTGGCTGTAATGAGGATTCGATTAAGTCAAATTAGAAAATAATATTTGTGAAACTTAGTGATAGAATTTGCTTAATAAACGTTAGTTGATTTTTAATATAAAGAAGGACACAATTAATAATTTCCTTCGAGCTCCACATCCACCGAGCAACAACCTTCTCTCATTCTGGCGGGTCATGCTCTTAGCAGGTGTCAATTCCCAGCGGAGTACCTTCATTCCGGGCCCCGGGCAGAGAGAGGTCTACTCAGGCACCTCTGCTAGGGCTTCTTATAAGGGGAAAAGGGAAAATCTTGAAGACACTTTTCTCCACTCTGACTCAGTACCCAGAACATTTCCATGTCTAACCTCCTGCTTGTGGTATACCCCAAAACTCAACCCCCAACTCAGGGTCCACAAAACTGCTGGAATCTTTTCTTCCAGGCTCCCTTAAAAGTGCCGTGACCTGTGCTGATCCCCGTGATCTCCACCGGGTGTTCCTTCTACAAGGAAACGGGTAACAGGGATCCCTTTCGCCAGTTTAAGTCTCTTGCTTGCGCCATCACAGTAAGTGATTAAAGCCTTAACTCCTTTTCTGACTCTCCGCTTCAATGGGCTACTCTGACACGTGGTAGCTCAGCTGTCTCTCAGCTCAGCTGAGCTCCTGACACACAAATCAAACAAAACAAAACAAACAAAACAAAACAAAACAAAACAAAACAAGAGGTATATTCTTTTTTAATTCCTGTATATAAATAACATTACTTTGTATGCAATGTAAAACAACGCATCTTACTTCATAAATATTTTTAGAGTATGATTTTTAATATTATAGGTTTTTGAAACTTAATGACATTTATGAAAAGAATTCCAGGTTTTAATAAGCACTCCTTCTGGCTTAACGTTAATCTCTTCGTGTGGCTATTTTGGACATATGTATACCTTCCTCTTATAAAGAGGGGAACAGCTTTGTTATTGGGAGCCTCACTTATGAGCCTCACACATTTTCTTATTTATTTATTCAAGAAATTGATATTCAGTCCAAAAATGTGCCCACTGTATTCTTACTACCAGATACACAGCTGTGAGGCAAGACAGAAAGTCTTCCTTATCTCGTAAGTTTTACATTTTAGTGGCATGTAGGGAACAGCTGGGACTCAAAAAGCCACATCCTACTGATCAGAGCCGCAGAAACCTGCTTGGATTCTCAGACTCTAATTAGGAGAGGAAACAGATCTCCTGTCTCCAGGAAAAGAATGTGAAATCATTTGCAGCTATGTTTTCATTTGTTTGCGTGTTTTGTTTTGTTTTCTTTTCTTTTCTTTTTACCATCACAGGATTAGCAAGGAAATTAAAGTTGCAAAATTACAGGGTCAGAACAAAGGTTTAAGGGATTTGAAAATGTACACTTATGATCAGGCACCAAATCTGAGATTTTTCATACTCTGTGATTATTTTCCTGAAGTCTCCCATTGCAGAAAAGACTGTAAAACCTACGCAGGAAGACATGGTATGTGAGTCTTGGAATTTTCCTGCCCTGGCTAGCTAGCTAGGACTCACTCAGGGGTCTTATCAATAAAGCTGCATTTCTCTCAGAGAGAGACTATGGGCAGGCAAGAAAAGGTAGTCTCACTGTTACTTTAAAACACTGCAGAAAGGTAGAGTGTTTTAATTAAATATTTAAGTTGAGAACTCATAAAAAATACAATTTAGAAACCTAAATTGAAGATATTTACTTTGTTATTCAACATGTAACCTATTAGAACAGGCTTTTCTTTCCATAATGAATTTATTTTTAATCAAAAAACACTTGTAGAGCTCTTCCTTTTAATCTAGTAAAGTAATTCCATTATTCTAATTATATTTTTATTCTATGATCACATTTTTCCTACTTGCTTGAATTAAAGAACTCAATTCCAAATCCTTTGATATATATGTGTGCATATATAGTCATACTTATTAAATTATACGTAACAATTTGTTGATACTTTTAGAAATCATCTGATTATGAGTTTTTTCAAGGAAGGTATTAAAACTAGCTAATAAAAATGATTTTGTATATTATTTGTATTCATTTTCTACAATAGATTATAAATAATTTATCACCTTAGTTGATGATCAAAATAATCTCTATATCTAAATTATTTTTCTTTAGATTTAAATAATTGACCTTTGGTTTGCACAAATTAAGTTATATGAATAGATTTAGTAACTATTTTATACTATGGTAATTATATCATCTTCTCATCTCAAAATGGCCCATGATGCAGAATTTTATTTATTAATTATTGCTGAATTTATTTTAATCTAGTCACAAATACTCATATTAGGAACATGGTAGTTATTAGCTCATTTTTTCTTCGCAGTTATATTTTTCTGATACTAGATTTCTACAAAACACAAATTAAGAACTTTCAGAACATAACATTGAAAAGTGAAAAAAACCATTTCTAAGTATTAAACATTTTTAATTTCAGATTTATTTGTGTAAAGAGTTAAGGTTACATGAATGTCATCTCTTTAGGAGGTATTACACTTTAGTTATAGTACTAATTTTCCTCTGAATCAAATCAAACACTGCGTATGGTCATAACATTGATTCTTAATTTTGTGAAAATTGCCCTCCCAACAGCTGGTCTCTCGAACAAATGAATGTGTCAATGTTTGATTACAGATTAATGAGATAGCTATTTTTCAAAGATGCAACGATTCACATTCAAATTTGGCCTCATCGAGGTTTAGAATGCTTATTTAAAGGGAGCAGTCTTTAATTTATGCACTTAAATATTTTTATTGATATGAAATTGAATGCTTTTGAAGACATAACATATAGACTTCAGAAGAAAAAAAAATAGAACTGAAAGAATTTAAATTTAGAGTCATTTAAAAGCACATCTGCTTTGAATGTCACGATTTACCAAGACCAGCTTGAAGCAACTGCTAATCAAATTTATCTGAAGGCATCAGACAATACTGTATAACCACATAAACTTATTTAGGGTGCATCTTTAAAACATTTGTTCAACTTGTAAAAATTTTAAAGTTGAGTTAAAAGTCAGAAAGTGCTCTGAAATTCTCTTTGCCAAGTCACATTCTAAAACACATGTCATCATGTATTTAAAATGATAAAAAATTCTAATTGTAGCAATAGTTTTCTTACAGTTTGGGAAACTACAACATGTCATAACAATATCTGAAAAGTGAGTGTTCTTTTACCTTTTCACTTCTTTGTGTATCAGTTACTGTCATAAATGATCTAACTATCCATCTATATATTTGAAATATATCTTTTATACTGGGTGCCAATGGATAGTAAAGTAATGATGAAAGTGATTGAGGGGATAAAAGTAACTGATATATTCTCAGCATTAATACTTTAAACGTTGCACTGTAGTGCTTCCAAATTTTGAAGAATTTTGCTTTTCTGTATTGCTACGATTGACATATTGAAAGCTGAGCATCATTTGAAATTCACTTCAGGTTTGAAGAAAACCACCACCAAGCACACGATATTTTAAGAAATACAGATACAAGACCTCCAGAACTGAAAACTCTCCTAAAAACATGCAAGTGTTGCATGCGCTCCAATAAAATCTGTCCTTTCACAAAATCACTATTTAAATTCCTATATATTTTTAAATTTTTAATGTAAGCAAATCTGTGTTTTGATTACTTAAACCTGTGTGTATTCTGTCACACAATTTCTATACAATTTACATATATATATATTAATTGGGATCCTTATTTCAAGAAACTTAAATGGAATAGAAGAAGCATGAGGTCTTCTGTAGTCTTGACTGTAGAAGACAAACCTTTCAAAATGTGTGTTAGGTTAAGTCCCCACCAATAGCCACCTAAACAACAGACACATATTTCTCCCATCTCTTGGAGTTGGAAGCTTGAGAACAAAATGCTAGCAGCGTTCGGTTCCGGTGAGAATCAAGCTGCAGACTGCCAACTCTCCCTGCACCCTGACGTGACAGAGAGCAGAGGGAAGCAGCAAGCCTTCGCCTGACCCTCACATGGGCACTGACCACATTCAGGAGGGCCCCTTCCTCAGGACCTCATCGAATCCTAGTTACGTCCATCACGTGGCAGGTAGGATTTCAACACGTGAATTTTCTTGGGGACCCAAACACTCCCTAGTCTATACATTATAAACAAAGTAAGAACCTCAAAGGTGAATTTTGATATTAATTATATTTTCCTTATAAAAGTAGATCCAGCAAGCCTATAACTAATGAGTCAAATGTTAGAACTGGAGCATAAACTAGATCATAAAATATTTAGAGCATAAACGAAAATAAAAAGTTACTCATATTCCCCTTAAAAACATAACATGCTGTGGAACTAAAATTACATTTTCATATGCTTTTTTGGTTATCGTCACATATTTTAGAAAATCAAAATTAAAAAAAAAATCACTTGTAAGCATATGGGAAAAGTAATTTTCTTTAATTATAAAAATTGCTTTCAGTGCACAGGTGGTATAGATTTATTTAAAATTTCCTAGTTGAACTAGAAAGGGCCATAAAAAAACCCTTCCATTTAATACACAGCTGCACTTAGTTTTTCTCTTTCTTACTTTTTAAGATTTACACAAAAAAATGGGATAACAATGATATATGATCTATAGTTTTATCAAATTAATAATTTCTAATTACTTTAGTAAGAAATATTCTAAAAAGCAGAAGATTTGAGAAGTTTAATATCTAAGGAAAGATATGTATTCAAGAGGAAATCAGGAAGAGAAAACAGATGGATAGAACTAGAAAAATCTTTTAACTGGGCTGCTATATGTAGGTAGCTAATAACAAAAGGGTTTTGCTATGAAATACGTTCTTTGATTTGTAGTTCATTACTTTAGAGAAAAACTTCATTAATAAATATTAGGAACAAATTGCCCCCAAAACACGTTAGCAAATCTATTTTTTCCTAGAAAAGAATATGGTTCTAGTGATATATTTATATATCTTAAATAAAACAGTGATAATTTCTCCCAAGAACAAAATCAATACAAATGTTCACAATCATATGATCTATATGCATTCTTTACTTATTATAATGTTACTAATGTTATTTCTGTCATTTTGATATTTGCAAACTTTAAAGGCGTCTTTTACACCTTCCTCAATGTTATGCCATCAGAACTAGTCATTAGCGCTTATAAAATGAAGTAACTTCATACATTGTCACATGAACAGGTTAGGTATGGAAAACACTGCATCTAAAATAAAAATAAAATACCCATAATGCATTCGCATACAGCCTATCCTAATATTTAAATACATGCAATACTTACATGTTATATAATTTTACTCTTCTCAGAAAACTTACACGTCTCTATGTCATTTAGCATGGAAAATTATGCATAAATTACTTGGCTAGGCGTTTAATAAATAGTTTATGAGGGGAACGACAAAATGGTCTAGTGCGCAGAGATCGATTATGTAATTTTTGTACCGACTAGTCTTCGTGCTGTCATTTCAATGTAAGAGCACCTTGTGACAGTTGAATGTCTTGCCATCATCTGTCCTGTTTCTCCCTTGCTTTCAAAGATGCCATCCTCATGCCCAGGCTCAGCTCTATGAACTTCCCAGCTGCCCAAAATCTATTGACTAAGAAGCCACAGAGTGACGAGCCGCCAACCACCTCGATGTATACGTAATGCTACAGGTGGTGTCACCACAGAGAGCCGTGACAGCGCCATGGAATGGGAGGACTCAAAGTGAGAACACGGGAGAGCACTACGAACACCGGGCGCCGGGCCGAGGCCACCCGCAGTGGGGCCTCTGGGGTCTGCAGGAAGACCTGCGATCCGGGCCTTGCTTCCTTCGGGCCCCAGGCCCTGGGTCATCTCAGGGAAGGGATGTGTTCCCATCAGTTTTACTTGGAGAGTGTCCTGTCCACACACAGCAAGCGCACCCTGCCACCATCCTGAACCGGCAGGTCCAAGACGCAGGTATCACTGCCTACACCCACCCCTCACCCCGGATCTGGAGGGCAGGGTCGGCCTTGCACCCCCCGGATGATAAACGGCTCAATGTTGTGATCACCACTCAGGAGCCCCTGCCTCGCTGCTGCTGCTCTGAGTTCAGTCACAGCTGGTGGCTTTGAGGGCCTGAGTGACAATGGCAGTCTTGGTCCTTTGAGGCTTACAACCATGAAGCTACGAGGCGGCGGCCATGGCACACCCTTGCAGACAACCCTCCCTCCACCCCCTACTGCCCGTCTTGCTGTGCCAAGGAGTTTTTTACATTTAAGAAAAAAAAAAAACTTAAATTAAAAAATAGGTTATTAAGAAAATGGAATCCGGTCTCTAAGGCCATTTTTCGAGGCTTGATCTGGCCCCACGTGGGTTCTTCTCGGCCATCTTTTTGCCTGATCTTCTCCGTTTCTGTTCTAGTCGGTTGGAGTTTACACTGTGGCTCTCACAAAGGTGCCCTCCTGTTCTCAGTTGCTTGTCCTGGGCCAAGGCAACAGCCCGCGACTGCCTCAGCTTGTCTCTACTGGCACAAAACCTCGCCCTGTGAGTCATGTTCAGCTAAGATGTCAGGGCTCAGAGTTCTTACGATGCTTTCCTGCGGGGTACATGGAGGAGGGGAGCCCGGGTCGCTCCCTGTCTGTAGCCTGGGATAGAGCTTCTGCAGCAGAGCTGGGAGGACAGGAAATGCCGATGACCACCGGTCCTGGAGGTCCATGAGCCCGAGCCTGGGATCTGGACATGGAGGATCCTGAGGTCCTGGCTCAGCACCTGAGCAGAGACACTGTATGCTGAGCCCGCCAGGTCTGGAGAGTGTTGTGGCTCAAGTACCACAGTCCCGTGATGGTCTTACCTGTTTTTAGTAGATTTCTTCTTTTCTTCCATACGTTGTTGTAATATGTCCTGAAGATATTTAGAAGCATCAAATGTTTATCTTTTTATAGTTTTCACTTTACGGCTGTTACTCTTGAGAAAGGGTTCTCTGCCATTCCACTGTCATTAAAGGAAGTTTTTTTTTTTTTTTCAAGGAATATAGTTCTCCTTATTTTATTTGAACAATTATATGTGAAATATGTTTTGGAGAAAGAACTATTCATGATATTCATGAGTATATTAAGTCATGAAATACATGTGACATCTAGCATAAGAGTTAGCATCTAAGTGGTTCTTTATAAATTACTCCTCTTTCTGAAAACGTTGGAAAGATGTTTTATGACTATAATGAATCTGGCATTCATTTTGTCTTCGATGCAAGTTTTTTTTTTTTTTTTTTTTAGTTTTAGTCTGTCAAAAGAGAACAGATGTTGGCAGGAAAAATTCTGGAAGTTACCGTGTCTCATGTTTAATTTGCAAAAATACGAACTAAGTTTCGTTATATATGTTTTCATATCAATAATTATTTTTAGGGTAAGTTCACATATACATGTTCTTCTTGCATCTGTTAGTGGTGCCTGGAGAAACGCATCCAACTGGTACGTCTAATTCAGATTGAGCTTTCAATGAACTGTGTACATGAAAGCAATAAACCCTTTAATGTCCCAAGCATGCCGGTCTCCTAGGCTGCCCCTGTACTTGAACTAGTTTAGTCAAATCTGTCTTGTTCCCAACCTCTAGTATTTGCTCCATTCTTATTGTCTTTTAGATTCGTGGGTTGATTTAGGTTTTTCTGTTTTACCGTTGGAAAACATTGAGTACGTAACTGAGATTTACCTCTTTCGCTTTTCTCACTTTTACTTATTTATGAAATTTGATATTAATCTTGGCTTCTCCTAACTAAGCTATGACAGGAAGTTAAAAAAAAAAATTAAACTCATCTCTTTACTAACTCCATAAGCTAAATACAACTTTCCATACAATGCAAACCGTTTTAAACCAACATGAAATTTTAAAACAAATTTTATTTCACTTAAATGAATTATTTTAAATTGAATTAAACACAGGCTTTAGGAAATAAGCTGAATTATTACTTTTATCTTTAAATATACTCTAGGGGTGATAGAGAAAACCTCTCTCACAGCTAGGGTAATTGGGGTGAAGATCAAGGTAGAAGATAAGCCAGCACTTACAGGATTCCAGTGGGAGAAGAGAATCCTGAATGAGTGAAATAATGAACATTTTCATAAATGAAAATCTCAGAATTAGTAAAACATGCCAGAGATGCTTGGTGACTAATGCTTTATTAGTAGCAATCCTGAACGATCTTTTTTGAAAGACAAGTAGAATGCACACTGTAAAAAACCCTAAAAGTTTCTCTCCAGCAGGCAGTAAGGAACTCTGTATGCATCTCATACGGCTTTGTTCTGTTCTCAGGGACAGACGGAATTGAAACATTAAGGAACTATCAGTGGATATTATGAATTCCAGACAGAAGAGACTTGGACAGAACCACAAGATAGGGCCAGTTTCAACGATCTAGCTCTGAGCTGACAGGAGCTGAACGAGGGAAGCGACTGTGGGGATGGAAAGAAAGAAGCCAGCTGTGAGAAAGTCGTGGACACAGGGCCAGCAGAAGGAGAGCCACCTTCAAAAGGAGACGGACACAGCAAGAAGGACCAGAGCTTTACACAATGAGATAGGGGGAAAAAAAGGAAAAGAAAAAACAACAACAACAACAAAAAACAGGAAAGGAAGAAAGTGGTTGATCGTGGGGATGTGAGATCTCTGCAATCCAGGCACAAATGTTTATTGCTTCAGGGTAATAGTCTGCACCACGAGAAGATCTAAAATCTAAAGTCATAAGCAGAAAATGTGGTGTATTATATCCAGTGATAATAAAACTGCATAGCCTCAAGTGCCTGCTGTGAAATTTCCTTTATAAAACATTAATTATATGAATCTGTCACATTAAGCAGTTCTTGGAAAGAATTTTTATGTTCTACTCAGAAAGCTGGATTGATTTTTTTCTACTCATGAACAATGAGGTTTAGTTAAAATACTGCTTCTCAAGGATTTTAACTTTAATGTGTAAGGGATTATTTAATATTGGCTATCAATTTAGGTAACAATTATTTCCAATGGGTAATCTGTTCTTAAGATATATGCAACTGATTAGAAAAATCCCTGTAGGTTGAATACTTAATTACGAACAGTTCAATTAATTTAACTTCCTCTAATGTCTATAGTCTGAAATTTTGCAGAAGTCAGAAAAATACACTTCTCCCATTCAAGACACACTGTTTATCAAAATTACTCAGTGTGGAAAAATGTTATAATTCCTAATATTCTAGAAATTTATACATTTGGCAAACTGTAATAGTTCTTGTGATGTAGCTGACTAGAAATTTATTAATTTTCATTTCTAGAACTAATTACGGCCATTTCTACTTTCTATTCCCCTCATTAGAAAGCTCCAGTGGACATCATCAGTCAGTTCACGACTCACTGTTCCCACTAGCTTATCACTGTCATATTAGCCTCGTGAGTAGTGAGGGACCCCATTGAGTGAGGGTCCCTAAAATGTATATATTATTATAAACCTGCCCCTAAAAAGACAATTGTCATTATATATTTAAAGCGTGAGACAAATCAATTTCAATGCAGGAAAAAGCTTTATAATGTGATGTACTGAAAAATTTAGATGAATGAAGGGCCTTTTTTTTCATTATGTCTTAATAAAGCCTATGGCTAGAAAGTGATATATTTCTGTCCTTTGATTTTATATTACCAAGTTAGCTTACAGAATGTTACCAAAAAATAAAGCTTTTCAATCTTAATTCCTGGAACATAATATTTTAGCTAATACCATGTCAAATGTCACATCGATGTATCTCTTGGATGGAAGAGAGAGCTCATGACAAAAATGAAAGCCGACATTGTTTTGGTGGGAAACTATTTGTAACACACGCATTTCACAAAAGGCGAGTATTAACATAGAGCAGATCTCTACAAAGCAGGAAGGCAAAAGACAGATGCCAGAAGAAAAATAAGCAAATGATAGGTATAGTCAGAAGCAGAAAGCGAAATGCTAGTGAATATTTCAATTATAGCAACTTCATTAATTATCAGAGAGAGCAGGCACGGCCAAGTTCTGGCCAAGTCTACGTGAACAGAGCCAACTGTGGGGTGAGAACGCACATGTCCATTTTGCAATACTCTCTTATGTTATCTACTAAGACTAAATGAGCACCTATCATGTGACCCCATAATTCCATTCCTGGGTGTATACTCAGAAAAAGATAAGAGTGATCTTTAAAATCCCTTAAAGTAATCTGTTATTTTATTGCCCTGGGGTAGAGGTCAGAGATATGTGGTTTCCTTCTCCCTACTTGCTGTATGAATTGGACATTTTGTCTTGACTCAAAATTATGCGGGCCTTAGTGTTTTTAACTTAGAAACTAGGAAAGTGCCTTTAGCTACAAGACTATATGACTCTATAGTTCTATAAGCAATTAGCAAAGCTGTTGAAACTCATAATAGTCTTTCCTTCACGTAGAAGGAAAATGCCCGATGCTGTAGATCACTAAATGACAATTATTAGTTCAATAACTATCCCGTTTGGGTGACACTGACACTTTATAAATTAATGCACTCGTATGTTCTATTCAAGAATTACCAGTATAATAAACGTTCTTGTCTACCTGAAAGGGTAGTGATACTCACTAACAGGTAAACATGTTCCTTAATATCTTGAATGCATGGAATTTCATTACAAAAAGGAGAGCCTCTGTTAGTGTCTTTTATTCCTAAACATTCACGCCCTTAGTCTCTGTTATTTCAGATTGTTTTCATTTCTCTATTAAGTATCATAAAATTTTTACAACTTTTCTCCCCCATGAAACAACATTGGCTGAAAATAGGAAGGGGAAAATAGTCAACATTAAATAAAAAAATGACAAACTATTCGACGATGTCAATATTTCTCTCCTAGGAAGTAACCAGTTAGAAATAAATCCCTTCTTTCACAATGCTTCTATTCAGATAATCTTACGCATCTCTAATTTAATATGAGGCAAACAACTAATAAAATGGCCTTTGACATGTGTTTTTTTGTGTGTGTGCTTCTGACTCGCAGTCTCCTACCTACCCCAGCTGAAAGTCTTAAGCCTGATGTCCACAGACCTCAATCCCAGTTGAGCTATTTTTAAAAATGTGGATCTAACAGGCACTCCTCTTAAACAATCTGGTTTCATCCATATGTAAACTTTTATAGAATAGAATTATGTTAACTTTTTTTTCAAACCTCTTCAGTTTACTTTGCTGCTGCTTTACATAAACTATTACAATGAATATTGCTACGTCTTCAGTCTTATCAGTCATGAAATTTTTGTTAAAATGATTTTGTTTGGCCTTGCTTTCATCATCGGAGATTTTTGTTCTAGTGCTTCATTGATATTGCCAATGCATGCCTCCTGAAACATCTAGGATCTGTATGTATACAAAAACAAGAAATATCTGAAAGTAAAACTTTCTTTATGATTGATACTGATGTCTAACTTTTGTATTTACCTAGTAAGACTTACCCACTAGCAAACTTTCTGTCTGTATACATAGTAGTATATATGTGTTTCTGTATATATACATGTGCATATATGTATACTTTATTTTATACATATATGTATGTTATATAAAAAATGCACATGTATGTATGTATGTATAAAAAACACATGCATGGTCTCACTCATTATCAGCATCCACCACCAGAGTGGTAGATTTACAACACTGACACATCATAATTACTCAAAATCCATGGTTTACATTAGGATTCACTCTTGGTGTTGTATATCCCATGGATTTAGACAAATATACAACAACATGCGTCCATCATTATGGCATCATATAGATTCTTGTCACTACCTTAAATAAATATATTTTATAAATTACTGATGTATATAAAATTTTATTACATTCTTAAGAAGGTACTTTGCCTTCTTAAGGATGAAGTCAATTTTTTTTAAATCACAGAATAATCACATTTCTGGGTTTTCATTAATTAACCTCTAATTCATCTCTGAGCCCTAGACTATTAGTTGTCAGGATTAACAATATCAATATTATTTTTCTACAGCCTCTGTAAGGTTTTTTAAGAATCTGGGAATACTCTGAGGTTCCTGAAAATTGAAGAGAACTTCAACCATCTTTCTATCTTAATGGCCTTTGATAATGCCACTGTTAAAAACCATAGAGTTCCTGGGACACGCAGTTCTTTGTCATAGTGAGAAGCTTTAAAAAACGTGAGCCCTATGCCTAGAACCGATCTGTCCTCAATTCAGCCAGAGTTGCAACTCAAGAGTCTTGTCCATCCTTCTACACTGTTTTCGAAGGCATTTTCCTTTTCTTCCTAGATGCCCAGTGCCATCGATTCTTGGGAAACACCACTGGACTTTCTGTGGTCTTAACTATGGCACAACTTGCCTGATACAAGAGAACAAAGTCTGGCTATCCATTTAAAACCAGAAGGTAGGATGTTTGTTTAGGTTTTTTTAAAAATCAACAAATTATACCACTACTACTTTAAAATGCAGTGTCCTGCAATGTAGGAAGCAACTGGATTATCCTGTAAAATGCTTATTCTCTCTAGGAAGTGTTATTACTTCCAACTTCTAAAGTTACAGCAAAAGATATTTCACCATTGCTTTCTATATTGTTTGTAATATATTCATTTTAGATCACTCACTTAAAATTATTAATGCACAAATAGGAAAAGAAAATGAGCTGCCTGTTTGTGATGGGAAACAGTTTTGATTTTTTTATGCAGATTTGTATCGATTTTTCTGTCAGATGTGTGTTAAAGTAATATGTTGTGTCTGTTTCATAATTGGAATGAAGTAACTTATTTATTCATTCAATCATTTATCTTGCTCTCTGTGATCAATAGGTGCATAAATAGACGTAACAAAATAAAAAAAAAAAAAACACATAATCTGTATCAGGCACCCTACTAAGCAGCAGGGCAAAAAAGGCCCTCTTAGAGATGATAGTTTAGTGAACACTAAATCAAAGGGATCTGCAGGGTTTTGTTTACATCGATGTGCGAAGCACACTGTGGAAAGTTGTTTACGTAGGGTATTAGTATCTTTTATATATACAGCTGTTTTATAGAATATAAATACATACATCCAATGGCCAAATGCAACTGAGGAATGGCACATTAAACACAGCCCTGGATCTTTGCTGAAGGATTACTCTGTATACTAATGCGAACGATGAACTTCTTGAAGAGGATAGAGTCTATGCAGCATTTCCAACCATATTTGAGATTACAATAGCTACTCCAGCTTTTTTTGCTTACTATTTGCATGTTATACTTTTCCATGTCATTACATTTAACTTTCAACATCTTTATATTAGTACTGGTTTTCAATAGGCAATCAGTAGATGTGTCTTTTTCTTCATTTAATATGATCATCTCAGTCATTAATTGGATCTTTAGACTATATGTAATGCAATTATTCATATATTTGAATTTAATTATACATTCTTATTTTTCTTTTCTTATATTTGCTTTTTGTTGTCTTTTTTCCTTCTTTGCATGCCAGCTTTTGGTTTGAGAGTTTCCTTTTTATTCCATTACGCGTCATTATTTGTCTATTATTTATAGCTTTAAAAATAGTGGTAAACTTACCATAGAATACATATAATTTCTCCTTCCATTCCTCTATGCTCTTCTGCTTATATATAGCCAATGTCATTTACGTTTTTAACCACTAAATTTATTTGTAATCTTTTTTCTTTAGAAGGTCAAATTTCTATTGAAAAAAATTTAAATTAAAAAGAAAAAGCCTATATAGTTATCACCTTTATTACCATTTCCAGAGATCTTTATTTATTGGGCAAATCCATATTTCTGTCTGTTGTCATACTGAGTTTACATAAAAAGGATACTTTAATATTTCTTAAATCTGTTGGCAGTGAATTCTCTCAGCCTGTATTTCTCTGATAAAAGTCTGTCTCTTTTTTCCCCTTTTTCTCTGTACACAGTATTTTGCCGCCTTCAAGATTTTCTTTTTATCATTGGTTTTCAGCATTTTGAATATGCTGCATCTTGCCTGTGTAGTATGGTCGAGAGTACCAGTCCTCTCTACAACTTTGCATAAAACTTCCTCACTTTCCATAAAGTTCAGCCAATTTGAAATTTAATTGTTAGCACAGAAATGACACAAGTAATAATAACATAATTAGGCTATGTAGACCGCAGTCGATTTTTTATTCAATATTTTAACATTAATGAAGACAGCGTAATGTTCAATATTTAAAAACTACTGAAACGCTTCAAGTATCTTTCACTAATATGCTTCAAGCAGTTTTACAGGGAATCCACTTGTCTGATTTAGACAGTAAATAGTTTGCTTTTTGCATCGCTTGTCTTGTATAAACACTCATTAACATCATCCCCCAAATATTTGCGTAATCCCAAGATATATAATTAAAATAAAAGACAATGTGACTGGGTTCTTAGTTCAGCATGCCACAGAGACTTTTTTTTCCAGACCCAGGTGTCAGAGGGTTGGTTTCATTTAAGGAGACACTGACTCGAAAGCAGAACACACAGTGCAGAGACAGAGCTGAGGGATGTACCTACTCCACAGCTCTGAAGAGCTGATGTTATTACTTCGTTTCCGTGGATGTCGAAACTGAGTCTTTGAGACGTTAATTAATGCACCTGAGGTCACACAGGTACCAAGGGGCGATGGACGATATGCAATAGTTAGGTTCCTCGTATACGTAGGGGAAATCAAGGGTTAAAGATGAGCAATCAGCACTGCGTTTATCTGAGGAAAGGGTACGCCAAGAACACACATCGATCCGGATGCGTTTCTTAAACACACGTTTTTCTCTGTTCCACCCAGATTTAAAAGATTTCGAAAATTATATTTAGTGAGTATATTTAAATTCTATGAAACTTTGAGGTGCCCTAGAATACCTGGAGAGGCGAATGCATAAATATGTGAACTAATGTTAGCGCGCTCCCGTGTTTACGGCTTGGCTGAAGAGCGACCGGAGATGGCAAGCGGCTGAGAAGCAGGACCAACGCAGTGACTGATAAGGTATACCTACAAAAGTGACTCTCAAGGGGACATCGAGGATTTGAGAAGTGCCTCACCACATTTATTCAAAATAGATATGCCTTGCCACCCTGTGGAGATTAGGCACATCGTGATCGGGGCCCATAAGAAAAGAAATGCATCTTTGCTTGCAGTTGTGGCTAAGACAAACGATGGCAGTTACAGGAAAGTAACTTTCAAAGTAATTATTACTTTCTGCACCTAGGAACGCTTGAGTGTACACTCTAAAAATGGAGTATCTTGGGCTAGAAAAAAGTATCTGGGTTAACTATGCAGATATTATTGTTTATCACAGTAATCTATCAGGAGACTCGAACCCAGGTAATGTAGTTTTATACACTTCCCCCTAATACTTGGATTGAAACAGAATGGAAAAAAAAGGAATGCTTTGTAGAGAACGGAATTAAAGTATCAACTGTACCCCCAAAAGATTAATTCTGAGACCGCGTGGAATTTTGGATGATTTAAATCCATTCTTGTTCTTGCCAAACTAGACACTATTATAGGCTACTCTTCCTCAGATAAACACAGTGTCAATTTTTTGCATTTTATCCCTAACTTCACCTAAGTATATGAGGAATCCAATTACCATATATCATCCATTGTTGAAACTGCTGTATTAAATTTAAGGTATTCCTGTAAGGGTGTTGAAAATGCATTTGGGGTCTCTGGTGCTTTTCAAAATGTGTCATGTCCAATGAAAACACAACATAGAAAAAAAAATAGCAAGAAAGTAAGAAAGAAAGAAAATGTTATTCAAATAGAGAAAAAATAATTAGAAAATAAAATTTTGCTATGTATATATGACATATCTTGGAGAAAGAAAATAAAATCATGCTTCCTTACAATTTGTTTAAATGCATAAATCTTCTATATAAGTTTAGGCTTGTTCAAAATAATAACTGATAGCTATGCATTTCTTATTTTAAACTTTTAAATTATATAAATGTAAATCTACAAAAATGGAGAGGTATTTTCATACATAATTATCATCAGCAATAGAGAAAGGATATGATTTTGCTTGATGCCATTTAAATGTGGATATTGTTATGCTTTGAATTCATCATTTTTATGATAATGGAGGAAAAAAAGAGTAAAATTATTCAAATTTGAGCATTTCTTTCCACAATTTGGGGCCTACAAATTTATATTCCTTTTAGAACTGTTAATGATGTCGTAGGCAGAGAAAGGGTTCCACATGATTTAACAAAGATGGATAGGAAATGTGTTTAGAAAAATTATATTGCATATAAATTTCAGAGAGTTTAAAGAATTTTTTGGAAAGATTGTAGAAATTTTTGCCAATCATTTGAGAATCAGAGGAATATAGCCAATTCCATCCATTTCTATGCTCAATTTGGTTAAATTCTGTAAATAAATCTTAACTAATCCCATTTTTCTGTCAAGTCCACAGTCAATGGTTTTTAAGATTCATTGTCTACCATATGTTAGCACAAAAAGTTTTCCAGAAGGAGATTTGAATTCCTAGTTCATAGTACTCATCTGGACATATGTCAAAACATCTGTTCTTCCTTTTGGGTAAAGAACTCTAGTTTTTAAGTGTCTATATAAGCTCTCAAAAATCTCACAGAACATTAATAAAAGCAATATTTCAAACTGTCTTTCAAAGATGTTCTAGAATGGGACCCGAGACATATAGTACATCTTGAGGAAGTGCCACGTGCACTGTGGAAAATATGTTAAATGCATCAACTTCTATAAGTATATCACTCTTTCATATTAAATTAAAAATAGATTTAGGTATAATGAAGCCAAGACCAACTAGTATCACAAAAATATGGGATTTATTGGAAAACAGATTTACTTGAAAATAGTTATGTGCCTTTATTTAAATTACTTAAATATTTGTTTTGACATTTTTTTATGTATGAAAGCCGTGTAACATAAATTATGCAAGTTTCCTTTCTTGCTTGTTGTCAGTTGATGGGTATAGATACATCATCCATAATAAGTAACTTATTAGGAAAAACTTTTTGGTAAGTTTTAAAGAAAGTTCTTTGTGAAAAAGGAGGCCATGGACAACATCTGTTATAGGTGCACACAACACATTAATAAATGTGCTTGTGGATAAAGCAAAATAAACGTGTCACAGTGTAGCTGTTCCCACGAAAATCGTGTATGAATCAGACTTGGAAATATTGTCTTCAAAAAACTATATGATATGAATCTTTTCTGTAAAGATGTCTCTCCACACAGTGTTACCTGTTACTGCTAGGCTCCTTTATGAAATTTCGTATTTTTGAAATCATAGAGTATGTTGTTTTATTGTGTTGGACTGATTTTACTCAGGATTTTTGGAAATTTATCCATGTTTATTAGTTTAATTAAATTTCATTGCCCATTAATATTCAATTCTTTGGACATACTACAATTTTTATTATGAGAGGATAGAAAATTAGACTGTTTCAGTTTAGGGTTATTATGAAGAATGATACTATGGGCACTTGTTTTCATGGTTTTGTTTGGTCATAGAATTTTCTTTGTCACAGATAAATACCTAAGAGTAAGATTTCTGGGTCATATCATTAGCATATAATTAGCTTTAAGATTAAATAAGTTGTGAGAGAACATATATTTACTGTTTCTATATTAGAGGAAAAACATTCAGTCATTGAGAGTGATGTCAGCTGTAAGTTATTCATAGGCCATAAACGAATGTTACATTTTATTAAGTTATTTCTTTGATGAAATGATTATATTTTTTTCTCTTAAAATGTTAAATAAACCAAATATTCTTAAGATAAATCCACTTAATCATGGGGTATTATATTTATCATGCTGCATTCAATTTGCTAATATTTTATTAAAGATTTTCATACCAATGATGCACATAATTCTATAGTTTTATTTTCTTGTCCTGGTCTTCATTCTATATTAGGTATTAATTATAAGTAACATATTTCTGCTTAAAGGGATGGGTGATTAAAACTTCAATTTTCACTCTGCCAAACCCATAAGGAGAAAAGCAAATTTACAAGATCCTGAGTAGAAATAATGATAACATAGGCTCAGAAAGTTCCAAAAAGTAATGAAGATACATATATGATATATCAAACAAAAACAAAGGCAAAGGGTACTAGTTTTGAAGCTCTAAAAGTGGGTTATATTAGATTAATGTAAGGAAAGGTTTCCTTACAAGTTCACTACATTAGATATACTGGTGCTGTGCTATGGGGTAAAATAAACCAAATGAATCATAGACTAATAATTCAATGTGTAAACTATTTATCACACTGAGTGGATTTTTTTCTATGACCCACTCCCATCATTTCTACAGAGCTACAATGAGAAAACCCTTGGACCAGGTAGAAAAAAGTGATGTCACATCCCCTAATGCATTTAGCACAATAATTGATACCAGTGCATATCCAGTGTGTACGTCTTATCTCCTGGAAATAGATGGAAGGCAGCCAAAATGTACCAGCCTGAGAATAAATTATATCTCATTTCCTACTACCAAAAGAGTCCATATGCTGCCACACTGCAGATAGTTATGTTTGCATCAGCAACGGTGAAATATCATTTCACCTAAAATACAGAAGGGTCCCTGAGTGCCATTTAAAAAAAATGATAAAATAAAACAAACACACAAAAGCATCAGAGACCAATCACAGCTACTCCTTTATCCTAGCGCCCCGAGACATGGCATGTGAGAGCGTTACCATTCCTCCCGGCAGCGTTCAGATCGCCATTCACTTCCCTTCCACCCACCGTTTCGTATCGTCTACATGTATCCTACAGAAGCCCATACCATGCAGTTGTGCGTGTCTGGGTTTTTCACTTATGAAGGTTTTGTTGTGTATACATACGCATTCCTCTTCATTTGTGTATAGAATTACACCGTGTGGACATACGACATTTTGTCTAGGGACTCACCAGTTGGGTGGATGGTTTGGGTTGGTGCTATATCTTAAATGCCTGTCTGCAAATCTTACGAGGCAGTCTGTTCATTCTGGCTGTCGCATTCTTATCCACAGGCTGCATCAATATTTTACTCGCCCACTCATGCAGTGATGGTCACCTGGACTACAGACATCCACCAATACTACTAATGACAATGGGATGGGCATCCTGGCACAGAGGATCAAGAGAACAGTGAGATCATTTTTCTGGGATTCACAGACCTGCTCAGGAATAAAAATCCTGAGTCACAGATTATGTGGATACTTAAGTTTCCTGGAAGCTAACAGATTCACTGATATGTACATGATAGTGTGATACTGGATATGCCTAGCACTTTCTTTTAAAGAGCTTTATCTCCTCAAAATAGCTACATTTAAATTGATTAATAATACTACAATTGGCAGTTTTCTCCCCACAATTCTACTAACATTTGTCTTCATCCACTTTGATATTTTTGTCAGATTACCTTAAAATATAACATTTTATTCTTATTAATATTTTGGTATTTTCTTAATGATTTTAGCTATATTAGTACCATTCCCTGACATACCCTCTGCCTGGAAACTTTGTCTATTTACTTTGTCTATTTATATTCATTTATCTAAATCCTGATACTGATGTAATCATACAAATTCATATATTTTGCAATCGTTTTGGTTTCAGTTTGCATTTGGATTTCTTTAAATGTACTTCCCATTCTGGGTTACAAGGATATTTTTTCTATATTTCTTTCTAGTTTAAGGTAGTAAATTAACAATGAAGCATTACATTTTCATTTCACCTCAGTTTTCTAAATACATTTCTTAAATGATGGTAGAGCCATCTTTATCAGACACTATGCACATACATACAAACATATATGTATCATACACATGTATGTATGGTGGTTTTATGGGTTATGCCTTAACAACTAATAAGGCAAATCGTTCTTACTTCTTCAAAACTAGTATACATCAATAAGTTTAACAGAGACAGTATCATACTTGTGAAAGTTACCATTGGGAAAGGTATATAATAAACAAATGACAAATACAAAATTGAAAATCAAAAGTTTTAAATTAATGAAGATAATGGCAATCGATAATGGAAGACAGCTTGGTTACCCTTTGCCAACAAAGTGATTAGGAAACAATATGCCATAATGTTCACAATTAAGATAGGATCCAATGAATAGAAAGAAGTGAGGCATATAAAAACGAAACAAACTGCTTGCCCTGAAAAATAGTACTGAATGTTTAAATTAAATAGAAAAAAAAAGAAGAAGCAAAAAGATAAAGGAAGCTGGATCCCGAGCCTTGTGGAAGAGAGACAGATTTTTATGCTTAGTAGATGGAAAGCGATTGAAACAATTTTAGAATGGAAGTGACATGACATGAGTTCTATATACTGCACATATACTTAAAATAACTTTGCTAGGAGAAATATAAGTTAGAAAAGAGAGAAGTGGGGAGGGATAGGGTCTGCTATAAAAGCCTAATAAGATGATAATCTTGGTTTAGACTTTAATTCTGACAGGAAGATAAAATATGTAGGAATGAAGAATGAGTGATTCATTTATATATACGTATCTATGTATACACATATGTATAGATTTGTTTATATATGTACACAAAACAAACTGCTTTCCCTTTTGCATCTATCTGTCAGCTATCTATCTAAGACCAATAAAATACTGGATGGATGATAGTGGTAAAGAAGTAGTTAATGACGCTTCTGTGATTTCAAGCTTGATACCTGGGTAGATAATGGGGCTATCACTATTATGAATAAAGGCAGGGAAAGGTATAGATGAGACGTGGTTAGAAAACCAGCTCTGTTTTGGGCACATTATGGGAAAGCTGACGTGGCAGCTCTCAGACGGGTTGGCTGGAGGAAGGAATGGAAGGAAATATATGGAATTGTCGGGACTGGTAACACTGTCGAGAAGAACCTGTGTTGACTGGATCATCAAAAGCATCTCTAGTATGGCCGTGCAAACGTGGCTCCACGCTACCGTCGCTCATCCACAGAGGAGAAAGCTGAGGAGGAAGGGGAGAGGAAGAACAGCGCCGGTTCCTCCCTGTTCAGAGGTCTTGAGCCATTTAAGGAGAAGACCACTTTGGATGGAGTTTGGGATTGAACTTGAAGCCGACTGGATTTTTGAAAATGCAACATAACTATAAAATGGTGAATTCTCTTTAAAATGTCGATGTTGGCAGGAAAGAATGACAATATAGCATAATTTTAAAAGTAGTAATGAAAAGAAAAACCATTTTAGATCCATATCCAAATTTTTCAAGGCTCCCTAATGAACCAGCTATTTACTTTGCCTTTTAGTTGTTATGTCAGTGATTTTGTTTACTTTTTCAGTAATGACCTTTTCTCATAGCGTCCTTGTTGTCATGGTTTCAACTGTATTGCCAATGATAATTGTACACAAAATACTCTCATTTCCTTCATTCTAAACTGAAATTCTTTCAACAGGAGCAAAGTTAGCTATTTGTCAAGGAAATATTAGCCTTATTGATAACTTCCAAGCGAAATAACATTCTTAACTTACATTTAGTCTGTTATAGAAACATCTTTTGACTGAGGGCATAGTACTTAGGAAAATGCATTAATTTGCTGCATTTATTGAAATGGAAAAGGTAAAATTAGGATAGAAGTGAAAATGGGCAGACCAAAGGAAACTGTGAGCACCAGGGAAAAATTTATCTATTAACAATATTAATTTTTTGCCAATATCTGTTACTGTGAATACTGGAACTATATAAGCTTTCGACCTCATCTAGGTACATGGATAAAAACACCATCAAACTGTGTCTGCCATAAATAAAAATAGCTACAATATCATCCAAAGCTACATCTTAATCAATTGATAGCCTTCCTCAAATTTACCTTCCTCTCTCGGAATGTTAAGTTACAGAATGTTGTTGTTACTCTGCAGTGATTCTCAGGAACACTAGGCCTTCAGCTATTATTAATTGCATCCCTAATGTATCAGAAACTGTAAATTTTCAGGAGCGAGGCGCAATCTTGTTAGAAACACTGTTTCATAAAGTTGATTTTTCTATCTTTAGAGTGCTAGTTATTGATCCAAATGCCATAAAAAGCTATGAGTTTAGACTTGTTTCTCATTTATCTTCTATAGTTTCTCTTCACTGGGTGGTGGCAGGGAGTAGCTGGGAACACGTGGTAGCCAGGTGGCTGCAAGAACTGTTAGCACTAAGCGCAGCAGCGCAAATAACTGTGCAGATAGAAACAGGTGATGCCTCGTTCGGCCAGCCTTTAAATGCCCTGCTACTTCTTTTTTAAATCCGTTAAGCGTAAGCATGGTATTTATTTACACCTATTTGTTTTTAACAGTAATAATATCACATCTTAATTTCCACAATGCGAGTAGTTAAAGGAAGAAATGCACAGGATAATTAGCAACATCTTTAAAAAAATCAGTAGCACGTTATTTTACAGAACAACTAAAAAGTGATGCTCTTGGACGAGAAAAAGCCAGAAAAATGCTATTATTTTAGGTCATTGTTGGATCTATATTTTAGATGATCAATATCAGATAGTTCCAATACTGTAATTTTTAAAGTCATGTTTTAAAATTTTCCAAATGATTTGCAGTTCTACTAAGAATGGATTTATTTAATGGATTATTTCTGTAATCAACAGCAAAAGCTAAAATCCAGAAATGTACTTTTTTTCCTTTAGTTTCTAAACATACGATCTAGGTTTTAAAAACATATAATCCATTATAAAAGTGATAAACTTGATTCACAATTGTGAATTATATAACTGTATATTACTAATGCTAGCTATATCTTTGGTGACTGAATATTAGATTTCTACTGGAAATCTAACTGTGGTAATTTTAATATCAAAAACAAAAATAATTGCAAGGTAAAATGAAAGTGAGCCTAATTGATAAAATACATTATATAAGGCCAAGATGATTTAAATAAAGATCTAATGGTAAACTTTAGGCCACCATAGGTTTGTAGATTTTCTAATCAATTTCTTAACCTTCTCTTCTTATCTCAAGATGATAAAAATTTAAAAACCAGTGTATTCTTTTTGAAGTAAACATTTCTTGATTTAGTTTTGTCATTAGTAAACTATTGTAACAGATATCTACTTCGGTATCATTTAACTGCAGAATAATGATTTAAATTCTCTATGAATATTTTGCTATAATATTTCTTCTCTAATGCAATGTATTATAATAAAAAGAACATAAAAATGTTGGTTTTGGAATCATAGAAAACCTAAAATGAATTCCGGCACTCACGATTTATAGTTATACAATACTAGGAAATATTTTAATTCCTTGAAACAAATTTCTAAATTAAGTGGGGATACTTTTGCCAATATAGAAATATTGTAAGTGTTTAATGAACATTGTAAATGTTGAATGTGTATATATCAATAATATAAAAAATCAGTTCACGACGGACTCATATTTCTACAAATTAAAATATTTATTAGGATGGGGAAAGGAGACTTACAACTTCATATTGAATATATATTATGATCTACATAAGGAGTCGGCAAACTTTTTTCTGTAAAGATATTGTTTTGTATGTAAATATATTATACTTTATGGATCACACTGTCTCTGCTACAACTACTTAACTTGGTTGCACTGTGAAAACAGCCATAGACAATGCATAAATCGATGCATATAACTTTGCTCCAATAAAACTTTATTTACAAAGGTAGACCAGATTTGGTCCATGGGGTACAGTTTTCTGAACACTGATCTCCAAATTAAGCCGATTATCCCTTTCTATATTTTTACAATATTTCTTATTATATATAATTTTTTCGAACCGCTGAAGTTTAGAGAAGGTGATTAATAAAACCCAGTGGGGTAATGTCGTCATGATTTGTTTATCACTGAGTTATCAAGTACCAGGCAGTTTGATCCAAATGCCATAAACATCAGGAGCTTTATCCTGAGCATGTGCCTGTGCAATAGGTACTACTGTAATCCACGCCTTATAGATGGAGAAGTCGAGATAGAAAGGACCGATACTGCCTTAGATTCACATGCTACACACATACAGACACAAAATGCACGTATTAAAGGATATGCGGGCTCCTCTGTCACTTATAAATGTGTTCACTGCTGACACAGTACACACTGTAACCTTAGACATTTGCTTCCAGATTCACACTGTTCAAGTCTTAAAGAGTCTCTACATCTTTTACTCTGTATAATTGAAACGAGCAAACAAAATGCAAATGGTCTGCGTGCTGTGAAGATTTGTGATTTGAACAGAAGCTGCTGTCCAGGATGGCCATTGCTGTGGAACACAACAGAACAGTTTTTTTTTTTTTTTTCCCTAAAATACTCTGAGGCAAATATATATATATATATATTTGTTTTTCTTTTTTCCCCCAACTTGACCTTTCTTTCACTGTAAATTCAGACCCAGATTTCAATTTAAATTAGTTGAAATAAATTCAATTCAATCCATTTTCTTTCACAGCCATCAGTTTAGATGTTCTAGGAACACATGGGAAAAAAGGTACACTTTCCATCCTTAAATCTACTAGAGAGAACTATAAGTATGTATGATAAAAATTAATTTGACATAAAGTAGTATCGTTTAAAATGGTCAGGGAAAATATGGTGAGATCCAGGTCGTGGCACCTGGATATGCAACCACCTTATTGTGGAGTTTAGGGATTTTGTGGCACCATTAATTGCAGAGACAGGTGATCAACATGGAGATATTTATGCTATCATTAGTGGATAGACTAGAGCTGAAAACTGAACAAGAAGCTTTTAAAGAATATGAAGAAAATGGAAAACTATCATGGAATTCTTTAGATGACTGACAGATTAGACAACAATTTAACCAAATCAAATGTAGCAGTCTCTTGAACATGTTCTCTTTAGTTTACTGTAAACCTCAGGTTAGAAACGAAATTAAGCTTCTCTATAATGGTAATATTTTATTCCCCACTAGCATGAATCTCCTTCCTCTGACAAAGACCGGCCTCTCAAGGGCTCTTAATGTCACTTGTCACTTAACAGAGTCTATGTGACTATGTTGGCTGAAAGTCATGTTCAATTTTCACAAGCTCTTTATTAATAATCAGTGTGTATCTCAAGAGACAAATCTTTATACCTCATACCTGCTTTAAAAAAAAAAAAAAAAAAGCTAATAGCTTTTACATCCATTGCAAAAGCAAGTCATTTAGTAGAGAAAAAGCTATCTGATTGTTTCAGCCAATTTAAATTAAATTGAAATGCCTTTATATGAAACTCTGGCTGAAAGATTAAGATGCTTCAGCATTAAGTATGGGGTTATTTTGAAGAAATGCCAACTTACCCTCTGATTTTCATTCATCAGTTAAATCTCTATGTTCTTTCTTGGCTTTTAAACCTGTGATCCCATGATTTATACATCTACATGTTTTTCCTTATTTTCTTTGTTAACATAATTTTACATTGGATAATATCATGACTGACTCACTGACATTAATTTTAAAAACAGGGGGGTGCTCTTAGCTCTCATGGCACACATGCACAAACACTTCACCCCAATATACACACTACTTAACACAGGCAATTGGTAGATTTTTATAATTATTAAAACAGGTATTACGCAAAGCTCTAATTTGGGTTTCTTCATACTACCAAATCTGTTCAATTTTGATTACTCATTACACTTTCAGACTAAGGAGAAAAAAAATCCAAAAAAAGATTTTGGGCCAAAACATTACATTGAAATATGACCACAAGGAGTGGGGGGGAAACTTAAAAGGAAAATATTGATTGATTTAAAATATAAGAGCAAGTAACACTTCCTGAAGATCTGTCATGATGAAAAGATAAAAGATCCAAAGCCCTTTCTAAATTGCTATCCGAGGAAAGGATTAGGGGATTATGGTATTCTGGGGGAAGGAATGAACAAACAAACAAAAAACAGCATCTGTGAAATGTGCTTAGGAAGAAGGAGATGAAAAAAAAATGTTCATAATTCTTGAGGAAGGCCCCTTATTTCTTACTAAAATTCCAAAAGCTTTGCGATCTTTGAATGTTTTAGTATCTCAAACTTGCTTTGAGCCATCCCGTTCATATCTCTTTTCTCCCTCATTACTAGCTCTTCAAATTATCACTCTTTGCCCTAGGAAAGTTTGCCAATTAAAAACAAAACAAAACAAAACAAAACAAAAAACACATTTCTGGATTATAACTTTGAAATGCATTTCCTATTTGTTATTGTAGCTAACTCAAATCTAATTGCTACTAATACTTTATAATATTAAATGACTTTGCAACTACTATTTTCATCTTAATGTCACCAATGGAAAATTTCATCTGTCTAAACTCTACTTTTTTGCGGCTTAATCTAAAAAGCAGTGTGTGTCTGGCTGCTTGGTAATTCTTTGGAGAGTTCATGTTTAAGATATGCTCAATTGATAATGAAATAAAACTTTGTATACACACACATCTTTATAAACAATAAAAACAAATTTTACATATTTAGAAATGAGTAGCTTGCATTTAGATCAAAAGAATAGTTTGAAGAGTAATCTCTTCACTTAGATTCTTACTGTAAACAAGGTTTAAAACCATGTAAATTAAAATGAATTTGTGAGATCCCAAGTTTAACAAAAACAGTATATCTTCGTAAAGGTATTGCAAAACTTCCAATTTAGTTAAGAATCATGGAACATGAATACTCTTGGTGTTGCCAGATGTAATACATCTTAAGTAACAGATAATACATTTTCCCTTCAAACATCTTAACACATGTTGTATTGATATTTTATATAGGTGCACAAGTCGATGGCTTTTGTGAGACTTGATGGCAGAGTGAGTTGGAACCAACAATAAATTAAATATTTAAAATATATTCGTCATGGTATATGTTTGTTATTTAATGCCTACCATAGTTTTTTTTATTTGAATCATAACCATAAATACAGCAGCTTCTTTTCATTTGAGCCTTTATGTTATGCTGATCGCCATGGACACTTTAGCTTGTTAAATAAATGACAAGGTAAAAATGAAGCCTTTACTTCCCATAAAATGTCATACTAATGTACTCCTATGAGAGAATAACTGAATGATAAAAATCAACCATTTCCTTAATGTATTTTTATATTACAAAACTAGCAAATAAATTGTGCACCTGCTACTAGTAATTTGCAATTATCCATTGCTTGAAATTCTGCAATATGCTTCATAAATCAAAAAGCAGAGATTGCTATCAAAAGCGAACACAAAACAGAGTGCAAGTTTTCACTTTTCTTTGAGCAGCCAGATGGCTTAAAACTATTTTTCTTCATTGAGTATAAAAGAAATGGAACCTAGTCAAATTGACCATTTCAAGTTTACGGCATATTTTCAAATAATGATGGGGAATGGATCAAGTTATTAAATCCACATATCGCATAGAAGATTGTTTAAACGATATATAATATTTAAGTAGGTCATTAGCAAAACCTTACAAAATCGTTGTTTGAGACACTGAGTTAGACCATAGATACACACTGACAATTCACTTGCTATTTTTGGACATTATCTGCACATACGTAGAAAGCCAAATGTTCAATTGCTTAAAAATAGACATTATAATAAAAGAACTAAAAATGCATGATCAGGGAAGGGTATTTTAAACAGCATAATTGTTAGGAGGAGGCAACGGGGGTGACTGGGCAACTGGCATCTGATGCGATCTTATTCCACTTCTCTTCTGTTGAGTGGTGGCAATAATAAGTCACTACATCATAGGGTTGGAATGAGAATTGCACGTGGCTGTGTCATTTTTCATTCCACCAGCAAGAATGGAAATTCTCGTTGCTCCACAGCCTCACCAGTATTTGGTTGTCCGTGTTCCGGATTTTGGTCTTGCTAATAGGTGTTGTAGCAGTATCTCACTGTTGTTTTGGTTTGCATCTCCCTGATGAGGTGTGATGGGAAGCATCTTTATGCTTATCTGCCATCTGTGTTATCTTTGGGGAGGTCTCTGTTAAGGTGTTTGGCTGGTTTTTTAATTGAGTCATTCATTTTCTGGTTGTTGAATTTTAAGAGTTCTTTGTATACTTTGGACTATGGTTTTATCAGATGTCCTTTGCAAATATTTTCTCCAAGTCTAATTTCCTAGCAAAATGTCTTGAAAAAAAAAAAAAAAAATGTATCTATATTCCCTGCCTCTTTAAAAAAAAAAAGAAAAAGAAAAGAAAAGAAAAGAAAAAGAAACCTATAATATATTCCCAAAACCAATTGATTGTTCTAAATCTGGTTTAATACGACAACATAGACACCACTCTACCTGGGCCACATTTGACCAAAACAATTGCACTTTATCTGCTGAAGACTTCCTGAGTGCAAGGCAATCATTTATGGAATGGCAAGACTATGAAAATCAACACAAAAGATGTATCTGTTTTTTAAAACTCCACCAAAAAAGGTAAGACAATTAAAAAATTTATTATAATGTATGGTAAGTCAGTTAAATGATCTGTGGTATCATTCATGTAGGACCCTTTCAATTTGTTAACAACTTCTGTAAGTTTAGTGAATGCCAGCTAATCCATTTTAGCAAGAAAAGCACATGATATTGGAACACTTCCAGACAATCATTTTAAAATTATTCTCTCCACCGCACAAAGTTTTTAAGGTAAATATTTTATCATTCATCATTTTTTTTTAAATGACATTCTTATCTTAGATACAGTTTAGGTGTGTTTCTTTTTCAAAAATCCCTGCAAGTTATTGCAATGCTGAGAGCTATTTGGCAACAACGAAGTAATGGCCAACACATTTCAAATAGTTTATGTTTTTGAAAGTAAACATGCAGGCCATTTTTCAAGCTTCGAGAAACTTTTAAACGTTCAACAAGAAAATTAGTAAGTCTCTGAGCATTTGACATATTTCCATGATTTTCTCACCTTTTTTTTTTTTAACTGGCTTTTTTCTTTTTAAAAACAGCTTTGTTGAGGTATAATTTCCATACCATAAGTTCAGCCATTCTATGTGCAAAATTCAATGTTTTTCAGTAAATTTGCAGTAATGTGCAACCAATTACCACAGTCCACTTTTAGAATGTTTCCATCACATACCAAAACATTTCCTGTGCCCATGTGCAGTAACTTTTCCTACTCCAAGAATTTTTTCATCTAGCTACTTTTCAACTAGAGAAAATGGTTCAAGCATCTAAGTTCTTCTCAGAGATATTCCCTTTTGCATGGATGTGAGTTAATGTCCCTGAACTGCCTTATTTAGCACTTTGCTGCATTGATCAGAACATAAACATTTAATTATTGATTAATTACATTGAGCCCCTCTCTTCTGGGCACAGTGATGAAGTCAATTTTTTTTTTTTTTTTAGCAAATTACAATTTATCTGCTTCCTATTTTCATGGACTCATGTGTTGTGACAGAATGCTAAGCAGCACATTGAAATCTCACCTCTCAGTATGTAATATTTTTTTTACATACTGATTTATATCGAGACTCTTGCTGAGTTCACTCTTGGAAGATGACGGTCTTCTAAATACCTGGAATTATGGTAATCTTCCTAATCTAATTTTCAGAGTTTGAGACTGCTGACTATAATCTTAATATATACCAAATAAGACACAGATAATAAATTATAGAACCTAGAAAGTTGAGGGTTTTTTTTTAAATTTTCTTTCCAAAACTGCATGTAATAAGTCTTAGAATAACTGCGTTACAGTACTGAACTCGAGTTTCCCTTTAGCACAAGAGGCATATTTGGTCACTTTAGCATTAGAGAAAAGGCAGGACTAGTGTCTTTACACAATATTTAACAATGTCTTTATATTTAAGTCAATAAATAAGGCATAATTTTAATTGCTTAATTATTTTTGTTGTAAATGTAATTTTGCTTTGTATAGTTATATCTGATCTTTTTCACACACATCAATATACATGCACACAGTTATTTCGTTGATGTTATCTTTATCCTTTCTTAGTATAATTATACTTCAACTTATCTATTAAGGAAAAAATAGAAAAGAAAGAAAAAACTCAACTGAGAAGTGCTTGAGTGGTATCAGAATCCATTGTTGTATTAAACTGACGCTACTTTAACCTGGCTTCAAAAGACCCCTGCCCTTTTCTCAAGATACAAGGTGAAGAATATCAATACACAGAAGACTGACTCCGTGTTCCCTTTTTATGTGCTTATTCTGAATCTATAGCTGCAGACTTTTCTTTTGTCACAAAATTAGTCAATCTTATTAGTTTTTCTTTCTTGCTCCATGTTCATGTGTCCAAATATAATTTGAACATTTAAGATCCACTCTCTTAGCAACTTTCCGGTGTACATTTTTATTAACTGGAGTCACCGTGATGTGCATTAGCTTTCTAGAACGTGCTCACCTTACAACATAAAGTGTGTATCATCTAACCAACCCCTCTCCATTTTCCCAACCACCATCTCCGGGTAACCACCGTTCTTCATTTTTCTCCAAATTGGACTTTTTTTTGATTTTATATATGTTTGGTATTGTGTAATAATTTTCTTTCTGCATCTCGCTTATTTCATAGCAAATTGCCCTCCAAGTTAAGCCACATTGTCACAAATGGCAGAATATCTTATAGCTGAATCTCTCTCACACATACAGACACATGCACACGCACACGCGCACACACAACACACACACCCCTCACAATTCTTTATCCACTCACTTGGGAAATTAAGTTGTTAGGATAACAGATTGTTTCCTTATCCTGGCTATTGTGAATGGTGTTCCTATGAACACAGGAGTGCAGATCTCTCTTCAAGATACTAATTTCATTTCCTTTGAATGCACAGCCAGAAATGAGATTGCAGATCATGCGGTAGTTCTACTTTTTTCATTTTTTTGAGGAATCTTCATACTGTTTCTCTATAATGGCTGTACCAACAATGCACAGCAGTTCCCTTTTCTCCACATCCTAGCCAAGATTGGTCATCTTTTTTTATAATAGTTATCCTGAAAGGTGTGATGTGATGTCTCAGAATGATTTTGACTGCATCTCCCTGAAGATGAGTGATGTTGAGCTCTTATTAATATACCTTTTAGCCAGTTGTATACTTCCTTTGGAGAATATTGATTCAGGTCTATTGCCTTTTTAAAATCAGATTAATATGATTTTTTTGGCCATTGAGTTACTTTAGTTCCCATAATATATTGTATACTTGAAATCTGCTGAGAGTAGATCTTAATAATTATCTCTCTCTCTCTCACACACACACACACACACACACACACACACAAATGAACACTATATGTTAGGTAGTAGATATGTTACTTTGCTTGACTGTGGTAGTTATTATACAAGATGTACTTATACCAAAACACCATGTTGTATACCTTAAATATATACAGTTTTTATTTGTCAAACATACCTCAATAAAGCTGGAAATAAATAAAAATAATTTCACTAAAGTAAATCACTGTAACTTTGTAGATATAAACATTTATATATATATGTATATATATTTTTCTATATGGTGCTTATTTTTAATAATAACTAAAGGAGAGCTTCAGGCTATAATAAAGAACAACAACAAAAACACATTTATTGGAGCAAAAGGATTTTAACCCAGGAGACACAGATTAAGGCAGCAATACAAACTACACTCTGAAGAGGACAAAGAAAGTCAGGATTTAATAAAAGTAAATGCCACAAAGTGAAATTCCTTTATGCAAATTAAGGATCCTGGCTGGTTAACAAGGATTTGTTCATTCCAGTATGCAAACTCAGGAGGCATATACTGGGAGGAGGTCAAGGCCCTATATGGCCCTATGTGCAGCAGCTGCTATTCCAAGATCTTTATGGCTCGGCCTTGAGATGAGTTTAGCAACAGGTTTTCTCACATCATAGCAGCTCTGAGGACTGAGGAACAGGATGTGCATAGGCCTACTTCCTTATGAGCCTCCTGACTCGATTTCAAGTGATTCTCTTAGCAATGCTTATCTATATTATTTTCTCCATTCTAAGTGATATGTTAGGAACTGAAATATATAATTATACTAAGTAATTTAATATATCTTTTCAATATTTAAATCACAGAACATGGTGCCAAACTTATAGAACCATATTCTAAACTGTAGAGTTATTTTATTATGTAATGTGACCACTATTGTTAAAATGATTTACATTTAAATGTTTTGCTTTAACATATTGCGATTGACAAATCAATAGCATAATTGATAAACAATTTTTTGTTAGGAAGTTATAACATTAAAATATCAGTTTGATTATAAAAAAATAAAAACTTTCATGTCTAATGTTTGATCATTGTGCTATCATTCACAGATGCTGGGATCTTACCTCAGAAAATGTTATTATTGCAATTTTTTGTGTGTCAAAAAAGTGTCAGGTATGAGAAGTTCTTCTTGACAAATTAGAATCTCTATTTCTATGATTCCATGCATCAGGCTATTTTTTCACCCCTGCTGACACAGTTTGTGATAGATATTCTATTTTTTATTGTGCTTTTCTTTTTCTTTTTCTTCCTTAACACCTTTAAGACAGTTTTCCAAGCCAATGGCTCATGAAACTGAAGTGTCTGCTTCTGATCTAACAGGATTTGCCTGTCGTAGTCTGGCCAATTTAGTATTCATCTCTTACAAAACCCTCATGAAGTCTCTTTGAACACCTGAGTAATATGCATCTCAGCTCCCTGTTGGCATAGCTTCATTCTTACCTTCAGTGTGGGATGTAATTTGCTCTTGAGCATTAGTTTTGGGATTTTATTCTCAATATATTGGCTTATTTTCACCAGAACTAATTTCTATCTCTACCTCCTACCTCTAACCCTGCAGGCAAACAAATGATATTCAGAATAAAAAGATAAATTTAGTTCATAGTTACTACGTATTCCATATTGTTTAATTCTCCAGTTAGTCTAGTATTTGTTTCTGACAGTAGTACTAAGAAGCAATTGGCACAGGAGAATATAATGTGCTTAATATAATATTAAGCTCAGAATAACAGGTATTTTTCTAAACGTGTCCTAAATTTTAAATAATTTCTTATGGTTAATCGGTCATTAATAAAGTCAATTCAGATATTTTTAAAAATATCTATTTGTCTATTCTGTTACATGTGTTCACATAATTTTATATATTTTATTTACATAACTCATATTGTTTTTAATTTAAGTTTTTTAAATTTAGTATTTTTCACAATATCTGTATGAGTTAGTACATCTTGGTAGTATAAGAGCAACCATTTTATTAGACTTGAGAAATCCATAAGTTGCTTAGGAAGAATTAAATGGCTAAGGGCTGAAACCCTTGAGCCTAGAGAATCCAGTTTAAAGACAGGTCTTCTGATCAAGTGTGCACCAGCTGGGCTGAGAAGGTTGAACAAGTGGCTCAGCTGGGACTCTAGACCGAAGCACACATGCACGTTATTAAAGAGAAACCTATGAATCTGTGATCTGCATATCTGAAATATTTGAAAGCCAGGTTATAGGTCTCATTTCTTCTCAGACGAAGAAAATGGTGCCCAGAGATTTCACAGAACTTCTCTAAGACTATTGAACAAGGCAGGTCAGCAGCCTCGCTTTAAATTCTGGTCTATTCAACTTCAAAGCCTATTTTCTTTCAGAAAAATAAGGTTCAAAAAAGTGAAATGAACGTTCAGAACTTGCAAGGATAGCATTACAACTCAATGTTGCACTCAGTAGAGGATAAAGACACCTATTCAAGACCAAACAAAGCAAATACACCTGTAAGACACAGAGTCATTTTCAGGTTCTACTCTACAATGCACCATAGTCGTTTCTTAGTCATGCATCATGGATGGCTTGCTCCACAGCACTCCAGATCCAGACTGGTCAGATTATTTTTATTTCTATAAAGCAAATTACAATGGGTCATGGCCACTATCTCCCAGAGAGGCCTCAGGTCCATTGTCATCCTCTCGATGACCTCTTCTCTTCTGGGAACTTGATAGAACATTGACAGTCACTTATTTAAAGTGACACCTGTATGTCTACTCCCAGAGGGTGACACTACCCTCTGGTTGCTCACTGCTGCAGACCTGACTTGACTTCCACATGAATCTATGCTATTGGATTCATCCTGGAGTGTTCTCTAGAAATACTGCTACCTGCTCATCTTATGACAGTCTGTGGGCTGCACCAAACGTCTGGGCATCTGTTCAGAGGAAAATGCCTCCAGTTTTGGCTAAGTTGGCTGTGGACTTTAATCACGAAATGCTTTAGCTGATTTTTTATGCCTTTAATTCCCACGTATATTTTTGTTATTTTACTAACTCTACTTATTTCAAAAAAAAAAAAAATCAAATGATGCTATTAATATGCTTGAAAAGGATCAAATAATACTCTTGCATAATCTTTGAAGCCGCATCAAAGAGCAACTTTTCTCGATCTTTAGGACCAATTGGGAGGACAAAAAAGATAAACATCAATCGGCAGCCAATATCTACATTATGGGTGGAAACTAATTTAAAAACCACTTCAATGTGATCAATAAATGACGACTAATCTACCATAATTCTAATTTTCCAAACCCGTTAGGTAAGGGCAGTATAATTAAAGAGATGAGGGTGAGTGAAGCTAAAACTGAATTTTGAAAACTGCCTGATTTTGAGTTCTCACTCATTATTCATTGGCGATTTAGTCCTATTCATGTCTCTCAAAGCCATGATGCCTCACAAATGACATACGGCCTGGATTAGTGACATTTAAATACTGTTTCAGGTTTGAATTATGTTTTTCTTTTAAAGTACAAAGCAATAAAACTCTAGGCGATCAACACTTATCCATGAAATTTCCTCCCTCTTTCCTTGGGAATGGGTGTTTCAAGTGTAGATGACTAACTCTGTTCCCTCGATGTTCCCACCCCCTGATTATTCCATGAGACACCAATCTAGGCAATAACATGGACTTGAAGATGGAGTTAAATCACTCATCAGGTGAATTTAAAATTGAAAGATATGCGGGGTTGATTGAAGTAGGCTCAATATAATCAATTGAGCACTTAAAAGCACAAGAGTGACTCAGAGTTTCAGAGGAGGAAGAAAGCAAAGGAGAACGAGGTGTGTGGGGGAGGTCAGAAAGGTTAGAAATGTGAAGACTTGACCCGCTGTTACTGGTTTTGAAATGTAGTGAGTGCGTGTGTGAGGGGGGAACTATAAGCCAAGCAATGTGGACAGCCTTCAGAAGATGAAAATGATCCCTGACTGACACCCAGAAAGAAAATGGGACCTCAGTTCTACAAATGCAAAGGACTGAATTCGGCCCAGGACCTGATGAACTTGGAAGACTATTTCCCATGGCTTCCAGGCACAGCCTTGCTCCAAGAACCCAGCCACACCCATTCAGACCTCTGATTTACAGACCTGTGATACAGCAGATTATTGTTGAGTCATTTGTGTTAAGTTGTTAAATGTGTGGCGATTTGCTGACGTAGCATTAGACTGCAGGCATGTACAATATTAAATGAATATACCAATATACATACACTGGCTTCAATAGTAAAATAGTTCACATTATACAAGAAATCGCTGAAGATGTGGTCTCTGTCACGTGATCAGCGTTTGGCACGCAGATATGACTCATCCGCAGAAGATAGAACATTGTACTTTAAAATTAGAATGTGAATGTTGTTGAAGACTCTAGCGAAGGGCTAAGTTATCATTAATTTTAATACTACCGGCAAACGATTGAGTATCTGCTTGCCTAAATATAGATCGTTTCATTTGTTTCTCAAGTTACTGCACCATAATGCCTTCATCATACTTGAAACAACCGTCATTACAGTACAGTGAAAAGCATAAGGTATGAAAAGTGTAAAGAGACTACATTTAAAAAAAAAAAAACAAAAAACAGTAATCATATTTGCTTAAAATGATACAGATGGCATTTTATTGTACTTGTAGTGAGTGTCGAAAATTCCATTATTGTTGCTAGTTATATGTTGCTATTATAACATAATTTAATGGCATTATGTTTTTGTTATGTTCAGGAAATATGGCCCATAACAAAAAGCGTATTATAATCCTGTCCTCATCCACGTTATTCTTATAGCTTTCCTGTGATATGTAGATCACTGATGTTATTATACACACCACTTCCAATATATTGGTAGTTAAGCATCCGCGAGTGTGCCCTACTTGGCAGCATACTTAGCATCTCTTCAGTCTATGGTGTGCTGGTTCAATATGGAAGCCACTAGACACTTGTGGTTCTTTTAATTTAAAAACCTAAGTTTAAATGAAATAAAACACTGGCTATTTTGCAAATGCTTAACAGCAAAGTGGCTAATAGCCACTGTACTGGCCAGCACAGATTAGCCAGCACTGTTCGCCAATGATACATTCACTAAACAGTGTCAGTTTAAGGAATGTGGTTGTCGAATCAGTTTGATAATGACTACAGACAAGCAAAATAGCACCTAGAACCTTCTTTTCATAAACATAATGCAAAACTTAAGCAAGACAAAAATAAGCATGGTTACTCATGGAACTAAATTTGTGAGATAACTTACTTTCGCTATAAGGGATTCAAGTTAAACAATACACAGAACCTTCTGCAACCAGTTGCTATATCTATTACTCTGTAAATGAAACCAATTTTGTCTGAAGAATAACCACAAATACCAATATTGAACTCCTAAAAATTACGTCACAACGGAAACTCCAAGATTCAGACTTTCATATTTTAAATTAATAAACATTTCCTTAATATTTTGAACATGAAAACATGATATTTTGCCAATGAAATGAGCATATTTTTAAATTAGATCATTAAGAATAGCACATATAACAGAATAAATTTACATAATGAATTTAAAAGGACAATTTAGTGAGACATTAAGCTTACATGTATGTTTCTCTAGTCAAAACTGTCTACTTAGAGTTCCCATAAGACACTGTGTCAGGCACTGTGGTTTACTTTTCAGAATCTATTCACTCAGTGTCACAGAGCTGCAAAGGCAGGATGAGATTTGAAGAAGTGGCCTTGCCTTTTAGTAAATGATAAGCTTCTTGAGCTCAGATACTATACATAATCTCTGAGTTTAGTTACTTTTAGGATTTTTTTTTTTTATTGGTACTAACTAAATATTGAAGTTACTCTATAAGAAACATGATGAGGTTGAGGCATTAAACCATTAACGATAAATGCATGGGACACAAAAGAACTGTATAGAAGTACAGGAATAAATGCCACATTCCTTAGTATATAGTAGTGATGCTAAGAGGAGGAAAAGGGTTTGAGCTCAAGTTAGCAAAAGCCTCAGTAACAGGACTGGAGACTTGTATAGATGCAAAGGAGTAAAGGAATTGAACAAAATATTTGCTGCCGAAAGTAATATATATAGTGGTCACTTGGGAACGATGAGTTCACTGGCCTAAATGGACCACACGACTGCATCATCCCATCTCCTAGAAACGTGCTACGTTCACTGAAGTTGCTCAAAATTTAAATCAATGACTTCAAATGACTACGGAGACATAATACGAAATAAGAAAATAATGAGTCAAAATATCAAGAAAATGTTAACCTTTTGGGTTACACATTTAGAATGTTTAAAGCAGAATTTTGAGCATAAGAACTATATAAGAAAAGAGGAAAATCGTTACATAGATGACTGGTAGCAAGTGCCATAAATATTTCTTGAGCATTTTAGTTCAATTTCTTCCTTAATGCAGAAGAATGTAGATGAATAACGAGGACTTGAAAATAGAAAGAAATTGGAACACAATATGAATAAAAGAATAATCTATCGGCATAGCTATTGTGAAAACTCATTGTGAGAATGGCTTGTTTGTTTCACTTGATTCTCATTTCCTAAACAGCTCATAGTTAGAAACAATATCATGTATTTTTAAACAACAAATTGTTTACTGTTGGAAGTCAAATGGGAATATTGGTACTCTGCCTTAGGCAAATATTTTAGTTTTGTATTTATACTACTAATAAAAGTGAACATATATACAAACACACATCCATATACATATATGTATACATATAAATACAGATACATATATATTGTAAGTATATAAATATTTATATCCCTTTCATGGTTTAAATGGTCATGCTACTTATACCCCAGACTTCAATTACAAAGCAAAATGTGAGCATTGTAAAAAACCTTTCTCATTTTTGAAAAGTATATAAAATTGTGTATATATATTTATGCTATATATTACATATAATATATAGCATATATTATATGTTGCATATAATATATAGTATATATTATATATAATATATAATTCATCCCTACTATTTTTTCTTAAATTTAATATAATTGTCATTTTATTTTTTCAAACATAATTTCCAATGTTTCTGAAAGTGCATTGTTTGCATTTCAATCATCACAGTGCTTATTTCTATATTTCCATTTTTCCAGCAAAATTAATGCTAATCAAGTTAACATTCGTGCTATAAAAGTGACTCGCATTTGAAATTACCACATGCAATACAATGACAAAATTATGTAAAGACTAATCAAGAAATCGCATAGTAAAAATCAATCAATATTTCTCAATGTCTTTTCTTTTTCTTTTAAATTGAAAAGATTGCATTTTCCTATTTTAAAATGATTACAGTGGAAATTATATTTTACGCTATGTTACAAGAAAGCCTAAACTTATAAGCAGCACTCCAATGGCAAAGAGTAGTACCTCAGAATGTTGCCAGTTGTTTTTTTCTCTAACACTCAGACTTGACAATAAATGTATCGCTTACATTATTTAGTGAGGAGTGTTAAGACTGCTTTGAAATTCATAACGTTTGGACTGAGGAGGCATTAATAATACATGTAAATCCTATGTAATTGTTTAGACGATTTTCAGTCTCTCCCTATTATATACTTATCCACTTCCGTAATACTGTAAATAACTTTGGAACCTTCTTCTTAGGTCCAATACTATTTGCTTTGATAAGGTCTCATCTAACAGGATTAAGTTCTGAAAAGCCTAGGAAATAAATGTTCTTGCTATCAACCGCAAGCTCTGCCCTCTGCCCTCAGGAAAGTAATTAACAGCTCAGGTCACTCAATCTTTTCAGTTCCCCATAGAGCTTCAACCACCGGCTGCAGGCACCCTGGCTCTGTCAATTATCCTGAAAATGAACACACAATTCAGAGCCTACAATATAAGACAGACTCCACACTTGGAATTTCCCAACGCAGACAGAGGGCAGAAAGGAAGATGGCTAATTCTTAATTATTGCGTGAAATGTGCCTTTAGCATGGATTAAAGTCTCTGTTAATCTAATCGATTGATTTTGGTCTTTCCTATTTTTTATTTCCTTTTTAACCTTGCAAAGTATGATGAATAATAATGTGAAGAGCACTTCATAATTTGTGCAGAGCCAAGGGTGTTGTACATATTTAGGCAGATTTACCATTCACGACTAAAACTTGACCAGCACGTACAATGTAATAAGTCGGTATCAACAGTAGGTATTTTGAGCAATCTTAGAGTTACCAACTTGCCAGTTTAAACTGCCATGTATATAATTTTTCTTGTTGTCCAGAAACGTCAATACTATTTTAATATCCCAATTTACCTCAGCAAACTTCAACTGTTCTACTATTCCATAGTATGTTTGTTTTTCCACGTTTCTAAATGCGCAACATCGGAATAATCCGTAGTACCACAGATCGTCCCTATCTATCCTGCATTCAGGGTACCCGACACAGGAAATAAGATATTGTGAGAATATGGAAGGAAACTTGATGCTTTCTATAGCATAGATACCACTGCGAACTAGTTAAAATGCACACTTTCTACTCCTCCAGATAAGTTATAGCACTTTTATATACACACACATATGTATATCCATATATATCTCAGAGATTATGGATATCCCAGTTATTTTAGAGATTTGATAAAATAAATGAAGCGTAGTTTAGACCAGGGGTCTTTAAGCCGTGGACAGCAGACCAGTGCCAGTCTGTGGCCTGTTAGGAACCGGGCCACACAGCAGGAGGTGAGCGGCAGGTTAGCCAGCGAAGCTTCATCTGTATTTGCAGCCACTCCCCAGTGCTAGCATCAGTAGCGATATTCTGGGGTCCCTAGCAGGTTCTAAAAGTCAAATGTACACATTTATGCTCAGCTTTATTTTTCAAGGCATTATGCTGGCAGCATGGAATGCTGGGAATGGAAAGCAACAAAAACTATAAATCTGGGATTTCTTTCCCATCTCAGGGAGCTGATTTACCAATGCACACATGGGCCTCAGCGAATCTACAAGCTAGCAAACAAACTCTTGGATTCCTCTGTCATGGAAAGAGCAGGAATTTGTGCTCATAGGGGCAGACATATTTTTAGTCATGGATTTGTCTTCCCTGCCTGTTGACCAGCCAACACCATCACTGTGAACTTAGAAAATGCCTTATCTATTGCTGTGATAATGCATAAGTGTCCTATTTTATTAATGAGGAGTATGAAGATGGACTCGTATGAACGGCATCTACTGGGTTTCTAAGGAGCCCCATCTGCTAGAAGTAGCTGGACTGACAGTAAGTTTGAGTGGCCTGACGAAGACTCAGCATCTTTCCTACGCTGGAGACAACATTCTGAGGGGTGGGGTATCTACTAGACGCAGTATCAGCATGTCTTAAAACAACAGCCAATATTCAATGGAGAATCGTCTGGACCCCAAAATGCATAGAGCCAAGAATCAAGGAACGCAGTTAGATGCGGTCCTTCCCACCCGTACACTAATCCCTAAAGAATTATAATCATTGTCTTCGCGCGTTGGGGCTCAGTAGATTTGGAATGGCCAGGAGCCAGGGGCGAAATGCTTCAACCAGAGGCCCAGTGTTGGAAAGAAAGATCACCTGCTGGCCATTGTGGGCATCGCATGTGCCAAAACAGTGCCGTGGCTAAAAAGAATGAAACAGCTACCATAAAAGTGGCAGAACAATGTCAACACGGAAGAGCGTCCAGCACAGCACTCTGTTTCTCTCGTACCGCTTAACACGCACACGGCAATTATTTAACACGCAGGGAGGTTAAAACTTAGAGTGTCACATGACTCGCACTGCCTCACACTGCTAAAATCCGATGTATGGTAGACTGGGTTGGACGACACGCTTCTCTCGGTCAGTTTACCTCCCTGAAAGAGAATAATTTCTTAAGACGTATTTTGTTAAATGAAAAATGAAGTCTCACTCTTTTTCCAAATCTTCGAGTTTTATCCGTTTCATTCATTTGCTGTAACTGACAACAAAAACATTTTAATTAAAATAATAATAATAATTGTTTTTGGTATGCCATTACTAAATTCTATCTGTGGCTCCCTCTCTCTTTTTGAGACAGTGGTACAAGTTTTGGGATAATGCTGATTTACATTAAGGGGCATTTGCAGTTATCACTCTGTTAGAAGCCATAATAGAGGACAATTATAATAAAAATGAGCGCTGCCACATCCTCACCCACCTGGTTCTGTGTCATAGTATTAGGATTGATGGTGAGATATATCATTGTGCCAATATCGCATCTTTTGTTAACCTGTGGTACATTGAGAGCTGAAAAAAAAAAAACCCTTCAACCTCCATCAGCGGCAAGTGTATAACGGAGTTAAAAATAAAATAAAGCTTTTCTCAGAGACCTCATCACCTATTCCTTTCTAGCCCAGTACGAGATTTCCCCTTATCCCACAGGCTTTAACAACCCGATGCTATAATTATTGCTGATCATAATTATCGGGGAAGCGTGCTATTCTCCCAGCCATTTTACCGAGACATTAAAATGAGGTCCTGACCACCTCATTATCAGAGATCTCATGTCACAACATGTCAAAGTAAGAGTGTTTCTCTTTTGGTCCAGGCCTGAAGTCAATTTGATAATTGAAAATGTGCTCCTAGAACTAACCATCTCTCCTCCTCTCCACTGGTATGAATGGTATATGATGAGCTTGTTCATCTAAAGATCTATTCGCCTAGGTTGATAGATTAGAGTGATGTTAATTTTATGTAGTATGTTGATGCAACGAATTTTCAGTGTGGCTAAGACCAAAAAAGCACCAACAAAACTGTGGGAATTGGATTATTTCCTTTGCCATGCATCTTCCCTCCAAAAAAATTTTTGTTTAATTTTTAAAGTCTCTTGAATTTTAAAATTAGGCTGGCAAAGGATGGTAAACCCCACACAGAGTGGTCTATTTCTGAGTGGCACTGATAAAGCTTAGATAAATTTAGTCCAGATAGAAATATTTAACAGAAAAGTAATTAAACAGAAAAAAAAAAAAGCCATTTGGAAGGAATGCTGGTGAACTTATAACTCCTTAAAAACATACTGGGTCAGGCTCTCTAGTAAATTATCTGGGTATATAATCTTATTTAACCCAGTGCCAACACTATCATATCAGTGTTACTGGCCACCTTTCACAATAGAAAATGTCTTTAGAAAGGTTACACTATTTACGTGAAGTCAAAAAAAGTGTCAAAGACAGGATTTGAACTAAGTCCTTCTGAGGTACCAGGAGAGATGCGGGAAAAGATAAAAAGCCACCAGGCAATGCCGCTTTGACTCACTGCATGGTTCTTAGTTTGAGCAAATATCTACATGGAGAAACATTAAAGTATCACAGGGCTGTGGTCTTGTCTTGCGTAAGCATTTGAGAATAATAGCTTGAGCAATAAAATCCTCAAGAATTCATTAAAAGTGGCAGCAAATCTCCTTGAACAGGCTGAGTCAGGGGATGTCTTACTTTAGAGTGAACAGTTCTCTTTCCTGGAGCCTTACGTTGCTCCTTGTGGCAGAGAGCTTTGTAAGAACTGAGGTTATGAAATTTCCACCAATTCCTCCCGAAGGTAGAGATATCGAAGAGTGAGCTTTTATAGATATCGCTTTATAAACTAGAAATAAAGAAACAAAACATGGCCAATGTGTATTTGACCTACAGCAGCAGCCCCCAACCTTTTCGGCACCAGAGACTGGTGCCGTATAAGAATATAATGCCCGATGAGCTGAGGCGGCTCTGAGGCGGTGATGCTAGTGTTGGGGAGCACCTGCTCTCCCCAGATGAAGCTTTGCTTACTTGCCTGCTGCTCACGTCCTGCTGCGCGGCCCAGTTTCTAACAAGCCAAGGACTAGTACCGGTCCATGGCCCAGGGGTTGGAGACCCCTGATCTATGGTACATCCATGTAATTTTTATTCATAGACTCCATTTGTATTTACAAAAATAAAAATCTTTGAGAAATATTATGAAGTCCCCATTTATAAAAGTTGAAAAGTTTTATATGAGATCTCCATGTCAAATTAAGAGTGATAACTGATATTTACAGAGCACTTACTTGTAAATAATACACATTATACTATAGCTTCAATCAAACTTATGGTGTAAGTGACTTCAAAGGTCATTTAGTGTTGTAAGCAGAATAATGCTACCCCCCCTCCCCCCAAAAATCATGTTCTAATCCCTGGAACCAATGAATATTCTATTTTACATGGCAAAGGAAAATTAAGGTTGAGGATGGAAACAAACTTACTACTTAGTTGACATTACGATGAGAAAGTTATCTTGGATTATCATGGGCTCAGTGTGGCCATAAGGGACCTTGAAAGTGGAAGGAAAAGGCAAAGCCACAATGATTTAGCATGAGAAAAACTTGACTGGCCATTTCTGGTTTTCAAGACAGAGGAAGAGGACACAAGACCAGGAATGCAGGCGGCCTCTCAAAACAGGAAGAGGAGAGGAAATATTCTTCCTCACAAGATCCAGAAAGGAACACAGCCCCTGTCTGACACATGCCCCTGGGTTTTTAGCCGAGTGATACAGTCAGGCTACAGAATTGTAAGATATTAAACTTGCATTCTTGTAAGCCACTGAGTTTTCTGCAGTTGGTTACACCAGCAGTAGGAAGTGCATTCTTCAATGAGGCAGAGAGCAAACATCTCAGCGTGGGCTAATCGAACTTGCTACTTTGTGCACTTAATCACTGCAGTGCAATGTTGGTGATTGCATGTACATCATGATAAATGATCGATTCTTGAAATTTACATGGGAACACGGAATATGTATTTATCCATGCCTTCTGTCTTTAATTGTTTTCTTTGTGTACTAAATTGTATAACTACTTCTGCCACTGCAAATATATACATACAGGCTTTGAATGCATGTAAATGACAGTGGACAATTTTCCTCTAGGTGAACATTAAGATAAAGTTAGAAAAAAATTAGAAGTGATCATCCATTAATATGTAAAAATATGGTTCTAAGGTAGAATAAATTAAAAAATACAACTTACTGCTTATTTTATGTCAGACCCTTTATCATATACTCTTATAAGCAATAGGAACATAATGATCAATTTTTCGTATAGCAGACTCAATGAATATAATAACATTTGGTTCCTGAAATAACAAATGTAGACTAACAGTAAGAGAAATAGACTTAGTTTTAGAAAAATTAGGTTCTCATTTCAGACTTGCCTATTACTCACTGTAAAATTTAAGTACACGTCTATCTCCCTGTAATTTTACTTCTTTTGATTCTATATGTTAAGCAAATATTAGAATTGACCCCCAAAAAAGGGTGAAATTGGAGTAATAAATTTTATTGCTCACATATGATGCTGCTTTAAATCATTAAATGAATGGTAATGTGGGTAATATTAAAGATAGAAATAATTTGCCTAAATTTTCAAAACTATAGGCTGTTTTAGTCACTCTATATGGACTGTTTTTCTTAAAGATTAAAATGGCATCTAATAGATAATGGGAACGTTATTATCGCCATGTCTTTCTTTTTCATACAAACTCAATTTAAATATGCACTAAAAATGACATAAACAATGCTTCCTATTATAAAGTGAGAACATTTAAAAGTGTTTTACCATTAGACTGAAGACATTTGGAAGGATTCGCATTTCAGTACTTAAAAAGGAAATGTTTCCATGGCCACGATCATCAAATGCCCGTCTGATTATTACACATCCAATCTTTTCCATTCTCATTTTACAGCTTGCCGTCGTGAACTTTCTTGGTGAAAATGCCGTGATCATCTCTACTGACACTAAGTCACTCTAGTCTATGCTCAAGGTCCTCTGGGTTCCTCCTGTTCTGTGGGTAACTTGGTGTCGTTCATAATAGTTCATTTTGTTAAAGTCACTTTATTTACAGCATATAGTACAGTTTTAATCATGTCTTTTCCTTCGTAAAAGTGGGTAATATCTTCTTATTGGTCTAAGTAAAATATCCACAATCTTGAACATGACTCATAAAGCAAAAATAAAACAAAACGAGACATAATTTAGTCTCTCCGCCTTCCTTCTAAGTCTTATCTTATATTTCGTCATTTGTCTCCAAAGTCTTTTCTGGAATGCTTTAAAAGTTCCTGAAGAGAACTAAACCCCTTCCGACAGCAGGATTTCGTGAATTTACAGCGTATCCTTTCTGAGAATCTCGTCCACAACGTTCTGCTATCACTAACTCTTGGCTCTAGTAAACCTCCCAAAAGAGACCCTTATACCATCTGCATTTGTCTCCTACAAAACTTGCGGCTTTAAAAAACACAATCTCAGGGTCTTAGAGTTCAGGAGAACAGAAGTCTGAAGTTCGTTTCGCTACAAGAAAGGGCTGGTTCCTTCCAGGGACTGTGGGAGGGAGACTCGGCTGCATTCACCTTGCACGGGTGGAAGCCGTTCTCGTCCTTCGGGTCCCGGCCCCACGTCACAGGGCCTTCTCCCGTTCTGCCCCCCCTGGAGCCTCGCTTTCTCCTTATGCTCTCGTCATACGTCAGGCCCACCAGAATCATTCAAGATAATCTTCTGGTCTCGAGATCCTTAACTTCATCACATCTTCAAAGTCACTTTCGTCATATAGGATTATACAGTCAAACATTCCTAGAATTTGTGTGTGTGGGTGGGGAGCTTTATTCAGCCTGCCACAACTCCCCAAAGTTATCAATCCGTTATTACCTGTAATCTCATTAAATAGTGAACGGTACAAGGAGTTGTTCACTCCTATATCATCATAGCCAGCGCAGTGCCTAGAATATATTGTATAATTATTTGCTGAATGAGAAAGTAAAAGTCATTGGAGTAATTAAATTAGAGTGAAAAATAGCTGAGCAGTAGAAACTAATGAAATAAGAGAGGCGAGTTATCTTAGATTTTCAAATTTTTCTCAAGTTTAGAAAAATAAATGTAGCTAAATGGAATTTTAACTAGCAATATTAATTGTCTAACTTGTCATTTCTTTTGTGATTACTGAAGTTAAATATTTTTAGTAGAAATGGAATGAGATGATCTAGTTTAAAGACACGATTCAAATGTTTAATAGCCTCTGTAAACTTGTGAAAACATCTGATTTTTCAGTGACTTTTTCTCAGTTTCATTTTATTTGTAAGGAAGGGAGAATACTGTATACTTCTCAAAGATTAATGAGATAATGTATGCAAAAGTCCTTTGTAAAATGTATAGAGAGTGGGATGAGAGATGACCAAATTTCCCTTGGGTGGGTGTGGGTGGGTGGGTGTGTGTGTGTGTGTGTGTGTGTGTGTGTGTGTGTGTGTTTGTGCGTGTGGGTGTGTGTGATGTTTAAGATAACTGTATAATGTCAGCGGGGAATGTATTCCATTGGGATGAACCCTAGCATGATTTCAGAACACATCAGACATATATTGTTGAAATAAACTTTGATTTATGCTTAAAATAATCACTTTTGACATAGTTTCATGTTTCTAACATTCACTATAGAGTGTTTAAGCTAATGAACACTATGGGTCCTGCTCAAAAGGCAGAATCCAATGATACACTCATTTTAATCTTACATATGACTTATTTGGCATATTGTCCAGTAATTATTTTATGGGATGTATATAGATTTGAAGGATCATAACACATTAAATTTCAAAGATAAATTATCACTCCCAGCATGAAAATCACCACACAAATGCTTAAATTAACGGATAATGTAACAGTCATATAGATTTCACTTGACATGTCAGTAAATTTAATTCTTACATTGAAATTCATACATGTTAAATTTCTTGTACTTTTAGCTGGCTTTGTAAACTTAGAAAAATCAAACATACCTAAGTTTTATAAGTATCCAAAAACTTATATCTTTGGGCTATAACATTAAAATACTTCTCAACTTTCTCATTAAATGGAAAAAACAAAAACAAACAAACAAAAAAACAAACAAACAAGGGTCTAAATCTCACCAACATAATTTTAGAGCAGAAAGAAAAGTAGAAGATATTTCGAAGACAAAAATCAGTGATCTCATTATTTCTCTTTAGATATTGCTGTAGTGGAAGAAAGGTAATATTTACATTAAGTAGCAAATGAGTCAACTCACATTCTCCTTTCTGCATTCTCAGTTGTTTGTATTTTCAGTGAGTATACATTCAAAGTAGACAAGTCAAACCTGGCGTATATTATAAAATCTCTAATGTAACATCAGATTGTTATTTTCCAAATCGTATATTTTTGACAAATGTTTATAAAATACAGATGATTCTAGACATCAAGCTCTGGGAAATAACACTGGCAATTGAACTAAATTAAATCATTTGAATAGGAATTCTTATTATCTACTTTGTTTAAAATACATTTTTCTGTCTATTAATTCATCCTAAATCTGTTACACTGAAGCTGTATTTTTATACATAGATAAACCTAAAATTGAGAATAGCGTTATATGTAGCCTTGCACATGTGAAAATTCATCTATCGTTATACATTTATTTTACGGTTTAAAATGTAACTATATTGTAATTTCATTTTTAATTCATATTTTTTTTCTCCTTAAGAATCAGGATGCTATCACTCACGCTTTTAATGTCTAGAATATATGTAGAGGAGATGGAAGAAGATGAAGTAAGGGGTGCAACCCCAAACGTTAGAGGAGACCTCAGCTGCTAGTCACTGCTGGACAAAAAAGCCCTTTCCTCTTCCTCCCCGCCACCGAAAAAAAATCCGACAGCTTTTTTTAGCCCCATGACATTCAGAACGAGGTCCTAAAACTTCCATTAATATAGTTATACACCGCCCTAGGATAATCTATGTGTTTCGGCAATATTATTCATTTCTTCCCATAGAAAATGAACGGTGTTGAATAAATAATGTTCATTAGCAATATTCTACACTTTCATCTACATTCTCGAGTCTTTCCCTGAAACAGGGAGCATTAATTCATATCCAGCTGCAATTATGTAACTAAAGGCCAGACTTCCACTAATTCAGATTGAACCTCCATGTACAAAGTAGAATGAGACTGGGAAGGGTTCCAACCATAACGATTTGTCAAAAGTATCAAAGCTGTCTGTCTTCATGACATTGTGTCTGAGACTGATGATATTTATAGACTTCTTTCAGGATGCCACGATCACAAATTTATTCTTCCTGATTATGGTTTTAGAAGTTCTTAAATATTCAATTTTATGAGTTCATTCTTATTATATTTTAATTTTTATTGCTATACAATGAATCATCCTAAATAAATATTCTTTGTTAAATTAATGTAAATTTTCAGCATAGTTTAATATATGACCATATTATTCATTCAAAAAGATTTTATCGAGAATCTATCGTTTACTTAGCAAGTAATATATGGCAACATTTGAAAGAAAACACAGAAATGATACACAGAAAACTATTGATACCACTAATTTTTCACTGTTCCTCACTATCTTTTCATCACAATCTCCTTCTTTCCCAGATCAAATTCCATGTCCAGTCTTTATAATTATGCTATTCCCTCAATGAATATCCTACCTTCACCCTGCAGTTGAAAATGGCTGGGAAAAACCACACAATTACGATCATCAGCTTCTGAAAAAGACCTAATTAACGGTGCAGGTCTCGCTCGGTCCCTCTGATCCATCCCTGCCCTACTTGAGATGACTACTTCATGCAGTTTCTCCTCACACACTCGGCACCTCACATGCATTACCCCAACTTCGCCCTTAAGCTAATGACCGGCTTTCCTATTTTACTGACGAAATTCACCCATTGCCTAGATCCGGCATGCTACACCAATCACTATTCAAATATGTCATATTCTCATTATTACTATGGAAAACAGAGAACATAGAAATGGCTGCCATTTAATTTTGCATAGTGACGTGTTCCTTGTGTCCTTCTAAAGAAGGTTTTCGGCAACTTTCTTCTCCTCTGTATCACTAAGTGCTCATTCTATTACATTTGATCGGCTTAAAAACTTGCTGCTATTACTCTAAAGTCGACCAAAAGTGATTTATCATGCTCATGCTAAACACAATGCCAGCTTCCTAGTCCTCATCTCAATTGATCGGCAGCATTTGATACAGTTGATCAAGTTCTTTCTCTTGAAACACTGATGAAGGTAGAGACATATCTGGTGTACATATAATACATAATATATAATATATATTAATATATAATGCATCAATATATTATATATACAATGATATGTATTATATATAATATATATTTACATAATAACTTTGCATTATATTATTCAGGTGCCAGCTCAATTACCATTTTCTGATTATTCCAAACAAACCACCACCCGATCCTCTCATCTTTTGCTATTGGAAGAGCAGAATCTAGAAAGATGCTGGGCACAAAATAAGATCTCAATCACTCTTAAATAATTAAAGAAAAAAAAAAAAGGAAATTACATCTTTTTTCTTTCTTTCTCAAAATTTACTTCTAGTGTATAGCACAGTTACTAGACACTTACGTAACTTACAAAGTGATCACCCTAATAAGTCTAGTACCCATCTGACACCAGAGCTATTACGACATTATTGACTAGATTCTCTAAATTATATCTTCTTTAAAAAAATAAATAAATGGTTCATTGATACCAGGACCCAAGTGCACACTGGGCATTGCATCACTTGTCAATCTTATATGCTGTTGACCGAAAAACGGAAGGCCCAAGTGCGAGGCAACAAGTGATTGCTGGAGATATAAAAGAATAGCTATTTGGAAACCACTGATTTGGGCATAAGGCTAAACAGTCTCCGGAGCAGGAGGCGAGGCAAGGGCTATTTGTGAGAGAGGGAAGGGGAACAGTCCATGAATAGAAGAAAGGGATTTCTATAGTCGCAGATAAACTGACATAGCGATGCTGACTCCAAAGAACGTTTTTAATTTTCAGTGCCCTAGTCATGTTATTTGCTCTCTCGTCTCAAGCAGCTGTTTGAGCTACATCGCTGCTTTAGGCCTAGTTTTCACACGCCCGAGGGGCGAGGTCTAAGACCCGTGAGCCCTGGGACGGCCGTTCGGACTGCGTTTTGAAATGGCTCTCCATTCCTGTTATTTTTCACAACACTATTAGGTACACTGCAATGCGGTGAAATATATATAAAGAAGCCAAGCTTTTAGAAAAAAAAATATTTATGACTAAATACTGGTTACAAAATATAAAGCAACTTAGATAAATGTGCGGTGACTCAATTTCCCTAACTGTAAAAAAATAATATTTGATAAAAATGTTGTGATGACTAAATGAAATCTCTTGCAAGGTAAATATGAAGGGCAAAATATACTTCATCCTAACTTTAACCCTTTCCTTCTCTGGCCCAAGATTGTATGCTCCATATAATTTAAAATAATGTAGCTAGCAAAAAATGAACATTAATATAAATTAGTCGACCTTAAAATATAAATTTGTAGAGCCTATTTTGAAATAGTGTTTTTCCGCGTTTTTTTTTTATGGTACTCTCCAAAACTAAAATGATTTTTTCCCTCTCCTCAAACATGTTATAAATCCATTTCTTTTTATGCCTGAATAGAATATTTTTAACATGTAAACAGAAGTCCATATTTGTACTATCAGTTTAATGAGACAATCATTTATTAAATCTAATAAGTAGATTACAGTTCTTTAGTTAAATGGATATTGTCTGCACTTTTGATTTGGACTTGAGAGGTGAAAGAGTAAGTTATGACCCAGACAAGTGTAATTAATCCTAGGGCTGGAGTCAATAAAAGTTAACTCCTGAGTTCTATGGTCAATCTGTAATACTTTTCATGTAAAATATTCAGTTTTCTTTAAATCACCTATACATTAAAAACACTGTCTTCTGGTTGTTCACACTGATGCCAGACAAAATCAAACAAGCATTGCTAAGAGACCCACTTAAAGTCAGGAGGTCATTAAGGAGGTGGGGCCTATGCATGTCTCCTATCTGTCCCTAAAACTACTGGAACAAAGAAAGACATATTGATAAGGGAAATCTCCATTTGTAAGGGTCTGTGTCAGTCTGTCTGTCTTTCTGTCTGTCTCTGTACCAGGAAGAGGGGTATATTTAAATCCCTAGAAACTCTTATCAATGAAGAAAACTGAGATTTGAGTCTATATAACCACCAGAATATCCTGGGTTACTATTCTTTACCTGATAACCTCCCATAGGGGCCCACCCTTTCTCAACAATGTCTTTTGTCTTCAGGGAGAGATGGTACTTAATGTGGAGTCTTGGGCCATTTCTGACAGTTGCTGCTTTCCTGGGTCTCTCCTTTATAGACATATATATGCTATTCTGTTTTTTTGTTTTGCTTGTTTGCTTGTTTATTTCCTGTTAATCTCTCTCTCTCTTTTTTTTTTTTTTTATTACAAGGTAGTCTCAGTAACAATTTAGAAGTATGGAAGGAACATTATTGATCTCTTCCCTGCAATATTTGGGAGAAACTCTTAGACAATATTAAATTAACTGGAAAACTGTCTTTCATTTAGGATTCTAGGATTTACTCAATTAAAAGAAAATTGTGAGTTTTAAATTTATATTAGTAGCAACTTTATATTCTCTAGGACCAGTAATATTTGTAATACTTGTAAACAGACTCTAGAGCTTCTAGGAATAAAGGAAAAGGGCCATCAAAATATAAATGTAGGGGGTGGGAGAGGAGGGGAAAGGTAGACAAGGTAAAGGGGGTCAAATATATGGGGTAGGGGGAGGGTGAAGTGGGCAAAGGGGATCAAAAATATGGCAACTGAAAGAAACTAGACTTCAGGTGGTAATCACACAATAGAATATATAGATGTCAAACTATAATGTACACCTGAAAATTATATAATTGTATTAACCAATGTTACCTCAATAAACTTAATAAAATATACGTATATATTTATAGACATATATATTTTTACATATGGACAGCTAAGAATCTCTATCGCAGTTGTTAACCTAAAACTAACAGGCCAACGTGGGAGGCCATAAGTGGTTGTTTGAGATCCAAAATACAGCTGTTATGGAAGTACTGACTCAGGCAGAAACCCAAATAGCATTCTGATTAGGAGACAAGGATTGTTTCTGAGAAAGAGAAGGGGGTTACACCAATAGAAGGAAGGGATCCCCACGGGTGTTAATAAGCTAAGGAAGGAATCTCTGTAGGAGCAGATCAGCCAACATAGTGATGCTAATTATAAAGAAAGTCTTTAATTTTCAATCCCGTCATCTAACAAACAGCCATTTGTGATACACTGTTGCTTTGTGCCCAGCCCAAGTCTCTTTGCCCACTTTCGACACTAAAAAGGCTTGAGGAGTAAGACGCACAAGGCAGTTCCCCTGGGATGGCAGCTCAGACTCCATCCTAAAACGGCTCTGTTTATATCCTTTTTTTACAGAGTGAACTTGTTACAGATAAACCCTCTTGAATTTTTTAGGCGTTTAGAAATAGCATTTAATTATTTTGGCATTGTGTACCACTAATAACACTACTTCACTTCTTATTTCCACTATACAAGTATCATTTCCAATTTGTAAAAAAAAATGGAGTGTTAACCATATTGAATTCTCTTGCGCTACTTCTAGAGTTAATGAATTGAATTACTAAGTTACCATAGAGCTTTAACAAGTAGCACACGTAATAGAGAGAGAGAAAAAAAATTATATAAAGGGTATGTGTAAGATATATGATTTTTCTTTCAAAAATAAAAATGAAGTTCTAATTAATATGTGCATAGATGAAGCCTTTTCATTTTGAAATAAGTAATATCTGACACACTGAGATGCATTTTGAATAAAACATATGTATCTACACAACACCTGTCTCACGACGTAAGATTTGTCTTTTTTTGACACCACACCATCATCCCCAGAATTTCTTCTATAAATATGACAGGTTAAACTCCACGGGTACGGAAACAGTTTGGAGTTACTCACTAAAACTTCCACGTTCAATCAATAATTTTATATTTCCTGGTTTTCAGTATATTAAAGCTCGATAAAAACAAAATATTTAACATAGATCATACCACAAATTATAGAAAGAGAAAATCATTTATTATTTTCTTACCAAGAGCTATATGCTAAAATATTTCACATTCGATCTAAAGGTATGCATTTTCTGACAGCTATTGCTGGCTTTATTTAGAGTGATGTGCACGTGTCAAATGCAAATTAGATGGTCGGCAAGATAACCTTGGAATACAGGTAATATTTTAAATACAACATTCTTCAAGGAAATATAAAATTCCAGGCAATAAAAGACAAACCTAAAAACGTTGAAAGGTAATTCCCTGCGTTCTAAGCAAATTTCCAGTATTTGTAGTCTCTTTTGCTTTACCTTCCTAATAATTTTTAGAAGGCCTTCACGTCCTTCTGTGAGGTAGCCAGTCAGACATGAAAGACAGGGGAACAAAAGAAAAGATGCCCATCCCAGAGACCATCCAAAGGACATCTTATTGGTAGTTAGATAATCCCTCCCGCACCCCCAGAGACAAAGGACAGGAGGGTCATAGTCTTAGCTGGCCTAATCTGGCCACAAATGCATGCGCGGAAAGTCCAGCCCATAACTTCAGCCTCATTATACCACCTTATAATCTCATGACTATGCCTGGAAGTTCGTAAATCTAATTATAATTCTGGGTAAGCACATGTGCACCAGGCAAAGGTATATAGCAGCCAGTGTCACTCAAAATGACCTCGCTTGCCACTCACCTAGAAACGCCTTTGGGACCACCTGTCATTGCCCAAATATGAGGCAGACATGCCCAATTCTGGGTCCTTTTTGCTGCTGGGCTCTCTTCCCTTTTTGGTGGCCTTTTGTGGCTATTTCAGCTCCTCTGTGTTGGTTACAGAGGTGGGACCATGTATCTCCTTGGGGCATTGTCTTTATAAAATGTATTTTTAATAAAGTTATTTAATCTCAATGGCCTGTGATTTTTCAGTGTCATCTGAGGAAGAACCGAGGAAAAATGCTAACTGTATGTCTGCGGGTTCACGATCCTTCTCCTTCCCGGCTACTGCTGGGGGGTGACGCCAAACTCTGATTGTCCCCAACAGTGATGCTTCTAGTAAACACCAAAGATCGAGCACAATTTATACAACCTGCCTCTCACGAAGACCCACTAAAACGATGAAGAAATATTTAACGAATACATCCGTAAAGGCAATGCGAATGGAAGAATAAATGGAGGCAACAGAAATCGAAAGACGGAAGTAAATGGAGAAGGTGTTGATGATGAAGAAGACTAACTGCTCTCGCAGGTGAGGATAGAGCAGTTCCATCCATGCTGTACAACTCCTGTGCGGCTCAGGTCTGAATCACTACCGCCTCCGAACATGGAAGCTGAGTAAAGCTCAACGGACCGAAATAACATTTGGAAGTATGCTTAAAGTGTTCTTCGATTTTTCAGATTTCGTCCCGTATAGCAACACTTAAAGCAAGGACTTTTCTCTGCATGGCATCAGCCACGTCTTACCTTCTGAGGGGTCAAACCAGGGAGGCCAAGAATTCTGACGTAAGCACAGTGGGGAGATCCTACGAAGAAAGGAACGCACGTTAAATGAAACGCTCTACCCCGAACTGAGGAAAACCTGCCCCCGCTCCAGTCGGTACTGAGGAAAATGACTACTGGGCCTCAGTCACCCAAAGTGGTAAACTGGAGATCTCCTCCATGGGAAAACTGAGTGCTGTCCTAGAAATGAAAAATGAACAGTTCTTAAGAAGATGGACCAGAGACATCTGTCTAGAGGGAAACTCACTAGTTGGAACATTTTGAAAAGAACCGAGGGATATACATTCCCATATATATGACTGGATAGCTAAGACACACCGGATATCTGAAGGACAGTTAATTACCAGACAACAGAAACCAAATGACAAATAGGAGGAAACATGGGGAAGGGGGCAGGGAAAGGATGGAGTAAACATAATATACCCACGTATCTCTGAGAACAGCTTCAGAGAGGCTACATTTATACACACAAAAAATGACTATTTTACAAGAGACAGTGAGTAAAGATACATTGGAAAAATAGATATAAACACAGATATAAAGACACATGAAGATCTCAGAAATAAAAGCTGCAATGCGATAGTAAAACTAAAATTAGGGATAATTCCCAGATGCTATAACTGGCAAAAAAAAGACTGAGCAAAGGAGACCGTGGATTTGAGGGGGGGGGGGATCTCTGCAGTAAATTCTAATATCTGAATTTTTATTGTGTCAAAAGAAATAAGTGACAAAAGGAGTAAATTATTGAACATTTCACCCAGAATATTTCATGGACCTGACAGACTGGAGGCAGCAAACTGAGAGCCCCACTCCACGCCCAGAGAGATGGGTAAAAAGAAATTCTTACCAAGGCACATTAACATCGATATTCAGAACACTGGATTCAAAATACATCAGCGCAGCATCTGGAAAGGAAGAAAAGAGCCTCATAAACAAAACATTTAATACTTAAAAATGATTTTGACACATTTCACCAGTATCACTACTATATATTTGTTGCTTGTGTGTATATGTATGTGCATGTGTGAGTGTGTATGTATGTGTGTGTGTATGAATATGTATATGTATGTATATATTCATTTATACTGCTTAAATATTTTGGCTAAATCGGTCATAATATTTTATAAAGAATTTCATTGACAATCAGCTAAAGGTTATCACCAAGATGATCTCCTAAAAAAATATATATATATACACACACATATACATATATATGTGTATATATATATATATATATACACACACATATATATGTCAGTGCAAACTGAAACTTAAAAGAGAGGAAAAAATAATCTAGGAGAAAAAATACCGATGCATAAACGCATTTCTAAAGTGCGCTTCGTGTCACAGTTGCCCTAACAACTCCTGTGATACTTACAATCCACTGTAAGTTTCTGTTAAGGATGTAAAATATATTTTTAAAATATCAGTTTGTACACTACAAAACCTTTAACCTTTATGCTAGTCAGTGTTTCTAACATGTAAAGTTTCAGATGTTGTCATACATAAAAGTCTTTTAAAGTGTGTCAAATTAGTTTGAAAAACAGTAAATAGCAAGGTAGATAATTTGGACTTTACTGGTAAGTAATCGGAGGCTTTATGTATGAACTGGCTGTCTGAGATTTTTGGTGGCCTTACGCATGGCGAAGGATGAAAAATATGTTCTAGCGTTTATTTTTTTTGCTAAAAGAAAAGGTTTATTCTTTTCACAAAAATCTGATGAGGGTCAGGGTACCCTCCACCATTGTGTAGCAATGCCATCTCAAAGAGATGGCATCCATAGTCACGTGGCAGAGGGGGAGAAAGCGTGGATTTTCATATTTTTTTACACCACACCTGGAAATAACGAACATAATTTTGGCACATATTCTGATTGTCTCGACCCTGACACTTGCATCTAAACTTCAAGAGAGACTGGGAAAATATATTCCTGTAGACCTGGGAGGGAGAAAATGAATTTTCTTTATCATAATTTTTCTTTCTCTTTACCAGTGATAAATTTATGATTCTGTATTTAATAACTAAAAAGAGAACATACCCTAGGAATCAGTGAACAGATAACTAAAATTATCTGTTAAGCCTAAAGTATGATAAAAAAAAAAATGAAAGTGAAGTATTTCACATTCTCAAATACCTCAGTGAAAAAAAATCGAGCATTAACACCAGTATTAAAAATTCAGGTCATGTTAGGCGTAAGAGGTAGAATAACATGTGGATAATTTGGGGTATAGCAGGAAAAGGAGGTTGGAGCCAAAATGAATGGTAGCCTTTGGGAGTAATTAAAAATTTACTGGATTATAATAATGTTTCAGAGGGGAAAAAAACGTTTGCAGGGAAAGCCCGGAGTCACTAGGACCATTTGGAACTCATTAGAGAGGAATGAGTAAAAGGCAATGAAATCTGAACTGAGAAAGAAAACTGATGAAAGGAGGGCCAATTTAGAGGATAATAAAACTGGAATTGTTTAGAAGGATTGCTCATGCAAGCTGTGACTGTGAACAATAGATACAAGCAACTTTTAATGTTCTGTCTGATAACATAAAATGCGGATAATTCTGTTATCAAACAACCAGGAAACAACAACAACAAAAACAATCTATGGGGAAAAGCAATTGAACTCTTTTTGGAATACAGAGTTGGAGGTATTTGCAGGGCATACAGGTGGATATGTAGGTGGGTAAATTTGGACAGATGAGCCTAGAACTACTGAGAGTTCAAAAGTGAAAACAAAATAAATACTATGTATATGCCCCTTAGATTTATATTTAACCTATAAAATTCGAGGTTAAATAAGAAGTTGGAAGGCATGCTACTTTTAACATCAGAAAAGAAAGAAAAAATCAGGAACGTATTTTTGGATACTGTACTGTGAACTGGTATCATAAAAGTCAGGAAATTGAAAATTTCAATACTTTATTCCTACGCCTTTATGAGACAAAGGTTATGAGACAAAGTCCCTAAGGCAGATTGTCTATGTTGATCCTGGAGTTAATTCCTATTTTCTCCTGCAATGCATAGGAGTGTGCGCTTAATGTTGACACCATTTCCCCAACAGATATATGAGGACCTGATGCCATTTGTTCAACTGTATTAACCCCATCAAAGATTCTAGTGAAATACAATTTTACTTTTACTCTGCCATTAATATTATTCTCCGTGTTCTTTCTAAACTTCAGGGTTTTCATCTCCGACTATTTTGCATAGGGTTTTACCAATGAGTGTGTGTCACTAAGAAAATTAAAAGGAGACCTAAATAAATGGGAAACATATGTTTCTGGAAAGAATACAATATTTGAAAGATAAAAATTTCCACCCAATTAATTTATAAGTTAAACACAATTTCAATTGGCATACTGCTTTTTAATTGCTAAAATCCTTAAATGATCTGGAAGAATAAAGAGATAAAAGTGAGAAGGAAAAAAATTAAATGTTAGAGCAAACTCCCTAACAAATAGTAAAGGCCATTAAGCATAATGCTACATATAGTGTGCACTGTCCATAGACACTAATTGACAAATAGAATATATACGAATTCAATGAAATAGACTGTTGTGAAAGAAAAGTTATTACATGGAAAGGTGATATTTCAAAACAGGGAACAGATGAATCACTCAATTATTGTAGTGTGACAAGTGGCTAATTGTTTGGAAAAATTATAACCTCATTATTACTTAAATGGATGGATAAATCATTCAATAAATGATATTGAAACAAGTGATCAATTGCTTGGAAAAATATAATGATAACCCCGTTTTAATTAATCTCATTATTACTTTTGCTAACTGCTGTAATAAGCACACAATAAAAGTACAATGACCTATGTGAGAATAGCTCGTGCAATTTTTCCTCATCAGAGAGCAGCTTTCTTCCTGGCTCTATCCATCCCACTGGCTGACATAGTCGAGGACTTTGAAATGTTCTATACCAGCGAACAAAGAAAGAAGAGAAAGAGCAGGCGAATCCCTCAGTAATGTGGCCTGGAAGTCACACACCGAGAGAATTTTGACTCATATTTCGTTAGTGAGGGGTAGTCACATAATCCAACCTAGATGCAAATCGTGACGATAAGACATTTTCCCTGGCACGGGAGCAGAAGATGAGAGGGAGATATAGATTGCTGATGGATAGCTAGCTTTATCTGTTCTATGTTGTACACAAAATAAATAACACGCAATTCACATATTTAAATAGGAAGTTAACCCAGTAGAATAAGAATTTAATTTATATACTTTAAGATTCAAAGTAGCTTTTGAAAAATCATTCAAAAGGCGAACCCCATAGGAAATAAAAACTTGAAAACGTAAGTTAGTAAAGATGTATAAAGGTATGCATATAAACAAACCAAAATCCAGAAACAAAATTGAAAGCGCAGTAAAAAGAAAAAATAAAAATCTCCCAATATAACAAAACTTGACTATGTCTAGAAAAATCATATAAACCAATTAGAAAAATTCCATACAAATTCTCTGCAAAACAAGAAATTTAAATAAATGTATATAGAGAAGAGTATTGGTTTTCAGACAAATTCATAAAAACTTAACTATATATACATATGCAGGTGTGCATGCGTGTGTGTGTGTGTGTGTGTAAACAGAAGTAACCTGGAGTTCCTCTTTCAGACATGATGGAGTAACCAAAAGTGGACTTAATCTGCAACACTACAAAACTAAAATCCACAATGAATGCTCTTGGACTTGAACAATGAACCAGCAGAGGAACAGGACCCTTGAAAGAAGGGGCGCGATTAGGTGCGCACTACAGCTGGCCCTGTCTTCTGCCTGGAAGTGACTTCCAGAAACAGGGGGACCGCTGGCTCAATGGCCTCACCCAGGTAGAGATGGACGCAGAGGCCAGGGAGTGGAGGGCGGAGTTACGGTGAGGGCGTGGCGCACGGAGTGGACATCGATCTAGATCCTTCTTTCAAACTGTGCCCAAGTGTCTGATTATATGTTCCTTTCGTTGAGCACTTAAGAGTATGGACTTCAGGACAGACTGTCTACCTTCTCATCCAATCTCTCCGCTCTGTATGACCTTGGATATGTTATTCAAATGACCTTTACTTGCTATTCTACCCATAAAATAGGAATAGTAATGTCACCTAAGTAGACAATTGTTGTTAGGTTATGATAATAAAGTGCTTAGAAAGGGCTCACAGAAGGTTCTGAGTAATAACTGTTACCACTATCATCACCAGTATCATAAATAAAACAAGATTATGGAACTATATCCCTATTCAATTGCTCTCAGACTTTCCCACTCTTGGGTTAACTATAAATGTTGATACATATTTTGCAAATGTATCCTTACTTGCAAGTATGTATGTGTATATGTATAATGTATGTGTGTATGTGTGTGTGTGTGTGTATTTTACAAAGAGCAACATAGAAAAACACATTCCCCACCAAAAATTCATTAGAATATCCAATATCCCACATCCTAATAAGCTCTGGAAGTTCCTACTCATTTTAATTATCCCCAGGCTAGAGAATTAAAAGTATGTTTAATTCACACATTCTGGAGAACTAGAGATGTTTTGAGAACCATAAGTTTACTTGCCGTATGGATTGTCCTTTTTATGAATTGCCAGGTTTTTTTGAAACTTTTAAATTTTTTTTTTCTACTCGTTGCCCCTTTTCTAAGTCTCTTCAATTTAAGAAGTTCCACTTCGACAGGAGGTACATGTTCTAGACTTTCAGTGCCACTATCAACCTTTGACTCTGCATGTGTTTTTTTTTTTTTCTTCTTTTTCTCTTTATACTATTATATACCATCTACAGTCCAGTCAAGCTATTTGTCTCACCTGAGGTGCTACATGCAAATAATTACTAAATGGGACTGCAACTGCTGCTCTTGTGAGATGTCTGTAAACACACGTGCACAAGAGGAACACAGAATCCTTGCCAACCGGTTGCTTCAGGTGTGAACAGAGTCGTCCATCACTCCTGTCTATGAGCATGGCCTACAGATTTGCACTATTCTCAAGAGTCTGAGTCAGAACGTCTCTCCCATGACCACATACAAGCCTGCTGGTGCAGCACTTTCCTGAGGGGACTCAAAGTTACTCTTATATCCTCAGGTAAGAAATCTGAGTTCACATTCTAAAGTTAAGGAGAAGCCAGCTGTCCTATGTCACACAATCTGCTCTTCTTGTCCCTCATAGCTCCAGAGTCCAAGACTCGGGCATCCAGTGCAGCTTCTCCCGGTTCAACGCACATCCTTGTTATTCCAGAGACATCTTGATAACTTGATAAGTGTTGATAACTTGTGGGCTTCATAGAATCAATATCAAAATGCCATCGTTTCAGGATTGCTCCAAATTGCTTTTTCTTTTTTCCTTTCTTTCTTTCTTTTTTTTTCCCCTTGTTGAGAAGCACAGCAGAACAGCTTGGTGAGTTATAGAGAGCTGGATCACAGCACAAATAATTTTACAATCTGAAATACTTTTATAGGTGTGTTGTAATTAAAAAGCTCATTTATTATTCACATGTTTGGAAAAAAGTGCATACTGGAAATGCCTTACATTGTGAAATTAATTCATCCCTGTTTCAAAATGTTAAAATTTAACACATTTGTTGACCTATTTTTCACATTTATATTCAAATACTATACACAATAATACTATATCTTTCAGATTCCATGTGTTTCCAGATTCCAAATCAAATTAATTATTTTGAATCTAGCCTAATCGATTTTATCAGAAAAAAAAACATCGAATTAGCTTGACTATGTAACACTAATTTTTATTTGTACATCTGTGTATGTTGCACATTTGACTGACTGGACTTGTCACGAGAAAAACATGGCATAGATGTTTATGTGTGTGTGTGTGTGTGTGTGTGCATGCATATACACGAGTGTGTGTATACAAGTTTAGATGACTATCCAAAGCATTTTAAATAATAGATACCTCAAATTTCAATCCATCACACTTCAATTTAATTATCTTGATATCTGGTTGGTATTTTGTTTTGAAATTTGATTGAATTTATTTCCATATCCGATTATTGACTTAATGGTGTTATACTATCATTTTTAGATAAAATTAACACTGAGAAATGTAAAGACCTATAGTTTAAATGTCAGTTAGAATTATGCTAATGCAAATTGAATTTTAAAAATAACCATACTGTGATGAGAAAGGCCATTTGAAATAATGTGGCACGTAGTAATTTTTAAGTGAAGCTCAAAAGTGTAAATGAGATACAGCTATGAATGGCATAAGGTATAAAACTTGCCTAAAAAGTTTCTTAAGTTCTTTTACTAATCTAAATATCAGTTCCATCATTAGCATTTAAAAAAAGGCTCCCTCTTTAAAACCAAAGCATTTTATTCCTTAACTATCTAATCATTATCTTAAAAAAAAAAAAGAAAAAGTGAGTATATAAAGAGATATAGCTGGAAATTAGGGAAGGAAAGTGCTCACATCTACACATACACAAGTTAAAATCTCAGATCCAAACCCAGCTGTCTCATATAGTTTCCTCCTCCTAATCTCAGTATATACTTAAGGCACACTGTTATTATTTTTTTTTTTTCCGCAAAACAGTTTCTCTTACCAATTCCCCACTTCTGCCATCTGCCATTTTTAGTTGAAAATCCTATTAGATTTTGCATTTTCTCCTATTTCACTCCAATACCCTGTTTTCATTATCCCGTGACACATTTCATTCCCCATCTCACCCGGTCGAGAGTCTCATCAGCCACTGGAGTCTTATTGCTACCGTCTTCAGCTGCCTGGGCCTATTGCCTAGTCTTTATGCTCTTTAAACCGCTTAAATAACATAGACTCTCCCCGTTGGAACACACCGAAATTCCAATGTTTCTTTCCCAGGCCTTAAACTCACACAATCCCAGTAGCGTAATTATCACCAACAAGGTGTCAGAAAATAAACACATTATTGTCATCATCAATGCATATGTCTGTTGAACAACTGTTTTGATCAAATTGCTTACTCCCCTAGAATAAAAATTTAGATTAATTTAAGAGGGGGAAAAAATAAAAATCAGGAATTCTGAGAATTCAAAGTATATAAAAAAATAGTTAAACACAAATTAATTTTTATAAAGAGCGAGTTTCAAATACACGGATGTTAAAATTCCATGAAAATAGAGAACATTTAATCCAAATGCCTTTATTAAAGATAAGTAACTAGAGCCTGGGAGACATTATTCAGTTTTTACAAGGTTATAGAGCATGGATTTAATAGCATAGCTAGACCGCCTGACACTTGGTTTCAGTTAGAGCCCTTAATTTGAAGAAAATTAACAAACTGGAAAGAAACCAGCAAATGCATAGTTCCTCTGTCTGTCTCGAGCAAGTGTCTTCTCTTTTGTTTCAACTACGAAAAATCAAGTGAGTCACCAGAACAAGAAGGGCCGACGAAAGCATCCAAAATCCTTATGCGAAATATCGATAATTTTATTCAGAGGGCGACATGAATAGAAAGCTAGTTACATTAACAGAAAAGGAATCTGAGGCAAGTGTAATTGTCACTTCTAGTCAATTGTCACACGTCCAGTTTGTGGTGGAGGCTGTCAGTAGCGTTGTCAGTGTTTAAAGGTCCCAGTTTACAGCATCTTTTCAACTGAATTTAAGTCAAATGAAGGAAAATCGAAGGAAAGTATTTAACTGTTGGGAGATTTATTTCTTCCATAAACGGATGGGGGGCGGGTTATGGAGAGGTATATTACAGCAAAGATTTACATCAGTACTTTTAGGCAGCATATGAACAATTTATGTCTTATTCCAAGTACGTTATGCACCTTTCGATCAAGCCTGAATTAAAAAACCGAAGGCTGAAAGCATGAAAGAGGAGGGCCGATTTTTAGCCACGGTCTCTTGGGAGACGAAAAATCTCCACCCATGTGACCTGCTACATAGAGGCATTACACTCCTAACACTGGTCATTTTGACAAATAATTTAGAAAGAAATATACTAATTTTTTTTTTCTAGACCAAGAAGAGTGATAATCAATTTGTTTGTTTCATGTGACTTATTGTTTTTTTCACTCGTGATTTTTCTCCTTCGTATATATCTTCGTTATGTATTTGTTGTTCCAAAGCGGAATATGTTAAATCACATTGTATTTTTTTTGCATGAATCCATTTAGCTTTTTTCTGTCTTCCTGTACATACAGGTACTGTTACAAGTATCATTTCATAATGGTTGCTTAATATTTGACTAATGCTGACCAGTTTGTTAATAAATAATTTTTGTCTTATAAAGCAGAATATTAATATAGAATCATTTAAAACAAAAGTGTTTTAAGAACCGTGAAACAGTCTGGTAAAAAGTACATCACCGGGTCACTTTTTTTCCTTCTTTTTTTTCCTGTTTATTGATCATTTTAAATTCATCACAGTATATAGAGAAAAAAATATTAAGAAATATAAGATGTTTTTCTCATCTACTGTAATTTTTATTTAGCATGAGAAATATCTCTTCAGTCATCTAATAAGAAAAGGCAAGTCTTTAAAGATGTGTAAAGTCACTATTCAGTAAGGGAAACAGAAGGCACACCATTTATTTACAAACAGGAATTCATGGAGAAAACTACCTACCAGTTGCCAGTCAACAACTGAAAAGCTCAGAGAGAAATCTGGGGTGACACATGGAAACGATTCTAGACAACTTTTTGGCCAGTAAAGGGAAAACTGCGGGTCATTCGAACCCAGGCTTGGGGGAGAGGTCCTGTGGCCCTGGGGCTGTTTCTCTGACGTGGGAATGCCGCCAGTAGGTGCCAGTACCCCGGCAGGAAGAAAGAAGCAGGCTGCATTTCCGGAACCCCCGAGGAAGGAGGATTACAAGGCTGGCACTCTCATCTCTAAGGGAGCCCATTAAAGCTGGCCGCGGGAGCAGAGAAACACAAAACGAGAACTGGATGCTGGACCTAAACGGCCAAGGCCAACAGCCGCTGATGAATTCACAGTGGCGGAGCCAGAACCACACCAGGAAACGGCAAAACCCTTTTCTGCCTTCTCCTAGATCTCCAGAACACGTCTCTAGGGGGATTCCTATACACACCCTACCTCACCGACAACGAAAGGCAGTGTCTGAACCCAAACGTCACACAAAGCAAAGTTGAGAAGGCTAGATTTTAGGCCTGACAGATAGCACCAGTCAGTCAGTGGCCCAAACAGCTAATTTATTAATGGTTTTTCCAAAAATAGATACGTATTTTTTTCTCTGATTTTTCAACACAGGATTAAAGAAAGTATATCATTTGTTTGTGAAATATGTCGAAAGGACCTGCATTTCTTTGAGAATTTCCTAATGGATTTTCTGCACTGCCAGACTGCAAACATCATGGCTTTGAAGACTAATGACTATTTAAAAGTATCAGATCAAGTAGTATTTCACTGATAATATATTCCTCCCTCTGTCGGATATAAGAATGCAAGCAATCAGATAATATTGCTTATGGATTTATGATATTATGAAATATATTTGACTCTAGGGAAAAAGTCAATGGAGAAGTATATTTAGGATGAATTAATCTTAGAAATTTCTATTTTACTAAAAATGTGATTGAAATTAATCTTGCCTAAATCTGAAATATTTACATATTATCAATATTTTATAATTCGTTTGAGGATAAACTGTTTATAGCAAGCATTACTATAATACCTGGCACAAATACCTATGTTTGTAAAACTTTCAGAGTTGCCATTGGCATAAGGAGCTCAGAATAAATTTGAGTGACATAGTTTGGGAAGCTGATGCCAACAAGCTAACAGTAAGTAATTCACTCTTTGAAAGCTCATTCGTCACAATAGTCTTAAGAGAAAATAATTTTAAAGAAAACTGGCATTTGGTATCACACAGGGTTGCTTAATGTCTTTGAAGTGCTACGGGTATCTAGAAAAAAATGATTTTTTTTTTGATATCTTAAATGTGAAAGTTATCTACTTTATTAAGCCATTTGATTTTCCATGTTTGTTGGGTCAGCATCAACTTTCATACGATAGGTGCTTCTAGAAGTTTTCTAATTAAGATACTTAATGGTTGTATCTCATTAATTCTTGTTGATTGAGGGTGGCCAATGTCATTTCAGTTGCTAAGTGTACATCCGAAGATAAATGTTGTTTAATTTAACTGTTAATTAAGTGAGCCCCCTGAGATATCTTACATTGAAAATCAAGAACGATCAATCAAGGATACATCACAGTCATGTAAGAGATGATAAGAGAGTTGGAGAGTAGGAATAATTGTACTTCCTATGTTTTTTCACAATATTTAGACAGATAAAAATGTAAACTATTAAAATCAATTATGAGTACAGATATTTCTATTCTGAGAGAAGCAAGCTATGACTTCATCAGAGATAAGAATGCAGGGCCGTGGCAATAAGGTAAGGACTTGAAAACATAAGATTCTGAGGTTATTTGGTCGTTCTTTATGCTTTAATATTTAATTGGTTCTTTTCTCTCCCCCATATTATCGGGCATAGTCAGTATAGTCAGCTTTCTGAGTAAGGGAGGGGGCAATGCCTTTTAACGTTTACATCTAATTTTCCTAGTAAAACGTATTTCCCCAACACGGAAGAAGTCAGTCACAGCGGTCCAGGCATTTTTATAGTTTTTAAGGCACTGTGCATGTTGTAGCTTTTTAGATTGGCAGTTGTTTCAACCTGTGCAGAATATGCATATTCATTGATGCATTTTCATAACCCATAGGGAGACAGTAATAGAAAATTCATTTAGAGATGCTACCGTCTTCCTTTAGGATGTAGTTCCCATCCACAGGTCCTTTTTCTAGCTGTTCCAGTGCCCTGTAGCTTACCGGTGAGTCACGAGTGTGTATTTTAGAAACCCAGCAGTGTTCAACTCTGATGTAAAAGGTCGTCTTATGGACCGCTTCAGTGAGTGTCCACTTGAGGCTATCTGGTCTCAATGCACATCTACCTAGCTTTGCCAGATTACTTTCTCTTTGATTTGACAACTTCATTTTTTTAAGTATTTTTTTTTTTTCTTCCCCAACTTAGGAGCCAGAGATTGTGCATCTGTGGTAAAACCTATAGAAGTCTCCATGGATTTGTCCTTGCAGTGAAAAAAGAATTTGAACCGAGGCAGTTACATTCTCATCCACAGGCCCTCGGACTGTGTTTGACTATTTTACATTCCTAGATTATGAAAATCAAAGAAAGCCGAGCCACCATACTTACACGTCCCATTCCTGAATGTGTTTAATAAAACAACTGTGTGCATGTGTGTTTGGGGCGGGCTGAATTACTGAAGCGTACATACACTTAAAATTTGAACTCAATACCTATTCTTAAATTCCCTTCTCACCATCCCACTCGCCTTTCCTTTCACAGAAGCCTCAGGTTTTCATATTTACACCATCTTGCTTGTTCTTGTCTTGTCTTCTTTCCTCTGTCACTGTGGATTTAACTCAGATTTCTTTCATCAGTTTGAAATCAAAACAAGAAAACTCAAAAGCCCACAAATCCTCCCAAATCTGCTTCGTACAGAAACTTAACCACTATATATACAGTGTGTGTGTGTGTGTGTGTGTGTGTTTCTGATGTTTGGTTTCTTACTTACATATGCGTCAGGCTTTCGGCATCATCCCTGAGCTACTTATTAATACACTTCTTTTCACAATGGTGTTCTCTTAGACAGGAGGCTTTTATGCTGGCTGTGGAAAGACATAGATCACCTCTTACGCACATTTAGCACAATATCCAACGATTTTGAGGTCTTGATTTAAATGAAACACTCCTCATTAATGCATCTCATCATATCATGAGGTAATTAACTAACTCTCTGATTTGGGGCAATTTTCTTAACCTTGATGGAATTTCAATATCCTGAATTTGACCCGTAAAAGGGAATGTATTGAAATGAAGCAAAACACAAAGCCTGTAAAAGCTCTAAAATTATGTGTGATGTAATAATAGACTGAAGAATTCTTACATGGTAGGCAAAATTAAAGTTTCCTAATTTTATGATAGCCAATATATAATCAACAAAAATTATTTGATTCTAAACTTCCTTGTTACTCACTAATATAATAGGTTAAATACAAATTTCAAATTACTTTTAATATATACGAATGCAAACATTATTTGGAAATTTTGATTATAATGAAGAATAAAGCCAAATATTATCAAAATTATCAACTCATAAACAGCATAAGAATCATCTTGACTCTCTCTGAAAAACAATTTTCTTGATAAGAGAAGAATGCAACAAGGACTATAGCTTACACAGACTTATTTTTTGAAAAAAACTTGAAAGTAATACAACATTCAATTCTTTTTAAGCTCGTACTCAAATTACCTTATTTAAAATAGGGATGCATAATTTAGTGGTGTGATATATAAAGGGATTGATGTTAATCTCACAGATAATTGTTTGTATATGTGAACTTGGTGTAATACTACAAAAAAAAAAAATCAAACTCTTTAACTATCCTCTACCCCTACCCTGCTGTTACCCTTGTTTATAAAAATGCAAAGTTTATAATTTCTATACCTGCCTTTAACTAAAGCCTCCCTTTAAAAGTACCAGTTTTGATGTCTTTGTTAGACTAGTTAAAGGTACAAAGGCAAATCGAAACAAGATTTTAAATTAAAAAGCCTTATAAGCTTGCTTGGCATGTGTACATATGTATCACTATGTAAAATATATTGCAATAACTTCAGTGGGTGCATTAGAAGTAAAAGGAGATGCTCTTATTCACATACCTTTTTTTTTTTTTTTTTTTACATTAAGGATAGAAAAACTAAATACAAATGAGACAGGACGTGTCTGCCTGATGTTAATGTCAATTTCACTTTGCTTAATATGCCAGAACAATTGAGGCTGGGACCTTAGGGGGAAGATGAAAGCGGAATCGAGGTGTTCAAAAGCCTAAGAAGTGAAGATCAAAAAGTATTTTATTTCGGGCTCATATTTAATAAAGTGAGAAAGAAAAAATGCATGAGAAAGGAATTGTAATAAAAAGAGGAGATATTTTAGTAAGCTTATCTTCAATAATATCTACATTTTTAATTCAAGTTAATGCAATTCAACCTTAAAAAAAAAAAAAAAACGACAAATCTTTGCCATATCCCAGGTGCCATTTTAAAGCATTATAGAGATAAAAGATTGATATGCCTTTTTAGAATAATTTGTAAGGTATCTGACTGACACTACCTCTCAAAGCTCCTTTATGCTACCAGTTGAGGCTGCACCAGGCACTCCAGGGGCAGCCCAGTGCCTAGGCTCGGGAAAACTGTCTTCACTCAGGGTGACTTAAGTCAGAAGGAATTATGCCCTAGACCACTACCAGAGGTGAAATACTGAAACATCCTTGCAGAGAGGTTCAGACTTTACTTTTGTACTGATGTCATTAACTGGTGTCAAGCCTTTGTTTTGTTACTAGTCCTTTGACAATACAAGCTTCGTTCCTCTTTCTCCAGATTGCTTACTTTGGCTTTCCAAGCTGTCTTTGCTGGGCCATTTGTCTTCTGTATCTAGCAGCTCCGACCCATAGATTGGGGACCCTCGCACCAAGGACTCTCACCCCAGATTTCAGTCCTGACCCCCGGGGACTTCTTTCCAGCACTGCCAGCAACACCTCCCAATGTGGAACTCTCACTCTATCCAACCTAAATGATGACCATCTCCTGAGCATTCCATTTCTAGTTTCTTCCGTATCTACATTTTTTTCCACATGAGACAGTTTGTAATGGCCAGAATTTACGTTAAACTATCCTGATATTGAGTTTAGCAAGGTTATATGTAAGTACTGAGAATCAATGAGGATTATTCTGCCTATTGGTAACAAGTAGACTCAGAAACTAGCATAAATAGAATTCCCCAGATCAGTGAATTTTCCTAATTTAATGAGAAAAAACATATATATTATTTTTCTATCTAACAGAATGAATGCAAAGCCACCAAAAAAAAAAAAAAAAAAAAGATAAATGGCAGATAGAATTTATATGCATGCATGAATTCCATTTAGGAAGAATGTCTACTAAATATCATCAGTCTTCGAAATATACTTTTGCTGACAGATGCATTTACTTTCATTATAGTTGTAGGCCATTTGTGGAGTTTTGAAAATAGTGAATGAAGTTAAGGGAAAGTAAACTTTCAAAAACTGTAATTTAAAGTTGGCTATTTCTTTGAAAATATTAGTTTATTAAGTTGGATGTATGGGTAAGAGCGCAGAAAGAGAGACCATGGGATAGGAATTATCTGTAATGTTAATATTTTCTTTTAAGGAGTCAAGCTTTTTTGCATTAAATCTATTTAATCAATTTTGAAAATATATTGAAAGCACAATATCAAACTCCATCTTTAGAGGTGACTTATAAGACTGTCAGGGGTTATTTCCCTATCTGTGATTTTATACTTTGTAAAATCTAGAGCCACATAGTATTGACACCTTGCAAATTAACTTTTCAGCAGTATTATCACTGTGGTTTCGTTTACATAACTTAAAATTTACCCATTGTGAATATGTAATTCAACTCAATCTAGTTTCGTGGTATTTGCATCTCTCCTAAATGCTTCCCTGTAACCCACTGTACTTGAATCAAGACCCAGGCCCACCAATGCCCCGCCCATCTCAACGAGGCAGAAACCCACGTTAGGATGGTACAGTCAAGAACCCAGGGCTCCCTCTACACCCAGATGCAGTCAGGGGATCGCACATCTGCATATTGGGAGGGGCAGGCCATGGATGCTTGCACCCTGCACTCAGCGACCTGCTGTTAAGCTCTGGGTGAGCTCAGCCAAGAGGCGGAGGTCTCTTCTCTTTCTCACTCCCCTCATCGAACAGCGGCCCTACTTGAGTGTGGTGCTGCTGAGAACACTGGGCCCCAGTCGCCCCTGGAATGAAATCGGAAACTAAGAACAGAAATCGCTTTGCCTCTGTAGACGGTGTATTCCTTGCCCGTTGGTGCGCCTTGGAAGATTTTGCGGATAGCTGGACATGTTCTACAAGGTAACGAGGGCTTGGTTACCAAGGCCTCTCATGGGAGGATTTATGTCGATCTGGCCAGAAGTTTTGTGTGTGCAATGTTTACTGTAGCTAGAGGTGACAGAGACTTCTGGTTCCGTGAGCGTTGTTTCTTTCTGTTCCCTTCTTGACTTTGGCCTTCCCCATTTACATCTCCTCAGAGGAACTTTCTGTCACGTAGCTCTCTCTCTATTCCACTGTTATAATTATGAAGTCCTTGAAGTGTGGTGATAAGGTGGATGGGAGGGGAAGGATTGTATAATCTTCTGATTACTATTTCCGGCCCCCCTAAAAATATTAAGGTGTCACTGCTGTCCATTGAAATATCTAAGTTTGCTAACAAACTACTGATGGGGACAAGAGACAGGAAGGGAAAAAAAATTGTGTCCTTTTTTCCTAGAACAGAAGACTTCTACTAAAAAGCCCTAATTCATAAAATTTCCAGTGATCTCTTCAAAGCTCTTTGCAACTCTTATGACATAATTGTCTGCGTGAAGGTCGGACGCACTGCTCGACTCCTGTACAGCATGTGCCGAGTCTGCGTCACTTGATTTAGACGTGCACAATGGAAGCTGCAATTGCATGCGCTTTCAAATTGTATCTCCCGGCTCATGATGGAGAGAGCTCTGCCCCTGATAGAGAAATTCCCCTCGGTCTTACAGATTTTCAGAACAGCTACCAGCGTGAAAATTGGTCAATTTTTATAATTGATACAATCTACGTTTTGAAAAGTTTTCATCTCCAGCTCTTCTTTCTCTAATTCTCAAAACCCAGACATATTAAAAAGACTTTCCTGCCAATACGCCGCATCTCAAACTCGAGGCTTTCAGTTTCCCGCTGCAAAGAGCTGTTTTGTGTTCTTCCTTCCATGTTTTACATTTTCAGCCATTTTATTTCCTTGGCCAAATTAAGCCTTTATCATAACAAATGCAGCCCATGGCTATTGCGTACACATGGTACGTTTTTGGGGGCAAAGGGGGCGAGGACGTTTCTACAGTAGAACTGGACTTCCTCAAAAGTAAAATGGCAGACCTGCAGCTCAAAGGTTTGGGAGGAGGGATGGGATCGGTTATCTGCCTCTATGCCAAAATGCTCATGATCACTGCATCCAACGTCCAGATGTACACAAATTCAATGTCTATTTAAAAATAAGAAATGGGAAACTGGAGGTAAAATATTTGCACATATTTTTTCTATCAGCTGGAGGAAGTGTTTTCCTTTTTCACAAGGTAATAGATATGGATAATGTAATGGATATAATGATATCTGTGCTTTCCTCCCCCCAAAAAAGTACAGCTAGTTTACCTGAAATTTTAAGTTGAGAAAACATCTTTCTCTGAACCAAAAGGCTATTTTTCTCCTTTGCTATTATATCCAAATAGGCTTTGCATATACTCATGTGTTTTGCTGAAAGTATGATAGGTAAAAGTTGGTTAAGAGTTAACAATTTAAAATACAAATCTGAATTTTATTGTATTCGCTATAATAGCAACAGTATTCTAACTCCCAGTGTATATACAATATGAAAAAAAAAAAAAAAACCTAGATTGTATTTTTATACCAAGAGGAATGCTCCCCTTAGCGTAATATAACTCCTCTGTGAGTTAGCCTCTGCCACCAGGGGAACGTAGGCCCCTGTCTTCAGTTTGCAGTCATTTACCAAGAGAACACTGTTCTCAGGCCTGACTTACTACAGATGGATACTTTAAATGTTCTAAATTAAGAAAAATTACCAGTACATTCATTTAAAATACGTCACTTCGAGGATCCTCAAAGAGATGTTGTTTCCGGTTCTGTGTTTTTCATAGAACGTTCTAAGAGCAGCTTTTCAAGTGCTGCTGAGAAGTGCTATGTATGTATCGTACATAGGTCCCCACGTCCAGTGCCTTAGGGAGGGGAGATTATATATAAACGCTGAATTTATTCTATGGCGGTGTTAAAATTGTAAAATATATTTTAGGATAGAAAATAAAACATATGGTGTTTATGCCAAGTTATCTGCTCCCTCTTCTCACTCAGCTACACTGAAGGATGGGAATTCTTGCGCATGTCTGTTTTAGTTCATGCCATCAGTATGAAATTAGCTGAGATGCTGCAACCCTTTATGAGCCTGTCCTCTAAATCTCCCCACAAGGGCAGAATTGAGTGACACCCTTGCATCCTTGAACATAACAAGAGGACTAAGGATGACAGGAGAGGCACTCAGAAACTTGTCCTTTTCCATAAAACACTTAAATTATCCAAGGTTTTGATACTTGCCCTGCTGTTTTACATTCAGAATAAAGCTAGGATTGATGCGCATGCTGGGATTTCCAGGGGAGCTGTAAGAGACAGTCCTACCTGATGTAAAGAAACAATTGTAGGGAAACATGGAGGCTTAGACAGACGTCAAGTTGGGTAAATATTAAGAACAGCTAAATGCACCTAATTATGCTAAGTGAAATTGATGTTTAAAGATAAATTGTAACTTTATGTACCTATTCTTTTATAAAGTAATTTGTTCAACACTAGAATATTAATTTCTGAATATATAACCCCAGAAGAAATCTTGTAATTCATAACAATTCCTGGTTTGATTTTTGGCAGTTCCACTGACTAGCAGTTACTTTATGATAGTTACTCAATCTTTTTAAGCTTCATGAATATCAAAATAGTACTTATATCACAGCATTTTGGAAAAAAATCAATAGCTAGTATTTTTGAAGTACAGAAGCGCTGTTACAGTGATTGACACATTGTGATTAACAGATATTAGTAATACTGTTATAATTTACCTGAGTGCACGGAACAGAATATATAATCTTTCTAGACTCTCCTTTTTCTAGTATTCCAGATTTTTAAACAGCTTTTGGAATAGTTTTATATCTTCTCTATTTACTCTTTTACTTTTTAAAATTAATTTATAAATAATACGTTTATATTTTGAAACACTAAAAATAAGCAGAGGAATACAGAAAAATATCTCTCTTGCTGATTGGCTTTGCTAAATTCCCATCTTCTCATGTAGGTCATCAGTCTTACTTTTTTATCAGAATAATTTTAATAAATAATATAATAAACATTTTCATAATTTTCCACTAACATGATGGTGACATATACTTATGTTTCTGTACCTTGCTTAAAGTTTTAATCTGACTAGCATTTAGTTGTATCAGTGTAGATAAGTTATTTCACGAGTTATTTATTGATAGGCATTTGCATTGTTTCCAAAATTTACTTTTGAAATTACAAACACCTCTGTAATAATTACTTCCCTGGTAATTTGAACATTTGTAAATTAATCTGCAGGACAAATTCTTGAAGTGGAATTGTGTATCACATCATGCCTGCATTTGAACCTTTTGAAGAATAGTTTACATACAGCAAAACGCACAGCTCTTCATTGGTCATTCAACTCACAAACCAATCAAGGTAAGGAATGTGTCCATCACTCCAGTTCATGCTCCATGCCTGTTTCCACTGCGTCTACATCTAGGCAATGATTATTCTCATTGTAATTAGTGTAATCGGTGTTGCATCTTCTTTATAAGTGAATAGTATTACAAAATATTGATTACTATGCCTGGATTCTTTCATCCAACATGATATGTGTATAAGATTTCTTTATAAAGTTATGTGGACCTGTAGTTTCATATATATGGTTTATCCATTTATCCATTCTGCAAAATATAGTATTGTGCAGTCTTTATTTAGGGTCAAATATTTCCATTTCTTTTAGATTAAACTGTAAGAGTTGAATTGATGGCTCATAGTGTACATATATGTTTAACTATATGTTTCCAGTTTATTAAAGTTGTTTACTGTTGCATAGTCTGAAAAATGCCTCCATCCCCCAAAGATCTCAGGTCCTAATCTATAGAATTATCTGATTTGGAAAAAGAGTCTGCAGATATGATTAAGGATCTTGAGATGGGGAGGTTACCCTGGATTCCTGGAGCAGGCCATAAATGCGATGATGAGCATCCTTACAAGAGAGGAGCAGAGGGAAACAGGATACATAAAGGGAGGGGACGAAGATGTGAACAGTGAGCGGGGAGGTTTGAAGATGCTGGCTTTGAATACTGGAGTGATACCGCGGCAAGCCGAGGACAAGCCAAATTAACTTTCTTCCCATAAAAACAAAGGCCAGTGAACACACTGTGGCCTCGAACTAGATTAGTTTTCCATGGTTACCCGATACCAAATATAGGTGTCGGATTTTAAAACCATTTGGGATAACTTACAATGCCTTTTTTACCTTGTGCTACATCATACTTAATTTGAAAAAAAAAAAAAAAAGATTGAGTCACCTTTATTTTTCACTGAAGAAGCGCTGAGTAGGATATCTGCTTCATGGCAGCTAGCGACAGAGACTATCACTTTGCCATCCACATAAATCTTAAAAAGTAGAAAGGAAAAGAAGAAAACACTTTCAGTCACAGCAACACTTACTGTTATATAATGTTCTTTCCAAGTTTCCATTTTGAAAATTACAGTACTTCTAAGACTCTTTTTCTTCAACAATTTTACTTCAAATCTGGAGAGACATAAACTATTTACTTTCATCTGTTTACAGTGGACAATTTACTTTAAAGATCACTTCCGGGAAGATGATTGTGAGTCTCACTGAACAGCTTGTCAGGAAAGCATTTGCCTGAGCAGATCTGTCGTCATCATAATGTCAGCCTGATGTAAAACGGACACAGTTTCGTCTTGCCTTTTTACCACTGCCACATTTCTTTCTTTCTTTGTTTAATCTCCATCAGGTTTATAATGTCAAGAAAACACAAGTTTATCATAGAGATACCTTACTTGGAAAAATAATGACAATGCATGTGAATGATCAAAAACCTAGGAAAAATGATATTTAAAAATGATTAAAAGTTAAACCAAGATCTAATTAAAAGGCCATGCATTTTAGAGATGATAATCAAGTTCTGGTATTAATATTTTTTAATTAAAGGAATTTAATGTGTTCCACATAGCCTCATCATTATTTAAATAGGTGACTTATAGAATGCTTGGTTCTAATCTTCTAAAGAGGTTGATTTATTCTCTTAATATGTTTTCCCTTTATGATAAAATTTAAAAGAACCAATGGATACTTTAGAAGTCTAAAACAAAACATTTTTGTTTTCTACCTCAGTCCTGAACAACTTGTAGATAATAAAAAAAATCAAAGACTCATAAGTACAACAGAAATATCGATTTTAATATTTATAAATATGAACTGTAAAACATGGCCAATAGTTGACCTGGAGCTAAACCCTTAAAATGTATAGTCAATGTCATAGAGCCCTAGAATACTAGATTACTTGCCCAAATGCTCCCTGCCCTTCGCTCGAAGGAGTGAAGGAGAATGTGTGTTTACTGCCAGCAGCATGATTCCTAAAGGAAAACAGGAAGGATCTGCATTGAAAGTATCTCAAATGCATGACCCCTAAATGTACCGAGCAGACCTTTAATGCCTCTATTGTGAAATTTCTCCTAGACCAAAGGAAACATCAGAGAGGGGAGGTAGTGCTACTCCGGACATACTTCTACATGGAGCTTTTATGACAAATCATATGTGACATTGTCTTTCTCTTCTCTCTTCTATCAATCTCCAGTGACATCTGCTATCAGGTTTTATGTCCATTACTGAGCCCATGAACCTTGTTTAGAAAGCATCAGTTCAATCGTTTATGTATGTATTCACTTTAATTGGTGATCTCTGAAGATGAGATAGTTTTAAATCATGAAATTAAAAAGAAAAAAAAAAAAACAAGCTATGAACTTTAGAGAAGGATGACCAGGTGACGGTTCTACAGCTGGAACACTATAAACTTGCCCGAAAAAACAGCATGCACGTGTTTATTCATTTATTCTTCTTTCTTTCAATCTCTGTTCGCCAAATACTACTTATCATTATACACAATAATATGCTATGAACTTTTGAGGGTGTGAAAAACAGCTTAACTATCTGACAGTTTCTTAAAATATTAAACATGTATTTGACATATGATCTAGTCATTTATCTAGAGAAACAGAAATGATATTGATATAAAAACATGTAAACTTCTGTTTCTCGGCGTGGCTTTATTTATAAAAAAGCAAAAGCTAGAAAGAACACATATGTCCATCCACAAGTGCATGGATAAACAAACGGGGTGCTCTATGGTTCCACTTACATAAAATTTTATAGACTGCAAACTAACTTATAGTGACAGAACTCAGGTCAGTCGTTTCTTGGGGTGAGTTGAGGTGAGAGTTGGGAGGGTGAGGAAACAGGAGTGATGGGTAGGCTAGCCATCCGACTGTGAACATGAGTTCACAGATGTAAGCACATGTCCCTCTCGGCGAATTGTGAACTTGAAATACACGCAGCTTATTGTATGTCTATTATACCACAAAAAAAGCTGTTTCTTTTTTTAAGAAACACATTTCTGATAAGAATTTCACTCCTTAAAATGAAAAAAAAAAAAAAGGCTCACATGTCATTCTTACCACTTGACTCACCACTTAAAAAAAGAGAGAGAGAGAGAGAGAAATGATAAAATTAAATAGACGCAGAGCATGGGAAGGCAGAAGTAAACCTTACTTGTAATGATGTGATCATGTACAATTAAGATACATATGCTTTTTTAAATGCTGAAAATCTTGTAGAAATCTGTTCGTGTGCTTGTGAATAAATAACACTGAGAACAGCCCTGAGCATGGCCCAGAACACTCTGCTCCCCTCTGAGGACTTCAGCAAGGACACTGCTCTTATCATCAGCAATAAAAACCTTTGTAGAGATGCAGCCATCTGGGACCTGAAGGCCTGGTCGGGCCCCATTTGCTAAAGAATGATGGCATTATCTTGCAGAGAGACTGTTCATCGAAGGCACGTTAATGCCAAACCAGGAGACAGGACGACTGAGCATGGATCCTGCTAACATCGTGACTGAAGAGAAACACGATGTACAATGGTGCCCCAGAGTGGGCATTCGGCTGGCGGAACCAGAGACAGGCCCGACGTGCGCCAAGCGGCGGTTCCTCGCCCTGGCCCTCCAGCCACGCTCCGTGCTCACAGCCTGCCGCGTCTCTCTCCAGGGACCTGCCCAGCCTCGCCAGCCAGACACCCTCAGTTACCCCTCTAGGCCTCTGCAGCCGCTGTGTCCTCGACTGTGTGACTCCTCCTTGAAAATTCAGCTCGGCCACCACCCGCTCCAGAGAGGACCCGTTCCCCCCACTCCCAGGCGGTTGGCACCTCCTCCTCCCCCAGCCATGTGCGTCCCTCTCAGGTTTACTAGTGCCATTTTGCATGTCTGGGTCCCTCACCAGACTGCGATTTCCCTATGAGAAAAACTCATCCTGTTCGTCTCCAAAACCAGAGTTCAGAAGGGAATGCGGTCCTGCTTAATTTTAGCCCACTGAGACTCGCGTGGGACTTCTATGCTGTGAAAGCATAAGATAATAAACGTGGTGTTTAAATTGCTGCAGAATTGGTTACAATCACTACAGATAGAAACACTATTCAAGTTTTCAGAAGGAAGAAAAAAAAATATATATATATTATTTAATATCTCGTTTTGGTGACTTAGAATGCTATATCTAAATCTGTAAATGACAGAATATTCTAATAGATTGTAATGTGCCCTATCATACTTACAGTGACAATAAGTGGAAATTAATTCCACATACATATGAGAAATTCCACTTGGGAAATTATAACGAAAAACTCTATATAGTAAATAAAAGTATTTAAGCTATTTTTTCCACTATCTTAGAAATTATTACTTTTCAAGCTAATATTGAAAATCACTCTCCGAGAATGAGCAATAGTGTCAAGTTAGATATCGCATACAGAATTTATGAATTTCAGGCACCATTTTTATAAAAGTATAATAAAAAACATATTCTCATGTTGTTATGAGACCACAGAAAACTACAGTTTTAAAGTTCAAAAGGTTAATTACATACATAAAAAGATAAAATAGAAAAAAATACAGAGAAGCTACAAAATTACAGCTAACCTTTAATTTGCCACAAAGAAGGTATGAAAGAAACAGAAGCTAAGATTAGCATGAAGGATAATTGCTATGGATAAAAATATTATAAAAATAAATTCAATAATCCTTAAAACAGAGATCATAGGTCAGTTTCACTATGGTAGTCCTCCAGAGTGTAAGTTCTTTATTTAAACATAATAGATTATAATTTTAAACATATTTTTAAAAAGAAAAAAAAAACATATAACAAACACTACATACCAAATACCGAGAGTTGAGGAGAAAAATTTAGTTATATTTATTCCTTCTACTTTATTTTTTCTTTTCTAACATATGTTAAATTAAATATCAGGTGTAAGTCATTTACCCTTACCAACTCAGTAAGCAAATCCGAAAACTTATTGTTTTATATATTTTCGCAAATATAAAAATAATGGCTCGCTGGTATCAGCTAAAGATTCTAAAATGAAATTTCCCTATTTGTCTACCAAACTTATATTTTCAGTTGTTTTATTCTAATTAGAATTTAAATGAGTGCCACACATAACTTTTGCTATGCCTCTTAAGTCTTTTTTTTTTTTTTTTAATTTAGAGCTAAAGCATCCCAACTTTTATATTTCGTTAATGGATAAAAAAGCAGGTGCCAGTCACCTTGCAGAAAGTCTTACATTTTTTGATGGTTTAATTCGCTTCCTTGTGCTGTCTAACTAGTTCTTACTCCCTCTTTCTTAAATGAAAGTCAGGGCTGGGAAGCTTGATCTGGTTCAGATGCTATTAGGAGCTGTGTGTCACATCACAATGTCCGGTTATTGCATATTTAATGAAGTCAAGATTGATCTGTGACTCAGACAGTGATATTCTACCCCCTCTATTAGAAAGAGCTCTTAAAATATTTCTATATTGGCTTTATACATCCATGACTCTTTCCTGAGTCAAAGACTCCACCAAAAGATTATTCTTTTACAATTGTTAGCTAAAATTCCATTTATAAAGAGAACATTTTTCTCATTAACTAGGGTAATGGCCTTGAAATAGAATTCGTACAAGGAAGACTGAATAAATTATTAATTCTTTTATTTTACTTGAAAATTATTCAGGGCATGGAGTTTGTGCCTCAGATATTTCCAACAATTTTTTGGGGGGGATAAAGTTATAGTAGATTGCTTTATTAAGCTCAATTTCTCTTTGTCCTAGAAGACTATACATGTACACCATTTGCTAAGTAATTTACAGTGTCTCCCAGCATATAACATACTTCCTCTCTCGTTATAGACTTGTGTGACTTATTTTGGTCAATAATGTATAAGGACTTCGCAGTCCAAATAAAACTGCATTAGCTGAATCTCTACTGTTTCTGTCTTCTATAACGAGATAAACGTGTCTTCTTCAGGAGCTACACATTCATCCTCAGCTCTGAAATGTGAAGACCTGGGAAGCAGAGCCCAGCGAAGCCCATCGCATTGAACTGTGCTGCACGGCACCCTTCCCCAACTCACCGCAAACAATTCTCAAGCACACAGCCAGACACATCAACTGCTGATCTGAGGGTGGGACCCACTCATACAGGGTTATTGCGGTCTAGTTTACAGACCCACCCCTTCGCTGGGGAATCTGCTTAGGTCTATCCCTTTGCCAGCACCTGTCTGGGGCATGACTTCAAGAGGCTAACCTCATAGGCAACACAATTTGGGTTGTCCAAGACCGCACTGTTGTCTTAGGTCTGGGTCACATGACTTTTTGTTTGCCAACAGATATGCCCTGATCTAGTCTTAGCTATTATTACATCCCGCAAACACAATAATTTTAAATGGATCCTCATTATAGCGATGAAATACAAGAGTGTTTTTAATTACCCAGTGTGTGATGTGCCAGTGCCTTATTTCAATGATCTCAAATATATGTGTGTGTACGTGTGTGTGTGTGTGTGTGTGTGTGTAATAAAATTCATATTACATTGTTTTAAACTAGGGTCCTCCGGAAAGTTGACTGGCATTTTGCCAATTATAAAATTAAAGAAATTAAGCTTTAACTTTAAGTACGCCACGATGCTCGCAGCCATCCTCTCCTTCCCCTTGGCCTCTCAAACGTGAACGCACACACCTGTGATGCCAGGGTTGCGAGCGTCACAGGATAAGTGACAGCACAGGCAGGAAGCAGGTAATGGGGCCCCCATTACTGGGACTGCCTGCTATAACTACTAAGACGCTAACTCTGGCATACATTCTGCCGGATAGATATTAAATTAATATATTTCCTGTTGCTGATGTTGGTAATTTAACACCTTTACCTATTCAAAATATTGCCATTGATACTTTTTAAGACATTTTTGCATCTCTAAAGATATTAGTTAATATAGTAAATACATTTAAACTTGCTGAACTACTGTCTTTGAAGGAAACTTTATTTTCTTAATTGAAATTTAAATCAATTCCAAGAGAGAATAGTTATGTTGAGTATAGATCTGATCTGATTAGAAATTTTGTGTATGGATTATAGTTCTTCTCCCTTAGATCATACATAAAATCACATCCTTCTATCTTAAAATAGTTAATCACCAACAAAACTGTACACAATCTAAATCTGAAGTAGCATTTCTAATAGCTGACATTCTTTGAATCATGCTATCTACATTTTAAATATGAAAGGGAAAATTAATAGAAATGCTAAGGATAATTTTTGACATGAGAGAATACTTTTCCCAACCATCTATGAAGCCACTGGATGGATATAACTTCAAATTTTTTTTTTTTTTGCTTCAAGGATGGATATGTTTAATGAGGAAAGTATATGAATTTGGTGAAACAATTTAACAGTTGCTTTTGCCTGAGTGGATAATAAAAAATGGAGAGGCAAGACTGAGAGGCAACAACAAATCATAAAGGAAATAGGATTGTGAAGTTTGTTCTGCGTGTATGTGTGGGGTGTGGTGGGTTATAGATTAGGATTGTCTTAAACTGCAAGGAAAGTTTATCACAAGTAAATGTTATTTATCAGTTTAGCTGAACATACTAATCAAATAGTACAAATATCAATAATGAAAAATTAATTAGTGTAAATAAAATGGCATGTGATATAGAGGGTGTAAAAATAAATTTCATAACAACTCTGATGATCTTGCTATTATATTGACAAGAAAAATCTCTAAAATATGAGATATCAAACAATAAAAAACATAATTGTCGGTAAGGGTCATAGAATATGAGAATATATACAGGTCGAATTTGTGGACTCTGGAGCCAAGTTCTTCTAACCTGGGAATTAAAACTTTTCTATCTGTGAATTGTTCAAATGACATAAAGATAAATATATTTTATGCAAATAGAGTCGATAAGAGGAAAACTGTGCACTGACTGTGAGGATTTAGCATATGCACAGATATTTACATTTACTTTTAGCTTATGAAATTATGGCAACTGCAGGTGATTATTTGATGAAAATGATGTCCCATGCTATATGTTTAACTTGTGAGAATATATTTTACTAAATCACATTTGAGGATGAAATAGATCTAGAAACAGAGTTTAAATTATGGACCTTTAAGGTTATGTTAAGCACTGCAATGTGGTATTAACCTTTAACACCGATGGAATAAAGTCTCAGTCTGTCATTTCAAAACCTGCCCTTCGGGGTGTTTATAGCTTGTATTTTAAGCAGATAGTAAATGCAGAAAGGAAATTTCATACACCACGGCCAACAAATATGTGTAAAATTTAACTCTATACTTAAAATCCTATTATATATATACTTACTCTTACTTCAAAAAAATACCATTTTTTTTAACTTACTAGAGCAATAAAATGCTACCTTTAAAATCAATCTGTGACTAACTCACTGACATGGATTAAAACTCTAGCTTGTGTGGCATTTTTAGTAGACTATACAGAATGGAAATGTCACCTTTTCTTTTGGGTTAAAGTCTTTTGGCTTTCCCTAGAATAAAATATACAGTTTAACATTAGCTTTTAAATAGTAACAAAAAAATTCTCTGTTAAACTAAAAGTTCACTAAAATGTTAACCTGCAAAACTATTACTAAATAACACAATATCTAAGGATGTGTCCTTAGCCAAAGACAATGATTCTATTATTTTTTTTTTCTTTTGAGGAGTATTTGGTAAACAAATCCAAGTAAACCAATAATAAAAAGATTTTATTATGTGATTTATGACACTTGTCTTCTACCTTGAGATAGTCAGAAAGACATTTTAAATAGTGAACTCAACAACTAGCCCATTATGATAATATTTTTTAACGGAGTATATATCAAGCGCTATAGTTAATTTAAGGGTAATGATTTTGTAGGTTTTTAAATAATCATAAAGAACACAATGTTGAGATTACTCAATAAGGCATCATTTTGTTTTGACGAGAGAATACTATCCAGAACCTAGGACTTTAACTAGACTTTTAATGATTTCAGCTTATGATACTATGTGTTTTGTTTTTGTTTTTTGTTTTTTGTTTTTTTGTTTGTTTGTTTGTTTTTTTGCGGAAGGGAGTGTGGGATGTGGGGTGGGGGTGTTCTGTAGCTCTATGACCATTCTGCACTCTTGTGGATGGTCATGGAATTTTTCCTAAAGCTCTTAGGTGAATTTTAGATTTAGAAGGAAAACTCTTTCTCCTCTTGTATAAAAGTTGGCTCAAACTCTTGCACAAGGACTACACTGGAATGCCAGCTGGGAGGGGGTGGCTTCGTTAGTTTCCTGGGCCAAGCCGAAGCAATTCTGCCACCAGGCAGAGAGTGAGCTCAGCAAATGGGCTTCAGATAGGCTGGCAGTTGAAAAATACTTACAGGTTTTCATCTCTCTCAACATTCCTTAGTATCAACCAAGGTTTTACAATATTTTGCTGTTGGGAACAAGAGAAAAGACACCGTGATGGTGGCAGTGGCATGACCAGCAGAGGAACGCTGGAGTCACATAAACAGGTGGCCACAAACGTATCAGGGCCGGGCCGTGCACAGGAGGCCAGAGCACAAGGCTGCCAGAGTCCTGCTGGGAAGCACTGGTCAGCGGCCGCCCACAGAATGCTTGGGGAATGCTCCCAAACTCACTGAAAGGAAGCACCGTGGGGTCCTCAGAGAGGAGCAGACGGGGGAAACACGTCAGACTGAAAGGATTAAGGAAAGATGTAAAAATAGCGGCTCCTTCTGAATCACGAAATCATGGATTCATTTCTTATGTGCAACTTTTTTTTTTCTTCACCATACAAGAAACAGGAGAAAGGCAATTCAATTTTTAAAACACCACCAATGCATGATCATTTGAAGTTTACATGTATATATATATTACTCAAATATAACACTAGAGATTTCTTATAGTTTAAATTTTCAAAAATACATGTTCACACAATAATGTAAAGTAAATTAAATTAGAGAGCTTACATGATTTTAGTTTGATTAATTCAGATAAGCTGGATATTTAATTCAAAAATTTATTTTCAGCCTGGGGAGATATGAGCTATGTTTCTCTCTCTCTCTCTCTCTCTCTCTCTCTCTCTCTCTCTCTCTCTCTCTCTCTCTCTCTCTCTCTGTGTGTGTGTGTGTGTGTGTGTGTGTCTCTTATTAATAGAGCACAGAAAGAGTCTTTCATTCCCTGAGAAGGTCTATGAATACAAGTATTAAAACTAAGGCTGAGACAAGTGATTGGCAATAGTTCAAGTTCAGTGACATTTTTTGATTTATATTCAAGATGCACCGCCTGCAGCATAAATTAGTTTGAAACCTTTATGTTTTTGTCCTTTAAATAAGTAGCAATTGTAATATTTATGTTTCTTCTTATCTAGTTGGTTTGAGCTATGACAATTAAGGCACATTCTTTGAACAACTGCCTAATTCAGGCTTCTGTTTATTAATTTGGGGGATCTTTCAATGAGGATGAAAGAGAATGGAAGAAATTGGTGTCTGACATAGGTAATTTTATAAACTAAATGAAAACATTAGTCATTGCACATTCATTAAAATTTCTAATTGCTTGCTTAATTTTAAGAACACAATAACTAACCCTAAACTAGAAAGATACAATTTTTGTCTTAGTCATCCCAAAGAAGCCATAGAGATATCTAACAGTACAGTCATGTTACTGGTATTGAAATTTTTTTATTTACCTTAATTGTTTCTCTCTATATAATATGGGTTTAGTGAACCCAGGCAGTAGACCGTATTTATTTTTTTGTTGTCAGTATATCCAAGGCAACATATATTTGTAATTAATATTTTTTGCCCAAATAACTTAAGAAAATAAAGAATATGAGAAGAGTACAAAGTGACACAGAACTAGAAAAAAGAAAAATACTATTTTTAGACTTTAAAACACAGTGAAAGTTATTAGAGCACTTACATGCTCTAGTCTAGACTGATCAGTCATTTCAGACATAAGTGCTAGAGTTAATTTTAATTTTCTCTCATTAGCGTTTACATCTATGTAAAGCAAAAGACAATGTTATTTTCAGTAAGGAAAAAAGGAAAGCATATTGCATCCAAAAGCTAAATCACTGATAATTCCTTTGGACACTTTCAGGGCAAGAAAGAAGCATAATGTGTTTACATTCATATATTGTCTCCTCAGCCACCTTATATTGGGAAGACTAAGCCAAACGCCAGAAGTCTGTTGTAATTTACTTTATAAATCTTCTCTCTGGGTTAATGTCAAAGTGGATCCCCAAAGTGAAACTTCCTTCTCTTTTGTAATAGCTGTTTTATATTGAGAATGATTCTTTGTGTAACTAAGACTGAGAATGATCACAGTTGGAGGGAATGCCTGGGTGAGGGCCAGGTGTTATGATGTTCCTTTGGCAAGACAGGAAAATTCACATTTGACATGCTCATGAAAATGACACTAATTGAAGCGTTCTCTTCATTTATCCATATTTGTCTGTTGTATAATTTCGTATGTTAATGAATGATCAGCTAATTTTAACAGTGAAGAAAGATTATTAGCATATATATGAATTGAGCCAAAGCTAATTACATTGAAATACATAAATCAGATATTTTAATATCAGTAGTTCCAGAGTATAGTATAAAATGGAGAAAAACTTCCAGATAAAGACAAATCATTAAAGACATACTCACTGCTGCTCTTTTCCCTAAAGTCATTTTTTAAAAATATTAAACAAAGAATTTAAAGAAAAATCAGAGAAATTTAGTCTGGTGGAAACAGTCACAACTAAAACATTATGAAAACAAAATCTGTCATATATAGTGATATTTGAGCAAAATTTTGTAGATAGCTAGAGAAGATATACATCTCCAAAGATATTGTCTACACATATGTATGCAATGCATCCTGAGAGCCCAACTATCAGTTTTACATGGAACATCCAAGTACTGTACCCAGGGCAGAGAAGAAATATCTCCTCTGCCTTTCTACACAGTGGGCAAAGGAGGGAGAGTTTGTGGCAGGCCACAAGGGTCGCCTCCTCAACAACCATTTCCAACCTCTTGCTCCTTTTGCAAAACTTTTAAGAATTCTAAAATCCAGCTGAATATATGTTTACAAGTCCTAATCAGGAAGTGTCAAATTCAGTTTGCTAAAAGTCCTAAATCCCCCTAATACTTTTTAACAGGTTAGAATTTATTTTGAGCTAAAAATACCATAACCACACTGTAAAGTATACAAATGTAGAATCACCATATTATACACATGAAGCTAATATAATATGTATACTAACTATACTTAAACTTAAAAAAAAAATCCACAACAAAACATGATAACGTGTTTTCAGGAAACAGGCTTACTGTTCAAACTTTTAGTAAAGAAAACATACACATAGCAACAAAATAGAAACACAAGTTACTAAGTGAATGAAAGAAACAAAGGAATGATTAAACCAAAACCAAAACAGACTGCAAGCTAATTTAAATACCCAAAGTGATAACTTTGTCAACATCAAAAACTATCTCTCTGTTGCCAAAGCAGACTTTCAGCCAAAATTTAGGAACCTTCTAGATTAGATCTCTTCCTCCTTAAAAAGATACTCCTTTCCTAGGATTCAGTTACAGGCTCAGAGCTGTGGGTCTGATGATCATGTATTCTAATGCATATTTAGTTTCTACTTTAGACCCTAATCCGTTTTGTCACTGTAAAGGCGATCTCAATTCTTTCTTCCAATACCACCTTGTGGCTCCCATTCTCGTTTCATTGGGGTTTACACACATTCCTCACATCATCAGGAAGTAGTACATCAATGAATACCATAGCACTTTTATTTTCTTCAAACAATACTACTGATTTGGAGAATATTACTAATCCTACACATAAATGTCAGCTTTGTGATATCAGGATCTTTGTCTTTTCAGATGTATCACACACACTATTTATTTCCCTCTGCAGAAGAAAATTCTTTGAAGCAGAAACAATAATACATGTGATTCAGTTATAACAATATGTGTGACTAGTAAAGACACTGATGTAATAAAATATTGATAAAAAACGAGGTCAAGTTAAGTGACTTGCTTAAACAAAAACAAATATTTTGCAGGGCAATAATCCAAGAATGATCTTCTTTATTAATTTTGTTTATAATAAAAGAGAACAGAAAATGATAAAATTATTGTGACTGAGTACTTCAGTTCTACAAACAAAAAGCCAATCCACTATTAAAGAAAAAGAAAATTGCTAAAAAAAAAATCTGTGGTGTAATTTATCATGAAGACATAGATGGATACTGGAAAGAGTGTGATAAGATTTTTCTTAATGGGTTAAACACATTTACTTGGTATACTTGAATAAACTGTCAAGTTTAGGTTGCCGGGTAACCCTTGATTATGTTAGTGTGAGAACACATCAGCACATAAAGGCAAAGTTTAGCATGGTGGTGGCTATGGTTATAGCTAATGCACAATGAGTGGGGGAAAGTCAGCCCATATGAGTGATGGCTAAGAGATAACCAACCACTCAAATGGTGAAAAGTGGTTGTTTGGAGATTATCCTCAATCCTCAGTCTTCATCGTTTAGTAATGGATAATCAGAAGTTGATTAATTTGGATATTCTAATACCTATATTTTAACTTATACGAAAAAATATTGGAAACGATTGTATGTCAGGTACAATCATTGGTGAGGAAATGGTTTACAGCTTTCATTGGTGTTAGTGTCTAGTGAAGGAAAGAAACAATTAGGTAATTATTCAAATAATTGTTATGGTCCTTATAACCACCAGTGATATATCAATATATTTCTGACTCAAATTGAGAAAGAGATGCATCCATTTCAACAAGCTTCCTACATCCACTGTTTAAATTTTGAACAACCCAAACCCAATGATACTAAAGAGGTCATTCTGAGTGAAATGATCATATTAATTATAGAATAAGATGAAAGAAACAAAAAGAAATTTGTGTTATCCCAAAAGAGTTAATGAATTCGTTTTATAAAAAGAGAAAAAACTCCATGAAATTGCATGTGCTTTTTTCAGTGTATTTATGGAAGTGATGATAGACACGTTATTTTTAATCTCTTTCTGTTAGCTATTAATGTGGGAGTTTTGTGAAAAGCTTTTTTCTGATTTCTTTTCATTTTCGTTTTTAAGCACACGCAGTCTCCAGAGTTCTGCAGTCAAGAAGTCATTGCATATATTTAGAAATTATTCTAAATTACTTGATACTTAATAAATTATTAGAATATACAAATTTAATTCAAAATGTATATCTACTATGTAAAATGGATTTACCATATAAAAGAATTACTGAGTATAATGCCAGACAAAGTGATATTGAGAGGGCTTAACTTGTTCTTAATCATGTCCTGAACATAGACTACTGATCACCTTTCCAGAGTTATTCAGTTATCTGTGTTATTAGATCATCCCTATTAGCATAGAGGCAGAGTCTCAGACATTTTACCTTAAAGGTAAATAGTTATCATTGATCTCATGTTCCCTCAAGCATCCATAGGCATAAACGAGTTCTAAGATATGGAGAAGCAAGGCTAGGAGCAGACTTGGGGAAATCTGCACAGTTAGTTGATTAAAGGAAATTTAATGCAAAAAAAGAAAAAAAGAAAAAAGTTTTCAATCTTGATTTCAATTGCATATTTCATACTGGTTTTTTTTTTTTTAACATCACCTCACCATAGCCTTCACAATGATCACTTCAAATATTGCATTAAAACAGATGGAGATGTGCGGTTGCATGTGGTGTTTGCACAGATGTGTACACTTGGTGCATACGAATGAATGATTTATGCATTCTTCAACAGGTATGTTGAGCTTTGGTAACTGGTTTTATTTAAAAAATGAAGACTCAAAAAGAGTTTTAATGATACGTAAGAGTATGAAGGTAAAAACTAAGAATTATCATACATTATCATAAAATCGGGATAAATCAAAACAGAGGAAATATATAAATTTTATTTATGTTCCTAATAAAGAATTAATGGATACAATCTAAAGTTATAGAAACGATTTCTATATAAAATACATAGTAACTATTTAGTTATAGATTAACTATGAGAAAAATACAAGCCTTCCTAAATTTAAATTCATAATAAAATCAAATAGGAAAAGACACTACAATGTACAACATTTTTTTTAAAAATGCAGAATTAGAAAGTTTAACATATAATAAAATAATAGAAAAATACTAGATATATCTATTATAAAAATCTGGGTGGGGTACTAGCTAAACTCACAAATTTAAAATAAATAACTATCTGACTTTAAGATGTATAAGAGATAGATCTGAAATAAAGAGATTTAGTAAGAATGAAGAAAAGGGATTTAGTAAGTTGAAGAAAACAGGTTAACAAAAATCAATTATTAGGAATCCCAATCTTCCCATCAGAAATTTAAATGCAGCTGGAAATTATTAAATAGTGTATATTGACATAGGTCTTTAAAAGCCTAAAGGATCAAATTCATACTGAATAAGAAGTTGTGCTGTAAATAACAGCAACAAAACACACAAAGAATGTAAAGAAAACAGACCAAAACAAAGTCATCTGTTACATTAACATAAGGCTTTCAGACATGAAACATAGTAATACTTGGTATTACAGTATGGAAGGGAAATAATGTGTACTTTTTCTTAGCATAGATGTCCTTTAACAGACCAAGAACCAGACCGCTAGATTGCTAAACATTTTTAATGGCATTTAATCCCATAAAGTAGTCAACCTGCGTCACCCTTACCCTCCATCACAAAATTTCTTCCCTTATTCCAATAAAAGGCAACCTAAAGCCCTCTTGCTCATTCCTAAATAATAATTCCCACAGTATTTTGGACCAAAATCTGTATTTAAGAAGATTATATATATTTTGTACTATATATATATGCATGTACTCTGTGTGTGTATGTGTGCATATAAGTATATATACTTGATATTCCATTAAATATGTATGTGTGTGTGTGTGTATACATACACATACATACATACATGAACTATCTAACATAAAATCAATAATAAATCTCTTATTTTCTGTTTTGGTACCTCAAGAACATGATAAAGGAAGTATTTTTTTTTAATTTTTTTTAATGAACCTTGGGGAAAATTACACTTTAGAAAGGTTATACACCTATCACAAAGTAATCATGAAAAACAAAACTTAGATCAACAATGCAAAAACAATTGCGTGGTTTATATATAGCAACGTGTGCTAGGCAATCCCCGAGAACACAACATAATTATACTTTGACGAGTGACTAGTCATGGAAGTTTTACCAAACTATGCGGTGTTAGTATAAGGTTGTATTTGAGGCCGTTAAGTTTCTTACCAAATATCCCTCAAAAGATAGATAGCAAAAATACATTTGACATCCACATAAATATTTGCAATTCCAGAGGCAACCTGTCATTATTCAGAGCTACCTCATTTATAACTGAAATTTTAACTTTGTAATTTGAAACAACACAGGAAAACAATATAGAGTTAATCCATTCCCTTTCTCTCATGTAATTCCTATCTCCCTGACTGCTATGAACATGAAAATCAATGCAGGCAGGCAGGCAGGCAGGCAGGCAGGCAGGCAGGAAGGAAGGAAGGAAGGAAGGAAGGAAGGAAGCAGGTAGGGAAGGTAGGGAGGAAGGAAGAGATGGCAACTCAGTATTTAAATAGTTTTCACGCCTTGTCTTTAAACTGTCTTGTTGAGCGGGTAGTTATTTTGAGTGACATGGATTTCTTACTGCTTACTATTTGCATTCCTAACTTCTGAATGCTCTTTCAGACAGAAGTTCATGATTTTTGATGGAATACTAAGTATAAACTCTGGCCTATGTGAAGTTCAGTGCTTTAAAGATGAATAGCATGTTTTCTATTAATGGGCAGAATCCTCCTGGGGTTGTGTCTTGCAATGTGGATTGCTGTTAGGTGATTATTTTCCGTGATGCTGTTTATACCACATTAAGCAAACAAGATTATGTCTGCTATTTTAGTGCCTGCTTTTAAATGACTGACTCATTAAACTTCCCAGCAACTGATACCTCCAGACCCTGATATCATTTCCCACTGCTTTGCTGTTAATCATCTCTCTCACTCATTACTCATGTAACCTTTAATTCAAACCTACATCCAAGGCTTTTAACAATCGTTACTAAATTTAAGGATTTTATTGTATCCAGCGTTATATTTTTGAAAATTTTAAAACACAATTCTATAAACTTAATAACATAATACTATTTACCGTTTTTAATTTTTCTCTTACAAAACAAAAAAAATTAAGCACACATTAAATGCCCTAAGACAAAGCATTACTAAAAGTTTCAAAATTGGCAAAACTATAGATTTGATATTCCATTAAATATTTACAACTATTTTCAGCCATGTGCCAACATACCTGGGGTAATATTAATAATTGAATAATTTGTAGTGTTTGTAGTAATAATTTACAAGCATAAATTTTACTGTATTTATAAAATCAGATGAAAAGGATACATACTTTGCCCAGTTAATGAAACTTATGTTCATTAAAATATATTTAATTTTAAATAGTTTTCACTTTCATCTCAAGTAATTTTTTTTTTAAATTTCCAAAGGCCAGTGGCTTTTCCTTTTTATTAACGTTTTTGATAACTGTTCCTGCATTTCACTAGTAATTGATAAATTCATTATTTAGTTTTGAAAAATAGCATTTCTCCCAAAACTAGTTTTTTTAGAGATACTTCCCCTTCCAAAATTTTTTCAAGAAATTCAGAAGTGACACTGTGGCCAGATATTAATTCTCTCTGTGATATTTTATCCACTCTTTCTAGATCTGGAGACTTTTACAGATTAAAATATTTAGATGCTAAACTACATCCAACGACTTGATTATGATATAGGTTTAAGGTCCCCAGAGCCAGAGAAAATATTCATAATGATGACAATAAAATATAATGGGGAACGCACTGTACCAGCTACCTCACTCAACGCCCATCCCTCCCTCCATCGGCACCTTCACCTTGTTTGGGTGAGCTCTGCACCAATATTCTCATCAGTATTTATCACTAACCACTTGGATTTCCTATTTGTAATGTGCTGCTTCACGTCTTTTATATATATTTAATGCTAAATTGTCTTTTTTTCCCCCCAGTGATTTGAAGAGTTGTGTATGTAGCCTATTTATAAGTATTTTATTAAGTCTATATTTGCTGGTATTGAAACTCTCAGATTTCCCTGAATAAAAGTGGCTTTATTTCACCTTTATGCTAAAAGATATTTCAAGACATATCATATCTTATGTTGCCAGTAATCTTCTTTAAGAGATTTGAAGATAGCGTTTCGTTTCCTCTGCTTTCCTCGTTATGCTTGATAGGCTAACTCTCAGGCTTTTTAAGATTTCTTTTCTGCTCAAGCTCTTGTTCAGATTTTCTGTTCTGTTTCATTACTTGCTGCTGTTCTCTCAAAACTTCGGCCAATATGTTTTCTCACTTTTCCTCCAGCTTACAGATTTGTTATCTTTGTTTAACATGTATTTAATGCCCTCCTTTGAGTTCTTTCATTGTTATTGCAGTTGTCAGTTTTAGAAGATTTGTTTGATAATTCTGTAAAGATCCCAATTATCTACAAGAATTTTCTATTCTTTTGTTGTTCTCAAATATATTGAATGCAGTTATTTCCAAGCCCACATGCTAACTCCATTGTCTGGTACTCTAATGGTTTGTTACTACTGCCAATTTCTTTTCTTGGATTACTTTATATTGCCTATATCCACACATGCCTGTTTGTTTTTATGTATGCTTTTCTATTTAATATATGACACTGTATATGAGAAAAAAAAATCTTATGATAACTTGAACCTAGTAGGACCATCTTACATTTCTTCAGAGATAATGTCAGATTGTTTTAACATGTCCTCAATCCAATTAGAAATTTAGGTATTTTGAATTTAGTGGTCAGTCCACGTGAGAGCTGGTCTCTTTCTTCTCTTTCTTCCTTCCTTTCATCCTTTCTTCCTTCTCACCTTCCATACCTCTTTCCTTCCCTCCTTCCTGCCTTTCCTCCCTCCCTCCCTCCCAAGTGACTAAGGGCAGGCTGCTTCTACAGGGTGGATGCATGGAACAAAAGGATGGCGATGGCTCATGTCCCAGGCGGGACTAGATAGGATGGTACAAGATTTCATCCCACTACTCAGAAAGATACACAATTTAAAACTTATGAATTGTTGATTTCTGGAATCTTCCATGTAATATTTTCAGACCAAGGTTGACTTTGGGTAACTAAAACCACGGAAAGTGAAACCATGGATAAAGAGGGGAAATTATAGTTAATTTAAATAGTGGCACTGTATAGGGCAGCTCCCATTATTGGTATGTGAGAAGTGCCATAATACAGTACGTTTTATGAGTGGTTTACAAATATTTCTGAAAACAATATTTAAAATAGTATATATCCTTTATGAATTCAAAATAATATAGCTATATTTAGACATAGTAAAAACGTATGTATTTGGATGATGGAAGTTATGGTAATACTTTTTTTTCCTAAAATTGGAATACCTTACTTACATATTTTATGGACATATTTAGGCAGAGAATGATTAGAAGATTCTTTTAATGGAATGAAAGATGTGAGGATATTATGAAAGATGACTGTCAAGACTTGCTGACTGAATGGATACATGGTTTAAATGAGTATGATAATTCAAATTATAATTCCCTCATTTTAATCATATGTATGTGTCATTGTTAGAAATCTCAAGTCTATAGGATGCGCTGGCAGAATAACAACTTTTATATGAATATTTAAAATTTGAAATGACTCACTCATGAAGAGAGGCAGTGTGGGTTATCATTCCAGATTAATATACCACAGCCATGGGGGTACCCGTGTATTCTGAAAAATAATAATTGTTAATATATATTGGTCATCCATTATTTGTTAGACACTGGTCCAAATGTTTTACCTATTTTGCTACTGAGACAGGTATGTTATATTGCCCTTATTTTATAGATGAGGAAACTAAGGGGCTTAAAGGTCATACAGATGCTGATGTAAATGGATGAAATGACCAGGATTTAAACATAGGGAGTCCAACCAAGTTCAACAGCTCATACTTCAAACTACTGTGCTCAATAACCTTGTATGCGAAGGTCGTATGTGTTACACACCCTCGCACATGAAGGTTCTATGTAAACAGAAAAAGTGCAGTGTGGCAAATGGAGAGATTTATGTACAGAGAAATGAAGAGACAAAGCAAGATAACTGGAGTTTTTACGAGAACATTGTACTGTGTGTGTTTAATGAGAATAAGAAAGTCTGAAAATAGCAGGTGTTAAAATTGCAAAGCCACATATTGAACTGATACATCTCGGCATGTTAATAAACTCATAGAGAAAAACTGTGTTATATTTATAAGATTAACTAGGATTAGTGTAGCAGTTAAGAAAAATGAGATAGCACATCCAAATGTTTGCATAACTAGCTGAAATTAAATGCAAAAAATCAATAAAAATAGCATTTATGCAATGAAAACTCATTCAAGGACATGTGTTTAGGCTTCACCAAAAAAAAAAAAAAGGCACTTCTATAATGCGTGCATCATAGAAGCATTTATTTAATTTATTAGTAAATACTTATTAAGTAGAGAAACCAATATAGAATTTTCTTTTAATCTGTTTTATTTAATTTTCTTATATGTGAAAACAAAAACTAAAATATAGCATTCAATTTATTTTTTTGTGCAGTGCATTTGTATTGCCAAATTTTAAGAAACAAAATATTCCAGAAATCATACAAATTTAACTTTTTGTTTTTAGTGTTATAGCATAACAGTTAATTTATAATATTCAGTGTTTGAGACATATAAGAATTTCAACATGTCTTAAAGTGATTCAATTAAGTAACTACATGGAAGAAATCTGAGAATTTCTCATTGATGTATGCTAGTTTTCTAAAGTCAGTTATGAAATTCAGATCCTGCTTTGAAAAGGCTTGTCAAAAACTGTCAACATCTGATTTATCATGATGTTGGCTGACTCTCTTTATTCAAGTGGTGATTTTCTTGTTTCCTTCCATGACAGGTAAGTTTCTTTATTTTTTTTAATTGCGCCTTAGACATCTGGACTGTTAGGACACCCTAAATTCTGTTTCAACATTTTATTTGAGTAAATAATGGTCTTGTTTACGCTCAGCATGTTGGTCTATCTCAAAAAAACAAACAAACAAACAAAAAAAACGCATAGAAGGAAAACAAGGAACATGACAGAACGAGAGAAAACGTTTCTGATATCGGATATAGAGTCTATTCCTGATTTACAGTTAGTATCCAGAACTTAGAATAAACTTTACAAATAAATAAGGAAAAAAGAAAAAAAAATAACCTGTCAGAAATGAACGAGCACTTTGTAAAAGAAGGCAATCAAATAGAAAAAAGCAGAACATTTGCTGTCTGTCTTCAGATATCATGGGCGTATGGATTAAAACCACAGTGAAACAGCAGTAGGAACTTAGAAGTAATAGAAAAAAAACAATTGAAAAAATTCAGCCTCAAGCAACTGTAGTGTTCCAAGATAAAGAAATGCTATACGGCAATTAAAAAGAAACAAATACTGGCACCTGCAAGGGTACAGATGAGTTTCAAAGATGTATGAATGACCAAAAGAAGCCACACACAAAAGCTTGTGTGATCCAATTTGTATAAAATTCAAAAAAAATATATATAATCTATGCTGCTAGAATATAGAGAATAGTTAATTCTGGGTGGTGGTTATCAGCTATAAAGCACAAAAAGGGAATCTTTGTATGCCTTGAAAATGTTTAATATTCAGTATTTTTACCTGGTAGTCTTTATTGAGATTATATTTATGTTAATTTGAACTAATTAAAGAATGTGAATTAATTAAAATAGTTAATTTGTTTTTAATCAATTTAAGTTAATTAGATTAAAATTCATTATATGATCAAATAATTACTAGAAGGAGCATTTCTGTTTATAGTCATAATTAATAACCAAAGTTTTAATTTCTGATAAGTCAGAGGTAACCTCCAGATGGATAACTAACAGACATCACTGTGAGTATAATTATTACTGCAAAGTAGTAGAAAATACATTCTTGAAGTTCTCATCAGGTAGGATTACCAATGAAAATTTTTCTTTGAATTATTTATCTTCCGAAAAAGTTTTTTTACATACATTTGTTATTGAAATTCATCTTGTCCATAATTAATATTTTCTGAGCTTTCACACAAGGACATCCTGGTAATTTAAATTTAATTAAATAAATACTATTGAGTACTCGAGTGTTGTTTAACTGCTCAACACTTGATACCCTTTGAGTTTCTGCACTCTGCTGCTCTTGCCTTTCTATCAGTCATAAAATGTTTCTCAGACCCTCCTGCTCATTACTACATGAAATACTTTATGGTAATTAATTATTTCCTTGACGGGCTAGCTCAATGATGCATTACCAATATATTAATTACTGTCATGATGAGGTTTGCAATGAAGGTTGAATAGTTATTCTCCGATGAACAAATCAAATCAACTCAGACATAATTGCTCAATCTAGTATATTACTCTTTAGATGAACAATCTATATATATGAATATATATATGTACATATATTTATAGGTGCAATATTACTAAATCTAAGAAATTTTGACAGTAACAATTTCTAGATATTATCTAAACATATTCAGGAAATCAGCAATGTTATAAATGTTGGAAGTATATTTCAACACATTGTTTTCTTATTTAAAATGCACGTTTCTATATTTATGTGGTATAAGAAGCTACACATGTTTATGGAAGCACATAATTTGTCTTTGGTTGTGGTTTTTCCCTTACACGAAAACGAGTTTCCTTTATACATTTATAGAAACATTCATCTCTGTTATAATTTTGTAGCTTAATAACATTTAAATATTTGATATAGATGGAATGCATTTTTGTGTAAGTAATGAGGTTGGATATAGTTTTTCTCTTAATTGCACTGAAAACACTAGGTAATCTGTACTTCTGTGGTTTTAAAATTATGCTTTAGTATGTTTTAAATTCCCATGTATTCCTGAGTCTGGTTTAAATTTCTAACTTTGTCATTCTATTTCTGTAAATATGTAGGACATTGGACATTATGTATAAATGTCTGATTGGAAAATGTCACTCTGTCACATTGAAGTATTTGTCTAATCTCATCTTACTTTTTCATCACGTAAGTGAATTATGGTCATATTTTCCTCAATTTTCAAATATACCATAATAGTTTTAATTAATTAAAGTATTTTTGAATTTATAGATTAATTTACAGAGATGAAAACTTTATGATCTTGAGTTTTCCAGTCCTAAACAATAGTGCTTTCCTTTTAAGTATTTTTAAGTCCTGAAAAAGAACTTTACAATTATTCAAATACAGGTCCTGAACATTTAGTTATTTTATATTTATTGCTGCATTATTCTCTTTTATTGTCTCCAGAAACTTATTATCTGACACATTAAATTTTTCTATTAAGCCCTATAATTAGAAAGCTTCGAAAATGTTGTTAAATTTAGGATATAGGTTTGTGACTGAAATTATTAAATCTTAAAACCTGATTGTAACTTTCTCTCCTCACATTTCTCAGATAATACTGATGGTAACAACTTCTTCAGACCTCAGCACTCCTTCTAAGTTCCCCAAATGCTTTCCAGATGGAATCACTACTTCAAATGCTTAAATTAAATGACGAGCTTGTGAACTTTGCCCTTGGAATCACTCTACTAGTCAGAGTGAATAACATCAACTTTATCATCCATTCATAGTCAAATCCTTCATTCTCTTTGCCATCATCATCTTGTTTTGTTTTATTATTTTTGAGCTATTTCTGGACAGTTTTGAGCAAGAAGCAGATAATCTATGAGCTTATAGCACTGAAAGAAAATTCTATTAAAAGATTTATTAGACTTCACAGAATTATTCCTATGTCAACATACCAAGGTAGCAACATCATAAGCTTTAATGACATTTGCAGATATTTCATTAAAATTTTTAATGTATCGAGATCAGGATGTTGAAACTTACTAATATTGACAAAGACTAATGCTGGACCACACACCTACATATACTTATCAAATAGTTCCTAGATTCTCATTTGCTATATCCAGACTGATGGCTGGTACAGTAAGGTGAATAATGCTCCCACCCACAAATATGCCCATGCCCTAGTCGCTAGTCTTGTGGATGCCCCCTTATACGGTAAAAGGTGTTTTGTTTGTTTGTTTGTTTGTTTGTTTGTTTGTTTTTAGGTGTGACTACAGTTCTTTAGATAGGTTATCTAGACTCATCCTAGGTTATCTGGGTGGGCTGACGTAATCCCGACAATCTATAAGAGGGTTTCAGGGGGAGTGGGAGCCAGACGAGAGGCCAATGTGATGGCAGAAGTGGAGTGATGGAGGAAGGGACAGCGAGCCAAGGAATGCATGTGGCCTCTAGAAGCTGGAAAAGGCCAAGAAACACACTTTCCCAACAGAGCACGAGAAGGAACTAACCTGTCAAGACCTTGGCTGCAGCCCAGTGGAACTGATTTCTGGCTTCTGGCCTCTGCGACTGTAAAAGAATAACTTTGAGTTATTTTAAGTCATGAATTTTGTTGCAAGTGTTAACAGCGGCAAGTAGGAAACATATAGTTTGATGAAATAAGTGTAGTCTCTGATTAGGTAAAAATGACAAACTGTTGAAGTCACCAGTCTTTTGGTTCTAGAAATTACAAAATTGCAGGCTGAATCCCCTGTATTTAGTGTGGTTAACTGTGCTCCACTTTCTTTTTCGGACTTGACCATTGAACTCTTTTTTAGATGCTTACAATGCTACTATTACTTAATACACTTAATTCTCTTGTAGAATTTATTCCCAGGCTTGTTGAATTTCCCTTGTAATTTCCTGCTCTGTCAGATTGTTCCACCCACCTCTCCACACATTACATTTAGAAACTTCCCCAAATGTGTCAATATTAGTAAGATACTACCAGGCTTGTATATTAAAGCAAAATAAAAATTTTTTGCTATTTTGGGCTCACTCTCCCTTGCTGCTCTAGGCATTAATTCATACATCATAAGAGCCATTTACAGTCTCCCAGTTGAGCTCAACTCAAACTACTGACCCATGGAATCTCGAGATGTATAAATGGCTACTCTTCGAGTCACTAAATTAAACATATCTTTTTCTTACTCTACAAAATACGGCTGACAAAATTACCCCTAAACTTATGGACTCTTTATTCTGTAAATCTACCTCCTGCAATATACTTAAATATACGTGATACTATGTGAATGGTATTGACAGAAAAGGAGGGAGATCATGAGGCCAGAAGAGTAAGATGGAGACAAATACAGAATCCAAGGGAGCCAAAGCTGGGAGCTACTATGGGGGTGTTTGAAGATCTCAAGGAACTTAGCAAGGTCCCTTCTGTTTGTCTTAATTTTGCACAGCAGACAATTCACAAGAGCCTGAGCAGGCACTACAGAGAAGAGCTGCAGTGCAGAGTGACCTCAGCCGGAAACCACCTTCCCAAAGATTTACACCTTCAGTGGGAAGATAAAGTAAATGACATTCCTCCCTTGGGAGACATGACATCTCTGAGAATTTATCGTTCCAGTTGGTTTTCATAAAGAATTTGAGTTGTATTTCAGACCTTTGACCAAATAATTCTAAGCTTAGATATGAATTTAAAGTAGTACAGTTGGCTTAGTGCCCTCATGTGTTTCACAGAACCAATCTATCAATCGATTCACACGAAAACCAAACCTTACAGTATTCGACATGTAGCATAACAACGGATGTGAATTCACCAACAAATCCTTTAAAAACCAAGGAAGGAAATATGATAGTCTGAAGAATAATCAAAAACAGAATCAGACTCATAAGGAGTCCCCACATCGAAACTACCAGTTATAGAACATATGCACGTTTATCATAATTTTTTTTTTTAAGGAAGAAAGGAAAAACAAAAGCAAGGCATTAAAATACTATTAAATACAAGCATGGATATTTGCAGAAAAAAGAAAATTTTATAAATAAAATACTGAAATGAAGATCCTTAAAGGTAACAAAAACTAAAATCTCTGTATATAAGACTAACATACTAGACAGATGAGAAGAGATTTAATGACTAAAGATAAAACTTAATAAATTACATGAAATTCAGGTCAAGGATACAAAAAATAAAAATTGTTCAGTCCAACTCTGCATTGCTGCAGCCCCCCACTCATGTTCGTTGATCTCATGGACCCAAGTGGCCATCTACAGGGGGGCACCCAAAGATCTGGTTGGTGGCTCCAACTGTCTTCTGAACATGCAGCATGGTCTCCTGATGGACATTTATCGGTCCTACTGTAACATGCCCCTTAAGTTCCCATAGTGACTTCTAGAGTCATGCTCAAACAGGCATCCCTTTAATAGGCTAAGTCTCCACTATCCCCCTGACTGACCATATGGCCAAGCAATTGGCCATCACCCACGAGTTCATAAAAACTAGTAGAGGCTTTTTATCATTATTCGATTCCTTTATCATTGCTTCGAAAACAGCATGCAATTCAACCCACTGGGCTTATCTGTTTTCACCCGCTTTGATCAGAGTGGGCAGGCTTCCAAGGGGAAGGCTGTCTATTCACCTTGGAAGGGCCACGGATCAAAGTCCTTGCTGGCCCATCAGCAGTTGTGTACAGGGCACTGTCCAAATGGAAAGGGAGTCTGGCAGCTCCTCACAGTTTCAAAGTTAGTCCTATGAGAAAAGAGGCTCCACCTGTATCTACTCCTCACCTTTCCTGATTAGTGGAAACAGATACAAGTTGTACTAGATAAAGATGCAGTGTAAAGAACTGTTTTCTTTCACAGACACACTGCTAAAGAAATTGATTTTGGCTTTCTGAAGTTAACTTTTGAAAATGTTTGCATGGGTATCAAATTTGAATATCCAAAGAGCCATGTAATCAGTAGAAAACTCTCAATGATTTAGGATATTGATCTGGAGATCTATTTTCCAAATAGCCTTTCAGAACGCACAAAAGATACATAATGTGTAACTCTTCTGAATCAAGGAAATAAGGACCTGCATATATAAAACTAAGGTCATTTATCAGAAAACAAAATCACCTTTCAAAATGTCACCAGTAACAAGTAAAAAATATTATTATTTTGTTAAATATCTTTAAGGAAAATAAAATAGGCTAAATTTGCTGGCAAACGAGACACATACACCCAAATACACACATGTGCATGTACACGTACACACACACACACACACACACACAACAAACAAACAAACAAACAAACAAACAAAAACCCCAGCACATTAAGAAAGTAAGCTAGCATGGATGACTGACTGCAGTGGATACTTCTTGGTGGCCAAAAAATATTTTAAAAGAATCTGAAGAATGAGTACTTATAAGAAAGGGAGACAAAATAGAGTGAATACAATACTGCCTTTGCTAGGAAAAAATTAAGATTAAAACATTAAATTTTGCTGGAGTCTCACTCTATATTTAAGCATTCATTCATTAGCATGTGTTTTTCTAGCATACTTCAACACGCTACCAGAAATCACTCAGGCATAATTAAACACATCAGTCTAGAAAGGTACCATGCAAATAGTAAATGTCAATAAATATTTCGAATGAACAGATTCATGAACACAGGAATTAAATTTCATAATGGAATTTAAGGGTTATTATATGTTGTTTAAATATTATTTCTTGGACCACATAAAGGGACCACCAAAAAAAAAAAAAAAAAGAACCTCATAGATTGAGATAGAAACCTATACATGTACATACTTTATTATTTTTAACAGATTATTTAGCAGCATAACAGGCTCAATTCTACAGGCTATGAGTTCAAATAGTCTGAATCCCATGTACCATATAAACATGCACACACAGGATTTGTGAGGCTCTGGCACACGGGCTAATAGAATTCACACCAGAAGGTTCCCGGTTGCCACGTGTTACTTACTCCAGATCTGTGATTTTTTTTTTTTTTTTTCTGATTACAAGTGTTCCTTAGCAATGTTGTTCAAGATCATCTCACTGCTTCAAATTACTGGGGAAGAAATCTTAAACCAACTTTCCCTTGTAAGAAGCCTATAGTTTGTCTTCGCTTAAATGAAAATTAAGAAGGGTGTTTTCTGCGTATCATTTTAAAGCCTGAAGTTTTTGAAAAGAAAGAAAATGATCCCCCTTTTTCTTTTTACTCATAAAAGATTTGATAAATTCTGTTACCCAAATATCCAGAGAGAAAACTTTACAAAGTGTAAAGAATTTAATGTAAAACTCTTTTACTGCTTCACGAATTTGACATACTAAACACAGGAACTGATTTCTCACTGCCCAAGGGTTATTTCTAAACTGAATAATGATAAAATTCTGTGGAATTAAAAAAATATTTATATAATTATAATTTTATATATTATGTATAATTTTATATATAATTATATGTTTGCATGTGTTTTTCTAGCACACTTCAACAAGCAATCATAAATGACTATGCAATTTAAACACATCAGGAAGGATGACTTCTCTACATGAAGCTGTATTCAAGGTTAGAATGAAGCATTATATTACATACGTGAAATATGGATAATTCAAACTGAGACGTTCTTTAAGTATAAAATACAATAAAAAATTAGCACTTGCAAACTTTGTAAAAAACAAAAATAAAATATATTGATAGTATCTTAAAGTTTATTGTTAAATGGCAATGTTTTAAATATAGCAGGCTAAATTAAATGTATTATTAAAATTATTTTACCTTCTTCTTACTCATTTTAAATGACTGTCGGAAATTTTAAATTACATGTTTTGATTTCATTAAATTGTTAGTGCTACTGTAAATAATTTGACCTTGCCTGAAAACAAGTTTTTTCAAAGAGAGAAAATGTTGGCATTATATTTGTTTTAAATCTCCATTCTTCCTACATATTTGTTTGAATGAGAATAATCAAAGTGTCTTCATTTAGTGAAGAATAAAATGTTCATTTGCATTATCATGCTTAACTTCTTTAAAGAAAAGCTTGCTTTTTCAATCAGTGAGTACAGACATGCTGGATCCTAATCTGGAATCACACAGAGAAAACCACGCTGTAGTTAGGGTTATAAAAGTAACGTCTGTGTAATATCGAATTTTATTCCTGGGGGAGAATATCTTATTCTCATGTTTTTAGTAAAATAAGACATCAATCAACAGAATAGCTCAAACATTCACTTGTTGAATAAAAAATAATTGCAAAGGGACTTGTAAGAAAAAAAAAATACTTGAGCATCATGAAAGCATCTAGTGACCTCTCAGATCTCTAAGGAGAAGGCAAGGTATTTGCCACAACAAAAATCCCGAAGGAACTAAAAGATCATAGAAGACAACAGCGAAAAAATATTTAGCAAAGAAAATCCCCTCATAAAAGCAAGAAAACTCAAATGCAGAGCTCAAATGCCTCCATTTATTTCCCTCGTTTTGATATCTACAGAATAGGAAAATCTATTTTCTTTGTCTATCAAAATGATTTTGATTCGCCATGTGTATTTCTTTCCTACTGCTGCTGTGATAAATTACACACTTATTGACTTAACTGAATGACTTCTAACACGAGGTGTTGGCAGGGTTGTGCTCCTGCAGGTCGTAGGAAACAATCCAGTTTCAATTTTTCATGGATTCTGAAAACTCTCTGCATTTCTATTAATAACTCTGGTCCTCCCCCTTCTCTTTTATGAAGAGCTTTGAGACTAGATTGCATTTACCAGAATAATCCAAAATAATCTCCCCATATCCAGGTCATTAACTTAAATCACATCTGCAACAGTCCCTTTGTGATGTAAGTAAACATAGTCACAGGCTTATGCTGCCTAACACATGATCTTATCACGAGGCCAACATGAAATATTCCAGCAACTTGGACTATAAAATAATGATATGTAATCATCTTGACTCATAAGAGAACACTGCAGTGTATGAATTAGTCAAGGTAGCATTTTCTAAACTGGATCTCAAATTTAATATCTCAGATCCATCCAATTATTTACGCAGACCATGGACTTGCTAAGTGCTCCATACCACATAGTCTATAAAATAATAAATTTGACCTTCTAAATGTATGATAATTCATGGATTTAAAATCCATGTATACTACACATGATATTTTTTAGCCCTTTGGAATAGAGCAATGAGTATTATAAATGTGGCCTTCGATCTTGGGAAACATGTACTCTACTATAATCAGGAGATATTGAGAAATGTCAACTTTGAAAAGTAATGTGAAAGGGAGAAAGTAGGATGCCAAGTAAGTGTATGAAAAAAAGGAACCTATGAGATTAAAGGGAATTCCTTCTGGAAAAAAAAAATTAATAAGAAGCACGAATAGTTGGCCAGGATACAGAGAAATTGGGTAGGAGTCTTCCAGGCAAAATGACAGAATGAGAAAATTCACAGTGAAGTGTAAGACACGGGGCTACAGGATGAATGATTTGTTGATGTGTCCTATGATGATGGAACTATGGGGTGAGCTGAGATAGAAGATAGATAATGGGCAATCATATAAAACATCCTTTTTTTTTTTTCTCTTCCAAGGTAGAAAGAACAGACAAGGCTAGGAAAATAACAGAAAGGCCAAAATTCAGGATGCATTTTCAATAGCGGAATTAAGAAACCCACGTAAAGGGTTTACTGCACAGGATTTGCGATCGATCGAATGTGGGAGGTAAAGGAGAGGAAGACAAAGATAATGGCTACTAACTTGCTATATGAGAATAAAGGGATACATGGTGGGGACTTTTTTTTTTTTTTTAATGGAGAACAAAATAAAAACATTGAGAGACAGAAAGATGGCAGGTGACAAAGAACTCAAAATTGCATTATGATGATAGATGTTTCTCTAAGACGTCCCGGTGTAAAGGACCAGTGGCTTATTGAGAACTCGGCTTAAGAGCTGAAAGGGAGTGTAGTATAAAACTAGAAAATGTGTACTCATAATTTTTAAAGATGGTAGTTCAAGATACAGAGCAAATGATAAGGCCATGAAGAGTGAGCAGTGGGAAGAGGGTGTAATGCAGAGCCCCGTTGGTAGAAGATAAAAAAGAAGTAGACAGACCAAAGTTACAGGAGGATAATCAGGAGAACATAGTGTCAATAAAGCCAAAGAAAATAATCTTTCCAAGGACAAATGTGATCAAGAACTTCTGAATATAACTCAAAAGGGAAGCAAGGTAAGAATAAAGGCGTGAATGCGAATTGAGTGCCACAGATGTTCTCTGGGATTTGGTTCCTCCAGAGCAAACCCTGAGATAAAGACTTTGGCACAGATCTCTTATTTGGGTTGATATGTAAGAAAGTTCCAGTCAATAAAAGGGCACAGAGACACCACTCGTGTGCGGGTTTAGGTATGGACTATCATTGTAGACAACAGGGCCTCAATGCAGCATGGGACCCTCTGAGATATCACAAAGATAATGCCTCGAAACAGTCTAGCTAGAGGACTAGAAAGTTTGGCCTTGACCAATTGGCTCTTGTTCCTCTGCTCTCAAATAACTTGAGTCCCTTGCATTCCTGAGCTTCTGTAGAAGTGAGCTGAGCTCACTGAGGCATGAGGAAATATTGGTGAAGAGGCAAGCAGAGAGTAATGAGCGTGTGCATTGGAAATGTCAATTATATTCCTGTGAAAAATTTTTATTAAATATTGACTGTGATAACATGAGTCCAGCAGAGGAAAAAAAGAACAAAAATGTATGGTGCAGTTAGTTCTCTAGAACCATCGACAATTCTCTGAAAATGGAGGAGAGCATGAGATGCAGAGCACCAGTGGAAGAAACTGAAAAGTATAATGATGATAGCAATAATTAACGTATATTGAAAACTTTTTATATGCTTGACAATATATAAACAAACAGAAAAGTCACTGTGTCCTTGATAAACTCTGAATCTATGAAGCCTCTATATTTTGTACAAACTCAGTGAACAATTAAGTTAATGAACTAAAAACCAATAGCTATTGGTTTTTGATCACGGTGAACTCATTCGAATGCATGTGCTTTCATTCCTTCAAGTGTCTAGAATCGGGATAGTTCTAAAAGTATTTCATAAAAATAATTGTGTTAAATAAGGTTTATTTTAGTTTGTTCACATATTAAAAATTGAACTAAAATTTTGCCTGGGGAATCATAAATAAACTTTATTTTATGCAATCATGAGATCTTTTAACATTTCCCCCAGTGTTTTCATATTCATAAAGCTATAAACGGCCATAGCAAGATAAAAAAGCATTCTGCATTTTAGTTTTCACAAAGTGTATATTAGGAGGCAGGAGTGTGGAAGAAAGGATGTGGTTATAGTTAGTTATATTTGTGATGCTTTGTAACTTTTTGAAACTGATGCCACGGCATTGTAAACTTCTCGAGTCTTTTATAACAAGGAACTCTTGCATCTACCTATAAAAATCCAGTGTCAGGTATGTAATCTCTTGCACTGAACATCAGAGCAACCGGATGTGCTGTCAGACAGTGTCTGCGGCAGTGGGGATGAATGGATAAAAGTCTCTTGGCCTCTCTTTTTTTTTTTTTGTCAGTTATTTTCAAGTTTTTCTTAGCTGTATCTGATGGTGGTGTAAGTCCGTTCATCTTGTTAAGCCTTTTGTAGAAAGTAACTTGTTAAAACTACCACTACGCTTTGATAAGTAAAAGAATACTTTCATTAATAATGCTTTGTAATAACCTTTTGCTTCAAAACGTGACGCACTTTGTCAATTTTTAAACAGTAATGACTTTGTGGTGCTGGACATATGACCAATTCAGCATATTCATTTGGCAGGTTATTGTCTTTTGGAGGTCACAGATGCTCATGATATTCTGAGCTCCTGTAATGATCAAAACTTCTTAAAGGGAAAGAAATACTCTTTTGGGGATCACGGCATTGAAAAGCAGAGCCATCCTATGGTGACTGACCCTTTCCGTGACCCTCTGTCTTGCTCTCCCCCTTATCCCTGGGTTACTTCAGGAGACCAGACAGCAGCCTCTCAGAAGGGGCCCCAGAGCTGCTGGCCCCATACAGAGGGTGTGAAAATGTACAGGAGCAGCTTGGCTCGAGCAGCAGGAGACGAAGCCCCTGCGCTGATCGTGGCTACAACACACTGCACAGCAGATGCAATGAATATTTTATGGAAACACAATGGAAAAGGAAGTATTTAAGGGGGAACACAGACACAATTATTGGGGCTGAAAAGTTGGACACGCAGTTCATGAAATGCTAGAAGTCCCATCCATGAAGACTTCGGTGTTGCTACGACTATGAGCTAGAGGTAGTTGCTCATATTCCCCAGGGAATTTTCACATTATTACCTTTTTCTTTTTTTCTTTTTACATTCTAAAGTAAAGGCCTTTCTTTCATGGAGGTTGGGCCCAGATACTCACTGTCCTTGGTAAACTCTGAATCACAGGGCATCGAGGTTCCTGGGATGCAGAAACAGATGGGTATTTGGCTGTCATTGTGGGTCACCCTGTGAGGACCAGGGCTCAAGGGATCAGCCCTAAAATCCTCTGTCAAAAATAAACTGTTTTCTAATCCAGAGATTACATGTTTTCTGTCAGAACACACAAGTACAAACACACACACACACACACACACACACACACACACACACAATTATATAGAAAACCTATCAACCACCTGCTCAGGGAAGTCCTATACTTCACTCCTCACTCTCTACTGCCTGTATCATGTTGCCTGGGTCCAGATCCTCTGGCTTCATCATCTAGACTTCGCATTCACTTCCTGACCCTGCTCCACGATGACTCCCGGCTTTCCATCCTCTGTTCTTCATGGCGGCCAGCCCGATCCTGTGGTTACACGCTTGAGTCCTTTCATGCTGCTTCTGTCACTCAGAGGACCCTGATTCCAAGCCCTGATTCAGGCCACATGCCCAGCACTTGCAAGATCATATTATCATCACCTGTATTATTATTGGTTATCTGGCCAAGAAAGACACTTAGGCTCCCCAAATCTCAACTGTATTAACTTTAAAATGGGCATGATAATACCCGCTATTCTGTCCATATAAGGCACTTGTGAGAGTCAAATATGATTTTCTGTGTAAAAAAGTATCTTGTAAACTATGAAACACTAAACAAAAAGATTTTCTTATAACAATTGATATCATCAAACCAAGTCTAAAAATAGTTGCCCCAAAACTGACATTCCCATTCACTAATTTTCCTCATGCTTCATCATATAAATAAATTGATTACTCATTGATCAAAGTGAGAATCAATAATGCAAATAAAAAACATGAAATGATAGTCTAAAATGATGTCAAGTGTGTTTGAGAAAAATGTTAGAACTTCTTATATTTATTTTATATCAACCCTTTTATATTTTTCTACATATTTTGAGATATATATATATCTATACATATGCATATATATACATATACATATACATATATATATGCACACACACACTGCATCCATATGGTAATACATGTATATAATTTATATATCACTATAAATGCTCAAAACTTTTTCTTAAAGGAGTGTATGATCAAAAATGTTTGCAGATCACACTAACTTAACTACAGAGATCTGATAGGGGTGTTTCTATATGCTGCTGTTACAACTAAATACTGAAATTAGCCTTAAATTATATGAATCTATGACCAATAATTCTCATTTTAGGAATATATTTAAAGGGGTAATTAGAGATAAACATGAAGAACTGTGCTCAAAAATGTTCATTGTGATGATATTTATAATAACACCAGGGGAAAATGAACCAAATGAAGTAAACTTAGATGTACCCATTCTATAAATACATAAAATGAAAAAAAAAAAAGCTCAATATAAGGAAATAGATAAATAAACAATGTTATATAGTTAGGCTAGGACACTACACAGCTTACTGAAGCTAAAATTTAAAAAAAATCAGATTTGATTTTAATAATTACTTTAAATAATATTTAAAAAAGAGATGGGACTATTCCAAAAATACATAAAAAGTAAAAAACATGACTAGAAATAATTAGGTGCACACCACACACACACACACACACACACACACACACACACACACGCACGTCCAATCGGTGGGATCTATCTAAATCATTTCCCTGTTTAAAATCCTTTGATAACTGCTTATCAACTATATTCTCCAAATTTGGTCCACAAACCAAACCACTTAAGAATCACCTTGCTTAACCTGTTAAATATATAAATTTCTGGACTCCACCTCAGACTTATATTAAAAGACACTAAGATCTCTGAGAGTAAATAATAGGAATCTATATTTTTCATCGACAGCCCACACAATGCTTACCTATACTAAAGCCTAAGAAGCACTGATAGATTCCTACACCATAAGCAGGACATAAAAACTATCCATAAATTGTTCCCTACCAACATACTCAGCCTTCATTCTTCTTCATTCGCAACCTTACAAGCTCCTGGGTGAAATTTTAAAAGGGCCTCTGTACACAGAAGGCAAAGAGAGAGGGAAGAAAGAGGCAAGGGCACTTTGGACTGCTAGGTGGCAGGTTTAGCAAGCAAGGGCATTCACGTGAGTCTTGTCTTGGCTGACTTCAATAGGGATAGATGTCTACATGCCTCCCGGAATCTTATACGTTTATATAGAGGCCTTAACTGGTTTCAGTCACATAATATCCTGTCCGGATGGTCTCTACAACGTTGCTTTCTCAAGCCTGAGTCCTTAGGATAGCTCCTTGTGTAGCATCGGTGGACACAGCAGCTAATCCAAGGACCAAAGACGGGGAGGCCATAAGCAGACTCCGATCGCCTGGGTCCAGCTGGCTGATCAATTGGCAGTCATGCCCTCTCGATGACCACCTCCAGCACTTTTTCACCCTTAGACCCGTAATTTATGTTACCGTATAATCAGGTAGTTCGTAGCAACCCCCAACCCGATCTGTGCCACGTTCCCGTGGCTGTGGTCACTTTGCCTAGAGTGTGCCTCAATTTCCATCTTCATTCTACCAATTCCTACTCAGCCTCCATGGTTCAGCCCACATCTCCCTCCAGAGGTCGTCTGAAGCCAGATAAGCATTCTTTCTCAGACTGCAAACATTAAGAATTTCATGCATTTTACAGTCTACATATTTGTATACAAACAATTTTACTACATATAGTTTTTAAACTCTTGCTCATTGAACTCTACTTCTTTACGAAATGTTCTTATTGAAGTCACACTGCTTAGCATGTTTCCTAGAATAGGGTAGCTTTTGATGAATTTTTATGAACTAAAATTTGAATTAAAGAGCCTATTACTAGCATTTTTATAAATGCATACATTTAGCAAAATTCAAAACCCAAATGATGTAATGTAGTTACATTACTTTTTTTTTTTTTTTTTTTACTTTTCATTTTATGAAAAGAAAGAAAAGCAGCCTAATCACTGTGGAGATCTCTGTTATTACATTGTGACTTCAGTTCTGAGAATCGCACAACCAGCCCCTGAATGTGTTAAGTACACCTCTGAAAGACACGCACGTACTATTAAGTTTGAAGTATTTGATCTCACGAAATGCAAAGACTATGTGACATTTATTTGTAAGAACTGTTCAAAGTGCTAAAGGCATATTTTATGTGTATTTGCTTTTATGAGACCTATCAAACTCTAAATAAATATTTTACTTATTTTAGGTATTCATTCATGCTTAGTATAAATGATTCTAAAAGAAATTTCAATGTAATCATTTTAATCTTATGTTACAACACATTAAGAATGTTCTGAAGTATGTGTGCATATTTGTATATTATAGTCATAAAGCACGGAGTATTATATACATAATATAAATCTCAGGAGAAGCTATGCTGCTGAAGTAAGCTAATGATCCTGTTCCTTGTGTCTGAATATGACTCTTAAAACATTCCAAGATCAGGTGTCCACTTATTATGTGAAAATAGAAGACAAAACTTGAATATAATATAAATAGACTGAAATTTCATTATAATAGATGTTGGAGGCTGTACTTTTAAATCAATAACATGCCAACAGAGTTTTTGGAGAAATAACCAGGTACCAAGATTGGAGTCTAGAAGTGAGTTAGATGCCAAAGGGAATATGAAAAGGAGCCCACAATTTGTAAAAAAATAATGCTGAAAACAACTACAATACTAAAAGACATATGCTACCATTAAATTATGTGAGAGGTGATACTTGGTGAAATGGGAGAAGAAGAAAATACTCATTTTGCCTGAAATTCACTGCAGGCAAACCCTGATAGTAGATTTATATTCAGGTAAGTTATATTCACTCAAGTTCTACCTTCTCACAAAAATCAAATTCTTTTTGGCTGTATTAGCTTTCTTAATTTTTCTAGGTTGAATAAAATTTTATTTTTCCTAAGTACTAAAGTTTCCTTTAGTACTAAGTACTGTACTAAAGTACAGTAGTTTTGTAATATATTACATTTACATGTCTGTCTCTTTCACCAGATAAAAGATTGGCTAGGCGATATCAAGGCATTATATCATATTCTTGCTGTATGCACATTACTTAGTTTTTTTCACGGTGTTCTGAGAAAATCTTCAAATATGTAAGATTGAGAGATTAATAAAGATCCCCGTGTCTCCTAAACTTTTCTCACAGTTCTTGCCCCAAGAAATTATAAATTACTGCAAAATTGATAGCACAGTGCCAGCTCTTGATTGTCTGAAGAACAAATTATATACTCAATGTAAAAATAAAATTTAAAAAATTCTACAAATAGCTAGAATCAATGACAAAATATTTATAAAGATTTTTGTTGAATTTTTCATAGAAAAATTACCGAATCTGATGGTATGTGATTAGACAAAAGTAGAAATACTACTTCCTAAACTAAAATTGTATTTACCATTAATTTCTATGATCAATTAAAAAGAAACTTTTCCTAAAATATATTTTATTATGTTTCTGTGATTAAAAAAAAAACTATAGTCATCACATATAACTTTTTTAGCTTTATAACAACTGCTCTTTATGAAATAATTAGTGTCTATGTTTTCTAGAATAGCATATACATTTTATTTCAATTTTTCTCTTTTGATATTTATCAAAATTGGATCCTAAATTGTTATGACATTGTGAGAGTAACATTTTTCATCTAAATATTAATTTGATTTTTGTCATTAATGAATTCTCATTATTATTCTTATAATTTTAATAATCTCATGATCCTAATGCAGAAATGTGAATTTAATATCAATTTTAGAATAAATTTTATTCAGTCTATGTTTGTATTGGCATTTTACTTTCAAAACAAATACTTCATTTCCATTCATCATATATTTTCCTATGCAATGTTTAAATTATATATAAAAATCTTTTGTTATTTATACCTTTACCTTTGAAAAATGATGTAGGTGGATGAACCAATTGTGTTAAATGAAGCAATACAATACACAAATGTAGTCCTTTGATTAGACACTAAGGGCTAGGAATTTCATATTATTATGTTAGTTATTATATCCACTTAGAGCACATCAAAAATAAGCTTGAATATTCTCTAAAATACGGTGGAAGATAAAG